>NC_141690.1:134332313-136832313 GCF_964263255.1 Lissotriton vulgaris
ACTTCCCTCTGGAATCTCCAACTCACCTTTTGGGCCCATTTTCCAGCTGAAGGCTATGAGGTCTTCCTCATCTGAGGAATCGCCCTCTAAAGCTACACTGGCAACCCCTGGAGCTACACTAGGAGCTGCAATTTTCTTAGGACAGGGAGAGTTCTTGGTGTTTTGTCCTCCCTTTTGGCAGTTGTGACACCATACCCTGTTGGGATCCAAGTTGTTATCTTGGTACCCAGTTTTAGTTTGAGAGGTGTCTTTGGGCACTCCCTTCTGGTCAGGTTTTTGGGGGGATACCTGGGACTCCTTACTTTTATCTTTAGAGGCTCACTGTTTTCCCTCCGGGGAGATTTTGTAACCCCTTTCTTTTGGTCACCCCCAGTGGACATCCTAGTCACCTTTGTCCTGATCCAATGGTCCGCCTTCTTTCCCAATTCTTGGGGAGAAATTGGACCTTCGTCTACCAGATACTGATGTAACTTTCATCAGTAAAATTACTTAATATGTGTTCTTTTATAAACAAATTATAAACACTATCATAATCTTGCACTTTACTTCCAGTCAACCAGCCACCTAGGGCCAGATGTAGGTAAATTAGATTTACCGATTTTTAATTACCGAATTTTACCTATTCGGTAATTAAAAATCGGTAAATCTAAAGGGTGGATATGTAGGTATTTCCAGATGTGGAAATACCGAATCTGTAACAATCGGTATTTACCGATTCTGTAAATACAGAATCAGTATTTCCCATTGATTCCTATGGGCTTTGAAGCCCATAGGAATCAATGGGAAATACCGATTCTGTATTTACAGAATCGGTAAATACCGAATTTTGCAAGGGTGCAGGGGGTGTCACTTTGACACCCTCTGGCACCCCACAAATAGGCATGTGCGCCATGTGGCACACAGACATGCCCTAAGGGCATGTCTGTCTGTTACATGGCTAGGTGTGCATGCACATATGTGCATGCACACCTGAATTCGGTATTTTACCACACAATAGGATTGTGTGGTAAAATACCGATTTTGTAGGGCCTTTGGGACTCAGAAGAGTCCCACCTACATCTGAGATTTACCGAATCGGTAAAAATACCAATTCGGTATTTTACAGATTCGGTAAATTTACTGAATCGGTAAATTTACCGATTCTGTAAAATTGTGCCCCTACATGCCAATTCTTGAATACCGGTCGGTGACGGCCGAAAATACCGATTTTCGGCCGTTACCGACCGACCTACATCGGGCCCCTAGTGTTTTAACTGAGTAGTCAACAAAGTCAATCCAGGATAGGTTTGGGGATTTATGAGCCCCTCTGAATTTTATTCTGGATTCCTCAGTTGTGAGTCTAAATCCCTAAATCAGAGTCCTCTTCATGAAGTCATAAGACCCAGCATCTGCTCCTGTAAGGG
This sequence comes from Lissotriton vulgaris, assembly GCF_964263255.1. Classification (NCBI taxonomy): domain Eukaryota; kingdom Metazoa; phylum Chordata; class Amphibia; order Caudata; family Salamandridae; genus Lissotriton; species Lissotriton vulgaris. Next base: position 134,333,717 of record NC_141690.1, read on the forward strand.
TCAGGAGTCTGCCTCTGCACTTACCAGATAACAGTTCCCGAAGGACTGCCCCTAGTGAGTTTTCTTCACCCTCACAAAGGCTGTGAACCACTTGGTGATATCATCACTATCCTCAAATTTAGGGACAATCCCTTTGGGGATTTTGGGATCATAGGAACCTTCTTCTTCTATGTTTTTTTGATTGCTGCCACCATTGATGGGTCCTAGGTCCATCTTTTCTCTTTCTTTTTCTAGAGCCAGAAGTCTGGTCTCAAGTCTAATCTTTGGGTCAACCTGGCTAGCAGGATGTCCTCCTCATTGAGGCTGTACTCAATGTACTCAGTAGTACCTGATCCATCTGTGTGGGATCTAGGTGCTGAGAGGTTTACTCTAGGAGTTAAGGGCACTTGGGCCTTTTTATCCCTATGAAGTGTGGGGGGGAGGGGGGGTTGGATACCATTCTCATCCCCTCCTTATTCTTCCTCATCTGATTGGTCATCACCAATTTCAGATAGATGGTCCTTAGCATACCCAGCAAACAGCTGCAGCAGCTTTTGTTTGGTGGGATGGGACCTCATGGTTGTATTTTTAATTTAGCATAGGGACCTTACCTCCTTGAAAGACAGAGTGAAGGTACAGGGTGAAGTTGAGCTTTTCAACCATTTTCTTTATGCCATTGTGGTTATCTTCACTAATAGCTAAAAAGGAGGGGAGACAGGAAGAGGGCCTGCTTTTGATAGCAGGAGAGGTTGGGGGTTGCATTACAAAGGCTGAGAGGCCTTGGCATCTCCCCTGCCACAGGGGAGGTGTGACCACCTCCACCCAGGAAAGGCTTTGTTTCTGGGCTCAGGGAGCGAAGGTCCCCACCCTACGGGTCCAGACACATATCTCGTAGTGCCAGGCTGGTGTGTACCAGTCAGGGAACCCACCAGAGGGTGGTTGTTTTTCTGGGCATCTCTAAGATGCCTCCTGTGTGCATTTGTCATTAAATCCCATACTGGCATCACTGTGGGTTTAATGTGCTGAGAGGTTTGATACCAAACTTCCCAGTTTTCAGTGTAGCCATTATGGTGCTGTGGAGTTCGTAATGTCAAACTCCCAGCACCATATACTCAAAATGGCAGCACTGCACTTACAGTTTCTAAGAATGGACTTAGACACTGTAGGGGTACAGGGCTCATACACCGGTACTCTCACCACTGGTACAGGGCACCAAGCTAGAGGGGTGACTGATCTATGCCAGGGCAGTGGTTTGTAGGCATGGCACACAGGAATGTGTGCCATGTCGACTCTTAACTTTGTTCTGCACCAAACCATGTAGCCTGCAAAGGCAGTGTGTGTTTGTAAAGGTACAGGGCCTCAAAGGGTGGAACATTCTTTCAGAAAAGTTTCTAAGTGTGATGGTAAAATCTTGAGAGAGGCCTCCTGCTTAGTGTATCCAACCATAGCTCCATCAAGGTTGGCCTCATAGTTTGACTTTGTCCCTGTCAAGCGCAACCAGATGTCCCATTGTTTTTTTAAGCACTAAAAAGTCTTTTTTATTTAAAAATTCATATCTCTGGTTCCCTACATTGGATTTTTTTCATTTTGGTTTAAAAATCTGCTCATAAAAATATAACCTATTTTTATAAATTGTTATTGAATTTTTATTGTGCATTGTGTTTACTTATTTAGGGCCCGATGTAGGTGGCAAATACCGGTCGGAAACGGCCAAAATCGGCCGTTTCCGACCGGTATTTGGCACTTTGAGATGTAGGGGGCCAGTATTTACCTATTCGGTATATTTACCGAATCGGTAAATTTACAGAATCTGTAAAATATCGAATCGGTATTTTTACCGATTCGGTATCTTCCAGATGTAGGTGGGACTCTTCTGAGTCCCACAGGCCTTTCAGATTCGGTATTTTAACACCCAATCCAATTGGGTGTTAAAATACCGAATCCAGGTGTGCATGCACATGTGTGCATGCACACCTATGCCATGTGACAGACAGACATGCCCTTAGGGCATGTCTGTGTGCCACATGGCACACAAGCCAGTATTGGGGGTGCTAGAGGGTGTCAAAGTGACACCCCCTGCACCCTTGCAGAAATCGGCAATTACCGAATCGGTAAATACCGATTCGGTGATGCCCATTGATTCCTATGGGCTTCAATGCCCATAGGAATCAATGGGCATTACCGATTCGGTATTTACCGAATCGGTAAATACCGATTACTTCCGATTTGGTAATATTTAAAATAAAATTACCTACATCTGACCTTCTCTTTTTTACCACTTCTTAAATACCGATTCGGTATGAATCGGTATTTATGAAGTGGTAAAAAAGATTTACCTACATCGGGCCCGTAGTGTCTTGGGGCCCGATGTAGGTAAACTCCAATTTACCACTTCTTAAATACCGAATCATACCGATTCGGTATTTAAGAAGTGGCAAATTGGAGGGGGGGAGATGTGGGTATTTCAGAATCGGTAAATACCGAATCTGTAAGATTCGGTATTTAGCGATTCTGTAAATACCGAATCGGTATCCCCCATTGATTGCTATGGGCCTTGAAGCTCATAGGAATCAATGTGCATTACCGAATTGGTATTTACCGATTCGGTAATTACCGATTTCTGCAAGGGTGCAGGGGGTGTCACTTTGACACCCTCTAGCACCCCCAAAACTGGCTTGTGTGCCATGTGGCACACAGACATGCCCTAAGGGCATGTCTGTCTGTCACATGGCATAGGTGTGCATGCACACATGTGCATGCACACCTGGATTCGGTATTTTAACACCCAATTGGATTGGGTGTTAAAATACCGAATCTGAAGGGCCTGTGGGACTGAAAGTAGTCCCACCTACATCCCGATTTTTTAAAATCGGTAAACTTACCGATTCGGTATTTTTCCGATTCGGTAATTTTACCGAATCAGTAAAATACCGAATCCGAGAAAAAAAGGTCCCCTACATCTCAAAAGGCCAAATACCGGTCGGAAACGGCCGAATTCGGCCGTTTCTGACCGGTATTGGCCACCTACATCGGGCCCTTGGTGTTTTTAAATGCTTTGCACACCTGTCTCCTAAGTTAAGCCTGCCTGCACGTTGTCATCTACCAAGGGTTGAGCAAGTGACTAAATCATTGAGACATTTACTGAACATTTTATTGTGTTCGTTGCCTTATTACTAGTGGTAGCTTCCTATTTATCACTACTAATAAACCACATTCCTACAGCTACACAAAGGAAGATGGTGGACCTCTGTCAGACACCGCACCCAGACGCTCGTGAGTATTCATTCTACTCAGGGCAACACAGGATGGATACTAGACTAGACAGATTTATGGGGTCCCTTAGCTTCCTACTCATGGTCCATAGCTCAGAAAACCTTTGTGGCGCCGCTTCAGACTGTAGAGCCATCCTTTTAACTCTCCTGGGATGTGAGGCAATGTGCTCCAATCCACCTTCTCTTTAAAATCCAGTGAGCTGATGAGCTTTTGGAGCTGCATCTGTGAGAGGTACTGAGACCTGAGATGACTGTGGCAGCAGACTCAGTGACCCCTGATAACATTTGTTTTTTATCTCTTCTGAGAGAAGAACAGCCCTATCTGAACCAATGTTGGTGAATACCACTACTAATATTAAAGTTAGCACTAATTGTGAACTGTATTCACCATAATGCAAAGGGGAAAAATCTGCGGGATGTGAGGCAATGTGGTCCCATCCCCCTTTAGATAGTGAGCTTACCATTTTTTTGAGAGGCACCTGTGCCCCTGTGAGAGTTACTGAGACCGTGGAGGACTGTGGCAGCATAATCATCAACCCTTGATAAAATTTGTTTTGGATCTCTACTGATGAAGGATCAAATCTAGAAACACGTGTCTAGAGATGAACAGAACTACCTGCACCAACTTTGTTGAAATACTACAATTAATATTCAAGTTAGCGCTAATTGTAAACTACATTCACAATAACGCACAGGGGTGAGCTCTGCTGGATTGTGAGGCAGTGTGCTTCCATATCCATGACATTCTTTAACGTTATCACTGGTCAGGACTCTGGTAGCAGTGCCAAACTGGCGTCTACAACCTGATTCTTTACTGGGCCTAACTTTCAAATCTGCCATCAGGGACTCAATAGATGAGTACTTACGAGACAACAAGGTTACATCCACTCACATGAATGTGGAGTGGGACCCCTTTAAGCTCATCATATGGGATATCTGCATCAAGACCTGTCAGGTCCCATACACCCAGACTAGTACGGCTTTGGGTCTGGGCGAAATACTCATATGAATCTTTGCCGACTTTTCCATACTATGGATATATTGGGCTGTGATCCAGAGACACCGTATGTATCCTTCCTTGACAACAAAAATTCCTTTGACACCCTATTATGGTCCTACCTGTTTGTGGTGCTTCAGGCCCTGGGGATTCAAGGGAACCATCTAAAATAGATACAATTATTATAAATGAGGCCCCTTGACAGTGTTCGTACTGGTGAGGTTTACTCTGATAAATAGCGGCTGCACAGGGGCATCAAACATGGATGACTGCATTACTCTATTCTATTTATACTGGCTGTGGTACCCTTAGCATGTATCCTGCATGAGAGGGGCCAAGAGTGGTGGATCAAAGTGGGAAATAGATACCATGTAGTGGGCTGGTACGCAGATAATGCACTGTTGTTCCTTAGAGGCCCGGGAGGTAGCCTATCCACAGTGGGACAACTACTGGATGAGTTTGAGGAGTTGTCAGACCTGAAGGTTAATTGGGACAAATCCTGTCTGTTTCTGCTGCACCCAGTGATGTTGTTGGAATGAACTACATTAGTGCTACTTAGTGCATTCCCTCTAGACAGCCACACACAAAGGGCACTTAGGTATGACTGAGTGGCCATCCACACCTTCCTGGGCCATCCTGGGCAGGATAGGAGGAAGAAGCTGACACTTATACCTGAATAGGTATTGTCCTGTCCTGCGTACCCCTCTCCAGTGAGTCTGGAGTCAGGGCAGGAAGAAAGGACCTCTGTGCACTTCAAAGACCCTTCTTTGAAGTCACCACCACTTCAAAGGTACAACTGGGAATAAGTACTGAACCTCTGACCCTACCAACTCAGATACTACTAGACCTGTGAAGAAACTAAGCCAGGAGGGACTGCTGTGTTGCTGCAAGGACTGTCATTCTGATGGACTGCTGCTCTGGAAGAATTTCTTTTCTGCTGTGCTGCCCTGCTGCCTGCTACCCTCTGCCCTACTGAGGAAGTACTGGACTCTTTGACTTGAACCCAAAGTGATCTCCAAGGGCATGCTTTCATGCCTCATGTTTTAAGACTCAGTGTTATCAATGTTTTACTCCCTGCTTCTATGCCTATTCCATTTGAAGTGGACCCAGGTAGTTGTTCCAGTGGAACTGATGCATATTCTGCTGTCCGAAGCAGAATTAACACATTGCCGCTGTTGTGGGAACAGAACTGATGCATCTCGCTTGGAACCAGTGCATTGCCATCTGAACTAATGCTTAGAAGCCACTGCATTGTCGCCACTGCAGTGAGAGAAGTTCCACGCATCCAGTCGACTGAGTAGAGAAACCCATTGCATCAGCTTCGAAATCAACGCCTCTCTGAACTGGTGCTTTTATTTTCAGTGCTGGAGCATCGCCATTGTTGTGTGGGGAAAATCAATGCATCACTTTGACTGCGGGATCGACACCGATGCATTGCTCAGCTGCACCCCACATCTCCCTGTTGTGACTGAGATCAAAGTAGTTTTGTTCAGTTGGCTTTGCGTGGCTTCTGTATCCGGCCCACACTCCATTGCGGTTGACCTGAACTCTTGACTTTGCCCCAGTCCAGCGCAACCAGATAACCTAGTAGGCGGATATTCCTTTTTAGCACTAGTTTTCACTTTTATTCTTTAAAAATTATTATCTTGACTTCTACTTATTGTTTTTTTTCATTGTGGGCTTGTTATATTTCTAAAATCATTGTCTATTTTTCTAAACTGGTGTGGAGTTATGTTATGTTAATGACATTTATACAGCGCAACTGTTACCCGGAGGTGTCCTGGCGCTAGTTACGTCTCCTGCGCCTGAAAAATGAAAGCAGTTTATTGGGCAAAAAGCCAGGTCTTAAGGCTCTTCCTGAAGGCCAATAGGTTAGTAATGCACCTTAGATGAAATGGCAGGTTGTTCCAGGCTTTAGCCGCTTTGTGGGTGAAACTCCTGCCACCCCACCGAACACCGTTTATGCGTGGTACTGCGACCCATCTGGCCTCTTATTAACAAAGTGGTCTATTCGGTATATACCATTGGAAATGCTGTTTCAAATACTCAGGCCCTGTACGATGCAGCGCCTTAAAAACTAGGCAACGTGCCTTAAGGAGTACTCGATTCATCACCGATAGCCAGTTCAATTTATTTATTTCCTTAGTAATGGGTGCAAATCAAGGTGTTTCAGAGATCAATCTGGCTGCTGCATTCTGCAGCATCTGGAGTTTATTCAAAAGCCCTTGTTGAGCATTAAGGTGCTGACTATTACAGTAGTCCAGCCTCAACAGTACAAGAGTCACAACTACTGTTTGCTGGCTATTTGGGGGCAGGAACAGCAGTATTTTCCTAATTCTTTTTATCACAAAAAAGGTTTTAGAGATCACAGAGGTGACCTGTTGACTAAAGGTGAGGTCCTCGTCCATTATCACCCCAAGGTTTTTCACATTATTGGTGGGTGAGGCGAGGGACCCCCATCGAACGTGGCCAACAATTTGGGGTCCAGAAGTTAGAGTTGTTACCAAACAGCATGACTTTGGTTTTACCTGAGTTAAGTTTTAGGCAGTTTTGTGCAGGGCCAGACTGGCCGTAGCGGGCTCCGGGCAATCCCCCGGTGCGCTGCATGGGTGGGGGCTGGTTTTGGGACCCTGGGGCCGTTTTTGTTACAGGGCCGTTTTTACAGCATAGCTGCAAAATCGGCACTGTAACAAACTCGGCTGAAAACTGGCCCTGGCAAAGAGCTCAGTGGCACCCCCAACCACCCGGGGGGGCGGCCGAGCACTTTGCCAGGGCCGGTTTTGGTTCCCAGTCCGGCCCTGGTTGTGTGCCATCAATTACCGACTGATACCATACACTCTTGAAATCGGTTGTCTAACCCTGCCTCCTCTCCGTGTAGCAGGGACACCACAATTTGGGTGTCATCTGCATATGATGTCAGGCCAAATCCAAATGCACTAACAATTGGCGCCAGATAGGAAACATAAACATTGAAAAGTGTGGGGCTAAGAGAAGAGCCCTGTGGAGTCACTTTGTGGTGTTCTCACAGTGTTACTGTTTGAAGTCTTGCACAAATACTTTACACTTTGTCTCTTAAGTTAAGCCTGCCTACTCTGTTCCAAGCTACCAGAGCTAAACAAAGGTTAATTTATGGTGTGCATCTGACTTACCCTAACTCGAATTGTGGTTCTTGCTTGGATATGGTGCGTATTTCTGCCAACCAGAAACCTAATTTCTAACCAATGTAATTACCTCCATTGCGCATATTGGTCCCCAGCCCAATTAGCCAAAGTCTACCCAGGGTTACACTTGATCAGACTTTTTTCACATGGTATGGTACTTCTCTCGCATACAGACCTACCTACTGTATTTATTGAACAGTCTTCTTTCTCATGCAGAAGAAATGAACTGCTACAATCGTAATACTGGCTGTAAAGTATAATGCATACTGCAAGAAGAGTATTATAAAATAATACTGTAAAAGCATGGTATGGTTTCTAAGCCATAAAATACATACATAAATAAATAAATGAAGACTAAAAGTACTCAACTGGTGCTTCCAAAATACGCCTACCCTGATGTACCTAACCTAAGCCTAGTACGAGGGAAGAAGCAAGTGTGGTGTAGCATAAGTTTAGTATTCTTTTGCCAAAAATCTATCCAAGATTTCTCTTAGGGTCTAATTAGCTCCGTACCTTGGTTTTAGAATGAAGGAGGTCAGTCTCAGGACTCGATTTCCCAACAACCCGCATGAGTAGCTTGGAAACACTGGAGCTGGATTTCTTAGCAAGAGAAAAGACAGCGTCTCTCTCAGTGTGTCTGCTGGAGGGTCGGCTTCCTTCGGCACTTGCTGTAGCAAGATGCGTCAGGCAAGTAGATAGTCGAACTGTTCCAAACCACCGTGTGTTTGCTTGGGCAAGTGTGGGCATATTTATACCTTGAAGGTGCCGAGTTTGACGTAAAGGTGGACAAAATACCGTCATCAAAGAGTCTCAGTTCTTTGAAAACCCCATGAGTTCTTGGACAAATCAATATTCAAGCAAGGGGAAGTCCCTAACTGCTGAAGCAGAGTTTTCCAAGAAATTGTTGTGGATTTTCCGAACTAGTGGAGCTAGGTCTAAATATGGTTATGATTTCTATCCTATATAAGGACAAGGTGATTTATACCTATACAAGGGCATGAATCGGGAAAAGTAGACTATGGTCCTAATATGCTATACAACAGTGGGGTCTAGGCAGATACTTACGCATGACGATGGCGGCGCACTTACTGGGCAGAATTGCAAGGCATAGAAAATACAAACAAGCATCCAGATTCCTCGACCGTCGCCTACTTTCAGGCAACATAAACACAGCGATGAACTATAAGGCCACCACTTCCCCATTATTCTCGAAATGGCTCCAGGAGTTGATAAAATCGTGCACTACGGAAATAAATGCCATGTCCTGCATCCTCCAATAGTTAGGCAAGGGGACACCGACTACAGAATGGGACACACTCCTACTGCCTCTACAGGCCAAATCAGATGTATGACAGCCATAAAACGTGAAGCAGGACAGTGGACACACTATGGGTACAAAATACTGATATCACTGTTCACAGGACTCACCGTGCTTAAGGAGTAGAGTGCAGAGATTGCAATAGGATAATCACCAGTATAGCAGTGGGTGGGGAGAACTGCTGGAAACTTGAGGGCTAAAAGCCTCATTAATGCGACCGGGGAGGGGATGCAGGTAGCTTATATAGCTGCATAATGGAAAGGGAATGCGTTCCTTTAACTAGGAGCTGAGATCTTTATGGAGCTGGGTGTCAAATGCAATGAGGAGTATTGAGATGTTGTGTGCTGGAGTTTATTGGCGTGTTCCCTGATTGTTCTCATAAACTTGCGGCTCGACATTGTACCTTTATTCAGACGTACTATGTACATACTACTGTGATATGATCACCCGCATTAACGTATAATTGATATCCGTACATTGTTGTAGGCCTACCCCATTGAAAATGCAATGAAGGGATATAAAAAATAAAGAAATGAAGCCTACAATATGACTGAAATTAAATGGGATGGCGTGTGTGTGTGTGTGTGTTGTGGAATGTGTACATGTTAAGCCTGAGAAAAGTTACTTTTTTAAAGTCCATTGAAACGAAAGTTTTTTGGGACCTGAAAGATTTAGATGACTGTCTCAACCAATGAGCGACCACTTTTTCCTTCTGATTACCTTTAATTTCTATGTAACATCATCCAGGGAGCACTTTTCTTGATCTTGTTTTATTTAAAACTGTCAGAAAACCCCATTTCCAGTGTACCAGGATATATGTGTAAGAAGACATGAAAAGGGTATAGTTTTGAAAATGTTAAGGCATATTACAGTAAAATATTGCTTCTGAGCTAGTTCTGTTTTCTTGCATTTTCTAAACAGCCTTATGACACTAATTCTTCTGCAAGCATTCAAACATCACCTTTTTCCCCTAAAAATAGATCATTAATATTTGCTAATAAAATCATGGATCAACAGTTACTTGGCCAGGTGGTCATCTGCATGAGATGATCTCTGTGTAGCACACACACCCACCATTATCTAGTCAACAGGGCAAAGAGTGTGGGCAGATTATTTTAAAGTTGATGCCTTTGTGTACGTTTCAATTTTTATGCTGCACTTTACCAATAAGAATTGCTTAGTTTGTGTGAATTGATCAATTTTCTTTTACCCCTTCCTAAAGTTGCTAGACTATGCCCTAAGTGGGACGGGCCTGTGGTATTAAACCAAGGTCCTTTGGGTCCCTCTATTTCTGTCCTTTGCTGGCAGATGAGGAAAAAAAACTTTACCAGTTGTTTGAACACGCCGGAGGTGAAAGTCAACGGCACTGGAGATCCCTTTTGTGACATGGTGAGGAAGGAATATGCCTCCTTTTCACGCATGCCGTCACCCCGCATGCAATTACAATGCCGTTGTTACAACAATCGTGTTGTAACAACGCATACCATTCCCCCGCAAGTCGTAACAGCGACTTGCGGATGGGGATGCTGGATGCTGGAATAGTATAATTTACTTTTCCAACTCCAGTCTGTGTGGACAGTAGGGAAGGTGTTGGATTTAAAATCCAACACCTTCTTCCCCCTCCACAAGTTCTTGTTTCGACTTGCGGGGTAACGGCGTTGTACATGCATCTGGGGTGATGGCATTGTTGTGAGAGCTATTTACCGGACAAAGCTACCCAGTAATACTGTTGTATAATATTGGGGCTCCAGTAGCTCACATAATTTTTCTTAAATTAAAATTGAATAACCAAGTCATTAGGACTCTATAAATTTGTTAAAGTATTAAGACTTATCTTTAGTTTCCTCGGTAGTGTCTCTCGTGGTGGCTTCCTGGCTATGCTTCGGGCTGCAACTCTTTTAGAGACACCCGCCACTGTTTCTATTCCACTTAACGCACTGATTCTAGATATAATATGCTGAAATTCAATTCTCTTCACAGTTTAGCAACCATCCACGCTGTATCTGTAGCAGGCAATCATGACCACCTCTCACATCACATAATGGTTTGTGTGTAGTCAAATGTGATCAGGTAGAGTTCTAATCTATATGTTCCATCTTCAGAAAAAGGTTCTAGAGACCCACCTCCACCCCTCAACCACCCCAAGTGTGACTAATTCACTGAATAATAGCATAATGCAAGTTCTAACACTGGGAAAGAGAATCCTGCAGAAATATTTTCTAAAGGCTGCAACTCTGCACAGATTATAACACAGTACCACTGACATTCCTGGGTATGTGACAACATGCTTCCAGTAATCATACAGACATGCGTTTAAATATTTGTTGTTATTGTTTACAGCACTACCGTTATTAAAGACAGTGTTAGCTTGACTAATGGTCACAGAGAGGGCGGAAAGGCTGTGCTAGAAAAGGCTTCTAATGTGCCTGTTTCCTCTTTCCTGCAGGTATTGCCCTCAGCACACTTCCCATGTATTTGAGTGAAATCTCACCCAAGCATATCCGAGGATCCTTGGGGCAGATTACAGCCATCATGATCTGCGTGGGTGTGTTTACAGGACAAGTCGTCGGATTACCCCAGCTCCTTGGGAGGGTAAGCTAAAGCAAAACTCCTGTAATCACGGTTATTGCATGTAACATTTGGAAAATCCTGACAGGCTCTGCATTATATATGTATGTGCCTGTTTTATTGAGTGCTTTACTTGAAGTGCAGAATCCCAGTGGGACATGCAAGTGCATGTGGATTTACAGCCTGATTCATCAAGCCGAAAGCGGCTCGCAAAGGGTCAGATTCTGAGAATCTGGCCCTTTGCGAGCGCTATTTTTGCATTTGGGATTCATCATCCCAAATGCAAAAATCGGTAATTGCTAATTCGCTAAATTGCGAGGAATTACATTTAAGGAATCTCTATTTGAGATTCCTTAAATGCAATTCATCAACCATTTTTAAATTGCTAATTCGCAATTTCGGGCCGCTATTTACCGAGAGGTCAGACCTCTCGGTAAATAGCAAAAACTTTGAAAAATGCTTTTAAAAGCATTTTTCTAAGTTGCATGTTGCACACACACATGTCCTTTGGACATGTGTGTGTGCAACACCTGTTTCAATTTGCATTTAAGGGGTGCTACAGGGTGTCCTTTGGACACCCCTGGCACCCTTTAAATCGCTATCTTATTTGAGAGTAGCAAATTGCTAATCGCAAATAAGGAATACTCCCCATTCATTCCTATGGGCCTTTTGGCCCATAGGAATGAATGGGGAGTGATTCCTTATTTGCGATTAGCAATTTGCTACTCGCAAATAAGGATTGTGTAGGAATCGCTATTTATTTAGCAATTCCTACATGAATCCCGTTTTGCAAGTCCTTAATAGCGATTCCTTATGAATCGCTATTAGAGGCTCGCAAAACGGGAGATTGATGAATCAGGCTGTTAGTGTCGGGCAGGAATGGGACAGCTGCTAGATAAACATCCGTCGTCATCTGCTACCACTCACTAAGAGTCAGGAAAACTGCTGACTTTCTGATAGTGGAGAATTAATTTGCGCTACCCCGCAACTCGTTTCTTAAATCTGTTGGATTTTCAGCTTTAGGAACGCAGCCTTGTTCAGTTTTGGCCCTCCCCCTCCAACGCTGATTCTTCTGCTTGCATACGTCACAGAAGGTATGGCAGTCACAACCAGAAGAAAAGCTACAATTATAGTGGGCCACACAGTCTTTCTTCTTTTTGAGTAAGGCAACAATAAACATCCTTTATCTCTCAAAAGCATTTCCTCCTCAATGGTGAATGTGCACTCTAATAATGTCCATGTTATATATCTATCTAACCAGGAAAGGTCGGCAAATTTAGAGCAGACAGTCATATCTGTACAATATTTTCCATATGTTTGTATCTTTTAGAATTCATGTGTAATAAATGTAGGCCATAAGTGGAGAGCCATGGTTGTGTACATATGCAGCATCATGTCCGTATGAGCGCTCTGCGACACCAGCCTAACTTCTCATCAGCGCCGAAGAATAAATTCCGACCTTGTAGCACATCGTCTCCACTGTTGAAATAGCTGCTACCATAAAGACCATTTACTCGGGACCCCCCCACATCTTCCCCAAAGGACGATGAAGGATTAGCGAGGCACTAACACACATCCTCCATGCCTCTATGAACTCTACCACATTCCTGGGCACCTGGAAAAAAGGCACCATCATAACCCTGCTCAAGAAACCATGCCACTCTTTCCAATTACAGACCCACATCCCTCTTACTATTCCCGGCAAAGGTCTTAGAGAAACTAATGAACCAATGCCTCTCCGACCAACTTCGCAACAACAAGCTCCGCAATGCCACACAGCCTGGTTTCACGCCCAACCAGAGTACAGAAACTGCACTCATCGGCATTACAGACGACACTTGCAAGATCCTGACAGAGAAGCCTTCTCCTAGACGTCTCAGGAACATTTGACATGGTCTCATACCACATCCACATCAGGCATGAGATTGGCATCCTAGGACCTGCTGCTCGCTGGATCTGTTCCTTCGTAATGAATAGAACACAAGCTATCAGTCTGGCACCTTACTCCTCAGAAACCCGCTAACTCATCTGCAGAGAGCTTCAAGGTACACCAATCAGCCCCACCCTATTCAAAGCATACATAATCCCTCTGGTCAATGTCACTTGTGCACACAACATCAACATCCTCTCTTATTATCCATGTCACACAGCTCATACTCTCCCTCTAGGAAAAGACCCCTAAAATAAAAATCACATTCAGTGCCTGCCGGACAGAAGTGGCTAACTGGATGAATGACAACAGTCTAAAGCTTAACACTGACAAGAAAGAAGTAGTGATATTCCACAAGAACACTTCTCCATGGGACTCCAACTGGTGGCTGGCCAAACTCAGACCCACACCCAGCATCCATCCCAGGAACCACAGAATAATTATCAACAGCAAACTGGACATGACCGCACAAGTCCTCGCTGTCACTGCATCCTGCTTTCACAACCTGAAGATGCTGAGGAAGATCTTCAAATGGCTTCCACTTAAATCTAGAAAAACGGTTGCTCACACTCTAGTCACCATCAAGTTGAACTACAGGAACTTCTACTCCAAGATCACTAAGCAACTCACCAGAAGAATACAACAATACAGAACGCTGCAGCTGGGCTCATCCTCAGCCTTCTACACAGAAATCACATCCCACCTCACCTCAGAGAACTCCACTGGCTCCAGATACACAAATGGGCTCTTTCCAACCTTCTCACACACACATTCAAAGGTATTACATAACTCAGGCCCAACTACCCGAACAATTGCATCTCATTCCACTAGCCACCCAACAACTACTCTTTGCAGGACACCAATTGCACACATTCCACACATACACAGACCAAGATCTGGAAGACAGACATTCTCTTACAATGCTCCTATATCATGGAAAGGCCTGCTATTCCACACCAGAGCCTCCTCCTCTCTTCTTGAATGCTTCAATCAACTGAAGGCCTGGTTTTTCAGTTAACCAACCTACCATAGACAGGGCTTGGCACACACACTTGCTCACACTTGTAGATGATAGCTGGTGTTACAAATACACATAACATAACAGCTTTCCATGATAACAGGTCGTGGCTGGCACAGTCTAAATATGTTATTCCCACTTGTCTCTTCAGGTTTGTCTGATAACGCAGTATAAACTGAATTTTAATATCCGTGTATCCCTATAAGCAAATATACAGAGATAGCTACATCAGTTTTGCATCCAAGGTGCTCTAAACAGCAGATGCTACTATTAATGCTATGATTGTTGCTCAAAATATGTCGAACTGGAAGCACAAAAGGCAGAACCAGCCTTCCTTGGATTCAAACCTACGTTTCCCACAAGTAATTCTGGGTCTATATTTGTTAGATACCGTGAATGGTTCAGTAATTTAAACCCTGGCAGTTTTGATGCACAAAGGACAGGCTTAACTTAAGGAAATGTATAAAGCATTTAGAAGTATGAAAACAGTTAAAAAGCTAAAAATACACCACAATAAAAGTCCCACTTCAATTTATAAAAATAAAGAACATTTTAATGAACAATATGATACAAAAATAATGACTAAAATTCAACAAAGGGAACCAAAATATGAATCTTTAAAAAATAATTGTGCCAAAAGGATTCAGCGCCAACCCCATTCATCTGGATGTGCTTGACTGGTACCCAGATGTGAGTCAAGGCCAGCCACAATGGACAGCAAGTCAGATACAGAGACCATGTTCTTCCCAGTTGGAAGTTTTACCTTTGGACTTAGTCTCTGTAATAAGCCTAAAATCCTCAGTGTAGTAAGGTAGCAAGTTGTGGCTGAGATAGGTTCAATGAAGCTGGATAGCTGTCCGACAAAGTCCTTTAGAAGCTGTAAACATTAGCGGGAAAGCTCAGAGCATAGACATTCAAAATTGACGCCAAAGGAAAGTTAGTCGTAGGCCAGATACTTTTGGCGCCTTTACCGGGAGTAGATTTGTACCAAGCAGGAACAACCTGAATCTTCATCCCAGCAGCAATGCACCTTTCTCAGATTGACATGGCCGGTTTGCCCCGGTCTTCTGTGGGTTCTCCAGGAAAAAAGTATTGAAAAAGATTCTAAGTCTCAGGGTTTAGGGTTGGACATAAGGATTACACTCTGAACCAAGCCAAGAGTTTCAGGACATTAGGAAAAGCATTTGGTAGGGTCATGACTCACTCCAACAGAAGGTACCAGCTGGGTCCAGTGCAGGCCTAGTAGCAACTTGCCAGCTGTGGTCTTCCAGGAAGGTAAGCTTCTCACAGCTTTTGGGTCCCTATACCTTACGTAACAGGAGGCTAGCAATCTGACTCTTGAAGTTCATGTTTTTGTCCTGGTACAATAGGGAGCAGGTCCAGCCCTTAGTTTTTTTTCACAGGTCACAACAGCAGGTTCAGTGCTTCTTCAGTCTTCCACAGGCCCAGTAGCATTCTCATGGAGGTGCCACTCATGCCCAGTGCCAGCCTATCGGTTAAGGGCAGTACTTTCCCCACCCCATAGACCAGTTCTAGGTAGCTCTCTCCTTTCTACTGGGTTTGGATCCAGCATGACTAGAAGGGCAAAAGGGGTGGAAGGCACTGGTGTGATCCACATCAGCCACTGACATGGCATCATCATCTGAGGCTCAGGAAAGGCCTTGAGACAGCTCCCACTCCCAAAGTTCATTGTCCACTGTTTGGAAAGCAATCCACATCTTGGTCCAGGGGCACCATCAAAGGTCAGATTACAACTGGACAATTGCAAAAAAGCCTTTTGGTTTTGAGCAGAAAAAGAGAATTTTCTAAAAGTATATGTTCCTTCATAGTAATACGAAATCCAACTTTACCATTAAATTGGATTTGAAATTACTATTAAAATGAGAGTCCTTGAACATTTTTCTAGCTATTCTCAAACTGAATTTAGCATGTATTAAATATAATAGTGTAAACCAGTGATAAGTTGATGGAGAGCAAGCCTTGCCACAGTAAATAAAAATACTATGAAGGTTTTTTTCCTGCGATGGCATGTTAAACATTAAACTTAAACTTACATCTCCTACTTTTAAATGCAAGGCAGTTAAGGTATATCAATGGAGTGGCTTACAAGTATTAAAAAATGCGTCCTAGGTCTGCCAACATTTTTATTTTGAGAGGTCAAAATGACAGTTTTAAAACTGCACCACCTGGTTTTAGTGGCAGGTGCGGGGACATGTTTTACTATTTTAGTTTAATGGTGGCACAACGAGTACTGCATTACTCTAGTCACAGTTAACTTACAAGCCCTGGGTACCTGAGGTACCATAAGGTAGTGACTTATAAGGAAGTGATATGCATCAAAGAGTGAACATTTTTCAGGGGCTAGAGCTCTGCACTGGGCACCAGACAACATTATCCCTAAAGTCCAAACAACAGCAATAGAATCTAGCAAACAATACATGTGACTTCTTACTGATGTGATGCTAGCCTGATGAATAGGTTCCCAAGATAGATGTCCTCTAGCTCTCAGATGGAGTAGGTAGCCACAGAATAGGGAAAGCAGATATGAGGTTTTAGTGGCCCATCTGCATGATGTGTCACAGGGATGGGTAAGATGGTAACCCCCCATTTAATTCTGAGAAGTCAGTGAACACAGCAGTAGCATATTTAAATGTTACATACCTTTGCCCAAGCAGTGTCTAAAACAAGTGCAATCTTTGTGTTGTCATGCAACTAAGTCTATTGGCATGTCGCTTGGTTGTCCTTTGAACCATCTCCCAGCACAGCATAGTCCTCTCTAGCCTGCATATAAAATCTGGGGTATTTTATTGGCTTTATCTAAATAAAAAAATGTGTGATCAGTCTTTATGTCCTTCCAAAGGTGTATTTGGGAATGCAGCAGGAGAATTGAACACATATAGCTCAAAGAACATTACTTTGTCACACATGCAATGGATCTCCTGTTCCCTTCATTACAAGTGCATTATATTCCATGGCACTTGTAATAAGATGGATAGGATCTCCATCATGTATGCGACAAACTAACCCTCTGCAAACTCTAAATCAAGCCTACATTGATTTAATTACACAATGTGAGGCGCCAAGACAGCCTTTATTTCTTATTGCTAAATAAAGCATTAATAACAATAACTAACAAATATGTTGCCTATGCAAACAAGTAACAAACACCATAAACTTACAAACTTTCATTCCAGGGTACAAGCGTCAAAAGTCATAGACCATAAATCATTGATGTATGCAATCCTTAAAATCCCAATGAGCGTTTTAGATGACGATGATGATGTTTAATCATGACAATCGATGATGTTGCCACAACAGACTCATAGTCAGACTTCATTAAATCAGGCAGACTGATTGCACGCAGAGCCACCAGTGGGAAGCAGTTAACAGGCCGTTGAAAGTGCTGGAGTGGGAATCAGTTTACATAAAACTCAGTTTACCATCACACACAAGGCTCAACGGACCATGATCAATGTAGTTAAAAAGATCAGGAGCGAATCATCACATAAATAATAATCACAATTACTATGTAAAGTTTAACCAATAATAAGAATTACTTAAAGTATTATGGGTTTTATTTTTCAAAGTTTAGTAGATCCTCTTTATTCATAATCATAAGTATTATTCATTTTTGCTTCACATGATCAATCTTTTACAGAATTGTTGTCTAAATGTGAATTTAAAAATGAAAGACAGGAGGCCTATGGCAAAACAGAAACAGTTAGTTTAATTAAATGCAGTGTTCGAGAGAACAGGCAACAGAGTTGGGGTCTGAAGCAATTTGAAAACTCTTTTGGAGACAGAAATCTTGACCTAGTCATGAAGCCATATTTCTGGTCATTTGATAAGAAGCACAGATGGTTCTTGGCCTTGCTTGGGCACAATGTGGGCCCAGTGGGTACATGTCCAGGTGTCCTGCATGGGCAGTGCATGATCAGTGCTTTCTGATTGGCTGAGTGTTCCTATCTTACTGTGGCATCTCTCTTGATGTTTTTGGGGGAATTTGCGCCTCTCTGCCAAAACGCATTTTATTGGGGCTAATCTCCTAAGATCGTTGTGGTGTTGTTGCCTATCTGTGGGATTGATCTGGGTTCTCCTGTTCACACATTTGTCTAAAGGGTACATGTCACTCCACCTGTGATCTGTCAATCATTTGCTTAAGGCCTAGGTATGCAGGGCCTGCCTGACCACTTATTTTGTCATTTGGGGTTGACGAGGAGGTCATTTTGCGTGAATTAGACAACAGCGATCCGAGTTTGTTGTTATACGTACATATGTCAATCTGGTACCTTGACATTGTATTTATCAATATTAACAATATTAACAAAATTGATAAAAGATGCTGGTTAATTCAAATTCCACAAGTGCATTAAGCATGCTCCATAAATTAAAAAATCCCTATTATAAGAGTAGAGTGAAAGGTATAAGTAGGAACCCATAAAGAGTTACATTGCGAAAGAAAGTGAGATCAAGCAAAAAGCTCAAATTATATCCAAAAGTCAATAATCAATCAAAGCACAAATTCCCATAAAGAGAGGTTCACGAAATCAGTAGAGTGTCAAAACAATAAGGAATAAGTCAGGGGAAATGTGCACAAGATGTAGCTACCGCAATCCATGGCGAGGGTAAATGGCTATGTAGAAAGGCGTGGAATAGTATAGAATGGGGATCGAAAAGGGAGTGGTGCTCGGCGGGGAATGGCATTGACCTACTCTGGGAACATGCATTATTATAAATAGTTGAAAAAGGATGTTTCAGTTAGTGTTGCATCTTCTCCTCCTCTTGTGTAATCATCTTCCAGGGTTCTTCCTGAGAACAGATTCACTCCTCTTCTCACACGAACAAAAATGGATCACAGACAGGGATCTTCAAATGTGCAACATTGTTATTTTAGTCTAAACTACACACAAGGTTTTTTCACTCTAAACATCCTTATCCACGAATTGGACTGCATCTCTAACCTTCTAATAAAACAAAATGTATTTTAGTTAACAATGAGCTATGTAGAAATCAAGACATTTGCAGTCAATCAATCAATCAATCAATCAGGAGCTTATATAGTGCAGCTTTTCACCCATGAGGGTCTCAAGGCACTGGTGAGAGGCTGCTCATCCATCTGGGCTTGGAGGTTCAGTCAAAGAGCCAGGTATTGAGATCCTTCCTGAATTGCATCAGCGACAGGGATTGCTTGAGGTGGATGGGAAGGATTTTCCTCCGGTTCTGGTCCTGTGAATCCGGGGATGGTGGCCAGGGAGAGTTGGGTGAAGCGAAGTTGGAGTAAGCAGTGAACTCAACATCAATCTTTGGAAATAAAACAAATATGTTAAAGGACCTGGGGCTAGATGTAGATAATAGCAATAGTAATTACCGAATCGGTAAAAATACTGAATTTCCAAGGGGGACAGGGTGTCCCTTTGACACCCTGTTGCACTCCTGTTTCTGGCTTGTGTGACATGTATGTGTGCCACATGGCACAGGTGTACATGCACAGATGTGCATGTGCACATAAATCCGTAATTTACCACCCAATAGTATTGGGTGGTAAATAACGAATTTCTAAGGGCCTGTGGCACTGTAAACTGTGCCACCTACATATTGAATTACAGAATCGGTATATTTACCGATTCGGTATTTTACCGAATCGGTAAATATACCGATTCTGTAATTTTCTAGCCCCCTACATTACAATACCCAAATACCGGTCGGTAACGTCCGGAATCGGCCGTTATTGACCGGTATTTGGGCTCCTACATCTGGCCCTTAAAGTTCAGTTGATGTGCTGAATTCAGTGTGTGCTTATTCTTCATAAATCCACTCAACGATATATTCTAAACAAGCATTTCAAACCTTTCTTTGTATAAGCGCGGGACACACTGGTCATAGTGTAACCTTTGTGCTTTATAAATGTGCCTATTATTTTATTATTATTATTTTGCAGAGTTGTGTGAAACATTTATATAATAAATCATAATCATGGAAAGGTCAACTATTAATAAACATTTGATGCATGCTTCAGCACATTTTTGTCAGACTACTCGCTAAGCAATGGTAGATTAAACATTTTGAATTGATGTAAGTGCATCTGCTTACTACATTTCTTTGCACATTTTTAACCACATTTTGTTAATTTAAGTCTGCATGTTAATCCTGCACATATATTTTTGCAATATTATTTTGGCTTTTGCTAATATCTCCTCTTGAAATGCACTAATTTCAGAAGTGGTACTACAACCTGGAGCATGGCACCTGCGATAATCAGAAAAGGCATGTGTCCTGAACAGAATATTAAATGTACTGAGGGGCATAGGATGCAAGTACACCCCACCATATTTCAAAGAAGCTTAAACAGTTAAGACATATCTTATGTTGAGCCCAAAGCCGCCACAACAAGATTTGATACTACGAAAAAGAAACAGACTGTTCTAGAGAAGAAAACATGTTGTAGTAAAATATGAGAAGTGACCTTGAACCTACATTGTAACCTGGTCCTATTAAATTCACATTAAAATTGAACAGTAGCGGTGCCAAAATTATATATATATATATATAACCAATAGGACTGCCACGAGAAGAACCACTAATTTAAATAGATGCATTTTCAAGTAAACATGGATAATAATTAGGTAAACTCCAATAATCTAAATTGGAATGCATCTTCTCACGCAGTCCCAAGGGGTGGTAGTTAGAGCATCCTGTGTATTTGTATGCAAATCCTGGGAAGGTATAACGACGTGCATAAAACACAGTTGATGCTCATTCACCTGGCATGAAGGAGTCCGACTAATTGCTCTCCTGATATGAAAGTATACGTGCTGTCGCTGTGTACCATTGCAGGCTGAGGGCTGTAGGACTATATGGTTCAATCAGGGTCAAACATTGGATAAACGCATAGAATTGTGGGCATCTTACAGGGTTCTAATGCCATACTTGTGCAGTAGCACAGATGTGCGAAGATAATGGATTTTCCTTTACAGTATTATGTGAAATCTCAGAGACAGTGTATATTTTCTGAGCAGTAAGCGACATGAATATCACAGGATCTCTGGTACGATTCTTGTGCACCAATGTCATGAGTTTGCTTAATAGCTTCTTTCTGTGAATATGAAACTCTAGGATTAAAAAGTTTAAAATGCGTAGCAGTAATCCGCGTATGTTTCCACTTCATGGAAGAAGCAGGTTCTAAAAGGATTGTGTTCATGCCGGTGAGACTTGATAGAAGCGATGGGTTATTTTTGCGACCAAGATCCCCCAAGGCGAAAATGTAATGATAGTAACAGGAGAAAACTAGGCATCTGGTCTGTTTGCAAGTGGGCCTGAAACCTTACCTTGAACATGTCAGGTACACTCATTTAATAGAAAGGGTCACAGGGCAGTGCCTATCAAAGCATACCTGACGTCTGTGTTGAAGAGATCTTGGCCAAAGAGCCTGTCAGTCGGTGAAGCAGGAGCACTTGTATTGAGGTGCTAACGGAGTATTCAAATCGTCAGTTGTGGCATACCTTAAGGAGATTGTTTGCTGAAAGATACCATTTAAAAATATGAAATTATGAAAGTGTGTGCAAACATGGAGGAGTGTAAATGAACCTTGGGGCATATTATCAAGGGGTTTATCTCAGCTTTTTTGGCTTTAAAAGCCAAGAAAGCGGAGATAAAATTATCTCCCTATTATCTAGCTGTCGCTCAATCAATCAATCACAGACATTTATAGAGCGCACTACTTACCCGGAGGGTCTCAAGGCGCTTGGGGGGGGGGGGGGGGGGGCTGCTACTGCTCGAACAGCCAGGTCTTGAGCTTCTTCCTGACGGAGAGGTGGTCTTGGGTCAGGCGCAGGTCGGACGGGAGGGAGTTCCACGTCTTGGCGGCCAGGTAGGAGAAGGACCTTCCTCCTGTAGTCGCTCTTCGGATGCGGGGGATGGCGGCGAGGGCGTGGTTGGTCGATCGGAGGTGGCGTTTGGGAGCGTAGAAGTTGAGGCGGTTGTTGAGGTAGCTCGGGCCTTGGTCGTGTAGGGCTTTGTGTGCGTGGGTGAGGAGACGGAAGGTGATTCTCTTGTTGACGGGGAGCCAGTGCAGGTCTCTTAGATGTCCGGAGATGTGGCTGCGTCGGGGGATGTCGAGGATGAGTCTGGCTGAGGCGTTCTGGATCCGCTGGAGTCTCTTCTGGAGCTTGGCGGTGGTTCTGGCGTAGAGGGCGTTGCCGTAGTCCAGTCGGCTGGTGACGAGGGCCTGGGTGACCGTCTTCCTGGTCCCAGTGGGGATCCACCGGAAGATCTTCCGTAGCATGCGCAGGATGTTAAAGCAGGACGCGGAGACGGCGTTGACTTGTCTGGTCATGGAGAGGGAGGAGTCCAGGATGAAGCCCAGGTTGCGTGCGTGGTCTGTTGGTTTGGGTGCGCTGCCCAGGGCGGGGGGCCACCAGGAGTCGTCCCAGGCGGAGGGCGAGGAGCCCAGGATGAGGACTTCCGTCTTGTCTGAGTTCAGTTTCAGGCGGCTGGTTGTCATCCACTCGGCTACGTCTTTCATCCCTTCGTGAAGGTTGGCTCTGGCGGTGGCGGGGTCGTTGGTGAGGGAGAGAATCAGCTGGGTGTCGTCAGCGTAGGAGATGATGTTGAGGTTGTGCTGGCGTGCGATGGCCGCGAGGGGGCTCATGTAGACGTTGAAGAGGGTGGGGCTCAGCGAGGATCCTTGAGGGACGCCGCAGATGACTTTGGTGGCCTCTGACTTGTACGGTGGTAGGCGGACTCTCTGTGTTCTTCCGTCGAGGAAGGAGATGATCCATTCCAGTGCCTTCTCCTGGATTCTGACGTTGCTGAGGCGCTGCACTAGGGTGCGATGGCAGACAGTGTCGAATGCCGCGGAGAGGTCTAGGAGGATGAGGGCCGCTGTTTCGCCGTTGTCCATCAGGGCTCGGATGTCATCGGTGGCAGCGATGAGGGCGGTCTCGGTCCTGTGGTTGGCTCGGAAGCCAGACTGTGAGGGGTCGAGGGATCCATTCGTCTCGAGGAAGGCGGCCAGCTGTTTGTTGACGGACTTCTCGATGACTTTGGCTGGAAACGGGAGGAGCGAGATGGGGCCGTAATTCTTGAGTTCGGTGGGGTCCGCTGTAGGTTTCTTGAGTAGGGCGCTGAGTTCGGCGTGCTTCCAGCTCTCCGGGAAGGTTGAGGAATTATAAATTTTTGGTCAAGTTATGTTCCCTATTGTGTACCCCACCGTCTCCATGTACGAGTTTAAAGTGCATGTAACTTCCCTCCTGTGCCAGCTATGAAGACGCGAATACATTTGCGTCCAACGTTAACATGTCCTCTTTCAGACCCACCCTGAATGGGTTGAATAGTCCGTTCCTAAGTATGCCATGCCAACGTCTTTTTGTGGTGTACTTTACACGTTTTTCAGCTCTGGCAAAGTAGGCCCTGAATTCTGCCATCGAGCCTTTTCCTGCCTTCTGACTCTGAAAGCCTCAGCCCAGGCTGCCCCTGTACCTGTGAACTCTGCCTTACTTCCAGCACGGCCCACCGCGTTTAGCTCAGCCTGCTGCCTGCCAAGATTGAATTCAACCTTCGAGTTATCTGTTTCCCTCTCCGAAGATGCATTCCTGCCTACTAGTTTAAGTAAACATCCCCCCAGCTGCAGAGCGAAGGGCCTGGCCTTACTGTCTCTGTGCAAGTAATTCATAGCCTCTGTTACCATGCTCCCATGGAAGGCCCATGCCCCCACGCTTCTCATGCAGACACTTAGGCGCTTATACACGCACTCACAGTCAGTATAGAATAGCTTCTGCCCCAGAGACCTTTCCGTCCAGATAGCTCAGTTCCTAAACATCAGATATCAGATATGATAGAAGCACAAGTTGATCTGACATGCCAGACTTCTGTCTCTTTCCGCTAGTTAAAATGTCAAGTCCCCTGCACCCTCCAGTTTCACGTCAATCACACGTCATGCAGCTGCGCGCGCATCCAGGCCTCAGATTTCTGCTGACATTGCAAGATTCTGCTTTTGTTGCCACCCACTTATGACACCTACCTGTGACGTTTCTAGCACACACCTCTATGTTCACGCCTAATTCATGCCTTCTAATTACGTATCACGACCACGTGTGTGTTTTATCTTGTTTCTCTCAGCTGTTACGCCTACTATATTGGTTTCTATAATGTAACTCAAGTATATAAGCTATGTATTGTCAATAAAATATTGCTCTATCCCTTCCTGCACCCCCAGCGGTGGCAGGAACCAGATATCCGGTCATGACCATTCCTTTATAAGGAATAAAACCCCTAAGAACTCTAACACCACGGACTCTGCGTCTTTCTTTCCGATTGAGTTATTATTGATTAAGTACTTACCTGCATAGAAATTAAGACGGTAAATCCAATATTTACCACAAGGTGGGGGTGTCGAAGGAGGTGTTGATGATGTCCCGCAGGTGGGGTGCGATGACAGCGTCGGCCTTGTTGAAGACGTGGTGAGGGCAGGGGTCGGTCGGAGATCCGGAGTGGATGGAGTTCATCATGCGGACGGTGTCTTCGGTGCTGATCGGAGTCCAGGCGCGGAGGGTGGTGGGGGGCGGTGGTTCGGTCGTGGCGTGCGTCGGTTGAGTGCTGAAGCTGTTGTGTATGTCCGCGATCTTGTTGTGGAAGTAGGAGGCGAGGGAGTTGCAGAGGTCTCGCAATGGGGTGATGTCGTTGTTTCCGGCGTTGGGGTTGGAGAGCTCTTTCACGATGTTGAAGAGTTCCTTGCAGTTGTGTGCGTTGTTGTCCAGCCGGTCCTTGAATGCAGTTTTCTTGGTGGTGCGGATCAGTTGATGGTGCTTCCGGGTGGCGAGCTTGAGGGTGGTCATGTTGTCCGGAGTTGGTTCCCTTCTCCAGGCTTTCTCGAGGGCTCGGCAGTTCTTCTTGGAGCTCATGAGTTCGTCGGTGAACCATGGGGCCTTTTTGCTGCCGGGTCTGCTGGCGGGGTCCTCAGTGGGGCGAGTTCGTCCGCGCAGTTGCTGATCCACTGTCGCTAACACCAGTTAGCGACAGCTAGTAGGAGATAGCGACCATCTTGGGCCCCACTTTGCATGTCAGTGATATTTATCACTAATGACATGCAAAGTGGGCATGCCAAGATGTTAGCGACTGGAAACAGTCGCTAACATCGCTATCTCCTATTACCAACTTTTGGAGATATTCGCGCTAAGCGCGAATATCTCCAAAAGCTAACGCCTGCCCTGAGCAGTTCTTAGCCATGTTATCCAATGGGAGGTGGATAACATGGCTAAGAGCATTAGCTCGGTAATGCATGAATATCGCTGACTTTTCAGCGATATTCATGCATTGCGGCCAATTTGTATCTCATTTGGATAAACCTTGGTAATACCAAGGTTTATTTGTGATAAAAATCGCCGCAGCTCAGCGGTAAATTTTTGTCTCTAACCAAGCAATAACAATAATTATCGCTATTGCTTGGTAATATGCCCCCTTGTTCTTTCTAAAATTGTGTAGTCTGTTTTCACATGGCGTTCTAAAATGTACTGCCGGATAATACATATGACTAAATATAAAGACAGGAAAATAAATGGCTCTATGTTGTTTATCAAGAACAGTGGGTAACAAATCAGGTTCATGCAATAATTATGAGCTTCAGGAAATGTCCTTGACCTGTTGAAAAAAGTGAGCTAATTTCTTCTGGGGCAGAGGCACACCAGGAGAAAATGTATTCTAGCTGATTCTCAGTATGTAAAGTATTTGCTTGGTTGCTGTTGATACAAATAATTGGCACTCAACCTTAGTCCAATAGATCTTATTTTTCAACTGAGTTGTTGATGATGTGGTGTGGTGCTGGTGATGTGCCTCTGTGAACACAATGAGATGAAGAATGCAGATGAAGTTCCACGCTGGATGATCTGGCATTTGCATGGCAATGACCACAGTTGTCATTCTCAAAATGAAGGTGGATCCTTATGTACAATCCAGGTATAGGTCCAGAGCATCTTGAATGATCGTTTTGGGTGGATAATCTGGTGTGTTGAAGCATGGAAGTCATCCTACTGTTACAGAGTGAATGATGGACTAGCATCTTGAAACAAGGTGGGGGATTTGTGGAATACATTCCACTCAGAGTTTACTACTGTCATAATTGAATTGTGATGTGCTTCTATGTCATTGAAAAGAATGTCCTGAATGTCCTGATTAAAACTGGTCCATTCAATTACTATCCCTGCACCGCAAACACCTGTTGGCCAAAGAGTCATAATTAGAAGTGGTGCTATGCCTATCTATCACAGGAATTACCATGTGCAGTAAAGATTGCGTCCGTCATTTAATTCAGCATGTCAAACATGATGGAATCTAAGATGGGGAGAGGTTTGTTATTCACTGGGACATGAGCATTTTGGTGGAATAAGAACCACAATTGTTTTGTTATTCTACAAAAAGTCAGAATAGGTGATCATGATCACACCTGAAAAATTCCACACACCTCGGTGCTGGATTTATTGGATGTGATAACTCGGGCCACCACTAATTCAGCCATAAATATGATGATGGTAGGTTGAAAACAGTCAGCAGCACAGTTTGGTTTAGTAGTTAATTGAACATGATTATTCTTCCTGGATTTTGATAATAGTGGCTAGATCACAGTGCATGTGCGTTATGGTGAAATGCAAGTCTGCACTCACCTGCTTCTGAAATTCATTATGAGTACTTACAACAATTGTTAGAGCAGCCGTCAATGAATATTATCTCTTGAAAATCCTGTAACAAATCAGTTGTGGGTTTTATTGAGATTCATAGCCCTCAGATACGTTTAAACATCCATTGGAATGGCATAGAGTATTTGGTGTGGGGTTTTGGATTGTAGTTCATTTCTTTGTAGGTTATTCAATCATGAAATTTGTAAAGCGCACTACTTACCCGTGAGGGTCTCAAGGCACTAGGGGTTGGGAGGGGGGGTTTGCTGCTACTGCTCAAAGAGCCAGGTCTTCAGTAGTCTGCTGAAGGTAAGTAGGCGGATGGGAAGGGTGTTCCAGGTCTTGGCGGCGAGGTAGGAGAACGATCTGTCGCCGTTGGTCGCTCTTCGGATGTGGGGGTCGGTATCGAGGGCGTGGTCGGCAGAGCGGAGCTGGTGGTTCGGGTGTAGAAGGTGAGTCGTCTGTTGAGGTATGCTGGTCCAGTGTCATGGAGTGATTTGTGTGCGTGGGTGAGGAGTTTGAACGTGCTCCTCTTGTTGACAGGCAGCCAGTGCAGGTCTCTCAGGTGGGGTGTGATGTGGCTGTGTCGAGGGATGACGAGGATCAGGCGGGCAGAGCACATTATACAGAGAGCTTAGCTATGACATGACAGTGCTTTAAGTCCATGACTTCAAGAGTTTGGTTACAAACTTAGTTGCTTACTCAGTGATTCCGCTTAGCTCTAAACAAATGAGATGGGAAATTTTTTATTGAACCCCAACAAACATCGCCCAGTGCATTTGAAGCAAAGGCTAACTCATCACATGAATGGAAAGAGCAGATTGCACTTATCACTACTAAGGACAGCAAATGTTTTGCGATGCTACAAGCTGTGGCATTACAGACAATCCTAGTAAATCCCGAACAAGGATCTACAGGGACCAAAATGCATTTAAGTCAGTGATCTGCTTAAAGTAGGCCCATATGATCAAAGTACACTGACTCAAAGGATTAGGAAGCCTTAGTGACAGCTGTTTGTCTAAGTCTTGGAATGTAAGAAGGTTTAATCAAATGTCAAACCTGGTAATGTAAAAATGTTCAGTCTGCTTTGGCATTAAAGGTAACTTGTATCTCCGTTAAAGGAATACCTGTAGCTGCAACACAGGTCTTTACCCTGCATGCTGTTACCTCACTAGTATTACTTTTTAAACATTTTTTATTAATTTTCTTTATTGTTTTCATACAAACAAGACACATAAGTTTCAATACTTACAGCACTTGTCACAGTATTTGGCAGCAGGACCATGCGTGTATATTGCACTCATCTCATGACATTAAATAGCAAAGCTTGACACATCATTTACAGAAACGTCAAAGAGGCAAATATTACACTGTAAGGGCACCTCACAGCTTATCAACCAGTGACCTTTGTTGATTTAAAAAAAACAACAAAAAAACTACCACTGATGTATTTCCATATGCGCGACAGTGAGTTCACTTACATCAATACATATTACATGCAATTCAAAATAATTATTCGCAACTCTTCACAGTAGGACCATCATGACAGCTATGCACAAATCTGGAGTACTCTACGGCGCAGGCCTCTGTGTCTCAGCTGTTGGATGCGTACGCGGGTGTGTCAGTAGGTAACATGTTAATGCTGACCAGATATCCCTGGGCCTGGAGGAGCTAGGCAACAGTTCAGCATAATTGTTGAGCTGTTCTTGACAATAAATCATGTTGTCGAGCCAGGTCTTATATTTAGTCGCCCTCCCCCTGCCCCACCGACAAGCCACCCGTCTCTTAGCCATGAGTAGTGCAAGGGCTACATATTTACAGTGTGCCACCTGTATCTGTTTAACATAACCTAATAGGGCCATCAGTGGTGTGGGCCCAATGTGCGTGTTCGTCATCGAATCCAAGGTCTCAAACACATGTCCCCAGAATTCACCCACTCCCGGGCACTCCCAGGCCAGATGTAAAAAATTGGCTTCAGGAACCTGACATCGGTCACATCTATCTGTGTCTCGTAAATGATATCTGTGCATCCTGAGTGGCGTATAATACAATCTATGCAGGTTTTTTTTGTGAATAATTCATAACTTACTGCTGGCCAAAACCCTCTCGGCCTGCGAGCAGCAGTATTCCCAGTGATCATCCGTCAGGGCAAAGCCCAGTTCCTCACCCCAGCGTGTGCAGGACCGTGTAGCCAATACCTCTTGTGTGTGCACCGTGCGGTATATCAGGGAGACAAGGAGTTTGTCCGTTGCATTTTTGAGAATTAGATGCAGTGGGGCAAGTAACTGAGGTTCAGCCGGGAACTCCGGGGTTAGAGATCGAACCCCCTGTCTAAGAATTATGTATAAGAAAACATCAAGCAGAGTGTGTTGTACATCCTGAAAGACATGCTCCGTGTCACGGATTTGCCCATCATGGTATAAGTCTCCCCAGGTGCGAATGTTCATTCGCTCCCTAAAGCTAAGAAATAATGTTGTAGAAGGGGCATACTCAGATGATGCGTGAGCGGCAAAAGCGGAGAATAAAGCATGGGAGCGTTCAGCAGGAGCCCAAGTGTTGCCACGGCGTAATCGTGGCATTAACAGTGGTATGCGTTCTCTCCCGGGTGCTTGGCAATTCATACAGAGCCCCATCAATCGGTATAGGGTGCACAAGCCAATGTTCCGCCGCTACTTGTGTCATAAATCTTGGCTGGTTCACCCAGAAATACATGTAATGGGCTTGTGTGCTAATATAATAAAGTTCAAAGTCTGGTATTCCGAACCCTCCCTGTGAGTACGGTCTTGTAAGTACGTTCCACTGTAACCTCGGCTGCTTACCTCCCCATACCAGGCGGATCAGTTCCGATTTAAGAGCCTTAAAAAAATATTGTCCCGGGTAATAAGGTATATTGAAAAAAAGATAAAGCAATTGGGGATGGACCACCATTTTAATTAGGGACGCCCGTCCCACCATTGAGAGTGGTAGCGTAATACAGCGAGCGACGCTGTCTGGTATTCGATTCAACGCAGTGAAATAGTTAAGGCGCATCATTTCTTCTCTATCTCTGGCGATGCAAATGCCCAGATAAGGCAGTTCGTCATCGCACCACTCTAATGGGTAGTCCAAAGGCAAGCGTGTTGTTGACATTGTCATCGGGAAAAGACAAGACTTCCCCCAATTAATTTGAATCCCCAAGATTTTCCCAAGTACTATGAATTCCCTGAGGAGTGGGTTTAGATTTTGGTACGGGTCTCAGACATACAATGTAATATCATCACATGTTACACTGCAGAGCCTTATCGTTGTGATGCTGCCTTAACCTCGCCGCCAGCGGTTCCACTGCCAAGGTAAAAAGCAAAGGGGACAGGGAGCACCCCTGACGAGCGCCTCTGATAATCGGTAATGCCAGGGAAGTGTGTCCATTTACGAGTACATTAGCAACCGGTTGGTAATACAGCAGCTGAATCCACAACAAAAAAAGGGGCGGAAACTCCATTTCCAACATTACCCCATAAATAAAGTCCCACTCGATGGAATGAAATCCTTTAGTGGCATACAAAAATACTGCCGCTAGGGGTAGATCTGGAGAGACATTTACCTCACTAGTATTACTTTCTTTGAACTTTACAACACACTGTAACACCACTTAGGGCCCTTTAAACAAAATATTATAATATAGTTATTAGAACTTGTACTGCCACCATGATAATGATGTCATTTCCGATATTATCAGTAATGTTATCAGAAGTGCCCCATGGGATCACGTAAATCCAAACCCAACATATATGTGTCTATTGCTGATCTTGACATACTGTGATTTTCTTTTCCTTTGTGTCTTTGATTCAGGCTCAACAGCATGCTTTCTGCTCTCTGTATACTAACAGTTTCTCTGCACACTTAGGCAATGACTGATACTGATTTTGAATTGGCCCACTTGAGCGGTGGCACATACATGGCCATATTTTTGGTCTCCTGTTTTTTTTGGTCAATCCGGCATTGCTACTTTTTGAATTTTGGGTTACAGTACCTTTTTCACTATGCATTCTTTTCTTTTTGCTTTGTCCTTGAAATTTCCTTGCCCGATTTCAGGTGTATGTGGATGTTCTTAGTTGTTACTAACCAGTCTAAAACCTTTTAAGGTGGCAACCACTGCCACCGTCAATGCAATGTCCTGTGTTTATTTTAATGCACTGATGTTGATATTTAATCCTTTTGTCATTTCCGCTTCTTGCTCATGAACATGACACGGCCTGGCGTCGAAACGCAGACAGCGTTCTGCTCATTAATTTACTATTCACAACTTACCTGCTGGGAGTGTGTGGGCCTTCTTTCCTTGGATATTGGAATCACTTTGTTACTGATACACACACATATATATGTGTGTGTGTGTGCGTGTGTATGTATCCTCTTTAAAAGAAAACGTTACAGAGACGTTGTAACACTGGTAGTGGCACAAACCTTGCTTTTGGAATGGTGGGAAGCAGAAAGAGGAGCCTAGCAGCCATGCTTCACCTTCCGCACTTGGACACAGCGACCGGGAGGAGCACGCCACCTGGGGGACTACATTCCCCATCTTCCCCTGCGCCTGGAGTGCATTCCAAACATCCACATCGGCCCGCGGCAGGTGCAGTGGCACCAACCTTGCCTTTGGAACGGCAGGAAGCAGAAAGAGGAGCCGAGCAGCTGTGCTTCACCTCCCTCACTTGGACACTGCAAACAGGAGGAGCACACTTATTTATTTATTTTATTTATTTCATTTGTAAAGCGCTCTATCACCTGGCAGCATCCTGGCGCTGAGAAACTCGGAGTACACGGAAAAAGACAGACAAACAGAGCGGCAAGAGGCAACTAATACAGAGTAGTACTGCAGCTTGCCTTTTGGAAACAGCAGAGTTTTTAACCTTCTTCTAAAAGGAAGGAGATCACTGATCTGTCCTAATTCCAAAGGAAGTCTGTTCCAAAGTCTGGCCGCTGCAACCGTAAAGGTTCTGCCACCGGTTCTGACTTTCCTAAACCAAGCAACCTTGACTAATCTAGCTGAGGCGGAACAAAGGTTTCTAGCTGTCCATCAACTGTTGTTTTTGCATTTGTCACCCCGAGTGGGATGGGTATGCTCAGACGTGAGTCCCATGCTCTCCACACCACTGGAATCAAGCTATCCTGGCTGAAGACAGCTGACAGCCAGAAACCGGTCCTAGGATGCTTGATTCCGGGCAAGGGAAGACATGGCTTGGCAGTTCGAACTGGACTGTTCCCATGAGGCACAGGGTCAAGGCTGATTTGCATATGGCCATGTCTGAACTGGGGTGGTGTGGAGTGCAAAACAACTATGGATTTAGGCCCAGATCTCTGTACTGGGGTAAATGTATGACATTGTTCTGCATTCTGTCTATCAACTGTTATTTTTGAATTCTAGCTGAAACATACCACTCAAATTTCCTCTGCAACACAACCGGGCCCATCCTGTGCAGAGCTTTAAACACAAGTCAAAGGGATTCGAACTGAATTATCTGTCCCACCGGGAGCCAGTGTAATTCTGCGAGGGCCTTGGAGGACGAAGAGCGTCTCGGCCAGCCCAAAGCAAGTTTAGCTGTGGTAGACTGAATTCTGAGGAGTCTGTCCAGAAGGGAATTGAGAGATTCAAGCCAAAGGGCATTACAATAGTCCAGTCTGCTCAAGACTGTACTCTGTACAACTAATGCCCGTGCTTGAGGAGGTAGTAAATGAAGAATTTTACGTAGTGACCTAATGATCACAAGGCAGCTTTCCACCGTTCTAGTAACTTGAGCCTCCATGGTCAACTTGTTGTTAAACATAATGCCCAAGTTACGAACCTTCTTCGAACGGTCTCACTGCAGTTGACATATCACCAGGCCCAAAATTACTAGGCAGCACTGAGGGAATCCTGTCCGCAGAGCAGAAGAGAACCTCCGTCTTACCGGCATTGAATTGCAATGAATTATCCCTCAGCCACTGAGCCGTGTTCCGCAAGCAGCAATGAAACTCCTCGATAGAGGTGGATTGTTCACCCTCCAATGAGAGGATGAGCTGTGTGTCGTCCGTATAGTTTGTGATGTTAATCCTAAGTTCTCTGACGACTGCAATCAAAGGTTTCGTATATATGTTAAAGAGTATCGGGCTGATAGCCGAGCCCTGAGGTACACCATGTGTGATGTTAATCAGTTCTGACCCATAGGGAGGAAGGGACACCGCCTGCGTTCGATCCGTCAGAAAAGAGTGGAACCATTGCAAGGCGCAACCCTTCCGCTCCCATCTTCTCCAGCCTGCTCAGCAGAGTTCCATGGTTAACCGTGTCGAACGCGGCAGACAGGTCAAGCAGGACAAGAACCACTGCCTGATTCCTTTCTACCCGTGACCGAAATTCATCCATCAAGGCAACCAGTGTACCATGGGCAGGCCGAAAGCCGAACTCAGCCTCCTCCAACAATTTGTGCTGCTCCAGATAATTGGAGAGGGTCCTACTGACTACTTTCTCCGTAATCTTGGCTGGAAAGGGCAGAAGAGAAATCGGCCTATAATTTTTGGGACACTCTGAATCCAAAAAG
The DNA here is from genome assembly GCF_964263255.1 of Lissotriton vulgaris. Taxonomy (NCBI): domain Eukaryota; kingdom Metazoa; phylum Chordata; class Amphibia; order Caudata; family Salamandridae; genus Lissotriton; species Lissotriton vulgaris. The sequence goes on from NC_141690.1 coordinate 134,367,173, forward strand.
GCCTTTTTGAGACAGGGAGTTATCAAAGCTTGTTTCCACAGCCACGGTACTACACTGCTATTAAGGGACTGATTACAAATTCGCCTAAGCGTAGGAAACAGCTCAGTCTCAAAGGTCTTCCAAAGTTTATGAGGAACGGGATCTAGGGGGGAGCCTGATGAAATGCCCTGTGCTACTTTACAGAATTCACTACCTGGGGGACTACATTCCCCAACTTCACCTGCACATGGACCACTACTATCCCCTACCCTTTTGTCTATTGGGAGATTAGATACACCACCTACCCCAGTACATGAAAGGCAGGTAACCTCTACCCTTCTACCTCTATGGATTATAGCTGATAGAATAAGATTAGTCTAGCATCATGGAATGTGGCAGGAATTGCCGCAAAGGTGGGAGACGATCAATGGAATAATCTCTGGCCATCTCTGCAAATAATCTGTTTCCAAGAAACATGGGCCAAGGAGCCCCTCTTCTTCCCAGGGTTCCGTACTCTTCACACTCCTGCAGTGCCTTCAAGATCAGGGAGAGCGGTGGTGGGATTACTAACCTTAATTTCTAACACAATACCACTACAAGCGAGGCAGGTTGGCACACCACATATCCATTTCCAGCTACTCCAACTCGAGCACAGAAACGAAGGCCCCCTGCTTTTTAATTAATTTATATAATACCGAATTTGGGAGGAACATGAAGGTAGTGGCAGAAGATCTAGCTAGTTAGCTAGGGAAAATGAATGTACTCAGAAAAAAGGGTCTACCTAATATCATCTGCGAAGGGGACTTTAATATGTTATGTTATGTTATGTTATACAGTTTATTAAGCGCACAGCTGCCCCAGCAAAGGGGCGTCCATGTGCTGGTCCCAAGTGAAGAAACGTAACTGAGGTAGAGAAAGACGGAGAACCACTATTTCTCTGGAAAAAGGTGCGTTTTGATGGCTTTTCTGAATTGCAGCACCTCCTCTATCTCTCGAATATGAACAGGAAGTGAATTCCAAAGCTTTGTAAGCAGAATGAGGCTAAGGGGTGTGGCCTAGAAGACTGGCAGGGCAACCCACTCACCCATTTCTCACACAATGAATATGGTGACACTCTGAACAGCCTCCTTCTTATGAGCAACATAGAAATAATCAATAATACAAAAGCAGGCCAGGTAGGGGAAATATTCAGACGGGGTACCTATTGGTTCACTATTGACTTTATTTTAGTCTCTTCAACAATAAGTGGAATAGTGCTCCACCTTGACAACCAATTCAGATGCTTTAGCAACCAAGCTGTACTATTTTCCCACCTACGCCTTCCCAGTAAGGAAAATAAACATCAACCGGTAGTGGATACCATATCCCTAAACAGGAAAAATAGCTACCAATTAAAGGTTGACATTGGTACCAGAAATAATAGCCCAAGCAAGGGAAGAGTTATTACACTGCGTAGAAGAAGGGTTGGCCTCCCTGCAACTAGTCACCCAGTTTAGAGTCCTCCTAAGGAAACTAAAACTAGCACTCAGCCCTACTAAGCCGGCAAATTCCATGCAAACCAGTCAATGGTTTAATCAATCTTATTCTGCAGCAAAGAAAGCCCTTACCAATGCTTTAAAGGCCCACCTCAAAGACCCAACACTGATAAGATTGCTACGTAGCAACTATTAGCAGGCTAGAAGAAGAAGAAGAGAAAAGGATATCAGGGAGAAAGCCTGGAACGATCTTGAGCATGCTGCTGTCTCAAGCAGCAGCAGGGAATTCTGGAAGGTTATAAACACCCCTCATTTTAAATAGGATGAGGACCCCTCTCTGGACTCATACATAGATAAGGACGCATGGGTGAGACATTTCATAGGCAATTTTAGTTCCAACACCTCACCCGCGTCATCATCTGCGGAGCAAGCCCACTTACGCTAAGGAGGTCTGAGATTTTCTCCATCTGAAGTTAGAAGAGGGTTGGAGGCTTGTGCCGCAGGGATGGCTTGGGGCTCAGACGGGGTACCGATCAACCTATTTCTGGAGAATTATGATATGTGGGTTCCTCTGTTAATAAACGTCCTTAACGTTTAATGGAACCAGAGTGTAATGGTCCCTATTTATAAGAAAGGAGGCAGGACCAGTCCAAAGAACTACCGCCCTATCTTCCTTCTGCATACAACTGCCAAATCTTTGGTCCGGCTTCTAATAGCCAGACTGGAGGATTGGGCCCAAGAACATAACATTCTGATGGAGGTGCAACATGGGTTCCAGAGGGGTAAGAGGACAGTGGATCAATTCTTTAACCTAACACTCTGTATTGACAAGTATACCAAAATAAAAGGCGGGAAGATCTACATCGCCTTTATGGATCAATTGCATCTCTCTCCAGAAGTTGTGGACCCCTTGATAATTGGCTTCATTTGTCTGCTATCTACCAATGCCACCACTTGAGTGAGGTATTGGGCAAATGGGGAATGTACGTGTACATTTAAGATCGAGAGGAGAGTCAGGCAGGGATGCGTCCTCGCCCCATTTCTTTTCTCCCCCTATACAAATGGGATGGGGGCAGCCCTGACTGCCTCACCTTTGGAAATGCTTGCATTTGATAACATACCTCCATCAATACTGGCCTATGCAGACAATGCAGTCCTAATAGCTAGGACAGGAATTGCCCTACAAAGCCTTATAACATTATATACTTCTTTATGGCCTCATTAGATCTTAGAGTAAATGAATCAGAATCTTTCATTAATATTGCGGGAGCAGGTAGAGGAGCAAAATCTTCCCATTTCCATCTGGCACCTAGAAAAATGAAAGTGGTAGACTCCTTTCATATATGGGAGTTCTGTTCAACAAAAAGTGCTGGTTCCTAGATCACTAGCTATGAAAAGGAGCCTCCAGGTCATACAGAGGTGTGCTAGGAAATTAGGAGCCAGTCCTTTGGACGCGATTAAGAATATCTATTGTGCTAAAACAAAGGCAGCAGCAATGTATGGGGCAGGTGTATGGGGGCTGGTAAGCACGAATAAACTCCAGAGTATAGAAGACATCTTTTTCAAAAACAGGCTTTCTGTACCACATTCCTTTTCAAACTAGATTTTACATCTTGAATTGGGGATACCCTATCTAATAGACTTCATTAGACTGGCACCAATCTTGTTATGGTTCTCAATTTTGCATAGGCCCACTGTAAATTTAACACAACACATTATTGCTGATTGTCTGAAGCTGGATCACTACAAAAAGATTGCCTGGCTCAGATACTTAGAGGCTGAATTGATTGCAATTGGGCAGGGAAATTATTTAGGGACCCCCTCAGCATGCAGGAGTGCTTCGAAATAGAATATAATGAGTTATTTATGCAGAGGGCTCTTGCGGTACGGAGGGGAAAGAACTAGCAACAAAAGGTGTCCATCGCATATGATCCTATTCCACCTAGATTAGTGGAAGAGTTTTCATATCTTTCCCGTATTACTATTGCTCAGCACAGATTTATTATACTGCACTTTTGTTTGAACCTCATGCCACTGATGTTAGGATTCCTGGAGAAGAAGTTTAAACATTCAGAACTGTCCCCCTGCCAGTGTGATAATTACTCGCCTCAGATGGACCTACATTTAGTACTATTTTGTAGGTTTTACCATACTGAAAGAAAAGTTTCCATCTTTTCACTTTTAAGGCGCTATTATTTTGCACAATTTAGGGAGGGACTTTACTTTTTAGTATTAAATCGTTTTTATTGATGGCTTAAGATGCAGAGACCAATTTAGAGGTGCCTAAAATCCAGTGGGTTGGCCAAGCATATACAAAATGGGCAAAGCAAGGTACGAAGTGAGTATGAATACTGAGTGCTAAATACAGCAAGCCGCCTACAACCCAAACAGGGCCGACCGCGTCTTAAGGAATGCAGTATACAAGACACCATATTTAGGGACATTTATAGAGCAGGTGGAAGGTACGTCAGCATCGGTTGTATGAAAGGAACCTATAAGGGCTGCAGGCACTATCGAATAAGCCACAGATATTCCATGAACAGTGCAAAAACAACAAAAAACATGAAAACTGCAAAAAACCCAGTTGAACCCACCCCCACCCTGTCTCCTCAGATAGCAAACCAATAAAGGGGAAAGGGGAATTTGCAGCCCGTGCTCCTGGGAGTGACTCGGGGAGTATCGCCCATGGACATGGAAAGGGACGCGTGTTGCGTGCTCTCAAGGAAGGGCAGAGATGTCGTCAGGGATCAGTTTCAGAATACGAAGGTACTGTGGGTAGGACAACTCACAAAATTCTACAGTGAGAATAAATAGAAAGGGGGCCCAAGTTTTGGCAAAGGCTTCGCTCTTCCCAGCAGCCATCATAGAGAGCTTCTCCATGGCGAGAAGGCCCAGAGTTGATGCACCCAATGTGTATGCTCCGGGACCCGGTCTGATTTCCTCCTTGCCAAGATAACCCTTAAGGCAGCGATCAGCGCCAGCGCCATTTGCCTCCCCCTAAGCGAGCGCAGAGGAAAGGCGATTGCATTTGGATGGCCTAACAGAATGTACGCTGAGAGCCAGGGGATGGAGGTATCAAAGGCAGCGTCAATATCATCCAGGATCTAGCCCCAATATCGAGTCAATTTGGGGCAATGCCAAAGCAAATGGATCAGTGTCCCCGGACTACAGCACCCCGCCAGCAGAGGCCATCGCTCTGGGGTTGCCATCTAGCAAGCCTGACAGGTGTATGGTACCAGTATGACACGATCTTAAAGGCAGTCTCCGTGTGGCTAGAGGAAAACGTGGTGTGGTGCGCACTATAGAAAATGTCCTCCCACTCCTTTTCTGAAAGCTCGTGTTCTAGTTCTACCTCCCATTGCTTCTGACCCACAGTGCGATGGCGAGGCAGGGTGGAGGAGAGGAAGGAGTAAATTTCAGAGATAAGGTGTTTGTCGTCCATCTTGGACATTAGCCATTTTTTTAAGGGTAATAGCGGCCGAAATGCTATGGAGCGCGTCGAGGCGTCAGAGATCCACGGAATTATTTGGGAGTGCAAGTACTGATCGGTCGTTGGCAGAAGTAGTCCGATTGAAGTTCCTTAAAGGCGATAAGGCCTATGAGGTCAAAGAGGTGCCCCAGTCATTTACAGCCCCCTTCGATCCAATGAGCTCCTTCAATTGGAAGTTGCGGATAAACGCCATGGCTCGTCGATCGAGGCCCATCTGGTGCACTCTGTCAATTTGGATCTCGGAGGTGTGTTCCGGGCCTAGAATGTGACGAAACAGGGCTTGCACAAAACATCCAATGTCTCCTTCTTCAGCACCCTGTTTCACACCACAGATGTGAATATTGTTGCGGCGGGAACGGTTCTCAAGGTCCTCCACCTGCCCCTGTAGTTCGACGTGCTGTTCCTTAATGAGAATAAGTTCCTGTTGTAATGCCTCAAGTTCTTCATCCCGCCCATGCTCATGATCCTCTAGGGTCGCCATTCTGTCGCCTATCTCCGAAACATCCCAGCGAACCTCTCGGAGGTCCACCACCAGTTGGTCCTTGAGATCCTGGAGGTCCTCCTTGAGCACAGAGAACAGCGAGGTCATAAAGGCCTTTGTGGCCGGCGCATCTGCCCCCTCTGCCGCCCCCACAGCCGACACCAAGCCCTGAAGGGGAACCTTGGGTTGTAGCATGTCTTTGACCGCGCAGTCCTTTCTCTGTTATCCCGTCGCCATGAGGGCTGCTGTCTGTTAGGCCTGATGTGAAAGGACGCTGTCACCGAATGATCCAGCAGGCCACACAGGGATGCCAGTAAAGGGTGGGCTGTGTATCCGGGTTATCGTGGAATGGCCCGGATCGTTAGTATGGGTTCCCCAGTGATGGGGTGATTCTTGGGGGGGCGCGCTGGACGAACCCTCAGGCCGATGTGATATCCAACAGAGTACTGAGATCAGGCACGCAACTAGGGAGGACCCCGCTCTTCTGCTCTGTCGCAGGATCAGGAGTGGCAACAAGGCCTAGTGTAATGTTGAGCATCTGGAAGGGTACATCAGACCAGCACAGCCCAGAGGGGGGCCCCGGGGGGAGCAGAATGCCGGAGCAGTTGCTGGAGGCAATGGCCCCACCCGTGTATCCCAGGTGGAGACAGTGGAAGGGCAGAAGTCCAGTCTACGACTACAGGGTCCCAGATTGGCTGCTGGGCGCAGTGGGGTGCTCCGATGCCAGACCGAGGCCAAACTGTGCCTCGTGGTCAGCAGGCCAGCAATACTGCTCAGTGTACTGCGGACAGGTAGAGGCCAGCCAGGGCCACCGAAGGGGAGCACCACAGGTCCGGCGATCGTGAGAAGAATCTGCCATCCGCCAAAGCTCAGAATGGAGTGCTAAAGTAGGGTTGTAGATCTCGGCGGGCCGGAGCGATCGGTAGGCACGTCCTAAGCGGTCACCATCTTGGCCACACCCCCAATTTTACTTTCTAAAGGCATTATCTGATTCCTATGTTTGCTTTTCTGTGGCAGGTTTTTTGTGGGCCTGTGTGAGAAAAAGGAAGCTGCCTTGAGAATGCCGAAAAATACGAAAAGGGTCATATTTAAATGAAGTGGCCTTAAATGCCTTAAAAGCTCACTACGCTCTCAACTGCTCTCCAAAAGGGTTTTTAAATGAAAATACATTATTATTATCTGTCTAGGGATTGCCTAATGGTATTGCCAAGAACCCCAAAAAATTATTCTTGTTTTATAACTATTTTATATGGTTTTTATAATACTGTTTTATGACTTTTTTATAAAATGATGCCTTTAAGGTCTGTTTTTAAAGAGATCAAATAACGATTTGTGGCTGACTGAAAAACAAAAAAGGTTACAGGGACTGTTAGAAATGAGGGTCTCTAGTTGGCAATGGTTTGCACAATTTTCCAAGTAGGGACCCTTCTTCCTAGTCAGAGTAAGGGGGATACACTTCTAAAATAACCACTGCTCACCCCCTCGGTAGCTTGGCATGAGTAGACAGGCTTATATCAGAGACAATGTGTCCTTACACATTGTCTCTGATATAAGCCTGTCTGCGCGAATGCGTCGACGGCCAAGACCTCGTCGACGGTCAAGGCCTCGTCGACGCGCCCATCGTCGACGCATTTGAGCACACATACAGTAATACAGTGAAAACACTACAAATGGACACCACACCAGTTTAGAAAAATAAATAATCTATATCTATAAACCAAACAAGCCCAAAATGACAAAAATCCACAAGACAGTAATAAAAATTCACTTCTTAGAAGGTAAGAACAGGTCTTTCAACACAAAGTACCTTAGATGTGTCAAAATCATAAACAAAAACAGCCACAGGGAAGGTGATGACTCAGCTGCTTATACGCAGGGAAGGTGATGCTTCGGTTCTTTTCTCCAGGGGAGATGATGCGTTGGTTCCTTAATGCCATGCAGGGAAGGTGATACATTGTTCCTTTCTGTGCGGGGAGGTGATGCGTTGGTTTCTTAATGTGCAGGAAGGTGATGTGTTTGTTCCTTACTGCAGCCCTGGTATCCTTGTTGACTTGGTGCCCCAGTACGATGCGTGAGGATCGGGATGCATCGGTTCTTGATGTGGGGGTAGCAACAGTGCTGCGTTGGTTTCTTCAGCCGTGGTCCTAAAATGCTTTGGTTCTTGCAACAGCACAGCAGTGCATGTGTCATAATTGGTGAGGTGATCTTGGACTTCGGAGATAAGTGTATGAAATTTGGCATGCAGTGATTTCTCCAGCCACAGGCAGGCTCTGCGTTGGTTTCTTTTGTGATGTGTTGGAAATAGGTGGTGATGCGGCGCGCTTCTCGTAGTTGCATCACTTTTCCAGCTCCCAACACAGGAAAAAAAACAGAGGCCCAACAAAGTCACAGGCCCCTCTTGGCAGGTCTGAACTCCCAGCAAGGAAGTTCAGGGGAGCTGGTGGTGAAGTCTTTGTTGCCCTGAGACTTCAGAACAGGAGGCAAGTTCTACTTCAAGCCCTTGGAGAGCTTCTTCAAGTAGGACACACAGCACACGGCACATAACAAAGTCTCTGTCTTTTCCTTGGAAAAAACAGCCAATGCAGGCTAACCCCAGACAGCACACAGCAAAGAGGTAATACTTCTCCTTTAGCTTTCCCAGCTTTTCTCCTTGGCAAAGTTTCCTCTTGAGTCCAGAAGTAATCTAAAGTTCAAGGGTGTAGGCCCCAACATTTATTGTCCATTCCTCTCTGTTCTCTGGTGTCAGAGTGGCTCTGTGCTCAGTCCAAACCAGTTCTGTCCTCCCGGGTGCAGCTTCCCGGCAGGAGGTGGAGACAGCATTGTGTAAGGCAGAACAGGCCCATTCAGGTGAAAGGAAATCTTTTCTCCCTACTCTAAATTCAGCGGGGATCTATTCAGTCCAACCCTGACTCATCCAGGAAAAGCAGTGTCATGGGGATGAGACTTGCATTTACACTGTGTTAGGTTGGCATGATGTTATTAGAAGTTTAAACACCATTTTTCCTTTCATGCTGCCTTTGCACACGGCACACATTATTATAAATGTTTAGAGTCTAGCAGACTGTTTTGCTTCACACAAGAATAATGAGTTTTCCTATAGTTGCAGCTTTGATTGGTAAGCTTTGTCTGAACAGTGAGTGCCGAGGCCTTCAAGGATATTTCAACACAGTGGTTGTTGTTCGGTCTGATCAGCGCACGTTCTAGACATGACATATATGCAGATGTGAGAAACACAAGGGGAGCTAGGCCCTAGAGGACAAGTGGAGAGGCTGGGCCTAAGTATATGAACAATCAAAGAAGAGCACCCCACCACTTACATTTGCGACCACATTTACGGAAAGTTGAACACGCTGCTTGTCGTTATCAACTGGGTATTTTTATTTATACCGAAGAAATTTTAATTAAGCTCTGTTTGTCAGAAACAAAATATTGTGGACAGAAAAAGACATGTGTACAATGTGAATTTGAACCAAAGTATAATCACTTTTCTACACAACAAAGTGTCACAAACTGAATATCGTCATTAGTCACGAAAATTAAAAACAATGTGAAACAGACAGTGACATTAAATATGCATGGCATTAAATGATACACACACTTTCAAATAAATAAAGCATTGATTGAAGCAAAGAAAAATAGAAAAGGAGGGAAATTAGGAAAGGAGCGGGAAAGTAAATTCGGGATTCTTTATCGACCAGCTAATGCTGGTGTACGAGTATTCCTTTCTAATTGGCCGACGCGTTTCGAATCCAGGCACTTGTTTTCCGGATTCTCATCAGGGCACAATTACTCTGTCAGTTCTTTAGCGAAACAAATTCAGAGGAGAATTGTCGGTGCAGACTCGGTGAGCTCCATGAGGAGTCCAAGGGACGGGGCCCCCGTCAAATGTTTCTTAACTTGACGGTGGCGGCTACCTTTTATGTAGAAGAAAAAGTTCTTCTGCGGGCTCTTGATAAGATTGTGGCCAGTGGCGCTTTTTAGTTTGGTCAGAGTCGATGCGAAGGGGTCTCTTGATTTCCGATAAAACTTTTTGGATGTCGGCGTGTAAATTTTCACTGTGCTCCGTATCCGCTCAGTGTTGCTCGGTCAAGGCCTCCAGCTTTCTGCGTGATTCCAAAGATCTATGCAGATGTGGCCACCTTTGATTTTGGCTCGTTTAATAATGCACTGCGTAGGCATGCAACCACACTTGGAGAACATTTGCATGCAGAGAGCTGGTGTAGAAAATGATGTGATCCATTTCTACTAGGACCAGAGGTATGGGGCCGCCCTTGTAAACCCAAGAGACCTTCTGTAGATATAAAATAACCTACTAGCAAGGGAGGGTGAAATCTAGGTGTAATCTAGCCTATTTCCATTTAGCATTTTAACATGCTTTCTCCTTCTCCTTTTATATTTTATGGAATAGTAACTATGCTTATAATATGTCTGCTTGGATTAGCTGAGATACCGCGCCTGAGAACACGGCATTAGAAATAAATATTTCAAACTTGCACGTGTCTTCATTTACTCCCAGTTTTGGACTGGTATGAGAGTATAACGAAAGAGTGTTCATGTGTTCCACATTGCCTGAGGTATTCTAAGTTCCATGTTCTGGGTTGTCTAATCATTGGGGGTATGGAAGAAACAATGAGACACTGATTGCTAGTCTGGTATGGGATTTTGGCTACTAAGGTGAGTTTTGGTACACCCTAATTCCAAGTCTCTATGCACAGTTCTGTGTATGAGCAGAATCCCTGCTACATGGCGCCCTAACATTGGTGGTCTTATTACATGGCGCTTAAGTAGTACTTCATTCAGTCCTTAACCCCTTCGCTATTGTTTCCGGATAACAGTAGTGTTGGACAAACCTACGTATATTTACATAGGTTTTTTCAAGATTGAATCTTTTCAAACGGTTTCCATTTAAATTACTACCCAGTTTTGCTACTAAGTTTTACATTGTAGCTTTTTCTTCTCTGCGTCACTATGGCTGACATTGTTATACCGCAACATAGTCGCATTACGGTTCGCAATCATTTGTAAGCATATAATGTTGGTTTGGAGGGCATGGCAGTTATTTTGGTCGTAAGTACTAAGGTTGCTTACCCGTTTGAGATATTCTACTCTTGGGTGACGTTTCCTGCAGTGGAGGTGGCTAAGCAGGTTTTTCACACTTACACTCACTCAGCCATGCCCGGGTAATATGTTCCTTATAGGACACAGGAGATTCCCATTTCTGCATGGCAGCACCGTGTTTGGTTTGATGGCGCCATTCCCCACAGTGTAACGGCGGCTAGATTGGGTCCTTTGACTATTCCAGGCGCTTCTTGGCCGGTTTTGGCTGGATTCACCCCGCATCCTCGTTCGGGGCAAGTTGCCGTTGCTGAATTACGGATACTGTATAACTCTTCTATTAGTGTTATTCGGGCCCTAGTTCAATATATTACCCGTAATTTCCAGGGCGGGCACCTGGTGTTGCGGCCCTTCCAGCAGGACCGAGCAGAACGAAGCTTAGTCTCATGATGGTCAATGCAGTAATGGGCAAGTGTCCCCAAGATAAGGATGATATGCCTTTTTTGGCTTACTGAGAAATTTGACCAGCTGGAGACTGTTTTTCCTAATTCGAGTCCCGTAGAAAAACACAGGATTCTTACAATTAGTTTACCCAAGGACTTGGTACCAGAAGCCGGTGACTGTGAGTCATGGGGTAGGATTTTTGCAGCAGTGTACACGAGGTGCTTCGAAACTCCGTCAATGGCTGTCCTTCCGACCTTCATTAAACGCATTCAGGACGAACACGGACCTGAGGCTGCGGTTGAATTGGTAATGAGACTCGTTGGCACGTTTGATGTAGTAGCCGATCTCGTCCTTTCTAATGTAAAGGGAGATGCGGTGAACTTTCAAGTTGCTAATGCCTTACGCGAAGTCCCCGATGTGACAAACCCCGACAGTTACCGTGAATTAATACAGCTGCGTAAAAAATTGATTGGCCGCGATAGTTTAGGAGTCAAGCCCTTCACGGCTAAAGATAAAAAGCAAACCCAGGGTGCGAAGTCTGAAACAGACGTTCAACCCACAGCTCCAAAGAAAATTTGGAACAGAAATAAAAAACAGGGAAAACAATAACAGAAACAGGAGTCCCGTCCCCCTTCATCCGTGCCTGCGTCTACTGAGTGCGTTTATGATTTACGCGACCACACTACGATTAAGTCGCCTGATAGATTTCAGGTTCCTGATCAACGCTCTCCTCGTTTTTTACAGGACACATCGGCCTCATCGTCCGATGGTGGAGGTGGCGGCAGAGGTCGTGGTGGCCAACAGAGTTGCGACCAGCCCTGCCCAAAAGACGGAAAAGGCAAGCAGGAGGATTCTTCACAGAAAAGATCCCAGTTTCAGAGAAACAAAGTTGCCGCTTTAACAGCGAGATATGCCACAGATAATGAGAACGCAGCTTCGGAGTCAGACATGGGCGCTGATGTTGTTGGACAGCGCAGCAGTGATTACCATAGTGCAAGGGGCCCTGCGTCCACTACTGAAGGTGATAGCGACTGACCAATATGTTGTTGTAGAGACAGCTGATACCAGAGTAGCTCCCCCTGAAAGACTTTATGAAATAGTCCTTTTAATTGAAGGTGACATACAATGTACCATAAAGGGGGTCATTTTGGGAAAATCTTACAACTACCTATGACATTTTGTTAGAGGAGGCTGACTGGCCCCCACCTTTTGTTCTCGCAGCTCCGATAGGGGAGGAGGTGATCCTCCCTAGTTTCGTGCACACGGTCTCGAAGGAGCATGCGCTACATTTTGCAGAAGAGTGGGCTAAAGCCCTTGTGCCAGCTCTGTACCGTACTCACCGTGGTTGGGATACATTTTCCCCACACCGTGAGATTCCCTTACGGTCTACGCCACAGCCTCAACCTCAATAACCCATCTGACGTGAAGCTAAGGCTTCCGTTCCGGAAATCCTTGAACTATTGGAACTTGGGTGTCACCGATGAATAACCCACTTTTTACTGTGACCAAGCCAGACGGTTCGTACCGTTTGGTATTGAATTATCAGCATTTAAACTTTCATTACCGTACTTGTGCAGTACAAAATACCCACGGCTCTGCTTTAGTGGATGGTCTTGTTCGAAAAAGGTTTAAAACCACACTTGACATATCCAACGTTTTTTTTGCCCACAATTTGGATGGTCTAAGTTCCCAATGAACCAGTTTTACCTGTAACGGCAAACAACACCAATTTAAACGCCTGGCCATGGGCTATAAGAATAGTCCAGGTGTGTTTGCTGCCCGCATCCTCCCTCTCTTAGAGAGAGTTAACCCAGATGCCTGTTCGTATGTGGATGATATCTATCTCACAAACTACTAAATTTTGGCGCATCTGTGGCCCGTTGACCGCAACATTTGTAACTTTGCAGACTTCGGTTACAAATTCAACTTTGCAAAGTCTCACATTGCAGAGTACACAGTGTTGTTCCTGGGATACAAGCTCAACAATGAAGGTCGAGGATTGGCTCCTCACTTCTTGGAGAAATGTGCACAGCTGCGCGCTCCTACAACTCTGAAAAAATGACAATCCTTACTGGGCTTTTTGAATTTCGGGCGTACTTATATTCCTAATATGCCCAGCATATCAAGTCTTTGTAGGCTTTGATACAACCTACTTTTACCAAATCATGCTGGCTGCCTGAACATTCAGCTATTTTGCAATCTTTGCAGGCTGATCTTCTAGAATCTAAATTCTTACTGACTCGTGATAACCACACCAACCGGGTGATAAGAATCATCCCTGGGGCGGTGGGTTTCACTTACCTTACTTTTAACGAAGGACACACAGTACCCATTGCTTACAAGTCACACTTGTACACCTCAGCTGAAATGCGTTTTTCCACTGTGGAAAAAGTTTTGACAGCAGTGCAAATGGCGATTCTCAAGGAACATGCACTGTCGGAGGGAAAACGCATGTTGGTTGTAACCCCGTACACTGCCCTGGAGGCAGTGACGAAGGCCAGTGTACCAAATTCTAAAGCTTTGCACCCACGGTGGATACAATGGGCAGCATCTTTGACGTCTCCGGATGTCACGTTTATTGTTGATGCCTCCTGACAGTCACAAGAGTTTTTGCAGTATGAATTTCTTCATCCTGCGCCACTGACTATGCGACCTTTGGAGGATTTCCATTGTATCATATACACTGATGGTTCAGCGCAAGTTGCGCATGGGTCTAAGCACGCATATGTTTTGACTTGCACCATTGTGGTAGGTGCCATGGTGACTGATGAATTCAAGTCCAAAGTCGTGCACACGCAGGCTTTAGGGGACTGTACCGCACAATTGGCAGAGCTCCGTGCTCTGATACTTGCATTGGAATATGCTGATCCTAGTGTGACGACTCTTAGTGTGAGTGATTCTTACAACTTGTCCAGCCTTACAATGAATGCCTGTTCTTTTGGATTCAGAATGATTTTCGTAGCACAATAAAACATAGAATGATCTGGGTCAGGTGACTGAGCTTAAAGAGCAGTTGCCACTCGTATATGTAATTCACACTCTTGGTCATCAGCGCGTGGGAGTTCACGCTGTTGGTAATAGTTTGGCCAATGAGGCAGCAAAATCAGCAGTATCGACATATTTGGTTGCAGCAGTTACACGTTCCAAAAGTAAAGTTGATGATGATATCTTGGCGGCTGTAGCCGCGACTGAGAAGGGAAGAAAATATCCTAAGGGGTTCCCTTCAAAGTATTCATACCACTTAAGTCCTGATAAAGTTCCTTATGTGAAAATACTGGACGTTGGTGAAAGGTTAATTCCCAACGCGGACCGCAGGTCCACACTGATTACAGCTGCCCATGAAGGTGTTGCATCGGCACATGCAGGCGTTTTGGCTACTGTATCTCAGTTACAACAACGTTTCTGGTGGCGGGGACTACACAAACAGATGCGTGATTATGTCCTTCAATGTGACATTTGCCAGCAGATTAAACTTTCGATTGCTGCGCGTCCGCCCCAGACACAGTTGTACATTTCTAATAAACCACTTATTTGTGTTTACTTAGATCACTGCGGTCCTTTTTCTTCTGATACTGCGTATAAGTACATCTTAGTTGCAGTTGACTCATGCACACGCTTTGTGTGGGTGTGGCCATACCGCAGAGCTGATTCACGAACTGTCATAAGAGACTTGCGTGTCTTTGTAGGGATTTTTGCCTGTGGCACCTTCCATTCGGATCAGGGTCCTGCTTTTGCCTCTAAGGCATTAAGGGATGCCATGACTTTGTTGTGGGTCTAAGTCAAGTTTTCGTCTCCATACAGACCTGAGGGTAATAGTGTTGTGGAACGAATTAACCGAGATTTAAAGCTGTCTTCGACAGCTAGGGTAATAGACACTGCCAGGAACTGGCTAGCCCACCTCAATAGCATCCAGCGTGCCCTTAATAATCTCCCTAGAGGGACTCTGGGTGGACGGACCACATACGAAATGCTCTTTGGTATCAAGATGTTTGTCCCGGACCTTGACGTTCTAGACCAGGCGGCAGTTGCTGCCTACCCTTGACGTAGATGAACATTGCAATGTTTTACAGGATCTACAATAGACGAGAGACAATCTTGCAAAGGAACACTTGCCCTCCACATCTGATGCTGCGTTGCATATTCCGGTAGTTGGCTGGCTACACCACGTTGGAGAACTGGTTCGAGAGAAGATCGTAAAAACAAGCTGGAGTTTGGTTCCTAATATCGAGCTCCGGTTCCAGTGCTTGGCGTGAAGGGCACAAGAACAGTCATTTTATCACCACTTCCAGGTCGTAAAGATAAAAGGTATATCTCCATTGACAATGTCAAACAACACAGAGTGGCCGATTCTTCTTAGTATGACTCTGTCAGTCTCATGTCCTTCGATTTTGAAAAATTCTGTTCTGGCCCTGGCTCCTAACCCCAGGCCTGATGTTGCTCTCGAGATGCCTGCAGTTTCAAGTCCTTTATTGAGCTCACTACCTGGTGCTCACCTTGATGAGACTGAATATACTTACCCCACTGACTTATCCATGCCTGATTTACAAACTTGTTTGGCTACAGAATCCAGATTTTCATTTGACACTGACTCTCACACGTCAAAGTCTCCTTCCAAGCTTTCTGTTCTTGCAACACTGTTTAAAAAACATTTTTTGATTCCTCCTTGGACCTACATTTGGTTGGTGCTTTTTTCGATTTACCTGTTCATGTCTATTGGATTTGCGGTGTATTTTTTCCACCTTGTCAATGGACACTATGTTGAAGAAAGAACATGCATTCGACATAATAATGGAACATTGGCTCCCCATTCCTCATCGCACAGATTGAAGAGGGACCTGGCTTTTGTTAATATCACTGCTTGGCCCGTCTTAGATGGGATTGTGTGGGATGCTATTAGATTTCAAATCCATGGGCCCACTGAGGTTATAAATGTCCTGATTGTCCTAAGAGTTTCTATGGGGGATGTAATTAAACAAAATATACGCTCTGATGAATGGGATGTTCAGACCGTAGAAGCTTTGTTTTCTGATTTGAAATATTATGCTGCCTTTGATGCTGAAGATTTGTATCTAGATTCTGCAAATTATGGTGATTTGTTTTGTTATCAACATTTTGGCAATCACTACCTGCATAAAGCAAATACCAGGAGGAATACTGTTAATTATGCACAGTGGGAACATTGTCCCGCTACTGTACAAGGCAGTTCCACTTCTTTTTTAAAGAGGTTCACTCATTTTACTGATTTTAATCAGTCAAATCCCAATGCATTTTATTTTAAAATGACTGAAAAGTTCACTTCCAAGGTTAGATTTACCCACACAAAATTATTGTATTCAAAGTCCTATTTAGACCAATTGGCTGTTGGGGCTACGAACTGTGGAAAGATACTATTGATCTTAAATCTGTTTGGGGTTCTAAAAGTTGGCAAGTGCAAGGCACTGAGGCTTTGCATCGTGCATGCCTCATCCCGAACCATATGTTGTTTTTGAATTCTACAATTACACAAACTACTTGCTTTGGATTGGCTACTACAACAAAATTAAATGCTCCTTCCTTTCCTGAATTAGAAGAATATTCTGGTTGGAATAGTAATACCAAGTATTCCATCAGAGAATTACAGACTCTGTTACTGAATTCTTCATTTAACATATCCAGTTTGGATCCTAAGGGTTGGTTGATGTGGCACATAAGTGCTGATTCATGCCAGCATATTTTTCTGGATTTAGCTCCAGGCTACACACAGGTCAGGGTGGATCCCCGTTTTGAAAGTGGCCATTCTGTGACTACCTATTCTGTGGGCAAATTATGTCAGAGTTGGCTAAAACATTCCACTTTGGCATCAGTTAAGATGCATTTATCCAAATTGACTGACGATGTTGATCTGAATGATTTTGTGAAAGGCCCGGCTTCCGGCAGATCTAAAAGATGGATATATGCTATTTATAACGAAGTTTGGAAACTGTCCCAAATTGAGGCGGCTTCCCGCATTAGAGCTGTAGATCAAGCGAATTTGGAAAAAGTGCTAGCAGTTGTAGATAACAGCATTATCACGCTTTCTTCCCCCATTTACATGTTATATAATATTGTGTCATCTGTTGTTGATATTCTGCAAGATGAGGTGTCTGTTTTGTACCATTGTCAAAATCAATTGCGTTCTTTTATGCAGTTTGCATGGACCTTGCAAACACTGACAGCTGGAAAAAGACCATGGCACTACATGAATACTATCTAAACAACTCGTAAGAGAGGGTCTGAGGGAAGTGTTTAACGACAAAACAGGCTAATACCCCCTGTAAGACTATCTAAATAACAACAAAGCCTGTAAGTCAAATGGTGCTGAGGTATGACAATTGACACTGGTAAAATTGCACAGGAGTGAATCCAACAACAGACTATCAACTGTAGCTGATTAAGTCCTATCAGCCCACCAGATGGCGGAGCCTCATCATGTAGGCCTCCAGTACCAAGGTAAGTGTGCGGTCGCCCAGATGTAATTTAGCGACGCATTACTAAACCATGGTATGGTCACCACAGTTGTTAGACCAGAGGGTGAGGCTGATATGTGCAGTGCAAAAACATAAACAATAGTGATGTGTGTTAAAATGGCTATCAAGGCAAACAAGGACCTTTATTAGCGTTTGCCTGGACGTCAGATTAAAAATAGTGAAATAACAGTGTGAAAAAAATCACTGTTTAACTTGCTTGGTAGAAAACTAAGTAAGATGTAAGAGGGCCAACATGTTTCTGCCTTAAGTGTGAAAAGTCACTGGCATTCGTCAGGGCCGAATTAATATCTGCTACTGCAAGGCACTATAATATGTGCTAGACTAAAGAAAATATACAACGAAGTGAACAAAACAGAACCATCCTACCACATCTTCTCAGTGTTGTTCTGGTGATGCGATAGGTCTTTCCTGTGAAAGCACAAGAAGATGAAAAAGAACAATGTAGGCATTGCATTTAGACATTGTTCAAAAAATTAAATCTAAACCAACCATTCTGTAGTGAATGATGTACCGTGCAAAACCAGTGAAAAACTCTCAAACCTCAGACTGGACCATCACTTATTAGTAATAATCACAAACAAGGTGCATAATAATACGTCACCCAGTGGTTCAACTGATGTACACAAGTTTAACACTTACCCAGCTGTGTGTGGGAAGTGGACCTCACCTCACCCGGCAACTGCTCGGACGGATAAGGCACCGCTCTGAACATACAAAGATAATATCTGTAAAAGATGCATGTCTATAGGATACGACCTCAGCGTATTATTAAAACCCACATACTTTCTCAACTGTCTGTCACATGTACCCCACCGGTGTCTAAGGTGGCCACATCTAACGACTATGGCATCAGCCCCTCCAGTGTATTCAAGGGGATGCTCATCAATTGTACTAAAGCAACTCCTGTTTCCCAGCTCAACTACTGAGTAATACTGTTAATTACTACTGTTTAGAACCAGTGGGGAAAAATCCCCCTCATCTTTACTTAATAAAGTCCATCTCAACAACAGAGTAAGGGTGTTAATTAATGCTGTTCTTAGCTTAGTGAAAGGGAGTCCTCCTGTTCTTATCTATTAACTGAGTGGAGGAGTCAAACAATAAACTACTTAGCCTATCCAGTTTAAATAACCCAGTCCCTGCTTACCTGTCCGTCGGTACCTTGAGGCTGAATGACGGGCCGAAGGGGAGGCACCGAACGGACGGTCTGGCGTCTATTTATAGCGCTATACCTTCTGTAATGAGGCTCAGCTGAGTGTCAACGTGTACGCGCTGCAAATGCGCGATACACGACTTACTACACCCTCGCGCATGTGCACAGCACTGTAGTTATCTAGCGCGCATGCGCGAATACAAGTACGCCTGCTCACGCGTACCGCGCATGCGCGTTGACAGAGCGCTGACTAGATCTGTCACGGCAAGTAGCGAGATGCTGCCATCTAGCGCGCATGCGCGAATCCAAGTACGCCTGCTCACGCGTACCGCGCATGCGCGTTGACACAGCGCTGACTAGATCTATCTCGGCAAGTAGCGAGACGCTGCCTACGTGCAGCTGTCTCGCGCTTGCGTGTTACAACCCCAATCCAGTTATATTTATCACGTATTGGAAGGAGAAGGGGACGCGATTGTGTTGCAAATAACACCGCGACTTGATAATTAACTTATCGGACGGGAGCCATATAAAGGGGTATTATTTAGCAATGTTGTGAGTTTAAAGCTCCATTAGTAAATAACCTAGCCCAGGGAGCGTAAATAAGCGCTATTGTTGCCGAGAAACGGCGGTGACAAAATGTACACCTAGGAATTCACAAAGTCCAGGGCCAGCTTACAAGGAGACCTTAACCCCTACAAAGGACATAAATTCCTAGTGGGTGTGGGTTGATGGTGAATTTAGAGGTGTCTGTTATGCAAGTCAAAGGTAGACCAGTAGACTGTGTTTAACTTAAGAACCTGAAAATGGTTAACAGAGAGCCTGGTGTCGTTAGCGCCACGGATGTGTAGTGGTTACTCGCACCGAACCCGACTCGTTGTGACTACCAAGAGCACAAAAGGCAAGTGGTCCACTTAGATAGATAACCAGGGAATATTGTCATTCAATCCATTGACATCAGATTGTAATCTGTGAATCCACCGTTGCTCCTTCACAAAGAGAAAATGGGAGACATTGGTGATGTGTGGTGGGATGTATGGCTGTTCCAGCACTAACCAAAACATATCCTCAGGTTTGTGTTTCGCTTCCAGGAAGTGATTGGTAAGTCCTGTAGATTGCTTCCTACATCGGATAGTGCTTTTGTGTTCGCTAATGCGAGCTTTAATCATCTGCGTTGTATGGCCCACATACTGTTTTTTGCATGGGCAGATGATCAAATAAATCAGTTTTTCCGAATTGCAGTTAGTGTGCCTTGTCAATTTCCAGGGTCTATTGGTGCCAATGTCTACTGTTAAGGTTTTGCGTGTCTGTGGACAGGCAGCACAATTCCCGCACGGGTAATGGCCTTGAACTGGATTGCTGTTCCAGATGGTATTGATAGTTGGTCTCATCTCGGTGCGAGGTCTGTATGCACCAGATTATCCCGAATAGAGGGTCCTCTTCTGAATGCAAACAAAGGGTGAGGTATTGTACCAGCTGCTGTATTCAGGATCTTCCAATGCTTGAGTATGGTTTTCTTCACCTGGTTGGAAGATGTGGTGAAAGTTTGGACCATAGTCATCTGGTCTCTTGTGGTCTCTGGCCTCTTGTGTTGCAGAAGTGCCTCTCGATTGTTGTTGAAGGCTCTCTTCCGCGCGCGGCGTATTAGATGATCCGGATAATGCCGATCTTTCAGATTAAGCGCTAGTTCCTTCGCATGTTGTTCGTATAGGGTGTTAGATAAACAGTTCCTTCTCACCCTGAGAAATTGTCCTACAGGTAGATTCTCGCGAAGGGACTGGGGGTGAAAACTTTGATAGGACAACAGCGAGTTCCGTGCCATTGGTTTCTTAAAGAGCTTACTCTGTAGGCCTCCTTCTGCCGGGAAGATCTGGAGATCCAGGTACGCCAATTTCTCTTTGCTGCTCTCCATGGTAAACTTAAGGAACTGATTCCTAGAGTTTAACCATGTATGAAAGGACGAAACCTCCGTTGACGTCCCTCTCCAAATCACCAAAATATCGTCGATATAACGTTTCCACAGTACCACCTGGTGGATAAAGGGGTTACTGTGGTTCAATACATGATCTTGTTCGAATTGATGCATGAATACGTCATCATTATTTGCCCCATTTAATTTGAATGAAAAACAACGTTTTATGTCAATGAAAGATGCAACTTTTTCCATGTTAAACATTGAAAAGTTAGAACCGTTACCATTTTCTGTGGCTGAGACCAATTCAGCAACGTGGCTTATCCACTGGTTAATAACTCTACCTTTTCCCCTTTTCAAATTCGAAGCCTGTATGAAGTACTATACAATTGGCAAATATGAACCTCTGGGCACCGCTTATCTCCATGAAGCTTGGTCGCTACCATTTACCTACAGATACCTTAGGGAGGGAAAAGAGGTTTACTTGAATGGAGAAGATTGCACTACAACACCAGATCACTCAGTAATGTGTAGGAATATCTAATTACATGGCTCTTTGAACCAGAACGAGCCAAATTTAGTCTGTATTTGGAAAGGTACACCAGCACCTGCTATCATACGAACATTCACAGTATTGGCAAACAGGAGTTATTTACTTTTAAATAATGAAGATTGTTGTGGGATGATAGCAGGAATTCCTTAGGTGGTTACCTTCAGTGAGCGTGTGGTTGACTGTAAAAATGTAATGTTTCCTCCTCCGCATAGGAATCTTGATGTTTCCATCTGGCCAACGATTCCGACCCTGAAAGCAGAGTTCAACAAGATGAGTCCTATAAGAGCTCTATTGTCCCAGAAAGAAGTTACACTCACATCAGCTTGTTAAACATTTGTCCTTCACATGGCAAACACCCGCACAGAAGTACATGTTTTATTAAATACAGATTTGTCCTTCAATTTCGGTGAATTAATTCACACTATCTATAATGCATCCTCCACCACAGGGCTGGCTCACTTTTTTAAAGTTGTTAGCAGTGGCCTTGTGTCTTCTTTTCAAACTAAATTTGGTGTGTTCCCGGCATTTTTTCATTCGATTTTTCCAGCCTGTTTGGTGGATTTCCCTTAATGCTGGCTCTGGTTGCAGGCGTACTTCTGCTGTTTTGTTTATTTCAAAATGGATTCACGTCCTGTATTGTGAGAAGATCTGTCACGACAGCTGCTGCTCCGCAGCCGAATGCTTGAATATTATGGAGCGCTGCATCTTACTACTTTGAGTGCAGCATATGGATTATCGTTTCGATTTTCCTTTTTCACATGCGTCCAGCCTGTCTTTCATTGCCTGAGTTGCAATTTCGACTGGGCCCTGGATTTTTGTCTCTGCAATACGGTGTCTCACAATGCAGAATATGATCAGCTTATGAGCCCCTTAGTTGCTCATGAAATGCTTTGTTCTGGCGGAGGGATTATGGCCTTTGCAGCGATGCATGGAGTCCTGGGACGTTCGAATGTTTTCGCAGCGGTGCAAGATTTTTTGGCACACAGCTTCATTGAGGATACACGAGTTGCCCTCTGATGGTGCTAGAGGCTCCGGTAATTCAAGAACATGTATGTTTTTTTTCTTTGATGAATTGAATGGCTGACATGTTTTCTGATGAGAACAGTGACTTCCTATTGGAGACTGTTTCTACATATTTTGCATATACATTGTTGGATTGAGCTATGTCATCGCTTCTCTCTCTTCCATAACCGAGGTCGCAGGTTGGACATCGGATAGTTTTGTATTTTTTTCCTCATCTTCATTTCTTTCTACCAAGACCTATTGACTTTACTATGACCATTGCTAGAATTACTTGATTTGAAGTGCGTTCACATTATGAGGTTTTGTTCATGTTTTTTCCCTGTGGCAATTTGAAATTAGTTCTGACTGTCTTTCTTGAACTTTGCTTTCCAAATGTGCCCATTGTCTTATCCGTGCTCGGATCAAGGGAGGGTGTCATGGGGATGAGCCTTGCATTTACACTGTGTTAGGTTGGCATGAGCTTACTAGAAGTTTAAACACAATTTTTCCTTTCTGCTGCCTTTGCACACGGCACACATTATTATAAATGTTTAGAGTCTAGCAGACTGTTTTGCTTCACAGAAGAATAATATGTTTTCCTATAGTAGCAGCCTTGCTTGGTAAGCTTTGTCTGAACAGTGAGTGTTGAGGCCTTCAAGGTTATTTCAACACAGTGGTTGTTGTTCGGTCTGATCAGCGCACGTTCTAGACATAACATATATGCAGATCTGGCCACCTCTGATTTTGGCGTGTTTAATAATGCACTGCGCAGGCATGCAACCACACTTGGAGAACATTTGCATGCAGAGAGCTGGTGTAGAAAATGATGTGATCCATTTCTACTAGGACCAGAGGTATGGGGCCGCCCTTGTAAACCCTATAGACCTTCTGTAGATATAAAATTACCTACAGGCAAGGGAGGGTGAAATCTAGGTGTAATCTAGCCTTTTTCCATTTAGCATTTTAACATGCTTTCTCCTTTTGTATTTTGTGGAATAGTAACTATGCTGATAATCTTATTGCTTATAATATGTCTGCTTGTATTAGCTGAGATACTGCACCTGAGAACACGGCATTAGAAATAAATATTTCAAACTTGCACATGTCTTCATTTACTCCCAGTTTTGGACTGGTATGAGAGTATAACGAAAGAGTGTTCATGTGTTCCACATTGCCTGAGGTGTTCTAAGTTCCATGTTCTGGGTTGTCTAATCATTGGGGGTATGGAAGAACCAATGAGACACTGGTAGGGTATTTTGGCTACTAAGGTGAGTTTTGGTACACCCTAATTCACTGAGGTTCCAAGTTGTATTCATTCTTTATTTCGATTTAGAAATCATAAAAGACAGCATTGCAAAAAATAACAACTTTAAAACCAGTAGGTTCCAAGTCTCTATGCACAGTTCTGTGTATGAGCAGAATCCCTGCTACAGCAGACACACCTTGACCCCCCAGTGGTTGTCTACACTGTCTACAGTGAATGAACATCCCCAGCCCCTGTCACTCCAAAGCCAGACAGCCAGTTCACAAACCAGTAGGGGCACACATGATTCCTAAGCAAGAAAAAACACACTTTCTAAAAGTTGTATTTTCAAACACAGAATGTAAAAATCATCCTTACTAAAAGATGCATCTTTATATTCTGAGTTCAGGCATACTAAATGTTTCCTATCTATCTTGTCCCAATGGAAAGTTATATGTATAAGATGTTATAAATAAACTCACATACTATCCTGTGGTACAGAAAGCCTTTTAATAGTGAAAAACAAAATTGCCAGTAGTTCATTATCAGGGCATGTTACACACCTCGAAACATGTCCTACCTTTCGCAGACACTGCACCCTGTCCACAAGGGTACCTTGGGCCTAATTTAGGGGTGACTCATTTTCAGAAAAGGAAGGCTAGGTCCTGGCAAGTGGGTGCACTGGCAAAGTCAAAATGGCAGTATCAAACTGTGCACAGACACTGCAGTGGCAAGTCTGAGAACCTCTTGCAAGGATGCTTGTGTGGGTGCCAAAATGAGTGCTGCAGGACCACTGGCAGCATTTGACTTACAGCCCCTGGGCCCACACGGTGCACTGTACATGGACTTAGTAGTAAATCACACAAGCCAATCATAGGAACACCAATCCATTTTCACAGTTAACAGAGGGCGCACTTGAACTTTGGCACTGATCAGCAATTGCAAATTGCCCAAAACATCTAGACCAGCACAAATGAAGTCCAACACACAACAAAAACACAGGAGGTAGAGTCAAAAATACAGGAGAAAACCACACCAAGGATGTCGGGCCTAACAGGCACGTTATAGTTACTAAATACATGTAAAAAAGAATAGAAATTCACAAGAAAAAAACAAAGGTTATAGGAACATTATAATTAGGCTCAGATTTTACTTGTATAAAGCCATTGGTTATAGTTACCTGAGCTAACTTATGCCCCTCAATGCACTGCTTATGACCTACCATATTGCATCACTCATGACATAGTCAGTGACATCACTGATGATGGTGAGTGGGTGAGTGAGTGGCTGTATGTTTCTGTGAGTGAGTGGGTGAGCAGCTGTGTGGGTTTGTGAGTGGGAGTGACTGTAGGGGTCTGTTAGTGTGTGTGTGAGTGGCTGTATAGGTGTGTGAGTGACTGTATGGATTTTAAAGTGGGTGTGTGAGTGGTTATGTGAGTAGTTTTGTGGGTGTGTGAGTGACTGTATGGGTGTGTGAGTGCATGTGTGAGTGGCTATGAGGGTCTGTGAGTGGAAGATGGAGTTCCTAAATGTGTGTCTGAGTGGGTGTTTGAGTGTCTGTGGTGTTTGTTAGCAGCTGTGTGAGTGACTGCACTAGAATGGAACCTCAGATGTCACTTTATTCAACAAAAGCCTACAGTTTTGCACATCCTACTAGAGCATTTTCTACTGGTTAATAAGTAAATGTACCCGTTGGGTAAATGGGTAGTGCATATTCTAAACTACAGCTGCAGAATGGACCATAAGGAAATGTCTCCAGTGGCCTTGTGTGTGTTTCAGCAATGTGATTGCTCCTCTGCTTCTTTATTCAGAGAACTGTGATAACATAAATCCTCCCTTTAGAGAAGACAACAAGCCTACAAACAAGTAATTCCTTGCTCTTAACTATTAAAAGTAAATGCTTTTTTGTTTGATGATGTCCTCACATTCTTTGGCATCAAGGACCCATCACAAAACTCAGCGGGAAACATGTTGGGGGGCCTTTTTGGTAAGCAGTCCATAATACAGGCAGCGTATATGGGGCTGGGAATGGCAGGCAGATCTTTAGGTGATTTCACATTTGCATACTCTTAGTTATTTAAAGGGAGAATCATGAACTCTAGTTTCACTAAGAGAGAACAAGATAACATTTATGGGGAAGGGGGGCCATGTTCCTCCTTTCCTGGTACGTTTTGGCCTCGGGCATGCCATCCACCGATGCCCGGTTTCTTGACGCCGGGCCCCACCCAGGGCACTCAGTGTGCAGTGCTGTGGACTGTGGGGGTGCCTCAGTGACCCTGGTGTCTCAGCCCGCTCCACACCTCCAGTGGAAGCCAACATTGCTCTCAGATGTAGGGAACAGTAAAAAATGCTGCTCCTTGCACGTGGGAGCAATTTTCCTATCTGTTTCCCTGCCAAAAGCAGATGAAAAGTCTGCTCCCAGTGAGTGGAAGATGTTTTTCTTCCAAAGCAAGAGCAGACACCTATGTCCTGGGGGTGGGCACCTCAGGACATATGGAGCCTGCCCTGAGGCGTGGCGTTCCACATGACCATTAATGGCCCCAGGACGGGGCCATGCAACTCCTCCTTTGTTGTTTAGGGCCAGTCCTGAGGAGTTGGTGGCTCCTGGGGCCAATATAGGCCTGGAAAGGATACTGGGCAGCCCCCACCCTTTAGGCCCCCCTCCTTTTTTACAAATTGGCCAAACCCTGGGGAGGTGGTGGTCCCTGGGGCTGAATATGGCCTAGGAGGGGGGCGTGCACCCTGCCTCCCCCTTTAAATTGTTTATGTGGCCCCGGGGAGGTGGTGGTCCCTGGGGCCCTAGAGGGCAATTGAGTGGGTCATTGCTGCCCCTCTCCAATTTACTAATAAAGCCCAGGGGATGTGGTCGTCCCCAGGGACCTTAAAAGCCTCAAGAGGGAGTTAACTGGCCCCCACTAGTAATAATAACAATTGGCCTGCAGCAGGGAAGGAGCGGTTCCCAGAGTGCGTTTGCAGAGTTATAGGACCCTCAACAGCGAAGGGGACTTCATCCCTCAAAACAGAGCGTGCCGTGAGCCGCGTTTGCTGAGTAGTGCAGAGAGGGCCTGACCCATTGTCTTTTAAATAAAAAAGGATATGAGCCATGTGGCCCTCCTCCTGAGGCCGATTTCGACCCCAGGACCCCATCCCCCAGGTCTACACCTATTTTTTTTATTTTTGTTTTTGAATGGTGATCTCGGCCCGGGCACCCCATTCCCCAGGGCCAGGCCTTAACTTTCTTTTTCTTTAAAATGGGTAGGGGGCCTTCACGGCCCCCTTACCCAGGCCAATTTTGGCCCGGGGATCCCATCCCTTGGGGTAAGGCCACAACTTTGGCGACTGTGAGGGGAGCCTCAAGGCCCCCATGGTCCCTGCTGGCTCCCCGCCTCCTGCGGGAGCCATTACTGCTTTTGGGCAGAGGGATGTGCTAACATGCAGCTCTCTCTGCCCAAAAGCCATTCTGCTTCACTTCATGGAAGCAAGAGTATTTTCAATGCTCTCACTTACATGAAGTGAAGCAGAGTTTGCTATGGCATGGCAGGAGCAGTGCTACTGCCATCTCAAAGCAAACTGCAATGTCCTGGGGGTGGGCACCCCAGGATTTTGCTGTAGCTGGCCCAGGAATGGCGGTCCCCAGGGCCAAGAAGGGCTCCTGGAAGAGGGCAGAGTAGCCCCCTCTCCCATGTTCTCTGTAGCCTTGGGAGGTGGTGGTCCCCGGGGTCTGAGGTCGACAACGGACCCCCACCTTTACCTGATTTGTGCCCCGGAGGTTGGCGGTCATTAGGGCTACATGGGGAGCAAGAGCCCCCCCACGCATGTTGCACTATAGCCTAGGAAGGTGGTGGGCCCCAGGACAGTGGGGGTGCATGTGGTCCCCCACATTTTATTGTAAATATCCCCAGGGATTTCATATGTAGGCTTCATTTCATAAAGAAAGCCCCAGGGAGGTGGTGGCACCCCTATGCATTTTATTTCATATGTAGCCATTCATTTTGTAAAGAAAGCCAGACGGAGGTAGTGGTCACCAGGGCTGCAGGGGTCAGGGTGTTTCTTAATTTATATAACGTTTTTATAACCTTTTTCGTTGTGATGCAGTTCAACCAAGTCACAAGATGGCTGCCAACAGTTTCTGGTTTGAAGTGTTGGCAGCCTATCAAATCTCAGGCACAAGTTCAGAAGGGTTCAGGGATTCCCTGCGGCCATATTTGTGTATCTGAGAAATGTTTACATTTCTCAGGACTACTGAATGGATTTACACCATTTACCAAGAAGTGTGCTTTCTAGACAAAGAGCTACCTTTTTGCCATATTTGGTGTAATTTGGTTCAGCAGTTCGGGATGTAGCCATGTCTAAAGTTTCCTATGTAAATTAACATGGAGAAAAAGATTTTTGCCCCCCTTTTCTCAGCCTCTGCTTGATGGATCACTCTGAAATTTTCAAGACAGCAGCTAAAGTGAGTGGGCCATTAGTTTTTAAACTTACCTGAAGATTCGTCAAACTGAGCCAAAGATATTAGCAAAAGAAAAAACGCTTTTTTTAATAGAAACAAGGTCCTAACTATAACTATGTCAGACTGTAGATGTCAGCATAGGCACTGATCCAATGAGAATGCCCAGCGGGATGATGGAAGCAGCTCTTTACCCCAATTCCCCTAACACTTCTCACATGGAGCAAGAATAGGTACTCCACCCTGTGAGCAGTGTATTGGGGAAAAGGGAATGGGACAAAATACCAAACTGTGCTTGATGAATAAGACGTCACTAAGAGCATCTACACTCAGTGCTGATGAGGCGCACCCTGTATGCAAGAAAGGAGAAAGAAAGTAGTGCATACACACCTTCCCCTATATAATGCACTCTGAGCTAATATCAAGCTACCCCCACTCACATCCACCTAAATACTGCCTACCCGCTCAGCTTGCAGGAATGTGACTGCTAACTCCGACGAAGTAGGCACTTTCCTCAATGGTCATGACAGTACTCCTCCGCAAAAGACGCTGACTGGAGGGCCTACCAGGTTTAGATGTGGAAACAAGATGAAAGTGCTGCAGCAGATGAGGACAGGTGAGATTGCGGACAGGTTCCCATGAACGTTCCTCCGGCCCATACCCTTTCCACTCTACAAGGTTGACAACCCGTCCCCTCACCAACTTGGAGTCCAAAATGCTCTGAACTTCATACTCCATCACCCCATCTACCTCAATTGGGAGCGGTCTGATGGGCAAACAGGTCTTAGTCAAACAGGGGAGCAGAAGAGAGGCATGAAAGACAGGGTGGATCCGCCAAGTAGGGGGCAGACGTAAGCCCATTGCCACAGGGTTTATGATCCTACAAGTCGAGTTGGGCCCAACAAATTTGGGCTTGAGCTTATTGACCCACTTGAGACGAATATGTTTGGTTGCGAACCACAACTTCTCTCTCACACAATACACAGGCTGCAGGGATCTTCTCCTGTCAGCATAGCGTTTGTCATCAATCTGAGCCTTTGAAAGATGAGCCTTGGCATCTTGGTGCACAGCACGTAGATGTGCATGGTGTTCTCAAACAGAAGGAAGATTCGATGTGATGGGCCATTCAAAGGGAAGCACATTTGGATCACACCCATTTAGACAATAAAAGGAGAAACACCCAATGAGGAATGTTCTGCATTGTTGTAAGTAAATTCAGCCATCCAAAGCAAAGAGCTCCATTCGTCATCTTGCTAGAGCATGAGCAGCTGCCCCCAGATGGCACACAAGCAGCCCCCAGCGCAGCCCTCCTACAGTCCTGCAGCAATCCCGACGACGTGCCTCCCCAGGCAGGGGAGCGAGAAGAGACATTCCCTACTGACAGGTCACCGGTCACAGCCAAGCAGTTCAACAGGGACAGTCGATCCACCAACACCTCTGTGAATTTCCACCGTGGACTCCATCCATGCTCACGATGCAACCAACTGTAAAGAATGGTTAGAACTTACCACAGACCATCCTCGATGTCAGCAAGGTGGGAGCCATGCAAGACGGTATGACCTGTCATCATCAGTGAACTGACAATATGCAGCGGATGTATCCAAGCCAGCTGTCGTGTCCTGAACCCCCCTGGTTAAATTACGGGTGCCTGCCGAGAAGGTCCTGCTGCAAGCAAAGTCACCAGCTCCTGTCATCCTGTCATCTGACTGACTCAGAAGACTGATGGACCCTGTGGTATTCAGATAACTGTTTGTTTTGTCCCCACAGGTTGGACTAACGTTTTGTTTGTTCTTCGATAAAGTTGGGGAGGAATGCAATGTCCTGCGGGACACATTCTAGTGCTCTACAGGAAGCTGTAACCCCAGCCACTCCCTTGAGGGCTGGACACACTGCACCCCCACACCCATCCATCACGGGTGTCACGAGTGACGTGGCCCCGCCAATAAAAGGGCCTGGGTGTTCGTGCTCGTGGCCAGTTACTATACTATACAAGCCGGTGTCTGTGTCCATCATTCCCTCACCATGTGGGCCTGAGGCCCAACAATACAATTCCCTTGTATACTTACTGTTGTAACGCGGGTAATGCATGCGGATTGCAACAAACACACAACAAAAATATGCCATATGTAAACGTTCAAACCAAAGCATCCGATAGAAGGGCATGTGTTTCACAGATAAACTACGTAAATAAAACATGATGAAGGGCAAGAATGCGTATTAAAGGGTGTTTATTTTGCCTTGGTTTGTGAGCATCACTGCTTCGTAATCCACACAGATGCAGTGTGATGAGTCACACTGCTGCTCCCTGCGGCACTGCATTTCATTCCACCTCAAAGGCTCGGACTTCTTAGCTGACAGGAGGAATAAGACCCTAGACGCATTTGATGTTTCTGAAGGTGATGGTAAACGCAGTGTTTTTCTTGATTTTAATGGAAGGTTATAATTGTCTTCCTCAAACATCGAGTAACAGTGCTGGTATTATTGGATCCAGTTCTTTGTAATCTGTAAAACCGGGAATGTAACTAGATTTGCTTCCATTAAAAAAGGTAAATTCGTTTCATACATTTTTCATTTTCGAACTGCACACCCTGCAGTTATAGTTATAATATTGTGACATGACTTGCTTCATGTGGATGCACAGTTTAGGTGGTTTGTTTTTTCAACCACATATTAGAAACAATCCGCTGTATAGTCGTGTCTAACACGCTGGAGGCCAGCAATGCCTGCCACTTCATTCCAATGCCTTTGCTGGTGCTTTGGCGTCACTGCCTTCAAATGAGTTTATTGGGGATTATTTAAATACTCTCCTCGGTAATGACTTCATGCTCCATTTTACAGAGACGCTTGCTTAGCCAGCCATGTTATGAGTCGATACGATACATATGCGCGATAGTTACAGGAGGCACCGGCATTTATCTTGCTGCAAATTACATGCAGACTACAGTTTTCTCCTGAGGCAGTGATCAGACCCATTAATACCTGCTGTGCTGCTCTTTGATTCTTACCCCCCAGTGTGCATCATTTAACGCTCTTTTAATTGAATGTTGTAGTTTTGGTCCAGATACTGCTTAATTTCCTTAAAAGCACAAACCAATGTTACACCATCAAAGACTCCCAGTGCAGCTGCTTATGTTTTAAAAGTCTTGGGTAGCCATTCATTTATTTATGTATTCAATTGGTCATTGCCACCTGAAGGTCATGTCAGAGCACCTGTTTGCAAAATGTGTGAATAGAGGAAGGTTACTTTTTTCCCTAAATGTGGACTCTATAAAATGTGTATACATCTGGTGGGGAACTACTTTGGGCCTGATTCACAAGCTGCTCTCTGTATTACTAGTAGTAGTAAAAAGTTTATTCGTTGATTAATTAAAATCATTACAAACAAAAAACAGTACATATCTATAACAAAATCAGATTAAAACATATACATATACTGATACAGCGTGTTTTTAAAACCACAGAAAGATCCACCTATCATAAATTGATCAATGGCGATTTTAGCAATTTGGCAATAACCTTTAGCAGAAGAAAAAAAGTGCGTTTTGCTTGCAGCATCAAAACTAAAGTGCCTTATGCTAGCAGCAAATATTAACCATTTTAACATTTTGCCAATAACATTTAGCAGCAAAAGATAAAGTGCATTGTGCTTTCAGTACTAAAGGTAAAGTGCTAACAGCAAAAATTACAAATAGACTCTTTGAGTTAGTAATACTACATGGAATAAACAGTAATTGCCATGGGCTTATTGCAGGGGGTAAACTAAAGCATAATTAAAGTGACTTGTGCTATAAATAAAATACAGTCCACAATTGTGAAATAATATTCAGTACAACATGAATATACACACCTTAAAATAGCCCACATACTCCCTAAAAACATTTAATATCTTTATATCACTACCATTTTTTTTCCAGGTGATTTTCATAACGGATATTCATTTGCTTAAAAAGTTTACTTTACGGAATTTCTTTTCAGCAATAAAGATAAATTTAACACATTGATGAATAATTTGTATGTTAACCCCTCTTAAACAAACAATAATTGCATTCCTACATGTTCTAACTCCCAATTCGTTAAAAATAGGCTGTAAGACAGTCTTCCGCTCTTCTAACAAGATTGGGCATAGGGTTATAATATGCTGTAAGGTTTCATCACACAGCCCACATAGCTTACAAATGCTCGATGGCCATTTGTTCTCCCATTATGTATTACTATAAAACATACTACAAATTGGGATTGCCAAACTACGTGCAGAGATTTAAGCCTCTGCAGCACCTACACTTATGTGTGCGGAGTTCTTTGCCCTGACTGTGGATTCTCCGTACAGGTAGGTATATGATTTAGTAGTAAATGTGGGAGGGACACAGTGGAGTGACTTAAATATTTGCCCCTTCCTGCGAATGAGGATGGGATTAGGGAGTTGTAAGAGGTTCAGGTAGGGGATTTAGGGAGGGACACCACCTACCCACACCAGAGTTACCCAATTGCAATCTCAGGTGGTGAGGACATGAAACATATACTTTTGTAGTAAGTTTACTCATAGAGTTTGTGAATGCCAAAAGTGGTAAACTTATTCCAAAATGTAAACTTACTCAAAAGTGTAAATTACCTTTGTGAAACAGGTCTCATGTGTCTAAGATTCCCTGTCACAGACATTATGCAGTAAGGACAGTGATGAGGAAGATGGACAAGGAGGTAATTGTAACTGTAGTGATAAGTGGAGGAAAGGTAGTCTGCATTTTATATCAGTTCCCTACAGTAGGACTGAGCCAGATTTCAAACTGATAACGGACTGGGAGACTCAAAAGGTTAGTGGTTTTCATTTGGTTTCAAAGGCAGAACCGAGTTGGAATTGAGAGAATTCTACTTTGTTTCCATTGCATTTGTGTTTTCCGTGCTGTGGTTATTACTGGTTTTACTGCTTATGTTTTTTTGACGGTTTGCATCAGTTTTCAGGTATTACTGTGCAGTAATGTTTACTGTTGTAGTGAACAATGTTTAAAAAAAAATTATATGGTGATTTGTCATATTCTCATTGATGCGACAGGGAAGATGCATCACTCTCAAAGGACAAGCCAGTTGAAATAATTTTACCCACTCTCAACGCGTCCCCTTGGTCTATTTGCAGCTGAGACTGCAACATTTGATTTAAAGACAGATTGTGCTACAGTTAGCCATTTGTAGGTCTCGCCAACAGACAGCATTAGCTCTATGTTGGCAAAAGCATGTTGCATCCAATATAAAGTCCAGATTTGACAACAAGTGTTTTTTTAAATTCTGACCTTATGCACACCCTTGTTTGCGCAGGGTCAGAATTAGGAGTCGTGGATTTTAATGGATGCGATAAAGTCTAAACCCCTAGTTGGAAAGTGGGTTATTAGTAGTGGCAAGTATGCATCTGCCACTCGCAATGAGGCCACTAAAACAGTCCAGGTCTCAGAAAACTATTCTCATGCTCAGCCCTTGGTAGCTCGGCTACTAGCCGGCAGGCTTACAGGTACGTAAAGCATTTAAAAACACCAATTCAGTAAATAATCAAGACACAGCACACAGTAAAAATACAACACTAAGTTATCAAAATAGGAAATATTTTTATCTTTAAAATGACACTAAAACGGAAACAGTCCACAGTAGGGAACCAGAGATATGAATTGTTAAATATTAAACATGTTCTAGTGCTGAGAAACAAATAGTGCCACTTCTGGACATTTGGGCACATCTGACCGGGACAAAGTCAAACTTTGAGGCAAATCGCGATGGAGCCCTGGTCGGATACACTAAGCGGGAGGCCCCAGTCAAGAATTTACCGTCACATTTAAAAACTTTTTGGGCGGATTTCTCAACAGATATCGTGCAACCTCCGCCAGCAAGCCGGAGTCAGTGAGGGTTTGCTGGATTGGCTATCTGTGAGAGTCCGGTCAACCTCTGGAGCTTTTTCACAAAAGTTCACCAAAATTTTCAAACTTCTGGAACTTTGTCCTATAGTACTTCTTGAGGGTCCATCATGTCCAAAACACAATCGAAGGGAATTCCCAAGCTGGTCCATGAAAAGTTTGGACCACAATTGCCACAATGCACATGGACGACACTCCTAAAAGACCACTGGATACACGCATGGCAGGGGACTTTGATGCAGGTGAGCTCTGGTAACCTGTAGTGTGTAAGGAGCCCACTCTTTATTCCTCTTGAAACAAGATACATCCGAAGGGCTGTAGTTCCAGATAATGCAGCAGGCGCTGTCAGTCAGAATGCAGGGCCTTATGGTGCAAATCAAGTTTCCAGCTCGGCAATCTTTCTTCTTCTCTCAGTTTCAAGCAGCAGAGCTGAGAGTCACTGCCCCTCTTAGATACTTATTCAGTGTTCTCTGAGGTCACACAGGAGAACACTCTTGTCCAATGAAGTGCAGGACGACACCCCAGAGAATGACCATTTCCTCCAAATTGTGGTACAATGGTCTCCTAGAAAGGACTTTTTTCTCAAAAATTCAATATGGCTGAAGTCCCAGCAGAGAGGTAAGAGCTACCTAAACCAACCTATATGATGACTCATCTGCACATTCCTTCAAATCAAATCAAATCAATAATCCTTTATTCGGTATTTAAAAAACACCATAAAAGTGCATATTTACACAATTAAAAAGTCACCATAACAGATATAGTTTATAGACATCACATTCCCACTGTAGAATAAAGTAAGAGAACACAAAATTCAGTCAGCACAACCCTCTTGTGTTCCTCAGCCTTAAAGCAACCTTGATAAAATTCATAACACAAATCAGCGAAAGGGGGTCGTTAACCCTTTACAAGAATAATAGGGCAACCTTAGCTTGTCGAAACTTGGCCTGTTTTAAAATACCTCTTAAAAATCTACGCCTAGGTAATATATAAAATGGACATAATAATACAAAATCACGGGTGTCCTGCGGAGACCGATTGTCGCAGCCGCAGGCACCCTTCTGCTCAACAGTAAAATCTGGCGGGGAAGCCAGTAAGTGGTGTAAAAGGTTGAGCCTAAAATGGGTGATTACAAATCTATCCTGGGCATTAGGCATAAGGGCAAGATAAGGTTCCATGCCCTCCCCTGTTTGGACCAGGCTATGAGCGCAGACTGTGGGTTTGCCTCCTTCCAGTGCTGCCCTACGTGAGGCTACGTCCTCCAGGAATATTTGCTTAACTCGAGATTTGTCTTGGGGGACAATTTCCACTGGGTTTATGAAGAGATCCTCACAGCCAATTCTTTCAATGAATTTCTTGACGTACATTAGCCATGGGATTCTCATTCCCTTGTCCTACCCAGACAGTCTCTAATAATTTGCCTACTCAGGTCAGCCTCAGTATTTGTCCAGATCTTCAGTCAGGCCATTAGGGGTCTAACCTTAACCAGGTCCTCAATATAAGGCCTGCCCAGTTCCTCATGGACGATCAGGGCTGAGGTACTTTTTGGGGTTTGGCGTACCTTCCTCAAATATTTTGTTCTCCTCCACCTGTAGTTGCTGTGTGTTGACAAAACTCCAAACTTCTGACCCGTAGGTCGCTTTAGAGCAACATACTGAGCTATACAGATTCATAATTTGCTCTGGTGACCACCTCCCCAGCCTCCGCCCATAGTTCATTATGGCCCCGGTCGCGGCCACTAATGTGGAGCATCGCTCTAAAATTAATGTCTTAAAATGTAAAAATCCATCAAATAACAGACCAAGACAAGTAAAGGTTTGTACCTGTCCTATTTTGTGTGCACCTATCTTATAGGAAAACTTCTTGCATGGTTTAGTACCAGCCAACATAACAAAGGACTTAGAAAGATTGGCCGATAGATCTAGGGTGTCCATAAATCTAACAAACCCATCCATCGTACACTGAAGTCCCTTGGGGGTGCGGGCTAGCAGTACTGCGTCATCCGCGTACAACAGCACCGGAACGGGTGGAGCACCTACTCTTGGGGAATCCTCCTTTAGTTTGCTTAATGCCTGGTCTAAGTTATTTATATATAGCGAGAACAAAAAGGGGGCCAGGATGCATCCCTGTCTAACCCCACTATTGCAGGGAAAAGATTCTGTAGTGCCCCCTTCCAGATTAAACTGCACATTGGCAGAGGTATTCCAGTGCAATGCTTTCAAGATGTTTATCAGCCCCTGATCTACTCCTAGCCTAATCATCAGGGTCCATAACTTTTCTCTGTTTACGTGGTCAAAAGCTGCGGTAAAGTCCATGAACCCTAGATATCCTGCTTAGTTACTGGCTTTAGTGTACTTTGTCACCAACAGATAGAGGTTCAAACACTGGTCCGTTGTTGATCTCCCTGATCTAAATCCATACTAGACGTCGGTAATAATTCCGTTATCTTCCGCCAGTCTATAAGGCGCATTAAGATCACTCTGGCCAGAATTTTGTCAGTCAGATCTATCAATGAGATAGGTCGGTAGCACTGGGGATTGTCCCTATTCCCCTTCTTAAAAATAGGGACTATTGTAGAAGACGACCATGAACGAGGTAGGCCAGTTGCAACAGCCGCGTTTATCACCCTTGTAAGAATAGGAGCCCATAAAGGAAAAGGTCCGGTGGTATGCCATCTGGGCCCGGGGCTTTGTTTCGTGCTAGACCCTGGATGGCCACTGTAATTTCTCCCATAGAAAATTCTACAGAGGAAACCCACTGACCACTCCCCTGTATTAGAATGATTTTCCTCTGAGTGATTGTACAAGCCTTTAAAGTGGTCGTACCATTGTTCGGGTAGGATCGTAGTGCCAATTTCTGGGGTGTTATTGTCCTGGAAATACGGTTTATTTATTGTCTTCCAGAAAGCAGTCATAGCTCTTCTCTCTGCTGCATCCCTTAAATCTTCCCAGGCTTGGAGTTGGAGGGAAGTCTTCCTGATTTTAATCGCCTTTTTATAGGCGCTCCTACACTGTGCAATTCTGATCTTGTCCCGGGACTGGCTTGTAAGACTGATGTTTAAATCCCTCTGTGCTCGGGAGCAGTCCCTATCAAACCATCTTGGGACAGCGTTTACCCTCCCAGGAGTGGTGGACTTTAACAGGCCGTCTATCAGGTGGGCCACTTCCTCGAATGCCCTCACCTGAGGCGGGCCCTCCACCGAAAGGTCTAGACACTCCCTGATAGGTTCTTTCCCAGTTTGCATTAGGGTTTTATAAAAGGCCTCCGATTAACTTTAGACTATCTCAGAAGTCTTCCCTGGTCTGTTAACTTCTCGATACTGCCTGCCATCTCTCCCCTCCTAACTTTCCTAGGGGGCAAATTCCTAATCTCGAGTACTAGGGGATTGTGGTCACTAAATGTGTTCCACTCGATCTCAACCCTTATTAACAAACCCTTGAATAAACTTAATACCATGATGAAGTCTATGTACGAGCTACATCCCCTACCTTTAAAGGTTGGAGTGACAGCACCATCCCTACCAATAGTGATCAGATCAATAGTGTGATCTAGGGTATGGCTTTTTAGTACATTGCCTATTTCCAAACCTTCATTTGTATGCTCGAAATGCGGGCCTTTCTCAATCGAGCAGCTACACCAATCTTCATTGGGGGG
Source organism: Lissotriton vulgaris (assembly GCF_964263255.1). Classification (NCBI taxonomy): domain Eukaryota; kingdom Metazoa; phylum Chordata; class Amphibia; order Caudata; family Salamandridae; genus Lissotriton; species Lissotriton vulgaris. The sequence goes on from NC_141690.1 coordinate 134,404,455, forward strand.
TAATAAAGTCGTACATAAGTGGCAGTTAAAATCGCCGGCTAATACTACAAACGGGGCACTGCCCCTTCCTCCTAGCTAACTCAATACTTAGGCTGATGTCTACTTCTCGGATTATTGATTCTTTCCCCTTAGTTAAGGCAGCATTATACAGATTGGTCAATATCATGTTCAACCCGTTTCTAGCAAACCGAAGAACCTGCATGTTATTAGAGGTCCAATTTAAGTTAGTCCACACTCCCTCCATGTGTAAATCAACAAATAAGGAAAGTCCTCCCATGGCTCTCCCTGACCCTGATTTCTGAGTGGGCACAGAGAAACGCTTATACCCAGGTAGATAGAAGGGGCTACAATCTACTGCCCAAGTCTCCTGCAAACAAATAATCTGGAACCTTGTAATATATTGCCTCCATTCTTGGTTATCAAACTTAGCTGACAAACCGGCTATGTTCCAGGATACTAATTTAAGACCCCCTTGCATATAATTTTCTGTGGGCTGCGGTGTAACGGAGATATTAAGAACTGGTCTCTCACCATTTAGATCAACAGTGGGTCTTCCGAACCCTGGTACGGTATTTATTCTGTGAGATGACGAAGAGGATTGATCTACTTCCAATACGTCCTCTCTCCCTAGGAAAAGACCCAAGCGGGGGTCCTAAGATGCTAGTGTGGACAGGGGGGCTCTTGTTAGAATTCACAGTTATTGGGGGCACTTCTGCCATTGTTCGTAAATCCCAGGAATCATTCTTATTCGTGGACTCTAAGTCCCAACCCAAATCATCTTCAACCCTGGAAGACCCAGTCAGTGCTAAGTAGGGGGATAGGGGTGGGGTCTGATGGTTAATAGTAGGACCTCCCTCTTCCCCTAGAACCTTCTTGGAGTGACTTCTAATGGGCATTAGTCAAACCAGTTCCTCTAAAGACATTAAGGGTGCAAAACTGTTTCTTAAACTCAGTGCACCCGGGTTACCTAAGGGAGCACTGGGCGTTAAAGGGCATAGTCCCATTCCATCGTCAAGGGTATCCCTTCTTCCTGTGTATGCGAGGCCCTGGTTATAACTCAGGGTTCCCCTCCAGTAAAAGTAACTCAAAGGCAGAGGTGTTATACTGCTTGAGTGGGTTACCAGTCCAGCTCCTAAGATGTGGTTGACTATTCGACAGTCTCTAAAATTGACCACCACACAATCACCAATATTATCCTTTTTCCTGTGCCCCAGCCAACTCACTCTCCGCACATGCAAGATTTCCCCCTGTTCGTTCCGTGGCAATGGCCTGTGCTTGTTTAGCCAGAACATAATCTTGTTCTTTAATACTTCATAGGGTTCAGTATGTTCAGGCTTCAGTTCTGGCACTCCCGCAAGTATAACCACATATGGGGCTGCCTTGGGGGATAAGTTTATACTGGGTGGTTGGTTAATAGTCGCCTTAGGGGATAGCCCCTTTGAGTGACCCAAAGGTGGAGCTTCAGGAATAGTTTGCTTGTGGGTTGGGGCTTATGTGTTGATAGTAGGTAGGGCAGTAGGCGGCTTTCCTATACTGGAAGTGCTTCTAGATGGGGCACCGCTATTATGCACTTTTGCGGTGGTAATAGACGGGGCAGTGGTTATTTTCCCTATACACAGGATACTTCTGTTAGGCAATCCACCAGTACTTGGTTGTTGACTAGATGTAAATGATGGTAGATCCATAGCAGTGGTTGTTTGTACAAAGGGGGGTCCGCTGTGCTCATTCCCTACAGTAGTCTCGGGGGCTTTGTAATTAGCTACAGTAGTAGGAGGTAAATTGCCACCCTGAGCCCCCCCCTTTCGTTTTTACTAGGGTTACTATTTTGTCCAGCCTACTCACGATTAGTTTCATTTGGGTGTTAACCACTTGCTCGAAGTGGGACTGTAAGTCTACAATAAGTTCAGACACCCAGATAGGGGGTACTTGTAATTGCGTAACATGCCCCACTTCCTCCCCGACCACATTTGTTACTACATTTGGCGCAGGGTTCGTTTTACACTTCTTGGACCTAGATTTTCAAAGACTAACCCCCATTTTCTTTCTGGTAGATGCCTTTTTCCTAGCTTTGATGTTCACAGAGTCAGCATTGCTCGCCCTCTGGGCACATGGAATAGCCACAGATGGCGAGACTAATAAACTGTGTGAGGAATTAACCGTAATATCATTGTCAGATTCTTGAGTCGTTACAGTCAGGTCGATTTTTGAGGTTAGTGATAGGCGTCTTTCCTCTATTTCATTTGAAACCAGCCCAATCGCTCTTTGCACATTCGGTCAATTGCAGTGGGCTGTATAGTTGTGGGTGGGCAAGCTCTCTTTTGTTTAGTTGCCGGACTGGGATTGGGTGGGATATTATGACATCTTTTGGCTGATCTTGTTTGCACAGTACTGGCCATTATGTTGCACAGCAAACACTTTGAGTCCCAGGTTCACAGATACTATCAAAGTACAAGTTCAAGTCCCCAAAATTGTTCTGTGACTTGGATGCAATCAACCCTGGGAACCAAAGTCTCGTACCCCCCGGCTCCCCCCAAAAATTATATTTAATATGAAACATGTAATGGCGACTCCGCCTAGTCACTCACAGTCCAAGGCACCATCCATTGTATCAGTAATCAGGGGGGCAGCACCAACAAGATTCGACGCTCCCTCAAAGATCAAAACATGAAAGGGGAGGGCCCCAGCCCAGCCTCGGACAGCCACAGACCGCCCGCCCTTTGCCCGGGCTTAGCTCGGCGCCCGCCCGCGTGCATCGCGGGGGGCCGGATATGGCTAAATACCCCAGGTGTGGAGAGGCTGCCGTTCTTCCTGGCAGTTCCGCTACCTTCTGGGTAGTCCCGATGCCTACCCCCTTGCCGGTCGCTGCAAGTCCACTCAAACACTGGCAAAGCGTCTCCCACAAAGCGTGATACGAGAGTTGTAAATATTGGCCCAGGTGTGGAGGGGGGAGGGGCTGTCGCTCTTCCTGGCGGGTCCCCTACCTTCTGGGTCGCCGAGTCCCAATACCTGCCCCCTTGCCGGTCGCTGCGAGTCCACTCAAACACTGGCGAAGCGTCTCCCGCAAAGTCCACTCAAACACTCCTTAACCTACCATCTGGCTGGGTTCAAAGAGTAGGGGTGTAAATTAAACTGGTTTCTCCTGCCTGTCTACTCCTTCTATTGAAGATTAAACTGCCATGCCCTATTATATACTAGAGACTTAATGGTAGCTTTGACCCCCCTGCCCTATTATGTACTAGGGCCTTAGAGAGGAGGTCTTGCCAATTATAGGGGTACCATAATCCAGAGTGTACTCCAGTCTATGTTGATCTTTTCAGCATAGCACTGGCCCTGGGCCTGGTTAGGCAGGGGGTGCAAGGGTACAAGGATGACTTTGCAACACCCCTCTGTTAAATTTCAGCGGGTCAAGCCTGCCAGAATTTTACAGGAAAAGATTCCCAGTCAATACCAGGATATGCAAGTTTTGGTGCTGAAACCAAATTCCATATGTTATGTCCCTGTTTTGAGGGCTAAACATTGTAAGGTGATTATTATTTCACCCAATTAATTCCAAGCAGTACAATGTAAGATTCCATTGGGTTCGATAGTTATCCCATCCAACATTGATGTACTGATAATCAAAGCATTAGAGGGGCCTTTGGGTCCTCCCTTTTTCATGTTTGAATCGGGTTCCTGTCTATTTCAGTTCCCTTCTCCTGATTTGATGGCCTACTCCCTTATTAATTTATTTGCTATGCCCAAGCAGTACTTCTGTCTTGTTATATTTTGATTAGATGAGTTCTTTCATTGCACTGATACGTCATGGATTTCAGTTAAAAAAAACATCTATTTTCTCTGTGTGCCTCCCATTGTTCTCCCTTCTCTTCCCTCCTTTTCTGTTCCACTCTACCACTCTGTCTATTGTATTGTCTAGTGACTAGCTTTCACTGCCTTGCTAACTATTTTGAAATGGGAGCCTATGTGTGCCCAGGCACAATGACGATCTTGGAATGCTTTTTTTTGCTTCAAGAACCAACACTTCAAGCTGGCTACTGAGTATAGTCACAGACAGCAACTGTCAGAACCCTATTCAGAGGGCCAAGGGGCAAGCTGGGGCTACTGGGTCCAACCATGGCAACTTAGGCCTTTTACTCCTGATTACGCAGGGCCTGCACTTATATGAATTTTTCTCAACTGGGTTAAGCCTCGCTTCTGCACCTGACTCTTAGCTAGGTAGCATTGGGTGAACAGTCAGAGCTCCTTTGGGGGGAAGCAATAATACAGATCAGCGAACAATGCTCAAAACTCACCATGCAGCAGCCTGAACAATAAATCAATACCCAGTCAAATACTTGTTTTAAAATAAAAAGAAATATTTGAATCCTAATTCTACACATGCAAAGGTAAACAACATTAAAAACCAATAATACAAGTCCCCTATTAGTTGTCCAGCCACTACCTGTTCCGCTAACTTTGGTGCAAAACGTGTGATGTTATTTCCCATTTACTAGTGGCTATATCCAGGGAATGTAAAGTACTAGGGTATACTCAAGGGTTCTCCCCTCTGACTCCTTTCCAAAGTTTAGTCACAAGAGTCTACAGGGTCACAGTACTAATCGTAGTATCTCCCATCAGTGCCCCAAAAGCCCTGTTCATGGCTTGCCCACTCAGGTGGTATGTAACCCCTCAGTTGTGCAGTGAAGTCCTGCTCTAGATTGGCAAAGGTTGGCTGCACGTGGTCACTGACAGATGCAGGCTCTCTCTGCCAAGTCACTTTACCGGCTGGTTTCGGTGATCTGGACTGTTACAGCTCCAGTGATCGCACATTAAGTCACACTTTCCTTTGTGGGATTGATCTTCTTGCTCCGGCGGGGCTCCTGCGATGTCCTTTGGTCCTTTAGTGCAGTTCGCAGTATGCGGGCCGGATTTGCTTTGGTCACAGCAGCAGTTTCTCACTTCTCGGGTAAGGGCCCGAACCCTGGGCCTCATCATCTTCTGTAGCCACTTCTGGCATACGGGGCCGACCCACAGCATTCACATGTCCGGTAATGCTGTCCTGGCATTGATGTTCATGTTGGCCCCTTCTCTGGCACACAGGGCCACCTCACAAGGCCACGCAGGCCTGGAGCCCTCCACACAACACTTGCTCCATGGGCTCAGTCCATGGCACCCCCTTCTGGCACACGTGATTTGACTAATCAAACCAGCACAGGTGATACAGCCTGATTAGTGCAGGAAAGGATCCCTTAAACCTTTCACAGGTATTCCTCATGCTTGGGGTCTCCCTTGGGCCTTACTCCTTCCAATGCTCTTATGTTCCTTACAGGTCACACTGTTCTTGTGAGCAGGCAAGCACTGGTGCTCCAGAACAGGTGGTCTTTACTTCTCTGGGTGATGTCCCCCTACCCAGCAGGGAGACTATGAGACCTAGGTCCCTTGTCCTGATCACAGTCAAAAGACTTCCAGAGCTTCCCCTCCTCACACAGCCCGTCTGGCTGCTCAGCAAGGTCTCAATCTCCCCTACTTATAGTCCTAGTCCATGAAGTTTTATGTTAGGGTTCTGCTTCTTTGGAATGGACATCTTTTCCCTTTTTTCTTCCTTCTGAGGGACATCAGTCACAGCAGGCAGGACTCCAGAGTTGACTAACCTACAACAAGAGTCATGGGAGTGACCAGAGTTCACACCTGGATGTCAGCCACAGTGATATGTGCATCAAAAGGTTAATCCTTACTGTTGAAGTGCTACTGGGCCCTTAATCATTTATCACTTGTTTCGGCTTTTATTTATTTGCTCCTCTGCTGGATCTTAAATCGCGCTGAGATGGTGTCGGACGTAGGGGATCCAACTCCAGTTATCCAATGAGGACCAGGACTTGGATGATTGACATACAAACTCATTACTAGGCTCATATATATAAGTATCGACACCTAGCTATTCAAGTAAAGTATTATCACTGCTAGACCAAATCTCCTGAAGAAATTCAGTCCAGCTAAGATCATACAAACCAATAATTCAGTTAAAGCTATGCAGAACGGTAACATCAGTATCCACAGTCCAGAGTTCTCTCTATTAGAACTCCCTCTATTAATTTATATCCCGATTGGAATGCACAGTCAATAATTAGAGACAATCATGAAGAGGTTTTAGTAAAATTTAGATTTTTATCATTATTTCAAAAGGAGTAACTACTTCAATATCAGGCACTTAAGATCTAAAAGTATAATTAGGCAAATCAATTTTAGATTAGTCATTAATTACCAAAGCTCAGGAAAATTCAGGATGGGTAATGAACCATGACAACTTAAAGGTACTTTCCCTGGAAAGGGAATGAAGTCTAGGAATAGTGCGCGCAGCATATGAGTCAGCCAGTGGAGTCACAAGGAAGTTAGGAAAGTGTGAAGAAGCAAATGTCTAAAATTGTGAATGCGATCTGCAAATGTCCTTTGTCAGCTCAATGTTTAATTGTAAATCTCAAGTTCAGGGGTGACACCTCCTGGACCCCTCAATTAGTCAGACCACTCACGCCATTGGTCAGTTCATATAGGGTGATTGTCATGCAGCATAAAGAAGACAAATAGTATAGCAAAAAGGCAGTAATCATCACGTAAGAAGTTGAAACATTCAATAAGTAAATCTTTCAAACAATAGTCCTTTTGCAAAAGCATATGAGTGAGTTCATGAGGACAGTTTCCCACGGCAGAAGTTCCCACAGTAACAAACTTGTTGCAGGCAGTCCTAGTATGCGAATGGGAAATCTCCTAATTAGACATAGTTTCTCTTCACATTGCAAGTTTGTGAAGTCTCACAGAGAACAAAATCAAGCAAAGTAAGGAAAATGCAGGCATATGTTAAATTCAGCTTATGGAATACAGATTATAATATAATTAGAAATATACATTTCATTTATAACCTTTAGGATCTTACAAATTTCTTTCAACTTATTTGCACTTCATAAAGCATTTTAGTTTTGTTGTAAGTATCAAGTGTAACTATGACATATTTCACAATGTAAATTATAAATATCATTTTAGGTGAATCACATTAGTACATAAATGTAGAGTATTCCCTGAAAACTTCAGAGCAATTAGTTTCAGTAAAATATATAGATCCCTTTTCTCTTTTCACAGTAGGTGCATAATTTCACGTGTGCAAAACATGGAGTTTTAGAATGAGACTCCTAAAATACACACACAATGTCATCTAGATTACATTAGGACTATTCATTTTTCACACATGTTGTATTTAATGAGGATTGTTAATTAAGCCTTTGACACCTGAGTTATCACTTCCATATTTCGACTGCTTGCTAAAGAATGTTTCAATTAAATTTATTAAAGCATGAATCTATGTCATTCAACAAATATTTTAGTTTAAACTACACTCTTCTGCATGCTTTTATGATGCAATAGCTAACTCTTTTCCAGATGTTTCTCATACTTCTTCAATGTATAGTTTGCATAATTGCTGCATGTGTCATAATTTTTCTCATTAATGTGTCATAACCAGTTTTATATGTCAGTTGAAATTTCAGCCGCTTATCTGCTCCTAGTCCTACTCTAATAATCCCTATCTCTCTCTCTTCCTGAGATGTGTCCAGGCCCTTCCTTGTGATCGATCACTGAATCAAAGAGCCCTTTGCAATGCACAGAGATAGCCTGGATCTCCCATCCTCCAGTGCATGCTCCTCACAGCTTACAGGAATGCAGCCAAATACAAATCTGTCTGGATGGATTCCTCTACTCCTCATGTTTTCCACCAGGCAGGCCTGGGCTACCCAAAATGGAATCCAAGGTCCTCCATGTAATGTATCAGTGCAGGCACACTTGCACTTAGTGTACATCCACAGCACACTTACTTCACTTCACTATTATCTTCATGTATTACACCGACACACGCATAAGTACATGAAGTAAATGCTGTCTGTGCTCATTGTTCAGTCCTGCAAGTTTTCTGTATTGTATCAGAGTATGCTATTTTAAAATACACACAGTTTCAGCATACACACATCATTTACCATGTGCACATTGTACTATACTTCACCCCTTTTGTAGTGTACATCTTGTGAGCACAAATTTACTCAGGGCATGTTTCATCACGCAAGCCCTTCCATGTCTACCTGATGTAGGCCTGGGGTGCGTTAGGCACATAGCAGTGGGTTTTAAAAATGGGGGTAAAACAGTCCTGTTCACTACTACTGATCATCACATTATATGCTGCTGCCACCACGCTTGTATTGCTTAACTCCTGGTGAAGGCAGTAGCCTTCAACCACTATGAGGGCAGTGCTTTGGTACCCTCCACCCAGTTCAACCAAACCGCAATTCGTTAAACATGCTATGTAATGTTGCACGCGCATTATTTGTATTCGCCTATGACGAAAAAAATCTGCATTAGGGATCGAGACAACAGTACAGTTGGGAAAGTCAGGGAAGGGATATATATCTCTTACCATGCAGAGGTCTTTTCTGGCCCAGCAACATCCATCCTGGACTGTTTTTGCCTAAAGCTAAAGGAAAAAGCATTCCAAGGTGCCCACCATACAAGTGCACTACAAACTTCTTGGAATTCTTTTTTCCTAAGCTAAGAATGAGGAGTTTGGTCTTGGTTAGGATGAAACTCAGTGATGTCATGAATAAAGACTGGTTATCGAGGGATTTGGAATGTTGGAATGTTCCTAGATTTGAATGTGTTTTTCAAAAATATTGATGACGTAAAGATCCTGTTTTTGCCCACCAGTCGCATATACAGGTGCTTAACTAAGAACATACATTCTGATAATGTAGCTGAGGTATATAGCAATCGAACATCTACCAACAATACGGGTAGAATTTGTCTTTAACAACATGCAAGTACATCTTTAAAGGTGTTCAAAGAATGTTACACACCCTACTACCACTCAGGTACATTAGATCAGAAAAAACTGCTATTATTTATATGACATTTGAACACTCAAAACACTGTTGTTTATTGAACCAAAGTTTCAAAGAGGAATTCCATATTTATGTAGTTATTGTTCCTGTTTTTTTCACCACCTTGACTGTTGTTGATTATCTTGGCATACACATATGGCAGCCGGGATTTGTTTCGTCTATCAAGAGGTTTTCAAGACTGCAACATACATTAAGATATACACTGTACTGAATAGATGTAATCTTCTAAAAACCTTTATAAATATATTGCATTATCCATATGGCCACAAAATCGATATATAGAGAGACATAGAAAGTCTACCAATTGAAGAAAAACATGCATGCCTGTGAAATCAATAGAAGAAGTAAATATGTTTCCAAACAGTAAAGCATAAAAAGAAAAATCTGTGAACAAAAATAAAAGAAAGAGAAAGTAGTGGCCAGAAAATGTGAATCATGTGTGTGTCATTTCTCCATTGTGTGTCTATTGCAATGCATAGTCCAAAAAAAGGGGTCCCCAAATACCGAGAAGAAGCGTGATGAATAGGATTAGTGTTGATAATGATAATTAAAAGAGAGACGGTTCCTCTAATAATATGTGATCACCAAATGAAATGTTATTCCGTGTTGATTAGTTGTGTTTTACTTGTGCTTTGTTGAATATAAGGGGAAATATGTGTTGGGTCTTGGATATGATGGAACTTGCTGATGTCATGAACAAAGCCTGGCCATCTGGGGCTTTGCAGTGTTCCTGGGTTGGTATGTGTTTTTTTCGAATATTGAGGGACGTTAAGATGGTCCTGCTGTTGACTGACAGTCACATATGCAGATGCTTCAATTAAGTGAAATGATACTTAGCTTTATTGGAGTCCTTAGCATCTTTTTAGAGTGGGAGCCATGAGTTATGAACAAGATTTTCTACGTTATGTAACAAAGCAAATTAGGTTACCATTTCGAGAGAAGTCTATGATAAATATAACAAGCATTGGCATAGCCAAAAGGTCTCGCCTTTCGGACATTGTAAGTAAAATTGAAAAAAGTTAAGTATAAGATTTCACGTTTACATTTACTTCGAATTTAGTATGCAGTAAATGTAAACGTGAAGTCTTACACTTCAGTTCTTTTTTTTACTTACAAGGTCCCAAAGGCGAGACCTATTGGCTGTGCCAATGCTTGTTCTCTTTTGCGATCCTTGCAGACACTAAGAATAAAAACAGAATATGTACTGCAAAATTAAACAGACCAAAATGCAGTTCCCAATTTCTGCCAAAAGATGTTAGGATCAGTTTCATGGAAATCAGATTAAAACAATGCTGTGGCCCAGATGGTGTTAAAACAAGTAGGGAATCTACATTTCCTGTAATGACCAATAGCAATGAAAATAATAAACATGTTGCCGTAAATATTTCCATTCTGCTGATCACTTTTCATTTTAGAAAAACATCAGGAGGAGGAAACTGCAGTTCCCGTTTTCTTTCTTTAAACAGCAGATGCAATTATGCTCCCAGACCTGTTATTACCCTTGGCTGCTGGCTTTGGCCGCAGGGATTGTGAAACCAGAACTCAGCTAAGCTGTTACATCATTTATTTACTACAAGGGGGACCAGATAAATCACAACTCGAATGTAATATTTGTTCAGGGATTATGAATGCAATGTATAACACGGTTCTGGAGAGCCTTTTATAATAGTAGGAGGTACTGCATAATTGCTGCATAAACAGTTCGAATTGGCTGCATAATTTCACCCCCCATTGCCACATAATTAGTAACTGTGAACCAGGTTATAACTCACCACTAGAAGCAGGTTAATAGGGGGAAAGGACACACAGGGAGATTTAGGGCATGTATAGAGCCTTCTGTAATGGTGTAAACAAAGTGGCAAGGACATACACACTCAACCAATAGTGTTGCAACGCTATCAACATTCAGACACACTGAAGACAGGGTTTACTTACATGCGGACGTCCTACTCTTCTTTGTTCAGCACCCAGGGACATCCCTGTCTGGGGTCATTCACATGTTCCAGGTTTACGGGGATGCATCAAGCCTCAGGATCTACTTCTCAGCCACTGGTTGCTGATCCCCCACCTATTACATCTGAATTGCACCAGAGAATCGCCAGCAAACACTTCCAATATATGGGCATGATGGTCACACCCGACTCCCGACTGAGGTGGAGCCTCAATATCGCCCCATCACTAACTAGAGGTCAGCAAAATCTTGATACTCGGGCGTAGCTATCGCTCACATTTATGGGGCGAGGAGCTCTATTTAAAGTGGTTGCCCTCTCGTATCTTGGATATTACTCAGAATTACCCTCATTTACTCCTGCAATATTTTTTTAAACACCTGATATAATTCAATTACATGGTCCATATGAGCGGGTGTAACACCTTGTGTATCCTTTGCAAAATGATCACAGGACCCAGTTGATGGTGGCCTGGGGCCTCCCAAACAACTATTGGGCCCCACAACAGTAGCCATTAAATGACTGGGTTTTAAGCGACAGGGGAGACACAGGGGTGCACCTGGAGCTGGTGATCCTTGGACCTTTGGATCTGTTCTCCATTTGGTTCAGTGCGCAGGTCCCCCAAGGCGAACCTGTGATTACTATATTCCTGAATGAAGCAGTTCGATTTATTGGTAGTAAGGATAAGGTAACCGCTGATACCCCCCTGTGGTATGGCTCACATCTTTAGCCTGTAGTGAGACTATGTAGATTTCATGCCTGGAAACTGACTGGCATCTCCATATTTGGTAACATCTGGGTGACTGGTGCCCTAAAGTCCTTTGTGCAGTTGGCAGCTGAGCAAAAACTCATCTACCATCAGTTTTTCCGATACCTACAGCTCCGTCATGTGATGGGCTGTCATGTCTCAGACCTTGACTCAGTGCAAGAATATCCCTCCCTAGAGGCAAAACTAACAATCTAATAAATCAGAAAGAAGGGTATATATCACAGATCTACAGGTCAGCCATGAACTTCAATGACCCACTCCTGAAGTTCAGAGAACGATGGACGCAGGACTATGTGTTCCCACAGATCATGAATGGATGGAGGCAAAAATCCCCTCTGGGGTCCTGGCAATATCCTCTCATCTTTCACTCACGACATTTAAATGTTTTCACAGAGTGTATTATTACCCCTCCGGACTGTGTTGGATAGGCAGACGTCCCCACCCCCCGCATGCTGGCCATGTAACTGCAAAGAGGGCAGGTAAATAACAGCAAGCAGCTCAAAACAACAGTTTGGATGGGACGTAGCCATGGTTACGACCTCTGCCCCTCCCCCCACCATTTAGAAACAGATACAGTGGACCAAAGGGGGTCCGGTATTCGCCCCCCAAGCTGAAAAAATACTTATTTGATGTGCGGTTTCATTGAACATTGCCTTTGCCCATCTAAATACAGTCGTCACAACGTGGGCAGACTTTACCCCCAGCTTAAACACGCTGGGCAGGAGGAGGTGGAGGGTTCAAACCCCAGCAGAAATACACTGGGCGCGGTGGGGTTTCAACACAGGCTTTACTTACCCGCTGAAATACTTGGGCAGAAGTACTGAGGTGCAAATTGTAGACTCCTATAGACGTCACCTCCCAGTTTTAGTGACCCAGTTAAACCATGCTGAAGAATGTAAGTGACTTAAGGCATGCAGCGCGGGAGCACACTGTGTCTCTTCAAATGGTGTTGCATCATAAACAAAACAGCAGAGGAGAAGAGCAATGAACACCATGAACTCCCCCTATTAGGGCCAAAACTTAACGGCAACAGTACCGGCTTGTGTAGACACTCAAGTGTAGTATCCTGCTTAGTGGGAAGAAGAAATATGAGCAACCAGTTAACGAGGTGAAAAACAGAAGGTCCCAGGTGTACTAGACTCGAGACTCAAAGAGTCAAACAATGCTAAGGTGCATCCAGGAAGGCTGCCACAAATGCGTCCTACATCAGTAATGCTGAAGTTCCAATAGAAGAAACACCAAATGTAGGTTCTGCCCTGCGGCCTGTTGTATGAACAGGGAGTCAGCTACGTGCACTTGGCCACACACCCGACCCAAACCGCAGGAGGGTCTGCTCTTGTCCCGTGCACACAGTGAAACTCCCACCACACACACGTACCGTGGTCTGGGTGGGACTACAATTACTCCGTGGGGTGGGCTGTAGCGCACGGAGACAAATGCGGAGAATAGTGGAGGGGGCCAGTTCCCTTAACAAATGGGTATCGCTGCTGGTTATTAACCAAGGAGTAGGTAAACTCGACGAAGCTCTTCGCAAGAGTTCTGCACTCTCCCACTCCAGCGGGCAATCAATCAATCAATCAATCAAGACATTTATAGAGCGCGCTACATACCCGTGGGGTCTCAAGGCGCTGGGGGGGGGGGTGCCGCTACTGCTCGAACAGCCAGGTCTTCAGCTTCTTCCTGAAGGAGAGGTGGTCTTGGGTCAGGCGCAGGTCGGTCGGGAGGGAGTTCCAGGTCTTGGCGGCCAGGTAGGAGAAGGACCTTCCTCCTGTAGTCGCTCTTCGGATGCGGGGGACGTCGGCGAGGGCGTGGTTGGCTGATCGGAGGAGGCGTTTGGGAGCGTAGAAGTTGACTCGGCTGTTGAGGTAGCTCGGGCCTTGGTCGTGTAGGGCTTTGTGTGCTTGGGTGAGGAGGCGGAAGGTGATTCTTTTGTTGACGGGGAGCCAGTGGAGGTCTCTCAGATGTCCGGAGATGTGGCTGGTTCGTGGGATGTCGAGGATGAGTCTGGCTGAGGCGTTCTGGATCCGCTGGAGTCTCTTTTGGAGCTTGGCGGTGGTACCGGCTTAGAGGGCGTTGCCGTAGTCCAGTCGGCTGGTGACGAGGGCCTGGGTGACGGTCTTCCTGGTCTCGGTGGGGATCCACCAGAAGATCTTCCGTAGCATGCGGAGGATGTTGAAGCATGCCGATGAGACGTTGTTGACTTGCCTGGTCATGGAGAGGGAGGAGTCCAGGATGAAGCCCAGGTTGCGTGCATGGTCTGTCGGTTTGGGTGCGGTGCCCAGGGCGGGAGGCCACCAGGAGTCGTCCCAGGCGGAGGGTGAGGAGCCCAGGATGTGGACCTCCGTCTTGTCCGAGTTCAGTTTCAGGCGGCTGGTCGTCATCCACTCGGCTACCTCTTTCATCCCTTCGTGCAGGTTGGCTCTGGCGGCGGCGGGGTCGTTGGTCAGGGAAAGGATCAGCTGGGTGTCGTCGGCATAGGAGATTATGTTGAGGTTGTGCTGGCGTGCGATGGCCGCGAGGGGGCTCATGTAGACGTTGAAGAGGGTGGGGCTCAGCGAGGATCCTTGAGGGACGCCGCAGATGACTTCGGTATCCTCTGACTTGTACGGTGATAGACGGACTCTCTGTGTTCTTCCGTCGAGGAAGGAGATGATCCATTCCAGTGCCTTGTCCTGGATTCCGATATTGCTGAGGCGCTGTACTAGGGTGCGGTGGCAGACAGTGTCGAAAGCCGCGGAGAGGTCTAGGAGGATGAGGGCCGCTGTTTCTCCGTTGTCCATCAGGGCTCGGATGTCATCGGTGGCGGCGATGAGGGCGGTCTCGGTGCTGTGATTGGCTCGGAAGCCGGACTGTGAGGGGTCGAGGGATCCATTCGTCTCGAGGAAGGCGGCCATCTGCTTGTTGACGGTCTTCTCGATGACTTTGGCTGGAAACGGGAGGAGCGAGATGGGGCGGTAGTTCTTGAGTTCGGTGGGGTCCGCTGTGGGTTTCTTGAGAAGAGCGCTGAGTTCGGCGTGCTTCCAGCTCTCAGGGAAGGTGGCGGTGTTGAAGGATGTGTTGATGATGTCTCGCAGGTGGGGTGCGATGACAGCGTCGGCCTTGTTGAAGATGTGGTGAGGGCAGGGGTCGGTCGGTGATCCGGAGTGGATGGAGTTCATCGTGCGGATGGTGTCTTCGGTGCTGACCGGGGTCCAGGCGTGGAGGGTGGTGGTGGGGGGTGGTTGTTCGGTCTTGGTGTTCGTTGGTTGGTTGTTGAAGCTGTTGTGTATGTCCGCGATCTTGTTGTGGAAGTATGAAGCGAGGGAGTTGCAGAGGTCTTGCGATGGGGTGATGTCGTTGTTTCCTGCGCTGGGGTTGGAGAGCTCTTTCACGATGTTGAAGAGTTCCTTGCAGTTGTGTGCGTTGTTGTCCAGCCGGTCCTTGAAAGCAGTTTTCTTGGCGGCGCGGATCAGCTGGTGGTGCTTCCGGGTGGCCAGCTTGAAGGTGGTCCTGTTGTCTGGTGTAGGATCCCTTCTCCAGACTTTCTCGAGGGCTCGGCAGTTCTTCTTGGAGCTCTTGAGTTCGTCGGTGAACCACGGGGCTTTCTTGCTGCCGGATCTGTTGGGCGGGGTTCTCAGCGGGGCGAGTTCGTCTGCGCAGTTGCTCATCCACCTCATGAGGTTGTCGGCGGCCTGGCTGGGGTTCGCTGAGCTGGCGGGAGGGTGCTGGCTCAGGGAAGCGGCGAGCTGGTCTGCTGTGATCTTGTTCCAGCTTCTGCGGGCGGCCTGATGCTGGTGGTGGTGGGTCGTCGTTCTCTTGAAGGTGAAGTGGACGCAGCTGTGGTCCGTCCATTGAAGCTCTCTGGCGTGGCTGAAGTCGATGTCTGTGCTGGAGGAGAAGACTGCGTCGAGTGTGTGTCCGGCGAGGTGGGTGGGGGTGGACACCAGTTGCTTGAGTCCCCCATTGGCGAGGTTGTCGAGCAGGGTGCTGGTGTTGCGGTCGTTGTTGTTCTCCAGGTGGAAGTTGAGGTCCCCCAGGAGGATGTAGTCGGCGGAGGGGAGGGCGTGCGGGCTGACGAAGTCGGCGATGTCCTCGCTGAATTGGGTGCGTGGTCCCGGAGGTCGGTAGATCAGGGTGCCTCTGAGGGTGGTCTTCGGGTCGGTGTGAATCTGGAAATGCAGATGTTCGGCGGTGGGCAGGGTGTTGTCGGTGCTGGTCATGAGACGGATGGTGTTCCTGTGGATGATGGCGATGCCTCCTCCCATCTGGTTGGCGTTGCGGTCCCTCCGGACGATCTTGTAGCCCGCTGGGATAGCGATGGCGATGTCGGGAGCTGAAGAGGCGTTCATCCAGGTCTCCGTGAGGAAGACAACGTCAGGGGCTGTGGCGTCTAGGAGGTTCCAGAGTTCGATGGCATGTCTGTGGACGGAGCGGGTGTTGAGCAGGATGCACTTGAGGTGGGTGCTGCTGGTGTTCGACTTGGCGGGTGCTGGTGCGAGGCAGGTCCGGATGCAGGTGAATTTGCAGGCGTGGCAGCTGAAAGGTCCGTGGGTGTGTCGTGGTGTGGCTTGATGGCATTCTGGGAGTCGGCCGGAGTTGAGAGCGATGAGGGTGGCGGCGGAGTACGTCAGGCGGGTCGGTCGGGGTCTTCGTGGACCAGGGGTCCTGGCACTGGGCGCGGTCCAGGCACGGACGGGCGCAGACGGGCTTACCTTTGGCGCGCCTTCGGCGCACAAACGGCGCGCCCGCTGCGCGTGACTGCTGCACGTTCGCACGGTCGCCATTTAAGGCGAAGTGCGCGGGTGGGCGGGGCAGCTGGGAGGCGGGAGCAGAAGGGAAAGGGGCGTGGTCAGCGGTGGTGGCGGGAAGCGGGGAGCAGGGAGGGAAGGCGGAGGGCGGCGAGGTAGGCGGGCAGACAGGAAGGAGAACGTGAAAACGGGCAAAAGTGACCAACAACGGGCACAAATGCTTAAGCAAGACGCTAGCAAGGGAAGTAAATACAGTGAGAAAAACAAGCACAAATGTTATCCAGCAATAAAACAAAAACAGACGGCAGCGGCGTCAGCCGGCCACGAGGCAGAAAAACAAGCACAAATGTTATACTAAGACAAAACAAAAACAAAACAGACGGCAGCGGCGTCAGCCGGCCACGAGGCAGAAAAACAAGCACAAATGTTATACTAAGACAAAACAAAAACAAAACAGACGACAGCGGCGTCAGCCGGCAACGAGGCAGGCAGCGAGGCAGAGGGCAAAGCGGAGTGGCACACGCAGCAGCTGGTGGCCGTACGGCGCGGGGGTGTCCCACAAGTGGGTCACACTCACCTGCGTCGCACGGTCGCCATTTAAGGCCAAGTGCGCGGGTGGGCGGGGCAGCTGGGAGGCGGGAGCAGAAGGGAAAGGGGCGTGGTCAGCGGTGGTGGCGGGAAGCGGGGAGCGGGGAGGGAAGGCGGTGGGCGGCGAGGTAGGCGGGCAGACAGGAAGGAGAACGTGAAAACGGGCAAAAGTGACCAACAACGGGCACAAATGCTTAAGCAAGACGCTAGCAAGGGAAGTAAATACAGTGAGAAAAACAAGCACAAATGTTATCCAGCAACAAAACAAAAACAGACGGCAGCGGCGTCAGCCGGCCACGAGGCAGAAAAACAAGCACAAATGTTATACTAAGACAAAACAAAAACAAAACAGACGGCAGCGGCGTCAGCCGGCCACGAGGCAGAAAAACAAGCACAAATGTTATACTAAGACAAAACAAAAACAAAACAGACGGCAGCGGCATCAGCCGGCAACGAGGCAGGCAGCGAGGCAGAGGGCAAAGCGGAGTGGCACACGCAGCAGCTGGTGGCCGTGCGGCGCGGGGGTGTCCCACAAGGGGCAGGTGCCAGTTGTGTAAGGAGCCATAGTACGCACAACCGCTTCAGAAAGTACTCACGTTTTCTGCTCTGGAAGGGGGCGTCTGTCCTACCCTCAGGAGGCTGGTCCGGGTAGAGATAGTAAGTGCATGGCGCTGTGACTAAGTACCCGCGACGGCCGGTAGAAGGGTGCAGGACATCCGGTGGGAGCACTAGTGTCACGCTGGAAAGACTAGAGAGCGAGCATCACTTCGGGCGCCATACTGGAGAGCCTGGAAGCACCGCAGGCTTGTGTTAACGATGCCAGTCGCCCACAGGACCCTCCGAAATTCACCTGTTACAGCGCTGCAAGGAGCGTGTCACAAAATGAAGGAGAACTCCCACTAGCATGTGTAGTGTAGTTCATAACAAGCATGAAGGAGGTGGGGTATCAGCCTGTAGGGGAGCTTCATGGTTATCAGGGGATGGGTGCACCATGCCTCTGTAAAGGTAGTAATTCCACAACTGGGCTCAGGGAAAATCAATGATCAGTGTTTTAAATGAATGACGTGCACATGTGCTAGCAATGAATCAGGGCTAACTGTGCTAGAATACCATCAACCAAAAGCCATATGAGTGTGTTACATGTCATCAGTTACTCGTTATAAACACATAGTGCGTATCCTGGCAAGATCCCTGTGGCCATTGTGTGGCGTAATGTGTGGTTTAGGCCAACAGTAGCAGTGCGTATACCCTTAGGTGGATCACTACTAGTTGGTGTGAGCGTGGAGATAGAACTATTCAAGTCAGTAAACTCCAGGGGATATTTTCGTTGAGCCTTGACTGGTCAGTTGCCAGTCGTAGGACCCACCGTTGCTCCATGCAGAACAGAGCATTCTTGGATAGCCCCGGGTTTGCTTCCAGTGCGCCCCATTCAAAAGCGTCTGGTGAATGTTGTGCCTCTTTGAAACGGGTGGGCATTTTTGGTGTTGCTCTTATGACATCTGAAATTGCTCCTGTGTTCCAGTATGCGGACTTTGACAGGTCTGGTGGTCATGCCGATGTATAGCAAACCACACTTGCACTTCATGATGTAGGTACAGTTTGAGGTGTTGCAGTTGACATAGGTGGCCATTTTCCAATGCACACTATTCTGGAAACTCACTTCTTTCGTCACTTTCGTGAGGTGACAAACAGAGCACGACCCACATGGGTAGTGTCCTGTGACCAGAGGAAGGTCCCACAGTGTAGTTTGCCCTTTCCTTTGTTGTTTCTTGGGTCTCGTGTGGATCAACATGTCCTTGATGTTGTTTGTTCTTTTAAATGCAAACCTTGGGACGGGTAAGCTCGGTGAACCTGTGTTAAGGATATGCCAGTGTTTTCAAATTATTTTCCTTATTCGTTGGAGTCTGGGGTGTAGGTGCTGACGCACTTGATAAATGGATCGGGATCTTTAATCCTGTCTTCCAAAAGGCTCTCACGGTTATTGTTCTGAGCTCTTTTGCACGTGGTTTCTACAACCTGTCTAAGGTAATCTCTCTGTAGTAGATCCTGCTTCAGTTTGTTTGATTCCTTTTTGTAGTCCTTTAGGGTGCTACAGTTCCTTCTGATGCAAAGGAACTGGCCAAAGGGTAAGTTTTGTCTCGGGCCCTAGGGTGGTGGCTACTGAAGAGTAGAAGGCTGTTGCTATCAGTTGTTTTCCGATAGAGAGTGGTAGAGATTTTCTCATACTCTATTCTGACCAGCAGGTCAAGGAAGGAGATCTGTGTCTCTGACACGGTGTTGATAAACCTTAAAAAGGGGTTCAAGGTGTTTATCCATGTGCAGAACTCCTCGCATTTGGTGCGCTCACCTTTCCACAGGATCAAAATGTTGTCTATAAATCTTTTCCACATGAGCACATTTCCGATGTATGGATTCCTGGGGTTAAGAATCTCTCTTTTCTCGAGCGCTGACATATACATACATGCCAGGCTCAGTGCAAACGTGCTCCCCATTGAAGTACCCTGGGCTTGGTGGTAAAGCTGGGTGTCGTATTCAAAGAAAATCTCTGTTAGTGATATGGTAGCACATTCCAGTATAAAAGCCACTGGAGTGGGAGAGTTCCACTCACTACTGACCAAAGCATCTTCAATCACCTCCAGTGTAGCTCTCTGAGGGATATTACTGTAAAGGGCCTCAACATCCAGGGTGACTATTAGGTCTACTAGTTCTGGACGTTGAGTCCCTTCAAGCAAAAGGATGACAACTGTTGTGTCCCTGATGAATGTATGACAAAATATAAAAACACAAAATATTGATATACAAAAATATCGGAGCAATAATATCGATGTAAACATTATCGATATCCTATCTACAAGAAGGTAAGTACTAAAATATCGAGAAAAAAAATATCCGTGTCAAAAATATTGTTTTATTAAAAAAAACATTTATTAAAAAAATATCGAAAAATGTATTAAAAAATACTTAAAAATATAATAAACATAGTTAAAATTTGTTTATATTATTCATAAATAATAAGTAATATACATAATTTGATAAAAAATTAATGAAACATATACATATGATATATATAT
Organism: Lissotriton vulgaris; assembly: GCF_964263255.1. Classification (NCBI taxonomy): domain Eukaryota; kingdom Metazoa; phylum Chordata; class Amphibia; order Caudata; family Salamandridae; genus Lissotriton; species Lissotriton vulgaris. Next base: position 134,424,468 of record NC_141690.1, read on the forward strand.
ACTTGATAATTAGTTTTAATATTAATTTAATAACTTATAAGTAATTAAAATTTTTATAAATTACAAATTCATCTACACACATAAAATAATAACATAAATAACATTAAAATAATTATGCAAAACAAATTAAAAAAGATAAATGTACTTGTAATATTTTTAAAATTAATTATATAATGCATTAACTAAAACAATACAAAAAATATTAACTAACAGAGGGAATAAAATACTATTCCAACTCCAAAAAAACAACAGTAAGGAAAATTTTGGATAGCGTAGGGGTAAAAATTACTATTCCCACTCCAAAGAGTGCAACAGTAGGGAAAGTGTTGGATAGCGTAAGGTTACAAATTACTATTCCCACTCCAGAGAGTGCAACAGTAGAGAAAGTGTTGGATAGCGTAGGGGTAAAAATTACTATTCCAACTCCAGAGAGTGCAACAGTAGGGGAAGTGTTGGATAGCGTAGGGGTAAAAATTACTATTCCCACTCCAGAGAGTGCAACAGTAGTGAAAGTGTTGGATAGCGTAGGGGTAAACATTAGTATTCCCACTCCAGAGAGTGCAACAGTAGGGAAAGTGTTGGATAGCCTTGGGGTAAAAATTACTATTCCTACGCCAAAGAGTGGAACAGTAGGGAAAGTGTTGGATAGCGTAAGGGTAAAAATTACTAATCCCACTCCAGAGAGTGCAACAGTAGGGAAAGTATTGGATAGCGTAGGGGTAAAAATTACTATTCCCACTCCAAAGAGTGCAAAAGTAGGGAAAGTGTTGGATAGCGTAGAAGTTAAAAATAACATACTAAAATAAAAAATAATATTTTAAATTATTTAAAAAAGATATTTATTGAATTAATCTAAACTATTCACAAAAAACAATAAATAATTGTTTTCAAAATTATTATCAATTAATAATTAATATCTAATAAATGTATTGTTAATACACAACTATAAATGTAATAACTACTTAATTACATATCAAATACTTTACACACTATTCCCCTATGAACGCACAAGAAACGCCAATAATAAAATAATACACTTAACATAAGAATCAATTAATTAAAATTAATTACCAAATATTAAAAATGAATGACCAATTAATAATTAACAATAATATAATTAGCAATAACAATTAATGAAATAAATTACTACTTCATTACATTTAAATTACTTCCCACCCTATTCCCCTATAAACCCATAACCCACCACAAACATAATTATCAATTAATCAATTAATTAAAATAAATTACCAAATAATAAAAATGAATTACTAATTAATACAAAATAATTTATAATTCCTAAAATGTTTATAATTAATTTAGTATAATTTTTTTTTTTACTTTATTTTTGATTATGCAACGAAAAACATAAACATCCCACCCCCCCCAATTGTGGCATCATACTGAACCGTTGCATACAGGACGACAACCTCATTAAGCACATTAGGGACCAAAACGCAGCTGATCTTCGGTTAGGCTTTTGGGCTTGTAAAGACAACCTTACAGTACAATCATTTCGTGGCAACTGTGAGTTTAAGGCAACGGCGAGCGCACCAAGACAGTCCGAGTCTGATCATCCCCAATACCCTCCCCCTCCCCGTCGGTCCCCGATCCTTCAGAGGTGAACAGTTCTGAGCTATTCCCCTCAGAGTCACTCAAGGTCAAACCAGTAGTGCACACCACTCTCCATGCCAACAGGTCTTCCTGCAACTTCTCGTCTCTACGCGTACATTGCATATGAGTCTCTTCCGCCAACGACCACTCCCATCCAGGTAATGGCTACCCTGCGCCGTGCCAGGACCAACATAAGCTGTAATAGTTTATTGGGGACCTTCCTCCTCCGAGGCTGGGGGACCAGAGCTATCAAACAGTGGAGCTGTGTCAAGGTTATACTAAGGCCGGTAGCGGCGGCTATCCGTCCCACCACCTCCGTTCAAAAGTCCCGCACCAAGTCGCACTCCCAGGCCAAGTGGAGAAAACCCGCTCCCTCAGCACCGCACCTAGGGCAAGTGTCCTCCCTGTCTGGTGCAATGCCCTGTAGAGAGACCCGTGTCAAGTATGTGCGATGCATAAAATTGAAGTGTGTGAGCTTAAACCGTGCGTTAGAAGAGACCTTACGTGTGAGACCCCCAACACGCTTGTGCTGCCCGGCATCCAGTGTCACCCTCAGGTCCGTCTCCCAGGCACTCCACGCAGGCTGGACAGGTGGCTCCGAGTCCTGACGGAGTGCGGAGTAAAGCAAGGAAATCAGCCTGCAACCCCTACCACAGGTGAGGATGATGTTCAAAGTGTAAGAGGTCTTAGGCGCCTCTGGATACTGGGGCCACATCTATTTCACGACCTCCTGCAGACCACGGTAATGTAAATATTGTCCTCCCCCTAAGGCAAAGGCCTCCACAGCCTCCTCGCAGGAGGTAAACAAATCGCCCGGATACAGGTCCGCCAGAGTATCACAGCCTCCAGCCCTCCAATCGCGAAAATTCATATGTTCCTCCATAGCTACAATAGGCGCCAGAATCCAAACTGACAACTCCCTATGGAAGGGGGCCAACCGCAGAACCTGCTCCCCACATCTCTGCCAGAGTGCAGCCGCATGCCGCCCCACTTAAGGAAGAGTCGCGTCCGCTCCCCTCCCCTTCATCAACCCCACCTGTAGCATCTGTCCGGGGGCTCTCCCGGCCAGCAGCTGCATCTCCAACCCCTCCGCATCCTCAAACCACCTCGCTGCCGGCAACAAGTGTGCTGCATAATAGTATAATTCAAACCTCGGAGCCTCCAGACCTCCTTCCTCCCAGCTCCGAACCAGAGTGTGTAACGCCACCCGGCTGCGTCAATAAGGTGTTAAGGGTGCGAAACATTCGCGGTGGGATAGGGCAGAGTGAATTCTGAAGGATATATAGTGTCCTGGGAAGCATCACCATTTTTGCTACAGCGAGCCGGCCCATAAGGGAGAGCGGCAACGTATTCCAGAAAGTTACCGAACTCTGCAAGGAGGTAAGTATCCGGCCTATGTTCCAATCCAGCAGCTACGAGTCTGTCAGGGCCACCTGAATACCCAGATACCGAAAAGCCTCCTGTTCCCAGCGCAGTCCAAGGTCTGGAGCGCCCGTCATCGGGCCATCCCCATAACCCGCCAGCGGGAAGATCAAGGATTTGGCACGATTAATCCGCAAACCCGACGCCTCTCCAAAGCGGTCTAGGTGCTGCAGTAGTACAGGTAGCGATTCGTCCGGCGCCCTCAGGTAAAAAAGAGCATCATCCACATACAGGGATACCACATTACACTTGTCCCCCCCCAGGATTCCCCATTGTGCCATCTCCGCGTGTATCCTGACAGCCAATGGCTCTATCGCCAGTGCAAATTGGAGCGGCGAGAGGGGACACCCCTGCCGCGTCCAAACAGGAACACGGCCCGGAGGGAGGACACACTTCGTATCGCACTAGTCACGGAATTCGAATTTGGCGTCCTCAGCACTGATAATAGTCGTACCTGACTGAAGTCTCTCGAGTGTTGGAAGACACACTCGCTTTGCTGGTTCCAGAACTTCTTCTTGGAACCACTCGGACTGCATTGATACTTAAAGATAGTGGAAGTTTCCACGTACGCTAATCACACTTCGTGTGTGGAGACCAGTTTCTCAATTTAACCCTATTGATGGTCCCGGGCCCGGTCAGAAGTATCACCAGCTGTGCGACCTACCAGTTTTTCTACAGCCCTATGAGCCCCGAGGATTCGCAATAGCGATGAAAGACGTGTCGGCTGTCTGTTTGATACAATAAAGTACTCCAATGGACAACTCCCCCTCTGGAGATTCCTAAACATCTTCTGTTGCTTTATTCTATCTGTATAGAATCATCATTCGTTACTTAACAAGTTTGTTACTGTCTGAGTGCATTGGGTAACACCCCTTTTTTCCTGCTGCTTCCCCCGCCCGAGCCGCCATTCCGCAGAACGCCCCACGCCCAACCTCACTCTGGCGCAGGGAGCCGTATACAACAGGCGAACCCAGCGAAAAAAATTGGGCCCCATGCCCACCGCCTTGAGGACCTCCAGGAGGTAACCCCAGTCAACCGTGTCAAACGCTTTGGCAATATCAATAAACACGACAACCAGTTTGTCTTCCAGATCGCGAACTTCATGTGGGATGTGCGTCAGCCGTCGCAAATTCATGGCTGTGTTGCGCCCTGGTATAAATCCGCACTGATCCGAATGTTTCAGGTGCATCATGTGCTGTGCTAAGCGGTTCGCTAATAGTTTAGTCAGGATCTTGACGTCCGTGTTAATCATCGTAATGGGTCTGTATGCCGCCGGATCGCATTTGTCGCCCCCTGGTTTCAGAATCATGCAGATCTCGCCTTGATTCATGGTGGGCGGTGGAACACCTTTCTCAAAAGCCTCAAGGAACACCTGCAACAAGCCAGGGGCAACAGTATCAATGGAGGTCTGATAGAATTCCGGGGAAACCCGTCACTCCCTGGAGCCACAAAAAAGCAACACTCATCCAGACCAGGCCTCTCATCTAGACACCCCGGTCCCCTCCCCGACTCATACCACAACCCCACTCACTCCCCCGAAACCCCTTACTGGCCAGCAAGTGTCCAGCCACATGATCAGCGTCCAAAAGCGGTATGGGTTCAGCTCCACCCTGCGAGAGTCAGCCTGGGTCGAGCCCAGTTGCCCCGGCCATCTCCGGGATTGTTGCACCCGTCAGGTCGTCCCCCTCTTCAGTAGGTAAAAGGGTGTCCGGCACCAGGATTTGTCCGGGGGAAGCAAGTTGAGACGCACCCCGGGCCAGGGGCAACTCCAGCAAATCCATGCAAAGGGAACCATCTTCTTCCACAGTGACCCGATCGCCCTCCGCGCTGCCATCCGTGCGGGAACCTTGTCGCCTTCTCCGGCTACGACGTCTCTGTGATCTGCTCCCCCACTTGCTCCGGTCTCTTGCCCATTCCTTGGGGGGCAGGTCATCTCCTCGAATCTCGAGCCACTCCCATACTTCCGCAGGATTTTCAAAGAAGTGGGCTTTCCCCTGAGAGAGGACCTTAAGCTTTGCCGGGTAGAGCAGCATGTACTGGAGCTTCATCTCCCGAAGCTTTTGCTTGACTGCCAGGAAGGACTTGCGCTGTTCCTGGACCAACTGCGTATACTCCGGATGAATTGAGATCTTTGAATTCTCAAACGTGAGGTCTTTAGACTCCCGTGCAGCTTTTAGGATGCAGTCTCTATCCCGGTAATTTAGGATCTTAGCAATGAGAGCTCTCGGTGGGGCTCCAGGCCTGGGAGGGGGAACCAGCGCCATGTGCGCCCTTTTGATCACAAAAACGTCTGACAGGCCTGTGGGACAGAGCACGGTATGAATCCAATGTTCCAGAAAACGTTCTGGGTTACCCGCCTCTGCTCTTTCCAGGACGCCCAGCACCCGTACGTTACTGCGATGCGCCCTCCCTTCCGCGTCTTCGGCCCTCCATTCTAGAGCCTCCGCCGTGGCCGACAACTGTGAGACCGTCTTCTTGAGGGATGCAACCTCCCCTTGCAGCTGGGCGATATTACTTTCCGTGTCCGTGACTTTGTCGGCCACCTTGCGCAGGTCAGTCCGCAGGAGGTTCACATCAATGGAGACCGTTTCTATCTGCCTCTCCAGCGCCGAGTGTGACTCCTTTATGGCCTTCAGCAATTCCGCGCGCGACGGCTCCCCCGGTTCCAGACCCCCCTCCCCTTGTCCGGACTGACGCGTGAGCATTTGCGATGGAAGTCTCTGCGTGGTATATTGGGTAATAGTTTTGAGCTGAGAGGCCCGAGGCGTTTTATCCTTCCGCATCATGGGTTGCAACAGCAGCACCGCAGGGGTCCACCTCCCCCACTAGTCCAGCACAACAGCGCGTCCAGGCGCTACTCCCAGGCCCGGTGCCAGCCCCTACAGTAGCCAGCTGCAGGACTCGGGGACCGTTCGTCTAGCCGCCTCTCAGGCAGAGCTGCACCACGGCTCACGTGGGGATAGGAAGCCCAACCCGATCCCCACCAGTCGGCCAGTCCGTGTCCCACAGGAACCAGCTCCAGGGATATCCTCTCTGACCTGAGCCGGCCGCAACTCCGTCGCCCACGTCCAGCTCCTCCACCGTAGGCAAGACCCCAGCAGCCAGGGGGTCACTCAGCAGGTGCCAGGGGGCAGCCCCTCACACTCGGGCATCTGGTCAGTGGGTTGTCGCCAGTACTCGGGCAGGTATACCAGTGGAGGGCCCGCGCACTCACAACGCCCCCACCTGTCTCTCTCCGGCGCTTCACAGGAGGTATCCGCTGGCCAGGGGCTCCTTCGAGACCCCCAGGAGAAGCGCGGCCTGGCACGGCGGCAATGCAGGCCAGGACCCGTGTCCCCAAAGGCAGGCACGTCCCGGCAGGGAGATCCTTCAGGCACCACTCCACCAATCAGGGCAAGCGCAAGTCCCAGGCCCCGGAGTTGCAATCCCCCACCGCGGGATTCAAAGGCCACGTCTCCGGCTGCCAATTTTCAGCCCCGCTTTGGGCTCAGCTCCGCCTCCGGTGCGGTGCCGCGTTGCGGCTCTCTCACCCGCTGGGGGGGTCCAGATGACAGTGGACCCCCCAGGAACCATCTGCCTCTGGCGTCAACCAGGCCCGATCCCCAGCCTCGTTTCCTCGCGGTCCGCCGTTTGGAGGCCAGCCCCTCCCCCCGAGGCCAATGTACCGGCAGCCAGGAACAAGGGGGGGGCCCTCTGTCCTCAGTCCCACAGCTCGCACAAGTCCCGGTGGCACAGCGTACCCTCCGGCGCCCCAGGAGGGCTAGGAAATCAGCTCCTGGACAGCGCGCACCCCCAGGACCAGGCCGTGATCCCCGGCCTCGATTAGCGCCAGATCCGATGCAGCAGCTCCCGGTCACGGATCGTCCTCCTCCTACCTTGCAATGGCCGCAAAGAGAGCTCCACACATTCAGGTATCGTGGGGTAGTAGAACAAGCGCCGAGGTGGGCAGGCAGGATCACAATAACAGGATTTCAACGACGGCCGGCAGGGAGCCGAAGGAGCTCACGTCCTGTTGGCCATGCTGCTTAGCCACACCCTATTAAATTAGTATAATTAAATTACTTCCCACCCTATTCCCCTATAAACCCATAACCCGCTACAAACATAATTATCAATGAATCAATTAAATAAAATAAATTACCAATTATTAAAAATGAATTACCAATTAATTAAAAAGACTTTATAATTCCTAAAAAAATAATAATTAATTTAGTATAATTAAATTACTTTCCACCCTATTCCCCTATAAACCTACAACCCGCTACGGTACAAAAATACAAATTTTACTTAAATTACATTAAAAAAACATATTAAATACATAATAATATACATAAAAATGATATAAAAATCGATATTAGTAACATTGATATTATAATATCGATATTAGTAACATCGATATTACTTACATCGATATTAACAAAATCAATATTACTTACCTCAGAAATTCTGTCCCTTCGATATTAAAAAAATCGATATTACTTACCTTCTATATTATGTCCCTTCGATATTAAAAATTCAATATTATGGTATATCGATATTAAAATATCGATATTTTGTCTGCTTACCGTCCCGGATGAAGGACGGAGTCGCCCTGACCAAGGGTTGAATGAAATGGTCCACGAATTTGAACAGCTTCCGGTCGGGGTTTTCGACTGAGACGGCCCTTCTGAGAGCCACTGAAACGTTGAGACAGGGCGCAGATGCGGGGCACACCATGGCACTGGTGATGCTAGATCTTAGTGCCGCTTTTGACACTGTAGCGCACTCTATATTGCTACAGTGTCTTAGCAATGGTGGTGTCACCGGGTCTGCTTGGGGTTGGCTAAAGTCCTTCCTCACGGGCCGCTACTTCCAGGTCCAGCAGGGACTTGCCTGGTCTACTGAGCTGGCACTTTACCAGGGGGTGCCTCAGGGCTCTGCCCTGAGCCCCACTCTATTTAATTTATATATGGCCCCCCTGGCCCGGGTCGTCCAGGCGTATGGAGTGGAGTTGGTATCCTACGCCGACGACACCCAACTGCTGTTATCCCTATCTCAAGGCCCCGCAATGACAGCGTCCAATTTTAAGGCCTGTATGCAGGCTCTGGCGAATTGGATGGACTCCCATTGCCTAAAATTGAATGGCTCTAAAACGGAGGTGATGGTGGTGGGCGGGGAGATCAGCAGCTGGTCAGCCGAGTGGTGGCCGCCATGTTTGGGTCCCACCCCGGTACCCTGTGAGGAGGCTAAAAACTTGGGAGGAATGGGTCAATCCTACCCATTCTTATGAAGGGCATATCCGCCGGTTAGTTGGGAAGTGTTTTGGAGTCTTGAAGACCTTAAATAAAACGCTTGACCTCCTGCCCTTGTCAGCCAGATGGACCATGACTCAGGCCCTGGTGACCTCCCGGATGGACTATGGGAATGTTCTATTCCTGGGGGCCACCGAGAAAAGTTTGGGGCGGCTGGTAGTTCCGCAAAATTCTGCCGCACGGTTAGTTCTGCGGCGGCCTAGGAGAGCAGCCTCCAGTCTGGCCCTTGATACTCTGCACTGGCTGCCGGTCAGGAAGAGTGTGCTTTATAAATGCCTCCTGATCTGCCATCGCAATGTATGGAATAGGGCTCCTTCTTACCTGCAAAACTTGGTGCATAAATATGAACCCTCGAGAGCCTTTCGCTCGGGAGGAACGGGCTTGCTGGTGGTTCCTCGAGTGAAGAAAGCAAGAATGGGGGGGCGCTCTTTTAGTGTGATTGCGGCACGGTGCTGGAAAAATCTCCCTTTGGAGATGAGACTAGAAGGCGCTGAAGTCAAATTTAGAGCATTGTTAAAAACTCATCTGTATAGGATGTAGGGTTCACGGAAGGGTGGGCAGTCTCTGTTATTGTTGGCTAGTTTTTTTGTCCTCACTAGCGCGGGGACACGCCATGAAGGTGTTACCAGGCTCTTTATAAGCTGTTTTATTATTATTATTATTATTATTATTATTATTAATATTATTATTATTATTATTATCCCTGACACGATGGGGCGCCCTAGTACTGGGGTTGTTTTCTTGTGTATTTTCGGAAGACAGTAAAAATGGGGGATAATGGGTTCTTTTGTCACCCGGAAATCAGCTTCCTTCTTTGTGATCCATCCATGTGTCTCAGCCGCAAAGGCCATGGTAGAAATGACCCTGCTCAACCTGGCGTGGAGTCTTCTCTTATGAGAGTGTAGTACTTCCTATCACTTAGTTGTCTGCAGCATTCCATGTTGTAGTCAAGGGAGGACATAATTACTGTTGCACCGCCTTTGTCCGCCTGCTTAATAGTGATACTCGGATCACTTGCTAAGGAATGGCAGCAGTTTCGTCACTGGACAAGTTTTGAAATTCAGCAGTAGTGGTCGTGCTATTGAGATCTTTTGATACTGCTTGCTCAAAAGTCAGAACCTCATTCGGGACCATGCTGCTGTTGGGAGTGAAAGTGGAAGGTTTGTGCAGACCAGAGTCGTTGGTGTCTGGTGGTGACTGGTCTTGAAAAAAGGCTTGTAGCCGGATTTTGCGGAAGAAACCTTGTATTTCGCAAACCTCGTGAAATTTGTCATTCCTAGGGGTGGGGACAAAGCCTAGGTCTTTCTGCAGGACCCTTTCCTCTGTGGATATAAGGGCTCTTGAGGAGAGGTTAATGACTAACTTCCCTTCCCCCTGGCTTGGCTCCTGGTCTCCACTGATTGTGTTGGTTGAATCAAGAATTCTCTTTAAGGGTTTAGTCAGCTCCGTACCTTGGTATTTAGAAAACAGGAGGTCTGGTATCTCTTTGTCAGGACTCGATATCCCAGCAACCCGCAAGGGTAGGCTGGAAGCACCGGAGCTGGATTTTCTCGGCTGGAGAAAAAGACAGCGTCTTTCTCAGCGCGTCAAAGAGGAGGGGCAGCGTCCGTTAGCTCTCGCATCAGCTGGGCTCTCGGGCAAGTAGATAACTGCTCTGCTCCAAAACCACCACCGTGTGTTTGCTTAAGGCAACGTTGGTATATTTATACCTGAAAGGTGCCGGGGTTGACATAAGGGTGGACATAAGACATCAATAAAGATGTCACCAAGAACTGGCCGTTCTTACAGTGCTCGCAGGAGTTCTATGACAAATCAAAACAAAAGCAAATGAGGATTTCCCAGGTTGCTGGAGGTTTGGTGTGTTTAGAGAACTCGTTGTGCTTTCTAGGAGTCCGGGGAAGTAGCCTTGCTTAATGTGACTGCATGGGCTACAGATAGATATGGATATAATTCTTATGCCATTATAGGGACATTATTGATTATACCCGGATAAAGGCATAAAATAGGAATATCGATATAGGTTCCTAGATAAAAACACAATACCCACTCCACGATTTAATGTCCATCATTACTAAAACTAAGCAATACTAAACATTTAAAGGTGCATGTGTATTCCAACCCACCCCAAAATACATTTTTTGCATTCGAAATGGTGTATGCGAAATACACGAAATAGATTATAGGTACTGTACGCTTATTAACCACATGGCTGCTGCGGGGATTTTTGCCCTGTGCTGCAGATTTATTATTACCATTATTAATGACGAGCTCAGCTCGTCATCAGCACACGACACCCGTGGGTGATGACGAGCTGAGCTCGTCATCAGCAGCGAAAGGGTTAAGCAGTGTAAACATTCTGTAAAAAATAGGATGCATATATATATTTGCTGAACGATTTGCGAAAATTACACATGAAATGGCTCTTTAATACAGAAAAAAAAGTCGAGACCATTCCATCACATATAAATACAGTTGCGGTAAATGTGCTAGAGTCTGAGGTAATGTATTGTCTCTAGAGCCACTAAAAATAGAAGCTCTGTTCTTTAAGAATAGTTCTACTTTAAGCAGAGTACATGTGCCAGAAAAAAGGTAAATATTTTGGAAGTTGAAAAAATAATAATTTCGCGTTCAGGGGAAAAAATAGTCCCAAACGTGTTCAGTAGCTTTTGTTATCAAAGTTGAAGGCCAAATTCAGAGTTCAGAGGAACGCTGTGTGCTCGTCATTTAAAAAGTTATTCTCTCTGTTCAGGGGAGAAAATCATTTCAGACAGATGTGCAAAAAAGCAGTCTACAGCTACAGGTGAAAGTTCGACTAAGTTTGAAAATGCCGAAACAGTGCAGTTTTCCGCGTGATTGCTATCATCGATGTTTGGATCAGCAATGCTCACAGAAGGTCGTACCTGGGTGATGTTGCTCTCATCTCGTACTTCACCCCCACCTAATCGTAGTGGTGAAGTCTCAACAAATGCCTTCATCAGGATTTGTAACCGCTGGGGACAACACGATGCATGAGCCGTCACAGGACTTAGCAAAGTATCGATATCCATTGGTACTGCTGATTGTAGTGTAAGACAGGTGTCCAACACGCATTCTTCTCCGCATAGCATACATCGAAGCGCAGGTAAGATGCAATTTTGCCAGATTGGTCTGAATGAAAGAAACCAGGTCATATTCAGATCTCTTAGCCGGGCTAATCCAAGGACTCTAGTTATGCGGTCCTAATAGCGTATAGCTAGGATCATTTCTTCCATTGTTGCTGGAGTCTTGTCTGCAACTTGGCTTGCCATATCGGAGCAGAAGGATCAAAAATAATATTCCTGCTACAAGTCCCAAAAGTAGTGGTAGACCGCCAAAGACAGAATGGACAAAATTGGGAAAGATGCCCAGGACTGCTTCGAAGGGTGTCAACAGTCCCGAAAAAATTGTCTTAAATACATGTGCGATCTCACTGGTATCGGACATGTTTAGGATTTGGGTTAGCATTTCTACGAAATGCACGGGGCAATTGGTTGATAAAAGTGTATGTATCTCTGCTGTTGTCCTTGCAACTTGCAGATCATAAGTTTCTTTTGATGACGTAAAAGGCACGGTTGTCTGTAGAAGAACAGACTTCATTCTGCTTAAAGTATCAATTCGTAAAGAAGAGATATTCAAAGAAGGCCAAATCGTCGTCTCCGTATCAGGAGAAGCGTCTGGATACAATACTTGCATACAGCAAGTGACCATGGAACTAACACTTACGAGATAGGCTTTCCCTGGCACCATGCCACAACAGCTGTGGTCCGTTATTAGAACGTAACTCCCGTTAAAAAGTTGTCTAAAGAATGGCTCTATTTGTGTTGCAGGTGTGCCGTGCAGTTGGCATGAAAGGTTATTTGAAGTCCCCTCACAGGCCCCTTGCAAGTTAATACCTTGGCACAGAAGTATACCGCTCAGTGATCCTTTACAATTGTTACCACTAAGAAATACATTCTGTTTTTTGTCACTATAACATGTGTGTGTGTAAGGTAATTTCCATGATGACTTAATGTACCCTTACCCAACCTTTCATACTGGGTTGCTGGTATATACTCTTGGCAATTTTTAAATTGGAAATTTGTTATCGGAATTGTGATTATCCTGTGTATTATCCATTTAATGACAGGTCTTTCTGACATTGTCAACGTTAATCTCTCAAGTTTTTCAATGCTCAGAATCGTATAGTCTGCTCCTTTTTGTGCCAAACTGATTTGTTTATCAGTAAGGTTAAAGATAGAGAATAATGACGTTGTGTTGATTAAACGCCATGGCACGTAGCCTGAACGCAGATTTTGCAACGTCCAGCCAAGCTGTACAATAGAACATAATTGGGACTGACCGTGTTGTAACATTAGTAAGTCCTGATCTATTATATCTATAGCAGATGATACAATACTGTCCAGTGAATATATTCTGGAGGACAGAGTCATTAACCCATTGTCCACAACAGAAAGTGATTTTTCCAAATTAATACGATCAATTTCTCGTATTTTCTCTGCCGTTTCAATTTGCATTACTTTCCAAGCTTCGTTGTATGCAGCGTATATACTGGCCGCTATGAAAAGTTTTTGACGCTGTTTTTCGTGGTCCCATTATGAAATCATGCAAGTCAGCACCGTCTTTAAGTAAAGTCAAGTGTTGCTTAATTTCAGCCAGTGTGGATTTCTCTAGCCACTCAAGGCATAGTTTCCCTACACTGTATGTTGTAACTATCCCTGGATTTTGTCTCTGGGAGTATCTAGGGTCTGGCCTGGTCATTTTGAATCCCTGTTGTTTGTTGAGGAATCTATCTTGACAGTTATTAGTGTCTGTGGGCCAGATCAACCGTTTTTTCCAATCAGGATGTGTTCTGTTTTGGTGTAAAATATGGGATACGTCTATCTCAACCTCTGTAGTGCTATTATAGTCAGGTATTGGCTTTGGAATAGACGGTTTATTTAAGTCTTTAATTTTGACTAGGCCAAGACATGTTGTTTGTTGAATGGTGTCATTCAGGAAAATAATTCGTTCTGGGATCATGCAGGCTCTAAATAATGATTCTAAACCTTGGACCTGCCATTCTTTGGTACCCCAGATTGTTTTTGTTTCAATGTTGTTTTTCCAAAAATCAAAACCAAATGTAATCATTTTTTCATAAAATATTTCTGAATATATCAATTTAGTATTTGTCAACATTGTTTTTATCCCTGTCTTTTCTGACAGTTTAAAATAAAACGTTTCTGCATCACTTGTGTTAAACCCTGAGAAGTATGGGAATTTCTCATAAAATGTCTTCGAACTGCTTTTGGGTGGAGTTGCACAATGTTTCCATTGATTATAGTTAAAAATATTTCTAGGTTGTGAAGATTTATGCAAGTAGTGATGTGCGTAGTGATTGTAGCACTACATCTGCTCATGATTCGATGAACCCTGTAAGTAATCATAAGCAATAGCGATAATTATCGCTATTGCTTGGTTAGAGACAAAAATTTACCGCTGAGCTGCGGCGATTTTTATCGCAAATAAACCTTGGTATTACCAAGGTTTATCGCAAATGCGATAAAAATCGGCCGCATTGCATGAATATCGCTGAAAAGTCAGCGATATTCATGCATTACCGAGCTAATGCTCCTAGCCATGTTATCCACCTCCCATTGGATAACATGGCAAAGAACTGCTCAGGGCAGGTGTTAGCCTTTGGAGATATTCGCGCTAAGCGCGAATATCTCCAAAAGTTGGTAATAGGAGATAGCGATGTTAGCTACTGGTCGCTAACATCTTGGCACGCCCACTTTGCATGTCATTAGTGATAAATATCACTGACATGCAAAGTGGGGCCCAAGATGGTCGCTATCTCCTACTAGCTGTCGCTAACTGGTGTTAACGACAGCTAGGTAATAGGGAGATAATTTTATCTCCACTTTCTTGGCTTTTAAAGCCAAAAAAGCGGAGATAAACCCCCTTGATAATATGCCCCCATGTTCTGTAAATTTTGCTGACATTACTAAATCAGACATCATATTATTTATACTTTCAAAGTCCCAATCATCAGAGAATGTACTTGGTTTTACAAAGTCACTTAATGAAACCTTGTACAGATGTGGATATTTCAAGAGTTCAACTGGGCCATAGATTTCATAATCTGTTTTGTCCCAAGCAACCCCGCCGGGTATTGGAATGGCTGTGACATTCACTGATGAAAGATCTCGTTTCTCGATGTGAGATGATTTGTGTGGTTTTAGGACCAAGTTGATGTTCTGGCTTGCTGTGTCCATTGTACTGTATTTTCCCTCAATGAATTTTCCCAGCAAAGGACCATGATGAGCTAAAGCAGGAGGAAAATTACACCTAACACAACCCAAAATTCAATCCATGGAGAAATCAGATATGTTTCTTTGAGTTGACGAAAAAGTTCAGGTATTTTGTCTTTAAAACTTTTCGTTGCTGGCGTTTCTTCAGGTTCGCTTGTATCTTCGGAAAAGTTATCAAAGTTGATGAAGTAGCCGGATGCAGTTCTGTCAATTGTTGGAATTGCTTCCGAATTTTCATTTGCCTTATCATCTTTTCTTTCATTAGCATAGTCTGAGGCTACATCATTGTAGACAGGTGTTTCATGACGAACTGTTGTGATTTGGGTTTCAAGAGGCACAAGTTCCATGGCATTGTTGCATAGTCCTTTTTTATTCACTGCAGGTTTATCAAATGTGATTAGTCTCTCAGTTTTAACCTCTGGGATTGTAGCAAATTTTGGTATTCTGCTACTTCTTGGGAGACCACTGGGCCTACTACTTATTATTGGCCACATGATTGTGGTTTTACCAGGTCGATGGATACAACTCGGTTCTCCTTTTTACCAGCAAGGTGCGGTAGTACGACTGATCTTGTTCCGTTGACAGCTAAGACAGGTACTGCTTTTCTTTAAGAAGGCCCAAATTCCTTCTTCACCGCGATCTTTTCTCTGACCAGATCCCCAATCTTTGGAATCCAGACAGGCCCTGCTGGGACAGGTGGTGTATTTTCAGTGGCTGTCGGGTGTTGCTTTAATTTTATGTTGCTCAGGGCTTTTCATGTTTCATTTAAGTCCTGTAAAACAGCCAAACAATCTTTGATATCAAAGCATTTCTTTTCTACCACTGAAATCTGACTATCTAAGTCCTGAATATGCATTCTAGTACCGAACAATAGTTCGTACGGACTGAAACCTTTTAGAGAATTTCTTGGCAGTTTGTTAAGACTACGTTGGGCACTTGTTAAATGCTTGACCCACCCATCACCCGAACCTAATACCTTTGCCGTTATAGATTGCTTTATGTCTCGGTTTTTTCTTTCCACAATCCCATTTCCCTCAGGATGGAAGGGACAAGAGTACTGCATTGCGATGCCCATGCTGGTCATGGCCTCCTTATAAGCTCGAGAGCTAAAAGCAGGACCCTGGTCAGAATGTAGCATGCCAATTGCGTATATGCCGATAAAGACTAGCAAATCTTTTATAACAGTTCTGGCATCAGCCGAGCGCTGGGGTCTGTATTTTTAAGTGAATATTAGTCCTAAAAAGAAATTAATTGGATGCTGGATTTTACGTGTAGATAGACTTACGCTAACTACATCAAGGGGCATGGCAATACTCCGGTGGGTTCGCCACTGCGATCTCTGCTGCAGTCTTGGCAGTTCATTGCAAATTTATGATGTTGCACGCTCATCCCCGCCAACCAGTATTCTGATTGTAATTCTTTCAGAGATTCTTTGATCCCTTGGTGCCTCGGACCCAATCCCATGTGTGCATCTGCTATTAAGAAGATTCCTCTGTTTGTGTTTGGAATTACCCTATCCCCCACTCCAGGGATTCGGGCGAGCTGCTTCCGCTTTGGCTGTATTAGCCAATAAATTCCCTGCAACGTGAACGCCACCACGTTGATGACTCAGTGCATGTATCTTGTGAGTCTTTCGTAGTTCTTTTTGCAAAAGAACTACCTGTTCCCAAAGCATTTTATGCTTGATTGTGGCACCCGTGTTATCTTTGTAATCATTTTTGAACCCAGATCTGAAAGTCACTATTGTAAGATTTTACACAGAAATGCGAATCGCACACTATTAGTGTCGGGAATTCACGATCGGCATTTTTAAGCTCCATCTTTAAAGATCTGATTTCAGCTCGCTGAGCCGAACAGTTTCTTGTTGATTCAGTTTTTGTTATTTTTGGTCTGAATTTACCACAGAGCCAGCGACCTTTAACAATCGCGCATGCTGCATTGTAGGATTTATTATCCACATCGTAATGTTGTACAAATCTGTCCGTATAGATTATACAAGAGTACTGTTGGAGAGGCAGATTTTTGATTGGCAGAGGATATTCATCTTCAAATTTCAAATCCTTCAGTTTTTTCATGTTCGGGTCAAAATAGTATTTCACGTCTTCTGCAGCAAGAGAATTTTCCCACTGTATCCATTTTGGATCTAGTGCCACCGTTTGTAGACTAACTGGGCTGAATAACGCCTCAAAGGCTGATTCTGCTGTATAAACAGTTATTCTTTTGCCTTTTGCTAGGGCTCTTTCTCTTGCTACAGCAGTCTGAACCGCATTCACAGTATTTTCTGAAAGACTGAATGTTTTTTCAGCTTGTGTGTACAAATGTGATTTGTAAGCTATTGGTACCGTTTCTCCCTCATTAGAGGTCAGGTACGTGAATCCGCATCTTCCTGGGATGACTCGGATTACAAGGTTAGCTAACATGTCTGTTTGCAATGATCTCAAAATTTCTGTGTGTTTCTGAATCCAATTGATTGGTTTAAAATCAGGTTTTATTAGTTCATAGAGCGGTTTAACCCTCTCCGCATAATTTAGAATGTAAGTTCTTCCGAAATTCAGGAAACCTAGTATTGATTGTAAGTTCCTCAGCGTTTTTGGTGCTTGGAGTACAGCGCACTTCTCTAAGAAGTTGTCTGCTAGGCTTTTGCCTTCACTTGACAATTCATATACTAAAAACAGGACAGTTAGAGGGGCAATTCATGACTTTTTAAAGTTGAATTTGTAACCCTCAGCTGCGAACCCAAGTATTATGGTGTTCACTCGTTTCACGTGAGTATCCAGGTCATCATCTGTGAGATAGATTTCATCGACATAAGATAATGCCTCATCATCATATATTTGTAGTAACTCTGTTACCCTCGCTGAGAATAATCCTGGGCTATTCTTGAATCCCTGTGGAAGTCGACAGAATTTTACTGTGACCCCATTATTGAGAAAGCGCTCAAATACCTGCTTTCAGGTGCAATGTTTTGACAAAAGAATCCATTAGAGATGTCTAACGTTGTTTTGTATTTTTTGCACACGATGTTATTCATTAGTGCTGCACTGTGTGAGTTTTGTACTGCAAATGTTTTGCAACATGAGTTAAGGTGTCTGTAGTCCAAGACTAGACGATATGAATCGTCTGGCTTGGAGACAGGAAACAAAGGATTGTTCATTTGAGAGGTGCATGTTTCAATCACCCCTTGGTATTCAAGTTGATCTAAGATCTCCCTAACCTGCTTTTTAGCTTCTTGCGTAATTGGGTACTGCCACTGTGCAGTGGGTTGACATTTTAACTGGATTTTGTGAGGAGGAGAGTCCTCATCCCATCCTTCATGATTTTTATATAATGCAGGTGCTTGGGCCACTGCCCATTTTCTTGCATATGTGTATTTTTTATGGATTTGGATATGATCAGAGAAGGCAGGCATAATCATTTCTTCGCCATGAGGGCACTCCCTGACAAACTCTGGTGGCCAGTCTTTCTCAGCTAACAGAATGTCATAGCCTTTTGAAAGTTTTTCCCAAAACAGACTTTTTATTTTCCTGGTTTTATCTCCCTCTATACGTAATGTTATTTCATGTACTTTGTGGGGCACACTAACTCGTGTGTCTGCAGTTTGCACCTAATGTACTCATTCGTTTCCACTGTCTACAGAAGATTCATCAGGGTCTTGTGAGCTATGGTCACTTCTGCTCCGCTGTCTAGCATTGTCTGTGCCCACTCTCCGTTTTTCAGCGGTGTCCTCAGTATCCTCGGCATGTTTGATTATTTTAATACTGGCTACCTTATTTTTTGGAAATTGTAATTTTTTACTTTGAGCAGGTTCCTTGTCTTTGGACTTGACGTGCTCTTCCCTGTGTTCTGACCGTCCTCTTCCTTCTGATTTCTGCGATGACGTCTGAAAAGATCGAAAGGGACGTGTATCAATATATTGATATCTATCAGGTTTCTTCAAATCATCCCTATTTCTAAGGTTATATCTTTTTTCAGACGGTTTCCTTTGGGGAGACTTGTCTTCTCGGCCTAAAGATCTCTCTCTCCGCCGAGGAGACCTTCCTCTGGACTGGAATCTTTTTTCTTTGGGAGTGGATTGTTTATTTCCATCCCAGCTCTTTTTTGGAGTGTTTTGATTATTTTTTATAAATATCTTTTCTGGATTTTCAATTAGTTGGGGTTTCACTGGTTTTCCACCCAAACTATCTCTACCTAGATCTTCATAAGATTTTTCTATGATTCTAGCAAGTTCCAGTGGCTGGTTTGTTAGATCTGTTTTTTTTCAATTTCTGGCGGATCGCCACAGTTGCTGCTTCTCCTTTTATGTTGACTAATAATATAGCCGAGACCAGTTTGAAGTCTTTCAGTAATTTCATACCCGGAGTTAAAGCAGGTTCTGGACCGTATTCATTTTGAATCTATCTTAGCACATCTGGTATTACCACCATGGACGGAACACCTTGTGCTTTTTTGTAAATGGAAGCAAAGACTGTACCCCAGTGTCACAGTCCTCCACATGTGGTGCGATCCCCATTGGAAGACAGATAGTCAGAATTCTGTGTTTCTCAGTTGGAGTAGTATTGGGGAATACTGCCTCTACTTGAGTTATTTTTTGTGCTAACCAGAATGGGATTTGTTCCCGTTTTATTGGTACTTTACCAAGACATGATTGTATGTTCTGTGGTGTTATTTTGTTTGTGTTCCCCTGGTGAGAGGTCAGCTGTGGAATGTTAATAGCTGGTTGGACTGTTGATGTCCGCATTACATATTGGACTAATTGTCTATGTATTTTAATTAGTGCTTTTAGCTGGGCTAAAAGTTCCCGGTCTGACATTTTTTCGATGTCCGGATGTGGTGTGTAGCTGGCTAGAACCGCCCACGTTGCTCCTGGGATCCCTAGTGGACCGAGCCTTGTGAGATGATTATTATGTTTTAGGGCGCCTTTAAACCAGAGCAGGTGCTCTTGGTAATTTAATGGGATTTCAACATCCTCGAAAGGAGTGTATTCATCCGGAGGTTCCTCTATTTTGTAATAGTGGAAGTCGTGTGTGACAGCGTTTGCTGCTGGAAAGTTTATCCATGTGTAGAATACCTCTGTCTGCCAATATTCATGGGCCTCTACCAGGAATATGACTGTACCACCTCGTGATGTCAGTCCGTTTTCTATAAGTTTTATAGTTATAGCTTTTCTTATGTTGACCGGAATGATTATAGCATTCGGGACAGTCTGTAGGAGACTTGTGTCTTCCTCTAGGAGTCGAGCTCCTATTCTAGCTGTCACCGCTTCACCGTCACTTTCCACCATTTTACTGACAGAAAGTTTTTTGTTGCAGATCAAGTTTCAAGGAAACAAAGATTAGGTGCACAATATTTTGGAACACTGTATGCTTCAAAGTTGAATAAACCCAAAACTATACATAGGAATCTCTTCCTACTAAGTTCCGGCGGATTTTAACCTTTCACCCACTCCAGACGTCTATTGGAGTATTTACGGGAAAAAGGGTCTGTGTGAGAAAGCACGACTGAGTTACTCTAACATCTTGTGTTAGTTTTATCGCCTTACCAAACGTTGGGCGCCATGTAGTGTAGTTCCTATATTCCCAATAGGCTCTGCGCATTGGAATAATATATTCAGCAGTGTAGGACTGAGGTTGACTAGGTCTCTACTGACTATATTAGACTTAAGTTTTGC
The DNA here is from genome assembly GCF_964263255.1 of Lissotriton vulgaris. NCBI lineage: Eukaryota > Metazoa > Chordata > Amphibia > Caudata > Salamandridae > Lissotriton > Lissotriton vulgaris. The sequence continues at coordinate 134,444,768 of NC_141690.1, forward strand.
CAGCTAGCTTAGAGGTCACTAGAAACTTTCTCGAATAAACAAGGAGGAGTTTAACCTCCCTGGATAGACAAGAAGGGATTAGCTTCTGACAACTATAACATGACAACTTTGCTCCCTCAGAATAAGAGTGTATCTCTAGAGTTGTGTGAAAACAATAGACAGCTATTTCACTCAGTCACTTGTGCATACTTAGTTTCACCAGAGTGCAGAGAAGAGAGAGACAGGCGTTTTCAATAAAAAGGTATAATTTATTGAGCAGTCTTCCTTCTTATGCAAGAGAAATGAATTGCAACAATTGCAATACTTAATGTAAAGTAAAGTGCGTACAGTAAAAGGAGTATTATAAAATAATACTGTAAAAGCATTGATATGGTTTCTTAGCCATAAAATACTTAAAATGGATAAAATCTATACACACATATATACAATGACTAATGTACTCAACTGGTGCTTCTAAAATACGCCTACCCCTGTGTACCTGACCTAAGCCTAATATGTGGGAAGGAGTAAGTAAGTAGCAGTTTAAGTTAAGTTTGTTTTGCCAAGAATCTGAATCAAGAATTCTCTTTAAGGGTTTAGTCAGCTCCGTACCTTGGTATTTAGAAAGCAGGAGGTCTGGTATCTCTTTGTCAGGACTCGATATCCCAGCAACCCACAAGGGTAGGCTGGAAACGCCGCAGCTGGATTTTCTCGGCTGGAGAAAAAGACAGCGTCTTTCTCAGCGCGTCAAAGAGGAGGGGCAGCGTCCGTGGGCTCTCGCCTCAGCTGGGCTCTTGGGCAAGTAGATAACTGCTCTGCTCTGCAACCACCACCGTGTGTTTGCTTAAGGCAACGTTGGTATATTTATACCTGAAAGGTGCCGGGGTTGACGTAAGGGTGGACATAAGACGTCAATAAAGATGTCACCAAGAACTGGCCTTTCTTACAGTGCTCGCAGGAGTTCTATGACAAATCAAAACAAAAGCAAATGGGGATTTCCCAGGTTGCTGGAGGTTTGGTGTGTTTAGAGAACTCGTTATGCTTTCTAGGAGTCCGGGGAAGTAGCCTTGCTTAATATGACTGCTTGGGCTACAGCTAGATATGGATATAATTCTTATGCCATTATAGGGACATTATTGATTATACCCGGATAAAGGCATAAAATAGGAATATCGATATAGGTTCCTAGATAAAAACACAATAACAGGATGTGGGTGTGTTGTACTTGCACCACTTTTTAAAAAAAACATATTCTTGCCACATTTAAATGCATTTCCAACAATTTATGCAAACATATTCAATATACCAAATATTTAATTTGACAATCCTAACAAGGCTAGGATTGCAAATATAAATTCAAGTGTCCAAGTAACAGGGTAGGAGTCAAAAGTAATAAGCACTGAAAGAAGACCCACAAGTTTCCAATACAAGGTCAGGTTTTGTTGTATGGGGAATTTGGTGATAATAACAGATTTGTCCAATCCTCTGACCTGTTAAAATCATTATTAAGGCTGTTGGTGTCAACTCTTCTTTATTCTGGAGCGAGTTGATGTCAGCACCTCTGGGTCAAGGGTTAATCACCGTGATTACTTGCCAACAAAGATCATCCTCCGTGTGGCCTTTTTGTTGAAAATCATCCACCAATGGATTGTCATTCACTTTGCAGTGGATGCAACTTCTGTCAGGGGGTGCAACTTCTGTGTTAACAGATCTGTATGCGTACTTTTTGAGTTGTCTGCCCAATATAGATCAATTGGCAAGGACATGTAGTGGCATGTAAAACATTTACATTGTTACAATTTGTAAATTAATTCAACACAATGGTAATATGATTGTTAGAAAATATTTTTGGGTCAGAACTGAAAGTACAGACGCTGCAATTGCTGCATTTGAAATGCCCCAACTGGGGCGGTAGGCCCAAAATTTCAGGTAAAGTTTGTGATTGCTTGAGTGAGGGAAGGTTGGCTCTTATTAGGTGATCTTTAATGCTTTTTTGTTTGCAAAATGCAAAAAGTGTTTTTTCAATTCACCTGCTTTAACAACTGCCCAATGTTTGAGTATGCATTTCTTGATTTGGTTGGATAAGGTTGAGAAGGTGGTGATGCATACCATACAACTATTTGTAGCTTCTTTTGTAGGTCTCAGAGTCAATAATGTTTCTCGTGGACAATACCAAGCTCCTTTCATTGACTGTTTTACCACTTTCCTAGGGTAACCCCCTATTCTGTAATTAGGAAGGACCATCAATGCATGTGCCAGAGCAGCGCGAGTCGTTGCGATACGATGATTGGGGCACTTCCATGATGGGCTTGGAGTTGAGGAGGACTGCAATGAAGTTTTACTTTCAGCAGTGACCAATGGTTTCACAGTTGTGGAATGGCAACAATGTGTGGCTTTCAGTGCGACGAGCTCTCGTGAATGGGAAGGCCTAAACACGAGTGACAGGATGTGGGTGTGGTGTGAGTAAAAGCGATAATATATTGAAAAGTTGGCGGCCATCTTAAAAGGAGCAAAGAGGCTCGGAGAAGAGAAGGAAAATAGATGAGAGCAGGGGATACAAAGAGAGGATCCAATAAGTATATTCCATGTGACAGCACAAATTATGAAATTTTTCTAATGCATAAAAAGCACATGTACTTGCACCTTTTTTTTAAAAAAAACATATTCTTGCTACATTTAAATGCATTTCCAACAACTAATGCAAACGTATTCCATATACCAAATATTTAGTTCGACAATCCTAACAAGGCTAGGATTGCGGATATAAAATCAAGGGTCCAAGTAACAGGGTAGGAGTCAAAAGTAATAAGCACTGAAAGAATACCCACAAGTTTCCAATACAAGGTCAGGTTTTGTTGTATGGGGAAATTGGTGATAATAACAGATTTGCCCAAACTTCTGACCTGTTAAAACCATTATGAAGGCGGTTGGTGTGAAGAATCCATTTCAACTCTTTATTCTGGAGCGAGTTGATGTCAGCACCTTTGGGTCGAGGGTTAATCACCGTGATTACTTGCCAAAGAAGATCATCCTCTGTGTGGCCTTTTTGTTGAAAATCATCCAACAATGGAAGCCATTCACTTTGCAGTGAATTCAACTTCTGTCAGCGGATGCGACTTCTGTGTTGACAGATCTGTATGCGTACTTTTTGAGTTGTCTGCCCAATATAGATCAATTGGCAAGGACATGCAATGGCATGTAAAACATTTACATTGTTATAATTTGTAAATTAATTCAACACAATGTTAATATGGTTGTGAGAAAATATTTTTGGGTCAGAACTGAAAGTACAGACGCTGCAAGTGCTGCATTTGAAATGCCACAACTGGGGCGGTAGGCCCCAAATTTCAGGTAAAGTTTGTGATGGCTTCATTGAGGGAAGGTTGGCTCTTATTAGGTGATCTTTAATGCTTTTTTTATTTTGCAAAATGCAAAAAGTGTTTTTTCAAGTCACCTGCTTTAACAACTGCCCAATGTTTGAGTATGCATTTCTTGATTTGGTTGGATAAGGGTGAGAAGGTGGTGATGCATACCATACAACTATTTGTAGCTTCTTTTGTAGGTCTCAGAGTCAATAATGTTTCTCGTGGACAATACCAAGCTCCTTTTATTGACTGTTTTACCAATTTCTTAGGGTAACCCCCTATTCTGTAATTTAGTACACAGAACTTTGGCTTCTGTAAAGTAGTCATGTTTGTGAGTAGAGGTCCTCCTAAGCCGGAGAAATTGGGAGAATGGCAGAGAGTCACATAGGGCACGAGGATGATGACTAGTGTATGCCAGAAGAGTATTTCTTTCTGTGGGTTTACGGAATAGTGATGTGAAAAGACAGTCAGTGGAAGATTGGATCATTAAATCAAGAAAAGGGATTTCAGTCCTACTGAGTGAAGATGAAAATCTAAGTCTACTGCAGTAGGTGTTTAACCAATTGAACAGAGTTAGAAAGGGTAGTTTCACACCCATTCCTGATCGTGTAAATATTGTTCCTAGTGAATGAGCTGAAGACCAACACTCCCAGTCAGGTCAGCCAGTAGCTGAAGTGGGCTGCCCCTATGCCTAAGGCTGGATGCTGTGGGGGTATAAGCAAAATGTGAATGACACTATGGCGGACAAATGGATGAAGAGGGCTCACTGAAAGTACCAGTGGTGGAATGTCTTACATTTCATTATACTGTATATTTTGCTGTGTTCCTATTGAACCTATGCTGTTGTTCTTGCAGGGATGTGGAATTCCTATAGCCCGACGCCCAGGACATATTGTTTGGGGTCAAGAGCAACATGTTTTAATGTGTATTTTGTCCTTGGGACAAGTAGGCCCAACCTCCTGCTGCACAAACCCTTTGGCTGCCAGTTTGCAGTAGCACATTAAGGGCCAGGGAAGGGCAATGTCTGAAGTTAAGTTATTATTTGTGTGCCTATGTTAATTCTGTTCAAACTTGTATTTATGGTTCATTAATTGAAAGCCTTTATTATTAGGGTGAGCGCTGTAAGTAAATGTAGGTTCTGATCGCACTACTGATAGTGGTTACAGTATAAAAATGTTTACTTACGGTTTCAAAGTTTAGCAATCTGAGGCTATGCAAAATGCTCCTAGAATGCTCTCTGATTAGATGCAAATATTTGCAGAAGCTTGAGAGCAAGATTAAGGAATCTTTGCTTTCAATATAAAATGTTCAAAAAAAATGAAAGTAGGAAAAAAACATTTTGCTAACTACTGTGAAATTTCAGGTACCGTTTCTTTGCAGCATCATTTAGTAAAATGTGTTGATGCATGCTAGTATTTCGCAAAAATATTCATATTGGAAAATCAGTGTAACCAGTTTCAAAAGGAATATGAGAATCATAAAAATAAACAAGCATTGGCAAAGCCAGTAGGTCGGAAATTAGTGATCAGCTTTTTAGTTTTGCCAATACATTTTGGCATGGTTTTTGTAAAGCCTTTTTGATGTGAGAGCTGCCTCACAATAACAAGCATTGACTAAAGCAAAAAAAGTCTAAAAAAAGCACACACTGGCACATTAGTTACTGCCACTGAACAAACCTTCTTTGAGTGCCTATATACTCCTTGTGAAAGAGCTTAATGCCGTCACTCACAGGGAAGCCAGCCGATACAGAGAGAGGGAGAGAGAATTTTAACAAACACAAAAGGTTGTGGTTAACGCCAGACCAAATTAGGGGCCCTAATATTGAAGAAAGTTTCAAAAGTGCACCCTTGGTATATGTCCTTGCATTAAGCGTAGCTGTATGGCTTTCATGAATTTACAAGAATTTATAGAAGTAGGGCAAGAAATGTACTCCTGGAAAATATTTGAAAACTGCAGTTTATCATGAGCAAATCTGCATGTGTAGATTTGCTCATGCGAAAACCTGAGTGTTTGTAAGGTCATTTTCCCATCAACCACTTTTTTCCCAACTCTGGAAGAAGGTTTACGTCTGCCATTGTCGGGAGTAAATTTCCAACATTTCTCAGTATGGGAAAAGATTAGAGAACAGTTGTTGAAAATCCTTAAACATGCAAGTTAGTAGATTTGCACAGACTTAAAGGGCATTCCAACCCTGGAACTATTGCTTACCACTACCTTCAGTCCCAGTATGTAGATCTGCAGCAACGTGACAACATAAAGGGATTGCTAGTATTCAAAAACTACTATGGTATGAGCCCTGGCATAATCAGAGAGGCTATATAAGAGCTCTTCTATAATGAGATTGCTGCCATAATTTGTCTCCAAACCACAAGGCACCAAAGGGAAAAGTGAATTTTGTTACAGGACAAGTAGATTTATGAAGCAACTTTCCCCATGGACAAGTAGATATTTTAATAAATTCCACACCCCTGTCTTGTCTATCAGTTTATGCAAACACTCATCCACACACTCATTCATCCATCCAACAAATCCCCTACAATTCATCCATCCACCCATGCAGTTGTTGCACATACACTAATCTATGCATCCTCTGGCTTATCCATCCATCCACTCATTTACACCTTTGCATTTTCACTACCCCACTGATCTCACCAACCCTATATATCAAATCACAATCCATGAAGATTAACTTTCAGTAAAACAAAACCTATTCCCATTGCCACCTTTAGTTTTTAATATATATACAATTGCAGCCTTGTGTCCGAGTAACAGTACATGAGAGTTTTTCTGGACCTTGAAGGTAGTCTCTGCAGTTTGGTCTATTAGCTTATTGCCTCTAGACAGTTGTTTTCCCGTTTGCATTACTCTAGCGAAAATTCTGCATATAAAGTATCAGGGGTGATTTGTGTGTTGTGAAGTTCAGCCTTGTAACCAATTGCAAAATAAAGATGTTTTTATCATTACTATTGTGATTATAAACGGAAGTAGGAGGTATTTATTATAGAATGTTTATAAGAGAGTATTTGCGCATTCACAGTAAGTGGCAATGTTCCCTTAAAATAAACACAGGGAACAAATTAATTTCACTGAGGAAATGCACTTGTCTTTATTGCTGTAAGGCTACGATGAATGCTCTTCAGGCTGCTGGAGGTTGCTCTTCCCTTGCAGCAGTGAGTGGAGTTCTTTTTAGTTATTTGGGGATAAATACAATCTTAAAAATGCACCTTTACACATGGGAGGTGACGTAGCACTTCAGAGGGTGGGTGGGGACTTATCAGGTAAGATGTCTCATACTAATAAAGGACACCAGCAACGCTTAGCTAATAGGAGTGATGCGCCATGTCATGTGGTAGAGGGAAGTAAGCAAGAGATACACAAGCAAGAGAGAGGAAGCAAGAGATAGTCAAGAGAGGCCGGGAGGAAAAGCAAGGGAGAGGGGGATGCAATTAAGAGAGCGGCAGATAAGGAAGAGCAAAAACAAAGGGAGAGAGAGAAAAAGGCAGAAGATTGCAAAAAAAAAAATAGACACAGCGTAAATCATACGTTCTTATATAGCGCCTTTCACCGTAAGGTCTCAATGCGCTTGCTTTGGGAACTCCTCCTGGCTTTTCCCTGCGAGATAACCCCTACTGGGCATGATAACCCCTACTGGGCATCCCCAAGTTGAAAGCCAGGCATCCCATCGCGGTGGGGCTGTAGTGGAGATTAAGCAAGCTATTGCCCAGAGTTGCAGATTGTGAACCCATGATTCGAGTAGGCACCGAGGCGAGAATTTTCGAGTCCGTGGACATTTTGAGGTCAAGACCCTGCAGCCGCGTCAGGGATTGATCCCTGGTCCCTGGTCTAACCGGTGAGCTACACTTTTCCGTGTCATGCAGGAGAAGCTAGAGAAGTACACAAACATAAAATCTCCCCTGCTTCCATCTCTATCCGCTTTCTCCCTTTAATTGGGAGTCATTGCCACGGAGAGACTGAAGTGAGAGCATTTCCGTGACATGCCATCGTGAGAGCAGCAGCATTTTCAAATCACATCAACCATAAGTAATAAGAGAGTACAATAGCAATGGCAACAATTATTCTGAACCATAACGCCATTACCACTTATATTTTGTGTTATTTAACATCATTCACGATTTTAGAATGTAACGAAAACAATAGAACATGTTTGCTTTTGTAAGTGATCATAGTGAGCCAGGAACTATGGAGAGGGCGTATTTTTAATAGAAAGTACTAAGGGCCTTATTAGGATGTCGAGGGACTGCTATCAGTGGCGGTCCACCTGACATCCAGAGAAATGGTCTGGCCGCCGGATTAAGATACCTGCGTTCAGAGCGCAGTGGGTGGGGGAAGACTGCTGCCTCGGACTGCCTCAAGGAGCCCATCGAGTGGTGATCAGACAGTAATCCATACAATGAAGGCAGTGCCTGCGTAGGCACCCCAGAATGGGTTACAATGTCCATTTCCTATGGCGGTCCCACTGCCATGAAAAGGCTGTCAGAAAGGTACTTTTGGGGCCCCCTAGCAGAGCCCCAATGGGCCTCCGCTATGTGGCTGGTGGGGGGCACAGGTGGTGCCCCATCCAAACATGCACAGTGTCAGGCACCACATGGTGCCTGGCACACAGTGCATGGATATTTAAAAACATGCCTTTTACTACTGCAGCTTGTGCACGTTTCCGACAGCCCACACGGTGGTCACATAATATGGCGGGTGGGGCCGCCGACTACTTTGCAGCCGTTCTTCATCCCGCTATGTTGGCGGTGGGACGCTTGTTTGACCGCCATTGTAATCAGGCCCTTAATGTGAAAAGGTTAAAGAACAGAAGCCTTTTTTTTAATTAAAATGTTTACATTTTAACTGTTTGGAAACACAGCCGAGACTGACACTAGCATGTTTGTAAATGCCTCTGGCTCTGTTCGTGTAAAGCCAAGCATGCGCCTATTAATATCCTGCAGCGATTTACTTTCTGTGCAAGTAAATCCCTGAAGTCTGGTGCAGCTGTACTGACCGTGAATGGGCTAAGCTAACGCTGCTGAGTTAAAAACCTAGCTGATATGTAGGGAGCATTCAAATAAGTGATTTTCCCATTTTAGGATTCGTTATTTACCACCAACTACAAGTTGGTGGTTAATTTCGAAAACCCTAAAAAATGCTAATTTATGCAAATAATAACAGTGCCATGTGGCAGACATACATGCCCTTAGGGCATGTATGTGTGCCACATGTGCATCCATACACAATTCAGGGGTGCAAAAGGGTGTCAAAGTGACACCCTGCCACCCTTCAATGTTTTCCCCCTTTTACCGAATCAGTATTTACTGATTTGGTAATTCCCATTCATTCCTATGGGCCTTAAGGCCCATAGGAATGAATGGGGAATACCAAACCGGTAAATACCGATTCGGTATTTACTGAATTTTACAGATTTGGTAAAATTTACCGATTGGATACCTACATAGCATTTACCGATTCTAAAATACCGAATCGGTATAATTCGGTATTTTAGAATCGGTAAATGCTGAATATCTACATCTGGCCCATAATATTGAGCATTTGAAAACATTCCCAATTCAAGTAAGAGCTTGATTAGGTGTAAGAAAAAACGTCAACTTCCAGACAGATTACATAAGTCTTGAAAATAGCATTTTCATGCATTTCCGTAGAACTGTAGAAGAAGATTGGGGCATATTACCAAGGGCATAATCGCCGCTTTAGCTGGAATTTTTCCTGTTAAAGCGGTGATAATTGTATCGCCCTATTACCTATCTGTCACTAACAGCAGTTAACGATAGCTAGTAGGAGATAGCGGGCATTTAGGTGCCCACTTTGCATGTCAGCTATAATTATCGCTAATGACATGCAAAGTGGGCGTGCCAAGATGTTAGCGATTGGAAACAGTCGCTAACATCTCTATCTCCTATTTATTTTAATTTTAATTTTATTTTGTGTCTTTTATAAAGTGCGCAGCTACCCCAACGGGGTGTCCCAGCGCTAAGTGATTGCGGATCTCAAGAAGGGACCAGAGATGGGCGATTAACGGCAGAACAGGAAGGTTTTCAGAGCGCAGCGAAATTCTTGTTCGGTCTTGCTCATGCGTAGTTTAAAAGGCAACCTATTCCACCGCTGGGCCGCACCTAGTTCAAAGGTTCTTCCTCCAGAGCGAGATTTTTTGAATCTCGGAATGACCAATAGGCCTTTGGAATTGGAGCGTAGAGAGCGGGAATTACAGTATGGACGAAGAATTGATCAGAGGTGAGCAGATCCGTTACCCTGGGTGGAGCGGTAGGCGAGTGTCATTGCCTTAAACTCGATACATTTGCTCATGGGGAGCCAATGCAAGTCATGAAGGTAGGAAGATATGGGGTGTCTCCGAGGGAGACCACCTATCAGTCGAGCAGAGGCATTTTGGGCGGTTTGAAGTTTGTGACAAAGGCCAGCTGAGAGTCCTAAATAAAGTCCATTAGCGTAATCCAGATGGGAGATGATCAACGCGTGGACTTTTGTCTTTCTATGGTCATTTGGAAGGTAATTAATCAGTTTTCTTAAAATTTTAATCTTGGAAAAACAGGCAGCTACGACTGATTGGACTTGACAGCTCAAGGATAGCTGTTGGTCCCAGCAAACTCCAAGATTCCTAACTGGCTCTTTAGGGATAGGGGCTAGGCTCAGATCAACCGGCCACCAGATGTTAGGGTCGAGAGGAGAAGGTTGATTAAAAAATAGCACTTCCGTCTTAGTGGCATTCAATCTCAAAGAGTTGCGATCCATCCAGTGAGCAATGTCTCGGATACAGGATTTGAGGGGATCAAAAGTGGTGGTGGAGGGGTTATCAAAAGTAAAAAGCAGTTGAATATCATCCGCATAGGATGTAGTTTTGATGTCGGTTTTAGAAATCTTCTCAGCTAGCGGAGAAAAATAAACATTGAAGAGTAGGGGGCTTAATGAAGAGCACTGGGGGACACTCCATTTCAATGGCTTTGGGGAGGACTTAAAAGGGGGAGTGTGCACTAGTTGAGTGCGGTTTGATAAGAAAGAGCTGATCCATTTGAGTACATTGCCCTGGATTCCAATGGATTTCAGACGATCCAGTAGGATTGGGTGAGAGACGGTGTCGAATGCTGCTGATAAATCCAGCAGCACCAACACCGCTTGCGATCCTTTATCTAGGGCCCATCGTACGGAGTCCGCCATCTCTATGAGGGCTGACTCCGTGCTGTATCCTTTATGAAAACCATGTTGGGAATCGTGAAAAAGATCATGGGTCTCAATGAAACTCGCAATTTGCTGATGTGCGAGCCGTTCAAGTATCTTAGCCGGGGCCGGGAGGAGGGATATTGGCCTGTAATTAACTGGATTACCGGGGTCGGAGTTGGCTTTTTTTAAAAGGGGAACAAGGTCGGCCTGTTTCCATTCTTCCGGGTAATGGCCTGTGCTAAGGGAAGCGTTCCATATTGTGTTAAGGTGGGGATTGAGGAGAGGGGCCAAGGCTTTAAATTGTTTTACTGGCCAGGGATCCACTGGGGATCCAGATCTGCATCTTAGCAGCTCCTGTAAGGAGGCCTCTTCCGATATAATATCAAAATCAGGGAGGATAGAACCAGACGTGGTGATTTCAGTATAATTCTCAGGGTGATTGGTATTCTCGCTGATGGGGAATGAGGCCTGTATCTGAGCAATCTTGTCCTCAAAAAATTCGGACAACTGGGAACAGAGTTCTTGAGAAGTAGGTTATTGTCGAATCAGAGCCTGAGGGTCAGTGAAGGATCTAACGATAAAGAACATTTCTCGTGGGGCATTGCTAGCTTTATTGATTTTCTCCGCTAAGAAACCTCTTTTGTGCTTAATGATTTGTTTTTGGTAGTCTTTAAGGGCCTTACGGTACGCCAATTTGCATTCTGCAGAATACCCAGATCTCCAGCGCCTTTCCAGTGCTTTACAGAGCGATTTTAGTTGACGTAATTCGTCAGAGTACCAGGCGGCTGCAGGTGAGGCCCTAAAGGTCTTTATAGATCTAAGGGGGGCTAATGCATCAATTGCATTAGTGATCCAGGTGTTCAAATTGGTGATACGAGAGTCTAAATTGATAGCAGGGGGGGTGGCTGCTGTCTTTAAGATGCTCTTCCATGGAGGACAAGGAGATTTTACTCCAATTTCTTCCTTGTACTCGTGGAATGGAAATAGGACGGTCTAAGCGGGCCAAGAGGATGGAAAAAGGAACTAGACAATGATCTGACCAGATAACTGGAAGGGGGGCTTCTATTGTTATATCTGGGAGATTAGAAAAGATTAAGTCCAGATTGTGGCCTGCCTTGTGGGTGGGATAAGCGACTAGCTGTCTCAAATTACAAGCAGCTAGAGAAGATAGAAAATTAGAGCTGGCTAAACAAGAGAGTTTGTCAATGTGTAAATTACAATGTCCGAGAACCGAGAAATTAGCGTACCGGGCACAGGACTGGGTGATGTAATCTAAAAGAGCTGGGAGGTGAGAGGGGCTAGAGGAAGGAGGTCTGTATAGAAGGAGACCTGAGAGGGATATAGAAGCCGAAAATTTCACACAAAAAGGAAGCCCATCGATACTATCGATAGGGTCGAAAGTCATGGATGAGATGGTCCACTTGTTTTTATAGATAATGGCCACCCCACCCCCCTTTTTACCACCTTGACGGTTAGCACAGATAATGCTGTAACCCTCTGGGATGGCCAGAGAGATGGCAGGGTTGGTATCTTCAGTAAGCCATGTCTCGGTCAGAAACAAAAGGTCCCAGTCATTATCTGATAGAGATTGATGGATGTTGAGAGAGTGCTTGACTAACGACCGGCAGTTAATCAGGGCGAGTTTAATGGATATAGACAGGTTAAGAGCTCTCAATAGTATCCGCCTAGGAGATTTAATAGGGGCAACTAGAGTGTTAAATGAGGAGTCACAGAATATACATTGGGTGTTCCCTCTGTATAGATCTAGAGGGTTGAGTTGATGCTGGACACATTCCTTAGCCAACTTTTGGAAATAATCGCGGTAAGCGCGATTATCTCCAAAAGCTAACGCCTGCCCAGAGCTGTTCTTAGCCATGTTATCCAATGGTAGGTGGATAACATGGCTAAGTGCATGAATGCATGAATATCGCTGACTTTACAGCGATATTCATGCATTTCGGCCAATTTTTATCGCTTAGGAGATAAACCTTGATAATAGCAAGGCTCCAAAGCGATAAAAATCGGCGGACCACAGCGATATTAAAATTGCTGCTAAACCAACATAGCGATAATCATCGCTAGTTGTTGGTAATATGCCCCATAATTTTTAACACTGAATTTGCAAACATTCTTTTGGAGAAAAATATAAATAGTATTCTCTACTATTGGAAAAGGTAGAAAAACACTCAAGCTCATGAGCTGGAAATATTTCATTCAGAAAACAAAGGCAGCCCACTGTGACAATGCGCTTACCATTGAACTTGCTATGTTATGTGCTAGCGTGGATGCTACAAAGGTTCATTTCCAAGGAAACTAATAGTTTCTAAAGAGATGGATGCAAACAAATCACATTGCTCTAAAATTTGCTGCCTATAACATATGATACTAAAAGTCCTGAGCACAATGATCATAGAAAGTAGAGTCAGAAAAGAAATAGAAAAACAATGGCTTTCCAGATGAATATTGAGGTTGTGAATCCACCCATGTACATCCTATTAGAAACAAAGGTACAATGCTGCATGCAATCAAACTTATTATACACAATAATAAGGCCTACGTGGTACTAAAACAGGACGAAAATAGACCGGGAAATAGATAATAGTTTGATGAAGCAATCAGCGAACAATGAAATGTGTGCCAAAGTGTATGGACAGTGGTCTTAGCAATACATGAATCAATGAGTACTGAATCTAAGGCTATAGAATTCAGATAGTCAAAGCCTGCAAACTAATAAAGAAGTAAAAAGGGCCATTATTATCATGTAGTGACGGGCTATTTTTTCATCGAAGACTAAAGCAACATCAGTTCTAACTGCTTATAAGAAAATAAAGCGATGTAGTCAGTCAGTGTTAGATGGCAAAGCCTATGATTCAATAAGCCCAAATTTCGAAAATTAGGCATAATCAATCCATTTAATATCCTGGATTGAGATAATCGCATGTGCACCTTAAAAATCAATCAATCAATCTGTTTTTTTTAACCTTGCTTATGACCCGTGAGGGTATCCCAGTGCTACAGGTGTTAAGCCTAATGGCCAGGTCTTGATTCTCTTCCTAAAGTCTGTCAGAGATGGTGCGGTTTCGAGGTGGAGGGGGAGAGCGTTCCAGGCTTAAGCAGCAAGGTGGGAGGATAAATATCCCCAGGCGCAGCAGCAATGGTGTCTGGTTGAGGGTGAGTTCGGTGAAGCCGCGGTTTCTGGGTGGTAGGTGGAAATTCAGGCAGTAATTCATGCATTGTGGAGAAGTGTGGCTCACTGGTTAGAGGAGGCAGATCTTGATGCAGGGTCAGACCCGGGACCAGGGTTCAATTCCCGACGCGGCAGGGTCTTGAGCTAAAAATGTCCACGGACTCGATAATTCTCGCCTCGGTGCCTACTCAAATCATGGGTTCACACTCTGCAACTCTGGGCAATAGCTAGCTTAATCTCCACTATGGCCCCACCGCGATGGGATGCCTGGTCTTCACCTTGGCGATGCCCAGTAGGGGTTATCTCGCAGGGAAAGCCAGGGCGGGTTCCCAAAGCAAGCGCTAAGAGATCTGTCGGTGATTTGGCGCTATGTAAATCGAAATTAACATAACGTATGCAGGTCCTTGGTCATTGAGGGTTTTGTAGGCATGTGTCAGGAGCCTGAAATGGCATCTCTGCTGGACGTGGAGCCAGTGAAGTCCTCTCAGGTGCTGAGTGATGTGGGACCCTTTTGGTCAGGTTGAGGATTAGTCTAGCTGCTGTGTTCTGGGTCATCTGGAGTCTTCTCATGAGCTTGTTGATGTTTCCGGCAAAGAGGGCCTTGCCGTAGTCGAGGTGGCTGGTGATGAGGACCTACGTCATTGTTTTCCTGGTGTTGATGGGTAGCCAATTGAAATTTTGCAGAGCGTTCGGAGTATGAGGAAGCAGTCTTAGAAGACAGCATTGATCTGTTGTTTCAAGGAGAGTCCACTATCTATGATGATGCCAAGGTTGCAGGCATGGTCTTCAGGTGTAGGTGCTGGGCTGAGTTCTGATGACCACCGGAGTCATTTCGGAGAGCGGTGTGTCTGCCAAAGATCAGCACTTCAGTCTTGTCCATTTTTATCTTTAGGCAGTTGTCTTTCATTCAGTTTGTGACACTCCTCATGCAGTTGTGGAAGTTAGCTTTTGATGTGATGGGACCCGCTGAGAGTGAGAGGACGAGCAGGGTGTCATCGGCATAGGAGATGCTGTTGATGTTGTGGGCTCTAACTATGTCTGATAATGGCGTCATGTAGATGTTGAAGAGGTTACGGGCTGAGGGATTAACCTTGAAGCACACCGCAGATGGTGAGCTTGGGCTGTGAGGTGAAGGGAGTGAGTCGGACACTCTGAGTGTGCCCCATGAGGTACTATACCATCCCACTAAGAGTGCCATCTTTGATTCGTATCTGCTGTAGTTGGCCGATGAGTGTGTTGTGGGAGCCTGTTTCGAAGACTCCATAGAGGTCTAGAAGGATCAGGGCAGCTGATTCTCCTCTGTTGAGTAGTGTGTGATGTCGTCAGTTGTGATGATCAGGGCTGTTTCAGGTGGCTCTGAAACCTGATTGAGAGGGGTGGGGTAGGTTGTTTCTCTTCAAGTGTTTGGTGGGTTGATGGTTGATGGCCTTTTCCAGGACTTTGCCTGGAAACAGGAGCAGT
Organism: Lissotriton vulgaris; assembly: GCF_964263255.1. Classification (NCBI taxonomy): domain Eukaryota; kingdom Metazoa; phylum Chordata; class Amphibia; order Caudata; family Salamandridae; genus Lissotriton; species Lissotriton vulgaris. Next base: position 134,459,954 of record NC_141690.1, read on the forward strand.
GAGATGCAGTTGTAGTTCTGGAGATCGTTGGGGTTTGCAGCTGGGTTCTTGAGGTAGGGTCTGACCTCTGCATTTTTCCATTCATCGGGAAAGGCGACTGTGGTGATGGAAGATTTGAGGATGGTTTTGAGCCAGTGACTAATCTCGACATTTACGAGGTTGAAGAGTTGTTGCGGGCATGGGTCGGTGGGTGCTCCCAAGTGGATGGATTTCATTAAGGTGGTAGTGTCTGGTATGCTGCGTGTGCCCATAAGGTGAGCGGGTGGTCGGCGGCGATATTCATGGGAGTGGGGATGCTGATGAGGTCGGTGGATTGGGGATCGAAGTTCCTGTGACGTGTACCTTGGTCTGGTTGGTGCTGGCCTCGAGGCAGAGTTTCAGGGCCTACTTTTTCTTGACTTTGAGTTGGTGGTGGCAGCAGTTGAGGATGGTCTTGAAGGTGCCTCAGTTGATGTTGTTTCTGCTGAAGAGCTATTTTCTTTCCAGTTGTTTGTATCTTCGTTTCACTGCGCTGATTTCAGGGGTTTACCAGCAAGCTCATTTGGTGGGGCTATGTGTTTTGGCAGGTTAGGTGGGGGCGACTCAATCGGTCGCTCTGGTGACCATGGCACTGAAGTTCTGTACTGCCTGATCTAGGCTGCTGAAGATGTCCGGCTGGGAGCTGCTGAGGGTGTCGCTCCGTCGGTGCTGTGTGATCTTGGTCCAGCTGTGGAAGGTGGTGACTGGGGGGTGCATGAGGCACCAACGAAGGTGAAGTGTACGATGGAGTAATTGGACCAGGTGAGATTCGAGCTGTGGCTGTATTTGACTCTTTTGCTGTCAGTGAAGATGGGGTCCAGCTTGTTTCCTGCTTTGTGCATGGGGTCTGAGATTAGCAATGTGAGGCCGATGTTGTTCATTAGTTCAAGGAGATCTGTGGAATTGGTGTCAGTGGGGTCATCCAAGTGAAAATTAAGGTCTCCCAGGAGGAAGCCGTGTTCAGATTCGATGGCGAGCAGGGTGATGAATTTTGTGACGGCATCGCTGAGGCTGGCGTGTTGTCCTGGGGTCCATATGAAAGGATGCCTCTGAAGGTGATTTTGTTGTCGGTATGGAGTTGGAAGTTCAGGTGCTCCATGATTGGTGTGGTTTTGTCGTCCGCAGTCATACGGGTGATGGATTCCTTGTGTATCATGGCAATGCCACCAGCTTGTTTGTTGGTGCAGTCGTGGTGCTTCATCTTATATCCATTGGGTGTTGCAATGGTGATGTCAGTGGCACATCTGGGGGTGAGCCAGGTCTCAGTGATGAAGTTCACTTTGGGATGAGAGTGGAGATGGTTTCACAGACTTCGGTGACGTGCTTGCAGAGTGATTTGGGGTTGATCTGGAGGCATCAGACAACACCCTCACTACCACCGAACACCTCCACTTCCAGATACACATCGACCCCAAGACCACAATTAGAGGCACCCTCATCTACAGACCCCCAGGACCCCGCACACAATTCAGCGAAGACATCACCGACTTCATCAGCCCACACGCCCTCTTCTCCGAGGACTACATTCTCCTAGGGGACCTCTACTTCCACCTGGAGAACAACAACGACAGCAACACCACCACCCTTCTGGACAACCTCGCCAATCTCGGACTCAAACAACTGGTAAACACCCCCACCCACTACGCCGGACACACACTCGACCCAATCTTCTCCTCCAGCAAGCACGGCTCCTTCAATCACGCCACAGGACTCCACTGGACGGACAACAGCTCCGTCCACTTCAACTTCAGAAAGACCACGAACCACCACCACCCACAAAAAGTCCCCCGCAGAAACTGGAACAAACTTACCGTCGACCAGATCACCACATTGCTAAACCAAAACCCTCCCGCCAAACCCTCGGACCCAAATCAAGCAGGCATCAATCTCGCACAATGGATCACCCACTGCGCTGACAAATTAGCACCCTTCAAAAAGCAACACAACAAGCCAGATAACAAAAAAGCCTCCTGGTTCAATGACGACCTCAAGAACTCCATAAAGAACTGCCGCACCCTCGTGAAAGCCTGGCGAAGAAACCCAACCACAGAAAACATGACCGCCCTCAAGGACGCCACCCGCAAACACCATCAGCTGATCCGATCCACCAAGAAATCAGCATTCAAGGATCGACTCGACAACAACGCCCACAACAGCAAAGAACTCTTCAGCATTGTCAAAGAGCTCACCAATCCCAGCGCCGGCACCAACGACATCACTCCCTCTCAAGACCTCTGCGACTCTCTAGCCTCATTCTTCCACAGAAAAGTCGCTGACAGACATAACAGCTTTGGTGACCAGTCCACCCCCCTTAACACCGAACTGAATCACCCCACCACCACCCTTTGCGCCTGGAACCTGATCAGCACCGAAGACACCATCCGCTTGATGAACTCCATTCACTCCGTATCACCAACCGACCCATGCCCCCACCACATCTTCAACAAGGCCGACTCCATCATCGCACCCCATCTCCGAGATATCATCAACTGCTCCCTCAACACCGCTACCTTCCCGGAAAGCTGGAAACATGCCGAACTCAGTGCCCTCCTGAAGAAACCTACAGCAGACCCCACTGAACTTAAGAACTACAGCCCCATCTCGCTCCTCCCTTTCCCTGCCAAAGTCATAGAGAAGGCCGTCAACAGTCAGCTCGCCGCCTTCCTCGAATCTAACGGCTCCCTCGACCCCTCACAGTCCGGATTCTGAGCCAAACACAGCACCGAGACCGCCCTCATCGCAGCCACAGACGACATCCGAACACTACTCGACAACGGGGAAACAGCCGCCCTCATCCTCCTGGACCTCTCCGCAGCGTTTGACACGGTCTGCCATAGCACCCTTGTACAACACCTCAGCAACGTCGGGATACAAGGAAAAGCATTGGATTGGATCATATCGTTCCTCGCCGGAAGAACACAGAGAGTCCGCCTCCCCCCTTTCAGATCAGAGGCCACCAAAGTCATCCGCGGCGTACCACAAGGATCATCGCTCAGCCCCACCCTCTTCAACGTCTACATGAGCCCCCTTGCATCCATCGCACGCCAACACAACCTCAACATCATCTCCTACGCTGACGACATACAGCTGATCCTCTCCCTCACCAAAGACCCAAACACCGCCAAAACCAACCTAAACGAAGGGATGAAAGACGTAGCCGATTGGATGAAGAACAGCCGCTTAAAACTGAATTCAGACAAGACGGAAGTCCTCATCCTTGGGTCATCCCCCTCCGCATGGGATGACTCATGCTGGCCACCGGCCCTAGGCAGTGCGCCCAAACCAACGGACCATGCTCGCAACCTGGGATTCATTCTAGACTCCTCTCTCTCGATGACCAGACAAGTCAACGCCATCTCATCATCATGCTTTAACATCTTAAGCATGCTCAAAAAGATCTTCCGATGGATCCCCACCGAAACAAGAAAGACGGTCACCCAAGCACTTGTCACAAGCCATATGAACTACGGAAACACCCTCTACGCCGGAACCACAACCAAATTCAGAAAAAACTCCAACGCATTCAGAACGCCTCCGCCAGACTCATCCTAGACATACCCCGCCACAATCACATATCCGGTCACCTGAGAGACCTTCATTGGCTCCCCGTCAACAAGAGAATAACATTCCGCCTCCTCACCCACGCACACAAAGCCCTCTATGGCCTAGGACCCAAATACCTCAACACGCCCTTGACCTTCTACACCCCCACCCGCCAACTACAATCGTCCAATCAAGCCCTCGCCGCGATTCCATGCATCCGAAGAACCACCATGGGAGGAAGATCTTTCTCCTACTTAGCGCCCAAAACCTGGAACTCTCTCCCCACCCACCTCCGCCTTACACAGAACCACCTCTCCTTCAGAAAACAACTTAAAACTTGGCTATTTGATAAGTAACGAACCCCCCCCCCCCTCAAGCGCCTTGAGACCCTCCGGGTGAGTAGTGCGCTATACAAATTTTTGACTTGACTTGACTTGACTTGAGTTGCTCGTTAGAGGTTCTGTTGTGCAGGGACAGCATATCAAGGGTTTCTGTGAGGGTGGTTGGTACTGGGGTGAAGATGAGCCAGCAGTGGAGGCAAGAGAAAGGTCCTGCTCTGGAGCAAAGAGATGTGAGGCAGCAGTTGTTGTTGCGGCTGGGGTCCAGGGTGCAGAGATATGCCATGGAGTACCTAGTGGGTTTGGCGGGCTAGGGTTCCTGGTGCTGGGTGTGGTCCAAGTTGGGATTGGCGCAGACAGGCTTGCCTATGTGCATACATCCACTGTGTGGTCACACAGGGGCCTCCATAAGAGTTCCTGAGAAGTGGGAGGGGCTGGCCGGGAGGCAGGAGGGCCTGGAACAGGAGAAAGCCTGTGGGGACAGGAGCCTATGGGAAAAAGCAGGAGGGAACGGGCTGCGAGTGAGCTGGGAAGTGCACCCAACCCCAGTGGAAGACTAGCCCAATTACAAAGTGCCCAAAAACTACAGACAGCCCAAATAAATAGTAAAATCAGCAAAGATAAACAGTAAATCACCAACAATTGCAGACCAAAAGTAAATTTAGAATTAAATGCAGAGACTCTGGAGTCCAGGAGGAGAGATTACCACCTGGGACAGCAAACTAGGTGGCTGTTAGATTTGGGGGTCTCTAGTTGGCAGAGGTAGGTACTTGTTGATTGATTGATTTTAATACTTATATAGCGCATGCTGTCACCCTACGGGTATCCTGGCACTTCAGACTAGGGAGAATTGACCAGAGTGGAGTAAGTCAAGCCGGACAAATAGGATACATTTCTATTTTCTCTGACCTGTTGTTAGCTGTTTTATGAATCTGAGCACTTAACCACTGCTGATCAGTGCTAAAGTGCATATGCTCTCCCTATTGTAAATTGATGTATGGATTAGTGATTCCATGATTGGCTGGTTTGGTTTACTTGTCAGACACTAGTAGAGTGCACTGAGTGTGCCCAGGGCTTGTAAACCAAATGCTGCTGGTGGGCTTGCAGCACTGGTTGTGTCACCCACAGAAGCAGTCTGTAAAATTGTGTCTCAGGTCTGCCATTGCAGAGCCGGTGTGCAGTCTGGTCCTGTCATGTTGACTGGGCAAGTGCATTAACTTGCCAATCCATAAACCTTCCCTTTTTTTCATATCAGACACCCCTATGGTAGGCCCAAGGGCTGGGTGCATTGTGAGTATAAGGTAGGACAAGCCCTGATGTGTGTGGTATGTCCTAATAGTGAATTACAGCCATTTTCATTTTTCACTATTGCAAGGCTACCTAGTCCCCATAGGGCAAAATGGGCAGTTAGATTAGAATATTACATTTTATAATCTTAACTGATTTAGGGAACTAGGAAGAGATTTGAGTTTAGAATGCCTGAGCTCAGAATGATAAAATACATCTTTTAGTGAAGTTGGTTTTAACATTCTGTGTTTGAAAACACCACTTTTAGAAAATAGGTATTTTCTTGTCTAACTATCCAAACCTGCCTCTGCTAGGTTGTGTATTCCTTGTCTGGAGTTTGAGTGACAGGGGCTGGGGAATTCCAGCAGACAGGGTGAGTCAGCACAGGGCTGAATATAGAGATCTGCATGTAGATGGATGGGAAGAGTTGCACCTGGGACCTGAATAGGGCTGTGCCTGCCTTCCACAATGCCAGCTCCACCCCCTGTGGTGCGTCTGATGTCCCTGGCCAGAGTGCTCCAGGACTGACCAGACTGGTTTGGACTAGGCAAAGGCCTCTCTGCCTTCAGAGAAAAATGAGAAACTGTGTATAAAAGAGGAGACCCAGACCCCAGAGAATTAGATCTCTTTTGGACAAGAAGAAACCTTTGCTGAGGAGTGGAACCGGAGAGACTGAAGAGAGGCTTAGCTGAAGTGCTGCTTGGGGGATTGGCCTGCAGGTGGTGCCTGACTGTCAAAGAAATGAGAAAGGAACTTAGGGCCAGATGTAGGTAGCCCTTTACCGATCGGAATCGGCCGAAAATACCGATTTTCGGCCGTTTCCGATCGGTAAAGGGCTATTGAGATGTAGATGCACATTTTCGGTAATTTTACCGAATCGGTATCATTACCGAATCGGTAAATTTACCGATTCGGTAATATGTACCGAATCGGTAAAATAATTACCGATTCGGTAATATTTACCGATTCGGTAAAATTACCGAAAATGCAATGTAGGTAGGCAATGTACCTTCTGCACATGGCTTACAGAATCGGTATTTTACCATGGAATACAAATCCATGGTAAAATACCGATTCCGGTGTGCATGCACATGTGTGCATGCACACCTATGTCATGTGACAGGCAGACCTGCCCTTAGGGCAGGTATGCCTGCCACATGGCACCTGTGCCTGTTTTGGGGGTGCCAGAGGGTGTCAAAGTGACACCCCCTGCACCCTTGTGAATTCTTTAATTACCGATTCGGTAAATACCGAATCGGTAATGCCTAATCATTCCTATGGGCTTCAAAGCCCATAAGAATGAATGGGCATTACCGATTCGGTATTTACCGAATCGGTAATTAAAGAATTGTTAAGGATTCGGTAACGAATCCAGATGTTGGGACCTACATACCATTTACCGATTTTGAAATACCGAATCGGTAGGATTCGGTATTTCAAAATCGGTAAATGGGATTTACCTACATCGGGCCCTCAGTGTGCTTTATTCAACTTGTGAAGGATCTCCAAGGGTTTGAGAGAAGAGCTTGCCTCCTGCTGAAGACTCAGGGACAACAGACTTCAACCACCATCTCCCCAAGAGTTCTCTGGAAGTGCCTGCAGCTGTTTTGGGGCTTCTGAGGGACTGCGTGTCGCAAGAAGCTGGAAGCGCGACTCACGAAGAAGAAGCGTGTCGCCATTGCAGCTGCGGCCGTCGCATTATGGAGATGTCAATGATGTAGCTGTTGCACTGCGCCTCATCACAAGAAACGTCTTGCAACATTGAAGAAGCGCGTCGCAGCAACTGCTGTCGCATCACTGAGCAAGGTTGTCGCGGCTGTAGCTGTCGCATTGCACCGCATAAGTGCCTTGCATCTATGGATAAGTGTGCCGCCGTATTAGCTGCTGTCGTTGCATCACTGAATAAGGGTGTCACCGCTGCAGCTGTCGCATCGAGCTAAATGGTCTCACATCACCGGAGAAGAGTGTTGCCGCCAAAGCCGCTGTCGTAGCATCACTGAACAGGGGTGTCGCCGCTGCACTGTCGTATCGAGTCGAGACATCTCGCAACATCGGAGGAGCGTGCCGCATTAAGAAAGAAGATGCCATCTTTGTTTCTTTGCACCAAATCTTCAAGCGTCACTGTCTGTGCGTGTTAGGAACTACTGCCTCACCATCCCTGCAACACTTTCGTTGTAGAAGCGTTACGCATCTTAAGGTACATTGACTCAAAGTGTCGCCTTTTAAGAACTAACCTAATTCTACCATTTTAAGTACAGTATTGTGGATTTTTGTCATTTGTGGTCTTGTGTTAAATCTTTATAAAGAATACTTATTTTTAATATACAATTTGTGTGGTTTCCATCTGTAGTGTTGTCACTTGATTACTGTATGTGTTCACAAATGCTTTACACACTGCCTCTGAGATAAGCCTGTCTGCTCGTGCCAAGCTACCAAGGGGGTGAGCAGGGGTTATTATAGGAGTGTACCCCCTTATCCTGACTAGAGGCAAGGGTCCCTATTTGTCCTGTAAAAAGGGCCAAGTCCAACATTGGTGAACTAGGAGAATCCCTGGCAGCGGGGGTGAACTGGCAGCCACAGGGAGGTGAAAAGAGTGAAGGCAGGCACTTTATTAGGGAGCCAAGGTGACTGTCAAGTCAAGTCAAGTCAAAGAATTTATATAGTGCGCTACATACCCAGAGGGTCTCAAGGCGCTTGAGGAGGGGTGGGGAATTACTTGTCAAATATCCATGTTTTAAGTTGCTTTCTGAATGCTAGGTGGTTCTGGGTAAGGCGAAGGTGAGTGGGAAGTGAGTTCCAGGTTTTAGCTGCCAGGTAGGAGAAGGATCTGCCTCCCATGGTGGTTTTGTTGATGCGAGGTACCGTGGCGAGGGCTTGGTTGGATGATCGTAGCTGGCGGGAGGGGGTGTAGAAGGACAGTCGTGTGTTGAGGCATTCTGGTCCGATTTCGTAGAGTGCTTTGTGTGCGTGGGTTAGGAGCCGGAAAGTGATCCTATTATTGACGGGGAGCCAGTAGAGGTTTTTCAGGTGACCAGAGATATGTTCTTTACGTGGGATGTCTAATATGAGCCTGGCTGAGGCGTTTTGGATTCGTTGGAGTTTTTTCTGGAGTTTAGCGGTAGTACCGGCGTAGAGGGTGTTTCCATAGTCCAGTCGGCTCGTGACCAGAGCGTGGGTGACCGTTTTCCTAGTTTCTGTGGGGATCCAACGAACTGTTTTTTTGAGCATGCAAAGAATGTTGAAGCAGGATGAAGAGACGGCGTTGACTTGTCTGTTCATTGAAAGTGAGGAATCCAGGATGACGCCCAGGTTCCGTGCATGGTCTGTCGGGATGGGTGCTTTTCCAAGGGCTTCTGGCCACCACGAGTCGTCCCATGCGGAGGGGGAGGTACCTAAGATGAGGACTTCTGTTTTATCTGAGTTCAGTTTCAGACGGCTGTGTTTCATCCATTCGGCTACTTCTTTCATTCCTTCGTGTAGGTTAGTTTTGGCGGTGCTAGGGTCATTGGTGAGTGATAGGATCAGTTGAGTGTCGTCCGCGTAGGAGATGATGTTGAGGTTGTGTTGGCGTGCGATGGCCGCGAGGGGGCTCATGTATACGTTGAAAAGGGTGGGGCTGAGTGAAGATCCTTGAGGTACGCCGCAGATGACTTCAGTGGCCTCTGACTTGAATGGTGGAAGGCGGACTCTCTGGGTTCTTCCGGTGAGGAACGAGGTGATCCATTCTAGTGCTTTTCCTTGGATTCCGATGTTTCTGAGGCGCTGTAGAAGGGTGCTGTGGCAGACTGTGTCGAAGGCTGCGGAGAGGTCGAGGAGGATGAGGGCGACTGTGTCTCCATTGTCCAGAAGAGTTCGAATGTCGTCTGTTGCAGCGATGAGGGCGGTCTCCGTGCTGTGTTTTGCTCGGAAGCCGGACTGTGAGGAGTCGAGGGAATTGTTGGCTTCGAGGAAGGCGGCGAGCTGGTAGTTGACAGCTTTCTCGATGACTTTGGCCGGGAATGGAAGGAGCGAGATGGGACGGTAGTTTTTGAGTTCGGTGGGGTCCGCTGTGGGTTTTTTCAGAAGGGCGCTGAGTTCAGCGTGTTTCCAGCTTTCCGGGAAGGTGTCGGAGTTGAGGGAGCAGTTGATGGCGTCTCGGAGGTGCGGTGCTATGATGGAGTCTGCTTTGTTGAAGATGTGGTGAGGGCATGGGTCTGTGGGGGATCCTGAGTGGATGGAGTTCATCAGGCGGATGGTGTCCTCAGTGGAGATTGGGTTCCAGTCGTTAAGGATGTTCGGGGGGGGTGAAGGTCCAGCATGTGGTTGGGTGGGTTGGTCTCCGGGTTGGTTGTCGAAGCTGTTGTGGATGTCTGCAATTTTGTTGTGGAAGAATGAGGCTAGGGAGTCGCAGAGGGCTTGAGAGGGGGTGATGTCGTTAGAGTTGGCTGAGGGATTGGTAAATTCCTTGACGATGTTGAAAAGTTCCTTGCTGTTGTGGGCGTTGCTGTCTAGTCGGTCCTTGAAGGCAGTTTTCTTGGCCTTTCGGATCAGTTGGTAGTGTATGCGGGTGGCGTTTTTGAAGGCGTTCTTGGTGCTGGTGGTTGGGTCTTTTTTCCAGGCCTTCTCAAGGGAGCGGCAGAGTTTCTTGGATTTCTTAAGATCATCGTTGAACCAGGAGGCCTTCTTGCTGCTAAGTTTGGTTTGTCGTTTTTTCAGTGGTGCTAGGATGTCGGCGCTGTTGGATAACCATAGTGTGAGGTTGGTGGCGGCTTGGTCGGGGTTTGAGGAGTGGGCTGGGGGGTTTAGAAGAAGCGATGAGGAGATCTGGTCGATGGTGATTTTGTTCCAGTTTCTTTGCAGAGTTGGTTGGGGGTGGTTGTTGGGTTTGGGCTTGTTGTAGGTGAAGTGAACGCAGCTGTGGTCGGTCCAGAGGAGAGCCGTAGTGTGTCTGAAGGAGACATGATTGCTGGAGGTGAAGATTGGGTCGAGTGTGTGACCTGCGATGTGGGTGGGGGAAGTGACCAGTTGTTTAAGTCCGAGGTTGGCGAGGTTGTCCAGAAGGGTGGTGGAGTTGTGGTCGTTGTTCTTTTCAAGGTGAAAATTGAGGTCTCCCAGAAGGATGTAGTCTTTGGAGGGGAGCGCGTGTGGAGTGATGAAGCGTTGGAGAGGGGAACGGCAGGCTAGATAAAAGTTCAAGTGCTGCCTAGCTGACCTGCTGCACTTGACCTGGCAGGACCTGCAACTGGCAATATCAACCACAGAATATCAAAGGAACAAATATTGAGGACAAAATAAGATTGACTGATAAGTGTGAGTAATTGGGCACTGCCACCACATTAATCCTTTTCCGCCCCGGCCGCAAGGTGACCGGGGCGGAAAAGCGGCGGACGGTCTTTCCGTCCGCCGCGGTCCCCCCGCCATTCTAATATGGTGGGGGGGAATTCAGGACAGGATGTCAGGTGGATGGCCCCCGCCAGGCCAGCGGTGACTACCGCCAGCCTGGCGGGGGCAATCCGCCTGACATCCTAATGGGCCCCTAAGACTTCAGAAGTTCTCCTTTTCTTCAAGAAACAGATCAACTGATGCCATACCAAAGATCTAAGACCTGGGAGGCACCTCTTGGGGACCTGGAACTTACTGCAAAGGCTGGCAGAGCTCAGGCATGTCCATTTGAAGAATCAGGCAGGTCTAGTACTGTAGGTCAGCTAGGCAATTGCAGCAAGGCTTCTGGAGCTTGTTGTGTCCATGTAGCTCAGAACAGAAGGCCAGCTAACTATCCCTTTGTTAGAGTCACTGTGGTAGCCTGGGGTGAAGGGAGCAGATCCAGTCTTCCTTCTCAGACATCAGGGCAGGTTTCAGTCAGCAGGACAGTCCTCTGGCTGCTCAGCGGTCCTTCTTCTGTAGTGTCTAAAGGTCCTGGAGTGTACTGAAGAATGGCTCTGAGAGTCCTAGTTTCAACCTGGTGCCAGCTTTGAAGTGGGAGATGCTTCTGGCGTCCCCCTTTCCACAAGGTGTCTGTAATTTCCTGCTTCCCTACCCTGGTCCCAGTTATTTACCATCCACATTTGGCTAGTGTGAAGTTCTTTGTGTGAGTTGGGGCAGAGTATTTAAAGTGCAAGTGGGGCTGTGCGCACCCCTATCCTGCCAACACCCATTTTCTCTATGTCTGGAAAGAATACATAAAGGCCAACTTCCAACAACATATTGTCATATGCCCCAGAAAAGGCTGCTGGCCACCCAATGGTTAGTTGCCAAGAAAATACTAACTTTCTTAAGTGGCATTTTTAGAATTGGGACTGAAAATCTGACTTTACCATTAAAGAGGATTTTAAATTACAATTCCCTATACACCAAACATGACTTTTCTACCTGCTCCTAAACAAAAGGTAACATATTAAATGTAATAAGGTAGCCCAATGTTATCCTAAGGGAGAGATAGGCCACACAGTAATGAATAACACACTTGTGAGATTTTTACTACCAGGACATGTGTAACAAAAAAGTACATGTCCAAGTTTTTAAATACAATGCTGTAATACAGGGGCTGTTTTAGAGCCTCCCTAGGGGTCACTTGTATTTATACAAAAAAGGATTTTTAGGCTTGGCAAAGGGTATATTTTGATAAGCCGAATTGACAGTTTAAGATGTGGAGGTAAGAATAGTGATTCTATACTTCCCTTTATGCACTTACTTTTCAATATTTTGACACTCAATATTTTTTCTAGATATTATTGTACCACAGTAATCTGGGGATCGATGTTCAGCAGCACAATTGAGGAACATAGTTATAATTCTGCCTATTTGGCAAGTTGTTGAGCAAATTGTGCACAACCCCACCAGGGTTAACACCTTCCATGCTCATGACGAGCTCAGCTCATGTGCTCATGGCGGATTGAGCTTGTCATGACCGTTAGAACGCTTGCATGCTGGGCAAATTCCCCTGCTGTGCGAGCGTTCTAAAGAAACGGGTGTGGTCATGACGAGCTCAACTCTTCATGAGCACAAGACCACCGTGGCTCATGACGAGTTGAGCTCGTCATGAGCACCGGGGCCCTGCACACGCCCCCTCTCCCCCAGCACAGCGGGGGAATATGCCCCGCAGGGAAGGGGTTAAGCACAATCTGATCAACAACATTTCAACATATTTCATTCAGTGTGTGTCTGAATTCTTTGTGGTACCCCTGCGGTATTGCATCTTATCCTATTTTGTCATTTATGTTTTAACTTTTTGATATACTTTCCCAATATTAATGTTTCCGCATGGAGAACTTATTGCAAAGATGCCATTCGATGAATTAAAATTAGTAACCCTTTGCAACTGGCTTTTAATCTGATCGTGTTTAGAGAATGGGCTTCAATACAAAAAGCACATCCACTACATTTGCCAGCACATTTCAAAAGCCCAGTTAGCAAAGTAAGTCTCCATTGTGTTCGATGGGTGGTGGTATTTTTCATAGTCTTCATAGACCTAACCACCAAATTACAGCTGTCTTTGATTCTTTTAAATGTAAATACAGGTTTTACTGAGGAATCAAGAGCACTCTGAACAGAATCCCAATGTTTTTTGGCAACTTTTTGATCAGTTTGACAACAGCGCAGGACCACCCTTTGAAACTTGCAGTCTTGCACAGAAATTCGTAAAAATGTGCCTGGCAGGGGAGAACTCCCGGTGTGTCGTATTTTATATTTTGCATGCCGCCATGTTAAGACACCACTCTGTGCATATGGGAGATCCATCGCGTTAAACGAACCCAAAAAGCCAGTGCAGTAAAGGGGATGTCTCAGCTACATCAGGGATTTGAGAAAAGGTCTGCCAAATTGTAAATCAGGCCATCAGAAGACTTTTGAATAATTATGTATACATAAATGTGCACAGTGCAAAATTGCCTTGAATTTAATTTCAGATTTCCATAAATATTGAAATGTTTCTTTCCTTTGAAGGAATCTCTGTGGCCATGTTTATTTGGGCTAATCGCAGTTCCTGCATTGCTACAACTGGCAATTTTGCCATTTCTTCCTGAAAGTCCACGTTATTTGCTGCTTGAGAAACAGGATAAAGCGAGAGCAGAGAAAGGTAGGTGAATAATTAAAACATTAATACAACTTATTTTAGTACTGTATTGCTGCTGGCTAATAGACAACAGCATTTCCAGTGTAGTATAAGTCTGATTTACTAAAGCTTTTCTGTGGTTTAAAACAGATGTAAGACTGCCATACGCATGGAAAGGTGACCTTGGTGCACAATGGGTTTTGTCTTTGTTTAAGGTGGTGTTAGCATTGTCATGGAGCGTTAATAGATACCCAATACTTTTTTCTCTCCTGCCAGAAGAACTACGGGGAATATTATCAAGGGGGTTTATCTCCGCTTTTTTGGCTTTAAAAGGCAACAAAGCGGAGATAAAATTATCTCCCTATTACCTAGCTGTCGCTAACACCAGTTAGCGACAGCTAGTAGGAGATAGCGACCACCTTGGGCCCCGCTTTGCATGCCAGTGATATTTATCACTAATGACATGCAAAGTGGGCGTGCCAAGATGTTAGCGACTGGAAACAGTCGCTAACATCGCTATCTCCTATTACGAACTTTTGGAGATATTCGCGCTAAGCGCGAATATCTCCAAAAGCTAACACCTGCCCCTGAGCAGTTCTTAGCCATGTTATCCAATGGTAGGTGGATAACATGGCTAAGAGCATTTGCTCGGTAATGCATGAATATCGCTGACTTTTCAGCGATATTCATGCATTTCGGCCGATTTTTATCGCTTAGGAGATAAACATTGATAATAGCAAGGTTCCTAAGCGATAAAAATCGCCGCAGCTCGGCGGTAAAAATATTGCCGCTAAGCCAACATAGCGATAATTATCTCTAGTTGTTGGTAATATGCCCTTACATCGCTTACAACCACCGACAATAGGCATTCTAGAACGTCTATTTGTTTAATGTCTAGGGGGGTATGACCCCTTTAAGAATAAGAGTATAAATCAGATTGATACTTCCTTGAATCTTTTAAAAGCCCTTGGACTTGGCCTACATTTATGACAAATTGAGTGAATAAATAACACATATGTCTTCAAACTATAAGTTGTGCTTTGAAATGTATTCCCCGGGCTTGAGACAATTTGAAAACAAGAATGCAGTAATAAGGATGCTGCTGTATTACTTTCCGACACAGAACATGAGCTCCTACTGAGTGTGTAATGAACCGTGCATATTGTACTGTATGTCTGTGCTCTGTAATCACTGCACAGCTGAACATAAAACTCGGTCAACATAGCGTTGTGCATGATAATAATCTGTGTTGCTTTCACATTGAAAGAGTAATGTAGTTGATTTGCATTAAAGAGGAGTTTAAAAAGAAATTATGACATTTTTGCTTGGTGGCATTTTGAGGGTGAGTAACATAAAACATTTTCTTTAATGGTGGGATCAGCAGATATTATTAGGAAGGAGAAGTATAGACAGATAAATGATGTAAAGACAAGAATGTCCACAGTCCCGCTTCAGGCGTAAAACACTGGGGGCAGATTTACAAGAAATGGCGCATCTCTGCATATTAGCAGAGATGCGTCAGTAAAATTGTGTGACGGAAAAAAAGCCTTGCGCCACTAAGGATGCGTCGCATTTACAATACGGTGCACCGTGGCACAAGGATAGACAGATGCGGGACGCATCTTTTGACAGGAAAGGCAGCGCATTGCTGGGGTCGTGCCGCAAGCATGATGCAACTCCAGCAATGGACAGGAATGCCTATTCCTACAATGGACAGGAATGCCTATTCCTATCATGCTGCGTCACTCCTTACGCCTGCTTCAAGCAGGCGCAAGGTTTTGATGCAGTGGCATCGTAAAAGTGATGCAGTGAAATCTTGTAGATTTCACTGTGTCATTTTGATGAGGCTTTCTTGCGTCAGAACGCCCACCCTGCATACAATATACCTGATGCAGGTATAATGTAGCGCAGGGGTTTACAACGTGATGCATCTCCCTAGATGTGTCATGTTGTAAATATGTTGCAACGTGGCACTTTGCCTACGACGTCGCTGCGTCACAGAAGTGATGCAAAGGCGGCGTAAAGTTGTCGCAAGGGGTTTGTAAATCTGCCCCACGGTTTGGTAATCCCCAGTGGCTTCATTTTAGATGTGTCTTGCCTAAAATGTCCTCAACTTCATTATAAGTAAGTGTGGAAAATAAATTCTATGAGGTGTTTGCGAGGGATAAATGTAAACTCGTAGTTACCAACGCTACCATTTTTGCTGGGATGGTTGCGGCAAGTAGGAGACTGTCCTGGGTAACTCACTATCCTGGGACAGTCCCAGCAATAAGGGCCTACTCAATAAACAGAGAACTGCAAGGAGTTGCTATGGGAATTTCAAACTTAAGGCCAAAGTAGCCGAGTTGTACTGAAATCAATTCAGAGGGAGAAGAGACATGTCTAGAGACATTGAAGAAAATGTGTTCTAATGCAAAAATAAAATACTAGAAATTATTCTATATTCACTTGTCATTTTTTTCATGTTATAATTCTTATGGACTTGTTGAATCAAAGAATAGTAAAATGTTATCTACTTCTCATAATGAATACCATATATGCAGGCAATTTCAAGCGAAATTCATCAATACATGAACATTTTCCCAGTCATATTTGCTACTGTGAATTTCCAAAACCTTTGTCGCCATGTATGGCCCCCAGAAGAAAATATGGAAAAATCCTGACTGTATTTGTAGTAACCTGGGTAACCAATATTCTGGGACAAAAATGGTTCCCTCTGAGGAAGCCATAGACATAAGCTCCCTCAGCTTCAACAATCAGCATACATGAAAATATCTGAATGTAATAACCTGTAGTATATTCGGGCTACGGAAGTGCTACAGAATAGGTAGTCCGCGGGGAGACGCCAGCTTGCAAACAGAGCACGGCATGAAGAATACCCCTGCCGTTTGAGCCCATGATACTCGAACCTTGTCAGTTTGCAATAATGGGCCCTGGAGAGGTCTAGGCGAGTCCCCACGGGTAATTTCCGTGAGTAATATTGGTTCTTTTGTCACTTCCTCACTGTAGGGTGCACCTTAGCGTGTGCAAACCGCCGGAGGATGAATTTATAGGTCCTGAAGAATGCTTGGCGAATTTTGCCTTATTTAGAAGAAACATGTTGACCACCACTTTTTAGGACACAGGGTTTCAAATTAAGAACTCTAAATGGTCCGCTTTTCTCTTGTTTTTAATTGATACTGGTTGGCCATGTATTAAAATGAATATAGGTTACAACCAGCGATTTTTTTTAAATTACTCACATTAGCATTTTTCCTTGTCACTTTTTTCACGAAGAAAAGATGCAGCTCCGCTGTAGTCCAGGCGTAGTAGCATACTGGGGGAACATTTGGTTGCCCCAGTAGAACCCAATGATGAAGCAAGTCACCGACCAGGTCGGTGAGTGAGGGTGTGAGGGTTCTTTTAAAGATACATCCTATTTTCCTTTCTGGGGCTTTTTGTTGTGGGATCATATATTTATGATTTCATAGTCGTCGTCACTCTTTTGTTGTTGTTCAGCTTTCCATAACCTGTAGTGTCACATAATAGAAGGAACCAAATCCAAGACATATGTCTCAGTTGTTGTATGTTGAGTGTGCCGGTGAACGGTACAGTAAACATAAGTGAGTAAAAGTGGGCTAGGTGTATTTGTAAGAAAACACAGCCGAAACAATATAGAAGTATTCACAGTACAATTTTCAATTCTGACTCATATTTCGAGTGAAATTTGAGTGAAAACCAATCAATACAGTCTGCATCCCATAGTGTTGGTTTTGCAAACCTTATATCATACTGTAAAGGGGACTTTATCAGGACTGGTTGGTAGTACTATGAAATGAAACAGATTAAATCAATTGTTTGGTTGAGATTGATATATGGGTCCTCAGGTCATAGGCATTAATCCTCCAAATGAGGATTGATATTGGATATTGATATTGGAAATACTGAGTGGATCGGTGTGTAGATAAAATATTGAGAAAAAATATTGTGTGGGCAAATTATCAGTCTGATAGAGACTATTAGCTGCAGATTCCTTACCTTTGAATTTCCAAGGCATCTGGTTGGATCTGGAACTTTTGCTGCGCGATACCCCTTGCACGTGCTATTGGGTGGCCCCATTCGACAGCGTGTGACAGCTTTGGTAGCTTTGGTTATGATGTCACGGTACCTATATAGGTGCCACCAAAGCACCCGGGCATGAGTTCTTTTCTTTCATCCAGTTAGGCGCAGATCTGGGAAGAGCTACCCCTCTGTTGCTTTTTGACAGGCCTTTTCTCAACTTTTTGTTGAATTCTGAACTTTTTCCAGCTTCGTGTGCGAGGATGTCTTAGAGGAAGACAGTGGTAAACCCATGCGGTGCCTGCCACCGCATGATGTTGGTTACCGACCCCCACCTCTTCTGTCTCTGGCGTCTTGAGCACAACCACAATTCAAAGTTGTGCTGGGACTGTTGGGCTTTGGCTCCGAATTCCTTGTGGGAGCTGGCTATGCAGCTCCTTGCAGCCCTACAGCCGACACCGTCCAGCGAGCCTCGACAGAGGTCCTGGTCCTGATAGAAGAAGAGGAGGTCATGGGACCGCTCCCAGAGCCCAAAGTCTTCTTCGTCTCACTTGAGTTCTTTGGGAAGAGGCACATAAGGAAGAAGTCCAAGCACTTTAGGCACGGTTCTGCTGAGTCAGAGCCAGGGTCGACTTCGTACCTCCCTCCCTTTCCAGGAACCAGAGCGACCCCCGCCCGAATTAAAGAAATATATGAGGCCATGTGCCGCGTATTTGAGTAGACCGACCCTTCTGGTGAGCCTTCAGGCCTCGTGAGGTTGGAAGGGGCCCCATCAGATTTGACGATGTCCACTCCTGCCACGGAACCATTGGTGCCTCAGAGATGCAATCCAGGTCAACGCCAGTCGTGCCATCGCAGATTCCTCTGGCATCGGACCTGACATCCGTACCACCTCTGCCCACCGGCGACGCTGCCCCATCCTTATCCCTGATGACAGAGAGTCGGAACGACATTGCTCGATGCCAATAACCGGCACCAATGGAACCCAGGGGTTCTATGTTGTTGCCTGAAAACTTTGAGGATGTGTTAGACTCGGTAGAGGAATAGGAGGACCTTTTGGAACAGGGAGAATCATCATCATCTCCTCCACTGGAGTTCCATATTATCGTACAAGTGGGTCCTGGGGATCATTCAGTAGAGCTGTTCGCTGCATTTCCTTTCTTTTCCTCCTCCCATTCTGACAAATCAGCAACAGCTGACAGAGTTTCATTTGAATTTGCTTCAGGAGGAAGTTATGGCTCTCTTGACCAAGGGAGCTATAGAGAGGGTCACGGTTTCAGAAGTAGGCAGTGGCTGTTATTCTTGCTACTTTCTGATTCTGAAAAAGAACAAAGTGTTGTGGCCCATTTTAGATCTTTGGACCATCAATCTCATCCTCAAGAAGGACAAGTTCAAGATGCTTACTTTAGCTCAGGTCTTGCCTGCCCTAGACCAAGAAGACTGGATGGTAACTTTGGGCCTACGGATGCGTATTTTCAGACTCCCATTCTGCCGGACCACAGGCTTTAGCTGTGGTTCAAGGTAGGCCACAAGCACTTTCAGTTTACTATTCTTCCCTTCAGCCTTACCAGTGCCCCTAGGGTGTTCACCAAGGTGATGGTGGTTGGTCACAGCTCATCTGCTCAGGTTAGGGGTTTCAGTCTTCCCCCTACCTTGACGACTGGCTGTTGAATGCGTCCTCTTCCCAGGCTGTCATCTCCCCCCTTCAGACTATGGCAGACTTCCTGCATTGCCTGTGGTTCTCTAAAAACGTACCAAAGTCACACCTGACTCCTTCTCAGATGCTCCCTTTCATCAGAGCTGTTCTGGGCACAGTGGAGTTTTGGGCCTATCCTCCCAAGCAGCGAGTCCAGGATATTCAGGTTATAATTCTGATTGGACCTGTTGACCTAAATCACAAACCCCTGTGGACTATTGCCCCACAATTTACTTTGGGACTATCATCTCATAGTCTCTCAGTCACATGCAGACTGTGGTGGTGACTCTCCCTCTGGGCTTTTCAAATCTTTGTGTGCCAGCCCCACTGATCCATTCTCATGCTTGTGAGCTGACAGCTGACATTGATAGTGATCACTTCCTCAGATATTCCTCTCACTAAACAGTAAAGAGTCCATCTTCCATGCCCTCAGATGCTAAACACCTCAGCCAGAGCTGCATAGGTCTCTAAGCACGAGATAGGCGTAAGTGCTGATAAATTATATTTCTGCCTTTCCCTTCACAAATATGCACAGAGAAGGTCGGCAACTTGGACAGATCTCTTTTACACTATACACAAGTGATGTCTGTTGCCAGATGGTATTTATTCTAACTGCTAAAACAGTAATTTCATATGAGAATTTACCAAAAATCTATTCTTAAAATGTGTATGTGCATCATTTACTGTGCCTACAAATTGCCCATATAGACTTTGTTCCTTACTCTATTCAAGCATGGGCAGTATTGATTTCTGCCAATATTTGGGTGTGAAACAGGGGCAAGTGGTGAGCGGCCATTATTGGACCTGCCTCTCAGGAGCACATCCAGGCCACTGGCCTAGTGTCACTGCTTGTGAAGCTGCTCACATTATCTGGCTCCAACCAATACATTTGTGAACCTGACTCCCATGTATGTTGTATGTTATTTTATGTGTATTTCTAAAGCGCACCATCACCCACAAGGGTATCCTGGCACTGAGTAGGTGTGTGCATCTAGTCGTACTTATGGTAGATTGGTTAATTGAAAAGACAGGTCTCCAGTTTCTTGCAGAATACAAGAAGAGAGGAGGAGCAGGCTTTGATGTGGAGAGTGAACTCATTCCACACTTAAGGAGCAATGTAAGAGAAAACTCATTCTCCTGATCTGGTTCTGTGAATGCATGAGATGTTGATGAGTAGGAGTCCTGTGGAATGGAGGTGTCTGGATGGTTGGTGGATGGAGATGCAACTGTTCAGTTTGGTAGGGCCTGAGTTGTTGAGTACCTGGAGTGTGTGTGTGAGGAGTTTGAATTGATCAAGTTTGTGCATTGGAGGCCAATTTAGTTATCGGAGGTGTGGTGTAATGTGAGCTCTGTTTGGGAGGTTGAGGATGAATCTCACTGCTGAGTTTTGTATGGTCTGAAGTTTTCTAGTGAGTTGCTTGGAGATCCCAGCATAGATTGTGTTCCCATAGTCTAACTTGCTGGTGACTACTGCATGAGAGACCGTTTTTGTTGTGTTGACTTGTGGCCATTGAAGATCTTCCTCAGAATTTTTGGGGTGTGGAAATAGGATGCAGTGACGGCGTTTACTTGTGCAGTCTTGTCCAATTGTTACTGATTATTTGAGGTTCCTGGCATGGGTTGTTGGTGTGGGTCTGAGTTTGCCCATCCACCAGTTGGAGTCCCAGGGTGAGGTGTTCTTGCCAAACATCACTACTCTGTCTTGCCAGTGCTGAGCTTGAGACAGTTGGCTGTTATCCAGTTAGCATCCTTGGTCATGAAGGCAGTTAACTTGTTTTTTGTGTTTGGTGTCTTGTACAAGATGGAGAGTATGAGTTGAATGCCGCCTGCATAGGAGAGGTTGTTGATGTCGTGTGCACCGATGACTTTGGCCAGAGGGGTCATGTATGCATAGAAGAGGGTGGGGCTGAGAGATGAACCTTTAGGGACTCCGCAGATGAGTTTGCGGGCTTCTTAGGAGTATGGTGCCCTGCTGACAGCATGTGTTCCTTCCGTTAAGAAGGACAGTGAGTCCTTGGGTGTCAGTCTCGTGCAGGCGTCTGATGAGGATTAGGTATGGGTGTCAAATCCTGCAGAAAGGTCCAGGAGAAGGAGGGCTGCTATGTCTCCTCTGTCAAGGATCATGCGGTTGCCATCTGTGGCGGCAATGAGTGCTGTTTCTGTACTGTGGTTAGGCCTGAATTCAAACTATGTGGCAAATAAACTGCGTGGAATATAAACTATGCTAAAAGCCAATCAAGAAAGACATGTCATTTATTTGATGATCATAGACACAACAGATCCTCCATTTCTGATTGAGGTCTTTTTTTCCATCAGTACTGCCCTGATACACTGAATTTTACATTTTATTAGGACTGCAGACTTCAAGTACAAACCCATCACAGAAGTCATATTTGAATTTACAGAATGCAGCTTGTAATGCTCTTCCCTTGGGATTTTATTTGATTAAAAACTATCCTTCAAAAGCACACACTCTTTTTTGATCTGACTACTGTGGCAAATTAAAATATATTCAGGTCGGTAAAGGTTGCCAACTCCATTGATTCTCAATCACATTGTAAACATCAAAGCACGAGTTCTTAATCTGTACCACATACCCGTGAACCAGTACAAAGGTTTTTTTTCTTTTTTCTAAAAAAGAATATTCACAATAAGGAAAACATTTTATGTGTTATAAGATGTTTCCCACTGGTATTCTTTTTATCTCTAATGCGATAACTTCAAAATAAAAATAGTGTGGAAATTAGTTTTTGCAAAACAACGTTATCTGCGAAAGTCTTTCTTCTTTCAGAAAAAAACAATCACACTAATATGCCAACAGATGTAGAGCTGTTTTATAGAATGCCAACAATGTGTAACATCTTTATAAGTCTTCCTTATTCAAAGAAATTAGACATCGCCACAAGGTGGTAATAACACATTGAGCACAGAAATCTGTGTAGGTTAACAGCAACTTAAGTTTTCATATAGTATATGAGGGGGAGCTCCCAGTAACTTTGAAAATTACATAGGGGCATAGTATCAAGGGGGTTTATCTCCACTTTTTTGGCTTTAAAAGCCAAGAAAGTGGAGATAAAATTATCTCCCTATTACCTAGCTGTCGCTAAAACCAGTTAGCGACAGCTAGTAGGAGATAGCGACCATCTTGGGCCCCACTTTGCATGTCAGTGATATTTATCACTAATGACATGAAAAGTGGGCGTGCCAAGATGTTAGCGACTGGAAACAGTCGCTAACATCGCTATCTCCTATTACCAACTTTTGGAGATATTCGCGCTAAGCAATATTCATGCATTGCGGCTGATTATTTTCGCATTTGCGATAAACCTTGGTAATACCAAGGTTTATCTGCAATAAAAATCGCCGCAGCTCAGCGGTAAATTTTTGTCTCTAACCAAGCAATAGCGATAATTATCGCTATTGCTTGGTAATATGCTCCATAGAACGGTAAAGTTGTGGCAGCTGTTCTTTAGGCGTGCCCAGTGCGTTGATTGGTTGAGAAATTTGATAGGACAGTCAGGAAGTACTGAAGGCCAGCATTTAAACGTCAACCTTTAGATTCCAGGCGGTTCAATTATAACGTGAACTGAACATAGGCTTTATTCGAATTCTCACAGTCCTGCCAGGCGTGAATGAACATGCCTCATTCTTCCCCACATCTCCAGCACAAGCCTGATGCGATTGAATGTTTTCTTCAACCTACACGGGGTAAGTATCATCGCATCCTTAGCTCATATCCGGCATCCCGGTGCTGTCTGTTCCTGAAATATATGCAGATATTGTGTCATTTCATCTCCTAGCTTTTATCACGGTATTTACACCCAGGCTCTTCCTGCCATTTAGTCTCCTGGTGCCATTTCTTCCTCTTGTAATATTTTTAAACCATATAGGTTTGCTATCAGGCCCCTGGTCACGCCCTACGTTGCCAATGCTTTTCAAACGTAGCTAATGTTTTGGTCATTGCTGGTCTGATATTTGGATGTATGACCTCATGTGTCATCTGTGCGTATTGCATTCTGTAATTACAGGTAAATTACATTTTTTTTAATTCCCAAAGGGATTTCCCCTCCTTCTTGTTGAATATATCTTCGGTGATTAAGAGCTAAGCTTTCTCCAGTTCTTAACTCTGTCTTCACCTGTTGTTGGGTGTGTGCAGCATTGAACTCTATGGGAGCTTAAGGGCTGCAAGTGTAAATAGACCTCCTCTGTAGCCGCTTCTGGCCCACAGTAACAGAGCGGTCTTAGTAATATCCGAGATGTGAAGATTTTTCCACTTCATCTTTTTACAAAACAATGGGATATCCCACAAAGGATGGCTCGCAGTGGCCTCTTCAAGAACAGCTAATGCTTTATTGTTTGTCGGGATAACCTGTCAACCATTATCCTGAATTGGGTAGCATAATAATGCTTTAAAAGGTCTGGGCAGGCCAGACCACTCCTATACACTGAAGCCATAAGTATTTTCTTCCTCACTATCGTCCTCTCTACCACCCAAACAAACTTTAACATCATTTGCTGAAGGGCGTCAGTCTCACAAACTGGTATCAGCATCAAGAGCTCTTGAAAGAGATAAAGTTTGCATGGAAGAACATTGATTTTTACAACATTGATTCTGCTTAATCACACAATGTATTTCCTCTCCATCCATTGTAGCAGATCTGCCAATATTTGAGTTTTTAGAGTTGGCCAATTAGCTTTGGTCTAGTCCCCAACCATGTCAGTGAGATTTGTCCCTAAATAGTTGTTTGAGGTTCATTGGGGCTCAGTGTACTGAGCTGTGTAATCCTCTCTTTTAGGGCTAAGATTTAAAAAATGTCTGATTTATCTCTATTAACTTTGACCCCAAAGACTTTTTTAAGAGACAAGTCATGAGCTGGGGCATGGAGGTTTCAGGGCATGCTAGTGAAAGGAGTACATCATCTGCAAAATACTCATCTTTATGCTTCTCTGCTCCAAATTAAATTCCCTAGATATTATTGTTTGACTAGGCAGACAAATAAGGAGAGGTGACAATGGACAGCCAGAGTCTTCATAGAAAGCTATCAACAGCCAATAAGACCTCAGGCTTTACATGGGTCCATTGATTTGATGGAGGCTCAAACCTCTAGCTTTACAATGGGATTATCAGCTCCTCTTTCCATTTAGAGTTGAGAGGCTGCAGCTGGATCCCCTCCAGAAAGGCATTCTCTGAGTTCACCTGTTATAGTTTACCCCTATGGGGATTCTAAGTTAGCTATGTGTTCTTTGACCATTTCAACACCAAGCCTATTATTTAAGAGTTTGGCTGCTGGGTTTCTTTTTTCCTTACAAAATCTATTTTGAGCTTAATAGTTTTATTTCTGCTTTATTAGTTCGCAATGCCCACAACTGGCCCCTCCTGTTACCAAATTTTTATACCGGGGTCTGGTGTGTTGTTTGTTTTCACTCTGCTTTTAGGTGTCAGCTGGATAGCACATGCGCTGCCTCTGTGAGACATGCTGTTAATATACTTGTGTTTTGCTCTCTGATGCAATCTGTTTCTTCACCACCCCCACCCATCCACTTCTTGTTTCTTAAACTCCCTCACCCACCCCCTCTCCTATCCCCCATTGCCCCCACCCAGGACCGGCTCTAGGGCGGTGCGACGAGTGCAGCTGCACTGGGCACTCTCCTGGAGAGGGGGCACTGAGCTCAGGGGGCGGCGCTATGTTTAGCAATAGCTTATGATTTAAAAGATCCTGCTGCAGAGTTCCTTATGTGTCCAGCTTTCAGGTACCAATAAAAATGTCAAGATAACTCTTGTGATTAATATTTGAGAGAGCGAGAGGGGGACAGGAAGAGAGAAGGGGAGAGAGAGAGAGAGAGAGATCGAGAGAGAACGAGATCAATCAGAGCTTTGTCTAGTGGCAGTTTTGACTCGCCATAAAGTAGTGTGGATTGTTAATATGTCTGCTGTAAAAAACAGATCTGTACTTCAGGTGGATTGCTGAGTACATTCGCAGAGCCAGCCTTTACCAGTGCTTGAAAACAAATCAAATGTATGTGAGAGAGAGGCTATGGAGAGATGAGGGGCACTTTTGCATGGTGATAGTGAGGGAATCTGAGGAGGAGGTCATGGAACGGGGGTGGGGGGCAAAAAAAACTGTTGCACCAGGTGCCACCAGGGCTAACGCCGGCCCTGCTCCCACGTGCCCTTTTCGTGTTGTTTCTGCAACTCTCTTGCTTTGAGCTGTTTGGTGCTGTGAGCTTTATGTTTTTTGTTTTATTCTTTTTCTTCTGGCATGTTTGGCGTGTTTTGAATGTCTCTCCTCTCAGAAAGGGAAAAGAGTGGGGGGACTACTGGTGGGTGGTAACTCCTTTGTGTACAACTGTGAGCAGCAGCTCCTGAATTGCTTTCAATTTTATGTGTTCCCTACCTCCATTCCTGCTGTATTTCCACCCCGAAGCAGGTCTCTACTGTGAAGGATAACAGATGCTCCCAGAGATCTCTTGAGAGCACTTAAAATCTACTGGTCTCCCCATGGAATGTCTTCTTTGGCAGAAATATGATCTGCTTTGTGCAAGCCAATTTCTACCAACCCCTCCACCAACGCTCTTGGCGTCGGCTCAACATCCTGTGATTCTGTGCACATCATCACTTAATCTCCCCAAGCCTATTAACAATGCTTGTGAGCTTGTGTAGCGTAACCAGTGCTCATGTACAGCGCTTGACCTTCGGTCGAGTCTGTTGTATTTCAAAACTAAAGCAAAATGAACGAACAGATCAAAACAGATAAAAACAAAACATTAACGTAAGGAATTACAATGAAATACTTATTTCCCTGATGAGTTGTAGAAATAAAACGAGAAAACCTGGATAAATCGCCGCTTCTCCAATTAACGTATGTGTTCTTGCCCATATACTTAATTTCCACAAAACCTTTGTCTTCAGTATCGTGAATGAAAACACTTTCACATATATGTGATTTCAGAGTACAGCGCTGGCTGGGTCATAGAGCTTTTGTTACATGACTTGCAGCCATGCTGAACATCAACCGAGCTGCTGCTATTCAACATGGCTAAAATATATTGACATTGACAATGCCTATAGCTCTCGCTTTGTCGAGATCTATCAGGTTTGCCAATGCTTGTTCTATTTCCTGTTAGTTTAGTTTCGACCAAGCATTCCTTTGTCGGTATTCTCATCACACAGCGATTGCATCATTATATGAGATGTAATCTGTTATCTCCTGTATTATTTCTTCCTGTTGACTGTCAATATATACTGCAAAAGCAAGAGAACAAAGGAATGCGAACAGCTTGGTTTTGTCATTTCTTGTAAGAGCAAAATGCGTCCTTGCTAAATAAATTGATGTGAGGACACTGTTCCCGTTAAAATATATTGTGAAATGATAGACTTTCATTTTGCAAAATTATGGATAATTTCCCTGTTCCCTGGCTCCCTTCACAAGGACAGCTGGTATTTCCAGCTGATTGCTAACTTAGCTTGAGGTTTTCCCTCAAGGTGTAAGTCCAGCAGGGAGTGATCTCACATTTTACCCTTCAGCATCTGGGCATTTTGGAGTTTGAGAAGCAGGGTTGTAGATATGAAGGGTTAAGCAAATCTCATGTATGATTTATGGATTTGTGGGTAAAAGGAATAAACCTATTGTCTGGTTGAATATGTCCCCAGGTGTCATTCAGACCCAGTTGTGTAAACTTAAGTTTCAAGGGTGTGGACTTAGCTTTTGCATATTTGGAGTTTTGGGCGGCTCTGACCAGTATATCCCAGATTATGTTTAAATCTCCTTCCAATATGAGGTGATCTCCCAGACCTGTGACGGGATGCTTAATCACCAGGGTATATTGTATTCTTCCAAGATTTCTTCATACCTTCACTTTGGGAAATGTTGTAAATGGTCAACGTTCTGTTTACAGAATATAGTCAACCCCATAGTTCTCATTTCCCAGAGGCCCATAGAGGGATGGAGTAGCATCTCTATTTCTTTTTTATTGATCACTTTTCAAAAAGAGGGTCCCTTGCAGGAAAATTAGGGAAGGATTTTGTTGTGTCAGATGGCCCTAGACACCCCTTCTTATGTTGGGAGAATTTAAGGGCCAGATGTGTGACGCATTTTTCCAGTCGCAAATGGCTGATCGGGCGGTTTGTGATCGGTAAAATGCTTTTTACATCTAGAAAAGGCAAATTGCACCTTGGTAACTTGCTACCAAATTGCATTTTGGTTTTGTGATTCGATATTAGGATGGGGCGTCTTTAGGGCATCCCTTTCTAATACCGATTAGCACTGATTTGTAGGAATGTTTTGCAACCTGGAATGCGGTTGCCAAACATTTGCAGTTACCACACCTTCAAGTTGGTAGTAGCCCATTCGCAAATTGGAAGCCCTTTGTGAATATGGGCACCAACATTTTTTAAGAGCATGCAATGGTCCCACGGACCACTGCCTACTGTGACAAGGAAAAGGCATCCCATTTTTCTTTGAGGAAAAAGGGCTGCCTTTAAAAAAAACTGCTTTATTTAACAAGCACTTGCAGTGCAAGAGGTCTCGCATTTACGAGAGTTTGACCTATTGGCATTGTAAATGATAATGCCTTTTAATTATGTGTTTATAAAACTTGCAATCGGCGCGTACACGCCGCTTGCAGGTTTTGTAAGCACATAAAATAAAAGGTATTATCATTTACAATGTCAGTAGATCAAACGTTCACTAATGTGAGACCTACTGCACCGCCAGTGCTTGTTGCCTTTAGGTATACCCGTATTTCTGCAAACTATCTCCTGCATGCAAATAAATGGCAATTGCAGATTTTAGGTTATGCTTGAGAAATTAGTTGTAATTCTCCGGTACACTACTTTACCCATAAAACAATCGTTTCTCGAGAACAGTGTTAGTTTTCTACCACTGTGTTGCTGTCTGCTAGTCTGATGATTGCAAAAGGTTGTGTAACAAGCGTAATGACGGGTTTACCGTTTCTTTAGTTCAGTGTGCTGATTCATGCATTTTCGCAGAATTCCTACAACCTACTGCCACTGTTATGAATCATGTTATATTGTTTAGCAAGGAATTCCCAACCTGAACCCGTTTTTTTAAAAGTATATTGCACTTTAAAAACTAACTTCTTGCCTATTTTAGGTTAAAAAAAATGTTTATTTTTTCAGCAAAACGTTGCCTAAAAGCTGAAATAAATCGAGAGCCATCCACTTAAAAAGAGACAGATGTGACACAAGTTGAATTTCACAGCAAAAATCTAAATCCCAAACCATTAACCATGGCTAAGCAATGTTGATAGCTGGCACTTGCGTTGTGCTGCTACATTGCATCACTTTATGTCACCTGACGTCAAGGGCACCTGCGCTGGAAGTCACAGTGACCAGGTATTAGGTTGGAGTGAACATTGTGAACCAAAGTAGCACATCCTCTTTGCAGTGCACATAAATACTTTCATACAAGGGGGAGGGGCGAGCCACTCTGCCCCTGCAAGCAGCAGGGACCAGGCATGCTGCTGCTACTCCAGATGGTGCCTCCCTTGGCATCTCGCCAGGCACACTGGTCGGGGGTCAAACAGAGGCCGTGCCTCTCCACCGTAGGATCTTCCATCTGATGCCCACTAGGAGCTAGAGAAATGTATGTTGACAAGAGTGTATTCTGTAGATGTCAATCTAAACCATTGTTAGTCATGCAGATACAACGATGCCCATGATCGCAAACCCTGTCAGAGGCCGCTCCATCAGTACTCGAACAGAGTACAAAGTGTGGACAGATGTATGCCAAACCAAAAAAAAGCGTTTGTAGGAAGGGGCACAGCTCAACTGAAGTATCTCCGGTGCACAACACGCAGCAACTGCTCATATCCACAAACTCTGCGATGGCGCTTGATTTCATAAAGTTGCCAGGTGCAATAATATTACATGTGTCCAATAAAGTAAGCTGTGTCCCTTACTCGTCCTGAGTTTGGCAAAACTCTTAATATCCCTGTGCCTTAAAAAAAAACAGAACATGCCCTCATAATGCAACTGGTACTCATGCAAAGCAGTCCAATACCTTCCGATCAAGTTTGCGGTATATTAAACTGCAAAAGAAAAATACATCCGGGACACACAGACTGCCCCCATGATTTTTTCAAATGAGGCAAGCCAGCAAAAATGGCAGAATAAACGTAGGAGTACAGCGCATTTCCTGATTAAGTAAACTGCACCAAAGCTCCCAGCTCCATGCGTGCAGGTAGGGCACAGGATTATTCCAGATGCCATTCCATAAGCTTTTATGTACAGCATAAACGATCAAAAACTGAACACACATTTAGTTATTTCGTTGTAGGCAGCGCATAGTCCAGCGGACTCAGGCAGGTTCATACAGGGGTGGAGGAGGGGGCGTGATGTCCACAAGTAGCCACGCGCACGGAAAGAGGTGCCGTGTGTGAAGAAATTGGTGGGGGTTAGATGAACACTGCCTTGCTGGTGAAAAGGAAGGCTCACGTTGGCAGAGAGCCGCTAAAAAAAAACAAGAAAAGAAGTTCTCAGACAAATACATCAACACCTAAGGCGTACGAATATAGTACTTAGGCGGTGCTGCAACCGGCCAAAAGGTAAATGAAAAGGAGGGACATAAAGGGAGGATTACCCATTGGCAAACAAGTTTTTGTGAAGGAGAGTAACACAGCCAAAGAAACAACTATCTGGCAGCAAGGGAAGACGTTCTACTGCTAAATCTTACACGACAGGTCAGCCGCTAAGCGACAGATCAAGTGCTGTCTACACTCGACCTAAAAAGTAGTCACAGACATGGGGGTCTGCGGACCCCAGCAGGCCACCAGCCCTGTGAGTGCTAGCCATTCCCAATGGATTGCAAATTGTGACTGCTGGAGTTGGCCCTTTTTGTAGGACCATTCCTGAACTTTTTGCCTCCCTCCTTTATTTTGTCTGACCTGTTTTTGTTGGTTTTATGATTCTGGGCACTTTACCACTACTGATCAGTGCTAAAGTGCATATGCTCTCCCTATGGTAAATCGATGTATGGATTAGTGATTCCATGATTGGCTGATTTGGTTTACTTGTCAGTCTCTAGTAAAGTGCAGTGAGGGTGCCCAGGGCTTGTAAACCAAATGCTGCTAGTAGGCTTGCAGCACTGGTTATGCCACCTACAGAAGCAGCCTGTAAAAGTGTGTCTCAGGTCTGCCTTCGAAGAGCCTGTGTGAAGTCTGGTACTGCCATGTTGACTGGGCACATGCACCCACTTGCCAGTCCCAAAACCTTCTGTTATCTTCATAACAGACACCCCTATGGTAGGCCCAAGGGCAGGGTGCATTGTAAGTATAAGGTAGGACACGTCCTGATGTGTGTGGCATGTCCTAATAGTGAATTACAGCCATTTTCTTGTGTCACTAGTGCAAGGCTAACTATTCCCCATAGGCCAAAATGGGCAGTTTGATTATTACATTTTATAATCCTAAGTGACTCGGGTGGAAATTCGAGTTTAGTATGCCTGAACTCAGAATGATAACATACATCTTTTAGTGAAATTAGTTTTAACATTATGTGTTTGAAAATACAATTTTAGAAAGTAGGTATTTTCTTGTGTAACTATCCAAGCCTACCTCTGCTAGGTTATGTATTCCTTGTCTGGGGACAGGGTGAGTCAGCACAGGACTGAATAGAGCTATCTGCATGTAGATGGGTGGGAGGACCTGAATAGGGCTGTGCCTTCCCTCCACAATGCTGGCTCCACCTCCTGTGGTGCGTCTGATGGTCCTGGCCTACACTGTGAAAGGAAAGAAGTAGTCCTGTCAACAAATTGCTCCAGGACTGACCAGAACTGGTCTGGACTAGGCGAAGGCCTCTCTTCCTTCGGAGAACAAAGAGAAAATGAGGATAAAAGGGGGAATCCAGACCCCAGAACTTTAGATCACTTTTCGGAAACAAGAAGAAACCTTTGCTGAGGAGCAGAACCAGAGAGACTGAGGAGAGACTATCCCAAAGCTGAAGTGCTGCTTGAGGGATTGGCCTGCAGTGGTTGCCTGACTGCCAAAAAAAGGAGAGAAGAACTTTGTGTGTAATTTCATCAACTTGAAAGGATCTCCAAGGGCCTGAGAAAAGAACTTGCCTCCTGCTGAAGTCTCAGGGACAACAGACTTCACCCACCAGCTCCCCAAGAGTTCTTTGGAAGTGCCTGCAGTTGTGCTGGACTTTTTTGAGGAACTGCTCATTGCAAGGATCTGGAAGCGCGACTCATGGGCATGAAACTGAACTGCCGCTGCCGCTTCACAACACGAGAGCGCCTCGCATTGCCGGAGAAGAGGATCGGCGTCGCAGCAGATGCTGCTGCATCACCGGGAAGAATGTTGCAGAGCCTGTCGCGGCCCCCAAGAACCGCTGAGTCATCGCAGGACCCCCGAAGTGCCTCGCATCACCGGAGAAGAGGATCGATGTCGCAGCAGACGTCGCAGCATCACCGGGAAGCGTGTCTCAGTGCCTGTCGCGGTCCGCATCGTATCGCACCAAGAAGAAGACAACATCTTTACTTCTTTGCACCAAAACCCCTTGCATCATGGCGTTGCTCACCGCATCGCCATGGAAGCGCAGTTAGAAACCGACACATCACCTCCCCTCGCAGAGGAGAACCGCTGCATCACCGTCCCCTACGCTGCAGTAGGGAACCAATGCATCACTGTTCTTGCGTGTAAGAAACCGACTCATTACCTTCCCTGCAACACTTTCGTTGTATAGAATTACGCATCTTGAGGTACATTGTCTTTAAGTGTCGCATTTTAAGATCTAAAGAGAACCAAGCTACTTCTACCATTTTAAGTACAGTATTGTGGATTTTTGTTGT
The DNA here is from genome assembly GCF_964263255.1 of Lissotriton vulgaris. NCBI lineage: Eukaryota > Metazoa > Chordata > Amphibia > Caudata > Salamandridae > Lissotriton > Lissotriton vulgaris. Next base: position 134,491,712 of record NC_141690.1, read on the forward strand.
TTATGGTCTTGTGATATGTCTATGTAAAGAGCACAAATGCTTTACACACTGCCTCTGAGATAAGCCTTTCTGCTGGTGCCAAGCTACCAAGGGGGTGAGCAGGGGTTATTTTAGGAGTGTACCTCCTTACCCTGTCTAGACGCAAGTGTCCTTATTTGTCACAGGTACCTACCTATGCCAACTAGAGACCCCCAAATCTAACATTGGTGGGCAGCAGTGAGGATTTGGACTTGCATTTGTGACTCGTTTACAGTGATTGGTTTACACTACTAGTAAGTGCAGACCAAACACGACCACATACTTTTGGTAGATTGTTTTTCCTGGGATTTTTTATTTTTGCCAAGAACCGCCAAGTTTAACCACCATGAGTAAAGCAGCATCCATCGCATCTGTTGATTTTGATTGGGAAGAGGAGAAACTGGAATGCTACAATGTAAAACAGCTAAAACACTTCTGCAGGAAATTTAAAGTTGCATTGACCGGTCTCTTCAAGAAGGATGAGTTACAAAAGGTGCTGAGGGCCTGGGTCGAAGAAATTAATACCCCTGAGAATGGGGTGGGGGCTGAGAATGCAAATGAGCAGCTGGATGGGCCACTGGGTCCAGGGGGAGGAGAGCAACCTACCCAGTAGGTAGCAGTGTTTCTGCCAATGGCCTGTCCCCAGAAGAGTTAGAGGACAGGAAGGAGTGTAGGATGCATGAAATGGAGCTGGCCAAGCTCAAGTTGGGTGGGCAACTGGAAATAGAGAATAGGAAATTGGGCCTAGAGGAAAAGAGGATGCTGTTTGAGCATGAGTTGAGAATGAGGGAGCTTGATTTGGAGCTCGAGAGGCTTGAGGCCATGAGTGTCTCAGCCCAGGGTAAAGTAATGTGTGTCGCTCAGGAAGTGAGCTTTGCTGAGTTGGAGGTGGAATTCAGCTCAGATGATGGCAGCAAAATTGGGTTATTTAGTGCTGAGGGAGCAGTACATACACCCAGAGATGTGGCGCCTGACTTGAAGGAGGGCGTTAACATACACCAGGAGTTTCTAGGAGGTGAGATAGCTCCAGTGGTGCATGGTGTCCCTGAGGTGGTTTGGGAACTGGCACAGGGGTTCACAGTCCTAGTGGTGGGACTGACACTCTACTGGCTCTAGATGAGAGGTACATGGAGAGGGGTTCCCCAATGGTTGAAGTCTTGGTGTGTGAGTGTGAAGACCGCCAAGAAAAGTGTGGGTTGAATAACAGAGACAGTCAGCTGCTGTCTGGCCAATCTCAGAAGAATGGTGTAGAGTACGTGCGCGAGGCAATGGGTGGTAAGATGAAGGATAGTTTGGTTACTTGGGAAGAGCTCGAGTCTGCCTTAACGTCCTTAGCTCTTGGCAAGCTTACAGCCCGATTGTATTCCCCTAGAATTTTATAGGGTATTTTTAAAATCTCTGTGGAAAGAAATGGTGCAAATTTTTCAGTTGGCCCAAGGGGTCAGGTCCTTAGCTCTTGACAATAGACCACTACAGTGGTGTTTAAGAAAAAAGGGAAACCTGACCTGGCTCCAGCATCGTATCGACCTATATCACTTACAAATTGTGATGGTAAGATTTATTTAAAAATACTTGCAGCCAGGTTAGGGTCATCATCCCTCTGGTATCACTTCACCAACACGGGTTGATTCCCAGGAGGTACATGACAAACCGTGTCCGGCGAGTTATTGCCCTGTTAGACTGGGCTCAAGCCACGGAGTCACAGCTGGGGGTAGTCCTGTTGGACGTGGAGAAAGCATTTGACTGGGTATCCTGGCGGTATCTGTGGTATGTCTTGCAATAGAAAGGAATAAACGGACAATTTATTCCGGCGATGAAGGTATTATATATCACTCACTGAAAGATGTAATTCACATATGCGCATAGGCACATATGCACTTTGCTCTTTACATCAACCCCTTTTTAAAAAGAATAGAGCTGAATATTAACATCAATGCGTAAAGGTCAATGAGTTTGATTATATGGCACTCACGTATGCGGACGACATCGCAATGGTCACTGCTGATGTCATCTTGGCACTTTCAGAGGTAAAGTCCTTTACTGAGCAGTTTGGTATCATATCAAGATACAAATTAAATATGGAGAAAACACAGATTCTCTGCTCCAGGGCTGCTCAAACTGTAGGCCTCTCGGTTGTACAGGAGGCAATATATTTAGGGGTAAAGATCACAGCGGCCATAGAAAAAATCCCGGATTTAAATATTATTCCAAAAATGGATGATGTGAGTAAAAAGCTAGAAAGGCTAAACCATCTACACCTATCTTTATGTGGCTTGAGTAATGTTATTAAAATGTCATTCCTCCCAAAGTTTTTATATGTCTTTAGTACGGTCTCTCTAGAATTTTCATCGTCCTGTCTAGCAAGGATGGACAGGATCTGTCAGATATTTTTATGGGGGTACCGTGAACCTAGAAGGGCAGCCAAATGGCTGACCCTCCCAAGACAGTTGGCAGATGGGCAATCCCTAGCTTTCTTTTCTATTATTGGGCATCGATCTTACAACATATAGGTATCTTATTATTCGAAGATAAAGCGGAAGTACCAGTAGAGGTTAGGCCAACTATATATTTAATATGTATAGGGCTGGAACCAAGGGATGCTTGGTAAGGATATTAGAACCCAGTTATTACAAAAAACTAAATTCAAAATACTGAAAGATGCGTACCAAGTTTGGAGACAGGTACGGCGGGAATTGAAGATCCCCAATCTCAATGCTTTACCCCATTCTCTGCTTCGGGGCTACTTCCACTAATCTTTCAGGACCAAGTCAGTTTTAGATGGGGAAAAGGGGATCAAATCCTTGGGTGCTCTGTGTGGGAGAGGGCAACTTCTGTCATATACAAATTTGCAGGATAAAATTTGGGATGGCCAAAATAACTTTTAAAAAATATTTGCAGATACAGAGTTATTAGGGGGAAAGGAGAAGAGGGTAGACTTGTTTAGAAAAAATACCCTTGATGGAGACAGTGAGGGGTAAGCCCTGGATGGGGAAAATCTACTAAATTTTAATTCAAGCCTCCCCAGATGATATTGACACACAGAACGTGAAATGGGATATTAGACTTGGAATCAAATCAATAGATATTGAGAATTCATTGGAGCTGGCGAATCAGGTTCTGTTAACAGGGAGTAGGAGCCAGCACTTTATGTTATATTATACCCCAGCAAAGATAGCCAAATGGGATGGTAGGGGGAAGCGAAATGCAAAAGATGAGGTTTCCATGCTGCTGACAATATACACATGTTTTATTCTTGCCCCAAAATGGATACCTCCTTACAGGAGTTGGAGACTTTTTACCCATGATCGTCGACTCTCCTTTTCCAATTACCCCAGCTCTTTTAATTCTGGGATTAGGAGATAGGTCAGAAACCAATGAAAGAACAAGGACAGAGATAGGCTTCTTATTTATCGCAATGGCTTTCGCTCACCTGTGTATTACCTCTCAGTGTATAAGCCCTGATGCTCCCACTTATTCTAACTGGCGATCTAGAATATTGGCCATTTATAATATTAAATCTTCAGTGTACAAGTTAAGGGGCCGGAAAAAAAGGAGTTAGGGCAAAGAATTTGGGCCACAATTGCAAGGTTGGTTAACTAATTGGATAGCTGAGTTAAAACTCAAGGGATCAATAGTTTGGATACCTAAGGTGAATGACAAGCAGGGACCTTGTACCTCTGTCTCTCTAACTGCATTGACCGATTGGAAACATAGTTGTTATTGAAGTTCCTATTTATTGCACATTCACTTTATCTTCTCTATAGATTTTAACCTATGAGGCGAATTGAGGTGTTCTTTCTCTGTATTTATTGAATGAATTTGTATTTTGTATCTTATTCTTTTATCTCTCTATATTCCTGATGTATTTTTTCATTTATCTCTTCATATTCCTGATCTATTATGTATTTTTCAAGAAGAAAATGTCATGATATGTATTAAAAATAAAATCTTGGAATTTTGCAAATAAAAAAATTATCACATAAGCTTTGATAATCACATTGCAGAACTTAATGACATAAACTAAACATGTTTCATATAAATCACACATGTTCAGCATTCCGATTAATTAAGTAGCACATATAGCTCAAGCTAGGGAATGCCCAGAACACAAAAACTAAATATTCATTACACTGGTTGGGCTTATGGCCTCAGTTCCCAATTTGATTTCTTTTTTAAGCTTCATTTATTCAATCAATCACAGACCCATGATGTAAAAAAGGATAGATTAGAATATCAAAGACAAGTCATAATTCGAAAATGGAAAATAATAATGTACAACTAAATTCTTGGATGCTTTGGGATGGGCATCTATATACGGGTACAAAGATTTAAAAATGAATAAAATAGTATAGCGTTCTGGCCGTAATTACATGTATAATGAATAGGGATAGTTGTTGCCAATTATCCGTGTCAATTTCTTCACCTTATGTTTTTTGTTGTGGTGTCTACAAATCTTTATTTCTAGTCTACTCCCCATATTTGTACAAATTTCTGACGAGTCCCTATTCTAAGGGAATAAAGGGCCATATTATCAAGAGCGGTGATAACATTATCGCCGTTTTATTGGCAGGAAACTGCTGCTAAAATGGCGATAATCGGCTTGATGGTATGCCCTTGTGAATTCCCATAGAAGCCTAGGTTCACACCAGAACCTGGGCTTCTATAGGAATTCACAAGGGCATATTATCAAGCCAATTGTTGCCGTTTTAGAGGCAGTTTCCTGCTGCTAAAATGGCGATAATGTTATCGCCGTACTTGATAATATGGCCCAAAGTTTTTCTGTTTCTTTTGTGCTTTTCATTTTGACTACCCACTGTGCGAATTTTGGTGAATCTGGTGATTTCCAATATTGAAAAATCAAAGATCTAGCTATTGTAGAAGCATTAAAAACAAATTGTCTTTGTCGCACCGTTAAAGTTGGATTTGGGATCCCGAATAAAATAACCATAGGATTAGGATTTATGTTATGTTTGAGTTGCCGAATAACCGACTGAATGACCCTAGTCCAGTAGTCGGTCAGTTTAGGACAAGAGAAGCACATATGAAGCTTATCTCCTCCTTGATAATTACATCTAGGACAACCTGATGATATTTCTTGGAATATTTTGTGCAATTTCTCGGGGGGTGTAGTATAGTTGCCATTTGGAGAAGAGTTCCATATGTTTAAAATTTGCCCCATGAATGGCCTTGATGACCAATTTATTGTAGTCCTTCCATGGGCTGCTTCTAAATGACACGCTGTGGTCTCCTGTATTTTTAAATGAGCTCTTGAGACTATTTGATCATAAATTTGTTTCTAGAGAATACAATGCCAGTTCCTAATTCCTGACATTTGTTTGACATATAGTGCATGGGTAACGTTTGTGGGAAGTGAGCTCTCAGGGAGCTGTAGCTTTTTGACTAGACTCAGGATTTGGAGGTAGGAAAATACTACAGTCGAAACTGCTTCTCTTTTGTCTTGTCTGATTTCTTCCCATGTCTTCATCTCTCCTTGTACTACTAGATCTTTTAATTGATAGAATCCCAACCTTTCCCATCTTTTTAACTTCTGTATATCGATTGCAGCTCCTAGTTCCCTGCAGTGTATTAGTTGAGTTTCTGGATGTAAAGGTGATATTCTTCCTTCAATTGCTTAAATCTATCATGAATGATATGGGGCATCTCATATCTGTAGCGTATCGGTAGCTTGGGAATTTTTTTTGAAAAACATGAGGTGAAAAAAAAAATTAGGCCCATGATCATGAGCTGATGTTGCACGTCCACACCAGCCTAAGAAGGCGGCTTGGAAATATTTTTTAATGTATGGTAGCCCTAAACTACCTTTTTTCAGGGCTCAATTGCAATGATATTAATTTTGTCTTGGTTTCTTCCCTACCCAGATTAATATCCGGGTAGGGATAGGCAGGGGATGACTGCAATAGACTCTGTTTTTTGATTCTGCAGACTCCAAAGTGTACGCGAATTGTCCTTGGGAATTGAGGGTTTGATGGTGGGAACTGCTGGTATGCGATGAGCCCTACTGATAGTCAAGTCAACTATATCTTTTGCACTTTTGGGCAGAACCACCTTGCGTATCAATTCATTTATAAGCTGGACCGGCAATTTTCCTGTTTCCCAATCTTTAGGTATGCCAGTGAATCTTAAATTGGTACGTCTGGCTCGATTTTCCATATCATCCAGTTTGAGTTGCAAATCTATGAGTTCTGTTTGCAATGTGCTCAGATTGTTATCATGAACATTGTGTTTTGTTTCTTATGAAGATACCTTGAGCTCGGCCTGTGTCAAACGAGTTAAGAGCTGGTGAAAGTTTTCATTGAGCTGCCCCAGTTGTTTGCTGGCTTTCTGGTGCGCCAATTCCTGGGAGAGCTTAAAATCATGTAGCTCGAGTAAGAACTGATTTAGCGTAGTTTCAATGTTAGTGGATGTCAAAGAGTGGACAATCATTTCTATCACTCCCACTGGTCGGGCTGGTTCTATTACAGGTGGCAGTGCATGCTCGTCGGTTGGACCTTGTTCCGTTGCCACATCATAGGTAGCGTCTCGAATGAGTATTGTTTGTGGGGGGCCAGGTATTTGGAGATTAGTTTGGAGCAACCCCTTTGACCCTCCCACAGAAAAGAGAGGATGTATTGATTTTTCTACTCTCTGTGGCATGTTCTGTGGCTTGTATTGGTGACCTTGAGGCAGTAGTTCTGCGCGCACTGTACTGGGACCAGCTTCTGCCATGGGTGTTGCATCCATGAGAGGTGGGTTGTCCTTATTAGATCCATTTTGATCTTCCTAACCTGCAGGGCTCTGTAACAGGCTCTAACAGGAGATGAGGATGGAGATAGAGATGAGAATAGAGAAGGAGTTGATTGATTTGGAGGGGCGATATTCAGTACCTGTAATATTTTCTTTTGATTGAGAATTCTTCCTCCTTGTGGTGCCTTTTTTTGCAACACTATGAAAAGACATCCAAAGCACACCCTCAGTGCTATTTAATTCCAAATATTTCAATGATCCTTTTACTTGTTTTGGCGTGCATGCACCCTGACGTGCGCCGTTCCGTTTCGCACCAAGGCATCAAGCTTTCAAAAGAGGAGACCCGCTTCATCCGCAGGTCTATGGGTTGCACAGCCGTGTGCACATATTGTATCCAAAAAATGATGCAATTTAATCCAATTAATCCAAAGCCTTTTTTTTGCAGCCATGAGATCTCTTGATAAGTGCTTCATTGAATGCACATTGCATGTGCTGCTATTTCCTTGCTTTATTGCGCCTTTGCTGTGGTTTATTGTAGATGTTTTAGTTAGGGGAAGTGCAGGAGTTAGTACAAGACAGTCGCAAGCTGTGTCTGCAATAGGCGGACCCCTTTAGCAACCAGCTTAACTGCCTCCTCTCTGGGGGAGTCTAGAGATCACCCTCTGAGCAGCTTAAACCCCTACTGTCGGTTTATGATTCTCAGCCCTGCACTCCTCTATATCTTCTTTGCGTTATGGCAAAACCAGCGTGGCTGATCTTTATATTGCTCTTTGCCCCAGCCAACCCCCTGAAGAGTCTGTCTCTTTTCTTTGCTGTTGTTCTGGTAAATTCTAATAATGTATGATTATGACAGGGAAGGGTACAGACTCAGGCGCACTGAGTATAAGGATCTTAGAAAGAGGAGTGAAAATGGATTTAATAAGTAGATTAAAGCCAGTTAATTGTGCTCCCCTAATCAAACATTCATCGGAGCTGTGATGCTATTGCTGAGCATTGAACCTTTTAAAAGGTTTCCCTGGGATCCTCCGGATCACTACATACAGCTGGATTCTCTCCTCTGCTTTTTTATCCTTGGCTGCATCTGAGTGCTAAATCCAGGCGTCCGCAACTCAGAAGACAAAAAGCAAGTAAGAAAAACAGATTCTCTTTCTGGATCACTACGTCTAGCTGGGTTCTCTCCTCTCCTCCCCTTTTCTCTCCTTGACTGCATGCAAAATTCAGGTGTCCCCACTCAGAAGACAAAAAACAAGAGAGAAAAACAAATACTCTTTCATTTGGGTGCATTGGTCGCGTTGATCTTTAACTGCCCCCCCACCAGTAAGAGCACCAGTAGCTGGGCGTATCCTCCCCTTGACGACTTTCAGCAAGGAGTCTCGCTTAGCGCCCCAACTCTTGCTAGAATTTATTCTCGGTGCTACTGGCACCAGCGCCTGCCTGTTCTCCAGCCCTCACAACAGTGCTAATTTAGCGCTGCAGTCACTCCGTGGCCGCGTACGTGTTGCTGCTGGAAGCCAAGCACCAAGTCGAGAGTCGATCGAGAATCAGCCGCTGAACTTGCCCAGAAGTGAAAGCTCAGCCACGGAGCATGGCGGGAGCTCTACGCAGCCCCAGGTCCTACTTCGATCTGTTTTCTTCTTCTGTCAATTCTCCTGAATGAGGCATTTATTTTGTCCCTGCTTCATTTTAAATGTAATTCTGGGTGGCCTCAGCTCTTACCTGCTGTGTGTCACTTGGGGGATTGTGGATGAGGCTCACAGTCATGTGCCCCAAGGTTCCTTGTGCATGGGCTGGGTCCTTATGCATTTGTGCTTCCATTGCAATGCTTTTGCACGGCTGCTTCCTTGTGGGCTAAGCCCTAGACCAAGTCCCTTGTACCGCATGCATTATTAGTAATATTGCCCCTCTCCTGGAGCATCACCCGTGACCCTCATCACTCCGTGATGTTTGTGAGGCATCTTCTACTCATCCACTTCATTAGGGTTCTGTCCTCACTATCTGCCTGACACACAACATGAGTTTCTCCACATGGATCTCTGAGCTGCCAAGATTCTATTCAAGTTATATCCATCATAGGTGTAACCCTCCTCTTGTCATGTTTTAACAAATTAAGCTCTGAACAAATTTGATGGATGTCAATGCAGAGACATTAGCACTGATGTTCTGTAACATACTATGGATTGTAAGTAAAGAAACAAAAGCAGGGGCTGCATGCAAGAAATAGTGGCAAGTCCTGTGTGTGATATATGCACAAAGGTTTGGAAAATTGTACAAATGACCTCTTCATGTAAAGGACCTGGGTAATAGGCTGGCATTTACCACTATCTGGCATCACTGATACTGTGGCTATTTGTAACTCTGGGGATGAGAACATCCAGCTCATTACAAATTATCCCGAGAGGATCCACAAAGAAATGAGCAATCAACAAAAAATTCAGTAATTCTGGATCTGACTCCTCAAATAAGAGCTCATTTTATCTCAGACTTCCATCCTGAGATTTTGTCTAAAATGATTCGATGAAAGTAAAGAGATTGTCTGTGTAGGAAATTTAATTACTATTTGAGGGGATAAAACACAAGAAACCCCAAATTGACTTGTGAGTAACCCTTTGGTAGCTTGGCACTATGCAGGCCTAACTTAGGAGAAACGTGTAAAGAATGTATGCAGCACATCAAACAGTAATAACGTGATATGACATCACAAGAAAAATCCCATGCCAATTTAGAACAATAAAGTAAACTTCAATAAAGTATTTGACAACAAAATGACAAAAAGCTGATAAGTAGAACCAGAGATATGCAATTTCAAATGTTTACGGTAAGCATAGCGCCTAAAAGCACAAAGTGCCACTTGTAGTTATCAGGTCATGAGTGACCGGGTAAAATGTGCACGTTCAGGCTAACCACAATGGAGTGCAGGCCTGATCTAGAGACCAGTTTAGGCTTGCTGAATGAGTTACCTTCGGAAATCCAGCTCAAAGAGTTCTGTTAACAATGGAAGGGAGCATGAACAGCAGAAATGGCATCGCATGTGGTCGTCTTTGTGGGGCGAAGAGAAGGCTAGGTGTCCACAAAGAGATGAGGAATCAACAAAGAATTCAGTAATTCTGGATCTGACTCCTCCAATAAGTGCTCATTTTATCTCAGACTTCCATCCTGTGATTTTTTGCCTAAAATGATTCGGTGAAAGTAAAGAAATTGTCTGTGTAGGAAATTTAGTTAATATTCGAGGGGATGAAACACAAGCAAACCCCAAATTGACTTGTGCTCAACCCTTTTGTAGCTTGGTACTATGCAGTCAGGCCTAACTTAGAGGAAACGTGTAAAGAGTTTATGCAGCACATCAAACAGTAATAACGTGATATCACATCACAATAAAAACCACATGCCAATCTAGACCAATAGAATAAGCTTCAATAAACTATTTGACACCAAAATGACAAAAATCTGATAAGTAGAACCAGAGAGATGCAATTTCAAATGTTTATGGTAAGTATAGCGCCTAAAAGCACAAAGCGATACTTGTAGTTATCAGGTGATGAGAGACCGGGAAAAAGTTGCAAGTTTAGGCTGACCACAATGGAGTACAGGCCTGATCCAGAGACCAGCTTTGGCCTGCTAAATGAGTTACCTTCGGAATTCCAGCTCAAAGTGTTCATTTTGCTATTGGAGGGAGTGTGAAGAGCAGAAAGAGCATTGCATGTGGTGTGACTTAACCTGACTAGGATTGTGGTCCCTACTTGGACAAGGTGCATACCTCTGCCAACTAGAGACCAAGTTTCTAACATTAGTGATCAGCTGTGCGGATTGAACTATATCCAACTCTCCCTCATTAACATCTTTGCTTTTTCCAAAAGTTTTTTTGCTCAATCCCCATTTTTCTGCAATGTCTGTGGCCTTGTATGACAAGATGGGATTTGAGCTGGCCAATCTGGATACCTACCCAATGATCTAATTCCAGGGGTTCTGCCAGGAGAAAAGGCTGCTTAGTAAGGTATGTGCCAAGAAGGCAGGGCTTCAAATAGCCTTAAGAGCTTGGGCAGCAGCCCGCCAGACCAATCTAGAGGATGAGGAAGAAGGGTCTGAGTATGAGGGATAGTTAGAGCAGGACCTGTCTGGAGGTCTTGTCATGCTGCCTACTGAGGGGGGATAACATCCTCCCAGGACTCGAAGTCCACCCCAGAGCAGGCAGCAGTGTGTCTTCAAGGAACCTGTCCTCAGAGGAGCTGAAGGACTGGAGGGAGAAGAGGAAGCAAACTAGAGCTTGACAACATTAACAAGGAGCAAATCCTTGCCAAGTTGGAGAAGGTGTGGACCCTTGCTAAACTGGAGAAATAGCAAGCTCTAGAAGAGAAAGGGCTAGCTATAGAGGAGAGGAGGATGGCCCAGAGGATTGGGCTAGGCATTAGAGCCATGCAAGTGGAGCCCAGCAGTAGTGGTGGCAGCAAACCTAAAGCATCTGCTGCAGAAGGGAAGGTTTACATCCCAGAGGCTTCGGTACCCAGCTTTGTTGTGGGGAGTGATATAGACTAATGGTTATCCACCTAGGAGGTGGCTCTTAGGGTTCACAAAGTTGCTGAGGAGTCCTGGAGTGGAAGGGGTAGTCTATGGAGTTACTTGCCCATGGTGGGGAGGACGAAACTCTTACACTTGAGGTAGAGGATCAGACCCAGGACACCCCTATGAAGGCCATTTTACTTAATACGTTAGTGCTGACCCCTGAGTGGTATAGGCAGAGATTCATGAGCAGCCACAAGATTTCCTCACTACAATGGGTAGATTTTCTTGACTATGCAAGCAAGGCCCTGAAAGGCTGGGTGAGGGCCATCAATGTTAATGATTATTCAGGGCTGTAAAACATAATTCTGAAGGAGAACATGCTTGATACATTTCCACTGCTGTGCCAACACCTTGTCGACAGCAAGCTAACTGACCCCAGGAAGCCTGGTGAGAAGGCAACTGTTGGGGACTCTCAATAGGGTGGTAAGAAGGGGGGGGTGTTCTCTCATGGCCCCGAAAACAACTAACAGTGGAACGGGTCCTATTTCCAATCTGGCCACCAGAAGAAGAGCTTTCCAGACAAGAGTCAGCCAAAGAATCCCAAGTGCTATGAGTGTTTTGAGTACTGGGTACTCAAAGGGAATCCCAGGTGCTCAAAAAGAGTACAACCTCGCACTGTTTAGGACTAACTTTCTGATTCAGACAAACCACAGGCCCCTCAGGTGGCTAATGAAAATGAGGGGTGGGAATCCCAAATTGTTGAGGTGGTCTATTTCCCACCAAGGTATGAACCAATGTTGATGGTCTCTCCAGGTTTTTCTGTCTTGGTGATGGGAACTCCCTACAGGTTGGGTAGCTCTCTCCACTTTCAGCTGGGGGGAACACGTGTTAGATCTGTCAGTGTTACGATGATCTTTCCCCAAACTTTTTGCTTGCTTTCCTATTCTTTTTGCTGATTCTTTTTCTTGGACTTAGGAGTCTGAGCACTTTACCTCTGGTGACCGATGTTATAGTGCATGGGCTTCTCTCCTAAAACCTTGTAACATTAGTTTGTCCACAATTGGGATATTTAATTTATCTGTAAGTCCCTACTGGAGTGCACTGCCTACGCCCAGGGCCTTTAAATTAAATGATACTAGTGGGCATGCAGCACTGATTTTGCCACCCACACAGGTAGCCCTTTAAACATGTCTCAGGCCTGCTACTGCAGAGCCGATATGTGCAGTTTTGCTGCCATGTCAACTTGGTGTTTAAAACCCGTTGCCAAGCCTTAGCTTCCTCTTTTTCTACACATATTTCACCCCTAAGGTAGGCCCTACGTAGCCCATTGGGGAAGGTTGCTGTGTAAGTAAAAGTTAGGGCATGTACTTTTAAGTTTTGCATGTCCTGGAATTGAAAAACACCTACGATTGTTTTTCACTACTGTAAGGCCTACTCCACTCATAGTTTAACATTGGGAATTCCTTTATACACTTTTAGCTATAATTCCTCCTGTAGAATGAGCAGCCCTGTCATGTTTCATATCATTTGAATGTTAATGATAAATCCTCTTTGCTAGCAAAGTTGGGTTTACCATTTTATCACTTCTAGTGAAAGTATGGATATCATATTGGTTTTCCCCCACAATCATTTTGGAGTGGAGGGATAGGATCCTTGTTATAAAGAGTCTGGTATGGTAAACACTGTGGATTTTTGAAATCTCAAGTATAAATGTGCAATTACTATTGAAAGCCCTGCGTATGGTGACTTGCTTTGTTGACTGAGTGTTGGTCCCTAAATCTGTCTCCTGCCTGTGGACTACTGGTAGGCTCCCATCTGGTAGCCACATGGTAACTATCCCATGCATTATATGTGGGCAGGAAAAGCCCCTGGGGGTATGCTGTGTTAAAGCAATTTGCATTCTTTAAGCTATGTGTTGTCTCTTCCTATTTATTTTAATCTAAATGTCTAGTGCACATCATGGGTGGAATGGGGTCCCTGTGCCCTGAAGAATTTGCCAGAAAATGAACAGGCAATGAAATATGTCAGCCGTTCTGGTATGGTTTTTAATCATGAGTGCAGACACCACAAATTCAAGACTTATGCAGTGTGCTTTTCACTACTAATTTGTAACTTTTCTGTGCTTGTGAGGAAGATGCTCTCCTCTCTTCACGGAAATCGAAAATGGGATGGTTCATACGAAAAAGAACCTCCTCCACTTGAGAGTGAGAAGTCGAGGACACAAGAAATATTGATTTGATATGTGAGGTGCGAAAAGGGCTTCTTTTTGTGTTGTTGATTATGAGTGGAGGGCGCCATTGATACATTTCCTTTCCCTCTATGGTACTCTTTGTTGAACATTGGAAGTGGACCCAGGTGCTTGCTCCACTCAAACTGACGCATCACTTATCTGTCGAAATCAGTACCAAAGCATTGTCGCTGTTTTGGGACCAGAATCGGTGCATCGAAATCTGAACCTCTACATCACATCCGGAACTACCTCTTGGGAACAAGCGCATCTCTGCCACTGCATGGAGAAGATCGATGCATCGCCCCTCCAGCATGGATTAACTCAGTGCATCGCCTTTGGAACCACTGTGCTCAAAACTGGTGCTTCGCTCAACAGACCTGACGTACCACCTCAGTTGTGTGGAGAAATCCGGTGCAACACTCCAACTGCATGGGGATCTTCAACGCATCTCGTGCTGCGACAATAATTATGAAACTTTTGTTCAGGGGCCCCTGAGTGGGTCCTGTCTTGTAGCTAGCATCCACTCCATCATAGGTGGCCTGAGCTCTTGACTTTGTCCTGAGTCAGCGTGACCAATGAACTCTTTGTGTGTTGTTTGCTTCTAAGCACTATTTTTGCATTTCATCTTTAAAAATTCATATCTGGACTTCTACTTGTTGGATTTTTGTTGTTTTGGTATTGATTTATTTATAAAATCATGATCTATTGTTCTAAACTGGTGTGGAGTCTTTTTATGGTGCTTTTCACTGTGTTACTGGTTGAAGTGTTGCACAAATAGTTCACACATTGTCTCCTAAGTTAAGTGTTACCGCTCTGTGCCAAGCTACCAGAGAGTGAGCACAAGTTAAATTATGGTGTGTATTTGACTTACCCTGACTTGGAACATGGTCCCTACTTGGACAGGGTGACATAAACACTATCGTCAACAAATCTCTGTCCACTGCCTACGTCCCCCCTGAGTGGAAATTGGCAGCTGTAAAACCCCTACAAAAAAAACAACTCCCCGACCCCACCACACTCTCTAATCTACGTCCAATTTCACTACTCCCAGCATTGTGCAAAATCACTGAGTCCACAGTGAACAAACAGCTGACACACTTCTTGGAAGAGAATGAGGCATGGCACCCTAATCAAGCTGGCTTTAGGACTCAGCATTCCACCGAATCGGCTCTCCTGTTCACCACTGAAACCATCCGCTCAGCTTTAGACCAAGGCAAGAAGGCCGTCCTGATACTATTAGATCTGTCGGCGGCCTTCGACACGGTCTCACATGCTATCTTAATAGACCGGCTAATTACATCTGGCATCAAAGGTATTGCCTTAGAGTGGATAAAAAACTTTCTCAGTAATAGGCGACAAGTGGTGACCTTGGGGGATTATCGTTCCAGTGAGAAGCCACTGTCAACGGTAGTACCTCAAGGTTCTAGTCTGAGCCCGACATTGTTTAAAGTCTATACTGCACCCTTGATACAGCTGATATCGTCCTACGGCATAGATGTAATAGCATATGCTGACGATACTCAACTGATCCTGGTCATGGACAAAGATAACCAGGTCTGGGAAGAAAAACTTAAGTGTTGCTTGACGGCCACCTTTGAGTGGATGCGGAAAAACCACTTAAAATGTAACACAGGCAAGACCGAGATCATGCCCATAGGCCCAAATAACGATTTCATCCCCAGACTGTGGTGGCCCGAGAATGCCGAAATACCACCTCACACTACCTCCTCGGCTCGCAACCTTGGGGTACAGTTTGACGCCGACTTATCTTTCAAACATCAGGCGGCAAAAGTGGCAGGCACCTGCTTCGGGGTAATAAAAATGCTTAGAAAGTTTTTTGACCTGCTGCCCCTCGAAGCTAGGAAAACCGTCACGATTGCATTAGTCACATCCCGCATCGACTACTGCAACAGCCTGTATGCTGGTACCAATAAGGCGGTTACCCATAAACTCCAGATGGTACAGCATGCGGCGGCAAGGCTTGTTCTGAAATGGCCAAGAAAATCTTCAGCAACTAAAGCCCTCAATGTACTACATTGGCTGCCTATAACCAAAAGGGTCCTCCACAAAGTACTGACAATCACCTTTCGCGCTGTGCATAATTCAGGCCCAATGTACCTGAGAAAAAAATTTGTCAAATACTGTCCAAACCGCACACTACGGTCTTCAAATGCCAATCTTTTGTCCATTCCAGGTTTCAGACTCAAGACTCGCGGGGGTAAATCCCTAGCGGTGTTGGGTGCCAAAGCATGGAATGCGCTCCCCCCTCCATTAAGAGCCCTGGACAAGGAATCTGATTTCCGTAAACAACTGAAAACCTGGATTTACAACCTTCCAGACTCAATGGCCAGAGCACTGGTATGACTTCGGTTTCAGTCTCTTTAAGCAGTAAGGCAACTTATTTCACCTGGTTGACCCTTTATTGGCGCCGAGATGCTCCCTGGAGCGATTGCTAGCGCGGTATAAATGGACCTTACATTTACATTTACATTTACATGCCTTTGCTCAGTAAATACCCCATTTCTAACAACTACACACCAACCGCAGTGGCAAGACTGAGACATGTTTAAAGGTTATTTAAGTGGGTGGCAGATAAGTGCTGCAGGCCCACCAGTAAAGTAAATGTGCCATGTTGTAGGACGTGAGAACATGATTGTTAGCACTGTTTAGCAGTGGTAAAGTGCACAGAGTCCTGAGGCCCACAAAAACGAGATCAGCAAAAATAAAAGAGTAAGGCAAAAAGTTTAGGGGAAGACCACCCTAAGGCTGGCAGGTCTAAAAGATCTCTTATTTCCAATGCAGCCTGTAAGTGCTGTTTTCATCTCTATTAGAAACGAGTGTCTACTTGTAATAAGGGCCGTAGTATAACAAACGTCATCCTATGGAAATGTGGGATTGGCTAAGAATGAATTTACATATGTAAAAAAGCTGAATAACCAAAGTGCAAAACCTTTGGTTATAGCAGCTAAAAATAAATATCTATAAAACTTTACAGAAGATCTGTGAGCAAAATGAAAGTTTATGTAGAGAGTTTTGCCTTTAAAGTGTTTCCCCACATAGCTTACATTTAGAACCCATGAAAAGGCAAATGGGATCTGTCAGTGTTTAACATAAGGTAGGATTCTGGTATAAAATAGTTAAGGAACCCTGTGGATTAAAGTTTCCTTCCTGCACTTTATCCTTAGATGCTTACCTGATTTACAATTGTGATGCTTGGATATGTTTGTTCTTACTGCCAAAGTTGTGGTAAATGCAGGTGAGAAAATCTTCTAAAGCAGCAGGAAAAAAGTTCAACCTGGAAAAGTTGAGTGTTGGTGTTTCCCTTGCACTTTATATAACTGCGGCACAACCTAGTTCTTGAGTAGGGTATTTGAAAAGGTTCATAGTACACTTGCTCAACAACATGACCAACGTACCCGCTTATTGTATTTGATTGGCTGCAATCCCTAAACCTCCAACCATGGAAGTTTTCCTTGGTGGATGAAAAGTACATGAATAGTCTGATTAATGGAGATTTCACATAATTTGTGAAGACAATGGACATCAGGACCATGGATTGGACTAAGCAGATTTCTTTGACGATGGGTAGGAATCTGCATTCTGTTTAGACCAAAATGACATTGGATAACAAATATAATATTAATAATTATCCTGTATTTGAAAAGCACACAGCTACCCATAGGTTTCCTGGCGCTGGGGGCCGTCGGGAAGATTAAGCAAGATATTGCCCAGAGTCACATGGTGCTGGGCAAACCCCTGCCGCTGGTGCCTGGGATCGAACCGTGATCCCCAGCGTCCAGCGTCAGTCGCCCTGGCCGCTGCGCCATTTTCTTCCACGAAATATGTTCCTGTTTGTCATAGGTACAGTAAAAGGTATTCAAGAAAAATGGAATTATGCATATAAAACATGGGGTTTAATGTGCATATTTCTGCGTGTGCATGTGCATGTGTGTGGTGAATAGAAAAACACATTGGCCACTGTTATTTTTGTCTGATTATCTTTTCAGGTTGATTCTACATTGCTATTTGTTAGGGGGTGTTGTTTGAACTGGGCTTAAGCTATATGAACTTTCAGTCAGATGAAAATTCTGTGGAGTGCTTGTCATGACATCACAGAAAGGCAAGGCTGTTGGTGACTGGAAGTTGTGTGGATGACAATTAGAAGTTCAATTTAAGAGGGGATAGGAGATTCTGAAGACAAAATGGAAAGTATTTTCTTTTAGGTCCTGAGGAGGTGCAACTTCTATGGTTGATTTAGTTTTTTTAACGTCAGGGTGAATTATGAGAGAGGCCTCAGAAGCCTGAACTGCTGAGCTCATTCTGGTATACCCACCCCATATTCATGTAGTGCTTACAGTATGAGGTGAAAACCCCAGTCACATTCATGAGATTCCCACTTTAGTCCCACTGAATGCTGACACTATAGTGCTGATGGAGCTATCTGGTTTAGCTATAGGGGAGATGGGCCATGGATTCCCTCCTTGGTCGTCACCTACCCAGTCGGTCTTTAGACAGACTTCCTCTCGACCCTATGGTTGTCTCTTCCCCTATCCTCACGTTCTCACCTCACCTACCCCCCACTTCCTTTCTCTCTCCTTTCTCTCCTCTCCTAATGTATTGCTGATTGTCTGATGTAATGTTGCAATTGTTGATCTTTTTCTGTTACTGTTAAACCACATTGTTGCACTTCCTTTCATCCCTCCTGTCGTCTCTTCCCGCATCCTCCCTCTATTTATGTCTCTCCTTCTCCCCTCTCTCAAAGTATTGAAACTGAACTTTTTTGTCTGATGCCCGATGGAGCTTCCTGGTTTAGTTATAGGTGAGATGGGCCGTGGATTCCCTCCTGTGTCCTCACCTACCTAGTCGGTCTTTAGTCGGTCTTTAGACAGACTTTCTTTTCGTCTCTCCGTATTGTCTCTTCCCTTATCCTCCTGTTCTCACCTCCCCTGACCCCTCCACTACTTTTCTCTCTCCTCTCTCTCCTCTACTAATTGTATTGCCTATTTTTCTGGGATTTAATGTGTAATTGTTGAACTTTTTCTTTTACATTGTTGATTCTCATGTAAAGCGCTCTGATGTTTTCTACGTGATATTATTGTTCCATGATATTCTTGAAATCGATATTCAAGAGTACAATCAGTCTTTCTTGGTCCCTGTAAAAATTGCTCTGTGGGGCAGGGAGATGGGAAGGCAGATAGATAGCCAGAAGCTTAACCCTGACTAAAAGAACTCATTCCTCATATATTATTTGGGTTATGTTCCCAATTAGTAAGCAGAACATTTGTGTTCGATCTCAACAGACATTTGCGCCCACTTTGCGTGCCCCCATGGCACTTTGGTATTACAGAAGGGGCCGCAGACGATTGAGCGGCCCCTTCTATAATATCAATAGTGCTGGGCTGCATACAGCTTCAGCACTATCTTCAAGAGTGCCCCATGCAAATGAGGGAATCCTCTTGCCTCTGTGCCTGTGACGTATTACAGACTTGGGCGCAGAGGCAAAGTAGCCCTCACAAGTCGCATTGACAGTGCGCCACGTAAAAGTTGGCGCACTTTCAGTATGCCCCTTGATGGGAGCCCTCTGGCGCAAGGTAGGGGATCCCATGGATTCACCAGACATCCTCTTGCAGGCTGCACCCGCCTTTAAGGGGATCTCGAATCCCCTTCAAAAGTGCAGGCTGGTTGCCACCTGCAGTGTGAAAACATGGAGCAGCTGTAAAGCAGCTGCTCTGTTTTTCACCTGAATACGCTGCCCCCAGGGAAGCAGGAGTTGGCAGCTGCTCTGGGGGCAGCACATTCATAGTAATAGGGTTCATTTTCATTGTTTATACCTGGCGCAAACAATGAAAATGCACCTTATGTGTAATGTGGCCCTAGAAGTGCTAGTGAAGCAATGTTTGGGTAATATGATAATAATCTGGGGAAATATACATCTGTATTGGATGTATGACGGTACAACGTGTACCGTCACAACGCATACCTTTACCACGCGGCCGTGACAACGCAAGTCGTTACCACAACTTGTGTTGGGGGCGCGGATTTCGAATAGTATGATTTACTATTCTAACACCAGTCCCGGTGGACCTTAGGGAAGGTGTTGGGATAGTAAATTAACTATTTGTACTCCTTTAGCGCCCTCCAACGCAAGTCGTGGTAACGACTTGCGTTGTCACGGCCGCGTGACAACGACCGCGTTGTAAAAACATCGTGGTAAACGATGTTTACCTCTGTATTACCTGCATAACCTGTTCATGCAGGTTAAAGATAGATGAAATAGTGCAGGAAAATTGCTGTCCAGTTCAGACACATAGATGATTATGTGACGATGTTTTCTTAGATTAAACAATGACAGATTACTCATAGGGTCACCAGGGCTTGTGGTTTCAGAAGAAACACAGATAGCAGATAGTGAAGCTGAAGAAATTGCCATCTTCAGGAACCAGTGTATTCATACAGTTGCCTCTTTCGTCTTTTATTCTTCAAGAGCCCAGCCAGTGTTATTTGAAGTAGTAACACGTGTGGTTACCATTTTATCTGAAGAAAGAAAATATCAACTCTCTGAGCCGGATTAAACACTTCTATAGGGATTACGTGTTTGTTACCGGATAGATGGCGTCCACAAAGGAGTTTGTTATCACAATTTTAAAATGTCACCACAGTGCTTTTGTGTATATAACATTTTATCAGTTCTGTAAATATGAAAACCTTAACGCACTGATAGTTGGTGCTCACAGCGTTTCTTTAACTGACTACATTGTTCCTAGTGAAATGTTTCATGAGTACGCCTATCCACACAATGTATTCAGTTCATTACAACACTGCAGAGATGGCAGAGGGATGGCACTAGGTTTCCTGCGAAGATAACCTGCTGAATAAGTGTAGGAAAGTAGGATCTTTGTGGCATAGTTACCCCCAAGTTTTGCCTAGTGTCAATGTGTTTTGATTGTAGTACACTGGGATCTTGCTAATCAGGACTCCAGTATTTGTGCTCTCTCTCCTCACTTCATTAGTAAGTACTTTGTACACCCCATAATTGGTAGACTAGTGTACCCGCGTAAGTCCCTAGCATATGGTATTAAGATACTTTAGGGCATTGGTACACTAGGGGTCTCCAATAGCCTGCAGCATGTATTGTGCCACCCCTGGAAGCCCATGCAAACTGTGTCTGTAGGTCTGCCATTGCAGCCTGGATGAAATTGTGCATGCACCTTTCACTTCAGATCTAAAGATTTACTTGTATCCCGGTCACTGCACTTAGAACCTATGAGTCACCCCTAATGTAGGCCTTTCAGCTCACAGGCAGGGTGCATGGTTCATTCTCTGGCTTTGTAAGTGAGGGGAAGCAATTTTAAGGTATGTAGTGGGCACTGGCTAAGATGAAATGTCCAGCTACATAATTGCTTCACCGAACACTGTCATCTATACTAATATAATAAAGAGAGAGCCCAAACCTTTGAGGCGGGTAATCTCAGGAACCACAGCACCAATCACAACACCCAATACAGCGTTGGAAAGGGCGGTTGCAGCAGAACGACATAGGCTAAGCAGACACCCACCATATACATTTAAAAGGTAAAAGAACCATGCCGGCAAAGTAGTCCCTTGTGGGTGTGTCTGCGTTGTGCTATGGGCGTGTGCAGGGGGCGTGACAAACTCTGGGGGCGTGTGGTACGTTCCGCCCTTCATGCCATGTCTCATATTGTGTGCTAATCCCACCCTGCTCCCTTTAAATACCCCTGCAACCGACAATAATAACCCACCCTTACTCCTTAAAATACCCCAACACCATTAAACACTAACCCATCTTAACCCTATAAATATACCCTGTACCCCAAAACCCAAAACCCAAACCTATCTCTAAACCCTAAAATAACCCTGTACCCCAAAACCCAAACCTAGCCCTGAACCCTAAAAATACCCCTGTACCCTAAAATCCAAACCTACCCCATAACCCTTAAAATACCCCTGTACCCCAAAACCCAAACCTACCCCTGAACCCTAAAAATACCCCAAAACCCAAACATAGCCATGAACCCTAAAAATACCCCTGTACCCCAAAACCCATACCTATCCCTAAACCCTAAAACTACCCCTGTACCCCATAACCCAAAACTATATCTGAACCCTTAAAATACCCAAACACCCCAAAACATATACCTCATGTCCCAAAACATATACCCTATACCCCCTCTTACCTTATCCAAACATTTTTTTAAAACATGCTTTTACCATTCATGCATTTACAACGAATTTCGTTGTAAATGTATGCGTGGTAAAAGCATATAAAATGTAATGCCATGCGTTATAATGGCATTGCGAAGTCATGGTACTTTCGTTTGAAAGTATGGGGAGTGATGGTATGCGAAAAGAAATTTGCGGAATAATGGGTGTTTACCCTCCCCCGGTAAGTACATTGGTGGCACGGCGGCCCACATCTCCAGCAACATACTCATATTTTTTCACCACCCGTTTGAAAAACGCACAGGTCTCTCTCTCATTGATGGCCAGCACCAACATACACTTTAGACACACCTCCCGCCACAAGTTCTAGAATTGCGTACTTTAGAGCTGGGGAGCTACGTTCGAATCTCGGCATCAACTCAACATCCTGTGATTCCAGGCAAATCGCTTTGTCTTGCCGTGCCTACCACAAATGAATGTGTTCTTCTGTAATGTAAATTGTGCTCATGCCATGTTGTCGAGTTCGCGCTATATAATATTGCAAGGAAAAATAAAGTAGGGAAACTCGAGTTCACACACTACTGAACGCATCAGCAGTGCACTGTGAATCGGAGCGTTTCACAGGCCTGTCACAGATAAGAAATGCTATCAAAACGAAATCCTACAAAACAATATACTACTGGCTGGCAGCAATTCATACCCGGAAATCATCGGGATGGGCTGCTAGTGTTTGGTATAAAAAATGTACAAATTCTACAACTACATCAATTCCTTTGTTAGTTGCATGAGACCATGTGCTGGGGACTTCTTAGAGAACCCCAACATGTCCACCTGTGTACCCTTGCTGGGTCTACATGCAGGCCAGTGCTGCTGCAGAACCCAGACACTGTGTTGCCCTCCTGCTGCTTAGCCTAACTCAGGCAGGGGAAGGCAGAATAAAGGATTTCCTGGAAAGTAGAGGGATAGCAACCTCTCCTTTAGAAATAAGTGTCTTAGACTAACGTAGGGCTGCTTCTGAGTGCCTCCAGACTGCTTTGAAGGGCACATTTGGTACCCTCCTAGCATAATCCTGTAGCAGCAGCAGTCCAGGAGCCCTTGACTCCTGCTCTGGTGCGCAACTACACAAAGGACAGGGGAATGACCACCCCCCTGTCCAGCTCCTCCCCTGAGATCTGTCAGGTGGCAGCTTGATGCTGCCATCATGAATCTTAGATGGGCAGAGGCCCCTGGAAGCATCTGACTGGTTAGTCCATCAGAGTGGCGACCCTGACCCCCCAAAAGGTGGGTCACCGCAAGAGTAGTCCTTCCCCTTTTCTGGGTTACTTAAGCCCCCCCCTGTGGGGGGGGGGCTTAGATTCATCTGGACTTTGTCTTCAAGAACTGACTGGATTTGCTTGAAGATTTGTCGAAAAACTCTTCTGCTGTTGAACACTGAACTCTGCTGCTAGACCGAGCCAGGAACCAAGACCAAGACTGCTTCTGGTAGAAAGGCTTTTACTGCAACTTCAACACCGTGCTCTTCCAAGTTCTGCAACCTCCGTGGCTGTGCCTCCTTCTTAGTCCACCATGACTCTGCATGCATCAAGATAGCAGGAAGGAGTCACTCCTCTGCATCCGCATGCACCTTAATGAAAACAATCGAATTGTGGATTCTGATGTCCCACGGACACCTCCTGGCTCTACTACAAAGGTGGTGGTTTATTGGCTCTCTAAAGGTCTGATCAGTCTTCCCTGCCACTTGGAAGACTGTAATTCCTCTCCAGCCGACCCAAACTGCATCCCTCTGCACTGCATCTGTTTGCTGTTGCCAAGGCTTGTTGACTCCCCTGACCAAAGAACTTGGAGCTCCAGAAACCCCAGTCTCCAGCTTCACACAGCTCCAAGAGTGATGTCCTCCCTGCTTCTCCAGCGATGTGGACATCCATCTTCAGTATGCTGCAGAGGACTTCCTGTGCCTGCTGCCAGAGGGTCCTCCCGGGTTCTCCACCAATTATTGCTGGTACTCCTGCTTGCTATGGACCAGCCCTGACTTTCCCTTGCTGGGTGAGTCCCTTAGACCTTCCTGGTCTGCAACTGAGCATTTCTTCATACAACACGTCTGTTGCGTTTGCCAAGGCTTGTTGGTGGTCCTTCCGGCCACTGACCTTCCTTCATCTCATTTTGTGGATATCTCCTGTGCCTCTACAGAATCACCTGGGCACCATAGCTGCATCTTAAAGGCCTCCGTGCTACAGCAAAGTACCTCCGACAAGGGCTGGCATCGAGCTCCTGCTCCTCCTTGACACCTCTGCGCGGTTTGAACTCTGTCCCCTCTTTTTGAAGGTGCTCCTCATCTGGAATCCATGTCTAAGTACCACCTTCCTGGTCCACAAGACTGTGTAGCCGCTGGGCATCCAAGGTTCCCCACTGACATCAACGGAAAGTTCCAACACCACTTTGAACGTATGCACCTGAGCTCCCAGGTCTAGGTATCCTGGTTCCTTGGGTATTCACTGGTGTCCTCCAACCTCCCTGATTCCAAAATGGTTTCATCAGGGCGCTCTGGGAAGTGCCCTGAAACAGTAAAACTCCAAACCACTACTTCCCCATGTTAATCTATGAACACTGACCCAGGGTATAACCTCTCCACACGGGTGCATAGCAGCTCTTAGTTACTTACGAGTGGTGGTTAGCTGCTCTCACTGGTCCTTATTTACTTGGGCTTTAGTCTTGGCTTGGTTCTCACCTCTCATTCCATTTTCTTAGTATATGTCCCCCCCCCCACTTGTTTTATGTGCTTTACTTACCTATATTGAAGTATATTTTGTTGTGTATTAACTTCTCTATGTAGGAGATATACCATAGCAATTTTAGTTTCAGTGTATAACAAAAACAAGGTATATTTTTAACACTGGTGTGCTTCTTTCTTGTGTGTAAGCTTCACTGACTGACTGAGTGGTAATGTACCCACTTTACAACCTCCTGAATAAGCCTAAGCCGATCACCAAAAATACCCCTTGAGCGCTTTGGCTATCATGGACCGCTATAACTATCACTAAGGGTTGGCTGGGCTCAATGCAGGGTGCCTCACCAATAGGTGTACATTGTATACTGAGCCAGCCTCCTACAATAGGCAGGTGCATTTATTATTTGGTGTTCAGTGAACACTGCCCTACAGTGCAATTCTGAAAAGTAAAAGGATTGGAGTAGACTTAGTATCAGAAAACTGAAAGATTCATGCTAATGCCCCATGCCTGTTACCATAACTCAGTAAATAGTTAGTGTTCTGGAGGTTCTAATAATTCTGTTCCTATTTATATGCAAAACAGAAGGCCATTGTGTAGCATTTATGTACTGAGGGTCTTGTACTGTGTAATGATTATTCCGTGCATTGTGGTTACACATAGGCTGCTGTTACCCACATACTTATTACTGAAGCCTGAACCATATTCTCAATTCTCATGGGTTGAATCTTTACTACAGAGCAGACACTATGTTGACACTGGTAAAGCTGTCTGTAGAACAGGCCTGCTATTGTTAGAGCAATAGGAAGTCTATTGATGAGACAGCCAGAACTGCCTGCCTGCCTCAGTGGAACTCTTGAAGGCATACTGAGAACCATTTCTCATTGCTAAGATGTGTTTGTGCTGTAAATGTAAATGTAAATGTATTGGCATTTATATAGCGCACTACTTACCCGTAGGGTCCCAAGGCGCTTCGACCGCTGCGAAACCCTTCCTGGCTTCCCTGAGAGATGGTCCCTTAATGGGTATCTCTAGGGTGAGACCAGGCATCCCCGGCGGGGCCGTTAGTTAAGATGAGGCAAGCTAATGCCCAGAGTTGCCGAGTGTGATCGCTGATCAGAGTGGGCACCGAGGCGAGAAAATTATCGAGTCCGCTGACCGTGGTCCAGAAACCTGCCGCGCCGGTAATCGAACCCTGGTCCCGGGCCGTCCTCTGCTCTCGGGTCTGCCGCCTCTAACCAGTGAGCCACACTACTTCACTTTACTTTACTTTACTATGTAGGTCAGCAAACATATTATGATTGCAGCTTATAACATTTCTTTTTCTACAAAAAGGCAGCTTCTTCCAATGTCCTTTTAAGGTCTTGCCTAGCGAGCTGCATCGCCTTGGCGAGTCTATTGTTGTGGCTTTTGGTAGCGAAGGGAGACAAACCATGTGTGCGCGAGGACAGGCGAGGTGCACGCGCATAGCGTCTCCTCTCTGCCTCACCCCGCGCTTGTCCTGGAGTTCTGAGCAGTTCAGACAAAGAGGCAGTGAATGTCTCTGTTTGATTGCTCCACATGGGGCTTGTTGCTTTATGTTTGTGTGTCATTTTTTCTGCGCACTTCTTTTAGTTCAAAGGGCTGTGATCACAGGCGCGTGGTGCACAGGTCTATCCTTTCAACAACCCATTTTTCCATTTACACTAATTATTCACTTTGTAGAATTGTTATTATTAAAGCTCAGGTTTCCCTCAGGCTCTTTGCATTCAACATACCAGTTTTTGCTAAGTGGTTGTTGTGCTTCTAAAGGGTGTGGGTCTCATACTGTTAAAACACGCAAGTTTGAAGGAAGAGATACCAGAATCAATGACATAACGCCGATATTGAACCGTACAACCGTGTTCTGCTTTGGTGCTGTATATCTAGTGGTGGGAAAAAGTGGCTTTTGACAGAGACTGAACGCAATAAAAGCTCCTCAGACCTCTTTCAGGACGCGGCAGAAGTAGTGTGCAGATCTGAAACTATGCTCCTGTTTCACGTTGATGTGAGCATTTATCTGTGCCCTGCTGTCGGCTAGCACACTCTGATCTTGGACACTTCTAGTCCGAGTTCTAAGCGCTGTTCATGCGTATCAGTTACATTCATTTTTGGTAGGCGTAGGGAGATTAAGAGAATTGCCCAGAATCACAGGATGTTGGGCCGACTCCGCGACTCTGTAGCAGCTGTGGTCCTTATGCCACATCCTGTATAAGTGTTTTGGCAGTTATGGGAGGCATGCATTTGTGCTTACTACTGTTTTTTGTTAAATAATTTTATAGAGTGCGTGACAAGGATTGCTGCTCAGCCTAGAAGTGCGTGACTGTTAACGAGGCCACAGGTCACAAGGATGAGATATAGACAGTCTGGGCTTACCGGGACCTGTTAACTCTACCAATAGGAATGATTCCACTACAGCTCCTAGGATGCTTTGTGTTTTTTCTCTCAAACCAGCACTGTCCGAAAGCCCCTATTATGACATGAGGAGTGCCAACAGCCATACGTTAAATATGCTTAGTCAGCAAAGCAATGCATCCCCTGTTCCTGCTTACTCCCTCATCACCAGGTTTCCGACACCCCATCCTCACGCAAACATATCTGCTGCCCCTACGTTTCTGACAATCCTCTGAGTTTGACAGATGTTTTTTATCCAGGGAGCAGAGGGAGGGGGGTGGGGGATTCTGCTTAAGAGCAAAAGGTCAGAAACCGGCTTGGGTCTGCAGGAACAAGTGGGGGAGGGGGCCAGTGAAGTAATTAGATGGCGTCACTGTTGACTCCTCACCTCCTTGATTGGTGTGAAAAGATAAGAAAAGGCTCAGCGGGTAAGGCTCCCACTACCTTAATGACCCCTTGCCTTCTGCCGAGTCAAGGAACACAGGCCCAGCTGCAAGATTACAGCCTGTCCAACTCAGCTCTACAGAATACCCGTGGCAAGGATGAAGGATGACCTTGTAGCCTAGTGGCATAAATGTGCATTGTGGTGGGGCTACCTATTGTAAGACTCAGGTCTTATACTGCCAGGCTTCGAGGGAGCACAATGCTTGCTGGGTGGGAAAGTCTTCATCCCAGCTGAAGCTAAGCCCTACCATTCTCCTTTTACTTTTGTGGAGTAACACTTCTCACATGGTTCGCACTATGAACCCCACACACTTCCAAACTAGCACAGCCTATGTACTAGGAAGCTATACAGTGCTTAATTTCTGCCGGTGGTTGCAGGTACTGGGCAGCGCACTTACAATGCAACAGGTCTCGCACTGGCATTATTTTGAGCTATTGACATGGTATATCACATTGTTTTTTTATTTTTATTTTGTAAAACATAAATAAAAGGCGTTGTAACTTAAAATGCCAATAGCTAAATGTTTACTTTAAGCTATTGGCATTGTTAATACCAATGCCTTTTATTTATCTTTAAAAAAAGAAAACACAAATAAAGGGCATTGTTATTTGCGATGTCAATAGCAAATGCCTTTTATTTATGTTTGACAAAAGAAAAACAAAAAAAGAATAATGTAATTTACAATATCAATAGCTCAAAATAATGTCACTGCGAGACCTATTGCATTGTAAATGCTTGTTAAAGTAGCCTACTCTATATAAAACTCCTAATATTTTATTGGGCTTGATAGATACTTTTCAAATATGAGTTTTGAAAGACTAAAAAACAAATAATCGTTTAATTTTGGGACTGAAATTATGATTATGAATCCTGGGAACAGTTGATTTTAGCCAGCAGACCATGATTCATTGGAATATATCACATGCTTCTTTCCAAAACAGACAGCGGAGCAAAATTTAGGGATTGCTCTGCTGCCTGTGTAAACTATTCTAACTGTGGCAAGTGAGGGTAGTTCTGCTGTCTGTGACTAGTGAGAGATCCTCAATTATCTGCAGAGAGTGGGATATCTTCCGTCTGAGCAAGGGAGTGCTTTTCTAAAAGGGTGGGAATGCTCCACTGCCCATGGATCTGTACTGACAGTGGTAAGTCGAAGGTACAGTATGTACTCTTATATGTGTATCTGCTGAGCGTTAGCTCAGCTGCCTGCAGGGACTAAGGGATATGTGACATGAGCAAGGGATGGCTCTGCTACTAGTGGCTGGTGGACTTGTCGCCTCTGGCACACACGTCACTGATTGGTTGACAGCCTAGTTCCAGTGAAGGTGGGTTTGTAGCACTCTACCCATGAGGTTTGCTGGGATCAGCAGGTCTTTCTGCTACCTTTTACTAATCAGTACATTTACCTATTAGCAGGCCTGTCTACTTTATTTCACTAATCCAAACATATATCTGTAGCATGCAGAGGTGCAGTGTGAATTGAAAGGTGGGGGGCCTAGGGCCAAGAGGACTGTTAGTCACTCGACGACAGGCAGCAAGAGTGAGGGGGCCTCCACGCAGATCCAATGAGCAAGGTTTAAGGACTGTTAGTCACTCATATCCTTAGAGTATGGCTTGGGGTAGAAAAGAGACACAAATATGTTCCACACCCAACACAGAGCTAAGGATGGCAATCAAATCTGCATGTCCTTACTAACAACATCATGTGTACCAAGATTGCCAAAATACATGGTTTTTGGCTGGTAACAGCAGATTTAAATATGAATGATGAACTGTGTATTGCCCTTACACAATTATAACTAGACACTAACATCATACTACCTGAGGCTCTTGCCACGTATGCGCATCTAAGTCCCTCCGCTCTGCTTAATGAAAAGCACAGTGAGATTGTGAAGACCATTGGTTGCCTCTGCAGGCTACAGACTGCTTGGTAGTTCTAGGAATGTATCTATTTTTAGATCATAAGAGCAAATCCTTTCATATTTCATACAGCTGGGTTCAGTAGAGCTCAGACCCCGAGGGCTCTTCTGTAGATTTCAATCTAGGTAGACAATGATCTGAAATTTATAAAACGATTCTAGCAGGATCTGTGTTTTTTTTTTTACTATGTCACGTACATTACAATTTTAATGATTCCTTGCAACCTCTTTTAAGTATTATGATACTCGTTAGCAAAGGACAGCTGATATTTCATTTTATAAATGCATTTGTTTCTGAGCTTTTAAAATAACATGCCTGCTGCGTTTTGACCGAGTTGGTGCCCCATGCCCATAGTCCTATGTAATACTGTAGAACAAGCATTGCTGATTACTGTTTAGGGTTGGTAAGGTCCAGTGAGTCCCTGGTTAGGAGACCATTTGTGTGCCTGGGTGACAGCAACTCCTGAGTGACGGAATTACTCTAAAATCTGGGACTTTGAGTAATAGCATGAGGGGGATCTCTACTTTCTGCATTTTTGCTGGCGTCAAGGGCCTGATTTATAGTTTGATGGACGGGGTACTCATTCACAAATATGACAGCTATCCTTTCCGCCGTATTCACATAACATAACATAACGTGTATTTGTAAAGCGCGCGTTCACCAGTGACTATCTTGGCGTTGAATAACAGATGTTTATTGTGCAAGTGCATTATATTCACTGGTACTTGTAATACGGGGAACAGGATATTCTTCCACATTTGTGACAGAGTAACCCATAGGCAACTCTACCACCAGACCCAGGGTATTTCCATGGGGAGTACATTTGCGCCCAGTGAAGCCTGCCTATACATAGCATCATTCGAGGCACGCTATATTCATGACAAATCCAATCCATACCGATACAATATCCGGTTATGGAAGCGCTATATCGACGACATCTTGATTTTTTGGAATGGGAACATAGACACTTACAACAACTTTTTCAAGTCGGTTAACACCCTGAACCCCTACTTGAAATTCACAATCTCTGCTTCCTCCACTCAGATACCTTTCCTAGACTTGACTATCAAACTAGAGGGTGGACATTTAACCACAACAATGTATAAGAAAAGCACCGACCGCAACAGCCTACTGCTCTTCAGCAGTCATCATCCCAAATCAGTCAAGGAAAACCTACCATTTGGCCAGTTCCTGAGGGTGCGGAGAAATTGTAGTTCAGTGGACGACTACAAGACTGAATCATCGGTCCTGGCACAAAACCTCACTGACAGAGATTACCCTATGAGAAGCATCGCCCTCACTAGAAAGAGAGCGCGCAATAACAATAGAGAAAGCCTGCTAGAGCACAAAAACAAAGGTGAAACAGAGACCCTAACCTGTGTGATGACCTATAACCTGTTAGATCTGGGGGTCTCTAGTTGGCAGAGGTAGGTACCACTGGCCAAATAGGGACCCTTGCTTCTAGTCAGGGTAAGGAGGAAACACTCCTTAGATAACCTATGCTCACCCCCTTGGTAGCTTGGCCAAAGTAGTCAGGCTTATCCAAAAGCAATGTGTAAAGTATTTGTACCAACACTCACAGTAACACAGTGAAAACACCACAAACTGACTCCACAACAGTTTAGAAAAATAAAGGTATTTAATCTAAACTGCACAGGACCAAAACGACAAGAATCCAATATACACAGTTCAAGAATATGATTGCAAAAGAGTTCTTAAGCTTGCGATAAAAATAATCCACAGGTGCGTGAAAAGTTCACAGTTGTGTCACGTTTAGCCCACAGTACCTTTTAAATGCGACAAAGTTCCAAAGCAGAAGCTGGTGGAGTGGAAAACAAGTGATGCGTTGCTCCTGAGACCCTGGGGAGGCGATGCGACAACCCCGTTGCAGCAGCGGACGTGTTGCGAAGAAGCCAGTCTGTATGGGGAGGAAGGCGATGACTTGTATGGATTCCGGCGCGTAGGTTCCGTAGGAAGTTTACTGTCACAAAGGCACGATGCGATGATCTGTAGGGGCTGCGACGACCTCCGGGACGACGATGTGCGAATCAACAGTGATATTCCTCTCGTAGCTCTTCGATGCGATGGCTCTGCAACGACACTTGCAGTGAAGTGATGCATTCCACAAGCAAGCGGTGTGACGATCTTACCCAGCGATGACAGGCTCTGTGACGACACTCGCAGCGATGGTAATCTTCCCGCACCGGTCTGGTGCGTCCCGCAAAAAAAGGATGCAACCACTCTGGGAGTAGCAACAGGCGCTGCGACGA
Source organism: Lissotriton vulgaris (assembly GCF_964263255.1). NCBI lineage: Eukaryota > Metazoa > Chordata > Amphibia > Caudata > Salamandridae > Lissotriton > Lissotriton vulgaris. The sequence continues at coordinate 134,523,149 of NC_141690.1, forward strand.
TCTCTGCCTTCATAGTGGCGGGAATTTCCTCACACTGTCGGGGATGCGCTCCGCAACCGAGCGATGCAACAGAACTTGCAGAAAGTCTTTAAAAGTTTGGTTTCCAGCCTCCCAACACAGGTACAACTTCCAGAAGCACCACAACTGGCCCTAGCACTCTAGGAAGGACAGAACTCTCTCAGTAGTGTTCAGGGAAGCTGGGGGTGAAGTCCCTTTGTTCCTGGGACTTCTTAACAGGGAGCCAGCTCTTCTCAGGCCCTTGGAGATTCCTTCAAGCAAGGGGACACAGCACCAAAAGCAAAGTCCTTCCCCTCTCCTTGGCAGCAAAGCCACAGCAGGTCAGTCCAGCAGAACAACAGCAGGACAGTCTTCCTTCTTCAGTTTCAGCTTTCTCCTTGGCAGAAGTTCCTTCTTGATTCCTGGATGATCTAATTTTCTGTAGTCAGGGGTCCTGTACTTATACCCCTAAATGTTTTTGATCCCTTTGTGCAGGATGGCTCTGAGCCCGGTCTGAACCAGTTCTGGGTGTTCCTTGAGCACTGTGTTTTCCTGGCCTCTCCTTTCCTAAAAGGGAGATGGGCAGGGTCGTCAGCCGCCCAGCTGGAGTTGGAGCCAGCATTGTGGGCGGCAGGCACAGCCCTATTCAGGCCCAGGTGCTATCCCCTCCCACCACTCAAGGTGCAGATGCAGTCATTCAGCCTAGGGCTTACTCAGCCAGCCTCCTGGGGGCTCCCAGCCTCTGTCACTCCTGAATGGTCAGACAAGAGAACAGCAACTTTATAAAAGTGCTGTTCTCAAACACAGGATTTAAAAACAACCTTTCCTAAAAGATGTGTTATTAAATTCCGAGTTCAGGGATACCAGACTTCTATGTCCTATCTTGCTCCTATGGGAAGATATGTTGGTAGCCACTGTAGCCAGCGTTCCCCATGATAGCCTAGTGGGAAAGATAGCCTTACAATAGTGAAAAACGAAAATGGTTGTAATTCACTACCAGAGCAGGTCATCTGCACTGGTACATGCTCTACCTTTCACATACACTGCACCCTGCCCAAGGGGGTACCTTGGGCCTTCCATAGGGGTGACCAATGTGTACAGAAAAGGAAGGGTTAGGCCTGGCCAGTGGGGACACTGACCAGGAGGACATGGCAGTTCACAGACTGCACACAGGCACTGCAGTGGTAGGCCTGAGACACCATTTTAGGGCTACTCATGTGGGTGGCACAATCAGTGCTGCAGGCCCACTCGTAGCATTTGTTATCACCAGCCCTGGCACACTCAGTGCACTTGATTAGGGACTTTTTGGTGATACAAATATGCCAATCATGGATAACCAATCATTCTTACAATTTACACAGGGAGCACTTGCACTTTGACACTGATCAGCAGTGGCAAAGTGCCCAAAGCATCTAAACCAGCAAAAACGAAATCCAGCACAGCATCAAAAATACAGGAGGTAGAGGCAAAAAGGTAGGGGGAAACCACTCCAAAGATGCCAGGTCTAACAACACCAATATCCAACCAGCTAACCAAAGTTCTAAAAAGCCCAGGTCACTAACAAACAGGGAACACTGTGGCGATTGCCAGCAGTCACAGGTCACTACCCATGTGGCTCATGCACTGCATGTGTGTTTACCTCGGTCCAGAAGAACATCACATTGAACAACACTTTTGTGTGGGAGATGCGCACTCACACAAACTGCAATACTGCCAACTGCATATATTTACTCACATGCCCTTGCAACCTCTACCATGTAGGCATGACCACACAACCTATAAAACTGCGTGTCTCAGAACATCGTAGTAATTTTCGCTGTCAAAAAACAAACACCAAGATGTGTGCCCACTACCTGGAAAAAATGCATTCACCAGATTTCCTCAAGTGGGTTATCCTAGAAGCCTCCCCTAGCATATCAAAGAGAAACCTCCGTATCAGAGAACAAAGATGGATACACCGTCTATCCACTCACTGTAATGGGTTAAATGAGGACATACCCTGGAGCGCCTTACAAACTTAAAGCAACAGCTACACACACCTGAGAATAGCAAGAGGATAATGCTCAACAAGTTAACCACCCACCGACCATACTGACCTGCTACCCCTTCATTTCATATACATCCTGGCACCTTCGAGTACACACTCACTGTAACCTTGAACTAATGGCCACCTTTTAGGCCGATTGCAACACCTTCCCAAAATGGCCACCGCAGTTTCCCTACTGTGGCCTACACCTGTTTTTGAAAAACGGAGTTACATTAGATAACATTATTCGAAGGCGTTACGAGTTTGGTTAAACTTGTAAATGTCCCACCGATACAAAAAAAAATGCTACGCAGGCACGGGGTCTAGTTTACACCTCGGGTCAGATGTAGGTAAATAGCATTTACTGATTCGAAAATACCGAATTGTACCAATTCGGTATTTTCGAATCGGTAAATGCTATGTAGCAAATCATTCGGTAAAAATACCAAATTGTTAAGATTCCGTATTTATCGAATCGGTATTTACCTATTTGGTAAAAGGGGGAAAACATTGAAGGGTGGCAGGGTGTCACTTTGACACCCTGTTGCACCCCTCAATTGTGTATGGGTGCACATGTTGAACACATACATGCCCTAAGGGCATGATTGTCTGCAACATGGCACTGAAACAATTTGCATAAAATTGCTTTTTGTTTTTTTTCTCGTTATTTACCACCAACTTGTAGTTGACACAGGTAAGAACATTGAAAGCATCACAAATTGTGTCCAAGATGTGGTTCAGAGATAAATTAATACACCAAATGTTTCCTTTACCGTCCATTGTTTCAGCATTCACAAAGTCATAGCAGGTCATCTCTCCCACCACCCACAGGGGCAAAAGGGATGTGTCTGTAGACTCACAAAGGGAAATCAGGTTTATCTACTAGGCTAGGGTGAAGCCCCAGGTGCAGGTTAACCATTTGCTGGGGACTAAGTGGGACCATCTAAGAAATCAAGCTCATTGAAGAAGAGACTTCCCAAAACGTGGAGTGAATGATGTATTAGGTTGATGGAGTTTAGTTGCAATCCCAAGTTGAAAATACAATTTTAGTTTTCAGAATTGTGGTACTATCTTACATTTTGCTAAAATTAAGTATCATTAGGAAATTTGCCTTTGCTGGTGGACACCCAGATTCTTTGCATTTTTTTCGACCCAATGTTGCTGGCCTTAGAATTGTATGATCTATAAACCTGCTAAACAAAAAAACTTGCTTCTCCTTTAAACATGGTTAAATTGGTGTATTCCTAATTGACTTATTTAACCGACCTATACGCCTCTAATATATGGTATAGAAAATGGTTGTTTGACAGAACAACGAGAGGAAATACTTTGCATGTTTTTATCAAACATGTTTTACACCTGCATGTTTTTAGAACGCACATGCTTTACAACGTATGCCTTTAGCACACATTGTTTATATATATATGCCTATATATATAAACAATGTATTTGTGATGGGAGAACCCCCACACCCCTGAATGTCTCTTAAATTTGTGATAAAGAAGTATATTGTTTAAAGCATATGCGTTCTAAAAACATATGTGGTAAAAAATGTGTTGTAAAGTCACAGTGTGGTAAAAACCTCATTGTAAAGGCTGTTCCCTTAGAAAATGTACAGAGGGCGTGAAAATTATATGACACCTGTGGACTGCAGGACCTATTTTGGCATACACAACAATGGCAGCAAAAACAAAGCTTTGTGTTTGAACTCTGCTGCACAAATTTATCAAAATCACCCCTTTGAAAGGTAGGAAATCCTACTTTTAAATGCTAAATAGGTCACCCCTATCCACACCATGCTACCCACAAGGTAGGGGACATATAATTTAAGAGTGGAAATGTGTAAGATTAGAAATGGCATGTAGCGATAATCAATATGTTGAACGGATGTGTATCTGGATCACTAGGTTTTTTTCAGAAAATCAGGGGAGTGCTAGTCCCCAAGTTGTATGGATGCTTTAAAAGCTGGGGGGAGACTACACGGTTTGGTTGGCAGGCCCAAAAAAAGGAAAAGGACAAGATCAAGAGTTTATATGCTGAATTGAGCAGAGCTGAACTAAATCTGGGCCAGGTGATTCAGGATAAAGGCAGCATCGAGGCCGAACAAACTCGGATCGCAACCTCCAGAGCTGCTATATTGGAAATCTCAGCTAGTAAAGCCGCAGCTAGGTATGTTGCCTGGCGTACACTAATGTACGAGAGCAACGAGAAAGCAGGACATACCCTTGCTTTACGTATCACGGAAAAAGATGCTCAGACCCAAATTTTGGGGATAAATGATCCAGATATTGGGTTTGTAAAAGATGCTAATGCTATTTTGCTAGCTTTTGAGAAATTTTTATCAGAGACTATATTCAGAGGATAGGATATATAACCGTACTTTTCCAGAGGAGATAGCTGGATTTTTAGATCAAATCCCAATAGAACCTCTGCCCTTCCTTGATTTTGATCTGCTTCAAGCACCTGTCACCCTAGATGAGGTTGGTAAGGCTCTAGAGTCGATTCCCTCTGGTAAAGCTGTGGGCCTTGATTTTTTACCAGGAGAATTAAAAAAAACATTTGCTCTGCAGTTGGCTCCAATATTGCTTGAACTCTTTAGCTTGATACAGGCTGGGGAATCTCCGCCTGACTCATGGAGATAGGCTAAAATTGTGGTGTTTTTAAAGAAAGGTAAGCCTGCTGTGCAACTAGGGGCATATCGCCCAGTTACTCTAATCAACAATGATGTTAAAATCTATTGACCATATTCGTAGAGTCATGACTTTATTTGACTATACCAAAGTGACAGGAGACCCTATGGCGTTAATTTTACTTGACACTGAAAAAGCTTTTGATAGGGTCTCCTGGCCCTTTCTATGGGCAGTAATGAAGCACTACGGATTAGGAGATGGGTACATCCGGGCTATCAAAGGTATGTATATAGACCCCATGGCTAAGATAGTTTTAAATGGAGGTCATTCTGGAAAGATAAGTATAGAGCGGGGCACCAGGCAAGGCGGCCCCTGCTCTCCTTTGCTACTTGCAATCTATATTGATCCCCTAATAAAATTGATACAAGCAAGCCAGGCAATTCAATCTGTCTTGGCACCAGGAGGAGAGGTAAAAATTCTAGGATATGCTGATGATCTAGCAATAGTGACTCCGGCACCACAGGAGACATTAGCTGCGCTAGGGGTTATCACATCTAGATTTGGTCAAATTTCTGGTTACCACATGAATGAAGGTAAAACCCAAATTGTGGTAAACCAGAAGGTGGACATGGTCGATTCACGAATAGTCCTCAACGCAAGGTACCTCGGGGTTGAGATTAGCTCTGACCCAGCCACGATCGTAGATATAAATCTGGGCCCTCTCTTGGAGAAGATGAAAACTGATTCCAAGACAATGAATAACTTACATCTGACACTGATGGGCCGGGCCAATGTCATTAAAATGATGTTTTTGCCGAAAATGTTATACTATTTCAGGGCTATTCCTCTCGAATTTGGCAAAGGTTGGTTTTGGAAATTTGACCAAGTTATCTCCTGGTTCATTTGGGCTGGGCAGCGCCCAAGAAGGGCTTTACGTTTTATGACTTTGCCCAGAGACAGGGGGGGATGATCTGTTCCTAATTTTCAGACATACTATTGGTCAACTACCTTGAAATATTCAGCAGAACTGATTAACGGTTGTAGTTTAAATGACTCTGGATGTTCGATTTTCCAACGTCTCTGTATGACAGAGGCCCGGGGCCTGCTGTTACGACATATAGATTATGCATACTTTAGGCGGGTCAAGTTTAAAGTCCTGCTGAGTGTATTCAAAGTGTGGACTGCAGTCAGGAAAAGGATGGGAATCCTCTGGGTGCATAGGTACTCCCCTCTGGGCAGCAATGGTTTCCTCTGTTCGGATATCTTTACGGATAGCTATTTTCGTAGGTGGAAGGAGAAAGGGATCTATTGTATTGGGGATTTCTTAGTGCGGGACTGTATAATTTCTTTTAATATCCTTAAGGATCGGTTTGGGATGGGTAATACAGATTTTTTTAAATTTTTACAAATCTGGGATTTCGAAGATAAGAAATGTCACAATTGGTCCAAATCCCCTTGCTAGAAATGCTCAGCAAAAATAGGGTACCGCAAACAGCTACTATTTATAAACTCATTACGGAAGGAATGGGGGATGACCTACAAAACATTTTGAACGATGGCAATTACAGTTACAGGACGGGCAGGGTGATTGTAAAGATTCCTTGTATTATAGTCAAACGACATGTATATCTGCTAATCTTCAAGTACAATGTTTCAAAACGTGGTGTAACCTATATGTTACCCCCGCTCGAATACACAGATGGGGTGGTACCTGCGGTATTTGCTGCCCGCGCTGTGGAGAGGCAGCCGTGGATAGCACACATATGTTTGCAACATGCTCCGAATTATCGCTATTATTATCCCAAATTGAAGGTAGGCTGAGGGCAATCTTGGGTTTCGATATGATACCTACCCCGTGGACCGTCATGTTGGGCGTCTCTGAGCAAGGGATGGATGAAAATAATAAGAAATGTGTGTTTGTGGCCTATGGCTGTGCATCATATATGTATAGCCACTGTATGGTTGGATATTACACCTCCGTCAGAATATGTTTGGCTTAACAAACTCATGTCTGTATATAATTGGAGATTGCGGTAATGAGGAGGAGTGGTAGGCGGGCCAGGGAGAAAGGAGAGAAGCTCTGGCTGCCTATGTCCAAATGGCTTAGTCGCTAGGTAGAGAAATATTTATTTATATATCTGTTCTATTTCTCATGTGCCCAATTTATGGCACTAGTTTATTATGTTATTATAGCTCTGTGTTTGCTCTTCTTTGGTGTTTATCCACTGTTCTTTTGATGAATTAGTTGTTGGGAGAAGGAAGATCCGCCGGAAGTGGGGGGGAGAAAAAGAGTTGAAAAATATTGGGGGAATTAACCACAGTTCTGAAATCTTTTTTTTTAATGTATGGCTTGTTTGCTTTCTGTGCTTGGTACCCCAATAAAAATATTATATAAAAAAAAGAAATGGTATGTTTCGCCAGTTACAAGGCTCAAAACAACATTGTCACTGGTCACTCCAAGGCTGACCTGGTCCGTATGTTTCGCGTGAAATCTGATGCCATTTGTTGTCTGGAGGTGCATGTTGCAGCATCTCTATGTGATTGTCACCATATTTGTGCCTGTGAACAATCTGAGTAGAGATTATGCACTTTCATTTATAACTTTTGACATGTACCAGCTAAAGATTCCATTCAAAGGCAATCCCCTTGGACTAAGTATCTGAGAAGGGCAGGGCCATTAAGTAAAACATTAGTGGCCATCGCTATACTTCTCTGAACAACCACCCCCCGCCACCACCCTCCACGCCTGGACCCCGATCAGCACTGAAGACACCATCCACACGATGAACTCCATCCACTCCGGATCACCGACCGACCCCTGCCCTCACCACGTCTTCAACAAGGCCGACGCTGTCATCGCACCCCACCTGCGAGACATCATCAACACCTCCTTCGATACCGCCACCTTCCCTGAGAGCTGGAAGCATGCCGAACTCAGCGCTCTACTCAAGAAACCCACAGCGGACCCCACCGAACTCAAGAATTACCGCCCCATCTCGCTCCTCCCGTTTCCAGCCAAAGTCATTGAGAAGACTGTCAACAAGCAGATGGCCGCCTTCCTCGAGACTAATGGATCCCTCGACCCCTCACAGTCCGGCTTCCGAGCCAATCACAGCACCGAGACGCCCTCATCGCCGCCACCGATGACATCCGAGCCCTGATGGACAACGGAGAAACAGCGGCCCTCATCCTCCTAGACCTCTCCGCGGCATTCGACACTGTCTGCCACCGCACCCTAGTACAGCGCCTCAGCAACGTCGGAATCCAGGACAAGGCGCTGGAATGGATCATCTCCTTCCTCGACGGAAGAACACAGAGAGTCCGCCTTCCACCGTACAAGTCAGAGGCCTCCGAAGTCATCTGCGGCGTCCCTCAAGGATCCTCTCTGAGCCCCACCCTCTTCAACGTCTACATGAGCCCCCTCGCGGCCATCGCACGCCAACACAACCTCAGCATAATCTCCTACGCCGACGACACCCAGCTGATCCTCTCCCTGACCAACGACCCCGCCACCGCCAGAGCCACCCTGCACGAAGGGATGAAAGAGGTAGCCGAGTGGATGACGACCAGCCGCCTGAAACTGAACTCTGACAAGACGGAGGTCCTCATCCTGGGCTCTTCACCCTCCGCCTGGGACGACTCCTGGTGGCCTCCCGCCCTGGGCACCGCACCCAAACCAACAGTCCATGCACGCAACCTGGGCTTCATCCTGGACTCCTCCCTCTCCATGACCAGGCAAGTCAACAACGTCTCCTCGGCGTGCTTCAACATCCTACGCATGCTACGGAAGATCTTCTGGTGGATCCCCACCGAGACCAGGAAGACCGTCACCCAGGCCCTCGTCACTAGCCGACTGGACTACGGCAATGCTCTCTACGCCGGTACCACCGCCAAGCTCCAGAAGAGACTCCAGCGGATCCAGAACGCCTCTGCCAGACTCATCCTCGACATCCCACGAACCAGCCACATCTCCGGACATCTGAGAGACCTTCACTGGCTCCCCGTCAACAAAAGAATCACCTTCCGCCTCCTCACCCACGCACACAAAGCCCTACACGACCAAGGCCCGAGCTACCTCAACAGCCGAATCAACTTCTACGCTCCCAAACGCCACCTCCGATCAGCCAACCACGCCCTCGTTGCCGTCCCCCGCATCCGAAGAGCGACTACAGGAGGAAGGTCCTTCTCCTACCTGGCCGCCAAGACCTGGAACTCCCTCCGGACCGACCTGCGCCTGACCCAAGACCACCTCTCCTTTAGGAAGAAGCTGAAGACCTGGCTGTTCGAGCAGTAGCGGCACCCCCCCTCCCCCAGCGCCTTGAGACCCTACGGGTATGTAGTGCGCTCTATAAATGTCATTGATTGATTGATTGAAGGCTAATTCGCTCAATTCCTAATTTATTTTGCCATTTTAACTCCCAAGCCGCTAGATCGTCCTCCACCTTTTCCATAAACAACTGATATAGGGGCCCCATTTTATGCCTTAACTTAATTGCTTCAATAATCTCCAATTGTTTAAATATAATCATATTTTTAGTTATTTTCTGCTCGCAGAAGCTACGTAGCTGAAGATATTTAAAAAAATCAGTTCGGACTAACGTATTTCTTCTGCAGAAAATCAAAAGAAGCTAACTGGTTCTCCCGAAACAAATCCCCAAGTTTGCTAATTCCCAAACTATGCCACCTAAGCATGATCTGGTCGCTAAATGTATCTGGAAGTGAAGAACAATTTTGAAAGGGGGTATATAAATTCAAATTAGGGCCTATGCCAAGTTTCTTTTTTGTTTTCCTCCATATTACATAGGCGGCGATAACAAATTTAAATTTTGTTTTCTTATAATAACTTGGCTCAATTATACGATTTATACATTGTTTTGCCTCAACACCCAAGAGCATCTCATAAATAGAGGGGGCAGCAAAATCCTCCGTTGGATCTTCCGGCAATATTAACACACCCATATGCTGCAGAATAGCTATCCAGTGGTATAATTGAAAATTAGGAACACCCCAACCTCCTCTCTCTCTGGGTAACATAAATCTTTTAAGTGCTCTCCACGCACGATGATAACCCCAGAGAAATCTAGAGCACATTCTCTCAATTCTGGAAAAATAAGAAGCGGGTATAAGAAAAGGAAAAGCACGGAATAAATACAATAATTTAGGGAAAATAAGCATTTTTAAAACATTGCTCCGACCAGAAAGTGATAAATGTAGGTTGTTAATCCTTTCTAATGTTTTATTAGAGGGGACAATAATAGGGTCCAGATTTAGAGGGATAATGTCCTCAACTTTAGGTGTAATCTAATCTTAATACCTAGATAGGTTGCCTCTATTTCGGAAAGATCAATATATAAAGCGAATAGCAAGGGGGAACAAGGACAACCTTTTCTCGTCCCCCTTGCTATTGACACATTCCCTGACACCTCCCCCGAGACCCGGATAACAGGCGATGGGTGGGAGTACAGTGTCTTTATAGCCATGATAAATTCCACCGGAAACCCCTTCCATGCCAAGACTGACCACATAAACCTCCACGAGACCCTGTTGAATGCTTTTTTCAGCATCCAACAGGGCCACGCCGACAGGCGAGTTAGTACCCTGCAACCAATCCAGCATGGAAATAATCCTTTTATTTTTGGTCTGTGGTGTCTCTACGTTGGATAAACCTGTGTTGTCTTAATGAAACCAAACCTGGCATAAGGTCGTTCAGCCTATTGGCAATAAGTTTGGAATATATTTTACTGTCTGAATGCAGTAATGAAATCGGCCTATAAGACCCCATTTCAGTGTCTTTTTTGCCTTTCTTTTTAAAAACCACAATTATTGCTTTAGACCAGGAATCAGGAGCCTTACCAAGAAAAGCTTGTTGGCAAACTTCTAATAGTTCATTTTTCAGTGTATTCCCAAACGTCAGATAGAATTCGAGTGGAATGCTGTCAGGGCCCATAGCCTTACCCTGAGCTAAACCTAGCAGTGCTAGTTCTGCTTCACCCCAAACCAGGGGAGCAGATAGTATAGTTTTTTGAATGTCCGACAATATATCAGGAGTCAAATCATTTAAATATTCTCCCTCGTCCCCGCCACCCATTTCGGACCCCGATTTACTATATAATGATTGGTAAAATCCTTGAAACGCTGTAAGGACACCCTCCTTAGTTTCTTGCAAGACTCCTTGTAAATCCATAATTTTGGGGATATCATTATCAACTGATTCCTCGCTTAATCTTTTCGCCAGCATTCTACCTGTTTTATCGCTAAATTCATACGCATCTTCTTTATGTTGTGCGTATTTTTCCGCGATCTGGTCAGCAATATTAGCGTACGCACTAGCTCTTTTAAAGGTGAGATCTCTTTGAGCATTTTTAACTAATGCCGGTTCTGTGCCCATACTAATCGTCTCAGCTAGTTTCTGCTCAGCTATAATAACCTGATCGAAATCCTGTTGGTGTTTAATCCAGATCTTTCTACGTTTAAATTTTGAAAAGCTAAGGGTTTCTCCTCTAACAACTGATTTAAACGTATACCAAACTATTTCCTGTGCGGCCGTGCCTTTGTTAAAATTAAAAAATTCCTGGATTATTTTAATCATAAATTAGCAGTACTTCTCATCCAATAATAATTTCCTATCAAAAGACCACGGTTGGCTGCCTATTTTTACTTCAGATTCAGAAAAGGGGGTGGTGATGGACAGAGTATCTGAATTAGGCAGAACACTCCTACCCAGTCAACAGATAAGGGCTTGATCCATCACCGTTCTTTAGCTCACTGCACCATCCCAGCTCAGAACCTCAGAACTAATTTGCATGTACCGTCAAAAGCCATCGAATGAAGATTGCAAAAGCTCCATTCACAGCTCTGATCCTACTGCTTACAAGAGCATTATTTTACGTCAGAAAACGATTCTCTTCGTTAAGAACCTGGAGTGAGGATTGAGCTGCTTACACAGCCCACGCCACGGCCAACATCTTGCCCCAGTTACCACCAGTACAAGTCAGCAAAAAAAAAAAGTTGGGGGGTAGCCCCGGACACAGGATGACTTTCCAGAAACTGCCTATAGTTATGGGTCAAAAGCAACTGAAGGTAACAGAAATGTTTTTTCATGGAACATCCAGGCTTGCAGTCAAAATGTAGAAAATGTTGATGCCTGCAATTAACTCAGTAGACATACAATTCTCATATTGCTCATGTGCACCAATTTTCGGTGAGGGTTTAAAATCTATAAAAGTGCCGCAATGTTGTTGGTGAAATGTAGGTCCAGTGGGGGCTAATGATTGCAGTTGAGTCATTGAGTTCTCTTTAGAAGTGTGTGAAATTTGAAGACTTTGCTTTTGCTTAATTTAGTGAAATGTTGGAAAAATTACACAAAAGACAACATTGGCATTTAGCACTGTATATTAGTGTGAAATGCATCCCCGCATTCTTTTTGGATATGAGGATGCACATTGGGCAAAAAAATACTTCAAGAGAACCAGTGGCGGCTCACAGATAGAGTGCTGTGGGGTGGCAGGGGGGAGGTTGGGGGGGTAGTGCGCTCGAACATACGACTAGACAGGAGTAAAGTCAGTAATTAAATAAATACAACTATTTACCTTGAGCTTAGAACGTGCATGGATGTAAAAAATGCCTTCTGTGTGTTAAGAGAGAGTGAAAGGGTCAAATAGTGCATCTTAAATCACATGCGTTTGCTCTGCATCTTCAGAAAGCTCACTTACTACATTTTCAAGTCTTTCATTGTGTGCCCAGCTGATGCTCTCCATGTGTTGACCCAGTTGTTTAAAACAAATATGCAGTGGGCTAGCATTTTGTCTGGGGCGACACCTATATGTCCAAGGTACTACTTTTGGCCCAAAATGACATAAATATGCTTGTGTCACAATATTGCCATTATTTCCATTTATATACCATGGGTGACCCTTATGTCAAAAGTTAACTCTCGCGATGTTAGGGCCGGTACTTTGTCATGGTTGCTGCCACGCCAAACTTGTCCTTCCATATGCCAAGAATTCACTCCGATTCCCTCCAGTATGCCAGTGTTTTTCCACAAGTGCCCCACAATAAGTATTACATATAGCATACCAGCGCCAGCATTTTTCCATTGGTGTCATCATAAGCCGAGATTTGTATGCTGGCCCAACTTCAGACTCACAAGCTTAACACCATATTCTCACTCCATGCACACTCACTCAAACACATTTTCACACAAGGTAAACCATTCAGACCCATTGAGGCTGATTAGAGTGCAATACATCCTCCTCTTGCGAGTGGAGCACAACCATGCACCTACAGCTATGATCTTTATAAGTTCCAATGTTCTGTGCGATTTGCTTTTCTTTCAGTAATGCAGTGAGCATAGGTAGGCATCATATACAGGGTGGGTGGATTACAGTCCACCTGCAGGCTCTATGGAACATTAAGTGTAGTGTTGGGATAGAGAGTGGATCCCAGTTTCACACGCTCTTTGGGTGAACTGGTATACAAACAATTGGACAAGGAGGCCAACTAATGCTGAAATGGGAACCATTGACAAGTTGTATGTCAGTGCTGTGTCAGGTGCTGGGGGTGTAGTCCCTTTACATAAAGCATGCTCAGCAATTTAAAGCTGCTGGCCTCACACCTGTTGTATTAACTTATATGGTCACTGTTTGCAGGCAGAAGAGAAATGATGGGGGAAGTAATGTAATGTAATGTAAATGTAATCGATACTTGTATAGCGCACTACTCACCCGCAAGGGTCTCAAGGCGCTTGTACGAATACCGCTGTGGAACCCGTCCTGGCTTTCGCTGTGAGGCATCCACTCCTGGGCACCCCAAGGGTGGAGGCCAGGCATCCTTAGCGTTGTGAGGGCCGTTGTGGAGATTAAACAAGCTACTGCCCAGAGTTGCAGAGTGGGACTCCATGATTGGAATAGGCACCGAGGCGAGAATTATCAGGTCCGTGGAATTTTTGAGCCCAAGTATCACCGAGGCGGGGAATTTAACCCTGGTCCCGGGCTAGACCTCTGCATCAGGGTCTGCCGCTCTAACCATAGAGTCTTACCTCTAGGTGTCTCAGACTGACACCTCCAAACATGTTTGTTTTTCTCTATTTGCATGTTCTTAGTGTTTGAATACAGATATCTAATAGATAGATCTTGGCAGGTACGCACTGCCTGATGTGTGTAGTTGGTTGCTCTGGGCAAATCACTTAACCTCAAAGCATAGTTTAGTTCTCATGTAAAACATTTGTCAAATGTAAACTGCTCTAATGCCCGTGGGCCAAGTTTACCCTATCTAAAACTGCAATAAAAATAACTGGGGTTTCAGATAACATATTTGTTGTGTTGCTAATAGTGTGTTCTGATACTATTTGTGCGTGTGGATTTTTTTTATTTGTGATGTTCCTATGACATGCATGTGTAATGCCAGTTTTCAAAGGGTGCTCAAAGTATAGTTCTCCTCCTCCCCTTTCTAAGCGCCTTGAGACCCTCTGGGTATGTAGTGCGCTATATAAATTACCTGACTTGACTTGACTTGACACTCTGGAATTTATAAGCAACGTTTTTCTTGAGATGTTTTCTGATGAGGCTAGTCAGTTCAGAGTATTTCAGGAAATAACTCTGGATTCACGTCACATGCCCCCCAACCTTTGCAGCCCAGAGGTACTCCAGCTACAAACCCAAACCATCAATCAATCAATCAATCAATCAATCAATCAATCAATCAATCAATCAATAAATCAATGAATCAATCAATCAATGAATCAATCAGGGTTGGTAAAGCACAACTATTCGCCCAATAAGTTCTCAAGGCCCTGGGGGGAGGGGTTGACTCCGTTGAGTGCTGGGGTCACCCGAAGAGCCAGGTCTTGAGGTCCTTCCAGAACAGGGGCAATGTGGGAGTGTGCCGGAGTAGAGGGAGAGGTCGTTCCAGGCCTTGGCTGCGAGATAGGAGAAGACTTTCCTCTGGTTCTGGTTGTGTGGAAACGAGGGACAGTGTCCAGAGAGAGATCGGCTGATCAGAGGTGTCTTTCGGGTGCGTGGAAGGAGAGGCGTTTGTTCAGGTAATCAGCTTTACGTTATTCCTTATCAGATATGAAAGCGCCAGCAAACATTAATTGATGTAATAGAAATACTTAAAAACACCTGCAAGCTCCTGATACATCAATAATCATAATAAAAATAAAAAAGAAACTTTCATTGTAGCCCAGACATAAGGCCCATTTTGTCGATGCTGCTTTTTAAGTTAATCCTGGCACAGAATCCAATAAAGTATGTGAAGGCCAGGGCTAATGTTTGGCACCGAGGAGGCGTCATCTCTCAGATTTCTATAGTGTCTCTCACAGCGCTGTCTCTGGCCTTCAAAGATGTGATTGCTCAAAACATGAATTGTGTTTTCTTACAACAATTTTTGTACAATTGTATTACACATCTGTAACTACGCTTTCAACTTATCTGGGGGTCTACAGATGTCATGGCTGTAGGCAGCTGATGTGACCCAGATGCATGGACATACTTACACAACTTCAAAAGGACCTTGTAAAGCTCGTATTAGAGCTGCAGCACAATATTGCGAACCACAATCCGGGTGTTGCATAGCGCAGCCAGGTACATACTGCATGCAGGAAATAATTTGGAGGTAGAATGTGCATAACCCAGGCTGTGTGTCCCACACTTGCTAAATTAATCAGTAAGTCAATTGGAAGTGTGTATTCATAAACTAGAAAACAATGCTTGAACAGAATAGAAGTCAAGAGATCTATGAATGGCTAATTGCAACAGTCTCTGCAGCCTGCATACGCTGCAATCAGCCAATCAGAATTACTGTACTTTGCCAGCTCGGAGGCTTGTATGTTCTGAAAGTCAGCAGGGCAGCTATATTCAGCATGGTTTAGGCAGTCTGCACAACTTTGCTCCAGTTAGCAGGCCCTTAGATATTTCGAGGCCTTTCTTAGCACTGCGTTTGCCACCTCTGAGTCAATGGGTCACAAAAGCAGTGTCAGGAGTCACACAGGCCACATCAGGGGTCGCAATTGTGACCCCTGGCAAGCCTTAAATGACATCCATGAAATAGAGTTCCCTGTATGGACATTTTTAACTAAAAAGATCCGATCCCATTTTGAGAGGTCTATTGCTCAGTTTGATATCATCGGATACTGTTAATAGAAGATGCAAGAATCGCTTAAAGGTGTGAGGTGAGAAAGGCCGTTTTATCATGCATGCTGAATTTTTATATACAAGAGGTAAGTGTTACGTGCCCGAGGGGTGTTCCTGTAAGTCCCCCTCTGTATGTTGGCCCCGACTGTGACATAGGGACGTGAGGGTTAAATAAAAGGGTTTAGGGCGTTGCTGAGTCAGTGAAGTAGTACCCCACTAAACTGTGTCTGCATGAGTTATTTATTAGCGCAGGTCAAGGCTACATCAGAAACATTCCCTGCCGGTGAACATAAAAAGTGGTGACGAGCAGTTGGACCCTGCGACCTACTTTGGTGAGGTGCCCGGTGCCGAGCGGGCCGTGGCTGTCAGCGACCTCGTGTGCCCAAACGGTGGTTCCTGCCTGGCGTCTGGTGCTGTGCGTGACGGTGCTGCAGGGGAAAGGAGCCTGCCTTTGCTGTGTCCCCGAGGTGCGGCCAGCGTCAGCGTGTGGAGGCGTGATCCTGGGCGGTGAGTTGCGCCCATCTCCTCTGGTGCTGGCATTCCAAGTGTGGCTCCCTGCCGCGCCGGTGAGGTTCTGTTTCTGCTGGCCAGCCCCATCTAGATCCAGGGGGCGTGGCCTGGTCTCCCGTCTGCGAGGGAAGAGAAATGGGTGACAGTGGAAGGCCCAGGGAGGAGAGAGACGGCCGCACCCGCACGTGTGAGGTTGCATGGGGCACGTTGACTACCGGGAGTGCTCAGGACAGCGGTTTTCCTCCTGAATATCGGAGAAGGAGGAGTGCTAAAAGCCACACACAGAGCCCAACAGCCAGGAGGAGTGTTGAGGACTCAGGCAGGGTGTTCAAGTCCACAAACTCAAGTGAATCACGCCTACAAAAGGGGAAAAGGGCATGTCTTTTAGCACACACCCATATTCACCTGAGGTGGATAAGGGACATTTTAAGCTCACAGCAGCCAGGACCTGGGGGTGGAATATCCCCCGCCTACTGATTTTGCCACCCCAACACCAGCGCCATGTCTGCCATTCCACCTGTGGAAACGTTTCTACTTGATGGCCCTCCCTCAGCCCAGGCAGCTAAGTGGAAGGACTGGTTGGAGCACCTATAGACTTACTTTGCTGCCATTGACCTGGATGACGAGAAAAGGCGTCCTATGCTGTTACACTTAGGGGGGCCAGCTATTCACAAGTTGGGGAAATTAGTGGTTGAGGTGGGGCCACCATACACATATGCCACGTTGAAATGAGCGCTTACAGCTCATTTTGAACCATTAGCAAACCTGGACTATGAGTGTTTTTCTGCTGCTGCAAGCCAGGCAGTTACCAGAAGAGTCAGTCAACACATTTTATGTGCGACTGAGACACTTAGCTAGCACATGCACTTTGCCAGATGGCTGCAGATGAAATCAGAGCACAATTCATTCAAGGCTGCTTGTCCACGAAGTTACGTGAAAATATTCTGCTGGTCCCTGGCATGTCAATGGCAGACATGCTGATCATGTGTAGATCAAAAGAACTATCGAAAGTACGGCAGCCCACATGGAGGTGGTGCTTCAACATGTTGTACAAGTGGAGCCGGTAAATGCTGTCAATTCCAAAACCCCAGTTAAGAGGAAACCGAGGAACAAACCATTATCCAAATCTAGAACCTTCTACGAATGTGGCGGACCTTACCTCCACAAGGGTCCGTGTCCTGCATATGGGAAAAGATGTTCAAATTGCAACACGATGAATCACTTTTTGAAATTCTGCTGCTCCACAGCGCCGCAAAGGAATCCTCGACCGAAGTGGATCAACCACATATACACCAATGACAGTCCAGCCGAGGAAGGAGACATGGACAATGACGACATAGAGGGAACGGTAACGGTTCACGTCATCCATGCCTTGCAACTGGGAGGCTACCTGCGAAAACACATTCCAAAGTGTAGCGTGCTGGCTGAGGGCCCCAAGGTGCAAGCGCTGATTGACATGGGAGCGTCTATCAATATAATGGCCCATTCAATGATGCTCACGTTACCTTCCCCACCGGTCCTGAGCCACACCACTACCAAATTCTTTGCGTATGGGTCCACTGATCCACTCCTGCTGGCAGGAGTGTTCACTGCAGAAGTTGCGCATTGATCTCGATCAACAAGGACCAAAATATGCTTCGCAAAAGGGGGCAAAGGCATGTTGCTTAGTTACCGACAGCAGAGCTCCTCCATTGGTTTGCATTCGCGTTTAGCATGCATCAAGAAAGTGTTGAGGACTTGATGGCCAAGTTTGCACCACTATTTGAGGGCATAGGCTGTTTGAAAGATCGACCGATTAAGCTTCACATTGACGAGTCAGTTCAGCCGGTGGCTTTACAACACCGAATGGAGGCCATCCACCTTCGGCCGAAGGTGGAGGAGGAACTGGTCAAACTGGAACAGGCTTGTATCATTGAAAAAGTGGAGGAGCCGACCCCATGGGTGTCTCCAATTGTAGTTGCCCACAAACCCAAGCAGCCAGGAGAGGTTCGGATCTGTGTAGATTTGCACCTGCCCAACCTCGCCATAAAGCGAGAACGACACCTCACCCCTCCTTGGATGATATCGTAGCAGAGGTCAGTGGGTCGAAATGGTCTCGAAAATGGATCTACGTGCCAGATACCACAAGTTGATGCTGGATCCAGCAACGTGTGTAATCACCACTTTTTCCACTCATGTGGGTTAAGAAGGTACACGTGCCTACGTTTTGGAATTTTGAGTGCTGCAGACATTTTCCAAGACTCCATCAGGGGGGTACTTTCCGGCATCAACGGGGTGTTTCAACGGTTAATGGAAAACGGACTAATGCTCCACAATGAAAAATGTGACTTTCTTAAAAAAGAAATATTGTTTTTTGGCTTCCATTTCTCGCAAGAAGGGGTGTCACCAGACCCCCTCAAGGTCCAGGATATCCAAACAGCTCCTGCCCCCACCAATGTTATTGGAGTAAGAAGGTTTATTGGAATGGTGAACTATTGTGGCCAGTTCATCAGCAAACTGACTGATCTTAGTGCTCCGCTGAGGGAGTTGATCAAGTCCAATGTTGCCTCGAACTGGAGATCGGAACAGAAGAGCGCTTTTCATGCCACGAATCAAGCCCTTTCAGCCGACATGACATTAGTCTATTTTGATCCAGCAAAGAAATCAGAGCTGTCTGTGAATGCCAGTCATACCAGACTTGGAGCGGTACTCTCTCAATGGGAGGGCAACGTAGAATTGGCCCCGGTGACATATGCTAGCCGAGCGCGAACGCCAACAGAACAGAGGTATTCACACATTGAAAAGGAGGCCATTGCCTTCCACTGGGGCTGTCACTATTTTCATTTATACCTTTATGGTCAGCCCTTTACAGCACATACTGACCACAAGCCTCTTATTCCATTGTTCATGGGGTCGTCATTTAAGCCCCCACCTCAAATTGAAAGATGGATTTTTCTGTTACAAGACTATCATTTCACCGTGGTCTTCCACCCTGGAACCCAAAACCCTGCAGACTATCTCTCTAGGCATGCCCATCCTGCCACCCAGGTCGAGGAAATGGATGAGAAGGAATTGGAAGAATATGTCCACCTGGTAGTGGAAAGGTCCAGACCCCTTCCCATCTCATTGGAGGAATTCTGGAAGCTACAAAACAGGATGAATGCCTCCAGCGCTGCATCTCCGCTGTGAGATCAGTAAAATGGAGTACCCTGCTGGACAAAACTGTGTATCACACTAAGGAGGCCAGGTCATCACTGTTTTCTCTACACAATGTGCTGGACGAGTTGATAATATCCCCAGAAGGTTGCCTGATGAGAAGTCCAAGATTAGTGATTCCAGGATGTCTGCAACAGAGGGTAGTGGATTTGGCACATTTAGCTCATCAGGGTGTTGTTAAAACAAAGTCTCGACTAAGAGGCAATGTGTGGTTTCCCAGTCTGGATGCCCTCTTGGCACAAGCTGTCCGTAGGTGCTCGCTTTGTCAAGCAGCAGGGAATGCTGACCAGCCGGCACCAATCATTACTGAAGTGATTCCACCTTTTCCCTCGTATAGAGCAAGCGCAGATTTCGGATGCCTTCCCGTTGGACGTCATTTGCTTGTGGGCATTGACGGTTTCTCAAAATATCCTGAAGTTGAAATTCTGGAGTCCACCTCGGCCAGCCAGACTATTCCTCGTTTTGAGAAAATCATGGCGACTCATGGAGTGTTTAAAGAACTGCACATCGATAATGGCCCTCCTTTCTCAAGCCAAGAATTTTCAGAGTATTTAAGATCCAGGGGAATACGTCACCGAAGAGTCACACCCCTGTGGCCTCAAGCCAACGGAGAGGCGGAGAGCTTCATACACATGCTTGACAAGGCCATCAGAATTATGGTGGCGAAAAGACAGCAGATGGGTTGTGCTCTTTATGGCTTTCTAAGAGAGTATCAGATGACCCCTCACTCCACCACTCAAGTGAGTCCCATTTCTTTGTCCATGAACTGGCCAGTGGGAGATGTGATTCCACACCCTGAAGTTGTGTCACCCAAACAAGAGCGGATGGCGGAAAAACTACAGAAACACAAGCTGAGAAATAAAAAATTATCCCGGAGGCGTGGAGCATGGTGAGAGACCAACAATGCTGTTATGGTGAGGAATCGATAACCCATGGGAAAGTTTAGTCTGCCTTTTGAACTTGAACTCTGGACAGTCTAGAAAGCTCAGGGGATCAAGATCAATGCGGTGAAGGATGGAGCGACCATAACCAGGAATTTGTCCTTTTTTAAGGCCACCCGAATCGTGGCAGCAGTCAGGGAGTGGGTGAAGGGGGTTTAGGGGGGAGGGATTGCGATCCAGAGTAAGCCAGAACTGGGGTCAGATGATGAGTCAGGAGTGGGTGGAAGATGCAGCAGTCTCGAGTGTCCTAGTCGGAGGCTGTTGCTGTCCAGAAGGAAAGATACCTGTCTGCTGGAGGAGTCATCATGTGGTGCAGCTGAGAGAGACCCATTGCCCCGCCCAGAAGAATCCCAGGGGCCCGAAGATGATGTGCGAAGAGGAGGTGCGGAGTGGTACCAGCTTTGACCTTGTCCAGCCAGGTCGCCTTGTTCGGAGAACTTTTGTAAAGTATCGAACTAACTTGATGAAGTGAACATTATTCTTAGTTGGGTGTCTTTGTGGCACAGCCATGTGGTATTTTTATTTTGGCTTTGTTTTTTTGATAGTTTGGGAAGAGTAATACGTGGACCCCGATGGGTCATGCTGATGTGTTTACCCGCCCGAGGGGTGTTCCTGTAACTCCCCCTCGGTGCGTTGGTCCCAATAGTCTCAACTGTGACATAGGGACGTGAGGGTTAAATAAACAGACTCGGGGCGTTGCTGAGTCAGTGAAGTAGTACCCCACTAAACGTTGTCTGTGTGAGTTATTTATGAGAGCAGGTCAAGGCCTACATCAGGAACATTCACTGCTCGGCCGATGCACGACCGGTGAACATAACAGTAAGGACTCTAGGAGAAATATGGTGCAACTTTACATAGTACTCACATTACACTGAGGAATAATTCATTGGGAGTGGGCTAGTTTTCATTTTAAAAATAGTTTTTTAGCCCACTGAAATTCAGACAGCGCGAATAGCTCTCTGTCTGCTTCAGGAAGACTTTATGCTTCCTGTTTAGGGTATCATTTGAATCATTCCTCTTCCTGACTTGAATTCCTGTGTACACAAGTTTGGGAAGGTGTGGTAATGTAAATAGCTGGGGTCCAGAGGGAGTGCTGATCAAAACAAACCTGCACAAAGTGATCTTTTCTATAGCATTCCTAAGCTCTACAGAAACATGAAGTACTGGTGAAAATGTTTTTACTCATTCAAATCTATGAATCAGCAGGGTGATCCACGGTGAGCTATGGATTCATTCAAAATATCTACCACTGAGCCTGTATCTACCTGTTTTGCAGGAAGGCTCCTTGACACACAGAGTTCTTGCAATAGCTGCATCAGCTGCCATGACAATTTTGAAATGTAAACATAAACAGTATATTTTTTTTTCTACATTTTACACTCGACATTTTACACTCGACATATGTAGTCCTGCCATTACTTATAGTGCAAACTTCCTGGAGTAGCTACTGTACCTGTAAATCAAGGGCTTGTCACGCCGTAGGAACACCCCTAAGCGGAAAGGCCTCGAAACACAGCCTGACAATAATTGGTTTCTTGTTGACATATCATTATTTGGTCACTTTTCAAATAAGGAAAGCGAGAGAACCTCCCACCGAGAGGATCATTCTGTTCTTGGGTGTTACGCTAACAAAAGTACCCGAAAAACCCAGGCGTAAGTTCAGCAATTTGAGAGTGAGTCGCAGAAACGGCCAAAAAGGCCGCTGTGAAGTGAACACTTCTGAAATCCAAGTACATTACGTGATAAAACCTTCACAAAGTAGGAAAATCAGTCCTTCCAGAGCTGACGCGTGGTGTACGTACCAACACATGAGACCTTCTGATGACGAAACATAATGTGCGTGAGTGGAAGGACCCAGGGCTGTTAAATGGGTGCCAGCAGTGTGTCCGAAAACCTGACAATTTGCAGTTGAAGCCAGAAAAAATTAAAATCGTAACCGAAAAACAATGTTTGGAATATAAGACCTGGGAAAACTGTATTTACTGCAGTGACATGTTTCGAACCCTGATCCTGTGCTACCTAAAGGCACACGACTAACCTGCGAGCCGTAGCTCCTTGGTATATTATAAAGGACAGCTGCCCCAATGTACGAGGTCTTCAGCATTAGAACCTGGAATATTTGTAAAGGGTCACGGATGACTCTGCGAAGGACCCCACCGTCTCAAGGAGTACTGGAAATACAAAATGGAGACTTCCCTGCGAGAATTGCAAAGATCACTTCCGCTTAACCGGTGTGAAATTTGCGTCCCCATTCTCCAAAATAGGAAGGGATGGCGGGGAACCCAATTCAGTCCAACCGACTGCCGTAAGACAAGTTCTACATCCTTTTCCCAATGGATAGGCCCTCCAGCAGGAACGTCTGTAACTGACGAATCAGTCCTGCCACTAAAAGAGTCTGTGGAACAAGAACCCGGAAAAGGCTTACAACTACTGAATGCCTTACGGACGAAGCTGCCACCCATCGCCATCTGGAGATACCAGAAGTACCAGAACGTCACTGTACTTTTTGCTATGGGATGTATTCTACAATGACCTAAGTCTGAGAATTCCGGCAGAATGCCATGTGTCATTGACCAACCCACTAGGAAGATGACCTTGTATTCCTATACTTGTTGACAGCTCTCACAGCCGAGATAATATGAATAGTATGTGTTAAGAGGCCTGTGCGGGAAAGGACCTGAACGATTGAAAGGCAGGAAAAAACTGTTTGATTGCCGATGCTAAGCGCACCACTACTTTGGCAACCACCCGAAAAGGAACCCTCTGCATGAGTAACATCGGAAACGGCTCTTTGGAGCGTGAAATCTATAGCTGAGCTTTGTAGGAATGAGAAAACCCTGGAGAGTCTTATCCAAGAGACACAAGCATATCGAAGTTATAACAGGAGTAGGCCAGTACATATTGTAAATCTGAGGACAAGTGGAAGCCGAAGAGGGAATCCGACATCGGGAAAGGTGTGAGGCTAAGGCCTATGACTGTGGTAAGATAAACCTATATATATATATATATATATATATATATATATACCCCTAAACAAGAATGGAAGATGCCTTGTTCCCTTGGGGGAGAAATCACCTATTTAGAAACTCAGTGAGCACTAGAGAGCTGAAGGGCCTGTAATAAAAAATATATCATCAACCATCAGGTCCGTCTTTGGAACGGCCGCGAATGAAGGGACAGGAAAATGGCGACAACTAGACACCCTCCTGAACGCTGTATGTTAGAAAATGTGGAATATGATGGGAAAGGAACTGATAAAACTAGTAGGAATCCTTAAACAGTCTGTAAAGGAGCGGCATCGTGAAAGACCCCCCTAATTCCAGAGGGTGTGACCACAAGCAAATATGACTACATATTATAGAAGCGACCAATAACGAAGCTGTCCCAGAGGGGATCCGTCACAAAGGACCAGTGGAGTCAGGATGTCAAGGTTGTCCATCCTTATGAAAGGAGATGCGACTCTCGGAAGAGCTGGTGCAGACGGCGTCATACAGACGCCTACCACTGTTTTGTGGCCGACTTATGACTAGGATTCTGTCTTAACATCCTCTCAGGTCCAGGTAAACCCTTTCTGTGACACCTAGAAAAGAAGGAGACTGGCGTTGACGTCGGGCAATTCTTCAACCGTAACGAGAAAATCCGTCCACAGCGCCTCTAACTGTAAACTATTGTGCCCTTGACTAAGCTCCGTCGAACGCGCGCGGGTGCCCCGATATTCTTCGTGTTGGTGAGGTAGGGAAAAACAACCAAGGATTTGTGACTTAAGAATGATGATAGGCGTCAATCAAGCCTTGTTACCCTGAGGTAGGGACTGTCATATCTGGGTTGACCACTGGTTGACCACTCAAGGACGTGGAGAACTCGAGTGTCAATAGAGTTATTATAGGAGATTTGTGCGCTCTTTTTGAATAGGTGGTATCCTCCTTATATATCCCAACCATGCATCATCACGGTATATCCATCTTTATTATTGTAGTGCAAAGCACAGCGTAATGGAGGAGTAGAGGGGGAGCCAACCCTGTGCACACGAAAATTGTAAATTAATAATGTATCGGCTCCTCAGCAAAGCTGTAGTCAAATTATTCCAGCCCCAAGGGCGTCTGAGTCATTGTGAAATACCAGGAGCGTGTGCACACTCCAAGGGCCAGCCTATTATTACAGCCGGGAAGGCGTACCAGGAAAAAAAACTGCCTCATGTATAGAACGAGGCACTATGAATCTCGAAAGAAACAGGGGAAGCGTGCGACGTGCATAGGCCAAAACCGCCCAAATGTAGCCCAATTGGGCTACCCACACCGGAGCGTTATGACTCCATAACCGCACTCGGCTACTAGTGAAAGCCTTTAGCGGGAAGCGTGAGACCGCGCAGTTAGAGGGCAAACCTATGAAGCTGACAGAAATAATGTTAATGCAGAAAACCATAATCACTGAAATACCATTATTTGGACACCTAATCCTTTTGAGTAATAATCTAGACCTTAATCACTGTCCCACAGCGACTCTAGTAATGCGTCAAACAACAGCGTGGTATCTCCGCTCTTGAGGGAGCGCTTTGATTCTGTGTATGGCCGTGCCAAGTCTTCCCAGTAAAGATCAATCGCAGGCCCAATCAGATATGCAGCAGGCAATTAACATCGCAATATCTCCGCTCCCGTGGGAGCAACCTTATTCTGGGCCAAGGCGTGTTAAACTAAGAGCTCTATGGAGCGCACACCAGCCAGTGCAGTATTAATATTGACAACATACATCAGAAAGCATCAAGCCTGAATTGTAATATGTACTCAAATTTAAATATAAAGTTAAACTGAAATATAATTTTGTAACCTGACAAAAATCACAACGAGGAGAGCCAGGATTCGAACCCAGAACCTATGGAGTAGAGATCTAAGACCTTGCCCCTATGCCACGTTGACTCATCACAAACCATTGAGCTCGTAAATTTGAGGGGAGGCTGTGGAGAAAAAACTGTCAATGCAAGCTGCCAAGGACAGCGCGGTACTTTGAGGTCAGCGGGAAGTAAAATTAATCCTGATCGGGCCACCCGCGTGAAAGAAATTTGCCGCTCCCAACAGGGAGTGCATCCTCATTACTAAACTGCACCCAGCAGGAGCCTTTCACTGCCAGAGGCTCGATAATTACATCGCGAGATAAGCGGTAACATCAGAGCACTCTGCAACCCAGTGCAAAGCACGCGGGGCACACAGCACGATATTGCGCACAAATATGTGAAAGTAAACAATAAAGCAACAGTAAAACTCAGCCCGACACATGCGCGCGTACTAACTGCAATAATAACTACAAGCACTAAACAGTGAATATAGATGGTAATCATAAAGTAACTGTTAAGCACATATCAACGTGCAGGCACTACCTACAATAATGACTGCAAGCCAATTAAACAATCAATATTAGACAGTAATCATCGTGTAACTTCGAGCACTTAACTCTCTGTGTGAGCAGCAAAGAAAGAGGAGGAGAAACAGGATACAGTGGCTCTTATTGGGCTATACAGGATGTGATGTATGGACAAGCATCATGGGAAGTGTAGTTTTATTTGCATACAAAACGTTTTCATTGGCTGCTGTGAGTAGCAAATAAAAGAAAGAAAAGCATAATCCGAAGCCTCCGGTACTGTAATAGAATTATTACTTGCAAGTTAGAAAGTTCTCCCTCTCTAGCAAGTTGTAAGGGAAAGGCAGTACTCAAGAGTTTGAGATGCCAAGTCAGCCCACTGTGTGTAAAAAAAGATTGAGGTAAAAATATGTGCTCAAATATTTGTCAAATCATTAATCAAAAATTAAACGCTTTGCTCATAAAGCCATTAGAACCCTGCCCGCATGCAGGCATAGTGTTGGATTGTGAAATGGGCCTGTTTAATAGCATACACTTACTGCTGACACTGGGACCACTGCCATTTGGTATTATTTTATTTACAGTGTCTGCGCGCTACTTTCAAGCCCACAATGCATATATATCATGGATAACGAGGGTCTGTGACTCATCAGACTGATCCGACTCAGTGATTACTATACGTGTAGAATGTGGCTGACTGTAAATGTTAATTGTTCGACATCCCTGAAGCTTTTCCGATGCCGTGCCAGAGTTTAAATCAAATGAATGCCAATTACTCTGTGAGCATTAGTTGTTACACAAATTAAAAAATGGTAGCACAGCTGGAACGGCACACAGCTGTTTTTCACAAAGAGATTTACATTTACTTTTAGCTGAGCTCACAGTCAGAAACTCTTCATTGTCGAACACAATTTTTTCTATTTAAAACAAGCATTTGCAATGCAATAGGTCTCGCATTTTCGAATCTTTGACCTATTGATATTGTAAATGACAATGCCTTTTATTATTGCAGGTTTTTTAAACACATGAACAAAAGCATTGTCAATGCAACACAATGCCAATAGTTCAAAATCTCGCAATTGCGAGACCTATTGCATTGCAAATGCCTTTTTTTCCTTTCTGTGGCTTTGCAGCACGTTGAGCTGAGAGCGTGGTGTCCCTGAGTGGGTGCCGCGCTCAGCATTAAAGTAAAAAAAAAACGAAACAGAAAGTGCGGAATCCCTGCAGTGGGCGCTGTGCTCATCTTTAAAGTAAAAAAAAAACAAGAAGGGACCGCCATTGTTCCGCGAGTGCTGTGTGTGGGCAGCCACTACAGGGCTCAAAAAATCAAAGAAATGGTACTAGTCCTGCAGGACTAGTACCTTAAAAAATGTCCTCGGCCTAACTGCAACCTACTTGACCTCCGTCTCAGAAAGCGGAGAAAATTTGACAAGATAACAAGATTTAAAGGCATCTTTATTGCTCATTACCTTTGTGAGCAATAAAAATGCCTTTAAATCTTGTTATCTTGTCACATTTGCTCAGTTTTCACCGACAGAGGACAGAAGTTGATTTGTTTTTCTACTCGCCAGCAAGGGTGAGTAGGACCTAAAAACAGCTCGACCTTGTTAAATTTAGCTCGACTATGCGAGGGGTCGAGTGTAATTTTCGAGCCCTGCACTATTAACGTTAAAGCAAGCATAGTGCATTGCATATACAAGAAGCTCCTGCTGCTATTGTCCCACAAGTGATGTGTGAGTCCACTACGAATACAAGAAGTGGCCACCATTGTCCCGCATTATTTATTAAAGAAAATAGTGGTCACTGAATATAAAGCAGACTGTGTAACAACACAAGTAAAAAGTCTTGTCATTATCGGAGGTTGCAAATGCAGACAAGGCGGTAGCTACCAAGGAGAGATACTTAGCCTATTCACAAATGAATAGCAACGATTTTGCAAGGACAGTAAAAGGAACCAATTGAAAAGATGGGCGGGAAATAGGCAGAGCCTGTATGCCATACATCAATACAGCATGCCTCGCAGAGCAGCGCATGTGCTGCCCAGGCTCGACCTAAAAAAGAATGCCAAATAGAGAGGATGTTTCTGCCCTGTCATGCTTTGATTCACAGCTCACTATAGTTTGCTATTACTATCTTTTCTTTGCATAGCCAATATCCACTACCAGGCGTTATTTCTGTATTGCATCAAATTACATGCCCCGTCGGAATGGCAGCAGTAGTTGGAGACTAAGTATAAGAGGGTAAAATTGGGAGTTGAAGACAGTATTAGATTAGTGAGTGACAAAATGCGGCACTGCTGTTGCACCAAGATGGTTACTCGTACTTTCAGGTCAGAGACTTGTCGATAAAAGTTGTTTGCAAATGCCAACACAAGGGTGTTTCTTCATGTCCTGTCATAATTTCTTTTCACATACTTACCTTCTTAGAAGATTAAAAGTTTGCCAACTTTATTTATGAAATGGAAAGTGGAAAACCTGTTAAGGTTTCTATATAAAAGGCTCTTACGCTGCTGTTGATTTATGTGAACTTCTGCTTAAAATATGAAGAAAAATCTAAATTCTAGCATGGACAGCATGGACAGTGTTCAAAGGCACCATTTGCCCACTCATGGTTGGGCTCCCTTGTTCCACAAATTCTTGGCACAACACTCATCCCCAACTTTTACGCCCACCACTTTCACATTTCAACAGCCGCCATTGGTAGTCCCACTATTTGCCCCAGACATGCTTCCGTGGGCGACCTTTTGCCTTGTACATAGTCTCCTCCATTTTGGAGTGGCAATCCAATGCCCTCCACCATTCCAAAATCAAAGGTGGGGTCAGGGACCTCCATTTCCACGCTGTATAGTACTTGGCCAGAGCTGAGGCAATGTCAACCATCATCTGGTCGCCCGTAATTCCACCCATGTCTGTCAGGATCTCAAAAAGACCCATCCTGGGTGTGAGCTCAACTTGTTACCCGAACATCCATGTAAGTATTCCAGTTATGCGCTCCCAGAATCTCACATGAAAAAAATCTGCCTCAGTGAGTGCAACAGGAGCACTGGGGTGTGGGGAGCCTCCCAGAGATGGTGAGGGGTCTGGTACATTGCATGTAGAAAGTTCAGTTGGGTAAGTCGCAGCCTGGCTGGTATGACAGTTTCCCTAAGGGCCATAAGCACATTGCACCAGTCTCCTCCCCAATCCCAGACTCCCATTTCAGCTTCAGGGGTCTAACAGCAACTGGGACTTTATGAACAAATGCTCAATATATTTTAGAAAAGCCACCACTACCGATGCTGTCCATCAGTTGGCGGGACTCTAGCGGGCTGTATTCTGGGAGGTCTGTAAATTCTGAGAAATGAGCAATCTGCAGGTATTTGTGGAATTGTGTGTGGCTAGGCTGGAAGAGGGCCGTCTAGCCTCATATGCACACCACTCCACACTTCACCTTGGTAGATAATGCATATCTTAACCCACTGACCAAATTCCTTCAGTAGGGCTTCATGATGTAGGTAGTGTCCACTGCACAGAGGAGTCTGCTGCATGATTTTGCGATCCCAATCCATTAATTTGAGCACTGAGTGCCAGCAGAACAGCACCACTTTAGTGGGTTCTAGAGTGGTGATGGGAATAAGGCAGTCATACAAGTAACCCAGGACACTGTCCAGTCCCTATGGGACCAGCTCCGCTTTATAGGTGGGGTAATTCCAGCCCCCTGTCATCAGTCATTAATGGCAAAAAGATATGATGCCCCAGTAATAGAGCTTAATAGCAGCTAGCCCCAAGCCTCCATCAAACATTGAAGAGCAGCACTTAACCCAGGCTATACGCTGAGGTCTCCCCTACCAAATGAAGGAGCAGTTGAGAGCATTAAGCTGTGTGAATCAGGAGGTGGGGACCGGGAATGGGAAATTCCGTAGGGCACAGAGGCTTTTGTTGAGCAACAACATTTTGACCAGGTCACCCTACCCAGTGTGTTTAGGTCCAAGACTGCAGTGCCCATTTTGTGTGGTGAGCAGAGGAGCTAGATTAAACAGTCTGAGCCAGATCTGATATGAGTGATACGCTGACCCGTAGCTACTTGAAACTCATGAATTGAATCGGTATAGTACTCGGCCAACTTACTATTGTTCTGTTGACTTCCGTGCGACCAGCAAAGACTTTTGCTATTTTACCCAGGGCAAGAGGCCTCCCAAACACACCTAGGATAGGGAGGGCTTGAGGTCTCAACAGCTGCAGTTGGG
The DNA here is from genome assembly GCF_964263255.1 of Lissotriton vulgaris. Classification (NCBI taxonomy): domain Eukaryota; kingdom Metazoa; phylum Chordata; class Amphibia; order Caudata; family Salamandridae; genus Lissotriton; species Lissotriton vulgaris. The sequence goes on from NC_141690.1 coordinate 134,553,157, forward strand.
TCAGGAAGAGGAGCATATCATTCAAATATAATGGCAATGTGGGCTTATCTTTCAAGCCCACATTGCCACATCCACACCTGAGCATCTCACCAAATAATCATACTTAGGGGTTCTATGACTAGGGCGAACAGAAGGGAGGTAGGGGGGCACCTCGGTCAAGGGCCTCTGTGGACAGGCGAGAATGCAGAGAGCGCTGCATTGGCAAGGACCTGGGTAGCAGGTTTTTAATAGAGGAGGTGGACACTATGGTAGTATTTTGTGTGAAAGCCTGTGCAATACATAACCTGGTATTGGTAAACCCAATCAACTGTGTCAAATTCCTTCACAAAGGTAACCAGAGGAGTGCCGTGGGGTCAGTGATATGTTAATGGTGAGGAAGCATGACATTGACTCCGCGGATGCAATAGTATTTACCTCGATGGGACATAAAACCACAATGATTTGCATAGAAAAGGTGAGGTAGCACCCGCAGCTATTTGCCAAAACCTAGGCAAAAATCACTTGCCCCACATTAATTATTATTTATTATTATTTATTTATTAAAGGGGCTTATAAAGCGCCTGGTGACGCCTCCCGGCGTGTCCCCGCGCTGTGTGGAGAGAGAGTCTTGGCCAGAGATCAGAGAGACTGTACATTATAAAGTAAATAAATGAGTTTTCAGCAGCTTCCTGAAGGAGGCCTCATTTTGTTCTAATCTGATGGCTGCAGGGAGGGCATTCCATTTCCTAGCCGCAAGGGTGCGGAAGGACTTTCCACCCATCCTGGCTTTTTTTATGCGCGAGGTTTTAAGCAGCCCCATTCCCCTAGAGCGTAGGGTCCTGTTTGGCTCATATGGTATGGCTAAGTCAGACAAATAAGACGGGGCTTTTAGATGGATGATCCTATGACACCATAGGAGGGCTTTAAATAGTATCCTATGTCGGATGGGTAGCCAATGAAGGGAGGCAAGGGAAGGTTTAGACGGAGCCCTGCGAGGAAGTCTCAGCACAAGGCGAGCCGCTGAGTTTTGCAGGACTTGCAGCTTTCTAATGTTTTTATCCGATGTTCCCAGCAGAAGTACATTGCCGTAGTCTATACGGGAAGTGATAAGTGCCTGAGTCATTGTGCGTCTGGAATTCAGGGGAAGCAGATCTAGGGTGCGGTTAAGAGTTTTCATAACTCCAAAACATTTGCCCACCGTTTTTTTGATATGGCTGTCATATGATAGCTTGTTGTCTATCCAGACACCCAAGTTTTTAGCTTCTTGACTAGGAGTAGGTACCGGTCCCAAACTAGTGGGCCACCAATCTTTTGTCCACAGAGAGTCTCCTCCACCTATTACCAGTACCTCCGTTTTAGTGCCATTTAATTTGAGGCAATTTTCATTCATCCAGACAGCCAGTTTACTCATACAAGATTTGAAGTTTTCAGCCTCTGCGGAAGGGGATTGTGAGAGGGAGATCAGTAGTTGGGTATCGTCGGCGTAAGAGACCAGCTCTACGCCGAACGATTGTACCACCTCTGCCAGCGGAGCCATGTACAGGTTGAATAGGGTGGGACTCAGGGCAGAGCCCTGAGGTACCCCCTGTGTAATCAGTGAAATAAGCTGGTAGGAGGCACATGTGTAGGCCGCGTGCCCCTTCTAGGGCAGAACCATTATGGAGGCAACATCCAACTCCAGCATAAAGGAGCTCCGCATCTTAGATTGAGAGTACAGTTTTCCCAAGTGAGATGTAAGCAGAGAACAGTAGCAACAACACTGTCCTGCTGGGAACCATTCCATTCCAGGGGTTCGACCACTTTTCAAATCTTGTATAGCTGCTTCCACTTCATTTGTTGAGATGACAGCCTCGAGGTCCAAAGTGTGGGGCGTCACCCTTGAGATTTTCTGCCCTGTGGAGGTAAAATTTAGTGATCCCCGAATCATGACCTTACCAGCCACCCAGAGGGATACAGCAGAGGCCACCGTGCTCACATTGGTCTCAAAGTAGAAGTCGAGTTCTGTCATGAGATGTTCTCTGAACTGTTTGTCCAGTAAGATACCACACAAATCTTATAGATCGGGCAGGAGTTCCAAAACAAACTAGCACTAGAGAGTGGTCTGAGATGCCCCTATGGAGTATATGCAATGCTGTCACGTGAAGCTTATTGGTGGCCAGTAGAAGAAGGAAGTCAATCCTCGAAAGGGTCTTAGTTCAGGCAGCCATGTGTGTGTACTTCCGGTCACTAATATGCCAAGTTCACCGGGCATCACAAAGACTTAGGGACTCCATCCAGGAGCCCAGTTGTTGTGGTCCACATTGTCAGTGCTCTGCCGGATGGCCCGAGGCATCTAGTTCAGGACGGGGTATTGCGGTTAAGTCCACTCCCACAATAGTAGTACCTTGAGGAAACTCCAACACAATCCCTGTGAATATCCCAAGGGTCTGTGGCAAGGAAGGAGGATGTGTACATTGAGGAGGTTGAGGGGCTTTCCATACAGTATGCCCTCCACCACCTCATAGCAGCCCTACAGATCTGAGGCCATGCAAGACACCACCAAGGGCAATGATCTATGTAGAAGGTGGCATAAACCCAGGGTCCTGATGGGGGAACCACCAGCTGCTACCCCTCAAAGCATACTGGGGGAGGACAGAGGCAAGTGTGCGTAATGTGTGCAACAAATCATCAAAGCAAAAACCCACAAAAAACTCTAGAACTTTCCATTTTGCCCAACTCCAGCAATCCCACACTTCCACCACAGAAACATGTGTTGCCCCAACATAGCTTCAAAAACATAACATCCAGTATAGCTATAGGGATCCTACAGAGTTTCAATTGACCAGCTTAAACAAGAAACCCAGGCGACCTCTAACAGCAGACAGTGAAATAAAATACAGGTGGAAGAAATCCGCCTGCAGTCCCCAATGGAGCATTCTCCTGTAGATCAACCAGGTGGGGGCCCGTTCCAGGGCAAAGGGTGGATGAGTTCCAGGCCGAGACACCATCAATTCTAGATGATTAAGGCAAGTCTCTGCGGCATCTTCAACCCCCCAGGGACCTCAGCACCCTTCTGTCTGCCGGTAAACCGCAGTGGAAATTCCTGGTCCTTCTGACAAAAGGGAGGTGGATCATGTTGGCAGAGTGGGCAGTGCTCAGTTGCCCACAACGAAGCATCCCTAGGGCTCGTGAACAAATGAGTATTGTATTTACAAATCACTTAAAATTTGGTTGGGTAGATCAGCATATAGGGCAAAGCGAGAGCCTTGAGTTGACCTTAACTGCAACAAAGGATGTATGCTAAGCTTGGACCAACTTAGTGCAGTCAGGGAAAATTATGATACGACTTGAATCAAAATGAACAGTACCTTTTTTGCAGGCCTTCCGGAGGATCACATCCATATCACAGTGCTTAAGGATCTGCAAAATCATGTGTTAGGGTGCCAGGAGGCAGGCATTGGGCCAGGGCACTGTGAGCCCTCTCTTTGACTAACTGGGTTGAAAGGGTGCCCTCCAGGATCCAGATTAGAGCCAGGTGTCAAGAAAGTGCTCTGGGTTCAAGGTTTCGGCCTTTCTCGGGAATATTGCTGCGGAATCTATTTTCAGCATTTTTGGCTCTGGCCTCAAGGGTCCCAGAGGTGGTAGTCAGCCTAGCCACTGACTTCTTGAGATCTGCAACCTCATCATCCAGGTAGGAGATTAGTTTCTCAGCCTCAGAAACCCTACTAGCAACATTTCAAAGGCCCTGATGCAGCAGCACCACATCCATCCCCATCTCTCTAACCTTCTCCATCCCTGCTTTACGGGAGGTCTGGATAGCTTGAAGGATAGGGACACAACAGTGGTTTCCAGGTGACACTCCCCACATGGAGTCCGAGGGTTGTCTGGGATGGCCCACCACCACTGGTGCAGCAAATTTGTCAATACGTGATTATTCGTTCATAGTCATGCCTTTGTCTTTCACAATGTTGTTAGGAAGGCAGCCTGGCCGCTCGCCACTTGTGACCTCAAGGAGCACACAGTCCAGAATGGGCGTCAGGCAACAACTTAAACCCACATGCTCAGCTCCCCCTAGGAGAAGTCCCACTGTCCAAGGGGACGAAGTTCTCCAGGCAAGCAAGCAATGTCACAGTCCTGGGATCAGGAAGGACAAGGAGTGAGGAACAACTTTAGTCACCCTCAGCTTCAGTGTGCCACCCCATGACATTACAGCACCAGCAAAGGATCAAGAATATGTTAATACCTCCCAGACCAGGATGCCAGGGGGCCTGTTCCGCCTGCTTGCCCCCGAACACAGCAGGGTAGGACAGACAGCCGGGGAGCCCAAAGCACAGGGCAGGGCTGCCCCCCCTTCCCTCATTGTCTGGGTCAACCCAAGGTACATGTTCTGAGCAGAGGCACCCCCCTCAAAGTTCTCCAGCCAACCGATTTTTCAATGTCCTAGAGGCAGCAACAGTGAGCCCACCACACCGGGGGGGTCGTAAGGGCAGGAGTCACAGCAGCAGGCCCCAGAGGGGTCTGCCCGGCAGGCAGCTCACCAAACAGTGAAGGCACCTTGTAATCTAGCCTAATCTGGCAGGGGACACTCCAGGTGTAGTCCAGCAAGATCTCACTTTGCGAGCAACCTGTCCAACAGGCTACCTGATCGCCCCAATCAGCTGCAGGAGTTTGAGCCTCAAACACAGTTGGTGGCTCCATGTTCACAGGCACCAGCCATGCCTCTGGCCATTGCTGGTGCTCTCAGCAGGTGTGCGCCATCGTGGGGCTGATCCTCACCTTCATGGCCACCACCATGCATGATGAAAGGGGCTCACCAGAGACAAGTCCCCGTTCTGCGGTCCTTCGATAAGTCACAGGAGTCAAGGTGGAGCACAAGATGGCTGTGGTGGGTGGCTAGGGATGAACAACAAACCAAGAAACTACCGGTCTGACAAACAAGAGAAAATGGATGCACAGAGACTCTTAGATGTCTAGGCCCAAGAAGAGAGAAAACAACAGCATCAAGTGCAGAAGAATCCCATCAGCCCACATAAGTGGCTACTCTTCGTCATCTGGGATTTATGGTAAGTTGCCCTATTCGTGCAACCTACCAAGTTACGTATCAAAACTCAGCTTGTTTTGTACCCCAGTGATCAGTACAGCCACTCGCCACTCTTGATATGAGGTGCTGAAGGTTTGCAGTGCAAAAAGTGAAAATCATACAGTGAAATTGATAAAATTGGCTACTAGGATAACTTCTGAAACTTTAATAAACATTATCGCAGTGTCAAGCTTAAAAACAGTGCGCTGACAGTTTGAAAGGATACCTGTCAATTGCGGTGGAAATAGAGGTCTACATGTTTCAGCCGCTAGGCTTTCGCCAGGACCAATCTAACGCTAATGCAAAGAATTAAAGTGCAAAAGAAAAAAAATGAACCGGTTGGTGAGATACAGTCTACCAGTATCCTGTAGATCCCACCAGGTAAACCTACCATACAGGAAAATTCAAATTCATTCAGCTTTATGTGGGACTACTCCTCACCTCTCCTGGCGACTGCTCAGGGGATGAGGCCCTGCTCTGTCCGTCGGTACCTCGGGAAAGAACTGAGCTGAGGGGGAGATGTGGCTAGGAATACCAGATTGTGGAGGAGGACCAGAGCATTGTTAAAACATATCCGCCATCTTGGCCTCCTTGGCTACCCACCCCATGCTGGATAATAATCAAAAACAGGTCCAACAGTCAGCAGTCACAGAAACTATTTGTTATTGTATAGGTAAAAGCTAAGATTATAAATATAAGACACTTTAGTCTATAAATGTCTGGAAAGATTTTAAACTGACCCATCAAAGTTATTTGTCCATCGCTTATTAAAAATGTTATTGTAAACTAAAAGTACAGTTTTGAATTCTTTGGAGGAAAAACAACTTCATAAATGTGACCTTTAGTTGCTTGACAGTACACTAGTTAAAACAGGGTTGTCTGACAAAACTGAATTGAAGTGGAGAAGTGTGGCTCACTGGTTAGAGGAGGCAGACCTGGAAGCAGAGGTCAGCCCAGGACCAGGGTTCAATTCCCGGCTCGGCGGGGTCTTGAGTCCTAAAAATGTCCATGGACTTGACAATTCTCACTCCGGTGCCTACTCGATTCACAGGTTCACACTCTGCGACTCTGGGCAATAGCTTGCTTAATCTCCACAACGGCCCCTCGTGGTGGGATGCCTGGCTTTCACCTTGCGGATACCCTGCTGGGGTTATCTCACAGGGGAATACCAGGACGGGTTCCCTAAGCAAGCGCTTAGAAACCGCTCGGTGATTTGCGCTATATAAATTCCTGTACATTTACATTTACAATTATGTATGCTCCCGGAGATTACAATAGACTATACTCATGGGCAATAGGTTGGCTTCAGGCACAAGTAAGTCGGACGGTTTTAACATAGTCCACTTATCAGGGACATGCCATCTGGGAGGCATACAGGAATAGCTGTCAACACAAAGCAGTGTTCACAGTTTCTCTTTCACAGTTACTGCTTTCATTGGACCATCGCCAGATGACTGCCCATGCCCTCATTGGTTCGAGGGTAGATTACTCGAACTTGCCCGAGTATCTGTTGCAACGACTTCAGGTAGTCCAGAACTCGGCGGCCCAGGCTATTTATGGTCTTCCCCGTCGTGCTAGCACTTTTGACCTTTTAATTACCCTGCACTGGCTTCCTGTCCGGAAGCTGATTGTTTTTAAGGCCCTTACGTTGGCCCGCAAAGTACTGTATGCCACTGGAGCTACCTATATTCAGAAAAGGTTGGCCTTCTATAAACCTGCTAGGGCTCTCAGATCTGAAACCCTCTCTCTTGCGATGGTGCCTGTGGTGAAGAAGGCCCGGACTGGTGGACGCTCTTTTAAGCGTCTGGCGCCTCAGCTCTGGAACACCCTTCCCTTGTCACTCCGCAGCACTGCCAATTTGCTTGCCTTTAGGAAGGGTCTAAAGACTTGGTTGTTTTGTCTCTAGCTTTCTGTTATTTTTTTTTTTGGTTCATTCTACTGTTGTGTTGTGTGTTAGTGTCTGATCCGTGGGTTGAAAGCGCCGGGACACTCCTTTGGAGTAGCTGAGCACTATATAAAACACCCACATAACATAACAAACATTAACCTTTCCAGCATTAACAAAGATTGGGATTTAATGTCAAAAGAACAGAGCCCAACAGCGGACTTTCCAGTCTGCACCTCACCTTAATTTTGTTTTTTTAGACTGTCTTGCACACACTCTGTCACCTGCCGTTGTACGATGCCCCTGTTCTCCAGATCCTTAATCCATAAAGCAATAGCAGGTGCGTCAGGTTAAGAAGTCAAGGTAGATGTAGTAATTTTTCAAAAAAATTTATTCATGTTCTTTTTTTATATGTAATTCCTTATTACAACAAATGTAATGTTGATACGATGACCATGGACTAAACGCACAAGACTTATCAGGATACTCCTTGGGCATGATGATACTGTGAGGCATTATTCCTTGTTTGATGCTTTGGATGATGATACTGTGAGTCATTTTCCTCGTTTGATGCTTTGGATCTAGAACACCATTATTGTTCTAATACGGACTGCAATTGTTTTTATTACTTTGTAAGCCCTGATAAAGTTCCCATGCTCGGGAATGAAGCGCGTTGGCTGAGCTGTTTTGTTGTAATAAGGAGTAACATAAGAAAATAAAGAACATGAATAAAAGTTTTTGAAAAATTACTACGTCTACCATAACTTCATCACCTGACGCACCTTTCATTGCTTTAAAGATTGGAATTTAGTCTTCTTTTCCACGTCTGGAAGACTGGGATAAAGTGTTGAGACTTCCTTCTGGAGTGGGTATCCATTGTGGGCAATATATCTAGGCATATTCTGGTCGAAGCTTTTTACTGAGAAGTAAAAGGCATCCACACAACCAGCGTTGTTGAAGGTAAACAGCTTAGTGGAGCCCTGCCCAGCTTACAATCTGCCCTCCTGCTGTATTTTGAGTACCCACAAGGTGAGTAATCTGAAGGTAAACCTGTAGACAGTGGTTGAGTGACACATCTGCTCAAGAAATAATCTCAGTAGCTACAAAATCCTGCTTTGTCCTGTTCTGAGCTCTTGGCAACATAACAGAAGGCTTCAATGGAAGCTCAGTGATGTTGTGTTCATACTTGAACGACCCTCACTTGCTTCAGCATTATGTCCTATTAAAGGACATTGGGCTCCAAAAAATCCCAAGGTACAAACTTTGACTGGTGTGACCTATTTGTCTTACCTGACCTCTCAACCAGAAATCGTATCTTGTTCTGATTGACTGCAAACTATAGCTTTCAATTGCATTTGTCTACTTTCTTGTTGGTTTTGGTATAAAATGTAAACATTCATATATCTGGTGCCATATACCCAATTCTAATCAGTATGGTGTCTTTTTGCTTGTTATATTTTTCTTTATTTTCCTAAATTGGTTTGGAAAATTTCTTGCATTTTTTTCATAGTTTAACATTATTTGGTACTCCTTGTACTTACACACATTTCTCTGTGGAATTGCCTGCTGCTTGTGCCACTGCAACCTGGGGTTGAGCATAAATTTTCTTACATCTGTGTTGTGACCGAACCAGATTGTGTTTATTAAAGTGGTACAGATATCCCATCTGAAAATATTAATCCAAATTTTGACAAACAATAGTTAATCACCACCCCAGGTATGATGAACACAAAGTTTATCACTTGTCTGTAATTGTTGTGAAGAGGAACTAATGTGAATACACAACAAGAAAAATAAATCGGAATTTAAATCATTTAAAATTAAAAATATTACAATTCCCTATTATAATGAATGTTCTATCTAACACCTAATGGCAGTTTTTCATACTGAACATTAGGTTTGCTTGCATGAGGAGAAGAGACAGAAGAGGTTTTTGTAAAAATGTGGACATTTTAAGAAAATACTGTGCCACACAGTAGAAGACGATCCTAGTAACCTGGGTAAACAGGCAAGATGATTCCAGTTATTTGGAAAACTACTTTGTTAGACCAAACATCCTTGCTGTGGTTTCCCTGTGACTTTATTTGCATTTTGACCTCCTCTTTTGCTGGCTTTGGTTTTGCCGGCTTTAGTATCCTGGGTACTTTGCCACTGCTGATCAGAGCTAATGTGCAGGTAACTTGGTAACATTGGCATAGCCCCATTTGGCATGTGGAATTTACCTATAAGTCCCTAGTAAAGTGCACTACATGTGCCCAGTGCCTGTAAATTAAATTCTACTAGTCAGCCTGCATCACTCATTGGGACACCCGCTTCAGTAGCCCTTCAAACAGGTCTCAGGATTGTCATTGCAGAGCCTGTGCATGCAGTTTTAAACTGCCATGTCGACCTAACTAGTTAACTCACTTGCTAGACCCATACCTTTCCTTTTAATACATAAAAAGTCATTCTTACTTAAGGTGGGTCTTAGACAACCCCAAGGGCAGGGGGCAGTGTATTTAAAATGTAGGACATGTACTTTTAAGTTTTACATGTCCTGGAAGTGAAAAACTAGCAAGGCATATCTTTCCCCTAGGATAACATTAGGATTACCTTAATACATCTTATAAGTGTAATTTCCAATTGAGATAAGATGGATATTTTGAGTTTAGCGTCTCTGGACTCACAATTTAAAATCATAACTTATGGTGAAGTTGGATTTTAAATTGTAGTCTGACAATACCACTTTTAGAAAGTTGGCATTTTCATACTTTAACCATTCTGTGCCTCTGCCTGTCTCTGAATACGTCTGAGGTGGGTGACTTCTGGGCGTTGGGCATTCTCTCTAAACAGTCAGACACAAAAGGAGCTGAGGGTTGCCATTCACATCCTGAAGGCCCTTCACTAGGCTGATTGGTCATCCCGGGCTGGATGGGAGGAGGGTGCTGACACTTGCACCTGAAAAGGGCTGTGCTTTTCCACAAACAAAGAGCTGCATACCCCTCTACAATGAGTCTAGAGCCAGGGCATGAAGGGCAGAGACCTTGTGTATGTCAAAGGTCACTCTTTGAAGTATCCCCCACTTCAAAGGCACAGCTGGGCATAGGTACTGGACATCTGACACCACCAACTCAGTACACTCTTGAAAGGAGGACAACGTGCCAGAAAGAAGGACTGCTGTGCTGCTGAAAGGACTGACACGCTGCAGTACTCTGCTGAATTTGCTGGACTCTGTGCTGTGCCTGCCCTGCTACCTCCCTTACCTTGCCTGGTGGTGAAAAGGACTGGACCTGGATTGTGATTCCTGCTTGGATAGGGTGCATTCCTCTGCCAACCAAAAAGCCAATTTCTAACATACTTATTGGAGGATTACAGTGTACTGGCATTTAGGACTAAATTGGTCCATCATGGACTGTAAATGATTAAAAGAAAATAATCCATCTAATCTATGGGCCAAAGAGAGTACTCCAGGATTCTGCTCCCCATGTGTGGTTTTGTTCTCTAGGTAAAGTGACTTGTATACTTGTAACCATGATTCTTTGGTACAAATACTTATTGGGGGGTAGTGAAGAAAAGTGGACTCTACTGTGAAATGCCCTTGGCAGCAATGTGTATGTAAATGTTGTTGAATGATTATTTGTCCCGAATAAGGTAAAAACAAAACCTAAGACCAACAAAATGTTGTGTCGCCCTTTTAAAAGCCTGTCAATATTGTTTACTTGACACTGATGACAGAACCACATCTTATACATTGATTTTGAACAACAGGGTCTGCGTAACAAGTGAGTGGATATGCGCTATTTACTGTATGCTTGAGAGAGCGTGAGTCTGGTAAACATATTTAAAAAATGAGTTTACATTAGGACATTGTCCCCATGAAATGGCAAATTTGTTAAGAACAAATATATAGATGTTTATACTTTATTAATATAATATAGTATAAATGATACACTGATCATAACATTTGCTGTAGACTTTTGTCACATGTTTGAGAGAACATAGCATCTTGGCCTTTGACATTTGTTATTGCAATACTATCTTTTCTGTTTAAGTCAAGCAGCTTATTATTAAATCAATAAAGGAGAGCTTGCTGTGTTTGGTTGGTCACTTTCACTATTAGCGTTGTCTAGGATCAAACAGATGAGCATGCTCTGGGCCGTTTCTTCCAATTCAGTTCTGGTCATTCAATCAATCAGGATTTGTTAAGAGTGACTACTCAGCCACTAGGGTCTCAAGGCGTGGGTGGGCTGCAGGCCTTGCTGGCTACTGTTGTTGAGTCGAAGAGCCAGGTCTTGAGGGCTTTCCTGAATTGGGTCAGCGACGAGGATAGCCTGAGGTGGAGAGGCAGGGTGTTCCACGTCTTGGTGGCAAGGTAGGAAAAGGATCTTCCCCCGGTCCCTCCTTTATGGATCCAGGAGACGTGGGCCAGGGCCCGTTCGGCATGTCTGCTGGGTATATGGAATGAGAGGCGGTGGTTCATGTATGCTGGTCCAGCGTTTTGGAGGAATTTGCAGGCATGTGTGAGGAGCTTGAAAGTGATTCCTTTGTTGATTAGGAGCTAGTGGAGTTCTCTCAGGTGTTCAGAGACATGGCAGCTGCGGGGGATGTTGAGGACCAGTCTGGTTGAGGGATTCTGAACATTCTGTAGTTTCCTGAGGAGTTTCTGAGGAGTTTCTGACTGCGTGGACGACCATCTATCTGGCTTATGTGGGGATTTCTAATGCGCAGGGCCACCAGGAGTAATCCCAAGAGGGTCTGTTGGGCCACAGGATGAGGACTTTGGTCCTTGTCAAATTCAGCGGGAGGCGGCTGTCTCTCATCCAGCTAGCGATGGCCTTCATCATATTGTGGAAGTTGCTTCTGGTGATTGTGGGCTTGTTTGTGAGGGAGAGGATCAGATAGGAGTCGTCTGCGTAGAAGACAATGTTGACTCTGTGATTCCTGGCTATGTCTGTGAGCGGGGCCATGTAGACGTTGACGAGGGTGGGGCTCAGGGAGGAGCCAAGGGGGTCTCCGCAGCCAAACTCCGTTAGTTCTGAGAGGAAATGTGGTAGTCTGACTCGCTTTGTTCTACTTGTGGAAAATGAGCAGATCCAGTCCAGGGCTTTATCATGGATGCCGGTGTCCTGGAGTCTTGTGCTTAGGGTGAGATGGGAGACTGTCTCAAATGCAGCTGAGAGTTCCAGAAGGATGAGACTTTTGTAGTAGCTTTAGAGGAAAAGGGGTTAACAACAGTTTAAATCTCCAAATACAGTGTGATCATTAAGACCACACAGTAAAAGTCTGAATCTGTAACTTGAAGTTAAATGATTTATTACAAACTCAAAGCCAGAGTAATATAAATCAATCTGAAGAACATACTATAAAAGTACAGGATTATCAAATGAAGACCAAAACATCTAACAATATGGGTCCTCATCAACAGCGAGCATAAAGGAATCTCGGTTGCAGCGATACAAATATAAGAAATAGAACTTGATGGCAGGATGAATGATTGTGATCCTTCTCCCCATACATGGAAAAGATTTGCAGCATCTAATAAAGGCTACTCTAACTTAAGGATAGGGGAGACCCTATTGAATCAAATAAGCAAAAATTTTGTCAGCATCAGAACCTCTGTAGAAGTTCTTTAGTTAAGGAATCACATAAAGCATGCAGCTGCACAATCAAAGATTTCAAGAGAGGCCTCTACCTCTCCAAGTCTAAAAGGAATCTGAATAAACCCATGGTTGGTTCACTAAATTAAATGCACAAAGAGCATTCAAGAAAACATGACCTCATACACATCTCAGTATCTTTCAGTTTCCAAGAAAGAACTTGCCGCCTTGAACACTTTTCCCATAGTTCAGTCTCCTCTTCCAAATCATCCTTGGGTTCCTCCCTTCATCAGATAGCACCAATGTTAACAGTAACGCTTCCTTGGTTCTTCATCAAAATTGTACTACCATGGCAGTTCTTCCTCACCTCACTATCTCAGAAATAAAATGTACTGGGGTTACGAGGAACATGGCGGCCGCTAGCTGAACGGCCGTGGTCACCTTCCCCTACCTATGGAGCAGCTAAGTTTTCCTGCGTAGAAATGTACTATATATGAAGACCCATATAATCACATTCAGTACTTTGCAATATTTCCCTGTATCGTAATTAATTCATTTGAGCTACATTGAACTTTACCGTAGCTACGGTTAGTCGGTCGAGTATGCCCCCGAATCTTTGTTTTCACTGGTCAATTAAGGGTGAAAGGTTGGAAATCGACGAAGACCGGTGCAGCTGGGGAAGCGACCGTGAACTGCCTGAGAGCGGTAATGACCACGCCTCCGGGAATCGACACTGGCTGTGGGAGGAGGCGGCCAGACTGAGGAGGAGATGAGATTCTGCACTGCTGGTGTTCCGGGTCAGCGGCGGCGGAGCCAGCAGAGTCTGCGGAGCTGAGGCTGTGAGGAAAGCCGAATCAGAAGCCGCAAGTAGGGTGACACGGGTGCAAAGTAGTGCGGGCGGTGTGATAAACGATGTAGAGGCAGAGGCAGAAAAAAAACGAGTGAGAGAAGGCGGTGAGGGTGATATATGTGCCAGCGCACCCCAAGTATTGAACCACCACCAACTCAGCAGTAATAACGTCACAAGTGATTTGGTAAGGTGCATGGATGTAGAGGGAGGCTGTGACAAGGGCAAAAACGCCAAAGAGAGCATAACAAGGGCCAGTAGCACTGAGGAAAGTCATTCTCACGAGAGAAAGAACAGATATACACTAAGAGCCAGGACAGTGTTTAATACATCCAAGGGAAACCCTGTTTATCCACCACGCATTTCACCCCCTATTCTGGCAGTGAAGGAGCGGGCAAGAAGGGGGAAAATGAACCTAAACACTTTGAAGAGTATTTAAGCCCCAAAACGATCAAAAGTAGGGGGAAAAAGAAAGGGGCAAAAGTGACAGAAGTAAATATAAAAGTTACCCCCTCACTTAAATCTTATTATAAGGTAATGTCCAGCACCACTACCGCAACCTCTGCCTCTAACATTCAGCCTGTACAGAATAGTAAGGGCACTCAACCCTCTCAGCTCTCTCAGTCCATCTCAGTTATCTCAGAGATAAATCCAGAGATAAATACCCCAAAGGGCCCGATACAGGGAGGTATCAATGGGAACAGCATCGATAATTGTTCTGCCCCAGTTGACGTAGAGGTAACAGTACACGCAGATGTCGGCCTAAGCAATCGATATTCGGCTTTAGAGGAGGAAGGCCAAAAGGACACGCAAATATCGGCCGGAAGCACAAATATGTTGAGCATAGCACAAAATGTATCTAAATGTCGGCTTGACCCCTCTGATAGTTCAGGTATGGGTGCTGTGTTACATACAAATAAACCAGATGCAAATGCAGGTTCGCTGGCCGATATTCTATTGGCTATGAAGGAAGAAATCACTAGTAGGTTTAAAGTATCTGAAACCAATCAAGCCGAGATGGCCAACAGATTTATAGTCTCTGAGACTAACCAAGCAGCAATAAAGACTTCATGTGAAGAACTTACTAAGAGGGTGGACGAAGTTACTCTCAGGACTGAGGCAATGGAGTTGGAGCTTCCGAAGATAAAGGAGTCGGTGAGAACTACTGAGGCAGAGGTTACAAAGCTATCTGCACAGAATAAAGAGCTTAAGGAAGACATTGAACGCTTGGAAAATTATTCACGTCGGAATAATTTGAGAATCCTGAATGTGCCAGAATCTCTGGAGGGGGCAGATATTAAGGGGTTTGTCATTGCTCTGCTGAAGGGGACAGTTTTAAACGATATGCCAGAGGTGGACCTCTTGCATGACATACAGAGAGTACACCGTGACCCCTTCAAGAGAAATCTTACAAAGCAGAAACCCAGAAAAATTCTGGTTAATTTATTGACATACTCCATAAAAGAACAGATTCTCTCCACTGCACTGAAAGTAGGCTCCATACATTTCAACAGTTCCAAACCCTTTACTTTTTATATAAGATCTGACATTTCACATATCACTGCAGCAAGGCAGTGGGAGTTGGGGAAAAGATTAGAGGAGTTAAATAGCTTAGGAGCTAAGGCACAGTTGAAGTTTCCGGCACAGCTGAGAGTAATGTGGAACAACCATATGCCCTTGATTAAGTCAGGGGAGGAAGCAGATGCCCTTATAGCCAAGATTAGAGACAGAAAATAGAGGCAGGGAGCGAAATAGATTTAGACAGATTAACTGGGTCTTTAACTTAAATAATGTGTAACTAGTAGGAATTTTTATAAATAATAACTGTGATCATACAGTTGCTCCATGGAGGGGAAAGATGGCTAAATAGGCTTTTGCCTATTAGCAGGGAGAGTTCCTCATGGGCAGAGAGGGCACGGGGTTAGGGGAGGGGGGGTTAGGTAGTAGGGGGGGCACGTGGTGGGGGAGCAGTGGGAAAAAAGAAAAAAAAAATCAACCTCATCTAAACCTTCTATGTAATTGTGTTAAGTCTTGCCTCAAAAAAGGGTCGATACTCACGGGTAGGAAAAGAGGAGGATGGCTGCTGTGACCTCAAGGAGTAGTGGGGCAATATTCATCTTGTGGAACATCAATGGCTTAAGATGCCCTCGGAGGCAGAGGCTTATATTTAAACATTTAGAATTGTCAACTGCACAAATATGTTTCTTACAGGAGACACATTTGAGCTATGAAGAAAGCATCACAATTTCTTCAAAAGTTACTTGAGTAAAGAGCTTTGGTGCATCAAAACAAACAGCCCAAAATAGAGGGGTCGCTATATTAATTAAAAAAGGGACGCCATGCAATATAAAAAAAGCACAGTCAGATTCCTCCGGTAGATGGTTGATCGCTATATTAGCATTTGAAACACGCGATATGGTCTGTGCCTCTTTTTACGGTCCGAACTCGGACGACCCTGATTATATCCATAAACTGCAATCAATATTGATGCTGGAGCCGCCATCATACGTGATAGGGGGAGATTTTAATGTTCTGATCGACCCCCTTAAGGATAGGTCTAATGTAAGTCATTATAAAGGTGCAGTGAAGGTACGTAGGGCGTTAGTTAACATGATCCACAATATGAACTTAGTAGATCTATGGAGGGAAATAATAGGAAACGAGAAGGGTTTTACCTTTTATAGCAAAAAGTACCGTCATTCCTCCAGGATTGACTATATTCTTTTAGATAGAGGTTCATTAGCCAACATAGAGGAGATTTCAGTTCTCCCGAGTCATCTGTCTGATCATGCACCTCTACATATTGTATATCAGATCGAGGAGGCACAGCGGCGGTCACTAAGGTGGACCCTTAACAGGACCAAGCTGCAGGACCCTGATGTGATCGCCGCTGTACAGGCCTCGACCTTGGAGTTTTTCATGTTGAACTCCGACTCAACAACGGCCGATGTAGTTTGGGATGCCTATAAAGCATGGCTATAAAGCATGGCTCAGAGGGAAACTCCATGGAGTCATCTGTTATAAGAACAAGATTGAAGCCGGGGTACTAAAGGGTATCGAAGAGAGGATAAGTGGCTTGGAGAGAGAAAGAGATGGAGCTAGTAATGGAGCAATTCACTCGAATCTTGGGGAAGTTGGAAGAGGCAAGATCAGAATATAGAGGGAAACTAGAAGCTAAATGTAGAGCACAGTGGGAGACTGGTAAGATGCAGAATTATGAATATGGCGAAAAGGCCGGTGCTTTATTAGCATGGAAAGCCAGAGCCGACCGAGCTAGGAACGACATAAAAGAACTTAAAATAAACGCCGGCGGGGAAATTTCAAATAAGACCGAAGATATACAGACCTGTCTTCTCTCTATGTTCTCAGACCTATACAGGGAAGATCTGACTCCCCGACCATGTGTGATTCAGTCATTTCTCAGTAATAAACAACTTCCAGTTCTCTCGGAAGAAAGTAAAAACAACTTAGACGCTCCCTTTACATCAGAGGAGATCGTAGCTCAGATAAATAAATCTAAGAATAAAAAAGCCGCAGGATCAGACACGCTCCCGAGTGAAATATATAAACATCTCAAAGAGGAGCTCCTTGAACCCTTGGAAGATACCTTTAATTCAATCTATGGTTTGGACGGAAAGGTCTCTAACACCTGGAAAGAGGCAATAATAGTTTTGATATTGAAACCAGGTAAGGATCCAAAAAAGGCAGACTCCTACCGCCCAATCTCCCTGCTGAACGCCGATTATAAGATCTTTATGGGCATTTTAGCAGGGAGATTGGCCAAACTGATACCTGGGTTAATACATCCAGATCAGAAAGGGTTTGTCGCAGGTAGACATATACAGGAACAAATACAGCTTCTTATAGGTAACATCGACCTGGCTATCCAGAGGACAGAACCCTTGGCCGTTATCGCTGTCGACGCGGCCAATGCGTTAGACAGAGTTTGCTGGGCATATTTATGGGAGGTTCTTAAGGTTATGGGTTTTGGTCCTATTTTTATTCAGACCCTGCAGAATTGTTATCAGGGTGCCTCTGCCCGAATATTTTTGAATGGGTTCCTCACTGCGAGTTTCAATATTCAGAGAGGAACGAGGCAGGGGTGTCCGATTTCACCTCTTTTGTTTAATTTATATGTGGAACCATTGGCCCAGATGATCAGATTGGATGAGTCAATCTATCCATTCAGATCAGAACATTATGGCTCAAAAATAGCTCTGTATGCTGATGATCTGGTGCTGTATACAAGCGACCCGGATACAGCTATCATAAGGGTGGAAGAGCGTATGCGCGAGTTTGGAGCAATCTCTGGGTTTCTTGTTAATAGAACCAAGACGGAGGTGATGTGTTGGAATTTGGAGTGGTCAGGGACAGAAAGTGAAGAGATGAGATACTTGGGGATTTATGTAGTGAAGGAAATTGAAAAGATCCCTGAGCTAAATCTAAAGAGGGTGGTAAAGGAAATTGACAGCTTATTCAGTAGATGGAGAAATCTACCATTGACTATATACGGGAAAACCAACTTAGTAAAGATGGTCATCCTTCCTAAACTGTCATACCTCTTCTCTTCAATTCCTCTGACATTTCCGAGTAAAAGTCTGAGTAAAGTACAGAGTAAGATCAACAGTTTCATTTGGGGCAACAAAGGGGTTCGACTGGTGTGGAAAAATTCTTGGACGCAGATTAAAAAAAGGAGGGTTAGCGCTCCCAGACGTAAGGCTATATGCAGCAGCGTTCCAGTTTAAAAGCATATGGATGCTGTTAGTTAAGCCAGGGGAATCAGCTTGGGGGAGGCTGTTAGGCGAAATGGTGCGGGTAGAAGGGGGAGGCGATGGTGAAGCATTTCTGTATAAATTTGGATCACCTAGGTTCTTCAAGAGGGTTCGTCTGAAGGTTCTAAGGGCAGCTCTGGAGATTTGGTGTAGGCTCAGGCGTAGCTGGGGCATTGGATACTACTCTGATCACGCCCCTGTATGGGATGCCCCAGGAACCCCGGGTTGCTTGCAGGACGGTTTGGCACTGCTGATAAAGAGGGCTGGTGTCAATATTTGGTCTGAACTGTTGGACACTGGGGGGATATATCCCTGGGATTACCTGAGGGCCAAAATTGGCACTGGGCTCTCGAGATTTAAATACATACAGTTAACATCATGGTATGAGGCAGAAAAGCGGGAGATCAGCGGAAACAGGGAGATTGAAGACTTGCTGCAAGGGACACATCCATTGAATAAGGAAATATCTATGTTGTACAATAGTCTGCTGGAGGCCGAAGACCATGAGACACCTGCCTCTGTTGCAGTGTGGACGGGAACCCCACTCGGGCCACCAGCAGACCTTTTATATGAATCCTCATTGAAGACCCTGTACAGATCTGTTAAACCTGCCTGCCTAAAAAAAAATCATTTCTTTGTTATTAATAGACTCTATTACACCCCGGCAAAAATAGCAAAGTTTGCTCCTTATCCTGTTTCTAAATGCCCCAGATGTGCAGTACCTCTTGCCAATGACCTACATATTTTTTATGAGTGTCCAGCACTCACAAGATTTTGGGCTGAGGTAGGTGACAACTTACTGGACATACTTAACACCAACATCGAGATAAATATGCAACTGGTATTCTTTGGAGATGATGGTCGCCTCAGCCAGAACCTCTCGCAGAAAGATAGGGGTCTATTACTGAACTTGATACTGCTGGCAAGAAGGGAAGTGTGTAAGAGGTGGAAGGACGCCCTCCCCCCGCAAAGGGAGGATTGGCTTAAAGCTGTATTCTATGGCACGACTGGAGTATGATGGAGTGGAAGATAAGATCTCGAACATCTGGCACCCCCTGGTGAGCTGGGCCAAGGACATAACATCATTGGTCTTATGATTACACCAGGGTCCCTTACAAATCAATGGGACTGGTCGGACGACCCAAGCGAGTGTGGTAAGCCGTAGGGGCGACAAGTAACGAAGGCGGCTTCATAAGACCCGCAGAGGCTTGTAAGGTGAGATGAGGACCAAAAAAAAAGAAAAAAGAAAAAAAGAAAAATAAATACAATGTACTATTTTCTAACTGAAGAATGCCTTTGGCCTGCACATGCAGAGGAGAAAAAATGCTGAAAAACAACTTTCACGTTAGTATTAAATGTTTCTACTGTAGGCTTAAGGCCCACAATTGTGATAACTTAACATTTCTCCTTTTAATGCATATTAGTTCTACACCTGCATATATACCAATAACTGAATAAAAAAGTTCACAATAGTTTATACTCTTATATACAGTACAAACCGGATGCATGTATTAATAAATGGTAATAATAAAAACATTAAACATACAACACACAGTGATTTATTTCCACTAATCTGTGGTGAATGCCCTGCATTAAATTAATTGTAAGGCGCCACCTTACAGTCTAAACCCAGAGAAGATTAATATCAGCAGCCCAGATGTACCTGCAAAGGAAACAAATGCACATTCTATAATTTCAGTGCACCATGTCTCACTGAACGTATTGCAACGAATGAGTACATAAGCCCAAATGTAAATATATATATATGTGGCCTAGCCAAGCGTAAAAGGTTGGAGCCAAACTTATGCTACACGAAGATAATGAAGATAACTATAAATATTACCCATTAACCATTACTTTACAACTTAAATCATAGTATTATTGCTTAATAAAAATCATACCACACATGCAGACTTGTAAGCGCTTCTGGAGGGCATACTTATTAATGGTACAGAGTGTCTCTTAGAAATCCTCAGGATGTGGCTATGATTACTTTGAATTTGGACATAAGGCCTGATTACAAGTTTGTCGTCCTGGACCAGACTGCCACACCAGCACCCTACTACATGACTGTCACACTCAATCACCTGCTGCATGTCAGATTGCAAGGAATCTCATGGTCTGGCGGGCTTCCATTGGGGCTCCCTCTGAGGTGCCTATTAAAAAGGCACCACAAGGGGAACGCCAAAGCCTGTTCCTACACAGGATGGACTGGAAAGTCCATGCTGTGCAGGAACTGGGGTGCATGCATACGGTGGGGCACAATATGTGCCCCTCTGAGTGCACACCATGGCTGTAAGGCAACAGGGGGCCCTGTAGGGCCACCTTATTTGCTCTCACAGCTCCGCGCACTGACCCAGCGCTGTTCGTGGGGGTAGGTGTTGACCGTAATGACCGTAATGCCACTGAGGTTCCTTACCCAGTTGTGCAGGTCCCACGGGAGCAGACTGCGGGGCACCTTAGGAAACCCCCTAGGGTTGCATTATTAGAGTAGGACCAATTGGCCTGCCACCTACTGGATGAGGTTGTAATTTTTTCCTTTTTCCCACTGTGTAGTACAGAACACCTAGGTCCTGAAGAATTGCCATGATGGCAAGAAACATGTTGACCTTTCCTGAGGGTTGCAGATATGTTTCTGTGAATATTCCTAGTTTATATCTCCTCTCCCACCCCTTTTAACCAAGGGAGCCAACCACACCAATAAAGGCCATTGTGGATTGACTCACCTTTTTTAACCCACTTTCAGATCACGGCTACACCTTTCCTTGCCCTCTCACACGCATGCACCTTATGGCTGGAACAAAAGATCTCCGTTAAAGAACCCCTTTACGGGTGCCAGTCAGACATTGCAGTGCCAGTCTGACGAGGAGCAGAACCCATATGATGAAGCATGACACCTAGCTTGCTGGGTGTGTGAGGGTTTTAGTTCCAAAAGGAATTCTCCCCCCTTTCTTTACTCTATGCCACACACCGTCATTTAAACTTCTCTTGGGTAACTTTGTTACTCTTTGTGTTACTAACCGTATAAACATGACAACTTTGTTTCCCTTAGAGTCGGAACAATATCTTCAGAGTCGTGGAAACAATAGATTACAGTTTCCCTCAGTCAATCGTGCATGCTTCATTTCTACAGAGTTGCACAGAAACAGAGAGACAGGGGTTTCAATAAAAAGGGTTTATTATACAGTCTTATTTCTCATGCAAGAGATATGAGCTGCTACAATCGTAAGACAGAATGTGAAGTATAAAATGTACAGTGCTAGCAGTAAGATGAAATAAAACTGCAGTAGAATGTCTTGTAGCTATGACATATATTCATTAAAATACATCCATAAATAACACAGGCTAAAATACTCATCTGGTGCTTCTAAAATAATCCTACCCCAGTGTACCTAACCTAAGTGTAGTACGAGGGAAGATGTAGGTGCTGTCTTAGTCTGGTTTAGTTATGCCAAGAGTTGCCAAAAGTTTCTCTAGGTTCTAATCAGCTTGATACCTTAGAATGAGAGAGGTTGGTATCTCTTTCCCGGGACTCGATCTCTAACACCCCACAAGGGGAGTCAGAATCACTGGAGCTGGATTCTCAGTGAGGAGGATGACAGCATCTGGTCAGTGCATCTGTTGGGGACTTGACTTCATCGGGACCTACTGTGGCGAGCCGCGTCGTGCAAGTAGGTAGCCAAACTGCACCGTGCCTTACCATAGCAAGTGAAGGCATATTTATACCTTGAAGGTGTTTAGGAATGCCAGTATTGATGTACAAGTCAGGCATAAGAACTTCATGAATGAACTCCTAAGGCACAGCTTTCCAAACTTTTCATGTTTGTGACACACTTTTTGGAGATGCATCATTTTGGGACACAGTAAGGCAGTGTAGCGAGCGATTATAGCGAGCGAGCCCAAACCACCTAAGGGGAAGTTTGGGGGGGTTCTCACTCACTCTGTCTGTCTCCCTCTCTCTCTCTAACCGTCTCCCTCTCTCTGTCTCTCTCCCTCTGTCTCTCTCTGTCTTCCTCTGTCTGTCTCCGTCTGTCTCCGTCTGTCTCCCTCTGTCTGTCTCCCTCCCTCTGTCTCTCTCTGTCTGGCTCCCTCTGTCTCGCTCCCTCCTCCCTCTGTCTGTCTCCTTCTGTCTCACGATCTCTGTCTCCCTCTCACTGTCTCCCTCTCTCTGTCTCCCTCTGTCTCAGTTCCTCTGTCTCCCTCCATCTGTCATCCTCCCTCTCCCTCTCCCTCTGTCTCCCTCTCCCTCCCTCTCCCTCTGTCTCTCCCTCTGTCTCCCTCTGTCTCTCTCTCCCTCCCTCTGTCTCCCTCCCTCTGTCTCCCTCCCTCTGTCGCCCTCCCTCTGTCACCCTCCCTCTGTCGCCCTCCCTCTGTCTCCCTCCCACTTCTGTCTGTCTGTCACCCTCCCTCCCTCCCTCTGTCTGTCTGTCACCCTCCCTCTGTCTGTTGCCCTCCCTACCTCCCTCTGTCTGTCGCCCTCCCTCTGTCTCCCTCCCACCTCTGTCTGTCTGTCGCCCTCCCTCCCACCCTCTGTCTGTCTGTTGCCCTCCCTCCCTACTTCTCTCCCTACCTCCCTCTGTCTGTCGCCCTCCCTCTGTCGCCCTCCTACCTCTGTCTGTCTGTCTGTCTCCTTCCCTCTGTCGCCCTCCTACCTCTGTCTGTCTGTCTGTCTCCCTCCCTCTGTCGCCCTCCTACCTCAGTCTGTCTCCCTCCCTCTGTCTCCCTCCTACCTCTGTCTGTCTGTCACCCTCCCTCTGTCGCCCTCCCTCGGCGCCCTTCTACCTCTGTCTGTCTGTCGCCCTCCCTCTGTCCCCCTCCTACCTCTGTTTGTTTCCCTCCCTCTGTCGCCCTCCTACCTCTGCCTGTCTGTCTGTCTCCCTCCCTCTGTCGCCCTCCCTCTGTCTATTCCAGACAATAGACGGAAAGGGTATGTCGGTTAGATGGGCACATGCATTTCTTTAGAGGCCAAAATATGTTTGTTAAGAATAAATAAAATAAAAAATTGGGGAAGGAGGACACAGATAGTTCTATTAAAAAGCTAACAATATTTACTAAAAAAAAAGAATGTTATTTTCGCACCCTGCAGAATATATGGTCGGATTTCTTTTTCTTTTCCATACACAGAGCTGACATAAGCTATGCACACAGACGAGCTGATCGCGTGCCCTGCTGTGTAGAAATCCTGGCACTTTGCACTCTAACAGCGTTTTGTATTTAAATTTCTCGAATTTCGCAGAAAGTATTTGAATGACTCACGGTCCGCCATATGCCAGCTCTGTATCTCATCGGCACAAGGGGAATGTTTTATCAGACAATCAGGTGTTTTCAACAGAGACCAGGGGACAGTGGATGAATGACGTGGCCGTCAGAGGCCTTAAAGCACAGCTTAATGCCTCTTAATTAGCAGCAGCTATGTGCTAAGTGGCCATCTAAATATATCAAGATTTTGAAAAACTCCAGTAAAATTCGAATACAAGCAACAATTACTTTATATATGTGCAATAGACGGCTACCTGGTGAAGGCACGTATGCCAAAACGTGCGTAGTTGACACCTGCCGCACTGCCTCCATCATCTTTACGTCTATCATATATTATGGATGTACAACTATACTGCTGTAAATGAAACATAAAAATAACAAAAGTTAAAATATAAGCTATATACAAAACAATAAAATGATATGTTTTGATATATATATGAGTGCATAGCCATTTTTTGCTATAATATAATACTTCCACTTCAGAGATATATATTATTGATCTATTGTTGAATTAATGCCTAGCTAAGAAAACTTTTTCCTTATGGTTGGGGATCGCCGCACCAGTGGTCTGCCGCCATATTAGAACTACTGTGGTCGGACCTCCTTGGCACCGCCGCAACCGCTAGGGACCGCGATCCCTGGATGTGATGTGGCAGCATGGGGCTGCAAAATGCTTGGCTGTATGCATGCATGCCCAGTTCCTGCATGACAAGGACTTAGTAGTCCATGCAGTGCAGAAACTTGCTTTGGCATTCGCATTGCATTGCCTTCAAAGGCACAGCTGTTGGAATGCCAAACGACCACCTGCCAGACAACAAGGAAACTCGTAATCTGGCAGGTGGCCGATGGTTGAGTTTGGCTGTGCTGGAGCGGGGTAGTGGCGTGCCGCCCCAATCCTGCACCACGAATTGCGTTATCATGCCCCAAGTCTGCAGAGTTTTGATTTCATCTCACTTCTATCTATCAACCACCTTGCACACACAGTGTTTCATTTTACACTTCTCAATTATTTTTTTCCCTGCGTTCTCCCTTGGTCATTGTTTTCCGACATTTCTCGCCCTCCTTCTATCTCACTTTTCGTGCTTTCTCACTCTTTCTTTGTGTCAGTCTCATCACGCAAAATAAGTCCCAGTGCTCACCATCTGCAGCAAAGCCAAAAATTAATGCCCTGGACTTAAGCAGTTCTACAATGGAATAGAAAGATATGAAATGCAAAAGTTATAGCTTGAATACATATCTAGCAGAAGAAGAAATCCTATCCCAGAGGATGAGGAGTTCAAGGCAAAAAGGATCGTGAGGTCAAACTTGTCAGTAGGAAGCACGGCCTAATTTGTGAACGAACAATTTCCCACTGCATATTTATACCACATACAGGTCTGCTGAATAGTCATTAAACAGTAACACGTGAGCAGAAAGGTCTAGACTATATATACTTGCAGTTAGATAAAATCCCAAAGGGCAAACGTGCCTCTAGGAACATTAGAATAAGCCTCATGGAATCTTTCCATGACATTGAAAAGGTTATTCTTCGTGTAAAGATTTGCTAATGCACGGGTCTTCTCTTGTGAGCAAGATATGTCATAGTGAAATAGGTATGAGGCTTTGGGGCGTAGCTATGCTTAGCTGAGCAGGAGCAGGAGCCCAAGGGTCCTGAGTTCTGAGACTTCCACTGCACCGAATTGTGACTGTCTGTTATTAATTAACTGAGAGGGCTTGCTTACCATAGGACCCTTACCTCCTCTGCGGTAACACTACTAGCACTGTTCCTAGTTTACATTCCACTGGAAAAGCTGTGCATGTGAAATTAACCAGACAATTTATTTTTGCAAAAGATTGTTTAGTTCTGCAAAAAGAAGGTTTTGCAGATTTTTCATGTTTAGCCTTGTATTGGTTAATTTTGCGTCTGCATATGTCCCAAGCATTCAGTGCAACAACAAATTGGAAAAACAAAATGTACCCTATTGTATGTCGATCAATTAAAATATTTATTTATATCTCCGTTGGCCTGTGCATAATGTAATGCAAAATTCGACTGACGTATTTGGCACTAAGTACAGTCAACGTTGTTCCTGCAAGCAGAACAATTAAATGGAGAGAATGACGTACTTACCTATGCCACTCTCCAGTGAGTGGCCTGCCCGCTTGCCGGCGAAAGATGGCAGGTTGCTGCTGCACCTGCGTCATAGCTGAATGCTCAGAGGGATGCCATGTTGATTTGGCCTGTAAGGCATGCTTTTTATTCTGTTTCATCAACAATCCCTCACAGCGGGGAGTTGTTGCAGAGACAGAGAAAACAATATCCGAGATGTGAGGATTCTTCCTACACGTCAAGGACGCTTTCTCTTCTGTTGCCTGGATCTTGCATGCCTCAAATGGCCGTCCCGGGCGGTTAGACTTCTTGGCGTTGACCCTGCCCTAATAGAGCAGGGCATGACCCGCAGTGAGCCAGCTGCCCAGCTGCAGACCTTCACTAGATCAGTTGTTTCTGATGGCGGAGTTAGCCGAGGCTCCACTATCTGAAACATGCTGCTTGCAAAGCCTTTGTTTAATTGTTTTTTAATTACTTTTGTCCATCTGCTATTCTACCTTCTTCAAACGACGAAAACAAAGCAAAATCGGGATACATTAACAATGAAAAGTTTGAAATATGTCCAGAGGTGGCAGAACAGCTTAGAAGTGATGTTTTCAGACGGTGCGGAAGCCTATTGTTTGATGCAGGATGCCGTCTGTCGAGAAGCTCTAAATGGATACTTATTCGGCATCCCAGTACCAGACATTATAATTACAACTGGCTCCAAAGGAAAATCGTGTTACCTTTAAATTGAATCTGAATGCACATACAGCTAATTAAAGAGCCAGAAATAAATTCTCACTGGTAGCCTACACATGTTTTGAAAATTAGATTTGCAGCATTGGGCTTGCGTTACATCATGTTTCATGTTCTACGCAAAAAGCACTAAATGGACATATGTGTCTAAAGAAATAGAAGCATACCCAGGAGCAACAGTCAGGGACATCTTCAGGATTTTTGCGACACCTGGTAAGACATATTTTGGGACTCCTGTTTGGACCAACTAGAAATGTAATACCCATTTTTAGCTAATTTAAGCCTCATGATTCCAAACAATATTGATTTATACCTTAACCTTTCAGAATCGGGGGTACCCCAAGGATAAAAGTGCCAAAGCATGTGTTTAACATACGTGTCCCTAAAAGTGAACTTTTCTCCAAGGGCTCTTTGGTGACACTTGCTGTACCACTGACCACTGGCCTGGTCAGTGTGACTGCTCTTCCCCTGTGCAGCTCCACCATTGAGGTACTGCCCTCTAGGCATGAAGCCTCCGTGCCAGGTAGGTGTTCGAGGCCCTCCTCCACTCGCAGGGCCCTCACTGCGCCGCATCCCTGGTGGCCCAGTTGGAGAGCACTTTTTTGCTCTCTCTTCTGTCCCTGCGGCCCCTCCAACGTGTCCTTCCTGCTCCTGCCTCCCAGCTGACCGCTCTCCCCCGACCGCTACTTAATGGGGGCCGCTGCCTGGTAAGAAGAGCAAGACCACTGACCTGGTCAGTGTGACAGCTCCACTGTTGAGGTACTGCCCTGTGAGCCCATAGCTTCCGTGCCGGGTAAGTGTTCAGGGCCCTTCTCCTCCAGCAGGCTTCATCCTGCGCCTCATCTCTGGTGGTCCAGTGGGAGAGCACTCTGCCCTTCGGCTGTTCCGCTTTCTTCTGTGCCCTCTGTGCCCTTTTAAACTTTTTTGCTCTCTCTCTTTGCTTTTCGTTCTCACAATTCTCTTTTGCCCCTCTTTCTTTTCTTGAACCTTTTTGCTCTTTTTTCTTTTTTTGCTTTCTCTTCTTTCCAGCGATCCCATCCACTGCTGCCCATGGCAGCACTCCCTCCAGGGCCTCGTTCCCACCTCCCAGCTGACCGCCCTCCCCGTACCCCTACTTAATGTGGGCTGCTGTACCCGTCTGCGCCTGACCGTGACCCAACCACGACCAGCGCCAGGAACCCTGGTCCCCGACCCTTCTGTGTTACGACCCCAGCACCCTTCGTGTTCTCAACCCTAGAAGCAGCAACAACTGCCAGCTCTCGACGCTGAGCTACATCCAAGGCCCGATTTCCTACCAAAACCTCTGCAGCACCTTCACCCACCTCCGAGCCCGAACAGCAGCCCCCATCCCACCAAACACCATCACACACAAAATACTGAAATGCATCCTCCTCAACGTGCGCTCCCCTACACAGGCATACCATAGAAATTTAGGCCATCCTCAACACCCACACACCTGACGTCACCTTCCTCACAGAGGCCTGGAAAGATGGCAACTATGTGCCTGACATCACAACCACTATTCCAGATGGTTACAAGATCTTGAGAGAAAACCACCCAACCTGCCCAGGAAGAGGCATTTCCATCATCCACAAACGCTCCCTCCGCATGACAACCACTTACCCGGACGACGCCTTGAGCCCCATGGAACATCTCAATTTCCAGATCCAGACCAACCCCAAAACGACTCTCTGCAGAACTCTCATCTACAGGCTGCCTGGCACCTGCGCTCATTTCACCATCACCATCGCTGACCTCATCACACCCCACACCCTCGCCTCCACAGACTACATCCTACTCGGAGACCTAAACTTCTACCTGGACAACAACAGCGACCCTAACACCACCGACCAAATAGAAAAGCTTGCCGACATAGGATTGAAGTAACTTGTCACCGCCCCCATGCACACAGCAGGACACACAATCGACCCCGTCTTTACAGGAGGAAACAGCGTTGCCTACAGCCACACTACAAAACCTTTTTGGACAGACTACCACTAAATCCATTTGTCCTTTAGAAAACCCACCATGCACAAGCAGAAGTTGGAACAAAGTCACTAAATAACAGCTCGCATCCACTCTCACCATCACTCCACCTCCTACGACGTCCGACGCCAACACCGTGATAAGCAACTTCCACTGAAGGATCACTAACAGTGCCGACCCACTTGCCCCTCTCATGAAAGTTACAGGACAACACAAGAAAGCATGCTAGTTCACCCTTGAACTCCAAGAATCCAAGCGCTACTGCTAATAACTTGAAAAGACATGGAGAAACAGCAAACCCCCTGAAACATGCACTGCACAGAGAACAGCCACTACAGCACACCACCAACTCATCAAATCCACAAAGAAGAACTTCCTCCAAGACAGAAACCTCACCACCGTCCACAACTCCAGAGAACTACTTTCCATCATCTATCAATTTGCCAAACCCAGCTGATAAACAACAGATGTCCCACCCTCCCAATACCTCTGCAACAGACTCAGCTTCTTCTTTCACCTCAAGATTAAAATGCTCTACAACAACTTCAACAACCAAGACCTCTGAACTACTTCAGCCCTACCACCAGGGAAGCGACCCAACAGACCCTACTCACTTGGACCCTGCTCACAACAGAAGACACCTTAAAGACCATGAAGAGCTTCCACTCCGGAGCACCCTCAGACCTCTGTCCCCCCACAACTTCATCGCACCCAAACTATGCCAGATAATCAACTGCTCCCTTGAGACCACCACATTCACCAATGACTGGAAGCACGACATAGTCAACCCCCTCTTGAAGAAACCCTACACAGACCACACTGCCCTCAAAAACTTCAGGCCCATCTCACTGCTACCATTCGCAGCCAAGGTCATCAAAAGGCTGTCAATACCCAGCTAGCAAACTTCATCAAAGCTGTCCTGGACATCTCCCAATTCAGATTCCCCAGCAACTGCAGCATTGAGACCCCCTTCTTGCTGCCACTGACAACATCTGCGCCCTCCTCGACCTGGGCCAAATGGCATCCCTCATCCTCCTGGAACTCTCAGCTGCCTTCGACACCGTCTCCCACCGCACAGTAGCCACCAGGCACTAGACTCCATGACATCCGAAGAAAGGCCCTCGACAAGACACTCTAATTTCTCAGACAGAACTAAGTGAGTCAGACTCTTGCCCAACTTCTCATAACCGACAGAGGTCCGATGTGGAGTACCCCAGAGATCCTCCATCAGCCCTACCCTCTTAAAATCTATGTGGCCCTCCCTTGCAACCATTGTCAAGAACCATGGGCTCCACATCGTCTCCCACGTCGATGACACCCAGCTCATCCACTCCCTCACCAAGTAACTCAACATCACCAGGCATAACTTCTGAGAAGGGATGAAAGCCATTGCAACGTGGATGAGGAAGAACTGCCTGAAATTCAACTCAAAACAGGAGTCTTCATCCATTGCTCCAGCCCCTCAGCATGGGATGACACCTGGTGTCCCCCTGCCCTCAGAAAAACCCCCAACCTGACAGACCATGCATGAAACCTCTGCATTATACTGGACTTATCACTCACAATGAACCGCCAGATGAACGCTGTATCCTCTGCCTACTTCAACACCCTCTGCACATGTTCAGATGGATCCCCTCCGAACCCAGAAAAACGGTCATGCGCACCTTCTGCACTAGCAGACTGGTCTACGACAACACCCTCTATGCTGGAATCAACAAAAAATTCCTCAGCATGCTCCAGACCATCTAGAATGCCGCAGCCAGACTTGTCCTAGACATACCCCTTCACAACCACATCACCCAAAACCTCACACATGCATGTAAGGCCCTCCACAACATCGGATCAGTTAACTTAAACAACTGCCTCTTCTTCCACGCCCCCAAGAGAAACCTCCAATCAGCCAACCTCTCCCTGGCCACCATCCCCCGCATCTACAAGACAAGAACAGGTGGAAAGTCCTTCCTCTTCGCAGCCAAGCCCTGTAACGACCCCACCCCCCTCCACCTCTGGCAAAGCCCTACACTGCTCCAGTTCAGGAAACACCTCAAGACCTGGCTCTTCAGATGATCCCGGAACCCTATGGAGCCACCCCCACAGTGCCTTGAGACCCTCACGGGTGAGTAGCTGTGCATTACCACCCCCGATTGATTGATTGATTACTTACGGTGTTTAGTACTCTCTATGTCAGGAATATCCCTCTTTGCATCAACTAGCACAAATAGGAAGTACATTAGATGCACATGTCAGTCAACACTGAGGTGCCTGCACCCAGCAGGCCAACTTGTTCTGCTTTCAGAACACAATGCAAGGGGATGAATTAGTCTCAGGGTTGAACCAGGAGAAGTAGGAAGAGAGGCAAGATAGACAGAAGGAGATAAGAGTAAATTAAAGGGAGTTAGAAGTAGAGAGAGGAAACTATAGATAAGCAAACTAGGATGAGAGATAGATGAGAGAACAACATATAGAGAAGCTGGAGAAAGAGTAGATAGAAATATATAGTGGTGAGGTAGGGAAAGGTGCAGAGAGACAGTATCAGAGGCAGACAGAGAAAGGAAAAGAGAGTCTGCCTAGTATCCCATTCACTTTCCGGGGGATGGAGGAGTATTGGAAGGTGGGGTCCTGGACAATTGCTCACTTTGCTCATGCCTTAAAATATCTTTGTCGACAGTGTGTGATTAGCCTAGCAAGTGAAGATGCTATTGCACTATTCATTAGTAAAGGTTAGTAACATTATGTGCATTTGCATGTGCGCATATAGGGACCAAATCCAGAAAGCAAATGAAATGTGTTAACAGGAAGATGTAGGTACACACACCTCATCCCACCAACATCCAAAGGAGATCTTGCGGCAGGTTCTACAAAGAGGGAATAGTGCATAAGGTTAATTTGACTAATTTTCTAATAGGAGCGAGAAAGACAGGTAAATATTCACATTTCTAAAGAAAGTACCCTGAAATAATCATCCATAAGTAGAATAAAACAGTAGGCCAGGAAACAAGAACAATATATTGACTCTTCTTACACAATGTACTGTTAGACTTGACATCTGTGGCCTGGTATTCCCCCAAACAGTTTGCCTTCACCGCTTCTGCTATGCCAAAATCATTTTTGTTGGCTTTAGGAGTCAGTGCACTATACCACTGCTATTCAGTGCTAAAATTCTTGTGCGCTCCCCTTCAAACACCGTAATATTGGAATACAACTGATTGTTAAATTTAATTTGCTTATGAGCCCCTAGTTCTACATGTACTCTGGGCATGTGAATTAAATGCTACTAGTGGGCCTGCAGCACACATTGTCTCACCCACTAAAATAGCACTGTAAAACATGACTCAGGGTTGCCACTGCAGTCTGTAGTGCAGTTTTAAATCTGCTATCTAAAGCTTTTTCCAGGCCAAAACCTTCATTTTTAGTTTGAGCATTCAAGACCTATTGTAATTTCTTATGTTGGCTTAAAGCCATCCCTCTGCTTTTTATTAATTTGTTTCAGTGCCCTTTAAAAATCCTCTTTTGTTATTGTTCAGTCATTCCTCTTGTTCCTCCTTTTTGCCTTTTGTTTCCTTCCACACATCATGGCCTGACTACTGTATCTTTACGCCTTTGTTCTATATCTGTGTTTTGTGAGAATATATTTATCTTCCTTTCCTGCCCATGTTTGCTGTTGCCTGTTTATTTTGGTCACTCTGTTTCTTATCTTGTTGCAGTTGCTATTTATTCAAAGACAATCTGTAGTGTCCTGTATTTCCCTTTAAGTGTCTCGTTCTTGCATGCTTTCATCTCTTGTGTGTCCTTTTGAATGCTGGAGTTCTGTGTTCTACAGAGCACTGTTAGGACTCTGTGATGTACCATTATAGCATTCTATCATCTGACACTGAAGTACTTGGATGTGCTTTTCTTCTTGGAATAAAGCTACGACTTAACTATTCTTCTGGTGGTTTAATTGAACTTTTGTGAATACTACAAACTGGCGACGATCGGGATATAAAAAAAAAAAAGAACCAACCTTTGGATGGATTCATGATACCTACATTATACCCGTCTTCTTCTTCATGAGAACATCTTTGGATTAAACTACATTGCTGTTTACATTCTCATCGTTGTACTTCTACTTCAGCTAACCTACGTAGCATTCTTCTACTTCAGTAAGCCATCAACTACAAAGATTTAACTATTTTCTGGGAATATATATTTCTTTTGCTCTTCGTTGTAAAATGTTGATTGAGGTTCAACTACAATTGAAGTTAACATCGTATTTCTGAGGAAATTTATTGACAAAACGTGAGTACATTAGCTGGTTCATGTTTGAACTATACTTCATTCATATTCAATACTTTCATTCCGAAAAGTAAACTTTGTCTGCATGTTTACCTTTGAAATCGCATTTCCGTTGTTGCGCACTTCTTCAATTCACTGCCTAGCAACGCGTGTGTGCATGGGACAAGCGCTCGCACCTCCAAGCTTTGTCGTTGCTTAGCAATGTGTGACGCATAAGAAGCGCATTGATTGGCACATCAGAGGTCACGTTGCGTATCCCTGCGTTTTGTTCGTGCCTCTATCTTGGATTTCTACAAACCGAGTTTATTTGACCATTTGAGCACATCAGTACTTCGTTTTTCTTCAGTTTACACGTATTTATGCAACATTTTCTACAATTTCGACCAGCATTGTTAGTTTATTCATTTTTTTTTATTGTTTTAGTTTATCTTAATTTTCTTTGAACAACATGAGTAACATCAATTCTGCTTCCACAAGTAATTCTTCAAACAGTTCTGCAACTTCCTCATGCATAAATATAAATATTAGCACGCCTAAAGAGTTTTTAACTTCACCTGGTGAACCAATTGTAAAGTGGTCTGAGTGGAAGGAATATTTTCTAAATTATATAGCCACTTTAGAGGATAATGTTGGACTCTTATCTCCTGAACGAAAAATGCGTATGGTTTTACATAGCTTGGGTCCGGAAGGCTTGAGAGTTTATAATCAGATGCAGAAACCGGATAGAGCAGGCGATACTGACGTCTTCAAAAATGCAATTTCTGACTTGACAGAACATTACTCTCCTACTGTGTGTATTGGTGTTACCAGACGAGCATTTTTTAAAAGAAATCAACTGGAAAATGAGTCAGTGGAGGAGTACGTTTCACAATTAAAATTGCTAGCCATGCATTGCAAATTTGGAGTACTGCACAACGAACTTATTCGTGATCAAGTTGTTGTATGTTCTAGGAATAAGAGTATTCAAGATAGACTATGGATTGAGGGAGAGTCTAGTCTGAAGGATGTGATAACTTTATTGAAAAAAGCTGAATTATCTGATAGAAGTTCTAAAGCTTTAGCTGATCAGTCTGGAGCTACTACTTCTACTTCCACGGTTAACAACATTTTGGTAAAGACTAATAAGGAGTTAGCTGACAAGAAGGGTGATAGAAAGTTTCAATCCGTTAGGAATTCTCAGAGAAAGTCTTATAACTCAAAATCTTTCACCAGGAAAACGTATAATAACAATGATTCTTTTTCCTTTGCTTGTTATCGTTGTGGAGATAAGAACCACAATGCAGGTTTTGAGAAATGTTCTAATTGTGGGGTTGTGGGGCATTATGCTAAAGTCTGCAATAGGAATTCTTCACAACCATCTGAAGTTTTCAATGTTAATGATACTGATTCTTCTGATTATGATTCTGACATCGATTCTCCATCTACATCTGAAAAGTTTCAATGCAATATGGTGATATGTACTGCCAAAAGTGTTAAAAGCTACTGTTAAATACGGTGCATTGTCATAGATAGTGAAATCTTCCATCTGTACTGTGGGGATATAAAAAAATTGTTATGTGTTTTTATGGAACATAATTCAGGATTGTTTTTCTTTTTTTTTGCTTTAGAAAAAGGAGGATGGTAGGTATTTTGTTATTTTAGAATAAGGGAGGATATGTAGTATCCTGTATTTCCCTTTAAGTGTCTCGTTCTTGCATGCTTTTATCGCTTGTGTGTCCTTTTGAATGCTGGAGTTCTGTGTTCTACAGAGCACTGTTATAACTCTGTGATGTACCATTATAGCATTCTATCATCTGACACTGAAGTACTTGGATGTGCTTTTCTTCTTGGAATAAAGCTACAACTTAACTATTCTTCTGGTGGTTTAATTGAACTTTTGTGAATGCTACACAATCCTCAAGCGTTTGGCATGATCGTTTAATTTCCTTCGGCCGTACAGACCATCTGTTGTGCTCCGATTGGAGCTGCTGCGAAGGTGGTGCTCCCACTTGCTCCCCTGGTAGATCCTCCTGGCTTCCTATTTACGTTTATTATCTTTTTTTCACCCTTTAGAACCAGCTTTCCTAACCTTGCCTAACTACTTACTTCATAGTGTAATAAAAATATTTGAATCATGGGCTAACTCGCTTTATTTACGAAAGCAATGTATTCAACATGGCTGTCTCGTCATTCTCCCACTTAGACCACGCCCAAAACATGCTGCAGCATCAGCTTCCGGTGTCAAACATCCGGGTCTTGCCTGGTCTGGTTTTCACCTTAGAGTCAGTCCTTTTAAGCCTCGCACTCGAGACAAACATGCAGACTCTCTCTTCAGTGTCTGTGTTGCAGAACTCTTCACGTTCCTTCTGCCTGCCTTGGAAATGCACTGCCTGGTAACTGGTAAATTACTATTTTTCAAAAGGCTATGTTGCTGTTAGTAATTGTGCTGTAATCGTATTTGTAATGGCTTACAAAGCTTTTTCTTTTGCTTTTCTCACCTTCTAATTAGCAGTATAGCACTTTCCCAGTAGCTCCGATTACATGTACCACATTGATTCCTTTCTTTCTCTTGCCACGGTCACTTGTGTAGCAGCCATGTCGGGCCCGCTGTTTTCCCTTACAAAACCTTCCCCCCATTTTGTGCTTCAATAACACAACACTGAGTCTGCAAGTCATCAGGGTTCTCAATTTGTTGTTTTCAAGAACCTTCCTATCCTTCACGAGCATGTCTAGATTTATACTTTAAATTTTAGTTTGATGGTTTTTGTGCAGCACTCTGTGTTGTACCTGTGCTACGCGGACAGTACTTTATGATCCACAAACTAACATATGGCAGGGCAAGACATAAACATTTTCAAAATTCAACTTTCAATCTGACCATTCATCACGGAGTCATTTTTATTAGCTGTACAAATGAAAACCTTTCCTCTTTTCTTGTAATAGGGACATGTTTAAAGGTATGTTTAAAATGGTCCGGACGCTGAAGTGCAACTATCATAGCTAAAAAGGGTATAAATACCTCCATTAGATGCCAGTATAACTTCAGGACATATAGTTGACTCCTTATTGAAACAAATTTTTTGAAAAGCACTGCTCCAGAAATTAGATTTACACCATATATCAGTGAAAAAGTCTGTAATCAAAAAGGATGTTCCAAATGAGAGAACGCTGAGTCCGTAATTGCAAAAGAGTGTTCAGAATTCCTTTAATGTTCCAATTGAAAAACGCGGACAGTACTTTATGACCCACAAACTAACATATGGCAGGGCAAGACATAAACATTTTCAAAATTCAACTTTCAATCTGACCATTCATCACGGGGTCATTTTTATTAGCTGTACAAATGAAAACCTTTCCTCTTTTCTTGTAATAGGGACGTGTTTAAAGGTATGTTTAAAATGGTCCGGACGCTGAAGTGCAACTATCATAGCTAAAAAGGGTATAAATACCTCCATTAGATGCCAGTATAACTTCAGGACATATAGTTGACTCCTTATTGAAACAAATTTTTGGAAAAGCACTGCTCCAGAAATTAGATTTACACCATATATCAGTGAAAAAGTCTGTAATCAAAAAGGATGTTCCAAATGAGAGAACGCTGACGGACTCAGCGTTCTCTCATTTGGAACATCCTTTTTGATTACAGACTTTTTCACTGATATATGGTGTAAATCTAATTTCTGGAGCAGTGCTTTTCAAAAAATGTGTTTCAATATTGATTCTTCCCAAGGTTTCTGGGATATGCTCTTTGGACAGGGAGTATTTGAAAACTGCACGCAATTTGAAAAATAATTTAAACATAGCTAGTGGTGATATATGGATTGGTGCTTTTAGGGTGTTAAAAGTGGTCTACTGTCCACATTGTGTTGTAGAAAATATAGTTGACTCCTTTGATGATTTTGCATTTGTTGCAGTATGATGTGAAGAGCCTGTGGGCTGAGGCCCGTGCTAAATAAGGCAGACAGAGAACACTTTTCACACGCGTCAAATCTTTGCTTGAGTTTTTGTTGACCAATATGTGCTGAAAGTTGTGAAGGAAATTATATAGAGAGCTTTGCAAATGTGAGCTGTGTTTGTACTTTGGAATTCCAAATGTCAACTGGAAGTATTCATTTTAATTAGCTATCATACTTTTAGTTATTCCAGTCTTTTTATATATTCACCGGGAAGCTGAACGTTTTATCGCCATTTCCAAGGTGAGGGGGGCTGTAGTAGATAACAGGGGGTTTCAACATGCCGTAAGACTTCAAAAATCGCAGCAGAGTAGTAACTAACATTTTTCCCTATGTGGTTTTCCTTTAAGGATTGCAAGGGCATGTAAAATATATACACAAACGCGGACCAGCCGTGAACATCTAGTATTAATACTTAGCAGTTTTTAGAAAATATACCACAAACAGACGGACATTGGAAACAAGGTAAAATTAACAATATTAGTAAAAATAAGAGCGTTGAAGGATAGAAACAGTAGCTGTTAGGAAAGTAACTGACAATAAAAAATATACCCTTTTTCAGAGCGATTCATAGCCGGAGCCACAAAGTGAAATACGGGGGGGATACAGCCGGACTAAACTTAACAGGAAAGAACCCGTAGTATACTTGTAAATAAATCTTAATAAAAAGGTAAGAGGATTAAAACAAGACAAAACGGGCAACAAATAAGAGAGCAAATATTTAAACAGGCCACACAGAATAGTAAGAATGGAAGCTTTATGTATCTCTGTGTTTCCTTTTGTATTAGATCAAGTTATGCATCACTTGACACATGATAATACGTCCAATAAATGGGACACCAAAAATGTGAAGGAGAAAAAAGCATATCCCACAAATATAAGGTACCTGTATATTTAATATGTGTAATTGGTCATAGAGTGCGATGTCCTTATGAAGGGTATGAATCGTCCTAGATAAATTGATCCCTAGAGTCAATCCAGGAGGAAAGGGACTATAAGAATTGAGATTTAAAAACGAAGGGGAGGAACAACAAGAGTAAGATACTGGGATGGGTTGCTGACATTTCCCCATAGTTATAAATAAGGCTTGGGAAGTAAGTTTTAGGAATACGCATTGGACTACTCATGGGATATGTACATAACTAATTCTTAGACTGTATATTAGATTATTTGATGTTTGCGTTGATGAAAATATGAATATTGATATAAAAAATGTTTTTCATACTAATGTCGATATTCTAGAAAAATGTAGTTACTTCTATAGTGACAACGTATGGAAATGAGAATACAGAGTCGTAAATGACTATTTTAATTGATATGTGTAGAATGAATTAATCAAATCTATATATATATCTGTTTTATGTAGGGAGGAAAGTATTTTATCATATGGAGACAGAGTTATTGGTTGTCTTGAAAAAGATGGTGCAGTAAACGGAAAACTATTGAAACGCGTTGACGCATTTTAAGGGTGCAATCTAAAGGATCAACACATTTGTGTTAAATATAAATTTAATAAATGTATTAAGTAATGTTGTTTTAGATTTTCAAAGAGGCACATCAGGATATGACAAGTTTTTGTGTCTTACATATTTTGTCTGTCTCGATTATGCGGGTCATAATCCACCTATGATGAGTGTTTTTGAGAAATATATGTTTTTTTTTAATCATGTTAATTGTCTAGACCGTACAAGTGATTTTAAAGGCATAAGGAATTTTTATATAATTTTTTAATAATAAAATATTTCTGGAACATATGTTGTTTTTTATAATTTAATGCACTGTGCATTTTTGCATTTGTTGTTTCATTTGACTGTGGGGTCAGGGGAATCTTGTCTTTCTGGGTTGGTATATGTACCTCAATTCCCTGGATAACTTTAAGTGATCCCTCTCATATCTTTTGAAACTATATCTTTAAAGCACCAGTGCTTTTTGATTAGTTTTTGAAGCAATTGACATTGAAACAGGTCTCTGTAGTCATGTTCTTAACTTTTTGGGCACAAACACTCATTTAATTCTTAATAATGAGTGTAAAAGTGTTAAGGTAACCATGTTATTCCTGCTTACATTTCACATTTCACATGCTTTACTTAATCTTGCATTGCCTAAAAGTGTTTACTATTTCAAGGATTCTGTTCACCTTTTTTTCCGTGAGCATATTGCTCTTATCTCCCCTCCCTCTTAACCTATATCCCATTTTCTGGTTCTCCAGCACTGCGAACATAAAAAACATTGTTATTTTTAATACCAGCAGCTTTAAATTTCACAAATGCAAAATCTATTGCTTTGCAAATGCTTGTTTATACCTCCAATCCTCTCTAAAGCAAAACACATGGGTAAAGACTTTGTCATTTATAACGCCAATAGCTCTAACTCTCTCAAATGAGAGACCTATTGTATTGCAAATGCTTGTTAATACTTGTCAATCATCCTGAAGGTTGGCCCTCAATTCCCATTTTGAGAGCAGGGTGCATTGTATCTAAAAGGTAGGATAAGTGTACTTACGTTTTACATGTCCTGGCAGTATAAAACTCCTAAAGCAGTTTTTTACTGTTGTAAGGCTGTCTTCAATTATAGGCCAGACCTGCTGGCTTTGCCAATGCTTCTTTTCTGAGAAGGCAATAAGCCATCATACTAGGGATTGTTGCAGAGACAGAGAAAAACAATGTCTCTAATGTGAAGTTTTTTTACTGCAGGTCAAGAACACTTTTCTTTTTTCCATCCTGGATCTGCCATGCATTCTGGGTAAGATAAATACCTGTTTAAAGCCCTACTCTTAATAAAGCAGGGCATCAGGCATTATGACCCATCAGCCCAGTTGCAGACGCTCAATAGATCAATCATTTGTGCTCGCAGAGCCAGCTGAGGCTGCACTATCAGAAATGTTGTGGTTGTTCCCCTTAGGTTTTCCGCCACCTGTGATAATTTCAGGACCGGTGTAATTGTGTGGTATGAAGTGTTGATTCATTTTGGTCATGGTCAGTCTCTCCACTTTTTGAGGCCAGAGCCTGGTTCTTCTCTCTGTGATGTCTGTGCTAGCTGCTCTGAGCATATGCTCAGCAGACAACCTGGCTACTGGACAGGTCATATACTTTATTGCCAGCCTGCTGAGTTGTGGCTATTGGCGCATCTTCAAACACCAATGCACTAATGGGGTTTGATCCACATACACCGCTCTTGGGTCATCCAGATACTCATGAAACGTTCTCTCAAAGTCATTGATGCTGCCTCTTGCTCAACCTCTTTTGCCTTCACCTCTGCACCGACTTAAGCCCTGCCCTTTGAAACCAAGCCAGTGAAAAGGTTGTGGCCGATTCTTGTGTTCCTGTTGTTATTTCTACCAGTGTTCTTGTTGCAGGTGTTGGCTGCTGTGAGGCAACAGGACTGCCCTCTCTGTAAGTTGCAGGCTGCACCCCAGAACTTCTTTCAATGAGGAGGACTCTGTGTTCCAGCCATTTGTCTCCCAGGGCTCTGCCTTATTCAACAATCCAAGTCATGTATTCTGAAACAATCCCTTCTGGAAAAGGAATGAAAGTGGCCAGTATTTTTTTGTAACATGGATCCAGCATTGTTGCACAGATAATCTTTTTGGATGACACTATGTCTTTCTGCAGCCTTGTATTCTCAGTCATGCAAAGGATTAAACTCTGAACTAAGGTATACATATCTTCATTTTCATAGTCCACAGCTGCAAACCTGTTAGACATTAACTGATCCATTAACGGATTCAACAACGGCATCGCTTGGCCCATCATACTGTCCTCCTTGCTAACTTCCTGTGTGAAAATCTTAAATGGAAGTGGCGTCTCTATCAGTCATTTGACTAGTTTCCATTTGTCCATGCCAATAACCATGCTTTTAGTAATATCCCCTCCTCTTTGCATGACCGACTCATTGATCAATTTGTACTACTCAACAGATCTTGAACCATGTAATAAGTGGAGTTCCAGCATGTTGGTACCTCCTATATGAGGGCTTTAACTGATACTCTGTTAGCACGCTGAATGATCCCCAACTGCTTCCGGGCTGTAAAACAATGGCTGAAATTAGTGCAGATTCTTCTGCAGATGGTCAGTATGTAGCAGATTGGGTCTGCTTTTTTCAGAAAGTCCTGCACAATGAGGTTGATGCAATGCGCAAAGCACAGGACCCCAAAATATTTTGCATCTGCCATGGCTTTAACAATATTACTGCCAAAGTCTGTGGCAACAAACCTAATTCTGGGATCTCTTGGTTTCAGCTATCGAAACACCTTGCTGTTAAAGTCTTTCAAGATGTTTGTAGATGTATGGGATTAATCCATGGCGAACATGGCTACTGCTGAATGCCACTGAATGCCCGTAAAAGTATTTTCAGGGCTGAGACCAGTAGTTATCTGTTGCCTAACTCCACAAAAGAGATCCAGTGTGAAGTGATACACAGATAATCAATGGCTTGACAACTGGTCCACATATCTGTCATCAGGCGGATAGTCTGAAAAGCGTTCAGATGCAAAGCTTGTCCAACTAATTCCAGCACATCGTGATGGCGTGCTGTATCAGCCACTCTGGCGAAGTAGGTCCTGCTAGGCACCTTCCATTTCAGGAAGATGGTTGTCGTAAACTCTAAAAGACCCACTCCTTCCACAAAAGAAAATGGGAGGAAGTCCATTTCTAACATTTTAGCCAGCTTCCTGTTGTACAAAAATGCCACTGAATGAATGGGTTCGTAGCGCCCCTCATGCCCCTAAACATACCCATAATAGTAGCCTGGATTT
This sequence comes from Lissotriton vulgaris, assembly GCF_964263255.1. Classification (NCBI taxonomy): domain Eukaryota; kingdom Metazoa; phylum Chordata; class Amphibia; order Caudata; family Salamandridae; genus Lissotriton; species Lissotriton vulgaris. The sequence goes on from NC_141690.1 coordinate 134,594,307, forward strand.
TTTTTGTTTTTTCTGGTGCCACTGATGCTGGCAACTTCCAGATGAACCAGAAGGGGTAGACTCAATGTGCGTCTTATTGGTACAGTCACTGTTATGCTGCTGTAGTGTCTCCATCTGACTCTTGTGCCATTGTGAGGTTACTGATGCGCGTGATACTGGTGCAATGCTACGGACAGGGCTGTTTTGAACAAAGATGTCACCCTGTTCTTCCTCATCACCTACACTCTCTCACCATGATCTGATGCTCCGGAGCTGAATCCCCTCTCACATCATTTTGACCACCAGCGCGAGCAGAAAGTTTATTAAGGTGCTCCTCCCAGTTGAGTGTTTAATGTTTTTTCAAATGGGTTGCTTGGCCTCTAGTACCATAGTGTGTACTAAGCTTACATCAATGAACAATAGTGTTGCAAATGGAGCATAGTGCAACTTTTTCTTGCTTCCTGCTAACCTTAAAGAAGTCCCAAACTGTAGTGTAGCTCTTATATTCCCAATAGGCTCTGCGCATTGGAATAGTATATCCTATAGATTAGACGTAGGACTGAGGTCGACTAGGTCTCTATCAAATAAACTAGACTTAATTGTGTGTGCCAGCTAGCTCAGAGGTCACTAGAAACTTTCTCGAATTCACAAGAAGGGATTAGTCTCTGACAACCGCATAAACATGACAACTTTGTTTCCCCAAGATAACACATATCTTCAGAGTCGTGGAAACAATAGATAGATATTTCACTCAGTCAATCCTGCATGCTTCGTTTCACCAGAGGTGCAGAGAACAGTCTTCTTTCTCAAGCATAAGAAATGAACTGCTACAATCGTAAAACTGGTTGTAAATTATAATGCATACAGTATAAAGAGTAGAATAAAATAATAATGTAAGAGCATTGTATGGTTCCTAAACCATAGATAAATACATACGTAAATAACAAAGCTAAAAAGTACTCAACTGGTGCTTCTAAAATACGCCTACCCCGATGTACCTAACCCAAGCTTAGTACGAGGTAAGAAGTAAGTGAGGTGTAGCATAAATGTAGTATTCTTTTGCCAAGAATCTGCCCAAGATTTCTCTAAGGGTCTAATCAGCTCCGTACCTTAGTTTAGAATGAAGGTCGGTCTCGGGACTCGATTTCCCAACAACCCACAAGGGTAGCTTGGAAACACTGGAGCTGGATTTCTCGGCAGGAGAAAAGACAGCGTCTCTCTCAGTGCATCTGCTGGATGGTCGGCTTCCTTCAGCTCTTGCTGTAGCAGGGCGCGTCGGGCAAGTAGATAGTCGAACTGCTCCAAACCACTGTGTGTTTGCTTGGGCGAGTGTGGGCATATTTATACCATGAAGGTGCCGAGTTTGACGTACAGTTGGACATAATAACGTCATCAAAGAGTCTCAGTTCGTTGAAAACTCCATGAGTTCTTGGACAAATCAATATTCATGCCAATGGAAGTCCCTAGCTGCTGAAGCTGAGTTTTCCAAGAAATCGTTGTGGATTTTCAGAACTAGTGGAAGTAGCCTTGCCGTATTTGGACTGCACAAGCTATGCCTAAATGTGGTTATGATTTCTATGCCTATATAAGGATATGGTGATTTATACCTATATAAGGGTATGAATCGAGAAACTTACAATAGGGTCCTAAAATAATACATACCAAAACTGGGGAGTAGTACTTTTTCAGTGGGCCACCTGTGACACTGACAATGCCCAAAGAACTGGAGGTCGATTGGCTTGTTGGTGATTGCCTTTCTGCACTGTGCACTTATAGTGAGGTACTGGTGGATACAGGTCTCAGTGGCTTTGCAAATAAGGGAGCTGGATGTGGTGATGGTATCAGTGGCCTCTTATTTGATTACAACTGCTCATTCAAACCGCACAAGAAGGAAGTTAAAAGGAAAGGGATTGCCTTCGAGGCAGGGCCCATGGTCAAGTTTAGGAACCTAAATGAGTACTCGTTCAGCCCCATAGTAGAAATCACCAGTGCAAAAGTGGTCCTAACTTTGGCCTATGGTTTTGAGGCTCTCCGCGGTAGAGACACAATAACTCTGGACACCACGGATATATAGGCAAATCTTTCAGCTCCCTGTCACACATCACCAGACGAGATCCTGCTGGAGTTTGCACGAACAAAACAGTACTACGCCAGATGTGCAACCTTTGCCATCTTCTGCTGTAAGAGTAAATCTGCTGAGGAAAATTCAATAAACCACCACTTTTGGGGGACACCTCTAAAATATTACGCTCACCAGCATGAGACTACCTTGATAAAATGATTGAACTCTTAGGGCTTGCAGAACTATGGCTAGCAGCAGCGAGCCATGACATTTTCAAAAGAGCTGTCAATAAAACAACTTAAATGATATATTCATTTGAAGACATGGCAACTCTAGAATAACGCTCCCATGCCTGGTCATTACTAAACAACCAAAAGATCCTTAAACCACAGCAATATATGGGAGAAGTTCTAAACTGAAGGACAAAATGCAAAAATACTTGAAATACCGCTGTGGGATTTTGCCCTCCCACATGCGCAATATGTGCTGGCTGGGGGCAGAAGGGGAAATGACCTGTCAACTTTATGGCCTCGAGACAGAAGATCATCTGCCTCTGCAATTATACCTTAGACATACGTTGACAATGGCTGTGCCTTTTTTGGAAGCAGTTAGGGGTGCACTCCTGCAGACAAGCCATACTGGCCTGCCTCAAGTCATCAAACCTGAAAACAATCTCCCGAACTGTAAAATATCTCCAAGGTGTAGAGGGGGTCATGAAGAAGGAAATAGCTACTTTACTGCTGCTCGGACATGAATAAAAATAACATTCCTTCTTATAAATTGATTCTGTTTATATTGCAATGTTTTTAACTGCCACCCAATGTTTTAACAAATTGCATCATTTTCTCAATGTAAACATTTTTTACACTAATTACGTTTTCGGTATTGCATTTGCACTTTGCCTACTGCACTGATTTTCTTCAAATGATTGCTCTTTTGTGCACTTGCAATTATAATTTTGTAATATTTTAATCAATCTAACAATAAAGATAGAATTGACTTAGGTCTGAGGTTCCAATATTGATACTTGGTGCCAGCTGTGACGTAGGAGAAGGTTCTGGAGGTTTGCACCTCCAGAGGTATTTGGAATTTCCTGCCTCTCTACCGTGACCCCGGCTTGTGATGGCACAAAAGACTAGTGTCAAAACCCTTTGTAAGTGTGTTCAGGCAGAGGTGTTGTGATTTGCAAGTGTGGTAGGTGACAGCTCCTTCTCGTATCAAGTCAGAGTTCGCCCATCCTGCCAACTCCACCCTAAGGCTGACAGGTGTACCAAACCCACTAAGCATGTTAGAAATGTACTTGCTGTATTCTGTGATTAAGACATGCATTGCTACAATATTTTGTGCATTCTGTGTGGTTACCATACATATTTTATACAGTACACTAGGATTTTAAAATAAACATTTTACAGTACCTCTCCTATTTCTTAGTGCTATTTTGAGTGTGGTGTTCAGTGACAAAAGAGGGTTTGGTACTTTACCGTGTCCCTGAACTAATTTTGTGGAACTGATCGTTATCACAAGCACTTCCTGAGTAGTATTGTTCAGCAGGTTCTGTATGAGCTGCAGTCAAATTAATTTTTTTATTCTTACTGATGCATTGACTGATTCCTTGCACCAGGGGGTTAGAAATCCTGCCCTCTTAACTGTTGGGTGGGATTGAGGTATCTTCTGCGGGTGTACATATCACTGAAACCTGGCATGCATTCAGCATGACTGCCCATTTATTGGTTAAGTACATGTGGAAAGATACTAGTTTCAGCTTTCTTTTTTCACAAAACCCATAATAAATATATAAAGTTGACAAAAAATAAATACGGAAAAATACAGGCGGAAATGTTTAAAAAATAAATGCCATAAAACCGGGAGCCCTACATATAATGCACTTGTAATAAAGCAACCAGGATATCTGTAACATTTGTGACTGAGTAACCCATCTGCTAGACTCTAAATCAGGTCCTAAGTATTAAAGTATTATCACTGTTATCACTATTTACACATGTACTTTTATATAGTTTGTGAATAGCTAAATTAAATGTGTTCTGTTGTTTACCTGTAGTCAAATGTATGTCCCTCTGTTCATCATGACTGAGGAACCACAAAGCATGACTTGCCACCATGGCTACAGGTGAAGAGAAAGACGAAGGATGTATATATGCAAGACACCTAATGAAGTTGTAAATTAGTTAAGAGTGAAATGTAAACAGGTAAATGCCTAGTTGGCATACTACATTATGTGCCTATTTAAATAGGTTTGTATTATATAAATGCATACATGCATTCATTCAACGCTCCTTCTGATAGCTATGTACACAAATGTGAATTATTCTGCTGTCTTCGTATGTGCAGTGCTCTATTCTTTTGCAGCTAGGTTTGTGCTATTGAAGTACAGATGTACACGAAGACATATGTACACACAGACCAGGTTCCACAATTTTGGGGGGATTATTAGTTTAAAAAAAAGTTTCAATGAAACCACGTAAACCTAAACAATACCACAAATACAGTATAAAATCATGAATCCGCACACATGGATTAATATATCTTCTCTCCCTGTAAAATAACCCTCTTTTCCTACATAGATATCAGATAGTTTCCAATATTTACGTGTTACATTGCCACAACTCAAGTAGGATTTATTAGCTTCTGACCTACATTTGATTTTATAAAACGTGAAATGTTGATCAGAATAAACTTTCCAGGAAACACGATCTTGTAACTTTTTTTAAATGAAGAAAGCTACAGCTGAGGTCAACAAAGCATAACAAGTAAAGAGGCTTTAGTACATCCACTCATTCAACAATTTAAAATTCTGAATTTAAACTCACTCATTGAAGAGAGAGGATGACTACATAAGTCATAAGCAAGGCCCTCCAATCTCCCAGTTAATATCCATAATGGAAGAATTCTATTGTATTGCTTTTGTAGTTTTATATCATAGGAATGCAAAATACGTCTGCCTTTGTTTCACCAATGCACTATCTGAGACTGTTTTATACAATTTCTAATGTGATCAGTATCTGCTGCACAACTTGAAACTCACGAGGGGTTTGTCCTTTTCAAAGTCAGCCTATGCTGTCCAAAAGACCAAGATTGTGTGGAGTCAAGCAATAATTGAAAGAGATTTAGTTCATAATGAACATTTGTTATAAAGGAGCCATATTACTATCATTTGATAGAGGTTCACATTTCTAAAGCAGCTTCAGTGACCCTCCGGGATATAAATCGATAATCCCAGTGAATTACAGCTGCTATTGCCAGAAAAAAAGTGCTTGACAATCTAAATTCTAGACACAATGCTTAAATCGGAATGGATAGCCCTAGAGTGCAAAACATGTACAAAATTAGTGCTCAATATTTATTTCAAAAGGACCAAGAATTGAACAGTAAATATTTGTAGGTACAAAATAATCTGGATGGGATTTTGGTTTTTTAAATTTACAGTATGTGCTTAAATTGTCTTTTCCCAAAAGAGCTAAAAAATAGCTTTAAGGCTTCAGCGTGAACCAGAGCTATACTCTGGCTGACTGAAATAATAATTGCCTCTCATGTGAGAGGAAAAAACAATAAGTAGGTATTAGTAGGACTTTACTACTCCGGTTTGTCCTTTTCTCTTGCCACTGAAGGTTATGATCTAACTCTTAGAGACAGTGGGGCATATTACCAAGCAAGAGCGATAATTATCGCTATTGCTTGGTTAGAGACAAAAATGTATCGCCGACCTGCGGCGATTTTTACCGCATATAAACCTTGGTATTACCAAGGTTTATCGCAAATGCGATAAAAATCGGTCGCAATGCATGAATATCGCTGAAAAGTCAGCGATATTCATGCATTACCGAGTTTATGCTCTTAGCCATGTTATCCACCTCCCATTGGATAACATGGCTAAGAACTGCTCAGGGCAGGTGTTAGCTTTTGGAGATATTCGCGCTTAGCGCGAATATCTCCAAAAGTTGGTAATAGGAGATAGCAATGTTAGCGACTGTTTCCAGTCGCTAACTTCTTGGCACGCCCACTTTGCATGTCATTAGTGATAAATATCACTGACATGCAAAGTGGGGCCCAAGATGGTCGCTATCTCCTACTAGCTGTCGCTAACTGGTGTTAGCGACAGCTAGGTAATAGGGAGATAATTTTATCTCCACTTTCTTGGCTTTTAAAGCCAAAAAAGTGGAGATAAACCCCCTTGATAATATGCCCCAGTGATCTTTAAGAAATAATTCACAGGAAAGCGCTTCAATTCTCTTAAGTCTAATTGTAGGCCTATGGGAGACAAAAATGACACTTTACAATGCACGCACTACAAAGCGTGTCATTACAACGCATTTTTTACATCGCCATATCCATTACAACACATGCTGTTACAACGCATAATCCATTACAACGCATAATCCATTACAACGCAATTACTATTTTAACTCCGCTGGGGCGTTACTTTGGGGAAAGCGTTGTAATGGATTATGTGATGTAATGACATGCGTTGTAATGGATTTTGCGATGTTAAAAATGTGTTGTAATGACATGCGTTGTAACACCTGCGCCCTATGGGAGACAGATAAAATAAAATAACAACATCTCTGTGCATCAGAATGTGTGATGAATGGAGCCCTAATTTTGGAGAAAACATCAAACATTTTTCAGGCAGATTATGCAGGTACACAATAAGAACAGGGATTGTGCTAAAGGACACCTTTGCTTTAATCCATTCTGAGTTATTATTTTTCCTGGAAATCTTCAGTCTACTCTGATTAGCAGCCATGTAGAAGAATGCAATTATGAGTCACAATAGTTATGGGGTAATGGTCTCAGCATTTGCTCAACATACTGTGATTCTGGGAAAACCAAGTAATCTCCTTGTGCTAAAATAAAAAAACTAATAGAAAAAATGAATCAGACCTTGTGTACTGTAATGTGGTGCTCATGTAAAGCTCTCCAGTCCCATGAGCCGAGTTTGCACTATATAAAATTGCAAAACAAAACATGCTGTGAAGAAGATTATGGAAGCTGCAAACACAACCTATCCCCTAGATAATGTACCTCTCAAGTATTGAGTGAATGGCTTCCACATTGTCAATTATTTAACAATTAGAATAAAACCGAAATGTTCCCATGTTAAGATTGCGTTCTCAAAAGTCCTTGCCTGGAGATGTTCTAGGATGCTCTCAGTGATGATAGTGTGTCCAAAGCACAATCTGCCTATATATGTTGGGTGCTTTACAGAATCCCCTGTTGCATAGTTGGTCTATAATTCCTCCCACCTACCGCCAATAGCTGGAGCCAGATTGACAGAAAAAAATTGAACAAGGGGCAAAAACGGTTTCCTAACCTATGTATCTTTTTTCAGCTTTGTCACAGGCATCCGATCTGGGCTTAATGCTCATAACTTCTTGGCCTCTCTGACAAAATTGGATATGTGGTGAGCTGTTCATCTAGACACCAATATGGAATCATGATATGCATAAAACCTTATGGGGTACCACTCTGAATTTTCTGACTTATTTAAAAAATTCAGGGGCATGTTATCTAGGAAGTGGCGGTGAGAGGTGTGAGCCCCCTTGGCTTAATGCCTCTCATCGCTAAGTCTCATAACTTAACGCCAACGCAGGCACCCTTGCACAAGAGTGCAAGATTGTCTGCGAGTATGGAGGTTTGTTTATGTATAGGTCGGTGTCCCTTCCTGTTCATATACAACCCTAAAATGCCATTTTGTAACTTACATGTGTGCTGCTTCATGCATCACACATCTAAGTGACAAAATGGCATTTAAAAAAAGGTTTGTTTATATACAGGAAGGGACACCTTCCTGTACATAAATAAACCTTGACATTTTGCTTTTACCATGTGTGCTGCACAAGGCAGCACACATGGAAAAAGCAAAAACGAGGAGAAATGAAGCATTTCTCCTCGTTTCTCCACCTTAAGACCAGGATTTTCCTTGTCTTAAGTCCGGTGCTGCCACCTATTATCGCCTCTCTTGATAATAGGTGGCAGCGGCAAAGTGAATGGGTGTTGCGGTGGAACGCCCACAGCAATCCCCACTGCATGCCCCATTCACGCTAAGTTTAGCGTGAAAAAGGCACTATTATCAAGGCAGCGTTAAGCCACTTAATGTGGCTTTAAGCCACGTTAAGAGGCTTATCGCTACCTTTATAATAGGGAGCTGACCCTATCGCCACCAAAACTCACAAAAAGTGCTGCTGTGGTGGTGATAGGGACTTGATAATATGCCCCTAAGCATTCTAGTCTTGATCTTGGATAGATATAAAATAATTGTTTAATTTTGTCCCTCATGATATAGCCACAATTTGCCAGAACTATCTTGAGTTACATAGGGGATAAAAGTCCCCCTGCAGTACATGATGAGCCTATTGCCATTAACCTCAGAGTTCAATACCATTCCTAAGGTTATGGAACTCTGAGGTGATTTGTAATACCCTTATCATGTATAGCAGGGAGTGCTTTATCCCATATAATACTTGGTCACACCAGCACCTTTCTCATAAACCATTTAAAACAATGGTGCATAGTCTATTCATGCAAACAATTTTGTGGTCGGGGGGAATACTGCGGCTAGTGTGGGCCAGGGGGGCTCCGGTAAAGGCCATGAACCAATCTGTAAGGAAGCTGAAACATTCGATCAAGAGCATATTAGCCAGCTCTACCATGCGGACAATTAGGCACAACTTGCTACATCCCGTAATGGGGGAGTTTTCCATCAGGACAGGGTGCATCTGTCGGCCTAGGGGACACCGATTTTTATTCAGACTATACTTGTGGCTGCTGGGTAGCACAGTCAGCACCAGGGGGAGGGGGAGGGCGAGTGCGCCAGGAAGCTTCTCTCTCTGTGGCAGAGTGCTGACAGATAACAGCAAAAGGGCCATGTGCAGCAATGGAGGTTTTTCGGCGACTGGATGGACCCCAGGAGGGAGTAGGAAGAAACTGAATAGTGGATAGGCAGGGAAGGGACTGACCTGCTGGTGGTCCTGAACTCTACTTCTGTGGGGGACTGACCTGCTGGTGGTCCTGAACTCTACTGTCGGGGAGTAGGTGGGGAGGGGACAGACCTGCTGGTGGTACTGGACTGTACTGCCCTAACCTGCAACATACGGACTGTGTAGAATCTTGGGGAGGCTGCCTGTGTTCAGGTACCTCAGTGCATTACGTGGCACCCTAGATTTCAAGTATGCAAATGTTTGCTGTACCATGTTGGGGCCTGTTGGCACAATGGGCGCAGCTGAGTGTATCCGCTGAGTCGGCCAAAAGTTTAAGTACATGTGTACTGCAACTGTAATGTCCTGCCTCATTCCCTTACTGCCTTTAACATATGGATGTCACTGAATTCTGATGCTGTGAAGAATGATATATATACAAGTAGAATACATTTAATCATCTAGAAACAACTCAATACAAGTCACTTTAAAAAATACGGTATTAACTCAGAATCTGTAGCAACCTGCAGAATGATTCTAAACGTTTCTGTAATTATCTAAGGAATACAACACATATTCATGTTCATTCTGCTAGTCACTGTAAGCTAGAAAAATAGAGCAGAAGAAAGAAAAGCAATGTTCCATTTTCTTTGCTTTACACAGCAGCTCTGTGACCTGTCCTGCTTTTCACTTTGGCTGCTGGCAGCAGGCATTGTAATATCAAAACTTGACTTCAATAACTTATTACAGTAGAGTTCTTGAATGTTTTCTTTATAATCGGTGACTGAGTGTGTCACTGGCATTTATACAGGGGTTTCAGAATCCCATGGGTTTACTCCATGTCCTGCTATCATATGGGCTCTGGAAAACGCTTCCTCTTCCTGTCCAGGCTTAAAACTCTCTGGGGTGACAAAAGGAAAGCCAGGCCTGTTGTCAGGTTCTTTTGAGTGCAGGAGGCAAATCCCTTTGAAGTATTACTGGAACTGGTACAGTCCCTCCCTAGTCATACTACCAGGATGGTCCATCCTGTCCAAGCATTAGATCCCTTTGTGTACTGTCTGGGAGCAATACACAAAGCCCAACAGCAGAGCCATTTACGGTCATGTGACCCCGGACACGGGCAGAAGACACAATGTGTTGGGGCAAAAAAATGCCAACTTTCAAAAAGTGTCATTTTCAGAATTGTAACTTAAAATCTGGGTTTCAAATTACAATTAATTTGAGGATAAATAGTATATCTCTACCTGCTCCCAAGCCAAAGTTAGCATGTATTAAATATAATAAGATACCACAGTGCTAGTCAATAGGGGTTTATCAGTTTCAGGACATGTAAAACTTAAGTATACATGTTGTACATCTTAAATACAATGTACAATGCCCTATAAGCCTTTAGGGACCAGCTTAGGGGTAACTTATAAGTATTAAAAAGGAAGGTGTAGGGCTGGCAAAAGGTTTATTTTGCCAGGTTAAAATGGCAGTTTAAAACTGCCCACACAGGCTGTAGCATGTTTTAAAAGGATGCTATACTCAGTGGCAAAACACAGGCCCTGGATACATGTATTACCATTTCAGGTATATGCCAATCATACCATGCTTTAGGGAGAGGGCACAAACACTTGATTACTGATTAGCAGGCAAAAGAGGGCACAGAGTCCTAATGCCAATAAAAACCGGTTCAGCATCAGAAGGCAAACATCTGGGGGTGACGTCGTAAAAAGGGCCAGGTTCAATAATGGTTCTATTATGTAACTATTTTACAGCCAGCATTAGGGGTGAGCAAAATATTTCATTCTGCTGGCTTAATTGGCAGAATTTTGGCAACTGCGTTACTCTTGTAGCGCAAAGTCCCAGATAAATTCAGCCAATTTTTGTGTGGCAGAACCCTTTTCCACGCGGCTCCAGGATAGTAAGTTGGCAAGCGCAAGTGAGATTTGGTATCCCCTAGTGTGATTTCTGGTCGCTAGGAGGACATTTTCTAACATGGGCGCTCACGACCATTCACTGTCAGCAGGCTGCCATTCAAGTCGAAAATCTACTCGACCTGCAGCAAAATTAACTCGAGTGGCTGCTCCCTCTGGCCTGCTGTTTGGTGCTGTTTGCTCTGATTTTTCTGCGTAGAACGCTCTCCCTGAACTAAATGAGAGCGCAGGCAAAGAGATGTGCCTGTTTCTGCTCATTGGCGGAACTCCACGGAATCTCACTAAGTTTTCTATGTAACATTGCAGAATTCCGTAGAGTCGCATTCGAAGTGTTCCGCCCACCCCTAGTCATTATCAGAAATTCACACCTTAGAAATCACAAAGTGTCAAAATGCGTCTGCCCTGTGTAATTCTTGAAGAGAGTACTGAGAAAACTCTTACTGGTTTGCATGGTAGATTGTCTCACACAAATTCGACCATGCAGATTGATTCAAAGTTTACACCAAAATTGCATACATCACCAATTAAGGTTTGAGCAAATGCTGTGGTAAAAATCTTAGTCCTTAGTGTGGACTATTTCTCTCAGAAACCACATCTCCACCGAAGATAAATAAAATAAACTTAAATTACTGCCAAAGTCCAACAATCAGCTTGAGTCCAAAATAAGGCTTACCTGCCTCGCTAGAACCACCCCTTTGCCATGCTGTCTCCCCTTTGCTAAAATTGGCATGTGTAACCACAGCAAGGAGTGGGGAGAAGGAGCCAAAATAAAAGCAACGCACTGTGGAGCAACACAAAAGTCCAGCAAGTAGAGGACTGAATAACGTTGAGAAGGTTTCCAGAGTAGTGCAGTTGAGGCAAGCAGTAGGGTTAAGGCATCCTAATGCACGCAATGCATAAATACTTCAGCCTACAAATGGTCAGCTAGAGGTTTTTGATTTTTGTCTTTTAGAAAGTTGGCATTTTTCTACCGTAGCCATTCAGTGCCTGCAGCCTGTTTCTGGGTCACATGACTGTGTTTAGCTGACAGTTGGACTTGTGTATTCCTTCTAGACAGTCACACACAATATTGTGGGTGGTCATTGCAGTAGGGCAAAAATCCTGTTGTTGTCATGAGCGGTTCTGCTGGAGCTTCACAATGGGCTCTCCATGAGTGGGCCATGAGTGGTCCAAAGGGCCGAGCGAGCAGAACTTCACATTTGCGGGCAGTTCGTGAGACTAGGTTTTGTCACCAACAGGCAGTCATTTGCAGTGAAGGAGTAAAAAACAAGTCGGGCTCCCAACCACCTGAAACAGCACCCATATGCAGCTTGAGAAATACTTTAACTCCCAAGTAGTGCTCCTCAGGTCCTGGACCATTGGTGTGGCCTAAATGGAGCTGAATTGAAGTTTTTGGGCTCTCCTTGACCGCAAATAAGTTTGTTGGTGCCAAAGGGATTGCCGTTGCTGCTTGAGGAGGTTTTCACCCCCCTCAACCATGAACTCAATTTCTTACATATCCCAAGCTAAACTTTTCTGGACAAAGCACTTCTACTACATAAAGAACTTTAGGAGGCATTAGTGGTTTATTAGCTACTCTTACCAGTTTGAGTGCGGGACCATCAAAATCTTGTTTCAATTTACATAAGCCACCAATGGTTGATAGTGATTTTGCCATAAGTGACTCAACATGGGAAGACCATGTCTGTGATTCAATAACTAGCTGAACTAAAATATCTCTTTTAGACTGCCCAGTATACAAAGCTATGCTACTTTGTACCAAAGGTCATGATTTTGTTTCTATCAAAATTAAAGATCAATTTATTTTTAAAGCCATACTTTCCAAACTCCACAAGTTTTCTTTATAATCCAATTGGAGTTTGATCCATAATGATGAGTTTGTCAACGTAAAGCAGACACGATAATCTGAGAGAAAAGGAGCCAGTACCTAAGAGGGTTTTTGAGAGGTCAGCTTTGGGAGGTCAGCAAGGTAGCAAGCAAAGAGAGTTGGAGCCATCATACATCTTTGGCGCGGCCCATTTTTAATGCTAATCTTCCAAGAGAGGCTACTGTTTGCCTCCAACTGTATTCGAGCCCAATTTCCACTATGGAGCTCTTTAATATCTCCAAAAGAGTACCCAGAATTCCCATGCTTTCCAGTTTAGCCACAAAAAACTCTTGTTCATCAGGTCAGTGGTGACCTAGAAATCTACGAAAACAAGTATAAAGAGAACCCCCAGTTTTTAATGATGTTTGTGCTATTGCCCAAAGGCTAAAGCAGCGATCAATAGTGGTGTACCCAGTCCTAAAGCCACCCTGTTCTAGTGGATTTAGATTCAGCTGAGCTATAGTAGTCTGAAACGTCACACTTGTATGAGTGTGATTTTTTAGTAGGTAAATCAGCAGCAGCAGCATGGGAAGTGGGCAGTGCAATCTAGAATGGCCTCCTGAGAATTACAGGTCCCATGGCAATTCTAGATGTACTTTTTTTTAACAAATTAAGCACAGCACTTTACATTTCTGAAAATATTTTCAATGTGTTCCCTTCATCGGGGCTCTTTGCATGAGCTCCCATTTATAATAGGTCATCACCTACAGATGTGGCCTATAAATAACGCAGGTGGCATATCACTTCTGCTGGAATCCTCTGTGACATGGTGTCAATCAATCAGGAGTTTGTTAAAGCGCGACTACTCACCCGTAAGGGTCTCCAGGCGCTAGGGGTGGGGAGGGTGGGGGGGTGCAGGTTCCATTCCATCAAGGAGGGGGTCTGTCGAAGAGCCAGGTTTTGAGGTTTCTTGCGAAGATGGGGAGCGATGTTGTCTGTCTGAGGTGGAGCGGAAGGGCGTTCCATGCTTTGGCCGCGAGGAAGGAGAAGGAGCGGCCTCCCGATCTGGTCTTTCTGGTGCGGGGGACCACGGCGTAGGAAAGCTGGGCTGATCGTAGGGTCCTTTGGGGTGTGTGGAATTTGAGTCAGCTGTTCAGGTATGCTGGTCCTGTGCCGTGGAGGGCCTTGTGTGCGTGGGTGAGCATCTTAAAGGTGATTCTCGCCTCGACGGGGAGCCAGTGGAGTGTGCGCAGGTGCTGGGAGATGTGGCAGTGTTTTGGCAGGTTGAGGACCAGTCTTGCGGCGGCGTTCTGGATGTTCTGTAGCTTGTGGATGAGGTTTTTGTTTATTCCGGCGTAGAGTGCGTTGCCGTAGTCGAGTCTGCTGGTGACCAGGGCGTGGGTGACTGTCTTTCGGTGTTCGAGGGGGATCCATTTGAAGGTCTTACGAAGGAGGCGGAGGGTGTGGAAGCAGGAAGATGAGACAGAGTTGATCTGGCGGTCCATTTTGAGCTCGGAGTCCAGGATGATTCCCAGGTTGCGTGCGTGGTCTGTGGGGTTGCCGGGTTTCCGAGGGCGGTGGGCCACCAGGTGTCGCTCCAGGCGTCGGGGTTTGGGCCCATGAGGAGTACTTCTGTTTTGTTGGTGTTTAGTTGAAGGCAGCTGTTTTTCATCCATTTGGCGACGGATTCCATGCCTTCTCGAAAGTTGCGTCTGGCGGTGTTGGGCTCGTTGGATAGGGAGAGGATGAGCTGGGTGTCGTCTGCATATGACACGATGTTGAGTCCGTAGGTTCTGACGATGGGGGCAAGTGGAGCCATGTAGACGTTGAAGAGCGTCGGGCTGAGGGAGGAGCCCTGGGGGACTCCGCAGGTGATCGGTGTGGGGTCCGAGAGGAAAGGGGGGAGTCTGACCCGCTGCGTCCTGCCGGAGAGGAAGGAGCAGATCCAGTCGAGGGCCTTGTCCTGGATTCCTGCATCGTAGAGTCTGCGTATTAGGGTGTGGTGGGAGACTGTGTCGAACGCCGCTGATAGGTTGAGGAGGATGAGGGCTACTGTTTCTCCTTTGTCCAGTAAGGTGCGGATGTCGTCTGTTGCGGCGAGGAGGGCGGTTTCCGTACTGTGGTTTTTTCTGAAGCCGGATTGGGAGGAGTCGAGGATGTTGTGTTCTTCAATGAATGTGGCGAGTTGGCTGTTGATGGCTTTCTCAATGACTTTCGCTGGGAACGGGAGCAGGGAGATGGGTCTGTAGTTTTTGAGGTCGGTGGGGTCCGCTGAGGGTTTCTTTAGGAGGGGGTTGACCTCGGCGTGTTTCCAGTCATCGGGGAACGAGGCGGTCGCCAGGGAGCGGTTGATGGTTTGGCGGAGGATGGGTGCGATGGTGTTGGCGGCTCTGTTGAAGATGTGGTGGGGGCAGGGGTCCGTGGGGGCCCCTGAGTGGATTGACTTCATTGTCTTCAGTGTGTCTTCGGTGGTGAGGGCTGTCCAGTCATCAATCGCTGGTTTCCGGGTGTCGGGGGTGGTTGGTGAGGGTTCAGTGTGTTGGTTGTCTTCGTCGAAGTTGTCGCAGATGCTCTTGATTTTGTGGTGGAAAAAGATGCTGAGTTTGTCGCAGAGGTCTTGTGAGGGAGGGATGTCAGTAGACTCGCTGGTGGGTTGGGCATACTCCTTGATGATGCTGAAGAGTTCCTTGCTGTTGTGTGCGTGGGTGGAGATTCTGTCTTCAATCGCTTTTTTCCTCGTTTCTCTGATGAGTTGATGGTGGGCGTTGGTGGCAGCTCTGAAGTTGTTGTGGGCTTCTGTGGATTTGGTGTTTCTCCAGGCCTTTTCAAGGCGGCGGCATGTGCGCCTGGACTCTCGAAGTTCGGTGGTAAACCATCTGGCTTTCTTTGCACGGGTATTGTTTTTCTTGAGGGGGGCTATGGTGTTGGTGCTGTCCGAGATCCATCTATGCAGGGTTCGGGCTGCGGTGTTGGGGTCGTCGTTTTCCGCGATGGTTGGGGTGGAGTTGTTGAGTGAGGAGGTGAGCTGGAAGCAGGTGCTGGTGTCTGTGGATGGTGGGTGTTCTGAAGGTGAAGTGGACGCAACGATGGTCGGTCCATGGGAGTTTGGTGGTGTGGCTGAAGGTGATGGAGTTTCCTGTAGTGAAGAGGGGGTCGAGGGTGTGTCCTGCTGAGTGCATGGGCTCGGTCACGATCTGGCGGAGTCCAATGTTGTGGAGGTTGTCCAAGAGGGATGTGGTGTTGGGATCCAGTTGATTGTCGAGGTGGAAGTTGAGGTCTCCAAGCAGGGTGTAGTTGGTGGATGCGATGGCCTGCGGGGAGATAGTGTCCGTGATGGAGTTGGCGAAGGGTCCGCGGGGTCCAGGGGGTCGGTAGATGAGGGTTCCTCGGAGGGCGGCGGTGGGGCTGGCCAGTATCTTGAAGTGAAGGTGTTCCATCAGTGTGAGGCTGTAATAAAATCAATAATTACAGCTCAAACATGGAAACGCCTGAAATGTAGACCATGAACTCCAAAGGGCCTTATTTATGAGGCCGTGCGTCACTTTTACACCGCCGGTGCGTCACTTTTTGTGATGCACCAGCGGGGTAAAAAATGTGCCTTGTTGCACCATATTTACAAAGTGACGCATCTAGGTAGATGTGTCACTTTGTAATCCCCTGCGCCACATTATACCTGCGCCAGGTATAATGTATGCAGGGGGGGTGTTCTGATGCAAGAACGGGTCATAGAAGTTACGCAGTGAAAGCTATAAGATTTCACTACGCCACTTCTAGGACGCAAATGCATCAATATCTTACGCCTGCCTCACAGCAGGCGTAAGACTGACGCTGGCCCTTTCAATTTCAACTAGTCTTTATTCAATCATAAACAATAATAAAAGACACATATAAATGAACAATATTAAAAGACAAGAGATGACTTTTTAAGACAAAAAAGAATATCACATGATAAAATTCATAGCATATCAAGCTAAAAATTAGACATGTCATAAATCATTTTCTTCTTAGCACCAAATAGGAATTCCTAGAAGAAAAAGGATAACTATAATTACAAGTACACTGGTTTTGGTTAGACACCTCAATCTTCAGAGCATATAATAACATCAGTTACAAAGTACCATGCGACCTATTCCTTCTAAGAACCCACGTCCTGCTCCAATATTTGGTCATAGCAATAACTATGACTTCACTAGTATCAGTTCTTATGATAGGCAGAGCCGTTTTGCAAGATCTTGTTCCTATTTTGACACAAACTGCCTTGAGCCATTTATGACGGGACCCTTATATGCAGGGCACAGAATCATGACATGCAGTAAAGTTTCTTCCTCACCGGGCAAGAATTACATTTTGAGTCTTCAACCTTCCCCCTCTTATTTGTAAAGGATTTTAAGGGGAGAGTACCGACTCTAAATTGGTGATAGAGCTTCCTATCACCAGGGTTCATAATGGTGTCACAATAGGCCTCCAGCCTATAATCAATTTTGTGATCCAAAAAGAGACCTGTTTGGGAAGCGCCATTCACCTGAGAAAGGGACTTCTGGCAGACCATGTCCCTGTCTAAGGCTTCAAAATCTATTTTTGAAGGGAAAGAATTCCCTTCTGGGTCCAACCACAAATGGAAAAGGCCCATGTCCGATAAAGTAGCCTTAACCATTTGTAACCATAAAATGTTATTAGTTTTGTCAGCTTCTCTAATATACTTAACAGCTTGCGCATAAGGAGCTAACTCCGGGGTAGTTCATTGCCTTCGCTAATAGGCGAGAGGCCTAAAACCCACAGCCTCCTCAAAAGAAATACACTCCAGGTCTAAGAGTAAGGGTCTAAGTGGTGTAGTCTGAGGAAGGCCGGTCAATGCCCTTAAAAACTTGTTCTGCGCTTGGACTAAAGGAGCTACATTTTTGAAGCCCCAAAGTTCAGCTCCATAAATTATTGAGGCTCTAATCTTCCCTTGATATATAGGTAAAACGGGAGCAACTGCTTTAGTTTGGGATAAATGATGCTCTTTTAAGAGGGCCCCTGCTAGTTGGTTATGCCTTAAGTCTAGCAAATCCATCTGTGGCTTCCAGTTCATCCTTTTGCCCATTGTAACACCTAGATATGTAAATGAGTCAGTTTGTTCAAAGGACACAGTATTCATTTCTACTCTGGCTTTAACTGTTTTAAACTTATGCAATACCATGAACTTTGTCTTGTCAACATTGACTGCAAGATCATGGTCATTACAAAAAAGACTAAATCTATCAAGGGCTCTTTGCATACCAACTTGTGTTTTAGAAAAAATTAAAGTGTCTGCAAACATTAAGAGAGGAACCCTCGAACCAGCGAGGGTAGGAGCGTCCGTAGGATATTCAGTGTAGTATGAGATAACATTATTGATGAACAAAGAGAAAAGGGTAGGGGCTAGAACACACCCCTGCCGAACACCCTTGTTCACAGGAAAACGTTCTGTTACCTCAAACTGTTGACCCCACCGGACTTGGGCATAGGTAGATTCATGTAGTTTTATGATGAATAATAAGATCTCAGCAGGCAACCCTGCTTCCTTAAGAGTGCCCCATAGTCTGTTGCAGGGCACTAGATCAAATGCAGACCTAAAATCTATGAATGCTGCATAGAGGGTGCCCCCAGCTAAGACCACTGAGTTCCAAATATATCATCATAAATCTAAAAACTTGATCGATAGCGCTAACATAGGAATCAAATCCTGATTGGTAGGTGGATAGAATTCCATTATCATCAATCCACCTGTTTACCCTGCTTAGCACTAATCTAGCCACCAACTTTTGCAGAGTCTATAAGGCTTATGGGCCGGTAGTTAGTTGGACCAGCACGATCTCCTTTTTTATATATGGGGATAATTTCAGCCCCATGCCATGATTCCGGAATAGGGGCTCCTCTTGACAAGCCATTGGCGAAAATAGGAATATATTTCAGGCAATTCTCCCAGTCAGATTTAAATATATCTGCCGGGATGCAATCCGGACCCGGAGCTCTACCTGCAGCTACCCCATCCAACGCACATTCTATATCCACTAAGGTGAATGTTAAAACAGACTCTGTGACTACACACTGGTACTACCCAAGATTATTTGCATGCGAAGAAAATTGGGTCTGATAATGTGCGACCCAAGCTTCGGGGGGGAACATTGTTAACTGGTGCCGGACCAGCATTATCATCACCCCACTTAATTAGTTGCCAGAATTGAGACCAGTTTTTCCCATTGCATCATACAAGTCCCTCCATCTACACCATTGTTGGGTGGCCTTATATTCAAATCTCAATTTCCTTACCTTCTGCGTTAAACCTGCTCTTATTGCTTTAGACAAAGCCCTGTAGGCATTCCTACATACCCTGTCGTACCATTTTGCTGATTTATGCACAGGATGCCTATTAGTTCTTATTTTGGGTTTTATAAAAAAGGATTTCAGCTTGGCAAACAGGCCACCATGAAGTGCTGTAAAGGCTGAAAAAGTATCCTCAGAAGGCTCAAGTTGCGAGAGGGCAGTAAGGGATTCAGCAAGTGTTAACTTAATTTGAGTCACAATGCCCTTGTCCTCAGACACCTGTGCCCATTTTAGCCTGCGGCAGTCTTGAGACATAATCCCGTCTGCTGTTACTATATCCGTACTGCCGCTTGTAGTCGAACAACATTTCACATCTAATATCAATGACAATGGATCATGGTCGCTCTCTGTTTTTTTCATAACTTCCATGTCCCTCACCCTTTGCCAAAATTCTAACTATTAAGAAAATAATCGATCCTACTACTTCTTAACCAGCTACTATAAGTGGGATTGCCATTGTTATCCAATTTGAATCTTCCATTAGCTGCAAGAATCCCCCTCTCCAATGTTAGGATTTTTAACTGAAGAGCAGATTAAGTCCATTTCTTAATTGGTGCCAGCGCTAAAGATGGGACACCCCAAATAGCATCCACATCACTTTTTAGGTTCCCATCTTCTAAGCCAAGGGGCTCGAACGTGCAGTTAAAGTCCCCCCGATAATCGGTTACATCGCCCTTCATGTGATTTATTATATGTATCGGATCACTGAAACAATATCGATGTCAACAATATCGAATTACAAAAATATCGAGGAAAGAATATAGAATACCAAAATATCGACCTCCTATCTTCAAACAGGTAAGTACAAAAATAATGAATAAAAAATATCAATGTTGAAAATATAGTTAGTCAAAATATCGAATTTTTTAAAATGCTTTAAATTAATTGAAAATTAATGAAATAATAAATATAATTAACTTAAACATACTTAAAATACTGAACTTACCTTAAAAATAATAAATGATTAATGTAAGTTAAAAAAACATACAAATGTATTTGTTACTACATATATATATATATGTGGTATACACCCGTTACAACGCATCTTTTACTCCGCACTACCATTACAACGCAACTTTTACTCCGCACACCATTACAACGCATTGCGCTGGGGGGCGCTCTAGGATAGGGAATAAGTATAATTTACTATCCAACACCTTCCCTAGGGTCCACGGGGACTAGAGTTAGAATAGTAAATTATACTTACCACTATCCAGCACCTCAAAGCGCTATGCGTTGTAATGGTATGCGTTGTAAAAGTCGCGTTGTAACGGTATGCGGAGTGACCCACTTGTGGGACAGTGACCCACTTGTGGGACACCCCCACGCCGCACGGCCACCAGCTGCTGCGTGTGTCTCCCTCTGCCTGCCTTCTGCCTCGCCGCCGGCCTCACTGACGCCTGGCCGTTCCCCTCTGGTTTTGCCAGTGTTTTTGCCCAAAATTTGTGCTTGTTTTTTCTGCGCCGTCCGATCGCTTTTTTAGCTGTTTTTCTCTGTTTTGCCCGTCAATTGTGCCTGTATTCCCTTGTGCTGTACCATCGTTTTCCTTTCTGTTTTTGCTTTATTTTTCCCTCCATTTGTGCTGTACCATCGTTTTCCTTTCTGTTTTTGCTTTATTTTTCCCTCCATTTGTGCTGTACCATCGTTTTCCTTTCTGTTTTTGCTTTATTTTTCCCTCCATTTGTGCCTGTTAATGTAATTATATCCTCTTTGCCGTGTCCAGTTTCCTTCCTGTTTTCCCGCCTACCTCGCCGCCCTCCGCTCTCCCTCACCGCTTCCCGCTTCCCGCCACCGCCTGTGGCCCCGCCCCTTTTCTCTTCTGTTCCCTCCCCGCTCCCGGCTCCCAGCTGCTCCGCCCACCCGCGCACTTGGCCTTAAATGGCGACCGTGCGACGCAGGTGAGTGTGACCCACTTGTGGGACACCCCCGCGCCGCACGGCCACCAGCTGCTGCGTGTGTCTCCCTCTGCCTGCCTTCTGCCTCGCCGCCAGCCTCGCTGACGCCTGGCCGTTCCCCTCTGGTTTTGCCAGTGTTTTTGCCCAAAATTTGTGCTTGTTTTTTCTGCGCTGTCCGATCGCTTTTTTAGCTGTTTTTCTCTGTTTTGCCCGTCAATTGTGCCTGTATTCCCTTGTGCTGTGCCATCGTTTTCCTTTCTGTTTTTGCTTTATTTTTCCCTCCATTTGTGCTGTACCATCGTTTTCCTTTCTGTTTTTGCTTTATTTTTCCCTCCATTTGTGCTGTACCATCGTTTTCCTTTCTGTTTTTGCTTTATTTTTCCCTCCATTTGTGCCTGTTAATGTAACTATATCCTCTTTGCCGTGTCCAGTTTCCTTCCTGTTTGCCCGCCTACCTCGCCGCCCTCCGCTCTCCCTCCCCGCTTCCCGCCACCGCCTGTGGCCCTGCCCCTTTTCTCTTCTGTTCCCTCCCCGCTCCCGCCTCCCAGCTGCTCCGCCCACCCGCGCACTTCGCCTTAAATGGCGACCGTGCGAACGTGCAGCGGTCACGCGCAGCGGGCGCGCCGATTGTGCGCCGAAGGCACGCCAAAGGTAAGCCCGTCTACGCCCGTCCGCGACCGGATCGCGCCCAGCGCCAGGACCCCTGGCCCACGAAGACCCCGACCGACCCGCTTGACGTACTCCGCCGCCACCCTCATCGCACTCAACACCGGCCGACTCCCAGAATGCCATCAAGCCACTCCACGACGCACCCACGGACCTTTCAGCTGCCAAGCCTGCAAATTCACCTGCATCCGGACCTGCCTCGCACCAGCACCCGCCAAGTCAAACACCAGCAGCACCCACCTCAAATGCATCCTGCTCAACACCCGCTCCGTCCACAGACACGCCATCGAACTCTGGAACCTCCTAGACGCCACAGCCCCTGACGTTGCCTTCCTCACGGAGACCTGGATGAACGCCTCTTCAGCTCCCGACATCGCCATCGCTATCCCAGAGGGCTACAAGATCGTCCGGAGGGACCGCAACGCCAACCAGATGGGAGGAGGCATCGCCATCATCCACAGGAACACCATCCGTCTCACGACCAGCACCGACAACACCCTGACCAGCGCCGAACACCTGCATTTCCAGATCCACACCAGCCCGAACACCACCCTCAGAGGCACCCTGATCTACTGACCCCCTGGACCACGCACACAATTCAGCGAGGACATCGCCGACTTCGTCAGCCCGCATGCCCTCCCCTCCGCTGACTACATCCTCCTGGGGGACCTCAACTTCCATCTGGAGAACAACAACGACCGCAACACCACCACCCTGCTGGACAACCTCGCCAATCTTGGACTCAAGCAACTGGTGTCCACCCCCACCCACCTCGCCGGACACACACTGGACGCAGTCTTCTCCTCCAGCCCAGACATCGACTTCAGCCACGCCACAGAGCTTCAATGGACGGGCCACAGCTGCGTCCACTTCACCTTCAAGAGAACAACGACCCACCACCACCAGCAACAGGCCGCCCGCAGAAGCTGGAACAAGATCACAGCAGACCAGCTCGCCACCTCCCTGAGCCAGCACCCTCCTGCCAGCTCAGCGAACCCCAGCCAGGCTGCCGACAACCTCACGAAGTGGATCAGCAACTGCGCGGACGAGCTCGCCCCGCTGAGGACCCCGCCCAGCAGACCCGGCAGCAAGAAAGCCCCGTGGTTCACCGACAAACTCAAGAGCTCCAAGAATAACTGCCGAGCCATCGAGAAAGTCTGGAGAAGGGAACCCACACCGGACAACAGGACCTCCCTCAAGCTTGCCACCCGGAAGCACCACCAGCTGATCCGCGCCGCCAAGAAAACAGCATTCAAGGACCGACTGGACAACAACGCACACAACTGCAAAGAGCTCTTCAACATCGTGAAAGAGCTCTCCAACCCCAGCGCAGGAAACAACGACATCACCCCATCACAAGACCTCTGCAACTCCCTCGCTTCATACTTCCACAACAAGATCGCGGACATACACAACAGCTTCAACAACCAACCAACGCACACCTTGACCGAACAACCACCCCCCACCACCACCCTCCACGCCTGGACCCCGATCAGCACCGAAGACACCATCCGCACCATGAACTCCATCCACTCCGGATCACCAACCGACCCCTGCCCCCACCACGTCTTCAACAAGGCCGACGCTGTCATCGCACCCCACCTGCGGGACATCATCAACACCTCCTTCGACACCGCCACCTTCCCTGAGAGCTGGAAACACGCCGAACTCAGCGCTCTCCTCAAGAAACCAACAGCGGACCCCGCCGAACTCAAGAACTACCGCCCCATCTCGCTCCTCCCGTTTCCAGCCAAAGTCATCGAGAAGACCGTCAACAAGCAGATGGCCGCCTTCCTCGAGACGAACGGATCCCTCGACCCCTCACAGTCCGGCTTCCGAGCCAATCACAGCACCGAGACCGCCCTCATCGCCGCCACCGATGACATCCGAGCCCTGATGGACAATGGAGAAACAGCGGCCCTCATCCTCCTAGACCTCTCCGCGGCATTCAACACTGTCTGCCACCGCACCCTAGTACAGCGCCTCAGCAACGTTGGAATCCAGGACAAGGCGCTGGAATGGATCATCTCCTTCCTCGACGGAAGAACACAGAGAGTCCGCCTACCACCATACAAGTCAGAGGCCTCCGAAGTCATCTGCGGCGTCCCTCAAGGGTCATCTCTGAGCCCCACCCTCTTCAACGTCTACATGA
The DNA here is from genome assembly GCF_964263255.1 of Lissotriton vulgaris. Taxonomy (NCBI): domain Eukaryota; kingdom Metazoa; phylum Chordata; class Amphibia; order Caudata; family Salamandridae; genus Lissotriton; species Lissotriton vulgaris. The sequence continues at coordinate 134,618,064 of NC_141690.1, forward strand.
GCCCCCTCGCGGCCATCGTACGCAAACACAACCTCAGCATAATCTCCTACGCTGACGACACCCAGCTGATCCTCTCCCTGACCAACGACCCCGCCTCCGCCAGAGCCAACCTGCACGAAGGGATGAAAGAGGTAGCCGAGTGGATGACGACCAGCCGCCTGAAACGGAACTCTGACAAGACGGAGGTTCTCATCCTGGGCTCTTCACCCTCCGCCTGGGACGACTCCTGGTGGCCCCCCGCCCTGGGCACCGCACCCAAACCGACAGACCATGCACGCAACCTGGGCTTCATCCTGGACTCCTCCCTCTCCATGACCAGGCAAGTCAACAACGTCTCCTCGGCGTGCTTCAACATCCTACGCATGCTACGGAAGATCTTCTGGTGGATCCCCACCGAGACCAGGAAGACCGTCACCCAGGCCCTCGTCACCAGCCGCCTGGACTACGGCAACTCCCTCTACGCCGGTACCACCGCCAAGCTCCAGAAGAGACTACAGCGGATCCAGAACGCCTCAGCCAGACTCATCCTCGACATCCCACGAACGAGCCACATCACCGGACATCTAAGAGACCTTCACTGGCTCCCCGTCAGCAAAAGAATCACCTTCCGCCTCCTCACCCATGCACACAAAGCCCTACACGACCAGGGCCCGAGCTACCTCAACAGCCGAATCAACTTCTACGCTCCCAAACGCCACCACCAATCAGCCAACCACGCCCTCGCCGCCGTCCCCCGCATCCGAAGAGCGACTACGGGAGGAAGGTCCTTCTCCTACCTGGCCGCCAAGACCTGGAACTCCCTCCCAACCGACCTGCGCCTGACCCAAGACCACCTCTCCTTCAGGAAGAAGCTGAAGACCTGGCTGTTCGAGCAGTAGCAGCACCCCCCCCCCCCAGCGCCTTGAGACCCTACGGGTAGGTAGCGCGCTATACAAGTGTCACTGATTGATTGATTGATAAAAGTATGCGGAGTAACGTCATACATCCATATATATGTATATATATATATATATATATATATATATATATATATATATATATATATATATATATATATATATATATATATATATATATATATATATATATATATATATATATATATCAAAACTTGCAAGGCCTGTGCACATGGCAATAATAAAAAGACTTTCAGAAATGGTTTTGGCAATAAGGACCACACAATCAATAAGGTCCTAACATGCAAAACAGAATTTGCCATCTATATTCTCGAATGCCCTTGTGCCCTACGGTATATCGGAAGTACCAAACTCCCGGTCCACAAACGTATATTACAGCACCTTAGGGCTATTACAAATCAGGACAATACGTATCCTGTAGCAAGGCATTTTAAAGAATTCCACCAAAGTAACAGTAACCAGCTACAGTACTATGTTATTGACTCAATATGTGCAAGTAGAAGAGGTGGCAATAGAGAGTCTCAGTTAAGAAAACTTGAGACTAAATACATTCTCCAATTAGATAGTAAACGACCTAATGGTTTAAATCTTACGGAAGATATGTATACATGTTTACACTGAGGCCTCCAGAATTAGAACTAATGCTACTTAGTCATGTTGCAAAACTACACTGTTGTAATATATGAATTTTAGACGGTTTTAACTTTTAATTGTTATTTATTGTTTTATATTTCATGATTATTTAAAAACCCGAAACAACAATTTGCACATGATATCATTGTACTGTATGCACTGTATATGCTGCTATGTAATTTGCACGTAGGTATCCACTCAAATTTACTGAATTCCTCTAACTCTTAGTCATTAACTCTTGCCTTCATGATTTAGAGTATCAATTGCAATTTGATGCAAAAACCAGCAGTGAGGTTGGTTCCTCTGTGATCAAGTCTGGGCTCAGTCTGATCCAGAGGAACAAGTCCAGAATGACTTTTAGACTCATGTTCTTTTTAATAGCACTAGCACCATGCACTTTATTTTATGAGCACTATTTTGGGTATATGTCACTTAGGTTGGAAGTTATACATAGGGATTTATCCCGTGATTGTAATCTTCCTTTGACTAGTAATTCAATAGTGGCAATTCAAAACCCTGATATTCAAATGTTTACATATGGATTATATGTTTACATTTTTGGCTTCATATTGCACATATACAAAAATCTTTAGCAATTTATAGGGAATTGATATTGTAGATATTTATATATGTATTAATTGATTTTAACATATATTTATATCTCCGCAAAAAGCCTTTATTTAAATTGTCATGTTTTAAAGTATGCATTGCTTTTCCACGACGACATAATATGTGTTTTACTAGTCTTTTTTTTATGTCCAACCCATGTGATGTAATTGAAATGTGGCACTAGCACTTTAAAAGAGAATTAGCACTACCTTCACGTTGTCATGTGATCAAGGCTCGTTGTGAGCAGAAACGTTATGGCGACAGCACTGAAATAAATCCGGCATCTACCATCTTGTGGTCCGCGTCTGTTCTTGCCCCACGTCTGGGGGAAGTGGCAGCGTGTGGGGAACGGAGTTTGTGCATATATATATATATATATATATATATATATATATATATATATATATATATATATATATATATATATTAACGCTCCAATCACACCTGCCTGTCGCACTCAGAGGCTGGTGCCTGCTTGTCGGGGGTGCACCCGACATAAATATCAGCTCCAAGGATCCCTCACCGCAATCATGCGGAAATCAGGTAGCAGCACTCACAGGGTTGATTCACAATCTTTTATTATTTCAAAAGAACGCACTTTCGGCACTCGGCCTTCTTCAGTAATGAAACGTAAGTCGCGGCAAACATCATCCATTTAAAACCATCACGTGTCATATCAACATAGAGGTAGGACTCGATGAGGAAATATTAGCCGCCATCTTGGAGTGGGTTCAGTACATAGATTACAATATTGTAAACTCAATAAAATGCAAACCGCCTAAGATAATTCATAAATATCTAAGGACAAAATAGTTCACATTATCGCTCAGTAATGCAGACCATGAATATAGCGCCCAGAATGGGCATATCTAAATGTAATCATATCCATATAATGCGTAAACACCTGCAATCAGACCCGCGCCATTGGTGCTATTATCCTGCCCAGGATGGGCCAATGTCTCCTCAATCAAATTAACGTGATCCATACAGTACTTCAACCAACAAAGTATATCACATATCCCAAATCATATGTAACATTAAACAATTCATCATAGAAGATAAAAGGCAAAATTCATGATTAGACAACCTCAATCATATTTTCTATTCCAGTCATATTAGATGAACAGCCAAGTCCTCATGCATGTTAAGACCCATAGGCATTTTGCTTTTGTTGTCACCAACGGATAAGAGGGTAAGTCTTTCTTTATAACATTATCTGTCACTTACCCTCTTATCCGTTGGTGACTTTTAGGAAAGCAAGAGCATTGAAAGACTATCTTGTTCACAGTCACCATGAAGAGTTTAAACCCAAACCCAAGTCAGAACCCATGAAAGGCTTTTTTCCTTGTGGTCGCTGTAAGGCGTTTAAAGTGAGTAAACGTATTGTACAATACAATGTGCCAGGGGTGAAGAAACCTAGAAAAATACAAAAATTTCTCACTTGTACCACGCCATATGTTGTGTATTGTCGGCAGCACAACAAATCCAGTGAAATTGAGAATTTTAGAGCACCAAAGAGCGATCCAGAATGCGGATGTGAGTTATCCTGTGGCTAGACATTTTGATAAAGAGCATGCACATAACAGGGATCTGTTATCATACTTTTGTCTAGATTCTGTCCCCTTCAGTGTGAGAGGGGGTGACAGATTACAAAAACTCAGGCGACATGAGTCGCGATATATAATCCATCTGCAAAGTAAAATGCCTATGGGTCTTAACATGCATGAGGATACTGAACCCACTCCAAGATGGCGGCTAATATTTTGTCATCGAGTCCTACCTCTATGTTGATATGACACGTGATGGTTTTAAATGTATGATGTTTGCCGCGACTTTTGTTTCATTACTGAAGAAGGCCGAGTGCCGAAAGCGCGTTCTTTTGAAATAATAAAAGATTGTGAATCAACCCTGTGAGTGCTGCTACCTGATTTCCGCATGATTGCGGTGAGGGATCCTTGGAGCTGATATATATACATATATATATATATATATATATATATATATATATATATATATATATATATATATATATATATATATATATATATATATATATATATATATATATATATATATATACGTAATATCAATAAAAAAAATACAATATTTTTACCGTAGGATAGCGGAAAGGGTAACATTTACTATTACCACTCCAGTGATTGCAACAGTAGGGAAAGCGTTGGATAGCGTACGGGTAAAAATTACTATTCCAACTCCAGAGAGTGCAACAGTAGGGAAAGCGTTGGATAGCGTAGAGGTAAAAATTACTATTCCCACTCCAGAGAGTGCAACATTAAGGAAAGCGTTGGATAGCGTAGAGGTAAAAATTACTATTCCCACTCCAGAGAGTGCAACAGTAGGGAAAACGTAGGATAGCGTAGGGGGTAAAAATTACTATTCCAACTCCAGAGAGTGCAACAGTAGGGAAAGCGTTGGATAGCGTAGGGGTAAAAATTACTATTCCCACTCTAGAGAGTGCAACTGTAGGGAAAGGGTTGGATAGCATAAGTGTAAAAATTACTATTCCAACTCCAGAGAGTGCAACAGTAGGGAAAGTAAATACTTTATATATACATTAAAATAAATTAAATATTATTACCAATTACTAATTAATTAAAAGTAATTAACTATTTTATATAATATAATAATTAATCAATTAAAAATACAAATAAAAATTAATTATTCAAAACGATTACCTATTAATACAAATTACTATTAAATTACTTCCCATCCTATTCCCCTACAAACCCACAACTCGCAACATAAAATAAATTAATACAATTAACATAATTATCAATTAATTAATTAATTAATTATTTAAAATAAATTACCAATTATATTTTATTTAATTACCAATTAAATATTGTAATACCAATTAATTCAAACTAAATACCAATAAATACATTTAAAAATTTAAATAATTATATTTAAATTACTTCCCACCCTTTCCCCTATAAGCCCACAACCCGCTAATAAAAATAAATTCATAAAATTAACGTAATTATCAATTAATGAATTAACAAAAATAAATTACCAATTATATTTTATTTAAATACCAATTAAATATTTTAATATATATCTATTCAAACTAAATACCAATAAATATATTTAAAAAATTCAATAATTATAAATAAATTACTTCCCAACCTATTCCCTATAAACCCACAACCCGCTACAGATTTTTTTTTTACTTAATTAGCAATTAATCAGTTGATTAAAATTAATTACCAATTATATTTTAATTAATTACCAATTAATAATTAATTAACAATTAATTCAAAATAAATACCAATAAATAAATTAACATATTTAAATAAGTATAATTAAATTACTTCCCACCCTATTCCCCTATAAACCCACAACCCGCTACAGAATTATATTACGCAAAAATAAAATACCATAAAATAATTAATTAAAATAAATATACACTTTTCACACATATACTAACATAAAAAATACATTAAAAAATTAGATATTATTAAAAAATTAATATTAACTTACCTCAAATTCGATATTTTTGTTGTCTATATTCTGTCCATTCTATATTTTTGTTGTCTATATTCTGTCCATTCCATATTTTTGTTTTCTATACATTCTATATTTTTGTAGTCTATATGCTGTCCATTCGATATTGTGTGCATTCTATATTTTTAATTCAATATTAATGCTATTCTATTCTATATTTTTGTAGTCTATATTCTGTCCATTCGATATTCTGTCCATTCTATATTTTTTATTTGATAATAATGTAAATCGATATTAAAAACTCGATATTTTGACTGTATACCATATGTATCCATACTGGAGATGGTCGGTGAAGCCTTTCCACCAACCAGCCCCCTGGCATAGACGTTTATTAATATAAGCTCAGGTTCATACGTAAGGGTTATTTTAATGTTCTGGATATCCGGATTATCAATCACTGGATCTTCTGACCCAAATGGTTAAACCACCTGATGGGCGCCCTTTCGTGCTAGCACTTGCAGGCTTACCAAACGCCAAGTAACCTGGCCGAAAGATCGTATCCAGAGACCAAGTGTTTTGGAAGACAACAATGTCGTAAGAATCTATAAAATTAGACCAGTCAGAGGATCTAGTCTTCGATAGCAGACCAGCAATTTTCCCAGATAAAATACTTAATGAGCTGGGGGATGAACCTTCACCTTGTTCGATCGGAACCAAGTCCTCAGAAATCTGTGACCCACTATCTGTTGCTAACAGAAGGTTTGGGTCCATCGCATGGGAAGTATCATGGCGAGTAGGGATATTCTCTGTCATAGATGGATCTACAGGTGTCAGTCAGTCACAGCCATCTAGGCCAGACAATGGGGCAAATCGGTTGGCTAGGTTTAGATCAAAGGGATGGCCTAGGACCCTATGATGGGTACTATGATAGTCACTGTGAACCCTCCCTCCGGGCAGGGAATTATAATGGGGTCTGTAGAAAAATCCTAAGGGAAGGAGAGATATTTCCCGGACAATGCCCTATATTCCCACTCCCTAAACACTCCATTAAGAGTCTGACTACATGCTCAATATTGAAGTTGGCGACTACACAGTCACCCTCCGTCCTTACTGGAATATCCAACCCATAGCGAACTTCTCACCATTATAAGTTGATTGCAAATATCCCAAACCCATACCCCTGCTTCCTTCAATTGGGCATTAAGTAAGGCATTGTTTTTGCCATTAACTGGTCTGTAGATTCGGTCTGGCCAACATATGGGGTAGGTACATTCCTCATAACCACCACCAATTGGGCGGTGGCAGGTGGGAGATGTAAACCCTAGAATCGTTTCTGGTTAGATTGTTGACCAATCCAAAGTGTGTTACTGGAAAGTCACGACCAGTACCCCCAGGGGCAGTAATTGAATGGTTATCTAAACCAGTCATAAAGTTGTTTTGTAAGGTATTTCTAATTAACCTAGCACAAGATCTATCTACCTCCACCTTGGGAGTACTCGGGATAAGCTGGGCAAATTCACTAGATGTATTCCCCACCTCACCCGCACCACCTCCCTGGGCCACTGCTCCAACATTGGAAGTAATGACCACTCCTCCATTCCTACTAGATAATAAAGGCAATGGGTTAGTTGTTGGAGGGATGGCGGATGGGCAATTAGAATTTGTGGGGTTACATGTCAGAGTAGGTGCCATTTCGGAAGGCCGGTTATTTTCCCCCATTGAGGCCAAGATTGAACCAAAATTAGACACAGCAGAAAGTTCAAAGTTTGTTTGTTTCTCATCAATTATAGTCAGCCTCTCAAGTATTGGAGCTAAGGATGCCGAAATAAGGGCCCCCATTCTAGACCATAACCTCTCTTCAGTTTCAAGCGCGGATGAGCCAACTGGTTCCATATTTTGATTGCCAGATATAAGAGTGGTAGACTGAGGCTGAGTTGTCGTTAGGGGTATAGAAGTTACCGACCCACCATTCTTGTTTGTTTTGGGCATCTTAGCATTTTTTTGCCTTTGGGGTCCCCCTCCTCGTTTCCTCTTTATTGCTGGCTCCGGTAATTGTCCCAAGACTTGAGACTTCGGTTTGGGCACAGATCTTGTGATAACACTTTGAGATGTAGTGCATACTGGGCCCTCTTGGACCGGTTCAGGAATAGCAGGGCTAGTTGGTAACTCCATTATTGTAGAAATATCCAACGGAATAGATGGAATATGGCTAGAATCTCCTGCAGAGTTGGGGGAATCTAGGCCTGTGGCCAGGCAGCGTTCGGGCGAACATGCAGACATCAATCCGCCCACTGACAAACATTTGGTTCGCAGGGGATCAAGAGATAAATGGCGCTCAGTCAGGGCAATTTCATGGGCTAGGACAGACCTGGCTCTAATTAAAAATTGGTCCAGAGTCCTGGGCACACTTCCGCCCGTAGGAGCGTTTTTCCCCCCTTCCTTCCTGGGAGTTCATCATTAATTAGGCAAGATAATTGAAAAAGTCCGGAGGATTCAAACCTAGCAAGGGGCACAACAAGCAATGAAGACTGACCTTAAAATGCTGCAGAATTTAGAGGGGGAGCCCAGCCTGGCATCAAACATCCTCAAACGGGTTCAAACGGGCCCGCCCTTGGCTCGGGTTTCGCCCGGCGCGCCCGTGCGTTTCCCGCAAAGCGGGAGCGGCGAGGGGTTATATAGCAGCAGCAGGCGGGTTCAGGTGCCGAGGCAGGTGTGGTCCCAATGCAGCAGGCTACCTGGGACTTGCAGTTCCGTGTCAGACAGCGTCCGTCCTCCTCAATAAACAAAGCGAGAGCGGCGGGAGGTTTTGTGGCAGCAGCAGGCGGGTTCAGGTGCATAGGCAGGTGTGGTCCCAATGCAGCAGGCTCCCTGGGACTTGCAGTCCTTGTCAGACCACAGCTGTCCTCCTCAATAAACAAAGTGGCTCCCTTTCAGATGAGGCTTGCCCCATGTGAATGGACAAATTGCTGGAGTTGCATCACTTTTGTGTCACACTCCAGCAATGCGTCACTTTTACGCTATACATATACGTCCAAAATACTGACATATCTGTAACTTCTTGCAACATGATGCGTCATACAGTAAATATGACGCATCAATCATGCCGCAAGGAGGGCGCACTGAGAAGTGACGCATCACTGCTTTCATGCAGCGATGCGTCACTTCTCAGAAATGAGGCCCAAAATATTTTGTTACATGGGATGCCTTCCTTTAGAGGCACTTCGTAGGAGTGTATTTGCATTTTCTGAATATTCCATGAAATTGTAAACGGTACAGGACAATGATATGTCATGGACATGCACGGTTTGCAATCAATGTATTGCTCTTTGACCACTGTGGCTGGAAATACTGCACTAGTATTCTCACAGCTGAAATTAACTGCATTGAGGATATTGGTAATTCCAGGAATGCTGCGGTGTTCCGGGTTGAAGCCTCAGAGTTTCCTTCATAATGGGTAATGGAAAAGAAATCAGTTACTTCACCTCATTGCCATGGTGAGTCTGCATTCTGGGGCATTTTCCACCCGAATATTTCTTCAGCGTTTAGTTGGTGTAAGGTCCAGCTGGAAAACACAGGGATCCTGTTATTCCTGCATCTCTTGGAACCCAGATTCAGTTGGTAATTTATGCATTCAGAATGAATCCACGTTGCCCACATTTTTTTACAGCAGTTTTATATATCGCAAATTCGACCCGAAGGTATTGGAGCGCTTTTTCGATATGGGGGCCTATAGGTATAAAGCTTATATAAAAATGGCAGTAAAGCGCCACCCGCAGCATTCTCTCAATTTATGTTAGAGTTAACTGATTTGGTAGAGTCAGTGGTAAACAGACAAAATATCGACTACAAAATATCAAATGGACATAATATCGAGTACAAAATATAGGCTGGACAGAATATCAAATGGACAGAATATAGACATCAAAAATATTGTTTTGAAGGTAAGTAATGTAATATCGAATCTTAAAATATAGATAGTCAAAATATCGAAGTACATAATATAGGTTAAGAAAAATATCGAACTTTTAATAATATCGATTTTTGTATAGTGTATTTTATGTGTTAAAAGTGTTTATTTATGTTATTATGTAATTTAAGTAATGAATTTAATGTTATTTAAATTTTGCGTAATTTATTCTGTAGCGGATTGTGGGTTTATAGGGGAATAGGGTGGGAAGTAATTTAATTATAAATAATTAAATATGTAAATGTATTTATTGGTATTTGTTTATGATTAATTGTTAATTATTTTTTATTTTGTAATTAATTACATTTTAATTGCCAATTAATTTTATTTAATTGATTAATTGATAATTATGTTAATTTAACTAATTTAATTTCTGTAGCGGGTTGTGGGTTTATAGGGGAGTAGGGTGGGAAGTAATTTAATTATAATTAATTAAATATGTTAATTTATGTAGTGTAATTTAATTATAATTAAATAAAATATGTACATTTATGTATTGGTGTTTGTTTATAATTAATTGTTAATTAATTTTTATTTAGTAATTCATTACATTTTAATTGCCAATTAATTTTATTTACTTCATTAATTGATAATTATGTTAATTTAAGTAATTTAATTTCTGTAGTGGGTTGTGGGTTCATAGGGGAATAGGGTGGGAAGTAATTTAATTATAACTAATTGCATATGTTAATTTTTTTGTCTATTTATTAGATTTTAATTGTTAAGTAACTGTTTAATTACTAATTAATTAATTGTTAATTTGTAATTAATTCGTGTTAATTGATAACTAATTGCAATGATTACATTAAAATAGTATTTGTAATGAATTCATTATTATATTATATTAAAGTGGTAATTACTTTTAATTAATTTTTTTATATATATTAATATATATATTTTTTTAAATAATATATGAAATATCTACTTTTCCTACTGTTGCACTCACTGGAGTGGGAATAGTAATTTTTACCCCTACGCTATCCAACGCTTTCCCTACTGTTGCACTTTCTGGAGTGGGAATAGTAATTTTAACCCCTACGCTATCCAACGTTTTCCCTACTGTTGCACTCTTTGGAGTGGGAATAGTATTTTTTACCCCTACACTATTCAACGTTTTCCGTACTGTTGCACTCTCTGGAGTTTTACCCCTACGCTATCAGACGCTTTCCTTACTGTTGCACTCTCTAGAGTGGGAATAGTAATTTTTACCCCTACGCTATCGAACCCTTTCCCTACTGTTGCACTCTCTGGAGTGGGAATAGTAATTTTTACCCCTACGCTATCCAACGCTTTCCCTACTGTTGCACTCTCTGGAGTGGGAATAGTAATTTTTACCCCTACGCTATCCAACGCTTTCCCTACTGTTGCACTCTCTGGAGTGGGAATAGTAATTTTTACCCCTACGCTATCCAACCCTTTCCCTACTGTTGCTCTCTCTGGAGTTAGAATAGTAATTTTTTACCTCTACGCTATCCAACGCCTTATCTACTGTAATTTTACACTTCCGCTATCCTACGGTAATAATATTGGATATTTTTTAACCATATTATGTTACTATATATATATGTTTTAACAAATATGATATTAAGAATTGTTTTTTATAACTTTCATTAATTATTTAATTATTATAAGGTAATTTAAGTATTTTAAAGTATATTTTAGTAAATAATTGTTATTATTATTTTAATTTAACATTGTTTTTTATAAAGTCGATATTTTTACAAACTATATTTTTGTAAACAATATTTTTTACTCAATATTTTTGTACTTACCTGTTTGTAGAGACAAAGTCGATATTCTGTCTGGCGATATTTTGTCACCGATATTTATGGTAGTCGATATTATGTCCCTCGATATTATGTCAGTGATCCATAGTCAATTGCAGTAGCGGTCGGCAGTAGGTGTTTCTATAGGGCGGTGACGTGGGCAGGAGGAGGGGCAGGGTGGGGGTAAATAATGTATGGATTACGGAGTTTTACAGGTAAGTAAACATTTAAATACATAAAATGAGTTTCGTTGCGCGCACTGCATCAAATGTGATGCAGTGCGCGCAACGAAATTCGTTTTATGTATTTAAATGTTTTCTTACCTGTAAAACTCCGTAATCCATACATTATTTCCCCCCACCCTGCCCCTCCTCCTGCCCACGTCACCGCCCTATAGAAACACCTACTGCCGACCGCAACTGGTCAGTTGGTAAATGATTGTCTTTTTGAGAATGCAGGGCCATATTATCAAGCATGGGCGATACATTATCGCCGCTTTTATCGGCAGGAAACTGGCGATAAAGCGGCGATATTGGACTTGATAATAGGCCCTTGTGAATTCCCATAGAAGCCCAGGTTAACACCAGAACCTGGGATTCTATGGGAATTCACAAGGGCATATTATGAAGCCCATTATCCCCGCTTTATCTGCTGTTTCCTGCCGATAAAAGCGGCGATAAAGTATCGCCCATGCTTGATAATATGGCCCGCAATTTTATGAATCAGAGATGTGCGAGGTTCTTTTTTCCAGTGGAATAAAAACTGCTACTGGTTCAAGTGCTTAATTTAGGACATGGAGGGCTTACGTCAGGCTAAATCATAACAACATGTTTTTTTTTCCAACGCGCCACGGGCACCTGTCAAGTAACCGACGTACACTAGCCTGTCAAAGGCTTGTTTAGTCATCTTTCCGACGTCTTAGTAAATGCTAAAAGATTAAAGTGTCTCAGACACATTACCCTTGTAGTTTAGCTTCACATATCCGGCAGAAGCGTGTACAATCTGTCTCTCGGTTTCCTAAATTCACAGATGTGACTGACTGCAGCTTCTGCGCCTTAACAGTGATCTTTTAGACCTTTATTCATCTTTTTTAGGTCTTTAATCATTTTCTGAAATGTGTGGTGATGCCATGGCTTCTGGCAAAGGCAGTTCATGTATTCAGCAATTCACTTTCCACAACACTCTCTAGCAAGTAGCAAATGCTCATGTTTCTCTTTTATTTTTAAAACTCCCATTTACTACATGCTATCAGGCACGAAATAACCCACGAAGGATGCCCACTTTGTCATTCCTCCACCAGACAGCGGAGGAGGGTTTTAGATAAATACTTGTTGCTAAGCCAGCAAAAATGATTGCATAAAGATCAGCCGCGGAGAGAATGTTGAACAGAAACAAAACATGCTGCTGCCAGTAATGTATTTGCAAATATTGATATTTACTGATGGGTCATTGTTTTAGTGGCATCACCACATCAGGTAGCATCCAAAAAATGTTCCCTTGCTGGCCAAAATGGTAGCCCCCCTGAATAATAAAACTGACATTGAAGTGGTGGTATAATATATAGGAGGAACAAGTAAACTCAAACGGTCCTTTATTTCGCACGAAATACTTGAAATTGCTTTATCACATGTTTCCATTGACTCTGAGTTTACGAATATGTATATCCCTTTCATATGAAACTGCCAGGTCACACCTGCTCTTAATGATTCTAAAAGAAAAGTGGTATTGACTTTGGTCACGTGTTTTTTTGTGGTTTCCATTAAACATGAACTTTGTGATAAAGGTAGATTAACTATAATTTATGTGTTTTGGAGGTTGAATTGCTTTAAAAAAAAAAGTTAACTCCGCAAAGAGAATAGTGTGTATATAAATAAACCTTGAATTAATATGATGAAAACTGTCGAGTTTTACAGGAAACATGCATGTGGAGAGTTAGTGGGATGTGCTCCAGGAAACATATGTATGCAAGAAATATTTCAGTATTTCTTTGTAGATCCTTGTCAGCCCACAAGTCTACACAGATCGTCATCTCCACCCTCGGCATAACGAGTGTTGCTGAAGGTCCATTTGCCTGTGGGACAGACGCATTTTTGAAAACGGTGACTGCCTAGAACGGCTCCGCGTGGCTTAGCTCGTTCGTCATTTATTGTCTGACATCAGAGTCGCATAGGTAGGGGTTGTTTCTAAATATAGAATAGAAGCAATGGCCTTGAATCTCATCGAGTTTCGTTCTGGCGCCTGGGGAGCATCGCTGTTGTCCCTGTCGTGTCTGCTGCGCGGAGCATGTCTGACTGAGCAAGCACAATATGCACAGTGCAGCCTCCTGATGCGCGAAAGGCTGCAGACCTGTGGTGGACGGGTGGCCATATTTGTTTGACCACTGGCTGCTTAATTTGTAAAAGAATGAGTTACTGTGCCCAAAGCTCTGTTCAGGCGGTTCTAATAAAAATCAATACCAAGCTTGCATAATGTTGAATTCACCTCAAGCCTCTTTAATCCACCGCCAGACTCTTTATCTCAGTTTTGCCAGTCCCAGGTTTCTTCCTTTGAGCCGGTTTTAATTCTATTCCTCCTCCTTTCCTGTGTGTATTTTTTCTCTCTCCGGCTCATGCTCAATATCTGGTTATGAAAAATGAGAAGTGCCCCCAAGAAAATGTGCAGTGGGCACCTTCGTCAACCAACAGCTCAAATTAAGCACTGACAACTGGCAGTGTCTCCACTGGGGAGCTAGAGAGGCTGGGAACCATGGGCCTCATTTATGAGAAATGACGCATCGCCGCAAGCAGCGATGCGTCACTTCTCAGTGCGCACTCCTTGCGACATTCCTGATGCGTCATTCCTGATGTGTAATGTATGACGCATCATGTCGCAAGGAGTTACAGATACGTCAGTATTTGTGACGTATCAGTAAGCACAAAAGTGACGCATTGTTGGAGTGTGTCACAAAAGTGATGCAACTCCAGCAATGCGTCCTTTCACATGGGGCAAGAGGGCCTGCATCATTCTTACGCCTGCTGTGAGGCAGGGACAAGATTTTGACGCAACAGCGTCCTAAAAGTGACGCAGTGAAATCTCATAGATTTCACTGCGTCACTTCTACAACCCTTCCTTACGTCAATACGCCCCCTTGCATACATTATACCTGGAACAGGTATAATGTGGCGCAGGGGTTTACAAAGTGACGCATCTACCTAGATGTGTCACTTTGTAAATATGGCGCAACAAGGCACATTTTTTACGCCACTGGTGCATCACAAAAAGTGACGCACCGGCGGCGTAAAAGTGACGCACAGCCTCATAAATGAGGCCCCATGCCTTTGTTGTGCATTTTGATCTGCCCCAAGACAGAAACCCCCTGAAGATCCTAGCCGCAAGTGCTCTTTTTAAATGCATAGACATTTTGTTTTCCTTCCTCTTGTAAAGAAAATTTCAGTTAGTTGGAATTGCGTGAATTTGAAGGGAGCACAGCAAAGGCGTACCGGAGTAAATGAAATACTTACCACACTTGTTTCTTAAAATGTGATTTGTAGTTTCAAAAGTCCATATTCTCTAGTATCCCTGCTGCAGGAACCTGTATTTGCTATATAAGTGTTACGTGATCTTAATTGTCTAGGTTTTAAACCATAACAGATATCAGTCAAATTTACAGTGTATAGATACGATGATCTCAAAACATTGTTGCTGCAGTCTGATTTACAGTTAATAGTTAAGGCTGATATTCTGCCATTACCTTACTGGCATCTTCTACTTCAAATTGCTGGCACACAATAGCTTGAAAATGTGAAGCAAGCTTCTAAATGACTGTCAAATGAGGCATTTGAGGTTTTACATCTCTGTAGCACCATTCCGGTTCAGGACAAGAGTCTTGTCGTCAGGCAATACAGAACAGAATTTCTATACTAGTGTTTGGGTCAATAGAACTCTCATACAGTTGTGTTGGTAAAAGGCATTGTTAGACCTGTCATCCTTGGTCTGGTCTTCCCCCAAACCATTTGTCTTCACCCCTCATGTTTTCGGAATGCCATTTTTATTGACATTAGGCCTCTGTGCATTACTGCTAACCACACTGCTACAATGCTTGTGCTTTCTCCTTAAAACATGGTTCAGTTGGTTTGCACCTGTTTGGCATATTTAATTTACTTACACGTCCCTAGTTTATGGTACTACATGTACCCTGAACCTATATATTCATTGTGCCACCCTCTAAGGTACCACTTTAACATATTTCCCCCGCCTGCCATTGAAGCCAGTGGTGCAGTTTTTAAACTGGCAACTCAACCTGGCAAAATAAACATTTTACAAAGACCTAAAACATCCTTTTTAATACATAACAATTACCCCTTGGGTGGGCCCCAAACATCTTATGGGCAGGGTGCTTTGTAATTCAAAAGCATGACATGTTTAGTTTGGTTTTTCATGTGCTAGAAGTGTAAAATTCCCAAATGTCATTTTTTTTGCTACTGCAAAGCCTATCCCTCCTATTGGATAACATTGGGTTACCTTAATAAACTTAACAAATGCTAACTGTTGATTTGCAACAGATAGGTGTGTCAAGTTTGCACTCAAATGAATTGTAATTTAAAATCCTCTTTAATGGTGAAGTTCAATTTTATATCATCATTTTGGAAATGCTACTTTTTGAAAGTTGCATTTTCTTGTCCTAATCATTTTGTACCTGCTGCCTGTGACCTGGGTCACATGACTGTGAATAGCCTAACTGTTTGCCTTTATGTATTCCTCCCACACAGTGAGATAAATGGGGACTAGTTGTTGGCAGGATGGGCAATACTTCCAGAATGGGTGGGGTGAAGTTGTTCCTTGCCCTACGTATATTTCAAACACCTACCTCCAGCACTCACACAAAGGAACCTGACATTAGTCTTATGTCACTCCCTGAGACACTGCCTACTACCTTGCCCTGCTGCACTCAACTTTACCCTGGACTTTTACTCAGAATTACTTCTAAGTCCAAATGTACACAGAGACAGGGTCCAATCCGCCTCATGTATCTAAACCTTGCTCCATCAATGCTGTCCCTAATGTTTGACTTTGCCCCGGTCTTGGACAACCAGATATTTACTGTTGGCACTTTGATCGTTTAGCTGACAGATGACACTAAAAACTTCTAAAATAATTTTTTAAGTTCTACTGATTGGATTAAATTTGATTGGGTATCATTTCATCATTAGGATTTTCTCTTTGTTTTTCTAAATAGGAGTTAGATTTTTCTTGTGGTTTTTTTTTCAATTTATTACTGTTTTTGTGCTGCATAAATACTTAACACAGTGCCTCTAATTTAAGGCAGACTGCTTCTGTGCCAAGCTACCGGAGGGATAATCATAGGTTAAGTTAGTGACTTTTGTTGTTCACCCTGGCAAGGACTGTGGTCGTTGCTTAAGTAGGGTTTCCACTCCCTAAACCAATAACCCAATTTCTTATAGCTATGATCCTGGAAAAGGAAATAGATCACAACCATGGATATATGAGGTGGGGAAGCGTGGTGATTTTATTAGAATTGGACAATGCTGTATCTTCAATATCTCTGCTGCTGTTTGGATTGGGCCTGGCACAGAAGGTCTGAATTGACATTGTAGTCTTCAGAACCAACTCATTGCTGGCGGTGCAATGCATCTCTGATCTAGGTCCTCACATCTCTTGTCGAGGGCAGCTCGATGAGGATGCCAGCCTCAGCATCGCAGCTCTTCGGAACAGGTGCATCGCCAGCTGCTCGCCGAATCCTCGACACCCAGACTTCGCATAGCAAGCCCAGTTGACACAACAGGGCCTCGCTCCACAGCTTCACCTCATCTCAGAACTGACTGTACAATGCTTATTTGACTTGGATCCACGCAATGCTCCTCAACCAGGATTTAAGGTACTTTGTTCAGTGGGCCTAACCTGGTCCCTGTAGCTGGGCTGCACTCCATCTCGGTCGGCCTGAACTTGTGAGTGTGTTCCAGTCCTGTGCGACCGGATATCCCTTGTTGCCACTTTTTATTTTTGGGCACTATTTTACCCTAGGAAATATACATTTCAATTCCTCTGGGTTTGCTCATTAGGTTTTTGCGGTTTTGGTCTTGTTTTAATTATAAATTTCTCTATTTTTCTAAACCTGGTGTGGGATCTGTTTGTGTGGTGTGTTCACTGCTTTTACTGTCTGAAGTGTTGCACAAATACTTTACACATTGCCTCTACGTTTAGCCTCACTACTCTGTGCCAAGCTACCAGAGGATGAGTACAGGCTGATCTAGGGTTTGCCTGCCTCTTATCCTGACTAGGCTTGTGGTTGCTGCTTGATTAGGGCTCATACCCTAGCCAATCAGTATCCCAATTTCTAGCAAATCTTATTTCATCAGAATAGCTTTCTCCAATGTAAGGCCTTATTTACAGATTAGTGGACTGTCCACAGTTTTAAAAGTAAATTATTGCTATTGCACATATAATAGGGCGAAGAAGCTATCGACCACTTTTTGACATTCCGCATGCTAAACTCTAAATAAGGTCCTTAGTTTAGTGACAAGTTAACCAGCTACCTAACAAACATACAAGAAATAGGAGTGAGAACATATTGCAAACTGTTCAATCTCCCTGTTATACCAAATGCACTCAACTGAAAGTTCTTACATGTCATCTAAATTCATTCTTCACTACCTGGTAGTGTCTTGGCCCTAACAAACTCTGATAGGTAAGTGAGGTGAATGAAAACAGTATTGGGGAGCACATCTAACCCCCCCAGCCTCTTATTGGTAGTGGAATGTTCATGCATGCTTCACTTGTCCATATGATTGACCTATGGTAAATTAGATGAAGAGTATAAACTAGAGTTTGGATAGACTAAACATAATTCAAATTTCATTAACACCTGACGTTTATAATCAATACAACATAATGCCCCATAACTACTTACTGTCTTTTCTTCATATCACGCATAAGATGGGATGTAACATAGTGTTACCAGGGAAAACACCAAGTTCCCTTGTTCTGTGAAGAGTGTAGGTTCATCTTGTGTACTTATCTTTTTTCCTCCTCTTATGTCCACTGTCCTTGAGTTATGTTGCTGAAAGAGCCTCTTTTTAGGGTAAGAGATGGGGGCCTCACTTGAGATCGCCCAGCGGAGAGGAGTGCAGGCGGGGCACAGGCTTACATCCCATGAACTGACCTGGTAGCCCTCTTTGTCTCCTTCACAAGTTGAGACTCCTGGGGCAGAGCATACATTTGCCACCCATATGTCCTTGATTTTCAAAGGGTGTTAGGAAGACAGGGGCCGAAGGACTGAATGTGAAAGGCGGTCATAAACTTTTATTTGGGTTTGAGGTAAACGTGGGACTGCCGGTGGCATATATTTGTTGAACTACTTCAGGGTTGCTCATATCGTAGTGCTTTCATATTCAAATAACCCCCCCCCTTGTATAGAACATCAAATTATAACTTCAGCAATATGCCAGAGTGTAAGGGTTTTCTGACATAATGTTCAGGAATGTTTTCTTTTTTTCATTTGATGAGTGTAGTTGCTGGCAATAAAATACTGTGGTCAATACCGTGCATTGCATTAAATTAAGCTACTGCCTCGTACATATCTAAGGGATAGACTGGTTTCATTTTCTTATTTTGACTTTATTCAGGAATTACAAAATGTTTATTATGCAGTATCAGGGTGGAGACATTTCCAGTATTGGACTCAAAGAGAATTCTGCTTTGCCTTCCACTGCACCGAGTACAATTTTTACTTGCACCTTTGCTCAGATATTGCTTTCATTCTTTAAAAAACGCACACTTTGCAATATAGCCGAGATACCCGCCACCCCCTCTCAACACAATCCCCAAAAGGAGTGAAACCGGAAACAGTTCTTGAAGTTTTGGAAGTGGGATGGAGTGACCATCCCGGCCGTATTTATTAAAACAAAAATTAAAACATTAAACGTTTCATGTTATGTACAATTTCATTACCATATTGCGATGTTTGGCTAACCTTAACAGATTCTCTAATACAGAGGTTCTCCTAGCCGAACTAGCAACCTACAAAACATTTCTTGACATATTGAAATTGTACAACCTAACGTTTAAGGGCCAACGGCAAGGTCATAACCGGTGTCAAGATCCCTAACCGGACTTACCCCTCCCACTTGGGATGGGCGACAGCACGGAGGCGTACCTCAAGTGCAACTACTACCAATTTCCCTTGACTTGACGGGGGCACCTAAAACTCGACGCCAGTTAAAGGTCGTTCGAATACTCGTGTGAGGTATCTAGAAGGTATCGTGGCCCTTATCCCAACCCCACACAACTTACCGCATCTGCCGTCGCAGATGTCACTGGCCCCGGGAAATTCCCCAGGAGGGGGCTGTAACCCCTCCTACAAAGGAAGGGGCCTTGACCGCCTTTCCTTTACTTCCGGCGACCCATCCTTAGAAGGGACCGCCTCCCCATTGAGGGGCCAATGGCCACCTCTCCCGAGCGCTCCCATCCGTGTTGGGTGACGCCCACTCATAGGGATCTACTAATTAGTGCTCACCGATCATGACCTTACCGCCTACCAGAATAAATACGACAGTGCAAATTAACCTAAGAATACATTGGCCACTATGACTGAAAGAGCATATATCAACATTCGACACTAACTGAATATCTTTAATGGCAAACATACTCAAAACGAACATTCTTTATTAACTCAAAATCAACATGGCACTACAACCTGGAAACGAAAACGAAACAAAATTAATCAACTTTATTATACACAACTGGCTGTCTTCAGGGGCTGGTGGGTGGGTCAAAATTGGCTCTTCGTTCTGTCCCGAGCTCACGTGCAGCGAGGAGGTGCAGCTTCAGAGCACAAGAACAAGAGGATGTCTTCTGGTCTTGCGTCCCTTTTTATCCGTCTTCAGGGCGGGCGTATACCCGCCCCTGCCTGCCCCTGAGGGCGTGGCTGGCTGCGTCGGTGTCTAGGCCAGCCCACTCTAGGGCGGGAACGAGCGCGCCCCAGCTACGCCGCTTCGGGCATACCAGCTGAGACGCGCCTCCCGCCCAAAATGGCTTCCCGGGGGGATCGAAGCACTCGGCCATAAGTTCGGGGGGACCGATTCGGTCGCCCCATCCATATAGCCGAGATACCCGCCACCCCCTCTCAACACAATCCCCAAAAGGAGTGAAACCGGAAACAGTTCTTGAAGTTTTTGGAAGTGGGATGGAGTGACCATCCCGGCCGTATTTATTAAAACAAAAATTAAAACATTAAACGTTTCATGTTATGTACAATTTCATTACCATATTGCGATGTTTGACTAACCTTAACAGATTCTCTAATACAGAGGTTCTCCTAGCCGAACTAGCAACCTACAAAACATTTCTTGACATATTGAAATTGTACAACCTAACGTTTAAGGGCCAACGGCAAGGTCATAACCGGTGTCAAGATCCCTAACCGGACTTACCCCTCCCACTTGGGATGGGCGACAGCACGGAGGCGTACCTCAAGTGCAACTACTACCAATTTCCCTTGACTTGACGGGGGCACCTAAAACTCGACGCCAGTTAAAGGTCGTTCGAATACTCGTGTGAGGTATCTAGAAGGTATCGTGGCCCTTATCCCAACCCCACACAACTTACCGCATCTGCCGTCGCAGATGTCACTGGCCCCGGGAAATTCCCCAGGAGGGGGCTGTAACCCCTCCTACAAAGGAAGGGGCCTTGACCGCCTTTCCTTTACTTCCGGCGACCCATCCTTAGAAGGGACCGCCTCCCCATTGAGGGGCCAATGGCCACCTCTCCCGAGCGCTCCCATCCGTGTTGGGTGACGCCCACTCATAGGGATCTACTAATTAGTGCTCACCGATCATGACCTTACCGCCACAGGCCCGGATAGTTGACCGGCTATCCGGGCCCCCCACCAAAACTCCTAGCTAAAGGTCATGTTCCAACGTTTTTAACCATGCTAAGAAGTCTCCTATGAGTAACTCATTTCCCACCCGAGACAAATGCACACCATCCCCCATATACATACTGTCATCATTAATACAACCGTGCGAGATAGAATGCAATGTCCTGGAACGGAACAACCTACTCATTTTGTTATTAAGTTTCCTAGCAGAATGGTTCAAAGCAGGGATCGAAATAGCCCCCCGCCACACTTTTCGTGGGATCATATGAGACCACGCAATTATGCACCCCGGAACTTTCCTCGCCAACCAACTTACGGTGGAAAGCATTGCCTCCAGGAGAAGTCGTCTACCGGTGGTGACCAAATCATTGCCCCCTAAATGTACTATGACTATAGACGGCGGTGACCTATTCCGCCCTAACAAACCCTCAAAGTAAGCTTGAAACTGGTCAATACAGAGACCGCCCCTTCCGTAGAAGGACATCCTGTACCCGTATTCCCCAGCTACGTGAATCATGTCACCTGCTTTGAATACGTCTGCGGCACGCCTCACGTATGAGTGGCCCACGACCCACACCTCCTTTTTCACAGCCGGTGATGTCTGGCCGCTGGCCCGGTGTTGGGTCGACTGCATAGTCCGCCCCGCCTCGAAGGCTTGCGTAACTGAAAACCAAACAAAAGACAAGAAGCGTGAGTACATTGTTACAGCTTCACAACATGTGCAACCGCACATACCTCTTATAACAATTGGAGGACCAACGCCCCACTCGTTTTACTTGTTCCACATTAAGACCCCTGGCTGCAGCTTCAGTGGCAGCCCCTATCCGAAAGGAATGGGTCCCAAACTCACCCGGGTCCAAGCCTGCTGCGGTAACTGACATCGCGAGCACCCGCTGAAACTGAAACTTTGTCAGTGGGGTGGCGTCCGCGTGTCTCAACATTGTCCCCCCCCATGATGCCACCCTTTGTGCTAGGTAATCCTCTAAACACCTCACCGGACACATGGAGGACCCTGGAATCCTGCGAATGACTATGCAGTCTCCCACCCCACTTTGATCGGTTTTTGACTTGACAAAGGATACCGTCATAGTCTCACCCCTGATCTGAACGTGTTCCCGGCACAAACCCCCCGCCACATCCCGCTTGCTCCTTGCCACCAGCTCACTTATCCTCATAGCCCCGTGAAATGCAAGCGTAAAAGCGGCTCGGAACAAACAGGCCTCGAACTGAGACGAGCATATGTCGGGGAGTGTGGCCAGCAACTGGGACAACCTATCCAGACCTATCGGGCGCCTCTCGTCTACTCTGCGACCCTCAAGGCGTTGCCACCCACGCAGCGCTTTTTGTACAGCAAAAGACGCTGTCGGGTCCTGGATATTATGAGCCCTGGCAACAAAGGAGATGGCAGCACGATGCCTCTGGGCTGTAGCCACCGACTTCCCAGCCTTACGCAAGGACATCAGAAAATGTACTACCCAATCCTCATGCCCCCAAAGTCCCCCTCTCTCAGTCCCCAAAAAGGCCAAATAAGCCCGAAACGCCCCTTCGTATGCCTTCCTCGTCCTTGGTGCTAGACTCTCTCCCACGAGGTAACGAAGTTCGGGGCACCGAGAGACCAGAGAGCTTCGGGAAAGGGTGCTGGCTCGGGGTCCGCTGAGGGAAGGAAACCCGAGAAAGCCTGCATTTGAAAACGAGACAGTGCATCAGCAGCCTGATTCATCACCCCCGGGACATGTTTTGCTCTGAATACCACGTTCAGTTGCATACACAGTAAGACAATTTCTTTAAGCAGCCTCAAAATCATTTTACAACGTGCTGCCTGACTATTAATGCATTCTACAACGGTCATATTGTCAGACCAAAATATGACAGAATGATTTTTGAATCCATCGGGCCAGGATCTGAGGGCCACCAAAATAGGAAACAGCTCAAGGAAAGCAATATTACTCGTCAGCCCCTCATCGTGCCACCATGTTGGCCACTTTTGTGCCGACCATTTTGTGCCGAAGATGGCGCCGAAACCCATGCTTCCCGCTGAATCCGTCCATAGACCAAGCTCTTCAGAGGACAAGGCCGGTTTGTTCCAGACGACTCGACCATTGAAATCCGCCAAAAATGCTAACCAAATACGCATGTCTTGGCGGACCTCGGCCGATAACCTCGTGCGATGGTGACCCTCCTTTAGGCCGACCATCGCCTGTGCAATCGAACGGGAGAAGGGGCGGGCCATCGGGATCACCCTTAAGGCAAAATTCAACTTCCCCACCAATTGCTGCAATTGATGCAGCGTAACTTTAGATGCAGTGATACACATTTGCAGGGCTGTCTTGAATTTCGATACTTTGGAAGCTGGTAAACGAAAACAACCCTCACTAGAGTCCAACTCGATCCCGAGGAACTCGAGGCAAGTCGTGGGACCCACAGTTTTACCTGGTGCCAACGGCACGCCAAATTGATTCATTAAAACACAAAATTCAGTCAAGGCCCGGGCACATTCATCATCCCCAGCGGCCCCAAGGAACAGAAAGTCGTCGAGGTAATGCATCACATTCCGAAAACCTGTTTTCTTCGTGTAAACCCATTGCAGAAAACTACTGAATTTCTCGAAATAAGCACAAGATATCGAGCACCCCATTGGCATACACCTGTCCATGTAATACAAACCTTGAAACATGAATCCCAACAAACGTTGGTCATCCGGGTATACCGGGAGCAAACGGAACGCTGACTCGATATCTGATTTCGCCATCAGTGTCCCGGGCCCCAGGCGATTCAAAATGGCTACGGCCTCATCGAATGATGCGTACCGCACCGAACACATTTCTGGATTAATTGCATCGTTTACAGAAAGGCCATGAGGGGCTGATAAATTGTGAATCAATCGAAACTCACCCGGGTCCTTCTTGGGGACCACCCCTAAAGGAGAACAAACAAAGTTCGGTACCGGGGGGACAGGAAACGGGCCGGCAACCCGACCTCGGGTAACCTCTTTCCGGATCTTATCCTGTACTACAGTAGTATGCTGCAAGACGGAAAGTTGATTTTTGCACGTCCCGACACCCTGAAAGTTACCCACCGGGATGCGGAAACCATATGAAAAACCGTTTCGTAGCACCCCAGCAGAAGTACGATCTGGGTATTCGCTGAGCCAGGGAATCATCGCCAGGGTATCAATCGGGGTTGGTAAAGGCGCCCCTCGGACTATATTAGACCTGTTTAGCGCCTCCTCTACCCCCATTTTCACCCAATTTGGCTCTGCACGAGGACTCAGGATGGGGTGCCCCACAACCACTACATTCGTGTTTGAACTTACAAGATCCCGGGGGCCTAGTACATTTGCTTCTGTTGAAATTGAAACAGAACCCCCTCCTCCCTGTATTACCGGCGGGTCTCGGGTAATCGTCCGTACCCGTACCCGACCGAAAGGGTGTCCCCCCATTTTGGCGGGAGGACTCACTAACAGCACTCCCCACCAATGGCACTTTCAACATTCCCGACTCTTTCATCTTATTCCATGTTAAAGAATCGTAACAGTCCCAGGTTAAACTTTTGTTATGCTCCATCGCTTTCCTGAAAAGGTTATCATAACAGAACCATTGGTTACCTTGGTGTGATGTCGAGTACCCCATAATTCGTGACTGATATACTGGAAATTCAGGGAGCAAATCAGGCCTACGTTCCCCCAAAATTGCCGTGAAAATTCCCCAAGCATTCCCCCAGTTACCAATATTTTCATTCACTTTAAAGGCGGCCATTTTTGCGCGCCAAACACTCGGATGCATCAGATCCTTTTGACCCTTAACAGTTTCGACCTCATAGTGATCAACGAGCAGGGAGAAAATGTTAACGTATTCCCCCGCCCAAATCTTTTCCTTTATTGGCAAAGGAACATGTTGCCCCAATCTTTCTCTACGAGAGGGTGTTGACTCATCCCTTGCAATCGGCAATGGCCGCTTACCTGCACCGGACGCAGCTTCCGTCCCTCGTGGCTTGTCTATCGCCGCATCCGGCGCGGGCACCTTGGCTGCCTCACGTTTCTCGCGCAACTGCTTTATGAGTGCTTGCGCTTCGGTAGCCATGGCGCCCCCATTACTGTCCCCCAACCATGCTGCTAACTGTGCCGCCAATTCGGGAGGCATATCTTCGGCAGCCGTCGGGGTGACTATCACGGGAATCGGATTCCCCTCAACCGGTACCGGGGCCGGTACCGGGGCTGGTGCTTCGAGCGGAGAACAGGGAACCGGGACGTCTCCCCCGACCGGCCCCCTTCTCGGCCTCTTTGGCTTCCCTCCGGCCGGTGGACGCCCCGATCCCTCCTCGCCGTCTCGCTCCGCCAACCGCTTCTTAATTTCGGACATGTCCTTCATGAGTGCCCGAACCAACTGGTCAGTCGACATTCCCTTTGCTCCTTTCTTGGGCATCCTTTCGACGAAGTATCTAAAAGACAAAGAGAGAGATTAAAATGCTCAAAATTGGCTCTTCGTTCTGTCCCGAGCTCACGTGCAGCGAGGAGGTGCAGCTTCAGAGCACAAGAACAAGAGGATGTCTTCTGGTCTTGCGTCCCTTTTTATCCGTCTTCAGGGCGGGCGTATACCCGCCCCTGCCTGCCCCTGAGGGCGTGGCTGGCTGCGTCGGTGTCTAGGCCAGCCCACTCTAGGGCGGGAACGAGCGCGCCCCAGCTACGCCGCTTCGGGCATACCAGCTGAGACGCGCCTCCCGCCCAAAATGGCTTCCCGGGGGGATCGAAGCACTCGGCCATAAGTTCGGGGGGACCGATTCGGTCGCCCCTTTCCATTATGCATGCCCTCAAAAGCCAAATATATTTTCTTTTTACTTATTCTTTTATTCTATTGTTCACTGAAATACTCTTAAAGACTGGTGAATAATTCACAAAAATTAGTAAATCCTCACTGTGGAAGGACTTCTACTAACAGCTGCAGATTCACAATTTTGGGATTCACAAACATTTCATGTGATAGGTCTGAAAAAGCTACACTAGCCACAGCTTTACGGATATTATAATGTGTTTGCCCTCATTTCACCTCTTCAATGGGAGTTATCGCGATGCATTCCTCAACAGTCATGGCAGAGAAATAGGCAATATTAAACCTATTTCTTCCTTCCAGGGTCTATATTATACGTTTTGCCCGGGAGTGCAAGGGGCATGTGCTCCCATTTTGCGCACCCTCGTGGCACAATGATATTACATAAGGGGCAGCAAATGCTTGTGTATCCCTTTCTGTAGCCCTGATAGTGACGACACACAAATAGAGCCAACACTATCACAAGAAGGCTTTCCCTCAGTTGCATGGGGAGAAGGCCTCTTGCAAATGAGGGAATCTCTTTGCCTCTGCACCCACTCTGTATTATGGACACGATCTCAGAGGGAAACATGCCCTTAGGAGATGCACTGAAAGTGCTCATCAAAAAGGTGCAAACTTTAAGTGCAACTGTTGAAGACGGCTCTCCCGAGGGAATTCCTGGTAGGCATAAATAAATGTATTATTCCATTACTTACCAGTAATCTTCATTAGTCAGATTTGTAGTCTTCCTCTTCTCAGTCATCACCACGTGAGTCATCTCCATCTATGTCAACAAGGTCTTTGGAGTCTTGCTGTGGAAAATCTCTGTCAGGTGCCGAGACATTTCCCATGGTTATAACTGGTACGGGGAGGAGGAGAAGGACGACGGAGATGAGGGGGTCATTTTCAGTTGTAAGTGGCTGAGGTACCTCGTGGGAGTGTGTTAGCGTTTTGTACGCAAGTGCCTTCCGTGCTTTAGATGTTACTACTTGGTGAGTCTACACTCACCGGAAGAGATATGCCACATCACACTTACATGCAAAATGGCGATGAAGATTGTGATACTCATTTGAAAGTGCAAGTGTGTTGACATGCAAAAGCCCAGTGCAAAGGCATTTGCAGACTTTGCGTGTTCTTCATAGTCTGCATTAAGTATGCAAGAGTTGTTAAAAAATACACTTCACTTTGCACACTTCTGGTCTTATTTAGTAATCCAATGTCACAAGATTGACAATTAGAACACGTTGTAGGCATTGCTGTCATTTAAGGTATCTGTAAATATGCGCACCACAGTGCCAGAGTTGTTATTTATCTCTGAAAACTCATAACTAATGTCTTTACAATTAATGATATCTTTACATTCAGACAGACGTACCTTTGTAGTCTTTTGTTCAGAATGTGATACAGCATCTCCAATCATATAAGAGACAGGCTGCCTGCTAGGTGACCTTCCAATGGCATTCATGAATTAATTCGACTTCTGTCTCCTGTGGCCCTGAACGCTGTCCATGCAATTTGACCAAAGCGTCAGCCATGAATGACATAGCTTCTCTTTCCACTCAGTGCTAGAGTTTGACAGTCACCTAATCCGTTGCATTTTTTAATTCCCAGTGTGCTTCCATTGCCCTGGCCGTCAGCAATGACATCAGCTCTTGCTATTTCTGATTTTTATTCCGGTTCGTTGCATTTGAACATTTTGAAACCTTTCTATTACGCTTTACTATCTCATACACGTCCACAGTTACTGCTGGTGGCCGCTCAGTAAATTCGGAGAGGGCCTAATTCCTACATAAACAGTGGCGTTTTGTCAAACCTATTCCTTTGGAGACATCATTTCACATTTTATTCAGAAGTATGGGTTTTGGAACCAATTCGTATGTGTTTGGTCTAATTTATTGTATATAAGATGTAGGACTTTCAGACTGCTGGGCAGGCCTCCACATATGTATATGTTGTCAATGAATATGTGGAAGCAGACCACAGAACCCCAAATTTTAATGCACTCCAAAATTTGGACCACCCCTTGGACCTGGGCACTTTATCACTGCTAACAAGTTCTAAAGTGCTTGTTATCTCTCCTTTAAATACAATAAAATTGGTTTACACCCATTTGACACATTTAATTTACGTAGAAGTGCCTAGTAAAAGTGTACTATATGTAGCCAGAGCCTGTAAATTGAATGCTACTAGTGGGACTGCAGCACTTCATGTGCCATCTACTTAAGTAGTTCTTTAAAACATGTTTGTTTGCTGCATAAATACCTTACACATTGCCTCTTAGGTAAGCTTTTATGCCTGTCTACCGGAGAGTTACGCACAGGTTACTTTAGTGACCTTTTGTGGCTCACCCTGACAAGGATTGTGGCTGTTGCTGGAGTAGGAAATCTGAATAATTCCATTTCCAACTGCACATCAAAGTCATAGGAAGTTACTAATACATTAGACAAAAGTCCCTGTAGATATTCATAAAATCTCAGTCAGGTTCATAAAGAACCCTAACAGCAACTCTGGTGAAAAAATTAAGAAGTCTTGGGACAAATGAACAAAGTCTCACGAAAAACAAGAAAAAGTCTCTTAACAAAAGAACAGAGTCTCTGGTGAAAAACGAAAGTCTCTGGTTCACCCCCCAAAATTGGGGGTTTTATACACATTTGAAGTATATATACAACATAATGGAAATCAGCTATCTCAGTAGGGCAAGATTACAGATACCACTACATTAAACAATTAAAATGTAAACCATCATTCATTCTAATGCAGTATTAAGCCCTTTCCTATGTAATTCTCCAGCAGCTTCTGCAGTGTTGGTGTCTGAAGATGCAGAATGTTAATAAAGACTTTCTATAACAATTGATACAAAAGCGAATTCTGTCCTTGGATAATCTGCACTACTTGGGACATGAAGAAAGATGTATTCATGATACATACACTCTATGAAAATAAACCGCTACATCACTGTGTCGTGTGCTCAGTTAAGACCGCAGAGATTGTGGGTAGAGTGACAAACTAAGGTGGGTTCAAATTCAGGACAGTGAGTGTAAAAATTCAGGACAAAGGTTCAAAAAGCAAAACAAAAATTCAGGAAAAATAGTCAAAAATCAGGACAAAAATGTAGTACAAAGGTAAGTTTTACAAACACATCAGAGGAGGTTGTGCAATAGTATGTAAGTAAGTAATAGACAACCAACATAAGTACAAGTCAAAATAAATGTGTATTAGATTGAGACAATCATGCACTTTATAGGCTTTCAGTATGTGCTCAAATTTGAGCAGCTTAGTAGGTCTTTCTGCAGTATTTCATGTGATCATAATCTACTTACATTGTTACTGCATTTGGTTGTGCAGCCTGGCAATTTGTTGAAGGACATGGTGATGTTTACATAGTTGAGGCATTATTGTAGGTCAAAAGGAGGCACTTTCTTTTATATACAGGAATTTTTCCATTGAAATAGCAGCAAAATGTCAACATGCAATTTTACTGATAAAATCTTATAGAGCGCAAGCAATATTGTGTGGAAATGGGGTTTCAGCAGCTATGTATAATTTGAACATCACCAAGTGTCTTGACTGTTTTGATACTATTAAAACTCTGTTTCCAGCACACTTCAGAATTGCATACAAGTGGTTAATTTTTGGTTTCCCAACTGCTGATATGTTTTGCAACATTTGCACAGTTCATTTTCAGCTTTTTAAAAGTTGGGTGTTAGAAAAAACTGACACTTTACAGCCTTTGGGGCATAGTTTCAAGGGGATATCACCACCACAACGTCACTTTTAGTGACGTTCTGGTGGCGATATGCCCTTCTTCGTATTTACAGAGCGGCTGTAAGCCACTTTTTGTGGCTTAACACCACCTTGTAAATAAGGCCCCTTTACACGCATCACTTAGCATGAAAGGAGCATGCATAACAGCTATTGCTTTTGACGTTGCCCCAGATTTACAAGGAGGTGTAAATCTGAGGCAAAAGCAGACATTAGAATGGCGAAACAAGTGGAAATACTTTTATATCTCCTCGTTTTTGCTTTTTCTATGTGTGCTGCATTCTGATGCACACATAGAAAGAGCAAAATGCCAATAATGATTGCTTATAAGTAGACAGGGGTCCCTTCCGACTGACTGAATTATTTTTAGAGCGCTATTATGCCGAGGCGTCTTGGCGCTGTAGGACGAAGGGAAGAAGCGATAGGTTAGGGCATCACAAAAACACCTGCACATAAACAATCATTAAATAATGACTATTTGCTACTTCTATGTGTGCTGCATTCTCAGCACACATAGAAGAAACACATAGCTATTGGTGTCCTGCACATAAACAATCATTCCCTGCAATGCAGGCACCCTTACACTATGGTTTAAAGGTTGGTACTAGGCAGCTACGTTTAGCACCATTGCTACGGAAAACATAGGGGTGCTCCGTATTCTTGTGAATACAGCGTATCCATACCTTTTGAAAATGTTGGAGCAAGGCATGGCCAAATTTGGCACAGGTCTACGCTCCAACATTTTCCCATAACTGTGACCCTTTGTTTCACATGCCCTTTACCACTGCAACAGGTCTGTCAGCTAGTCCACTTTAATATTCTGTCTTTGACTGCAAAGTTAGACCATTTTGTAAACATCACTCCACATGTTAAAGGAATGAGCAGAAAGGTGATACAGCCTGACATTTGCCCTATATACTTCAACACATAACACTTGTGACAAGCTGAAAGCAACATTTAAAGGCATTTTTTTTGTCCATTCACCTTCCCAACTCAAACTCACGATAAGACTGAGATGTATACGTGATAGTTAGCTAGACTTTGTGCGCTTGGTCCTAAGCTAGTTGTGCAAGGGGCTCTGTTGCTCAATATCTCATCAATTCTGTTAAAGAGGAACATTTTGCCATTATCACAACCCAAGTATTTGAAGTCTCGGCTCTGTGCTCATATTGAGAATTACCAACTCTTAGACCATCATCAATCCGGTTTCTGGAGGGGTAACAGCCAATGTTCCCTCTAATTTTTGTCCTCCGTGTGCAGCAGTGTGGGGTCTCTGTGCGCTGCAGCCATGGTTATGTGCTACAGGAACCAGACCATGCGTGTGGGTGCAGCACCAAATATCACTCCAAACTCATGCTTAAACAAGTGAAAAGACTGCATTTTCACACATAAATCGCCACGTTAAGGGTCTTATGGCAAGTTTGCAATTTAGAAACACGCCATTACATGAATTGGTTACACAGGCAAGTACACTTCAGGTTTAGAAAAGCACAAGACTCCAATGATAGTACCATTATAAGATTTTACTTCTGTAGGTGTAATGTTACTTGTTGTATTGTATATCTGGATCAGAAAGAAGCAACAAAATACCAACCAGGCAGGACACAAGAGGCTAAGCAGAGAGATTTCTAACTTACTTGATACCTAAAAGAAATGCAGCAAGTCCAAAAGAACGACGTGAGTTTTACAGGTTGTTCAATTGGACTTTGGTCAGCCAACTTCAACTAGGCACATCCAGGCCACCTTAACACTGGTGGTGCCCTGTGCGACAATGTTTGTTGGTGCCCCCCAATGGCCACCTCTACCACGGATTCCCTCACTAGCACCCTTTAACAGCGGCCCTCAAGTCTCCAGAACCACTGGCTCTCTGATTCTTTTAGTATTATAGCATCACTCATACCAGTGTAAGGTGTCAGAGCACTTTACATAATACACACATTGCACAGAGACAATCATAGGTGTGTAAATCGGTGTATTGGAAGTGTTACATCAGAATAGACTACAAGGTGTAGTGTAGGAGCCATCGATACTAGTAGGCAATATAGTTTTAGAATGTTTATTCTAGAAAAGTAAGAATTCAGAATTCAAAATGTGACACCATTGTTAGTGGTTCTCTTAAAAACAAGAATTGTTTTTCACCCAAATGAACCCTTTTGGCAAGATTAGGATAATAAAAGACTGGGCAATAAAACCTATTGCTCTAACATAATACTTGCAAATAACAAGCAGTTGTTTGATTACAGTTAATCAGGGGTGTGGAATTTTCCAAATAATCTAGTTGTCCAAGGGACAAAATGCCACTGAGATCTACATGTCCTGTAAAACCCACGTGTCTGACTTATTTCCATCCCACATCAAACATAAGGGCTCTGGCTGACAGAGAAACATTAACCCAATTTCCGTTTTTATCCACATTTAAAAATAAATACAAATAAGAAAATAAATGGTTTTCTGTCTGTATTTATCTGTAAAAATCAGTAAAAACGGAAATCAGGGAGCCTTAATTATGGAGAAAAAGTTAGCTTTGGTGAAATAAAATATTTGCCAAAGATCACACAATTTAAGGCTTATACACTGTTGGTAACCTTGCTGATAAGGGCGCTCAATATATTTCCAGGGTGTAGTATTTGAGAAGGAATTCAGTGGTGCTGCTAGGTGAGAAGGAGGGTGGTTACTAACTACCCTCAACAAACCACACTTGGTGTGGAGGAAACCTATACAATGAGTGATCTCACCTGCGCTCCAAATATCTAAGTTAAAGTAAACTCAGAATAGGTTCAACTAACAATATAATCTATAATCACAAAATTGTAACAGAAAGCTCCTATATAAGATAATCTAGTTATGACCAAAAGTAACTCAGTCAAAATGAACAATAATCATTCCTCCAATCCTGTTCTGAAAATTCACTATGTCCAAAATCAAAATGCAAGATTAATGTCCACAACTTGTATATTTGATTGTAGTATTCTTCTTTATTCTTTATAGCTTCTGTTGATTGGTGTATCACATTCCAATACAAACAATTCACAGCCAACACGTGTTTCGTCTGACCCAATATGATGGTCTGTGACTTCGTCAGGGCTGTATAATAAACATCAAATAAATGTATATCAGTATATTATTATTCTGAGTGTACTAACCGAAAGTAAACTTGAAATGGTAAGATACACCCAATAGACACCAGTGTCATCAGAGGAATGTAAACGGAAGTAAATAACGCCACCAAGAACATAGGGTCACCCTTGTGCACACCATTATATCCCAGATATAGTAAGAATAAGAGTATAATCACCTCAAAAATTATAAATAGCGTCATAGAAGATTCTTCTCATCTTCTAGATTAATGATACTGCCATCCTGTTCTCTAAATAGTAGAATATTTATAATCAATAGTCATTCTAATTCAACTACAATACCTTACTTTATTAACCACGCCACATTACTGTTTAATATGATAACCATATCCACTCACCAATACTATATATATATATTCGCGTCTTCTCAATAGTCAAATATTCCAAAGTAATATGAATCTCCTGGCTGCATGTAAAATAATAGTAACCTGCAGCAGAGAATTAGGTGGATCAATAATAGTCCAACAATATACCACTAGATTGATTTTTTAAAAGGAATTTTGAGGTACTCCCCATAGATCACCTTACCAAGTCTAATTTATGTTATGTTGCCATATCACAATATTGTGTAAATAAAGAGATTTTTGTAGTCTTTACTCGATCTGCGTAAGAGACATCAACATTATTTACGGTTTCAACTAATTGTATAATGTCCATCTACTATATCTATACTCAATATATAACAAATATTCTTACCTCAGACTTATATTGACATATCACAATATTGTGTGATAAATAAGATTTATGTAGTCTTTACTCGATCTGCATAAAAGAGAGTAACCATATCTGAAGACCAAACTACATGGATAATGTTCATATTCCGTATCTCTGTTCAATGTAAGGTAAATAGTCTTACCTGAGACATTTATCCAAATCTGCAGTGCTCTGTTCGGTAATTTCGACAAAGTCATAAAAAGAACAAATAATATGAAGTCATAAAACTGACCAAAGGCAACATGTTATCTAAGTCATAAGTTTCCATTCTAGGTCCACTTTAAATTTTAGTATAATCGTCGTGAGTATCGTAATCACGATAAAAGACTATCACCATAATGTATATATAATATATACTGTAACTCGCAATTTAAAGGCTATTTCCGACTCCGTGATGGCCTGTTCGGTGATTTCAGGGAATCGTAAATACGTTAAGAATATAGTTCAGAGGACTGACGAAAAGCGTCATCTTCAGTTACTCGTGATTTAAACCGTATCGGTAAACCCTCCACTGACGATTCTCACTCACCTAAGTATTATGCTTATTAAGTATTATTAGTATTAAGCTTCATTCGCTGTGCTGTGTTACATGAAATGCCTGTAAATATGCTCTTCAATGATTTGGCGCAGGCGTCCAGACATAAATGTTGTCTTGGATACTGTACAGAGTTCTGCTTCCTTTTGACTATGGTGACGCTTTATAAGTGAAATATACATACTGACAGAAATTCACTATTTGTTAATAAAATACTTTTTCAAATAATGAGGGGGAAATCCATCCAAGGCAGCAGCATGAGGCACTTGTCTGGCAGGGTACAGTTTCGCACCAGAAGATTTTGGGATTAGTGCACACCGGCCATGTGCTCTTCGTTCTCCATTTACTAGAAATATTGAGAAGAAAAATTGTGCAGTAATAGGGATTACATTAAAAACGAAATCCCTACATTCATAGATTATGCCTTCCTACCATTCCATCCCACAATCAATTCCTGAAGTGCTTTTGTCTTGGGGCCTGGGGCACTGCATAGGCTGCAGGAATGATAGCCATGCCTCTGGCAGAGCCGGCTTTACAGCTGGTTGCACCCGGTGTGACAATAGACCTCCTTCTCCAAGGATTCACTCACTAACTCCATTCAACAGTGCCCCTCATCTCTCCATATACCCTCTTCCATATGTATTTAATTTCTATTATATTGATACTCATCCCACTGTATGGTGTCAAGAGCGATTCCCATCACACCAATATTATTCAGAAACAACAACCTATATAAGTCTATGTGTCAATGTAGAGGAAATGCTACTTCAGACAATGAGGGCTGCAAGGCACAGGAGTTACATGCCATTCATACTGGTAGGCATTATATGCAGGGCCACTGGAATGATTGAGTCAAAGTTGACTAAATTGAACAGCAAGTAAAGGCAAATTAAGCAGCATAATGCGGCACATATTTTGTAGTATTAATTCATTAGTTACTAATTTTAATACATGGTAATACTGTCTGGGCAAATATTTTACCTCGTCATTACATGGTGAACACTTACATAAATAAACAAATGTGACCAGCCAGCCTTTGTGAAGGGCCTTCCATTGCGTGTGAATACATCTCACTCTTTAAAAAAAAAATTAGGTCCATGTGAGCTAGAAATATTTTTTTTTGCTCAAATCTGCAGATTATGCAACAGATAATATATTATATGGCAAATCCGAAATATGCGTGGCGAACAAGCCTTCTGGGATAACCTCTAGCTAGCAATCTTAACCTTAATGCCTCACCATGATTGTGGAATTCCATCATACTGGTACAATTCCTGCAAATGCGAAGAAATTTGCCAAAGGCAATCAAATCTCTCTGAATATTTGGGTGGTAACTTTGGTACTGTAAGATTGTATTCTTTGCAGTGGGTTTGCGGAATAAACTGACCTCCAGCACCAAGTTTCAATATTTTGACAGTGATTTGACGAATAAGATGTGAACTGGAGACTTAGATGGTCGAATATCTCTTTCAAAGAAGAAAATTAAACAACAAAACAAGAAGTAAATTTAAGGTACTTATAAAGTGTAGAACATAACACCGGATGACAAACAATCTTTTTTTCTCTTATGGATTCCATGAGTTGTTATATCAGCTCTAATTATTTTGTACATACAGGCGCTTACCTCATCCAAGACAATTTGAAAGTAATCTATATGGACCAACTATAGATTAAATCACAGATGTTACAGTATTGATGCCACACTCAAGGTAACAAGGCCTCCACTTAAGAATTGGTTGGTAATGAGGCTCCTATTGGAGTGATAGGTGTTAGATCTATCGCCTCTTCTCTTACAGTGTAAACCTCGATAAGAACCAAGGTGCTTAAATTAAAATAGGACTGAAGTTCCCCTTCCTGCTTGATAAAGTCAACTCAAGGTAATAAAGGCAGATACTTTGGGTTTTTCTAAAGACAATTGACTCCTGTTACAGGGTAGATGTTAGAATTTCCTCTGTTTACTATACAGGTAGCTAAAACTGCGGCCGCTGCACTACTAGAAATCTTTGAGCAACTATTAAAACGCAACACAGAATATTTAAATCAGAGTAAGTTTTAAAGGGTGCTAATTTCTGGATATAGTGAATAGGATGTAAATCATAGAACTAAGGGTAAGAAATAAAGGTGAAACTGAACACAGCTAGATAATTTAAAGGAAACAGATAAAATTGCCTTATTTACCCTAAGGAACTCCTGTAGAAACATATACTCTGTGTCTGCTCCTTCTCAATAGATAAGAACACCTGTATTGTGGGTTATAAGGTGGCACGAAAGGGAGAATATGAGTGTGACTGTGATAGATACTGATCAGTCCAAACAATGTCTCTTCTTTAACTTTGTTATATGGGCATATAAGTAATGTGAATTTTTCATATACATTTTTTCAGATAATCCCAAGGTATAGAGAACATATATCCTATCTGGCGGGTCCTGATGAAGGTGGTCTCCATCGCTGTTAATTTACATCGAAACGCGTTGACCAAGTCCTTGTAAAATCCCACTAACTAGAGTGGCCATATATTGGGCAATAAATAGAAAACCAATAGACGTGTTAACAAGTCCAAATATATGAAGTTGTGAACGTGGAAGAGTGGGAGAGAGTGGTGTGCTTGTTTCAGTTCTCTACCTGGAGATATAGGGGCATATTATCAAGGACAGGCGATACATTATCGCCGCTTTTATCGGCAGGAAACTGCCGATAAAGCGGCGATAATGGCCTTGATAATATGCTCTTTGAATTCCAATCGAAGCCCATGTTAGATGTGAACACATCTAACATGGGCTTCGATTGGAATTCATAGAGCATATTATCAAGGCCATTATCGGCCCTTTATCAGCAGTTTCCTGCCGATAAAAGCGGCAATAATGTACCGCCTGTCCTTGATAATATTCCCCATAGTTATTAATAGTATAGTGGTATAGGAATAATGAATTCTGTATTTTGATCTTTTCGTGTTAATTATGTAAATTGTGATAAGAAAGAAACCTATTTATACTAAAAATAAAGAAAAAAGAAAATACTGAATGAAAAAATAGTTTCAAGAATAAAAACAATGAGAAAGTTAAACAAATGTGGTTTGTTTTGATATGATTATTCCCATAATAATTGGAGTGTATACCCTAAAAAAATTAACAGGTCATGAGGAAGTTCCTTCTATTGTGATTATTTTTGCTTTCCCTCTTCTCCCTGACCTGAAAGAAATTGACTCAGAGGGATTCACTATAGCGTGGGATGAAGGTTGCAGGTCAACTCTTCCTTTTCAGCAGGCATGGCAGGCGTCAAGTAGCAGTGCAGCAGGTTGTCATACTTCTGTAGCATCTACTGGTTCAGGAGTAACTGAAGACTTGGGTTTGAGGGCCCTCTGTTTATCCTTGGTGCCAACTTTGAAATAGGAGTTATTTCTAAGGGTTTCCCCCTACAGAGGTGTTTGAAATGTCTTGCCCCTCTACCCTGGCCCCTACCCTTTGTGCCTATGCTGAGACAGAGGATTTGTGATGTGCATATCTGGTTGGTGACCGCTTTGCCCCCCATCAAGTCAGAGATGGCCTATTCTGCCAAAAACTAGTCCCCCTTTGCAGCACTGTCTGGGGCAATACACACGGACCACCTGCCAGCTACACCTAGTTAAGTGACACAGTGCACAGGCTGGAGGTACCAAATAGTTAGGACAAGAAAATGCCAACTTTGTACCACCCACTTATGTGGATTTCAAAACAATGTCCCAGGCTTGCCATTGCAGCATATAGTGCAGTTTTAAAACTACCAATTCGATTGGGCAACAAAAAAAAAAACATTTGCCAGGCAAAAACCTTTTTTAATACATTTACGCCACCTCTAAGATACAACATGAACAATGTCCCTCAGAGTAGTGACTGGGACCCCATTCACCTGGTGGTAGTCATGACTCTCACCCCTAGGGTTTACAAGCTCACCCACCGAGTCTTTCTCCCAGCAAAGGGAGATCAATGCATGGTCCATTACCTGCCTCTGGGGACCCCTTACCCCTAAGGTAGCATTAGCCACCCCTGTAGAGGTCCACCAGTGGGTGGATTCGTATGACAGAGTCCCCTTGCTTTTGTCCTACCTGGTAACAAAGCAAACCCAAAGGGGATGATGGACGCAGTTTTGAACATTATAAGCACTCACCCCCAGTCAACTGATCTGGGTTTAATCCATCATCATTCTTTAGCTCACTCCGCCACCCAAGTTCAGAGATGGCCATATGCAAATCAGTCAGACCCTGTGGCCTCATGGGAACAGTCCAACCCGAACTGCCAAGATATGTCTTCCCTGGACCAGAAACAAGCATCCTCGGACCGGTTTCTGGCTAATCTGCCGCCATCAGCCAGGCTAGCTTGAATCCAGTTGCAAAGTGGTCAAGGGACCCACGTCGGGCATATCTTGCCAACTTAGGGCGAGTGGGACGGGTATGCTCAGACGTGGGTCCCGTGCTCCCCATGCCACTGGAATCAAGGTATCCTGGATGAAGGAAGAGGGGTGAAACACAAAACCGTCTCTAGGATGCTTGTTTCCAGTCCAGGGAGGACCTGGCTTGGGAGTTCGGGCTGGACTGTTCCCATTGGGCGCAGGCTCAAGACTGATGTGCATATGGCTGGGTCCAAACTGGAATGGCATGGTGAGCAAATAAAACGATGGATTTAGCCCCAGATCTCTGTACTGGGATGAATGCATAACATTGTTCTGCATTCTGTTCCTCAATAGTTCTTTTTGCACTACCTGGTAACAGTCCTAGCAGTAGAGTTGGCAGTAGGGCACCCTGGAACACCACCCACCAAAACCTCCTCCCTATTTCTCAGAAGGGTCATGGGAACAATTCTCCCCCCTTATTCTGGGAACTGTCTGGGTCTTCCTTGATCCCCAGCTCACTCTGCTGGGGGGAACTTGAACCACCTTTTTTGGGGTCACTAACAGGTACCTGGACCAAGTGCTAAACCAGTGGTCTGCCTAATTAGCAAGCTCTCTGGGATTAATAAGCCTACTATCAATGATAGCCCAAATCTGGAAAACAATGAATGAGCATGTGTTCTCTAGCAATCAAATTGTACAGCCCCTGATAATCTTTCACTTCACTGCCCTCAAGGATACTGGGCATCTGTAAAGCAAACTCATACGCCTCGAACCACCTGTCAATGTCATCCCCCACAAGAAAGTCAGGCACTAGACCTTTAGGAAAATGGACCCTCTTGTTTCCAGAGGGCACTGCTGGTATGCTGCCACCATTATTGCTAGATTCCACCTGCTTAACTCTATTGTCCAAATCTCTGGGACTTAGCTCACGGGCCAGTCTCCTTTCCCCCTTTGTCTA
Organism: Lissotriton vulgaris; assembly: GCF_964263255.1. NCBI lineage: Eukaryota > Metazoa > Chordata > Amphibia > Caudata > Salamandridae > Lissotriton > Lissotriton vulgaris. The sequence goes on from NC_141690.1 coordinate 134,657,569, forward strand.
ATCTCTTGTCCTCCAAGTCTCGTTCAACATCAGCTTTCTTCCTGCCAAGGCCCTTTTAGCCTCAGCCTTCTTTGTCGCCATGGCCAGCTACTTTCTTCTGCCTCCATGGCCAGGTTCTTTTCCTCCTTCCTGATTCTGGCCATCTCCAGCCTAAACTTCCCCTCCTCCTTCCTCTCCGCCAAGTTCTCTAGGGACAGGATGCAGTGAGAGGCACTGCTGTTTCTTGTGGCATTGGGCTCCACTTCAGGGGCAAAGTTATCACCCTCAGCTGAAGGCTGCATCTCAGAAAGGCATTGCCTTTGTCCTTCCATCAAATCATCCCCTTATGTGGCTTCCACCACTGACTTGCGAGCATCTGCCCAGATTCTCAGCACCTTTTGTAGCTCCATATTCCTGGTGGTGCTCTTTGCTGGCAGTCCCCTTTACATTTTTTTAGAGTTTTATATAGTGCGAACTAGACTCAAAGTTATCGGGTATCAGAGCTCTTTAAATGAGCACCAATTTCATTACAGATGGGCACATTCATTTTTGTGAGGCACGGGAGATTAATAGATTTGCCCAGAGCCACAGTATGTTGAGCGTTATTGCCAAGAAATCCTTGACCTGGGTCACAGTGTAGGCATCTATGATGGCCAGCTCAAATACCATCCATGCAGGTGTGGTTTCAGACACAACAGTCAGAGGAAGTATTTGGTAAAATCTAAAAGATCAATCAAGAAGAATTTAAATTCAAATTGGTTTTAGTTTTGAAATGGTAGGGTACCCCAAATAACTGTGTGGCACTGTAGAAATACAAGTCGTACTCCTCACCTCTGATCACCAATGTGAGAAATTGGGCTGTTTGATGACTGGGGTGTGAGCCTTGGTCAAGCAGCAACCACAATTCTTCTCAGTGTAAGGCACAATCAAACTAATCTTTGCTCATCCCCCCAGTAGCTTGGCACAGAGCAGTCAAGCCTAACTAAGAGGCAATGTGTAAAGTATTTCTGCAATACTTCAAACAGTAAAACAGTGAACACACCACACAAACAGGTTCCTACACCAAGTTAGAAGAATAGAGTGAAATTTAATCAATAAAACAAGACAAAAATGCTAATAATCCAATCAATGGAACCGGAGAAATGATTTAAAAAATAATTTAGTGAAATTAGCACCAAAACGTACAGTGGAAGATCTGGTCATGTTGGACTAGGTCAAATGCAAAAAGAACAATTGATGGACAGATTGCAGAACAATGTCATACATTCACCCCAGTACAAAGATCTGGGTCTATATCCATCTTTTTTTGCTCCTCATGCCACTGCAGTTTGGACCCAACCATATGCAAATCCATCTTGACCCTGCACCCAATGGGAATAGTCGAGCCCGAACTCAGGCCAGCTCCTCCCTGGACTGGAAACGAGCACCCTAGGACCGGTTTCAGGGGTTCACCCCTCATCAGCCAGGACAGTTTGACTCTGGTGGCATGGGGAGTATGGGACCCACTTCTAGGCATACTCGTCCCACTCAGGGTAACAAATGCAAAAAGAACAATTGATGGTCAGATTGCAGAACACTATCCTGGTCAAAGTCACACTTTCAGGCTGACCACAATGGAGCGCAGGTTGAATGTGGATCCAAGTTAGGCCTGCTGAATTTTACCTTCTCAATTTCGTGCCAAGAGTCCAATTCATGTTGAAGAGCGCAGCGATGAGCAGGGACAAGGTCATTGGAGCTTTTGGCAAAGTGCGAAGAACTAGCTGATGTCAGGGCCGGGCGTTGCTGGAGCTTCAGATTGGCAGTCCTTGTGAGCATTCGATGCTGCAGTACGAACAGTCAGCTTCTCGCTGATTTGCAGTGAGATCTACAAGGTCTCGGTGCAAACGGGCTTGTTCGTGAAGAGCCCCAGAGCTTAATTTCACCACCATTGAGCAAAAACAAAGGTCTAGGACCTGAGAGGCACTACTTGGGGGTCAGGAACTTGCTCTAGCTGGGTACAGGGGTGGGTGCAGGTAGTTTGGGAGCCTTTAATGTCCCTGAGGCTCCGATAAGGAGGCCAGCAGACTAGCCAGTTGAGTCACTCTGGAGTCCCAATTTCAAGATAAAGTAGAAGGCCCACTTCTTTTTCTTCTCAAGGTAAGAGGGCAGCAGACAGCCAGGCAGCACAGCAGGGAAGCAGTTCCTTCAGAGTAGCAGTCAAGCAGTGAGGCAGTCTTTCTGCCTCGCAGAGTATCCACAGGTCCAGATGTATACTGAACAGTTGGTTCATGATGTCCAGTATTTATATACAATTGTACCTTTGAAGTGGGGTGAAGCTTCTAGAGACATGCCTTTGAATTGCGCAGGTGCCCTGCCACCCCTTTCCTGGCTCCAGACTAATTACAGGCTATGCAGACATTTTTGAGGTGCAGGACACAACCTATTCAAGTGTATGTGCCCAGTTTGTGCCCACTCTGTTAGTAAATGTCCATCCACTCATACCTAAACTCCCCATTGTGTGTGACTGTCTAGGAGGAATGCACAAAGCCCAACTGTCACCCACACCTAGTCATGTGACCCAGAGACTGGCTGCAGGCACCAAGTGGCTAAGGGAAGAAAATGCTAAATTTCTGAAAGTTTCATTTTCAGAATTGCAATTTAAAATCTGATTTCAAAATAAGTTAGGATTTTACATTGTGATGTGATCCCAGAGACACTAAACATGAACCAGTTACCTGTTCCCATTTGAAAACAACCATTGCAAAATGAACTAGGATAACTCCAATGTTATCCTATTGGAGAGGTAGGACTAGCAGTAGCAAAAAACGAATTTAAGTGTTTTTCATTACTCGAACATGTAAAACTTACACCTGAATGTCCAACCTTTTAAATACATTGCACCCTGCCATCTGGGCTGTCCTGGGTCTACCCTAAGGGTGGCTTCTATGCCTTAAAATGTCAGATGTGAAATGTCAAATGTCAAATGCTTTTATATAGCGCACTTATCACCAGAAGAGGTCTCAAGGCGCTTTGCAGGAGAAATGGCAGTTGGTCCTGCCGAGTCGAAATGGCAGTTTAAAAACTGCATACACAAGTTGCAATTGCAGTCCTGAGATATGTTTGAAAGGGCTACTCAAGTGAGTGGCACAATCAGTGCTGCAATCTCACTTGTAGCATTTAACTCACAGGCCCTGGGCACATGTAGTGCCACTTTACTAGGGTGTAATATGTAAATTAAATATACCAATTGGGTATAACCCATCTAACATGTTTAAGGAGAGGACAAACACTTTAGCACTGGTTAGCAGCACTAAGGTGTGCAGAGCTCTGAGGCCAACAAAAACAAATTAAGCAAAAAAAGGAGGAAGGCAAAAAGTGTAGGGATGACCCTGCAGAAAGGGCCAAGTCCAAAAGGAGGATTTCTTATAATTTCAGTTTACCATTTGCCTACTGGCTAGAGCACATGGGCACTTTGTTGTGAAGTAGCTGCACACTTTACATATTCTTTTTCATTTATTCAGCTATATCAGAGTTATACATGAATTAAAATCTCGTTTGGGAAATATTGTTTTAATGTACATTGGAAAATAAATGTGGGAATATTCCTTGTAACATTCGAAGCACTTGACCGATCTGCACCAAATATGTCGCCCTGTAAGCTATCCTCTTATACAGCTGATATCCTACGTTTGATAAAGATTGGACATGGGGGTGGTGAAAAATGCAGGTGTTTGATTCACCAACCATACCTACAGAAGGGCAATTATATATATATATATATATATATATATATATATATATATATATATATATATATATATATATATATATGTATATATATATAACGATCCATTACATTACAAAAGGGGCACAGTGCCTAGTCTTTCCCATGTGAGGGCCCGTTGTTTTGATAATTTGGTGCGTGGCCACTAAGCACCTTGAGCACCCCATCCGAAGTTGTCCGGAAGGAAAAGCGGCAAATTGGGACTGTTGTAAATGACCTTGGACTACTGCTGTACCGCCGCTGCTATAACATCAAAGCAACTTTGTTTGGGACTGACTCCAGTCCAGGATGCCAGACCAGGATTTGCAAAAAGGCTTGTAAGTGGTGGATGTTGGATTCTGGGACCAGCAGTGGGGTGCTTGATTTACTGGTGTCACAAGCAGGAACGTGAGCGTCACCCACATGGGGAGGAGGTACTTACCTGAGGCGCCCAGAACTCTGCTACTCCCACCGCGCAATATTTGCCTATCATAACGAAGCAGGCGCCATAAAACGTTGGACCCCGAAAGCATTGTCTATTACATTACATATGGGGCATAGTGCCAGAAAAGCAACTGGAAAGTGATGAGTTTCTTTGGCATCCATGCAGTAACAATTAATGAACGTGGAGGAGACAGAATAAAAAAACTTCGACAAATGGAATCACGCTATATAATAAGATCAAGAATGAAGATCTCGTCAGGGATCAACAATGACGAAGAATTATACGTACATTTAGAATAATAACAATGGAAGAAAATTAAGAAAAACAACAACCAAACTCAAAACTATGGCATAAAAACAGTGAAAAGGAAAAAAAAAGAAAAAACAAACCATTCTATCTACAATAAAAGAAAGAAAAAATCTAAATGATGGGAGAAGAAATATATAAGAATTTGTGAAGATCAAGGAGGCTGATGAACTGTCAAACCATGACCCGATATGGAATTAATGGGTACTAAACCAGAAAGAAAGAATCCAAAGCCAAGGACATGCAACTACAACATAACATGGGGAAGGCTCTGTAAATAAAGTGTAACAGACTTTCATAGGAAACCAATGGACATGGAAAACAGCTTAACCATAAGCTGTAGATCCGAAAAAAGAGAGACATTGAAAATAAATGCATACATTACAAAATTGAAGTACAATACTTTTAAATTATCATTGGAGTCTCAGGAACTGTGATAATATACACTAACAACGGTCAATACACTAGCTTTGTAAATACTGTATATATATAGATGTATCAGAAATAACACTACATTACCCACAATGCTGCATAACAGGATAATGTTAAATGTATTAAAGAGTGCCTTAGAAAAAGACTCATTTACCGTGATTAAGGCCTTGTTGGTAAAGGGTTACATATGTAATAAATATTGAATATAGGATGTCTAACATTGCAGCGTTCCTTTGTTTGAAAAATTGACGGCAAGGCTTGGATTCGGCCCCTTATGCTTGCACCTGCTGTTGAGCGCACCGACATCAAGGATCACATTGTGAAACATATATATACATTTGATTCCTGTTGCTGCTTAACTATTATGAAATGTATTTTAATGAGTTTTTAGATGTGTATATTTATTTATGTGTAATGAACTTATTATTTTTGGGATTTTAGCCTCACTTTTTTTTTTTTAATGATTGAAAAGCTTTATTCGAGTTATACACTCATAAAAGCACAAACATGAAATTTAAAATTCATACAGTTCAAAACACATTACATACATTTTAAAACACATTACAATTAAAATTCATATTTCATATACATAAAATACATTTTAGTAATAACTTGTGCAAGCTTTCTCAATTTTTTTTAAAATTTAGTACATATTAGGAGGTAGGGCCCTCCGCCTAATAGACCATGCCCACCCCAAGTATTTTGCTGTTCCTAGTACAATGGGCATTTCGGTGGAGGTACAAATGATTCTCAACCCCTCAACACCGCTTAGTACCCCAAGATTTCTACAGACAGGTGCCAGCCATAATTTCCTTGGGTTTGCATAGGCCTCGCACAAAAATAAAACGTGAATGATACTTTCATTGGGGGCACCACATACCGGGCAACACGAGCTATTGCTACTCCTCCAACTACACGTCAATGACCTCAGGGGGAGAGAACCTGCCCTTAACTGGAAGAATAATTTCCTATCTAACGGAACAGTTATACTGTCCCAATACTGTTCCAGTGCAGGTCTCGTTTTAATTTCCATAAATCTACCCCCCATTGTTTCTGCATGTGTACTCCTCCAGAGCTTATGTTCTATATAATCCCAGTATATGGCCTTAATAGTGTTTTTACTTGGGAATACTTCCCCAAGAGGATTTTCCCAGAGATTAGAGAGACCGAGCTCAGCAAGAACATCCCTGAGCATCTTCAGCCATGTAATTTTATGAAATACATCCGATTTAACTAGGGCTAGGAACCCATCAGCATAGTGTCTGATCTCTGGGGTCGTCCAAAGCCGTCTCCAATAAAGGATAGACCTTAGTCGGGCGCGGTCACTAACCAATCTCCTTCCTAAATCCAGGCCAAGTGGTATTAGTGGCGTACTCTGGGGGAGACTTGTTATTCCTCTCAGAAACCTATTCTCAGATATTTGCAGGGTGTGGAGCCTCTCAATATCCCATACTTCAGCCCCATACAGGGCTGCACCCAAGGCTTTAGCATCGTAGACCATGAGGACCGGTTTTATAGGCCTAGTTTTCGATTTTACTTGTTCTACCCGGAGCGCTCCTGAAATCTGCTGGTGTTTCAGTACCGCCTTCTCAATGTGTCGCGACCAACCTGGCTTACTCGATATCTCTACCCTTAGGTAAGTAAAGACATTTACTACCTCAAGCTTAATGTTATTCAGAGATACCCTTGGTTGGGATCTGCGCTTTTGTCCGAAAACCATCAGCTTTGTTTTACTAACATTAACTTCGAGACCTTGTTCCCTGCAAAACATATCAAATATGTTCAAGGCTCGCTGGAGTCCTGCCGGGGTTTTGGACACAATCAGGGTGTCGTCAGCGAACATCAGGATCGGAACCCTGATGCCCGCTAGCGATGGTGCGTCTACCCTTGCATCCAGCATCCTATCCACAATACCATTAATGAACAAGGAGAATAGCAGGGGTGCCATTGCGCATCCCTGCCGTACACCCCGCTCGACTGGGAAATAATGGTAGATTCCCCGTTCCTCCCCCACTGGACTTTGGCAAAGTTGCTTTCGTGGACGCATTGTTAGTGTAAGCAATTCTGGTGGGACCCCTATCTTTTTCAGAACTGCCCACAACTTGCTCCTGGGCACCAAGTCGAAGGCAGCCCTCAAGTCTACGAATGCCACATAGAGGCTGCCTTCGCCAAGGAGTGCAGTCCCCCACCGTAGCATGGTAAATTCAAATATTTGATCTACCGTGCTAGTTGCCCGCCTAAATCCTGCCTGGTAGGGGGAGAGGGCATTATTCTCGTCTACCCAAGCCATAGGTTTGTTGACCACCATCTTCCCCACCACTTTTTGGATAGTGGCAATCAAACTTATCGGCCTATAGTTGGCCAGGAGTGACCGATCGCCTTTCTTATAGATCGGTATAATTATTGCCCCCTTCCATATTTCCGGGATTTTAGCCCCTTTAGCTAGAGCATTTCCCAGTAAGGTCACGTACCTAGCCCACCGAACCTTGTCATGCTTAAATATATCTGAGGGAATTCCATCTAACCCCGGTGCTTTTCCCCCTTGTAGTGTTGAAATTACCAGTTCAGCTTCTTCATTTGAGAATAGGTTTCCCTTGCAAAATACCACTGGGATAAGTTCTATGGCCATAATATCCCTATTCTCTGCATACTGGGGTTTAAAATACTCGACCCATGATGCCTCATTAACATTGTTATCTGGGTTGTTAGGGGTACCACCTCTGCCCCACTTCACGATTTTCCAAAAAAGTCTGGAATCTCTTGACCCAGAAGCTTCGAGTAGCTCCTCCCAATGTTCCTCATCCCACTGTTTCTTAGCCTTACGGATGTTATCATTGTATTGTTTCCTGGCTATACTAATCGAAGCCTTATCCCTGCTTTTGATTGCCCTACCCAACTCCAATCTGGTTAACCTACACTGTTTATTGAACCCCCTTGCCAGTTTAATGGGTGCTTTTCTATTTGCCTTGACTAATCTAGTAAAATGCGGTTTTATCAAAGAAAAGAATGTGTCGTGAATGTCTGTTGTTGAGGAGGAACCAGGTGTTACAGGATTTACTGTTTCCATGGCGGCAATTGCTTTGTCCACCTCCAAATTTATATGGTCCATGGAAGCCAGGTTTGCCATCACATTTGGCCATTTCACCCTTCGTGAGTCATTGGTCATAACCGGTACGATCTCGCTACATGACTCTGGGTTGTCAGGCGTGGCCCTCCACCAGGAATGGGTGACACAAAGGGGATTATGGTCGCTTTCTAATCTACCCTTGATTTCCATATCACCTACCCCACACCATAACTTAAGGCTACAAATGACATAGTCAATCCTACTTTTACTGTGACCATTGTCAAATGTGCAATTTCCTCCCTGGTCACTCTTTGTCCTGCCATTAAGGGCCCTCAGGCCATATTCCAGACATAACTCGTTCAACAACAGTATATCTTTTGTCCACCGCTTGACTGGTACAAGATTTAGGTTTGGGACACCCCATTGAGCATCTTCCTCCTGCCCTATTGGGTGTTCCGTATTTTCTAGGGGCTCGAATGTTCTGTTGAGGTCACCAGCCACAACCACTCTATTTCCCAGTGACTGTGATTCTAGGAAGGTGGATAGAGCTTCTAGGGTAGGAGAATTCCCAGCATATGTACCCCTAGCATAAACATTATAAATGTCTATCACACCCCCCTTTTCTGGTGATATTCTTAGCAATTGTATATCCTTACAGCCTAGGTCAAGCACTTTTATTTTAACTTGTAAGCTTTGCTTGATCCAAACTGTTAGACCTCCCATGGGTCTACCCCTTGGGCCTCTACTTGCTGGTATACAAACATTTAAGTAACCTGGGAGGAAGATTGGGTCGCAAGCCCATGTCTCTTGAAATAAGCACATTTCAAACCCATTGACAAAATCTATCCAATTTTGTGACAGCATTCTAGTACTCAACCCCGCGATGTTCCACGAAAAAAACCTCCCCGTGGTGTTGCCTTTGCAAATCCCCCCATCAATAACTGGCATAACCGGGAAGTTAGTCAAGCTCTCGCGATCACCTCCCTCTTCTAGAACAATATCCACACAGATAGCATCTTTACCATCAGTTGTACCCATACCCCCTATGTCTTCCAAACATACCATGATGTCCCCCCTCGTATTTCCATTTTCCCTATTGATAAACACTCCATCTAGGCTGGACGTTACATCCCTATTTGTTGCCAGTGATTTCTCAGGTATGTTCTCCCTGGCCATATTATCCCCAAAATCAATGGGTTCAGCCGATTTCCGTCAACATCCCCACCTCATGTTCCCTAGCCCATCATGAGGGTTACATGCCTGTTCAGAACAGCCACTTGGTCGTGGGATAGGGACAAAAAAAGGGTTAATCTCTGCCCAAGGAAAGAGACTAGGTCTCACTGACTCGTTGTTCCCACCAAAATTAATGGCCACAGGTCTTGGATAAAAAAAAGTGAGATCCACAATACCAATCCCACCACTGCTAGTACTCCAACCAGGTCTCGTAATTAACCCTACAACCCTTGGGTCTTGGCAGTTGATTATAATGCATTCGTCCCCCAGTCTTTTCAAGGTACTCCCTATCCAGTTGACCCTTCTAACCCCAATGATCAAACCATCCACTTCCCCTGGCAAAGGTCTATTGACCCGCAACCAATGCATAACTTTGTTTTTTAGCATGTCATAGGTTTCTCTTTGTCCTACCAATAAGGGGGGAACATTGGTAAGGATAGCCACATAGGGGTAGGAATCAGGGGTGAGTTGTACCGGGGGTATCCTAGTCGGAAGTTTAGTCACATAGGATGTTGGTTGGCTATGTTCGGGAACGACAAGGCATGGTGGGGCAACATTTTTTAGTACTATAGGAGCCTTGTTTCCTTCAGCTATACTTTTTCCATCCCTTGCAGGACCACCCCTATTTGTCACCTGTGGAACGTGAGGCATGTATGTTCCAACACCATTATTACAGGAAGTTTTATCATTACTTGCCAATAGGCCATGACTAGTTGTCGAAGTGTTTGGCAAGGGTGGAGTATTATTGTTGATAACAGTGGTGGCGGTCTTTGGACTGTCCTTTCTGCCTTTAGCTGCATTACTGGGTGGCTTAGTTTTCCCGCAGTTGCTATTAGTTGCAGTAGTCGGTGGGTCAGCGAATATCTTGCTACTCTGTCTTTTAGCCCGATGACTAGGTGCAGTACTCACAGTTGGAGGTTGTAAATCAACCAACGGAGCACCTGCATCTCGCTCAACTGTTTGTTGGTTGTTCCCATTTTCTCCCATTTTGTGGCAAGACTTAATTAAAGATTTTGTGGAAAAAAAGTTATCTAAGCTAGCCTGCTCTAGGTGGTCCAATTGTTCTGCTAGCTTTTTAAGTCTAATCTCAAAAGGGTTTAGAAGAGAACGTATTCGTTTTTCCAATTCTAAAAGGAATTCTGGCTAAGGTGTTGGTGGCCCAGGGGATGCTATAATAATGGGATCTGTACTTGATGATAATGGTGTCGTAGGAGCTGCCAATGTTATGGTATCTACACCTACCGAAACGACTTCACCCTCTCCCGTTGGTAATCCAATAGAATTCTCTACAGAGACATGACTAGGGCGTGTATTAGTGCCCAATTTCCTATATTTTCTTGGGGGTTTTAGGACTTGACATTTTTTTACAGTAGCACCCCTTTTCCTTTTTGGACAGGGTTTGGATTTTATAGCATGCGCTTGGACACAGGGTTTTAATGTGGTGTTTTGCCCAGTAGGTGAATTAATGGAAGCATTTGGGGACTTTGCAGGCACAGTAGTAGCTACTATGTCTAAGGGGAAAGTACCCAATGATTCATTTACTGGGGTGAAAGATGCGGGATTTCATGTACAACAAGTAGTAGAACAGATGATAAGGGGGTGACCAGTGAGGGGAAACTTTGACTTTTGCGTTTCTCAAGAGGGGTTTTCATAAGCTCAATGGACAACCTACGACCAGCACGTCTTTCTGCTAGGGCGATTTCCCTATCAATATCCTGAGGCAGCCGTTTAAAATAGGTATCTAGGGGGCCCATGACAGCAGCCTCCACCTCGCCCATAGATGGCAGCAGGGTGGAAGTACTTGTAGAACAAGCCATATAGGTAACCCTTGTACCACCTCAATATGTACCAACAGGTCAGGTCACTATCACTACACAAATAACTTGCAAGTAATACCAGAACTGTAAATGTCAGTGGGGTGGCCCAGCCCGGCCTCCTTCGGCCCCTGACGGCCACAGACGGTCCCGCCCTTGTCCCGGGCTTCTCCCGGCGCGCTCCCGCGCCGCGGTGATTTCCAGTTGTTAAAGTACTGTCGTAAGAGGAAGAGGAGGAGCCTGCAGGGAGAGCGTCCCAGGTGGCAGCAATTGGGAGTTGTGGGCGCTCCTGGGACTTGTAGTCCTGCGCCCACAACACGCTCGCAGCCCTGCAGGTCCCGGCACCCAGAATCAAGATCCCAGCTGTTACAACGATGAAAGGAAGCCACAAGCAAAGCGGGACCTGCGCAGCGGGTTCCGCGAGCAGTTTCCCGGTGATGTAGGGCAGGCTTCAAGGCACGTTTGTCCCAGCGTGGAGTCAGCAGCACGAACCAAAGAAATCCACCAGTGTCAAGGAAAGGGCGGCTTTTACCGCGGTGAGGCACCAGGGAGGAGCCTGCAGGGAGAGCGTCCCAGGTGGCAGCAATTGGGAGTTGTGGGCGCTCCTGGGACTTGTAGTCCTGCGCCCACAACACGCTCGCAGCCCTGCAGGTCCCGGCACCCAGAATCAAGATCCCAGCTGTTACAACGATGAAAGGAAGCCACAAGCTAAGCGGGACCCGCGCAGCGGGTTCCGCGAGCAGTTTCCCGGTGATGTAGGGCAGGCTTCAAGGCACGTTTGTCCCAGCGTGGAGTCAGCAGCACGAACCAAAGAAATCCTCACTTTTATTGGATTTTACTAGTTTTACTAAATTTCTGGTTTTACTGTTTTTTATTCAGTGTCTGTGTGGTGTTTGGATCTAATAGTGGTTGGTTTTGCACATTCTTCGATGTATATATTCATATTCGTATTGTTGTCTGTAGACCTTTATGTCAATATGATCTGATACAGTATTATTTTGCACATCTGTAATTATTCTTATATATATGACCAGCACTTTAGTAGCGATTGTTTTGTACATTTCCAATATCGATGGATTTATACTGTTAATCTCGGGCAGTACAATATGAGGAAATTTTCTATGTATGACTATGAAACACTAGTAGCATTAGCTATATCTGCTAAAAACATTACGTTATTTTTATCGAGTTCTCTATGATTTTAATAGTTGACTGGTATGAATTTGCACTTTAGGATTAATATATGTACTTTTCAATACTAGGCACTACAACTACTGCACTATGCACTTAAATGTGTTGACAGACTTATAATCAGTTACTATGGGCTCTTGCCCAATATTACTGATTTGCACTATTTTCTAGCAAAAATGTATTATGAGTTGAATTCAGAAAATCCTACGTATTTACTTTTATTTATGCATGTATATAAAATGGAAACGATTACCTGTGGGAAAAGTTTGTTCAAAAAAAAATGCAAAATCAATGATAGCATTACGAATGGGTACCTCTTCCATCTTTTTGACTCTTTGGCATAGTTTGTCTTCAATCTCCATGTCATCCAAAAGGGAGGGAAAAGTTGTAACACTGGTATTTAAATCAAGCGTGGTTTCGAGCATGTCATGTGATCAAGACCGGGGTGACCCGGTCGAAACGCAGTATGTTGTGATCTGGGAACTAAATTGCACTGAAGAAAAACTTTTCCTGTGTGGAGATCCGTTCCTGTATACTGTGCTGAAAAAGTGCACGTGGTCAGGCTCTGGTGTCGCATATATATATATATATATATATATATATATATATATATATATATATATATATATATACATATATTCAAGCTCCGCAGTCAAAGACAGTAAACAGCACTCGCAGTTGGTAAAACCCGCTAAGGTTTATTGCACAAATTCAAAATAACAGACGCGTTTCAGCACTTGCCTTCGTCAGTGTCAGCTGGCGACGGGAAGGCGGTAGTACATAAAGGCATAATAATGAGCACAAAAAACGGATCATATACCAAATCATGAGCGCCATCTTAGAATGGTAAATCAACTCGAACAATATTGCAATAGGTTAATCAAAGCATTGTTTGCTAATGTTGAAAAGCAATTCATGTAATAATAACTATCAATCAATAGACAGTCTTATATTTACTTATTTCGCCCTGGATGGGCCAATCCAAGAAACAATCCATTAAATCAACATTAATCGCATTGCACACAAATTCAATATATCCTTTGGTAGAGGTTCAAACAAGAAAATAGAAAATCTAATTAGTGAAACCCACAACAGAATTAATAAATTGCTTAAAGCTCTCATAAACTAAATAGTGAAACTAACAATAATTCAAGCCAATACCCCCTTCACCATACTTTCTAAATAAAGCGTGTTAATCAAATCCATCTTAAAGGGTCTCAAAGCCAACTACCAACTGAATTTCCTAAAGCGTTTGTAGAAAAATAGTAAACTCTCAGGTGTTGAACCAGCTTTCTACATACTTCTTAATTTCTACTACTACAGATGTGATAGCAGTTCTTTCCCTGCATTAAGACCCCCTGTAGATTTAGTTTGGAGGTCTATGATGTATCTTGACTCCAGCCGCCTAAGCTTCCACTTAAGATCCTCACCCCTTACGTCTTGTGGCACACAGTCTAAGCTAAAGAAGCTAAGTAGAGTTCTATCACTGTTGTGGTGAGAGGCGAAGTGTCGGGCCATCAGATAGTTCTCATCCTTGTTCACGATGGCCCGTTGATGTTCTAGGATTCTCAGATTAACTGCCTTCGTGGTGTTCCCCACATATCGAAGTCCACAGGGACATTTCAGGCAGTATACTACAGATGTAGTTGAGCAAGTAATAAACTTGCCGATCTTGATTTTTGAATCCTTATGTGGCACCTGATATGAAAGCACCCTCTGACTGTTACTGCAGGCCTTGCATTTTCCACATGGGTATGACCCATGTTTGGCGTGCATATCTCCTTTGGGCCTTTCCCTGGGTAAATGAATTTTGACCAATCTGCCCTTCAGTGATCTAATCTTCCTGAATGTCTGAATGTTATCATCGGGTGTTCCTGCAAATCCTTCCCTATTACGGCATCAGATTTGAGGATACCCCAATTTTTGGACATGATGGCTCTAACTCTATTCGCTCCCACCGAATAGTTAGTTATCAATCTGATTATGCCATTTCTACCTCTCATAGTTTTGTCTCTACTCCTAGTCAGGAGGATTTGCCTATTTGCAGCTTTTGCCTTCACTTTGGCTTGTTGGAGTACTATTTTTGAGTAGCCGCGCGATTTAAAGCGTTCCACGCTTTCCTCTGCAGCCTCTTCGAAGTCTTTCTCCAGGGAGCTGTTGCGCTTTATTCTCAACAGCTCCCCATAGGGGATACTCTTAACAAGAGATGCTGGGTGACTACTTTGTCCATGTAGGACAGAATTCCCTGCCGTCTCTTTTCTAAAGAGCACGGTTTGGATTGTGCCTGACTCAACGAAGACTCTTAGGTCTAGAAAGCTGACCTCTTTCCTGCTCATATGTGGGGGAATTTTAAATTCAAATCATTTATGTTGAGTGCCTTTATATAATCTTCTACGGAGGATTCCGATCCCCTCCAAATAAGGAAGAGGTCATCGATGTATCTCCTCCAGCAAATCACCCTATCGACCCATTCTGATTTGTCATCCGCCCAGGCCACCCGCTTCTCCCACAAGGCCAAGAATAAATTCACGTAGCTGGGGGCGAAGAAGGTGCCCATAGCGGTCCCCCTAACCTGTCTGTATGTCTGATTCTGAAAAATAAAGATGTTATTATTTAGACAGAAAGTTATGAAATCCAAAATCATTCTGCTATGCTCCAGGTAGCGGGCAGACCGTAAGTTCAAAAAGGTCTTCACTGCTTCAATCCCATCAGAATGTCTAATGCTCGTATAGATACTAGAGATGTCCAGAGTTATCATCACCAGGTCACTCTCCCACTCCACATCCTGTATTTGTCTAAGGAAGTCCTTGGTGTCTTTTGTGTATGAACTCAGCTGAGTTACCCATGGGGCCAAAAAAGAGTCAATAAATTTTGACATATTTTCAGTTAATCCTCCAATGGATGACACAATAGGTCTCCCTGGTGGTTTAGTGGCGTCCTTGTGTACTTTTGGGAGATGATAAAAACTGGGTAATCTTGGTTGTTTGTTCTGCAGGAATCGGTATTCTTCCCTGGCTAGTATTCCTTTTCCATACCAGTGTTCAATCAGGGAATGATACTCTCGAATGCTTTCTTGGTATTCAAATTCCGTTGTCGGCAAGTAGTTCTCGCGGTCCTGTAACTGTCGTAGGGCTTCTTTACAGTAATTATCGCGACTCTGGATGACTACGTTTCCGCCTTTATCTGAAGGCTTGATCACGATTGAGTCGTCTTTCTCAAGGTTTGAAATGGCATCCCTCTGATGAATTGTGAGATTCCACTTGATTTTTTCTTTGTTGGACTCTTCTTGTTTAGATAACTTCTGTAAGTCTCGGTTCACTGCTTCTGAGAAGACATCTACTGCATCAGTTGGTGTCTGGGAGAGAAAGCGTGAGGGCGGTTTGAAGGCGCTACGTTCACCTATTTGGGTAATGCATATGGCTGATCCTCTTTCTACTACGTCCATTGGTGGTGTTGTCTGAGATCCACTCTCTTCCAGTAGTTCCTCTAGTACGGCCATATTCTCCAAGTCCCTAATGTTAATATCAAAGGTATCCTGCTGAGCCGTACCGCCCACCATGGGTGAACTCTGTGTTTTTTCTCTAAGTGCCCTCTGTTTAAAGTATTTCCAGAGTTTGAACTTCCGTACAAATAGAAACAAGTCTATATGTGTTTGTATATACTCGTAACAGCCTGTTGGACAGAATGTTAGTCCCAGCTTTAACACATTTTCCTCATCTGTGGTCAGGGTTCTTTTCAAGAGATTGACTATATTAAGATCTTCCATCAATTCCTTTTGTTCCTGGCCTGTCGGTTCCTCAATTTTCTGGTACCTCTCCCTGTGCCTTCTCCCCCCTCGCCTCGTGATGCGTCTCCGCTTGCGTTGGTTGCCTGTTCCGGTGGACGTTTCTTCCCATCCCTCAGCCAATTTAGGCAGATTAAATTGCATTCCTTGCGAAAAGAAGGCTGGCATCTTGGCCCTATATATATATATATATATGCTTCCTCTTCACGGCTCGTTTGCGGGGGAACCTCCCGTAGTCTGGTGGCGCGTTTGCACTGGCAGAGCCCCGCCAGTCAATCAATTTCAATAATATCCAAGTTTAAACGCACGCTCAGAAACAAGATGGTACACAGTGTCGCTTTATTGCTGTTACGCGTTTCGGAAGCTTCTGCTCCCTTGCTCACACAACAATCCATTAGCTCTCCACCAATTACATACACAGTTCGTGCTAGCCATAGAAACAGGACTGCACATTTCATTTTGGCTGACATCTTGGAGTGTACTTGTGTTACATTTTCGTTTTACCCCTGATGTCTCACTTTACAAAACCACTTAATTCATTGTAGCAGTTAAGTACATTAATTTACTCTCTTTTTCTCAAGTTCCTTTCGCCACAGTGGCTATTTGTGCTAGTACTCTTTCTATTACCCTTCTTCTTTCGCCTAGTGGCTTAGTCAGGGTCCAATGTCTCTGGGGAGAGCTTATTTAAAAACATATGGTGAAAAAACGTGAACTTAAGTGAATAAATCTTTACATTACTAAGTGACGAAGTCTTCTACTCTATTCTCCCGTGAATTCCTCTGGGTGACAGGGTCAATTGCTCGTGAAGTGCACGTGATCCCTAATATGAGCATCTTGATTCTACCTGTTAGAGTAAAACAAAAAATTAATTACAATTGTGCTACGATTCTGATTAAAAACATATATACACTTTCAAGCTTTGGTTTTCATAGAACAGAACCTCTTCATCATGATAAACATACATTAGTTCAATTTTCATACATTTTCATTGATACAGTATCCTTACTCCCTAGTCACGTCTTTAGGAATCATACAGGTGAACTGCTAGCTCTTCATGGTCATTGTGTCCATTCGGCTGTCGTGTTTCTAATTCCAGGATCCATTTGGATTCCTTCTTTCTCAACTGTATCTCTCTGTTACCCCCTCTTTGGTTTTGCCTCACCTGTTCAATTGCAAAATGAGTTAACAGATTGCAATTAGATCTATGATGTTGGGCAAAATGCCTCGCAACTGGGTATTGGGGATCCCTCTTAGTAATTGCCCTTAAGTGTTGCATCACTCTATGTTTGGCCATGACTGTCGTGCTGCCTACATATCTTTTTTTGCACGGACATTCTAGTACGTATATCACTTGTGTTGAGCTACACGTCAGAAACTGAGTTATCTTCCTGTTGGTCTTGCCATGAGGAATATCAAAGTCTTTTCTCATTGGGCTATATTTGCAGGCTCTACAGTGCCCGCATGGGAAAAAACCTACAAGGTTGTGTTGGTTCCTATCCTTGTAGTCCATGATATCTCCCTTCGTGATTATGTCCCTCAGACTGCGACTTTTTCTATATGTGATTGCTGGTCTGGTACTCAATTCAGGGCCAATGATAGGATCACTTTTCAAGATGTTCCAATTTTTTGCAATTATTTTCTTTACTTTTTGAGACCCCCTATTGTAGGTTAAAATTACTCTGGTGGTCTCATTCTCTTGGTCTTCCTTCTCCCTTGTTGTCAAAGTACTCTCTCTTGTTATGTTTTCCATTTTAGATAAGGCCCTATCTAGGGCCCACTTGGGGTAACCCCTTTCCTTAAATCTCTGTATCATGTTTTCACTTTCTTGTTTGTACTCTTCTGTATTAGAACAATTTCTCCTTGCTCTTAGCAGTTCCCCGTAGGGGATGCTCCATTTTAGAGTGTCTGGGTGGCTGCTAAGGGCATGGAGGACACTGTTGCCTGCGGTATCCTTTCTGAACAGTTTCGTTGCCAAACAATCACTTTCAGCCCTTACCTCCACATCTAGATATTCAACCTTATATCTGTCTTTATGATGGGTCAGTCTTATGTTGTACTCATTGGTATTCAGTTGTTCCACAAATTCTTCAGCTTCTACATCACTCCCACTCCATATTACAAACAGGTCATCCATATATCTGAGCCATACCTTGACTCTCTTGAATGCCTGCCTGTACTGGGGGTCAGTGTGTATTTCTTCCTCCCATTTCCCTAGAAACAAATTTGCGAAGCTCGGCGCGAAGCTCGTACCCATGCAAGTACCAGTAGTCTGTTTGTACAGCTCACCATTAAACATAAATACATTGTTTTCAAGGCATATTCGTATCATTTCACCTAGCATCCTGGTATGCTCCAGGTACATTATGTTTCGTTTTTTCAGATAATGCATGCATGCATCAATGCCATGTTCATGTTCAATGATAGTGTACAATGAGTTAACATCCATTGTCATAAGTATGTATTCTGGTTTCCAGTTTATGTTGTTAACCTTTTTCAAAAAGTCTTGGGTGTCCTTCACATAGGACGGGAGTTTCCTTACATGTTCCTGAAGGAAAATTTCGACATATTTGGACATATTTTCATATACACTCCCTATGGATGACACTATGGGTCTCCCTGGTGGTGCTAGTGGGTTTTTGTGGATCTTAGGGAGAAAATAGATTATTGGCAATTTGGGATAGTCTTTCTTAAGGAAAGTAAACTCATCCCATGCAGGCAGTATCCCTACAGGACTATGTAGATAAAAACATGATCCCGAGAGGATTGAGAATATATATCACGCCCTCACATGAATCTCCTAATCCTCGCATGCTTGAAGAGTGGTTTGAGAATTCAACAAGCAGTTCCAGAACTATGTTGTGTATATTGGTAAAATACGCCTGGGAGGATAGAGAGAGGATATTGAAAGAAATGCTGGAAATTGAAGAGGAACTGAGTAATGAGAGTGATCAAACAAGTGTAAAGAAATATAAGGAGGAAATGAAAGCCAGATTGACCCAGTATGAGGAGGACATAAAGTTAAGGAAACAAAGGAAACTGCATAGAGATTCCAATGATTATGACTCGGGTCGTATCCTCACATACAGCAAGAAGTATGACCATCTATATGACATAAAACAACCCACCTCGTCAACCAGAATACATACTTATGACAATGGATGTTAACTCATTGTACACTATCATTGAACATGAACATGGCATTGATGCATGCATGCATTATCTGAAAAAACGAAACATAATGTACCTGGAGCATACCAGGATGCTAGGTGAAATGATACGAATATGCCTTGAAAACAATGTATTTATGTTTAATTGTGAGCTGTACAGACAGAATACTAGTACTAGCATGGGTACGAGCTTCGCGCCGAGCTTCGCGAATTTGTTTCTAGGGAAATGGGAGGAAGAAATACACACTGACCCCCAGTACAGGCAGGCATTCAAGAGATGGAAGGTATGGCTCAGATATATAGATGACCTGTTTGTAATATGGAGTGGAAGTGATGTAGAAGCTGAAGAATTTCTGGAACAACTGAATACCAATGAGTACAACATAAGACTGACCCATCATAAAGACAGATATAAGGTTGAATATCTAGATGTGGAGGTAAGGGCTGAAAGTGATTGTTTGGCAACGAAACTGTTCAGAAAGGATACCGCAGGCAACAGTGTCCTCCATGCCCTTAGCAGCCACCCAGACACTCTAAAATGGAGCATCCTGTACGGGGAACTGCTAAGAGCAAGGAGAAATTGTTCTAATACAGAAGAGTACAAACAAGAAAGTGAAAACATGATATAGAGATTTAAGGAAAGGGGTTACCCCAAGTGGGTCCTAGATAGGGCATTATCTAAAATGGAAAACATAACAAGAGAGAGTACTTTGACAACAAGGGAGAAGGAAGACCAAGAGAATGAGACCACCAGAGTAATTTTAACCTACAGTAGGGGGTCTCAAAAAGTAAAGAAAATAATTGCAAAAAATTGGAACATCTTGAAAAGTGATCCTATCATTGGCCCTGAATTGAGTACCAGACCAGCAATCACATATAGAAAAAGTCGCAGTCTGAGGGACATAATCACGAAGGGAGACATCACGGACTACAAGGATAGGAACCAACACAACCTTGTAGGTTTTTTCCCATGCGGGCACTGTAGAGCCTGCAAACATAGCCCAATGAGAAAAGACTTTGATATTCCTCATGGCAAGACCAACAGGAAGATAACTCAGTTTCTGACGTGTAGCTCAACACATGTGATATACGTACTAGAATGTCCGTGCAAAAAAAGATATGTAGGCAGCACGACAGTCATGGCCAAAAATAGAGTGATGCAACACTTAAGGGCAATTACTAACAGGGATCCCCAATACCCAGTTGCGAGGCATTTTGCCCAACATCATAGATCTAATTGCAATCTGTTAACTTATTTTGCAATTGAACAGGTGAGGCAAAACCAAAGAGGGGGTAACAGAGAGATACAGTTGAGAAAGAAGGAATCCAAATGGATCCTGGAATTAGAAACACGACAGCCGAATGGACACAATGACCATGAAGAGCTAGCAGTTCACCTGTATGATTCCTAAAGACGTGACTAGGGAGTAAGGATACTGTATCAATGAAAATGTATGAAAATTGAACTAATGTATGTTTATCATGATGAAGAGGTTCTGTTTTATGAAAACCAAAGCTTGAAAGTGTATTTATGTTTTTAATCAGAATCGTAGCACAATTGTAATTAATTTTTTGTTTTACTCTAACAGGTAGAATCAAGATGCTCATATTAGGGATCACGTGCACTTCACGAGCAATTGACCCTGTCACCCAGAGGAATTCACGGGAGAATAGAGTAGAAGACTTCGTCACTTAGTAATGTAAAGATTTATTCACTTAAGTTCACGTTTTTTCACCATATGTTTTTAAATAAGCTCTCCCCAGAGACATTGGACCCTGACTAAGCCACTAGGCGAAAGAAGAAGGGTAATAGAAAGAGTACTAGCACAAATAGCCACTGTGGCGAAAGGAACTTGAGAAAAAGAGAGTAAATGAATGTACTTAACTGCTACAATGAATTAAGTGGTTTTGTAAAGTGAGACATCAGGGCTAAAACGAAAATGTAACACAAGTACACTCCAAGATGTCAGCCAAAATGAAATGTGCAGTCCTGTTTCTATGGCTAGCACGAACTGTGAATGTAATTGGTGGAGAGCTAATGGATTGTTGTGTGAGTAAGGGAGCAGAAGCTTCCGAAACGCGTAACCGCAATAAAGCGACACTGTGTACCATCTTGTTTCTGAGCGTGCGTTTAAACTTGGATATTATTGAAATATATATATATATATATATATATATATATATATATATATATATATATATATATATATATATATATATATATATATATATATATATATATATATATATATATATATATATATATATATATATACATACAACATCACGCGCTGCTTCTGCGACGCAATCCAGGCCACACCAGCGATACTCTTTCAGGTTGTTTTTATTCAGATTAAAAAGTTCAGGCATAACGCGTTTCGAGTCCCTTGACTCTTCATCAAATGCCGACAGCTCTTACATCAGTGGGTTCGTTGCAGATTATAAAGGAACGTAACTTTAAACACTGAAAGAGGACTAATGTCTGTATTGTTCCGGATTTTAAGGGGACAGGCTTTAAGTTTACACAGTTCATTTCAGCTACAGAGGTGGGTACCGTTTGTATTCAATAGTTAATAGTAACGTTTACACAGAATGTTCATTTTTCAAAGGTTACCTTAGCTGCCCAGTCTTTTTGATATATATATATATATATATAAAATACTGGCGGTCGCTAGAAGGTAGTTATAGTTAGGACCTATTTTCCATAGGAAATCCACAACATTCTATTTGGAATAACTTTGGCGCTGGTTAATGAATGTTTGCGAAATTATTAAAACTAATGACCAGCTCCATTCCGCTCCCTTCTTGAAAGTTTGGGGGTGATTCGTCAAGCGGGGCCCGAGAAAAAAGGGTGTCCCAAAATGT
Source organism: Lissotriton vulgaris (assembly GCF_964263255.1). Classification (NCBI taxonomy): domain Eukaryota; kingdom Metazoa; phylum Chordata; class Amphibia; order Caudata; family Salamandridae; genus Lissotriton; species Lissotriton vulgaris. The sequence continues at coordinate 134,679,594 of NC_141690.1, forward strand.
GTTTTCCCCATGCAATTTCCCATAGGAACTTTAGCCACAGCTACAGCCTGAACTGCTGAACGGAATTACTCCAAATTTGGCAGAGATGTAGTCCTCAGTTCAGACCTGTGCCTTTTTCTGAAATGGTTTCAATCTGTTCAGTAGTTCCTGAGAAAATTACAGTTAAAAGCATAAATATATATCTATGGGCGCGGTGGATCCGCGGTCTGTGAGCCCACCGTGGCCGCACCATAAGCGCACCCTTCCAATCACGAGCTGAATGCTAAGTTGCTGTCAAGTGGTTGTCAACATTCAAAACCAGGAACTTTTGGCAGCCATTTTGTGCCTCGGTAGAAGCGAGGCTGAAGAAGTTAGTGAAAATAGTGTGCAAAACGTAGAAAGGGGGCAGGGTAGAAATATCCTGATCCTCTAGATCTGTTTAGGGGATCCCCAGGGCTCAATTTTTGTTTTTAAACCCGGCAGGTGCTTCTCAATGGGGCTTCTTTTATAATTAGGCCCGGGGGGGCCAAATCCCAGGGGGAAATTTTAAAAATGTATGTGGGGCCCAGAGGGGGCCCCTAGCCCTAGGGACTGCCACCCCCCTGCTATCTCTTTCAAAATACAAACCAAGTTTTCCATGGGAGGGCGGAAGCCGAGACTCATAGCAAACAGCAGTGTCCCAGGGTGGGCTCTTTGGGACACTGCAGGAGCCGGACCTTGGGGGTTGCGGTCCCCAGGGCCCTCGAGGGCTCCAGGCTGGGGGCCACGTAACCTCTTTACCACAATACAGAAAGCCCTGGGGCTAGTGGTCCCCGGGGCTTGGGGGGGGGGGTCGTTAAGGCCCCCACCTCTAATTTTTCAGGGGGGGCCTTGGAGCCCCCCCAACCATTTATTTTATAGCCACGGGCTGGCTCTCACTCTTGCATGGCAAACAGCAAACAGCAAAAATCTTCCGGTAAGATAACAAAGGATTTTGAAGTCTATTTTTGCTGTTTTTGTTGTAGTTTGCTGCCATCAAAGCAGCGACAATGTTAACGCCGTCTTTGTAAATATGCCCCTAAGTTTTGTAATGTAGACAATCCCATCTCCTATTTAAGTAGGCACAAAATATTTATTGAAGTGCATTGTGATTTGTGAAGCAACACTGTCTAATTGTGATCGATAAAGAATTGAAAGAGTTGTGTACTTCTTTTGCTCGTAATGTGCATAGGGTCAGATTTACAAGTTCCTTGCATTACTATTGCATCACTTTTAAGATGGGAAAAGTGACGCGAAAGTGGCGCAAGGGGCTTGTAAATCTGCTACACAGTGTTACTTTGCTTTCCTTTCTGTCATGTAGAGGATCCTGGGTAAATATAACAGTTTTTGCACAGCCAGTACCTTTCAACTCTAACCCCAAACTACTTACTGCCTGTTACCATAGTAACAGTTCATGGAACACTTATGTGAGTTCAGAGGTTAGAAGTTCACCACAGAATGTTGCTAATAGAAACAGTTACTGTGCTGGAGTTGTAAAAGTTTTCCATAGGAACCGTTAGTCGTAGCTAATAGACTCTATCAATGGGCGCTGAGTAGGAGGGACATCTGATTGGCTGACATGTTCTAAGGAGGAGCTGCCAGAGCTTAATGTTGATTGGTTGCAAACTATTGAAAGTAGAAGTGTTGGCAGACATTCACTTCCGCTCTGCGGAGTAGGAGGGATATCTGATTGGCTGACGTGTTCCAAGGAGGACTTTCCCAAGCTTAATGTTGATTGGCTGCGAAGCATTAAAAGTAGAAGTGTTGGCAGCCATTCCTTCCTCCTCTGCGGAACAACATGGACATTTTATCCGCTAAAGTGTTCCGAGCACAAGTTTGCTCCTTAACGGGTGGTTCACTGTTGGCAGTCATTTTGTGACGCACTTTTAAAGGAGTATGGAAAAAGAAAGTAGTAGAGGGGAGGGTAGGAACACTATTAACTCTGTACATTGGTCACAAGGTGGTGGACAGGGATTGTGAAGGTAAACATTGTTTTTATATGTTTTAAGCGCCATTTATATAATTGCCGTGGGATGTACAAATCCCGGCGGAAAAATGACAGTGTCTTGCCGTGTCTTTTTTATCAAGTTTGCCGGTGGGATACTTCCCAGGACCACTATTTACTTATAATGTGGTGTTTACTTTTCTGATGGGGCGGTGTGGTTGCGCAGCAAAAATCTCAGTCTAGGTTTGATACAGTTTTTATTTAGCAAATACAAATAAAATTTCTTCAGAAACTGACGCTGTATATATGAAAGGGGTGACAAATTAAAATGGAATTTCATAAAATATCAGTTAAGCGTGGCCATTCTCTCCTTTTTTCTGCTATAGTTTATAAAAGTGTTGCCCCATATTCTTGATAATGTAAGAGGGCATCAATTACTTTTAGATAAAGTAGAATAGAAGTGCTACAACAAACACTCCCGCACTACATTATCTGAGGTCAAGAGATCAAGTAAAAAATTGTTAAATACAAGTGACTTCATATTACATAGAAATGTATGCATTATTATTTTTCAAATTTGCATTTAGTACAATTCAGGAACGTTCTGTCGTAGTGCTTAGAGGTTGCACACTGTTTCGCTAACAAATCATATACTCACTAAAGAATATATAGAATAGTACTTTTATAATATACAGTACTGGTCCTATATATTCTTTAGGGGGAAGGTGAATAGGAGCTGCAACTGAGAAGAATAGAAATTGGAAAATAACATTCAGAAATGTAGGGTTTATTAAATATTTAAAGTAACAAAGTATGTATGAAAGCTATATTTTTTATTCTGCAATTTCGTAAAATATGCTCACTGAAAAAAATATCTGATCAAGTACGTTCTAATGTTTCGTAAGCTTTATTACAGATGGCACCAAAAAATCTCCTGTTCTTCTTCTGTAACAATAGGACAATCTGTTACAATATAACGAATAATACCATTGTTACAGTAAAAAGAAAAGGAAAATAAAGTTATCTATTTAACAGAAGATCCATAACGAAGTACTTTCGAGCGGTAATTATTTTCTGAGCTTCTTTTCTCCGGTAGGTTGAAAAGTTTGATCTTCGTGGCAACAGGTCATAAACTCCTCTGATATATATATTCACAGTATATGATCAAATGGGGGAACAGACTAAAAAGAGAAGCTGGTGACGTTGCTAATATATCTTTACTCTTTGTGCCGATGGGTCATGAACTCCACTGAGATGAGAATAACTGTTAATATTATAATATACATATTAACAGTATATGATCTCTAGGAGAAAACACACTAACAACTGAAAGGTGGTGACGTTGATTGTAAATGTTTAGGATTTGCGCCGACGGGTCACCAACACCTCTGAAGCGAAGTACAGTGTCAATAGTATAATATAGAAATTCACAATATATAAGCTGAAAGGAGCAAGAAAAGGAGCAATGTTTGTTGTAATCTATCTGTTTCTGAAAACAAGCTGCTGACGTTACAGAGAAAAAGGGAAAAACATACAATAACACTTTTTTCTAGATATAAATGGTTAAATATTGACAAATAGCGACTAATTATAACTATCTACTATTCCATAATGAAACAACTTGCAACTCCGGAATATGTTTTGTTTACACAAAACAAGAATCCGATGCTGGAAAAGGGAATCTGCATCACAGATTTGCGATGCAGAAATAACTCGCAAAACAAAACTAATCGCACAATAGGTGTGGTTTATATAGTTTTTGGTTGTTTAGTAGTCTATGGAAGGAAGATGCGGCTCCGCCTATGTAGATGTCACGTTTTATAGTTTATACTTTATAGTTTTAACTGTTTTACTTGTGCACGTGTTGAGAAAAGTTACAAACTGTGAAGCTGTAAAGGTTTTGATTTCCATAGTAACACATATAAGGTTCTTATTATCTATGTACGTTTGAGAGTTTAAAAAGTGTTACCCGGTAAACTGTGTCCTTTGCAATCTCATGATTAAAAACACCTAAATAGAAGACTTAAAAAAATATCTTTTACAATAGAAGAAAAAAAATATGTTAATATTTGTTATCACTTTGCTGTTAAATTAAAAAAATGGCAGCATTTGTAAAGCATAAAGCTACCCCAGGAAAGGTGTTCCATCGCTTGGAGCGTTGGGAAGATTTAGCAAGGTGTTACCTACAGTGAGATAGTGGTGGGCTAAGATGCTGATGGAAATTGGAATCGAACTGTGAACGCTGTTGTTCGAAGTCAGGTATTATAGGTGTTGCGTCATACTTTTAGCACACTTATATGTAAATTTCTGCTAATTAAGTTGAAAACATTCTTAAATTATAAGTAGGGCTCCTTGTTTTCTGTTTTTACTGATTTTTACAGATAAATACAAACAGAAAAGTATTTATTTTCCTCTCTGTGTTTATTTTAAAGTGTGGATAAATACGGAAATTGGGTTATTTTTTGAGCGATTGTAAATGCTGTCAATGATGAGTGCTAGGCCAATGGGTCTGTTCTAAATGTGAAATAGTAAATACAATAAAAGACTTTTAGTAAAGAGTCTTAAAGAGTAATATATATGCTCGTATAAGATAACTTGCACATTTTAATATGAAGGTTGTGTATAGTTGATCCTCTAAGAGTGTTTACATGAGTGAAAACTGTCTGTCTTTCAGCCATGAGTGCATATTTATCAGTAAAATAAATGTGGAAATATACTAATTTCAGATTCATTTTTTTACAAAACCCGAAATATATATGGGTAAATACAGATACAATTATTTAAAAAAATATATGGATAAATACAGATGGAAATGTCAAAAAATAAATACCATAAAACCAGGAGGTATAATTATAAGTTGTAAAACAATACTGTTAAGTTTGTTTTTACTATAAAAAGTATACATGTGTTTTTAAAATGTACTTAAAAAACACTATGGGTTATAGGGATATTGTAGTTAGATATTATCATTTAAAAAGCCTTTGAAATTCACTGACAAAACCATAGGTTTCAGGCAGGTTACAGTTAGGAATTATCATTTAAAAAACCTTAGAAATTCACTGAAAAAAACATCGGTTTCAGGGCTGTTATAGTTAGCTTGACATTTCACTCATACAAAACCACTGAAATTCCTCCGTTATAGATAGTTGTACTAACTGTAACTCTCGCGCCCGCAATCCACTGGTGATGATGTCACATATTACATCATTCATGACATGGTCAGTGACATCACTGATAACATCACTGATGACATCTCAAATGATATCACTGATGACATCACTGATGCCATCATCCACGTGACAATCAGACACACCTCATCATACACTAGTATAACCTTTCGTCACTCACTGAAAAATACAGAGTATCATATTTGAATCCATTGACACACCAATACAAGTATCTAAAAACCTACTCAGTGATTTCTAGATCTACACACAGATCTAATCAATTACCTATAGATTCACTCATACATGCTGTCAATAATTCAATAGAACACTATCAAATATACTTATACACCTATATTGATATTACACACTAGCACACATCCTATTCACGTATGCAGTCTACCTACTCAGTTTTGGAAATAATGTATCATATTTACATTTACTCAGCTACATACTTATACTAACAGCACTTCATTTATTCATATAAATAGTAACAGATACGTAGTGTGTTATGATATCACTATTACAAGTATACAGTTATCTATACAGTCACTCATGCAATTAATATATACGACTGTCATATATACTAACCCTGGGTGCAGTGGGCGTAGTGGGGCTTCGCGGAGCTACGTGAAGTGGGCGAGAAACTACGCCCACCTCCGCACTCCGCGTAGCCCCACTACGCACCGCAGGCCTCCCTCCCGCCCTCCCTAAATACTTTAAATTAAATGTGTAAAAGAATTAAAAGGCACCTACCTTGCCCGCCGCTGCCCGCTGCGTCTCCGGGGCACCCTCTCTTCATCGCCGCCGTCTTGGGTACTAATGCGCATGCGCGGGCGGCCGCACATGCGCATTTCTCGTGAGAAATGCGCATGCGCGGCCGCCCGCGCATGCGCATTAGTACCCAAGACGGCAGCGATGAAGAGAGCGAGCCCCGGGGACGCGGCGGGCAGCGGCAGGCAAGGTAAGTGCCTTTTAATTCTTTTACACATTTAAATTAAAGTATTTAGGGAGGGCGGGAGGGAGGCGGGTGGCGGCCAGCTACACACCGTCTGCGAAGCGTGCGTAGTGCCGAATTCTACGCCTGCTACGCAAAATGCGTAGAAGCCGGCACTACGCACACTCCGTGCACGGAGCGTAGCTGCCCGCCCACCCTTAATATATACTGCCTTTGATTTTTTCTACTTTGTTGGACATGTACAGTTGAGAAATATATTAGCTCATCACCACACCCATAGAGATATTCACTCACCCAAACAACTATTATAACATGTAGTCTTAACATCATATACCTACTGAACTAACTATTAACATATCCATGGGCAGTCACAGATCCCCCACCGAACCACACACAGATTCACTCTCCCGTACAAATAACCAGTTAACTAACCAATAACTAATATAGACTTTAACGTAGCTAGTAATAGAATATATTCACTGGTTCTCAAATGCAAATTGCTATTTATATAATAATACATATTTAAATATCAAACCAAACCACATTCACTGGATGAAGTCATCAGTAATGTCATCAGTGATGTCATTTGAGATGTCATCAGTGATGTCACTGACCATGTCATGAATAATGTAATATGTGACATCATCCCCAATGGATTGCAGGCGCGAGAGTTACAGTTAGTACAACTAACTATAACGGAGGAATTTCTATGGTTTTGTATGAGTGAAATGTCGAGCTAACGATAACACCCCTGAAACCTATGTTTTTTTCAGTGAATGTATATATATATATATATATATATATATATATATATATATATATATATATATATATATATATATATATATATATATATATATATATATATACATTTCACCAACATTAGTTCCTCTTCCAGAAACAAACCAGAGCACACAGCGGGCCTGCAGAAGTTCCTTTTTATTTTAAGCCTAACGCGTTTCAGCGAGTGTGCTTCATAAGATGCATGGCTTCCAGGTTTGTCAGCACCGTTTTTCTGTGGTATGCTGCCTCTCTGTCATTGGAGGAAGCAACTAGCCAAGTTTTCATTGGAGAAAACTTTGTGGCCACTCACAAAGACTGCAACTCCCAGCATTACTCAGGATGGTAGTACTAAATCCTGAACGTACTAAGGGGCCGATTATGATGGCGGACGGACCTGAGTCTGTCCGCCACCATAGAGTAGGAGGGAACCTCCGCATGGCCTGCAGAGTTCCCTTCTGTGCAATTAGGATGTGACGCCACCCTGGCGGTCACATCCTCTATTTTTACCGTGCAGCGGGTGCAGCTTCAAGCTGCATCCGCCGCAATGGTAAAAATGCATACATTGCATTTGTATGCAGAAAGCGGCAGGCACCGTGCGGTGCCTGCCGATTTCTGCATACAAATGTAGGGGGTACCATAGGTACCCCCCATGTGCACCTCTCACCCCCCTTCATCCAGGGGGCCCGTAACGGGCCCCCGCAGTGAAGTTACACATGCTTTTCCACGGCGTAAATGCCGCCGCGGAAAACCATGTTTCACAGCCCATCCTAATCTGGCGGACGGGGTCTGAGAGACACCGTCACCATATTAGAGCTTTTCAGCCGCAGTTGTAAGCCAACTGTGGCAGAAAGGCTGCGGACGGAAACCAGGACCCACCAGCCATCCTAATGTGGCGGTGGGTCTTTGGTGGGTCCGCAGAGGATTTTCTGCATCCTCCAGGCCGGTGGTGGATTCCGCCGGCCCGGAGGATACGGAAAATCCTCCATCATAATAGGCCCCTAAATTCGATCTCTGGTCAGAGCAGACTGTTCCAACCAGTCCTTGTGGGTTTACATTAGTTGTCTATATCGGTTTTGCCTGGAAGTCAATTCATTTTAAAATATGTTGGGCTTCTTCCACCCCTTCATCCAAGTCGCACAAATTGCAGCAGATCACACCTGGAGGTGCAGCTTCAGTAACCCACGCTTCATTCACCTTGAAGTCATGACCTGAATTACAGCAGGTTACCAATCCTCTCTGGCTTGCTGCGGTCCCGAGGTTTTGAATACCTCCAAACTCCATCTGTTCGCCATTGCCACTGATACCTCTGGACACTTTGAGGATAGGGCTCTGTGCGCGCTTGTGGCTACGCGCTAAAATGCCACCACCATTCGTTTCTCTTCCAGGAACAAACCAGAGCACACAGCGGGACTGCAGAAGTTCCTTTTTATTTAAAAAAATAAGTAACGCGTTTCAGTGAGTGTGCCTTCATCAAATGCATGGCTTCCAGGTTTGTCTACACTGTTAAGTAATAAATATTGAATATCTGATGTCTAAGTGTGCAGTGTTCCTTTGTTTGAAAAATTGACTGCAGGGCTTGGATTCGGCCCCTTACGCTTGCAACCGCTGTTGAGCGCACCGGAAGCAAGGATCACATTGTGAAACATATTTGTGTATATATATATATATATATATAAATGTCCAAAGAACCTCCTTCATGTGAAAGAAAGCAGAGGCCACTGTAGGGGAAAACCAAGGAAACTTTTTATTCACAAGAAGTGGCAAATGCATTTCGGCAGTTTATAAGCCTTCATCAGTGCCCAAGTTATCAGGATGCAGTCCTTCGCCTTAATGAACGTCCTGCCACTTATTTGAGAATTCAAACAGGCTACGCCCCTAAAGATGTCAGCACACCTGTTGCCGGTCCTCTGGACTCCTGTATATACATATAGTCTCATTATTTCGTACAACACCCACACTTAAATGAATCAAACCGCTCCCTCCCGAATGGACAACCACCATCAAACACGCTTTTCCCTGCTCGTCATCTCTTTCTGACATTGTAGCTCTAAGACATTCCTCCTCCCTGCTACTCCAATTGCTTCCCCCCCTTTATTTGGTTTAACCCCAAGTCAACGTGCTCTCTTTGAGGTTCCCTCAGGACTCACGGACGACCTCAATGCTGCTCAGCACACTTGGATTTCTGAACCTATCTTGTTGAACCCTGATTTTTTTTGTATCAACCTCAAGACAACATGCACACTAAGAGGTTATTTCAGGACTCACACTCTTCCTTAATGCTGTTCATCTCTTCCTGACATAGTAGCTCTAAGTCTCTCCTCCTCCCTGCTACTCAAATTGCCCTCCCGCACAAATTTGGTTAAACCCCAAGACAGCGTGCTCTCTTTGAGGTTGTCTCAGGACGCACGGACGACCTCAATTGATGCCCAGCACACTTGGATCTCCGAACCTATTTTGTTGAACCCTGCTTTATTGTATCAACCCCCAAGACAACATACAAAATACGAGAGATCCCAGGACTCACATACTACCTCAATGCTGCTCAGCACACTTGGACTACCTAACCTATATGTCTGCACACCGTTTACTGTATGGATCTGGCTCAGCACAATTGGTCTACCAATCTTATATGTCAGAATACTGTTTATTGTATGGATTTTGCTCAAAAACTGTTGTGAAGCGGTCCAATACCCTTGGGTCAGGCTAGCGCTATATAAAACTCCTTAAATAAACAAAATGCATAATATATATATATATTTTTTTTCAGCAATACCCCATAGGCTTTGAAGAGGTCACACGACGAGCTGCCAGCCTTCCGGTTTTCGTGCCTTTCAAAACATACAGTTCTGACCTCGATTGTTAGGTGTCTCTGTCCGACGCGTTTCAAGGCATAAACGCCCCTTCATCATGGACTGCGCACAGGGGGAAGAAAGACAACATTCACTGCACCTTCATTTCCTGTCTTTTATTACAGAAACGGCCGCTTCAGTGGGCGTGGCTTAATCAAGGTGTGCAGCAATGCGCTGGTATTTGTAGTCCATAGTGCAGTGATAGTAGTTTGAAACCCTAAGTGGGCTCCCACCCCCTGTCTCTTGAGCAATGTTCATTCCTTTGAGTAAGGTGAAAGTCAGTTCTGCACGCTGTGTGTTCCCTTTCAAATTGGATTTCAATTCGGAGGAGAAGGGGCCGCAGCAGGAAAACTTTTTTTCTACCTGCCAAGCACGAACTGCCGATGGAAACACACATCGCGTCGGACAGAGACACCTAACAATCGAGGTCAGAACTGCATGTTTTGAAAGGCACGAAAACCAGAAGGCTGGCAGCTCGTCGTGTGACCTCTTCAAAGCCTATGGGGTATTGCTGAAAAAAAAAAAATATATATATATATATATACCAGTGCGGACCTACCGTTCTGCCTCACTCCTCCACACCACCCGCCCAGGCTGGACGGTACAGTGCCTTCTGGGAGCTGTAGTTTACTCATTGACACTGAACTACTGTGGGTGTGGCGACACCATTAGGGGGAGGAGCAGCGAGTGCTGGGAAGCATTTTTAACAGGTGGACTATTAGGTGTGCTCAGTGCTGGGCGCTGAAGAAGGCTGACTACGCCGAAATGCATTCGCCCGCTGCCACTGCCTAAAGATGAAATAAAGCGAGCTGGCTTCTCTGAAAACCCCTTCAGGCCTCTGAGTCCTTCTTTCTGCGAGAGGGGCTGTTTCCACATATATATATATATATATATATATATCAAAGAAAAGGCTCCTCACCACTGCTGAGAGACCGAAGGGACACAACAGGGGACCAGGAAGAAATCTTTATTCACGGACAGATGTCATGACGCGTTTCGACATGATGTCTTTTTCAAATGCCTTTACACTGTGTGCTGTATATACTTATAAAATAACCATCTGGTTTTGTTCTTTTTCAAACACTCAGTAGCAATATGACTCCACGTTCTGTACAAATATTTCAAATATTTGTGACATACTGCATAGCAGAATGTTCACCTTTATATTCTTTTCTGTCACCCACTCACTCTTTAACTATTTTTAGCATATATTCAAAATACAGTTTTGATCAAGCTTCAACACTTTCTTCACCAGGTTTCAACATCATTTGTCAAAACTTCATGAATATAGTCTCATTATTTCAACACCCACGCTAAAATGAATCAAAACCCAGACTGTTCATCCATAGCTATATGCTGTATACTGATCATGGTCAAAAAATATATCATGTGGTTTTTATAATGAAAAATAGAGTCAAGGTGATGAAAAATGAAATATATGCAATTTTAGACATCTGACGAGTGTTTTCCTGATAGTCGCGTGTTTACCTATAATTTCTATAAACAAATGGGCCGATTTAAACTTTAGTAATTTAAGATGATTGTAAGTTAAATGTCTTCTAGCATTTAAGTTACAATTAATCCTGCAGTTTATGAAAACAGGCAAGGAATTGAGGTGTATTATAAGTATTTCTTCTGTTTGAAATTTAGGGACATTGCATTAAAAAATAAGAGGGACTTATGTCAATGACAATGGATGAAAGGTTGCATAACGGATACCTTGTATAAGATGCGTTGGTGGCACAAATAACAATCATGCAATTGAAAAAGATAAAAGAAATAAACATTTTTCTCTCACCCTAAAATATTTTTTTCCACAATGTGTACATTTCGCAAAAATTAAGAGCTTTGGATGTGTCCCAATATTGAAATATTAGTGCCAATTATCCTGTCCCTTCACATAACCATAACCTGACTGAAATCCTCTCATGAGTTATGGGTGTGTACATTGGAGGTGATTCACCATTACAGACCATTTTATTGTTATGCCTCTTATACCTGCCAATACAGTTTCAATAAACATTGACTGCCTATCTTACGTTTACAAGATTTTTTTCATGATGATTCAAACAATTTTAAAACACATAGGGGCATATTAGCAAGAACTTCGTTACAATTATCGCCGTTTTAGGGGCAGGAAACTGATGCTTAAACTGCGAAAATGGGCTTGCTAATATGCGTTATAGAATTCCAATAGAAGCCCAGGTTAGATGTGCAGGACATCTAACCTGGGCTTCTATTGGAATTCTATAACGCATATTAGGAAGCCCATTATCACCGTTTTAGCGGCAGTTTCCTGCCGCTAAAACTGCGATAATTTTAACGAGGTTCTTGCTAATATGCCCCATAGTGATTTACAAAAAATAAGAGTTGGAATAAGCTAGGACTTTTACAGACTTAACGTTCTCATAAATGAAAATTTCTTCTTTGTAAATCAGCCCTGTGTGGCTCAATTCACTAGACTTGTAAATTAGCAGCTGTAGAAGTACTCTGAGCTTGGGTGCATATTTACAGTTTTCCCAATTTACAAATGTTCCCTTCAGTGTTTGAAAAACTTGAGCAGTTGTTGCTTTGTCGGACTGTTCCTGGAACAGTCAACTTGATTTTCTCAGATGTTGCGCTTTCCTAAATGCAGAATTTGTGCATGGTACAGTCCTACCAATGTCTCACTGGGGAACATAGTCCCACTGCGCAATTTCACATTTCTCCTCAGTAACACAAAGTTTTTCCTCTTCGATAAAACCCTTTCTATGAGGGTGCTATATTCTCTATTTCGCACCCATGGAGGGTATTAACTCCGGTCCTTCACAGGTGCAAACCTGTAACCATTTCCAGGGTTGTAAAAGGTCAATGAGAAGTCTGTGAATGGTTACCAAGTGACCTGTATGTCGATGGTGACAAACTCAAAACCGCGACGACTGCCGTTCCCTCCACACGGTGTCTCACCTCCTCTTGCTGCCACTGTCGCTGCACCGTGATCCAGAGCGCCCCGGACCCCCTCCCACTAGGAACTTCATTTCCCAGTAGCCCTGGAGGCGGCACCAGCTGGTTATCAGACTTTCGCAGCTCCTGGTGTCGAATAAGGGGCTCCTCCATCATGAGACGTGCACTGGTAGACTTTGGGCCAAGGACAGGCCATCCGCACTGGTAAGACCCCGGAGGAGGCGCAGTCACCCTTCTTTCACCGACCCTCGATTAACGTACTGTTCCCACCCCCCGGTCCCTGAGCTGCCTGCTGTCAGTGCCCCACTGCTGCTGCTCCTCCTGTTATACCGCTCCCCCTGTACTGTCACTGCGATGTCAGCTGTCCCTGAGCTGCCTGCTGTCCCTGTCTTTGCCCTGCCACTCCCTATGTGCTGCCACTCTCCCTCTGCTGTCCCTGCCCTACCTGCTTTCCCTGTCCCTGCACTGCCTGCAGTCCCTGTCACTGCTTATGCATTGCTGCTCCCCTTGTGCAGTCCTGGTGCTGCCTGCTTTCCCTGTCCCTGCACTGCCTGCGGTCCCTGTTCCTGTATTGCTGTTCCTCCTGCACTGTCCCGGTGCTGCCTGCTTTCACAGCACTGTCTGCAATCTCTGCCTCTGCACTGCAGCTCCCTCTGCAATGTCCCTGCACTGCCTCCTGCCTCTGCGCTGTAGCTCCTCTTGCTCTGCTGCTCCCCCTGTCCCTTCGCTGTCTGCTGTCCCTGATCCCATGGTGCCCTTCCCTGTGCTGCCTGCTGTACCCAACCCTGCACTGCTACTTCCCCTACACTGTCCCTGTGCTGCCTACTGTCCCTGCGCTGCAGCTCCCTCTGCACTGACTGCTGTCCCTGATCTCGCACTGCCCATCCCAGGTCCTTCGCTGGCGACAAGGACCACTAGGATGACCCACCAGGACCACTAATGCAGGCCGCTCCACAGAGACGCAGAGGATGTGTGCAGCGGGCATGCCGCCAGTCCACTGCAGGTTGGACAAAGCCCAGCGCCAGGACCCAGGCCCACCCGCCACCTGCCGGTATACTGCCAAGGAACTCCTGGATTCCAGATGTCCAAACAACAGCTGTGTCTCCTCCTCCCCACTATCCACCAAAGGACCCTTCACCTGATGACACTGACACTTCTCCTGAGGCATAACCTACGAAAGATCCCACACCACTCCTGCCCAAAAGAGACCAAGGACACTCCACTGTCTCATGCTCAATGCCTGCTCCTTCTGCAAATACACCACGGAAGTCTGGGACACCATCTCCACCCTCTCCACCCTCTCCACAGACGTTGCCTTCATCACAAAACGTGTCTCATCCCCTTATCGAACCCTACCACTCCGGATGGCTGCAAGATGACTAACCAAGACCGCAACAAGTTACAAGGCAGATTATTTGCCATCATCTTCAAGGAAACCATCAGAGGCGCCATCACCAATGGCTTTCGGTAATAATTGCATGGACAGTAGGGGTGCACTCATGCCTACTAATTGTGCTGTGTGAGCCAATTATGAACACCCTCATTTTGAATTAACGAGTGTGTAAAATGAGCTTCATAAACAGTGCATGAATACATAACAAGCTACATCAAATTGTCAGTTATACCTTACATTATATTTTAATAAACATAGTCACGGTATTTGCCTTCTCCTTCCATACCTAGGTGCCACCAACATACATGACATTGAAATATGTTTATCTTAGTTTGGAGAAATTGTGCAAAAAGTATTTTTGCCTCAAGTGCTATGCTTTGACCCTCCTAAAACAAAGGCTCCATAACTACACCTGTCGACTAGAATGAACATTTGCATATTGGTGAGTTCATAAATACTGGGATAAAGCACATAATTTAAAAATGAATTGCTTTATTTGAAAAACAAAGAATGCTTACCATCAGCATAGCATGTACAATAAATGATGTTCTGAACATCCAACTGTATGGCTTTAAAAAAAGATTGGCAGCAACTTATTCTGTAAATTAATATATAACGATGATGAAGTGCTAAGGTACGGGGTTAATTGCTTTGACAAGTATACGTTCAATTTTTCCTCCTTTCTCCCTGCCCTACTTTCATACATATCCCTCTTCCCCTCCCTCACTCTACTTTGCCCCCTCCCTCCCACTATCTTTCCCAAGAGGTTCCTTTCTCCTTTTGCCTACAGAATTCACACACAGACGCTGCTTTTCTGTGCCAGACATTCGTAAAATCCAGATGTTAGACTTTACAGGACATCTGTTTACGCCTTTTTTTGTTTTTCAATATTACATTTTCTACCGAGCAGTACATATCTACTATTCATGGTTTAAGGGTCCTGTGCTTTTTATTTTTTCAAAGGTCTCTATCCGATACAACACATTATTCGTTGCACAGTGTCACAGACCTTGACGACTTGGTGTGCACAATATACCGGTCTTCATAAGCCACGTGGCTCCTTGCATTGTAACTGGACACTGAAGTTTGGGCACATCTGACAGCAGATGCCTCAAATTTCCTAGGACTATTCCTAAAGTGGAGACCAACTCATGCATTATAGCAGGACTGGCTCATAATAAATCATTTGTCAAAGGAGAAACATGACTAACTAGTACGTGTACAAGATTTTTAACAGCCACTTCCTGAGTATATTCAGAAAATGTGAATGTTGCCTTCTAAAGACTAATAACATTTTTGTGAACTAATGTTCTGGTTGGGAGATTTTAAAACAGTAGGATCACCTCTGTGTCTGTGCTTCCCATTGTTTAAAGAAAAATGTATTTAAAAAGAATTGTATAAATAGCAGAAATATAATAGCATAATACTACTCATACAAATAGCGTATTATAAAGTTGTAATGTTTTGTAGGCTTTAGAGATTTTGAAGTTACATATTCACCCTGAAAACTGTTGATAGGGCTTATTTAGATTGAAATGTGGTAATATGAAGTCGCAAGTTTTATTACGGGTTTCATGGTTTCAAGGGTGCTAAGAGCTAATTCCCAAAACAAGTTAAAAAAAATCGGAAATCTCTTGACAGTTTACCTTTATTTTGTTAGTAGATTTTCAACTTTTAGTGTGTCCCGGGCGTTTGCCTTTTTTATTTTGTCACATGCTACTGGGTCCCCCACTGATGTTTTTACCATGGTACAGTCCTCAAATAAAAGGCATTGTAACATTTGCTCAAAGCTGTGAAAGTTAGTGATACTACAATACTTTATTGTCAATTCAACACCTAGCAATAATGTCTTTTGGCCCGATTAAACATACAAGTATTACAATTTGTCTTTCTATTTGGAATTAAATGCACAGTATAAATGTAGCGCAGTTCCGATTTCAGAGAACTGGTTTTTCCTCTGTTTAATGCGTCCGTGTTGGCCAGTCGCTGGGTTCGCGTGGATGGTTGCGGGAAGTGGGTGGCCTACCACATGGCGGGAATAAGATGCATTGAGGGGAGCCGCGGCGGTGGATAGTTTATCTGCCACCGACCGCAGCACACCGGCCACGATTTGTTTGCTTTTGTTTATTTATGCTAGTGAGCGCGTTTATATGTGGTGTCAATTTTAATAAAGGGCAGGTCCAACCGCAGAAGCCCGAATGCGAACGGAGTGCGCCCACCACAAACAAAGGAGCGGTGGAGGCGGCCGAATTGTGGCGCCAACTGCACATGTTTTTGTCACGGTCTGATGTCTAAGGGGCGGGGAGTGCCCAATGGCGTCGTTGTGGTATGTAGAGTTGGTCCCCGGGGATCTCCGACAGCCGGAACTGGTTCGCAGTGCCATTGCCCGTGCCCTAATGCAACAATCTTTTCGACTCCGAAACGTGAGCCCTCCGTGGCGGGACAGCTTTTAGTGATTTATTTTGGTCTCTGCCTGAGACGGCGAGCATGTACTTTGACTCCAGGCACATGTAAATTACGATCATTGGCAGGAAGCGGCCCCTTCAGGTGAATATCAGGAGATTCCTTAGTCCAAAGACGGCGGAACAAATAGCATATCAGTCAGTTTAAAATTAGCAATAAGAAGGGCACTTAAATGAGAATATGGCATTTTGAAGTGTTGCCCGTATGTAGTTGGTTATGAGATCTCTGTCTAAAGCTTTCATTTGATGGGCGTCCGTGTTTCTATCGTCCTCTGCGAATTTTAAGACTGGGAGCATTAATCCTGTTAACTGCAGGCGGTATGCGATGCAAGCTTAAATTGAAACTATCATGGGACTGTTGAAAGGAGCAGGCACTTTGCTGCCGTAGAATATGTCGTGGGTAATGTAAACCAAACACAAAAGGGGGGAAGGAAGGAGAAAGGAAAGGATGGCTTATGCTCACTTTCATTACTGTAAGGCAATTTGTTTGCCGTGGGAGCTACAGGGAAGTTGCCTCCTTTGTTCTTGTTTGGGTGGCGCTGTTGGGGGGGGGGGAGCCCAAGACAGCAGATGTGGTTTGCGGTCGGAGTAGGTGCAGACGGGGCTGAGGTTTGGCATCGGTTGATATTTGCGGTATAGTGCTTGTTTAATTTACACTGCTGGAGGTTTAAATACCGCGTGGGTATTTCTGGTTGGTCGAATTCTGGAACGGTGATTGAGTCCACATTGAGGCGGTAATATAACATTGGAATATTCCCCGTACGGTGTGTAAGCAATTGAACAGTTGGGCGTCTGTTGTGAATGTAATTTGCTTAAAGCGTTTTTAGACATTGATGTTACAACCATCAGAGATCGCCATTTTGCAACAAACTGTCTTGTGTTTTGGGGACGGGGGCATTGTGGGTTATCGGAGATGAGTGTTTACCGGGTGCAGCATCGAATAGAGATGATCCATAGCAATCCCGAAAGCAGGTGATTTGTATGCGCTAGAATCATAGAGAATGGCTTATTTCATTCTACAGAGAAATTTAATTCATCTAAGCATTAAATTTAGCTATGGCTGAGTCAGTTTCTTCACAAACGAGAATGTCGCTCTGCCAGGGATTATCAATTTCGTTTGCCCTTTGGGCACGGCCGTGACCTATAATTCTGTGCCGTATGTTTCAACCACCCCTACCGTGCACTGAGGCCTTTTGGGTGGGAACACGGAATATAAACAACCGACTCTAATTGTGGTATATTAACTACAATCCATTCGTGAGTCTGTTAGGAAGTGATTGGATTTAATACAGGCGCTGTTCATATTGGAGATATCACCCTGGGCACACATTACGCTGCAGAGTTAAGTAAAACTATTCTGAGTGATGGCTGCGATGTGTATTTTGAAGCAAGCCGGCCCGGCACTTGCTAGCAGCAGAACCTAAGCTGCTAATATATTTTAAGAATGGTGGCCCCGAACTAGCCTACAGGGCAATCCAGCACGGCCAGAAAGGCTGGTGTCACAGGTCATTGGGGTAGAGATGAGCAGGGATGGTATTAGTCGGTTTGTGGCTCTGTGCGCGGACGGTGTGCGTACATATAGCATGAAGTTAAAAAATCAAGAACCGGGAAGCACATAACACTTTATCCTCAAGTCGTGCGACCGCCGAGCCATTAAACTAGACATTTCAAAGTTGTAAGATCGAACGAGGTAAGATCTAACTAAATATCTGCCCACTTTAGGAATGACACACAAAACACAAAGGCTGTTCTTCACAAATAAGAAGTGTCAGTTTAAGAGTGCGATCTATTCAATACTGGCCAATTGCGGTTCCACAGTAGGGAGAGGACTTACATCTTTGGTTCTCTCTTGGCGCACCGTTCCGTCGCCCTATTCACCTTCCTTATGTTGCAAAGCGCTGATGCATTGTGTAGTTATGCATTTACATCTCTTGGCGCACCGTTCCGTCGCCCTATTCACCTTCCTTATGTGTAAAGCGCTGATGCATTGTGTAGTTATGCATTTACATCTCTTGGCGCACTGTTCCTTCACCCTATTCACCTTCCTTATGTTGTAAAGCGCTGATGCATTGGGTAGTTATGCATTTACATCTCTTGGCGCACCGTTCCGTCGCCCTATTCACCTTTCTTATGTCGTAAAGCGATGATGCATTGTGAAGCTATGCATTTCAGCTTTTGGCGCACTGTTCCTTCACCCTATTCACCTTCCTTATGTTGTAAAGCGCTGAGGCATTGTGTAGGTATGCATTTACATCTCTTGGTGCACCGTTCCGTCGCCCTATTCACCTTTTCTTATTCGGATAGCCATGGCATGCACGTTTTCACATTTGTACACGCAGCTTTAATTCATGCCAAATTAGAGAAAATATAATGTAGCAATTTCCCTGTAGCAAAGAATCTAACTTGCCACGTATTTCGGGAAGGGCTAGCGGTTACGCAGTGCTGCACCGTTTCCTCTACCCTCTCGAATTTAACGGAGCATTCTAAATTTGCACGCTATGATGCCGGTACAGACAGTAGTCTATTTTGCAAAACACTATAGCGATGACTATTTGGGCTAGTCTGGTGGGTAACCTGGGGCCTTTTATCTGATGTTATTTTGGAGACATTCTGGCACCTAATGGAGCTGACAAATTAAGGTAATGGCGTATCAAGTGATGTGTATATGACAGTTCAGGTTAGCTTATTTGTCTTTCTAACGAAGAAGAGTACCATTACTGACTCGGCACACATCTGCTGTAGTTTAATTTTAGCAGTTCCATCGTAATTCGGAGTGTTATGTACACATTGAGAAGGCATCCGGTTGTGAGGTGTGGGCTCTGGTGGTACATGCAGTGACTGTATACGTTATGTAACGATAATTATTTAAAATATATCTGGTTGGACTAGCAGTGCACCTACAGGCTTAAAAAAGGGTGGGAGACTAAATCACACACCCAGAGTGCAATCGGCATTATCAGGCTGAAGCAACTGAATAATGGGTAATTTAAATGGTTACAAGTACAACTGGAGGCAAAACACTGCAATTTATGCTAGACACCCAGGCAATAGAGTTAGGTCCCGGAGAACCATGGAACTGGTAAAAGTCATAACGGCATAGCAGGTGGCTTACCATAGCCTGAGTGGCTCGTAGCAGGGGCATCCTTCACCGAGAAGTGCTCTGAGGTAGGGGTGGCATTTATATCGCTTTGGCACTATCCTTTGCCAAAGCAATAAAATGTGTAACAAAGTCCGGTATTTACAGATTTCTGTTGAATACCAATATCCCAGTGGTTGGTTTCATCGGGTAGAATGCTTTTAACTGAAAAGACTAAACCTAAATAGGTGATTTAATCACAACCAAAATGCAAGGATGACATTTATGCACCAAGGTACATTCACAACACAGAGGCCTTTTGATTATGAGGAGAGCAGTTTCTACACGGTGTATAGTCATTGTAACATGTGATATGTGAGGTACTATAGTTTTCCCATATAAGTGTGGCTGGTAAATCTCATGGAACTTGACCTCTGTACTGGACAAAAGGTGTAGAAAGGAGTGTTTATTAGTGTAGCTGCCCTAAATAACGTGGAACTAGCACAGATGTAATTTTACTACCAATTGGTACGTATGACATGTGCCCCAAGTGTGCCCAAGTACTGTAGGCAGTTGCTGACATCTGCTCATAAGTATCAGGGGAGTAACCACGAGGGTAGGTTGTTTCCCAAAAGGTTGGATATTATGTCTGCGACACGCACACACACTCCATGAGCGCAAGGGGGTTGTTTCCAACGGCTACCCAGACTGTACTTAAGCACACATAGGTTGGGTATGATTTTCCTGATCTCAAGCACATATCAAACCCGCTTTATCAAGTACCAGGCTAAGCACTGCGTACACCAGGAATCATGGGTCCACTATAAAGACCCTCTCCCAATTACCCCAATTACAAATTATTCAAAATAGTGGTGCAGCTGAACTCCAGACACAAGAACAAACGTGACGTAGGCAAGGATGGCACTTGTGCAAGTGCAAAGGTTAACGACACGCGAGAGATAGCGAACAGTGTGTGAGAGAGGGGTGGCGGGGAAGGCACCAAAAAGTGCCGACCACAACACTTAGTGTCCCGCTTGGTTTTTTGCGCTAGATCGGGATTGCGCTGGGTTGGTGGGTTGTGCTTTATGCAGCCACTTGGTATTTCATCTGGGGTTAGTCATATGTGCCGCTGTCTTTCAACTAGCATCATTATGCCACATTTCTTTCTGCGGCGTCCGCATAGGCTCGCCATGGTCATGACAATGGTGAGGCTATAAATCATCAGGGTACAGTTCAAATTTACAATGAGTTAGCCCAAGATTTAGTCTGCATGGGTACATCTATTGAAGTGTATTATGACAAAAGCAATTCCGCAGGTTATGGGTCATGTTTACTTCACGCACAGTCCCAATACGTAGTGGGGATCCTCCGGGCGCATCCAGTTAAGGTTAACCCAAAATGCTGTCCATAAATTTTCGACAACTCGTTTAATATTCCACATACTTACAGCTACGGCCCAGTTGCCTCAACAGTATATGTCTGTGGTAATTACCCCAGGGTCAGGAGTGAGCATTTAGTGTGACTGCTCTAATGCACTTTTTAAGATGGCGCCAAGGAACATTGTAGGAGACTGCGCGATATACCGGAGGTTATTTGCGCGGGGCTCGGTGAGGGCAAACTGGGTACTAGCATGCAATATCAGCTAAGGAGTTTGCCCACTAGGGTGGCCAGGGCCCGGTTAGGGAGCCCAAGTAACAATGGGCATCGCCTGTTAGAGGGGTTGGTAATGAATTCCAATGGCACGCTACGAAGGGGCCCAGGTAGTGGGGGCAAGAGTTTTGACTGCTCCATTCAATCCACAAAGGTAATCATTGGTGTTGGCAGCCTATAATTAACACACAATTAGTCCCTACCTTGCTGGGACAAACATCGGACAAAACAACTGACTGCCAAGGAATCTCTTCATAGGTGTGGTTTTTGCTAAAGGGTGGCCTAAGAACCGTATCTAAGCAATCCCCATCCGAGGTGCGGCTTATGTTCTAGTGGCGTGTCCCATGGACTGTCCAAGAAATCCCCATAGCGTTGTGGTGAAGGGGGCTATGATAGAGGTGTACCCAAAGGCTTAGTAAGGAGAAGAGACTAAATCAATCGCCCAAATGCAAGGGTCACTATCGGGCTAAGCACCTGAATAAGGGGTAAATTAAGGGTCGCAACGGCAATGGGGGGTTCAAGGTGAAGGGTGCCTCTGGAATAGATCCTAAATGTGGTGTGCGGGGATAAGTAACGCCATTAGGTGAACAAATACATGAGGTAGCTAACAGTGCATTCAGGAGGGAAGTGACAAGGGGCAGGCTACAAGAGAAACAAGTACAATTGGGGGCGTAATACCGCGGCAAAGGTGGCAGCTGCAGGGGGACCTCCCAACATTTTAGTAGTACATCTGGGCGGTAACGACCTGGTTACAAGGGGGAGGAGAGCCTTAGTGGATACGATGCAGCGGGAATTCACGGCATTAGCAAACGAGTTGGGAGCAATGGAATTGGTATGGTCAGAGATTGTCCCACGCAGGACTTGGAGAGGAGCGCGGTCACCGCAGGCCATCGAGCAGAGCAGGAGAAGGGTGAACAGGGCCATGCAGAAATTTACCGAAAGAAGAGGGATGGGTTTTATTAGGCATTCATTAATACAGGACAGGGCTGTGGGATACTATGAAAAGGATGGGGTTCACTTGTCTGAGACGGGTATGGATGTGTTTCTCCTTGACTTACAGGAATCTTTGGCGGCAGCAGGTTGTGTTTGAGATACGGGGTTAGGTCTAAGCAGCAGTGCTAGGTGGTGGGGGACTCTGGCATCGGCGGAGGCCTCATCCAGAGCTGTGGCGGAGTACAGGGCGATCTGGAAGCAGATGGACAGTAAGGGTACCTCTGCGGCAGAAGGAGACAGTAATACCTCTGCCTGGCACATTAGGGGTGCCCGAGCCAAAGACCTGGAGCCGAGGGGGTTCCAGGAAGCAACGTCGGCGCCCCGTTAGTCCTTCGGGCGGTCGGGGGTGCCTAACCGACCGGGGGTGGCTTCATCGCTCCGCCCCGACAGGGGGGGCGGGAGTAACGAGATAAACATTAAAAGTACTGCACCGTCAAGAGCATCGACTTACCGTGCAAGTTGGCTAATTAGGCAGGCGGGTCAGCGAGGGGCTGCCGTCTTGGATCGCCCGTAAGATGACCCACCTATCTGCTGTACTATGCAAATAAACCTGCACCCCGTTTTCCCACAAGCATGTCTCATGAGTCTTCTTGGTGTGAATGTTGTGGGTACAAGTGGAGCGAGTGATGGCGGTGTGGGCACTATGCCGCTGGCCGCGCGACACGAAGGGGAGGTAACGCGAGACAGCGTCCTAGTGACACATGCCTCGCGAGCAGAACGTCACCAGCGCGACAGGCGGGGCGCCGCCCCCCCCCCCCCGGACAGGTGGCCAATGAGGCGCTGCAGGTAGAGGGTAGGCGGGCCCAAGGCCTTTATCTAGGCCAGCCTGGTTTCAGCAATCCCTCTTTCCCGCCGCGTGTGCTAAGATCTACTCTGCGCTGTTCCCGCCCTGGCCCAGACCCAGCGGCAGAGCAGCAGGTTGGTGTGAACAATTAATGGTCTTTTTTGTGTTGCAGGCGGAGTCACAGGGCGATCTGGAAGCAGATGGACAGTAAGGGTACCTCTGCGGCAGAAGGAGACAGTAATACCTCTGCCTGGCACATTAGGGGTGCCCGAGCCAAAGACCTGGAGCCGAGGGGGTTCCAGGAAGCAACGTCGGCGCCCCGTTAGTCCTTCGGGCGGTCGGGGGTGCCTAACCGACCGGGGGTGGCTTCATCGCTCCGCCCCGACAGGGGGGGCGGGAGTAACGAGATAAACATTAAAAGTACTGCACCGTCAAGAGCATCGACTTACCGTGCAAGTTGGCTAATTAGGCAGGCGGGTCAGCGAGGGGCTGCCGTCTTGGATCGCCCGTAAGATGACCCACCTATCTGCTGTACTATGCAAATAAACCTGCACCCCGTTTTCCCACAAGCATGTCTCATGAGTCTTCTTGGTGTGAATGTTGTGGGTACAAGTGGAGCGAGTGATGGCGGTGTGGGCACTATAACTAGTACGTGTACAAGATTTTTAACAGCCACTTCCTGAGTATATTCAGAAAATGTGAATGTTGCCTTCTAAAGACTAATAACATTTTTGTGAACTAATGTTCTGGTTGGGAGATTTTAAAACAGTAGGATCACCTCTGTGTCTGTGCTTCCCATTGTTTAAAGAAAAATGTATTTAAAAAGAATTGTATAAATAGCAGAAATATAATAGCATAATACTACTCATACAAATAGCGTATTATAAAGTTGTAATGTTTTGTAGGCTTTAGAGATTTTGAAGTTACATATTCACCCTGAAAACTGTTGATAGGGCTTATTTAGATTGAAATGTGGTAATATGAAGTCGCAAGTTTTATTACGGGTTTCATGGTTTCAAGGGTGCTAAGAGCTAATTCCCAAAACAAGTTAAAAAAAATCGGAAATCTCTTGACAGTTTACCTTTATTTTGTTAGTAGATTTTCAACTTTTAGTGTGTCCCGGGCGTTTGCCTTTTTTATTTTGTCACATGCTACTGGGTCCCCCACTGATGTTTTTACCATGGTACAGTCCTCAAATAAAAGGCATTGTAACATTTGCTCAAAGCTGTGAAAGTTAGTGATACTACAATACTTTATTGTCAATTCAACACCTAGCAATAATGTCTTTTGGCCCGATTAAACATACAAGTATTACAATTTGTCTTTCTATTTGGAATTAAATGCACAGTATAAATGTAGCGCTCTTGCCAAGCACATGTGTCGCTGGTAGTCTTTCTACATTGTGGGTGTGTGTCCCTTCAGGTACTGCATATGTTCACTTGTCACCATTCACTATTGCCCACTCTGTCAAATTGTTCCTTGCTCTATCAACAAAGTAAGCTGGCTGAGGGTGACATTAGTCATGGGCGATCATTATTAGAGTTCATGTGGATTTCTGAGACACAACTCTGAGCCCTCCCACAGGATGGGACACATAGACTGACTGACTCACCACCATGGATCCAAGCATTAAGGAATGACATGCACGAGAAATGTACATGAAAACAAAGACCACAGGGATGATATGTAAAGGTACAAATCTGTCAGAAAGGTTGTGTTGTTTATTCTGTCTCTCAAGTGATGCAGCAGAAACTAAAATGAGCCCAATCTTCAGGAAATAAATCGATGAGAAACCTTTCAAGCAATATCACAGATATTGTGAGTGTTTCCCTTCCAATGGGTTCTCCTCCAAACCTCTTAAACAAGTGGTTATTACTCCACCTGAAATCTGCGGTAACATTTTGAAAAGAGAAGTCACAAGAAAACTACAAGAAATTCTGGGATAAAATCTCATCCCCATGATCACGAGTTAGCTTTCAGTCCAATTAATGTTTTCAAAACAACACATTGCAACGTGGCATCTTGTCGCCCAACATGAATCTAAAGCAAGCTAAGCTTTTGCTGCTTAGCCTTACAGTGACATTTGAAGAAGGTGCCCATAATATCTTAGGCAAGCATTGGCATAGCCAATCGGTCTTCGCTAGGGTGGAGGAGCGTCGTCCCAGTGCTCCCTCGCAGTGCCAGAAAGCCAAAACATAAAATGGTAATTACTAAAAGGTATTAGCATTTTATGTTTGCTATGCACATTGCTAGCGGGTGGGCAGGGCTGCTCTGTTCTTTGAGCAGGGCAGGGGAGGAGAGGTTTTGCCCACTCCTGATTGCTCAATTACTGTCTGCCTCTATGAATTGCAGCCTGCATAGACAACATGGCCACCCCATTAGCATCTGGATGGGCGGCTTTCCGACCAATAGCAACATAATTTGCAGCGTTGTGATTGGCTCAGGGGAGGGAGTCTGGCTGCCTGCTTCTTGGTCCTGTCAGAGGCAGGAGAGCAGGAGCCGAGAAGACGCCGGATCTGGCGGAAAGGTACATTTAATTTTGAATTTTAAAAAAAGGCTCCCGCGTGCCCCTGTGAATCTCTTTCCGTGACCCCTCACGCCCGGCCACACCCGTGAGCAATGCTGCCCGCTACTGGTCTCGCCTGTGGGAATTTATAAGTGTTTAGCCAGAGCTATTGACTGTGCCAATGTGTTAAAGCTATGTTGTAGAGCATTGTGGTTGCTGTGCAGCATGTTGAAAAGTTAGAATAAAGTGATATAAGCATTTTGTTTTACCTCATATATAACCAAGTATACATTATGCACAAATGAACAAACCTGTTAAAAAATAATTAACTACAATGTATTTTAGTTTTTCTGTCCTTGCAATATTGGCAACTTCATCGTATTGTAACAGCATATTTTCGCATTACAGGAACAAACCATCAAAACAACAGTTTATTGTGAAAAAACAAAAGCAGTGTTCATGACATTGTGAAGTTTTTTTGCTGTGTCTCAGAGATACTTTAGCCTTTTTCCTGCTTACAGTCACAAAAATCAGAGAGAAAGTCCTCTGTAAGTGTGGAGGTCTTCATATGCTGTTTAGCAAAGCCACAGAGTCTTCTTGTAAAAGGAAGTCTCTGCCAAATGCATTCTCAGCCTAGGTGAGTAGTTTCCTCAATGACTACAATATTAAGCAGGAAGCCTAATGAGTCATAGACATGTTCCTAAAGCCAGTGATAAAAAATGAATTAAGAGTAATATAAGGAAGAGAACAACATAGATAGTGTGGCAAGGTCAGACAGTGACATAATGAAAGCTAAAACACTGAAGCAATATCAGAGGGCTGCAAGAGAGATCGATTATTCAATGAGTGATGCAGATAACTAGTGCATGATCATTATGGAAGCTAGTGAATAGAGACTAGACAAAGATCCCAACAGTTGGCAACCATTTCGTGAAAGCTAGTGGCTTCACATCATAAATGATTTTAGACCGCTTTCACCACAGTAAGCTGAGTCTGGTAACTTAGTAGACTAATGCGTTCACTGTAGGGGCCTGTGTTTGACCTCCTAGTCACAGGTGCAAGTCCCATTGGATCCACTCAGCCTTTCATCTTTCTGAGGTCGATAAAATGAGTATCATTGAGTTGGGTACAATGAGCATATATTATTCCAAGATGCCCCTCCTGGTGGATTAGCTTTTTACAAATACACATGATGTTGTTGCTGTGATAAAGGACAGAGCAATCTTAGTATGAGTTGGGTGTGCTTTGACTCTGCCCATGGAAGTGCTGCTTTCTCAACTCATACTATTGACTATTGGGTGTATCATTACATCTCTTATGTCGTAGTTGTAATGCATTACCGACTGTTTTACTTTGAAAAAGTAAATCGAATCACTACGCATTTAATTATTTATCTAATAGATGCATTGTGTAAATGAATCAAATGTGCTTGTCATGTGGAAGGCTTTTTTAAATATAATTTAGTCCAACTCAGATTGCAAGCAAGGAAGGCCCATTTGCTTTGCCACGGCTTTTTGGGTACTTAAGACGATGTGGGGAGCAGAGTGTATGGCAGCTGTAGGTGGGGTTGGGCTTGTATCAGTGAGAAGAATGTTCAACATTCTTTAACTAGTACACAGAATGATGCCTCAGTCATTGAACCCAAAACATGTGTTTAGCATTTCACAAAAATATCTACCCTTCAACCCAATGCAGCAGACAGCGCACTCAATATGTTAGTATCGCAGTTTTTGTGATTATGAATGAAATTAGTTCAGTGCATGTCTTATTTATTCAGATAGCTGCATTGGTTTCACTCTTTATAAAAATTTCCATTTCATTTATAACTTTATTTCGATTTGTATAAAATCACAAAAGTTAAAACAAATATACATGATATATAATAAAAAACCAGAGATGGAACTACTCATAATAATTGAGAAAGTTATTACAATGTGTCTAATCTAGCACCTTATCTGAACGTTTAAAAGATATTATAAAAAGAAATAAAAACACATTAAAAGATTAAAAAGCCTTAACAGTAGACGTAAATCTTATACTCTGCATTCACAGAAAATACATTTTATCTCAGGGGGATAATACAAATGGGTGTTTCAAACTTGGGGAGGCCTATTTAGATGTGGACCTTTGCCTCTGCCTCATCTCTTTCCAGCGAAGCACCCATACCCAACCTAGATACTTAGCTACTGCAACCACAACCGGCCCAGCCAATGATGTTTTGAGGATACGGAGAGCCTCAAGGCTGGACCTAATACCCATATTAACACAGGTAGGTTTCAGCCACCGCGTTCTTGGTTTGCTATATGCGGGACAGACAAAAAAATATGACCTACTGTTTCTGCCATGTCCTCACAAAAAGGGCAGTAGCTGGATTGTGAGTTACCCCACTTGTTTGTAAAATTGATAATGGGGAGCGTTCCCACTCTGAACTGGTGGAATAGCTTCCTATCGTGGGTTGATGAAATGATATCCCAATACCCCTCATATTTTGGCTCCTGCTTGACGTCTTGAAAAACACTGGACAGGGAAGAGCTATGGGAAGCCTGAATGCATTTCGAATTAACCACAGTCCAATAGGCAGCTTTGAACTCGAATTTGGATGGAAATATACTTACAGTTGGGGATGTCCACAAGTGGACCATACCCATATCTGCTAGTATATTTTTGACACGCCTGAACCACCCCAATTTCCTATTTACGTCCAAATCTTTGACTTCCATCAAAGCTTGTGCATAATGGGTGAGTTCTGGGGTTACCCATAATCTTCTCCAATAGGAAACCAACCTGTAATGTGCCACATCCCTGATTGTATGACACCCTAAGTCCAAAAACAAGGGAACTAGAGGGGTCAGCGCACTCAATATGTTAGTATGGCAGTTTTTGTGATTATGAATTAAATTTGCTCAGTGTATGTTTAATTTAGTCAGATAGCTGCATTGGTTTCCCTCTTTATAAGAATTTCACTCTTTCAAGGTTAACACACATAGCTCCACTCACCTCCACGGAGTTTCCTCCAGCTGGCTTATGATGCTTCCCACTAACACGGCAATGCCCTTTGTTAGCTAATACTGAAAAACAACACAAGTGGGCTCAAACCCAAAGCAAGCAGCACTACATGTGTGCCTACCATCCACCTCCTGTTCCCAATTGCTGGTGTGGACTGGTTGGGGGAGTGGCGGGAAAAGGGATATGAAGCAGCGAATAGAGATAAAGCTGTACTGAGCCAGCGAAACTGCACTTTTCATAAATGAAGATTACTGGCATCGGAGGTCTGTGCATGTTTGCAGGGAGGCAAAAAAAAGAGCAAGAATAAATCAAATAAAAGATGGGGTGGGTGCATTCGCAAGCACAGAGGGTGAAGGGCTGTGTGGATGTGTTGGTTGGCACAATGTGCGCATGTTACAGTGCTGTCTCTGAAGGGTCTTTCATGAGAAAGGCTTGAGACAAAAACATGAAGTGATGCATTCTTATAGCATGTCTAAAGACGATCGCTGCAGATCAGGCAATGTGCAAATAACGAAAGCAACAACATAAAGCCATGCAAGAGACTTCATTTTGGGAAAGGGTTGTCTGCTAGCGCGTCACTGCTTTCACCGACCTAAAAAAACAACACCTGACCTGCAATAGCCAGATGGGAGGAGGGAAGAGAGGCCATCACATGCTGTACTGTGTGATGGCCAACTAAAATGTTTCTCAGAGTAAAATCGCACGAAAGAAAAATAAACACACAAAGGAGGGACATTGACAGAAATGCATCAATAAGAAGCCAGTATTTCTGAATGCCACAGATAGGAGCCAATGGCAATTGGTGGGTTTCTCAAACCCTACAGAAGAGATATAACAGGTCGATCAAATTTTGACCTAAAAAGGAAGGCTAAAAAAAGTGTAGGAGTGCCTGACACCCTCTTATATAGATTTACTTCATTGTTTCCCCCTTTCTGTGCCATCAATTTATCTGATAACCACAACATAGTGTGGAACCTTTCCAAGGCCATGGCAGAAATCGAGTATTGCAATTTTTTTAACAGATCTCCCCAAAACCTCAATAATGGTTTGTCTTGGACTAAGTACCAACATTGGTATTCCTCACCCTGGCCTAAGACATTTATTGTACCTCCTTTAATCTGATTAATCTGGCTCAATGAGACCCTGTCTTTTTCAACCCGAGTTGAGAAGCTGGTTGGGACCTGCTTCGGCACTCTGAAAGCTCTGAGGAAGTTTCTTCCTCTCTTTCCAAAACCTGCTAAAGAAAGGGTTGTTCGCGCCTTGATCTTGTCCCGCCTGGACTATGCCAACACACTTTGTGTACTGTTACAAAAAAACAAGGGAACCCAAAAGGAATTGCATAGGGACCTTGGGCAGTATCATATTGTAGAGAACAATGGTCCCTATTTTTGGAGCAGAAATCACATTCATACAATAATCAAACTCTAAATAGTTAGTATGTCTTTCGTACAGCCGGACAAGAATTTATTTTTCAAATAAGAGCAAAATTAAAAAGGTGTTTCAGACACTAGATGACAAGTGGGCACAGCCGTCACCCACAGAACATTAAGACACAACAACGAACACAGAATGGCCAAAGGGCAAGGTAAGATATGTCTTTACACTTATGTATTAGAATTTTATTCCAGGAAATCCTTGACCCTTTAGATGCCCATATGAAACTCGCGATTTCTCACTGGATCTTCTTCAAAGAGTCTCTCTTAAATTCCAGTGGGATGACATTAAAGAAGTAAGTAAATTTGGGAAGTATGGACATTTTTATCATGTTTGATCTTCCCAGGAAGCTTAGTGGTAACCCATCCCATACTTTGAAGAGTTTTTTGGTCTCAAGGGCAATCCTATTGAAGTTTAACTGGGGCACTTTTTTAGATCTTTGACCAGCGTTATACCCAGGTATTTTATTTTGTCTTTGGAGTATGGGGTATTCTGATGTACGTTCCAGCTCATGGATTCAGTTTTAGCTTCATTGGTCAAGTACCCAGATACTTTGCCAAATTCCGCATTTGTCTTATCTATTGCTGCAGAGGAATTTTGGAAGTTATCTGTAAAGATCATTAGGTCGTCCGAATATAACGCCACCTTTTTGGCCCACTCGCGGTTTTTGAAGGGAGTTATTGATCCGTTATTTCTGAGAGTACTTGACAGTGGCTCGATGTAAAGATTGAACAACATCGGTGACAGGGGTCACCCTTGCCTCGTTCCTCTTTGTATGTCGATATTATTGGTGAGGCCCCCGTTGATTAGAGTCTTTGCTTTTGGTTTTTTGTAGGTTTCAGACACCAAATGACTTAAGCACTGGCCAAGGTTGTATTTGTTAATGACTTTGTTTAGAAAGGACCAGTTGACTCTGTCAAATGCTTTAGCCGCATCAAAAGTAATTATAGTAAGGGGGATCGTTTCGCAGGTCGCTACATCTATCGCGGCAAAGAGCTGATGGGTTATTTCGTATATTTGCCTTCCCTTTATAAAACCCTTTTGGTCCGGGTGGATCAGTTTTGGCATTACAAGGGCCAGTCTCCTTGCTATGATCTGCATAAAGATTTTAAAATCGCAGTTCAGCAGCGAGAGGGGTCTGTAAGATTCACAGATTGCAGGGTTTTTCCCTGGTTTTAAAATGATGCTGATAGTTGCGTTGTTCCATGAATCTGGGATTTTACCCTGTTCCTTGTATATTGTGTTTAAAAGCCTTGTTATCGGTGGGGCCAAGATTTCTCTCAAAGCGGAATAAAGTTCGTTTGGTAGTGCATCAGGACTGGCAGCCTTCCCTTTTTCAGACCTTTTAGCGTCGTTTTCACTTCCTCAATCGTTATTTCCGCATTTAGCTCCTCTTTTTCTTCTTCCGATAGTTTGGGTGGAAGTAAGGGGTCAAAGTACTTTCCAGTTTGTTCTTCTGGTGAGGAGGAGTCTTCCTTCTATAGGTTGGAGAAGAGGTTTTCGAATTCCTGCTTGATTATCGACTCTTCAGAAGTTAAGCCGCTTTGATTGTTCTGCTGTATGCTAGCTATTTTATTTCTGGTTTGGTCGGTTTTTGTTTTCCATGCCAGCAGTTTTCCGCATCCCTCCCCATACTCATGATTAGCGAGTTTGCTTGCTTCCCACTTCATCTTAACTCTGTTTTCTAGGTAGTCCGCCAGCTTTTCTCTTAATTTCCTCCTTTCCTCCTCCATTGTATCTTTTGTACCTTTATCATTTTCTGCAATTATCTGTGCATCAATTAAGTTTATACTTTTTTCCATATCTCCAATCTCATGTTTGGTGAGTTTTGTTCTGTGAGCTCCCATGCTAATTATTTTCCCTCTGATAACTGCCTTATATGTGTCCGAAGTAGTTTGGTCTGATGTGCCTACTCGATTGTCCTCAAAGAAGTTGGCTGAGGTTGTACCTAGCTCTTCCCGTAGCTTAGGATCTAGTAATAGAGTGCGGTCAACTGTCCATCTGGGTTGTGATTTATTTATTGTGGCTTGTAGAGTGAGTTGTACTGCCGAGTGGTCAGACAGATGTGCTGGTAGATGGTCTATGACTTTAATGTTGCTATGCAGACTTTTGCTTATCAGGAAGTAATCGATTCTGGATCTGTGTCCTAGTTTTTTATTATGAAGAGTAAAAGGAAACCTTTTGTGCCTTTCTCCTTCAAGTTCAAGTTCAAGTTCAAGTTCAAAATTTTGTATAGCGCACTGCTCACCCAGAGGGTCTCAAGGCGCTTGTGGGGGGGGGGGGGTATTTTACTTATCGAATATCCAAGTTTTAAGTTGCTTTCTGAAGGAGAGGTGGTTCTGTGTAAGGCGGAGGTGGGTGGGGAGAGAATTCCAGGTTTTGGCTGCTAAGTAGGAGAAGGATCTTCCCCCCATGGTGGATCTGTGGATGCGCGGAATAGCAGCGAGGGCCTGATTGGGCGAACGAAGTTGGCGGGTGGGGGTGTAAAAGGACAGGCGCGTGTTGAGGCATTCGGGTCCTAGGTCGTAGAGGGCTTTGTGTGCGTGGGTGAGGAGTCGGAACGTTATCCTCTTGTTGACGGGGAGCCAGTGGAGGTCTTTCAGGTGACCGGAAATGTGAGCTTGGCGGAGGATGTCTAGTATGAGTCTGGCCGAAGCGTTTTGGATGCGTTGGAGTTTTTTCTGTAGTTTGGCTGTGGTTCCGGCGTAAAGGGTGTTTCCGTAATCCAGTCGGCTTGTGACCAGTGCGTGGGTGACCGTTTTTCTTGTTTCGGTGGGAATCCAATGGAATTTTTTTTTGAGCATGAGTAGGATGTTGAAGCATGATGAAGAGACGGCGTTGACTTGTCTGGTCATCGAGAGGGAGGAGTCCAGGATGAAGCCCAGGTTGCGTGCGTGGTCCGTTGGTATGGGTGCTATTCCCAGGGCTGGTGGCCACCATGAGTCGTCCCAAGCAGAGGGGGATGAGCCTAAGATTAGGACTTCCGTTTTGTCCGAGTTCAGTTTTAAAAGGCTGTTCTTCATCCACTCGGCTACATCTTTCATTCCTTCGTGTAAGTTGGTTTTGGCGGTGTTTGGGTCTTTGGTGAGGGAGAGGATCAGCTGGGTGTTGTCTGCGTAGGAGATGATGTTGAGGTTGTGTTGGCGCGCGATGGATGCGAGGGGCCTCATGTATACGTTGAAGAGGGTGGGACTGAGTGAAGATCCTTGTGGTACGCCACAGATGACTTCGGTGGGCTCCGATCTGAAAGGGGGGAGGCGGACTCTCTGGGTTCTTCCGGCGAGGAACGAGATGATCCAGTCCAATGCTTTTCCTTGTACTCCGACGTTGTTGAGGCGTTGTATGAGGGTGCTATGACAGACTGTGTCGAAGGCTGCGGAGAGGTCAAGTAGGATGAGGGCAACTGTTTCTCCGTTGTCCAGTAGTGTTCGAATGTCGTCTGTTGCTGCGATGAGGGCGGTTTCGGTGCTGTGTTTGGCTCGGAAGCCGGACTGTGAGGGGTCGAGGGATTTGTTGGATTCGAGGAAGGTGGCGCGCTGACTGTTGACGGCTTTCTCAATAACTTTGGCAGGGAATGGGAGGAGCGAGATGGGGCGGTAGTTCTTAAGTTCAGTGGGGTCTGCTGTGGGTTTCTTCAGAAGGGTGCTGAGTTCGGCATGTTTCCAGCTTTCCGGGAAGGTAGCGGAGTTGAGGGAGCAGTTGATGACCTCTCGGAGATGGGTTGCGATGATGGAGTCTGCTTTGTTGAAAATGTGGTGGGGACATGGGTCGGTAGGCGATCCTGAGTGGATGGAGTTCATCAGGCGGATGGCGTCTTCAGTGTTGATTGGGTCCCAGGCGCAAAGTTGGTTAGAGGGGGTATTTGGTTTGGGGGTGGGTGGAGTGGACTGGTCTCCGGACTGGTTTTCAAAGCTGTTATGTATGTTGGCGATTTTGTTCTGGAAGAAAGAGGCTAAGGAGTCGCAGAGGTCTTGGGATGGGGTGATGTCGTTGGTGCCGGCGGTGGGGTTGGTAAATTCTTTGACGATGTTGAATAGTTCCTTGCTGTTGTGGGCATTGTTGTCAAGTCGATCCTTGAATGCTGATTTCTTGGTGGATCGGATCAGTTGGCGGTGTTTGCGGGTGGCGTTCTTGAAGGTGGTCAGGTTGTCAGTGGTTGGGTTTATTCTCCAGGCTTTCTCGAGGGTACGACAGAACTTCTTGGATGTCTTAAGGTCATCGTTGAACCAGGGGGCTTTTTTGCTACTTTGCTTGATTTGATGGTTTTTCAAGGGTGCTAGTTCGTCGGCGCTGTGCGTGATCCATTGTGTGAGGTTGGTGGCAGCTTGGTTTGGGTCCGATGGTTTGGCAGGAGGGTTTTTCTGAAGCGAAGTGAAGAGCTGGTCAGTGGTAATTTTGTTCCAGTTTCTTCGGGGGATTGGTTGAGGGAGGTTGTGGGTCGTGGTCTTTTTGTAGTTGAAGTGAACGCAGCTGTGGTCTGTCCAGTGCAGAGCTGTGGTGTGGTTGAAGGAGATGTGCTTGCTAGAGGTGAAGATTGGGTCGAGCGTGTGCCCTGCATAGTGGGTGGGGGTATCAACAAGTTGTTTTAGTCCGAGATTGGCCAAGTTGTCCAGAAGGGTGGTGGTGTTGCTGTTGTTTTTCTTTTCCAGGTGGAAGTTGAGGTCTCCCAGTAGAATGTAGTCCTCAGAGGGGAGGGCGTGTGGGCTGATGAAGTCAGTGATGTCTTCGCTGAATTGTATGCGGGGTCCTGGTGGTCTGTAGATGAGGGTGCCTCTGAGTGTGGTTTTGGGGTCGGTGTGGATCTGGAAGTGAAGGTGTTTGGCGGCTGCGAGGTTATCGTCTGAGCTGGTCGTGATGCGGATGGAGTTCTTATGTACGATGGCGATGCCTCCTCCTGTTTGGATGGTGTAGTCTTTTCGGATGATCTTGTAGCCGTCCGGGATGGCTATGGCGATGTCGGGAGCTGATGAGGGGTTCATCCAGGTTTCTGTAAGGAAGGTGACGTCCGGCGAAGTGGTGTCGAGTAGGTTCCAAAGTTCAATGGCGTGTCTGTGGACCAAGCGGGTGTTGAGTAGGATGCACTTCAGGTGGTTAGTGTCGGAGCTCTGTTTGGAGTCTGTGGATTTAGTGTGGGTCCTCATGCAGTTGAGCTTGCAGGAGTGGCAGGTGAAGGGTCCATGGGTATGTCCAGGGGCAGCTTGGTAGCAGTCTTGGAGTCAGCCGGGGTTGAGTGCTGAGAGGGATGCGGCATCATACGTTATGCGGGTGGAGTGGGATTTGCAGGAACCAGGGGGTCGGGCGCTGGGCGCGGTCCAGGCGCGGACGGGCGTAGATGGGCTTACCTTTGGCGCACCTTCGGCGCGCATGGGGCGTGACCGCTGTGCGTGAACGCTGCACGCAAATGCGTCTGTCATATGTGGATAGAGGAGGGGGGCGGAGCGAGGGAGGAGCAGCTGGGAGGCGGGAGTGGGGTGGAGAGGACGGGCTCCGAGGCACAACAACAACAAAATGGCAGCAAAAGCGAAACCGGAACAGGTTGGGGCACAAAGTAGGGATACGCTGTGGGCAGTGGCACAGGCACAATCAGGTATTAATGAATGTATTAAAATCAGTGATGTGAGCGCTACTATTACCACTGCATAAAACCAGCAATACAAATAATAATTAAAGGTCTAAGCTTCACAAGCGAGCAATACAGACTAGGACTGCACAAATAAACGAGCAATATTTAAGTGAGGTACAGCTCTATATCATAAAGCAGCCAGCAGTTTTTCAAGGCGCAAAGCAAAGAGCGCAGCCCAACGATACCACAGGAGAGCAGGGAGCGTGGGGAGCGACCGCTACTGAGAGCGTCAGGACGGTCACAGCGCTTCTGAGGACGGGGCAAGCCTATGCAGTCAGTGGGAGGGAGGAGCAGCTGGGAGGCGGGAGCGGGGTGGAGAGGATGGGCTCCGAGGCACAACAACAACAAAATGGCAGCAAAAGCGAAACCGGAACAGGATGGGGCACAAAGTAGGGATACGCTGTGGGCAGTGGCACCGGCACAATCAGGTATTAATGAATGTATTAAAATCAGTGATGTGAGGGCTACTATTACCACTGCATAAAACGAGCAATACAAATAATAATTAAAGGTCTAAGCTTCACAAGCGAGCAATACAGACTAGGACTGCACAAATAAATGAGCAATGTTTAAGTGAGGCACAGCGCTATATCATAAAGCAGCCAGCAGTTTTTCAAGGCGCAAAGCAAAGAGCGCAGCCCAACGATACCACAGGAGAGCAGGGAGCGTGGGGAGCGACCGCTACTGAGAGCGTCAGGGCGGTCACAGCGCTTCTGAGGACGGGGCAAGCCTATGCAGTCAGTGGGAGGGAGGAGCAGCTGGGAGGCGGGAGCGGGGTGGAGAGGACGGGCTCCGAGGCACAACAACAACAACAAAATGGCAGCAAAAGCGAAACCGAAACAGGATGGGGCACAAAGTAGGGATACGCTGTGGGCAGTGGCACCGGCACAATCAGGTATTAATGAATGTATTAAAATCAGTGATGTGAGCGCTACTATTACCACTGCATAAAACCAGCAATACAAATAATAATTAAATGTCTAAGCTTCACAAGCGAGCAGTACAGACTAGGACTGCACAAATAAACGAGCAATGTTTAAGTGAGGCACAACCATTGGAAGAGGTTTGAGTCATCGGTATTTGGTCCATAGTATCCTGCTATGGTAAAGGTATTGTCATGAATTCTTACCTTAGCTAAAGCCCATCTGCCTTTGCTATCCAGTACCTTGTGCTCAACTTTTGCATTAAGTGATTTTTTAAAGAGAATTGCAATGCCCTTGACATTGCAGTCTTGGTTGGTACATACGTAGGTGTCCACCTAGCTAAGGTTTTTCACTATTTGTTCCCATTCTGCCTTCAAGAGGTGTGTTTCTTGTAGCATGATCACTTCATTATCCACTTCCTTTAGGTATTCGAGTATCCTTCTCCGTCTGCTACTTGTTCTGAGCCCATTAACGTTCCATGAGAGAATTTTGAATTTTTTAGTTGTTGTCATCACGCTTTTTTTTGTGGGTTCTTAAGCTTATTTCATTTTTACAGTTCCTGTAAACTCCTTCTATTTTAGATGCTGAGGACATTTTTTCTATTTTTTTCCCTAGTTTGCTTCCCACCTGTGGTGTCTTTTCTGTTTGTTTTTGTATTTTTTTTTTTTGTGACGTTCATTGATGCCCACCCCGAGGAAGCCTCCTATCTTTTTTTTGGGCGGTATTATTCGCCCTTCATGAGCTCCATGGTTCGCCTTGTTTACATATTTTTTCCTGTCTTAACTTACATTCGTGGTCCACAGCTGCTCCTTCATTTGCTCTAAGAAAGTCTCTACCTCACTGGGCTCCCTTATATTATACATTTTGTTTCGCCACATGATCCTCAGCGCAGCAGGGAATTTCATCTGGACTGTGGCTCCGAGGGACTTTAGCTCTTGCATAAATTGTCCTAACTCCCACTGTCTGTCCTGGGTGGCTTTAGACATATCAGAGTGAATCCTGAAGGACCAATTGTCTTTATTTAGGGAGCTGCTCTTTAGACCTTCACTTAGTAGTTTTTCCTTTAGTGTATATGTTTTAAAGTTTATTAAGATCTTCCTTGGTGTCCTTCTCTCTTTACTCTTTCCAAAGGGGTCTCGGTGTACCCTCTGTATGTCGTCAGCCAGGTTCGCTTCTTTAGTCCAGGGGAAGTATTCTTCAAGTAGTGAGATGGTAAATTTCTTAATGTCAGACCCGTCCAGATTTTCTGGAACATTTAAGATCCTCAGATTGTTTTTCCTTGCTTGATTTTCTAGCGATTCAAGTTTTTCTTTTATACTTTTGTGTGAGTCTCTTAGCTTTCTGATCTCCTTCTGATTGGTGTCCAACTTTTTGCTAAGGGTCTCCACCACCGACTCAACTGCTGACACCCTATCGCCCAATGCATTCATTTTTTGATCCAGGGTCTCACATACCTCCTGAATCTTGGCTTGATTGGTTTCGGACAGTGTACATTTTTCTCTCATCTCTCCCAGCACCTTCTCCATGAAGTTTTCCATGAGTTTTCCCATTTGTTCTATGATGGAATGAGGGAGAGGGGGACCTAAATTGACTGTCTGGGGCTCGTTTGTATCTGGCAGTACAGGACCTTCTGGTACCTCCATTTGTGGGTCTGTGTGGGTATTGTTTTCTATGCTCATTCTCTGAGTGTTGTTTCTTGGTTCTTCGGTATGCGGTAGCACTCTTAATAGAAGACTGCTCTCCGGGGTAGGGGTTATGTCACGAGATGCTGGGGAGTTATCTCTTGCTTGTGTCGGTTGCTGAACTTTAAAAAAGGATTTCAGCGAGGGGGTAATTTTTACTTTTTGTTCTGTTTGGACCCCTCCTTTCTCTGACCTAGGTTTAGGTTGGCGGTCACGGTTAGCGGTGCCTCTCAATTTTCTTTTTATGTTCACTGGTAGTATCACTTGTTTGGTGGGGGGGAAAAAACTTTGCTTGGGGAACTGCCTATTCCTGAGGCAGTAACTGGATCTTGTCCAGATCCCTTCTTCGAGCTCTATTCTGGGTTGAGGATTCCCCTTTTCTCCTGTTTTAGTGCTTGATTGTGAGATTTGTACCACTGAAATTGCCCCCTCCGCACACTCAATACCCCCGGCACCTCCAATACCCTCCTTTCCTCCGTCCTTTCATAGTGAGACCTCCTTTTTACCCCCCTTGCAGCCCTCAATCAGGTCTAGAGCTATGACCGCCTGTCCTTTCTTCTCCCCTCGTACCTTGCTCATGGGGTAAGAGCTGGGGCTGAAAGGAGTCCTCCGGTCTTCGTCTGTTGGGTGTGCTCATAGCCTGTTTTTTGACTCTGCACCTCCTGCTTCTACCTTCCCGGACCAGCCCCTCGCAGGTCTGGAGTCTTTGGTGAAGGGCTCAGTTCGTTTCCCCTCCACCTGGATAGCACTGGCGCTGTTAGGGGGTTTTGCCTCTCCCTTACGTGTATCGATGTTTCTGGCTCCGGCAGCACCGCCTTTCGTGCCTCGGAAACAGTACTGCTACCGACGCGCTGGTGAGCTGATGTGACTGCTACTGCTGCCGATCCTCCCGAGCACTCTCCGACACTCCCTGTGCGCACCCGATGCTGTCGCCCAGAGCCCAGGGAAGACAATGAGACCGCTGCTGGAGCCTCTGAATCCCTGCGGACCGGAGTCCCACATCCCTCGGAGACCTGCCCCGTCCAAAGTCGGCCCGATTTTCCGGCCTTGAGGACCCTCACGAAACTTCAGTAGGTGGGCTTTCTTTTTGTTTTTATTCCGCTACTACATCGTAGCGACTGTGGTAATGGTATGTAGTAGGT
The DNA here is from genome assembly GCF_964263255.1 of Lissotriton vulgaris. Classification (NCBI taxonomy): domain Eukaryota; kingdom Metazoa; phylum Chordata; class Amphibia; order Caudata; family Salamandridae; genus Lissotriton; species Lissotriton vulgaris. The sequence goes on from NC_141690.1 coordinate 134,718,907, forward strand.
TTGGTCTAGAACTGACGGCGAGCATGGAGCTCCCGACCGGACCTTCTAGCCGGCCGCCATCTTCCTCTCACCCTGGATCGGACAAGGATATATTAATAGTGTTAAACATAACTTATAGTCATTCTGCCCCTGCCCCCACCGTGGTGACAGTGGCATTAGTGCACTGAGAGGCAAGGCAGTTGTCATGTGAACTCAGTATGTGGGCTAGATTCCATTAGCTAGAGCAGCATTGCAGTCTATTAAATCAAACACACCACGTTTCTGTACAGCTTGCATTGTAAACATGTAATGTGCTCAGGGAAAAGAAAGATCAGTGAAATCAAATATTTTGATTTGTAATCTTACCTTGCCAGCTTTTAGAGGCTATGTCCCAGTCTGTCCTGCTGGTTGGTGAGATGAGGCCACGGTTGGGGTGGGGTGTCCCAGGAGAGCTGAAAGTGAAAGCTCTACTCTGCCAACACGGCAAATGCATTTGTTTTTACAATATGCAGCGTTACTACATGAATCACAGCACAAGACATTGTGCTTTGTTTGATTGATGTAGTTAACTGTTAGTTCTAACGCTGTAAACAAAAAACAGACTAAATGACCCCTCCCTTTCCCCTCTCGTCACAGGGATGACTTGATAAAGGGCGAGTCATCAATGTTGCCCCAGTAATAAGCAGCCTCGGGAGGTACAGGCCTTAAACTGCACCCGCCCAGGGCTGCTTTAAAACATGAGGCTGCCTCGAGTCATTTGTGGGAGGTCTCTAAAGACCTCGCTATACTGAATTCAGAGAATTGCAGGGCTGACACCACGTGAGCCTGTGTTTCCAGAGGAGCATTAGAGCATTAGAGCAGTTTTGTGACCCATGCGCACTCACCTGTGTCACAAGAAGCCTACCTGCCTGCATCTCTGACACCGGTGCCTGGGCGTCACTCATCCATCAGGCAGGCAGCAGCGCATCAGTCCGATTCCAGCACTGGCGCAAGGCTTCCACGTTTCTTCTAAAATGCTAAGGAACATCGTCACTGATGTTACTTGGCATTTTTAAAGAAATGTGGATGCTGGTAAGTGCTATTTGCAATTACCATAAAGGTAATTGCACATAGCAATTGCAATAGGGTGGGCCGAGCCCCAGGGTCCGAACCCCAGGGTCCGAACAAAGAAACCGTTGCTGAGCTTTAAGACCAAACTTTTGCAAAGATCTGGAAAAGTTCCTCTTAGTCAGTCCTGCATTCCCAAGCTCCCCAAGTAAGTCTTCTAGGGCTCAGGTTTCCTCTCAAGCATGGAAGGCCTCCTTAAAGACTATTCCTCGTTGGTCAAGTGGGCCTTCTTGGGATCTGGAGCCTTTCTGCTTTTTGAGTCCATGAGGCAGGAAAACAAGAGGCCAACCACTAGACCCTTGGAGAACTGTTCTGATTCCTAGGTGCCAGCAGGAGTTAGAAGTCATTGTAGAAGTCACCCATTTATCAGAAGGAGTCAGGAGGCTTCTTACAGAGCAAGGTCTTTTTCCTCAGCAAGAGTCTTCCCAGTTACAATAGTGTTCTGAAAAGTAGTTGTGCTAGATATATCTTGTGCAATAGGCAGTGATTGGAGAAAGTTCAGCACCTATTCATAACAATCTTCTCACAGTCCCCCCACAACAGCTATTCAAGCGACTAATATTCATTTCTGTCTTCCATCATTATAGGTCACTTCACTTTCCTTTTCTGATTGGTGAAATCAAATGATGGGTTCAAACATTTTATATACCAATACACCAATACAAATAGTGTCTGATCATAACAAAATGGTTTCATGCCTAATACACAACTCGGTAAGGCAAACCATTAATGTACAAAACGTACATATTACTAACACTCTAAATTATTTCATGTACGTATTTTGCATGGCATGTTGTCTAGCAGCAACTTTACGGTTTTTGCTAGATCTTTCGTGTATTGTTTTTTGGACGAGAAAAAGATCTCTGAGGAATCTGGAATCCCTCCCACTAGAGTACGTAGATTTCTGATTTTTTTGGGTCCTTTTGCAAAAGGGTTCTCTGATCCTGGCCCTTGAGGGAAAGTCAGTTTGTGTTTATTTTATGGGAGGAATACATTCTGTAGCAGGTATGCTTTTGGACTCTTCCTGAAGTCTGACAGCTTTAATACTGTCATAGACACATTGTTAAAATGATTCCACAAGCCTTTGCAATACCCCTTGAAAGACTACCCATCTCCCTGTTCCATTTGATTGGAAGCTTGCTGTTCTATCTGTAGCTTTTAGGCATGGGTGTGGGAGAAAAGATAAACGCGGGGAAAGCCACCAAGAGCAACATGAAGGTCTGTTCTTTGTGGCTGTTTTTTTTTCTTTTTAATAATGCCGCTCTGAACTATGCATGCGCATTTATGCTTATTTTTTAAGTTTCTAAGAACGGAAAAGGGAGAAAAGTAAAATTCGGGTTTCACTGTAGAGAATGAAGTGATATCTAATGTAATGAGAAAACATCTGTCCCAAACGAAATATACTGAGGATAACAAGGTCGTATATTGTCAGCGATCGTCTAAACCACGAATGCCATTTGCTGGAGTTTGATTTAACTTTTATGAACTCTTTGGACCTTTTTCAATACATAATTCTGTATATTTTGTGTAGGTGAAAATAATACCATGCAAATTTCTATTTATCTCTTTTGCCAAATAGTTAGTCTTGGGCAAAGCTGACCTAGAAGTCAGATTACATACAGTAATCAGGAATTTTACACAATATTTGCATCCTTCTCTGACTGTTGTTAAATATGTCAGTATTTTTTAAAAAATGTATTTCTTTTACAAAAGCAAAGAGATGCCAGGGCTCAATCTAGTCTCCTGTGTGGATCAGAGCAAATGTCGGTGTAAAATTGTATTGCAAGATAGCGACATTGATTGCAACTAGTAAAGGAAATGCCGATAACTAGTGTACAATTCCCCAGCTGAAGAATAATTTGAGTAACTGTCCGTATCTGTCTATTACGGAATTCCCTAGGCTATACTCAGAGGTTGGCTCGAATGATTTAGAAGTGGCCAAACACCGTTAATCATTGAAATAGCTCTCCATGCATCTTCAGATGTGCCCCAGAGAAATGTTTTAAGGCAAATCATCATCAATACTTTAGAGTAATACAAACATATTGGTTTAAAATATTAAATGACATCTTCATATTTCTTTCCACAGCATTCCAGACCTTTCTTGGGAAGGAGAATGTGTTTCAGGCAATGGAAGCGGTTTTAGCAGAGAGTAAAATACAGAAAAACCTTAAATTACTGTCTGTTCCACAACTTCTAGTCAAGCGCTCTGTTCGCTGGCAGATCATTACCGTTATTGTTACCATGGCTTGCTACCAGCTCTGCGGTCTGAATGCTGTGAGTATTCAATGCTGTAACGCAGCCTCTCCAGGCCCCTTTCTTTGCTTCAAGATTCTTAATTGTACAACACCTACAATGTAATTATTTCGAAATTGTCTTCTTTTGTGACTAGATTATTCTTTTTGCTGTTCATTACTGTACAAATGAAAGTTCCTACCAATGAATAAGGGATAATAATAGGTTACATAAATGTCATTTTTTGAGTGTTTCAGCTTTATGTTGGATATTTTGAAGAGCAAGAGCACTTAGTGGACCATTTTCCACATATAATTGCCTGACAATTGTAGACCAGTAGTTGCCATTAATTAAAGTACTTTTTTTGCTTTCTTATGGCACATTATATCACATTTACTCTGTCTTGAGTTATTATCTCTGTCATTTACTCATCACAAATATCTTCCTGTCTGGGTCACCAAATCCTTGATTATGTATTCATCATGCTTTGCTGCAGCTACAATTATGTCCCGAAACTTCTGTTCATTATTTAGCACCAACACATTTGTGTCTGGCCTCAAAAGAAATCCGCACTCATATAGGAATAGACTTATTGAGTTCCACTGAGTGCAGAACATTTCTAATTTTCAAATATTAGTGTGAACCATAAATATTAGACATTTGTTATATTCTTAGATGATTGTTGTTATGGCATAGAAAGGTACTTCGTAATTGTAGATAAACTTTCTTTGACACCGAAAATGTCTGGTCATGCTCAAACCCTACTTTGTCCTCCACAACTGCCAGGATTCCAAGAGCGGCAGCAGCAGTGTATTGCTTAACATTGGTCTTCGCGGAGAGACACAGTTTGATTCCGTGAACCAAATGGACTGTAGCGGTTGCGGTCTCACCGCCAGGGTGGCTGAATTATTAGATTGCATGTTCCCTTCTTTTAGCAAGCAGTGGAAGGACCACTGTAGCTGCAAGGATGACACCTGTATGACTGTGCCCGCTGCTATGAGCGGGGGCAGTGCGAGTGGGTGGTAGGGCTTCTGGTTGTCTATGGTCAGTGAGTCTCCGATGAGCACGCTGATGACTCTGTACAGTTCTGTGGGGCATAACACAACCTCTTCTGGATTTTCTCTCAAACTTTGCATTATCGATCATTCCACAACACTGCAGCTTTTTCGAAGTACAGGCTTTGACATAAGTCCAGGAACAAATCTCCACCTAAGAAGCAAAACTGTGAATTAAAACAGATATTCCTACCGCCTAAGCTCTAACCTTGCACTAATGAAAGATGCCTCTTGGGGCAAGGTCACTAGTTGTACATTCAAGTTCTAAGAGAAGGGTGTGAATCTACCATCCTGGGTTACTTTTTAGCCGAAGGATATGTACAGGAATGGGGCTGACTCATCTGGCTGGTCTTGGCTCCCTGCCATTCTGGGTGGGGGCAACTTCTCAGCTGTCCCTAAACTTAATTTTAACCAACTACTTGACTCTTTCTTGGAATGTGGCAAGGCTTTTCACAGAGCAATGAACAACGACCTCACAACTGAAATCTGACTGCAAGTGACTTAGGCAACTAATACATTTCAGAAGGTTGATTGCTAAGTAATTCATACCCCAGCCAGAAACTCAGAGGTCTCACAAGTGGAGGGGTTGTCTACCTTCACTCAGTGCAACATAACTGAAAGTATACTTTTTATTCACATTTATACAGTGGCTTATACTTTGTCCCACAGGTCCACCTCTGATAAACAATTCCCCGTGGTTTCTATTTATGTAGCTCCAGGCTCTTTCTCAATAATGGATTGTCCCCAGATCTTGATTTTATGTTTCAAACTGTTGAAGAAGTAGTAGGTAGGATTTTTATTTGCTAGTGAATGTAGCGTAAATTATGAAATTATACCCTTTAAATTAATAGAAATGTAGAACTGTAGGTACGCAGACAAAAGGCTGACCACACTATTTGAGAAGTTAGACTGTGTGGTACTAAATGGATAACTAAAGAGGGACTTACCTGCCAGGCCAACTCCCAGCACTCTCACAGTAGACAGTGTTATCTGTCTATGCAAACCAACCCATTGAACAGTCAGTGCTGGGTGTTAATTGGGAAATACCTCTGAAAAAATTGGAATGTACCTGAGGTGCTGGAGATTCCCAAAAATGTGCACAGATTTATTGTTCTTTAAAAAATGTCATTGTAAAGTTAAACATTTTGAAATCTGTATAAATAACGCTGTAGACAGAAGCAACATCATAGCCTATCAATGATGCAGAATGTCTCTTCCACCCATTTAAGAGGTAACGGTTATCACTGGCTCTCAATTTAGATCAATATATTGATTTGTAAGCAATGTAAAACATTTTCGTAAAAGCATTCCAAAGTAATTAGGATTTTGAGGAAAAGGCATTCCGGCCATAGTGCAGAACTAAACAGCAAAAAAGCACATCAGCTATGGCACGATCTCTGTGCCGTAGCTCGATAGAAAAATACAGAGAATACAGGGAAACTCTGAAGTTTTTATAGCTCTCTAATAGATACCTAAACTCTCTACAGTGACTCAAAAGTAAGGTTCCAATTGTTATCCATGCCTTATCAGGAATGTTCCTAATACTTACTTGAGTTATAGACTGCAGTGATCACTGAGAAACATTCCTTGCATCAACAGGAGGGTGTTTTGATGTATTAACAAGACAAATGTTGAGTCATATAGAGTACCACAATATAGAGGTAAAAAAATATCGTACTAAAATATCGAAGTCAAGAATATCGACATCCTATCTACATCATGGTAAGTACATAAATATCAGAAATAAAATATTGATGTCTAAAATATTGATTTTAAAAATATTGTTTTTAAAAATATAGTTTTTTTATGTTAAAAAAATAATGTAAAATAAAGTAAATAATACACATAATTAAAAGAAACATAGTTAAAAATATTTTCAATTTTTTTTATATCATAACTAATACATATAACGTTAAAATAAATTAAACATATACATATAAAGTATAATATGCAAGAACTTCCTGACCGCCTGGTACTAGGCGGAAAGCTTTCAGGTGCAAACCTCTTTCGTATTTCCTTCAAAATCACGGACCAACATGGGATATCAGAGTGCAAGCAGTGCAAAGTTTTAATCCGGCATTGTAAGACAGGTGTCTTCCATGACGCGTTTCACTCCACGAAGCAGCTTGATCACATGACGCGCCCCAACAGAAATGACGTATTTAAAGTGCATGAAAAGCCCAACCAGCACTAAAAATTGAACTGATCGGCAAGGAAGTGCAGATAATAGACACAGGCAACAGACTTAGACATGTATCCCATAAATACCATATTGCAGTACATTTTTCTAGAAACACTTGATGGTTTTTCTGCATAAAAATAAATACATAGTACATTATAATCTACAAATTGTGCAAATATACTTCATCTGAAAGCAAAAGTGCAAAAGTAATAAATATTGCACATTGGAAAACTAACAACTCTGGCCTTAGATAGTATAGTCATGGCAAGGGCCTATCAATGCCCCCAATTGCAATTGTGCGCCAGGTACAAAGATGTATAGCAGATCAACACAGCAAAAATGGTAAGGTTACACCTTAAATGCAATAATCAAATTATGCAAATACAGTAGATGCCAACTTTCAAGCAACGCTTTCATAAAGGAATTTTTCCATATTTAAAGTGCAAGTGCCTAAATATCGAAAACGGTCAAAAAAGCAGTATATATATTTGTAATAGTAACAAGAATAAATACTGATATATCTGATTAGGCAAAGGGGGATCAAATCTTACCCTATTTGCAGGTTAAGATCAAGAAAAGTAAACTGCAAAGCTAAACTATGCTGGTCTGTAAAGTGCCGAAGTGCTGTGCAATGGGTGACTAATATGCAAAAAGAGCAACTATACAAAATAGCAGCATAACGGGGGCTCTTATAAAGATAAACCTCATATATATAGTCAAAATCTGAAAAGCTCATATGACAGTCCTGTGTAAAAAACAATTTCCCATATAAATAGTTAAAAAAAGTGCAAAAAATGAATCTTTTCATGCTACCAATTCAAATCTGTTGGACAAACTACAGAAGATTATAAAAAAATTGTGAAGGTCCTCATTAATGTTCAGCCCATTCGGAACTCTGGTATCAAGGGCTAAAATAAAATGTGTTTCTTACTGCCTTAATAACTTCTCGTGATTTCCACCTCGTCCGTGGCTAGGAACGGAGCTTAAGACAGTATATTCTAAGTCCTTAAGTTTGTTGTCATGTATGGACTTAAAATGTCTGGCCACCAGATAGTTACTATCTGAACTAACAATAAAATATAATAAGTATACTTACATGATAATATTCGGAAATCATTATTTTAATAACTTATACATTTTTAAAACATTTTAAATTATAAATACATATATACACATTCGCAAATAATATAAATACAAATATAAAAATAGATATAACAAATTAAAGAACTACAACATTTTTTAACTTATTAAAATAAATTATGCACAACATTACCTAAAAGAATACAGAAAAATATTGGATAGCGGAGGGAATAAAATTACAATTCCAACTCCAGAGCGTGCAACAGTAGGGAAAGTGTTGGATAGCGTAAAGGTAAAAATTAGTATTCCCACTCCAGTGAGTGCAATAGTAAGGAACGTTTTGGATAGCGTGAGGGTAAAAATTACTATTCCCACTCCAGTGAGTGCAAGAGTAGGGAAAGTGTTGGATAGCTTAGGGGTAAAAATTCCTATTCCCACTCCAGTGAGTGCAACAGTAGGGAAAGTGTTGGATAGCATAGGGGTAAAAATTACTATTCTTGCACCAGTGAATGCAACAGTAGGGAAAGTGTTGGATAGCGTAGGATGTATAATCGCTATTCCAACTCCAGAGAGTGTAACATTAGGAAAAGTGTTGGATAGCGTCGAGGTAAAAATTACTATTCCTACTCCAGTGAGTACAACAATAGGGAAAGTGTTGGATAGCGTAGGGGCAAAATTTACTATTCCCACTCCAGTGAGTGCAACAGTAGGGAAAGTGTTGGATAGCATAGGGTTAAAATTGCTATTCCAGCTTCAGAGAGTGTAACAATAGGGAAAGTATTGGATAGCGTAATTATTTATAAGTACCAATAAAACAAATTAATAATTACTTTAATAGCACTAAATTACCTCCCACCATATTCCCCAAAAAACCTCAACCCGCTCTACATAAAAATTAACACAATTAATATTTAATTATCGACCAATTAATACAAAATATTTACCAATTATTACTTAATTATCAATAAATTAAGTATCACTACCAATACATCATAATTAAGAAAAAGTTATTACCAATTAATAAATAATTAACAATACATTGATTATCAATACCAATAAATATTAATTAAATACTTAATTATAATTAACTACTTCCCACCATATTCCCCTATAAAAACACAACCCGCTCCTAAACTAAATTAAAACAATTATTATATTTATCAATTAATCAATAAATAAAAATTAATTAGCAATTAATAAATAATAAATGAATTACCAATACCAAAAAATAAAAATGAATCATTACTTAATTACAATTAAATTACTACCCACCCTATTCCGCTATTAACCCACAACCCGCTACGGTACTAAAACGCAAAATGTACTTTAAAAAAATTACTAACTCTAACATTTAATACATATATTTAAAAAAAATACATACTAAAATACATAACTCTAACATAAATATCGATATTATTAACATCAATATTTTTGCTATTGATATTACAAACTTCGATATTAACAAAAACAAAACTTTCTTACCTTCAGGTCAATATTCTGGTCCCGATATTCTTGATGTCGATATTCTGTCCCTACGATATTTAAAACTCAATATTTATTGACCTCCCACCTGAATCAGACATAGCCAGCTTTGTTAGGGGCAGGGTACTCAAGAGCACTGGGGGGCCAGACAAAATTCCAGTTTCAATCGATCAATCAGAACATTTGTAAAGCGCACTACTCACCGGTGAGGGTCTCAAGGCGCTGGGGGGTGGGGGCAGGCGCTGCTACTGCTCGAATAGCCAGGTCTTGAGTAGCCTCCTGAAGGTTAGTAGGTCCTGGGTTTGCCATAGGAGGATGGGGGGGGGGAGTTCCATGTCTTGGCGGCCAGGTGGGAAAATTATCTGCCGCCGGTGGTTGCTCTAAGGGTGCGGGGGGAGGTGGTGAGGTCGGCGGAGCTGAGCTGGCGGTTCGGGTGTAGAAGGTGAGTTGTGTGTTGAGGTATGCTGGTCCGGAGTTGTGGAGTGCTTTGTGTGCGTAGTTGAAGAACTTTAAGGTGATCATCTTGCTGACGGGAAGCCAGTGCAGGTCTCTTAGGTGGGGTGTGATTCGGCTGTGGCGAGGGATGTTGAGGATCAGGCGTGCAGAGGCGTTCTGTATGCGTTGTAGTCATTTCAGGAGTTTGGCCGAGGTTCCTGCATAGAGGGCGTTTCCTTAGTCCTGCCTGCTGCTGACGAGGGCCTGAGTGACCGTTTTTCTTGTTTCGTTGGGTGTTGAAGCAGGAGGACAAGATGGCGTTGACTTACTTGGCCTTAGAGAGTGTTGTGTCGAGGGTGGTTGTCGATGCTGCTCTCAATACGGTCGGCCACCAGGAGTCGTCCCAGCCTGAGGGGGTGAAGCCGAGGATGAGGACCTCCGTCTTGTCCGAGTTAAGCTTCAGACGGCTGTTCTTCATCCACTTGGTGACAGCTTTCATTCCTTTGTAGAGGTTGGTTTTGGCGATGAGGGGGTCCTTGGTGAGGGAGAAGATCAGCTGGGTGTCGTTGGCATAAGAGATGATGTTGAAGTAATGCAGTCGAGTGACGTGGGTGAGAGTGGTTCCATGTAGATGTTCAACAATCTCAGGGTGAGGGATGATCCCTGGGGTTTGTCGTAGATGATCTCAAAGGCTTCCCTACGGAAAGGGGGGAGGCGGATGCTCTGGGTTTTGCCAGAGAGGAAGGAGGTGGTCCATTCTAGAGCCTTGCCTCGGATCCTTGCATTGTGGAGGCGTGTGTGTAGGGTGCAGTGGCAGACAGTGTCGAAGGTGGCTGATAGGTCCAGGAGGATAAGGGCTACGTTTTCACCGTTGTCCATCAGCACCCTGATGTCATCGGTGGCGGCGATGAAGGCAGTTTTGGTACTGTGGTTGCGGCGGAACCTGGACTGTGACGGGTCCAGGATGGTGTTCTCCTCGAGCTAGCGGGTCAGCTGTCTGATGACGATCTTCTCGATTAGCTTCACCAGGAACGGGAGCAGGGAGATGGGCCGGAAGTTCTTGAGCTCCCTCGGATCTGCCTTGGGATTCTTGAGTAAAGCATTGATCTCGGCGTGCTTCCAGTTCTCCAGGAAGGTTGTGGTCTTGAACGAGATGTTGATGGCTTTGCGGAGATGGGGTGCAATGGTGGCGAAAGCTTTGTTGAAGATGTGGTGTTGGCATGGGTCTGACAGAGAGCCGGAGTGGATGGTGTTCATGATTTTGACGGTGTTGTTGTCGTTTATGTTGGTCCAGGTGAGCAGAGGATCAATGTGGGTGGTGACCATGGGGTCTGAGGTGTTGGTGGCTGTCGGGGGGGTCAGGTTGTTTCGAAGCTGTGGTGGATGTCTGTGATCTTGCAATGGAAGAAGGTGGCGAGGAAGTCGCACAGGTCTTGCGATGTTGGGATGTCGTTGGTGTTGGAGCTGTGGTTGGAGAGTTCCTTCACGATGTTGAAGAGCTCTTTGCTGTTTTGTGTGTTGTTGTCAAGGCGGTCCTTGAAGGAGGCCCTTTTGGTGGATCTGATGAGATGATGGTGTCTGCAGATGACGTTCTTATGAGCTGCGTAGCTCTCCGGTGTCTGTTTGCGGTGCCATTTCTTCTCTAGTTTTTGGCAGGTTTGCTTGGAGGCCTGGAGGTCCGTGGTGAACCAGCTGCCATTCTTGTTAGTGCGTCTGTTGGAGGGTTTCTTGATCAGGATGAGAGTGTTGGCGCAGTCATCGATTCAACGCCTGAGGTTGCTGGCGGCCGTGTCGGGTTCGGTGGGGTCAGCGGGTGGGCTTCGGGTGAGGGTGGTGTTTAGCTGGTCTTCAGCGATTTTGCTCCAGCTGCGGTGGGGAATCTGTGGGGTGCTGTTTTGCGTGGTGGGTTTCCGGAAGGTGAAGTGGATGCAGCAATGGTCGGTTCAGTGAAGTTCGGTGGTGTGGCTGAAGGTGAACCGGGAGCTTGCGGAGAAAATGTGGTCTAGCGTGTCGCCGGTGGCTTGGGTGGGCGTTGTGATGAGCTTTTTGAGTCCGAGGTTGGCGAGGTTGTCAATCAGGGTGGTGGAGTTGGTGTCGTTGTTGTTCTCGAGGGGGAAGTTCAGGTTTCCGAGGAGTATGTAGTCTGTGGAGGCGAGGGCGTGCGTTTTGAGGAAGTCGGCGATGGAGTCGCTGAACTGAGGTCGAGGTCTGGGGGTCTGTAGATGAGAGTTCCTCGGAGAGTGGTGTTGGGATCAGTGTGGATCTGGAAGTGCAGGTGTTCCACCTCCTACTCCATTGGTGCGGTCCCACTGCGGGGGATCTTGCAGCCATCTGGAATGGCTATTGCGATGTCCGGTGCCAAGGAGGTGTTCATCCAGGTCTCTGTCAGGAAGGCGACATCCGGGGAGGATGTGTCGAATAGGTCCCAGAGTTCGACGACGTGTTTGCATGCAGAGCGGGTGTTCAGTAGTATGCAACTGAGGTGGTTGCGTCCTGTCACAGTGGGTGGTTTGGCGGCTCAGAGCCTGGTGAAGCTGCAGCTTCGGCAGAAGAAAGGTCCTTTGGTGTGCTTTGGGCGGCCAGGATGCAGGTGTTCGGTGGTCCGGTGTTGAGTACGTGGAGGATTCTGGCTGAGTAGTGGCGGCGGTCAGTGTGGCGTCCGAGGGGACCCGGGGGTCTGGCGCTGGTCCAGGCGCGGACGGTGAGGTAGTGTGGCTCACTGGTTAGAGGCGGCAGACCTGAGAGCAGAGGACGGCCCGGGGCAGGTTTCTGGACTAGGGTCAGCGGACTCGATAATTCTCTCGCCTCGGTGCCCACTCTGATCAGCGATCACACTCGGCAACTCTGGGCATTAGCTTGCCTCATCCTCACTAACGGCCCCACCAGACCGCCGGGGATGCCTGGTCTCACCCTGGAGATACCCATTAAGGGACCATCTCTCAGGGAAGCCAGGAAGGGTTTCGCAGCAGTCGAAGCGCCTTGGGACCCTCCGGGTAAGTAGTGCGCTATATAAATGCCTATACATTTACATTTACATTTACGGGTGCAGACGGGCTTGCCTTAGGCACAGGAGCGGGGCAGCGTATAGGCGGGCCGCGGAGTCAGCCACAGAGGCGGGAAACAAGAGGGTAGAGCAGGCGGAGGATACAGAAGTGAAAAAGAGCACGGTAACAGTACAATAGAAGAAAAAAGGAATAAAGTGGATATACAGCCAAATACAGTACAAGGGTGCAAATTACAGTAAGGCAGACAGGGAAGAAAAGGTGCAGAGTGAGCACAAGGAGCTTACGGCCTACCACTGGCCACCAGGGATGAGGCGCAGGTGGTAGCCTGCGGGTGGAGGAGGGCCTCAAACTTCCAGCAAGCGGCAGCAGCGGGCTTACATGGACATGGACACACAGGTGGTGCTGTGCGGTGTGTAGAGCGACCTGCCTGGAGACAGGGTCAAGGGTCGCAGATTCGTGGGGCACGTTTTTAGCCCCAATATGGCAACACCGGTCACTGAAAGGTCAGTTCCCAGATATCTGCTAAAAATTGCCATGCTTCCCCTCCCTAAAAAAGCATCTTAAGGTACACCCAACATCTACCACCAAATATCCCATTTAAATGCAGCTTGCTAGGTCTTTGCTGAAAGTATCCTTGAACTTTTAAAATCTTGCGTCCATTTTCATCAGAGCTTCTCTGGTGTGTTTGAGTATTGGGTTGGATCTGTGGGGTGTCTGTTTGCCGTTAGAAGGGCTATAGGGTTGAGGCCTCCTAGGATGTCTTTCTCCACTTCTAGCCAGACTGGTTTGTAGGTTTGGGTGTCGTCTAACCAGGCGATTCCTTGCCTTGCCAGGCATGCTGTTTGGTAGGTTTTGAAGTTTGCAAGGTTAAGGCCCCCCAGCTCTTTGTTGAGTCTAAGTTTATGTAGGCTTATTCTGGGTTTCTTGTTTCTCCACAGGAAGATGTTGATTAGTTTGTCTAATTTCTTGTGGTAGGTTTCTGTCATCGGTAGTGGCAGCATGCTTAGCGTGTAGTTGATTGCCGGTGTTATCATCATCGTAATGGTTTCTATCCTTCTCCACCAGCTTATGTATTTTGGAGACCATAGTTCTAGTCTTTCTTTTATTTTTTTTTGTGTTGAGTCCTCGTTGTGTTGTAGCGTGGACGTTAGGTCTTTCCCAAATTGCAGTCCTAGGTATTGGAGTGGTTTTGTCTGCCATGCCAGGCCGGAGTCCCCGAGGACTTCTCTTGTGGTGTGGACGTTCATTGGTTTACACTCCGATTTGTCTTTGTTGAGTTTATACCCTGAGGCTTGAGCGTATTCTCCTATTGTGTCCATGAGTGCCGTTATTGACGTGGATGGTGTCGTGGTTGTGATGAGGATGTCGTCCGCATATGCGACCAGTTTTACTGTCTTCTCTTTGACTTTACCCCCCGTTATTCCTGTGTTGTCTCTAATTCTGGCTAGTAGGGGTTCCAGAGCCAGCAGGAAGAGGCCCGGTGAGAGGGGGCATCCTTGCCTGGTGCCTCTTCCTAGTGTAAGCGTTTCGGATGTATTGCCGTTCACCACAATTTTTGCTTTTGGTCCTTTGTATTTCTCCCCCAGGCCGAATCTTTTCATGCAGTTCCTTAGGAACGGCCATGAGACTCTATCGAAAGCTTTCTCAGCGTCTAGCGCTATCGTGACTGCCTGTTCGCTGCTCCGTGTTGTGTGGTTGATTAGGTGGCATAATAGCCTTGTGTTATCTTGTGATAGCCTGCTCTTGATGTACCCCACCTGTGAGCTGTGGATGATGTCTGGTAGGACTTTGTTTAGTCTATTGGCCAGTATTTTTGCGTAGAGTTTACAGTCGACATTTATTAGCGAGATGGGTCTGTAGTTCTGCGGGTATTGCGGGTCTTTCCCCTCCTTTGGGATTATTGTGATGTTCGCTTCGCTCATGGACTCCGTCATCTTGCCGTTCTGTATGCAGGCCGAGTATGTTTCTGCCAGTAGCGTTTTTATTTGGTGGCCAAAGGTTTTATAGAACATGGTGGTGTATCCATCTGGTCCTGGCGCTTTGTTCTGTTTTAGCTGGCTGATTGCTGCTTCAATTTCCTCTTCTGTTATGTCCGCTCCCAGCGAGTCCCTCTCATCCTCTTTGATTTCTGGCAGATTGGTGTCATTGAGAAGGGTGAGTCCTCCGTCTTTGCTCAGGTTCTTATCTTCGGTGTATAGTTCTTGGTAGAATTGTCTGAAAACTTCTAGTATTCCTTTGTTTGTTGTTTGGGACTTGTTGGTTTTGTCTGTGATCGCTGCGATTGTGTGTTGCCTTTGTTTTGGTTTTAGGTAGGATGCCAACTGTTTCCCTGCTTTGTTGGCAGCGCACAGGTTCACTGATTTGAATTTTGTCAGCCATGAGCCTGCTCTTTCGCTCAAAATTTTGTTCAGCTCATATTTCTTCTTTGTGAGCGTGGTGAGTGTGTTGAAACTGAACAGGCACAGCATGGGAATCCCTCTGGTTCAACAGACTGAACCTTTCAAAACCTGCAGCAACTACACGGTCTCTCAAACCAAGAACTCTACTACTTCCTCAAGATCAAGACTGCCATAACCAAAGCAAACCTACAAAGAGAAGAGCCAAGCATCATCAAATATATGCAAACCCTTAACTCAGCAGGACACCAAACTGCAAAGATTTATAAGTTCCTGAGCCCATCCACGCTGTCGCAGAAGAAGAAAATAACCAACACATGGGAAACACTCCTAGGCAGGCAGCTAAATGAAAAAAGAAAGGGCAAAAATGTGGGGCTCAGCAACAACCAACAAAGTCACCACACAACTAGCACAAACTAAATTCTGGCTCCTCCACAGGGCCTACTGGACCCCATCCAGGCTCCACAAGGTCGGCATTGCAGACTCCGGCAACTGCTGGAATTGTCAAAAGGAGGAAGGCACCCCCGAGCACCTCATCTTCAAATGCGTGCAAGTCAAGAAGTTCTGGACACAGATCAACACTTTCCTAAATGACACACTCAAAGCAGACCTAACAATCAGCTTTGTAAGCCTAGCAACAGAACACGTGACTGCAAGCCTCAACAGCAAAGAAGAGAGAGATCTACTAGACCTGCTCCTCACTGCGGCCCTAAAAATAATCCTGACAAACTGGAAGAACACTGCCAAAGCAAACTTCAAAACATGGATTAATTGGGTCACCTTCCTAAGAGGAGCAGACAACATCACAGGTAAATTTTCAAAAGAGCACAACCCAAAAGCCCGCATGTGGGAACCACTCGACGAGCAGCTGAAGAAGGCCCATTAAGCCCCCCCCCCCTTTCTCTCTTCTTCTCTCTTTTTCTCTCCCCCCCCTCTCACTTGGGGAAAAAAACCAAAGATAAGCGCGCATTCACAAATGGACTGTATATAAGAACTGCCAAATGTATATTCCACTTATATTTTTTTTGTATCAATAAAAAAATTTATTAAATTAAAAAAAACATCTTGCGTCCAAAAAACAGTTAATACTCCATGCGAGCACTTTGGCTGTGAGGCCTACAGCTCTACCTTAGATAATATAGCCATTGTAGACTCCATTCACTGTTTATTATTTCTGTTGTACGTAGTCAAGCAAGCCATATTTGTTTATTTCAGACTGACGCTGTTCTTGAAGAAAAGTCTCTAGCATGGGCTCAATAATGTTACTTTTTTTAAGGTTTCTTCTGCCTGCCCACAGTGTTGCATTCATTCAGAATGGTTTACAGTTCTTTTGTAACTAGTTTGTTCTGACATCTCCAAATAACATCAGCATAAAAGGGGACTGAATTAATGATCATATAGTGGGATAGTGTTTTGGTTGTAAGGCTATATGATGCTCTTTAATTCAATGTTCGTCGAGAATGTATTGAATCTTTTGCTCACACCATGATGAAACAGCTGTTATATTATGTTCGATGAGAAAATACCCTTTATAAATGCTCGAATTTGGGGGTGAGCCAGAAGACTTTCCCCTACTACTAGGGATGCTGATTTTGCTTCTCATTTGGGACATATATTATTGCTAATGTTGCTTATTATTCAATATTCTACATTATCCTATTTCCAAGAGCCTTCACAGCGATAATTAGGAGAAGCCTGTCATTGTTCCCTCTGTTCCTATTCAAAAGTAGTAGTACTTTACAAATAAATTCATCTCAGAACAGTTCACATCCCAGCACGCCCTGAACCCATTATCACAACCCCCTACCTATATTAGAGGCAGTATCACAATATAAGAGGTTGACATCAAAAAGGCCTCAAATGTATTTCCATCAACCTGACTGTATACATTTGTAATTAATGCGTAGTGTTTAATAGTGTCTGTGTATTGGCTCTGGCATTTTTGTAGAAAGATTCCACCATTCTAACATGAGTGCAGTCTGCTAAGCAAGGAAAGAGATGGTATAGTTGTTCCTCGCTGACAATGTACCCATAACGCTAGAAAATCATTTTCAGTGCAAGCACTATTTCTTTGGAACTCCCTCCTAAAAGAGCTATTCCAAACTTCCTTTCTAAAACCAGTGCTAAGAGACCATGAGAGGTGGTGAATGTTTAAAAGATGAAGCTAGCCAGCATGTCAGCAGTATGATATATAAATTAGAAATGCACATTTTTTGTAGTTAATACTTTTGCCTCGCCCCTGCTGAAGTCTCTAAGGTTTTTTGATGAAGTTTCCCTGGCAACCTTCAGTTCTGTTTGTTGAGGTTTAAAGTTGTCTCCCGTTAGATAAAGCTTGCTCAGGGGCATCATGGTCGAATTACAGTTATTAGTCACACGTTTTCTTCACTGACTAGGTATTTAAGTTCAAGACATGCCCTGAACGCATGCAGCATGCACTTTTTGTCTATCATAGCGCATATTTTGTGCTGTTTGTTTGGTATTTTGGAACTAGACTGTAATCATGTGGTGTGCGTCATTACAAAAACCTTTCCAGAGTATCTGAGGGTCAGAACCCTTGTGCTATACCAACATGGAAGCTGCCTATTTAGCAAAAAGCACCACTAGGAGCTGTCAGGCATTCCATAAGCTTCCAAGTAAGTGCTCTCAGCGTCTCACAAATTGCAACCCTTTCAAAAGAATCACAGCCGCAAGCTTCTGGAGGGTGCAATCGTTTTTGTAAAATAAATAACAATGACGTTGTTGAACATCAGCTTGAGAGGAGAGCATTATATTGTTTTGAAAAGATGTACACATTACAAAAAATTTATGTGAGCTATTATTGGTAAAACTTGATAATAATTATTCAAGAAAATACTAGAGTGACAGTAGTGCATCTATGAGCCCCAGATTCAATTAAAAAAATTATGGTGAGTGATCGTTGAAAATTTAATTTTTTTACACTGCCAATGAATGTTTACAAATCAACAAGTAATTTTTGACATTGCTGTGCATCATATAAAAAAAACAGAAACCCTATTACCGTCATGGCAAATAGAAGGAGGGTGGGAGCACACTTCCTCGAATCCCAGCATTTAGTTTGCCCGAATGCATCATAGTAAATGAAGTGCACGATAAGTTATTTCAGTTTTATGATTTCACTTTTCACCCTTGTTAGCGCAGATTGTGCTGTCTAACTCTAGACAAATGTTGCTCAGATATGAAGTTGCCTTAAAGAAATGAAAGGACAAGCAGCATTTGGCAAAACAGGAACAAGTTGGTTTCAGTAAACGCAGCTTCCGGGAGAGTCTTAACATAAGGCATCTGAGGAAAGTCCTCAGTGTACAAAGTTTTGACTACCACGTCTCATGTGGTACAATAAAGTAATCTCTACAACCTGAAAAGGCATCTCAGTTGTAAATTAACAAGTTTAGTAATTTGATAAGGCCACAGATGGCTCTTGACATTGTGGAGAGCTAGTGTGGGCAAGTGTGTATGTGTCCAGGTTTCCAGCATGAGGAGCGTGTGATGACTACCTGTGGTGTGCGTGTCAAATCATGTTCTGATTGACTAAGTATTTTGATCTACATGTGGTATCTAGCTTTGTGGTATTGGTGGGGAACTCGAGCCTTTGGGGAACATGTTTTATTGGTGCCAATATCCTCTGGTCTGTTTGTGGTGCAACTATCTATCTGTGGGATCAATCAGGGTTTTCCCTGGGCGTTCCTTTCTCTTTGGGTTATGAGAGACCCCACATGTGACCTGTCATGCGATAGGCATGGGTGTGCATCGCAGGACCTGCCTGACCACGTGACTCTGACTCATGCTTGATGGAGAGGTCACCTTGAGTAAATTCAACAACAATGATACAGGTTCACTGGAACTCCTAAAAATAATATGGCAGTCACATTCTCAGCATTGCTGCCATATTGACATTGACATAGTTGTGGGTCTAGATCATGTCATACATCAACATTGTTTTAACTGGTAACGACATTGTCATTCGTGCATGGATTACGGCATGCAAGGTATTCGCACTGTTGTGCAGGCATAGCTAATGGTATACATTGACATTAAATTTTTGGGTATTGTCATTGTTTTGTAGGAAAAGGTTATGGCATACTTTGACATCGCATTTATTGGTATTGCCGTTGTCAGGCCTGAACATATGGGAGGTCATTAGGATGGCGGGCAGACTTTGCCCGCCCGCCATCCTCACGGGGATTGGGACTGCCCGCCATAAGGGCGGGGGTTCTGTGGTGGGGATTATGATGCACCCGCCACAGTGGCGGGCGCATCCCTCATTTTTAACATTGTGGCGGGCGGTGCTCTCTGCACCGCCCGCCACAATGCTAAAAATGCATGTATGCATTTGCATACACGAAGCGGCAGGCACCGTGCGGTGCCTGCTGCTTTGTGTATGCAAATGCTGGGGGGTACCGCAGGTACACCCCATGTGCACCCCCCACCTCTTCTTCACTCTGGGGGCCCGCAGGGGCCCCCACAGTAAAGACTGCATGCCTTTGCCGCCACGGACAGGCATCTGAAACAGCCCATTGTAATATGGCTGACGGTGTCTAATAGACACCGCCACCATATCAATCCTTTCCTGCCCCGGCCGCAAGGGGACCGGGGCGGAAAAGCGACGGACGGTCTTTCCGTCCGCCGCGGTCCCCCGCCTTACTAATATGGCGGGGGGAATTAGGTGCGGATGGCAGGCGGATTGCCCCCGTCATGCCAGCGGTGGCTACCGCCAGCCTGGCGAGGGCAATCTGCCCGCCATCCTAATGGGTCCCATGGTATTTATTGACCTTGTTATTTTCCTATTGCAACCCACGTTTCTGGATTCATTCCTTCATCAGTACAGAGCCACAAGTTATTTTGGGGGTACTGGAAATGCTGCCCATAGTTTTTTCAGGTGTCTGTACCACTCACTGGGAACAAGTGCATCAAAACAACCTCGGCAGTTCAGCAGCTAAAGGGATGCTTTTCAAACAGGCAGAGGGTGGGAGCACACTGCCTCACACCCCAGCCCTGGAATTGCCCCATTGCATCATGGTAAAAGCAGTATGTGATAACACTTACTTCAATAATAGACTTTAACTTTTCACCCTTGTTGGTGAAGCTTGCGCTGTATATCTCTAGACACGTGTTTCTGGATTCATTCCTTCATCAGTAGTGAGCCAAAACTAATTTTGGAGGTGCTGGAAATGCTTCCCAAAGTCTTCTCTAGTCTCTGTACCACACACTGAGCATGGATGCATCAACACAAGCTCATCAGCTCAGTAGCTAAAGGGAACCTATTCAAACAGGAGGGTGGGAGCATTCCAACACTTATTTTTCCCCAATGCATCTTGGTAAATGCAATTCATGATAACACTTATTTCAGTAGTAGGCTTTAGTATATCACCTTTGTTGGTGCAGCTTGTGCTGTGTAAATCTAGACATGTGTGTCTGGATCCATTACTTCATCAGTAGAGAGCCACAACTTGTTTTGGTGGTACTGGAAATGCTGTACCAACAAGGGTAACAAAATAAAAACTGTCACTGAAGTGTTATCATGCACTGCATTAACCGTAATCCATTGGGGCAAACTGAGGGTTGGGATGTGAGGTGGTGTGCTCCCACCCTCGGTTTTTGTTTGAAATTAATCCCTTGAGCTAATGAGCAGATGAGCTCTGACTGCACCTGGGCCCAGTGAGTGGTACAGAGACCTGAGAAGACTTTAGGTAGCATTTCCACACCCCCCAAAAGAATTTGTTGCTCTCTACTGAAGAACGACACCTATCTTGAAACACATGTCTAGAGATACACAGCAATGGCTGTACCAACAAGGGTGAAAAACTGAAGACTATCACTGAAGCAAGTGTTATCATGCACTGCATTTACCATGATCCATTGGGGACAAACTGAATGCTGGGTTGTGAGGCAGTAAGGCTCCCACCCTCTTTTTACTTTTGTGGAAAATATACAGTAACTTGTAGCTACCATGCTGGACCAAAATTCACAACTAAATTTGTTTTATCGTAGCATAATGGCAGAATATATTTTTGCATCAGAACACATTTATCCAATTTTTCAGGTAGAATTAATAGAATTATTGTGTTTATTCCATTTTTTGATAAATATATGAATCACAGAGAAATGAAGAAAAGGAAAAGAGTGCAACCTGTAATCAGGAATAGATGAGGGAGCAATATTAAAGGAAGATATCCATGTATTCTTTCAAAAAATATCAGGCCTGATCATTACAGGTGAACCCACTTAGTGAATGATGGTCACACTTTTGAGACAAGTTGACATTATTTTTTGTCTTTGAGTGAAAATAAAGATTGACGATTCGTCTTCTTAATCTATCGATCAGGGAATTGTAAGTGCGCTACTCTCCCATGAGGGTATCAAGACGCTGAGTAAGGGGGGCATGCCGATCTGTTTGCCAAAGAGCCAGGTGTTCAGGGAGGGGGCGCGTCTGATGTCTGCCGGTAGCTCGTTCCAGGTCTAGGCTGCAATGTGAGTGAAGGATCTTCTGCCTGCTCTGGCTCTGTGGATGCGTGGAGACTCGGCCAGTGCGAGGTGGGAAGATAAGAGGTTTCTTTTGGGTGTGTGAAAGTTGATTCTGTCGTTGAGATATTGGAGTCTGTTGTTGTGTAGGCATTTGTAGGAGTGAGTGAGGATTTTGAAAGTGACTCTTTTCTCCACGGGGAGCCAGTGGAGACTTCATAGGTGTTGACTGATGTGTTTGTGTCGGGGATGCCAAAGACGAGTCTGGTGGTAGTGTTCTGTAGTGTCTGGACATTGCGGAGTGGGGACTTGTTGATGCCAGCGTAGTGCGTATCCATAGTCCAGTCTGCTAGTGATGAGTGCATGGGTGACTGTCTTCCTTGACTCAGGAGGGATCCACTTGAAGGTCTTGCTGAGTATGCGGAGGGTGTTGAAGCAGCTGGAGGTGACAGCGTTGACCTGTTGGTTCATGGTGAGTGATGAGTTCTTGGCATGGTCTGAGGGAGTAGGTGGGCTTCCGAGGGCGGTCGAACACCAGGTGCTGTCCCATGCAGAAGGGGTGGTACAGAGAACAACGACTTCTGTCTTCTCTGCATTGAGCTTCAGGCAGCTGGTGGCCATCCAGACTGTGACGTCTTGCGTTCCTTTCTGGAAGTTGAGTTTGGCAGTGGTGGGGTCTTTGGTGAGGGAGAAGATGAGCTGGGTGTCATCGGCGTAAGATATGATGTTGAGGCCGTGTTTTCGGACGATGGCTTTGAAGGGGGCAATGTAGATGTTGAAGATGGTGGGGCTCAGGGATTAAACCTGTGGGACTCCACAGGGGATTTTCGTGGGGTCAGAGAGGAAGGGTGGGAGTGTGATCCTTTGGCTTCTTCCGGTGAGGAATGATCAGATCCAGTCCAGGGCTGTTCCTTGTATGCCTGTGTCATGTAGGCTGGCGACTAGTGTGCTGTGGGAGACGGTGTCAAAGGCCTCTGATAGGTCTAGGTTAGGATAAGGGCTTCTGAGTGGTTTCCCTCTGGAGGGTTTGAGGTACACCAGAGGAAAATACTTTCTTTGATGAAATACCTACTGCTGAGTTAGAGCTGATGATGGTACAGGGTAAGAATCTGGGGAATTGAGACTTCATACTGAGGAGGTACAAGTCCAATGACCATGAGATTATTCGATTAGTTGTCATGAATGTGCTATAGTCGGATATGTTTTTAGTTCTTTCACCTATGAAACATAATCCTAATGAATGATGCAAAGATCATGAAGACTGTGTGCTGTGCATTGGAAATGCTGAAAGATGCAGGATAACCAGGACTGTAATTCCAGTGCTGTCAACGTCAAGAACAATTGAGTGTTTGTAGTCCTGAAAAAGCCACACATTATATTAAATTGGGAAATATTTCTTGTAATACACATGCTCATTGCTATTTGCTATACATTTAATGTAAAGTTGCAGTTTAGTTTAAACAAATCCATGAAATACGAATAATACATCACAAAATGTGCTGTCAAAAATATTTATAATAACAAGGGTATATAATATGGTAAAAATTAATTCATCATAAATTCAAAAATCTCTTCCACCTATGCCAAACAAGCTTGATATATTTTGCAGACGCGTGTTAGAAATATTTGGAGGAAAAGACCATCTTTTGAATGTTGTTACCACAAGATTATTTGCCCTATCTACTCTGAACTTTATTCCTACTAACTAGTAGAACAGTGCCTGTGCTCACCTTTTAAACATGGTTGAATTGACATATCCTTAATTGGTTTATTTGACTTACCTTCAAGTCCCTAATAGATGGTACAAGGTATACACAGGGCCTATGACTTAAAATTCACTAGAGGACTATTGTGCCATTCACTGTAGCCGTAGTGAAAACATGGTTCCAGGTCTACCATTGTAGCATGATTATACCAGTGAAAAATCTGCAACTTGACGTGTCAAAATAAGCCCTTTTGCCAGGACAAAGTCTTTCTTTTATATCGTAATAAGTCAGGACTATGTAGGTATTATAGCCAATAGGGCAGAGTGCATGGTATTTAAAAGTAGGAAATGTAGAATATCAATGGTGAAATCTCCTTACAGCGACTAGCCCCTAATACTTCTTTTCACTTTACGAACAATTTGTATTGTTTCTCCATGGACCTTTGTGTTCCATGGAGAAACAATGGGGAGCAATATGAAATATTACTTCAGCTATCTCAGGATAGGGATCAGCTAGAAATATGATTTAAGAACTCATTTTAATACTCATCAAAATCCCAAATTATTGGTGAAGTAGATTTTTGATACATAGAAAGAAAAAGTAACTTTCAAAAGGTTATCTTTTCCTTGTCTGAAACGCCTAAAGGCTCATTTACATGAGCCTTACAACTTTCATCGAGTTGGTGAATGGCCATGAATGAGGTGTGAAAACTGCTCTTAGAGTGGAACCAACAGGGAGGTGTTTTATTTCTTTCGCAGGATGACCATTTGAACTGTGCCCTGGAACTTAACTTACTTAAAATGATCCTCACCTGCCAAAGACAGATGCCAAATGACACCTGGCATGGTCCTCTCCTTTGCTTCCCAAGTCAGGCAGGCACCAACTCCAGTGAAAGAGGAGCTGCCACCAGAGCTGGTTTAGAGTAACACAGAGGAGGGGCTGCTCATTACCCTGGCCAAACCGTTGAGTTCCTAATAAGGGGAGAAGGATTTCATCATCTTGGATTTAAGCAGGGAAAGACACTGTGGGATTGTTTGCAAACAGAAACAGCTGCAAAAGGGGTAGGGTTACCTCAATAAAGATTTAACCCATTGGTTAGGGAGGGGCTATGAGTCACCCTACTCACAAACTGGTGTCAAGCAGAAATTTGACATCCTATTCATAACACTTTCTGGGGCTGAGAAAAAACAGAAGAAGACTAGACCATCTGCCTATTACCTGAGAGGAGCTCTGACAGTCTGGACCTGTGCCCTCTTGTACCCCAGGACCAAGAAGTGTACTCCAAGGGGCATAAGACTGACCTTCTGTTCAATACAGAGGGTTGTCACAAGCTATGAGAAACTTTTTCCTGCAACTGTTCCGCTAACCAATTGCAACTGGACCTGTCCTGAGCACTGCTATTAGCCTCTACAGGAGTTTGTTCTGACTCCTGAATGCTGTTTCTCAGGCACTTAAGTGCTCGGCTGTGACTCGCTGGAGTTCTCTTGCAACCCCTGAAAACCTGACACTTAGCATTATTTTCAACTTCTAGGCCTCTGGAGCACTGGGACAAACCTGCTACCAAGATCTGACTGAGATGCATTGCTGCGGGGCTGTGTCTCCTGCTTGGAGCTTCTCTGCAGCAATTCTGATTCAGTGGGACCTGGCAGAGAAGGTATCCAGCTCTGTGGAGCCCTCTTTAGCTGTAGCCTTGCCCTGTTGAAGGATTCTGAGCTCCAAAAAAGTGTGATTATAGAATTCTTGACCAACCGAAGGTGCCAAAGTATGAGGCTGGCAAGGACTTTCTATGGGTGTGAAATTCTAATTTATGTTTGCATAGCTTTCACACCAAAATCCAACAGCTTCACCATGACCACGTCCAACATTTACCCAACCTTTTGGAACCCTCCTTAGCTAGAGCCTGCTGCGTTACCCTACTGAAGATTTTGGACTTCCATTTTTTAGACTAGGTTTCAAGGTTAAACCTTTGACCTGGTGGAACCTGTTTCCTGTATCTGACCCATACTCCATTGTGGTAGGCCTCAAAGTGCACCTAGGCCACAACCAGTTGACTGGAGTTACCGCTTAACACTTTTTGTTGCTACTTTTATTTAGAACTTTAAAAATTCATATGTCTGGGCTCCCTTATTGGACCTTTGTCTTATATTTTTTTAATTTACAGCCTTTTTCGAATTCAGGTCGGGATTTCATTGTGTTGTGTTTTGACTTTATATCTGTGCTCCATAAATGCTTTACACATTGCCCTAAGTTAAGCCTACCTGGCCAATGTCAATGCCATAAATACCTGAAGGTTGAGCTCAGGTTAATTTAGAGACATTGAAAGTTTGCTTTAAGTGGGTAATCATGACCCTCAACTAGCAACCCAATTTCTTACAATATTATTATTTCATCCAATTATTTGCAGCCCCCATCCATTATTCAACCATTTACAACCTATATTACCATAGAATTGACAAAGAAATAAAAAGTGATTTGTATCCTCAATGCTCACATCATCACAATAATAGATGGTCGATGCAAGGTACCTAACCGGACCTTAATTTTTTTGTTTCAATCTTTTTATTAAGGTTTTGCATTTCAAAGCCCAGAGGGGGGTAGTACGTCAGACAGTTACCAATTATGTCACATATTAAAGGCTTACACAGAATTTACAAGTGGAAGTCACTTGCAGCATGTAACTGTCACCCCTTTCAGCATAATTGTACTCAAATGTCCTCAGGTGTATGAGTCCGGAATTTGAGTGTACCATGGTAGGGACCTTCTGCGTCTTGTCCCTGGAGTCGCGTGCTGGCTGGGGTAGGTGTGAATGTCCACCCCGTGCATGTGTATATGAACCTTTATCAAAGTGTCCATGGTGAACAAGGGAAGTGTGTGTCAGTGTCCAAACTACTGACCGAAACTAACCGTGAACTGTGGGGAAACTTTTCCTAGATCCGTGTGCGGTGGAAATGCGTGTGGCGGGCTGGTTGGGGCAATGGTCAAGATGGGTGGAGGGCGCCGGGAATCGAGGGCCAAGGTGGGGGGCGCAAGTGCGCAGGGGCTCTCTGGGAAAGGGGGGTAGCGTGTTGGAGGTGGCAAGCCTTGTCACCAGGAGGGGCCGGCGTTCAGCACATTCTATCTAGTATGCAGGGGATTCAGGCTCCGGGCATTTGGCCAGGGGTGTTGGGGTGTCGTGGGGAAGCCTGGGTGTGAGGTGGGGATGGTCCCGGTGTGTAAATTGAAGGAGCAGCTGTTCCCATTCCAGGGAGATGGGGTGTGTGCGTGTTCCCTTCACGTCCTCTTCTCGTAGGATATCCTCCTCTGCTGCCCCCCACTTTCCCACTGCTCCTATCCAAGCCGCTTTCGGGGGGCCCGAGGGGGTCTTCCATTGCATGGCGATGGCTCGCTTCTCCAGTAGGAGAGCGAGGGATACAAACCGCCAGTGTAATTTTTCTGATTTCTTCCTTCTGTATGTCCTTAGTGTACAGACTTCCCAGGAATCAACATCTGGCAAGTTGACCAATGCAGTGAGTGTTTGGTGTATCATTGTCCAGTATCTGTGTAGGGAGGGGCAATCCCAAAACATGTGCTTAAAGTTTGAGTCCAGCAAGTTACAGCGTGGGCAATTGAATTGTGTGTCCGGGTAATAACGGTGTAGTTTGTCTGGTGTGAGGTAGGCTCAGTGGAGTATATTAAATTGCATATTCTTGAATCGTGCGTTTCTGGACACTTTCTTTATGTATTCCAAAGCACGTTTCCATTCTGTGTAATGGAACACCCTGCCAACGTCATCTTCCCAGGACTGTCGCAAAGTGTCCAGAGAGGTTTTTGTTAGTTCTTGGATGGCTTTATAGTGCCATGTAACGAGGTGTCTGCCTGCTCCCATACGAAGTATCGTATGGAGCACCGGATGCGTGGGCAGTTCTTCGGCTCGCAGATTCCAGAATGGTTGTGTGCTATCTAGGAGTTACCTGTGCATGAGGAATTGTCCTCGTGGGAGGTCATACTACTCAGCCAGCTGTTAGTAGGAGCGCAATTGTCCTTCGTGGAACAGCGCCTCCACCTCCGTTATATCATGATCGGTCCAGACTTGTAGGGTTCTGGTAGTGTAGTGTCCCCCCCCCCGAGGGAGACCCACCAAGGGCAACAGTGGGGAGTAAAGTGGCCAGTCTTTGGACATGTGGTGAAAAAGCATCATACATCTGCGCGCAACAGAGACCTGAATCGGGTGGGTGCGGGACGGTTTGGTTCCGGGTAGGAACATTCTCCGGACCATCGGGAGCGGTATTCTACCGGTGTCCGTTGTCATTTCCCCAATGTACCGTTTCGCGGTCCAGTGAGATAACCAATGGAGTTGTGCGGCTAAAAAATACGCCTCAAAGGACGGAGATCCTAGGCCTCCCTCTGTGGTGGGCAAATACAACGTGCGGAGTGCTACCCTATGTAGGCTGGTACCCCAGATTAGCGTCGTGAGCAGGGTGTGTAGTTCCCGGAAGAAGGACCGAGGCGGGAGCACCGGGGTATTGGCGAAGTGATAGAGTAATCTGGGTACCATTTATCATTATCGCTATGGCTACTCTGACGATGGATGCCAGGGGTAGGGTCTTCCAAAAGTTTACCGCCGACCGCAGGCCCGCCAGTGCTTTGTGGTGATTGCCTTCATATAAGTTCGTTAGGGATTGATATAGTCAGACTCCCAAGTATCTAGGGGCGGCCCCGTTCCAGTGTAAGGTCTGAGTATCCAGCATCACATCGTGCGGTGCCAGGTGGGGGCCAAGGGGGTAGTTGGTCAATTTCTCCCAATTGACCCTGAGACCTGAAATGGCCCTGAAGGTTTGTACCTAACTGGACCTTAATATGTCCAGAATATGAGCCTCTGTTGTTTCAGCTGAGTTCAAGACAAATTTGCTTGATTGCCTTCAGCTTTATATTAACCACCAGCAGAGATTTGTGTGTACAAACACACAAATATCTATTGGCTGGTTAAAATGCATGTATCCGGTACCACCATTTACATATGACTAGATCGTGTTTTCAATGGTATTTCTGTTTATGAGGATTGGATTAGTGTCTGTATTTTTCCTTTAGATTAACGAGCACAAACTCCTGGAACTTTCTGCTTCAGAACTTGTCAATGGAGTGATGGCTCCACATTCATCCTCGCATAGCATGAAAAGAGACTAGTCCCTTATGAGCATTTCAGTGGTCTCCATCACTCATGGAATTGTATGAGATAAAGTACCATTCGATTTATTGGGTCCTAAGGAGACCCTACGAATTCCATTTGTATTTCGTGTTTCTATGGGTGATGTGATAATACCTGGTGTGCAATCAAATGATTTGGATGTAATGGCTGTGAATTCCATGGTTTCCGAAATTGCAATATTACAGTGTTTTTGATTCTGAAGATTTATATTTGAATTCTTCTAATTATGCCAATTTATTCTGTTATCAACATTATGGTCATCACGTTCTGCACAGATCAAATGGACAGCATCAGCACTTTAACTATACTCAATGAAAACTCCGTCTCAGGGTAGTTAAAACACACAAAAATTAAGGTTATAATCTTTCAATCAGGTATCATTTAATTTCAAATTGACTTTCAATCTTTCAAAATAATACATGCTTCCACAGACCACGTTAATTTATGAATCTCATTTCATTGACAAATTAGCATTGAAAGGATATGATTATTGGAAAGACAACATTGATCTAAAATCAATGTGGGGTACTAGGTACTGGCAGGTCAAAGGTATTGAATCTTAATTCTGTGAATGTCTGATATCTGCTCAAATATTTTTCAGAATGGCACGGTCCAACAGACTACTTGTCTGGGATTGGTTAAGATTAAGTAATTGAATATTTCTACTATTCCTTCCTTGGCCCTATTTGACAGTTGGCTATCCTATACTAATTATCCTGCAGACCAACTAAATATTATGACACAAAATAGTAAATTTAACTCCACTGCCATATCCGCATGTAGAAGTTCATTATGGCCTCTGAACACAAATGTTTGTCATTCTCGTTTCGTGAACACTACTTCAGTATTTGCGTTGCATAGACCTTATACAAATTACCCACTTTCTAACAGTGTTACCACTTAATTCGTGGGTAAATTGCGTCTACAATGGTTAGAACATTTCACATTGTCTGCTGTGAAACAGCATCTTTCTCTCCGATCAGATGGCATAAACCTTTCTGATTTCCTTTTTGGTTCCAAAAATCCTCATACCAAATGATTTGTTTATGCTGCATATAATTAATTTTGGAAATTGTCACAAATGGATGCTGCTGTGCGTTTACGTCAAATTGATCAAGACAATTTAGACAAAGCACTTACTGTTGTTGACAGCAGCATTAATACATTATCATCTCATATTTATAGTCTACATAACATTACGTCTTCTTTCATTTATATTGTGCAAAATAAATTGTCTACCTTGCATCATAGTCAACATCAACATAGATAAGTAATACAATTTGGTTGGGCACTGCACACACAAAGAAATTGGTGCATACTTAGCATTATTTAAATTGTAGTGCATTGTTCATACCCTTTGATTTATCAACAGTTAGGGAGAGCGGGCAACTCCAACAGTGGGGGCTGTAAAGGGGGCATTTGTTGGTTCTCCCTCTCAAGCACAGTTAGTGCCAGGCCTCATTTCCACAGCTGCCCTGCCTGACAGTGGGCAGCTGCAATGTTTGGGGGCATTTTTGTTGATGAGGAGGGGGTGAGTTACACTTCCCCAGGCACCAGCGCAGACCACATTTTGTGTTTGCTGCTGAGGCAGCCAGGGGGCCCTTTGAGAGATCCCCCTAGAGCCCTGACTTTCTGGACAAAGGGCATTTGAGCCCAAGTGTAAGGCCAGTTGGGCTGGGGTCATTTTAGGGTGTTGTTAGGGCGCAAGGCCCTCGCCAGTGCTACTATGGTGCGCTGCTGCTTTTATGCCTAGGAGATGTCCTGCCTAATGTAATGTCTCATGTGATTCATGCCCCATGATTACTGAGTAAGGTCTTTATACTGATGAGGTTTGGGCCTAAAATGTTTTATGCCTAATGTGCTTTATGCGTAATGTTGTGCCTAATGTCATGCAATTATATATTTTAGAATGGTGTCTGATGCTAACGTGATAATGCTTAGGCCTTGTGGTATCAGTAGTGACTGGTGGTGTTTTAGATTTACTTACTTAATCTGATGGTTCTAACCGTGGCCCGAAGGTCTGGTACTGTATATAATCCCCTGTGAATATTGCCTAGTGCTGGTTGGCACAGTGTAAATGTGTGATTATGTTTCTAATGTGTTTATGATAATACAAAGGCTATTTTTGATATAACCTTGTGTGGAGTTTCTTTTATAGTGTGCCTAGTGTGTGGCTGCTGTGTGTGTGTTGCACAAATGCTTTACACATTGCCTCTGAGATAAGCCTGACTGCTCGTGCCAAGCTACCAAGGCGGCGAGCAGGGGTTATCCTCAGTGTGTAACTCCCTTGCCCTGACAAGAATAGTGGTTTCTGCCTGGCTTTGACGCAAGCCTTAGAAAACCAGAAATCCCATTTCTAACACTCAGCATTTGAAAAGTTTAGCTTTCCACTAGGTTTACCATGTTGTATTATCACGGATGCCAGGGAAAATGGACTTGGGGCTGTCCTCAGACATTGCCACTGTGGCATTTTCTTCTAGGGCTGTCAAAGGGGCTGAGGTAAATTAGTCGGCCATTGAAAAAGAAGCACTTGCAGTTATTTAGAGTACAAATAAATGTAAACAGTTCTTATGGGGAGCAAAGTTTGTTGTCAAAACCAATCACAAACCCTTACAAGAGGTGTTTGGTAAAAAATGGACTTGACACCATTTCTTCTCACATTACAAAATGGCTTGTAGCCCTGCAAGACTTTCATTTCAAAGTTGACTGCATACCAGGGATTGAACTGCTGACTGCTTGTCTCGCCTAGTGGGAGGTGTTTCCCTGGAATCTGCATCAGAGATTAGTAGGTGGAAGGAGGAAGATTGTAACATTTGTTGGATCAATAATGGCTGCATCATGGAAAGTGAGTGGTTAAAGGAAATCCAGAAGGATGAGGTGTTAGATAAGGTAAGAATGGTTGTGCAGGATTGCACGTTGTGGCCGAAAGGTGATTGTAGTGGTGTCGAGAAAGTGAAAAATAAATTATCTGTGCACACAAATCTTGTCATGAGGGGCACCAGGCTGGCTGTGCCTATTTCCTAAGAAGTTGTTTAATGGCCTTGGCCTATGTAGGTCACCAAGGCATTAGCAAAACAAAAGAATATTTAAGAAATAACTACTGGTGGCCTGGCATGGCTTTGCAAGCCGAAAGATTGGTGAGAGAGTGTTTTGACTGTAAACTGGGCTGTCAAAGGAGCTGAGGTAAATTAGTCGGCCATTGAAAAAGAAGTGCTTGCAGGTATTTAGAGTACAAATAAATGTAAACAGTTCTTATGGGAAGCAAAGTTTGTTGTCAAAATTAATCGCAAACCCTTACAAGAGGTGTTTGGTAAAAAGGGACTTGATAATATGTCTTCTCACATTACAAAATGGCTTGTAGCCCTGCAAGACTTTCATTTCAAAGTTGACTGCATACCAGGGATTGAAAATGGAACTGCTGACTGATTGTCTCGCCTAGTGGGAGGTATTTTCCAGGAATCTGCATCAGAGATTAGTAGGTGGAAGGAGGAGGATTGTAACAGTTGTTGGATCACTAATGGCTGCATCAATGAGAGTGAGTGGTTAAAGGAAATCCAGAAGGATGAGGTGTTAGATAAGGTAAGAATGGTTGTGCAGGACTGCATGTTGTGGCCGAAAGGTGATTGTAGTGGTGTCGAGAAACTGAAAAATAAATTATCTGTGCACACAAATCTTGTCATGGGGGGCAACAGGCTGGGTGTACCTATATGCCTAAGAAGTTGTTTGATGGCCTTGGCCTATGTAGGTCACCAAGGCATTAGCGAAACAAAAGAATGTTTAAGAAATAACTACTGGTGGCCTGGCACGGCTTTGCTAGCCGAAAGATTGGTGAGAGAGTGTTTTGACTGTAAACTCAGAGATAAAATTCAAAAAGTTAGGACTGCCTCTATGATGTGTTGCGAAATCCCAGATGAAGTATGGGAGGAGGTTGCTCTTAAACATCATGGGTCCCATAAGACAGCAAGGGAAGTGGAAATAGATAAGTGTTAGCTCTAATGGACCTGTTCTCTAGATGGCAAGTGGTAAAAGTTGTTCAGGATATCAATGCACGCTCAGTGTGCTCATTTCTTGAAGAGGTGTTCAATTAGGAAGGCAATCCAGGCAACATTCACTACAATTGTGTTCAATTAACCTACACTGAGATGAGAATTTTCCTAAGACAAAGAGGTATTTCTTACAAGAAATGTTCCCCGTGCCACCCAGAGACCAATGGTATGATGAAGAAATTCAACTGTACTCTTAAAGAGTCAATTGAAATTTCCAAAGCTCTGAGTCATGATGACTGAGTCAAAGATCTTCAGACCAGAGTGGTAGAGTACATGTATGCACCGCATTCAACCACTGGTCTTAGTCCTTTTGAATTGTTAGGCAATTACAAACCGAACGCCAGAATGTGTACTCCTTGCGTGAGGTCGTCAATGGGTTTGAATACAGGATTGGATGAAATGATTCAAGCAAGTAGATAAAAGGAAATGGGTGCTATTGACAAAAGAAAAAGGAATTTTGAAGGCTGTGAAATATGTTGATGTTATTGTGGGGGATATTGTAAAAATCAGGATCCTCAAGAAGACTCAAAAGGGATTACATTTTGGTTATCCCCAAAGGTTGGTTAAAGTATTCAAGGGAGTTTCCATATTCCATAGTTCCTGTCTCCTGAGGCGAAAAGCCAGGAGTTGCTGCATTTGTTCTTTTAAAACTTGTGTTTATACTGTGTTTTTAAACCTTGCACTCTGGCACTTTAGAGCGACGTACAGCGGACCTAAGCGCTGTCACGTGACACCCTCTACCGGCTCCCAGCGCCGCTGGCCACGCCCACTTCTTGGCCACGCCCCCTTTCCGCCCTACTTATAGCGCTGAACCACGAGCGCTCACCTAGTTCCTGTCTCCTGAGGCGAAAAGCCGGGAGTTGCTGCATTTGTTCTTTTAAAACTTGTGTTTATACTGTGTTTTTAAACCTTGCACTCTGGCACTTTAGAGCGACGTACAGCGGACCTAAGCGCTGTCACGTGACACCCTCTACCGGCTCCCAGCGCCGCTGGCCACGCCCACTTCTTGGCCACGCCCCCTTTCCGCCCTACTTATAGCGCTGAACCACGAGCGCTCACCTAGTTCCTGTCTCCTGAGGCGAAAAGCCGGGAGTTGCTGCATTTGTTCTTTTAAAACTTGTGTTTATACTGTGTTTTTAAACCTTGCACTCTGGCACTTTAGAGCGACGTACAGCGGACCTAAGTGCTGTCACGTGACACCCTCTACCGGCTCCCAGCGCCGCTGGCCACGCCCACTTATTGGCCACGCCCCCTTTCCGCCCTACTTATAGCGCTGAACCACGAGCGCTCACCTAGTTCCTGTCTCCTGAGGCGAAAAGCCGGGAGTTGCCGCATTTGTTCTTTTAAAACTTGTGTTTATACTGTGTTTTTAAACCTTGCACTCTGGCACTTTAGAGTGACGTACAGCGGACCTAAACGCTGTCACGTGACACCCTCTACCGGCTCCCAGCGCCGCTGGCCATGCCCACTTCTTGGCCACGCCCCCTTTCCGCCCTACTTATAGCGCTAAACCACGAGCGCTCACCTAGTTCCTGTCTCCTGAGGCGAAAAGCCGGGAGTTGCTGCATTTGTTCTTTTAAAACTTGTGTTTATACTGTGTTTTTAAACCTTGCACTCTGGCACTTTAGAGCGACGTACAGCGGACCTAAGCGCTGTCACGTGACACCCTCTACCGGCTCCCAGCGCCGCTGGCCACGCCCACTTCTTGGCCACGCCCCCTTTCCGCCCTACTTATAGCGCTGAACCACGAGCGCTCACCTAGTTCCTGTCTCCTGAGGCGAAAAGCCGGGAGTTGCCGCATTTGTTCTTTTAAAACTTGTGTTTATACTGTGTTTTTAAACCTTGCACTCTGGCACTTTAGAGCGACGTACAGCGGACCTAAGCGCTGTCACGTGACACCCTCTACCGGCTCCCAGCGCCGCTGGCCACGCCCACTTCTTGGCCACGCCCCCTTTCCGCCCTACTTATAGCGCTGAACCACGAGCGCTCACCTAGTTCCTGTCTCCTGAGGCGAAAAGCCGGGAGTTGCTGCATTTGTTCTTTTAAAACTTGTGTTTATACTGTGTTTTTAAACCTTGCACTCTGGCACTTTAGAGCGACGTACAGCGGACCTAAGCGCTGTCACGTGACACCCTCTACCGGCTCCCAGCGCCGCTGGCCACGCCCACTTCTTGGCCACGCCCCCTTTCCGCCCTAACGGTCCACTATTTAAATGTGCATCCCCAGAACGTGCAGCGGACGTGCGCAGCGGGCGCGCCGTTTGCGCGCCGAAGGCACGCCTAAGGCAAGCCCGTCTGCGCCCGTCCGCGACCAGACCGCGGCCGGGGCCAGACATGCTGCTGGCAGTGGAACACAGGGTGGAAGGATAGCGTGGTCAGGTGAGGACCTAAAGGCGATCGATCCCCCATCCAAATGCTGCCCTCACTCTATAGACCCTATGACCTTCGACCCCCCCCAGATCTGCAACAACTGCGGGATAGCTATTGGCAGCGATGCCTCTGTGTTACCCCCAAATCCCAAATCCCCACCTCAAACAAACCTTAGGGCGGGCCTACTTAACTGCAGATCCCTAGCCAAACACGCAGATGATGTCTGGCTTCTACTAGAAGAACAGGAATGGGATATCCTGTTTTTAACTGAAACTTGGATCAAGGAGGACAACTTGACCTCCATTGCACTCGCAGTCCCTCAGGGATTTAAAATATGCCTCGCCAACCGCCCTGGGACAAAAAGAGGCGGTGGTGTAGCCATTATCTTTAAAGAGCATTTAGTATTGACATCCTCTGCCCCCACTGCTATTCAAGGAATCGAAGGCCTCCACTTTTGCTTCCAAGTGAGTCCTCAGCTATCACTAGCAGGACTAGTGATATATCGCCCCCGGTCGGCGCGGACCCCTACCTAACTACTTTATTAGACACGATTGTCCAGTGTTCGCTCCTCCACCCCCTTTTTATTGTGGTAGGCGACTTCAATATCCACATGGATAAACCCGACTGCGCCATGGCAGAGCTGCTCAGAACCACGTTAAATACGGCCAGTCTCAGACTGATCAATGAGGGCCCTACACACACAGGGGGCCACACTATTGATCTTATCTTCTCTAATATCAAGAATGTGCTGTCTGAGACACCTCTCCCTCTGACATGGTCAGACCACTCACTCGTCCCATTTACACTAAACATTGTGAATGACATCCCTGCGTCGAGTAAATGCTACTTCCTGAAGAGGCAATGGAAAAAACTAACCCCTGAAACTATGTGCCCGGTCCTTGCGCAAACCACCCCTTTCCTGACAAACAATACCAATACGGATGCTATACTTCTCAATGAATGGATCGGAAAGATGGTTTCCGCCATTGCTCCAGCCTCTCAGGCTCTATCAAAAAGAGACTCCCCCTCAGCTCCCTGGTTCTCGCAGGAACTTAGGAATGAGAAAGCGGCCTGTAAGAAACTGGAGAGACTCTGGAGAGCAAACTACGGTCTGGAAGAAAAAGCTAGGTATAAGGAAGCTTCCAAAAAACTCCGGAAAGCCATCAGAAAAAGTAAAAAGCGTTTCTATGCGGACTCGATTCTTCAGGCAGAACAGTCTAGCAAACAAGTCTTCAAAGTGGTACAGTCGTTCTTCAAACCAAAATGCATTGAAAGAGAGGTTGTACCCACACCTACGCTATGCGAACAAATTTCAGAGTTTTTTTATCAGAAAATTAAAAAAGTGTACGACTCTTTTGGTCCAGTAATAAAAACAGTGAAGCAGGACCTAGCGAATAATGGTGAGCTAGGAAAGACTCTCACCCAGTTCATGCATATCCCCCTGAACGAGGTAAGGCAAGAACTTAGCAGCTGCAAATCCGGCTCTCCTGACGACCCCTGCCCAGCTAAACTATGGAGTGCCATAGCGGACTCGGTAGCTCCCACACTTCAATGTATTTGGAACTCTTCCATCACTTCGGGCACTTTCCCGGATGTCTGGAAGCACGCTACTCTCCTACCCCTAAAGAAAAAACCTAATGGGGCCCCAGATGACCTTACGAATCTCCGCCCAATATCCCTTCTAGCTGCCCCGGGAAAAATGCTGGAAAAAGTTATACAGCGCCAACTGAGTAAATTTGTGGAAACCAACAACATTCTACATGAAACTCAATCTGGCTTCCGTCCCGGCTTTAGCACAGAAACAGCGCTCATAGAGGTAGCCGAGTCAGTGAGGTGGTCGATGGATGCAGGAAACTCAGCAATGCTGGTACTCCTGGATCTGTCGGCCGCCTTTGATACGGTGGACCACGCCAGACTACTCAGCCGGCTGGCAGAGATAGGTATTCAGGACAAAGCGCTGGGGTGGATAAACTCCTACCTATCTCTGAGAACGCAGAAGGTGGCACTTGGGACGATTTCTTCCACACCCAAAACCCTCAGCTGTGGAGTCCCGCAGGGATCGGCCCTCAGCCCCCTTTTGTTCAACATCTACCTGACTCCTCTCTTTACGCTAATTGCCAACTGGGGTGTCAAGGCAATCTCATATGCCGACGACACCCAGTTGGTATTTCCGTACTCGGAGATGACGCAGGATTCCTTCTCAAATTTCAAAGGCTGTCTCCAGGACATAGCATACTGGATGAACACTAATAAATTAAAACTAAATGCCAATAAAACCGAAGTCATCTTCTTCGGCAAGGGTCCCACCCCCGCCCCAGAACTCTGGTGGCCTACGGAGATGGGCCCACCCCCTTCACCCAGTCACTCGGCAAAAAATCTTGGAGTGAGATGGGATGATAACATGTCCTTTACATCCCATATCCAACAAGTGGCCGGATGCTGCCTGAGCAAGCTGAGAAACCTCCGAAAAATCCTAAGACTCCTACCGGAGAGCTGCAGAAAAACGGTTGTCCACGCGACTGTCACCTCACGGCTGGATTATGCCAATGGTTTATACCTTGGCCTCCCAAAATACCTGACTCACAAGCTTCAGGTAGTTCAAAATGCGGCTGCGAGACTGTTACTGCGAATCCCTTTCAAGCAGTCGGTCTCTCCGCACCTTCGAACCCTGCATTGGCTGCCAGTTGCCAACAGAATAAAATTCAAAGCTCTGACGCTTGCGTTCAGATCTCTGCATGGCTCCTGCCCACAATACCTGAAAAACCGCCTTCCAAGATACTCCCAAAGCCGCGCACTACGGTCCAATGACCGTGTCCAACTGGTTGTCCTGCGCGCAAAAAAGGCCCTACTAGGCGGTCGGACCTTCTCAGCAAACGTCTCCGCTCTGTGGAACTCTCTGCCACAAGCAATCCAACAGGCCCCCTCCGAACCCTGTTTTAAGAAACTGCTAAAGACCTGGCTTTTCACCCAGCCACGCTAGCTCTCCTATCTTTGGCCCAGGTGATCTGTGTTCTACTAGCGCCGGGACACCTCCTCGAGAGGTAGCTGTTTGCGCTGTATAAAATCCAGTATTATTATTATTATTATTATTATATGAGATGATGACAGCATTTGAAGTTTCAATGGTTTGTCTAAAGTCTAATGCTTGTTTATTTTTCTCTATTGCTGCATGTTTAGTTTCTTTTTGATTTTTTCAGGGGGAAGTGGTGTGATACGTGTATATGGTGTTTCTCATTTTCCGATATACCTGACTTTGTTATCTTTTGTACTTATTGCATGCTGTTAGAATGTAGAATGTGAGGGTTAGACTGTATAGGCACTGGATGGCAGGCATGAGTACAGAGTAGATGGAGTTTCCATTCCTGGAGAACAAACCTGAAGTTAATTTTCAGTCCTGCCTCTTCGATCTTCCTTTCGTACTGCCCAATAGTGAGATGATGGTGCCAACCGATGAATCCGAAGTTTCAAACTCATGGACAGTGCTGCTACTCTGGTCTCACTATATGCTATAATACATGAACTCCCATTTATAAATACTATTTATAAAAGATCTGGGGAGACAGCTAAAGCTGTTTTCAGGGCAGACATAAAAATAGAGAACGAGATAGGGAACTCATTCACTCCAATGTTGCCCTTGAGGTAAGGCATTAAATCAGAATCAGATAGACCAATCACGAGTAAGGAGCTCACCCAAAGCTCAGTCTAATGTATTGGAGGTAATAGTTCTAGACAACAATCAGATACAGCTGTCTTTAGCCAATAGCTACAAATTACTGCTGCCAACCAGTTAAATACATGATTTATCCATCAAATTATACATCTTAACACCTTAAATGTGCTTTTTTCTCATCTAACAAGCTTTTTTGCTTTTGTTTATTTTTCACAGATATGGTTCTATACAAATAGTATTTTTACACATGCTGGAATTAGCAAGGAAAATATCCCTTATATCACTCTAAGCACTGGTGGTATTGAAATCCTGGCTTCAGTTGTTTCAGTAAGTATCACTTACCTTTTTGTTTCTAGCTAAAATTAATTTATAGTATAACCTTCCTATGGTTGATAGGTAACAGTTTCAAATCACTTGATATAGATCCACGGTCATTTCTATGTACTTATTTTTCAATATATTTGTAAAATTATTTGAGACATAATCTTTTTCTAGATATTACACCTTTACATTTTATATGTTAATAGCATGTTTTTCAAATACATGTATTTGTTAAAACCCATCTTTAAAACAATAACAACAACAAGGTGACTGATGGAATGTTTGAATTAATCTCAGTCACTGGCTATTGCTTGGGGCCTCATCCTAATCCACTGTTTTTTGTCCACCATGTCCACTATGCCACTTTAGACAAAGGTCTGCCTTATGCAAATAAATACTGAAACTGATTTGGGGAACAGTCTGTCCTGAACTGGCTGGTGATCCCCCCTCCAGAAGGAACCACAATCAACCCTAGACCAGTTTTGCCCTGCTAGAAGCTTGTAAGTAGGATGTGGCTTGAGCCCTATGGCATAGTAAGCACAGGACCCAAGTCTGGGCATACCCGTCGAAGGTAGGGTGACAATTGCAACAACGACAAGGTTATGGATTTAATTTTTAAATTAATCTTAGCCACCAATAATACCTCGGGCCACATTCCCATCTATCGCTTTCCACCCACCATGCCGCTCCAGGCAAAGGCTTGTCTTATTCAAATCAGAACTGACCTGGCTTCTTGTGGGAACAGTCTCTCCTGAATTGCCTAGTGAGGCTCCCTCCAGAAGGGACCACAAGCAACCATAGACCTGAGCAGTTTTGCCCTATTTGGGGCTCGTCAGTGAGATGCAGCTTGAATCCTATGGCACAGTGAGCACGATACTCATTGCCAGTTACTTGGATTAATTCAGTCCTTCTATCCAATACTGTGTTGTTGCAGTTGACATCTTTAAAACTGGCACTTACAATGTAACAGAGATCACTTGGAATGAGATCATAATCCCTTTTTGATATTGCTCACAGACACAGAAGGTGAATGTGCACCCATTTTAAAAGAAATTGTACTGTTCAAGGTGCATGCTTAAAATCGGACCCTAAGGTTTAGCATATAGATTCAGGTCGTCATTGCAGATTAGAAACAGTTTAGAAACCCAGAGCAGCAACCACCTGTCCATGTTTCCAAGCTGTGCTGTCGAGAGCACATTCTCTAACTTGCAATATTTTTTATTTCTGTGATGTGAACAATGCACATAACCAAAATTGATTAGCTTGGTACAAAGAGAAGAAAAGATGAAAGCTACATTTTCAAAATCTGCTGACTACATTGCATGCACTAACTCAGTAACTCTTGGGTTTGCATATGATCTTGAGAAATCCCAGATATCAAACCAGAGTATTAACCATTGCTCCATGTCTCCAAGCGGAACTGTCTAGACTCTAGAGCGCTTGTGCTAAATCAGAGAATTCCTGATGTGTCTGACTCAATCATGAGTTTCTGTCACACGTAGTAAGCTTTGTATAAAAAGAAGAGAAGAAAGGAATGACACTTTGAAATGGTTCACTATCTTCTGTTTAGAAAGTGATGCCTCCATTTCATTTTTTTCTAAATGAATAAGTAAAAAAGTATGAGAAACTTTCAAAATGTGTTCTAATGTAGAAAGGGAATTTCAGACTTTGTTATAAGAACAATCCCTACTGAGCGGGCAGTCTCCCTGCTGTGGACCAAAGGGACAGACACTTGAAGTTGGTTGGTCCCTCTCAAGCTCTGGATCTTTAGAGATTACCTGATGAAACTTTTCCAAGTTTCAAATCAGAATGATACATAGTCGTTTTTTTGGATGTGCTGGAAACCTTGGGCAGGACAAAGCTCAGATTCAGTTCAATACCATGGAACTGTCGGTCAGTTACTTTTCATGGCAGGTCTGAATTTCTTAAACTTTAGAGCAGATCTAAAACTGTAAAGCAGGAGTTTTCACACATTTCCAATTTTCTTTTGTTGGCCAAACAACCACAA
This sequence comes from Lissotriton vulgaris, assembly GCF_964263255.1. Classification (NCBI taxonomy): domain Eukaryota; kingdom Metazoa; phylum Chordata; class Amphibia; order Caudata; family Salamandridae; genus Lissotriton; species Lissotriton vulgaris. The sequence continues at coordinate 134,759,645 of NC_141690.1, forward strand.
GAGTACACTTCTAAGGTAACTAGGGCCAAAGGAGAAAGCACATAGAGATTCTCTTAGTATCAGGCAGAGGTTCACTGATTGACACAGATTAGAACAAAGCATAAAACAGGTCAAAACAGAAGGAAGTTGCCTCTAGAGGCCACCTGGTTACTTACAACAGCCTGCTATGCCTTACCAAGAATGAAGAGTCAGTCAGACAGTCAAGAATACAAACATACGTTTTAATCTGACCTGCATCCTAAGATGTCTACAGAGGGACTGGCTCCACAACAGTCTACAACATGTAGTGGATCTTCCCAAAAGCCTCCAACCACGCCCACAGTGGAAAGTTACCGGCCTGGGCCGAACATGAATAAAGAGGGCACAGAGAGATGAGCTACCACCTGGCAGATGGGTACATGTTATTGGCAACGCAAGGTTACCGCGCTGAGCCTCGGCGTCTCCTAACATGGGAGCAGAACTACACACTCGGATAGGTATGTGAGGGCAGAATGGCCTATTTATTAGAAAGTAGCAAAACAGCCTTTAATAGAAGAGAAAATAATGAAATACAGTGTTCAGCTGAGGCAAGCAATACGAGTAATGAGGCCTAGTTCAGGCACAGTCTAAGCAGCCTACTAGGGATTACAAAATACAAAATGGAGTCACACTCGCTAACTGAAGCCTGCACATTACGGGAATAACTCAGCGGGTTGCATAACTTGAATACAAATGGTTTCTATTCAGAAACACACTGCTAACCTAATATAGCATGAAATGGCTGCACTACTGGAATGGGAATTTTAAACCTAACAGACCCTCTTTTTAGCATGGTTGGCTAAATGCTTTATTGAGCCATCCAGCAGGGCCTTTACAATTCTAAGTGGGGATGAAGAAAATGCATAGTCACTCAAGGTACAAGGTACAAGGTACAAGCGATAATAAAGCAACAAATTCAGTATCAAAATCCACTTAGTATCCAAAGATGCTCTCGTCAATGAGCATCATATCCTAGATATCCTCCGTCATCATAGTAGAGACCTTGTTATCACGTCCTGACAAGCTAGGCGTGGGGTTGAGTTTGCTCACACAATAGGTGCAACATGCTGGAAGGCAATATACGTAGGCAACATGTAAAGATGGCAGCTGCAATTGCTACTAGGATGAGCAATATCTTCCAACCCCATGATGTCAGTAGACCCCGGAACAACCCTTTGAGGGACCATGAACCATTATCCTGATGGATATCTGAAGCAAGTCTGTGTAATTTCTGTATTACAGAGTATACAGGTGGTGCACTATCAGGAATGTACACATAGCAGCTGCTGCCGATTACGCGGCAGGCTCCAACCCCTATCCGCGACAATGAGGTAGAGCAACGAGCCGAGGAGCCTGAAGCTCAACTGTAATATTAGTTAGTATACCTGTAGTAGTATTAATATCTCCCTCAACTACTCTGACAAGGCAACAAATGTTATGGCTATTGAACATGGGACCCCAGAACGGCAGAATGCCCTTCATTATTCCAGTAAATTGCTGTAGGGAGGTATCCGTCTGATCAATGTCTTCGGTATTGACAACCATCTTAACTCGATGCATATGGAGATCCCTACGCTGTAGTCTATGACCTTTGTGATAATTAGATGGTGCAATGTAAACGGGAGGTAAGAGGAAGGAGACATAAAACCAGCCAGACGATCCCCTGAGAAGCCATGGATAAGCCTGTTCCCCAGAGATGAAGTATACATTCGGAGGTGTAAGTGAAGGTGGACTAGCAGTGTTCAGTCGGTATGTGTAGTTACAACTGCTCTGTCCTACTGAGCCTTCAACACAGAAACTAGCTGTTGCATTGATCACAGGTATGGGCATGGTTTGTTGTCAGTGATATTTCATTCCTGGAAACATTTGAAGTATTCAGTAACATTAAATCTCTGGAAATCTAGCATTTCATTTTGTAACTAAGTGACATTCTCATTAGCTTCTAAAATGTTCATGCAAGCTTCTGGATGTAGGGTACCCTCCTTGACATCTGCCCCAAGTGTGTATCCCCGGTGTACCACTATATATTCCAACACTGCTTTGTAATCAGACTGTACCATTTTCATAGCGTCAGCATGATAGTGCATGTATACCATGGAAAGCAATTGGAACCATGCCTCACAGCTACCTAAATGTGACAGGGGTAATGACACCAGCAAATCATTCTTGTGCATAATGGAGGGTAGTAACCCACACACTTAAAAATTCATGGCGTTAGTGGTATTGTACACCTGATGAAGCATCTGCAGGAAAGCATTCTCTGTATAAGTTTGTTCAAGTGGAACCGGGGTAGTCTCTATCAAACTGTGCACAGGATCCTGTTCTTCTAATTACCACACCACCCCGATTTGTGTAATTGTTACTGTGAGAAGGACCACTACCACTACCACCCTACACCCAGTAGACCAACAAGACCATACAGGACCATTCTGCTGTAATGGAGGGGCCACCAGGGCTGTTCCTCCTTCATGATTGCCTGGCCAAATGGGTACATAGAAAGAAACCTTAAGAATTGGAGCCACAAAAACACAACCAACCAGAGTGGCACAAGTCACCCAGCATCCGCTTAGAGCCTGGCCCAGTAGGCTCCTATTGATCATCAACGACGGTGCTATTAAGCACTCCCACGGGGGAGCTGCGTGATCACAGCACTTGCTGAAAAACAAATCCTCTTCTTTCAGGATAGGGCAAGCACCCTCAATGATCCTATCCAGTGTTCAGGGCAAAGCACCAGTGTAGTTCACTCTGATCTACTGCAGGCATCTTAGGCACAACACTTGCGCCCTAAGCTCAAGTCCTTCCCTAACTCCTAGACAGTGTTGCTGGTGCACCGTCCTTCTATTGGGGCCGCAGGTTGTACCTGGTGACACCAGGCACTGTCTCATCAACAAAAAGGGTTGAAACTCACGGTCAGATGGACATTGAGACTCAGATGCTGCTGTTTTAGAGACAGTGCTATCCGGGGCGGTCCATATCTCTTGTGGGACTTCCTCCAACAAGGCAGCTTCACTTTCTTCGTCCTTCTGCGCCCACCTCAATTGGAAAGGGACGAATCGTGGCTCCCGCTCTCCTTCCTGGCCAGGAACACCTTTGAGGGCCCATCGATCATACAGGAGTGAGAAGGGGATCCTTTTTACGTGGGTGGCATGCACCCAATAATTTCGGACTTCAAGCTTGACAGCTGTGCGGGTGGCAAGAAGTACAAGGAGGGGGCACTTCCACATTGGCTCCAGGCAGCTTTTTCGTTGAAAGTTCTTTACAAGCACAAAATCCCCAGCTGTATCTTATGCCCGGGCCTCTCTGGCACTGGGTGCAGCATGGCGTGAATCTGTTGGTAAATAGAATGGAGATCTTTAGTTAATTCGTACAGATAGTCTACAAGCAGGGGGTATTCTATCTTGGACAAGCGCTTGGGTCTTGGGACGTCCCAGACGTTGGTGGGACGTCCAGAGACCACCTTATATGGGGACAACCCTTATAATGTGCTGTCGCTCTGGTAGATAATAAAGCCAAGGGTAATGCATCTGGCCATCGCAATCCTGTGCCCTCTTGGATCTTCGCTAACTTCAGTTTGAGAGTACCATTGTACTTCTCAGCCTGACCAGCTGACTGGGGTGGTTCGCTGCACGAAACTTCTGCTTAATGTGCAAGCCTTGGCACACCAATTCAATTACTTTTGAATTGAAATGACTTCCGTTGTCACTCCAAATAACACGTGGCAATCCATAGTGCGGGTAGACCTCTTTTAAGAGTGCCTTTGCGGTCACCATAGCTGTATTCTCTTTGGTGGGATAAGCCTCAATCCATTTACTGAATGTGCAAATCACTACTATCATGTACTTCAAATTGTTAACTCATTCCATTTAGATGAAATCCATCTGGAGATTATCGAAAGGGAAGGAAGGGGGGCGAAGTTACCAGCAGGTGTAGGAGTACCTTTTCCAGGCTTATTCTTCAAGCAAATGATACAATGCTTCACTAGGTCGGTGGCTACCTTAGAGATATTATCGTTCTGCCATACTGGGTCCAGTAATTTACATATTCCTTTAGGGCTAATGTGTGCTTGGCCATGGGCCATTGTAACAACAGGGAGCACGTACGCTTTGGGCAACAACCATCTCTGCTTCCCAGATAGATCAGTCCAGCACCCATCCTCATCCAAACGCCCTGTACTCTCCTCCCATATTGCCAGCTCATCTACATCTTGATGGGGCTGTCTAGTCTACAAACGCATTTCCCTTCCTAACATCATCTGTGATGGCTACATTTTATTATTGCTAAGTTATTGGGAAATGTCAATGTGGACAGCAATCTATTTATCATTGGGCTGTTCTGTATTCACAGTCCGTGCGAAGTCAAGAACCCTCTCTCTGCCCAAAGGCTCCCCAAATTATGGGACACCCCAAAGGCGTACTGGCTGTCGGTGTAGACATAAACAGCCAGCCCCTCACTCAATTCACAAGCCCTAGGGAGGGCAACCAACTCTGCAGCTTGGGCCGATTGGTATGGGGTATGCAATGTATCACCTACAGTGTATAGCGTCGTGATTGCATGGGCTGCAGTAGTAGTGCCATCTGGTAGTTTGAAACAAGAGCCATCAACATATAGTTTCCCTTGGGGGTCAGATAAGGGAACATCAGTCAGGTCTACACATCCTTTCGGTTCTTACTCAGTCCAAATAAACAATCATGGACATCATTGACCTTTTCTTCCAAAGGGAGGGGTAGTAACTTGGTTGGGTTCCAGAGTGGCACATTGTTTGATGTTAATGTGCAGAGCAAACAAAGTCAACTCATATCAGACGTGCACTAGTAAGGTGCTGTGTCTTTGTCTTATTCAAAGCCGTATCCACAGCATGAGGTATCATTATTGTGAGATTGTGAGATCAGTATCAAGTATCAAGGACGAGCCCTGCCGATTGTCAGATAGAAACTTCCAATGCCACAGCAGCTCTCAAGCAGCTCGGGAGGGCTCTGACGAAGTTATCCAGCATAGCGGAGAAATAGGCAAAGGGTATCTGCTTACCACCAAAAACCTGGGTCAGAACAGAAAGCGCACAACCATCCGACTCTTGTACTTAGAGCACAAAAGGCTTCTGGTAATCAGGAGTACCAAGCACAGGAGCAGAGCAAAGTGCAACCTTTAATTTCTCGAAAGCTTGCTGGCATGCAGATGTCGAAGGCAGGGGTTCATGCACATCTTTGGTGGTCAGGTAAAGAAGAGGTTTCGTTAGTAGGGAAAGTTAGGGATCCAGTGCCGACAATACAAAGTTATACCAATGAACACGCGTTCCTCGTGTTGGGTCTTAGGAACAGGCATATTAGTAATAGCAGCTATGCGTTCAGGTGTTAGTCTGCGACCCTCCTTCGACAGTAGGTGACCTAAATAGGTGACCGCCTGTCGACAATATTGGAATTTGGAAAGTGACACCTTGTCTCCATGGTGTGCCAAATGTAACAGTAATTTAACTGTGGTCTCTTTAAAACCGTCCTCAGCGTCCGTGGCCACAAGGAGATCATCAACGTACTGCACAAGCACATTACTGGGGGACGCTCCAAAGAATCCAATTGAGCTTTCAAGGCTTGACTATAGATACTAGGACTTTCTGTATAGCCTTGTGGAGCACGGCAGAACCTAAAGCTCCGACCTGCTATTACAAATCCAAAAAGATGTCTACCATCCGTATGGATTGGTATACTCAAGAAAGCATTCTTTAAATTGATCACGGAAACATTTTTTTGGGGATGGGGGCATCATTGTCGAGATTGTGGTAATGTCTGGGACCACAGGGTACTGGTACCCACTATTTGACTCTCTAAGGTTAATGACAAAGCTGTAAACATCAGGATGGGCATCAGAAGAATCAAAGGATATATTTTTAAGAATAGGGCTATTACACACATCCAACACACCAGACTTAATCAAATCCTGTATTACCTGCCTTTTCTCCTGCCTGCGAGTTCTTGTATTGGGGAATGCGTGGCAATTTGGCGTTTTCCTTGATCAGGATGGAGACCTGTGGGAAAAACAAACAAGAGAATAATAGTTCAAGAACCAAACCAAAACAGTCCTAAAACCACCCACTGGAGTCCAGAGACTGTACCAAGTTCAAGAAGACAGGCTGTAGCCCCAGACCTTTTTGAAAGAAGACCAAATTACCATTTGACCTGGCAGATTGTTCACAAACCCACCAAGTTCAAACGAAGCCAGCACAAAAGACCATACTAACACACAGCCCGTTGGTTTGTGCCGTTCAAGCAAAGCAGTTCAAAAACTGCACTAAGACAATCAGGAGACCATATCAAGACACAGCCCGCAGGCTTGTGCCGTTCAAGATTGGTGCCATTTTCCAAGAATCAAATCACTCACCTGGTGCAGTCAGGTTGAGTCACATCATTCTTCACTGCCGACTCTTTGGACCAAACAGTTCACTACAAGGTTTTGACTTTCTCAGGAGCCCAGCCGGTGACCAGAAGATAAGGAGTCACCCAATTAGGGTGGGGCAGCTGCAAGAACCAAGCTCAATCGTGTGGGGTACCCCTGAACCGCTCGACCGACAAGACGCAACCCCGACCCTGCAATCCGTTTTCGGGTGAGTGGGGTCACCTTGAGGGGTCCCTGTTTGGGCGCCAACTGAAGGAAGTGGCCCTTCGGGGCCACCCGGGTTACTTACAACCACCTGCTATGCCTTCCCAAGAATGAAGAGTCGGTCAGACAGTAGAGAATACAAACATACGTTTTATTAGCAATACTCTGCAGAGGAGTCCAATCTGAACTGCCCTCTAAGATGTCTGCCGAGGGACTGGCTCCGCAACAGTCTACAACACGTAGTGGATCTTACCAAAAGCCTCCAACCACACCCACAGTGGATAGTTACTGGCCTGGGCCGAACATGGACCAAGAGGGCACAGATGAGGGATGAGCTACCACCTGGCAGATGGATACATGTTATCAGCAACCCAGTGTTATTGTGCTGAGCAGAACTACACACTCAGATAGGTATGGAAGGGCAGAATAGCCTATTCATTAGTAAGTCGAGAAACAGCCTTGAACAGAAGAGAAATTAATACGAAATACAGTGTTCTGCTGGTGCACAGACAAAATATCGAGATTTAAATTTCGATATACAATTATATCGAAGTTTAAATATTGAAGGGATACAATATCGAAGGTAAGTAATATCGACACTCTTAATATCGATATTAGTAATATCGAAGTTTTAAATATCGATGTCAGTAATATCGATGTAAATAATTTCGATGTTACTAATATTGGATTTTTAATCATTTTTGTGTATATTCTATTGTATTTATTATGTTTTTTAATTTTTTTATTGGAATTTAATTACATTGTGTATTTTAGTACTGTAGCGGGTTGTGGGTTTATTGGGGAATAGGGTGGGAAGTAATTTAATTATGCTAAATTAATTATTAATTAGTAGGAATAATTAATTAAATGTAATTAATTTGTAATTATTTATAATAATTTTAATTAATTGATTAATAGATAAATATGTTCTTTGGCGGGTTATGGGTTTATAGGGGAATAGGGTGGGAAGTAATTTAATTATTTAAAAATAATTATTAATTAGTAGTTATTATTAATTCATTTTAAATAATTGGTAATTAAATTTAATTAATTGGTAAATCATTTTAATTAATTGATTAATTGATAAATATGTTTTGTAGTGGTTTATGGGTTTATAGGGGAATAGGGTGGGAAGTAATTTAATTATATAAAATGTATTATTAATTAGTAGTTATTATTAATTAATTTTAAACAATTGGTAATTAAATTTAATTAATTGGTAAATCATTTTAAATAATTGATTAATTGATAAATATGTTCTGTAGCGGGTTGTGGGATCATAGGGGAATAGGGTGGGAAGTAATTTATTATGTTGAATTAATTATTAATGAGTAGGAATTATAAATTAATTTTAATTAATTGGTAATTAATGTTAATTAAATCATTAATTGATAAATGTGTTCTGTTGCGCGCTGTGGGTTTAGAGGGGAATATGGTGGGAAGTAATTTAAATGTAATTAAGTAATAATGTTTTTAAATGAATTGATTTGTTAATTATATAATTGTTAGTTAATTATTAATTGGTTAATAAATATAAAATTGTATTTTTTAATAATTTTTTTTAGTTAAATATATTTTGCTAATCATGTTTTCAATAATTATGTATAGGTATTGTAAATGGTTTATATTTATTTAATAGTTTATATTTTTATTTTTTTTTAAAAGCATTTATTTATAAGTATATCATTTTAACCTCTACGCTATCCAACACTTTCCCTACTGTTGCACTCTCTGGAGTTGGAATAGTAATTGTTACCCCTACGCTATCCAACACTTTCCCTACTGTTGCACTCTCTGGAGTTGGAATAGTAATTTTTACCCCTACGCTATCCAACACTTTCCCTACTGTTGCACTCTCTGGAGTTGGAATAGTAATTGTTACCCCTACGCTATCCAACACTTTCCCTACTGTTGCACTCTCTGGAGTGGGAATAGTAATTGTAACCCCTACGCTATCCAACACTTTCCCTACTGTTGCACTCTCTGGAGTGGGAATAGTAATTGTTACCCCTACGCTATCCAACACTTTCCCTACTGTTGCACTCTCTGGAGTTGGAATAGTAATTTTTACCCCTACGCTATCCAACACTTTCCCTACTGTTGCACTCTCTAGAGTTGGAATAGTAATTGTTACCCCTACGCTAGTAATTGTTACCCCTACGCTATCCAACACTTTCCCTACTGTTGCACTCTCTAGGGTGGGAATAGTAATTGTTACCCCTACGCTATCCAACACTTTCCCTACTGTTGCACTCTCTGGAGTGGGAATAGTAATTGTTTCCCCTACGCTATCCAACACTTTCCCTACTGTTGCACTCTCTGGAGTGGGAATAGAAATTGTTACCCCTACGCTATCCAACATTTTCCCTACTGTTGCACTCTCTGGAGTGGGAATAGTAATTTTTACCCCTACGCTATCCAACACTTTTCCCAACTGTTGCACTCTCTGGAGTGGGAATAGTAATTGTTACCCCTACGCTATCCAACACTTTCCCTACTGTTGCACTCTCTGGAGTTGGAATAGTAATTTTTACTCATACGCTATCTAAATTGTATTTATTTATTTTTAGTATTTTTATGTTGTTATTAATTGTTATTTATATTATTATTTTATGTATATAAATTTATTTGTAATTTATTATATATTTATTTATTTATAAGTTATTAAAATAATTAATATAGAGTTATTGTTAATGAAAAATATACTATGTATTATATCTTTATTAATATTAATTTGTATTACATTATGTATTATTTTTAAATATTATAATATAATTTTAAATATATTTATTACATTTATAAGTATTATTTTGTTAATATTACATTTTTATTTTAATAAAAGAAAACGATATTTTACAAGAAACGATATTTTTGACATTCTATATTTTTTTCCAATATTTTTGTACTTACCTTGTTAGGTATAGGATACAGATATTTTTGCCGTCGATAATTTTGTTGCGATAATTTTGTATGTCGATATTAGTGTATTCGAAATTTTGTCATAGATTCGTTCAGCTGAGGCAAGCAATACAAGTAATGAGGCCTAGTTCAGGCACAGTCTAAGCAGCCTAATATGGATCAGAAAATACAAAATGGAGTCACGCTCGCTAACTGAAGCCTGCACATAACGGGGATAACTCAGCAGGTTGAATAACGTGAATACAAACGGCGTCTTTTTAGCCACACACTGCTAACCTAATATAGCATGAAACTGGTGCACTGCTGGCATGGGAATTTCAAACCTAACAAAACCTATTTGACCAAAATGGATGAAAGGTTCAAATGGATTCAGTTCTTCTATCTCCATAAGACATGTATCACACAAAAAACTGCTGAGAATATGCCCACAGAGGTCTTTGGTATGCACATAATTTGGGGCACCCATGGTAGATTTTATATATATGGTTTGTAATGCCCATCAATGCCAGAATTTTCGTACCTAGTGGTTGAGGATCCACACAAGGCGATAGTCATTACCTCAACAAACTATAATACAATGCTTACTGGTGATTTTTCTTGTGATGAAAGACAATAATGAAAAACCAATCTACTGCGCTGGGTACTATTTTAGCCAACCAGCAAATCACTGGACTAGAACTAGGGTACTAAAGTATGACCCATAGAAAAGAGAGATAATAGGATTGGCATTGGCAGAAAAGCAGCATACAGAAGTTACTTGAAGAGATGATAATCTAATATAAAACCTGGTGTAGTAGGCAGTAATACTCCCACAATAGACTAACCCACCATACACCAGACCATCATGAAGTAAATGATACATTAAAAACAAGGGGAGGGAAGAATGCACCTATATTTTTGGGAATGCTCAGAGAAGTTAGTAAAGTCTTGGTTTGAAAGGACACATGGAGAATAAAAGTTTAGACCTGATATCATTGAGATAGTTTGTTTGAATGTGATAAATTGTTCCGATCCAACATGGATGGATTGTTAATTTTCAAAATACACCAACATTTCTATCATCTGTTATTAAAATCCATTAAAATTCAATTTAAAAAAAGAAAAATGTACCCTACCAGAAAAACTGCCACATTGTATATTCAATTTGTGCCTTCTTTCCTGAAACACTTCTTTTAATTTCCTTGAAGTAATGTAATGTATGTGTTCTTGTAAAGCGCACTGCTGCCCTGAGGCGTCGTGGCGCTGTAGACCGCTGGGGAACCCGTCCTGGCTATCCCTGTGAGATGGTCCCTACTGGGTATCTCCAAGGTGAAACCAGGCATCCCCGGCGAATGTGGGGGGCCGTTGTAGAGATGAGGCAAGCTAATGCCCAGAGTTGCCGAGTGTGATCCCTGGTTAGAGTAGGCACCAAGGTGAGAATTATCGAGTCTGCTGACCCTGGTCCACGACCCTGCCACGTCGGGAATTGAACCCTGGTCCCGGGCCGTTCTCTGCTTCCGGGTCTGCCGCCTCTAGCCAGTGAGCCATACCACTGCCTACATATTTTTATTTTTTCCCTCTTTAAATGGTGGACTGTTCAGTGACTCCACTACATAGTTGTCGTTCAACCGTATGCTAAAGCGTGCATTTTGGTTGTATTTATAAACAACAAATCCTAATCCCACGATACTTGAGGAGCCTACACTGTCAACAGGTTATGGGTGTAACTATTTCACCTCTGAACATGCCTAGGAATGCATCTAAAGACTTCATGGGCTTCATCAGCTACTGAGATCCATATTCCCCATTAAGGGCCGATTACAATCTCGTCCGTAAAGCATTCTTACTGAATCAGTCCCAGAATGTTTTTCATACTACTCTGATTGGGTGAGTCCGACTGAGCGATTTGAATGTATCCCGATGCTTCCGGATTTGATTCAGGTAGACTTCGATTGACTTGAATGGGAGCCAGTGTTCCGAACGAGAACACAGACTCCCATCAAGAACAGGGTGGCTGGGGAAAACCTTGCACCCTGTGGCAGGGACCCCTGGGCCTGCCACACTGTGCATGGATGGAAAGGGGGATCCTTTGGACACCTCCACAGATCAGATTCGAAGGGCCCCAGGTGAAGAGGGGTCTGCTATGGCCCACAAAGACAGATTCCAGCATCTGATTAGTTCTGGAGAAACTGAATCGGAATGGCTATCCGAATTGGTCATCCTAATCGCTCGCTCAGAAACCCAGAGTACATAAAGCTGTACAATTCAGCTCTGAAAGACGCAAGCTGTCCAAATGCCTTTCGGAGCAAATTCGGACAGCCCTACTGGTTTACAGACATCGTAAACTGTTGTTGGGAACTGTGTACGATTCAGTCAGAAACAAGGGTTCTGAATCGGATTTGGCAAACCTGAATCCGATTTGGACCCCTTCTGAATGGGATCATAATCAACCCCTTATTATTATTATTATAATTATTAATATTAATATTTGTATGGCACGACGAATCATCCCTATAGGGATCTCTCAGCACCTGGGTTGCAAACTACAGATTGAGAGTGATCCTTAAAACATCTAGGTTTTCAGCTGTTTCTTAAACTGTACTAAGTTGGAGCAGGCTCTAATCGTATCCAGCAGTCGATTCCAGTGAGAGGAGGCTAGAAGAGAAAAGGCACAACCACTCATTTTAGCTTTCTTGATTCTCCTGGTGCAGAGCAATTTCCGATGACTTGATCTCAATTGACGTGCAGGGATGTAAGGTTTTAATTTGCTCATTAAGTACGCAGGGCCGGTCCCCTTAGTGTTTGTGTTTGTTCTTCAGACTTCTTCACTGTGGCGTCAGTATCTGTGTATTGAACATCTGAAGTCAGCTGGCCTTAGTAAGACCATGGCAGAGGTGGACATCTCCCAAAAACTATTGGGTGCCCTGTCTACTCTACTGAGTGCCTTTGCCATCAGTGCACTCATAATAAGACCGACGAGACATCGCCCTCTCTTTGTCGGATGTACCGCCCACCCGCTTCTAAATAAACCCCTTATTCTAATATATTAGATTCGAAAGTTAAGAGACACATAGTACATAGAAGTTTGTAAAAGGTTAGTATAACTAACATTTTATTTCCGAATATGTACCTTTACTACTTTTTATGATGATAGATTGTATTTTTTTTAACCTTTATCTAGGTGTTTGCTGTGGGGAAACAGAAATGTCCAAGACATGAAGCTCTAGAAAGAGCTACTGCTCAATGCACTTTAATATTACAGAAAATAGGTCTGCCTTACGTTCTATTGATGCTGCATTTCATTTCTCACCTTCTACTTTACCCAAAGCAGATATTGTTCTGTTTAATTTTGTGTCTTACTAGAATCAAATATTAAATGCATCTTACAATTGCTCACACTACCATAATTTGTTTTGCATTAGCTCTACTCTTGGCATTATCTACATCATGGTGCACCTACAAATGTTTCTTAGCCCCATGCCTCCTAATTTAACTAAGTCCTTGTTCATGTGCATCCATCTTCTGTACCTTTTTCTGACTGTTCCACCATTAAAATGTTACCAGTCCAGTTGCCTGATTGGTTGAGGTCCTAGGAGCTCAGACTATACCTTACGCGTCTTCATTTCACTGTTGGCTGTTGCTGAGTCAGAAGTAGCTTCATCACTCTGAAAAGATTGTACGCTGCTCCAGCTTGTTGTCGTGCCACTGCGGCGTCTGCTGCACCTACTTCTCAGGGCTCTTTGCGTTTCAACCTATTTGTAGCAAATCACTCAGTGAGAGAAGGAATTAATAATATATGTGCCCTTCAAAGGTTAGTGGGCATATGTTATTTAACTGACAGTCCAAAGTGATTGGATAGTATTTCAAGGCTTTCGTTGTTGGCTTCTGACCAGTTTTCGCATTTATGTACAGTCTCTGCCTCTCGTATAATACAGTCTTTGATTGTATGCGTTTCCAAAATTTATTTTTAGAAGGTAAGAGCTAAACATCTTGCATACAAAAAATACTAAGTTTAATTTGTTGTTTTTTTTGCTTTAGTTTCAATTTCGCAGCAGTTTTGATGTCATCGAGAAGGAAATATCCAAGCTCTTTAACTCGATCACAGGCAATGTTTACTTAGCTGAATAACTTGAAAACAACTGGAAACCACTCTAATTGCCCCTGCTGTGCACACTAAGGGGACATCATAATTTTGTGCAATGCAGCAAGCTACCCTGCTGCGTTGCGTGAAAGAGAAAGCACAGGAATGTACAGTATTTAACATCATTTGGTGCATTTCTGACCTTTCCTTGTGCAGGCACACTGTTGGCTGCCTTACCAGGATGCAAGGATGCAGAATGCAGTATCCACAGAAAAAAAGGAAAAAACTAGTAGGAATAAAGATATTTCTCCTCATTACTCCTCCCCTTTTGACGTAGGTCTACCACTGATGTTAAATCTGGGAATGTGCCAAAATCTATGATTGTATGCATGGGAACACCCAGACTCCACCGGTGGAATGCCTCCCTGGGGCAGGGTAATGCAAGACAGCATTTTATGCTGCCCTGTATTACTCCAGATTTATCAAGCCATGCCGTGGCCTTGCATGGCTAGATGCATCTGACTTTAGTGTTGCATCGCCCTTCCACAGAGCAAGGGTGATGTAACACAATGATAAATATGGGCCTAAGCTCTTTAGGTAGCTGTCTCAGGGGCCGACAGAGGGAGGCTTTAGTTTAAGTTATGCCATTGCCTAGCAGGATAAGTCTGGTGTGAGAGTAGACTTCACATTGTGTTCACCATTAATTTAATCCCCATGTAATTGCACTGGAATTGTTGTGCTAATCAGAGCCAGTGAAAGCACAACTTCCAGTTTGAATTATATTCCTTCCCTGGCATCTCCCCTTACATGTCCACTTGAAGCACTTGCAGAGAGTTAGAATGTTTTCACTAGTGCTAAATCGCTTTACCTTCCAAATGCTATTTACCTGTAGCCTGTTGTTTAAATGGAAATATAGAAGTTGATACTCACGATCCACTGTATCTTTTTGCTGCTGATAAATGCCTGAACTCTCTCCTTAAATGTATTGCAGCAGGCTGAGAAGTGCAAGTATTTTCCCTTTCAATTTAAAAAAGGGCAGGCACTTTGTTGCAGAAATGATGGTAAACTACTCTTTCACTGCACTACACAGCTCTCCAGGGTTAGTAAGCACTATATAAAAGCAAATACGAATACTTTGTTTCATTAAACTATCATTGATTTTTTTTAAAGGGCCTGACCATTGAACGGCTTGGACGTAGACCTCTTCTGATAGGAGGGTTTGGTTTGATGGCGTTCTTCTTTGGATTGCTTACAGTGTGTCTTACTTTACAGGTAAGCTGTTCTTGTTGTATTTGTATCATTGTTTGCTTTCTAATGTTTAGAAAACACATAGACATAAACAGTTCGTTGAAGGATAGAAGTTGTATTTTCCCTTTTTAAAATGTGCACAACTAAACATGTTTATTTACATGATTTCCAGAGTATGCATTGTATGTGTAAATATTTAGGTATTCCTAATTTCAAGATATACCTTTCATACTAAATAATTTTTTTATTGTACAGGTCTCATATTTGTTATGATACCAGGATACCAACATTAATCTATCTCTGAATTAATGAACATTAGTTTACGAAATACAAGGTGTATTAGGTTTAAAGTGATGCTGTCAGATTGAGACAAATATGGATGCACATATGTGCCTCGGAAAAAGGTAGACATTTTAAGCCAGTTGTAATAAGCCTGCAGTGCAAAAATCAAAGGATTTTCAACTACAAAAAGCCCCCTTTCAAATGACTAACACAATTTTGCGATTTGGAAACTTTTTTTAATTCCCAAAATGAGTTTTTTGACCCCTACCAAACCGCAGTTTGGAAAGAGGTAGTTTTGGGCGTCCCTCCAAATAGTGCATCATTGAGGTCTGTATCAATGGCTAGCAAGTACAGTTTCAGTCACCAACCAATGTTAGTTGCCGACTCTCAAGCTGAGATGGTAACTGATTCACAAAGGAGAAGAGATGTATTTTGGACCCTGTCACCCATTTGGAATCATAGTGGCAACTTTGGGGGTAGTAGGCATTGATGTAAGGAACCACTGTCAACAGTCAATTACGTTTTTTCAAAATGTTTTTTTAAAATAAACAGCCCTATTTCCTGCAAGAATATCAGGCTGGTTCAAAAAAAGTTTTGAAGCGCAGTCACAGCAATGATGGTCTCCTGTCCCTTGCAGGGCACAATACCTGTAGCCAATCAAGGAGGCTGCACATTGTAACCTGCCTGATGAACACTCTTTAAGCTGGCCATTCTGTGATGCATGTGATTGCCAATTTTTCAAACTGACCTACTGATATGTGTGGGAACTTGACTTCTTTACACCGCCACCCCCAAATCTTTTGCCTTCACTCTCCAGCTTACCTAACTCATTTCTGATGTCTTTAGGACTCTGCACACTTTAACACTGATAGCCAGTGATAAACTGCCTGTTCTCGCTACTTGAAACATGGCATAATTGAATTACTTGTAAGTCCTTCGCGAAGTCATATAACACGGTTGGTAAATTAAATGCTACTAGTGTTACTGCAGCACTTATTGTGCCAAACACTTAAGTAGTCCTTTAAAGAAATGTCTCAGGCCTGCCATTGTAGCCTCTGTGCGCAGTTGTAAACACTATTTTAACCTGGTAAGATGAATTTTTCCAGGCCTAAACCTTCTTTTTAAATACACATCAGTCACCCGTAGGGTAGGCCCTAAACAGCCCATGGGGCATAGGGCATGTACTTTTAAGGTTTACATGTCCTGGTAGTGAAAAACTCTCACATTTGTTTTTTATTATGGCAAAGATTACTGCTTTCCATAGGATAACATTGTGTTACCCTATTATATTTAATACATGATGTTTGTTTGAGAGCAGGTAGGAATCTCATGTTTCGTGTCTGAGGACTTCTAATTTTAAACCCGCATTAATGGTAAAGTCCCAATTCTGAAAATGCCACTTTTAGAAAGTTGCAATTTGCTTGCTCTAACAATTTGGTGCCTACAACCTGTTACTGTGTCACATAACTAGGTATGGTTGGCAGTGGTATTTGTTTAGTACTCTCAGACAGCCACACGTAGGGGTCAGGGTGTTGGCAGGATGGTCTATCTTGACTTGATGAGAGGGGCGAAGCTGTCACTTGTCACACTTGCACTTCAAAGACCCTGCCTCAGCTCCCACACAAAGGACTTCACACTTGTCTATTGTGCCAGCAAAGAGACTGTGGCCAGGACACGGATGCAGGAAATTCCAAACAGTTCTGCAGAGGTAAGACTCCAGAAGTTTCTTCCACTACAAAATAGGCACCAGGTATAACAAGCATAGGCAAAGCCAATAGGTCGCGGCAAATCGAAGAGTAATTGGTGTTGTAAATGTCCTATGGAGTGGAGTTCTGTAGTTGGATTGGAATCATTTGTTGCAGAATTGTGCGGCGTGAAAATGTGAGTTGTGGAGTGGAATTATGTGGCCTGCTGTGTAGTGAAATTATATGGATAGAAATGATGTGGTATTAAGTGTACTGGGATTATGTGGAGTGGGATTGTGTGTCATGGAGTCTAAATATGTGGAGTGGTATTGTGTGTTGTGGCATGTAGTGGAGTTGAATTATACAGTAGGCTGTTGAATTGTGTGGCATGATATGGATTTCTGTGATCTAAA
Source organism: Lissotriton vulgaris (assembly GCF_964263255.1). Classification (NCBI taxonomy): domain Eukaryota; kingdom Metazoa; phylum Chordata; class Amphibia; order Caudata; family Salamandridae; genus Lissotriton; species Lissotriton vulgaris. The sequence goes on from NC_141690.1 coordinate 134,776,858, forward strand.
TTGGATGTATGTGGTGTGTTGATGAATTGTTTTGTGGAGTGGAATTATGTGGGTTGGAGTGGCAGTATGTGGTGTGGAATGGAAATCAATTGAGGTGAATTGTCTGGCATGGAACTGTGAGGTGTTGAGTTAAATTGTGTAGCATGATGTAGAGTGTATTTATTTGAATTGTTGCACTGGCACACAATGTATATTTTGTGGGAGCATTTATGTGGTACTGAGTAAAGTGTAATTGTGTGAAGTTGAATTATGTGGTATTGAGTGATATTATGTGGAGTGTAATTATGTTGTTTGGTGTAGAATTGCGTGGTATTGAATTGTGTAGGTTCGAAATGTGTGGTGTTGTATTGAATTATGTGGGATGGTGTGGAGTGGTATTATATGGTGTGGAATTATGTGGCATGTAGCGAAGATGAGTTTTTGGGAGTGTAATTATGTGTTTTGGAATGGAGCATTGTGGCCACTCCATGGTTTCTCATCCCACCTGCCCTTGCCTTTGAATGATAACCCCAGTCTCCAGGTATGTTGTTTTTTTGTATTCTCTCTATTTTCTTTTCTTGGCTCACCCAATAGGCCAGACTAGAGTAAGGGTAATACATATCAGGTGCAGGTTCTTCTATGAATAGAGATTCAAAGCTGGTTCTTTTCTTGTTTTGGTCCTCCCCTCCGAGCACAGTAGAGGGCATAAGGTGTCCCTAAAAAATGTATCAGAAAGGACAAGGGGCCAATCTTTAATCTTTAAAGTTGGTGCCTTGTTCCATGTGTGCCTGTCACCACACCTGTGGTATCAGTGTAAACAACATTCAGAGAATGGTCTTCCCAGCTCTCTATCGATCACACCGTGCAGCACATACTCCTGCCCACCTACTCCTTAAGGTGAAAAAATGTGTGTTGGGCACTTGCCTGTGGCCATGACCCTCCTGGGCAGCTGCAGTGGGAATCTCAGCATCTGTCTCTTCTTTGGGGGAGCTGGACTGAGTCGCATTGCTCCCAGAGCAGTTCTTTCTCTCTGTGATGCCGGTGTCTTCTGGCAGCGTCGGAGCATCAGATGGCGGCAACATTTCGGTTGGTTTCTTCCAGCTCAGCTATTCCGCTGTCTTGCTCACTAGTTTTGGCGTCTGTCTGCTAAGTTTCCTCTTTCCAGTTATCTTCTTCAGTGTCCTTGTTTCCATCAGAAACCTTTGTCGCCTCTCCTGCAATTGCTCCTCCTCTTAAATTTTGGAAGCCCTGTGACAACCCCTAGAGCCCGTCCTGGACAGCTAGTGCAGAATAACATCATCCGGTAGTGAAGGATGCAGCACCAATCTTGGAAGTCATGGGATCCATCCCAGTCTGATCACAAGTGGATATATGTAGGGAGTAAATATGCAGCGTGAAATGTAATTATGTAGTTTGAAGTGCAGTGATGTGTAGGGGAGGTATCTTGAGTTGAATTGTGTTGCGTGGAGTGTAATTGTATGGTATGGATTTATGTGGCATGGAGCGGAGTGGAAATATGTGTAGTTTATTTTATTGATTTGTAATTATGTGGCATGGAGTGGAATGATGTGGAGTGTATAACTGAATTGTGTCACAGGTAAAGATGAGATATTTAGATGTGTTGTATGTAGTGGAATTATGTGACATGGCTTTGTGTGTTGTGGCACTTGTGTGGCGTTGTGTTGAAATATGTGGAGATAAATTCTTGTTGTCTATTTACTGCAATGCTGGCAGTCTTCAGTGTTGTTTTCTTGTCTCTTCTCTTACCCCCTGAAGTTGGCTAAAACAGTGTGAATGGCATCAAGCAGCCGTTTCTTCCTCCCCTCCAAGAGTTCTTGGGTCTTCAGATGACTCCTGCTTCAGGTGGTACAATTTATCACCGCTTTGAAGTTTCACTGTCGGCTCTGCTGCGTGAGCAGGGCATGGTAATTACGGGTGGCTCGCTGAGTCCTGTTTGCGGAACATTGTGCTGGGCAAAGGTGGGGGGCGTAGAAGGTTAACAAGCGCAATCGTCATCCACTACCCAATAACGGTAGCAAGCATTCAAAATACAACACACAAAAGCAAATGTAATTTTGGATCAAAATATTATGAATAAAAAAAAAAAATAACTGCGTTCAATAGATGACAAAAGTCTCCTCGCTCTGTGGCTTTTACAGACTGAAAAAAACCCTCTCAAGTGCAAAGGTGGAAGGGATTCTATGAAGTTTGTAGAAGACACTTTAAAACAGTCCTTGTTCATCAAATAAATACAATCTCCAGTTCTAGACATAGTCAGGTTAATATTTGCATTTTGCATCTTCCTTCCATGTTCTAAGATGGTGCGGGCTGCATAACCCACCTATTTGAAGTACGTGATTCTGCCTGAAACTAACCAGATGTGGTAACGCTCATACAATTGTAAATGCAAATTAAGGCCTTCTAGATACAAATGTATTAAAACACCGCTTTTCACAAATGATAACGAGTTCCGAAAAGAAGACATGCTTATCACTTGCCGTCAGTTGTTCGAGTCTAGTTAAGACAGAATGTGCGAAAATTGCTCTTTTTATTTTTCATAAGAATTTTGGCAACAGAAGAAATGAACACTTGGTAATATCAAAATAAGACTTCTTTTTGCTTTGATGGAGGAAGCAGATGCCTGTTTTCATTTTCTGCAGAGTAGGAAAAGCCATCAATATAATAAGCAGCTTAGAAGCCCCCACCCAAGGAGTCTGTATGGATACGGGCTATTCGCTCAAATTCAATCAATGGTTTAATTTTAACAAAGATGTGCTTGACATAAACTACACTGTAAACACAATATAACGGGCTTCTGAAACACGGACGATGTCGCTCTGCCATCCCCTTTAAATACTTTCCATCCGTTTGAAAAGGCGAGGGCACCATGTCAGATTGGCGGGAGGCACTCACAACGCAATTCCACCAATGGAAACTGCGAGCCGATCCTAAACCAGGAACAGGTTGTGGAGCTTTGTGCTGGCATCGGGTGAGCAATGTCACTGTGTCTGTGTCCGTTATACATCCCTATGTGCCTCAATCAAAGTCACATCCTGTTATTATGAAATAAAAAGAGCAGTGTCTCCTGTTTACCTCAAGTGTTTCTTGAATGTTTTGAGCCAAATCAATAAAGACCAAAAGATTTAAAAAAGGAGTGCGGCACTCAGACAGCCATACAACCCTAACAGACGGAGGCAAGCAGCGATGAGGGAGGGGTTGGGGCGGCTCAAGCAGTGAAGCCAAGACCCAAAGAGGGGACCCTCTGACCCACTCTTCAGTACACTCCCGGACCTGAAGAAGCACTGCCGGATACCAGAGGACTCCTCTGCTGCTTGAGGCATGTCCTCATGTCTGAGAAGGAAGCGTGGACCTGAACCCTTCATTCCAGACTGAATTGACTCCAAGGGACCTCCTGTTCTGAGCTAGAGGGCCACGAAAAAACTCCAGAGGTCTCCCTGCAACCACCAAGCAGACCTACTGCACTGGACATACAACTGGACCCGCTTGCTTCTGCTAGATTGAGTTCCTCATCCTCAAAAGGTGCCCCATAAGTCCCGGACTCTTGGTGTGGCAATAGTTGCGCTGCTCTGAAAAACTAATGAGAAATCTGTGAATGGGCCAAGATCTTGCTGTCTGCACCAAACACCAACATAAATCTCCAGCAGACCCGAGTCTTCATGCTACAGGGACTGCTAGAGATGACCAGCAATGCAAGATATGCACTTTGCACTAGAGTAGTGACAGCCCACGGTGACTGCCAGTGTGGAACTCCAGAAACGACCTTCTACGATGCCAAACAGGATCTTCATGCTACATAGGTGCCTGTCCACGACAACCGGCCAGCTCTTCATCCTACTGCGATGATCTTGCTCTCCTTGCTCTTTGCAGAATCCTCCATTGCAAACTGAACACTTTGCGCTGGACTTTAGAAAGTAACTTTTGCAGTAAAATTTACCTGGTCCCTATTTCCGGCCCGTGCTCCATCGCGCTCGGCCTGAACCTGTGAAGTTCACCTCGTCGCACATGTCTAGATAACTACGAGTTGGACTTTGTGCTTTTAGGTGCTATAAATACCGTGAATCTTTGAAATTGAATCTCAGGTGCTACAAATTGGATGTTTGTCATTTGGGTGTCAAATAATTGATTACATTTTACTCTACTTTTCTAAATTAGTGTGGGGATTTTCTTGTGTTGTATTTTCGCTTTGTTACTGTTTGATTACTGCATAAATACCTTACACATTGCCTCTAAGTTAAGCATGACTGATTTTGTTCCAAGCTAACAGAGGGTTAAGCACAGGCTAATTTGGTGACAGTGGTTCTCCCTGACAAGGATTCTATGGCTGTAGCTTGAGAAGGGCTTAGACCCCCTCAACCAACAACCTATTTTCCTAAAATATGTAGGTCAGTTTGCAAAATCAGACTGTAGTGCAAAAAGTCAGTGCACAATTTTGCATCTGGTTCTGTAAAAAATCCAACATTTTTGCCAATAATATGCCTCCTACATTTAGAGCAGATTCCCAACTTTTAGGGAATTTGCAAACAATTTTGGGTATAGTCTAGGAAAAGTGCAAGTCACAGATTTTCAACAATACTCCTATTTAGGCAGAATAGTAAACAAGTATTCAAATACACGTGTGGAAACAAAACGGCACATGTAAATTACCATTTTTTTTTCTATCCTAGTAACAAACGTCCTCCTGCACATGCCAGGAGTAGATTTGTGAGTGCTTTAACAGCAGAGCAATACCTGCAAATATTTGGAAAACACTAAGAACAATTTGTGCTGGTAGACCCACCCAGCAGTTCCGGACTTGGAACCAAAACCGGCCCTGGAAAAGTGCTCATATGCCCTCCACCCCCCCTTGCCCCCCACCCCACCCCTCGGGGGGTTGTGGGTGCTGCCGAGCTCTCTGTCAGGACCGGTTTTCGGCCGATTTGGTTGATGCTGCAAAAACGGACCTGTAACAAAAAAACAGCCCCTTGGGGCCCAAAACTGGCCCCACCAATGCTGCGCACTGGGGGATTGCCCGGGGCTCACTACAGCCAGTCCGGCCCTGCCACCCAGATACACATGGAAACTCTCCCTGTTTGCAAATGTGGAAATTCTTTCATATTTGCAGAAATTGCAAAATACAATGCTTACATTCTCTAAACCACAACATCCCACGTTGGATATAAATGCTTTACCTACCCCAGAAAGTTCTTACATGTTCAAAATTGTTGCAAGAAATCAAGGTTGAACGAGAACTTAGCTGCACTGAATTGATTTTGCTACTTAAAAAAATATACCTCTACTTACACCAATTACAAAGTCATTCCATTTGCCATTGTGGACGCAACACTTAATTAACGTGACCACTCATTTATTATTCCTTGTATAATTTTCTAACATTTTTTGGGAGGTTTCTTAGCATACCATGTCATGAACGTTGGAACCATATACCATTTGTGTGACTCAGGCAGCTTTTTACCACCACTGCATTAAACATGCCTGTGGAACACTAAAACCTATTTAAACAAGCAAAATAAATGACAATATAATAGACAAGAAACATAAAACAATTATTAAAAAAAATTCCCTTGATTGAAAATATAGATACAATGTCCCACTGAATTGAATTCTGGCATAAATGAGCTACTAACAAAAACATGTAGTTTTCAATACGTGTCCATCTTTTGACAAGGTGTCTTTTAATCCCATGCTGAAAATGTTCCCACTGCAACAACCCCTTGTGTGAAAATGAATGTATGAATGTATGTGGCGCATTAAAATATGTAATTGTTGTCTATGTGAAATTGGCACATATAAATGGAGAAAGTCGGTTTTGGGGTTGAGAACATAAATTACATGCTAGGTGATAACTATGGAATGGGAATAGAAAGTTGAAATATTGAGGATTGTAAGAGGGCCATCTGGGTTATTCGCTAGGAAGACGAGAAATAATATGTGTTTCTAGTCTGAATTTTCATGATCTCCAGAATATATAAGCATACAAAGGGGAATACACACATAATTAGAAAAAAACATAAATTATCATCAGATTCTTGATATGATGTGTGTAGATTTTTATATTTATAAAAATGTCAATGCAAATTAACGGAAACACTAATTTACAATTAGTACATCTGCTGCCATGTATATATTCCTGCATTATGGCCCACGAAAAGGCAATTAGCATATTTTATATTTGAAGTCAAGAAAACAAAATAAAACTCACACACCAATTTGGAACGATACAGACAAATCTATTAGGCAAAAAGACAAAAAAACAATCAAAAGTGAATTATGGTAAACATAGATATGAGTTGCTAATGTTTTAATGCAAAAAGTTCAAGGAAAACAAAAAGTGCAAGTCAAAAGTTCAAGTCGCTGTTGAACGGGACCGAGGAGCAAGTGCAGATCAACTGTGACAAATCAAGAGTTAGGTTGGCCAAGCAGGTCTCACCTGTTAAAGTTGTTGTTGAGGGATTTAGTCTACTGTCTAAAAGCTTCTTGTCCTTCAACGGGGTAAAGCAGGAAGATAAAGTCAACGAGAGTCCTTTTAATTCGATATGTAGTCATCGCATTCCAGCTGACACCATTTTTTTCGGCAGCAAAAGCACTGAAGAGCCTATTCATGAACTGCATTTTGTGGAACATTTGCTACAATAGTAATACTAATTTACTATAAAATGCTATTCACATACCTACGTATTAAGGTTAATACCATCACCTCTACTGTGTTTTGTTGGCAGAGATTTCTGCCCCAACTGCGGAGATCTCTACACACATAAGTATATGTTTTAGTAGTATCAACTTCTCCTCCGCTATGGTGGAGAAGCATCGCTCCCCCCTGCTACCACCCTCAAATCTTGAAAAATAAAATGATAATAAAAGAGGTTATAAATCCGTATTACTATTGTTTTCTTTTTCTTCTAAGTGAGCCGTACCTTGGGGATGGGCCCAGGGGGATGACCGGCACTGAGGGGGAGTTGTTTGCACTGCCTTCAGTGCACAGGTGGGTTTGGCTGGCCGCCTCGGGGCAGCCAAGCTATTATTGCGCACTGACAACCCGAGCTGCATTGTCTGGTTGGAGACAGCAGGCACAGGCTCCCAATCTCCCTGGGAGCGCAAATCAAAGGTGCTTGGGCCAATCCTGATGCTGCTCTCATGCTGCTGAGAGCAACATCAGGATTGACCGCAGGGGTTTTTGGGAGCCTGTCTGCATAGGAGCAGAAGAACGCGCTGCAGCTGGCTGAAGAAAAGTTCAAATTTTTAATTTTGTTTCATGTGATCCGTCGTTTCCCGCTACCCCGTGCTCTTCATTCTGCCCTGATACCAGCTGCCACTGTTTAGTAGTAAATGTGGGAGTAACAGAGGGGAATGGCTGCAAAGTGTGAATTATTTATGACTAAAAGGATAGAATTAAGGGAAGATTAGGGAGGGACATGAACTCACCCACAAAAATTAAGCCCATTGCTATTTACAAACGGAACTTCTATATTTACTACAGCCAAAAAAAGGCCCCAAACAGTAGTAAATATATTCCAGGTCAGAGTTAGGGTACGTCCAGTGCCACACAAGGCCAACCACTGGACCTGTAATACCCTCTCATAGGAAACAATAGATGTGGTGACTTTAAAAACCCCTAGGAACGCCATCCACTGGTACTGCAGCACCCTGCTATAGAGAATAATGGAGGTAGGACTTAAAATTAAACCCAATGTGAACCAATGCTAAATTAAATTAAATGAATATATTTAAAATATAAATAAAGATATTTTAATTTAAAAGATTTATCCATAAAATAAGGTTTTTATTTTAATTGTAAACGTTTTGATGTATTATAAATGTTATTAAAATAACTCAAATAATTGTAACTATTTCTATACTTTTTTTACTACTTTTAATACATGATAAATATGCACTTATTACTTTAGATGTACATTTTTGTTCCTAATTTAAACTTCGGAAAAAATACTTTACTTTAATTCAAAATATTACAAATAATTTTTTTTATTTAAAGATAAGCTATTAATGTTGTAGCTTTTTATATTGGTTAAATTATAATCAATACCTGAAATTAATTAAAATTAAATATTTAACATAAAAATGTCTGTCTAATTTAAAAACAAATATTTATTAAACTTTTAAACTTTTCCCCATACTTTACCAAAGGGAGATCTTTGTCCCGATTGTGGAGTCCTTGCATAGCGTGCGGAACTTCAAATATGCATTCAGGTCACTACTAATGATTGTTTTACGGTCTTGTATGATTTTTTTTGTAACATCCCCCACTTATTCAAGGGACAGGAACATGTAAAGCCTGCACTTTTGCGTAACTTTTTGCTTGTGAATGTCGAATAAGCAAAAGTAGTGAAGTTACTCAAACATAAAGGAGAATATTTACATGTAGTTAATCTACATATGTACCGTTGCAAATAGACCCCTAAGTTTTATCCAGGAAAATATTTTCCTTGGGTAGATAAAAATGTTGTATGGAAAGTAATATTTGCATTTCCTAATTCTGAAAAGTATGCTTGGGTACAAATTCACACATGGAAACTTTTACGCATCTACATACTCCTAGACAATTGCAACTGTCAAAGATTTCTGAAGAATTTAGAAGTTTGCACCAAACATGCCAGTATTCTAGAACAGCAAGTTTCAACATTTTAATTTTTATTTATTTAATTAGATTGTGTACGGTTTTAGAACATATTACCATATGTCAACAAGATGGCCATGAGATTTTAATGCATGTTGTTGGCATCAGCTATAGGTAACAAGTTCAAAACCTGACTGGGTCAACTGAGCCCTTCTTATTTCCGAGGTTAATAAAGTAAGAACAGTAAATTAAGCAATATGAACACTTGTACTTACAGTGCTATGAATTGAAAAAGATGTCAGCTAGTACAACCGAAAGCAATTTATTCTATATTTTGGTGTTTTCTGTCTTTGATGGGGCACCATAGTACAATATGGTATGTAAGAAGAAGTCTAGGCAAGTAAGAATTAACAACCCTAACAAGCACTTGCAATGCAGTTGGTCTCGCCTTTGGGACTATATATGTATTTAGCTATGCAGCACATTAGCCTGGGTGCTGAAACAACTATGGTTCTTTAACATGGAGGGAAAGTAAGCACCAAACTGCGTGACACGCCAGGTATGGGAACACATTGGTAGCATCACTTTTTATGTGAGTAAAAAGTGACAAACCGGCGGCGCAAAGGGCTTGTAAATAAACCCCATTGTTTCCCACAAACATGCTGTAAAGTGGTTCATAAGGCACTGGGAGTAGTCTGGCACCTATGTGCCAGGTGGTCTGTTTGTTTACAAAATGATTGCATGTTGCTTCTTGCACTCCTCCGCATCAAGCCTTATATGTGTTTTAACCTCATGCTCTCCAAAATCCTTTATTTCTGTCCTACCCCTTCCCCCCTCCCTGGCTGCTGACCACTCTTGTATTGACTGCTCTCTACCACCCTCAACACCCGACGGCTGCCCTGCCCCTCACCATCGCTGTTTAAATAACTAACTAAAAGGAGACGTAGCCCGGATCCTAAATGAAGTTGATTGTGTCAGCGTTCATGAGAAACTGCTTTTATTGCACTTCCATGCCAGTAAAAGCAATGCAAGCTATGTCATGGTTTTGCTCTTCAGCCCTATGCTGCACTTATAGCACCTGGAAATGAGCCGAAAGTTTATGCGCTTTTGGTGGAGATGAATGCTCTTCTTTTACTTTACAACATCGGCACTGATGCTGATGCTGTGCAGCATAAACAAAAGGCCCCCCTGGCAATGCTAATAGTTTCAAAAACCAGACCTATTGGCTTGGCCAATACTTGTTTTTACTGAACGTGTGTTCCTGTAGAGGTGTGCGCGTACTGTACTACTGTACCCACTGGCCTCCTTTCCAAAGTGCTTCCCTCCCAAACACTTCCCTGTTTTCGAAGCAACGGAGCAAGTGCGGCCACAGCTGAGGGCAACGAAAATCCATCAGGAGAAGGCATTTGTATTAGGCGAAGGAAGCGCGCTCTGCTGCTCGGCTATAAAAAGATAAGCACAAAAACAATAGAAGTGCCCTCTAGTGCCCTCAGTGGCCAACTTCATTTTCATGGTCTCATATCGACGGCTATGTTTGTCAAGGACCCTGACCGCACGGAGAACTGCTCTGGGTAAACTGCCCACACATTCCATTCCAGTGATTTGGACGCAATAGTACCATAGTAGGGAGGAGCGTAAAGAGTGTTTTTTTTTTAAGTTCAAGTTTATTGAAACCAAATAGAAAATACAAAAGTGAAGATGCCTTAAGAAATAATGAAATACAAGGAGTACTGGAATAAAACAATGCAAAGGAATAGGAAAGCGGAATCAATAAACGACACACTCTCATTCATGAAAAAAGGAGAGAGAAAAAATATAAAAAATAACAATGAGACAATAAGAATAAAATAGAGTATAGTAGCAAGTGCACAAATTACATTGAATGCGAAAAATCATGCAAGCATATAATCATATAAATACAGTTGGTAGAATAAAAAACGGTATAATAATAGGCAAAAAGACAACAATAAAATGTTCAAGGGGGTTTGCGAACTGCATCAGGCAAGTTAATGGGAGCAATGTTGACAGAGGGTGGAAAAGGAGAAGAAGTGGAGGAAAGGTAATCGGTGAGTGGAATCCAAAGGAGGTCACGTTTGATGGCAAGGGAAACAGGGGAGACATAATTGGTATCAAGTCGGTGATTAAAACAAATAGCGTTCCACCAGGTGGAATATGTAAGTTTTGAGGAATCTTTCCAATTGGAGGTGATTAAGTGGAAGGCCACTGCGAGAAAAAGATCTAATTACTTATAGTGAGAAGGGGATTGAGGCAACTCTGGAGAAAGGGAGAGCGATGGATGGAGAAAAGGGGAGTTGAAAATGAAAGATAAGGGAAATACGTGCCCTTATTGTATGCCAAAAGGAAGTAACGTTAGGGTAGTGAAATAACATATGGGATAGGTCAGCAGAAGGGGATGAACAGGACCAACATGCCGGAGAAATATCAGGGGAGAAAGAGGCTAATTTGGATGGAGAAAACAATATTCTTTGATAGACAACATAAAGGGTTTGTGTGGTATTGGCAGGACGAGAGGTTTTGTGAATTTTAATCCAAAGCTTATCCCATAAAGAGACAGACCATGTGACTGATAAATCTTGTTCCCAGGCCAGTTCAGTGCGAGATTTAGAGCGTTCAGAAGGTGTTATTAAGCAGGAGTAGATGCGCAAATCAGAAGGAGAGGAATTTAAGAGAGGAGACAGAAGAGGGTAGAGGGGGGGAAACTCGGAAGAAAGTGGGAGGGATTGGAGGAAGGAAAGGAGTGCAGGAAGCAATAGGTTATTTTGTTTTTTAAAAGAGTTGGGGAGAGGATAATGAGACTGCAATTCAGGAAAAGAGATGGGAACTCCGTCACAGAGTAACTGCAAAATCCACTTTATGCCCTTAGAGCGCCAGGATTTCCAACAGAAGGAGCGTGTTTAATGCGGAGCATTTTATTGTGCCAAATGGGTTGGTGAGATAGAGAAGCAAAGGAAGGGTAAGTAGAGGGGAGGAGGGGTGTGAGGATGTGACACGAGTGCGCAATAATAGGAGAACGCAAAAAAGAAGTGTGAGCTGAAAAGGCGAGGACTTCTGAAAAGTCAAATGGGGAAATGAAAGATTTCTCCATGGACAGCCATACTGGTGGGTAAGTAAGAGGATCTGTAGATATCCAACGAAGAGCTTGCTTCAGGGAGAAGGAGTAATGATAAGATTTGAAGTCTGGAAATTTCAATCCTCCCTGAGATTTGTCTTTTTTAAGAAAGGATAGTGCAATTCGAGGAGGTTTATTCTGGTAAAGAGTGTTTTTACCCGACCATCGGATCCCAATAGTGCACTTCAGACACCAGAAAACGTCTTAAATTAACTATTGATGGCGAAATAGTTCTGCTCGGAGTAACTTGGCAAAATATTTACGTGACTACAGTGACCCTTCCAGACAGTGGCTGTTTTTGCAACTGCTTGAGTTGGCTACACACTACCCATAACTTTATTTAACTGTTTAACGACAATACACTACTTCATAAATAAGCACTAACAAAGCCGGTAATTTTGCTTTTTAATTTAAAAAAAAAGTATATGCATACAGAAAAACACAACACGCAGATAGGCACGCATGTACAGACCAGCACACATACAGGTATTTTTTTTTTAAAGTCCAGCAAACATAGAGACCTGTTTTTTTTAGAATGTGTGAACCATCCTTTCATTCTCCGTGCACTGAAGACGCATTCTATCACTCAAGAAGTCTCTGAAGATACACCTCTTTCATCTGCAGACTTTTTTTCTGGCTCCACTGCCCTACTGGCAGGACAGTTTTCATACTGGCAGTTCAGTTTTTTGTTGTCTCTTCTTCAGTGATTCCTGTCCCCGGTTTAAGCGCTTTGATTCAACATTTAGGCAGTGAAAACGCTATTCAAAAACAAACATTTGCAATGCAAAAGGACTCACATTTAAGCGAGACCTATTGCATTGCAAACGGATAGACATCCTGGAACATATATCACTCATTGGCTACAGGAGGAGCAGGCCTACTCACAAAGCGGCGTAGGTCTTGCAGAATGGAACAGTCTCACTCACGCTGGGTCGCACCAAGGATCACAAGCTCGTTGGTGGGTGTGCCTGGCGCCCTGGAGCAGTGTGTCTTCCTGTCAGTCTTTACGCGTCACTGACTTTAAGCCCCACAACTGGGACTAAAGGGCTGGGTAAAAGAGCAGGAAGAGCTGTTTATCAGCTATTGATTGTGCTGTGGCCCTCGGAGGTTGAAGTGGGCGGGTACTAATGGGACGTGAAATCCAGATTTTTTGCCCAGTGGCTTAACATTTTTTTTTTAAAAAGCCTTCCCCACAAATATGGTGAGGACCTTTCAGACTCCTACCGGGATAGGGGGATCTGAAGGTGGTGGGTGGAAGGAAGGCAAGGAGGGCGGACGGGGTCGCACTGCAGGGACTGAGGAGACTTGCGTCACACCCCAGGAGTGCGAAAAGACAGCGTCTCATTTCAACACAGACAGCCGCCGCTGAATCTCACTCAAGATTCTATTACCTACTAAACTGCTGTTTTCAGGCAATTAGATGCAGCTTCTGGGATTTCAAGATTTGCAATGCAAATTTGCATCAAGGGTGTTTTTGTGCGATTAGGAGGTATACCAGAGCTTTTTTGTACATTTGTGGTACGTAAACGGCAAGGGTGGTACAGGCCCTAAATTACAGCTTATGAGCTCCCCTGCCCCCCAGTTGGGTATTAACTGTGTTTAGTAGGCCACTCCCTTCCTCTCTCTTACTACACCTACTGCACTAATAGTTACGCTTTCGCTTCTAAAAGTACAGTCTCCTCTCAGTCCACTTTGGGGAGCCCTGTGCATCAATAGCACCCAACCTCCACTTCGAGGCGGCCTCGCAGAGTGAACACAGTTATTACAATAATAACCATTAAAAGAAGACTTAAAAATAAAATCCTAAAATGCCTGCCACTTATGGTTGAGGAGCTTTGACTCCCCCAGATGCAGCAGAATATAATTCCATAGGCTCAAAACTTGGATCTATGGGATTTTCAGGGCACTCCCCTAATGGCGTTGGTGCTTGTGGTGCTGCTGTGAGATTGCTCTCAGTATGCCTCTGTCCATGGGGGATGCTCTGCAGCAAGAGGTGCCGACCTAGGCTCACAGCAATCACGGCTCGGTCCATGTAACTCAGCAAGTCTTGGCTCTCAGACGCAGGGAACAGATTACTCGCTCCCCCAAGAGGGTTAAAAAGCATTAATGGGAGGAAGGGGTGTGTTCTTACACTTGCGAATAAACATTTTTTCAAAGGGTTGATGGTGCTCTGGGGCTTCCTGTGATGTACAACTAGGGGTTAGGGCCTTAATAAGTGGACGATTAGCCATAACTAGCTAGTCAAGGTTGGCATTTACTGATACCCCAGGGGTCCTTGATTTTAACTCAAGGAAGCCAGTCATCAGTAATTGAACTGCATTGCCACCCTTTAGTCTAGCGGCTCTGGTAGTCCGCGCTGTATCAATCCACAGTATTGGAAACTCTGACGGCTGACGGACGGACGATAACAAGCGGTGACTCAACCCGTGAGTCAGCGTCTGACTGCGCATGCTTCTGCACAGATACTCTACCTGTGCCAGCTCTCTACTCCTCCTCAGTGCGGCCGGACACTAGCAAGCTTGAACTACTTTAAAAACAAGCCTTTGCAATGCAATAGGACAGGCGTTTACGCGCGACCTATTGCATTGTAAACAAGAGTGCGGTCGGTGAGAAGGCATGAACGGGGGGAGGGGCGGCGAGGGTGGTGCCTGAGAAGTCACGGACTACGGTAGGGTGCGGGGTGGAACACCTGAAAGAAAATTGTGTTTTGAGTAAAGGGGCCAGTAGCCATGGAAGGATACAAATAACAACATGGCCTTGTTGAGGAGGGACTAACAGGCCTATAACCAATTGGAAGGCAGCATTACAAACCTAAGCCAATGAAAAAGATGGGCGGGGCTTCCATGAAGCTTCCACTCTGTAGTGTATACTGCATGCCTCGCAAAGCGAGCAGCGCATGCGCTGCAATGCTAGGTGAGACCTAACAATGACACACCCCTATGTGAGGCTATCAGTAATATGACTGCTAAAAATACTCCTCCACCAAGTGAGAAACAAATAGCACAGCAATTGATAATTAATTTATTTTTGTCATATCTATCAACTAAAACTGAAAAGAATGTACACGTTTTACGTCTTACCTTAAAACAAGATGTCAAAGCACCAGCTACAGTGCACGACACCTTAATTTTCAAAAACTCTTTCCTATCAGATGATTCCAATCCTGTACTACTCAATATTATATGCTCTATTGCTTCCAGATGAAGCCCAGTCGTTGGCAAAACACATTATTCATAAATACATATACCATAATTCCCTAAACTTTAGATTTATTATGTTCCAGCAGAGCTGTAAATTCTAAGAGCACACTGAACCTTTCATTGTGACCATCTGCCATACTGTCAGAGATAATGTTCTCCATAACATATGTGAATTGAGACGCATGTGAATGTTGCCATCAGCAGGTCCCTGTTGCTCTACCTTCTTGGCTCATGGATGCCAATTAATAGACATTAAGATGCAGATTCATCATTCCTTCAAGCAGCGCAACATAGCAAGCCACCTTGCTGCACTGTGTGAAAGGAAAAGGGAAGGAATGCACCCTACTTAACAATATACTGCTCATTGCTTTCCTTTCCTTGGGCTGGCACACTTCAGGTTGCCTCTCGCCAACGCAGGTACCATTGCGTTGTGGTGCAAGGGTGCCTGCATTGTAACCAGGGTTGTTGAAAACAATACTGAGATGCATTTTCCTCTTTCTATGTGGGCTCTGCAGCCCATATAGTAAGAGTAACAAACGTAGAGAAATAAAGATATTTCTCCTTGTTACACCTCACGTGGGGAGTTGCAGCATTTTTATGCATTCCCGGGTCTACCACTATTGGTAAATTTCGCAATGTGCTAAATTCCATGGGGGGATGCATGGGAACACACATGCTCCACCCATGGAACGCCTCCCTGCTGCAGAGCAACATAAGGCAGTAATTTTTTCTGCCTTGCGTTACTCTAGAATTATGAAGTCAGGCAGGGAGGGCCACGCAAGGTGGCTTTGCCTAGCTTGATAAATCTCACTTAATTTTTGAGTTGCCCTTGTGCACCCTTGCGTGGTGTAAGAGCGATGCAAAATCTTGATAAATTAAGCCCTTATTATACAAAAAAGTGATGAGCGGAATGCTTGAATAAATCTCAGCCACTGGTGATTACTCAGGGCTGCATTTCCAGTTCCTTGATGTTTTTCCCATCACAGTTTGAACTCAGGTCCTCCCTGTACTGTAACACAATCTACCCAAGGGGCCCCTTAGTTGTGTGTAGCTTTATTCCAGTGGCACAGTGATAATAGGACGTACGTCTAATAGGTTGCAAAGCAGGAAATGGTTGGTTGATTTTTTTATTTTCTTAAAGGATAGGCCAGTGGAAACAAATGCAGCAGTTAGACTTCCTCCCCTCTTCCTTTTTAAATTGGGATATGTTTGTTGAGAAAATGCACTCATGTATTAACTGTAACACAAGGTAAATCAAGGAGTGTCTTGGACCACAGCCACTGTAGTACCCATGGATCAAAAAGATTGAGGGTTGGTTGAAAATTAAACAAAAAGTACTGTGTGTTTCCTATCTTCTAAGTCTCTTACACAAGACTATGCACATGAGAAATGACCTACACTTCAGAGCTCGTGATACTCATTTGTTCAGTCATATTTTTAGAAAACACTATATAGTCCTAGCACTTTGATACAGTCAACAGAGTTTAATGTTCAATGTCCCAGCTGTGTTACAATTTAAAAACTACTACACTTTTTTATAGTCAGAAAAGTCTGATGGTAAAAGTTAGACTGTTGGAAATCACAGGATTACAGAACCCATTTCAGGGCCACAGAGCAAGTAGCGGTTATCATGGTGATAGGGGCCCTTTGCCATTGGTATCCTGTTGTAAGTGCTACCATAACACTGTAAAATGGGACAAGTACACCCCTACTTCAGTTGACTCTTAGATTTGTGAGCTAGAGGAATAAATACACGGCATCTCAGGGAAATAGTGTGGGAGGTAGAGACTCATAACTCAACAAAATCAACAATAGGCAACGGTCCAGCCCTGTACTTTTGTTTTACGAAAAAAATAAGTATTTTAATCGCGGAAAGAATCTGTTATGGTACATTGAGTAAAGGTAGTACTACCTGAATGCAACTTATGGTGGATGAAGTTCACTACAGATAGAAAAATAAACTTTTATGTTTTAACCCTGGTACAGGCTCACTAGACAAAGTGGATTGGAGCAGCTTTCTTTGATTCTGCAATGCTGATGTCAGTCGATACTCTTCGACACTGCACTGCTTCTATGTGGGTTGAAGTTAACATTAAAAGTCCCATCAAATCAGTTTTAGCCAACTTAAAAATCGATCATGGTGCTCTGGATGCAACAAAAGCAGAATCAGTATATGTCCTCTGCCTTCGCGTTTCTCTGTGATGGTTCTGGAGCTGACACTCAGGTGGATCAGTCTGCATATAGACCTGGGGGCATATTATCAACAAATAGCAATATTTATCGCTAAGTAGGGTTAGCAGCAATTTTTTTATCAACGCGCATCACCAGATTTTATCGCTGAGATAACGTGCTATTAGCAACGTTTATCTCAAAAGCGATAACATTTCCGGCGATAGCGGCGAAATCCGTGAATATCGCTGAGAATACAGGATAGTCACGCATTATCGCTAACAGGGTCTTAGCCATTATATCCACCTCCCATTAGATATAATGGCTAAGAACTGGTCTGAGCAGGCGTTAGTTTTGGAAGATATTCGCGCTTAACGCAAATATTTCCATCGCTACGCCTGTGTTGGTACTAGGCGAGAGCGATGTTAGCGACTGCTTTCATTCGCTAACAGGTTGGGTACGCCCACTTTGCATGTCATCAGTGATAAATATCGCTGACATGCAAAGCGGGCCTCAAAGCACTCGCTATCGCCTACAAGCTGTTGCTAACTGCTGTTAGCAACAGCTTGCTAATAGGGCGATAAAATGATCGCCTCTTAGAGGCTGAAAAAGCCACTAAAGCGGTGATAATTTCCTATCACCCCCTTGATAATATGCCCCCTGGTCTTTGTTTAAGATGGGAGGCCTCTGGTCAAGCAGGCTGGCTCCCGACACAATCACTGGGTTGCTCATCTCTGTGGATAAAGTAGCAGGGCATCTCCTCTTCGTGTGGCTTTTTTAGTATTCCGTGGATAACCCACAACTGCTTCGCCAAGCAGTTGGAAATGGAACCAAGTGGGAAAGTGTGGGCTCCACCTTTATTTGCGATTTTCAGAAATCCACTGCCTAGAGTTCAGAACCCAGTTTGAGATGGTTCATTTTCAAAATTACTTCTTTCTGCTAAGCAAACACCTTCTTTGTGTAATGTGATGGCTCTGCCAGTGGTAGTGATAATGCTGGCTCGCGGAACCCATAAACCAAGCACAATAAGTGTGAAACTTGGAATCCTGCTTTTATCAGCCTTCCTGGATGGGACAAGAGACGACAAAAAGCCAATTAACTAAATAGAAACTTCCTTGTTAGTGCTTTATTTTAGCAAGTGGTTTCTGGTGCTTGGCATGTGTACTTAGAGGCAGATTTATGAAGGCCTTGCGCCGCTGGTGCGTCATTTTTAACATGGGAAAAAGTGACGCACCGGCGGCGCAAGTCCTTCATAAATATGCCCCTTAATTTTCAACACCGACGCTTGTGACATTCTGCCCCAAGGTCGTGCTGTCTGTTCAATTTAGAGATGAGCACAACAAAATATAATTATTAATTTAATATTCATTAAAAATGACTATAACCTACCGCCTAAGCCATCTTTATAGCTTTGGGGTCCTGAAATAGTCTTAATTGTCACACTTGTAGGAGTGTGAAGGTTAGAAGTTACGTTGTTACTATAATTGGCGGTGCTGGCAGGGGCAATGCATGGTGTAAGCTGCAGTTGCCTCCTGACACTTAAGTTTTTTTATAAATTAAGCACTGCTTCCATTCACCTAACAATTAAACCTGCTGATTCATCCCAATTCCTTTGCAAATGGCAATGCTCAGGAAAAGACTAATCAGCAAACCCTGGCTAAGAAGGTCACATGAATATTCTGCAGTCGGCTCTATCTCCATCCTTCGTGCCCTGAATGCCCAAAGCTATACCCTACAGCTCAAGAATGCAAGCAATGCACGTCACTGTCTGGGAAGGCTGTACCACATCCTTCATCTTGTGCCATGCTAGAACCAGAAGCAATACAAAATGCACAACTAATTTGGACATGTACCCATGGATGTCAGTAGAGTGTCTGTGCATGACACTCAGTAAAGCTTTACACAGTTGGGTCCGTAAGCATTACGCTCTAACTTGGAACAATTTAAGAGCATTGCGTTATAACTTGGAACAAGTTAAGAAGCCTATCCAAACACTATGGTTTCAAAAACAGTACGCTGCCACCACCACTCAATGAACATTTTCCAGAGATGTGGCCAGAGAATGAACCACCGGTATTGCAGCAAGAGATATGTTTGTGCCTAGGTGGTAGTATGTGCAGCGTCTTTGCATACAGACGTTAATGTTATTTTGTGTATCTTCTTTCAGTGTACTTAATATGAGACGACTCATAGCACTAGTGGCAGGTTAAAGGGAGATTTTATGTATGATGTCTTGTTATTTTCACAGTGCACTAAAAATACCAGATTTCGAAAACAAAAATAATATATTTTGTAGACCACCACACAGAATATGTCCAAATAGAAATATGCTTCATGACAATGTCAACTCCCATAGCGTTTAGAAATCAGACAAAGTGAAAAGCTAGAGATGATATTATGGGAGCTGTGAATGACTACTCACCAAAGTACAGGACCATTCGTCTCGCCATACCTTCTAAGCCTCATAACACAGGTGTTATGAGGCTTAGAAGGTGTGCCACATTTCCGTCTAACCTAGGATGGTCGAATTGAGTTTCCGCCGTAGCAGTTACAAACTTCAATTTTCATAGAAATATAGATTTGGCAATACATCTACCAATGGAAATGCAGGTTAAAGCACCTAAACATGTTCATATTTTGAAAGAATTGCACAATGCAGAACCAGTGTATAGAGAGAAACAAATTATTATAGCAAACGCTCCTGTGGGAAGAGTCTGCTTTGCACTGCTGTTCATAATGGTCTTCCCACCTCAGTGGGGTGAAATAAAAAAGGGCCTCTAAGCAGCTAGCATGACATGACAAGGAGTTGACAATTATTCTGTGCCACCTTTTTGGCATTTTGAAGATTTGCTGGTCTCATGGCTTCTCAAGCAGGCGAACTCCTGTCTTTTCTATTGGAGGGTTGGAAGACCTTAAAAGTGCAATAAAACAAACCGAGGTTTTGCTCTTAAGAAGTGGCATCTGGTGTCTTGTAAGAGGGATGATGCAGCAAGTAATTATTCCCTGAGCGGAAGTCAACTGTCACAGGCTTTTACTAACATCATATTGCAGTGAGCAAGGTTGGAGACAGCAATGGGTTGTTTAGGGATACCATCTAAGAAGGTCCTAACTTGCCCCTTTAAAGTGCCTTGCTTGATTCACTCACCTTGTACAATCCTAGGAAGAAGAGAAGAGCATTTCCCTGTATAACATACTAGTAGATTTGTACTAACTTTTGTTTATGTTTCTACTCCAAAACCCGTCTTTTATTCCCCTGGCAAGTGGTGCATGTATTCGGCTGTAGCTCCTGCAGCCAGCAGTTCAGAGTCCAGGTGCATCAGTTCTGAGTTCTTGATAACTTTATAGCCCTGAAGTCTAAGGATCTTGCAACCTGTAAGTGGGATCCACATTTTTCTGGACATTGAAAGAGCCTGTAAGCCTTTTTTACAGTATGCAGTGCCCTTTCAGATGTTGTGCATAACAGGGCTATATTTGTTGGGTCGAGCCCTCGAGTTATACATAAACATCATCAATGTAGAGCTGCTATTACTATCCAAGAACTGCAATACTTCTACTATAGAAAATGTACATTAGCATACAGTATTCTGAGGGCAAAGAAGGCAAAGCTTACTGATCTAATAGGGACATACAAAGCCCAGTCGAGAAAATGGTTCTTCACGTTCACAGAAAATCATAGTCCACACAGTCTGCCAACCTTGAGCTTCCCACCCCTCATGATTTGAATTTGTGGATCCGTTCATAGCTCTTTTTAACTCTAGCCAGGAGAATAGCTAGAAAAAAAATAATCAATTTAAAGCAAATTTGTAATGGCCTTTTATTGAGGCAAATGTGAAAATTGCACAAGCCCTAATGTACGTAGGGTGGGTGGGGTTTGTCAACTAACTTTTTTTATAAATTGAGACAAATAGCGCTTTTTTAACTCATTGGTCAAAGAATTTGGCCAAAAAACTTCATGTTTTCTAGTAATTTCAAAAAGTGTTCTCATAATGATTCAATATTGTCAGGGTTTGTTTAGTGAGGCTGATGCTTCAGTGTTTTTGATTTTATGATAAGGGTGCCAAACAATGTATTTGCAACACAGTTTTCCTAGAACAATGGGAAAAAACTGTGGCTCTTATTACGAGTTTGGCAGCCCAATGGACGGCCGAACATGTGTTGGCGGTCCGTGGACTGCAAGACTAGCAGTCTGCCCAGCGCTTTGGACTGTGTTGGTTGGACCGCTCCTGCTTCCAGGAATCCACCACACCTGGGGGTGGTCCAGTGGCCTGAGGCCCCTTATATGCTGGCTCTGCCGCTGCATCAATGCGAAACATATTAGGAGTTTCCTCCCTGCCACATTTTTCATAGCAGTGCAACTGCCATGAAAAGTGTAGCTGTGAAATGAAATGAATGAAATGAATGAAACTTATATAGCGCACGACTTACCCTGGGGCATCTCAGCGCTTGCTTAGGGAACCCGTCCTGGTATTCCCCTGTGAGATAACCCTGGCAGGGTATCCACAAGGTGAAAGCCAGGCATCCCACTGCGAGGGGCCGTTGTGGAGATTAAGCAAGCTATTGCCCAGAGTCGCAGAGTGTGAACCCGTGAGTCGAGAAGGCACCAGAGCGAGAATTAACAAGTCTGTGGAATTTTGAGCCCAAGACCCGCCGAGGCGGGGAATTGAACCCTGGTCCCGGGCCGAACTCAAGCTCCAGGTCTGCCGCCTCTAACCCCTGAGCCACACTTCTCCAGCTGTGAGGATACAAAGGGGGCCCTACAGAGCCCCCTATTGTGTCAGTACCATGGGGTGCATGCAGAGGGGCACATGTTCTGCCCCACTATGTGCATGCACCCCCAGACTCTGCAGGGCATGGACTCTACAGTCCATGTCCTGCAGGTACTCCATTTGAGGCTCCCATTGCAGTGCCTTTCTCAAAGGTGCATCAGTGGGACCACCAAAGAACCACCCACCAGAGTAAAAATAAGTTGTACTCTGGCAGGCAGTATTTAATGGCTTTAATGGTCTCGGAGCAGGGCAGCAGTGTGGTGGCCCTGCTTTGAGATTGGCAATGTCATAATAAGGCCTTTAGTCTCTTTTTTGGTAGTCGAGAATCTCCGTTGGGAAGAGGCAGAGGGTTGTAGCCGAAGACAGTTCCACGAGGTGGGATACCTCTTTGGCAAAGGACCTCCGAACAGGATTTGCTGCTGCAGAGAAAAATGTAGCAGGAGAAGCTGCAAAGTCAATCCGACCGGCAGCGCACCTCGGGCGGCTAGGCAAGCAGGTTGGTCTCAGTAGGGTCCTAGGTCTCAGGGTCGTTTTTGGCCAAACATTTTCTAAGTCCTTGTAATGGGACTTGGCCAGCAGGGCATCTTTACCACCATCACTAAGGGTCCAGAACCGGTGCGACACCACTTGGAAGGCCAGGCCTCAATGAGGCTGGATCCAGGTGCAGGTTCAAAAAGGCAGGAGCCTTTGTGTCCTTCTGGCTCTGAACAGGAGGCTAGCAAACTAGCCCTTGGAGTCACTCTATCAGCCCTTTGTTCAGGTGAAGATGCATGGCTCAACAGCAGGGCTGGCCTCTGAGGGTTCAAAACAGGCTCCAGGCAGCAAATCAGTTCTTCCAGGTCCAGGAAAGCAGTCTGGCTTAATGAACAGAATGTTACAGCAGCAGGTAGCCCTTTGAAAGTCTTCTGCAGGTACAGGTCAGAATGTCCTATTTTTTTACCCTGGTCTCCTTTCTCTGGAAGATGCGAGAAGCTGCTAGAGAGGTTCTTTGGAGTGGATGGAATTTTCTGACTTCCCTGCCCTGGCTCCAAGTTAGCTGCAGCGACAATGTGGAGGTGATAAGTCCTTTGTGAGAAGGCAGAGCACACCCCATTCAGATACAAGTGTGGCTGTGCTCAGCACCACTCCCCCATCCTGCCAGCGAGGGCCCATTCGCGCGGGATGCCCCAGGGTAGCTACGTGTTTAACAAATGCTTTTTTCATTTCATTTAATTTTTTTCATTTCATTCAGGCACACCCAGTCCCTATATTGTGGTACTGTCTGGAAGGAATTCACAAAGTAAATTTGTCAGGATATACCCAGTCATGTAATCCAAGACAGGTTGCAGACACAAAAGGGCTATGGGCAGGAAAATGTCAACTTTCTAAAAGTGGTATTTTCAAAACTGTTTATAAATTCAAATTCACTATTAAAGAGGATTTTGAATTATAATTTTATAGATACCAGACATCACCTGGATACCTACTCTCAATCACACTTTATCACTTATTAAATGTAATAAGGAAATCCAATGTTATTCTATGGGTCAAGTAGGTCTCACTGTAGTGAAAAGCAATATTAGGAGCTTTTCATCAATAGGGCATGTAGAACTTATAAGTTAATTTCCAACTTTTTAATTGCAATGCACCCTGCCCTATGGGCTGCTAAGGGCCTTCCCTAGGGGTGAAGTATATGTAATAAAAGGGGAGTTTAAGGCTTAGCAAGGGGGTTATATTGCCAAGTGGGATTGGCAGTTTAAAATTGCATTCAGCCTTCAATGGCAGGCCTAGGATATGTTTTAAAGTGCCATTTAAGTGGGTGGGACAATAAATGCTGCAGGCACACTAGTAGCATTTAACACCTTGGCTGCTAGGTGTTTTCCCCTCCTATGCTGTCTTTTCGTCATTCCTACTATTCATGACGAGCTCAGCTCGTCATCAGCACAGCTCAACCGTGCATCATGACGAGCTGAGCTCGTCATGAACATGGAAAGGGTTAAGTTACAGGCCCTGGGTATATGGTATATCAGTCTACAAGGGACTTGTAAGAACATTAATTATGCCAATTAGATGTAATGCAACTAAACCATGTCTAAGGTAGTGAGCACAAGCACTTTAGCACTAGTTAGTAGTGGTAAAGTGCACAGCATCCTAAGACCAAACAAAAACAAATGTCAGCACAACAATGGAGGTGAGTACCACCCTAAGCCTGAGAGCCTAACAGGGACAAGGAATGGGAGTATGCCTAAGGCATAACTATGTCCTGGGGTGACAAGTAATTGAATAATGTGCACCCTACCCCCAAGAGAGAGTTACAGCTTGTCGCATGTTTGAAAATCATGCTTATTTTGGTCCAACAGAGGACCAAAACTGTTCTACACCATCATAAAGATGTGCCCACTAATCAGTATCCCCAGGTATTCAGTTTGGAATGTTTTCAATAGAAAGGTTGCTTTCTAAAGTATGCATTAGTACAAGAAAGGGTGGTCCCAATACACAACTATTTAAGGAACAAAAACGGTATCACATAATATGCATAAGGAAAATCATACACAAATAGTTGAGAGATGTTATTTAATCACATTCTCATTTCAGCAAAAACATGAGAAACAGTACTTAAAGTATCACATTAGTAACGTGCCCAGAAGAGGGAAGGGAATTGGTTGGGAGGGTAAGTGGTCCAGTGAAGGATAAAGTGGTGTAGGCAATTCAGAACGGAAGGCAATCACACATTTGACTATTTGCGTCCCAAAGGCATCTTGTTCTGCCACATAGCAAATTTTAAACTGTTACTGGCCAAGCCCATACATAGAAACACAGTAGCGATCATCTGTTGTTGGTGGGCTGGTATGAATGACAATGTCGACGTTTTGACCCCCAGACAGTTTAGGTTAATTGCCACCTTACTATGGGGTCTTCCTTAGAATTCAAGCGTGGGGAGGAGTGAGATTGGGCAGAAAAGAAAAGCCCTACAAATAGGGCTGAGATGGAGGAAGGTCGGGCGCTTGGGCTCCGTAAAGGGAAGAGCAAAATAGCGGCACTTAAGAAAGAGGAACCAAAAGTTCCCTCATGAGAGGGCGTTTAAATTAATAAAGCCTGGCCATTTCAAATAGAAACATCTGTAGTGTGATAATACAGTTAGTATCTGCACGAGGGCACCAATCGCTCCTCGGCAGTCCCGATCAGTAAATGATTGCAGCCCCGTGTCTGAATCGTGGGGTGCACTAACCGTCTTGAAAAGTCAGTGTAAAGTATGCAGGCATAGTGCATTTGGTCATCGGAAATGCCTTATTCTTATTCCACTTTGTTGCATAACCAAAAAAGCAGAAAAGGAGCTGGTTTTAGACATGACGGATTAAATGGACATTTTTGTTTCTGATCATATCAATTGAATGTAATTGTCATACAGCATCTGTTTCAGTTGACTGACGTCTTGCAATACTGTCTATCATGGCTGTGGAATAGACAGCAATAGCAAGGGGTTCCATACTATCAGGAATAACAGGGAGATAGGGGAAAGCCTTGGTGAGTTCCTCTGTTGGTCTTGATGGTACAAAAAAAAAGACAATGCAGGAGATTTGAATGGTTGGGTCTGTGATAGAGTCATTGTGTTACGGTTTTAAAGCATCGGCCATTGCCTAGTCTGGTCATGGTCTGAAATAAGTACACCCACTCTACTCATTCAACTGCCTTGTCAACATCAAAATGTACATCCAAACTGTTTCTGCATTGCCAAACTAAGGAAGGTAGCATACGGAAGTGATGCAGAGAAGTGTGGCGTCAAACAAAGCCCACTTGTTTCTTGTGAATCAGCACAGGAATTACTTTATTGAGATGTGTTGCAAGGATCTTTGCCATAATCTTTAATGGCAGAATTGATAAGTAATATGGGGCGGTAGCTTCCGCACTCTAGAGAGTCCTTTAATGGGTTGGGAATGACTGTAATTAAGGCTCTATTAAGTTCCGGAGTCAGGCCCTTGAGTTCCTTTGCATCTCTAATGACCCTACCTAGTAGGGTGATCAAGAAATGTGCTGTAACATTGTAGAAGCCCAGGTGGAACCTTTCTTTGCCAGCAGGTTTTTGTTAGTTGGCATGGATTTGATTGTCTTTGTGGTTACTGCATGGGAAAATGGTTTGTCAAGTTGATGAGTCAACCAATCTATAAATGCTGAGGGAGTTTGTGGAGGTGGTCTCTGTAGTACCTTCTTGTGGCTGTTCTGAAGGGTAGACAAAAACATACAATGAGGCAAATTCCTTTATGATATCAGAGAAAAGTGTTAGTAGTCCTTGGCCACTGTTTTGTAACACTGGGGTAGCTGATCGGACTTCTCTTCATTTGAGTAGAAATTATATTACTTAACCTCCATTTTGAAGATGAACATTGCATTCCTGTCTGCATCTTAATCAAAGACTTTGAAGCTCCTTAGCTTGCTGAGTTAGCTAAAGCGCCCAATCATCTTGCAGGACATATGCTTTTAGTAGATCTGTGCTTAAAGTAGATTCTCCTCTTACTTTGATCTGGACAGATCACATTGCTATTCCTATGCCCATACAAATTGCTGTTTCATCTTTTCATAATCTTGTCCTATCAGTGAGTTGGATCCTAATAATGGACTGTGTTTGTCCTTCAATTTGATGCTTGCTGAAAATCTTGAGGGGCTTGTTAATTCTAACGAATCAGGTTCCCTGTGAGAATGCACACTAGCTGGTACTTAAAAAGGGGAATCATGTACTGTACCCGACTTTGCTCCAGCTCCTGCATCTCTCTATTATCTTATCTAAAGTATCACAGGCCTGGACGCACGCAGTTATTTACTTCTGGTAAAAATCAATCCCTGAACTTCACTAAACTGGAGTACTAGCATGCTATCTGTGCCCTTCCCAATCGGCGAAAATCACTGGAAACTTTAACTGCCAACTCTCTGAGTACCTTAAATTACATACCCTTCTGCACCCCTTGCAATCATGTTTTTGCACTCATCACAGCACCAAGTTTGCTCCTCTAGGGGTTAGAGAAGAAGTCCAAGGATTCTGGACCAGAGAGCCACAGCAACACTCATCCTATTGGATTTAAGAGCCACCTTTGATAGAGTATCACATAGTGTGCTTTTTGGAAAATCTAGGAAATGTATCTGCAACAAGGCCCTAGAATGGTTCAAGTCTTTTCTGAAGCAGCACTCCTTCCAGGTGATCTCAAAACCTTTCTCATGAACATTGCAGCCCACTGCCTTAGGTGCCCCATCCATAGGGATGGTCATTGAGCCCAACACTCTTTAACATTTACATCTGGCCACTGATGGGCAGTGTGGCAGTGCAGAGTCTCAGTTTAGTTTCCTATGTGAAGGATACCCAGATCGTCATTTCCCTCACCCTCAATTCGGACGAAAACACTGCTAAATTTAAATCTTCTCCATCGAAAGTGGCACAGTGGATGGGCACTAACTGCCTGAATATAATTGCTGTAAAGCTGACATATTAGTCATTGGCAACCAGTCCAATTTCTGGGGACCTTCTTCATGGCCTGACGATCTAGGAAAACCACTTGCACCCAAACATGTGGTGGAAAATCAGCAAAAAAGCATTGTGTCCATGTGTTGCTTTAGTCTCCTAAGATGCCTTAAGAACATTCTTTGGACCCTTCTGCCCTGCACCCAAATGACCAGGCTTTAATTATATCTCATCTAAACTATAGTAACATACTGTACCTGGGCATCAGAAAGGCCTCTCTGAAGAGACTTTACATTATCCAGAATGCAGCTGCTCGACTTCAGGGCCAGATACCCAAACATAGTTGCATTGGCTACCAATACAGAAACGATTACAATTTACAACTCTCTGTTGCACATGTAGGGCCATGGCAAAGATCTGTCCCTGTTATCTAATGCACCTTATTCAGCTATATTGCAAATCTATGTTTTTATACTCCTCTTACCTGACTGAGACTGACATCAGCATCTCGAATCAATCAAGCAAGATAGTGGAGGCGTTCCTACAGGTTCTTGCCACCTAAATATCATTTTCCCATTCATCTGTGTCCAAGCCCTCTCAAAGTTATCTTTTGAAGGCAGTTCATGGACTGGCTCTTTTAAGTTGCACATATTTGTTCATCCTTTACTAGTAGTCTACTTCTTCAGCTCTAGGTAGCCCTGTTGGGGCAGCCATGCGCTCTATACATTGATATAACCTAACTCAGATCAAAAGGAAGCAGAAGGCACTCAGCCCAGGGTCTGCTTTTATGGAATGCACTTTGTCTGTCTTTGAAAACTTTGTTCTGTTGAACAAGCTTTATGAATTGTCTTAAAGCATAATTATTCTGAGGCAACTGCTTGTAAAATTGGCATCAGGGGTCGCTCACGTAGCAATGGCAATAAACATGAATTGCACCAATTCTGATGTAATCTTTGTAGTCCAGTCTTGTATTGGTCGAAGGGTTGATGAAGGAACTTTATTCTTCCAATATCTTGCCTGTTTCAGTGCTGACCTGTTTTTAGGTCGAACCTTTGCAGCGCGCATGCGCTGCAAAGGAAAACGACCTCTTCCGAGCGCTTCGGGTTTTCAGCCAAGCATGTGCACGCATTCCATTGCCTTTAGTGACAACGCGTGCACATCAGGAGATTCACTTGCGGGAGCGCGCGGCCCATCTGGTCGCAATAATCGCTCCAGCAAATAAATCCCTCCCCCCTGCTGCCGCGTGAGTGCTTTTAATGTATGTCTTTGGGTAAGAAAACTATGTGTCAGACTTTGCAGTATTATTTAAAGGGATTAGGTAAAACGCGGCCTTGTAATCAGAGCTGCAGCACGCTTGCTGGCGCGTGAAAGCTGCAGTAGCTGAAGGCAGTTGGCGTTTGTATTCTTTCATCTCAGGGGGTTTCTCCAGCATGGTTTATGGAGTGCTTTAGTCTGGAGTGCTTGAAGCAGCCGAGCCAAACGGCTGCAGCTGAGTGCGTGCACCATTCCTCTGTTTTGGCACGTTGTACAGTGGTGAAACCGGGCCACATACTCTGCGCTGAAGTGTAAATACGATGGCACGAGGCCCGGCTTCCCAGCACTTCTCGCGTTTTAAGGCATGGGCAATTTGTCCGGGCCCCCACCTTTTTCTTTTCTGTATTTTTTTTATTATACTTCTTTTATTGATTTAAAAAACAATCGCTTAATTTTCAGCTTCACATAAGCTCTCAACCCCCTACCCAGCCCCCAACAAGCAGCATGTCCTAGCAGTTATATCGTCTGTTGATTGGGGTACCTTCCTCCAGGACATTATCCATTTGCGGCTCTCCGAGTGACTGATAAAGATTTGTAATTTTGACGAATCTTCCACTGGGATGAAACTGGTTAGTTTCCACACACGTGCGTTGTTCCCACAGACCCCGAGGACTGCCCTTGCTGCTCTGAGACGGGAAATGCAGGCTTGGGAATCCCTGAGTCTTTGTTTTGATTCTCTGAACTGTTTTTTGTTTAAGCAGATCGCCGTTCCTTGCCAGGTTGCATCTGTGTGTGTGTGCGTCTTTGTGTGTGTGTGTGTGTGTGTGTGTGTGTGTGTGTCTCTGTGTATGTCTGTGTGCGTGTGTGTGTCTCTGTGTGTTTGTATGTGTGTGTGTGTCTGTCTGTGTGTGTGCGTGTGTGTTTTCTCACTCACTGTACGGTACATGAGGATTGTTTTCTTTCCTGGCATTATTGATCTAGCCTGCCGCACTATGTAAATAAACAAGTACGCAGCAATGGTAGCCTCATAAGGTTAGTACACCGTGTAGACAATCTATGAATGGTTTGTTTTCCACCAGTTAGCAACTCTCTCCTCATTTCCTCTATCAGCTAGCCTTCCCAGAGGTAGGAGACTAGTAGCCTCTCGAGCACAATCTACCCTAAAACAGTGTTGTGTGTAACCGGGTTCTGGTTGAACTTACATTACTGAACCGTAAATATGTAAATGTGAAAATACTATTTATTTACTACAGTACTGCTAGAAGGCCTCGCCCAATGGCAGCAGTTATTTTACATCGCAAATATGTACACGTTACTCAGTTGCACATACTTACATTGCGTTTTACGTGTTTCCAAATCGAGGCAAAGTGAATGAAGGAGCTTTGCCGAGGAGAGATGGTTTTTGGTCATGTGCTGCATATAATTACACATTTGCTGATTCTTTGCTTACACGAGTATCAGGGTGGTTTTTCGGGACCATTGGCCCCAAGGCCGGCTTTAGTGCTGGTGATGCCCTTTGTGACAATCTTTTTCGCCACCCTACAAAAGTGCCCCTCAGCTCTCCCGAGCCCCTCTCTCACATACGTTTCACTTGTTTGAAAGCGCTAGTGTAGGCTGGCTTTACTAATCCACTCAGCTACCCACACAAAAAACAGATCTGTTCTTTGCAGCAGCCATGTTAACCCTCTGCGGTAACTTATGGGGAGTCAAAACTGCAGACAAAACTTTCATCTCTCTCTAGCCTGAACATTAATCACAAGAGGTATCTGACATTTTAATTACTGCCAGAATCCTGGAAGCATTAGCAAATCTGCAGCAGATGCTTTTAAAGCCTATGTTATTGCCAAACAGCGCCCCACTCTGAGGTCAGTGCCCCCCATTCCCCTGGGCAGCGCCCAGTGCAGCCGCACCAGTCGCACTGCCTTAAAGCCGGCCCTCATTGGCCTGTTGTCACTGTGGGAACTGTTTTTCTGTGGCTCAGCATCTTGGTCGTGTGGGGTAGAAAGAGTCATATTAATTGTCATAGCACAGTACTGTTCGCTGACATGTCGACCGCAGGCAAGAGATGACGCACAGGGCCATGGGAGGAGTGATGCAGTCACAGTAGTGCGGTGGGTTGGAGGGTGGTGGGGCAGTGAGTGTGGTAGCATATGTAGGACCAGCCATTTCTAGCGTCTTTCCTTTATGACACACTTACGTGGCTCTTTACAGTATGAAATGGAATACAAAAGAATGTTCTTTTTTATGCTTCAGTAACTGCTGAGGCATCATAGCTTTAGCTGATATCGGTTTATATTTCACAAATGTAGTTTACTCCGAATATTGTGAAGTAAATATTTCAAAATCACGTACAGTAATGTTGAAATTCTGACACTTAGCACATACTTGTTACTGGATCTGCTCTTTACCCGTCTACTCACCCATACACGGACACAATGTATTCTGCTGTATTGAGGTGTACTTTTGCTACGATAGTATAGTATTTTTCCCATTGTTTCTGGTAATATTTATTGATATGTGTTTGTGTGCCCCCATAACACATTCCTCAGTGTTTAGAAATAGAAGACGTATTTATTTAAAGCAAGAATTGCATTTTAAAAATATCACAGTGGCGGCACATCCTCTGCTGCACCTTTTTAGACCCGGCAGTTTGGTGGGCTGTTACCATGAGCGGGGTTAGTACTGATTTGCATAAGGTGGGCCTTTGTCTAGTGTGGCATGGTGGGCGAAGAACGTTAGACTGGAATCTAACTGACCGATCGCCAGTGGCTAGGATGAATTCAAGCATAGCATCCATCACCTTGTTGCTGTTGCAGTTGACCCCATTTTAGAAAGCAGTTCCCTCAATTTCTCGTTGATTGCGTTTTTCTGCAGTGCGCAGGGCTTAGAAGGGTGCCTAATGTTATGCAAATTGAGAGTGAGGATAAAAAGCAACCAGAAGTGCTGTGCAGTGCTGGATGCTCCATTTCAATCCTTCCTTTCTGTGGGAGCGGAACATCATCCTGTGTTTCAGAGTGACCTGCTGGCCTAAAACGCATTGAACAAGCATTGGCATAGCCAATAGGTCTAGCCTTTGGGACATTATAAGTGTTTAGCCATGCACCAGTTGATGTTGTTGCACCAAGGATATTGTGCTGGATAACTAAACACTTATAAGGTCCCAAAAGTGAGACCTATTGGCTATGCTAATGCTTGTTACTAAAAAGGAAGCGTTATGTTGCAGGTTTATTTGGTACGCCAATCGGTTAAAGTACGGGCGATGCAAGGGAAACCAGTGACAATATGACCTAAGGTGACTGCCCACCCCATTTGCCAATGAGGAATATACAATATCTAGTGCTGGACCCCACATCTGAAACTCCATAGTCCATAAAAATGAAATTATGCCCAGAAGAAGAGCAATACCAGGCCAGCCCCCCAGTTGCTCAGACTTACAACTCTCCATGGGAATAAAAGGGTGCTGTTGCTTTAATCCCGTGATTCCATGGGGGAATTAATGCTTCCCACACCAAAGTCCTTTGGATCGCCCTGTAACGCCATCTTCAAACAGAACTATAAAGCATAAAACATCAAACATTACATCCACAGACACAAACTTGCCGCTAAAGGCAAGCAGTGGGGTGGTTTTTGTTGAAAAAGATCACCCAAAGCGATGAAACTAAAACAGTGTTGATGTGCAGTGGAGAATGAGGAACCAGAGCGGGCCAAATGTGTCCACATAAGAAGTGATCGCGCAGCGGAAAACTGACGGGGAGCGTCATGCCCAGCTACTTTGCATACTTAATTTTCTAAGGACACACAACTGTGTCAACGAGGAGCAGAACCAATGGCTAGCTGGAGCAGTCGTATCCAATGCACCAAGATTTACCACCTCCCGCTGTGGAGGATGATGAAAGAGGATACTGTCGCACGCTCACTTCGCAATAGTCCAAAACAAACCCAAATGAACACCGCGCCTCGCTGAACAGGATCACCCAGAGAGGATGAATTAGGATGTTAAAGTCCATACACATGGCGCAACTGTCTGGAGGGAGAAGGGAAGTCATGTACTGTTATCCTTGCCAGGCAAATGCCATGCATCAAAGTCCCATGAGCAGGGCAAAGTGGGGGGAATAGCATTCCTGGCTGGCCGTAGCAGGCATCAGGCATTTTCCTGGGAGGCTGGAAGGGTGGGGGCCGGTTTTGCATCAGTGGGGGTTGTTTCTTTGTTGTTACTCGGGGCCGGTTTTTGCAGTATTGCCGCAATATCGGCCTCCAGTAACAAAGCAGCAGTGATTCACTCATGCACCCCTCCCCCACCCCCGTCACTCCCCTCCACTGGGGTGTGTTGGGGTACGGCTGGTCATACAAACTTGCTCGGCTGCTTGGGGTTCCGAGGGCGGCCCTCGGGAGAAGTGTGCACCCTTGCATGGCAATGCTGCGCTGAGCTACTCCCCGCCCGCCATGTCGCCCAGCGTGCGACGCAGCCACATTAGTTAATATAGTTATATCGCAGAGTCTTTGGTACTATAGCTTTAACTGGAAACGTAAACTGTTAGTGAAACACACTATTTCGCTGATCAGGGCTGTAATCACCTGACACACAATTCGGCTGTATGCAATTTAACATTATTTTGCCAGAGAGCAATAAGATATCAGAAGATTTTGACTCAATGACGTTGACAGTTTTCTGCCTTGTAAAGAATGTACTAATTGAGCTTGTGTAATTTAATCCGTGCCCTTTTACTGCCATATAATGAGAACGTGCACGAGACTGGAATGTACCTGAATATGCAAGCAAGCGCGCCAAATCACGAAAACGATGGAAAAGGAGTTCACAGTTCATAAGTCTGCGATTTACATTTCAAATTGATTTTCCGCTCATATGGACCACAACAGCAAGGCGTTCATATTCAGTCGCCGCAGTTCCCACTGTGCCCCTGTCCAAGGCGCTGCTCCTGGCATGTCCCTCCTCGTGTGTACCTTCTTGAAACATTCTCTAGGAGGTAAAAAAAAAAACACGAAGAGTGACTCACCTAAAATAACGCGGATTGTACAAAGAAGCTGTCCGCAGAGCTGAGATTGTGAGGCCAATTATATGTTGAGGCTCTGCAGAGACTCGGAGACAAGCTAGGGTGCTGCAATTACTTCACTCCAGGATGATGGATCCTTGCATTCGAAGTTATGGGCCCCATATGAGCCCTAGCACCTTGCTAGAAAAGTATTAGGTCACTGTGCCAAAAAGACATGAATATCATGGATTATATATTGCCTGACAAATATTGTGACGTAAATATCGTATTCAAACATTTCCCCCCAGTGCAGTTAGTTAGAGGAAATCTACAACCAGTGGTACAGCATTTTTATGAATCATACTTAGGGCACAATATTTATGTCGGTCAATATTTTTGTCAATAATATTCTGGCAACAACGTGATAAATACGATGCTGAAGAGAGTTAATTAAAAAATGCCTTTTTTTAGTATGTGTGGATAGAGAAGGGCACCATATTTTAATATCTGTGGATATATTGAGATATTATCTGTATCCTTCAGATCTATTTTTACTGTCACTTTTCTGTGTACCCGAGAGCTGAATAAATAGTCAGTAAAATTGCATATTTAAGCCGCAGATTTAATGACAAGATATACAATATGTACTGGCGTGTCTCCAAGGATTGCAGAAGACGAAGGGGCCTGCATTTGCATTGGTGCAAAAACAGGGTAGATTAATTGTGCTTTATTTTACTGCAGAAGCAGACAAAGTTTGCTGAAAATGCCATATTACAAAGAAACATTAGCAAAACACATGGCATACAAACACACATGCCCATATTCCTTTTTACTTGCACACAAAACTTGTCGATCATGTGATGCTCTTACACACAGAAACACAGAAACAATCAAGAATGTTGCAGTGGTAGCTGTGCAGGTGATTGTGCTGATGGAAGTGATGGTGATGGTGTTAGTGGTATTAACGGTGTTAGTCGTGTTGGGGTTGGTGATGCAATAGATAGAGTTGTGATTTCAGGGGAGATTGGTTGTGGTGCTACTAGTTCTTATAGGGATTTTAAGAGCGCTGGTGATAGTATTGAGGAAATATGGCCCACAATATTGTTGTCAGCATATTGACTGACATAAATATCGTCCCCTAAATATTTTTAACAAAAATATGGCGATATTATTTCATAATATTATGATTATCCAGCCATTGGTAATGTGTTTTAGTAAATTATATTTAGCTCACAATGAATGACGAATCATATTTCTGTAGACAATATCTTAAGATACAATTGGTGATAGTGGTGAGTATGCTGGGAGCAGTGTTGGTGGTGATAATGGTGGTCGCTTCACCTATATTTTGCTTTGTGGTGGGATGCGGTCAGCAGCCCCCACCACAATGCAAAATATAGGGTGCAGACACATCCCTGCACTATGTGGCGGGCACACTGCGGTGCCTGCCATATGGTGCAGGGATATGTATCTCGATGCCCCAGGGATTAAGTGAGGCCCACTACGGGCCCACAAATCCATTTCTGTCATTAGTTTTGCTGTGTTTGTCTGCCACAAAACGAACGGAGGAAAGGGATATCATAATCCCAGGCACCGCCGCAATCTTGGACTATGTTTCTATTCCGACAGGCGGTCGGAAAAGGACTGCCTGTCAGAACCGTGGCAGGCGGTCTTTACTCAACGATTCCTCCACCATCATAATATGGTGGGGGGAAACAGCAGTACGATGGCGGAAGGCCCGCCACTGACCGGCTGTCATAATGAGCCCCTATGTCATCAAAAAACACAGTCAAAATAAATGATCATAAACAATTCAATGAATAACTGGGAAGAGAAAACATGTATTTATACATTTCAAGCATATGTTTAACACAACCATTGATGGATAAAAATAGTCCCACAGCCCACAAGCAGGGTAACATTGATGGAAGACAATAAAAAAATGACTCTACCGTGTCCAGGCAAAATGATGCTATTCAGCCAAACTGGCGGTCCTGTTAACAAATCGGAAGGAAAACTGACACTTCCTGTTCGATGTGCCGCTCTCCCCAGCTGGGTAAGCCGAACAGGTTCGCAGCGTGCAGGGGCCTTTGATGTTAGTGTGACTACAGGGCCTATCCCAACCGCCCCCTGATGAGTATAACTTACCTGAATAATTTTTTACCTGCATGCATAAGTTTACCTTTTGCATGCCACACACAGTCTGTAAAATCGTTACAGTGGTATGCCACTGGGGGAACCACTTTCACATTCTTCACCATGAGGAATACCTAGAACATTTCTCAGGCCAATAGTATAGGGGAGAAATATTTTGGACTTTTAAACATCAGGGTCATGATCCAGCGCTCCTAATGGAAAACTGTCTCACAAACGGTACCCATCTCCACAATACTCACCATTAAATATGAATCACTACCTAGACCCATAAACTAACGAGACAATTTTTGAGCGTCTGAATCATGTGACCTAATTAAAACACTCTATTTATAAACTATTTACAAAGTTATATACAACTGCAGATTATTAACTCATACCATGGTTTTGATCAAACAACATTAATTAAGTCACATAGGCGAATGGATCTAATAATGATAACTAGACCATGAATAAACAAGACCTGCTTGTCGTTTCAAAAATCTAATTTATTAACTTTATTTTATTCAAAGAAAGAGCATTCTTTATTCAAAAGCCATTATTTTATTAGCAATTTGAAAGCATCATTCAAGGATAGGTTAATTAGTCTGACATTTTAAAGTAAATCATTTAGCATGAATTAAAGCAAAATAAAGTTCTCATTCCCTAAATTCTATTTCCCTGACTAAACTCTCTTCACCTAAAAGAATTATGAATAAAGACTGCTATACTTATGTGCACCAAGAGTCCAACAGCACGTCATTCAGGAATCGGGAAGAAAGAGCCCCTTCCTGCCTGTAGGGCCAGATTTAATACCTTTCTAGCTAGCTAATCTTCTCAAAAAGTACACTTTTCCTTGCCATCAGAGTTCCCATTGTTTGACAGATGTCAGACCATCCTTATATAATTCTTTCCTGACCAAGTCCGGGGCACATCATAAGCCCTTATTGTTCTTAGATTCCATCCTTCTAGCTTCCTCAGAAAAGAAGCATTTGACTGAACGCAAAACTTTTACTTCCTAATCTTGGCAGACAATTCAGGCTTTTTGTCCTT
The DNA here is from genome assembly GCF_964263255.1 of Lissotriton vulgaris. Classification (NCBI taxonomy): domain Eukaryota; kingdom Metazoa; phylum Chordata; class Amphibia; order Caudata; family Salamandridae; genus Lissotriton; species Lissotriton vulgaris. Next base: position 134,813,551 of record NC_141690.1, read on the forward strand.
GGTGCTCTTCTCCAAGAACACGTACAACTCGACCAAAAACAGTTCTGCTTATTATTCCATTGCTTAGCAAAAAGCTCTTTTTTCTCTGCATGTGAGTGAAGACTTCACTCTGGTCAAGTTTCGCATTTTCCAACACTGCCAGTCAGCCATTTTCTTAGGCCCACTCGAGGACTAGTATTTAAACAAACACAAGACAGTAATTAACTAAAGAATTGAAACCCATTCTGTTTCCCACCCCTTTGCTAAATATTAACTCATTAATTATGTTACCTAGCAAAGCACAAAAAGCAGCATTTATAAAAACCTTCTTCTTTCAGGTCAGCAGGATTCTCCACGAGCTTTTGCCACAGAAAAGACACGACAAAACATATGCACATGAATATAGCACAAGCCATTAATAAAACAGCCGCATTTAATACTGACAATAACGATAGACAAGGTTAGTTTATTATTTTTCACACACTTGCAAGTGCAACATGAAAGCACAATAATCCCACGTGTAATGTATGCAATTTTAATCTAGGTGGGATAGTTATTTCAACGCATGCTATTAGTACGGTTATATTATTATGGAACTTTAACTTTGCGAGTTTGAACAAAACTTTATTCAATATCTCACTCCATCAGTCATAGGACCACAATATCCTACTTGCCCTGTGTAATTACAATTTTAATCTTTCCCATCCCCCCACGAATAAAGGGATACCTTGGGGTGGATGAGGAATTTTATCTAATAATATAAAACCAGCAAAAACAAATAATTCTTCAAAGAGCTCCCTAGAATATGGTCCAGCCCACTCTAACCTTTAGGAGTCAGGGTGAAGCTAATGATGAAGCATGCCACTACTAGAGTTGGTCGCTCAAGGCACCACAGCTCACCGGTTGTCTAGCTGCAATCTCTCATCTCAGTCCGAGGGACCCTACTGGTACTCAGGACCGCCCGAGGCCAAACAGCACTCAGCGTCCACCGAGACAAACTTGCCTGGACTTCCAGAACATGCTGCAAGGGCGCGGGACCAGGCTCAGTCACTACATGCTCAACCACAGCTTTCAATGGAACTCTTTAGCTAGGGAAGCCTTCCAAGCTCTAAAAAATGCTTTTCTCAAGCTCCCATCTTATGTCACTCTAACAAAAATTTAATAAATGAGACTGATGCCTCTGGCTGAGCTATTGGTGCCATTCGTCTTCGGCTCCAAGTAGACGAATGATTGGAGCACTGTCATATTCTGTCAGATTCTAAGAAGAATTACTCAGTTGAAGAAAGAGAACTTTTAGCTATGAAGGAGGATTTGATCTGGATCGAGGTATTCCCTAATGTGAGCTCGAAAACCCTTTGAAATTCACACTGACAACCACAGACGAGAAGCGTGGCTCAGTGATTAGAGGGGCAGACCCTGATGCAGAGGTCTAGCCCGGGACCAGCGTTCAATTCCCCGCCTTGGCGGGTCTTGGGCTCAAAATTCCACGGACCTGATAATTCTCGCCTCGGTGCCTATTACAATCATGGAGTCCCACTCTGCAACTCTGGGCAATAGCTTGGTTAATCTCCACAACGGCCCCCACAGCGCTAAGGATGCCTGGCCTCCTCCTTGGGGGTGCCCAGGGGTGGACGCCTCACAGGGAAAGCCAGGATGGGTTCCACAGCGGTATTCGTACAAGCGCCTTGAGACCCTTGCGGGTGAGTAGTGCGCTATACAAGTATCAATTTACAATTTACATTTACACACTCTTCAGTGTCTCAGGAATATGCAGTGAAAGAGCAGTCACCAGGCTTGATAGGATTATTTTTGTAATCAGTATGATTTTATAATCAAGCATTTTACTGGTTCCAGAAATATTCTGGCTTTGCCCTTTCATATAGAAATCCTGAAGCCCCCTCAGTTTTTGGTCAATATATTTCTCAAATGATCATTAGAGTTGCATAGTCTTTTCTTGACAAAGTTCAAGTCAGTTATTCCCTGGAGCAAGGAAAAAATGGGAAACCTTGTTTGGCTCTATTTGTAAGAAGGAGAATCTTGTTTTTTGGGGATAAGTCACATTTTATGGCATCTAAAGATCTGAGAGTTGAAGTCGTAAGATGTGTCACGACTCCCCTGTTGCTGATCATTAGGGAATTAAATCTACGTTTAGCTCCTTCTTCATTCTTTTTGGTGGCCAACTGTCAGGCTTTATACTGAACTCTACTTTGGGTCCTGTATAACCTACAGTCAGGGGGAAAGCCCTCCTTCCAGTCCTTCAGGACTGTAACAACCATATCTGTTCCAACAGAACCATGGCATATTGTTTCTACTGATTTTATCATGGATTTACCTCCTTCAGAAGGGAATCGGGTCATCATGGTCACTGTTGATTATTTCTCCAAAATGGCTCATTTTACTGCCCTTAAAAAGTTGCTCTCTGCTAATTCTCTAGATCAAATCTTTTTGGAAGACATTTTTCATTTGTGTGGTCTGCCTCAGATTATAATTTCTGATCATGATCCTTAGTGCATTTCCCACTTCTGTAAATCTTTTTTGTAGGTCTCCGAACAACTGAACCAGAAGGGTTAGAATAGTACCTCCTCTGTTTCTGTAATTACTCTCAAAGAGACTACATTAATTCAATTCATAGTGCTACTCAATCCTTGTCAATATTCTGTCTCCACTGTCTTCATTTCAGGCTTTTCCTCTAGAAATCCAGAGTTCTCACATGGCACCTGCTGCTGCCAGTTTTATTCAACTGATGCAAGCTGTTCAACAGAATATTTTTCTTAATCATCAGGCATCTAAACGATGGATGAAGGTTTATGCTGATGAGCACCACATCTCCTCCCATTCATATAATATGGGAGACAACGTTTGTGTGTCAACCAAGGTTTTCCTTATTAACCTTTTCCACAATAAATGTGTACAATAAGCAAATTGGAAGCTGTGGGACTACTAAACTGCCCAGGCCTATCACCTATTTTGCAAAAAGGGGTGCACACTTTATGGGGTCCGACTGTCATCAAGCCTCCATTACCACAGACGTATTAAGTTCATTAGAGGGAAGGCAGTTCCAGTGTTCAATAATATTCTGTCCTGTTTGAGCAGTGGTCTTCTTCCTTAAATTTACAAAATGTGAACTTTGTTATAATATTCAATAAACACATTGATGGCCCAGCCTCTAAAATGAAGAAGACAGCATAAAGGAATTAAAACATTTTCTGGCTTGGATATCTCACTCTTTTAAAGTAACTGACTTGTGGAATTTCCTGACCATCATTACAGAATTATTTTTGTGGGACCATTGCTCAAACATGATGGATTATTATTGAACATTGGACCTGCGTTCCCTTCACAATAAATTCACACCTCGGTTCTTCGAGCCTTTTAAGACTCTTCAGGTGATCAATCCAGTTGCCTATAAGGTGAACTTGTGTCTCCATGGAAGGCCCATCCTGTGTTTCACGTGTCTCAATTGAAGCCGTACTGTGATGATCCCTTTACATGATTGTTTTCTCAACCTCCCCCTCTTCTGGTTGGTGATAAAACTGAATTTGAGGTACAGGACATATGTAATTCTCGCATCTTCTGTGGAAAACTCAATTTTTTGATCCATTGGAAGGGATGCCTCTTTGGTTTATGGACTGGTTCTGGTCTGCAACTTCTTCCATCAGCACCCGGATAAAGCCGAGCTTATTGGAGGGGGACACACTGGGGCACCCCGCCCCAAGCTGGTGCCTGACGGAGGACACGACTTGCACTCCCACAGGAGCAAAAGAGACAGCTGGAAAGGCCGCAGAGTCAACAGCAGGTTTCCGCAGGCCCTAAACATACTTGGCTCCAGGCAGCCAGCCTACTTGTGCTCTCTTGGGTGGCGGTCCTCTTCTTAGGGATATGTTGGGAGACAGATGATTTCTGGGATAGGAAGTATTGCCTGTTTAAAGATGGTGCCTTGTCCATTGTTTCCAATGGGACGTTCCCAATCCGATATGGTGGCCTAAATTCCTGTCTAAGACCTATCTAAGGAAGTGTTTCCCATTCTCTCCTTGCATTGTAACATTCCAGGTCTCCTGTGGTGGGTTGCAGTGCTCAAATTCTTCCTTGGCTCCTCCAGTTATCATCAGTCTTCTCCAGTTAATTCGTAGTTTGTCTGCTGCCATTCCCGCGCTTCAGTCTTTACTTGGCCCCTTCTGGAATCTCCAGTCATCTCCTGTTGGTTGGGTCCTCAGCCTTGTCTATCCTCAAGCTCCAACTGTGCCGGGAAGTCCTCTCAGAGGATTTTGCCCTCAATATTTTTCCTCCTTCATGGGGCCTAATCCGGAAGGCACTTTCTGCCTTCCTGCTTTCTGTGTCGAGAGCAACGTGGCTACTGGAAGGGGGCACCCATACCTCTAGCAGTCAAGAACCTTGAAAACCTGAGCGTCAGGTCAAAATCGCATCCAAAGACTCTCCACCAACTGTCAGCTTTATGACAAAATATGGGACAAAATATGGGAATGTGCCAAAACTATGGGTGGATGTGTGGGATAATCCGTACTCCACCCATGGAAAGCTTTTCCAGGGCAGAGTAACGCAAAGCAGCGACTTACACTGCCTTGTGATACTCCAGATTTACTATGCCATGCAGAGCCATACAAGATTGCTCTGTGTGGTATAGTAAATCTCACTTAAGGGCTTGCGTTGTCCTTGCTTCCCTTGGGGTGACGCAATGGCATTGCAAGCCCTTCATAAATCTGGTACTTGGTCTCAGCTCAGCAAAAAGTTAACTACATTATTTATAAGTTTTATGGAAAAAAATTATTTAGCACAGTTAAGATTCTCTATATCTACAGTTCCCTTTTGTGTATGTTAATTCCAATTACTGAATTTCAATCACCAAATTTGGTACCAAACATATAAATTAACTTTTAATATGATTTGAATTCATGTCAGATTGGAGACAAATAAATTATCTAGTAGAGTAGTACAGGTTCAATGGTGCAAACAGGGGAGCTGCTCCTCCCATCCCCTGGTTTGGTAGTAAAAGACAGCTATTAAATGTGGTGAACCGGGTTTTGCATACTCCTGGGCATCAGCCCAATTGGACCTTCTGCACTATTCATAGCCAGTGCCATTGCCAGCCCCCCCTTCAGCAGATTGAGCGGGGCTGCCCAAAGCACAGGGCACCAAACCGTTTGGAAATTGTCAGTAGGACGTTTAGCTCCAGCTTGTTTGGCTTGTTACAGTGGCTGAGATTTATGGAGGTTGTAGTCCTCAGGTCAGTTCCTCTTTAGTGTGGCCTGCCTGTTGAGGACTACAGCCCCCAGAGTGCCTCCAAGTGCTGCTTAATCTCCCAAGAGAGACAACAAGATGCAGTTCAATCTGCTAGATCTCAATCTGCATTGGTGGCGGTTGTATTTTGATAGAAACTGTACTAAAAGGAGAGCTATGCCGTACATGCCTTTATCTCTCTCATCTCCTATACTCATGTGTGTCTGCTGGAGTGTTTTATTGTTATGGGAAGGCAGGCTTGTGTACTCAAACCATCTTTTTCTGTGTGCTCAAAATATGTCTGTGCTTTCTAAGGGTGACAAGTAAAACTGCTTTCCCTGCCAGACTTTTAAGATGCAAAACTATATCAATCACTTCTTTTTGTAGAGAAGAAATTCATAAAGCTTAATACAGAAAACTCCACCATGTCATTTTTATTGTTCTGATTTTGGTTCTTAGGAAGGAAGAACACCAAAGGGTCGATTTGGATTTGTAAAAAACCACTCCGAACAGCCGTTCGGAGCGTTTTTTCCATACGAATCGTACCCTGCAACGTCCCCCGTACGTACGACGAAGTACCATTCGTACCAGGAGCTGGACTCCGTACGAATCGTACAGAGACCGCACAAATCAAATCCCCGTATGAATCTCCCTCGGAACCAGCTCTACGCGACATCTGTATGGCTCGCAGCTGCTTTTTCCGACCCGGCAAGTATGATTTGTGTCGGGTACGCACCGTACGACCCTTTTTCTACAGGAGCTGAAAACAGCCGTAAAAGCAGAGTACGCCCCGAAACAGGTACGGAACGGCCCCCCCTGCGATTACAGGGTGTACGCACCGTACTCCTGCGATCTTGGGGTGTACGCGCCATACCACATGTTCGCTGGGTGTACGGTGCGTACACCCTGCGATCGCGGGGTACGGTGCGTACACCCCAAGATCGCAGGGGTACGTACCATACCCCTGCGATCATAGGGTGTATGCACCGTACGGTGTGTAAGTGAATGTGTGCTTTTACGTACGAATCACCGTTACCTGATGTGGACTGTACGAATCACGTCCTCATACCCCGGTCCTGATCGTACTCGTCGGGTCATACGGCATGTGTACGATTCGTACGGTTCACTGTTTCAGCCTTGCAATACGTATGGATCGCGACGATTCGGATGGATTGATGGAATACGGATCGTACTACGTGACTCGGACGGACAGGTACGAATCGTTTGGCGATGGCACCGGATGAAAATCGTATGGACGTTTTTTTTCCAGGATCGGAATCGGCCCCTAAACGTGCAGTTTGTCAGTCTGCATTGTGACCTTCTTTCATTAATTTGGCCTTCACATTGGGAAAACAAAACGTCACAAGTGAGAAGTAGTGGTTATTTAAATTAATGATTGCTTTGATTCAAACTAGTGACACACTGGGCAAGACAAGTTTATTCTTGTTAGAACAACTTTTCAGAAGGGATAGGAGGTGAGAGGGAAAGACAGGCAACAGAGGGGTGAGAGATATTTAAGGAAGAAACAGACAAAGGCGCTAGAGGGGAGAAAAGAGAGAGAGCAAGAAAGACAAATGGAATTGAGAGAGGGATGGGAGACTAGGGAGGCAACAGAGTAGGGTGGAGGTGAGTTAGGGTAAGACAAAAGGACCAAGGCAGAAGAAAGAAGAGGAAAAAAGGCAAGAGAGGAGGGAGGAAAAGATAAAAGGAGAAGGGAAAGGAGTGCAATGGGGGGAAACAGACAAAGGAGAAGGTATGAACGGGAAAAGGGAGGAGAGAGGAAAAGAGGATGATTAAGAGAGGGACAGCTAGTAGAAGAGATAAAATAGGAGAGATTAAAGGACATATTTGATAGCGAGAAACAAGCGTATTCGCTCATGAAGCTATTCTACATGTGGGTTCAAAGTGGGGGGTATTTATTTTTTGGGCTACTCCCCTGTTCCTAGCCACCCACACCCCTGGAATAAGCACAGTATGGCAGAAAACAGTTTCCAAAAAAGTAACTTGTAAATAATATTACTTAGAGGCACAGCATACGAGTATTAAACTTACCTTCACATTGCTAAATTGTACACAGCTCATGCCTCCCTTATTGCAGTCATTTTACTGCATAACTATGGCATCCAATCTGTAAAGCTTCAGGTTGCACACATACATGAAGCTGCAAAACACGTGCTGTAGCTATAGGTTATCATGTGATCCCAGCACTAGTTTACTACAAGTTAACAAAGTAGTGCTTGACATCAAGTCAGGTCATCCTATATTGCCAGGCATGTACACTGAGTGAAGGATCATTTAAACAAGTTACTTACATTTAGTAACATCTTTTACGGCAGAGACTCCAACTACAGGTTCCTTACTTTAGATTATTGCCCAGGTATCAGACTGGACCTGGGATATCTTGAGTAGTACCTCTGTGAACTGATAGGTCGTACAGACAGATTCGCATTGACATTGTTGAGGTCTTGCCATCAGGTCAGGGTCAGCCTACATTACCAGGCATACACTCTGAGTGAAGGATCAATCGAACAAGTTACTTACATTCAGTAACGCCTTTTCTGATAGAGACTCTATCTAACTGCAGATTTCTTACCTTAGATATTCCCCAGGCATCTGGCTTGATCCAGGATATCTTAAGCAGTACCACTTCACGCCGGGAGGTGGCACCAATGGCTAAGCATTGACGCCGTCTGCAGCGGATATGAGGTGTGTGGTGCCTGCAAAGGCACCAACCCAGTGCGCTCACATCAGTTTCTTTCAACGCCTACAACGCAGAGTCATAACAGAATGTTTAAGACCAGTGTGATGAACCTATGGAAGACTTTCCAGTGGAAGGAGTGCAGTTAGCAGAGCAGGGAGCAAGGGAGGGTTGGTAAGGAATCCATTAGCTAGAGTCTGTACCAGAAATGCATTACCAAAGGTAAGTAACTTGTTCTTCCGGAAGAGACTTCTAACTGCAGATTCCTTACCTTAGAATATACAGAAAAGCAATACCCTCCCCCTAAGAGGAACTGAAAAATCACTTGAACCAGACAGTCCTGAAGGACCAAGTGGGCAAAATGACCTTCTTCGTGGGCCTGACAGTCCAGACAGTAGTTCTTCATGAATGTATGGAGCGGCATCCAAGTAGCGGTGTGACAGTTGTCAAGGTCAGTCACTCCAAATGCCAATGCAATAATTGCAGTCTTCTCTGTAAAGGTGTCATATGGTTATTACGTTTCCATAGGTTGTGTTAAGTTAGCATGTGCTTGTTAAAAGTTTAAACGCCATCTTTTCTTTCTGCTTCGGTTTGCACACGACACCTAATTGTTATTACAGCTTTTAACCTAGAAGAAAGATTTGATTTACTTCAGAATAATATATTATTACACTGATATCAGTCGTGCCTGGAACATTTGGAACAACTGTCTGCACACTGAGAGCTGCAAACTCTAACACAAGGTTATTGTAGGTCTGATCCTCACACTACGTTAGTCATAACACAAATAATGTTTGTGCCAACTTTGGGCTTTACGTGAGTTCAAGATACAGTTACAGGAAATTCTAAACACACTTGATGCTGGACATGCTGAGAGCTGGTAGCTGTTGATGTGATCTCCTACTACTGAGAATTTGAGGTATGGGTTCGCCCAGCTAAAGCCCAAATGAGACCTTCTTAGATATAATATAATATGCTAATTAGGGTGCGCGAAATATAGGTGATACAGAATTCTATAGATTTTGCATCATAATATGTTATCACAGTTTGCTTACTATGGATTAGTGACTATGCTGCTGACTTTGTTTTTTATAATATGTATGTTGGTATTATACAAGATACTGCGTTTGAGAATGTTGCATTGAAAAAATAAACATTTCAAACTTGCACGTGTTCTCATTGCCTCCCAGTTTCGGTTTGGAATGATAATATAACGAAAGAGTGTTCATGTGTTCCACGATACCTGAGGTATTCTAAGTTCATGTTCTGGATTGTCTAAGACATCGGGAAGTATTTACTGCCGATGAGATACTGTAGCTAGCCTGGTAAGGGGATTTCTGAAACATAGGTGAGTTTTGGGTCACCCTGACTCACCCAGGTTCTCGGTCTCTGAGCACAGTTCTGTGAGAGAACGGAAACCCTGCGACATGGCGCCCATACGTTGGTTGGCCCTATAACATGACACTCGAGTAGTATATCACTCAAACCTTAACGCCTACATTCCCGTTTCCGGAAAACGGCAGTGTCGGAAAAACCTACCTATTTTTGAAATAGGTCATTTTCAAGCTTGAATCTATCTAAAACGGTTTCTTTGAATTGCTACCCAGTTGTGCTACGAAGTATAATTTGTTTTTTCTAATTCCTGTGCTAACATGGCTCAAGCCGTGGACATCCCGCAGCATAGTCGCATTGCGGTGCGTGACCATTTGCGGATATATGATGTCCCTTTAGATGGCTTGGCTGTGGTTCTGGTGGTGAGCGCGGAACATGCTTACCCATACGAACTGTTTTATTCGTGGGTGACATTTCCAGCGGTGGACGCTAATTCTGGTGTGTTCCACACATACACTGCCTCGGCTGTACCGGCGGCCTACGCTCCGTACAGGGCACTGGAAGTTCCTATTGACGCTTGGCAGCATAGAGTTTGGTTTGGTGGCGCCCTACCGCACGCTTTAACCGCTCCGAGGTTAGGTCCTTTGTCCATTCCGGGCACTGCTTGGCCTGCTTTGGGTGGTTTTACTCCTCACCCTCAATGTGCCACTTGTAACGTGGCTGATCTGCGGCGGCTTCATGAAGGCGCGGTGGGAGTAATTAGAGCGCTTGTTCATTACATTGGCCGTAATGTTCAGGAAGCGGCCCCTAGAGGCGCACAGCTTCGAGCAGAACATGCTGGTCTGAAAATCAACCCGGTCATGGTTAATTCCGTGATGGGTAAGAAGCCCCAGGAAAAGGACGATTTTCCGTTCTGGCTTGCTGAGAAATTCGGCCAGCTGGAAGCTGTGTTTCCTAATACGAGTCCGGGTGATAAGCACCGGATTCTTACACTGAGTTTACCGAAGGATCTGGCTCCTGACCTTGCTGACTGTGAAACCTGGGGAAAAACTTTTGCGGCGGTCTATTCGAGGTGCTATGGCTCCCCGTCTGTGACCAACCTAGGTGGGGTCCTTAAACGTGTTCAGGATGAACATGGACCGGAGGCGGCTGTTGAATTGGGCATGCGCCTGTGTGGCTCTTTTGAAGTGGTTTGCGGTGTGATCCTTGAGAATGTCAAGGGTGATGCAGTGAACTTTCAAGTTGCTAACGCGTTAGCGTTGGTTCCCGAGCCCGATAGACCCCGACAGTTAGCAAAGATTATTGTGCATGCTTACGCAATGGTGGGCCGCAATGCAAAGGGGGTTAAGACTTTTTCTGAAAAGGAAAAGAAACAGCCCCAGAGTCAGACATTGGAAACTGGTGGTCAACAAAAGTCCAAGAAACAAAATTGGCCTAAAAAACAGAATCAGGGTAAGCAACAACAACAACAAACACAGGTTTCTACTCCTGCGTCTCCATTGCCTGCGCAGTCGGATCGTGTTTATGATTTGCGCGACCGCGCGATGATTAAATCGCCTGAGAGGTTTCAGGCTTCTGAACAACGCTCTCCTCGTTCCTTTCAGGACTCATCGGCTCCGTCAACCGGTGGTGGAGGGGGCGGCAAAGGCCGGGGTGGCCAGCAAGGACGTGGTCAGCCCCGCCCGCGTTCCAGTGGAGATCAGCAGGAAGGCTCTACGCCCAAGAGACCTCAGTTTACTACGAAGAAAGTCGCTGCCCTGACCGCGCATCGTTATGCCCCAGATAGTGAGAACGCGGCTTCGGAATCTGACGTGGGCTCTGACCTTGCTGGACAGCGCTGCAGAGATTACCATAGTGAGAGAGGCCCTCCGTCCACTGTTGAAGGTGACAGCGACTGAAACTTTTGTTGTGATTGAAACTGCGGATACGCATGTTGCTCCCCCTGAAAGACTTTTTGAAATTGTCCTGTTAATTGAAGGTGACATGCAGCGAACTGTAAAAGGGGTATTTTGGGAAAATCTCTCGTCCACGTATGACATTTTGCTTTCGGAGGCTGACTGGCCCCCACCTTTTGTTCTCGCAGCTCTGCGAGGGGAGGAGGTAATCCTGCCCAGCTTTGCGCACACTGTGCCGAGGGTGGAGGCGCTGCATTTTGCAGAAGAGTGGGCTCTGGCGCTTGCGCCGGCTGTGTACCGCAATCAGTGTGGCTGGGATAAATTGTCACCAAGCCATGAGATTCCTTTACGGTCACAGCCACAGCCTCAACCACAATATCCCATTCGGCGTGAAGCGAAAGCTTCAGTCGCGGCTATCCTTGAACAATTGGAATATCAAGGTGTAATTGAAACGTGTGTGTCACCGATGAATAACCCCCTTTTTACTGTAAACAAACCGGACGGGTCATATCGTTTGGTTTTGGATTATAGGCATTTGAACTCGCATTGCCGTAACTGTGCAGTACAGAATACGCACGGCTCTGCTTTAGTGAATAGTCTTGAGCGTAAACGGTTCAAAACCACGCTTGACATTTCCAATGGTTTTTATGCACATAGATTAGATGGTCTAAGTTCCCAATGGACCAGTTTTACGTGCGGCGGAGTGCAAAAAATGTTTAAACGACTCCCAATGGGCTACAAGAACAGTCCGGGAGTTTTTTCCACGCGCATAGTCTCTCTTTTAGAGAGCTTCGACCCAGTTGCTTGTTCGTATGTGGATGACATTTATCTCACAGACGACGATCTTTGGGAGCATCTGTGTCGAGTAAATAGCATAATTTGTAACTTTGCTGATGTAGGTTACAAGTTTAACTTTGCAAAGTCGCACATTGCAGAGTACACAGTGTTGTTTCTGGGTTACGAGCTTAACCATGAAGGGAAGGGTTTAGCACCCCATTTCCTGGAGAAATGTGCACAATTGTGCTCTCCGACAACACTGAAAAAATTACAATCTCTTCTGGGTTTTCTGAATTTCGGGAGGACTTACATTCCGGAATATGCCCAGCGTATCAAGCCTTTGTATGCTTTGATACAACCATCTTTTTCCAAATCATGCTGGCTGCCTGAGCATTCAGCCATTTTGCAGTCTTTGCAGGCTGATTTGCTCGCTTCTGAATACTTACAGACTCGTGATAACCAGACCAACCTGGTGATAAGAATTATTCCTGGGGCGGTGGGTTTCACATACCTGACTTTTAATGAAGGAGATACAGTACCTATTGCTTACAAGTCTCACTTGTACACTTCGGCTGAATTGCGTTTTTCCACTGTGGAGAAAGTTTTAACGGCTGTGCAGATGGCAATTCTTAAGGAACGTGCCCTGTCACAGGGAAAGCGCATGTTGGTTGTTACCCCGTGTCCTGCCTTAGAGGCGGTTACGAAAGCCAGTGTACCTAATTCCAAAGCTTTGCACCCTCGGTGGATTCAATGGGCTGCATCCTTGGCATCCCAGGATGTCACGTTTATTTTTGACGCCACTTTACGGTCGCAGGAGTATTTACAGTATGAATTTGTTCATCCTGCTCCTTTAGCGATGCGGCCGTTGGAGGATTTCCATTGCATCATTTACACTGATGGTTCGGCGCAGGTTGCGCATGGCTCTAAACATGCCTACGTTTCCGCTTGCGCCATTGTGGTCGGTGCCATGGTGAACGATGAGTTCAAGTCCAGTGTCGTGCACACGCAGACGCTTGGAGACTGCACCGCACAATTAGCAGAGCTTCGTGCTCTGATGCTTGCATTGGAGTACGCAGATCCAAGTGTGACGACTTTAATCGTAAGCGATTCTTACTACTGTGTCCAGTCTTACAATGAAAACTTGTTCTTTTGGATTCAGAATGATTTTCGTGATTCCAAAGGTAGCACAATAAAACATAAAACTATCTGGGTCCGAGTGGCGGAACTTAAAGAGAAACTGCCACTCGTGTTTGTGATTCATACTCTCGGTCATCAGCGCGTGGGGGTCCACGCTGTTGGCAACTCGCTTGCTGATGAAGCAGCGAAGTCAGCGGTATCGAAATACTTAGTTGCAGCAGTCACGAGGTCCAAAAGCAAAATCGATGATGACATCTTGGCAGCTGTAGCTGCAACGGAGAAGGGAAGTAAATATCCTGCGGGATTCCCTTCTAAATACACATACCACTTAAGTCCCGATAAGGTTCCTTATGTGAAAATCCCTGAAGTTGGCGAGCGTTTAGTTCCCAACTCGGATCGCAGAGCGGCTTTGATTACAGCGGCGCATGAAGGTGTGGCGTCTGCGCATGCGGGCGTCTCGGCCAGTGTAACTCAGCTACAACAGAGATTCTGGTGGCGGGGTCTGTACAAACAGACGCGTGAATATGTTCTTCAATGTGACATTTGCCAGCAGATTAAGCCTTCAACTGCTGCGCGTCCGCCTCAGACACAGTTGTACATCTCGAATAAACCACTTGGATGCGTTTATTTGGATCACTGCGGTCCATTTTCTTCTGATACTGCGTATAAGTACATCTTAGTAGCAGTTGATTCAGGCACACGCTTTGTATGGGTATGGCCGCATCGAAGCGCTGATTCGCGGACTGTCATTAAGGATTTGCGTGTCTTTGTGGGAATTTTTGCCTGTGGTACTTTCCATTCGGACCAAGGACCGGCTTTTGCCTCTAAGGCATACAAGGCTGCTATGGTTTCGTTGGGAGTCCAAGTCAAGTTTTCAAGCCCCTACAGACCCGAGGGTAATAGTGTAGTAGAACGAATGAACCGCGACTTAAAGCAATCTTTGACAGCCCGAGTTATAGGCACTGGTAGAAACTGGCTAGCCCACCTCATAGGCGTGCAGCGTGCGCTTAATAATCTCCCTAGAAGGTCTCTGGGTGGGCGGACCCCATACGAAATGCTCTTTGGTATCAAGATGTATGTACCTGACCTTGATGGGCCGGACTACAAGGCCCAGGCCGGGGCCTTTGACGTAGATGAACATTGCAATGTTTTACAGAATCTACAAAAGACCAGAGACAGTCTTGCAAAGGAACATTTGCCCTCCACATCGGATGATGCGTTGCAGATCCCGGTAGTTGGCTGGCTACCCCAAGTTGGAGAACTGGTTCGAGAGAAGATCGATAACAAAAAAGAGTTTGGTCCCTCATATCGAGCACCAGTCTGAGTACTTGGAGTGAAGGGCACAAGAACAGTCATTTTACCACCACTTCCAGGTCGTAAGGAAAACAGATTTATTTCTATTGACAATGTCAAGACACACAGGGTGGCCGATTCTTCATAGTATGACACCGGCTGTATCCTGTCCTTCCATGGTGAGGCACTCTGTGCTGGCTATTACATCTGGTGCAGAACAGGAGGTGTCAGTTGAGATGCCTGCCCTATCCAGTCCTTTATTAAATACTATTCCTGATACTAACATTGATGAGCTAACCTACACTTATCCTGCTGATTTATCGATGCCTGATTTGCAGACCCGTTTGGCAGGCCAGTCCAGATTCTCTTTTGACTCTGTTTCGGAAACATCAAAAAAAAACACAAACATTGCAAGATATGCCACGTTGTTCAAAAAACATTTTTTAATTCCGCCTTGGACATACATTTGGTTGATCCTATTTTCATTCTATCTTTTTATGTCAATTGGTTTTGTGTTTTATTTTTTCCGCCTGATCGATGGTCACTACGTTAAAGAAAGAACAGGAATTCGGTACCTTAATGGAACATTGAACCCTCTCTCCTCTTCACATTCTGCGCTCAGACAGAAACGAAACTTAAAAGCAGTTAACATTACAGCATGGCCTGTCCTTGACGGGATTGTGTGGGATGCGGTTAGGTTTCAGATACATGGGCCTACTGAAGTGATTAATGTTCCAAATGTGCTTAGAGTAAACATGGGAGATGGGCAGGGAAAGAATCAGTTCCAGTGCATTATGGTCACTATCCATTCTTTCAGTGACTTGGAAGTCGACTATTGTTGGCCACATAAATAATTTAATCATTATGTAGTCCAGTCTAGATTCACTGCCAGTTTTGTTATAAGTATGAAGGCTGGGTATATCTGATCTACAGCGGCCATTGCAGGCCCTTAGACCTAAATTGAGGGTAAGGGCAGTTATCTGCAGGGCCAGGGGGGTCCAAGCCCTCGGAGGTGGTGCCACCGTCTCTGGGATGAGCCAGCATGAGTCTTCCTCGTGGGAGGGACCATCACGCAGTCCAGGGAGGGGTTCATATTGGCAATTAAAATCCCCTCCTACCACGCATGCGAGTTCACCTGGGATGTCTTCTAGTAGCCCTGCTAACTCATCTACAGTACCTGATTCTTTGTGCATTGGTACTGGCCTTGAGTAGATATTAATAACTAGGAGCTTCGTGGAGTCAGGCCACTCAAGTAGAACAGCCAGTAGGTCGTCCGAGGCGGTTTCTAGATAAGAGGCCTGGCAACCTAGGTCCGTGGCTACCCATGTCGTGAGCCCCCCTGATGGCCTGCCCCTTCCCCCCCATTTGGCAGCTTTATAGAAGGAGGCGAAACCCGGGAAGGATATTTCCTCTCGCGCCCATGTCTCTTGAAACAGGAGTATGTTTTTAATTCGATTTGGTACCCAGAGCGAGGCTGTGGAGGGTCATGGAGGAGCTAAACGTCCCTGGGGATATCTTGGCAATCCTGATGAGACTCCACTGCAACAACTATGCCCGAGTAAGGTGTGGCAAAGGTGGCAAGCTAACCGAAAGGTTCCCCGTTCGCAGAGGAGTGAGACAGGGCTGCGTCCTCGCACCGACCCTGTTTTGCCTCTTTGTGAACGGGGTTGTTGACCACCTAAACAGGATTGCCAACACCGACGCTCCTAAGCTGACAGGCAGCAGGGTGCCAGCAATTATGTTTGCAGATGACACCCTGCTGCTGTCTAAATCCCCTATGGGAATCCAGCGCATCTTAGATGGCTTTCTGGAGTTTTGCTCCAAACGTGGATTGGAGATCAACCCACAAAAAACTAAATTTATTATATTAAATCCAAACCCCCATAACCGCGCACCACCCAGGCTAGGCACTGTCCAATTAGAACGTGTCCATAACATTGAATACTTGGGGATAACTTTAAATGAACATCTAACCTGGACGACTCACCAGACCAAAGTGACCATCAAACTGGCTCAGTTGGCGGGTGGCACGATGCGTCTGGCGAACAAATCTTCGTATCGTCCACTATCCCCAATTATCCATATCTACAAAACTCAGGCCCGGGCGGGTGTCATATATGGGGGTGAATTGTGGGGGCATTCCAAACTCCCAAAACTACAGACAATTGAAAACAAATTCCTGAGACAGGTTGTCGCTCTACCCCAGAGCACCCCCCTACTCCCCCTCAGATTAGACCTGGGAATTCGATCTATAACAGAAGAGTTGGGAATCAAACCGCTAACCTTTTGGAGACGCCTGTGGTCTAGCCCAGACCTTATAAGCTACAGAGAGGAATTACAGGAATTTCTAGAGCTGAGGAACGCCAAACGAATTCCGTGGTTGACCTACGTCAGGACAATGCTTGAGGAGATAGGGTTCCCGGAACTATGGACGGATCCCTTAAACTCTTGTGCAAAGACTCCAAAGAAAGTACTTGTGAGAGCCTATTATGAACTGATGCTGACAAAAGCCATTGATGTCACGAGAGAAGGATCCTTGACACATTCGTTCCTCAAAGTGAAAGACTCTTACTATCTTGAAAGTGTCCTTGATTCAATCTCCCCAACACTAACGAGAAAACTATTCCTACAGTGGAGGTATGGATGCCTCCCTCTAGCTTCATTCACAGCGTCATGGCAATTACGATCCACCACAGAACTATGCCCAGTGTGTGCTCACCAGAAAGAAGACGATGTCCATGCCGTCTTCTTCTGTAGGGGCTATGAGAAGAGTAGAAGATACTGGCTAGTCCCACTACTTAAGAACATGGGCTTCAGAAATTTCCAACCTGCCTATAGAATTTTAAAGTCAGACCTCTCTCCCATTGTGGTTTACGCCCTCTCTAAATTCTTGACTTCTATGTGGTTCACCCGGAATCGAGCGCTCAAAAGACTTATATAATAGCACCCCTGAAAATTGTATTACTTTTATTGCACCTATGTCCCCTCTTTCTTAAAATGTTCTTAATCCCTGGATCACATTATGTTTAATCTCTTTTACTGTGTACAAATACTATGCATCTTTTATGATCTGTGATCGAAATAAAGGTTTTTGAAATGAAAAAATGAATTAAACAAAATGTACGTTCTGATGATTGGGATATTCAGGCCGTAGAAGCATTATTCTCTGATTTAAAGTATTATGCTGCCTTCGATGCTGAGGATCTGTATACTGATTCTATTAATTATGGTGATTTGTTTTGTTTTCAACACTATGGTAATCATTTTTTACATAAGACAAATTCCAGGAGGGTTGCTGTGAATTATACACAATGGGAACATTGCCCTGCTCCATTCAGTGGCAGTTCCAATACATTTCTGAAAAAATATACATATTTTACAGACTTTGATCAGTCTAATCCCAAGTCATTTTATTTTAAAATGACACAAAAGCCCATTTCCAAAGTTAGACTTACCGATACAAAATTGCTGTATTCGAAGTCCTTTTTAGACAGGTTGGCTGTAGATGGCTACGAGTTCTGGAAAGGAACAATTGACCTTAAATCGGTTTGGGGTACCAAAGATTGGCAGGTACAAGGCACGGAGGCTTTGCACCGTGCATGTCTCATCCCGAATCACATGTTGTTTTTAAATTCTACCATTTTCCAGACAACAAGCTTTGGATTGGCTACTTCTAAAAAATTAAATACACCAACCATCCCAGATTTAAATGAATATACTGGTTGGGGTAATTTCACTGATTCCTCCATTCAAGAGTTGCAAACTCTTTTGCACAATTCATCCTTTGACATTTCCAGTTTGGATTCCAAGGGTTGGCTGGTATGGCAAAAAAGTGCTGATTCTTGCCAGCGCCGTTTTATGGGTTTGGCTGAGGGATTCACAAAACTCAGGCCCGATCCACGTTTTGAGGGAGACTATTCTGTCACGACTTATTCTGTGGGTAAGCTGTGTCAAAATTGGTTACAACATTCTACTTTAGCTGCAGTTAAACTACATTTGTCTCAATTACATGATAATGTGGATTTAAACGATTTTATAAAAGGCCCTGCTAAAGGTAGATCTAAGCGATTCCTGTATGCAATTTACAATGAAATTTGGAAGGTTAACCAGGTTGAGGCTGCTAAACGCCTAAGGGCTATTGATCAAGC
Source organism: Lissotriton vulgaris (assembly GCF_964263255.1). Classification (NCBI taxonomy): domain Eukaryota; kingdom Metazoa; phylum Chordata; class Amphibia; order Caudata; family Salamandridae; genus Lissotriton; species Lissotriton vulgaris. The sequence goes on from NC_141690.1 coordinate 134,832,045, forward strand.
TAATTTGGAAAAAGTGCTTGCAGTGGTTGATAACAGCATTAACACGCTTTCTTCCCGAATTTACACTTTAAATAATATTGTGTCTTCTGTTGTCGACATAGTACATGATGAAGTGTCCGTGTTGTATCATGGTCAAAATCAATTGCGTTCTGTGATGCAGTTTGCATGGACACTGCAGACTCTTAAGTCTGGTTGAGTGCCATGGACTTTTTTAAACATCTCATCATTATTTGCCCCTTTTAATTTGACTGAAAAACAGCGCATGTTGTCAATGAGAGATGCTACATTTTCTATGTTACATATTGAAAAATTAGAATCCCTGCCGTTTTCGGTGGCTGAAGTAACTGCAGCAACATGGCTTATTCATGGTGTTATAACGTTACCTTTTGCTTTGTATAAATTTACAAATTGTATGAAATATATTGCCATTGGTCGATATGAACCATTAGGCAGCGCTTTCCTACATGAGACATGGTCTTTACCATACACTTACAGGTGCCTTAAAGATGGGAATGAAGTAAATCTGAATGGTGAAGAATGTACACAGTCCCCTGACCGCTCACTTATTTGCAGACACATCCAGTTGCATGGTTCTTGTAATCAGGACAAACCTAATTTGGCCTGTGTTTTGAAAGGGACCCCAGTTCCTGCAATAGTTCCCACGTTCACGTTGTTGTCCAACGGTAGTTATTTACTTTTAAATAACGAGTTTTGTTGTGGGCTAGAGCCTGGAATAGGATATGTGGTTACCGTGTCTGAAAGGGTCGTTTGCTGCAAGAATGTGTTGTATCCACCCACGCATGGGAATGCAGAAGTTTTAATTTGGCCGAGAATACCAACCTTGAGAGCTGAATTCAATGGTTTAGGCCGTATAAGAGCCCTTTTGTCTCAAAAACAGGTGGCCCTGAGCTCTGCCCGTGAAACTTATGTCCTTCACATAGCAAACACACGCACAGAAGTACAAGCTCTTTTAAGTACTGATTTGCCGTTTCATTTTTGCGAGCTGGTTCATCAGATCTTTAATGCCTCCTCCACATCCAACCTCGCTCATTTTTTTAAAATGGTTAGCAGTGGTCTTGTGACTACATTTGAAAAAGTATTTGGTATAATCCCTGCGTTCTTCCATTCTATATTCGCTAGTCTGTTTGGCGGATTTCCTGTTTTGCTGGCTTTGGCTGCAGGCGTTCTGGTGATATTTTATTTCATATAACATGGATGTCCATCCTGCGCTAGGAAACGCACAGCACCTACTGATGCAGTTTCGCAACCGGATGCTTGATTATTATGGATCCCTGCCGCTTGCGACTTTAAGCACGGCTTTTGGATTATCTTTCAGATTTTCCTATTTCACCTGTGTCCAGCCTGTGTTTCATTGCCTGAGCTGTGATTTCGACTGGGCCATTGATTTGTGTCTCTGTTTACCGACTTCTCCTGACGTCAATTTTGATCAGCTGATGTCCCCCGTAGTGGCTCATGAGTTGGTCTGTTCTGGCGAAAGGGTTATGGCTATGGCAGCGATGCATGGACTAATGGGTCAGTGGGACATCTTCGCAGCAGCGCATGACTTTCTGGCACAAAGCGTTCTCGAGAACCCGCTGAGTTGTCCTCTGATGATGCTAGAGGATTCAGTACTGGAGGAGCACGTATGTTCTTTCCCATTGCTTAATTGGATGGCTGAACTGTTTTCGGATGATGACAGTGATTTCATGTTGGAAGCGGTTGCTACATATTTTGCATATTCATTCAACGAGGGATGACTTTGAATACTTCCATCTATATGGCACGTGACTTTTTAGTAATTCTGAATGGTGCCACTTTCAATACGAACATTCGATTTTTTCATATGTTCAAGGCCTGTTTATTATATTTAGGCCTCAAGTTCGACTTTTTATATTTTGTGTGGCCACTATAGGCATTCATACATAGTTTTTGTATTTTTTAAATTTTACATACATTACATACATTTAGCTTGGCTCAATATCATTGAACTCTGCTTTCAAGTCTTGCCTCTCATAGAGTATTGGCTTATATATTTGTCTTTTGACCGTCCTCGGACCATTGGGGGGGTGTCATATGGTTATTACGTTTCCATAGGTTGTGTTAAGTTAGCATGTGCTTGTTAAAAGTTTAAACGCCATCTTTTCTTTCTGCTTCGGTTTGCACACGACACCTAATTGTTATTACAGCTTTTAACCTAGAAGAAAGATTTGATTTACTTCAGAATAATATATTATTACACTGATATCAGTCGTGCCTGGAACATTTGGAACAACTGTCTGCACACTGAGAGCTGCAAACTCTAACACAAGGTTATTGTAGGTCTGATCCTCACACTACGTTAGTCATAACACAAATAATGTTTGTGCCAACTTTGGGCTTTACGTGAGTTCAAGATACAGTTACAGGAAATTCTAAACACACTTGATGCTGGACATGCTGAGAGCTGGTAGCTGTTGATGTGATCTCCTACTACTGAGAATTTGAGGTATGGGTTCGCCCAGCTAAAGCCCAAATGAGACCTTCTTAGATATAATATAATATGCTAATTAGGGTGCGCGAAATATAGGTGATACAGAATTCTATAGATTTTGCATCATAATATGTTATCACAGTTTGCTTACTATGGATTAGTGACTATGCTGCTGACTTTGTTTTTTATAATATGTATGTTGGTATTATACAAGATACTGCGTTTGAGAATGTTGCATTGAAAAAATAAACATTTCAAACTTGCACGTGTTCTCATTGCCTCCCAGTTTCGGTTTGGAATGATAATATAACGAAAGAGTGTTCATGTGTTCCACGATACCTGAGGTATTCTAAGTTCATGTTCTGGATTGTCTAAGACATCGGGAAGTATTTACTGCCGATGAGATACTGTAGCTAGCCTGGTAAGGGGATTTCTGAAACATAGGTGAGTTTTGGGTCACCCTGACTCACCCAGGTTCTAGGTCTCTGAGCACAGTTCTGTGAGAGAACGGAAACCCTGCGACAAAGGAGTGAGCCCTCAAGCTTTCTGGAGACTGTTTCTTCAACAACGTGTAGTAGATTTTAATGCAGAGTGCAATCCATCTAGAGATGGTCTTCTTGTGCACAGACTTTCCCTTCTTTACTCTAGTGAATCCAATGAAAAGCTGATCATCCAGTAGGTGCTACTTGGTACAATCGAGATAAACACTAAGGCCCTCTTTGGATCAAATGATGGAGCCTCTCTTCCTCTTCAAAGGAGGTGAGCAAAGAACGTCAAAAGGTTGATCGTCTGACTGACATGAAATCGGGTCACCATCTTAGGTTGAAAGGACGTACGCATTCGGAGAACCAGTTTGTTCTGTGGAAGGTAGTATTTGGTAGGTGAGCAGAGAGGAGCCGAACCTTGCTCACCCTCCGAGCTGATCTTCAGGCCACCAACCAGACAGTGGGACTTCAGATCTCACTGCAGAGCCTGCATCTGCCACCTGTTGTGCTTCACCCGTGAGTCTTAGAGTCAGTCTCACTGAGATCCAGGAATGAGGCTGAAACATCGGGATCATATCCCGAATGTCATGGACTATCCGTACCGTTGGGTAGGCATGCAACGTCCCCATATCCAGAATATCTTAGATGAAAGGGAGCATTTCAAAAGGAGTCAGTTGTTACTTCAGCATGTTGATAGTGAACCCCAATGAATGTAGAAGGTTCACTGTTGTCTGAAGGTAAATGACAACTGCCTGGCGCGAGCACGCTTTATGAGCCTGTCATCAAGGTAGGGGAAGACTGGGACCTCTGAAGATGAGCAGCAAAGGTCGCCATCACTTTCTTGAACACCTGGGGTGCACTGGTGAGGCCAAAGTGGAGCACAGCAAATTGGTAATGCTCCACCCCACCGTGAACAGTAGGTTACGACTGTGGACCCCAAGACAGGGATGTGAAAGTAAGCGTCTTGCAGGTCCAACCTTACAGTCTTGAGGGTCTAGGGCAGACATGACCTGGGCAAGGGAGAGCATTCTAAACATATCTCTTCTCAGGAAGGTGTTGAGAGAGAGAAGGTCTAGAATGGGAGGGAGGCATCCGTCCTTTTTCAGCACCAGAATGTAACAGAAGTAATCATGACTTACGTTTGGTATCAGCACGCTCTGTATGGCTCCTGACCCTGCATTTCCTGGTGTAACCTATATAGATGGTCCCCTGACAGCCCCTGTATGGTCAGTGGCCTGAGTCGTGATAAATAGGTGGGCATAAACGCAAAATGATCTCCAAAACCCACCTTCTCGAATTGGACTTCTCTCAATCTGTTAATAAGTGCCGGACCCTGCCCCCTACTGGATGTTGGTACACTGAAGCAGGTGCACTAAAGAGGTTCGGATGGGGTGGCAGTGGGTTGGGGGTTGGTATAGTGTGCTTGCTGACCACAAGCCCTTTGCAAACAAGCCCTTTGCAAACATCTGCCACAGCCATGAAAGAGCTGCTGCCCTTGTGGATACTGCTGATATTGGCAGGTCTGAAACCCCCCACAATGGAAGGGGTGAAAGAAAGGGTGTGGTTGATGTGGAGCAGTGGACAATTCAGGGGTGTGAGCCATGACCCTACTTTCCTTAAAGCGCTCCAGCACTGCATCCGCCTTGTTGTCAAATAGGCAAGAGCCATCGAAGGGCATGTCCATGAAGTTCACCTGGACAACCCTCTAAAACTTTGTTGACTGCAATTGAGTGTGGCACCTAATGGTCACAATGTAATCCATTGCTGTGCTGGGGGAGTCCGTGTTGTCCAATTTAAATCGGATAGTGAATTTTGCTGTTTCCCAAGACATAAAGCATGGCTTGTGTAAGTATCGGATGAGCCACTGAGCCACAGAGCTGTGCCACTGAGTCCCACAGAGTGTGGCAATATCTACCCAAAAGGTAAGCAATATTGACGGACTACAAGTTTAGGCTGGTGAATAACAGGATCTTCTTACCAAAGGTCTCTAACCTGTTGGATTCCCTATCTGGAGGGATAGTAGGGGAGGCACTTGGGTTGACTCTGACTGTCAAAGCTTGTCCTTCACAATTCTCGGCGTGGGGTGCTACATGAGGAACGTGGGGTCCATGGTGCAGGACGGTGACAACGTGCAACCTGATGGTTGACTGGGATCCCAGAACAAGGCTTTGACCAGGCCCCTTAGGAGGACATCTGTGAGGGCTTTGTTAAAAGGAAGCAGGGGCTCTGAACTGAGTGTCCTGGCTGTAGAACCTCAGCTAAGACATTAGTCTTAACTTCCCTTGTTGGGAGCAGGAGATCTAGGACCTTATATGCCCTCGTCATGCCCATTGTGAAAGACACACTCTCTTCAGTGGCAAGGCCAGGTGGGAACACTAAACCAGAGTCTGGCGAGGCGTTTAGCCCACTGGCTTCACCCAACTCATCATTCCAGTCTCCTCCTTGAAGGATTGGGTGATGTCATCAGCAGGATCAAAAGCCTTGTATTCAGTGTCCTCCACGAGCTCACCAAATGACAGAGGCACTGTGTCTGAGCCCAAAGGCTATCTTGGCTGAAGAAGTGCCAGTCTCAACCTTGGATGGGGCCGATGCGGCTCCTTCTCAGAGTCGGAAAGGACAATAGGTCACCCTTGTTGTGTGGTGTCAAAAATATCATCGATGCCGTTGGTAGACTGAGAACCTCGGAGATGGAATGGGGCTCAGAGTGAAGCTAAACAGCGCTTTGCCTTCTTCTGTTTGAACTTACCCAACGACGACTGCAGCTTAGAGGCTGAACGGTTGTGTGAGCAGCTTTGTGTGTGGTCCCAACATTATCTGCAGGGCTGAGACCTTTCCCATGAGTTGGAGTGACTTAGGGACGTCTGTTGCTGCCGTGAGGAGCATCAGCAACTTTTCCCAAATTGGCTTTAGGGGCATGAAAAGGCAGTACAACAGGACTTGCAGTCGGGCCGACCTCAAGCACCAAAGCCTGCTAAGGGTCAAACGCAAGCAACAAGTGATAGGAGGAACAGCTGCATATAGTAGTGTTACCAAATTGTAAAGTAGTGTTTTTTAAAGAGGTGTGTCTCAACTCTTTCTTAAATTAGAGCAGTGTTGGGGTCATTGTTATGAATATGGGGATGTTGTTCCAGGTTCTGGGCATGTAGATAGAAAATGTCTGCTCCCTTTTTTTCATTTTTACACTTCTTAGTGTACATTATGAGGGAGGTCTGGCAGTGGTTGTGCTTGTCTGCAAGGAAAGTGGGGATGATGACTTTATAAATAATGCAGCTTGGTATGAAGATGGTCCTGCTTGGCTGGCATAGAGAGAGATAACTTCCGGACCCAGATGAGACATGCTGTGGCCTGTAGGATGGCATTAATGGATACCAGTGTGTTGTCTTTTAGGCCATGGAGTGGGGCGTTGTGCCATTCAAATGGAAGAGAATGAGGGCCTATAGAGCAGGTCTGGAGTTGCTTTCTGGAAGAAATGTTTTCCCTTTCTTTACCTGATGTGATTAGATGTCTGCATGCTGTGCAGTGGGACTTCACTATCATAAGGTCATCAAGATTTCTGCTTTCCTTCTATTTGTTTGGGACATTTATTGCGTCTGGTGGGTTCATCACTTATTTTGGCCAAAGTATACAACTGCAGTGATTTACATTATGTACTTTATGTCTATAAAGAATTAAATTGCAGCTTTTTATTGATATGTGGTACAAGGACCAGAGTTGTTTTTTGTATATTTGTACCTGAGGCTAAAATCCCAATCCAAGGTTAGTTATCAACTAACTGGATTCTTTCATATACTTGTGTATCCCCAGCTGGCAGATCAAAGATTCAGGAAGAAATACGGTCCATTCCAGAACAGGTTTAACTGCTGCTGAAAGAATATGTCTGGCTAGTAAATTTCAAAGATTTATAGCAGCAAGTCCTTATTAATAAAGTCAAGGTTGTTTCTAGCCTGAACAGTAGATGTAGAATAGTATTATGTTTCCAGTCCATCCAAGGAGGGAACTTTAGGGTTTGAGAGGGAATGGGAGGCCTGAGGGGCCATGGAGGAACACAAAAGTTCTAATGTGAGCATGTGTCAGAGATCTCAACTTCCTGAAAAGCTCACAGCATACTGACTGTGGATAGTCAATAGGATGGCCTCTTTTAGTGTCAAATATAGGTAGAAGGATGAGATGGCAATACCGGATTGGGGATGAGTTCCATCCATGACAGACTTATCCACATTTCTTCCCAAGCTATTAAGCAGACATGATAATTTATGTTCTAAGACCTTAACAGATGCTTCAAAGAGGCTTGGAAGTGCATACATAGGACAAGCCTTTCTTCATAACCCTTTCCAAGAGAGCAAGTGGTCCCACTCTGGTATCTCAGACTTTCAACTATACTCTTTACAGGACTAGTAAAGAGACTGATGATTTTACCCTGGGGCCACTGCCGAGTGGAACTGTAGTGTCCATGGGGTAGCCCTGCAAAACTGACTCCTGAAGAGAGTTCATGCTGCTGCTCAATGCCAAACAAGAAGAGGATGTAGGCCTCGGTGGCTGGAGAGTGCTAACACTGAGTGTGGGCTGCTCCTGATGACTTGTAGGCTCTAGATGTGAGTTTGAGTCACCCCAGATAAGGAGACTACAAGGGATGGGCAGGAAGACACACCCAGAATCCTTGCGGAGCTGCTGTTGCCAGGAGGAAGAAATAATGCCTAGGATGCTGTGAGTGGCTAAAGACTACCTCCAAAAGCTTGGGACTGAGGAAGCGACAATCGCTTGCCCTAGATGTGGTGAGCCTCCTTTGTGTTGGCGATATGCAAATACCATTCCCTCATTGCAAAGCTCCAAAGCCAAGTGGTGGTAGAGATATTGATGCCTGAAGCCCAACTTTCCGAGAGCCTTTGTGAGGCTGATCAAGTTCCCTGTGGAACTATGGTTGACCTGGGCCCTGAAAAAGGTGAAGGCAATGAGCAAGCTACACTTTCATCTACCGACCTCCCCTTCTCTTCCAGAGGGTAACTAGTCACAATATCGAGAAAAAAAATATCGACTGGACAGAATATCGAGTTTTTTATATAGAATGGACAGAATATGGAATTGAAAAAATATAGTGGTGCAGAATATATATCGAAATTCAGGTAAGAAATTTAGATTTTCATAATATTGAAGTTAGTAATATCGACAGTCATAATATAGTTGTTAAAAATATCGAATTTTTTAATAGTGTATTAAGTGGTAGTATATGTGTTAAAAGTATGTATTATTTTTGTAATGTATGTTTGAATTTTTTTAAAGTAATGAATTTTATGTTATTTAATTTTTGCGTAATGTAATTCCGTAGTGGGTTGTGGGTTTATAGGGGAATAGGGTGGGAAGTAATTTAATTATAGTAAATAAAATATTAACTTTTAGGAATTATTAATTATTTTTCATTTAATTTGGAGTTTTAGTCCTGTAGCGGGTTGTGGGTTTATAGGGGAATAGGGTGGGAAGTAATTTAATTTTAATTAAGCAATTATTCATTTTTATTTATTGGTATTAATAATTAATTTATTGTTAATTAATTATTAATTGGTAATTGGTTTGTATTAATTGATTAATTGATAATATATTAATGTATTATTCGGAGTGGGTTGTGGGTTTATAGGGGAATAGGGTGCGTAAATTATTTTTGGGTATTGATAATTAATTTACTGTTAATTATTAATTGGTATTTTGTGTATTACTTATTACTTTTTGGTATTGAAAATGTATTTGTTGTTAATTAATTATTAATAGGCAATACATTTTTAATAAATAATATGTATTGGTATTTACAATGAATTAATTATTAAATATGTTGTAATTGGTAATTCATTTTTTATTCGTATTGATAATTAATTTATTTTTATTTAAATATTAAATCATTACTTTTCCTACTGTTGCACTCACTGGATTGGGGATAGTAATTTTTACCCCTACACTATCCAACACTTTCCCTACTGTTGCACTCACTGGGGTGGGAATAGTATTTTTTTATCCCTATGCTATCCAACACTTTCCCTACTTTTGCACTCTCTGGAGTGGGAATAGTAATTTTTACCCCTATGCTATCCAACACTTTCCCTACTGTTGCACTCACTGGAGTGGGAATAGTAATTTTACCCCTACGCTATCCAACACTTTTCCTACTGTTGCACTGACTGGAGTAGGAATAGTAATTTTTACCCTTCCACTATCCAACGCTTTCTATAATGTTGCACTCAATGGAGTGGGAATAGTAATTTTTACCCTCCCGCTATCCAACACTTTTCCTACTGTTGCACTCACTGGAGTGGGAATAGTCATTTTTACCCTCCCGCTATCCAACGCTTTGCCTACTGTTGCACTCACTGGAGTGGGAATAGTAACTTTTACCCTCCTGCTATCCTACGCTAAAAATAATGAATATTTCTATTAATATTAAGTTAATATATATATGTATTAAAAAATAAAAATACATGTCTTTTTTACTTACATTAATTATTTATACATTTTAAGGTGATTTAAGTATTTGTAAGTATGTTTTAGATAATTATATTTATTATTTCATTAATTTTACATTACTTTTAAGACATTTTAAAAATTCGGTATTTTAACAAACTTTTTCTTTTACAACGATATTTTGGATTCAATATTTTTTACCTGCTTATAGATAGGAATTCGATATTCTGGTAGTCGATATTTTGTCACCGATATGTTTGTAGGTCGATATTTAGCTCCTCGATATTCTGTCAGTGATTCCTTCCAGAGTTCCGAAAGTCCCAGAAGACCTTGCTATTCGGCTAATCGAATGGACCCAGCCAGCATTTGGATACCCTCACGGGTGACAAGTAGTGCTCTACGAATCTTCTGATTGATTAAAAGTTAATTAAGACCCCCAGATTTTTTCCAACTTTTACTGGAGCAGGGACCAGACCGATTGAGGTAGACCATACAGAGGGTTGCCAGTTTACCAGATGATTTTTAGGGTACTAGTATCTCCATCCTATCTGGGTTTAAGAACATTTCTAGCCATCCACTGTTAACCAAAAAGAAGACTATTTATAATAATCCACATTTGTAAAGCGCACAATCACCCGTAAGGGTCTCTAGGCGCTGGGGGCCGTCAGGAAGATTAAGCAGGCTATTGCCCAGAGTCATATGGTGCTGGGCTAATCTGTCACCTGTCCTGGGGATCGAACCGTGATCCCCAGATTCCGGAGTCAGTCACCCTGGCCGCGGCGCCACACCTCTCCCACTCTTATAAGGAGATCAGCGTTGCCCATGTGAGATTTGAGTTGAGACAGCAGTTGCTTTTTGTCAGTTTACAGGGAGGGTAAATAAAGGATGGTTTTGAGCAAGAAAAAAAAATGCTGCTGCACAATGTAAAGTAAGGATTCAAGCCACCTGATAGCTGGTTCTTGGAAACCAAGGTTTTTAGCTTAGTCTATTAGGATGGTAGGATCAATGGTAGAAGAGAGCGCAGAGAGGTTAAGTAAAACAAGTACACCAACCTCTCTGCCAAACCCAACATCATACAAGGGTCATTCAGAAACTGAAGTAACAGCTGACTCAGTACTGTAGCCGCATATAAAGCTCACTTGAAAGTGCAGTCATTTTTTGTCTTCCCCAAACATATTAAGCGGCTGTTAATCCAATTTCTCCATTACTTTTGTGATGTTGGGAAAGATTTAGCATAATCCTGCATTTCACTGAAAAGGGCCTTGGAAGTATTTAGACTCAAGACGGTGTGACTGCACTGAAAGAATATGCCACTAATACCCGTGTGCCAAACACATCCACAACTTTTCCCTGTTGGAAACCTAGTGGTGGGTTGAAGGCTGAGCTGTCCTGGTGAGGCCATCACCAACTGGAGAGCCCCAGGGCGATGGAAAACTTATATTTTCTCCTTTGGCACTCATGTCCCTGACAGATTGCTGCGTGAAGATGACACAGTGGCACTGAGTGCTTGATCCATGAGAAGGGACTTGTGGTTAGATGCTCATGTGCTGGGTAGAGAGGCAGAGCATGCGAGACAATTAAAGTGGATGCAAATGGTATTTCACTGGAACAGGTATCCAATTAAATTAAAAGCAGAAAGACAATAGTGAACTACCAAGTATTTTGGTTGTCAGACAATCACATAAGCATAACTGCAAGAGGGAGCAGTGTAGAGTGTGTCCCTCAATTAAAGACAATTTGTGGCTATCGTTATGAAGTTTGATGAGGCAATTGGATTATGCTGTCTCTCTTGTGTGAGGCCTGTTGTTAACAATGTCATTTTTGGGCAATGTTGGTTAGCCTCCTTGTGTAAAAGTTATATTTAAAAAGCCTTGTAAATATGGGCCCCTTTCACACATTACTCTGCATTAAAGGGGTGCTCCATGGGTGTTGCTGTGAGTGTTCCCACGTAACATCCATGGAACCTGAAAACATCCCCAGATTTACAAAGTGTTGTAAACCTGAGAATGCGTCAGAATCCTACGCCTCCCCAGGGGAGGCATAACAGTGGCACAACAAGGAGAAATGCTTTTATTTCTCCTCCTTTTTTGCTCTCTCTATGTGCGCTGCGTTCTACTGCACACATAGGAGCAAAACGCCATTAATTATTGTTTTTGTGCAGGATGGTGTCCCTTCCTGCACAACAACAATGACTCCTGCAACACAAGCACCCGTGCACCATAGCATTGCTGTTTATATGCCGGCACAGGGAGAAGGACAGGAATGGGCTGTATCTCATAGATGCAGCGCATTCCTGCCCTTTTATTTTGATGCACGGCTGCACAGCAGGAATTCTTGCTGTGCTGCCTTGAGTCAAAATATAGAAATGAGGCCCTGAGTTTGTAGCCCACAGCACCTTCCTAAGCTAGCCTTGTACCACTATGCCTCATTACCTCATTATCAAGAGTCAAATAGTAAAAGAGCTACATGATTTACAGTTTTAGGGACCACAGTATAGAAAGAATCTGGCCACCAAAGGAAAATTGTCTTCATTGATACAGTTGGGGTTTCAGTAAACTGGATTGCCCTGGAGCCACATGACCTATTCTCTCACACCAACCAACCAGGTTGAAGTAGAGTTGCCCCCTCAGAGGGGTCCCTGGGAAAGGCTGCTTTGTCTGGCTCACAGAATGCACGTTTGGGTATGGCAATTATGTGATACCAGATGGGCACAATACCAGATGCATGGTCTAGTGGAAAGCTGTTAGACCCGGCTTCCATGGCACCAGGGCACTCAGGGGTAACTGCGCTCCAATCGCATCAACTGGAGTGTTCCCTCACTGGTGTCCTGGGGCCTTAGTACTAAGGGACCCAAAACTGGATAACCAAGTACTCCTCTCCAGCACTTTACTCTCTCAGGGTAGCGAGACAGAGCAGTCCAAGGCTTACTCAAGGAGGTGAGGTGGAGTTAGACATTCAGAATACAGTGTAAACCGTACCACCAGCTGATAAACTCAATGTCCAGTCAGTGCTTTACTTTTTATAAAAGAAAAGTACTTTAATACACATAAGATAATTATACTACACATAAAACTAGGATAAACAGTGAAAACCAGAAGTCTCTACAACCCTCTGGGACAGAGTTCTGACCCCAAACAGTATTATAGCGCCTAGACGACAAGCACTATAAAAACACAGTTAACATGAAAACACACAGTAAGCATTGCATATTACAGATCATGTTACACAGGGCTGCTCTCATTCACTAGAGCCTTGATACCAATCTTTGGATTGAAAGGTTATAGTTTCAGCATATGATGTGAAGTCAAATGTTCTTGATCAGCCCCATAACCCCCCACCCAAAACAACAGAAGTGCCCTCCCATTGTGAGTGAGGACACCGCTCTAGTGGTGTCAGGGATCTGATCATAGGTGCCTGATATCTTGGCACAGTTTACTGGAGTCACACTAGTCCAGTAGCCACTGGCTAGCTGTAGGACAGTAGTGGCTGGGCAGAGTGCCAGTTCACCCTGATACCCTCAGAGATCACAAAAAGAAAGGTGGGGGCCTGCTTCACTGATCTCTATTCCCAGTTACTGCTTGTACAGGCTCCCACAGCGCCTGGGAGGAGCCTAGATGGGATTTGATCTCACCTTCAAAGACTAGAATCAAGCTTCCTCCTCTCTGGCTCTCGTCATGTGCTGCAAGCTTCTTTCCACCAGCTTTTCTTGATGTGCCGCAAGCTTCTTTCCACACCTTGGGTGATGTGCCGCAAGCTTCCTTTCCACACCATGGGCAGCTGTCTGTAATTTCCTTGGTCCAAAGCGCAGGCTCCCCCAAGCCTCACAAAACAGCTGGTCCTTAATGTTGCTGATGCCTTCCTTCCAGACCGCAGTGAACAGAGTCTTATCTCCTACCTTCACACCGCGGAGTCGCGGCTGGCTACCGTCAGAGGGCTCTGGTGTGGATGCCTCGTCAGTCATAGACCAGTCTTGAACAACAGCTGACCACTCAGGCCAAACTTTTATCACCTCTGATTGATAGGCTCATCCAATCAGAGGGTCTGCTACTTTTGCATCCTGAAAACACCTCCAATTACAAACCATTCACTGCGTGTTCAATGCATTGGTAAAGCATGTACCAGGTCCCTTCCTGGTGTCAGGCTGTGCAACTCCCTAGAGAGGAATTTTAATTAACTCCAGCCCAGGAGGCCCTGACCAGTGGGGGAGGGTCCTCTCCACAAAGTTAGTGCAGCTAAACCCAGATAAGAGCAGAGTGTCTAGCCCAGCCCAGCAGGCCTTTCCAAGGAAATAGGGAGGGGCACGGGGGAGCTGGGATGTCCAGAAGAACAGCTCGCATTCCTCACACTGGCTCAAATCCCCATTCTTCCCCTATATACCCACAGGCTCTCAAACACACATCAGTCAGACAAAGGCAACAGGCCCACAGGCATGGCAAACTGCACAGACTTGGTCAGGAGGGTGCCTAGGGACTCACCCCTCCTGGATATAGATTTATTGCTGCCACCACTGTCAGTCTACCACAGCATTAATAGAGAGGGCAGTAGCCACTCTCTGAAAGGTAGGGGTGCACTAGGCATGCCCCCTCGACCTCAGAGCCAAGCTCTAGGGTCTCAATCCATGTAAACAGGAAGACCCTCAATGGACATGTATGATTGTCATGCTCACTGAGGTAAGGATCTAGAAACTATACAGTAGCTTTTGAGTGACTTGCCTGGAGATTAGCATAAGGCAGGGGAAGCACTCTCTCCAGAGACATGCAGGAGACTTCCCGTCCCAACAAAAGCCATATGTATGCCTCTAAGGCAGAACCTGCAATCAATAAAAACTGGGTAAGAAAGAAGATGCAGCTGTCCTTTTTCATTTGTGGGCATCTGTTATCTTCCTCCTATGCCTCACCATTTATATTAAAATGATTGCCATGATAAGCTATGACTAACGTTATTTACAATACAAGTCTGCTGAAGGTGGGAGACACGTTCCAACGCACAATAATTCTGCCTTCTGTTTCAAAAAACCATTCCAATGCAAACCACAACACCACAAACCATGACACCCTCAAAACCTAATCACATTGCCCAACACACTAGAAAACAGTCTATGGATATTTCTTGCAACATATGGTCCTTGCATTTCCATGCCAACCAAAGTACCAAGCGTTTGTCAATTGCAAATCTGCAATATACAAAAAGAAACACAACAACAACTATAATACCCTTTACATTCATGTAGAAAATAGGATTATCAGTAGGAGGGGGTATTCACCCTCTGCTAGTAATAATACAACAATCTCTAATAGGTCCAGTCAAATCTCAGTAAATGAATCCTTGCTCAACCCTTGGTAGCTTAGCAAATGACCAGTCAGGCTAATTTAGGAGACTGGTATGTGTAAAGCATTTAATACCAACAAAACAGTAAATAAATAAAAGATACAACACAATAAAAATCCAACAACATTTACAAAAATAGAGAATATTTTTATCTTCAAAACAACACTAAAACAACAAAAATTCAATGTAGGGAATCAGAGGTATGAATTTTTAACACCTTAGCTGCGTGTAAACATTTCTCCCCAGTGCTGCGCTGTCCATTAGAACTAGTGCTGAATGGACGTTCAATGGTCGTGCTCAGCACTGGGGAGGTAGCGCTGCTGACGACCATTGGCCGTCAGCAGCACTTAAGGGGTTAAAGATCAATTTAAAAAGTGTGCATTCTAGTGTCAAAAAGCTTAAATCGCCACTTGCAGTTATCTGGTCATGCTGGAATGGGAGAAAGTCAAACTATTTGGACAACTGTGATGGAGCACGGGATGGCGAGGCTGAGAGCCTGGTCCCGGTCAAAAGTTTACCCTCAGATGTAGTCCTTTTCTTGGAGCTTTTCTTTCAATGGTTAGCCCTGGGTTTCTCGGATCCAGAGTTTGATTCAACTTCGGTGGCCTGTTGGAGGACAATACATCGGTGAGCCTCTTCACGTCGACGATAAGGAGCGCCAGAGCTTTCAAAGCTTTCAGCCAGACAAACCAGCGGGGTCAGGCTGATTGCAGTTGCAGAACTGAAAAATAGTTTAACACATGAAATAAGCATTGTATTAGTGGTCCAATTAAGTCAGTAGTGTTCAAGGAAACAATAGAATTACCAAGGACATAGACCAATTCCTGCTTTTTCATAGCATATATATATATATATGAATCCAATAATTATGTATTGACAGATCCCCCAGCCTGTATTCCTTCTGCCACCCCTAGTCCCATCCTGGATACCTTGTCTATCCATGGGAGTTCCCCTTAGAACACAGAAGAGCTTCTGAAAGTGGCAAATGTGTGATCAGCTGACCGATGCCCATATTGAAATAGCTTTTACTTAATATGCATTGAAGAAAAGAAGTTAAATAGTTTGTATGTTATACATCATTTTCTTTTACCTGTTTCTGTCTCTAAACTTTTTTCCAAATCAGAGGTTACCTGTAATTCAATATATCATATTTTATAATGGTAGACAATGGAAAATTTGTAGCTAGTTATAAGAAAATATTGGGGACAAAGTAAAATTTTAGGACGACTGCGATGGAGCATGGCTTGGAAAGGCTGAGGGCTAGGTCCTGGTCAAACCTTTACCATCTGACTTTTCTTGGAGCTTTTTTCTTGATGGCGAGTTCTTGGGTTCCTCAGATCCAGACTTTGATTTGACTTCTGCTAGCTGCTGCAGCGCAATGCCACGGTGAGCCGTTGGAAGTCTTTGTCCTTCACATCGACGGCGAGGAGCTCCAGAGCTGGGTCGGGCCAATTTCTGAGTCGATGGCAGTAGCTTGACTCTCGATGTCGAGCCGGCTTCCTCCTGGAAATTTTCCACAAAACTTTGCAGAAAGTTTATTCCTCCACAGATCTTCTTTTTGGAAGGTTCCTTGGGAAAATTAAAGGGGCAACTAGCTCTGGCCAAGGGTTCAGAGACTTTGGTTTGCCTCTTGGAGGCTAGGACTCAATTTCCCACAATGCATCTGTGCAGTTCAGGAAAATCCAGTTGCAACTGGTAGGCTGGGATAGTCCTCTCTTTGACTTTTGCAGGTGACTTTTTCCTGCACCTTTGTACCTGTTGCTGATCAGGGAGTCCCTTCTTTTTTTTTTTCACAACCATTTTATTGATGAAGATGAGCATATGAAAAAGAGTGGCAGCCCACAATCAGGACTACACCACCAGACATTTCGATACAATCACAGCAGTGAACCAAGTGTCCAAGCAAGGAGATAATGTAATCAAGGATATCAGAAAACAGTTACCCCACCTTGATCTTATTCCGCTACCTACCTACCCAACTCCCCGATCCCACCCTGGAACCCACCCGAACCCCATGCATGTGTGCACTAACTGTATCGACGTAAGATTGTGACGTGGGTAATGTGTGTGGCCATGGGCTCTGCCAGCCAGTACGGGGCTAAAGATCTTCTTCTTGCTCCACTGGAGGGTCCAGTGTCAGACCTCTATAGTCTGCCCACCTCTTCCAAATCTTAAAGTGTTTGCGGGGGCATCCTCGCGCCTCAAATATAGGTCTCTCCAGGCCCATACAGAAGTCTATACCAGCCTTCCATGCAGTCAGGGGGGGGGGGGCTCACATTCTTCCACGCTCGGGCCAGGTCCCTTTTAGCCACCACCAGCCCCAGTAGGAGCAGGTGCCGCTTATAGATATTGCCACCAACCCCTTCCAGGACGTGCAACAGACCCGAGTCCCTTCTTTTTGAGTCAGACACAGTCCTTTCTTGGTGAAGCCTTGTGAGTGCAAGATATGCAGTCTTTCAGAGTGCAGGCGTTCTGTGGTGCAGTGTAAGTTCCGGCAGGGCAGTCCTGATGGCAGTGATCTGAAGAGCTTCTGCAACTCTGGCATATTTATTCGTCATTTTGAGCTTTTAGGAGAAGAGGATACCCTAACCAATGATAATGAAGCGCCTGCCCCTGCTATGAACACGTCCTGCATAGTCTGGCATATTTTTGACACATAATGCACAATTCTCTTCGAAAAAAGGGGAAAATCCTTCCTATGTGTGTGTGTCTGTGTAGCCCAATCCAGAGGTGTGGATAACAACTGCCTACAATCCCCTTCCAACCTCTTTTTTAATCTTATTAGAGGGTCTCCCATCTGGCTAGAGATCAGGGAAGTAGTGGTGGTCTGGGTCTTGTGACATTTGTTTTCTGTTGTGTCTCCTGTCTTTGAAGTCCAGCTTATTTACCCAGCCTCTTCCTGTCCCTGGCTTCTTCAGGAAGCAAATCTCCTTTCACCAAAAGGCTGTATTGTTGCAGGCCCTGGCCTCTTCACACCTACTAATGGAGCAGCTGGGATCAGGCTATTATAAAAGCTTGGCCAACCAGAAGAGGCTGCTACAGGGCTATTAAAGGGACCTTTTGGATAATATGTTCTAAAACTACTTTCCTGTAATACTTATAATAAATCTGACCATGGCAAGTTATTGGAGTTATTGTTACCTTTATTTTGATACTTTGATGACATGTTTAACTAGCTCCGATCAAAAGGTAGGCTTTTTTCTATTTAATAAAGCCTTCTAATGTTAGCCTATGGAGCTAGCAGCACTACAATAGGGAAAACATGACAAAGTTGTTTTTCCGTACTAGGGCATATAAAACATCTTTGATATTGTCCCTGATTTTTATAACAATGCACCTTACCAATGGGGTACCTAAGGCAGACCTTATGGGTGACTGACACGTAATATAAATGGTCGTTTTTGAACTTGGAAGTACTTTTAATCCCATAGTCGATTTTGGGCATAGTTTTATTTTAAAACCAACCTGCAAAGCAGGCCTGACTTTGAAATGACACCATACACAACAGCAGTGTACAATGAGGTGCCTTAAGTCCACTGGGGCCTCCCAACCTACATGCCCTGCCATATACTATGGACTTATAGGTAGGTTGTCTCTGAAAATGTATATTATACCAATGACCATTTATCTTAAGAGGACAGAGCACTGGCGCAGTGCCTGGTTAGCAGAGCTTAAGTTTCTTTCAGAGTCAGTAACCACCAGCATCAGTCAAAACATGGGCAGGGCAAGACTGGGAACAGAAACCCGCCCTGGAAAACTACTCAGCTGCTCCCCCCCACCCCCAGGTGAGGGGGAGTGCAGCCGAGTAGTTTGCGAGGGCCAGTTTCGGACGATTTTGTTACCGGGGGCCGATATTGCAGACCACCGGTAACAAAAACGGCCCCCCAGGGGCCCAAAACCGGCCCCCACCCTAGCGGCCTACCGGGGAAATGCCCGGTGCCCGCTATGGCCAGTCCGGCCCTGAGCATGGGGGTGATCAGAGCAAAAAAGATGACTTTCCTACAGTGCACCACAATTTCAATGTAAAAGCATGCAGTATTGGGATTGCTGGTTCATATCTTTAAGATGAATGTGTAATCATTTTGCTCCTCCCAAAACATTTACTCAAAAACTGTAAAAACCTTAAGAGTTATGTCCATAATTATATAGTGAAGAAGTTGCAGAACTGGAAATTGGTTTAACACATAATAGAAGTATTGTTCTAGTAGTCCAATGAAGCCAATAGTGTCTAAGAAAATCATTGCATTACCAAGGATTAGTTCAGTTCCTTCTTTTTCTTACTTGAGCATATATATGAATCCAATGATTATGTATTGACAAATCCCCCATCCTTTATTCCTTGCAGCAACCAAAGGTCACGTCCTGAATACATTGTCCTTTCACAGGATCTCCACTAAGGCACACAGCAAAGCTTCTGAAAGTGACAAATGTGTGATCCGCTGACCGATGACCAGATTGAAAATAATTTTTACTTAACATGCATTTAGGAATAGAAGTGATATAGAGTGTATGTTATATAGCATTTTCTTTTACCTGTTTGCGTCTCTAATATTTCTTTTCAAATAAGAGGTTTCTGTAAATAAATATATTATTTTTATAATGTAGACAATGGAAAATGTATAGCTAGTTATAAGAAAAAAACATCATTTTGTAGTAGTTCACCCTTCTACTATTTTATGTTTTGGCTTTCTGGCTTTCAAACTCTGTAGAACTGCTAAACAATGTACCAGCATGTGTGTTTTTCTGTAAAATGTACATTAAGCATCTAATAGGTATACTTAACTGTTCAGTAAATCCATGATAGGTTGACACAAGAGTGCGCCAGTGATATAGCAGTCACATGTAATATGTGGGCTGCAGTGTAGTATTAACCCACAACATATAGAACTGTGTATGGTTCCAGAATAACTATAGTGCTCTGTCTGAGTAGCAGTTTTTAAAACAACTGCAGTGGTAATAAAGTATGACAAGAAAAGTCCTTTGCCATGAAAAAATAGCCTCCTTTATATATTAGTTGAGTCACTCAGTTCAGTTTAAATTCTTTATTCCGAAAAATTGCCCAAAAAAGTAAATATCATCAATTTAAAAAAACTTGCAATAACACAAAATACAATGCATATGCATGCCTGCTTCAAAATCCAGTTATTACATCTTTTACAAGACTAATTACTATAGTATATGCAATTAAAAACGTTAAAAAGAAAAGAGAATATCATCATGGTAGACCATCTGATGCAAATACCAAAATGCCTCTTTTACAACATACATTTTCCTCATTATTACTGCCCACCGTATGATTATGAAGCTAATACCTGCACAGCAAATAGAGTGTGACTCTATGTGCTGTAAGAGCACCCAATAGTTTCTGCTCGTAAAATTGGCCCAAAAAATGGTATTCTTAGTAAGCTGTAGAGCTTGCAGAATAATATAAAATGTGCAGTAGACTGAGGCGACATATTTCACACAGACTAATCAGCAGAATAGAAAACTTAGGGACATCAATGCAGGCTTTTGCGATTCCTTAGTGCGATTATTAATGAATCGCAATTAAGGAATCGCAAAAGGCTATGCATGTAGGAATCGCTTACAAATTAGTGATTCCCAAACATTCCTTGTTTCTGACTCGCAAATTGCGAGTCGCAATTAAGGAATGGCTTCCCATTCATTCCTATGGCTTCCCATTCATTCCTATGGGAGTGAGCGTTTGAAATGTTTCAACACTCCAGCCATTATTTTATTTTGTGATGTTGCTATGTGCAACCTAATAGGCTAAGAGTATGCCCAGACCAGGTCACTTGCTTGATGCGCTGCTGGATTTAAGGTAGCCTGACTGATGAATGAATGAATGAAATGGCATTTGTAATGCGCAGCTATGCCCAATGGGCGTCAAGGCGCCTAAATCAAATAACTAGCTGTCAATAGTCAGAAACAGAGCTTACTGGTATGCTTCAATAAAAAGCCAAGTTTTCAATGACTTCCTGAAAAGGTCAAGAGATGGCAGTGACTTGATCTCCAGGGGGAGTGAGTTCCACATCTGGGGTGCCAGAATGGAAAAAGCTTTACTCCCCCATCTAGCCTTCTTGGCTCGAGGGATTACCAGTTGATTGAGCTCACTGGAGCGAAGGCATCTATTCGGGACATATCTAGTAAGTAGGGATCCAAGGGCATCAGCCGAACCTGCACTTAAAGCCTTATATGTTAGACAGAGAAGTTTGAACGTGATCCTTGAGGGAATGGGGAGCCAATGGAGATTCTTCCTCGCCAAGGTCATAGATGACAGCCAAGGCAGGGCAAGGGCGAAACGCGCTGCCGCATTTTGTATGACCTGCAAGCGCTGCAGAAGGCCCTTATTGGCCCCGGCGTAGAGTGAATTACAGTAATCGAGCCTTGAGCCAACAAGGGCGATCACCACCTGTTTCCGTGCCTGTGGGGAAAGATAATGGACAATCCTTTTCAGGGTCCTGATGACGCCCCAACAGGTAGCCACCGTTCTGTTGACCTGAAGCTCCATAGAGAGCTGGGTGTCAAAGACACCAAGGTTCCTGGCAGATTGTGTAGGTGTGGGGCAGATGCCTAAAGAAGGAGGCCACCACTCACCTGACCACATGCCCTGGTCTTTGCCAAAGACCAGGACCTCTGTCTTGTCCCCGTTCAACTTTAGGGATGCAGGGTGATACTGAGAAACGGGTCCAAGGATGCTTGTTTCCCGTCCAGGGAGGACCTGGTTTGGCAGTTTGGGCTGGGGTGTTTCCATGGGGATCAGAGTCAAGACTGATTTGCATATGGCTGGGCCCATCCTGGGTGACATGGTGAGCAAAGTAACAATGGATTAAACCCAGATCTGTGACTGGGGGTGAGTGTTTGAAAAGTTTCAACACTCCGTCCATCATTTCATTTTATTTTGTGATCTTAATCCTTGGTCAGATACAGAATCCAACCTTGCGCTGCAGGAGGATTTCAAGAATAAAAAATGTTTTATTATGGTCAAAGGTAAATACGAGTTAGCACATCAACTTCAGTGGCAAAGAAGACTTGGTGGCTATGAAATCCTGCTTTGTCGCACTGTAAGCTTTAAGCATCAATAGTGAAGGTTTCGGTGGGAGCTCATCAGCAATGCATTCAACTTTGAGAGGCACTCACCAGCCTCAGCTCCCAGCCATGCCCAATCCGACAATTGTGAGAATCAGAAAAAGAAACGTACATCCCATGGTAAACACGTTGATTGATCTGACCCACTTGGCCTACCAATCCAGACTGCCTTGTTGCTGGTTTGAAATCACACTTAGGTCTCAGTCAACCATGAGCAGTGATGTACAATTGGAGTTTTGTGATTTTGTGGACCGTTTTCTCTGCTTATAATCATTTTGTATGTGGTTCTGCATATTAACGTCTTTTTGTTGTGTTGGAAATTGTTTTGTGTTGTGTTTTGATCTATCATATTTCATAGTACAGTGGTACTGCTTTATCTTAGCTTATATTTTGATGGGGAATCCTCTGCTGCTTGTGCCCCAGCAGCCAGGAATTAGGCTTGGATTACTGTATTTTGATCTAAATAGAGTGCGTTTATTCAGTTGATAGGGCTGAATTACTCACAAATAAATATTCCACTTTCAGAAACGAGTTGTCATAGCCCACTCGGAATTAGCATGCAATAAAACAGGGGTCTGTGTAACTAACTAGCTTTGCAAGTACAAAGACAGTGCTGGAAGATGCAGCTGCCTTTGTGCAGTTCATAATGTATAAAAGGCATGACGTTTCAGAAATGGCTTTGGTTTCCTTCCACAGCTAGTTCTTAGGAGTCGTAAAGGGAAATGGGTGGGCAAGAGTTCTCCTCCCTCGTTGTCTCTCACAAGGGAATACATAAATGTTTTGCCACTACTCTTGCAGCCAGCAAAACAAGGAACACATCCTGGCTGCTAAGGGCAGGCTCTCACCATTCACAAAATGGAAGCTATCAATTTCAACCTTCTTCCACTGTGGGCTTGGGCAGTCTTGTGGCACTGGGCAGAGCACAGAGTCATCGGATTCCTGCAAGCTGCTCATCCAGTTTATTACACAAGCTGCTCATCCAGTTTATTACACAAGCTGCTCATCCAGTTTATTACACAAGCTGCTCATCCAGTTTATTATAGTAGGTACCATTCTGTGTCATTACACCTTTCTGGTGAGGGGTTCCCAATCCCAGGACACTGTAAAAGCTGGGATGATCCGCCGTCCATTACAGGGATTCTATTCTGCATTCACTAATCGACTGAAGGAGGCTCAGAGCAGTTTCTGCCCCATTAATCTCAATGAGGCAGACCCTGCACCCCTCATTGCACACAGCACTTTTCTTCTTCAGCTGATGAATACACCAGGCACAGGGAATTGGATCGGCCCTCTGCCAGCACTGAGCTGTACAAAATCAGTTCTGCACTCCGAAAAAACAGGTTTGTAGGACGACGGTTTCCAGTGGACCAAGATTTTCAGTACCCGCTGTTACCTGGATAAATTGCTTTTTCCAACACGGCACACATTCGGTCTGCAGCAAAAAGATAAAGACATCCAATTTCAAACACTAACCCGCTGTTTTTTAAACTCTTCAAATCACCAGAGATGAAGGGTAAACTGAAGCTAGTGAAATAACGCCATCTTTATTTGTTTGGAAGATGTGTCAGTCACAGGGAGGAAAAGAGAAAATAAATGTCACTCTCATCATTTATCACAGAAACAGAATGGACGTTAGATAGGATGTCCCTTTAGCTTTTTTAGGCACAAATTATGCTGCTGAACTCTTACCTGGACAGTACTTGGGGGCCTGTCAGTGTAGTCATTAAGACCGCGGAGTCCGTTTCATCGTTAGCAGCCTCATTCAGTGTAGCAGCCTCATTCAGTGTAGCAGCCTCATTCAGTGTAGCAGCCTCATTCAGTGTGCGCGGCGTTAATTGGTGAATCGCAATGCCAAGCAGTTTGTGCATAGAGAAGAAATTTCAGGGAGACTATTGTAAAATGTACCAGTGCTGAATTCTTGTAATATTTCTGACTCCCAATTTAACAAAAAAGCAGGTGTTTGCTTTACTGACGGATTTATTATGCATGTGACACAAATCATACAATATTATTGTACAATGTAAATGTTAAAGGATTGCCAGTGATAGTTTGGTAATATGAAATAAATTATAACATATTAGAATAACAAGGTTTCAAATTCAGTTTTCTGTAATGTAAGTTCATTTTTATTTATTGTAGATTAGTGGTCTGTTTGTGAGCCCTCTTCTGTATACTTACTCTATTGAAGCTTTTATATAGCACTTACTACCTACCCCATGTAGGGGAATGAGGTGCTTGCCTACATTGGCTGCATATTACACCATGTACGGTGTGAGGTTGGAAGGGTGTTGATTTCTTTGTGTTTATTGTTCCTCTGTGCGAAGTGTTTCGATGTTGTGCGTGGGGACCTCCGCGGTGCTTTATCATGTAATGGATCACAGCACTTACTCGTGTGATAGACGAAGAAGTCTGAGAGAAAGTTTATGGTTTTTAGTAAGCTGGCACCTTTGAGCTGGTCTGCAGGTCCCATATTGGTGTTTCATATGATCATATTATATCGAGCTGGTTACATAACTGAGTTGTCCAGTTTGAGATATTGTGTTTAAAGTTTATGGTCCTGCGCAGGCATAGGTTGGAGGGAAAAATGCCACCTTAGTTCAAATTGGAACTAACCCAGTATTCCTGTTACAAATTTAAAAAATAAAATCTTTGAGGTAGTTTAACTCAGACAAATTTTTATTCCAATTTTACTCAAAATTGTGTCCCTTAATGAACAAGCATTTACAATGCAATAGGTCTCGCAGCATTAAAGTTTGAGTTATTGGCATTGTGTATGACAATGCCAATAGTTATAACTTTCGTAAATGTGACACCTATTGCATTTGGACTGCAATATGTGTTGAGAGTGAGTGAGTGAGTGAGTGAGTCAGTGAGTGAGAATGAGTGGTGAGTGAGAATGAGTGGGCGAGTGAGAGAGTCAGTTAGTGAGTGAGAGAGAGTGGGTGAGTTGGTCAGTGAGTCTGGACAGTGAGTAAGTGAGTTAGTGAGTGGGAGAGTCAGTCAGTGAGAGTCTGGTAGTGACAGTGAGTGAGAGAGTGGGAGAGTCTGTCAGTGATAGTGAGAGAATCAGTGCGAGTGAGTGTCAGTGTGAGTGAGAGTCAGTGTGAGTGAGAGTCAGTGTGAGTGAGTCAGTGTGAGTGAGTCAGTGTGAGTGAGAGAGTTAGTGTAAGTGAGTCAGTGAGAGTGAGAGTTAGTGTAAGTAAGAGTGTCAGTGAGAGAGTGAGAGTTTGTGAGAGTGTTAGAGAGAGTGTGAGAGAGGGAGAGCCTGTGAGAGTGTGATAGTTAGTCACTACCTAATTGAAGTTCTGGGATGGAAGTGTCCTGCCCTGGCCTGTTTTTTCACAGTTGGATTCCACATGCAGATAGTCATACAAGAAAGAGAACACAAGGAACACAAAATTCAAAGTTGCATTAATCTTACCGCCGAGTCTATCGAACGTCCGGGTGTCTGAAAACCTGAAGAATGCATCTGTGCCCTAAAATAAACTGGCCGCCGAAAACATACCCACACTCACCACCTACCTCTCAGCCTTCCTTGTAAAGCAACATAGGATATGTTATGTATTTGTAAAACCCAAGCTTCTGTAGGAATAGAGGAACACTTGGTGAACTAGATAAAAAGTACTTACTAGGCCGCAGATCAAAGTTGGCGCATTGTTATTAGTGCACTCCACGTGACGTTCCTGGGAACAGATCTATCATTTATAATGTAAGTCCGCTGCGTTCTTGGTCATTTTATTAATCAAAATGTACATCTGTATGGCTACAAATAATATGGTCACTATTCTATACACACCCCCGCAGTCACTGCATTACTTTAAACTTATTATGTGACATCCCTCGGGTGAGATTGTGTGTGAAGTAGACACACGGCAATGCACCATTATTGAAGACACAAGTACACTGCCGGTCGCTTTAAAGCTATGTTGGCACCATGCACGTCGGTACACGGAAACGACAGGACACGTAAACAACAAAAACAGAAGACGGAAAAAATCCACGGACGGAATACACGGAGGACAGAGAAATCAGCAGCAGCATCCTAAATGCCCCCGGAAGTCCGCCGCGGCCGCCCCGGAAGTCAGGCACGGTCGCCTGTGAAGGGGGCGGGGCCACGTCCACACCGGAAGAGGAGGCAGGCGGAGTCGCTGCGTCTCGCGGCCCGGGGCTCCTGTGAGCGGTGTAGAGCCCCGGGGCCGCGCCAGCAGGAGGTTGGGCGCCGCGTGCTCAGAGCAGAGTCCCCGACATTGGCCAGGTAAGTTCCAAAAGGCTGGGGGGGCTTGGTGCACTTGTGTGTGTGTGTATGCTCGTGTGTGTGTGTATGCGAGCAACGATGACGGCGGGGGAGGGGGGGCCTCGGTGCACTTGTGTGTGTGTGTGCGCGCGCGTGTGTGTATGTGTCAGGGGGGGGTGTCTCTGTATGTATGTATGTGCGTGGGTGCATGGGCGCTTGTGTGTGTGTATGCGCATGCGTGTGTGGTGCTTGAGCTTCCCAGGAGACAGCGCCTGGCCACAGCGCGCGTTCCAGTTTCAAATCAGCTCCAAGGCGATGCGCGCGGCCGGGACTGTCTCCTGGGAAGCACAGTAGCTAACAATAGATCTCTAGCGAGACACAGCGCTGACGCGCTGTGTTTTCGCTACGAGACCTAAAAAAGAGGTAGCCTTGTGAGACAATGAAAATATCAACATTATTGTGGCAGACTTAAAAAGGATTTTCTCCTTCTCCAGGAGGCCTCATAAAGAATGCTGAGATGCGTCTACTAGGCCCTCCATGAACAAGGGCCAGCATACATCAACCACCACCTAAATTTCCAACAACCTTCCAGGCACCTGTTCTGCACCTCGTTCGCACTTGCACACACTCCCCGCATCCGCTGAAGATACAGTGGAGGAGGATCCTTCTCCTAGCTCGCCACCAAGTCCTGAAACGACCTTCCCCTTCGCCCCGGACATCATTCTCTCTCCTGGAATTCAGAAAATGTCTCGAGACCTGGCTTTTCAACTGATCCCGCAAGGACCAAGTGCCTGGGGGAGTGGCCTGGCAAGATGGCCACCTAGTTGCAAACCCTGTTAGCTCCCATCACAGAGCTGAAAATCCTGCATAATCCTTGCTGGAGGCATCTCAATACTTCTAGGCCTGAGCCGAGCAGCGCCGCACTCAAGGATTGTGACTGACAGACGTCCTGACCAAGCAGGTGCACCCGGTGGGCGATCCTGCACGATGAGTCAAGGAGGAGTGAACATTTTACCATTGGACTCGGCACAAAGAGTGGTGCCCTAGAGATTGGGATTGCTGACCTGCTTTTGAGGTGGACCCAGACATACCGGGCCTAGCAGACTGCCAGAGTGGGCAGGGAGATGAACGGGAACCACCTCCACCTTTTAATATATCGCGCCTCGATTATGGCAACCTATTATATCTGGGTGCCTCCAGCAGGGCCATCGGGCGACTTCAGGTGCTGCAAAATGCGGCTGCCCGTTTGGTGTTGAGGCTCCCCAGGAGATCCCCCTCCAAACCCGCGCTCCACGCACTTCACTGGCTTCCAGTTGCCAGTCGGGTTGAATTTAAAACTCTCTCCACATGCCATCGTATTGTGAATGGCAAGGCTCCTGCGTTGCTCAGGAACTTGGTGACCGTGTATGAACCCACACGTAGCCTTCGATCCTCCTGCACAGGGCTCTTAACGATACCAAGAGTAAGGAAAGCCCGCATGGGGGGTAGATCTTTTAGGCATCTGGCGGCCAAACACTGGAATGCTCTTCCTTCAAGCCTGCGTTTGGAGCCATCAGAATTGATTTTCAGAAAAAAACTCAAGACCATTCTGTTTAGCAGGTAGTCGGCGGGGAGGGTGGGTGGAACCTCAGCTTCTTACTTATCACAGCGCGGGGACACGCCGGTGGGCGTACTTCCAAGCGCTTTATAAATGTCCAAAATGAAAGTGAGCTGCCCTTCCTGAGAACGAATATTGCTGTGTGACACGAGTGGGAGCTGCGGGTGGTGACTCACTTTCCCGGCGGCGACCAGTTGATGGACTGCAGCTCCTCTGTGAGCACTGGGAGCTGCGGGTGGTGACTCACTTTCCCGGCGGCGACCAGTTGATGGACTGCAGCTCCTCTGTGAGCACTGATTTCTGCAAGCCCCACACCATATCCTGGCTTAGGCGATGCGCTGTGGGTGGCACGAACCTAACCCGGGGGTGAGGGGGTTCCCTGCTCCATCTACTAATCTTGTGGGCGCCCCTTCGAGCTTCACACTCGTCGGATGGAGTGAGCCCCTACTCTATGCTGCACGTAAAGGCTAAACCTGCTGACACACATCCTGGCTCTGTCACCCTGACACGCCAAATCCCGGTGGATAAGACTGCGTTCCTAATTAGCCTATGGTGGGAACCTTTCCCTGATGTCTAGAAGACATAATGTCCGTGACGCATAGCTGGGCGCTGACCCTTGTATAGGAGGCCTGTGGAGAATCTTGCTGTGGTCCTCCGCTCTGGGCTGTGCATCTGGGCTCCTTTCTTGGCTGGGGCAGCGACCACAAGCTGCCTCACTCGCTTGAACTACTGCAACTGCATGTGCAGGGCCACAGGGGCGATGCTCGAGGTACTGCGACACTGACTGCAAGGGCGAGATTCCACTCTCCCGGGCTGATGGAGCCCTGAAGAGAAGCTGCACAATGTGCCTGGTACTCTGGAGTTTGATCAGCTAGTACTGCCTGGGGCCTAGCCTGGAGATTGTGAAAGTGGGCAACTTCATATCTCACACAATGGAAGGCCCTTCTAGGCCACTCTCAATAATGGGAAAAGACAAGGGAGCGAAGATTACCCAGACCAACAAAATAGACCAGTACACGGTGTTGAGGCCAGAGACACTACATTTGGAACATGACCAGATTTGGTCCACAGATGCAGTGGACTGGGGTCCCACCACTGCAGTGCTCCAAGCAGCAGTTTACGGCTCTTGAATTGCCATAGAATGCAAGATGAACACAATGGCTATGGAGATTAATCATCTTCTCCTGTCCCTTAGCAAAATCTCAGATCACACCACAGCTGCAGAAGACGACGTTGAGGCTTTAAAAAGTTAAATCATTATGAGCCATAGTCTAAGGACTGAAATATAGTGCCAAGCAAGAGGAGGAGCGCCTGGATGATGCTTAAGGATGCTCCAGAAGAGACAATATACGACTGGTAGGCTTCACAAGAATGGGCGAAGGGCCCTTTTGAGAAGCTGTTCCTCTAAAAATCTAACTTCTCCACCATTGAGTGGGCGCATAAGGTGCTGCTGGCGGCCCCAAGCCCGTGAATACATCTAGGAGCCATCATAGTTTGTATGTTAAACCATTGCGACTGTGGTGCTATCCTACAACATGTGCGCACTCGCTGCCCCCCCAGGTAAGAGTACAAACACATTTTCATTTATCCCAATTACACTCTTAAAGCTCAGAACCTGCTCCATACCTTTGTGTTGGTGAAATCAAAATTGAGAGAATGTACTATCAAAAGGAGCATGCTGTTTCTCAGCAAATTGCACAAAGTATGATGGCCAGATGAATTCTTACAAGTCCCCACAAGAAGTGCTGTACTGGCAGGACACCCTGTGCCAAAAGGGCTCTACAAGTGCTACGGGGAGACATGGTCCCCATGTGGGGACAGTGATATGCTCTGGCCACAACAAGAAAATGCCTCAAAAGGAACTGGAGCGACTGGGAGTACCTGCTGGGATAGAAACGTTATGTGCCTCGATGGCACCCAATGGCTGGAGGTGTCTGGTTCGATGGACTGTGACTCATTCTCCCAGGTCCCACTGGTGCCTGAAACTTTGAGCGACAGCACAGATGCTGGATAGTGCTGACTGGGACCAGGGAGATCCTACGTGTGCCCTGTTGGGACCCCAGCATGCATTGTTTACTTCAGATTTGATGTGCCTATGAACACACACCCACCCGCCATGGTGCTCCGGAATGGCGAAGTCTGTGTCCGATGAACTGAGGTGGTCTGAGGTAGAAGATACCGACTGTACTCAGCGACCTACCCATAATGTTATACCACTGTGTACAAGCTTGATTGTTTCTGTAACTGTTCCATGTTAATTGATTTATGTGGGTTACTGAGACATGCACGGAGACTAGTCTTGATATTAACTGCTAAACACCATGTGGGGTGTACACTACTCTATCACCTTGCTCCATGGGGTGGAAGTGATTGGGACTCGGGGTGGTGACCAGACTCCTTCTGTCCTATGGTTGGGCTGGAAGGTGTTCTGCACACTCTGCCTGATTGTGGTAGAGGAAGGGGTTTGAAAATGTTGTTCTTTAGTTTCATGGTTGTGCTTCTTTTTGTTGTTTAGGACTTGCTCCGAATGCCGGTACCTTTTGTTTTGCATTGTCAACACCACTATGGCCTGGTGGGAGGGCCGTAGTCTTTGTTGCACTTGGTCATGATGGGCCTGGGACAGGAATAGAAGTTCCTTACGTGGAAGGTTTGTGATCTAAATTGACCCGAGAAATGCCATAGAATCCTCACCTTCCTAAGGTGGCACAGGATGTCAATTGCGTTCTTACAAGAGACGCATCTATGTCGCCCTGCAGCGTAAGTCATGGGGCCATATTTATGCTATCTCCTACTCTGGGTTCGCAGGGGGACCCTCATCTGGGTGGCTCCGGTGGTCTCTTTTCAGAAACTGCAGGTATGTGTGGAAATGGAAAGGCAATATTTTATACTACATGGGACCATAGATGCACACGAGGGTTGTCTGCTCAATGTAGATGACCGGGCCTTTTTTAGGGGATGTGCTGTTGACAGCTCAGAAATTCCTCCCTACTGAGCTGATCATAGCAAGTGACTGTAACTGTGTCTTTGATGTCTTTGTGTCTTTGGTGGCACAATGGACCACTGCCCTCTGCTGCTAGGGACTAAACCTAGGCTAAATGGCTAAATGAAGCCATGAAATGGATGATACAGGGGGTGGGGCACATAGACTTCTGGAGGGCTCAACATCTGCGCGCTCTAATATACTCTTGCTACATACCGGTGGAAGATACATACACAAGACTGGACTATTTTCTCACACAGGTGGAGGTGGAGGTGACTGAACAGGTAATAAAGAAAGGGGGTGATGGACGGAGCGTTGACAATACAAACACTCACCCCCAGTCAACTGATCTGGGTTTAATCCATCACCGTTCTTTAGCTCACTCTGCCACCCCAGTTCAGACATGGCCATATGCAAATCAGTCTGACCCTGTGCCTCATGGGAACAGTCCAGCCCGAACTGCCAAGCCATGTCTTCCCTGGACCGGAATCAAGACTGCACAGGTGATAAACATGACTTATTTGGCCAGATACAATTCAGATCACTCACGCCGCCTCCTGTTGTATTCTCTGATTAGGCAAATGCCCCTTATCCTGCTGGGGGGATGAGGGCAGAGTCCCTAATGGATCCAATCTATAGGGAAATGATAGCAGAAGTATTAATTGATTAATTTGAACACAACTGGGAGAGTGCCCAACAGAGAACGACGGAATGGGACCACATGAAGCTGGTGCCCAGGGGAGTAGGTATGGCTACCAGTATGGGTATCTGACAGACCTTCGAACAGGACCTGACATTACAAGAAGAATCATTAGCGACACTGGAAAGGGTACTGCCATATGATCAGTCTAACCTCACTGAGTGATGTGAGATCAAAAAACAGCTTTGCGCCTCTTGCGAATGGCTGAAAAAGCATGTACTCACCTAGAGCCACAGACTCCATATGGAAGGGGACAGGGCGGCTCGTTTACTAGCCAGAATGATTAAACAGGAACACTACTCTGACCACATACTGGCAATTAGGGATCAGTCGGGATAGCTGTTCATGCCCAACAAGTCATAAATGAGATACTGATGGCGTTCCTGCATTTCCTGGTTGGTCCCTGGAGAATCTAATGGCCACATATTTGAATATGTTACCATTGAAACTTTTAGAGTTCGCTGAAAGGTAGGCTCTGGAGGGCCCCATTATCAAACACAAAATACTACAAGTCATAGATTCCCTTACAACAGCAAAAACCCAGGGAGGAGGTGGGGTGGACTGCTCGCAGAGCTATTCAGAACATTCCCAGTGACCATGGCTGACAAATTATTGCCAGTGTATTTAGAAGTCTTTGCACGGGGCATACTCCTGCCCACCATGTGAGAAACCCCTGTCGTACTGATAACAAAGCCGGGAAAGAATCTATTGGATCTCATCTTCTATCTCCCTCTTTCATTATTGAACATACACCAAAAATACTTGGCCAGATTCTTGCTAAATGCCTATATTGTCATCTTCAGAAGCTGATCCACCCTGATCAATTGAGATTAATTCCCCACAGAAATACCCTTTGATCTATGCTGATTATCACATGTTCTCCATGCGCCCTGTCTTGATCATGATCAGTATGCTCTGGCCGTTTTAATCATGAAAAAAGCATTTGATTCTGTCTCCTGGGTCTATCTGTAGCTGGTGCTTGGTTGAGTGGGGTTGGGCCCCAAATTCATAGAATGATACAAACTACTGTACACTATGCAGCTGGGACTGGTCCATAGTGGATGCCATTTTCCAGAGGCAATTCATTTACAACAGGGGACCCATCACGGATGCCCCATGTTCCCCTTACTCATTGCCCTGGCGATGAAGCTGGTGGCGTGTAGACTGTGACTGGTACTGGAAGACAGGGGAATACAAGTGGGTCTGATGACACATGTGGAGCCACTGCATACAGTTGATGCAATGGTTTACCTATGCCAACCAGATATATATGCTAAAAGTGATGGGGAATTTGGAGAGCTCTTGGGGTTACATGTGAACCAATTAAAATCTTTGTTGTTCCCATTTGGGCAAGAATGTGGAGCTTGCGCTGCTTCCTGTGGTGGGCCTTCTATGGAGGACACATAATGTCAGTCCTCCACAATACTCAATATCGGTCACATACTCCCAAACTTCCCCCCATTCATTCAATTTTGGAACACCCTAAAATTCCCTTTGGTGGCAAAAATAGCTCTGAATGGTGGCACTCTCTCGCTGTTTGTATGTATTAGCAAAAATCTTTGCGATATTTCTGCAAACTAGACCATCTCCTGCTTTAAAAACTGTGGGCTGAGGAATAATGCGGGGTAGGTTTGCTACACTCAAATTACAGTTGGACGGGGGAGCAGTCATAGATGTACCGGATCTCGAAATGTACTATTTGACATCCCAGTTTCGATCAAGAACCAAACTTGAAAATATCCCTACTGTCGGGCATGTATGGTGGTGCTAATTTGGTGTTCCTATTACTCTGTATTAACAAAACGTATGGGACCTCATGTGATCAAGCTGGTCTGTCGGCTATCGGAACGGGCAGTGCGGGGGTTGCTCCAAGGAGTGGCTTATGCACTGTACCTTGATGTCTGGAAAATTGGCCCATTGACACAAATAGACAGTCGACGGCTATAGACTGCTGGCATGATGGGGGTTGTGTCACTTTAGATGATTTTTTTTCCAGCGGTCTCATCAACATGTTTCACTATACTTAGACCCATACATAAGGTTCTCCCTCTTTTTTTGTCTCAGCAAAGAATAAGGTGGATCTGGCCCTGAACACTTCAAGTTTGGATTATGGGAATTCTCTGTATTTGGGCCTTCCGGTGTATTTGCTTAACAGGCTGCAGATTGTTTAAAATGCAGATGCTAGACAGAG
Organism: Lissotriton vulgaris; assembly: GCF_964263255.1. Lineage (NCBI taxonomy): Eukaryota > Metazoa > Chordata > Amphibia > Caudata > Salamandridae > Lissotriton > Lissotriton vulgaris. The sequence continues at coordinate 134,865,563 of NC_141690.1, forward strand.
TTTGAACTTACCAAGCAAAGAGTCAGCATGCCGTTATCCTCTGCTCTTCCTATGACATCCAATATCTAAAAAAAGTCCTGTGTTTTCTTGAGAGAGCCTAGCAGACCGATTTGAGAACCAAGCTATTGCCTTAAAGACCAGCTCGTGCCCAACACTCCCCTTCTGCAGGTTCTGATGATAATAAAACGCTGAATTCGAGGCTGTTCGTTTTCTTTCAGAGCAGTCAGAATTTGGAACTCTATGCCAGAGCTTCTTAGATCTGGTCCTATCTTTATTTTAGGAAAGTGTAATTAGTTCTTGCTGTTTTGTCCTTGCAGCACCATGACGTCTTGTCATGGTGCAGCAGTAGTCCTTTAAGAGTGCTACTTATTAATTTATTATTTGTACATTATACAACTGTTATATGTAGCAATCACCTGTATACCGGTCCTATGTAAGACACTCTGTTACCTCCTGGACCCAGATGAAATTGCCATGAGAAAATGTTATGCAGTGAAGAATAACCCATAGACACAGAGTCGGAGAGAGATGGTGGCCTTTTCATTTCTATTGCTTACTTAATTGACATCACAATGATTTGTTATCCTAAATTCATTATGTGTATCTCATTTCAATGCATAATTGTTTTCAATGTATGTCCATTTCATTTGCAGGACCGTGCCTCGTGGCTCCCGTATCTCAGCATTGTGGTTATTCTTGCTGTGATAGCGTCCTTCTGTCTTGGACCAGGTAAGACTTTGCTTTTCTTCTGTGGAATTGCTCAGTTTCGTGTTTCTGGTTAAGTACCAGAGATGTAACCGTGAATGATCTCGACAGTACCCTGTCATTAAAACATGTTGTACAGGATATTATTGGTAATGAGCAGATTCCATCAACTATTGCAAGTAGAGTGTGCAATTACCCTGAGATCCTATACATTGAGGGTTTAGGTGTGGTAGCAGTAAGGGGGTGGAGTCTCTGTTGTAGAAAAAATTGGCAACAAGGTCAAATGTGGCATACAATGTGTTGTACCTTACTTAATTTGTAACAAACATTCTACATTAAAAACAAATATTATAGAGTTAAAGCACTTGCGGCAAAGAACTTTTTGTGCCCAGCAATGTTCAGGGTTGAATAATAATGGTAAGAAAATTGGTGGTTTTCGCACTTGGTCTGTGTTTTGTCTACTCATAGTTTTGACTCATGATAAAGTAGCATAGAGGGTGTATTCGCTATTGCAAACCGTAAAATGTAAATACAGATTACAAATTTGTATTTTAGTTTAGTGGATTGCTGGTTTTGAAATAGAGATTCTTTTGCAGTTTATAAATTGCAATTATTCTAATATAGCACAGCGAGCTATGAATCTGCATCAAGGAACTGCATGCAAACTGCAAGGCAAAGGTTTACGATTGTATTGTTTTCTTTTCCCAATCTTTTGTTATTTTAAGTTTGCTCAAAAGAGTTCTTTGGATAATAATACAGTCTTATTAGTACTGACAACCACTGCTTTACATTTTAAATCCTGATTTTTTTTAGTGGTTCTCCACAAAAAGCACTCTTAACGTATAATGTGTATCAGAATGGATTATATGTGCCTATTACACCTTGTAAACCTCATTGTCTTCTATAGCATTTATTGTACATTAATTTACACAATGCTATGATTTATTGTCTTTGTAGAATAGGTCTGTAATGTAAAAATATCTTACACTTCTTATTAAGGTGAGAAGTTCTATAAAAAGAATTAAATAAAAAAACAATCAGGAAGTGTTATACTGTCCTATCATTTTATTTGGAGAGACTCTGCAGTTGTAAACATGCTACTTGTAAAATGCCTTTGTGAATAGTAAACAAGGGGCCAGATGTACGACGGTTTTTAGCATGCACAAACGAGTTTAAGACCCATTTACGCATGCTAAATACCTGTGGCCAATGTACAAACACTATTTTGCGAGTTGCAAATAAATTGCGACTTACAAAACAGTGTTTAGCAACTCGCTGTTAGAAAGGGGCGTTCCCTTTCTAATGGCGACTGCATAGCCATGTACAAATGTACGGTCGCAAAACACTCGCAATTTACTGCCCTCTGCAAGAGGGTGGTAATGCATTTCCAAAATGGAAGGGGACCACTTCCTCTGTGCAAATGCAGGCAAAAATATTTTGTAGGGGCAGGCAGTGATCCCAAGGACCACTACCTGCCGTTAAAAAATGAAAGGAAAGCATTTCATTTTTCTTTTTTTAAATGCATCCCGTTTTACTTTAAGGAAAATGGGCTGTATTAAAACAAAAAAATGCTTTATTTAAAAGCAGTCCTACATTGGTGGTCTGCTGTGCCCAGCAGGCCACCATACCTGGGAGAGGGCCTGCCATTCCCAATGGGGTCGCAAATTTCAAGTGTCTCATTAATACTCATGAGCCTCGCATTTTGCGTCCCATTTGGAAAACGCAAACAGTGTCGCTGACACTGTTGTCATTGTAAATTGTGAATCGCAATTTGCAACTCGCAATAGAGTGCAAATTGAGAAGCGCAATTTACAATGGTCGTACATCTGGCCCAATATTGTGTAAGTTTACTGTTGTGAATCAAGCCCTTGCACCAGAGTGCATGGTGTCTGCAAGCAGCGAAGTTTGTTTATGTACCGGAAGTTGTCCCTTCCTGCACATAAAAAACCTAAAATGCCAGTTTGTAACTTGCATGTGGGCTGCTTCATGCAGCACAAATGTAAGTCACAAAATGGCATTTTAAAAAAAAGTTGGTTTATGGACAGGCAGGGACACCTTCCTGTACAAGAACAAACCATGGCGTTTTGCTAATTCCATGGTGCTGCACAAGGCAGCACACATGGAAAAAGCAAAAACAAGGAGAAATAAAGCATTTGTCCTGGATTCGCCAACTTAAGACCAGGGTTTTCCTGGTCTTAATTTTGGCGCTACCTCCTATTTGCGCTGCCCTTGTGAATAGGGGGCAGCGTCAACATCAATGGGTTTTGCGGTGGAACGCCTACCACAACACCCACTGCAAGCCCCTTTCACGCTAAACACAGCGTGAAAGGGGCCTTATTCGCGATAAGGGGCTTGTGAATATGCCTCCTGTTTTTTGTCAGAATTTGGTGCAATATAATGATGTGAGTTCATGCACTCCAGGGCACCCAAGTCATATTGTGAAGATGGAGCTACTTTTGCCAGCCAGCAATATTGCTGAATAGAAACGGTAGACACCCATTCTGAAATAGCCAGGTGTAGAGGCCTCTCACCTCCGTCTCCCAGGGAAAAGATGGCTTTGACTAAAGAATCATATTTTATTTCCTCCACATTAGCAGAAGATCTTGGCTATTTACTTTAACATGACATTGTTCTGCATTCTGTTCATCAATTGTTGTTTTTGCATAACGTAAATAGGTCAGTGGGTTCCGGCTTTTGCCAGAGATGCCCTATTGTTACTTGCAGTTAATAAGTTAAAATCCTAACATAGAACAGTGAGCTATTGACTGTCATGTAAGAGCTGCATGCAAACTGCAAGGTATAAATTAGAGTGTTATGGTTTTTTCCCCAGTCATTGATTATCTTAATGTTACAAAAAAGGGTTTATTTGGGTAGAAATCAATTCTGATTATTAAAGAGAACCCCCGACCACGGTATTACGTTTTAAATTTTGAGTTTGTGTTTCTCCAGACCAATCACTATTAAGCTATGCTGTTTACCAGTATGGTTGTCATGTGACTCCTACACTTTGTAGTCCTTTTTCATATGTAACATTTCCTATACAGTGATTTACACACATATGATTGATTGTCTCTGTGTAATATGTGTGATGTAAAGCGCTCTGACACCCTACATGGGTATAAGTGGAGCTGTAAATTTTCTGATATTTTACTATTTTGAAATTTTTACACATGCTAACAGCCTCTGCAGAGATTTTTACTTATTATTACTAGTGGAACATACAACTGCAGCAATGAGGAAGGTGACCAGTCAATCTTTTCATTGGGCCCTCCACTTCACAGCAGCACAAGTCACATTTCTTGGTAACTTTTGATACGTTTGAGGTATAAACAATTTATTATTTAAAATCGTCCAATTATGCAGCAGATGATGTATTATGTGGCAAATATGACAGAGCCATAATTATGTGGAAAACATTTGCAAATGAGGATATTTTGCCATTCATGTTTGAACTGCTCTTGTGGAAAAGGGAGGAGAAGTGCTGATGACAGAAACTCTATGACTGGGAGACAAAAAGCTTGCGATTCCATTTTTAAGGATATTTGGGAAATTCTATGATTGGAAATGTATCCCACTTTGTGAATGTATTTTAATGTCAATAACTAATATTAAACCTTAAATAAACATGTGTATACATTGGTTAAATTAAATGACGTAATAAGCTGTAACCCGTTAGTGAAATGGGAAACAAATACTAAAAATTGGGATATTTTGCTCTTTCTGCCACACTTCTGACTCCGCCCACTCACCCAATCCACGGGTTATTCCCGCCCCGGATTCTCCGCCCACAGTTCCCCTACTTTTCTCCCCCCACTCCGACCACTGGCTAGTGGGAGCTGAGCGGCATTGTATGGGGGCATTGCAACCCGGCCCGAGAATTGAGTTAAAAGCAAAAGGGAGGAAAGGGGGCCTAAAGGGTCAAGGGGCAACAGGGCAGGCCCCGTCCCGGTTCCGCAGCGTAGTGGTTTTGTTTGTTGTGAGCAGGGGTGAAGCGAGGTGGTGGATGGCCTCAGGCTCTATGCCAGGCAGGCTCTGATTGATTACTCAGAGAGCGGCTATCCCGGACCCCGATCCTCCATGTAACTTATCCAGCCATGAGCCATCACCACCCCTCATAGGTCGAAACATGCTACATGCATCAAACTGGAATCAAGGAGTGCCCTAAGGGCATGTGGTGAGCAGGGAGCAGGAGGGGGCAGAGAGCCTTCGCTATTTTTTGGCTAAAGCATCACTCGGGCCTTTTCCAGAACTCATTAGAGAATACGTACACAGCAAAACTAAATGGCAAAACGTACATTGCCTCACTCAGGGGAAATCTAACTGGTCTTCTGTTACTTTAAAAAATATATATATATTATGGGCCTTTTTTTCCTCAATGAACTGAAAAATTCAGACACTTCCCTTTTCAAGAACTATTAAGTGAGTGCGCCCTAATGGAAGAACAACTCACCCCAAAGGGCACCCAAATCTTGCAGTTGCACTACACCGCTAGAAAGATCAGCCATTCTGTATAAAAAACAAACAAAAAATGCCAGAGCCCACACACAGCATTGCTGCAAACGGGTTAGCAAATGTTTAAAATAAATAAAGTGGGTGGTCATTGCCCCATATTGCTGCCTTCACCTCAGAAGTGCAGTCACTGACCTATCACAGTTATTACACCCTGGCAGTGACGTGCTGCACCAAGAAAGGAAATCAGTCCTCTGTAGACGTGTTACTTCCGGTCGCACTAAAGAGTAGCAGTTCTTTGCAAAAGTGTTGGTACCACAAGGGTTGAAATACACATTGTCTTGTACACTTTTTACTATGAACCTTTGCACAATTGTTTGAACTTAGGTGCGTTTTTAAATTACTTTATGCTATTTTATATGAAGAATAAATTGGTTATGTTTAAATTCATGTTTCGTGCTCGACATTTCATTTTTTAGTGTACTCTTTAGGAATGTCTATGATTTTTGACTGGGTATCCTGGTGCTCCATAAAGTAATCATTTAAAATGCTTTTAAAAGTTAATACAATCTAATATGTAATGAAAATGTGTTGAAAAATGCTTTGTTTTGGCCTTTCTGTCTCAAATTTTCTTGGGGGGACAACCCTCCAAACTCCCCCTAGTATGGTTACTCACTGCTCTTGTCTCACTTTTAGTTTGTTCTCTCTGATTCACTACTTGTGTCTATTTTTGGTGCTCTCTGAAAGAAGGTCTATGGGTACATATGACTTGGTGGGTAACCTGGTGCTCTTTAAGCTCATCGTCTACTATTTACTGTGTTTTGAAAGTTGATACAATTGAATATGTAATGAAAAATGTGCTGTAAAATTCACCATTTTGGTCTATCTTTTTCCAAAATTTTCATGGGGGGGCGAACCCCTTCAGACCTCCCTAGTAGCGGTCGGGCTCTCTCGCTGCGCTCGCTCGCTACGTGACGGACGGGGGCTCGTATGGAAAAATTTGACAGGGCTGCATTCAGTTCCCAGACTCGCCCTGACTACTGCAGACTCCCCTGTAATGTACAATCTGAACCAACATTTTAACAAAACAATCTTACGTGAATATATACTATTTATGGAATGTTTCACACAGTTGTAGTTATATGTGCACCAATCCAAGATCGTGTCACAATGGACAAACAAATAAACTTTTGTTTCATAAAAAAATAGGCTATGCTTTTTTTGAAGAATGTTACTTGATGAAATGTATGTTTATAATTGCAGCATTATGGTAAACCGATCTGATGCATCTTTTATTGAAATGCTATAAAATATTAAAGATACTAAATTTGTAACTAAACTAACCTGTCACAATATTGCACTCACTTCAGTGACTAACCCTCTTGTTCAGGGAGCACGACTGTGGGAATATTTTGATTGAGTTATTTTAACAGTTCCCTGAAATATGTACTTAGATAATAGAACAGTCCTCTGTATGTGGCCATCCAAATTAATGCTCTTAAACCAGCTGTTCGCATTTTACTTTGTTTTTAAAAACGTGCATAAATACATACCGTATATGTTTCTGAATCTTTTCAACCCACCCATACTTAGGTTATTTATCTGTTAACCTGTCCAGCATCATCAGAAATATTTGCCATGGCACTTCAGTAATCTGCATGGAACATTTCCTTTGCTTATATTGATAACCAATTGTAAGAAATTGGGTTATTAGTTGAGAGGTCCACTCAAGTGATAAATCCAAATTCTTAGAAGTCACTAGCAGTCTCAAGGTTACTTGAGACTGCTAGAGACTGGTACAAAGCCAAAGTTCAGACCGACCGTGATATAGGGCAGGCTAGCTATGAGCCTCCCATAGGTTTGGCTGTAAAAATACTTTAGATGGAGCAAATGTCAATGTCGATAGCACAATCCATTGGTTCCTATTCCTGCAGTGGGTTTCCATGTCAGTGTCAAGCTCCGTAGAGATGAAGGCAATGCATAGTTGTTGGGCCGCACAGGCTATGGACTACAGTCCTTGAACAGTCTCTGCGTCGAAGGGTGATCCGGCTGGTGCAGTGGTGACGATGCATTGATTTTATAGCATAACAGCAGCTGGAGAATGCACTTCTGAGGACCAAGTCAGAAGGGTACACCTTAGGTAAGGGTAATACTCGCAGATGACAGAGTCCAGCAGCACCAGCAGGACTGCAGGAAGTAAGTTGTGTCCCTAAGACAACAGAAAATAGGAGGCAAGCCACCAATCCCTTTAAGTCACTCTGGGTTCAATGGAGATGGGTCCAGTCCTTGTCCTCAAGAGAGCATAGATCAGCAGGCAACAGGGTGCTCAGCAAAGCAGAGAAGCAGTTTCTCAGAACAGTCAGTCCAGGCAAAGTAGCAATCCTTACAGCAAAGCAGTCTTTAATCCAGGATAGTTCTTCCCAGGTTCAGTAGTGGATTGATTTGGTAGGGTTAGAGACCAGTACTTATACTCAAATGTGCCTTTGAAGTAGGGGTGACTTAAAAGCAACTCCTTGAAGTGTGCAGATCTACTTTCATCCCAGTCCTATCTGTAAGGCTATCTCTGGGGGATAATCGGTCCTTTGAATGAGGACAGGACACGGTCCATTTGATGTAAATGTGAGTCTCCTCCCCCTTACTGCCTGGCTAGGCTATAGGAATGAGGATTAATGCCTCTGTCACACCCACCCTTCCTGTGTTTGTGGCTGTGCAGAGGGAATACATAAAGTGTATCTGTCAAACAGCCCAGATGTGTATTGGAGACAGGCTACATGCACACAGAGCAAAGTAAAGATCAGGGAATGTCTGCTTTCTAAAAGTGGCATTTCTAAAATAGCAAATTCAAATGCAACTTTACAACTGTAGGGGATTTATCATTACCTTTCCAAAGACATGAAACATGATTTACATACTCATTACTAATCAGAAATTTCACCTTAAAAGAGTTTTATTGAATTCCAATGCTAGCCTACGAGAGGAGTAGACCTCCCAACAATGAAGAACAAGTTTAACTTTTGGTCACTACCAGGACATGTAAAACTTAAAAGTAAATATCATACCTTTTAGTTGCATAGCACCCTTTCCATAGGGCTACCCAGGGCCTATCTTAGGGGTGAACCATGTGTATTAAAAGGGTAGTTTAAGGCTTGGCAGGGGGTTTTAAATGGCAAGCCTAAGTGGCAGTAAACTGCACACAGAGGCCCTAAAATGGCAGGCCTGAGACAGGTTTGAATAGCTACTTGTGTGGGGGGCACAACCAGTGCTGCAGGCCCACTAGTGGCATTTAGATTACAGGACCCCGAATGGCCCTGGTATACCACTTTATGAGGGAATTACGGGTAAACTAATTTGCCAATCAGGTATACACCAATATAACAACGTTTAGGATAAAAGCAGATGCACTATAGAACTGTTCAGCAGTGGGAACATGCTCAGAGTCCTAAGGCCAACAGAAAGATACAAAAAGTGGAAGTATACCAGCAAAAAGGTCGGGGAAGACCACCCTAAGGATTACAGGTCTAACAATAATTAAAAATTCTGTATATAGATATGGTGATGAAAACCTGATTGAGTGAGAGATTCAGTTCTGACCTTTTTGTGCTATTCCTGAATCACATACCATTATGAGATCAGAAAACAATAATAGGTAAGTGGGTGGTGTAGCTATTTTTTACAATAAAACCTTCAAAATCATACATGTAATATTGCAGCAAAATGTGATCCTTTGGTCTGTGGACTCATGCCATCAGCTGCATAGGTAGTTATCATAATATTGCTCTACAGTCTTCCAAAAGATATAAGGCAATTTAAAAATGATCTTTTTAACTTTTACTTCTCTGACAAATCCACATTAAAAATGTTAATCTTAGGAAACATTATCCTTTGGTTTGGGGATGCCCAAGATAAGTCAAAATATCCTTGGCCAGTGCACTAGAAGAATTGGGATCTGTTCAGCATGCTCAAATAGCTACACACTGCTAAGTACATTTTTGGGATTGACCTCTTATGTCAGGAATAAATATCCACAAATTGAGATTGGCACCAGTGGAGTGGTCTGCCCACTGCCTTACATTCTTTGTGATTAGGGATCATCAAGACAATCAAATAAATATAAACAAATCGGGCATTATAATGAAATTATAATGCTCTCACTTGAGGCAATTTAAATCATACCTCAGTTAAAGTACTGGGAGTTTGAACTTCAAGTGATAACTGTTTTCAAAAAGATGAGTGGTTCAATTAAACTTTTTGAGTCATTGTAGATGAATGCAAACACTGAAATCATATATACACATGGCAGAACTCATAAACCAAATACCTAGAACAGGGCTGAACTCAGAAATGTATACTTTAGTGTGAAAAAGGTAGAACATATAGGGAGAAAGAAACCAACAGTTCTCAGTGTTGAAGAAGTCGCTAAAAAATAATTAAATGTCATCCAAGAAAAGGAAAGCTTTGTCAGTGAAATACCTAAACCCACAAAATCCATGAAGGAATTATTCCAAGTGCTGAAAGAGATTGCTAACCCAAAATCCACTACACCCACTCAAATCATGCTAGATAACTGGTATAATGTTCAAAATCACTTTCATGATAAAGCTGCATCCATTAAGAGCTCTAGTCCCTCCTTTAACATCACCCCAATGGTAGACATGAAATGAACAATTTAAATCCGGCTTTGAACTTCAGGAGATTATTTTGGACTAGCTTACCCGTCGCGCGTTGCTGCGATCTCAGAATAAAGGAAATTTAAGGAAACTTGTTATGATAACATTTAATTTACATTGTGTCATTTTTATTGAAACTTATTCATTTTAATATGTAAAACATTTTAAAGTGTTGTTTTAATTCTGTTTATTTATTTGAGTGCTTGTGGATACACAGTATTTTTTGTTTTTCCGTCAGAAAGTTTTCCGACGAGTGAGCTGGCCACATACAGTAGTCCATGTGAGAAGCACGGATTCTCCAAACCTATTCCACACACTTGCAGCAATTGTCCTTGTGCTTTGTTGATGGTCATTGCAAAAGCGAGTCGCACCGGAAACTGTAAACGTTCAGTATTGGAAAGATTATGAGGGCCCTGGGGGGAGGCGGGCCGATATTTAACAAATGTTTCTTTTTTTTTTTTTGCCAGAAACCTTCGCGGGAGTGTACTCAACAACTTTTAACACATTTTTATTTTTATTTAAAACGTTTTTATTTTTTTTGCCAGAAACCTTCGCGGGAGTGTACTCAACAACTTCCCAAAGTTTCATGCCAATCGGATGAATGGTGTAGTTATGCATAAAGGACAAACCGACATACTTTCGTTTTTTTATATATAGCTAGATGACACTGTTAGACCTGGCATCTTTTGCGTGGTTTCCGCTATCTTTTTGCCTCTACCTTCTGTATTTTTGATGCTGTGCTGGATTTCGTTTTTGCTGGTTTAGATGCTTTGGACACTCTGCCACTGCTGATCAGTGCCAGAGTGTAAGGGCTCCCTATGTAAATTGCTATTCTGATTGAATATACATGTTTGGCATATTTGTGTCACCATGAAGTCCCTAGTCAAGTTCACAGGGTGTGCCAGGGCTGGCGATGACAAATGCTACTAGTGGACCTGCAGCACTGATTGTGCCACCCACAGGAGTAGCTCTAAAATGGTGTCTCAGGCCTGCCACTGCAGTGCCTATGGGCAGTTTAGAAACTGCGATGTCCTCCTGGTCAGTGTCCCCACTGACCAGGCCTAACCCTTCCCTTTTCATGCACATCAGTCACCCCTATGGAAGGCCCAAGGTACACCCCTGGACAGGGTGCAGTGTATGTGAAAGGTAGAGCATGTACTAGTGCAGGTGACATGCTCTGGTAGTGAATTACAGCCATTTTCGTTTTCACTATTGTAAGGCTATCTTGCTCCATTGGTTACATGGGGGATGCTGGCTACAGTGGCTTCCAGCATTTCTTCCCATAGGAACAAGATAGGACATAAGTATCTAGTATCCCTGAACTCAGAATTTAATAACACATCTTTTAGGAAAGGTTTTTTTTAAATCCTGTGTTTGAGAACAGCACTTTTAGAAAGTTGCTGTTCTCTTGTCTGACCCTTCTGTGTGCATTGGCCTGTTTGTGTATTGACTGTCTGGTTTGTGAGTGACAAGGGCTGGGGATTCCCCAGGAGGCTGGCTGAGTCAGCCCTAGGCTGAATGACTGCATTTGCAACCTAAGTGGTGGGAGGAGTTAGCACCTGGGCCTGAATAGGGCTGTGCCTGCCTTCCACAATGCTGGCTCCACCTCCTGCTGGGCGGCTGATGACTCTGCCCCTCACTCTGAAAGGAAAGAAGAAGCCAGCAAAACAAAGTACTCAGGATCCATCCAGAACTGGTTCAGACCGGGCTCAGGGCCCACATGCACTAAGAGAACAAAGACTTTAGGGGTATAAGTACAGGACCCCTGACAACAGAAAATTAGATCATCCTGGAATCAAGAAGGAACCTCTGCCAAGGAGAAAGCTGAATCTGAAGAAGAAAGACTGTCCTGCTGTTGCTCTGCTGAACTGACCTGTTGCTTTGCTGCCAAGGAGAGGGGAAGGACTTTGCTGTGTGCTGTGTCCCCTGTCTTGAAGGAATCTCCAAGGGCCTGAGAAGAGCTGGCTCCCTGTTCTGAAGTCCCAGGAACAAAAGGACTTCACCCCCCAGCTTCCCTGAACTCTGCTGAGAGAGTTCTGTCCTTCCTAGAGTGCGTGATCCAGTTGTGGGGCCTCTGGAAGTTGTACCTGGGCTGGGAAGCTTGAAACTAAGCTTGAGAGACTTTTGCAATTGAAAAGTGTTGCATCGCTCGCTTGCGGAGCGCATCCCCGACAGTGTGAGAAGCTTCCCGCCGCTACGAAGGTCGAGATCGTCGCAGCGCCTGACGCCGCTGACAGAGCCGTCACATCCTTTGTTTGCGGGACGCACCCAATCGGTGCGGGAAGCCGAACATCGTTGTGTGTGTCATCGCAGAGCCTAATGTCGCTGGGTGAGATCACCACACCGTTTGCTTGCGGGCCGCATCACGTCGCTGCGAGCATCGTCGCAGAAACATCGCATCGAGGAGCTGCGAGAGAGAGGATCACCGCTGGACCGCGCATCATTGCCCCGGAGATCGTCGCAGCCCCTACGAGATCGTCGCATCGTGCCTTTGCGAGAACAAACTTGCTACGGAACCTACGCACCGGAATCCATACAAGGGGCCTTCCTCCTCATACAGACCGGATTCGTCACAACACGCCCGCTGCTGCAGCGGGGTTGTCGCATAGCCTCCCCAGGGTCTTAGGAGCAACGCATCGCTTGTTTTCCACCGCACCAGCTTCTGCGTTTGGAACTTTGTTGCAACTAAAAGGTACTGTGAGTAAACGTGACGCAACTGTGAACTTTTCACGCATCTGTGGATTATTTTATCGCAACTTAAAGAACTTTGACAATAACCTTAAGAACTCTTTTGAAACCATATTCTTGAACTGTGTATGTTGGATTTTGTCGTTTTGGTCTTGTGTAGTTTAGAATAAATACCTTTATTTTCCTAAACTGTTGTGGAATCAGTTTGTGGTGTTTTCACTGTGTTACTGTGAGTGTTGGTACAAATACTTCACGTATTGCCTCTGGTTAGCCTAGACTGCTCGTGCCAAGCTACCTAGAGGGTGAGCAGGGGTTATCTCAGAGGGTTATCTCCTTGCCCTGACTAGAAGCAAGGGTCCCTATTTGGACAGTGGTACCTACCGCTGCCAACTAGAGACCCCCAGTTCTAACAGACACCATGGTAATAATGAAAGTTCTGAACCCGACCTTCTGCTTCAGAGTTCAATGTCCAACTTGAATAGTTAAGACAGTTTATGAGGAACTAGCAGTGTTTATTATGTGATTATGGGCAGTTCAATCAGTAAATGATTGCTGCCAAATGACTTAAATCAGACCACGTCATTCCAATATTGAAAGTAATAGGCACTTAATCCAGAAGATGCCATCAGTATGGGCCAATAACCAGCATTCCTTGGCCATTGAGAGTTATAGGTAAGGCGTCTACTATGCAACAGCAAGGTGAATTTTAATCCAGTGAATAATTGGATAAAAAATAATCAGATTTCCATCCTCACAGGGATTCGGAAACAGCGCTGATCGATGTTCAGCCTTCCACCCTGAACATTGTTAACTCTGGGGCTCCTGCTTTCTTGATGTTGCTAGATTTCTCTGCTGCTTTTGACCCTTGATTTCCAAATTCTACTAAAAAGGATGGAAAATGTGCACGGGAGTAAGGGTAGGCATTGACCTGGACACAGTTGTTTTATTGGACTGGCAAGTCTGGGTAATAGTTGGACAAAATGTAGCAATTACATTGAACAAATATGTTAGGGTGCCTCAAGGCTCATGCCTGTCCCCAGCTTGTTTCAGTATATGTATATATCAGCCTCTTATTCTGCCGCTCTGGGATAAGGGTATCATCTCCCAGATTTACTCTAATAACATATAACTATGGTTTCATCCCTCTGATAACTGAATTTGCAACCACATGAAAGTCTTTGATACCTTCAACACTATTAAAGATTTGATAAATCATAATTAGAAAAAGCGGAATACCTAATAGGGGGAACATCGTTTACAACGCGGTTTTTACACCACAGTGCCTTTACCCCGCAGCTATTACAACGCAAGTCGTTACTACGACTTGCGCTGGATGGCGCTGTGGGATAAGGAATCTTGCAATGTTATATTCCAACACCTTCCCTACTGTTACGGGCACTGGTGTTGGAATATAAAATTATAAGATTCCTAAATCCATGCCCTACAACGCAAGTCGTTGTAACGACTTGCGTTGTAAGACTTGCGTGTAAAGGCATGCGTTGTTACAACATGCGTTGTAACAACGTTCATTCCCTAATAGTGGCCATGGATCTTTGGACCAGGACCAAGAGCAATTTATATCAAACATTTTTCAGGTTGATAACCTGGACATCTCTTTAAAGGATAGTCTGAGGACCTTAGATGTGATATTTGACCACCATGCCAATAGCTGATCCAGTAAATAACACTGTCAACCAGTTTAAATCCCACATACTAACATACAAAACACTGTATGGCAGTGCCCACAGATCACCTGAAACAATGCGTTTATTACATAGTGCACTCGTAGGTCGCTGATATGAGTAAGGAATGGTTAGCGCCCCTAAATATACGAGGAAAAACTTGAGTCATAAGTCCTAGTACATGCCGGCAACCTCTGGAATGCACTGCTTCATACGTGTGGCTGCTAGAGCAGATACTACCCTTTTAGAAAGCACCGAAGACCCACCTTTTTAGGTGATTTGTTATTGTGCTCCCTTCTACTTTAGCCAGTAGCTGCCTGCGAGTTTTTGGCGCTTTAAAAATGAAGATGAGTTGTTTATAGTTAAATCCCAGTAATGGTTTCCATTAACTTCCAAACATTGGTTTCACAGGAATGAGACATACAGACCTAATAAGTAATACCCCATCGATTGCTTTTTTTCTTTTAAATGTACTGAAACGAACTCAGGTTTTAGGAGGAATATGTTTTTAAGGATACAGAGTGCACTGTAATAAGTTTTTTTTTTAAGCGAGGAAAGTTATGTGCTTGTTCCAGCGATTCAGAAATAGTATTTGCAAGAAATATATATATTCTGCAGCATCAGCTTCAGTCGTAGATAATGGTATTACTATAAAATCACAAAATCAGTAATCATAGGAGTTCACTAAGAAGGGAGCATATTTTTTAAAAGATAGTCTACAGCGATGCATCATCCAAGGCCAAAGTTATTTCATATAACATCCATCATGTGCTCAGGATCAGCCATGGAAAATGTAATTTTTACTTTTGCAGATCGTACAGGAAATGTGTGCATTATCTTCAGCAGACATCCTCGCCAACCATGTTTTTTAAATTCATTTTTATGAAATGTAACAGAGCATTTTAAACACTATAAAAGTAGCATCTAAATGAAAACAATACATTTGAGCCACCCACTGTACTATTACAATTGTGAATAAATACTTTATTTCCAAGTACCACATTTCTTGTAAAATTAATGTACTCAACGAGACAATACTTACACAGATATCAAAATAAAATGATCACGCACGTGATCATATTTCAAACAAAAATACACAACTGCTGACATTCAAAAGCACTTACAGGTTCCAAACTCACTTTATTCCAACCAGGAGTTTCAAATCACAGCATGCTATTGATGCTTTGGTGTCCTGTGTGCCTTGGACTCACGGAGGGATCAATGGTCACCATGACAACAAAAATAAGCGCACAGATAGATTAACAAATGACCAACTACACATAATGTGAGGGCAGAGGTTAAAAAGTTGAAGGGACTGATTACGACTTTGGGCGCAGGAGTGGGGCGGCACGCCGCCGCACTGCACCACGAAAATCGACCGCCGGCTGCCAGAAAAGGATTTTTCGCCTGGTCTGGCAAACGGTCCTGTGGCGTTCTCACAGCAGTGCCTCTGCAAAAGGCACCACAATGGGAACGCCAAAGCAAGTTACTGCATGGCTTGGACTGTTTAGCCCATGCTGTGCAGGAACTGGGCATGCATGCACACAGGAAGCACGCAATTTGCCTCCTTGCAAGCATCCTAGTGTACATGTACAGGGGTAACGGGGTCCCTGTAGGGCCCCCTTTGTTTCCCCACCTCCAGCCTTTTCGTGGCAGACTGATGGACCGCCTAACTTGTAATAAGGCCCTAACTCATTTAGAGTGTACAGTCCCCTTCAAAAGCCATGAAGTATTGCCCAATGGGAGAACGACTCTTCAAAATCTTCCTAACATGTTTTATTCACTTGTTACAGCGCTCCTGAGGCGGAAGCCAGGAGCTAGGGCATTCTTTAGTATTATAGAATCTGCTTTTAATTGCGCCGTTTTTTTAAATAAAATCAGCATCATTTGGTGAATTTCTGACACTTCGCTACACTTTCTCTCTGCCTGCAATCACGTACCTTTGCCAGCTTCTCGAGTCGATTTAGGGCTCGACAGGCTCACGATTCCATCCCTCCCAGGCGCAGACTTCGGGCGCCATCTTTGGTGAGGAGCAGGGCTGCTCTCTAGTGCCACGGCCGAGTTGGGGCCCTCGCGCTATTAAAGCAACGTGTAACTTTAAGGCAAGTAATTCACTTGTTACAGCGCTCCTGAGGCGGAAGCCGGGAGCTAGGGCATTCTTTAGTATTATAGAATCTGCTTTTAATTGCGCCGTTTTTTAATAAAATCAGCATCATTTGGTGAATTTCTGACACTTCGCTACACTTTCTCTCTGCCTGCAATCACGTACCTTTGCCAGCTTCTCGAGTCGATTTAGGGCCGACAGGCTCACGATTCCCTCCCTCCCAGGCGCAGACTTCGGGCGCCATCTTTGGTGAGGAGCAGGGCTGCTCTCTAGTGCCACGGCTGAGTTGGGGCCCCCGCGCTATAAAATGAACGGCATTCTACGTTCGCGCAGCGGGCGGGCGCAGCGGGCGCGTCAATGGCGCGCCGGAGGCGCCCCAGATGCGAGCCCGTCTGGGCTCGTAGGGCCACAATTAATGCCGGTTTCTGCAGATAGCAACATAGAATACTTACAGAGGGATCTTCTTCGCCTGAGGCCCCCCAAAAATTTCCTCTGTCATTATGTATGGGAGCCCGATAACCCTTTCTCTCATTGTGATCTCTGCCGCCCGCATTCTTTCAGATCAAATCAGAATCATAATGCTTCTACACAGCTGCGGATGGCTCTGCTTAATTGCAGGTCACTCCACAAGCATTCCTTGGAGATCAATTTCATGATACAGGACCATGATTTAGATATCCTATTTCTTGCGGAAACATGGCTAACCGCCAACTCTGAGGCCGATATTGTCCGGACGCTCCCCCCAGGGTTCTTAATTCAGTCGCAGATCAGGCCCTTGGGAAGAGGGGGTGGGCTGGCCATTATATACAGAGACCATTTTGTCTGTAGAGCTATGGATGGGGGTGTTTCGGAGGCCGAGAGCTGCCATTTCTCTCTTCAACTCTCGCCCACCCTCTCCTTTGCAGGCCTGCTAGTGTATCGCCCGCCAGGGACCCCTGGCGACTTTGTTAATTCGCTACTGGAAAGTGTTACGGTTCTTGCGTCCTCCGCCCCAAACTCTACCATTCTAGGGGATTTTAATCTCCATCTGGAGGACCCGCCAGATACAGTGGCTGTTGACCTCAATCTCGACCTCAGATCGCTCGAGCTGCAATTGGTTAACACGGGGGCCACACATAATAAAGGTCATCTGCTTGACCCAGTTTTCACCAACATACGAGCAATTCAGGCCAACCCCCCTCTGCCCCTTCCTTGGTCAGACCATTTTTTGGTCACGTTCTTTTGGCAGGATGAATTTGAAAGCAAACACACCCCCAGTACCGGCATTGTTGATAGGGCGTGGTCCAAGCTCTCGGTGGGAAACTTTACCTGTGTGCTTGATGATTCTACCCCTCCCCAGGTCACGGACCCGGTGCTAGCAGACACCAATTTTAAAAATTGGCTCACAAACGCTCTGGACTTAGTCCTCCCAAAAAAAGAGACTGGGATATAAAAAGTGCGGTGGTGCGGGTTCCGCCCCATGGTATACTCCTGAGCTTAGAGCGCTGAGAAAGGGCTGTAAGAGACTCGAGCGCCAGTGGAGGAAAGACTGGGACCATGCCAATAAGGACACATACCTTGCTGCCATTAGAGCATATAAAGTGGCTCTTAGGAAAACTAAGGCAATATTCTAGGACAATAGAATTAAAAGTGCGGTTAATTCTACTAAAGAAACTTATCTTATTGTCAAAGAATTATTAAAGATTCCTGATCCCCCGCTGTCCCAAGATCCGTTAGGAGCCAAATGCAACGAGCTTACGACTTTCTTTGATACAAAAATCAAAAACATTCTGGCTACCTTGCCTCAGCCGCTGCCATTGACTGATCATGCTCTTGATGGCACTCTGCCCTGTGTCCTGGGCCCCCATCTCAATGCATTTAGTTCCATTTCAGTGGAGGAATTTCTTAAAGTCCTTGCCGGTCTGAAAAGCGGCTCTCCCAATGACCCTGTCCCTATGCGGTTCTTTAACAAATCGCCACCTCTATTGCTATATCAGCAACCGAGCTTATCAACTCCTCTCTTTCACAGGGCATCGTGCCCCCCAGCTGGAGAGGTGCCATTGTTAAGGCCCTTCTAAAGAAACCCCACCTCGACCCTATGGATCTGGCCAATTTTAGGCCGATCTCTTTACTCCCTGGACTCAGTAAGATCACAGAAAGATTGGTGAACGTCCAACTTTCCCACTTTCTGGAGTCAAACCAGCTTTTACGGAGTTCTCAAACTGGGTTTCGTCCAGGCCAGGGCATGGATACGGCTCTCCTCGCGGTCATCGAGGAAGCAAGGTGCATCTTGGATTCGGGAGGATCAGTGGCAGTGATCCTCCTTGATCTGAGTGGAGCCTTTGACACGGTTAACCACCGTGTCCTGATCCAACGCCTGGCTGAGGTGGGAGTAAGGGGGGCTGCCTTGACATGGTTGACATCATACCTGATCAATCGCACCTTCCAAGTCTGGGATGGCAACTCGCGATCTGCCTTAGTCCCCCTCCAGTGTGGTGTGCTGCAGGGCTCGTCTTTAAGCCCCACACTGTTTAATGTGTACATGGCCCCCCTGGAGGATGTGGTGATCCCGTTTGGTATCAAGATCGTGAGTTACGCTGACGACACTCAATTGGTCGTCTCACTTTCCCAAATCGACCAGCGCCCCGACAGTTTGAACTCATGCCTGCTGAAAATTCATACTTGGATGTGTGACTCATCTCTCAAACTGAACGGGTCGAAAACCGAGATTATGATGCTAGGCAATAAGCTGGCTACATTACCAACCTCTATCTGGCCCAACTGCCTGGGTGAGCTCCCTAGTCCTAAAAAAGAAATTAAGAGCTTGGGGGTCTGGCTGGAGCAGGACCTTTCCTTTAAAACCCAAACACAGCTGGCATCTGTTTTGGCCTTCTTCGGTCTGCCTGGAAAGTCCTTCCCCTCCTTCCACAACATTCTAGGAAGTTGTTGGTACAAGGACTAGTCTTGTCCAGAGTAGACTATAGTAAAGCGCTCTTTCTGGGAGCCCAAGAATCCACCATTAATAAACTTCAAGTCTCACAGAATGCTGCAGCCAGGCTTCTGATGGGCACCTCCTCTAGGAAGTCAGCAAAACCAGCACTAAAAGCGCTCCATTGGCTCCCTGTCCGTGAGAGGATCAAGTTTAAGTCTATGAGTATTGCACATAAACTTCTTCAAGGCCAGGGCCCCGCTAATATGAAGAGTTTAGTCATACCCTACAAAGCCAACAGGCCTTTGCGCTCAGACAATGAACATCTGGCCACAGTCCCTAGATTTAGGAAGACACGCACAGGTGGTCGCCGTTTCTCTGTAAAGGCGGCCACGCTCTGGAATTCCCTTCCCCTAAAACTACGTGCGGAACCCTGTCATCTACGCTTTCGTAAGCTTTTGAAGACTTTTCTCTTCCCCAAATGATTTTCTGTTCTTTCTCCCCTGGGTAAGCCTGTTTCAAGTGTAGCGCTGGGATGCCTCCGGGTAACCACGCGCTTTATAAATCTGCTTACATTACATTACATTATCAGTCCGCATTGAGAAAGCCAATCACGCAGACACACGTCTGCCTGGCTGGAATAAAGTGAGTTTGGAACCCATAAGTGTTCCTGATGTCCTTTGTGGAGTTTTGTTTGAGATATAAAAATGACCTTCTCCAGTACATTTCTACTAAAATTATTTCTTCAAAAGAATGAATTTCCTAGTAACAATCTCAAGGTAAAGTACATCATTAAATCTAAAGTGACTTGTTCTTCTTTAAAAGAATAGGCGGATTCGTTTGATGGACTACTAGCAATTACATTTTAAATTCTCAAAGACAGTAATTGTAAAAGGCTCTTTCTTGAATAGGCCTAATATAGTTTCCATCTGCAATGTCGATGTGAAAGCGCCCTTTTAAGCACAAAATGGCTGGAGCATCATTACGTCCTTTGACACCAAGCTTCCTTAGTACAGGATTGAGGGCAATTTCCTTCTCGCACCTAAAGAGCAAGCGGTCTAACAAAAGATGTACTACATATACTTATATTTAAATTTAGAAAACAAAAAATCTGAGATTTTCTATCTGAAGCCACTGATTCTCCATCCAGGATCAACACCTATTCTCAAACGTAAGACTACTCTTCACCCTTCTGTCTGGAATCCTATACAATTATTGAAATGTCTCAGCCTCACCAAGACCTTTAATACAGTACGCTACTGACAGCCTCTTAACGGTCAAAACTGTAGCATCTCTCACCCCATCTCTCAGTTTGTTCTTAAAGCTTTTGACATTGAGCTCACAGTCGTTAAGATGTTAATTCACAGCTCAGAATTACCGATACATTTACATTTCGGCCCTAAAGACTGGTTAGTGCGGGACAGTATGTCCTGGATCATGATTGTTGAAGATCTACTTTCTGCCAAATGTTTTGGACAGGAGGGTCTTTGTATTTTTCTAAAGATTTCCAGTCTATGCGCTTTATTTACTAGGGACAATAATTCTGAACCAAAGAGCACATAGGGGATACATTTACCCCAAAATAACCTTCTTTATAGATATAACGAATAATCCCGTAGTGTATATCAATCTTTTCAGGGCATGTACAGTTGACAGAAGTGAAAGTCTACAACTTGCAATATGCATATCGCGTTTTAAATTGTCTGCAAAAGTGTATCCAAGATATTTATACTCCTGGACCTGTTCAAAGCCTACTTTATCTAAATGCCACGAAAAAAAATTCTGGCTCTTCGAGAAAACCAACGTTTTTCATTTTTTAACAATTTGAGTACGCTTATTCAATACACAGTACGAATGCAAAGCCTGTGGTTTACGTTGGAGGCCTACTGGCGTGTGGCCCATAATCACCAGATGGTTAGCATACAGGGTTCACTAACAGAATATATAGAAGATAACATTTCGAGAATAAAATATAGATTACAAAACTATCAACTGCCTATACTTAAAAAAGATAAGTACAAAAATATCAAAAAAATTATTATAATTTACAATAATATAGTTGTATTAAATATCGATTTTTAAATATTAATAATTTAAAATATTAAAATAAACATATTCTCTGAGCGGGGGCAAGATGGCGGCCGCTGCAGCGGCGGTGTGAGGGGCCTATTCCTCTGCTCCCTGGTCGGAAAAGGGAGATGTCTACGGTGTTCGCGTAACTAGGCTCTCTTGCTCTCTGTATGTACAACTTGGAAACTTGCTTTTTTTTGTGCTGGTGATTAAAGAAATATTGAAGAAGGTGAGCATGAAGCACACCGGTGTCTCGGTATGACAGCTGCAGCTTATTCAGTGGTCGGCAGTCGGTGGCCGGTGGTTCCGGCGTGACTTTCAGCGTGGATGCCGCTGCAGTAACAACCCATGGTTGCACCACTTTTGCTTCTCGGCTTTCCACGGGTACCTGTGTGGCGTTTTCCCCCTCCTTTCCTGGGGTTGAGTCAGTACCTGTGTGGGGGTGTCAGTGCAACTCAGAGGATGCCGCAAAAACCGCCTGCAAAGCCCCCGGTCACCAGAAGCGGCAAAACAAAGGTCTCGGTGCAGCCTGGTATGGAAGATGGAGCGCTGGGTGAGTCGGGGCTATCGGGCGGCGCCGAGAAGGTGTTTCTGCAGCCAGAGTTGGCAATAAGCTTAAAAAAGGGAGGAGAGCGAAAGAAATTGCATAGTTTGAATCCTGGTGCACAAACACTCCCTGAGATGTTCGAGAAGCAGTTATTGCGTAATAATATACAAGAGCGCCCCGAGTGCCCCGAGACTGCTTCAATGAGTCTTACAATTCAAAACGGGACTTTTCCTGCGGGGGCTTTTGACAATTCATCCTCAGAAGCGTTACTGCTAAACACCGCTGATAACGTTGAGAAGAGCCCTGATGGGTGCAGTATGTGAGATGAAGTCCATATAGAGGCTGGTTTAGATACAACCTGTGTTGCTGGTTTGAAAACACCCCCGGAGGTAGTAATCTCCTCTCTGGTGACAGGAGCTTTATGTTCCGACTCTTTGTCTCTTCAAGAAACGGCTGACAATTTTTATTCAATGGCAGACCACTCGTCAGATGAAAGTATGGATAAGGACTGGGCGGACTATCCCTGTGAAAGCAGCATGGATGAAGACTCTAGAATAAGCGAAACTTCTCCTGGATCTGTGACAACCGTGAAAAAACATAGAGCCAGGAAGTTCACAGGAACTAAGAGCAAGGCACCTGACTCTGGCGTGGCTGCTGAAAACATGCTACAGGATGGGCATCTTGGATTTGAGCAGCCTAATGAACCACTTAGTGACTCGGAGGTGACTCTCGCTATGATTTATAAGACAATGGAATCTCAAAGAGCGGAGTCCAAAACGAAAATTGCTCGCACACAGGCCACATGCAGAAAGGTGCAAAATGCTGTCAGGAGAGTCACCAAGATCTGCACAGATATCTCTTCTAGAGTTACTGAGGTAGAGGCTAGAATATCCGTACTTGAGGATGAAGTTGCAGCACAGAAAGTCGAGCTTACTACTATCAAAGCTCAACGGGACGATATAAGTTTCAAACTTACGGAGCTGGAAAACCAATCGCGCAGAAAGAATCTGCGAGTTCTGGGTGTCCCTGAAGAAATGGGGGGGACAGATGTACGAAAATGTATTTGTGATTTATTCCAAAATGCATTTCTGGAGTTGACTTCCTGGGATTGGTCCACAGTTATTGAACGGGCACACCGTTTCCCCTTTACAATCAGGAAAGTCAAACAATCGGAGGTGGAACGACCCAGAGCAATTTTGGTCCGCTTCAATAATTTTTTGGCAAGAGAGGTGGTTTTTGGTTTAGCCAGACCTGATAAGCAGAGGTCTGCAAAGGGTTGTAGCTTTTTTGTTCGGCCAGACTTGTGCCCTGCCACTGTCTCTAAGTGTTGGCATCTGCGTCAATTGATTGCATGGTTTCAGGAGAAAGGAGCAATTGTTTATTTGCAAAATCCAGCCAAACTAAAAGTGACTGTTAAAGGGCAAACAACATTTTTTTTTTCTGAGATAGTGGCAAACGAGTATCTGTTGACACTCTAAAGGGGGAAGGAAAAAAAAAGAGGGAGTAAGGGAAGAGGAAAAAAAAAAAGAGGGGAAAGGCCGAATTTGAATGTTGTTGGTCTTTTGGTCTTGTCTAATAGCCCTCAAAATGAGCTTTTTCCTCTATTGTCTAATCTCTGAAACTGTGTTGCTGCTCTTTTTTTTTCTTTTCTTTATCTTTTTGTATCTTTTTTGTGAGCGAACACTGTCACATGGTTGAAGATATATATGCTAAAATTAAATTTCTTTTCCCTTTTTTCCGACCACGGCAGGGAGTAGGGGGGGTACCTTGAGTTCCCAGGGACTTATGGTCCTTGTGCCTCATGTGGTAGGTTGGGTGGGGGGCTAGGGGGGATGGTGTGGGTCTGCGGTTGTTGGTGGAAGGGGGTGGGGTGTAAGTCAGCGGTAGTTATTTTTGAACAGATGGCAGAGCTGTCAACTTCAAGGTGTTGTTGTGTTATGAATCAAAATCGGGAAGCAAGATTTACGTTAAACGTGATCTATAATAATGGATAGGAAAGTAAAGATTTGTACGCTAAATATTAATGGCCATAATGATTTTTTTTAAAAAGGGGATTTTATGTAAAATAATTCAACTATTACAAATAGAGATCTTGTGTTTACAAGAAACGCATATCTCTTGGGGCAAGAGAAATGTCTTGAAAAATCTAGGCCTTGAATTACTGATATGTACAAAGCAGACCGGAATCAAAAGAGTTGCTATCCTTATGAAACGAGGTCTGGGGAAATGTATTCGAACACTGGCAGATGAATGGGGGAGATGGGGATTGGCAGAAATTAATATTGATGGTAACAAGTTCACTATTTGTTCTTTATATAGGCCAAATTTAAACGATTGTGAGGTAATGAGCTCGATGAATGTAGAGCTTGCTGCCTGGCCCCAACCAATAATTTTTTGTGGTGACCTGAATGTTCATATTGAAGCCGATTTTAATATCAGGTCAAGTTGGCGCTACAAAGGGCGAAAGATTAGGACCTTTAGAGCTGTCCGGGAACTAGTTTTGGGGAACGGACTTCTTGACGTACACACATCGCGGCCTACAGAACCTGGGTATACTTTTTTTTCGGCCCCACACCAAAAGTTTGTACGTCTAGATTACTTTTTTGTCTCTCAAGATTTTATAGAGAAAGCTAAAATTGATATCATGCCTCAGCTTATCTCAGATCACAACCCCGTTACATTGGAAATACAACTACCTTCACAAAACATAGGCATTAAAAGTAAGTGGTCATTTCAAAGGAACTTGTTGTTGGACGGTGATTTGCTTCAATATATGGCTAAAATTATTAACAAGTTCTTTTTGTGTAATAACGATACTGCCTCTATTCCAATGGTTTGGGATACCTTTAAATCTATAATCAGAGGAGAAACACTTAGCTATTCCAACTTCCAGCAAAAAAATAAACAGAGCACATTCAAGCAAGAATTAGAAAGGGTGATGAAGGCAGAGTTCAAACTCGCCGCTAATATTAAAACTGGTCAGGGCATCGAAGATGCTCAACATGATCTAACAACTGTACGTGCTGTAGCTTATTCCTATCTAGCCGGTCAGGTAGCGTCCAAATATACGCAATATAAGACGGAATGCTACAAATTAAACGAACAGACGGGTAAAATATTAGCACAAAGGCTTAGACAGAAGGCAGCCTTTAATGGTATTATTAAAATTGTTGACCTAAACGGGGTAACCCAGGAATCTAAAGTAGGGTTTCTAAAGGCGTTTCGTGATTTTTATCACTCGCTATATAATGATCCGAATGATGGTACTGGTGAAGTGAAAAATACTTTGGAATATCCAGAGAACCTTGACAACTCTGATCACATGAAGCTCTTGGAAATACATACAACTGTATTAGCTTCCCCCATATCTTGGGAAGAGATTGAAATGGCTATCCTGGGTCTTGCCGCAGGGAAAGCAAGGGACCAGACAATATTCCGCTGGAATTCTATCGTACTTTTCGTAGCAAATTAAAACCAGAGCTACTTAAAGTTTACCATCAGGCTTTTCTAGGCTATCCTCCCGATTCTTGGTCCATGGTCACTATAGTTATCTTTAAGAAGAAGGGAAAGGAGGGCACTGAGCTTGGGTCATATAGACCAATCTCTCTTATTACCTCAGATAGTAAGATTTTCTCCAAGATTCTCGCTAACAGATTAAATGATTTTATGCCCAGGTTGGTCTCCAAGATTCAACATGGATTTATTAAAAAGAGGGATACAACTGACCACGTTAAACGTATTATTGCCTTGTTAGACTGGGCGAAGGCCACGGGATCCCCAGTCGGGATTGCCCTGTTGGATGCTGAAAAAGCTTTTGACAGGGTTGACTGGGGGTTCCTGTGGTCTGTGTTGGAATGGAAAGCGTTTCCTACAGAATATATAAAAGCAATACAGGCTTTATATATCAACCCCAAGGCTGCTATCCGGATTGCTAGCGAGGTCTCTGATTCTCTGCCAATAACAAGGGGGACAAGGCAAGGTTGTCCTTGCTCCCCCTTGCTGTTCACATTATATATTGAGCCCTGTCTGAATAGACTAGGAAAAGAAGCTGACATTGCTCCTGTAAAGATTCATCAAATGGATTTCAAAGTTTTTGCGTATGCCGACGATGACGCTATTGTCACCTCTGATATTAAAATGGCGTTACCGAAAATAAAAGAAGAGGCCCAGGAGTTCGGCAAACTCTCGGGGTATAAATTGAACATCGCCAAAACGCAGTTGATACATTCGGCTGAGGGCCGGCTGGATGATATGGCTTTTTCTGCTGAAGCTTCTTATCTAGGTATAACGATATCTGCTAAAATAGACGACATTGTACGGCTCAATACAGCTCCTATATCAGATTCAGCCATAGGACTTTGGAGAGACTGAATAATCTATATTTATCTTTGTTTGGTGTACTAATGTACTTAAAATGGTAATATTTCTAAATTCCTCTATCTGTTTCATTCGATACCTCTGTTGTTTCCCTCTGATTTATTTAGCAAACTAGATAGAAATGTCTCTAGGTTTTTTGGGGGTTATCGGAGATCCAGGAGAGCTCTTAAATGGTGCACACTACCTAGGATTAGGGGTGGTTGGGGGATACCGAATTTTCGTTTATACTATTGGGCTGCTGTACTAAGATCTATGGGAATTTAGATTTTTCAAGATGTTTCTATGGATGAATCAATTAGGCTATCAATCTATGAAATGGTTCTGGGGAAGGAAGTCCGACAATGTTTGGTGAGAGTAATAGAGCCCAGCTACTATAAAAAAACTACATTTAAAACTATCCTAGCGGCACTGCAAATTTGGAAGCAGCTTAAAAAAAGATTGAATTGTTGTCTCGACCTGAATTATTATACACCTTTGCTGAATAATCAGATTCTACCTGGAATTTTGAGAGGCCCTGTATTGTTGAGGTGGCACTCCGCTGGAGTGCATGTACTAGGAGATTTTATATCAGGACGGGCAATTTGTTTCTTATATAATCTATTGAGAACGGATTTCTTCAAATATCTCCAAATCCGAAGTTTTTTGGAGGCAAAAGGTCCTCGCGGGCAAAGCGTTTTTGATAAAATTGACATGCTAGAATGTAGTAGAAAGGGCAATAGAATCGGTGTAATATCTATGATGATGGTAAATAGGATGCAGGATGATTTGTGAGTATATACAGATAAATGGCAAAGGAAACTAGGACTTGAGAATGTTGATCTGCCCAGAGCAATAGAGTTATCTAGTAGTGTTTTATTTAATGGCTTGTTTAAAAGCCAACATTTCATGTCCATTTTTGATTTATATTACTCCCCTGCTAAACGAGCTTAATGGAAAGTAAATAGTGGAGATACATGTAGCCAGTATAGTCATGCTGCTGCAGATTCTATCCATATGTTTTTTACCTGCCTTAAATTACTTCAATTTATCACGGATATACAATTATTTTTCAATACTAGTCTAGGGATACAAATCGAACTATCCGCTGAATTAGTTATTCTGGGAATTCAGACAGATCAAATTGGTAAAAGATCGTCAGATCAAAAAGGCTTCTTATTTATCTGCATGTCTGTATTTTGGTTTTGTATAACCTCCCAGTGGTTAGATGTTGATCCTCCAGGTTTTCACCACTGGCAGTCCAAATTATTATTTATCTATCAACATGAGAATGCAGTGTATAAACGGAAGGGACGGAAAAGAAAGATGGCTGGTCAAAAACTATGGGCTCCTATCTCCAATTGGATATGATTGTTCTCTTTAATTATGGATCGTTTCCCTACAATTAATGCTTATACCATTTTTGTTTTGTTTATATATCATTATGTGTTTTCTCCTTTTATTATTGTTTTATGATAAGAGAAATGAGTAATTGTTCTGCCAGACCTGTATTTGTATCTGTATACTTTTGTCTTTTTTTTCTTGAATTACTTTATGTATAACCATCTGCTGACATAAAACTAATAAAAAAATATATGAAAAACAATATATTAAAATAAACATATATTAAACACTCAAATTCATTTCTAAACAATAAAATATATTTAAACGTAATGTATATTTTAACAAATATAACAAATAAACGTACTTTTAAAAGTTTAAACACATACACATATTTATACATGTATATATGAACATACATATATAAATAAACTCATATTTTAAATATTATAATTTAAAAAACGTAAATAATATATTATCAAAGATATATGTATACATATTTAAATATACCAAAAGTATAAAATTCAAAAAAATAAAATCAAGTCAATTTGAAATAAAAGGTAAACTTCTTTTTTTTAATGTAATGATAAATAATTTACTAACACAAATATTGACATTTGTAATTATTATTATTATAATAATAAATCATACACATAACTATCTAAACTACAACAACATAAAATACATTATTAAATATTAAAATAAATACATATACATTTCCCACTACCCTAAAAAACATTTTAATACTAAATAAATATAAAAATAAGTAATCCCACGCACACAATACAACAATAAAAACATGATTTACTTCACACAAAAATAAGATTTACTATTCTAGCTACAATAAATATAAAATTAATCAAAATATAACATTGGAAAATACTGCAATGTACTATTCCCAGTACATTTAACACAACAATGAATAGTATAATTAACAACAAAAATAATAATATTCATACTCCAGTCAGTTCAACAGTATGGAAAGTATTGGATTGTGAAGGGATAACATTTACTATCCCACTCTAATCAGAGCAATAGCAGGTAAAGTGTATGGATTGCAGAAGGGAAAACAATTATATTCCCACTCAACTGTAGGGAAAATGTTGGATTGCAAAGGGGAAAAATGTAATATTCCCACTACAGTCATTGCAAAAGTAGGGAAAGTGTTGGATTGTAGAAGGGAAAAATGTAATAATCCCATTCCAGTCTGTGCAACTGTAGGGAAAGTTTTGGATTGCGGAGGGGAAACATTTAATATTCCCACTCCAGTCAGTGCAACAGTAAGGAAAGTATTGGTTTGCGAATGGGTAAAATGTACTATTCCCACTCAAGTCAGTGCAACAATAGAGAAAGTGTTGGATTGCAGAGGGCTAAAATGTACTATCCCCACCCCAGTAGGGAAAGTGTTGGACGGTGGACGGGTTAGATTTACTACTCTCACTGCAGTCAGTGCAGGATTAAAAACAAGTAAAATATCTGAAACTAATTTACTTCCCACCCCATACCCTTACAAAACCCACAACCCACATCTAAATTAAAAAAATTACTTGCACAATTAACATAGATATTTATCAATTAAACAAGTATTATTTATGAAAATCTAAATCTAAATTCATTAAAGTTAATTAATTTTCCCCCTTTACCTGTATAAACTCAACAACCCCAATCTAAAATAAAAAATAAAAAAAATTAATAACAAAATTAGATTAATTAATATACAATGAAATAAATATTAGTATTTCACAAGTAATTAACAAATAAAATAAAATAGTTTACTCCCCATCCTTTAGCTCTATAATCCACACAGCCCAAACCTAAACACATTTAATTAAACAATAAACAACATTAACTATCAATTAAACATTTAATATTATTTAACAATTAAATAATAATTATTAAAAATAAATTACTTCCCACTCTTCACCCCTAAAATCCCTGCAACTCCTCTAAAAAAATGAATTACACAATTAACATAATTAGTTATCAATTAATTCATTATTATTAATTAACAAATAAATATTAATAAATTAAAAATACATTTCATCCCACCCTTTACCCCTATAACCACACAACCCACACCTAAAACAAATGATAAAAAAATTTACATAAATAATTATTTTTGATTAACAACTATTATTAAGTAAAAATAAATTTCTTTCCACCCTTTGCCCCTATAAACCCACAGCCAACACCTAAAAACAAATACACAATTAACTATAACTAATTATCAATTAATTATTATTACTTAACAAATAATTAATTAATGAAAAATAAATAACTTTCCACTCTTTACCCCTATAAATCCACAACCCACACCTAAAAAATTAATTACACAATTAGCATAATCAATTATGAAGTAATGAATTATTATTAACTATTATTAACTAACAACTAATTATTATGTTTAAAATAAATTACTTCCCAACCTTTACCCCTATAAATGTCAAATTATATTAATGACCTCTATATTTTCAAAATAGAAATTACTTACCTTCAAATTGATATTCTTGACAACGATATTCTTGCTCTGATATTTCCATTTCATGATATTTGTCACTCGACATTGTTGTAGTACATATTGTTTCCTCGATTATATGTCTCATTACCCTAACACAGCTGACATGCTAGTGGCCTATTTTGGGTGAAAAGGAGATAGTGTAGGTTAAAAGTCCTGGCAGATCTGCATTAATCAAGCTAAAAGTGTGTGGGGGGACTAAAACACAGCCTTGACGAGGGACATTTTTTACAGGGTATTTACCATTAGTATGCCTGACTCATCTAAATTGACCTGGACCCAGTTATTTTTAGTATAACATTTGGATCATAGTTAACAATTCCACTGGATTGGCTCACCTCTGAAATTTTCCCTAAAGAATGCCCATAGAGATGCAGTCAAAGGCTACCTGCAAGTCAATGAAACAGCAGCAAAATGTACACATTGTAACTAATGACCTCTTTGCCACTCCCCATAAGTGGTCAGTTGTTGAGTAGTTTTTTCAACCCCCCCTTGTTTTTTAATGTTAAAATCCCATGCTTCAGATATTTCAGTAATGTCGGGCATACATTTTGGTAGTTATGTCCAAAGGAAATATCAGACATTAATTTGCTGGATCATTTTGAAGGCCCTTCTTATGAATTGGTTTAATAACTGCTCCTCTCCATAACCATTTTATAGAATGGGCTTAAAATCGCTGCCCAACTTAATGGGTCAGCTTTGAATTGAATTTAAGCTAGATTATCCGGTTCTCCTGCATCCAATAACATCATGCTCATAATTATTTCAGCCACTATCTCCACCCTTTGGTATATTAGTAGCTGGATATCAATGAGGCAGCTTCAGTTTTATCAATGGAAGTGACAACACCAGTGTTATATAATTGAGGGATAAACTCTACCTACTGATCATCCATCATTTGGGCATCAAGACTTGCCGGAGATGTTACTAATTTGATGTTTACTAAACTCAAGAAGAGTTTAATATTACTTTTGGAAACAGTTTTGATCATAGTATTCCCATTGAACTTATAAAATTATCTCTTTTTCTCACACAACAGATACTTATATTTAGGCTCTGTGAAGGGTTTGAGGGGGAGCAGGACAGTGGCGCTCAAGCAGGTAATTGGTAATAGTGTGCAGGTTATTTGAAGAACAAAATTATTTACGGTGCTGCCAGTGCAGGGGAGGACCCTGAACACCTGTGTGAGTTAAGGGCAGAAGCCCCTAACACTACAAAACATACAAAAGGTACTGGGCACACGTATAGGCTAGACAGTTTAGATTCAGTGAGGTTGTTCGTAAGAAAGTCGACACTGGTAGTTCGATAAAAGTTGTTTTATGTAGATATTCTTAGAAGGAAAACAACGCCAGCCGACACGTGCTTCGTCACCAGGCCCTTACGTGTGACTCTTCAGGGCTGATATGGCGGAGTATGTGAATCGATGTACCGGTGATAATTCTGACCAGGTTTACCGGTGAAAATAGTTGCAGCGGGTTGGGCAGTCTTGTAGACAACAAAAGAACATGAGCGGGTACGTTCGTGTTCAATAGGGCCTCGGGTAGCCGGGTCCTGTCAATGCTCGTCCTGCCTCAGAGATCTCCAAGGCAGGTTGCACGGTGTCAACAAGACTGCCCAACCTGCAGCAACTATTTTCACCCGTAAACCCGGTCGGAATTATCACCGGTACATCGATTCACATACTCTGAAGGGTCAGAGGTAATGACCTGGTGACGAAACACGTGTCGGCTGGCATTGTTTTCCTTCTAAGAATATCATCTACATAAGACAACTTTCATTGAACTACCTGTGTCGAATTTCTTCAGAACTACCTCACTGAATCTAAACTGTCGAGCCTATACGTGTGCCCTACCTATTGTAGATATTTATATTTGTTTTCCTGCACTTTAAACTCCCTGCTATTGATTTCATTTGCTTTGTTTTTTACTTTCCTGTGTATTTTGTTTAAAGCCCCTCCTCATCAAGTCGCCACCTGTTATTTTCCCCTATCTTATCCTAGAGTTTCCTCAGCAAATGGATTTATTTTATTTGCTTTTAGGAAAGAGGCCCCTCACAATAAGATTGGTATACCACTCAATGCCAATCAAACCTTGTTCTAACTGGCTTCTGTCTACTTTGATCTTAAATAAGGCTTCAAGATTTTCCTCATTGATGGCAACCCTTATTACTTCAAAATGTGTACTTGTCACAGTTCTTTGGAATTATTTTCAATAGAACAAGACCTTCATTGCCAAGTGATCACTTGTATCTAGGTCAATCACCATAAATCCTAGATGTACCAAACTGGTCTACAGGGGTTTATACATACTCAGTCGGCCCTCCTTCTAAATGTACAAGTCTAAAAGACAGAGCTATGTGGTAGTCACTGTTTGACCACCCATTAACATTGGCTAAATTATGTTGAACCAGCATTAGCAAAACTATACAATATTGCATTTGTTCTTTCAAAGAATTATCAGCAGTAGAAAGTGATATTCATATGGTTGAAGTCAATAGCTATTACAAACAAGTCTGTTGGAAATTGACAGTGCATATTAGATATATCATGATTTTAACATTATCCATCCTTTTCAGCTCTTCAGCACACATACAAAAATCGGGTGAATGTATTCACCTAAACAAACAACTAAATTATTTGAGCATTGTTCCTGAAAATGTTGGATTAAGTATGCTAATAACCAATTAGAAGTTGTCTACACAATTGCTACTTTTTCCACATACACAGCTTATATTAAAAATAACTTGACCACCTGATGCTAGGCTACAATTTGACAGAAGGGTGGTTTTGAAAGACTAGTGTGTTGCCTAGCAGTCCTGGCATACTGGGGCAAACTCGGTCTTCCCTATTACTATCCTGTAGTCGCCTGAGCATTCAGGTTGTAGGTAAGGACTTTGGGGGTCTAGGGAGGGTTGGGGACTGAAGGCGGCAAATGTTGCAAATCTAGAGTCTGACCTGGCGACTCCCTTCTCTGCTGCTGTCTAATTTCAATTTGTTGAGGCCTCTGTGTGTTTTAACCCTCATTCGGTGGCTGCTTCGGAGTGCAATTTTTTTTTCATAGTAGACGATGGCCTGTGGACTGTGGCCTGTTGGCTGTGGTCTGTGGTAAATGCTGTGTGGCTGGTGTTGTGCAATTATTCGGAAGGAGTACTTACTGCAATTTGTCAATCCAGTCTCTGGTAACCTAATCTAACAGATCCAGGTCTCTTTTTCTATTTTCACTGTAAAGATTTCTAAAAGGGATGTCTCCAAAGATCTACAGACCAAGTGATAAAAAAAAACAACGCCCGGCTATGGTGAGGAGTGTTGAGTAATTGAATGCCCCAATCAGCCACAGTACTCAAAGAACCTCTGGAACCTCAAGCAACTATTGTTGCCACATCCTCTGTCTCCCCTGTCTCTTTTGAGATTCCTGATGTTGTAGGTATTGACCACTCACTGGTTGAACTTTGATACAGAACATTTTAAATCTGTAGAAAGTTCTCAAACCCTGAAAAGTCTCAATGAAGAAACTTAGGGACACGAGGGCCCTAAAATCAAAATGCTCAAATCTCAGTTCCTTGCTAACTCAGTATTAGTTTCCAATGATTTACCTTCAGCACTTCGTGTGATAACAGTGTTACATTCTGTTGAGATAAGTCTTGTGTTGATGGCTTGTCCTTCTTATGTAAGATAGAAATTTAAAACAATTTGTTCAATAAGATTTAGATAGGTATTGGGTGGTATAGGCAGTTGATTGGGAGAGTATTGTCTCTTCTGAAAGTGAATTATAAAGTAAATTCTCTAGGAGGTATTAGGAATGGAGACACCTGGAAGGGATGGTCCAATCAAGAATGTCAAGAACTTTAGTAAGAACTCTAGTAAGTAATTAGGTTGCTGACTAAAGAGGTATGAACCCTTCTCAACCAATAGCCACAGTCATTCTCAGGGTTAACTACAAACAGCCACTAAATTAACCTATACTTAACCCTCTGGTAACTTTGCACAAAAGCAGTCAGGCTTCATTTACAGGCAATGTATAAAGAATTTATGTAAACAGCAATATTGTGAAACCACAACACAAGACAAATCTCACACCAATTAAGGAAAATCTAGTGAAATGTAATAAATTATTTGCCATCAAAATGACAAATGTCCAACCGGAGATATGCATTTCCAAATTTCGAGGGTAAGTATACCGCCTAAAACCACAAAGCACGAACTGTGGGTTTCTGGCTGGCCGAGACTGGGACAAAGGGCCTGATAAGGATGGCGATCGTACTCATGTCCAACTGCTATCCCTTTGGAAAATGGACTAACCGACTAGCTGTCGGTGGTCCCTCATCCGGAATCATGATGCGTCTGCCTTCAAAGCGGTCGCAAAGTGTAGCTTTTCTATTGCGATGTTTGCTGCGGCCTGCAGCACATGCCGTAGTACAAGATATACACTCTGTACATATCATCCTCTTTTATGAATAGCGTGAACTAATGTGTTATCTTGGAGATAGCTTTCTTTATTAAAAAAAGGCTTTATATTAGAAGAATGTATCCATTCTCCACTAAAAACTGTACCAAAGTTACTTCTATTCACTAATCATTTCTTCTGGTTTTGTCTCCTCATGTACCACACCATTTCTTCATTCGATTTATAATCACAATTGAAAGCTTTCTCTCAAAGCAAAGACCTCATCAACTACTCCATCAGCTTGTTCTTTCTGTTTCAGTGCCTCTCTTCTTCTTCTATACTTCTTCATATTCCTCAGTAGATTTACAACCACTCTACTTCGAAACATCCTGGCTCTGATTTCCTTAAACTGTTTCGAACTCCTGGTTAAGATGTGTCCATCTTTGTTACATTCTTTCCTGTTGTTGAGATAGATATTGTCCACTCTTATTCTTTCTCACAGTTTGCTTTTGTATTCATTTATTTGTAATCTTTGCAGGTGTCCAAATATATTTTTAAGAAATGACTTTGTCCTCTTATTAGTAGCTCTTTTTTCTTTCATCGCTTTTTCTGCGTTTTCCCCCTTTTGTGTGTCAGTTCTGCAGAGGTACTGTAGTTGCTTCTGTTGCTTTTTCCTCCAAGCTTTTGTAGGCATTTTAACTCTCTGTAGTTATATAGATATTGTTCTGTAAAAAAAAGTATATTTTAATTTTTACTCTAGGCACATACCAACTACTTTACAACTGGCTTACACATAATACAAAAATTGTTTTTACTTTATGTTGCAGTTTTAAATCTATAGATGAACCTAGCTACATATCTACATGTACTTATGTCAATATACCAAACCCAAAGCAAACACACAAAACTGTATTTATTAGTTACCTTTTAACATTTTAGCACCCTCTACTAAAACACAGCTGCACCATATCTCAGTTCTCACTTATACATTGTGAAAGACCAGTTTATACTTTCTGGAGTCAACTTTAAAATCAACCAAAGTGTAGAAGTGCATACAGTATAGTTACACTGTAAATCTGAAAACACAATATAAGAGCTATTTGTGCACCTCTCTACCACTGTGTCGCTGGTGTATTTAGTATCTCAATACTTTTCTTCTTAGATGTATCAGATTTAAATTTTGGGAACAGTGCCTATAACAATCTGCACATTAAATTCTATCAAAGCATATAGCTTACTAATTCTTCAGAGCACATGCAGAGAGTGTGTGATAGGTTGCATATATAATTCATCAGTTGGTTCGAAAAGGCTACATATTCCTCACTAAAACTGTGTTTGTGGTTGAGTACATCAATACTCCCCAGACGATTAAATGAGTGCATCTTTAGTGCCTAGGTGATTCCCTGAGGATGCAGGTATGGCCTAGATGATTCCTTGAGTATGTGAAAACTCCATGTCATTCCATACCTGTATTGTTACTAATTGCATGTTTGCATGAGTATATCACTACTATTTGTGTGTTTGGATGAGAGCATGAGTAGTGCCTGAATGATTAGATAAGGGCTCAACGAATGCATCAATAATTCATTACATGCATAGATTTTATTTGAATGATTAAATGAGTACAACTCTTCTGCCTGGATGATAGCAGGAGTGCATAGACAGTATAAAGGCGGTTTATAGCATGCATGGATAGTGGATACATGATTGATTAGGTACATGCATACCACCTAGCAAATTGGTTGAATGCATGAGTAGTGTTTCAATGATTGGATGAGTACATGGCTGCTTCCCATGTGTTATTGAATGAGTGAACAGGTAGTGCCTGGGTGATTTGATGAGTGCATGAGTAGTGTCTGAGTGATTGCATGAACCCATTGTTAAAGATTGAGTTATTGAATAAAAGCAAGTGTACTACTGGGGTGATTGTATTAGTGCAACAGTAGTGCCTCATTAATTGAATGAGTGCATAGGTACTGGATAGGTGATAGGTTCACTGCAATGGGACTGCCTGAGTAATTCGATGAGTGCATGGCTTATAAGTGGGTGTTTGGATGAGTGCATGGTTTATGCCTTGGTGTTTGAATAACTGCATTGGTACATCCTTGGTGATTGTATAAGTGAATGGTTAGTGCCCGGGTAGTTGGATGAATGCATGGGTAGTGCCTGCATAGTTCAATGACTACATAATTAATGCCTGCGTGATTGCAAAAGTGCATGTGTAGTGCCTGGGTGATTGAATAACTGTGTGAATAGTGCATAAGTGATTTGATGACTGCCTGAGTAGTAGCAGGGTGATTGGATGAGTCCCTGAGTGGTTCCTGGCTGACTGTGACAGTACCTCCATTGCTGTTAGATACATAACTGTTGACTATATCTATGATTGATTGTTTAAGTCATTCAGTCAGTATCAAACTACCTATTTTAGTGTATCTATCCTTTTCTTCTGAGCTATGTGTGAGTGAATTCTGCATATCACACTTGTATATAAATTGATACATGTCTGTCTAGGAGCATACATCGTTCTGTTACTCAGTGTGCACTTGCATCAGTAACTTTCTAAAACTGAAAATAACAATTCTCACTTTTTAAAAGCACAAACCTTTTCTTAATGGCATGTATATATTGGGAACAATTAACAAAGGCAATCTGAGCCAAAAATCTAACTTTATGACTTGTGGTAGTCACAGAGGTCATTTAGGAGTAGTATGTTTATGTTCACAGTTAGGCAGGAATCTTGAGCTTTGGGGCACTCTACATCCCTGGATGTACTCTCCGCACCTGGGCCGTACTCTCCGGCTCGGGCCAGATGAAGTGTAATTAATGGTCCATAATGCAATGTTTACCAAATGGAACATTGGAAAATGTGATAAATGTCATGAAGATCAATTTGGGCAGGGAAATGGGTGTTACCGGACACTACATCATATCCCAGAAAAGTTTGCCTCTTAGCATCATTCTACAAATTGCGCTCCCCTCAGTGTTGACTATAGTCTGAACACTAAAGTCAACACTGTGATCATTGTGGAGTAATCGCGAAAAAAACGAGAGTCCAAACCTATATTTATCATCAGGGTTTTTTAAAATGTGAATACTGCACAACAGTTTATTGCATAGTCCTCATTTGGAAATTAAACTTTATCATTATTTAAATTGTGTCATAACTCTTCAACTTAAAAAAGAAATCTGTCTATTTAACTCCATTCCCCTCCCACCCCCAATACACTCTTAGTACAGTGTATATAACAACCCAGTTGTACCAGTAGTTCACAGCTCATTCTAGAAGGAACATGCTACTTCCAAAGGAGATACTGCTGGTGTTGTTTACTCCACAGATTCAAAAGCCTATCCATGTCTGTATTACATTTCTTTTTTTTTTTAAATGCAGACAACATGCAATCAAATGCATATTTTTAAAAAAAAGAAACCACCTCCATTTTAACTGCTTTTCGTTTGGAAAGCTACCTCATTCAGCTCCAGTCTTCTCCTGACTGCTATTTCTCATTCACTTCAAAATGCTTAGCATGTGGATTGTTGGCCACAGCTATGTCTATTGGGCTAAGGAGGCTGCAAAAAAGAGAGGTATTGACAGGGACTTGGGTTTGAAAAAATGTAGATTACTTAGTTTGGCCACTTCCATCTGTTGCTGGCTTTGGTTAAAACCATTGTGGATTGCTGAGCTCCTTACTTCATGGTCTAGCATGGTAATGGCAATGACTCAGGCACATTGACTGGTGTAGGGCTGGAAATCCTAATGAAATATACCTCTGCAGAACTGATGTTGTTTTTCCCTCACACTGTGTTTATTTATTTGTTTGTTTGTTTATATAGCGGTACAATCAAACCCTGGAGGGGTATCTCTGCGCTCAAGCAGACTATGAGGAGAGGCAGAGGTTCCTGGCAGGCTTAGCAAGTACCGAACAAAAAGGTTTTAAGCAGTTTCCTGAATCTTATATGTTCTGAGCACTGTCTAAAAGAAAGGGAGAGCTTGTTCCAGAGACGCGGGCCAAGATAGGAGAGAACCTTCCCTCCTAATCTTGCCCTTATACTGGGTACTTCCAGAAGATGTTTACCGCTGGAGCGGAGAGGTTGCATGGGTGTATAGGGTATACATTTCTCGGCAAGATAGGAAGGGCCCAGGTTCTGGAGTGCTTTATGGATGACGCAACACGTTTTAAACTTGATCCGTTGGCGGATGGGAAGCCAATGGAGCTTTACAAGCAGGGGATTGGAAGGTGTCCTGGGTGGCGCATTCTGGACCAGCTGTGCAGCTGTATTTTGGACTACTTGTAGTCAGCTGAGTAAGGTGTCATTGGCCGAAATCAGCAGACCATTACAGTAGTCCAGGCGACTTAGCACCAGGGCCTGAACCAGAGTTTTATGAGTAGTGTCAGGAAGTAGCGAAAGACTCTAGACTCCATGAGAGGGCAAATTAGATTGAGTAATATTGCCGTTCTAGGTGGTAGCGCCAAGAACGGCAATATTACTCAATCTAATTTGTCCTCTCATAGTTGCACCCCCGTCCATGCAACCATAAGTCCAGCTCTTTTGTTGCAGGTCACGCGAGATCCACCCTTGTAAATTGGTTGAATATGTATGAGTGTGAATGATCCCCCGAAGGTATGAGTGTCTGTTGAGCCCCCTGAAATGTCCCGGAGTGAGTGGAACACCGAACCTTTTTGGAGAATTTCATTCCCTATATGACATGATGAACTTTATTGACTGTATTTATTCATTCCTGAATCTGTTAGCTTTGAATGTTTTTTAGAAATGATTGATTACATAAAAACCAATAAAAATATATATTTTTCATTAAAAAATTAATTGAATGCTATCTATCTGTTGTCTTGGGCCCTGATACCTAGTTAATACTGCTCCCTCCTTATCAGACTTGGATCCTGTAGAGGACCGCTTATTACCTACCTTGGCAGGGTGTTCTTTTCTAATTGTAACTTTATCTAGGGATATTCTGATGTTATCTGTAACTGAGAGTAGTGCAGATTCGGTGCTCTATTTGGACCTGAAACCAGACTGGGAATGATCTAAACATCCAGCCAGTTCGACAAAGTTAGAGAGATGGGTGTTAACATGTTTCTCCATTAGCTTGCTCAGGAATGGAAGAAGTAGGATGGGGTGGAGGTTGGACAATTCTGTCCATGGAATGTTAGAGTTCTTACGGAGAGGTCTGACCTGAGCGATCTTCCACTCCTGCAGGACTAGGCCTTCTGTGATGGAGAGATTAATAAGGGATTGTACCACAGGGGCAAGCTGTTTGGTCAGGGATGGAATAACTTTGGCAGGAATGTGATCAGATGGGGAACCAGACTTTATCTGATGCATCATTGTTTCAACCTCCGCCACAGTGATGATAGGGAAATTATTGAGTAACGTGAGGTTGGCTGGTTTGGATATATACAGGGACATAGGGGTTTTCTGCAGATTGCCTGCTGATTTTACCATATATAAGCTCTATCTTATGAGAGAAATATAGGGAAATATCATCACACAGCTGTTGGGAGCGGGTCTCAAGGCTTTCACATGCTTTTGGATTGATGAAGGACTGAAGAATTTGATATAGGGTTTTTGAGGAATTCCCAGCCTGTGTTAACTGCGATGATGTATGCATTTTGCGTGCAGATTTTATGTTTTTGTGATAGCTAGTCAAGGAAAGGTAATATTGGTGTACTCTAAGATATGCCAAAGACAGAAATGGAAGTGGTCAAATCAATTCTGTACACAGATTGACAAAGCCAGGAAAAACTTTAATAAAACTGTTTTTGCATTCCTCAGAGACCATAACAGGGGCTCAATCTGTAACCTGCATTTTTAAATGCATGGAATTTATAGAAATGATGGCGTGAACTTTACAGACAAAGGCAACAGGGTGTTTCAAGGTAACCTGAAACTCTGCGTCATTTCTTATGTGTGCTGTCATATACAAACAATCAACACAACGGCTCTTGTCAGAGCCACCCTAGTATCGGAAATATTGTTTTTTTTCTAAAGAACCTTTTTTTTGTAGTTGTTGGGAGTCTTCATGACGATGTCACGAAGAATGCGAATACGTCATAAAATCTCAAACCAAAAACAGAAATTCAAAAGTCACCAACACATGCAAAAATAATAACTAAAAAAAAACTATTCTAAACATTGCATTCACATATTACTATATACATGCTTCTTTAAAATATGTTTAAACTCATGTTTTTGTACAAAGTTTCTTTAAAAACCTTCTTTAAAACCTATTTTCTGGTTTTGCAGTTATTCAGGGTGTCATGATAAAGTCATTAGCTGCGATGATCTCGCATATCCCATAAAGTTGAAAACTCATATATGCACACATAGTACAGTTTACACAATAGGGGTTTATTATGGTATTGTCTAAAGTCAACCAATCAATCAATCAATCATCTGTAAAGCGAACTACATACCCGTGAGGCTCTCAAGGCGCGGGGGCGATACTGATCAAGCAGCCAGGTCTTGAGTATCCTACTGAATGTCAGCAGGTCTTGGGTCTGTCGTAGGCTCAGTGGGAGGGTGTTCCATGTCTTGGCAGCGATATGGGAGAAGGATCTCCCACCGGTGGTTGTTCTTTGGATGCGCGGGACGGGTGCGAGTGATAGGACGACAGAGACTAGCTGTCGGTTGGGGATGTAGAAGGAGAGCCGTCTATTGAGGTAGGCTGGGTCGGTCTTGTGGAGTGCCTTATGTGCGTGGGTGAGGAGCTTGAAGCATATCCTCTTGTTGTAGGGGAGCCAGTGCAGGTT
This sequence comes from Lissotriton vulgaris, assembly GCF_964263255.1. Taxonomy (NCBI): domain Eukaryota; kingdom Metazoa; phylum Chordata; class Amphibia; order Caudata; family Salamandridae; genus Lissotriton; species Lissotriton vulgaris. The sequence continues at coordinate 134,906,741 of NC_141690.1, forward strand.
TCTAAGGTGGGGGGTGATGTGGCCGTGGCGTGGTACGTCGAGAATCAGTCATCCCGAGGCTTTTTGGATGCGTTGTAGTCGTTTGATAAGCTTGGTCGGGGCTCCCGCGTAGAGAGCGGTTCCGTAGTCGAGTCTGCTGCTGACGAGGGCCTGGGTGACTGTCTTTCTTGTATCTGTCGGGATCCATCTGTAGATCTTGCGGAGGAGGAGGAGACAGCGTTGACTTGCTTGGTCATTGAGAGCATTGAGTCGAGTATGATTCCCAGGTTGCGTGCGTGGTCTGTGGGTGTCAGGGCTGCCCCCAGTGCCATCGGCCACCAGGAGTTGTCCCAGGCTGAAGGGTTGGAGCCGAGGATGAGGACCTCCGTCTTGTCTGAGATCAGCTTCAGACGGCTGGTCTTCATCCAGTCAGCGACGGCCTTCGATCCTTCGTATGACGTTGACTTTGGCGGTGATGGGGTCCTTGGTGAGGGAGAGGATCAGCTGAGTGTCGTCGGCATAGGAGATTATGTTGAGGTTGTGCTGTCGGGCTATGTTTGCGAGCGGGGCCATGAAAGTGTTGAACAGTGTCGGGATGAGGGAGGATCCCTTGAGTACGCTGCAGATGATCTCGGAGGCTTTGGAACGGAATGGGGGAGGTGGACGCTCTGGGTTCTGCCGGAGCTGAAGGAGGTGGTCCAATCCAGAGCCTTGTCTCGGATCCCTGTGGCGTGGAGGCGTATGCGTAGTGTGCGGTGGCAGACAGTGTCGAAGGCGGCAGAGAGGTCTAGGAGGATGAGTGTTGCGATCTCGCCGTTGCCCAGCAGGGTCCTGATGTCATCGGTGGCGGTGATGAGGGCAGTCTCTGTGCTGTGGTTGCTGCGGAACCCTAACTGGGAAGGGCCAGGATTCTGTTTTCTTGAGTAGGAAGTTGATCTCTGCGTGTTTCCATATCTCTGGGAAGGTCGTAGTCTTGAGGGAGAGATTGATGACGCTGTGCAGGTGGGGTGCGATGCAGCTGCTTGCTCTGTTGAAGACATGGTGCGGGAATGGGTCTGACAGAGAGCCGGAGTGGATTGTGCGCATGGTCTTGATGGTGTCATCGATGCTCACGCTGGCCCAGGATAGCAGGAGGTCATGGTCGATGGTGTGTGAAGGGTCTGTTTTGTTGCTGTCAGTTGGGGCTGTTTGAGTGTTGAAGCTGTCATGGATGTCTGCTATCTTGCAGTGGAGGAAGGTGGCGAGGGAGTCGCACAGGGCTTGCAACGGCGGTATGTCGTTGGTGTTGGAGCTGGGGTTGGAGAGTTCCTTCACGATGTTGAAGAGCTCCTTGCTATTGTGTGCATTATTGTCTAGGTGGTCTTTGAAGGAGGTCCTCTTGGCTGCCCTGATGAGGTGGTGGTGGTTGCGGATGGCGTCGTTGTGTGCTGCGTGGCTGTCTGGAGTTAGTTCACTGTGCCATTTCTTCTCTAGTTTCCGGCAGGCTTGCCTGGAGGCTAGAAGTTCTGGGGTGAACTAGCTGGCCCTCTTGCTGATGTTTCTGTGGGGGGTTTCTTTAGCGGGCGAGGGTGTTGGCGCAGTCCTCAATCCAGCGTCTGAGGCTGTGGGCAGCGTCGTCGGTGTTGGAGGGTTCGGTGGGTGGGCTGAGAGTGAAGTTTGCGTGTAGTTGGTCTACTGTGATTTTGCTCCAGCAGCGGTGGGGGAACTGCTGCGTACGGTGGTGTGTGGTGGGCTTCTGGAAGGTGAAGTGGATGCAGCGGTGGTTGGTCCAGAGGAGTTCGGTGGTGTGGTTGATGGAGACATGCGGGCTTGAGGAGAAGACGAGGTTGAGCATGTGGCCGGCGGAGTGGGTGGGCGTTGTGACGAGTTGCTTTAGTCCGAGGTTGGCGAGGTAATCGATCAGGGTTGTGAAGTTGTTGTCGTTGTTGTTCTCAAGGAGAAAGTTCAGGTCTCTGAGGAGGATGTAGTCGGTGGAAGTCAGGGCGTGCATGTGGATCAGGTCGGCGATGGAGTAGCTGAACTGGAGGCGGGGTGTGGGGGGTCGGTAGATGAGGGTGCCCTTGAGGGTGGAGTTAGGATCTGTGTGGATCTGGAAATGCATGTGTTTGGCGGTGCTGAGCACATGGTTGGTGCTAGTCGAGACCCTGATGCTGTTCTTGTGGACGATGGCGATTCCTCCTCCGACTCCGTTGGTGCGGTCTCTGAGGTTGATCTTGTAGCCGTCTGGGATGGCTATGGCGATGTCGGGTGCGGAGGAGTCGTTAAACCAGGTCTCTGTCAGGAAGGCGACTTCCTGGGATGTTGTGTTGAGCAGGTCCCAGAGCTCAATGGCATGCTTGCGTGCGGAGCAGGAGTTCAGTAGTATGCATCGGAGGTGGTTGGGGTCTTTCTTGGCGGGTGGTTTGTCGGCTCTGAGTCTGGTGTAGCCGCAGTTCCGGCAGGTGAATGGGCCGTGTCTGCGTTTCGGGGCAGCCTTGAAGCAGGTGTGGCTCCGTCCGGAGATTAGAGCGTGCAGATTGCTGACGTCGTAGTGGCGGCGGTCGTCATGGCGGGTGCGGGGGCCAGGGGTTCTGGCGCTGGGCGCGGTCCTGGCGCGAACGGGAGCAGATGGGCTTGTCTTAGGCGTGCCTTTGGCGCGTTAGTGGCGCGGCAGGACTATATGGGGAGGTGGGAGGGAGGAGCAGCTGGGAGGCAGGAGGCGGGGGCAGCGAATGGGCAGTGGTCCGTCAGGGGGGCGGGGCCGCAGAGGGCGCAGCAGCGAGGGCGGTGAGGGACAACGAAGGTAACAGAAGGAAAAAGGGGCACAAAATCGAGGGAAAAACGAGTGGCACAGAAGGCAAAAGGGCACAAAAAACGAGTGGAACTAAAGGCAAAAGAGGCACAGAAACAAGGGAAAAATGAGTGGCATAGAAGTTAGAAGGGCACAAAAAACGAGTGGAACAGAAGGCAAAAGGGGCACAAAAATGAGGGAAAAACAAGTGGAACAGAAGGCAAAAGGGGCAGAAAAACGAGGGAAAAAACGAGTGGCACAGAAGGCAGACAGGCACAAAAAACAAGTGGAACAGAAGGCAAAAGGGGCACAAAAACGAGGGAAAAATGAGTGGCACAGAGGCAAAATACAGAACACAGAAATACAGGGGCAGCTAAGAACAGAAGGCAAAATGGGCAGAGAGACACGGGGGCAGCGAGGGGAACAGAAGGGAAAACCGGGCAGAGACACGGGGGCAGGGAGGGGTACAGAAGGAAAGACCGGGCAGAGAAAGCAGGGGGACAGCGAGGGGAACAGAGGGAAGGTAAAGGGGCACGGACCACATACAGGCAGCGGGGGAAGACAAACACCAACAGTCACAGACACAACAATGAAAATACAGGCAATACAATAAAAGCAATAAAGTGGAGGATGAACAAACCTACCTACGGCCTACCACTGGCCACTAGTGATCAGGCGCAGGTGGTGGTAACTTGCGGGTGGTGGAGGGCCTCGAACTTCCTCAGCAGCGGCAGCTGGAGCAGGCACACAGGCGGTGCTGTGCGGAGGGGGAGCGACCTACCTGGTGGGGTCAAGGGTCATGTTTTTGTAGTGAATAAAAACCATCTTTAAAGCCAATTTTCCATTTTTACCTTTGGTACTTGCGACAGTCGTGCCTTTTTTACAGACTGTAAAACACACATGTGCACGCATATTATTGTTTTTTTTGCTGTAGGGGTTGATTATTGTACAGTCGAAACTCAGTTTTTTTTAGTGAGTTTCTAGAAAAACCATCTCTAAAACCTATTTTCCATTTTCACTGTGACGCCTGGAGTCGTGATTACGTCGGTACCCACTACAATCCAGCCTTTTTTACGGACTGAAAAATACATATATGCACACATATTATAGTATTTTTGGAACTAAGGGTTTATTACTATAGAGTCAAAATTCATGTTTTTCTAGTGAGTTTCTTTAAAACCCATCTCTAAAACCTATTTTCTGCTTTCGCGGTTACGCTGGGAGTCTGGATGATGTCGGTACCAGCGATCAATGTGAAGACGTCGGGAAAACGCAAAGCAAAAGAAGGAACTCTACAGCCACCACCACAGTAAAAATTACAACTATGTAATTCATTCTAACCAGCACACTAGATAAATCACTATCTAAATAACTCTATAAAAACCTTTATCAGTCTTTCAATATATCTACAACAGTGTGTGATGAAGATTCACTTGGTCATGTGAGTGGGTGCATAAGTCCCCATGTGTGATGTGACTGGATGCATGAGCCCTTCACTAGGTCTATAAGTGGGTGCATAAGTCTCGGAGTGGGTATATGAATGGATGCATAAGTCTTTGAGTGAGTTTGTGAATAGGTGTATAAGTCTCTGACTGGGTATGTGAGTGGGTGTATGAGTGTCTGAGTGGGTTTGTGAATGAGTACAGAGTCTGCAAGTGGATCTATGAGTGGGTGTCTCAGTGGGTGTTTGAGTGGAAGCATAAGTGTCTAAGTGCATCTGTCAGTAGGTGGACTATGTTTATGAATAGGCGCATGAGTCTCTACATGCATCTGTGATCCTCTAAATGCTTATATGAGTACACACATGAGTTTCTGAGTGAGTCTGTGAGTAGGTGCATGAGTGTCTGAGTGGGCATGTGAGTGGGTGTATCAGTGTCTGAGTAGATATGTGAGTAGGTACATGAGTCTGTAACAGGCCAGCGAGGGTTTGTATATAGATACTTTTGTGCTATATTTTCCCCAATATTTGCGATGTTGCCTCAATAGTTGTGACGTCCCTCCTACGGTGTACGGGTGCCACACTGGCAGCTGCGGTGTTGTCACGAATATCGCTAACACTCCCATTTCTCAAACATGGGGTCAAAGTATCTCCATCCTGACCCCATGTGTTTTCTTTGACACCATTCTCAGCCCCTTGAACCCTTCCCAATCAATAAAATGGTGGCCATAACGTTCTGTTCATGTTGAGTCCAGCCAATCACATCATTCCCGCTGGTAAGCCCATTCATGATTCACTGCAAATTCACCATAACATATCCACAACCGTTTTGAAATTGCAGCGTAATATCCGTAGTCTTAGGTATTACTATATTGTTCGGCTTTAATTTCTCAAAGCCGACTTCATGGCTATGCACCAAATAACACAAACCACAATTTGCATAACATCTACCTTTCTGCCAAATTTGGTGTAATTCGGTCCAGCGGTTTGGACTATAGGTTTGACAAAGCATTCCTATGGGAATTACTATTACAAATGCACCCGTATTTTGCACCCTTATTTCTCAGGCCCCACTGCACCAAACACACCCAAACTTTACATGACACATAGAAGCTACTTTGACTCTTTTTTGGGAAAATGTAATGAAGGTTTGGGAAACAACGCCGGAGCTATATGCAAGTCAAAAAATGCTTTTCCTGTGGAAACTACATCCGAACTATAACTACCTACTGGCGACCTCCAGTGGCAATAAAGTTTGCATCTGATAATTAGCTTCTCACATTGCATCTGGGCTGGGACAGCCCAGATAACTGGAACACATTAGTGGCTTTGAGGTTTTTGTGGAAATGGGATCAGGCAGCTGTGTCAGTTAGGGGCGGAGATGAGACCCTAGACAGAGTTCATACCAGAGAAAACTTGAAGTGGCCATTTTCGATTGTTCTAGATTGATGTGCAGGAGAGTTTGGACAGGGGTGGGGAAAGAAGTGGCATCCTAGGATTAACCAGGCGTGGCTGAACCTAAAACATTCCACCCCCACTTAAAATCTTTGCACAGAGGAGAGACAGTTAATAATACCTTGGACCTCGAAGCGATGACAGTGAAAGTATGCCCATCTGGAAGAATAAGTTACCTGATGCCCTGCAAGTTTGGAAAAAGGCTTTGGCTTCAGCTGACACCCAGGACTAGAATGGTCTCTCCAGGGCTAGTAGGTTTGACCAGCTTATGTCTCCTAGGTAATGACCGGGGCAAAGGACCTGCTGCAGTAATTTGGATGGCTCCACTAGGACTTCTGTGGACTGGCTCTTGGCCCTGCTGATGACACATAGGTGTCCGGTAAGATAGCCATGGGGTCTTGGGCTTAAAGTGTGCAGGAAGATGGCATCTTGCTTTCTGCCTGTAGAAGGGCTGTGTAAGACACCTCCCTAGCATATGAGAGCCTCAGGAGCACAGGTAGAGGAGTGGTCTGGCGCAAGGAGAAGTACAAACCCAGCACCCCTCACAATGAGCCATTTAGAGACTAAAAGGTCTGTGGAAAATTCTCCTAGAGATAAGGCTAGGTGGCTAGGGCTGGCCATCAGAAGTAAAACAAGCCAGAAATGGAAAAAATTAGCCATCAGGGCCAGAGACATGCTATATTACCAATTGGTCCCTTTTAAAACTGTCAGGAAAGAAAACAAAGTGGGTGGCGCTCCTCCTGATCTCCTTTGTGAACTCAGAGGTAGAGCCAGGACTCAGGGGCAGTGTAGCTTTATTGTATTAATCCCCTTAGGGAAGGGGGTTGTGTGTGTTCTCCATCCCATGTCCGATTTCTGCCCCTGGGTGCACCCGCATCCTCAGGGGATTTTGTGGAGAAAACAGAAAAGAAAATAATATAGCACACAGTCTCCCATGGCCGCAGGGCTCCTCAGTTCCTGGGAAGTGAAAAAAACACAACTGACCAGGCGTGTTGCTCACCCCCTGTGCACATATCTGAGGGTGGGTCATGCCAGCCTTCTTCCTCCCTGCCCATTCTCCACGTGGGAAGGGAAATCAAGAGTGATTCCTCCATGGGCAGGAGCCAAGAACAAAGGCTGCTTCTGCTCGGCAGAAGCAGAAGTGAATTCTGATAGCTCTTACCAGGAAGGCGTGCCTGGAGCCTACAGAGTTGATGGGCCTTAGGTTCACCATAAAGATACCGGAGCACCCAGATTTAAAAGGAAGAAAGGATACAATTATGTGACACGAGGCAACAGAACTAAGTCACAAAGTCTTTCATAAGCTATTCAAGAATCAGGCAAAGAAGAGCCCCATAATGGCAAGCAAATAACCTGAAAATCAGCTTATTTGCCCTCGTGGTGCCCATGCACAGGTAGGGGATGCAAAAACAACAGTGGATGGACAGAATGCAGAACAATGTCATACATTCACCCCAGTACAGAGATCTGGGCCTAAATCCATCGTTTTTTTGCACTCCACACCACCCCAGTTCAGACATGGCCATATGCAAATCAGCCTTGACCCTGTGCCTCATGGGTACAGTCCAGCCCGAACTGCCAAGCCATGTCTTTCCTGGACCGGAATCAAGGATCCTAGGACCGGTTTCTGGCTATCAGCCGTCTTCAGCCAGGATAGCTTGACTCCAGTGGTGTGGAGAGCATGGGACTCACGTCTGAGCATACCCATCCCACTCGGGATGACAAATGCAAAAACAGCATGCACAGGAAGGGGCCCCACCAATGCAGCTTTCAGGTATTGTGAGCGGCTGCAGCAGCCCGCCAAAATGAATTAAAGAAAACACATACAAAGTCTTCCTAGGCCTCACCGATATCACACTTAGGGGCCCATTAGGATGGCAGGCGGATGGCCCCCCGGGCCGGCGTTAGCTGGCGCTGGCCCAGGGGGCGATCCGCTCACCATCTATACCTGAAAGACCCCCACCATATTAGTATGGCTGGGGGGTCTATGGGGGACGGAAAGACCATCTGCCACTTTTCCGCCGGTCGACTCGGCGACCGGGCGGAAAAGGGGCATGATAGATGGCGGTGTCTGCAAGACACCACCATCCATATTACGATGGAGGTTTTAGAGCAGCCTTTCCATGGTGGCATTGCCGCCATAGAAAGGCATGCGGTTTTTGCTGTTAGGGGCCCATTGCGGGCCCCCAGGGTGTTGGAGGGTGGGGGGGGGGTGTCACATGGGGGGTACCCATGGTACCCCACTACATTTGCATGCACAAGGTGGCAGGCACCGCACGGTGCCGCTCACGTTGTGCATGCAACTGCACAACATGTATTTTTCACATTGCGGTGGGTGCTGCTTACAGCACCGCCCGCCGAAATGTAAAAAATGCGGATGCGCCCGCCAGTGTGGCGGGCGCATCCTAATTTGAATGGCGGGACTGCCACAAGATCGGCAGTCGGTCCCTTACTCCGATTTGGTGGCGGGCGAACATAGTCTGCCCGCCATCGTAATAGGCACCTAAGAGAGGTTTCTGTCACTTATAAGCAGCACAGCAGCTACAGTTTTTGCCTATAATCTCTGAACTGAGGTACCCTTTGTGCTTGGTTCTATGGCTGCATTATGGAGGTGACCCACCTCTTAACCGTTAGTGCAGACCGTGCCTTTCCCCGATTCTTATATTTTGCCCTGCTTCCCACCCCTGCCTTCCCCCTCTTGCTTCTTCCCCCCCGGGCTTCGTGACACTTGTGCTATACTATTCTCAACAAACGTGGACATGTGCAGCCATTGCTTATTGTTCCAGGTTTGCTAGTTCCTCATTTTCTTTTCCTATTGGAGCTATATGGACTTGCATGTTTGCCATGCACAACCTCAAGAGTGTAATATTCCTTGCCACTTCGACTATTGTACCTGTTTTTTCTACCTGTTACCTGCACACAGACTATGCTTAGACAATGGTATTGCATGTTGATTTACTGGCTTGCTATGTACCTCACAAGGAAGCATGATCGGTACACAGGTTTCTTTTCATTGGATTTATTACACTGTTACGACTGTGCTTGTTTGAGAAAAAGAAAATGTCAGTAAAGCGATTTAAAAAAAAGAGACAATGGTCGACATATTACTTGTGAAAGACTCTCATCTGTCACAACCAATAAACCAATTTCTTACACTAGTTGCTGTAGAACTAGAGGAGAAAGAAGCGGGGTCAGGAGGAGACCAAAAGAGAAGGGAGCTTAAAGAGGTGATTTAGAAAAGAGGTCAGATAAAAAGCAAAAAGAGAAAAAGAAGGGAAGTTGTACGGAGGGTGAGAAATGAAAAAAGTGGATACAACGGAGAGAGAATGAAAGAAGAGAGAAAGAGACAGGGATAGGAAGACCGAGAAGTGACAGAAAAGGAAAGTAAAAACGACCGGAAGGACAGCAACCGGAGAAAGAAATAGTAGAGTGTAAAGGAGAGCAAGGATATGTGAAAGGTAGAAAGACAAAGTGGTAAGGAATGTGGGGGAGAACGTTAATCGGAAGATGGAGATAAAAGAAGAGAGCGCTAGAGAAACAGAGGAGTTTAGCAAAACAAAAATAGGTTTTTGACCCCCCCCCCAAGCTATGGTGTAGCTATGATTAGTGCAACAAATGCAATAGAGTGCTCAGAGATGGTATACAACGTTTAGCACGCATTTTTTACCACGCACTACCATTACAACGCAGGCATTACCACGCATACCATTACAACGCATTGCGCTGGGGGGCGCTCTAGGATAGGGAACAAGTTTAATTTTATATCCAACACCTTCCCTAGTGTCCACGGGGACTGGAGTTGGAATATAAAATTATACTTACCACTATCCAGCACCTCAAAGCGCTATGCGTTGTAACGGTATTCGTTGTAAATACCGCGTTGTAAAGGTATGCGTGGTAATAGTATGCGTGCTAACGTCATACATCCCTCAGAGATGTGTGTGGGGAGGAGGGGGGATTTGTATTCCAGTTATGACTGTCTTTTAATACTGACCTGAGGCTTAGTATAGGTAACATGTGCATTGCTTGCATGAGGGCCCATGACGCTCTTGCTACGTCATTGCACAGGGACATCTTCCTCTTGTCAGATTGGGTGTAAGTAATCTTTCGTGACATACCATTAACACATAGCACTGCGACAAATGGCTTTGTGTATTACAACTAATGCTTCAGGTCTCAAAGAATGCACATTGGGCCTAATTTCCAGATTTTAGCTCGAGCTATTGACATATGGTTTTGAGGCTCTTGATTATAAAATGAAGTTATTTTAATTAATCAAAAGGTTTCCCTACCTCTTTTCTTGTGCTCTTGAATTCATAATCATTATTCCCTATTTTTAGGAACATACAAGGTAGAAAACAATAGTACAATAATAAAATTGCCACTTATTAGCAATCCTGTGTCTATGTGACAGGTTTTGTTTGGTAGATTAGAAACGTGAAGCTGAACAAATGATTCAGAGCATTTTTAAGTTTAGATATAATTATTCTTATTTAGTTAGACAAAAAACAACCAACGCTTAAATTTAGTAAGACTGACATCTTCGAGACATCTGTTTTGAAACTTCATAGACGTTTTGTAATGTTTTAAATGACATTGGCATAGATGCATCAAGTTAAAAACCGCTCGCAAAGGGGCAGATTCTCAGAATCTGCCCCTTTGCGACTGGTATTTTTGCATTTAGGATGCATCATCTCAACTGCAATAATCGCAATTTAAGAAATCGCAAAATTGCCATTACTTAAATTGCTATTGCATTTACTTTGAAAAATGCACTAAAGTGCATTTTTCAAAGTTCCATTTTACACACAAACATGCCCTTAGGGCATGTGTGTGTGTGCAAGATATACCCATATGCAGATTTCAGGGGTGCAACAGGGTGTCCTTTTGACACCCTGGACCCTAGAAATTGCAATCTCAATTTGCGATTCTCTAATTGAGAATCGCAAATTGAGATTGTCTTCCCATTCATTCCTAAGGGCCTCTAGGCCCACAGGAATGAATGGGGAGGTATACCTTAATTGCGACTCGCAATTTGCGACTCGCAATTAAGGAATTTTAAGAAATCGCTATTTTTTAGGCGAGTTCTTCATCCATAGCATTTTGCTATTCCTTATTAGGGAATCGTTATTTTTCGCTAAAAAGAAAACGCAAAATGGATGCTTGATGCATCTGGGGGGTTTTGTTAGCAATAATGATCCACACTACACTGAAATGAAAGATTGAAAAAACTCAGGGGCATATTTACAAAGAAGTGACAGAACGCGGCGCTAGCCTTGTTTGACTTAACCCAGCTGAACCATACAAGAATACTGTGCAGCCCTGCGTTTCCCCTTGTGCTGGCGCTAATTTAGCTTCTTAGCGCCAATGAAGGACCCTTGCACCATATTGCAAGGGTGCCTGCGTTGAGGGGAATGATTGTTTATGTGGAGGCAGGTTTCCCTTTCTGCACATAAACAATCTGAAATAGAGGGTTTTTAAACTTCTAGGTGTGCTGCTTAATGTACCACAAATAGAAGTTGCAAAATTCCTTTATGTTATGAATTTATCACATATGATATTTGTGCAGCAGCAGTTTGGGAGAATTATTTGTTTATATGATTAAAGGGATATATTCTGTTACAAATTTGTGGTGTTGTGCCATACACATTAGGCCAGAACGTGGTGTCCGGGATCAATGATGATACAGAGACACTTTTACAGTTCTGTGAGGGAACATGACTGACTGCTCCATTTATGCCCATGTGCTTTTATTGGCAAACACACGCAGCATGTTGGATGAATTCAAAACCGCACATAAGTTGATCAGAACAACTAGGCTTCCCCTGAGGTGTATCGGGGTGTGCTACATTGCTACATTGCAATCCGTTTTAACTTTAATAAAACAAAGCAAACAAACCTTTTGAAACATGGTTGTAAGCATTACAAGCACATTGCAACTACTTACCCAAATTGTGGGCAGTGTGTCCTTTTTCAGAGAACAGCTTACAGTTCTATTGAATCTTCACACAAGGAAATTCTTCAGACAGGTGGAGGGCACAGGATTGTCTCAGATGGGCACTTTTGCCTGAGGAGATCTGGGTGGTGGATGTAGTCATGGAGCTGACTTCACAGATCCCATCATCAGCGATTGGGCTCTCTCAACTCTCATTTGGACTGTCAGTATCCTCTGCTTGTGTGCAAGTCAGGAGTGAAGGGGTCGCCCAGGCCTCAGTCACTGGATGCTCAGGGCAGCATGTGGGGGATGCAGCTTGCTCCCTGAGTTCTCCTTTTGAAGAATTAAATATTATGAATGATTTCTTTGTCTCACCGACAACTTGTGAATATGGTGCCTCAGCGTCTGATGACGACCCAAGTGTGACACTCAAAAGGTAGTCGGAACTTGCTTCCGGGGTATTGGTCCTTTACAAACACAAAGTCACCCTGATGGATGTCTGAGGACCGAACTCTTCACCTGGTGCTGGCTCAGTTGAGTGTGTAGCATTTTCACCATCTTTGTGACGATATTTGAGGCTACCTGAGATCCCATGAGTTCAACCTCGGGATACTTGGCATAGTCGTCTATTAGAACTAGGGTGTAGCGTTCATCCAGTAGACAAGCAAAATCAAGGCAGGCGCAAACCCGGTGCTGCTGTGGGCCAGACTCGGTCAATACCAGGGCCTGTGCTTCGGGGGGTCCTGGTACTTGTCACAACTTCCTCAAGTATCACCACTGCTCCGACCATTTCATCCATGGGTAGAAACCAGACTTTTGTTTGGAGCCTCTTCTTGGTCTAGACTATGCTTTGGTGGCCATGGTAGGCAAGTTGCAAGGTTGGTGGGTGAGACTGTGGGATCTTACTAGGTGAGACCGTCTTAGGACACACCCTTTGGAATCAGTTGTGAGCTTGTGATGAACACTGACTAGCAATTCCACAATTTGTTTGGCTTTTGGGGTTATTTTGGATATGTGTGTCTGTAGCGTGTGCCACCGTCCCGATTGAATCCCTGTGATGATTAATTGTAGGCATTCATCATCTTGAGTGGCGGACAGTATGGTGCTGAAAGACCGCAGACGTGGTCTCCATCACTCATCTACATACTGGATGCATTCTTGCATTTCCTATGTCTTTTCTGCTTCTTTCTGAGTAGCATCCCAGAGGTGGCGGGAGAGGTAGTCCACAGGTTTTTTCTTGCACCTAGCTGGTCTTACAGTTGAACTCCTGGAGCTGAAGCATCAATTTATTGATGCAGGGTAGCAGTTTAAATGTGGACCCTTGGAAGAGGGGCACAAGAGGTTTATGGTCAGTGATGACTACAAATGGGAGTCCAATCGCCTTGCTGCTGTTGTTGGGTAAAGATGGCTCCTAGCTCTTTTGGGCTTACATACACAGCAATGGTGTTTGGCTTCAGCGGGTCGAAGTAAGATAGGGTGGAGTCTTCTGAAAGAGTTTGCTTGGTCTGCCAGAATGCTTCTTCTTGCACTGGCCCCCATGTCCACTAGATTGTGGTTTTCATGAGCTCATGTAGTGGCAGGGTGAGACCCGTGAGTTTGGGAATGAACAGCCACAATAATTTACCATTCTGAGAAAGCTTCACACTTCGGACACGCAGGTAGGTGTAGCGACATTCGCACGTTGTGCACTTTCTCCGGTCTGGAACTACTCTGTTGGCTGAGACTGTGAAGCCGAAAAATTGATTTGTTGTTCCACAAATTCACTCTTTTCCTGGGGAAGGGTTAAGCCTGAGTCCCAGCTCTTTTAGAGGACTCCATGCCAGCATTCATGGTGTTCCCTCATAGATTTGGCGAAGATCAAGGTGTGATTGCTCACGTTGATGAAAACCTGGTAAGCCATAATTTGTGATTAGAATTTTTTATGCACCAAAAGTCAGACAATCTGTTTTTTTGCTCAGGCATACTGGGATTGTTGATGCTACCCTGCCCTGTTTCTCTTTTGCAGGACACACCCATTCTCATGGTTGCACATGTTTTTATTTTGACCCCAAAAACATCAGGTCAGTTTTTTCTGGTCCATTTAGAACGGTGTATAAGTCACTCTAAAAAAGCTTTAACACGTGTTAAAGAGTTTTTTTTCTGTAAAATGTTGATCCTGTATATCTGATTGTACCTCGAATCTCCATAGCCTTGAGGTAAAACACATGTCGCCATGAGAATAACAGCTCAAATGGAAGACAACTGTCAACTTGCTGTTAGCTAATGACCGATTGATGTCTCTGGTTCTGGAGCGATTGAGAGGCACAGAGTGAGGGCTAACAGCATAAAGACCGTTCTGCATAAACATTACCCCATGTTGCCAGCTAACTAGAAACTAATGTGTGATAGACAGACGTGGTTTGATACTTTTCAGCTTCTTTAAGTGGCATCCGCCGATCCTCTCTGTTTTATGGAGTGAACAAGTGAAGCGGGATAGCCACAGTGCTTAAATTGTAAAAGAATAAGAGCTGGTGCCGATGCAGAAACCAGAGGCCGAATTTATTAAATGTCACAGTGCTGAAAACCAATGCTGCATAGTCTTTTCTCCACCTAATGCCTATTTCTTCCACCACCATATCCTATCTGCACGTTATCTTACTCGTGCAGGTCAGTCAGTCAGTAAGAAAACTTTATTTGGTTAATTACAACCTTAAAAGTATACCCTATACATAAAATTACTGTTAAAACTTAAACAAGATCATATTAAAAACATCGCATTTGCACTTCCCGTAAAATAGTACATTCCTTCGTACTAAATACAAAAATACCCCTAGGGGTAATTAAGTCAGGTAATTTCCATCAGCATCAAATCAATTCCAAAGGTACTCGTGCAGGTACCTTTTTATATTTACACATTTTACTTTAGATCTTCTACTTGCCTTGATTTAGCAATACAATGTGGACTACTCAATCACCAATCAATCAATCATAACACTTGTATAGCGCGCTACTCACCTGGCAGGGTCTCAAGGCGCTTGGGGGAAGGGGTCTGCTATTCCTCGAACAGCCAGGTCTTGAGTTGTCTCCTGAAGGCGAGATGGTACTGGGTCAGCCGAAGATGGATGGGGAGGGAGTTCCATGTCTTGGCCGCCAGGTAGGAGAAGGATCTGCCACCAGCGGTGGCTCTTCAGATGCGTGGTACGGCGGCGAGGGCAAAGCTTGTCAAACGTAGCTTGCGGGTGGGCGTGTAGAAGGTCAGGAGGTCGTTGAGGTACTTGGGGCCCAGGTCGTGGAGAGATTTGTGTGCGTGGGTGAGGAGCCTGAACGTGATCCTCTTGCTGACGGGGAGCCAGTGCAGGTCCTTCAGGTGGCCGGAGATGTGGCTGCGTTGGGGGATGTTCGGGATGAGTCGGGCGGAGGCGTTCTGGATGCGTTGGTGTCTTTTCTGTAGCTTGGCTGTGGTTCCGGCTTAGAGGGCGTTTCCGTAGTCCAATCGGCTGGTGACAAGGGCCTGGGTGACCGTCTTCCTGGTTTCGGTCGGGATCTATCGGAAGATCTTGCTGAGCATGCGTAGGGTGTTGAAGCATGATGAGGAGACGGCATTGACTTGTCTGGTCATCGAGAGGGAGGAGTCCAGGATGAAGCCCAGGTTACGTGCGTGGTCTTGGGGGTGGCGCCCAGGGCGGGGGGCCAACAGGAGTCATCCCAGGCGGAGGGCGAGGGCTTCCATCTTGTCTGAGTTCAGTTTCAGGCGGCTGTTCCTCATCCATTCGGTGACGTCTTTCATCCCTTCGTGTAGGCTCATTCTGGCGGTGGCGGGGTCTCTGGTGAGGGAGAGGATCAGTTGGGTGTCGTCGGCGTAGGAGATGATGTTGAGGTTGTGCTGGCATGCGATGCCTGCAAGAGGTCTCATGTAGATGTTGAAGAGGGTGGGGCTGAGTGATGATCCTTGCGGTATGCCGCAGATGACTTCGGTGGCCTCGGATCGAAACGGGGGAGGCGGACTCTCTGTGTTCTTCCGGTGAGGAATGAGATGATCCACTCCAGTGCCTTCTCTTGGATACCGATGTTGCTGAGGCGTTGAACTAGGGTGCGGTGGCAGACAGTGTCGAATGCTGCAGAGAGGTCTAGGAGGATGAGGGCCGCTGTTTCCCCGTTGTCAAGCAGGGTTCTGATGTCGTCGGTGGCTGCGATGAGGGCCGTCTCGGTGCTGTGTTTGGCTCAAAAACCAGACTGTGAGGGGTCGAGGGATCCGTTCGTCTCGAGGAAGGCTGCAAGCTGTCTGTTGATGTCTTCTCGATGACTTTGGCAGGGAAAGGGAGGAGCGAGATGGGGCGACAGTTCTTGAGGTCGGTGGGGTCCGCTGTAGGTTTCTTCAGTAGGGCGCCGAGCTCGGCGTGCTTCGGTACTCTTTGTGTTTATAAATTTTCCCAAGAGCTTGCTCTGGGGAGTGTACCCTCCGGGTGGCTGGGAAGCAAATTGCCAAGTTGGCACCACAAAAAAAAATAATACTAGCTGTTATTGAATACATCTCGTAAATCTGTCTTAGATGTGCATGTGTGTCTGGCAGTAGCCACCTTTGCAGATACTTTTTTATATTTGCTTTCTTATTTTGCACTGTTTTAGCTCTGTTTCTCCTTCTGACCCCCTTTTGAGACCGTTCAGCAAAAACAAGTTCTAGACTAGAAAAATTAGTGATGGCGGGACTCACCTTTAACTGCCAGCTCACTGGATAGCGGTCCCTCTTCAACAGTTATTGATGGGAGTTTCTCACAGGAGGGTTTTTTGTAATGAAATGTTTCAGAAGGAACGTTTTGTAGCCAGTATTCTCAAAAATCTAGCAAACATATTCTTTCTCTAAGGGGACACACACAATTATTCCAATTATTCATGGTCTTCTGAGTCATTCTGACTCTTCTTAAAGAACAGGATAGGGATACTTCCATCCCAAAAAATCATGAAAAATTTCCCTTAGTGTTAGGTGAATGGCTGTAGCTTTTATTGATAGTTCTAAAGAACTTCATTCACACCCAGGAGCATTTGTTCTCTTCAGCAGAATATTTAGTATGTGCATATCAGAAAACTATGCACAATATCAACACCTGGTTGCACACAAGTCACTTATTTGTGCCACAAAAGAAGCAATGTGTGCCCAAATTAGTTCTTTGCCATCTAGTAGTCATGAAATGTATGTTTTAAAAAAAATAGTTATTCCACAATAGCCGCTATTACAGGCTTTACTGCTGTACCAACTGCCAAGAAACTTCCATTACACATCTGAATGGTGCACCAATATTTCAGGAAGTCGCCAATAGTGCAATATTGATGCTCACATAAACCAGGAAAAATTGTGAGGTAAATACATATAAACAGCTGGATATCTGAAAACTGTTGAAATAGCTTTAGTTAGACAAAGCTTAGATTTTCTAGCAAACATTGAAAGATGCTGTGCATGCTGATACTTTTGAAAACTACTTCTCCATAAGGCATTTAGTTTCAATAAAGTGAAGAAATACATATAAAGCATGTAACATAATATAAGTGATAAAGTACCCCCGCTCTAAATTATAAGGACATTGAAAATCACTGAAGAAATCCATAGCCATATAGAGGAACAAAGCCAAATGCTGAGTTCCTTTATAAGCTTATGGAACTCTGAGGTGACTTGCAACAACCCTATCATGTATGCCAGGTGGTACTTTATCTCCTATAATACATGGTCACACCATCACCTTTGCCACAAACCACTCAAAATCTTGGTGCGTACCTCTTTCAAATGAAAGCGCAAGCATGTTTGCAAACATGAATAAAGATACAACCTCTGGTGCAAACGTAAACACATCAAAGACGTGTTAGATATTTGTTGCAGAAAGGTATTAAAAACAGTTCAATACAAGTCAGGTGTTTTATAAAACAAAAAAGCTGCAGTAGCTCAGGTTGTGTAGAAACATTTACATTTTCTCTTACTATCTAAGGATTGCAAAAAATAAACATGTTCTCTCTCGTTGATATTGTACGGTAGAAAAATGGAGAAGGAAAATAAAGCAATGTTTTATTTTGTTGCTTTAAACAGGCGATTCTGTGACCCGACTGGCCTTTCACCGTGGCGTCTGCTTATGGCAACAATCATTGTGCAATCGTTACGATGTCAGATCTCAACTGTAATAGCTTATAATAGTCAATTTCTGATATTGTTTCTTTATAATCAACTCGGGCATTACAAGTTACCAATTATAATCAAATTAGAGACTGGCATTTATAGAGGGATTACACAATCCCATGTATCATCTAATGATATTTTGCTTCTATGACATGATGTTGATGTAAAAAATGTCATGATGCATAATATTGCAGCAAGAATGTTGGTCTTAAAGATCAAGTTTGCATCCTTAGGTTGTTAACTACAAAAATATAATCTGCAAAAATATTACAATTAATTGAGCAAGTATTTATGTTTAAAATATTACATAAATGTAATAAAACATGGAAAACTGATTATAACATAAATATATGTAAATATAATTGTATAAAATACACTTAAAGAAATAAATATATGTTAAACAAAAGATAATTCAAAACTAATATAAACAATACTAAAAATAAAACAATTTACCAACACAATTATAAAACAATAAATTGCACAATTTGACACAGCCTCGCACCGCATCCTTATCAATCACCCGCATGACATTGGCATTCAAGGACATACTCGCCACTTGATCTGCTCATCCTTAACAGAAAGAACATAAACTGTTAGCCTGACACCTTACTCAGCAGAAGCCCGCAAACGGATCTGCAAAGTGCCTTTATGTTCATCACTCAGTGCCATCCTCTTCAACACATACATGATTCTTCTGTCCAACATCATCTGCACAAACAACATCAACATCCTTTCCTACGAAGATGGCACACAACTCCTACTCTCCCACTTGGACAAGACCCCCAAGACAAGAAACAAGCTTACTGCCTGAAAGACCGAAGTTGTCAACTGGATGAAAACCAACTATCTCAAGCTCAACACCAACAAGACAGAAATCGTAAGCTGTAGCAGGAACACCTTACCCTGGGTCTCCAACTGGAGGCTCAAAGAACTGGAATACATACCCTGCTCTCACACCACGAACCACAGAATCATCATCAATATCAACTGGACATGACCGCATAAAGCCACTCCATCACTGTATCCTGCTTCTTTACCCTGCAGATCCTGAGGAAGATCTTTGAATAGCTCCCAAGCAACACCAGAAAATCTACCACTCATGCCATAGTCACCAGCAAGTTGGAATATGGGAACACCCTCTATGCCGTGATTGCTAAGCAACTCTCCAGAATATTGCAAGCCATCCAGTAATTGGCAGACAAACTCATTCTCAACCTCCAACACAGAACTTTCATCACACCACACATCAGGAAGCTCCGCTGGCCTTCGACACACAAACGCACACATCTTAAACTCCACACACAAACATTCACAGCACAACATAATTTAGACTCCACATACTTGAATACTTGCATCGCCTTCCAACAACAAGCCAGACCCTTCAGCTGCACAGGACTCCTACTCATAATCATCTTACGAAAACACAAAACTAGAGCAGGAGGACAGGCATTCTCATACATTGCTCCTAAATGTGGAACACCCTTTCACTTCACATGGGAGCTCCCAGTCTTCTTAAATTCTATAAGAAGCTGAAGACCTGACTTTTTAATTAACCAATCTGCTCTAGATAGGGGTGAAATGATTCTCTATGGGCACCACCTTCTTGCTTAGTGCTAGGATACCCCATGTGTGATTCAGAACTTAACAGATACACATAACACAAAAGTATATTAGAGGATATTAAAAAAAATAACAAAAGATCAAAAATGCAAAAATGCACAACATTAAAAACCCTAACAAAAAAACACAATAATAGAAATATGTAAATCAACAAAAAAAAGAACATATTTGATATCCTAAATCCAAACTTATAATCATTAAAATATAAATATATATCAAACAAAAAGTAAACTCATTTAAAATACAAATGTGACCAAACACATGAAAAAACTGAATTAACATTCCAAATTCAACCACAAAAATGCCAAAAATATTAGAAATTAAAAGGGACAGTATTTACCACTCCCATTTCAACCTTGAAAGCAATAGGTTAAGTGTTCTAATAAGATCTAGAAATTAAATTGTCAGTCTATACCACAGATGGGAAAGAGTTGTACTTTGGAGGGGTCATTTTTAATATTCCCATGACAACCTAACCAACAGTAGGGAAAGTATTAGACTTTGGTGGGAGGGGTCAGATTTAATGTTCCCACTCCAACCCAAGCAACAGTAAAGAAGGTATTGAATTTTGGAGGTGCTGGATATTTGGGGGGGTCAGATATTATTCCCACTACAATGTAAGCAACAACAGGGAAAGTATTGAGTTTTGAATTGTTCAGATTTACTATTTCCACTCCAACCTAAGAAAAATAATGTCACCAATTTCGGACTCTCTCATTTTGTATATAAATTATAGAAAACAAAGGGGCAGATTACGAGTTTGGCGCAGTTGCACCTGCTCTCTGCCGGAACAGCTGCGCCAAACCCGCACAAGGACCGCCCACCATATTAGGAGTTTAACTCACGTAAGCAGACGGCCCTTCGCCTTTCCCATGGCAGTGCAATGGAAATGGCAAAATAGTTCCAGCACAACATGGATGGTGACCTCCATGCCGTGCTGGAACTTTGGGGGTATACAGACAGTGGGGGCTCTGCCCCCCTGAATGTATGTGATACATATAGGGGTATGCAGTTCCTAGTGAAATATGCATATCTATGTTGCAGGACACACACTCGACCCTATCTTCACCTCCAGCAAACATGTCTCATTCAGTCACACCACAGCTCTTCATTGGACGGACCACAGCTGCGTTCACTTTATCTATAATAAGACCACTATCCACAACCATCCTCAACCCACTCTGCAAAGAAATTGGAACAAAATCACCATCAACCAGATCTCCACATCGCTTCTTCTAAACCCCCCCGCCCACTCCTCTAACCCTGACCTAGCAGCCATTAACCTCACCCAATGGCTATCCAACAGCGCCGACATCCTAGCACCGCTGAAAAAACGTCAAATCAAACTAGGCAGCAAAATCGCCTCTTGGTTCAACGATGATCTTAAGAAATCCAAGAAACTCTGTCGCTCCCTAGAGAAGGCCTGGAAAAAAAAAACAAACACCAGCACCAGGGACACCTTCAAAAACGCCACCCACATACACCACCAACTAATCCGATCTGCCAAGAAAGCCGCATTCAAAGACCGACTAGATAACAACGCCCACAACAGCAAGGAATTATTCAACATCGTCAAAGAATTTACCAACCCATCAGCCAACTCCAACGACATCACCCCCTCTCAAGCCCTCTGCGACTCCTTAGCTTCATTCTTCCACAACAAAATCGCAGACATCCACAACAGCTTCGACAACCGTCCCGGAGACCACCCCACCCAACCTGCTGCCGTACCCTCACTCCCCTTGAACGTCCTTAATGAATGGAACCCAATCTCCACTGAGGACACCATCCGCCTGATGAACTCCATTCACTCAGGATCCCCCACAGACCCATGCCCTCACCACATCTTCAACAAAGCTGACTCCATCATAGCACCACACCTCCGAGACCTCATCAACTGCTCCCTCAACTCCGCCACATTCCCGGAAAGCTGGAAACACGCAGAACTCAGCGCCCTTCTGAAAAAACCCACAGCTGACCCCACCGAACTAAAAAACTACCGCCCCATCTCGCTTCTTCCATTCCCGGCCAAAGTCATCGAGAAAGTTGTCAACAGCCAGCTCGCCGCCTTCCTCGAAACCAACAAATCCCTTGACTCCTCACAGTCAGGCTTCCGAGCCAAACACAGCACGGAGACCGCCCTTATCGCAGCAACAGACGACATTCGAACCCTACTGGACAATGGAGACACAGTCGCTCTCATCCTCCTCGACCTCTCCGCGGCCTTCGACACAGTCTGTCATAGCACCCTTTTACAGCGCCTAAGAAACGTCGGAATCCAGGGAAAAGCACTGGAATGGATCACATCGTTCCTCACCAGAAGAACCCAGAGAGTCCGCCTCCCACCATTCAAGTCAGAAGCCACTGATGTCATCTGCGGCGTGCCACAAGGATCGTCACTCAGCCCCACCCTCTTCAACGTATACATGAGCCCCCTTGCGGCCATCGCTCACCAACACAACCTCAACATCATCTCCTACGCTGATGACACTCAACTGATCCTCTCACTCACCAAAGACCCTAACACCGCCAAAACCAACTTACACGAAGGAATGAAAGAAGTAGCCGAATGGATGAAGCACAGCCGTCTGAAACTGAACTCAGACAAAACAGAAGTCCTCATCTTAGGCACCTCCCCCTCCGCCTGGGATGACTCTTGGTGGCCAGAGGCCCTTGGAAAAGCACCCATCCCGACGGACCACGCACGGAACCTAGGCGTCATCCTGGACTCCTCACTCTCGATGACCAGACAAGTCAACGCCGTCTCATCTTCTTGCTTCAACATTCTTCGCATGCTCAAAAAACATTTCGCTGGATCCCCACCGAAACTAGAAAAACGGTCACCCACGCACTGGTCACGAGCCGCCTGGACTACGGAAACACCCTATACGCCGGTACCACCGCAAAACTCCAGAAAAAACTCCAACGCATCCAGAATGCTTCAGCCAGGCTCATACTAGACATCCCGCATAAAGAACACATCTCCGGTCACCTGAAAAACCTCCACTGGCTCCCTGTAAATAAGAGGATCACTTTCCGCCTCCTAACCCACGCACACAAAGCACTTTACGAACTTGGACCCGAATGCCTCAACACACGACTGTCCTTCTATACCCCCTCCCGCCAGCTACGATCCTCCAACCAAGCCCTTGCCACTGTACCTCGCATCAACAAAACCACCATGGGAGGTAGATCCTTCTCCTACCTGGCAGCTAAAACCTGGAACTCACTTCCCACTCACCTTCGCCTTACACAGAACCACCTAGCATTCAGAAAGCAACTTAAAACTTGGATATTCGACAAGTAATTCCCCACCCTTCTTCAAGCGCCTTGAGACCCTATGGGTATGTAGCGCGCTATATACATTTTTTTGACTTGACTTGACTTGACACTATGGGGGTACTTTGCCGGAGATCCTCTCGGCGCCATTTGGTGAAGTGTGGGTGTGGGGGCTCAAGGAGTAGACTGGTTTAGAAGTATGAAAAGTGTGTCAATTTGTCCCCTAGAGAACTTACCAAAACCGAATGGGAAGTATGACAAAAGGGACAAGGCTATGTATTGATACCTAAAATTGATGGATTCTAGAGGACCTACGGATTTCTTCTTTAGAAAAATTTGTCTAAAAGCATATTTCCAGGGAAAACTGGCACCTTTTCAAACAGATACAGGCTTACAGAATCATTCAACCTTCACCCCCAGCATTGCTATGATACCACTCATATTGATAACATGTGAACAGGCTGTTCTAAAGAAGTAGGAAACCAGTGCTGTGCCCCACCTTTCCAGAATATGTTTAAAAAAGAACTTGAAACGATAAAAAGACTAACCAATGACAAAGAAATAATGATCAACAGGCTGATAAGGGAGGGGTGACCGTCATTATGGCCACCACAGACTACAAAAATGAGTATCATCGCCAATTGGCTGATTGCAAATATTACATTCCTGTCAGACATGATCCAACAGTAAGGCTGTTTCTACAGCCGAAGTATGGGGTGGAACACAAAAAACAAGGCTGACTTCTTAGTAAATAAAGACCAGAGAATCTCTTACTTTCATACCCTGCCAAAAATTCATAAACGGAATTTCCCCAACACTTGCAAGACCCATAGTTTCAGGGATCAATTCACTTTTGGAACCGCTTTCAAAGTTCAGCAACCACTTTTTACAACGTTATGTGAAAAAGACTCCTTCCTATATCCAAAACACATGGGACTTACTGAACATAATAAAATCCAATAACAACACACATTGGATAGACCTATTGGTCACCGTAGATGTAGGGGAAATCTACACAAAGTGGACCTCAAACACACCAATCAGTTTCATCATGGAGTATGCCCCCTTGGTCCTCATGGAAACAAAAATCAATACGGAACACAGTTATACCAACAAACCCAGGGTACGTCCATGGTAAGCACTTTCTCTCACAATTAAGCTTGCCTGTACATGTCACACTTTGAGGAGCGACACATCTATAATATAGCCAACCCATATGACTCTAACATCCTCCTATGGCACAGGTTTATAGATGATATCTTATTTTCTGGAGGGGGGATATAACGACCTGTGAAACCTTCTGCACATGGTCAGTACTCTTGACCCGTATTTCACATTCTCAATGGTTTTTGAGAATGCAACTACCATTCCTGGATCTGACGATAAAGAAAAAATAAAATAAAATAATAACTAGTACCTACAAGAAACCAACAGATAGAAATAATCTGCTACTTTACAGCAGTCACCATGCGAAAGCTCTACGTAATAATTTGCCTTATGGACAATACTTATGTAGACGATGCAGCAATCACAAACAGTGGTGGAAAACCTAGAGACCAGACAATTCCCCAAGCACCATGTAAAAACAGCAAGCAAGCGTGCATGAACTTTCAATAGAGAGACACTACTAGAACTGAGGATAAGACAACAAGATGATATACTCACTTGTGTCACCGAGTTTACATCACAATCTAACTTGATACATAAGATTATTAGCATTCACTAGCCAATCTTTAAAACAGGACAATTGGCTCTCCCACCTCCAAGAATTACAATCAAACAGACTAACAACTTGAAGGACATGCTAATACACACACATCCATGAGAGATGAAGGTGCCGGCCCAAAGACCATTGAGGGATGTCTTCCCTGTGGTATGTAATTCCCATTGTGGATCATGTGAGGCTTGTGGATCCACGATCACTAGCAGAAAAGTACAGCTCAGAACAGACTGAATATGGACACTAAAACCATACACAAACTGTAACACAAAAAAAGGTATCTATTTAATCACCTGTCCATGTAAAAAATAGTATGTGGAAATGACTACACGTACTATAAAATTAAGACTCAACAAGCACCGCAGCACGATTTGCTGCAAAAAGTCAAATACTAAAATGAGTATGCATTTCCTGACTGACGGTTGCACATAAGATGACCTACGCTGGATTATACTAGATGCACATTCGAATATGAATAAACAAGCATGGTTCAGAAAAGAACAACAATGGATTTTCCATCTTTCCTTCAATACCACTGGTCTTAACAATGAAATTCCGTGGCACGAGAGATAGACAATCCCATCATAGGGAGCACAGAGAGAATATTGAGTTTAAAATGTCGATATACACAAATATCGAGTTTTAAATATCATGATACAGAAATATCAACAGGAAGAATATCGTGGTCAAGAATATGGACTTGCAGGTAAGAAATATCGTTTTTGGAAATATCAAAATTATTAACATTGTTTACAAATTTATAGTTGCTTAAAATATCAATGATTTAATTAGTGTTATGCATTTTAGTGTGTATTTTAAAAGTATGTGATATATTTGTTCGTATAAGAAGTTCTTTTTTTATATCTCTGTTATATTTTTAGTAGTTGTTAATTTTTAAGTTCTGTTGCGGGCTGTGGATTTATAGGGGAATTCGGTGGGAAGTAATTTATTTATACTAAATTAATGATTTCTTTATTCATTGGTATTTATTTAATTTAGATTTTATAGTTTTAATTGTGGGAAATAATTTATTATTAATTATTTTTAAATTAGTTGTTAATTATTTTTAATAAATAATTGGCAATTAGCTTAATTGTGTCTTTTTTTAGGAGTGGTTTGTGGGTTTATAGCGGAATAGGGTGGGAAGTAATGTAATTCTAATACATTAATTATAATTTGTATGCATTTATTTAATTTAGGTTTTATGGTGTTAATTGCGGGAATTATTTTTATTATTATTTATTAATTGGCTGTTTGTAATTAATTAATTGCCAATTATGGTAATTGCGTTATGTTTTTGTAGGTTTATAGGGGAATATGGTGAGAAGTAATTTAATTATGATAAATGTATTAATATTTTTAATTTATTAATATTTATTTAATTTATATGCCATAGTGTTACTTGTGGGAGTTATTTTATTATTCAATATTTACTGATTGTTTTTTAATTATTAATTAATTTGTAATTAATTATGTTAATTGTGTCATTTTCGTGGCAGTGGATGGTGGGGTTTATAGGAGAATAGAGTGGGAAGTAATTTATTTATAATTAAATATTAATTGTTTGTTAATTAATGCTAATTAATTAATGAAACTTAAAAATATGGCAATAGTGTAATTAATATGTTATGTGAGTTGTGGGGTTTCTAGTGGTAAAGGGTGGGAAGTAAATACTTTTAAATTAATTCATAAGTTATTGTTAATTGATATTAATGTATTAATTTATCGAAATTGTGTAATGATTTTTAGGTGTGGGTTCTGGTATTTATTGGGGTAGAGGGTTGAAAGTAATTTATGTGTAATTGATAATTAGTTGATTATTAATAATAATTTATCAATTGATGGATATTTATGGTAAGTGTTTATTGTTATTGTGTGTGTGTTTTTGTTTTTATAGGGGTAACGTTTGGGGAGTAAATACTTTTTTATTAGTTTTTTTTTAAAAAAAAAGAATAATTCTATATTTGATAATTAATTATGTTAATTATGGAGGGACTTTTTTTAATTTAAATGTGGGTTGTGAATTTTGTGCAGTTATAGGATATGAAATAAAAAATATTACATTTATGTAATATTTTTTTGTTTATAAAACATTTTTATTAAAAAATAGTTTCTTGTTTTTAAATAATTTTTGAATAAAAAAAATCTTTCTAGGTATTTGTTAGATCTTTTTAACATTGTAATCGGTTTTAAATATTTAAAACTATTATATATGTTTCAGTTTTTTGGTTTTTAAAGTCTTTTGTGTTGTTGTTAATTTGTTTGCTTTTAATTTTGAACAGACTCCAGTGGAAATACTAATTTTCAGCCCTCCGCTAGTGGGAATAGTAATTGTTACCCCTCTGCTATCCAACGTTTTCCCTTTTGTTGCACTCACTGAAGTGGAAATAGTAATTTTTACCCCTCTGCTATCCTACACTTTCCCTACTGTTGCACCCACAGGAGTGGGAATAGTAATTTTCACCATTCCGATCACCAATACTTTCCCTATTGTTGCATTCACTTGAGTGGGAATAGTCATTTTTACACCGCCACTTTCCCCACTGTTGCACCCACTGGAGTGGAAATAGTTATTTTTACCCATCCGCTATCCAACACTTTCCCTACTGTTGCAGTCACTCTAGTGGGAATAGTAATTATTACCTCTCCGCTATCCAACACTTTCCCTACTATTGCACTCAATGGAGGCCAAACTTTTAATTTCAAAGACTATTAAAAGTTGTAATGCTTTAGTTTAAAACAATGTTCTTTTTTAGATTTATGTTATAATGTATGTAAATATGTATATATTTGTTAATTTTTACATGTTAAAAAAATTACAAAATAAATTACAAATGATAGTTTAATAATTGTTTTAAAGGAAATAGATATATGTATTACATTCTATATATGTATATTTAAATCGTTTTTAAATTAATTCTTTTTTATATGTTATATATTAAATCGATATTATGTACATCTATATTTTTTACATCAATATTTTTGTTCTGATTTTTTGGTACTTACAATTTTAAATATAGGATGTCGATATTTTTTACATCGATTTTTTTGCATTGATATATGTGTATGGGGATATTTTGAGAATCGATTTACTCTCAGTGAACCCCATCATAGGTGTGACTAGATGAGACCAGACAGGGACCTAGGAGATCACCAAACAATGTGACATAACTCTTTTTGATTGATGGTCCTTCTCACCAACACCCTTAGCCTTACCACCATACAAATCCCTCAGTGGTTGCTAATAAGACTACAGCTCATGAAGTGAGTAACACATTGCATTGAGCGGACTGTGTAGATGTTGTTCTATCAGCGGTATCAACTGCTCCTATTCCCCATACAGCTGTTCCAAAAACTCGCTCACCAGCATACTCTTCTAATCTACCTCGTGAAATTCATACTGGTTGTTAAAATGTACACTCTCAAGATTGAGAATAACATATCTTACTGAGCACTAACACCTGAATAAACCCATGGAGGTCATTCACATGAAATACCCCGAAAATTATGAGCTAAACATCTACCCAAACTGACCATAGAGCCATTAAGCTACTTGATCGTAAGCACTATGAACAAGGTCCTACTGCTAGAACCCTCTTAATGGTTAGGAAGAAAATTGTAAAGAAGCTCAAGCCCCAGTATGCACATCCACAATATGCTGGACCCTATTACAGTGACAAGAAGACCTGCCACATTTTCTCTAAATTTCCCCCTCTTAACAAAGATAAAACACTAACTAAACCAGTCTGAAAAAAAACTCAACTCCATCAGCAACAAGTTAAATACTGGGAACCGACCCGTTCGCCGACACTTCCGAGTCGGCACACGAGGATAGGTCGTCCAGTGAACCAGTCCTGACCAAACTGTAAGTACGGCATAGCAGAACTCACATTAGATAACAGAATACTCTTCCTACACTGAACCAAGCAGGGTCAACTGACCCCGAAATTGACTGATTTCTTTCAGCACTCAAAGGGCGTGCTATTGTGCACGTCTCGAGGAGTCTCAAATTTTACCCGATGGGGGTGGGTTATCAGTTGTGATGGACTTTTAATAATATATGTCAAGTTTGTCATGTGTAGTTTTTATATGTACAGTGGTCATACACAGAGCATGCTATTGGTGCAAACAACAAAGCATGCTTGTGGTGTAAATATAAGCTTGTGACTCACAATTTGTGACCTGCCAACAATTTTGCAAAAACAAATGCAACAGTTTAACTGTATTTTACTTTTTATTGTGTGTCTTTGAACTACAAGTCATCAGCAAATATAGTTTAAAAAAATCGATACGTATGTGTGATTGGGAGCTACTCCATGAACCTATACATTAAAACTCCTATCACACAGTAGATTATGTAAATATCGGTCCTGACAAATAGCTACCAGATCATTGTTATGACCACACGAAAGCTAGAAACATGTTGCCCTATAACTATCTAAGATAACTAAACTCTAATAGTTGGCATCACATATTTTAATATAGGAAGAGCACTTGTTCATTAAAGTTTTTCTGAGCAGTACCTCTTCTCCTACTTTTACCTTCATACTTTTCACACTTTTAAACCAATCTACTCCTTCACACCCACACTTCACCAAATGGCAGACGAGAAGATCTCCAGCAAAGAGCCTCCTTTGTGGGTGCCTGTTGGGCATTGCAGTGCTGAGGAGCAAACACCCTATGATGATGCCCAGATGCGACACCTCCAGGGAATGACTGTTCCCTAGCGTATCCGGTGGTCCTCTGCCACCACGACTTTCAAAGTCGTAATGCACCTGCCAGTGGACCGCCACCGCAAGTCTGGCGGTTTTAAGACACTCAAAATCAGGCCCTAAGAGTTCTCCTTTTTCATTTACTTACTCAATCTATCGTGGCTGATAAATACGCACCTGCTGTTCGTGGTAAGAAGAACAATGATCATTACATTCAAGATCTATACTCTTTAGCACTATCAAAGTTATTGTTTGCTTTCAACTTTGTATTCATGGTTTATAAGTTAATTCCAAGACATAAGGCTCCACCCCGAGAGTGACTATGGACGATGATTTTGGTCAAGGTATTTTAGCAAGCAAGCATATAGTAAGCATTTTTATTTGTTATAGTTTTTGTTTGTATCACAATTTAGAAACATAACAATGTTCCATTCCCACAAACTCTAACAATAGCAGCAAAAAATAAAAAAGAACACTAAGAGGCAAGTCTATGACCTATCAGATTTATTGTTTTCATTTCTTGCTAAAATGATCGGCGCACAAAAACTTACACTTATATCATCTAGTTTTTGCTCAACTAGACTGCTATGTTTTAGGACTGTACCAATTCCCCAATGGACTCGTATGCTCAGTGACTGCACATTTTGTGCCACCGGAGACAACAGGTAAATGTTTTTATTTCTTTTATTTTCTGGTGCATTTAGAATGGTTTATAGGTAATTGTAAAAAAAAACCTTCTGCTGGTGTTAGAGTTTTCTGCAAAATGTTGAATCAATATTCCGGATTATATCTTCAAAGTCCATAGACTTAAAATAAAGCACAAGTCATCACAAAGATAAATGGGAGTGGACTATGAAGTCATAATTAGTTAATGCTTTAGTTATGTCTGGTGCGGATTGGAAAGACTGATACTTATCGAGTCAAGGCAAACAGCATAAGGACAGTGCTGAAGGAAAATAAGAACATATTGTCAGCTAGCCGGAACCAATTGTAAAAGACAGTTTTAGCTTATTTCTTGTGGTCTCACTCAAGGAGAGAAGATTGACAGAAAATTGCCATGATAATTGGCCTTTCGTGTGTTTTGTCAGGAATCTCCAATGCATTTTTTTTCTTCACTTCCGATGTAAAATGTTTTATTTTCTCCTTTAACTTTTGAGCTGCTGGGATGTTTGCCAACCTTTGCGCCTAAGATTTCATTACAAGACCAGAGGCTACCAGTATGCATATTTCTTTTAATGCAGTCCAAGCAGCCGCATGCAACATAAAGTAGAAGGTTCCAGAACAGAACATTAGGAACATACAATAGGCATGAGCCCACAACAATCTTCCTCTTTTAAATGTGGCTCCGAGCAGATAAGTGCAACGTTTAATTACTTGTTCCTAACTGATTATTTCTATTATCTAACTCTAGTTTATGAATTTTTATTGATGTTTGGCACTAACCCCACTCCCCTAACCTCTGCCTCAATACTGTTTTCCAATTTACGGAGATCTTCCACTTTTCCTTTCCTTCCCTACCTTCCCCACTCAACCAAAGCTAATACTACCCTTCTTATACGATTTCACTTCCCCCTTGCTTCGGACCCCCCCCCCTTTTTTTCTCTATTCCGTTTTGTATTTCTGGGTACCGGCTCCGGTTTTTTCGGATCTGACGTAATCCCTTCAGACACTCTCTCAAAGGCACGTCAGTCCTTCTAAAGGACAACATTTCTGCGGTAGCCTATATAAATCGTCTGGGGATGCCAATCTGTGGACCTTTCGAATTTAGCCAAAAAAACTTTGGATGTTCTGGGTGGGACACAAGATCGCCCTAAGAGCGGAATACCTCCCAGGGAAAACAAACATATCTGCGGATTGGAACTCGAGGTTCCTTTTATATCACAGTGATTGGAAACTCAATGTTTACGTGTTCAGGTCTCTCAACAAAATACGGGGTCCTCTAGAAATAGATCTCATAGCGAGCAGACTAACCTTCCAATTGGAGAAATATTTCAGCTAGATGCCTGACCCGGGTGCTCTTGCAGTGAACACATTTTTACAGTGTTGGAAAGGAGTCAAAGCATATGCATTTCGCCCCTTTGCCATGATGATCCGAGAGTTCTACCGAAAGTGAGACAGGGCCAATGCTCCATTGTTCTAATAACTCCCTTTTGCCTATACCAGGCCTGGCTCCCCACTACACTGGAACTCGCTTGCAACATTCCCTTTTTAATTCCATCCCAAGTGGATCTTCTAACAGACGTAGATGGAGGAGATCACCCCCTATTACAGGCAGGGAATTTGAAACTTCTTGCCTGGAGAATGCCAGGAGATCCAATGAAGTCACAGGACTTTCATCAACAGCTGCAACTCTCCTCAGAGAGTTTAAGGCCCCAAGCACTCACTACAAGTATAACAACATATGGAGAAGCTGATTATGTTTGTGCTTGGACAGGAACCTCGATTTCGTGGAGGCACCTATTGTTGAGATAGTAAACTTCCTTGTAGAACAATTCGAAAGGGGCCTCAGCTATAGATCAATCAATTGGCTATCTCCGCAGGCCATGTCCTTGTCAAAGGTAAAACTGTAGGTAAAAACGTCATAGTTTCTAGATTTCTCAAAAATATTAGGCTAAGGAGACCTCCTAAACCCAAATATCAGTCTTTCTGTGACGTTAAGTTAATTCTAGATCTTTTCACAAATTGGCCAGATAACACTCACTTGAATAGAAAAAATCTATCAATCAAGCTCGCTACAATGTTATGCTTAATTCCTTGCCAAAGGGTTTCTGACGTCAAAGCTCTTGAAATCACCAATAGATCCTATAACATGTTTGGAGTCAAATTTGAGTTAATTAGAAGAACTAAAACTATGTTGGATTCAATCTTCTATCCATGTTTTGATTTATGCAAAAAACTTTGTGTGGTAGACTGCATTAGAGAGTATGATTGCAGAATGAACAGACTTCGTGCTCAAGGTGTGAAATAGTTACTTTTATCCTTAGTTAAACCTCACAGAGCTATAACTTCGGCTTCTTTTTCCAGATATGTTAAAACTGTTAGAAATTTAGCAGGTATTGATTTAAGGAAATTCTAAGCACATTCACTTAGAGGTGCTATGGCCAGTAAATCCTTCTGGTCTGCAGGTAAGTTGGACAATATTCTTAAAGCTGCTGACTGGTCTAATGCTAGGACTTTTGCACAGCATTACTGTAAGCCAATAGAACACATGTCTGTCTGATTCTCCTATTACCATGACTAGAGAATCTGTATTTCATTAAAGACACAGAGGCTAACATTATCCCACCTGTCCCTTCCTTTGGAAGGCTACAGCTTACATTATTTTATTCTCATGTTTAATAGCTTTTAAAGAAAATGTTCTTTCTAATAACTTGGAGTTTAATTAATAATTAATTCATCTAATAATGTTATCAATGTTTGTTTACATTGCTTGTCTTGCTATCCATTTCTCTCTCTTTTTCAGGTAACCTCTCATAATTTCCAGATGTTTATCCTTGGATCCTTCCTTGTTCATCTTTTACGTCTGTTTTGTGATGGTTTGAAAGAAGCTTTTGGAAGTTTACAATGTTGAACATATTTTCATCTTCACTACATTTAAAAGAGGCAGATTGTTGTGGGCTGATGCCTATTGTATGTTCCTAATGTTCTGTTCTGGAGCCTTCTACTTTATGATGTTTGTGGTTGCTTGGACTGCATTAAAAGAAATATGCATAATGTTAGCCTCCATGTCTTTAATGAAATCCAGATTCTCTAGTCATGGTAATAGGAGAATCGCAATTTTGTCAGAAAATTGTCAGTAGGCTCTTCAAGCACATGAACCTCTTTAGTCTCTTTGTGAACCTATACAAACTTTTATATGTATGAATTTCTTTTGGGTGCATTCGGGGCTATGCATTAGAGCAAACCCTACATCAATATCTTATTGGTGCCTGTTGATAGAATGAAAAATATATATGTATTGTATTTTTTAATGAATTTACCCAAATACCGTTGTATTACTCAAATAAACAAATATGAGTGCTGGAAAGGTAACTCATGACATTTTGATGTAAATAAGTGTGAGTTTTCTTGCGGTATGTAATCTTAACAATCAATTATGTAATGTTAGCACAGATTAACAAATCTTCACAGTTTATGATTAACTGTTTATGTGATTGTAGAGATCAAGCTCAGGACGATATATGGCAAGTTTAAAAACTTTGAGCCTAATTTAGAGTTTTGGTGGACATCGTACTCCATTTCAACTCTCGCTTCATGTGCACAATTTTTCGTCAGGTGGACTTCTAGGTTCTTGCCGGCAGAGTAAACTTTACTCTGTTGTCCTAAACCTTCCTTCAGTGGCTCGATGTAGTATAAGCTGTCAGAGGTAGCTTTTCTTTTCCGTCCTTCACTGCCAGAGAAATCCTGGTGGTAAGGGAAAGTAAAAATGAAACCAGCATTTGCAATGCAATAGGCTTCACGTTTCTAAGAGTTAGAGATATTGAATTTGAATTTAAAATATTTATTGAGCGCAGCATTCACCAACGGTTTCTTGGCACTATGGAGGGCAGGGTACCAATGGGGAAGAGTGACCACCACAACTAAGAACTGTTAGGCCTAAGGAGAAGTGAGAGCATATCACAAGGGAAAGGCCTGTTTAAAAAGAAAGGTTTTAAAGTCTTTCCGAAAGGGAAGGTAGTGTGTTGCCAGTCTTAGGTGGTCTGGTAGAGAGTTCCAAAAGGTGGGTGCCAGAGTAGAAAAATTCGACCCACCCCACTTCTTGCGCTTAAAGCGGGGGACCACCAACAAGGACTGGGAAGAAGAGCGAAGCTCTCGAGCGGGGATGTACTCCCTGATCATGGAAGAAATAAAGGCGGGAGCAGAGCCTCGCCATGAATGAAAAACCATGCAACCCAACTTAAACAAGGCCCTCTCTTTAACAGGCAACCAATGAAGTGCCTTCAGAAGAGGAGTGCAATGATGCGAGCGAGAAAGTCCATGAATAAGTCGGGCTGCCTGGTTTTGAACCAACTGGAGTTTCCGTAGGCTATACGCTGGAGTGCCATTGTACAGGGCATTTGCGTAGTCCAGCCGGGAGACAACAAGAGCGGACATAATCAGCTTGAGTGCCAGAGGAGAGAAAAAGCGAGAAACAGTGCGAATAGTGCGGAGAGTGAGAAAGCAAGAGGAAACAACATGACTAACTTGTGAGTGAAGAGTGAGTTGATTATTGAGTTTGACACCTAATGTCTTGACTGAGGCAGAAGGAGAAGGAGGGGGCCCAAAAGAAGAAGGCCAAAATAAAGAATTCCAGGGACTGGAGCAACCCCCAGCACTGACCTGATACTCCCCAGGACAGTCGATCTGAACGCT
Organism: Lissotriton vulgaris; assembly: GCF_964263255.1. Lineage (NCBI taxonomy): Eukaryota > Metazoa > Chordata > Amphibia > Caudata > Salamandridae > Lissotriton > Lissotriton vulgaris. The sequence continues at coordinate 134,941,140 of NC_141690.1, forward strand.
GTCAGGGACAGGAATTCACTTGCACGCCGCCATCACCGGCCGCGAGGAGCCACGGACACGCCCACCTCTCGTGGCCACGCCCACCCCTCGCCAAGCATATAAAGCGCGCCCTGATCACTAGAGCTGCACTTTACCTGAACCTCCTGAGGCAGAAGCCGGGAGTGACGCTAAGCCAAAAATTGTATATTGCTTTTAAAATTGTGATAACTTGTATTTTAAACCACTTTGCGCCCACCCCCCAGCACTGACCTGATACTCCCCAAGACAGTCGATCTGAACGCTGTCAGGGACAGGAATTCACTCGCACGCCGCCATCACCGGCTGCGAGGAGCCACTGACACGCCCACCTCTCGTGGCCACACCCACCCCTCGCCAAGCATATAAAGCGCGCCCTGATCACTAGAGCTGCACTTTACCTGAACCTCCTGAGGCGGAAGCCGGGAGTGACGCTAAGCCAAAAATTGTATATTGCTTTTAAAATTGTGAAAAATTGTATTTTAAACCACTTTGCGCCCACCCCCCAGCACTGACCTGATACTCCCCAAGACAGTCGATCTGAACGCTGTCAGGGACAGGAATTCACTCGCACTCTGCCATCACCGGCCGCGAGGAGCCACGGACACGCCCACCTCTCGTGGCCACACCCATCCCTCCAATGCCCGATCTCCTTCCATAAATTATGTGTCAGTTCAGGCAGCGCAGCGGACGGGCGCAGCGGGCGCGCCGTCAGCGCGCCGAAGGCGCGCCAAAGGCAAGCCCGTCTGGGCCTGTCCGGGCCCAGCCGGACCCAGGCCCAGTTACTCTGCCCATTTCTGCCAAGAAATGCCCGACTTACACCCGGGATAAGCTTCTGGCCCTAAACACCCAGAAACACCCCTCCTGCATTTATACCCATATGGGCGACAACCCTTTCACCAGCTGCAGCCTCTGCAAACCCCTTGCCCTGACCCGGTACCCGGTGGACTCCAACTAGGCCTACTTAACTGCAGGTCGCTCGTTAAACACGCGCATGAAATTAACCTCCTGATCTTAAACCACGCCACGGATATCCTGTTTCTCACCGAAACATGGCTCACTCCCAACAATGGCCCTGACATAGTCCTCGCACTCCCTCCTGGCTACCTAATCTGCTCGCTGAATAGACCAGAGGGTAGAGGAGGTGGCCTAGCCATAATATACAAGGACGTCTTCACCTGCAGAACCTCGGATGGCAACATCAATGGATGTGAAAGCTGCCACTTCGCCATCCAAATCTCCCCAGTGACATCGCTGTCGGGAATGCTTGTATATCGCCCCCCCGGCCAACTCGCCGAATTTCCTAGCAAACTCATCGACCAGATCACCATTAAGTGCACGACTCTTATTGGGGGACTTCAATATCCATTTTCTGGACCCGGTCAACAAGCAGGCGATAGAACTTCTACAGGATATCACCTCCACTGGCCTCGGCCTAAAAAACCCACAGGCCACTCATGACAGAGGGCAGCTACTCGACCCCATATTTACTAACATCCAAGATCTGAACACCCGTGCTCACGTCCCCCTCCCTTGGACCGACCACTTCCTGGTCCCCTTTGAATGGCCCATCAACATTCCCCCCCCTAAACCCCCCAAAGTCAGAACCCTTATTAGACGCTGGCATAAACTGGTCCCAGACGAATGGGCAGCCAAATTAAATGAAAACACCCCCCTCCATTCTCAAGACACCATCGCCGCTGACAACAAATTCAATACTTGGGTCACCCAATCTCTGGATGGCATCCTCCCAAAATCTAGTACCCTGAAACGTACCAAGAGAGTCAACCCGTCCCCTTGGTACACCCCCGAATTAAACCTATTACGAAAGGAATGCAAGAGGAACGAACGCCTTTGGAGGAAAGATAAAACGGCAGACAAGAAAGACATATTTCGTGCCTCCGTAAAATCTTATAAAATAGAACTACGCAATACCAAAAGCGCCTTCTACGAAGACAGAATCAAAAACGCCTCCTGTTCGGCCCATGAAACCTTCGCCATTCTTAAAGAACTCCTTCACGCCCCAGACCCCCCTGTTAAACCATTGGACCCCAAAGCAGCGGAAAGCAAATGCATTAAACTTGCCACCTTCTTTGATGAGAAAATCCCAAAAATTCTCTCGGCCCTTCCCCCTATCGTAACTAGCCACATGGACGGGGATCCTGCCAACTTTCCCATCCACCTCTCCCATTCCCCTGATGGCCCCTCACCCTCCCTTGACACCTTTGGCCCAGTGTCTACGGAAGAGGTAGCCGCAACATTGGCCTCAATTAAAAGTGGGTCCCCCGCGATGCCGCCCCTCTCCGTTTCCTGAAAAAAGTGTCCAGCACCATTATCCCCCCCTTACGTCGCTTATCAACTCCTCCCTCTCGCAGGGCCTAGTCCCCCCTAGCTGGAAAGTGGCAGCGGTTAAAGGCCGACTAAAGAAACCCTCTTTAGACCCCCAGGACCTACCCAACTACAGACCTATCTCCCTTCTCCCAGGAAACAGTAAGATCACGGAGAAGCTAGTGGACAAACAACTTTCACTATTCCTGGAGAGCAACAACTTACTCGGGGTCTCCCAGACAGGGTTCCGTCCCGGCCAGGGCACCGGCATCGCCCTCCTGGCAGCAGTGGAGAAGGCCAGAAGCATTCTGGACACGGGAGGATCAGTGGCAGTGATCCTCCTGGACCTCAGTGCAGCCTTCGACACTGTGAACCATCACACCCTAATCCAACGACTGGGAGAAATCGGAGTAAGGGGCACGGCCTTGAAGTGGCTAAAATCTTTCCTAGATGGCCGCTCCTTTCAAGTCTGGGAGAACGACAGCCACTCACCCACTATCCCCCTCCGCTGTGGAGTACCGCAGGGCTCATCTCTTAGCCCGACGTTATTCAACGTGTATATGTCCCCGCTGGAGAAACTGGTCATTCCGTTCGGCGTATCGATCATCAACTACGCCGACGATACCCAGCTGGTGGTAACCCTCTCACACCCGCACCAATCCCCCTCTGACCTTCACAGCTGTCTCACTGAAATCCACAGCTGGATGAACTCCTCAGCACTAAAATTGAACGGTTCCAAGACCGAGATCTTGCTGCTCGGACATAAAGGGCCCTCCCTGCCGCCTCACCTCTGGCCTGACTGCTTAGGTGACCCCCCTGCACCCAAGGAAGAGGTCAAGAGCCTGGGTGTATGGCTCAAAAACGACCTGAGCTTCAGAACACAGGCAAAAAAGATGGCAGGAATCTGCTTCGGACTTCTCAGGGCCTGTAGAAAGGTCCTCCCCCTGCTCCCCGCGACCGCCAAGAAACTTTTGATTCAGGGCCTTATCCTGGCAAGGCTTGACTACTGCAACGCAATCTATCTGGGAGCTCCCGAAGCCACTCTCAACACCTTGCAAAAAATTCAAAACGCCGCGGCCCGCCTACTCACTGACACCCCCGCCAGATCATCGGCAAAGCCAGCTCTTAAGCTTCTCCATTGGCTCCCAGTCTGAGAAAGGGTTGCATTCAAGGCCCTCTGTCTGGCCCACAAAACTCTTCATAACAACGGCCCTCCCCTCCTCAAGGAACTCATCATCCCCTACAAAGCGAAAAGGACCCTCCGTTCCAGCGGAGAGAACCTCATCACAGTCCCCAGAGTTAAAAAAGCCAGGTCCGGAGGCCGCCGCTTCTCGGTCCACACGGCCAAACACTGGAACAACCTCCCCCGGAGACTGAGAACTGAACCCAATCTCCTTCAGTTCAGGAAGGCACTGAAGACCCTTCTCTTCCCTGACCCTTAACCTCCTCCATTGCTGACCCCCCTTGAGTTCAGGTTCTAGCGCTGGGATGCTCTAGGGTTACTACGTGCTCTACAAAACCTTAAAATAAATAAATAAATAAACCACCCGTAAGAACCAGCTCGGTCTTATCCGGGTTCAACTTTAGGTGGTTGTGGTTCATCCAGTCCCTGATGAAAACCATAACTGACTGAAAATTAAAAATAGAATGAGGAGAGGAAGAAAGATTAAAGATAAGCTGGAGGTCATCCGCATAGTTAAAAACAGTGACCTCCAGCTGCTGAAGAGCAGAAATCAAAGGACAGATGTAGAGATTAAACAAGAGAGGAGAAAGAGAAGAACCCTGAGGAACACCGCAAGTGACAGGTGATGAGGCAGCCGAAAAGTCTCCCAGCCGGACCGCCTGGGTGCGGTCCCTTAAAAAGGAGGAGAGCCAGACCAAGGCCGAGCCCCGATTCCCGCCGCTCCGACACGGGACAACAAGATGGAATGGTCCACCGTGTCGAAGGCGGCGGAGAGATCGAGGAGCACCAGGGCCTGATGATGGTTTTGGTCTGCTCCCTCCCTAAGGTTGTTAAGGACCGACACCACAACGGACTCCGTGGAGTGTCTTGGCCGAAAACCTGCTTGTCGGGGCGCTAAGCCCCCATTCTCCTCAATGAAGGAGCTGAAAACCGTTGTTACATGCCGCTCCAGCACCTTGCCCAAATAGGGCAGCAGCGAAATTGGACGCTAATTGGCTGGAGCGGAAGGATCGGTCCCTGTTTTCTTGAGGATAGGCACTATAGTAGCGGACTTTAGGGTAGGAGTCACCACCCCTTGTGTAAAGGAATTATTAAGAAAAGTAAGGGGGGGCAAAGGACAGGCAGTGTAAATGTGTTTGAGGATGCGGGATGGACAAACATCCATCTGAGAACCCGACTTAACTTTTGGGAGAATGGCCAGAAACGCATCCTCAGTGAGCGGTGAAATAGAAGTGAGGGAGGACCGGGCAAAAGGGGGGGAGGGATCAACAAAAGCCGGGGAAGGAAGAGGAATATTTAATTTAATATTGGTTATTTTGTCCAAAAAATAAGAGTTAAGGGAATCACATAGATGCTGAGTGGGCAGGGGTTTGAGGGATGCCCTGTCCGAGTAGGCCAGATCATGGAGTATGGAGAAAATCTCTCTGGGTTTATTTTCTGCCACCAGAATTTTGGCGGAAAAATAAGCAGTCTTTACGTCGAGTATAGCTCTCTTATACTCGCCCAGGAGGATGGTGTATCTAACTTTCAGTGAAGGACAGTAGTCCCTTCTCCACAGCCTCTCCGCTCGCCTAAGAGCAAGCTTCTTCTCCTTTAACTCCTCGTTAAACCAACGATTGGATTCGTTGGGACGTCTGGTTGATATCCGACGTAAGGGAGCTACCAAGTCGCATCCCCTGGCGAGCCAGGTGTTAAGGGTGGCGGCTTGGGATGAGGAGGAAAGGCCTGCCAACTTAGGCGAGGAGTCCATCAGGGAGGATGACAAGGACTGGAGGTCGACACGACCCCAGTTACGTGCCCAAGTGTTTTTGGCTAATGGAACTTTCACCACTGACCTGTAATAAAGGGAAAAGGCAACTAAGAAGTGATCCGACCACGGACATGGGGAAACAGAGATGGATGAAATAGAGCAATTGAGGGACCAGACCTGGTCCAACACATGACCATGTTTATGTGTAGGAACCTGGACATGGGAAACCAAGTTCAAGGCCAAAAGAAGTTCAGAGAACTGTTTAGAAGAGGTACATTTGTGGGCGTCAGTAGGCCAATAATTAAAGTCCCAAGTACAAGCACTGAGGCATGATTGACCACATATTGGCATTGTATAAAAGAACCTGTGAGGTACGCTACTTGCTGATTCACCATTTGTGTGAAGTTAAGACTGCATAGGGCCTTCAAAAGTGATGCAGAAAATCTGCCTTAGCAGCAAGGAGAAGCAAGTGATCGGATATTAAAAAAAAAAAAACAGAAGGGGCTGAGGATTAGAGGGAGGAAGGGGGGTAGGAAAACAGAGGGGTTTTGTGGATTAGGAGAACTATAGTGGAGTTTGATGAAGTAGAGGCAAGGAGGAAAACATTGGGTTTGATGGGAGTTTGGTAGAAAGGTGAGAATTGGGCAGCAGTGGCATAGTGAGCAGGGCAAAGGTGGGGCAGGAGGATGAGTTCAGAGGGTGAGAGTCAAGAAATAGGAGAAATGAGGGTGCAGGAGAATGGAGAAAGAACAGGGGTATAGAGGAAACAGGATAGGTGAGACAAGAAGAGGTGCATGGGCATTGGAGTGGAGTCATGGAGTATTACATTTAGCAGCACTCTTATTCGTATACAAACTGGTTGTCACTCACTGTAAACCCATGCGCCTTTACCGTACAATGAAGCACGAGGACCACTGTGCTGAGGTTATTGTCTGTGAAGCACCAGAGAGCATCCATCTCTGTCCCGGTGGTTCGCTCTCTATTTTCTCGCAGTATGGAGGAGTTGAGGTCTCGGGAGGGAGAGAGGTGATAGGAACCAAAGTACCCTGGTTTGAGTCAGCTGAGAAAGGACATTTCCTGTGAAGCAGGTTTAAATGAGAACTCTGCACTCAGCTTCCAAGTGGGATTAGTGACACACTCATGATAGTGCACCATATATCATATTTTATTTATGACTACAGTGGCATCGTACAACTGCTGATTTCTTTGCTGGACTGGAGCCGGAGTAACGTTACTGACATCAGCCGGGGCTGATGACATACCTTGTTTAGTTGGTAATTGTCAGAACAGAACAGAACAGACACCAATGACTTGCATGCATTGAAGACTCGGCGGACTTCTTACTTTTGGGGGTTGTAGTCCACAGGATAGTTCCTCTTACTAGCAATATAGGGAGAGGATGTAGCCTAACGCCTAGGGAGGTTGATTTCAACTGTGTGGAACTGTATTCAAGTCTCATCAAGGACGTGCAACAACCTGTGATTCTGGGCAAATTACTTAATCTCCCAGTGCCTAACAAAAATTAATGTGTCCCCATGTAAGGCAACTATTGCTCGTGTCAGGCACTCTGATACCTGATACCTTCGGGTCAACTTTGAGCTATAGCTGCATTCAACAAGATCTGAGACTTGATGTAGGCTTTACTATAAATAATAAAGGTCAACCATGCAGAATAAAATAAATAAATAAAAAAATATATATATATATACACCTCATTAGCACTACAATGCTTAGAGGGCCTTTTAAAACTACTTTTACAGATGGGAAGCGCTGGGTGCAGTGAAGCATAGGGGTGTTAAAACAGGTGGTGGTCATGCTGCTAGTAACAAGCAATAAATGGCTGTGGGGGACGTGGGGGCCCCAAACAGAGGGGTTACAGATGGATCTCAATCTTTATTAGAACCTGACACTGCAGCTCAGCACCAGGTGCACAAGGTGCCTTGGAGACCAGTCAAGTACGCAGATTCCTTCCGCTTTGCTGAACACGCCATCTCCTTCCATTACTAGGGTGCACACTCCCCTATATTGAGGACAGTGAAAGAAAAGAAAGCCACAAAACAGCCATTATTGAAGGTCAATTGAGGCGTGCAGCAGTTGTGCACGCAAGTTATTTAGTCTGGTTAAATGGAGTTTGCATATGTGATGAGACAGAGAGTAAGTGTGTGTGAGGAGACTGTGGACATGGTTCACATTGCACTTTAAACATGCCAAATAACAGGTGGGCACTAGAGTCATGGGAATGAAGGGATAATGAAGTTAAGAATAACACAAAAGTGGTGGACAGGGGAGGGAATAAGTGAACAGGGATACTTTACTGAGCCCGAGAAGAAGCTGTGGTGCAGCGCTGCTGCTTAATTGTTTCAAAAGCCAGCCCTCTGTGTGGTTACAATTCAAAGCTCAGAGATTACACTCCTATTAAGCAAATGTTCTTCTGTTGTGCTGCTAGAGAGTAGAGAGCTGGGATTCCGTCCATCAGCTTTATCAAGATTGTAAAGCGTACTGTTAGGATGAAAAATAGGCGCCGTGCTGAAACTTAAAGCGCGCTGCCCATCTACATGAAAATTCTGTGCATGGCGGGCCCAAAAAGCAGCCGACATGGATATAAAAAAATAGACATGAAAGCGGGTTCCATGCTATAATGTAGCACGGGGTTCATGTACAAAATAGTTATGCACGTGGACCCGCACTATCAGCGAGAAATAAAACAAAGTTGTCCCTAAAAGAACACAATAACGACCTACTGCAAAAGTAAACTGTAGTTGACCGGTGCTCCTCGGCATTAAACGGAAAAAATGTAGGGGAAGTATAAGCCAATAATGAGCAAGGAAAGAAGAGCAAGCTGGAGTGAACCAATGACAAGCAGGAGGTGGGATCAAACTCCTTAGAGTGTTTACAGCAGGTATTGCAGATAGTGCATGCACGCTGACGCTCAACTTAGAAATGACACCTCACAATGGGACAAAACACACAAAAACAAACGGTTTTGGGATCACCTATGACTGATGGACACCAAACATTTAAACAGCTTTATATGAGCCACTGTGATGGTGTTCATACAAACAGATGGCTTTCACTGCAGGGTTAGCAGTTAGTTTTAAATTTGGTGACCAGAGTAAAGTTAAGGTAGGAGAACAATGTAGCACTCATTAACAATTGATTGTTCAGAAAGTAAGAAAGAGAATACTAGTAGATCACAATAAATTGACAAATTCGTAAAACCAACCACCTAAAATAAATGTTCATGAAAAGACTGGAAAAGACCTCAAATGAAGAAACAATTCTTGAAGCAATCAAGGGCATCCTTCACATATTCGAATCTCAATTTGGAGATTAAGAGCAATATTATGAGTTTGGTGGTCACCCTGTCGGCCCGAAAAGTCAGTAGTGTGCCTCCCCACCAGATTTCAAGTGTAATCCATAGTGAGTGGGTGGTGCTGTGGAGGTCTCATGGCTGTGGTCTGCTAGGCTCATGGGAAAGCTTTAACATCAGACCGCCGTGGTGACTGCGTCTGCCGTACTTCTCCAGACTGCCGGCGCAGTGTGATCCCTAGTCCTGGCAGAGCAGGCAGTCTTGTGGCGGTCCAACTGCAACACTCATAATACAACGGGCAGACCGTCAGTGTCAGTGTGGCAGTTCTCGGACCTCCAGCACAAGTACAGGGGTCCTGTTGACTGTGTTACGTGTAAGAAGGCCCTTAATATCAGATGTGATCCCCTCAGATAAGATCTGAAGAATGAGGATAATAGAGTTATAGAACCAGAAGGGTGAAGTGGTGAACTAGAGAAATGTGAATGGAAATGAGCAAATTATCAAAATCAAACAGAACCCTTCTAGAGTGTGTTAAAGATGCTGAGGGACGGGCTTGCCACAACATGTTGAGCATTGTGAGCTTTCCAAAGGGGGTGGAGGGAACCAAGCCTAAATTATTTCATCATGATTGGTTTAGCACATGCTGATAGCTCACCTAGCCCTCACCAAGAGACTGCCATCTGCAGCCTGCCACAACTGCTCATCTCTTGAATGCTCAACCACAAAGACCACAACACCATCCATCACACAGACCACAAGACTGGCACCCAAAATTATTACTTCACCAAATATTGTCATTCTCAGTCAATTTGAAGCGTAGAAGGAGTCAACCAAAACATGAGAGCCTTAAAACTTGAATATAGACTGAGGTATCTGGCAAAACCTAGGGTGTTTCTGCACACCCAAACTTACTTCTTTGATAAACCACAGGGATGTGGTGGAGAAGCTGAAGTGATGCTGCAAATTCCACAAGTCCTGGAAGGCCTCCAGCACAGTTTAACAGAGGAGGAAGTGGTGAGATGGTAAGTATTATCAACACTCCGGGTCAGGAGGATCTGATTATGCAAACAGATACACCATAACTTTAACTTGGATTCAGCATCAGAGACTGCTGAGCAAAAACACAACTTCCTCTCGGTAATTCACCCCAGATTAATGGTGCAGCAGTAAAATGTCTCTATGGACTTTTCAACATTCCCTCAGTGGAACAACAATGTAATGTTGGCAGTAGGCAACACAGTCAAGTCCGTCTCTCCTTCCGATCCGGCCCCTATTGATATCCTGCTGAAAGGAGTTTATACCATTATATCTGCCTTGATGACCATCTATAATCTATCCCTGGACAGTACCTAACTCCTAGAAGCATGCAATCATCGGTCCACTGCTGAAAAAGCCTTCCTTAGTCCCTGATAAGGCAGAAAATTGCAGACCAATATCATTGCTCCCAGGTGTCAGCAAGATCATTGAAAAACTGGTAAATGGTTGTTTGACCGATTTTTGGGAATCTCACAATCAATTGCACCAGACACAAACAGGCCTTCGACCCGGTAGTAGTACAGAGAATGCTCTCTCACTGGCCTCAGAGGATCTGAAAAACATTAGATCAGGAAGGGACAGCTGCACTCATTTTTCTTGATTTTAGCGCCGCTCTAAATACCCTTTCCCATGTCATCCTCCGACACAGACTGGAGGCAGTCGGTAATACTGGAAGTGCGTTAAAATGGCTGACCTCATTTCTTAACAATAGAAGCTTTCAGGTCAGATAAGGGCCTTTTCTGTCGGTGTCGGAGGTTCATCAGCTCAGATGTGTAGTGCTACTGCGTTCATCATTGAACCCTACTCTTTTAAATGTGTACGTCTGCCCTCTAACAAACATTATCTGTTCATCAGGCCTTACCATTGTGTGGTATACCAATTACACCCAGATCGTCATTTCCCTTTCACCCAGTTCTAACTCAAGATTTCAAGATTTCTTTATTTCGGTTAATAAAAACCATAAAAGCAATGCAAAATTCATTATTACACAAGTTAAAATTATAAAGATTATATACATGATTACAGTTCAGTATTTACAGAGATAAAATGTTTAAAATCTTTGATAAAAACAGAATAAATGGGTATAATAAATCCATAAATCAACCGTATTTTATGACCGTCCACAGTTAATTTTTAGGTAAATAGGTTTGGTTTCGGGCGATTTCACCCTACAAATGGATTCAGTTAGGGGAGTCTCTTTTTATTTATGCGCGCTGCCGCTACCAAAAAACTGGCTACACTGTAGGTGACCTGGACAGAATCAAGCATTTGTAGGTGAAGGAGGGCAGGCCTCACCTGAACAAATTTTAGTTCCCGGAGCATTGGGTTTAAAAAATGTTTACGGGCCGCCGAGTAATGCTCACAGAACATCACTAGATTGAGCGTATCCTGTAGGGAAAATGAATCACAGGTACATGGTGGAGTATCTTCTGGAGTCCCCCATTTAGGATAAAAGCCCAACGTAAAGTGAATGAGATTAAACCTAAATCTAACCAGAAGAAAACAAGGGTAGGGCTTGGTCACATACTTCAAGTACGGTTCCATGACTGGGGAGATTGCCAGACTATAGATTGATCTCATTGTTGTTTTCCTAAGTTCAACCTCCTCCCTCTCTAGCTCCAGCAGATTGCGAACATTTTGTTTAATCCACCCTACATCCTCATTCCTTAGGCCCTGTGGTGATAAATACATTTCCGGACGCCCAGGCTATTGCATGCCGCTCTAACATACGAAAGCCAGGGTATTCTATCAGCTTTGTCTAAGGCCACACAGTCCTTGAGTATCAGGTGGTTTAACGTAATCTCCTCGTTCAACCAGGTTATAACCCATCGTAACAACGGGGCCAATTTCAGATGGTCAGAAACATACCCCAGATCCACTTCAGAATGAATGGAAAATCTGGGGGATGATTGTGGGAGTGAGAGGAGCGATCTGATAAACATGTTTTCTACGATTTGGATCCCGGGTGAAGGCGCATAGCCCCAGATGTCAGACCCGTATGATGCAATTGTCATACACTTTGACTTTTAGATCCTAATCATGGCATCCATGGGTCTTGCTCCCAGTCTTTTTGAAAAATTCAGAAGATCAGTGGTAGATCTTGCAACCACATTACTCTTAAGCTTCAACTGGGGACCCCAGTTCCCCCTTTCATCAAATACAACTCCCAAGTAACAAAAGAAAGGCACCCTTGAAATTTCTGTACCGTTACATGTAAAGGTTTTGACCTTCATGCTCTTTTTACGTATTCCGGTCACCATTACATGGGATTTTGCCATGTTAATTTTTAAGTCCAGTGCTTCCATGACAGTACCAAAGTGATCTAACAACCTCTGCAGTCCTATGCCTGTACGTGCTAATAGGACGGCATCGTCCGTGTACAGGAGGACCGGAATGCCCTACCCGCCCACACGCGGAACGTCCAAAGTGACCAGGTCCAGGGATTTGCCCAGGGCATTGATGTCGATAGTGAATAGAAGAGGGCCAGAATACAGCCTTGTCGGACCCCTCTTCCCTAGCTGAATTGTTCAGTACACCTGCCATCCCTTGTTACCTTGACGGAAGCCGACAGGTTCTGATGGAGATCACTTAAAAAATTAACCAAGGAGGCATTAAGACCCATTTCCTGCAAAATAAACCAAAGTTTTGAACGATTAACTAAATCAAATGCAGAAGATAAATCCATAAAACCTAAAAATAACAATCCTTCCTTCACCACTGTGTATTTACTGATGATAAAATGCAAATTTAAACATTGGTCCATGGTCCCCCTGTGAGCTCGAAAACCATACTGCAGATCAGAGAGGATCCCACTCCCCTCAAGCCAATCCCCCAGTCTCTGTAGGATGACTCTGCCCAGGATCTTGACGGCAGAGTCCAGCAGGGAGATTGGCCTGTAGAAAGCGAGGTCCCCTCTATTCCCTTGTTAAAAATCGGAACAATGATAGATGATGACCAGGAAGACGGAAAACCTGCGGTGAGTATTGCGTTAAAGACATTTGTTAAAATGTTAGACCAAAATTGTGGGTACAGAAAATACAAATCTGCAGGGACCCCATCGGGGCCCGGGGCCTTATGTTTACTTGTATCTTTTATCGCCCTTTCCACCTCAGAAGTATTGAACTTGATGGGCATAGTGTTTCGGGCCACAACAGTGTCAGGGGGAGTTAAGGCCCCATTCTCTGTGTCATAGATGTTTTTAAAGTGCTCAAGCCAGCTCGCATCCGCAATTACACAATCCATGTCTGATTTCCCATCCTCTGTTAAAAATGACTGATTAATGATGGCCCAGAATTTCTTGCTATCCCTTAACACATCTGTGGATTGCAGACTATCCCAGGCCTCTTCCTTAATTTGGTGCTTACGTGATGCAAGTGCGGATTTATATTCCTTACGGAGATTCGCCACTAATGCTTTCTTCCTGGGTCTATGTTTCAGTGCTTTAAGTAGAGCACCATGGGCAAGTGAACACTTTTTGTTGAACCATCTATGCGCCCTCCCACAGTGTACGCTATCACTGGACTCTAACTTCTTAGAGATCTGCATGCAAACCTCAACATAAGCAGCCACAACCACGGCCCCTGATGAAATAGGATCTAAGCAGACTGCCATCTTAGCCTCTGTTTCCTGTGCGAGTTCCTCAAAAAAGACCTCTGGGATGACCCTATCCCACTTAATCCGCCTACCCTGATCTCTTGTCAGCAGGTACCTTGGTGCCTCAACTCCTAGGTCCCTCCCAGACATGAAGCTACCAAGGTCCACTACCAACAGAACCAGGTTGTGGTCACTAAAAATTGCGGTCACTACCTTATAAGCCAAAGTTATAGCCAACATCCCAGGGGATAAAAAAATATAATCGATAATGGTATTAGCACCCCTACCTATAAATGTAGGTGCTCTGACCTCACCTTTGCCCAATCCTGGTTCGAGTAAGTTTAAATTGAAGAGTAGGCTCTCGAGGGCTTCTCCCTCCTTGCTATACTCAAAATGGGGGCATCCCCTCCATAGGCGAACCTCCATATCCGTCATTATAGCAATCCCCCAAGCAGGGGTGAATGTTAAAATCTCCCAAGAGAACCATCTCTGGGACAGAAGTGCAATCATGTCTATAAACTGACAAAAAATGTTCTACGGTAATCAAATGCTCATTCCAAGATGAGCCCTTCCTAGAATTATAAAAATTAATAAGTAAAAATTTCTGATGGTCCGAGATGGACCATTCGATTATAAGGGAGTTCCTAGGAGTAGATTCTACTTTCTTGAATACCCCTACCAGATTTAATAAAAACAGGGTGAGCAGGCCCCCTTTAGGTCTTCCCACTAATCCAGGTACTGCTGGAGTAGAGAAGCTGAGGTAACCATCCAGTGTAAAACTGGATGATGTATCCCAGCTCTCTTGAAAAGCTAGTATAACATACTGTTTAACAAGCTTCTGCCAATTAGGATCGAGGCTTTAGAACTAACTCCCGCCACATTCCAGGTGAGAATTTTACATCGAGACCTCTGTAGGCTAGGCTCCCTCCTATCCTGAGCTGAGATATCCAGCAGTCAATCGTTCATCTCCATTGGAGTCAAGGGGGAGAAACGATTAGTAAGGCTAGAGGCTACTGGGTTTGAGCCATCCTGTGACATAGGGCCAACTGAACTGGAAGAATCTCTAGCCAACCTACCAGACAGCTCTTTGTTGTGCAGTGTTGAAGCGCTGCTGGTAAGATGGGCGTGAGTTGACACAGATGGGCCCCTCCTGACGTGTCACCAAAGGTTTGCAAAAAGGTTTTGTTGGCCTACCCGGGGGATAAAAAAAACCCAGAGGGAGGGGTCTGATCCCATCATTTGTCAAGTCTGAGGCATCCCAGAACAGCCTATGAGCGTTAGCATAATTATTAAAATTTACCACAAGACAGTCCCCTGGAATAGTTTTTGTATGGTGCCCCACCCAACTCACTCTCCTTACCGTGATAACAGTGCGTGTAATGTCTGTACCTCCACTGCTGAACTCTGCACAATATTCCCCAGCCAAAAGAATCAGGTTGTTACTTGTTTCACCGTCACCAGCCTTTACTGGTGGAATCCCTGTAAAAACAGCCACCAGAGGGGCCGCCTCTGGGGGCAGATGCAAACATTTTGCTCTGTAATACACCCCACTAGATATTTGAATTTTGATGTTTAAACCAGGCCTAGAGAATTTGTCCATCAGTCTGGAGTAGGTGAACAAGTTGACCGCAATAGCTGTCTTAAACTGAATGGCAAAAAAAACTGAGGTCATGGCCATTGGAACAGCCAATCACTCTGGTACCACATCCTTTGGCCCTCGTGTGAGAGTGAGAGCACCTCCCCTAAAACAGAAGTGAAGAGTCTGAGGGTATTGATGGATAAAGATCTTATCATACCCTCCTAGGCAAAGAAAGTGTCAGGGACATGCTTTCGACTTCGGAGAGCCCTCAGAAAGACGCTCTAATGGCTGCTTGTGGAAACAGAGAATAGTGGTACATGGCCTTGTACTTTCACCTTACTTAATATCGAAACATTAGAACTCCCTCCCTACTTAACTCAGATCCAATGGTAACCTGCTAAGCTTCTGGAAGTAACTAAAGACTCACCTTTTCGCATATTCTATGCACTTACATCCTCACAAACTCTGTTAGCACTGGGAAGCTTGTTTCTGGATGGCCATACGCTCCACAACAAATTGTAACATAAACATATTACATACCATAAGCAAACTGCAGGGAGGGCAAGTAAATATTTGAAGATATTATATTTGTGTTATCCTGGCATTTTGAGGTGTCTGCAGATATGAATGTTAATAGACTTGCAACACAATTGACACAGACATACCCAGCAAAAAATAAAACTATAATACAGAAGAATCTCAGCTGGAAAGAATGTGTGTACTCATGTGGAATGTAAATGGCTTTCAATACACAATTCAGAGAGGAGCTGTTCAGAGTGGGCACATTATGACTACAATGTCTTCCTGCTAAAAGAGACACATCATATCTGAAGGGGACTACAATGTCCCATCTTCACAGGCTGTGGTTTTTCTCTGGTGTTCTATGCTGGGCTTGCTACAGGATCATTGGGGTAGCAATATTATTTAAAAATCGAATACCCTTGAGCAAGGTACAGACATGGCGATACCCACAAGGGTCATCTCCAACCTAACAGGACCCCACCATCTTCTCCAAATTCTTACCATCAATGGGCCTCATGTGTGTATGGCCACATTTGCACCCAGATCAGAGTGAATGCACATTCTATTTGGCTGATGCGAAATATTGAGGCAAACATTATTCAGGGAGGAAAGAGAAAATTTGCTAGCTTCTCAAACTTGCATCTGCCAATGAAGTAGCAAACCAAGTAAGCTACATTGACTGTACCAAAATAAAAAAGGTAAATGGGTGATTGATCATTTGCTTGATTCAAGGGGAGAATCCATACATGGCAATAGTGCTATTGGACATTTTTCCATATGCTATTATCAGACATGATATGCAAAGGTGTAACTTCGTGGCTCGCAGATTTTCCAAACAGTTGTCCAAAAGTTACCCACAACATGCTTTTCTGTGAAAGCAAAGTATCTCTTACAGGAGGGCATGAAAGACGATGAGGTATGAACGGCCCTGGGCCAAGTACACAGTGGCAAAACACCTGGCAAAAACATTCTTTGCACTAAGTTTTTTTAACACATTCCCTCGAAGACACTTCCAATGTTTAAAACAATGTTGGAGGCATCACTGGGGAATAGGGAATTACCCCTAGACTTGTGTACAGTTGGCCTAGATCAAGGAAGCGTCAAGGGTTCATTGCACAGCTGAGGTTATGAAGATGCTGTGGCCTGCGGCAGTGATTCAATGTCCTTGCAATGGGAAAGTCTTGCAGAAAACATGATGCGTTGTTTCTGCTCAGGGTTGTGCCTCACAGCAGAGGAGACACGTCCATTCTGCTAGATCCACAGATGGGCTGGCAGAGAAACTTTAGGCCCTGAGTCCAGATGCTAGTTACAAGAGACTAGTCACATGGCAGGTCCAGCACTTCTTACCCAGTCAAGAGGGCAGCAGGGCAGCAGTCCAGCAGTGTGGCAGTCCTTTTATCAGCACAGCAATCCTTCTTCCTGGTCCAGGTCAGAGGTCCAGAAGTGTACTGCAGAGTTAGTGTCTAAGGTCCAATATGTATGCCTGGTACCCTATGTGAAGTAGGTGAAGCTTGTAGTGCTTTCCCTTTGAAGTGCACAGGTTTCCTGCCCACCCTGTCCAGGTTCCAGACTAACTATGAAAACAATGCAATCCTATGTTTGAAGGCAGGACACAGCATGTTCAGGTGTAACTGGGGCTATGGCTAACTCTGCCGTCCCATCCTTCCAGTGATGGCCCATCCAGCCACACTTATTTATTTATTTTATTTATTTGCAGGTTTATATAGCGCTAGGAATAGACTCCCGAAGGAGTATCTCCGCGCTTGTGACAACCGGCCTGAGGAACTATGGAAGGTAGCAATGATATTAATAATTATTTCAGACAATTGATCTAGAACCGAGAAAGGATGCTTAGCTAAATTAAACTAAACAGAAAAGTTTTCAAATTCTTTCTGAAACGGAGATGGTTGGAGCATTGTCTCAATGAAAGTGGGAGCGCGTTCCAGAAATTAGGACCCACCGCAGACAAGGCCCTACCGCCTAGCCTGGTTTTACTAATCTTAGGTACGTTCAGTAGCAGCTGTTCGCTGGACCTAAGGGTGCGGGTAGGAACATATGGGACGAATTTTCTTGCCAAATATTCTGGTCCTAGTTCATGAAGACTTAGGCTCTTTGTTGTGTGTGGCTGTCTAGGAGAAATACACAAAGACAAAATACGAACAACACCTAGTCATGTGACCCAGAGACAGGCTGCAGGCACTAAATGGCTATGTTACGAAAATGCCAACTTTCTAAAAGTTTCAGAAAAGGGGGTGGTGATGGACAGAGTATCTGAGTTAAGCAGAACACTCCCCTTTTCTGAATCGTTTTGTCCACCATAAGCGTGGAAGGGTATACTCAGATGTGAGTCCCTTGCTCACTGCACCATCAGGATTCAAGCAAGCCGGGCTGAAGACGGCTGTAATGCCAGAAACCGGTCCCTGGAAGCTTGTTTCCTTTCCAGTATAAGAATTGGCTTGGTAGTTTGGTCTGCCCTGTTCCCATGATGCACTGGGCCAGGGACAGACTAATTTGCATGTAGCCAGGTTCTGAGCTGGGATGGTGCAGTGAGATAAAAAACGGTGATAGATCAAGCCCTGATCTGTTGACTGAGTACGAGTGTTCTGTTTAATTCAGATACTCTGTCCATCACCACCCCCTTTTCTGAATCGTTTTGTCCACCATAAGCGTGGAAGGATATACTCAGATGTGAGTCCCTTGCTCACTGCAGCATCAGGATTCAAGCAAGCCGGGCCGAAGACGGCTGTAATGCCAGAAACCGGTCCCCGGAAGCTTGTTTCCTTTCCAGTATAAGAATTGGCTTGGTAGTTTGGTCTGCCCTGTTCCCATGATGCACTGGGCCAGGGACAGACTAATTTGCATGTAGCCAGGTTCTGAGCTGGGATGGTGCAGTGAGCTAAAAAACGGTGATGGATCAAGCCCTGATCTGTTGACTGGGTACAAGCGTTCTGTTTAATTCAGATACTCTGTCCATCACCCACCCTTTTCTGAATCGTTTTGTCCACCATAAGCGTGGAAGGGTATACTCAGATGTGAGTTCCTTGCTCACTGCACCATCAGGATTCAAGCAAGCCGGGCCGAAGACGGCTGTAATGCCAGAAACCGGTCCCCAGAAGCTTGTTTCCTTTCCAGTATAAGAATTGGCTTGGTAGTTTGGTCTGCCCTGTTCCCATGATGCACTGGGCCAGGGACAGACTAATTTGCATGTAGCCAGGTTCTGAGCTGGGATGGTGCAGTGAGCTAAAAAACGGTGATAGATCAAGCCCTGATCTGTTGACTCGATACGAGTGTTCTGTTTAATTCAGATACTCTGTCCATCACCACCCCCCTTTTCTGAATCGTTTTGTCCACCATAAGCGTGGAAGGGTATACTCAGATGTGAGTCCCTTGCTCACTGCGCCATCAGGATTAGAGCAAGCCGGGCCGAAGACGGCTGTAATGCCAGAAACCGGTCCCCGGAAGCTTGTTTCCTTTCCAGTATAAGAATTGGCTTGGTAGTTTGGTCTGCCCTGTTCCCATGATGCACTGGGCCAGGGACAGACTAATTTGCATGTAGCCAGGTTCTGAGCTGGGATGGTGCAGTGAGCTAAAAAACGGTGATGGATCAAGCCCTGATCTGTTGACTGGGTACGAGTGTTCTGTTTAATTCAGATACTCTGTTCATCACCACCCCCCCCTTTTCTGAATCGTTTTGTCCACCATAAGCGTGGAAGGTTATACTCAGATGTGAGTCCCTTGCTCACTGCACCATCAGAATTCAAGCAAGCCGGGCCGAAGATGGCTGTAATGCCAGAATCCGGTCCCCGGAAGCTTGGTTCCTTTCCAGTATAAGAATTGGCTTGGTAGTTTGGTCTGCCCTGTTCCCATGATGCACTGGGCCAGGGACAGACTAATTTGCATGTAGCCAGGTTCTGAGCTGGGATGGTGCAGTGAGCTAAAAAACGGTGATGGATCAAGCCCTGATCTGTTGACTGGGTACGAGTGTTCTGTTTAATTCAGACACTCTGTCCATCACCACCCCCTTTTTTGAATAACTTTCTAAAAGTGGCATTTTCAAAATGTTAATTTAAAATCCGACTTTATCATAAAAGAGTATTTTTCTTTACAATTCCAAAGACACCATAAATAAACTGGGTACCTGTTCTCATTTGGAATGCATCCGTAATAAATGTAATAAGTTACCCACAATGTTATCCTACTGGAGAGGTAGGCCTTGCAATACTAAAAAATGAATGTAAGAGTTTTTAACTATCAGAGCATGTACAACTTGGGCAAGGCAAAAGGTTAATTTTGCCATATCAAAAGGGCAGTTTTAAACTGCACACACAGGGTGAATTGGCAGGCCTGTGACATGTTTAAAGGGCTACTCAAGTGGGTGGCACAACAAGTGCTGCAGGCCCACAAGTAGCATTTAATTCACAGGTCCTGGTTACAGATAGTAACACTTTACCAGTGACTTGAAAGTAAATTAAATAGGCCAAAAGAAGGCAAGCTAAAATTAGAAGGTTTGAAGAAGTGAGCACACTACTTTAGCACTGGTTAGCAGTGGTAAAGTACACCGAGTCCTAAGGCCAACTGTTAGAAATTGGGTTTCTTGTTTTCAGACTATGCTCCCTGTACAAGCAGGAGCCCTAGACCTAGTCAGGGTAAGTCAGATACACTCTTGTAGCCTAATTGTTTCCACCCTCTAGTAGCTTGGCACAGAGCAGTCAGACTAATCTAAACAGGCAATATGTTAAGTGTGTGTGAAACACACACACAATAACACAATGAAAGCACCACAAAAAAACTCCACACAGGTTTGGTAAAATAGAATATTATATTCTGAACAACACAAAAAAACGTCAAAAATACATTAAGTTTAAGTGGAGATATGAATTTGAAAAGAATATGTGTAAAAATAGTACATAGAAGCAAATAGCTCTTTAGGTGTTACTTGAGATTGAGATGGAGGGGGGTAATGTCAAAGTTTGGTCCGACTGCTGTGGAGTGCAGGCCGGCTACAGGACCCAGGCAGGCCCTGGTGAACAAAGTACTTTTCCTGGTCGCAAGATGCATTGTGGGATGGGTCGATGTTAATCCCGCAAGTCGAGGGTGCGCTGATTCTTCTCCGTGTAGTGTTGGCGTTGCGTCGGTTCTGCAGGCAAGACGCCGGGCCGACATGCATTGATTATGTAGAGTGATGATCCAGGTTTCTCCATGCAGTCAAGGGATGCGGTGTTCTCTCCAAGCTGCTTCGGTGGCGATGCATAAATCTGATGCATTGGGCTCTCAAGGCACTGCGTTGGTTCAAAGAGCGAAACACAAGTTTACTCCCACAACCGGGTTGTTGCGTTGGTTCTGCTACATGCAAACAGGAGATTCGTTGATATCTGTGTTGTAAGTATCTAGGTCTACTTCCACTAAACCAGGTGTAGGAGCAGGGTAGAGACTTTGATATCCCTGAGTTTCAAGCAACAGGAAGCAAGCCAACAATCCCTTGGACACACTTCGAGGAAAAGGCAGAGTCCAGCTCTCCTTCAGCAGAGTCAGAAAGCAGCAGGCCACAGGGCTACACAGGAGAAAAGCAGATCTTCCAGGTCAGCAGTCCAGCAATGAGTCATGTAAGCAGCAGAGCAGTCCTTCTGACAAAGTGCAGTTGTAGGTCCAGAAGTGTCCTCTCTTGGTCAGAGCCCCAGTACTTATACCCAGTTATGCCTTTGAAGTGGGGGTGACTATAAAGAAGGGTCTTTGAAGTGCACACATGTCCTTCCTTACCAGCCCTGGTACCAGACAATCAGTAGGGGGTAATCAGCCCTTTGTTTGGGAAATAGGACACTACCTATTCAGGTGCAAGTGTAAGCTGCCCCACACATCCTCTCCAGGAAGAGCTATGTGAATGCAGACAAGTTCTCTGTCACACCTACCCTGCCTGTGTTCGTGGCTGTCAAGAGGGAATGCACAAAGTGTAGCTTTCAGCCGCCCCAGATGTGTACTAGAGACTGTAAGCAGACAGACCAGTAAGAGCAGAGAAATGTCCACTTTCTAAAAGTGACATTTCTAAAATAGTAATGTTAAATCCAACTTTGCCAGTATCGAGGAATTGTCAATACCATTCCAAAGATGTAAATCATGATGCAGCCACTCTTTTCTAATCAGGAATAACAGTAGGCCTCACAGTATAGAAACAATGAATTTGGGTGTTTGTCACTACCAGGCCATGCAAAACATAACAGTACATTTCCTACCTTTTACTTGCACAGCACCCTTCCATGGGCTACCTAGGACCTATCTCAGTGGTGACTTATTTGTAATAAAATGAGTGTTTAAGGCTTGGCAAGTAGTTTGTGATGCCAAGTCGAAGTGGTAGTACACTGCACACACAGGCCCTGCAATGACAGGACCAAGACAGGTTTGAAAAGCTACTTGTGTGGGTGGCACAATCAGTTCTGTAGGCCCACTAGTAGTATTTAGGGTACATGCCTTGGGTATATTGGTATACCACTTTACAAGGGACTTACAAGTAAATAAAATATGTCAATTGTGTATACACCAATGTTACCATGTTTAGGAGAGAAGCACATGCACTTTAGCACTGATCAGCAGAGGTAAAATGCACAGAGCCCTGGGGCCAACAAAAAGAAGGTCAGCAAAATAGGATTAGGAAGGGCCATTTTCCAACCCAAACAAACAACCAGATCAGAAAAATATGGAGTTGTAAGGCACAATGTTTGGGTGAAGACCACCCCAGGGTTGACAGTTCTCACAAGGAAGATCTATTCTTTGTTTGCATGAAACTAGCATTAATCTCTCAGATTTCAAAACAACTTGAATAGCAACAACAGGCTAAATGAACAATAGGTTAACAGGAAAAGATGTACTTGTTCTAAGGTTGGTACGGCAATCATTGCTATGATGTATAGCTGCTAACTGATATTATTGGAAGCTTTTGTTGTGTCAGTAGCACATAATATGGTCTGGAGATCTATGGGTTGTTAACATGCTGTTGGGAGTGCTACTTTCTAAATTTGCTTTCCCCCCTTCACATGTATTGCACCCATTGTCTGTATTGTGTGATTGTTATGTGCGCTTTGACTTTTTGTGAGAAAACATGAGCACTCTGTTCCTGAGCTCACAATTTAGTGACACAAATCTTAGAGGACAATATTAACAACCATGAAACTGCAGTCTATTTTTTCTAGAATATAATGGTTGGGGAAATGATTAGGAGAAATTTGTGAATCTACACATTGATTGTAACTCATAAGTTTGCCATTTTCTGGCATCCCCTTGATAATGGGCTAAAACAAAGGATTTCCTTCATACTCATAATAAACACCACATACACAGTTACTATCTCATTGTATTTGTGTATTGAAGTTCATTGTATCAAATATGCTTTTTTACAAATTGTAACGTGTTGTACTGTTGTAAATGTCTACAGTGAAAGTGTGTTGAATAATCACAAAACATGATGAACGAGTGATAAGCAAAATAAACGCAAAGCATAGAAGCATGGGTCCACCAGAATGGCGGTTTCTCCTGAAATGTTCAGAGCCTCTTTCATCATTG
Source organism: Lissotriton vulgaris (assembly GCF_964263255.1). Classification (NCBI taxonomy): domain Eukaryota; kingdom Metazoa; phylum Chordata; class Amphibia; order Caudata; family Salamandridae; genus Lissotriton; species Lissotriton vulgaris. Next base: position 134,964,007 of record NC_141690.1, read on the forward strand.
CCAGTCTTAATGGTAAGATAGTCAAAATTTATCCTGATGGAGGTGCCCTGTACCGTATAGTTTCTCCTCCACATGGTTACGTTTTTTGTAAGGAATCATATTCCAAAATAATGGTTATGGGTTCTTAAGCGATGACTGGGTGTGTCACTGGGTGTTTTGATTTTTGATCTTAAGAATGCAGGACACAGCCTAAATTAGCACTTATGTCCGTAGGAAAGTATCTTCATTATCTTAGTTTTTTAATTAATTGTTTGTTGTCATCACCACTGAAAAAGGACAAGGCGAGGAATATCTCTCCAACTTTCATTGCAAGTGCAAAAACACTTGGATTCACCATCTGCAACTTGATACATTGTCAAATCAGAATCTGTGTTCAAGACCTACTTCTTTCATCTTAAAGGTTCTCTTCCCACCTAGACAGTAAAAATATGGCAATTTCCTAGTGTTAACTCTGCACAGAAGAGTCACCTAAGGAAACATTTTGTTTGCAGGTCTCTGAGTTGATAGAGAGGCTGCATTTCTCTGGTCCTTGCACTCACTACAGGGTGGGTGTAGGAAGCGTCTTGGTGAAATGAAGATGCTGAGACGTAAAGTTTATAATAAAGAACAGGAAACTTTAATACAGTTGCAGAGACCCATGGCAGATCCAGTTGGCAAAGAGGCAGAGAATGAATAATGCACAACCATAGTTCTAGATTACAGAGTGCAGTGAGCTAACTGATTCTTATTACCTCACATTTGAGTTACATACAACTTTATTGATACAAGCACATACAAAGAACATAAGAGCAACTAATATACAACTCTCTACACACACCCTTTCTAAAATAATTTAAAAAATAAAAATATAAAACAATTAATAATACACAAAATCATTAGAATGAAAAGGAGCAAAATTGATACGAGAACTGCTCCTCAATTGTATGCTATCACCAGATCCACTGGTAATTTTTAGGTTAGCATTTTCATTCATGTTACTGAGACGAGAAGTAGCACAACCGTCACCTCTATCCCCTAAAGAATGAGAAGAAGAAGCCATGTTCTCATCTAGGTTGCGCACAAGAGTGAGATCACCAAGATCAAACCAATCAGTATCCAAATGAGTTTTAAATCGGTTATAGATTATCTTGGATTGTTCATCAGTTAGTTTTACTAAAGCATTTCGATTCCACCATTCACTATCCTGTAACAAAACAGCCATTTTAGAAACTTTAATAATTCTAACTGGTTCAGTAACTCTAGATTGTCCCTTGCTAACCTTAATAAGGTTGTTTAAGAACCCAGTCACCTGGAGACAAAGAAGTTACTTTAACATGTTTTCTTTTGTCATAATTTTCTTTGTGCAATGCTTGTTTTTGTTTCAGCTGTTCTCTTCCTCTATGCAAATCAACAGAATGTGCGTTATCAACTTTGTCCTTTAACCAAGAGAGAGTAAGTAGGCTTTCCTACCTCTCAATAATACATAAGGGGAAACATCAGTGGTAGAATGAGGTGTTGTATTGTAACTCCAGACTTTTTGAATTACATATTTGAACACATCCAACCTTTTAGCCATAGCTGTTTGTACACCTTCTTTCAACAACTTCTTTGCTCTCTCAACAAGACCATTAAGAGCCGGCCTATAAAAAGGTACCAAAATATGCCAAATAGAGACTTCTCCCAGAAAATTTTAAAATTCACTAGAGGTAAAATAAATGCCGTTGTCAGTAACAATTTCTTTAAGCAGACCTTCAATTAAAATTAAACATTGTAAAAAAGAAATGACTGACGTTGAATCCTAACTCCTCACAAAAGTAAAGTACAGCCACTTGGAAAAGTAATCAATGACTACTACCAGAAATCTACTATCACTGGGCATAATGGAGTAGTGGATGTGTGCCAATGTTTATCTGAACATAAACACTCAGGACATTTGTCCACAATGGATTTAACTTGACCATCAATACCAGGCCAACAGTAACAGTATGTTTCCTTAATCTTGCGAACAGTGCTAGAAGTTCCTAAAAGTCCTTCATGAGCAAGGGAAATAAATTTGCTCCTCAGACCATCAGGTGGAACAAATTTGGCCTCTCGAACCAAAATATCATTTACAATGGATAATTTTGAAGCAACTTGCAAAAAACATCTGTCTTGAATAGAAATACTTCTATCACATGGCCAGCCATGGACTAAAAATCTCGTCACCCTTTCAAGACAAAGATCCATTCTACAATTTTCAAACCATTCATTTTCAAACAGTTTGTCATCTCGCGTTAAGTCACTCACCATGAAACCAACATCACAATCATTCTCCTTGAAAAGATCATCTACATCACTACATTCCAAAAGCATACGTGACAAACAGTTTGTCCTAACATTCTTACCCCCAGGAATATATTTAATGTCAAAGTTAAATTCCTGTAACCTAGCCAGAAAAACCTGTGTTAGAACAACTATCACCAAGCATGTACATTAACGGTTTGTGGTCAGTAAAAAGTTGGAATCTGGAGCCCCAAATATACATCTTAAATTTCTCAACCACCCATGAAAACGCTAAAGCCTCCCTCTCGATAGTGCTATAGTTAACTTCAGCATTACTCAAGCTTCTAGAAGCGAAAGCTACGGTATACTCCTGACCATCAATCAATTGACTTAACACAGTGCCTAAGCCCTTGAAACTTGCGTCCACAGTTACAATACTCGTTTGACCATGTGTAAAAGCTCTGATAGCTGGTGCTTCCAGAATACATTTTGTTACAGAATTAAATGATTGTTGAGTTTCATCAGTCCAAATGTACTTTGCATTCTTTTTTAATAAATCTCTGAGTGGTTGTACATTTACAGCACAGCTCTGTACAAAGCGAGCATAATATTCGCTAAAACCTAAGAACTCCATTAACAAATTTTGCGGTGTAGGTGAATCCTAGATAGCATTTAGTAATGTTAACTTAGGTTTTATACCTTTGACAGAAATGTTGTGGCCTAAATATTCAACATCTTGAGTAACAAATTTGCACTTGTTCTTAGTCACGGTCATGCCAACAGCTTCCAGTTTCTGTAAAACTTTTTCAAGAAGTTTATTTATTATTTTTTTTTTAACTCTTTTTATTTATTTGATTGTTGACAGATGTCATGGCAGACACAATGCACAGAAATACAAAAAGGAAAAAGACAATAATACAGAAACATATCCAGAAAAAACATGACATAAACTAGGAGATCCATTGTAGAGCCTAAAAAAGAAAAAGCCAAAGTAAACATAAAAAAACAGAAGTGACGAGCACGGTAGGACATATACCCATATACCTATGCCGCCAACAATCAGCCCAACTCATCTGTACCAATTATCCCTGGGACCATTCCTTGATAGGGGCCCATATTCTAGTACCCATCTCCCCCTGCTTTTTCCCCTTAAGGGGTACACAGAGGAATCCATATTAATCAGTGGGAGCCTCCTAGATCTCTAATTAAAAAATTTAGGGGCTTCCGGGTCGATCCATAGTGACGTAATGCACAACCGAGCCATTGCCATTGCTACAAACATAAAAGCTGCAGTATTCCTAGACCTTCCGACCGTCCCGGTATCGTCACATCCCGTTATGACCAACTCTGGGGAGATTACAACCGGGATTTTTAACACTGAATTTATAAAATTCTCAATTTCATGAAATAATTCCCCCAGACTTGGGCACAGATAAAACATATGAGTCGCATCAGCCGCTTGAAGCCCACACCTGCCACATCTATCGCCCTGCCGCCCCCCCCACTTTGCAATATTCGCAGGTGTGTAGTATAGAAAAAAACACCGCCATATAACATTGATTCCGAAGGATGACAGAGATTAAGATCTGGCTGGCAAGTTCTAAGGTATAACCAATATCGACCCCAGTCTTACCAAGTTTCCTCTCCCACTTAATATTCTGATCATCGATATCATCCGGGAAACCAGATAAAAGATATTGAAAAATTGTTCCTATTCTTGCTTTCCTTTGACCTGATTCAACTATAGAGATCTTTTCAAACACCGAGGTAGCCTCACTTCGATGTCTATCAAAAAAGCTCCTAATCTGAAGATATTTTAAAAAACTGTGGTTATTTAGCTGAAACTTCTCCCTTAAAAAAGAAAAGGATGCCATTTGCCCCTCCTGACTCAAATCGCCAATGACCTTCAAGCCCACCTGCTGCCATCTAAAAATAACCTGGTCCTGAAAAATCGATGGGAAAATTCCAGCAGCCGAGAAAGGTGTATAAGCGTTGATATTCAGAATTTTCCATTTACAACTAATTTTCCGCCAAATCGAGTACGCAGCACCAATTACTTTGAACCTAGTTTTTTAAAAAAAACTTGGTTCCACTATCCGAACTAGAATGCCCTTTGCCACCTCCCCCAGACCTATTTCATAAATAGTTGGTCTATTAGCTAACAGGACCTCAGCCCTGTCCCCTTCTAAAAGTACTTCAAAATGTTGCAACATGGATAACCAATAATACAATAAAATGTTGGGAACAGATCTATTTGGCAGCCCTGCGCGAACGGCAATAGCCCCAGAGAAATCTAGAACAAATCCTCTCAGCCCAAACCAGGCATTCTTGAGAAAACTCTAGGGGGATGGTTCTAAATAAATACATAAACTTTGGAAGAACCAGCATTTTAAGTATATTACAGCGGCCGTATAACGAGAGATGCAGATGGTCTAATCTTTCTAGTTTAGTGTTTATAGATTCGACTACTGGCAAGAAATTCAAGTCAGGGATACTAACAACTTAGGCAGTGAGTTTAACCCCCAAATATGTTGCTTCAGTAACAACAGGGACATCGAAAGGACACAAAAATGCTGAATGTAAAATCTGCGTCTTCTCGATATTCAATTTATAGCCTGATGTTAAGCCAAATTGCTCTGCCAGAGTCTTTAAAGTCGCAAAGGCCAAAGCAACATCCCTAGTTAAGACCACAATGTTGTCCACATAAGCTAGCATTTTATAATCTGTATCATTGACCCTAATCGACAAAATATTTTGATTACCTTCGATTTTGCTAAGGAAAAGGTCAATGTACAGGGCAAAAAGCAAAGGTGAACACGGACAGCCTTGTCTAGTGCCCCTGCTAATGCTAAATATCCCTGGTTCCTGCCATGAGATACAGATTGTTGCATCTGGAGAAATATACAACGCTTGTAATGCCTGTATAAATTCAGTACTGAGCCCTTTCCAGCCAAGCACTGCCCTCAAAAATTGCCAGGAGATCCTGTTGAACGCCTTCTCGGCATCCAACAAGATCATTCACAAGGGCGACCTTGTGGCTTGCACCCAATCCAGCAAAGCGATGACCTATCTAACATGGTCAGCCGTATCCCTTCCAGGAATGAACCCATGTTGGCGTATGGCTTATCTTTTTTCTTAAAGAAAACAATGGTTGTTCGCCTCCAGTATTCGGGTATAACACCCCTTTGCGCCTCCCAAAAAACCAATAGAACATCCTGTCGTTTTTCTTGAGAGAAAGCCCTTTAAAATTCTAGCGGCATAGCATCAGGGCCAGCAGCCTTTCCATTGGCCAGAGATTTTATGGCCATTTTCACCTCCTCCCATGTAATTGGTGCTCAGAGAGCCTCATTTTGTTCTGCTGTAGTTTTAGGAGTATCAATGTCTTGAGGAACCCCACCGGCCAAGACTCGCTAGATATCCTAGTCCTCTCTTCCATATATAGCTGAGTGTAAATATTTTCAAACACCTCCATGACCCCCTCCTGTGTATCCTCAATCTGACCATGCTGATCGTGGACTGTAAGAATTGTATTTGCTATATTTCTCTGCTGTAACCATTAAGCAAGAACTCTACCAGAGTTTTCCACAAATTCATACATCATAGTATGATATTGCACATACTTTGCGGCCAAGTATTCCCCAAAGTATTCTAATAATTTTCATTTGATGATGGCCACGGCTTGTTGGCTTTGATCAATATTGTGACCAGCCTTAATGTTCTGTGTTAGCTCCAACTCTGCTACCCGTAGTTGCTCAACGCGCCCCTTAGTCTGCTCCTTAGCCATCTTCCAAAGATAGGCAGCAAAGCTCTTAGTCTGGCCCCATACTGCAGCTTTGAATGTATCCCACACTAGACAATCAGAAGCAGTCCTTCTGTTAATACTTACAAATTCTGTTATCCATTTAGACACATGGTCCCGATAGGATTGATCCAACAATAATTTTCTTTCAAATGTCCATGGCATTGGAGCTCTATCCATATATCCCCAGGGACATTTCACTCTCAGCGAATTGTGGTCAGACAATATTCTTGGGGGAGTTTCAATAGAGACTCCCTCAACCAGCTGGTCAGACATAAAAAAATAGTCCAAACAGGCCATTTTATTGTGGGGGGCGGAATAATACATGAAGCGATCCTCATCTTTTTTATGCCTAAACCAAGCATCCACTAATCTGTGTTCACATACTAGAATTTGAAGAGCATTAAAAACTCTCGGTTTTCTCCCCAGATATTCTTGGTTACTTGACAGATTACAATTACCTGCCAAAGGAATATATTTAAATCCCCACAGACAATCAGTAGATGCGGCCACAATGCTTACTCAACATTTAAAAATGTCATAACCTCTGGGTCATCTAAATTTGAGCCATCGATCGTACAGATAGAGATAGGCCTATTATTGATCATAATTGCAGCTACTGCCCATTGACCCGCACTATCCTCTTTCACTTTTTTACAAATCCTGACTCCATGCCTTAGCAATATGGCCACACCTCTGATCAGGGATCTTTGTTTTGTACAGGCTACTAAATCAAAGCCTAACCCTTTCAGACTATCCCTCTTCCCCCAAGGAATATGTGTTTCTTGTAAACACGAAACATCCACTTGCATAGTTTGTAAAACTTTGCATAGAAGTCCTCGCTTTTTGCCATTGTTTAAACCAAGGAAAAACCAAAGGAAATGATGGACGGAGCGTTGACAATACAAGCACTCACCCCCAGTCAACTGATCTGGGTTTAATCCATCACCGTTCTTTAGCCCACTCTGCCACCCCAGTTCATACATGGCCATATGCAAATCAGTCTGACCCTGTGCCTCATGGGAACAGTCCAGCCTGAACTGCCAAGCCATGCCTTCCCTGGACCGGAAACAAGCTACCGAGGACCGGTTTCTGGCATTTCAGCCGTCTTCAGCCCGGCTTGCTTGAATCCAGTGGCAAAGTGAGCAAGGGACTCACGTCTGAGCATACCCTGCCAACTTATGGGGAACAAAGAAAAACCAAAGGAAATGATGGATGGAGCGTTGACAATGCAAGCACTCACCCCCAGTCAGCTGATCAAATCAGTCTGACCCTGACATCGTTTAAACCAGACATTCTAAGTACTGATACGCAGCCTACCCCTCCTCATTTAATGAAAACATAAATCCTGAACATAGCTCAACAAATAGTAATAATGTATTTGCGCCACCAATTTTACTCATTATCTCCGTTCCAATACCACCATTCACATTACAATTGCCATGACTACAATTAAAGACCAAAACCCAATGAACCCACCAAACCCCACCCCCTTTGACCCCACACCTACCCCAGCCCAACCCGTCACCCACCCTAAAACTCCACCCTTCTTGTGAGGCAACAGGACCGAGGTCCTTGTGATGGTATAAACTGGCTACCCCCGCTCTCCCTTGGGTCCTTCCTCCCATTTTGTACCAGAGAGGGGATCTGAGCTAGTACAAGCCAATACAATACCTACAATAAACATTTTCATTAGCTCACCCCTTACCTCCTTAACTAGATTATAATGATTCCTATGATGGAAAAAAAAGTTGATTCATTTGTTCGTTCTAAATGGAATCTTTGCTTGGATTTCAGACAAAAAAAATCTTGTCGGTCCCTGAAATATTATTTTCAGCTTAGAGGGATAGAGCAAAAAGGCTTGCGCCCCCTTTGCTTGAAATGCCGCAATTAGCTGGTGGAGCTGGCACCTCCGCTCAACTCTTGCCTGACAGAAATCGGGTCTGACAAAAAACTCACAGTCCTTCCCCACTCTCTTCCTGTCTGGCCTTGCTAGATCATAGACTCCCTCACTGGCAAAAAAAATATTTAGACAAATTAGTATCTATCAAGGCTTATCCATGACTGAGCCCGACTTATGCCTTAACCTGAAGAGAAACCTGTGTGCTCGCTGCACCTCTGCCTGCCAGTCCCACTGCTTCAAGTCCGGAAATGCTTCGGAAAAAAGTTCTACGACAAACTGTCGGGGGTCTGACCCCTCCCTGCCTTCCGAACTTCCTAGAATTCATACGTTTTTCCTCCTGGCATGATTCTCCAGGTCTGTCAGTTTCCACAACTTATCGTCCCTTTGTGCTTTGATCGAGTCCATAAGACCTTTCTGTACTGCGAGGTATTTCTCTAACGTAGAGATCCTCTCTTCAGCCTCAACGATCCTAGTGGCTATATCCGAACATGTTTTGGCGACTCTCCGAATCGAATTCTGCATCTTACGACACGCACCCTGTGTGCGAGAGCTTTCCTGACGTGTCTCTTCCCGATTTGCCATAATAATCTGGTAAACGGTAGACAATGTTATCTCTGCGGTGGTCCCTGAGTGACATCTGTACCACTGGTCACATCCACAACAGTACTCCCAATAGATCCAGGCTGAGTAAAGAAAGAATAATCCCATACCATTGATACCATTATCCCCGAGGCCTTGTTTATCATAAGACCCCCTTGATCTTTGCTTCTTGGGCTTACGAACCGTACCCTTCCCTCTGAGCGATACTCTGCACACAGACGAATATCACCTGAAATTTTACGTGCGACCACAGCAGCGGAAACCCATTCAGCAGATTCTACAGATGTTATAATGTCTTGTAAGCACGTGTCATCTAACATTCTTTTAAAATCATCCCTGGCTGACAAATGAACAGGTCTGCATTTCTGAACCACTGGAATGGCATTCTTTTTTAGTTTAGTGTGTTGGAAGCCTTTGACCAAGCCTTGTCACTAAATAAACCAGAATATTTAGTGAATTAATTACCCAAATTAGAATCAGTACAAGGTTGGAGGATACTTGCAGGTTTGTGTTCAACAGATAAAATGAGTAGGTCTCCTAACACCACAGGCTCGGGATGACCAGGTCTCAAAATGATGCCTAAATTTGCTTGGTCTTGCCACCCCAGAATATCATGACCATTAAGGGCTAAATACATTTTGGTATAAATCTCTCTTCCTTTAAATTTAATGGAATTCTGAAAAATACCAGAAATGATTATATTGTATTCCCCAAACGCTTTGGGATTGACATCAGTGAATAGAACATTTGACCACATTTTTTTAAAAGTCTTTTCATCTAGTATCTTGATAGGAGAGCCAGAATCAGCCATAACATTAATATCAATTGGTCCTATTAATACATTACACATGGGCCCTTTACAACTTTTGGTATAATTGCGTAAAGTATTCATTCCAATAGTAGACAATGTATTACTCATAGCCTCACAAAGAGCATCCTCTTCAACATTAATAAAATTAACTTTGCCCTTTTGTTTAGCTGATCTACACACTGTGTAAAAATTTCAGATTTTTAACAAGTGTTACATCTCTTACCTTGTGCAGGACAATTCATATTGTTGCCCAAATGATACTTGGATCCACATCTGTAACAAGAACCTTTTCTCTCAAAACTTATATGTGCTTTAGGTTTGGTAGAAACAACATTTACATCAACCTCATTGGCATTACCAGTCGGAGTAACATGCATAACTTTAGAACTATCAGTAGATTTACTAGCAGAATCTTAAGTTAACATTTTTGAAGATACTACAGAATGTTCAATGCTTCGTGCAATACCCATCACCGCCTCAGGGAAAGTATTTGTACACGTTAAAATACGCTCTTGTATCTTTTTGTTTTGCAATTGAAAACTAGTTGGTCATGCAAAGAAATATCTAAATTAGTACCAAATTGACATTTAGGGGCCCATTAGGATGGCAATCCGCCTGTCATCCTCACATAAATGACCCCCCGCCATTTTAGTATGGCGGTGGGACCGCAGCGGACGGAAAGACCGCCCACCGCTTTTCCGCCCCGGTTGCCTTGCGGCCGGGGCGGAAAAGGCTTAATATGGTGGCGATGTCTATTAGACACCGCCAGCCATATTACCATGGGCTTAGTTAGATGCCTTTCCGTGGTGACGATGCCGCCACGCAAAGGCATGCAGTCTTCACTCTGGGGGCCCCCTGCGGACCCCTGAAGTGAAGGAGAGGTGAGGGGTGCACAAGGGGGAACCTGTTGTCCCCCCCTGCTTTTTGCATTAACAAAGTGGCCCCCTTAGATTAAAAAAACACGTAAGACAGCTAAATAATCCTCAATGGATTCATCTTGTGTCTGTTGACGTTTAAAGAACATTTGTTGCACAACCATAACAGATGATTCATCAACATAGTGTTTTCCCAATCATTCCCACTCTTCAGAGAATACATTCCAGGTTTCGCCACGAGATGGGGCTGGAACAACAGGCAAATTGTCAAATACATCTTGACTTGCACTACCTTAATGATTGAACAAAAGGGCTCTTTTTCTAGAAGCAGAATATTTGGTAGCATCAAAAACCTCCATATAATTATCTAAAATTCTAGACCACTTATGCCAAGGAGTGAGAGGTTTATCTGGATTTTGTAAAGTGGGAGGTGGTTGCATGACATTATTTGAAGAAGACATATTGTTTTGAAATAACACTAATAATAGAACACAGAAGAGAAAGGCTGGCAAGTACGTAAATAAAATAAGGAATATACACAAAACAAAAATATTAATGCCCAGCAATGTCACCGTAGTAGATGATGAGAAGCAGTAGAGTGAGGCATAAACAGCAAATGATAAAGTTAATGTGCTTATCACGGAAGGCAAGCACAGATTAAATCCTCGTTGAAACTTGTGTTCATCACAGAAGAAATAATCAGGTAAAGATGGCGACCAAGGATATGACTGACGCGATGAGCAAACAACGCGCTGTGCATCTTTAAACATGATGACAGGGGTGTGTATGGAAAGTCTTGCAGGATCCAACACCTAAGCATAGCGGAGGAGATGGAACCGCGAGCCATGGAATGCCGATAGACTCGAAGACAAACAAGGCAGGAACAGCAAGATATAACCGTTGAAGGTAAACACCAACTCTTTGTGCCCACAATCAACTCAGTTGTGTACGGACACTACCAAAAGTGTCAAATCATGCATAGAGATTCCCCAAACACGATAGAACCTTCAAGTTGTGGTACGAAGTCAGCATCAGATGTTGCTCGCCATCAGAAAGGATCATAGAGGAAAAGGTGCCAACTCTCGAAGAAACTATCCAAAATCCATGAATAAGTAGACTGTAGCAAGAGATGCGGGGCGGAGTGCCTTCCAACAATTCAGTAAAATAATCCAAAGTGAATACGTAGCAAAATACAGTTGGTCGGTGGGTCCTCTGATAAACACCAAATCGTCGCCAATATATGTAGAAAGCGTCTCGGTGAAATGAAGATGCTGAGACGTCAAGTTTGGAATAAAGAACAGGAGACTTTATTACAGTTGCAGAGACCCATGACAGATCCAGTTGGCAGAGAGGCAGAGAATGATTAATGCATAACCAGAGTTCTAGATTACAGAGTGCAGTGAGCTAACAATTTCTTATTACCTCACCTTTGAGTTACATACAACTTTATTGATACTATAACATACAATGAACATAAGAGCAATTAATATACAACTCTCTAGAGTGGGGCTTATTTTTTGGGTCTGCACTGTTGGTGTCAGCATCTCTGCTGCTATATCCGATTGTTCTTTTGTCCATGGGCAGTAGTGGACAGCGTTTGGGAGCAGGGAAGCAAAAGTAGGTCGTCAGATAAGGTTCTTCTCATGTCTGAAATACCCCATTCTCCTTCATCTATGCTTTCCAAAAATGTCATTTTAATGTGTATTTATTGTCTGAAGTTCCCAATCCTCCATGATGCTAACCTAGCTCCCTGTCATGACTGTCGTTTTCGGACTATATACAAAAAGGCTTTGCATTGTGATTGATGTGTTGCAATTAATTGGCTCTCCTGTTTGTTATCATATTCCTCTCCCACACTTTGTAATCCTGATGGTTCCTCTGTTTTGAACTGGATTCCTTTTTTGAATTTTCTAGTTAAGAAATCATATGCTTGGCTCATTCTCTGCCCTAGTTCGGAGTAAGTTTGTTGCCCTGCTTGTCAAAACTTTTATCTTCCATCATCTGAAATCAAAAGCCACCAAGATTCCCATGGAGGTTTTTTGGTCCTCTTAGTTTTTTGCCTCCTATTTGAGACAATTGACACCTTTCACATTTATAACAAGTGCAGGAAGGAATCATGGCTGGCTATTTTGGCATTCAGTAAGGAAACCTGAAAGACTCATGTAGCATCTAGTCCTTGACAGCTGGCTAAATTGAGGTTCCTCTAGGCAAAGGCTAACCCGTACTCACTCATCACGCAACCCATGACACAGATGCACTGATTGCATCATCTCCAAGCTCTGGTGAGTCACATAAAATGCTGTTACTTCCATTACAAAACTCTACTGAAGGCTAACCCTACACACAAACCCCTCATATGACTGTATTTGAAACCAGGTCCCAGATTTCCAAACATTTTGCACTGGGTTTGCATAATAAAAGTGACAGTACACCGCACAAAATAATTATTTTGGATTTACTTTCCAGTGTAAAACTTGTTTCATGCTCGAATTTTGCCTAATAAGTAGCCCAAAGCAGCTCACAGCTCTGCTTTGCATTACCATCATCGTAACTTTATAATCGATCACAAAGATCTTAAAAAGTGCATCACACCCAGATGCATACATTATAGACGCCAGGGTGATTATAAAATACCAGAAAAATATATCAGTCTATATTAAAGGACACTTAAAAATGCCATATATACAAATTAAAATCATATATTAATACATATTAATAATATAAAATATATATTGTTAAAAACTAGAATCTGAATATATTACACCAAACACTTTGAGCGTCTAATCCATAAAGCCAACAGAAATCTTGCTAAAAAAACGACTACTTGACTGGTGCCTGTGCTAAAACTTCTAAACACCTCTAATTAATGACCAGGCCTGGTGAGCCTGCATGGGGAGATAATCCACTTGGCCCTCAAATTCTCATAGTATGAACAGAAAAATAACAAATGGACTAAGGTCTCAGAGATTCCTTTGCATAAAACATCAGAAAGTGCATTGCTATGCCACTTGCTACAAAAAGTTTAGAGGGGAGGGTCTTATATCTAAACTATAGGAATCATTTCCATGCAAGTGGAAGTGGGGGTATGATTTGATCAATGGTATCATCAAAGAATGGGAAAGGTTTGAAATCTACAAACTCTCGAGTGAGTGAGCCCATGGGATTTGACGCTTCCTTCGCTAGAATAAATTCCCGAAAAATTGCCTTTACCTTGCTTTTCGAAATCGAGCTCAACTCCTCTGGATTTGTCCAATATTCCTCCACCCGCAATGTCCTCAATAATTCCCTAAGGGAACAGAACCAGGAAAGTTTACTTATCCTGCGTTGTGTCAACACTCGGTAGGGAGCAAGCTCCGAAATCAATCCATAGACGATTCCAGAACAATAGGTGCTTATAATCCATCTTGTGGGCAATTTTTCTTTGGGCCAGGTCAAGAAGGATAGGAGTCAATGGAGTGCTAACTGGTAAATTAAGGAGTGCTGTCATAAAATGATGTTCGGTTGCAGAAAGGCAATCAATGTTCCCACTCCCCCACAATTCTCCTCCATACAGAGCCATCCTAGGACTTTTGTGTTATTTATTTCTATTGCTGCAGCCACTTTCCTAGACACTGTGCTTCTGTGGTGGGTGTCCTGAATTAGGGACAGATGTACTTTCTGTATATGGGGAGTCTAACACAGATTTGGGGTTAACTGAATCCCGAGATAATCAAATACAGATACTAGTTTGATAGTGCGGTCCCTTACATACATACATCTCTTGGATATCTTCGAAGTATCCTTGGAAAATACCATATACTTAGTTTTTGAGCCATTGAGCTCCAGACCATACTCATCACAAAAAAGTTTACAATCATTTATAGCTGTTGTAACCCTTGGGAGACTTTGATATTAGTAGCATACCAACCACAAAAAGTAGGGCAGAAGTCCTACTCTCTCTGATCTTTGAGGCGTCACACCCATCTCTGCAGGAAAGCCTACTACCCCATTAATGAATATCAAAAATAGAGTGGGTGCTAAAATGTACCCTTGTCTAATTCCTCTGTTTATCGTAAAGGGCACAGTTATTTGTCCCTCCTGTTCACACCTAACTTGGGTTTTGTTTGCTGAATGTAGCCGGATAAGAATATCCAGTAAATATGGTGGAATCAAAGCTGTACGCAGCTTCCCCCTTTAATGAAAACTTCTTTCCAGTAAATACAAAAGTGACGAAAGACCTGATCCAAGGTACTACTATTGACACGAAATCCCGCCTGGAAGTCAGACAGAATATTTTATTCCGAGATCCAATCCTGGATACAGGCCATAATCTGCCTGCAGAAAATGTTCTGCAGAGATTCAGTTAAACTAATGAGTCTATAACTAAGTGGATTGGTCTTATCCCCTTTCTTAGAAATTGGTATCATCTCAGCTGAGATCAAAGAGAGGGGAATTTCCATGCCCAAGAGGATGGCATTGGATAACATTTTAATATAGAATCCCTAGACTTATAGATCTTCTCTATGTAGATCATTGGGAATTGGATCAGGGCCAGGAGTCTGGCTGGGATTCAGGAGCTAATAGCTGCCTGTGTTTCTATTAGTGGCATATCAAGAACTTCTACAGTGCCAAATCGGAGATTTTCCTGCAAAACTACATTCTACTCCTCATCCTTACTGCCAAAAGAATACAGGCCCCCAAAGTGGGATACCCAGTCTTCTGGCTGTACAGTAAACTCTATGTGAGACTTGTGTCCGTTCAGGCGGCTTTCTTCCAAAAGCACAAGTTGCCCTTTGTGACCAGGGCACTATGTACAGAAGACCATAACAAACATTCCCACTGCTTCTAGACATGATCTAATACCTGTCTATATCTGGCTCTACATTCCACCATATCTGGGTGAAGCTTAGATTTCACTAGCTGCAGGAGCTTACCCTTGGCCTTCCTGCATTCCTGGTTGTACCAATCAAACACAGGGGCCTGCCTTTTCCCTCCTCGTTTGGCATGACATTTACTCCTTTTTTTTGTTTGATCCAATATTTCCCTGATCTGCAGATAGTGTATCTCGTGTTGGTTGCTCAACTCCTCTGTTATATCCATTGTGGTGAGTTTGGACAGCACTGCCACCTCCTCAAACACTTTAGACTTTACCAGTTCCAGGGCCCCAGGGTTTTGCTCCAATCAATCCCATATGATCATTCTCAGATTATTACTATGGGTTAGCTTGCCCAAGTCGCTCCGACCCCTAGTGTGGGGTTTGCACTCTGCATAATTAATTAAAGAAAGACTCAAAGCATTGTGGTCGCTGTCAGATCTTTTGACCACTTTCATATCAGATAAAATGGGCCACAGACTAGGGTCGACCAGGCAATAGTCAATTCTACTTGCATAGCCAGGTCTATTAAAGGTCATTCCAACAGTGGAATCTGATTTGGTTCTGCCACTTGTGGCCCTCAGATCATGCCGTAGCATAAGGGCCAGCACTGGTCCTCTTCTCTTGGTCACAGTTGAGAATTCTAGCTGATAGATTTTCCAAAAGCTATACCACTCCTCAGTCAAATCTAATGGCGTGGAGGCAAGGGGCTCAAATGTGCAATTAAAGTCCCCAGCTAACAATAGAGGGGTGTTTCCTGCCTATTCAGTGATGGCATGGTCTAGAATGCTTATGGCATTGTTTCCTCTTTGCCATAGCCCACTCTATTATATACATTAAAAATTCAGATTTTTAGCCCTGCGTGCAAAACAAGATCTATTGCCAGAATATCCAAGAACAAGAAATCGACAGGGACTATTTTGGCTTTCCACCGAAGTGCAATTTTCACCCAAATCACTAGGCCAACTGAAGTACACCCTTTCTCTTTCCTGATTGCGTTAATACCATGAGACGAATCTCACACTTATACGGAGTGGTCAAGCTCCAAGTTTCTTGAAATAAGATCACATGGTGAGAATCCACTAAATTGGCCAATTCGGGTTCTATAAGCATTCTAGCGATCCCGGCAACATTCCATACCAAAACAGTTAACTGCTAATGGGGTACAATGATGGAATTTGGTTCTGGCCGATGCTCCAAGGTTGCGCCCCTTTTTTCTCATGGGTGACACTGTAATCAACACCACCTACTAAACCTACTAAACCAGGAGTTTTTGTGGCCCATACAACCTGGTGTTTGGCAGGCGACCATAGCATAAGATGCCGCCTAGATAATGCCCCCCATTCCCCGAGCAGGGCTAGAAGTCATTTCATCACCCTCTGAGCATGACATATCTCCTTCCTGATGTCATCTCTGGTCAGCAGCTGTTCATTACTTTACGTCAAGCGTGCATTCCATAAGTGGTACATGCGCATTCCTATTTAACCATTATGGTTTGTGATGCAAAATCCTATCGACTAACAATACAAGAGAGGGTTTTGCACCAAAAAATAACGCCTCTTTACGACATATGTAAAAAGCAGAAATTTGTTTATTTCTCTAAATTTTTCTGACTTTTGCATGCGTGCTGCACTGTAGACCATACATCCAAAGTGAGAAAAGTTTGTCTTGGCAAAATATTTTGTACTGGAAGGCTACCATTCCAGGGTCAATCCTATGCTAGGCTCATGCAAACACATTTGCACTATGGTGGAAAGGCATTTGTGTGTGTGGTGCTAGATAGCACGTTGTGCACCAGCGGTAGGGAGAGTCATGGACAGTGCCATATCTTAACAGATATGGAGATTTTCTGCACTCACCATCTCATGTAGCAATTTTTGGTGCATTGCGTGGCATCTTTGTACATCTAGCCCCAAAAAACATAAAGTAACTATCTCAAGCTATGCAACCAAGGCACATACCGACATCTCACCAGAGATTAGATTTATATCTTCACTTCTTGATTTCATTAATGAGTTGAACGCTCTAATGAAGGAGCTCTTTGTTTGTAACAGATATGGGCCAGGGCATAATCATGAAGAACACTTCACTGCTCCTCCCACCAAACATCTAACCTACTTCTGGGCATGAGTCCTGCTGATTCCTGTTTCATAGATTGCACACTGTGGTGGAAGCAAGAGGTGTTGGTAGTTCAAGTATATCCTGTAAAGACTAGAAAGGGCAGGGAAGTTTTTTTTCCCCCAAAATATATCTAGAGTCTATTGATATCCAACCCAATAGATTTTCAGAACATGGAATGTACAGCAGTATAGATAGTGCCTCAGATAAATATAGGTCAAACATGAATAGGATGCTTTCGTGGCTTGTGAGAGCCACTGGTGCATACAGTGGCACTCGGGCATTCAGAGTCTACAGTGTGTACTAGGAGGTGAGAGATGACACTGCATGTACCTGAAACTGAACATCTCTGCCATGTTCTGTGTGTGCCAGCTTAACCAGTGCATGCTGTTGGGCATTATGTGGTTAGTCTTTTAGGCCTCACATGCATAAAATACAAACTTCATGCACCCTGTAACTTAATTCAACACACACTTCCTAGCTAGTTTATTATCATTATCTACGCTATGCAAAACAGTGCCTAATGTCTGTACTCCACGGTTTCACATACTTCTTTCATGCCAGTACTTGGCAACGTAATTCAGGCGTTGTAAAGCACAGTTACTCATAAGTCGGTTAGCACAATGTTTAGTTTCACCTATGCACAAAATGCAAAGATATGCCTAATTCTTGAGGGACAGGGCACCTATTTTGTGCAGCGCTTCGCCCAATTGCAGCCTAATTCATCATTAAGGCCTTGAGTTTTGGTTATGTGTTTCTTTTAATGTAGGTGAAGACAAAACATCTGCCTTCCTTATCTGCAGTTATTTATAAAAATGAGGAACACGGGATAGAATCCCATGCTGCAACTAAACCAGATTAACAGCCAACATATTGAACACACTATCGCATAAAGCCCTTCCATACTTTAATTCCAATCCCCTTTGCAGAAACCCTTCCATCCTGATCTACAATACCCACACCTCCAGCGGGGGCGAAGCCTGCTCCTTTGGCGTTCACTTCAAATACTTTTTAATTACAAAATGATTAAGCTTCCTGAATGCTCTTTTTGGAAATTCTGTTAGGGATATGTACAAATAACGTGTGTGCAGAAATATAAACTCTAGAGGTGGGCTCTCGACTCGACTTACTGGATGGTGCTGTGAGATAAGTATAACTGGTGTGCAACTCATCATATTCATTTGTTCATAATCCAGCAGCCGTCACGTTAGCAATAATAAGAAGTGCTGGAATATCTTAAAATGTAATTTAAATCGTGACCTGTACTTATCAAAACTGTAACAACTGCACATTGCCCTATTGTACATGGAAAATGCCATAAAACGAATGGTTAATTAGTAAAAAAAAAAAAAAGAATTTTTCAAAAAGTGCCGGGGATCTTGTCAGGAGGCAACTTGCATCAGCCCAAACAGAACCAACTACTAACCATGAAAGTGGAAAGGATGTGGCATAATGGCCAGACCTGACAACTTCGGAGCTGGAAAACCAGGTTCGAGTCATGGGTCTGCACAACATCATGTGATTCTGGGCAAATCATTTAATCTCCCTGTGCCATAAATGAAGGTGTCCTTAACTGGTGCCCATGAAAAGCGCTGGTGTTGATCATTAAGTGCCGGTGCTGAGCCCCAGAAACCACCCACTCAACTTAAGCACTTAAGGTATTCTAGCACATTGTTCATATTGACACAGGGCTCAACGTTTTTCCTAAGAGCTGGGGACTATTTCTAGTCATGCTGGAACATTAGTGACTACAAAGAAATTTATTGGCAATGGAAGAAACTGTTAAATCTCCCATCTTTACTTCTGAGAAAATATCTTACTTTGCAGGTTAATGGTCTGGCTCCCAACATGGCATATTCAATCTTTTATTTTCTGAAGCAGATAATATGAGCAACATTAAATTATGTAACTAATACAGTAACTGCTCAGGTGTCTAGAGACCATTCACTTCATAGTTCCTCCTATAAATAATCAGTATTTCACTGTTATTATTTTATGGGGTGTGTAAATTACACCTTTCACCACAAGGGAGCAAATATAAAAAATCCTTTTGCAGTTACAAACTCTGAAAATCACAGGATTTGCAACCCAAAAATGTTATCTTGAAATGTACGAAAGCCCATTTGTGATTTGAAAGCCTATCTGAATTGGAGAAGGGTTTTCCATCTCGTTCTAACCTGCAGTTAAAGGGGAGCATGAAACTGACATCGTGCATTTGTGTTAAACCATTGAAAACCTACAGGCATCTCAAAGGAGGTGGTAACTCGGTAACAGAGGGGAAGTGTCTCCTTTAGAAATTGTGTCGGGAGGCCTCAAGGGGCTGCTGCTTGCTGCACCCTCTAGTCTTCTGTTATACCTGGTGCTCAGCCAGTGTGATTGGGTTGATGGAATGATGGATGAGTGAGGATGTCAGTTGGAGGATGGGCTGAGCAGCAGTAAGGCTGCTCCTGGTGTGGCTCTACAGTCACCAAAATGTAGTGAATAAATGTAGTTCTGGTCCAAGTAGTTTCCAAGTACGTTTATTTAAGACGTTACAGCGTAGAGCCTCACCAGGAGTCGCCTTCCTACTGCTTAGATCATCCTCCAACTGACATCCTCACTCATCCAACAATCCACTGCCACCTCTCACACCAACATTCCATCAACCCAATCACATTGGCTGAGCAGCAGGTATAACACTGGGTTTAATCCATCATTCTTTTGATCACCACACCACCCCAGTTTGGACCCAACCATATGCAAATCAGTCTTGACCCTGTTCCTCATGGGTACAGTCCAGCTCGAACTACCCAGCCAGGTCCTCCCTGGACCAGAAGCAAGCATCCTAAGACCAGTTTCAGGGCATGAACCCTTCATCAGCCAAACTAACATTGAATCCAGTGGTGTAGTGAGCACGGGACCCACGTATGGGCATACCCTTGCAACTTAGGGCAACATATGCAAAAGAAACAATTGATGGACGGAATGCTGGACAATGCAAACCTTGACCCCCAGTCACAAGGATTTAGGTTTAATCCATCATTCTTTTGCTCACCACACCACCCCAGTTTGGACACAGCCATATGCAAATCAGTCTCAACCCTGTTCCTCATGGGTACAGTCCAGCCTAAACTGCCAAGTGGGGTCCTCCCTGGACCGGAAACAAGCATCCTGGGACTGGTTTGAGGGCATAAACCCTTCATCAGCCAGGCCAGCTTGAATCCAGTGGTGTAGTAAGCACGGCTCCCAAGTCTGGGCATACCCTTTGCACTTAGGGCAACATATGTAAAAGAAACAATTGATGGACGGAATACTGGACAATGCAAACATTCACCCCCAGTCACAAGGATCTGGGTTTATTCCATCATTCTTTTGCTGACCAGACCACCCCAGTTTTGACCCAGCCATATACAAATCAGTCTTGACCCTGTTCCCTTCGGAAACAGTCCAGCCCGAACTGCCAAGCCAGGTCCTCCTTGAACCGTAAACAAGCATCCTAATACCGCTTTCAGGGCATCACTTTTCATCAGCCAGGCTATCTTGAATCCAGTGGAGCACGGGACCCATGTCTGGGCATACCCTTCTTACTTAGAGCGACATACGCAAAAGAAACAATTGATGGACCGGAAACAAGCATCCTGGGACTGGTTTGAGGGCATGAACCCTTCATCAGCCAAGCTAGCTTGAATCCAGTGGTGTAGTAAGCACGGCTCCCAAGTATGGGCATACCCTTTGCACTTAGAGCAACATATGTAAAAGAAACAATTGATGGACGGAATGCTGGACAATGCTAACATTCCCCCCAGTCACAAGGATCTGGGTTAATCCATCAATCTTTTTCTCACCACACCACCCCAGTTTGGACCCAGCCATATGCAAATCATGGGAACAGTCCAGCCCGAACTGCCAAGCCAGGTCCGATGGTCTGCACATATAATCTAGTACAGTTCCACAGGGGCCTTCAACAGTATCTTCTTTTTATTCATAATATACAACAGTGCTTTGTTCTTACCAGGTTTTGTTTTAATCTTTTACCCCTTCTGTTGGGGTTTCCTGCTAAAAGTTTTACTTAAACAGATTTGAGCCCCTGTCTCTGCATAGCAAGTCTGTTCAGTCAACCCTACATATTGTGTTTTATTGCTTCTTTTTATCCTATATCCAGAAGAAAGTTCTTATTTCCACTTTTTGATGATTTTCAATTTAGTCAATGTAGACCTGCCCTGCTTTTTCTTCCACAGCCCTTTTAAATGCTGCTCAGTCGTCTCTGTTATATGGCACATAGTAAAATTAAGGAAATGTGCAATATGTGGTGTTTTTATGTATTTGGTACAGCTGCCTTATCCTGCCTTATCCTTTGGATGGATTGTTATTTATTTTGTTTATTTGCATTGTGTTTTTATGCTTCTATGCTATAGGAATGTGGTGAATAAAGATATACTTTTTTTTGGTTTTTATTGTCTTTATTGATTTTTCAAAGTATACAGCATAAGATTATCATTATGAAGGACAATCAAATGCAGGATTTGTCAAACTGCCCCTACCTGGGGATCAAGTAAAAGCAACCTTGCCCCCCCAGCCCCTGTAGCCTGTGCAGCCTTGTATTAGCGTACATTACATCACATCCAACCCTATAGTCTAGAGGAATATGCCAACTATGATTTATAGGAAACATCCAATCATCGGGGGACAGGTCATACATTAGTCCAGCATGAAGGGTCCGGGAACCACTTTTCCCAGTTTGGCTATTTTTACACTCCCACGTAAGCCTGCCTCCCAAATTTCGTACTTCCCTCATACCCCCATGGGAGGAGAGTACAGGATGCTTCACCCCTCAAGGTGTGAGTCGTTATTCCCCTCCTCCTGGTCCATCGCCGTGGTAGTCTCCTGAGAGAGGGGATATGTGGTTAGTGGGTTCCAAATGTCTTTTGGACGTGACAAAAGTGGAAGCAACTCAGCAAAATATAGCGATTGTTCCTGCCAGGTAGTCAGGTCCTGTATCCATTCCTTGAATTTAGGGGTTCTTCCTTGTACCCATTTGCACGCCACTCTGCGCTTGGTGATGAGGAATCCCAATGCAAGGAACTTTCTATGCACATTATCTGTGTCTTGTGTGCATCCCAGCAATGCTACTGTTGGGGTCGGCTGAAGCTGTATTTCTAGCATGCGTGATATGCCCTCAAACACCTGTCGCTAGTAGTCATATATCAGCGGACATTGCCATACCAGGTGGTAAAAATCCACCCCCTCCCCCCGCATCTCGCACACCTGTCCTCCTCCCGTAGCTTGAACTTGTGGAGTTTAGCCGGGGTGTAGTATAGTCTGTGTAAAAATGTATAATAAATGAGTCTCAATCAACTACTAGCAGTAAGGGCTTCTATCTTTTTACAACTTAATTCCCACTGGTCATCTGTTAAGGGTGTCTCTAGGTCTTAGTCCCATTCTGCTCGGGCAAGTGGGGTGTAAGATAGCCGGGCTTTTGTATATCCTTGTATAAGAGTGAGGTGACATGTCTCTGGGGTTCCGTTTGTAGAAGTGCATGTAGCAGTGGTAGTGTGGGTGGCTCTGAGCGGTATGATGGTGTGGCAGATCTCAAGCTCTGCCTGAGTCTAATGTACATAAAGAGGTCCATTGTGGTAGGATCATGTGTGCCAAAAAATTGTTCTCTAGTTCGGAAGGTGCCTCCTGTGTAAAGATCCCCCCATGTGGTGGACTTTGGTTTCTCTAACATCCGGCGACATTGCCCCTCGTAGGTAACCTGCTGGAATGGGTGGTATACCAAAGGCATCTTAGGTGAGTATATCATTTGGATGGCCAGATTGGCTGCTATTTTCATCCAGGAAATATTAGTGCAGTTGATCATGGATGGGTCACATTCTCGGTCCCCTCCCGAGGTGAAGAGGTAACCCAAAGAGGGGGTAGGGGCCATGTGGCCGTCTTCGACCGCCAAGTGCGGCATAAATGGAGGCGGGTGAAACTAGTACACTGCAAAATGTGCCTGGGCACAGTAGTAATAGAATTCAAAATTGGGGACATCGAACCCCCTAGTGTATATGGTAGCATTCCCAGATATTAAACCTCATTGCATTTCCAGACTAATTGGGGTAGACTAATTGGTTCGGCTTAGTCGTTCCAGTATGTGGGAATATTACCAACTTGGCCAAGTTGATGTTTATGCAAGAGATGACCCCACATTTAGTGATTTCTCGCAAAATAGGGTTACGATTGTTCGGTGGGTTCTTCATGTATAGCTTAACATCGTCTGTACATAGTGAGCCTAAAAGCTGCCTGGAGGGATATGCCAATGCCTGTTCTTTTTGGTGTTGTCTAATTTTCGCGGCCAGGAAATCTACTGCTAAGGCAAACAAAATGGTGGAGAGGGAGCAGACCTGCCTTGTGCCCCTAGAAATGGCGAAACATGTGGATCGCGCACCATTTAGAAGCACCGTGACAATCGGCTGTGTGTACAACAACTCCACCCTACCCAGGAAAGCAGGGGGCATTCCCATATACCGCAGGGTGCCGAAAAGATAGTCCCACTCCACCAAATCAAATGTCTTGGTGGCATCAAGGAAAACCGCCACCGCTGAGCTATTGGGATCTATGTCTTGTAGCACTGCTAGGAGCGTCCTTAGGTTATGTGATGTTGTGCTATTGGGGATGAACCCTGATTGGTCCGGCAGAACCAGTTGTTCCATCAGGAGGGTAAGTCAGTTATAGAGCACCTTTGCTAGTATTTTGGTATCACAGTTTAGTAGCGAAAGTGGGCAATAGGATATGCAATGGATTGGTGGCTTATCTGGTTTAAGTAGTGAAACTATCTGGGCCTCTCTCATGGTTCTCTGAAGGCATTCCTCCTGCCTGGCTTCATTAAAGACCTCTTTCATTATAGGGGTTAATTGCATCAAGTATGTCTTGTAAAATTCTATAGAAAGGCAGTCCTACCCTGATATGCACCCTGACTTCATTTGCATTATTTCATCTAATTTCAATTCAGCACTCCAGAATTCCCACTGGGTGTCTCCGAGCCACGCTAAAGCAGTGTCCTCAAAATATTGAGGGAGGTCAAGTAGCTGCCCACTTTGAGAGGTGTATAAAGCTTTGTAGAACTGCACAAATGTATGTAGTTGGTCTGGGAGGTTTCTGTGGGTCTCCCCATCCGAGTCCCATATTTCAGCTATATAGTTAGAGAACTTGGGTGGGCTTGGCACGGGTCTCCTCCTCCTCTGTGGGGGAAAGGTTTCGCTCCAATGTTTTTATGTCCTTTTCTAGCCGGATAAGTTCCCTCCGTATGTCTTTAAGGATCCCTCCACCCTTAGAGATAAAATAACCCCTGATCATGACTTTTAAAGCCTCCCACACCGTAGAGAAACTGGACATCGATGCCACATTGTGTGTTAAAAAATCTTGGATTTCTTGTTCGAGTTCGGTTCTGAAGACCATATCTAGGAGGCGCCATCAGGAATAAGGGGCCTGGTCTGCCGGGAGCTTTAATACCAATTTGATGGGCGAGTTGTCCGAATATGTATGTGCCAGGTGAGTGACTGTGTCCAACCAGTGTGCCATGCCCACTGATACAAATAAATAATTTAGTCTAGACCAGCTTTTTGTGTGAGATGCGTGTAACTCCATAAGCCCAGGAGATAGTTGGTAAACACACGGTCCACTGGCAGTTTTTGCGTGGTCCTATAATGTAATGCGGTAGTGTGGGATCTGTCCATCTATGGGAACATGGTTGTTTTAAAGTCGCCCCGCCATAGCAGGTAAGTGGAGCCAATCGGATAATTCTTACTCCATAGTACATTGAGGTTCTGGGGGTCGTCTGCATTAGGGCCAATATAGTTTGCTATTGTGATGTCTTTTGAAACCAGTCGTCCACAAATCAAGCAGTATCGGCCCGGAGGGTCAACGTCAGTCCCTCCCAGAACAAAAGCTGTATTATGTCTGATAAGGATTGCAACCCCCCTGGAGTAAGTGGAATAAGACGAGAAGCAGCGGTAGGAGGCCCATCTAGGGGCAGATGCAGGCGTTGACGCAGGGTCTAGGTGGGTTTCCTGCAAAAAGTCTATATGTATTTGGTGTCCCTCTAGGTATCCTATGACCTGTCATATTTTTCAGACGTTCCAAGAGAGTATGTGCATCTTCTCATTTATTTCTGG
The DNA here is from genome assembly GCF_964263255.1 of Lissotriton vulgaris. Lineage (NCBI taxonomy): Eukaryota > Metazoa > Chordata > Amphibia > Caudata > Salamandridae > Lissotriton > Lissotriton vulgaris. The sequence continues at coordinate 134,989,341 of NC_141690.1, forward strand.
AGTGTCAGTCATTTTTCCCCCTTAAATAGATTAGCATTGTATAAGAGCATTAAAGACTAGGCTGCTTAATATAATCAGGCATTGCAGGACATAACATTCCCCCCCTCCCACACCCACATCCCCAACTTGTCGGGCATACCTTCCCTACCTGGTCAACTACAAACTAGAGTAAGTTTTAACAGATCACGAAAAAGTGGAGATCACTCACACGGGGAAGATACTAAGGGTCCGCAGCCTGCCAACTCCCTTCCTGTGTTACACCCACATGCCACCAAGTGTTCTTCAGACTAGCAGCATTTATGGAGGAAGGTGAGTGCTCGGGTGATCCATTGGTTAGAGTCTCTTTGAATGCAAAGGGTCGCTGGTTAAAGTCAAATAAGAGTACTACTATGTGTCCAGGTAGAAATAAGCATCAGTTCAACTGGGTGTGAAGTACATATTCAGTCTGTGGCTGACAATGGAGATTGGGTCCTGGAGCGTGAACGGGCAGCCGTCTCTGTAGGGGACAGCCGACAGCATTTTTTGAGGTAATCTTCAGCTTGTTGAGGATTTTGGAAAAAGTGCTGCTTTCTGCAGTGAGTGATGCAAAGTTTCGTCGGATATAGCATCGCATATGGGATATCCTGAGTTTGCACTTTCTTCTTGACAGCAGCATATTTGCGCCTCGCCTCCTGTACATATTGCGTGAAGTCTGGGTAGAAGGCAAGGGCAATATTTTATTTGTGGACTTGTTTCTTCTCACGGGCTAAAAGTAGCACTGTATCACGGTCCGGGTAGTTGAGGAATCGGACTATTACCGGGTGTGGAGGTGCTCCTAGAGGTGGACGTGCATTCAGGGACCTATGTGCTCTTTCTATTTTCAGGTGTGCAGAGAAGGATTCTCTCCCAAACAACTCCACTAGAAGCCGCTCAATGAAGTCCTCCATTCGGCCCGTATTGGTCGTCTCTGCTAGGCTTAGGATGCAAACATTATTTCGCCTAAAGCGGGCCTCAAAATCCTCGTTTTTGTCTGCGATGATCTTGAGGAGTTTGTCCATTTGCGAGACCTGCTCTCTGCTCTCCGTGGCACCATCCTCTAGGTCAGAAATCCTGATTTCCGCTTCTTTGAGTCTGTGGTCATGTTGATCCAGTCACCAAATCAAGTCTTGCATTCATGGTGTCCGTTTTCCTGTTGAACTATGTCAAACTATTTTTCATACCGAGTAGTAGCGGTTTCCAATCTTTATCTTGGCTTTCCGCCGCATCCGATTCAGCATGATCCGTGGAGCCAGGCTTGGATGCCTTGCGTGCTTCAAAAGGAATTTTGGTTTGCTTCATATTGGTTCTGCCCATTGCACTCTCTGTAGTGCAGTGGGTCCCCACGGCAGGATTATAATGGGTATCTGGCTCTTGGGAAGCGAAGCAGTTTGGGCGCCGTAGTTGTGTCATAAAATGGGCTGTTCTGTTCTGCACCTCGCAACCTTTCCTTAGCGTGTATAGCGCCTGTCCCGGGTTTCCGTTCTGGGGTACAGTCCTCATACAGCGCGGCCAATTCTTGTAGTTAGGTAATGAAGGGGTGGATGATGGAGCAGCTGCCCTCTCCTTGCACCAGGCACGAGTCCACTGTAGGTGGGTAGTGTTATTGGGCCCCCCCTGGTCAATATGGATGGGGTCCCCACGGCCCCCCACTGGTGGGATGAGGCAGTGGGCAACGCTCTGGTAGGATAAAGGTCTAGGCTGCCATTTTAGAGTTCGTCATGCGCGTGTGTTAGTCTCAGTCCCTTTGCGCCTGGTCTGCAATACAGCCCCCGACACGCAGACAGTCAGTGATTTTCTGCTGTACCCACGCCATCAGTAGAGGGCTGGATGCGTTGGCAGAGGTTCTTCGGGCTCCAGCTACAGCCCACTGATACTTCAGCTCAGGCCAGTGATGATATTTAAGGGTTCCGCAGTCTGAAGCGCTGAGCGCAGCGGCCATGTTTTAATCTCCCCCTTCACGACTCCTCACCTCAGGGATGCAGGTTTTGACCAAGGTGTCTCCTAAAGTTGATGCAGCGCAGCAGACAGTGCTGCATGTTTCAGTTGTGTCTGGGCCCGGGCCTACGTCTCCACCTCAGGCCGAGGTATTGCATGCCGCGCGGGTCCGTCTCTCGCTCCAGGTTGCCAACGTGGTCTCAGGCAAGGGGGTGGACAGCTCTGTTCCGTATCGCCTATGCACCACCGAATCAAGTCTCGCATTCATGGTGTCCATTTTCATGTCGATGGATGTCAGACTATTTTTCATACTGAGTGGTAGCGCCTTCCAATCTTCATCTTGGCTTTCCGCCGCATCCGATTCAGCATGATCCACGGAGCCAGGCTTGGATGCCTTGTGTGCTTCAAAGGGGATTTTGGTTTGCTTCATATTGGTTCTGCCCATCACTCTCTCTGTAGTGCAGTGGGTCCCCACGGCAGGAGTATAATATGTCTCGGGCTCTTGGGAAGCGAAGCAGTTTGAGCGCCGTAGTTTTGTCACAAAATGGCTGCTGCTGTTCTGCACCTCGCAACCTTTCTTTGGTGTGTATAGCGCCTGTCCTGGGTTTCTGTTCTGTGATACAGTCCTCATACAGTGCAGCTAATTCTTGTAGTTAGGTAATGAAGGGGTGGATGATGGAGCAGCTGCCCTCTCCTTGCACCAAGCACGAGTCCACTGGAGGAGGGTAGTGTTATCGAGCCCCCATGGTCAATATGGATGGCGTCCCCATGGCCTCCCACTTCAGGGATGAGGCAGCGGGCAAAGGTGTCTGCTTTCTCTCAGGCTGTGCCACTGGCAGTGCTGTTCGCTCTGGTTGGATCTGGTCTAGACCGCCATTTTAGAGTTCGTCATGCCCGAGTGTTAGTCTCAGTCCCTTTGCGCCTGGCCTGCAACACGGCCCCCAACACGCAGACAGTCAGTGATTTTCTGCTGTACCCACACCATCAGTAGAGGGCGGTACGCGTTGGCCGAGCTTCTTGGGACTCCCGCTACGGCCCACCGATACTTCAGCTCAGGACAGTGATGATATTTAGGAGTTCCCCAGTCTGAAGCGGCGAGTGCAGCAGCCACATTTTAATCTCCCCCTTCGCGACTTCTCACCTCAGGGAGGAAAGTTTTGACCAAGGTGTCTCCTAAAATTGATGCAGCGCAGCCGACATTGCTGCGCGTTTCAGTTGTGTCTGGGCCCGGGCCTACGTCTCTGCCTCAGGCCGCGGTCTTGCGTGCCGCACGGGTTCCTCTCCCCGCTCAACGTTGCCAGCGTGGTCTCAGGCATGGGGATGGTCAACTCTGTTCCGCAGCGCTGGCACAGGTCACACCGTGTCTGTGGACCCCCGGGGGTTCCGGCAGCAATTCGGCTCGAATGAGAGCCCTGATGACGACTCAGGATGGGTCTGGAGGATGTTTTATCAACCGGCTGGCGAGAGCCTTACCGGGCGCCACCTAGCGCCCCTCGAATAAAGATATGCTTGACTTCATTCAAAATACACTTGTTATTTTACTTATGTTTTATTTTTAAATAACTGCTATTTCTTCTGCCTTTAGATGGTGGTTTATGTTCCTATTCCTTTATAAAGTTGCTGTTAAAAATTGTATAAGTGACATTGCGATTTGACTGCTTGGTTAGAACTGTATTTATTCTTGTCTTCACAAATAATAAAAAAAATGCATGTCACAGATGAAAACATTGTTATGTTAAAACATCACTAATAAAACTGCCACATCATTGACTATTATTTAAAGTTCAACAATTTATTGCAAGCATGTAGCAGCCACATTTAGGTGGCATGTGGCATACGTTTGCAATCAAAATAATTAGAAAGAAATTGTACCATACTGGTAAGGCAAGACCTTTTGGCTTGCTTTGCAAATGTTTGATATTTATGTGCCTTTTTCTTTGAGCTACAAAATGGTGGCAAGCAAAAATCCGCATTTTTACATAATACGTTTACTTGCTTTTCGCTACTGAAATTGCCTAACAGATTCTCCATGACTTGTAACGCAGAAAACTGATTTGCTAAAAGCTAAACCTTGACCTAGTTTGACATTAAAAGTACTATGTCTGGTATTTTTACCACTTTCTTTTTTCCTGAAGTCTAAACCATTCAGCTTCACTTTGATGCAGATTGTTCGCGTGGCTTTAAAGAGACACAGCATCATTTATGTTACTCTCAACTCTCGCTGAATGTATTGCATAGCATTCGTATTCTTTCAATTCCCGACCTGTTGTTCCCTCTTTAACGTCAGTTGAAGTGATGCATCACCTTCTCCTAACACCAAACTAAATGTACTCTTCTACCTCAATTCTACTTTTACCACACTTTGGTCAGAACTTTGAAGAGTTAGCCCTTTGAATATATTTTTCCGCAGATTTACAAATGCATTCCATTGTTTGTTACCCTGTGCATATTTTGCTTCTGCATATTGTTTGTTTGATTACACTCTCATTTTTATGGTCTGGCTTGACAATGCAGCTGTCGCCGGTCACTTATGTGAGATTCACCAGGCGAGGGGCTTTGTCTCCGCCCACACATTGGAAGGCAGGGAGTACATGATTTGATTTTTATTTAAAGTTTGGTTTGGTCTGTTTCCTCTGAAAGAGTGCTTTTATTGTACTCCTATTGAGTGTTGGAGGATTTTCATCACCTATCATGGCTGCCACATTAAAACCTATCATGGCCGCCACATTAAAACGTGATGATGGGCGATGTGCAACGACACCATTGATCATGATGCAATCCCGTTGTGTGTGCATCTATTGCTGGTAATGCCCCACAGAGCATTCCTAAATTGTCAATATTATTTACATAACAATCCCTGCTTTTTTGTCTGTCATGCTCAAACCTGAAAGGCAAGGACCGGTCCCCCATTTCTTCTTATAAAGCGGAGGCTGGACACTGATCTGCAGGTCTTTGACTGTCACTAAGATATTTGTTTCTAAGCAGTGGATTGTTGCTCCTAGGTAGAGGTTGTTATTGAAGTGTGCCAGTAAGTTGAGATTTATGTCTTTGTATTTTTCTCTGAGTATCTTTAGAGAGAGCTGTGGGTAGGCACCCTTCCTTTGTTCAGGTAGATGTTATTGTAGAGTGCATGCACACTCTTAGCTTCCCTTGTTTGCGTCGAGTGTGGGAGGCTGCTCGCCCTTCAAAGCACTACAGCAGCTGATGTTGTTGGGTGTTTACTCATTTGGCTCCGAAAAAGTTGTGCTATGTTCTGCTACTAACACTACACATCCTTTTCTCTCTATAGATCTCCCCATTATTTAGAGGACACTGTAATACATACCAATTCTCAAGACCCTCTTTAGATTTACGGTACTATTGTCCATCTCAAGATTTTTCACTATATGAAATTTAGATCATGTGAATGCACTATGCATTCTGAACACTTTGAGAGCACCGTGGTCCTGTTTAACCGCACAGACTTTTAGAGCACCGTCGTCTTGTTTAACCACACAGACTTTGAGAGCACCGTGGTCTTGTTTAACCGCACAGCCTTTGAGAGCGCCCTGGTCTTGTTTAACCGCACAAACTTTGAGAGCACCGTGGTGTTGTTTAACCGTACAGTCTTCGAGAGCGCCGTGGTCTTGTTTAACCGCACAGCCTTTGAGAGCGCCGTGGTCTTGTTTAACCGCACAAACTTTGAGAGCACCGTGGTGTTGTTTAACCGTATAGTCTTTGAGAGCGCTGTGGTCTTGTTTAACTGCACAGCCTTTGAGAGCGCCGTGGTCTTGTTTAACCGCACAGACTTTGAGAGCACCGTGGTCTTGTTTAACCGTACAGCCTTTCACAGCTCTTATGTATTTTACAATGGCTTCTTATGAGAAATTACATGCTGAATAAAGAAAAGACTGGTTATACAAATATTATAATCATTTGTAGTGCAACTATGAATTACGCAGGTAGTTACTTTAGGAGGATTAATGTTGCTATCCCTTTGTAGCGCTCTATCATATAGTTACACAGTTGTGAAAATGAGGCATGGTGGTGCATGGGATTCAGAATGGTCTTCAACAAGACTAAAAGTTTGTAGATTTTTAGAAAGGGAAGAGGATGAGGCCTAATGGCTAGAGCGGTCAAACTCGGAGCTGTGGAACCGGGTTCAAGTCTCGTCAGGGACGCTCAACATCCAATGATTCTGAGCAAATCACTTAATCTCCCCGTGCCTAAGAAAATGAATGTGTCCATCTGTAGCTTAACTGGTGCTCATGTAAAGGGCTCTGATATCTTCAGGTATTTAAACCCCCCCACCCAAAAAAAAATAAGGAAGGAATCTACTTTTCCTTACAGGTACACTTGGTTCAGGGGGCGTGCGACTAACTGCATGATTCCAAATCACACAGCTTCTCCTTAGTGGCTGTGGTCAAGGTTGTGCATTGTCGTTGAGGATCCAGTTGACAAGGGCTTGTGATACAAAGTCCCTCATCAAGGATGTGTCGCACAGTTGGGGCAATGTGCCAGTTCCAAAGAGCTGTGATATGGAGTTCAGGGTTGTCATTGAAGCTGCTATCAACGAGGGATGCGAGGGCCTGCGCTGAGGATGTGTTGTGCTGCGACAGTTCTTAAGAGGCTGCAGCTGTGGAGGCTATGCAGGTCTTTGCAACGGATGTGATCCAGGGAGCAGCAGCGATGTGTGGGATCTGCTCAGGGTTGCACCACACAGCAGAGGAGATGTGTCAGTTCCGTTGGGTCCATCAAAGGATGGTAAAGCACCTTAGGCCCACTTTCAAGGGATTGCTGTGCGGCTAAAAGGACTGCCACTCCGCTTGGATGACCTACTGCTTGCTGCCCTCATGTCTGGAAAAAAGGTCTGGACCTGCATCTGTGAACCCATGACCACCAGTGTGACTCAAAGGGCTATCTGGCTGAGCTCATGACTTGAGCCTCATGGACAGAAGGATCCTACAACTGTGAACTCAGCACCTAGACTCCACGATTTGTAAGTCTACACTGCCAAATGGTGCCTCCGCAGTCCTGAACCCTTGGAAATTGGCCTAATTTGCTCTGCCAGTCTCTCTGGTTCCAATGGAACGGACGTTCCTCCTCTTACAACCGTCATCCAAATTCTACCTTTTAATTACATAGTTTTACCACACTGATTATTCACCCCTCCTGCTAACCAGACAATTATTTTCACTTGAGATTACTGGTGAAACATTGTTATGTGTGCATCGTGCCCCAGGAACAAATTGTCTCTTGGTGAACAATCACCCAATTTGTAGGTAAGCCTATATTGCATTTGGATAGCAATAATATGGGCCGCTGATCACCAGTGACACAATGATTATGTCCTGTTTTTAAAGTTAGCAATCATACTTGAATTCTGGGAGACACAGTCCAGTCAAATTATGTGTTTTTCGCCAGCAAAACATATGGCATTTTGGAATTTACATATTAATTGTTAAAAGGCAGTAAATATTCAGAACTGACATTGAGAGGATACTCATACCTTAGCAAACTGTAAATCTATAGCTATACCTCTATTTGTTAGTGGCAGTTTCTCAGTGCAAGTGAGAGGAAGCCAGTGAGTGACAATGAGTGTTAAGAAGAGTGAGTATGAGTGGGGCTAACGTGTTGGTGCTTGGGTTGGTGAAAAATTAGCCTAGCAGCCTGATTTTGTACGAGCTGTTGGGGATGAAGCTGGTATGCTGGAATGCCAACATAAAGGGAGGTGACCAGGGCCAAGATGACAAGAGTGAGGGCCTCCGTAGTCAAGAACCTGCAGATCTTCCGAATTCTGCGAAGGTGGAAGAAGCAGGGCGAGACTACTGCATTGATTTGTGGCTTCAATGACAAATCGCTACAGATGATGACTCGAAGACTTTTTACAGAGTCTACTGGGCGGGGAGGAGTGCCCAGAGATGAAGGCCAGAAACTGGAATTGCAAGGGTTGGAGGACCTTCCAGTTAAAACAAGCTCTGTTTTATCAGGGTTAAGTTTTAGTTGGCTAGAGTACATCCATTCACTAATAGAGATCGTGGTAGATTGAAAGTTACTGATGGAAGTATTGGAAGAGTCTATATTGAATACCAACTGGAGATCGTCGGCGTAGTTGAAGATTATGGCTGGGCTATGACGTAAAAACACAATCAAGGGTTGCATATATAAGTTGAATAGGAGGGGTGATAGAGCAGAGCCCTGAGGGACCCCACAGGTCAGTTTAATTTTCCCTGCAGAGAAATTGGCCAGCCGGACTGCCGCAAGCATCTGTGTAGAAAGGATGTGATTCACTTGAGGGCCAAGCCCTGAATACCGGCATTGCAGACACGGTTAATCAGAAGTTCATGATCAACCATGTCAAAAGCCGCCGATAGATCCAGAAGCACCAGAGCCTGGGTGATGTTTTTATCAGCTCCACTCCTGAGCTCATCCATGACCGCCATGATGACAGACGCCGTCGAGTGTTCTGGCCTAAAACCCGCACATAATAAAAACAATTTAAAAGTATGAGCGGGATAAAAGCAGCTAGCAGGTAGGAAATGTGGGCAGAAGAGTAATCAAAACCACAGGGAACTCGCAGTCTGCCTCACCACACAAGCAGGAGAACGAGGAGCTGCCACCACCCTCGTACTTCCGCCATCATGCTCAGGCCTTTGCTCCTGACTCCTTGGAGTGTTCACACTGCCTTGCAGAAGGTCAAAATTCTGCCTTGGCAGCAGCAAGTCAGTCAGGGCACAGGAAAGGCCAGGGCAACCAGGTGGACAACGTCTAAGGTTACCATGAGACTCATGCAACTCATGTCAGGTGTCATAAGGCATGTTGTTTAATACCAAACATAACATATTGTGGCGGTACCATAATGGAGCTGCCAACCTTGCATTTTCCTGGATTCCAGCCCATGTTATCGTAGTGACCTTTATGGTAAAGGCCACTATGGGGACATGTAAGCTTGCATTTACATGTCCACACCTTTAATATAATGAACCCTACCTTCTGTGTTTTAGAGGGCCTTCCTTAAGAGTTACTGGCACATATTAAAAATAGTGCATTGACTTTGCCCCCCATGATGAGGGCAAGGTTGAGTTTGAGCAGTTTACACTGTCCTTGCAGTCTGCAATGGGAGGCCTGCTGTCAGTAGTTTACTTGAGTCACTCTGGGTGGCACACAAAGTGCTGTAAGCCCTGGGGACCCCTTTAACACCCAATGCCCTGGGTACTACTGGGGACTTATAACAGGGTTAGAGTCCTTCTTAATTGGGGTTGCCAGTTTACACATAACAGTGGGCAGCAGGTCCCAGTGCACTTTCAGAACCATCAACACTGGAGCAAAAAGTGGTGGGGTGACCATACAAAAAGGGCACTTTCCTACCCGCATTACCAAGGTCGGCAGCTCAGGCCGCTAGGCCAATTGCAAAAAATGTGACTGGGTAGGAAAGAAAGGAGAAGGCAGGACACACATCAGGAGAAGGGTTAGCTATCATTTTTAATTACTACCTTGAGTGTAGGGTATCTCCTCTTGATTTAGCTGGTTATGAAAACTTGCATTTTTACAATCAAACTTTCACACACATTTACTTTTTCTGGTTTGCTCTTATACAATCCACCAGGTCCTGCTACAGAGTTTGTACAGGCCATGCAAAAAATCGTAGTGTTGCATAGCCCTCAGGCAGTCAATTTTACACTGCTGGGGGATCTGAACATTCATATGGATGTCATTACATGTACATCCTATACATCCTATACATCTTAAACAAGACTTATTAGCATTACAGCTTCCGCAATTGGCCCACTCCCTACTTACTCCAGGGTCATATTTTGGATCCTAGTGTTAAAAACTAGACTGCAGTGTCAACATTATCGGCGCCATCTTGCCCCCTTTTCGAGCCCATTCATGCGCGTAAGTCGCAGCCATTTTAAATGCCATGGCCTCTCTGCCCATCGCCGATAGCCAGCGCGTCTCTCTCTCTCTCTCTCTCTCCTGACCTCGCAAGCATCCCCCGCACACTGACGGCCCCTGTTCTCACATGCCTTGGGTCATAAACCCCTCTCTTCAGCACAGCTCTGCCTCGGAACCCCATCCTGTTCCCAGCTCAACACCTCCCTCCATTCCTTTCATGATCCCGGGTCCTTTGATAAAACCCCCTTTCCTCTGTGCCCGTTTGTCTTACTCGTTCCCAGGCTGCCACCTGGCCCTGCGGATACTGTTTATTGCCCCCTATACAGTAGGAAGCTTCTCCCATCAAAGGATCCACGAGTTGATCAAAGCCCCCACCCCATGAGATCCGATCAACCACATACATTCCGTGAATCGGCGGAATGTCCAGCTGCGCGACAATCATCACCTGTTGTGATCAGGGTGGGGACTTCAGCTGTAAATGTGTGTGGGAACGGGTCTAAAGCGGGGATTCCGAGGATGTCCTTTCATACTTCAAAGCATTGCAAGAATGTGTGACATGCAATAAAGATCATAAACCTGTGTATAAGAGGCCAGGCCTCAGAGATGCGGGTAGAGCACCTCGAGAAGATACCCTGTTGTCTGAATTGATGTGTTCTGCTCCGTCGGAATAAAACTTCTGTTTCCTGCCTTCCAGTCTCTAGCGCCTGCCTCTTTGTTTGGCAACTTGAGTGGGTATAGAGGCGGTTAACGCCGGGCAACTCTGAAAAAGGTCATCGGCCTTACCTTTTTCCACACTAGCTTTACAAATATTGTGACTATGATAGTAAATGCCCCTCTGCTAGTTCTGTGGACAGATCATTTATTGCTTCAATTTTTATCCACAGAGTTCAAGCACAATCTACCAGACAGTGGTCCAAACTGGATACCACAAGCTGGGAAGCAGCCTGTATAACTCCGCCCCTATCTTAGATAGGGATGTTTGTGCCTCCTATTTGGCCCTCAAGAAATTTATCAACTTGACTCAAGACACTAATTCCGAGGAATGTCTGTAAACCTCCCCAAGCTAGAACCAGTGCCAAAATGGATGTATAAGATATGAAAGAAAATGCGATGCCATTATGATGAGGAAAGTAAAGAAATATATAACAACATTTTAAAAAAAGTATCAGTATGCGATCCACGGAGCCAGGTAAAAAGATTTTGCTGACAGGGTCAGTCAGTCCTCACATCCTTCCAATGAAATATATGCCATTGTCAATTCCTATCTAAGACTTAATATTGCAGGTGCAGGTCCCCCCTCTTCCAAGGAAGGGTGTGAGATGTTGGTCAATTCTTTTTTGGGAAAGGTAAGACTAATTTCTAATTTCTAATTTGATTTCTAATTTAAAATATTTCTAAAGCGCAGCGTACACCTTGCGGTTTCTTGGCGCTAGGGGGATCAGCAACTGAGGGAGAGAGACCGGAAGAGAGGATGAAAGGAGCCAATGAGAGAGTTTTAAGAGTTTTAAGAGGGGAAGGCCTGGCTGAAGAGGAACGTTTTCAGATCTCTCCGAAAGGGGAGGTACTGGGTGGCAGAGCGGAGATGATCGGGGAGAGAGTTCCAGAATGTTGGAGCCAGGGTAGAAAAATTAGCCCCGCCCCACTTTTTGCGTGTGAAGCGGGGGATCTGGAGAAGGGACTTGGAGGAAGACCGGAGTTCTCTTGCAGGTACATAAAGGTTGATTAATGAAGAGATGAAAGCGGGGGCAGTGCCCTGGCGGGCCTGGAAGGCCATGCAGCCGATCTTGAAAAGAGAACATTCTTTTACAGGGAGCCAGTGAAGCTCCTTGAGAAGGGGGGTGGAATGGTGATAGCGAGGAAGGCCGAACACCAGCCGGGCTGCCTGGTTCTGAATAATCTGGAGTCTACGCAGGCTGTAGGCGGGGATACCATGATAGAGAGCGTTTGCGTAGTCCAGTCGCGATATCACAAGTGCGGCCATGATGATCTTAAGTGCCTGGGGGGAAAAGAAACGGGAAACAGTGCGGATGGTGCGGAGAGTGACGAAACAGGAGGATACCACAGAACCAATTTGTGAATGGAGTGTGAGATGGTTGTTTATTTTAACACCAAGTGTTTTGACCGTGGTGGAAGGGGTAGGTGCGGGACCAAGAGAAGGGGGCCAAAAGAGGGAGTTCCAGGGGCTGGATGAACCACCAGTGAGAACCAGCTCGGTTTTATCCGGGTTCAGTTTAAGGTGGTTGTGGTTCATCCAGTCCCTGATGAATGTCATAGTTGACTGGAAATTAGAAACAGAGGGAGGAGAGGGGGACAGATCAAAGATGAGCTGGAGGTCGTCCGCGTAATTATAAACGGTGACCTCCAGCTGCTGGAGTGCGAAAATGAGAGGAAAGATATAGAGATTGAAAAGCAAAGGGGAGAGAGAGGATCCCTGGGGAACACCGCAAGTGACAGGGAGAGGGGTGGCCGTGAAGTTGCCCAGCCGAACCGCCTGAGTGCGGTCCCTCAGAAAGGAGGAGAGCCAGACCAGAGCTGATCCCCCGATACCAGCCGCCTTGACACGGGTAAGTAGGATGGTATGGTCCACCGTGTCGAAGGCGGCGGAGAGATCAAGGAGGACCAATGCCTGGTGTTTGTTCTCATCCATGCCCTTTCTGAGTTTGTCTAAGACTGCGACCACGACTGATTCGGTCGAATGCCTGGGACGGAACCCGGCTTGGCGGGATGCCAGTCCTCCATTTGCCTCAACATGGGCGCTAAGTGCCGCGGTGACGTGGCGTTCCATCACTTTACCCAAAAAGGGTAACAGGGAAATGGGGCGGTAGTTGGCCGGGGTGGAGGGGTCCACGCCAGGTTTTTTCAAGATGGGCACTATTGTAGCTGCCTTTAGCACAGAGGGCACTACGCCCTGTGCCAGAGAACTGTTGAGGAAGGCAATGGGGGGGTCAGGGCAGCCGGAGTAAATATGCTGCAGAACTCGTGCTGGGCAGACGTCCGCGGGGGACCCCGACTTCACTTTAGGAAGTATCTCCAGAAAAGAGTCAAGAGTGATGGGGGGAATGGAGGTAAAAGGGCATTGAACGGGAGGGGGGGAGGGATCGACGAAGGCAGACGAGGGTGGTGGGATGTTGGACTTGATGGTAGTAATTTTCTCTAAGAAGTAGATATTAAGTTGGTCGCAGAGAGGCTGGGAAGGAGGGATTTGGGACGAGGTTCGGTCTGAGAATGCCAGGTCATTCACTATGCCGAAGATCTCCCTGGGTTTGTTTTCTGCGGAAGTTATTTTTAGGGAAAAGTAGGAGGTTTTTGCAGCCAGGATTGCTGTTTTATATTTAGCCAGTTCTGATAAGAAGTGTGTTTTTGATAAGGGGCTGTAGTTTTTCCTCCATTGCCTCTCCGCCCGTCGGGCGCTCAGTTTAAGATCTTTTAGGTGGTCATTAAACCATCTATTGGAGTCCTTTGGTCGGCGGATCGAAATGCGACGTAAGGGCGCCACTGAGTCGCAGCCTCCAGCCAGCCAGGTGTTAATGGCCTTGGCTTGAGAGGCAGATGATAAGCCAGAGAGGGTGGGAGTGGAATTGCGGAGTGAGGAGGTCAAGGAGGGATAATCCAGTCTATTCCAGTTCCGAGCCCAGGTGTTTTTGGTGTGTGGAATTTTGGGCATGAGGTTTCGGAGAATGGAGAAAGAGATGAGGGTGTGGTCGGACCATGGGCACGGCGAGACAGCAGCCGAAGCCACAGGGAGGTTGAGGGACCAGACCTGATCCAGTGTGTGCCCATGGGAATGGGTGGGGACGGATATATGTGACACGAAGTTGAGGGATGAAAGATAATCCGTAAAATCTTTTGAGGCTGAGCACTCATGTGGGTCTGAGGGCCAGTAATTGAAGTCCCCCGGCACCAAGACCGAGGCGTAGTTGACCACCAGGTTAGCCAGCAGGTCTTGAAATGCCGGCAAGAATAAGGGCGAGGGCTGAGGGGGGCGGTACATTAGGAGGCAAGTGATGGGGGGAGAGAATGAGAGAGAGCGGACTACCAGGAAGTCAGTAGGGGGAATAGGGGGAAAAGACTCACTTTAAGGAATATAAGACCCCTGTATCAAAGTCAAAAACAGTGTTACAGTTGTTATCTGCTCGAACAGTTATCTACAATTCCTACCTCCAGAGAGACATTTTACTGACACATGGAAACACATGGTTATTTGGCCACTATTGAAAAAATCTTCCCTGGACCCTGATCTGCTGCAAAATTACAGAGCCGTTTACTTCCACGGGTCAGTAAAATCCTGGAAAAACTATTACATGGTTTTCATTCTGTTTTTTTGGATAACAACAACTTGCTGCACTAGATGCAAACTGGTTTTTGATCTGGTTGCAGAACAGAGACAGCTCTCTTATTGGCCCCGCAGGGCCTTAAAAACACCAGACCAAGTTGGGACTGCGGCGCTCATTCTTCTTGATTTGAGCTCAGCCTTCAACACTTTCTCCCACTCAATCCTGCATGGTGGTCGCACTTGGCAGGCCCTAACTTTTCCTTGTCTTACATGTAAGACACCCCTAAGGTAGGCCCAAGGTAGCCCCATGGGCAGGGTGCAGTGTAGGGGAAAGGTAGGATTTGTACTGAGGTATGTGACATGTCCTGATAGTGAAATACAGGGTATTTCATGTTTCACTATTGAAAGGCTGTCTGTCCCATAGGATAGAATGGGAGTGTTATACATTTCTAAAATGTAACTTCCCATTGGGACAATATGGAAAGATGGACTTTAGTATGCCTTAACTCAGAATATAAAAATTGATATTTTAGTAAAGATGATTTTTATATTGTGTGTTGGGAAATACCACTTTTAGAAAGTGGATATTTTTTGCTTAGCCATCCTGTGTGCCTCTACTCGTTTGTGGATTGACTGTCTGCCTTTGGAATGACAGGGGCTGGGGATGTGGATTTTCTCAGATGGCCATCAGGGACCTGGGGGTTGATGTGTATCCTGCCTTTCCTAGATGAGTCAGGGCTGGGCTGAATAGACCTGGGCTGCATTTAGAGTTGGGGGGAGACTGCTTTCATGCCTGAATGGGCCTGGTCTGCTTTGGACAATACTGTCTCCACCTCCTGCCGGGCAGCTGCACCAGAGAGGACAGAACTGGTTTTGACTGGGCATTGGCCTTCTCTGCCACCAGAGAGCAAAGGAATTTGTCCGATAAAAAGTGGGCTCAGACCTCTGCACTTTATATTACTGCTGAACTAAGAAACCTGACAGGAAGAAGAACTGGAAAAGCTGGAGGAGGATTACTGCTCCTGTGCTGTGTGCTGTTGGGGTTTGCCTGCAGTGGTTGCTTCTGTCTTGGGCGGGGAGAGGACTGGACTGTGCTTTCATCATCCTGCTGCTAGGGTTTTCTCCAAGGGCATGAAGGAGACCTTGTCTCCAGTTGGAAGCCTCAGGGATTGAAAAGACTTCAAAGATTATTTCTGGGATTCAAGGAGAACCTTTGCCAAGGAGAAGAGCTGTAGAAACTGAGGAGAAGTACTGCCCCTTTGCTGTGTGCTGTCTGTGGTTGGCCTGCAGTGGCTGTTTCCGCCAAGGAAAGGACACAGACTTAGCTGTGTGCTGTGTCCCCTGCTTCAGGAATATCTCCAAGGGTTTGAAGTAGAGCTTGCCTCCTGTTCTGAAGTCTCAGGGACACAAAGGCTTCACCCCAGTTTCCCCATGAACTCCTTTTCTGGGAGGATTTGACCTGCCAAGAAGTGCCTGCCAGTGTTCTGGGTCTCTGGAGTTTGTTTCTGGATCTGGGGATTGCAAAAAACTAAAGAACTGTGAAATTTGGCGCATCGTCGGGTACCGACGCATCGTAGTGGTGCAAGAACAATTTTGGAAGCATCGCCGCAGCTTCAGAATCGGCACAGCGCCTGCCTGCGACTGAAGTGTCTGCTGTGCAACGAGTCCTGTGCACCGATCTTCGACATCCGAGATCACTGCATTGACTCTGACAAAGGCCCTGCTATGTAAGAACCAACACATCGAGGGGACGCTCTGGAATTGTCACATCGCATCAACCCGAGGAGCTAGGTCTGTCACATCGCTGGGGGACGCAGTAAGAAACTGATGCAACACCTGCTCGCCGGTAAGGAACTGTCACATCACCTCCTCTGTGCAGCAGAAACCGACGCATCACCTTCCCTGTGTGTAAGGAACCGACAAATCACCTTCCCTGCAACTGTTTTTGCTTGTGTTTTTGCTGCTTCCAAGGTACTTTGTGTTGAAAGTGTTGCATCCACTATTTTCTATGAACAGACCTATTTCTACCTTTTAAAAGTCATATTTGGAGACTATATTGTGGATTTTTGTATGGTTTAGATAAAGAAAACTTATTTTTCTAAACTGGTGTGTTCATTTGGAGTGTTTTCACTGTAATACTGTGTGTGCACAAATGCTTTATACACAGCCTCTAAGTTAAGTCTGTCTGCTTGTGCCAAGCTACCAAGGGGGTGAGCAGGGGTTATTTTAGAAGTGTATCCCCCTTACCTTGACTAGGAAAAAGGGTCCCGACTTGGACAAAGGTGCAAACCATTGCCAACTAAAGACCCCCATTTCTAACATTCTCTTAATGAGACCTTTATTTTAGCTGGGTGTGATTAGACATATTGTTTCCAATACATAATTTAGAGTGGGTTTTTGGCGAACCCTTTGCTTATGATTGGATTGCTTTATTGTCTGTTTTCTGTTCCTTCCCCTAATTTGATGTCCTGCCTTTCTATTCCCATATTTGACCCACTCAGGGTCGTTCCAATGTCAGTGTTTTGACTGTATAACATATTATTCCAATGCTCACTTAAGATCTTGCTAGCAGTGAGTAACTATATTTTCACCCACTCTCCCTGCTCCACCTCCTCCCCACACCGTTATATGACCTTCTTTCCCATTTCCCACCCACTGTCCTCTTGCCACTCCAGGCCCCATTTTATTGCTTTACTTTTACTACCCACAGCATTATCAGAAGCTGTCCTACTTAAACTCTATGTTAAGCATTCAAAGATGGCCCCCTTGGATGGATGTTCATTCACACAGTCATCTTTGAATGGACTATATTAAAAAAAAATATTAGGAGATGGCCAAGACAGATGCATGGGAATCCAAGATGTCAATATTTAACACCATTTGTTAAAACATAATAAAATGCATACACATATTTCCAGTGTAGATGTATGCGCTTCTGCAGTGGCCATTTTGTAATGCAATTTAGAATGTCTATGAACTTTTCAAAGCTGGCCTTTGAAAATTCATACATTTTATCAATAGCTATCTAAGACAAAATAACTGGCAAATACAAAATATTTCACAGTCAAAGCCTATTGTTTTTGGTTTGTATATCAAATTGTATTTAATCAAGCATATATTGCATAGTAATTGGAACATGTGTTTGACCCCCACCTAGGTCACTACTTTAATGTACTGGAAAGTGACATGTTTAGATTTTAATTGACTGGCAATCAGACCCATGATTTTTTTTAAATGTATGGATTAGCTGAACTTAGTTGTATAACAGAAAATTGATCATCTAAATATCGATGTAAAACAATATTGCTGAGAAAATATTGGCGACCAAACTATAGACTTTGCCAAAGTATTGTCTACAAAAATATTATAAATCACTTTATTAACATTATATTATTAAGAACATACAGGTAAAAAAGATGTGTTTTATTAAAAATATAGTACATTTTTAAAAATAGATAACATTAAGGTTAATCAAGCAGCATATTTTTAAATAAACAGTATCCTTTAAAATCATCTATAAACCCAACACAAATTTGAAAGAAAAAGCTATAAACATAGAATAGTTATGTACAGAAGATTGTGTTTTATATTGTTATTAAAACATATACATTTGTGCTTAATTACAAAATATATTAAGTAAAAATTCAAATAAATCAACAATGTATTTGGCAACCTATAAAAATATAGGTTTAAAAAAATAAAAGAAACATGTTTAAATTAAACAAAATGTAATTAATACATTATTCAGCTAATCTACTTTTCTAAATATTTTAATTGAAAAACTACCTATCAAATCCATCATTAAACCCCAATGCAAATTTAAAATGTAATACACAATGTATACAGATGTTTTGTATTCAAACATGAACACACATTTTTTCAAATAAGATATAAATCTATTAACATAAATACAGATTTAAAAAAACACTAGCCAACCAATATACCCCAAAACCATGAAAGTAACATACAGTACATAATTTTTCAAGTATTAACCATCTCATTAGCAATCAAAATAAATAAAATACATTTGCTGACCTGGAACGTGCAGGTACTTGGCGCTGTGCATAAAAGACATTATGTCCATGCCCACTTCCTTAGGAGTAAAGCACAAATTGTTTTTTTTTTCAGGAATCTCACCTTACTGACTCGGGGGCCTTGAAGGTTTGAAAGAAATGGAGGTGCCACATTTTCTCTACTAACCACTCGGTTTTTGCACGAGCGGCTGCCATATGGATTCGCCATGGTGTCCCCTTTACAGAATTAGACCGATGGTAGCATTTATGCCCGAACGTTGACCAGGACATGTTTTTTAATCAACTAGGCATAGCCCTGATGGTTGGGACACTTTTCCCTGGATATTCAGAGGGGACTGTAGCACTGTCCTGGACGAGGACTTAGATAGGTCCTATCGCCCGCTGCATGTCGCTGGCGCCCACAAACAAGCTGATGCCCTGAAAACCTGGACAAGTGGATGGGGACTGAGCAATGTTTGGCGAATGCTACACCCTACACATAGGGAATGCTCCTTTTATTGTCCAGTACACCACTTCATACCAGGATAGATAGGTTTTTGTGCTCCATTAACATCTCCACCCACATACACCAATCCACATACCTGGCCAAGACATTCTCTGACCACTGCCATTCAGAGATCATCCTTACATGGGGCAGGGTGCCTACCCCAGTCCCCACTTGGAAGCTGTGGCCCCAACTACTGGAGGATGCCCCCTTTCGTGCCACGCTATCTGAAACCATCACAAACTATTTCTCTGAGAACTGGAAGACAGCTTTCTCCAATCTAATTGAATGGGACGCACTCAAAGTGGTTATGAGGGGAGTGGCAATTGGGTCAACAGTGGGGCCTCGTCAGGAAGTACATAGAAACCTTATCCGAATAGAAAACCTCATGACCGAACTGGAAAGCGCTGCAGTGAGTGACCCAGGCAAACAGGCCCCTTTACGGGACACATGCATTCAACATGCTGAGATCCTTGAAACTCTCCGGGTTATTGACTACAGGGCATTTACTCAATTGAAACACACAGAGGCTGACAAGTACGGATCGCTGTTGGCCTGGATATCGCCACACAGCCCAACCCCTCCAATCATCACCCGGATTAATGTACCTAACAAGGGCATGGTCATCACTCAAACACACTCAAACAACGCTTTCTGTACTTATTTCAGTAATGTTTATAACAAACCTGCACACTGTAGTGGAAGACTTTTTAAACGGCTACACTTACCCATGTCTTAAAGCAGACACACAAAAGGCTCATTCAGGCCCCATTACTAGATATGAAATTCAGGCTGCTATCAAAGAGTGTAAAGAGTAACTAGGCCCCGGGACACGACGGGCTGCTCATAGAATTCTTTGAAACTTAATCAGACACTCTTGTTCCTAAGTTAGAGGAGCTATACAAGACAACCTTGGAGTCCGGTCACTTACTCCATTCCACCATGCAAGCCTTAGTCATTTCACTCCCCAAACCAGGACGAGACGGCACTGACCTATCTAGTTATCGACCCTTTTCTCTATTAGTGACCGAATATAAGATCCTACGTAAGGTCTTAGCTAACCGACTCCTTTCCTACCTAAATACCCTAATTTACAGAGACCAATGTGGGTTTCTCCCTGCAAGCAGTACTTCCCTAAATCTCAGACGCTTATATCATATCATGCTGGCTACCCTAGCGGAGTATGACAGTGCTGGTTGTATAGTGTTAGACCTACGTCATGCCTTTGACTTCATTACATAGGGGTACATGTTCGCAGCCCAGCAACGCTTCGGCCTCCCTCCTTAATATCTTACCTGGGTGCGTTAAATCTACACTGGCCCCATGGCTAGAGCTCGCACCGGAAGTTATATTTCACGAGAATACAATATCCACAAAGGCACGAAACAGGGTTGCCCCCTTTCCCCTCTGTTATTTGTCCTTGCCTTAGAGCCATTAGCGATAGCATTGAGGCACACTGCAGAACACCTGGGGATACCAATAGACGGCACCACACACCTAATCTCAATCTATGCCGACGATATATTCATATACCTACGTGACCTCTCTGAAAGGGCGGAACCCCTCCTCACAATTTTCTCCGACCTTGAGCGTATCTCTGGGCTTGCTATCAACAAAGGGAAATTGGAAGCTTTCAATCTCCCTGATGGATTTCACCCAAACATGCTCCATTTTGGCAATTATACCCTGCCAGTAGCACACCACACATTTAAGTCCCTGGGAATCGAGATATACAGATAACAGGTGGATCAACTTGATGATTATCTGACAAAGGCAATTACTGCAATACTCTCAAGTGTATCCTTTTGGACATCCCTGCCACTGTCAGTGATAGGGTGGGTTGCCATTTCTAAGATGCTGTTGCTCCTATACTTTTTGTGAATTTACCCCTAGTGGTTCCTCAGTCCACCTTTCGCATGCTTGACACAATCCTACTGGAGCTTATTTGGGGAACAGGCCGACGCAGAGTGAGCCTTACGAAATTGCAGTTAGAACCTCACAAGGACGGATTGAGGGTCCCTGACGTTAGGGCTTATTATGCTTGTCAGCTTCAATGGCTGCCGTATTGGACAGCAGGCAGGAACCTGCAGGAAATAGGATATGAGACCAGTGACTTCGAGCGTGGAGTTCTACATACTGCCGAAAGTAACAATTCCCCCTGTTATGCTTCCATTACTTAAATGGGGCACAGGGTCAAGACTGATTTGCATATGGCTGGGTCCAAACTGGGGTGGTGTAGTGGGCAAAAGAACAAGGGATTTAACCCAGAGCTTTTGACTGGGGGAGAATGTTTGCATTGTCAGCATTCTGTCCATTATGTGTTTGCTGTAACACTTCTCGCCCTAAGTGGGATGGGTATACCCAGACGTGGGTCCCTTGCTTACTGTGCCACTGGATTCAAGCTAGCTTGGCTGAAGAATGGTGACATACCCTGAATCCAGCCCCAGGATGCTTGTTTATGGTCCAGGGAGGACCTGGCCTGGAAGGTCGGTCTGGACTGTTCCCATGGGGCACAGGGCCAGGACTGATTTGCATATGGCTAGGTCCAAACTGGGGTGGCGTAGTGGGCAAAATAACAATGGATTTAACCCAGATCTTTTGACTGAGGGAGATTGTTTGCATTGTCAGAATTCCGTCCAACATTTGTATGCTGTAACTCCATTACTTAAAACAGCACTCCACTGCTGGAAGAAGGCTCTGCTTTACACCTCAGATCAATCCCGTACGCCGGTAATATTCCCCTATTGGGAATACCAACCAATGGTGGCAGGCTCACAAAGGCTCGGCTTCGCATCTGGGCGGACGCTGGCATAGAGGAGGTGGGGGTCGCTGTTTGGCGATGGAACGCTCCTTGATCATGACTCTTTTGTACAGACCACTGGCGTACCGGATCATCTTTATTTAACTCATGCAGCAGTGTCTCACTATGTTAAGGAGACATGGGCACCTCAACATACTGAACCTTCGCAATACGAACTGGTATGATCTCTCTATTACATGGGGGAGGGTAGCAATCTTATTAAATGGTTATACTTTAGTATTCTATCACAAGCCTCCATCCCACTCACTGCACTTAGAACAAAATGGTCTGAGACAACGGAAGCCGCACTGAGAATTCTAGAACACCCCAAGCGTATATACAGCAATGCCAAATTAAAAAACATACAGATCCTAGGAGGAGGTGGTGCGGTGTTGAAAGTGCGGCAATTAGACGCAAAGTCTTGTTAATGGGGTTGTTTAGATATATATTGCATATTGTAGAGAATGGTCTTTGTATCTTATGTATGCACTCATGTCCTCTTTTTATAGTCATAAGAATATCCTACCTTTATTCTGGCATATGTAAGCCGATCTTTAATCTCCACGAAGGAAATTTGCGTTACGATTAGAAAGAAGAAAAGAAAATGCAATGTTGTACTTGCTATGACAATTTGAAATCACTTTATGGTGCTCAATAATGTTTGTTATAAAAAAATATATATATAAACTAAATAATACATTAATCAATTGGAACTTATGAAAATCGAAGTTAAAGAGCAGTACCAACCAAAATTCCCCAATAAACAAATTAAAAAAAACAAATTCATATTTAAACAAAACAAATGTAACAATATTATCTAAGTAAATATATATATTATAGTGCAACAAACACCATTAAAATACTTAAACAACATTATACTTACCTTCCATATTTTGTAATAATGTGTTGACCACGATATTATGGTCAGATTATATTTTTTTTTTTATATGTTGGTGGCACTCCTCTGATGTATACATTCCTACTTGGGCCCCTATTACGATGTCGATCAGAGTTGAAAAGGGAGTTTGTGTAAATTCCTGAACTGTGTGCCAGGCACCATCAGATGTCTGCCACACGGTGCAGGGATTTACAGGGGGGGCCATAGATACCCCCTCAGCCCCAACTGGCTGCTGCAAGGAGAAGGGGGCCCTGCTAGGGCCCCTAAAAGTCGCTTTCTGACAGGCTTTCAATGTTGAAAAGCCCGACATTGAGAGCCTGTCGGAACCAACATCATAATCCAGACTGCGGAAACGCCATCTGCATGGGATTATGGTGGGGTTCCAACTGGCAGACAGGCTCCATGAGCCCATCAGAAGCCAGCCGGAATGACCGGCCAGTTTGAATTCCGACCGCCGTAATCCCAATAAGGCTGTCAGAATTCAAACCAAGGATGTCGGTCGGAAAGCCTCTGAAGGAAATACTAGTAAGTGCCTTGGTGTTTTAGTAATTCTCACACATTATTATGAGTAGCAAAAATGAGCCAATTTTGAATAGTTTTTCAGTGTTAGTAGCAAGTGCCTTTTTGATTTGATTTCAGTTTTCAAATATGTCATCAAGTACATATGGGTGTAATCTAGAGTAGCTGCAGTGAAATCTTATGTAGCACATTAGTTAGGCGGCTTTGATATTTTGATAAGACACTGGCTAACTAATTTTAGTCAGATTAACCATGCCAATATAAGGTTATATTGGGCATGATGATGAGGAAGTCTGTTATCCTTTCAAAACATTGTATCATTAAAGGTTTTGCTGAGCTAGAGTTATTAAAATATTTTGCACCACAGATTTTACATTTCTAAGTTGTAGTCAATAATTCCTACTTGTAGGTTATATGTGGAAAGTGGTGTGAAACAATTAGGTAAACCAGGAAAGATGTACTTTTCTGTAAATTAGACAACATTGGTAATTTAGCAAGGTTTGATTAATGTAAGTTGCTACTGTTTTTCCTAAAGAACTACTTGATGTAATTAAAAATTATTGAAAGTAAATTAAAAGAATAGAAATATGTGGCTGATCTGCAAAGGTAATACACTTCAAAATGAGCCTTACTCTTCTGGTTGCAAGGGTTTATAGTGTTAATTGGTTGTGTAAAAAAAACACTCGCTACACCCAGATCCATATAACTGAGCATCAGCTTTCCACTCTTCTCCTGATAAAAACACAACAGTACCCCTCTTTTGTGAGTGAGCAACAATAGAAAGGATTCCAAAATACAACCCTGAATCTTCAAACCTTTTCCATTGAATTTGATGTGGCAGCTACATTTTTAGGGGTGCGGGACAGGCAGCACCAAAAGAAACCTACCAACCCTGCACACTGAGGTCATTAAGCCAAGAAAAAAAGCGAAGACTAATGGCAAAGATCTTTAACAAGCTCAGGGATGTTACTCACAGACAATAGGCAGAATTAACCCCAGTCTAGATACAAACGAAAATAAACAGTGAAGGACAGCTAGGAATATAAGTTATCCTGGATGGTTGATTTTTAATTACATTGGCATGATTTTTACAGGGATTCATTCAGTTGTTTTCACTTCAGTAATAAACACGGGCCTATGAGTATCATAATATCTGATTGCCCACTTGTTGCTTATAACACTGGTGAAAGGGGGAGCAATGGCTCTTGACTAGGGAAAGATACCTTAACTGAGGTTGAACTGTACTATAATGGTGAGATGATGAAGGAGAAACCCCAGACAGTAGCACTCCCATTTCTTGTGATGAAAACTAAGCTACATTTTAAATAAAGTGAGCAAGTTTAGTCGTTTTACTGCCCAATGAATTGTGAACACCCTTGACTGAGGTGATTTATTTCCACTCTTACAAATTGATAAAGTTGTGTTGGAGCAAATTTTAGATAAAAAGCATTGCTTTCATGGGTATATTGAAATATAGAATAGCATGTGATGCACTGAGAAACAATAAAGGTTTGTATGATAAGAATGTTAAGAAAGTGTTTATGGTCAAGTTGTCCATGGGTAATTGTGATTCTGTGATGGAAGGCATCTCCTCCAATTCTGATATCACCATTAAACTGATTGCTATAGCCTCAGTTTTCAATGAGCTAACCACATTGGCTAAAATATGTTCTGCAGCCTATACCATTGTGAACTTTAAGAAGAAGAATGTATATTATTGTATACTTTTTGTTGTGGATTTTCTAAAGTGCTTCTTCCTAAGGCCAGCGAATTATGGAAGGTAGCAGTCCCAAGCCAAGAAGGTCCCAGGAGGGTTGGGACTATTGCCTTGTCTCATTGGCTGACCTTTGATCAGCCAATGAGGGAAGACAGTAGTTCCTCATTTGGTCAGCTAATGAGGTAAGGCAGCAGTCCCAGGCCTTGGAGGTTCCAGGAGTGTTGGGATTACTGCCTTCCCTCATTGTGTGACCTTAGATCAGCCAACTAATGAGTGAAGGTAGTAGTCCCTCACTCCTCACAGAGTGTGACAGGATCAGTGAGACTGCTTACCCCACCCCACCCTGTGACACAGTGTCAGTGATTGA
Source organism: Lissotriton vulgaris (assembly GCF_964263255.1). Classification (NCBI taxonomy): domain Eukaryota; kingdom Metazoa; phylum Chordata; class Amphibia; order Caudata; family Salamandridae; genus Lissotriton; species Lissotriton vulgaris. Next base: position 135,014,261 of record NC_141690.1, read on the forward strand.
CACTTACCCCATGGCACTTCAGGTCATAGAACTGAAGCTCCCAGGTATGAGGCAATCAATGACGCTCCCCTTCGTCATGAGGGTGAAAACCTTGAGGTGCTTTGCTAGGCTTAAGATATCTTGCCCACAAGAGTTGTGACATGTTTAGCCCGGCAAAGCTCATCTCAGGGAGACATGAGCCTGAGCAATTACTGCATGTCTAGCTCCTGGGTGACTGACCTGAAAATAAAGAACGTCTGTCAGGATGACTTTTGCTCAGCCTGACAGACATTCTTTGTGGCCAAGAGGTGAGGGGACATGGCCCCTCAGCCGATTAAGAAAGACCATGGCAGACCCCAGTACTCTGCAACTCGGAATGAGGGTCTGAATGTCTTGTATACGATCAGAGTCAAGGAAGGTAGTTCCATATTGTCCACCTTAAGAATCTAAGGTCCTGGACAGAGTAGAAGTGATATCCTGGGATAAGGCCATGCATTGCCTTGCATGAGTTGTTTATAGCATCTCAGGCCAAAGATGATTCAGAAAGCTTTATTTGGGACTCATTGACATTTTTTACATTCCTGCACTACTTACTGCCTTTCTTCCTTACCTTCCTCCTTTCATCTTTATTTCCTCTGTCCTTCCTCCCTTCCTTGCTTCGGTATTTCCTTCCTTCCTTCTTTCCTTCCTACCTTCTTTACTTCCTTCCTTCCTTCTTTCACGTCATTTTCCTATGCCTTGTTTTATTTCATTATTAGATTTTTCCCTTCTTTCTTTGAATGAAACTGTGATATGAAACACATACAATAAATATATGACATTCATATATTCCATCTGTCCAATATACACTCACAAGTAAAATGCACGTCTAAGATGTCCATCTCAATGTAACTAGAATCAGAAACAGATTTTGAACATCCTGCTTCTATTTTCACTGAAGCTAAATCCATTTGAAAGCATGAATACAGCCATCAATCATCTGCTGAATGACAATCACAAGTGCTGTGAAGAATAACTGCGAGAGTGATTACACGAATGTACTCGCTACACTGTTCTGTTATGTAATGACTGTACCGACAACCAAATCCATCATTCATGCTAACTATAAGAGTTACTCAAAAACATGACTCTTCACTAACTTTAGTCCTTCCCTTTCTCTTCTATTACTCTTCTTTCTATGTCGCGTTGTATACTGCATTATATATATAGGATTTTCTAAAACGTACGTACAATTATATTATAATCAACTTAGCAAAGGGTAATGATTTTCATTTATTTTAAAATTAATTAAAAAAGTCCTCTCAATAGTAAATTGCAGTCATTAGCACCTGTGAGATATAGTAATCACAGCTACCAGGAGGAGACTCCCTCTTTTTATTAGTTCAGATGTAGAATGTATTCAATAGTCAGTGCTGGAAGCAACTGAGTGCACGGGTTCACTGATGTGGAACTCATTCTGAATCTGGGGGGTCAAGAGATGGATATACTGTTACCCATGTCTCTGCTTCCACTAAGCCTGTAACCCCGTTCTTTCCAACTCTCTTACTTGCTCCTGTCTATCGATCACTGCAATATTTTGCCCCCAGTGGCTTTTTAAAGCCAAGGCATGTAGTCTCCTGCAGCTGCTCACTTGTTTCCTACATCCCCACCCTCTGTAGATTCTTAGCATCCATGGGTACCTGGGCATCTGGGGTATCATGTCCAGACTAGAACCACTACAAGAGCAATATCATATCTCTTTCATCAAACAAAATATCATCGTAATGGCAAGATTTTCGTCAGCGACCTACAAAAACCCCATGAATTTTGAAGTGATTTGTCTAAGCTTCGTTTTCTCAGGAACAGTACAGTTCAGATAGGTCTATCTTTAAGGTGCACCAGCGTTGTTTGTTACTGCACAGAGGTACTGAGCGGCCAAATAGGAGAAAGGGGTTTATGGAATGGAGTTCTCAGAACCGAATATCTGAGAGAAGGTAAACCGAGTTTGGAAGTATTAAAGAGCCATTGCATACATTGCTTACGTAGGCAAGTGATTACTTAATCATGGTTAAACCATTATTAAATGTTGACAAGTAGATTATTAAATCAGTCATATTATTTCTTCTTAGTAGTTCAATCACTTCAAAAATGTAGCCAACATCTATTTTTCAGATTAGCATTGACACTGAAAATTAATTTTCCAGATGCCAGTTTCTTTGAATTGTCTAAACAATGAGATATTAATGTTTGTCAAACAGGTGCAACTCCTACATGGAAGTTGTCCCCCAGTGAACAGCGTAGAGGACCAAAGACTTGGTTTAAATCCTTTTGTAGAATGAATAAAAGTTGAACTACAACCAAATAAGTTGTCGATTGATTTTAATGACCAACCGTTAATTTCAATGTTCATAATGTTCAATAAACCATCATTATCCAAAAGTTCATAATGATTAAATGAAAGCCTCAAAGTTTTAAATCAGTATTAATCCCCGTTCGTGGTCAATCCCAATGCATTTCGGGCATGAATTCTGTCCTTCGTCAATTGGAGAATGTTTTTTAGAGACCATGTGCGGATCTCCTTACTAAGACCTAGCATATATGTTGTTTTCATTTGCAGAATGTCCCCTGACGAAGGGCAGAATTCATGCCCGAAATGCATTGGGATTGATCACGAACGGGGATTAATACTGATTTAAAACTTTGAGCCTTTCATTTGATCATTATGAACTTTTGGATAATGATGGTTTATTGAACATTATGAACATTGAAATTAACGGTTGGTCATTAAAATCAATCGACAACTTATTTGGTTGCAGTTCAACTTTTTTTCATTCTAAGAAAGGATTAAACCAAGTCTTTGGTCCTCTAGGCTGTGCACTGGGGGACAACTTCCATGTAGGCATTGCACCTGTTTGATCTTCGGATAACACTTATGTGAACGGAAAGTGAAGCCCCAGTAGCACAGGACACCTATTAGTTTGTTTACATTGGATACACTTGGTTGTTCGTGTCCTCTTCAATTTTTATATTAATGTTTGTGTCATTACTTGGTTCACATTGCTGAAGGAAAATGGCAGTGTGAAAAGGCATACATATCCATGTAACCAAATGAGAATTAAATATTTGGGTATTAGTACCACCTAAAATATTCTGGACTCAACCCCGTGGGTCACGCTTGGACTTGTCCCTCTTTGGAGGGTCACTCCAACATATTTACCTTCACTTCTATACTGTTTCTATTTGGCTTTTAGGATTCTGTGGATGGACTGTGCATGGGTGTGAAAGCGTTGAAGTGGAGGAGATGAAATGAAGTATGTGCAGAAAAAGAGAGAGTGTAAAGATACATCTGATGATGTGTGAGATATATAGAATAAATATTTTGTAAAAGATGTCAGTAAAAACAGGGTACGAGTGTCTAATAAAGTGAGAGACAGAAAAGAAAAAATGTGTAAAGTGGAGAACAGGGGTGATTGAGACACTTCAAAGACCACCACGCTTTCCACAGACCTTAGCAAATATGTAAATCACAGTCTTGTGATTTCAGCACTGAAACATTTTCAGTTTTAATTATTTATAACAAAAACGTTGCTGCTTATTTGTTTGATACGGCTAACAAGCTCTGGCAAATTCAATAGATATTGATGAAATAACAGAAAACTCAGAGAGAGGCATCCAAGGAGGAAGCACTGTGTGCAACTGAGAACCTTAGTTAACTTGTTTTAAACCACACCCTTAATTGGATAGGCCTGCCTCTTGGAAAAGACTCCTGGTTATTTTGCTGTGACCACTTCCTATTTAGAGAACCCCACATTTTCATCCCACTTAAAGCAATGCCTCCTATTCCACAGAAGGACTGCTTTTTTTGTAACCCTTGAACTGTGTGCCACACTCTAATACCCTAATCTGCATTACTCCTGGTCCTGTTGTCCTCGTCCCATTCATAACAAGTGGAGATAACCCTCTCCCAAACAGAAAAAATAGAACAGATTAATGCTGGGACCCTAACCTCACCCTCTCTCACTGGGGGTACATAAATCGTATTTATCCAGCTTTCCACCTGAACATATCTAGCCACCAACAGGAAGGCCGGCTGGCAGTCTGGCAGGGAGGGCCATAATAAATGGTCGAGGACAACAGGACCAGGAGTAATGAAGATTACCAGTAAGAATAATGGCATTACCCACAGGTCCCTCCTGTCGTTGTCCCATTCATAACAAATGGAGAATACAAAAGTCAGGAAATCCAGCCTTCCGAACTCCCCAAGAGCACTCAGGACTCAACGACAAGCAACAGCTCAAGCGAAGCAAAAATGGGAAAACCACAGGAAAATCCAACCAGGAGCACACAGCGTGCAATGCTCAAACCAAACAACATGGCTGCCCCCCGTAAGTCCCCAGAGAACAAGCAGGAGACATCCAAGGTGACCAAAAAGCCAACCAGCAGCACTGACAACCAGAAGGCAGCCAGCCACAGCTGGAACATCCCTGAACCAGGAACGCTGGAGGAGCCGCCCTCAAGGAAGCCCTCCACAACAGAAGGACAGAAAAGAGGCCCAAAATAAAAAACACCCAAGGCAACCATACACACTAGGAAGCCAGGGACACACCTACAGGGACACAACCCCAAGGAGGAAGACCCCCACTGACAAAAAACGGGCCAGCAGGGCACCCAGGCCCCACCGACTTCAACCCCAAAAACCATCAAGCTGAAGGGAGTCAGCTGTGCAGGCTACAAAGCAAAGAACAACCATGCCAAACCAGAGAGGAGACAAACCACTGAGACCCCAAGCCCACGAGGAAGGCCAAGAAGAACCAGAACCCTGGTGCCCCCACAGTACACAAAAATTCCGGAAGCACCAAACCAGAAGGGACCATGCCCAGCACACCAGACAGCCCCTCAAAACCAACAGAAGCACAGACCAAGCACAATCAATGACAGGAAGCAAGGAAAGGCCCAACATGCCCAGCCACAACCATGAAATGAAGGATGGTAGGACCAAATACAAGACCAACCCCAACACCACCGGAAGCCCCACAGCAGACCAAACCAGGAAAAGAAAGAGAAGGCCACCCAACAGAATCAAGGCCGACACCCAGAGGAGCGAACTAGGCCAGTGAAAAGCTGGAGGACACACCCATGCACAACACCCCTAGGGGCAGAAACAGAAAGAGGAAGCAGGGCGAAACTGGACCCAAGCAGACACAGGAAAACCACACATCAAGGCCCGGCCCCAAGTGGAAAGAGACAGGACCCAGCCAACATCACATTGCCCCAAGGCAGCCACCACACAGGACGTACCACAGAAAGAGACAGTATAACCAATGCCAGGGACCTCATGACACACCAAAACACAAAAAAACAAGGGCCAAGCAGCACACAGTAGAAGAAAAGGGAAGAAAAACTGCCACCCGACACTGCCCAGGGCTGGCAGACCCCAGACAGCACCACCACCAAACGCACGGCACCAACAGCCAGTCCCTGCAAGATACAAGCCAGAGCACCAGGGCAGCCCAAAAAAACGGCCCAACGGAACCAAGTGTACCAAGGGCACCCCGAGCACAGCCCCTGAACTGCTAGCCACTTAAGGGCAGCGGCAAAGCCAGGTCACAGAAGAGGCAAAGACCACCAAAGGGAAACAGCAGGGTAGCCAAGCAGAAGCGAAACTTAAAAAACAGCGACAACAGGGTAAGGACTCGCTGCGGCATACTCCAGGGCAGGCAGATGCCATACTACACAGATGCCTCCCCACCACCCCCAACAGCCAACCACAAGCAAAAGGATACAAATGAGCCGAAGAGACAGAGGCACACAAATCCGCAGCAGGGAGGCTGCATCCCCCAAAACAAACGGCCACGGCACTCAGACAGGAACGAAAGAGGGGAGACAAAACCGCAATGTGGCAACACCCCAGGGAAGGCAGATTCAGCCCCACACCGCCTGGCCCAACCACCCCGCCCATGCATGCCCAAAAAGCCCAGCGCAGGGCGACAGAAGAATTGTCACACAGGCCACCAGGCACATCCGGGGGCATCACCAACTCAGCCCCCAAGCCACCCATAACCCAAGGTTCGCCCCGACCAGAGTGAGGGCCCACACTATGAACAGGAAGCCAACTGCTGCCCAACCATGGCAGGTGAAAGGGAAGGAAAAAAACAAGACCCCACAGGGGGGAAGGCCACCCAAACAGCAGGGAGTATCGGAACACCAATTGCCCAACCGCTCTGTCAAATGGAGCCCACAGCACGTGGAATCCCAGGCAAGCAACCGCCGAGGCACCAACCAGGCCCAACCATGCACAACGCCGGAGAGCAGATGAGATCAGGGGCTCACATGGGGATATAGCGAGAGTGCCAGACTAGAAGAAAAGGCCAAGGAAAAACAGGAAAATTCCGCATGACACACACACCCGGGGCAGGCAGACCAACTACAATACCGCCTACCCCCACCAGCAAGCCCAGTTGCCCACCACAACCCCAGCACAGGTCAACAGGCATACCAGGCTCCCATACCAACAGTGTATATATGTCTGAAAATGCAATATGGCAATGTAAACGAGAACTGAGACTGGTGACATCAAGGACAGAAATAAGCCCTGGGGCAGACAGAACCCACATACCACTGTCTGCCCCCACCAGCCAGCCCAGGTGCCATGCAACACTCCTGTGTGGGGCAAAAAGCCAAATCCAGACACCGGAGGTGGGACACAAATTGTGGCATGCAGAGGAGCGACGTCCCAAATGGCCCAAGACCCGCAACGGCTCCACAGCGGCCGGGTTACACAATGTCCCACCAAGCACTCTAGGGGCACCACCAAGATTGCCTGAGTGGATAGCTGCATCCCCTTCAAAGCTCTTTGATTGGTTAATTTCTATCAAGCATGTTGCCAGCCTGGATATGAAGGCCTTCAAAAAGCACGATTCTTGGTCTCCCTTATTAGAGTGGTGTGAGCAATAAATGATCTATGAAGTACGATGATTACGCCTTCCTTGCCTCGCCTGGTCATTGGGCCCCCCCTGCCTCCCATTTTGCATTTCAGCGCATGAGGGAGAGCAGGGGAGAGACAATAAGGGAACATAGGATGGAAGATGGGGCTTCAAATAAACAGGGGCGCAAAAGGATGAAGCCGGTATCCTCCCTTTCCTAAACTCTGTCTCCCTGTTTCCAGCACAAAAGGGCACGATACCCTATTCACGGGTGCAAATGGAGTGGAGTTTTTGCAGAGGCAAATGAGAACAAAAATATATGTATTTTTTTAAAAGACCGCCCGAGTCGCCATTCATCATCGAGCACATCCTCTCGCCCGGTCCGGGCCACAGGAGGGCATATTCGTGCAAACCAGAACCGCTACGTGGAACTGGCACAGCAGCCGCAAAGGGCCTGGGCGGTAACCTCGGTTCCACCCAGCAAGCCCGGCAGGGCAGGAGGTGCATGAAGAAAGCCGTCATAGACAGCCCAGCTGTCAGACGGGGAATGCTGGAGTCTGCCACAGGAGCAGCATCCAGCACAAATCTGGTCCCATTCTGTCGGTAGACAGAAAGAAAGAACAGGCTGGGTAAGTGCTGCTTATGTACTCCCAGTGGGAGGGGGTGGAGTTAGGGTCCCAGCATTCCTCTGTTCTTTTTTCTGAATGGGAGATGGTTATCTCGACCTATTATGATTATGAATGGGACGAGGAACTGTGGTAATGCCGGTTGTGCAAAACAGCCCATTACATACGTACTGGAAGTGCAGATCAGTTGTAAACCACTTATAGAACAGGCAGGTCTGCTAAAGCCAGTTTTACGTATCAGCTGAAAAGTGCAAAAGACAAAAGTGATGGTAAAGGCCTGGCACTGCTTCAGGCTGTATTACATATCGTGTGCTGTGACGCTCAGGGGAAATATCTTCAAAGTAGGACATTAGGAGATGTGGCTTCCAATGCCAAACGAAAGGCAATTTCAAAAGAATCGACCAAAATGTAGGAAGCAGAGGAGGCGTTCTGATTTTAAACCAAAGATATCGAAAGGAGCATCTTGAGCAAATACAATTCGATACATTTTTCCAAAGTCTTTCAGTGAAAGTGTTCAAACAAAGTTGGGAGAATGCTTCGGTGCAGATTGTCTGTTGCCAAGGTCGAAAACAAACTCAAGAAATGTAGTAATAGAAATGTTTAATGCCATGTGGGCCTGCGAGGAAGCTGTACCCAGACGTGCCAGAGTACATTTTGCAGTTACATATTCCAATGAATCTATTTCTGTAGGCTGAGTGATGAGTTCTGCGTCTTTACAAATCGACGCAGCTCATCCCCAGCCGTGCCTTGTGCTTGATTAATGGCCCGTGTGATGCCTGGAGAGATACAACGTTATACAGGAGCGCCCGAGGACCTGCTCAGATATGTTTCACTAAAGCTTATCAGACGAGGAGAGCGGCCCTTAATCAACTCAGCACTCCGGCAAAGTGCTTCACAGCTGATCTCATGCTTAGCAATTTAATATGAAGTGCCAATGACACAGGGATTGTTGCTTGGTTAGTTTTACTGCGGATATACTGCATACTGACATATCTGCCCTTGACTTTTTTAATCTAATACCATTGTTTAGTTCATTTTGCATTAGGAATTCAGCTATGATGTCTGGCCCTACAGTCGGCGTGAGTGAGTTATCTGTTTTTTAAAGACGTTCCTTGTATGAGTGAACACTAGGCACAGTCTTACAATTTGAGAGGATGTCAATTAGTATTTGTTTTTATAAAAAGACTCCACAAAAATCCGTAAGATCAGTGTAGAAACTACTACGGTTGAGGTGAAGAAAGAGTGCATATTATAAATGAAAGGAAATACACATATATAAAGTAAAAGAGAAAATCTTTTTACCAATGCACAGAGATGTTGCTGTGGCTTATGTTTTTTTAAAAATGTTTCTTTATTGTACGTTTAATTTAGGAGTTTGATATATGCATAAGATGTCAAAAACTAGTTTTAATACACTTCAGTTGGTGAGAATGTTTAAGTCACAGGGGACCAGATGAACAACCATTTCAATTTGTGATTTTTTTAGCGACTCCCAGTTAGAGATTTGAATAATGAAATGTACAACAGTGTCTCAGACACTGTTCACGATTCCCAAATCGGTCACAAGGGGCTCACAGGGATGGTGGCCTGCTGGGGACAGCAGACCACCAAGTCTGTGATGCCTTTTTGAATAAAGCATTTTTTGGGGAGGATGTGGCCCAGTTTTCTTAAAGGAACACGGGTTGAATTTAAAAAAGAAAAATTGTTTCCTTTTCATTTTTTAAGAGCTCTTAAAAAAATGTGCCTCCTACATTCACAAGGGTCAAAGGGTCCCTTCATGAAGTCGGTAAATTATGAATGTTTTGCGACTGCATTCTGGTTGCAAAACATTCATACAGACCCCTTCGACTCTCTATTAGGAAGGGATGTCCTTGGCACGCCCCTTCCTAATAGCGCCTCGCAATCCCTATTCTGCGATTCGGTAATAGGGTTACTACATGCCAGAATCTGTTTTAGCGGTCGCAAATCGCCCGATTCTCTGTTTACCACTGCTTAAAACAGTCGTACCTCTGGCCCAGGGTCTCTAAGGGTTCCTGCAAGGATATAAGGTAAGGAGTCATTCTTTAGATTCAAAAGGCTTACACTTACCTTTCTTACAGTCCAATATGTCATATAGAATAATAATACTAATAATAATAATATTAAAAGGGAGCATAAAAGGCACTCTAGTTTATAGTGTATAGAATTTTTCTGAGTAATGGCTGTAAAAGTACCTTTGGCCTGAATGAATTTCAATTTGAGTGATTTTCAGTAAGGGGTACAATAACATATCAGCGTTATGGCTGTTATGGAGTAAGAAGAATCATATGTTTCCAAAAATGCCAGTGTTATATCTGGCATCCTGGCATGGTTTTCCCCATATTATTTTGCCATTTAGTCCTTCTGTTTTTGCTGATTATATTTTTTTAGGACTTTTACCCCTGCTAACCAGTGCTACAATACTTTAGTTCTTTCCCTAAAAGATGGTAACCTTGACTAACAACCAATTGGTCGATTTATTTTACTTATAAGCCACTAGGAAAGTGGCACTACCTGTGTACAGGGCCTGTAAATTAAATGCTACTAATAGGCATGCAGCATTGATTGTGCCACCCTCTCACATAGCCCTTTAAACAAGTCTCAGGCCTGCCATTGCATAACCTGTGTGTGCGGTTTTAAACTGTCATGTCAATCTGTCAAATTACAACTTTTGCCAAGCCCAAACAGTCCTTTTTAGGACATATTCGTCACACCTATGGTAGGCCCTGGACAGCCCAGAGGGTAGGGTACATGGTATTTAAAACGTTGGCATGTAGTTTTACATTTCCTGGTAGTGAAAAATGTTACATTTGGTTTTCAGCTCTGCAAGGCCTGCCTCTTCCATAGGATAACATTGAATTAACTGTATTAAGTGCACATTTCAAATAGGAAAATATATGATCTAGCCTTCATGTTTGGTGTCCCTGGAATCACAATTTAAAATCCTAACTGATGGTGAAGTCGGCTTTTAAATTGCATTTCTGAAAATGTCACTTTTAGCAAGTTTTCAAAAAAAGAGCACTACTCCCAGTTCAACCGACCTATCACTCCCTGTGCTGTGCCTTTCCTCAGTACATTGAAACCAGCGTGACTGCCTTTACTCAAACTGTTCATCACCCAATTCACCATCCACCCATTTCTGTAGCTTTACCTTACAACAGCACTTGATTCCAAAGCTACAGGGTCAGGGAGAAAGAGGGGATCGGATTAGGAGTGCGAGAGTGGTGATATAAATGAGAGGATGGTGAAAGGGGTGGTGAACAGTTTGAGTAAAGGCAGTCACGCTGGTTTCAATGTACTGAGGAAAGGCACTGCACACGGTGTAATAGGACGGATGAACTAGGTTAAATACTGAATATTATTTAAAATCATGACATCACAGGGTTATGAATACATAAGCGTTTAGGAGTCTCTAACACACTGAAGATATGTACAGTTTTGGGTATATCGGGGGACGGACACTTGGGTGAAATTATCTGCATTTTAGTATCGAATTTTTAATTTAAGACATGTTGGGTATAGCGAGATGGTTATGAGTTTAGTGGAATTTATGTTGCTTCCACCATTTAAAACATAGTTTATAATGAAATACGTGACTAAGTTATTTATTGCATTTTTTTCAGTAATCCCTGATGAAGAGCTAAAACGGCTCGAAATGCATTGGGTATTTATACAGTGTGTCGACTTCTATCTGTGATTAATTTGGACGTATCACTGTTTAAAGCCAGGATTGGCGAGCATTTGGTATTGGAAGAATTATTAAAGTTTACAAAATCAATCACACTGCCTCTGCTGTGATGAAGATTAAGAGTGCATGGATATAATAATGGACACAAAAATGATATGGCATAAAAGTGTTTACATTGGAATACCTGTTTTAAGGACATACATTGGTGGGATTGATTCCCAAGTTTGCAGTGCAGCAGTGGGAGCGCAAGAGGAGTGATCTTTTTTAATACTTGTGTATTGACTGTGGTGAGTGGCGATCCACGGACACTGTTTGCACGCAAAATAAAGTTAGTAGAATTTGGATAATATTGAAAGGGAAGGAGTGCACGCCCCAACATATGTTTTTCTACTTTTAGCAAGTTGCCATTTTCTCGCCTTAACCTATTGGTGCCCACAGCCTGCCTCTGGGTCACATTCCTGGGGATGAGTGACAGTTGGGCTGTTTGTATTCTTCCTAGAAAGTCATAAACAATGGAGAGGTCAGGTGTGATTTGGTAGGCCATCACTGGCATGATGGGACGGAGGAGCTGGACCCAGCCCCACCTACACCTGAATAGGCAGTGTCCTGTCTCATCAGCCTTACTCTTCCCACTGCAGCATCGGCAACTCACGGGGACCACCACTGAGGTGCTCCAGCAGTGCATGCAAACAATGCCGGTCGGCTCTTCACGCTACATCAACAGCCTCACACCATGCTCTCCCTGCAGTTCGACTTCATCATAAGTTAGGATTTTAAACTGTGATTCCATAGACGCCCAAAATGAAGGTGTCAACTGCTCCCATTTGGAAATAAAAACGTATAAAGTGTAATAAGGTAATTCCAATGGTGTCTTATGGGAAAGGTAAGCATTGCAGTAGTGAAAAATTAATTTAAGAGTTTTTTACTACCAATCCATGTAAAACTTAAAAGTATCGTTTCAACATTTTAAATACATCGCACCTTGCCTTCTGGGCTGTCAAGGGCCCACCCTTGGGTTGAGCTATATGGTTTACCGTGACTGGTCGAAATGGCAGTTCAAAACTGCACATATATGCTACAATGGCAGGCCTGAGACATGTTTAAAGAGTTACGTAAACAGGTGGCACAATCAGTGCTGTAGGCCCACTAGGTGCATTTAATTTACAGGCCCTAGGCAAATGTAGTGCCACCTTTTCAGGGACTTACACGTAAAATAAATATGCCAATTAAACATAGGCCAATGCTACCATGTTTAGAGGAGAGACCACAAGCACTTTAGCAGTGGTAAAGTCCTAAGTGCAACAAAATAAATTCAGCTATAAAAGGAGGAGGAAGGCAAAATGTCTGGGGATGGCCCTGCAGAAAGGGCCAAGTCCAACACACATGCTTTGAATACAGCAGGGAATGCACCAAATACAGACATCTATATACAGATAACCTATTCCTAGAAATGCACATACCCCCAAAAAGCACACACTGTTTATTCCGTACATTAAAGACGTTCAACATGAGCCTTGATGGCTTGTGATAGATTATTAGTTTATCCCTCTCTCAAAAGTTCATTTCTGAAGAATCTAGTTTGCAAGCAGTACAGAGTCAATTTTTATCATGAAAGGCTGCATTTTTCTATCCCTATAAAACCAATGGTAGGAGGGGGAGAGGATGTGGCATAACGGCTAGGGTGGTCGATCTCAAATCTGGGGCACAGAGTTCGAGTCTCGGCAATGACGATCAACATCCTGTGATTCTGGGCAAATCCATAATCTCCCAGTGACTAACAAAAATGAATGTGTCCATGTAAACACAACTGGAGGTAATGTAAAGCACTCTGATACCTGAAACTGCTAGTACGCCTGAGGCTTGAGCCGGGCGGTCGCTTTTTAACTTGGTCTTAAAATTCTTCTGTGAGCACTGTCCTTTGTGTCCTCTCCCCCCCCTGCACTAGCGCGCGGATTTTATCGCAGCGCTATTGTTTTCTTTCACCGATTGAGGGTGAAGGCATTCATTTTAATTAAAAACAGTAGAACTTACTGAACTTTGCTCTGTGCTGGCAGTCCTTTTTGCCTTACTCCCAGAGTGACAGGCCGATTGCAGGGCCGTCATCCCAGGGGCACGGGCTGAGTTTCAGCGGTGGCCATTTTGGATAGGGATTTCCTCTCTTGGCGCGCGAGTCGCCACTATAAAAATATACGGCTATGGCTCCGCACAGCGGACGCGTTCAGCGGGCGCGCCGGAGTCAAGCCAGAGTCCAGCCCGTCTGCGCCCGTCCGCGAACGACCGGGCGCGGGGCTAGATCCCCTGGTTCATTGGAGCCCTTCAGCATGATGGGAACGTCCAGGTACCCCTTACAATATACTAAACAGGAATTACTGTCCCTACGCCCTAGTTCGGTAGACAACTGCCACCATTCTCTGCAAGCAGACTCACTACCTTCGTCGTGTGATATCTGCAATCAGTCCTTGCAATTTTCGATAAAAGACAAGGGTAAAACAACCAAATTTAATATGCTTTTATTGACTTGAAGATCTATGAAAAAACACAAGTTAGAAATATATGATTTATTAATGGCAAGAGGTCCTGATGTGCTTTTTCTCACTGAGACGTGGATGGATGAGACATCGTCTCCTGAAGCCCTCGAAGCCACCCCTCCTGGCTATTGTCTACTTAGATTAGATAGACAAAAGCAGAGAGGGGGGGCTAGCCCTCATTCATAAATCTAGACTAGAGTGCACTCTAGTGAAAGCCGTGCTACCTAACAGCGAAAGTGGCCTCTTCACTATTAAACTGGGCCCCAGAAACGTTATAAATGGTCTGCTGATGTACCGCCCACCCGGAGGTGCTGGGCAGTTTGGAGACCAGCTTCTGGATTTAATTACCCAACCGGCACTCCGATATAAAAAATTCATCATTTTAGGTGATTTAAACCTCCACTTTGATGATATTGAGTGTGGGGAGGCACAGGCGGTGGCTGCAGCACTGAAATCTTTGGGGCTCAATTTGCAATCCGCTGCCCCTCACACCAATTGGGCCATCTCCTGGATCCCATCTTTGCCAACTGGGAGGGCATCATAGTCTCCTCTCCAGTCAGAACGATCTGGTCAGATCATTTTATTATTCCATTTTCTATAGAGCATTTGTCTTCAGAAAAGAGACTTAGTAAACCCCCTTCGCTGAAGCGGAGAGAATGGAAGAATTTTAAACAAGAGACATTTAAATGTGCCCTATCAGAAAACCCCCCAGCGACTCTCTTCAGAAGGCATGGAGCGGATATGAAAAATGGGTGTCCAATGCGCTGGACGTGGTGGCTCCCTGGACACTCAAACCCCCCGCAAGGCAATCTAAAACTGCCCCTTGGTTTTCGGAAAAACTTAAGCTAGCTAAAGCTATATGCAAAAAACTAGAACGTAGCTGGAGGAAAAACTATAACCCGGAGTCTAAAACACTTTACAAAAGGAAACTAAAAAAATATCAGAAATTAGTTAGAACTGAAAAAGGCATCCATCTCAAAAGTAGAATCGATCTAGCGGATAATCCCACCAGAGAACTCTTTACTATCTACAGAGAACTCACGGTCCCGTCCAGACTTGAAGCCCCAGATACCTACTCCAAGGAGCTGTGTGACTCTATAGCTGATTTTTTTGTAGGTAAGATCGACAAAATCCATACCACCTTTACAGATGACGATGGCCCCTCAAGTAAACATGTGGGAGTTAAAGATACCCATATGGAGAAATCTTGCCTCACTTGCTTCATAACACCTGAGAGACAGGAATTATTAAGTATTGTCAATAGTATACAATCTGGCTCGCCTTGTGACGTCTGTCCACCTGCACGCTGCAAAGGAGTCATGGAGAGCATGATCATCGATCAGATTAGTCACATTGTGTCGCTGTCTTTCCAAGAATGTCTCATGTTAGACACGTGGAAAACAGCTCAGGTCATTCCTCTAAAAAAAAAATCCAACATCCACATTTCATAATTTCAAAATCTTCGCCCTATTTCCCTTCTTCCCTTCTGTGCGAAGGTTGTGGAAAAGGTGGTAAATAGGCAGCTGATGAGATATTTGGAGGAGCAATCTCTCCTTCACCCCACTCAATCGGGTTTTAGAGCTGGCTACTCTACTAAGTCAGCCTTAATCTATTCTACTGAATGTCTTAGACAAATAGTAGATGAAGGAGAGACAGCAGCGTTGGTTTTATTAGATCTCAGTGCAGCTTTTGACACTGTGCTGCACACAACGCTGCTGTCTCGGCTCTCTGATATGGGAGTGGCGGGACAGGCTCTGGCCTGGATAAAATCTTTTCTGGCCAACAGGAGCTTTCAGATGCACTGTCCACCTTTCAAATCTTCCCTCAGAAAGGCAAGCCATGGGGTTCCTCAGGGCTCGAGTTTGAGCCCCACTTTGTTTTATATCATAATGGGACCACTGGCTCGCCGAGTGGAAGTATTTGGGGTGGGTATTGTTAGCTATGCTGACGACACCCAACTGATGTTCAAGCTTACGCCCGACCACACAGATGCCACTAATTTTTCCAACTGTTTGTCATCAGTGGCATCTTGGATGAACAGCAACTGTTTGCGCCTTAATGGCGCAAAAACGGAATTGCTGGTGGTAGGGAAATCAGCTTCTGCATGGTCAAACATATTGGTGGCCTACGGAACTGGACAGCCCACCCCGCCCTGTGGTTTCGGTACGCAATCTGGGCATAATGCTTGACTCAGATCTTTCTTATAAATCTCATGTCAGTAAAGTGACAGCCAGGTGCTTCAGCATACTGAAAGTTCTGCGTAAGGTTTTAGATCTCCTTCCTTTTGACGCCAGAAAAGACCATTGTCCATGCTTTGGTGACTTCCCATCTCGATTATGGGAATGCTTTGCTTCTAGGCTTGAGCAAAAAAAGCCTACACCAACTTCAGTGCATGCAGAACGCAGCTGCTCGCCTTGTGCTCAGACTCCTTCGCAGAGCATCTGGGAAGACCGCTCTGGCTAAACTCTATTGGCTCCCTGTCAAGGAGCGAATTAAATTTAAAGCCCTCTGTTTTGCGCATCGAATAGCCCAGGGCAAAGGCCCAGACTACTTGAAAAATCTTCTCACTATGCATCGCCCCATTAGGAACCTGAGATCGTCGGGTGCAATGCTGTTCAAACTCCCCAAAATCACCAGAGCTAGGATGGGTGGTTGCTCATTTAGATACTTGGCTTCCAAGTGCTGGAATGAACTTCTGCTCGACTTCCGAATGGAGCCTTCCGAGACTAGGTTTCGTGCAAAACTCAAGACGTTCCTTTTTCCTCCTGTGTAAACCTTTTTTTGCTGCTTTCCTCTTTTGGCCACTTCTTCTTCTGCCTCTGGTGAAATTAACAGTATTAAGCGCGGGGGACACTGTTCTTTGTGTATCCAGGCACTTTAAAAATGTTTTTTTTATTATTATTATTATAAACCTTCAGGTTAAGTTAATGCTGTATAAAACTCAGAAAAATAGTTGACACCACATGTTAACTTAAATCCATAAACACAGACGCTAACCAACATGCTCATATATACACCACCTACATTACAGAGATTGTAGCATGCAATCAAGACCAAATATCAGTAGAGAGCCTAAACTTGAAGGTCCGCAAACACATTGACATTGATGCACGTTCACATATTTAAGTGGGTTTCTGTCTGAGAACTTTTAAGTAATGTCTGTGAGATTCCAATTTATAAGGAACTTATGAATAGATGTACTATTCATATTTACAAATCAGGTATGTTCCATTTTCCATCTGACTGGTTTGCAAATGGGATTGCAATGTATGATGTGAACTGTGTACTAATAGGTCACATCACAAATTGTCCATTCCCATTGGGGTGATCAAACAATTGTTTTAATTTGCAAACTTGTGAGTGGCTGCATGTGCATTGATGAAAGCTGTGTCGATTAAAGGAACAAGTGCTGCTTTAAAAAGAAAAGTTTCACCTTTACGTCCTCTGGACACTGCTTGCCTGCCTGGAGGCCACCAACACAATTTTCAAAGGGAGTGGTGGCTCCTCCGTTAAGGCGGAGGAGCGGCGCCCCACAGGAAAAATGAAATGATAATAACAATGCTATTATCATTTTAGTTTTCACTATTGGCTGTCGCTGCAAAGGTGTGGGTGAGGCGGGGGTGTGCTGGCCACAGAGCTAGAGGGAGGAGTGGTGGACACTCGGTAAAGTGTGCATGGCGGTTTGAACGGCCGCCTTCTGTCGGCACACAGTCATGTGCACTATGCATGGTGTCTGGAAGCCTGGGTGCTTCCTGTTCCTGCGTTGTGGTCTAGGAGAACGGAGGAGAGCTGGCCGCTGGGAAGTTGGGTCCATTTTTCTTTCTTTTTTTTTTGCCTCACCACAACTTTCTTGTAGCAGCCGCTACTGTTCAGAGGGTTAACAAATAGGAAGCTGTCCTGCCGGGGCAGCTACTCTTTCGCAACTCAGTTTCCCACCCCAGCTCAGAGGTCTCTAATTGATCAACTGTTTGTCACTGCAAAGGATTTACAAACCTTTTATAAATCTTTCTAAATCGTAAAAAGAAAGGCGACTCTTCTTTCATTGTCCCTCTTAGGTGCAATTCTCAAAGGCTCACTTTTATGATTCAGAATGATTTTTCCCACTGCTAGAAGAACGTTTATGTATTGTGGAATGTCCATTTCCGGTCACGAACACTGTGACTTTGTGAGTCAAGTGCGAACACAAAAGGCATTTGCACATCTGGCCTTTTTGCATTGCTTTTAACTGCAATTTTAGCAAATTGAAAACCAAATCAGTAAATACGTTGTTATGTTAAAAGAATTCCAAAAAATGCTGCTTTCTATTTAAGTACAAGGACAGCCAGGCACAGAAATGTTATGTCACTGTAAATTATTATTTAGGTTATGTATGTACAATTTGCTCTGTAAATATTCAAACCTACAGTTCCACTTGATGCACACTCCTCTTAGCCTCTCGTTCTGATTGCCTGTCAGATAATTGTGGTATTTAGCAGTTCTGTTAATGCACATGAGATGCTGCCATCTGTTCAGATGAATTGGCCCATCACCTCTTGTTTGCTGCATGAATGCTTGTATTGCCGCTTGCTCTGCTCGGTGCTGTCCATGACCCTTAGGGTTAGGAATGACGATAGACATTACAGAGTGCGCCTGTCATTGAAATTCAACAAAAGGTATTTCAAGAGAGAAGAGCTCCTCTTGCCCTATCTGTAGGTGGAGCACCTATTGTCGGCGTAGTCATATTCAGATGCAGTTTGTATTGAACAGTATTCTCTCTATTGCGATTAGCATTTTGCATTGTGTGCCTGGATGCTAGTAACAAAGCTGCGTATTCACAATAGCAAGGAAGACCTATTGAAACATAATAAGTTGGACGCTTCTGCCAGCTATAGAACTGACCATGAAATGCATCACTGATTTTTTAAAAGTGAGTGCCTGTTAAAATGCACAGTTACATAACCAAAATGATGTGGCCCTGTTGTATTCTCATTTAGTATTACTTGCACCTTTCGCCTTTAAGTTATTGGTTCTATTTAGATTCTTGAGCTGCTGATGTTCTGTACATTGCTTCTTGTGGGCAGTTGCCTGCTAGTCTTGGTGGGAGCACCAACTATTCTCTGTTACTCACAATAAATACCTTTATTCATATATATATCTTTGGTACCAGTCTACTTGGTTTACTACAGAGGGCGACGATGGCTAGCAGAGTAATGAAGAGGACAGAGTGAGGTTTTAGCTCTGTTGGTGGAAAAGAATCTCGTGTGCAGAAGAAATTAGAAGAAAGCAAAAGAAATTTTTAAAGAAATCTTGGCAGAAAACAAAGAAGATATTGGAGAAAATCGCTAATATTCAAGGAAAAGAAAGAAAAAAAACCAAAAGAGAAAACGGGGTGAAGAGTATGGACAGTGAAGCCTAACTCGAAGAAAAAGAAGGAAATTCTCGTGAAACAACGAAGCGTAAGTTACAAGACTTTGTTGTGTGAACTGGTGTAAAAAGAATGGCCAAAAAAGAGAGTACAACTCTAGAAGAACAAGTGTGCATCTTTTAAAGTTTGTCTACCGTATGGCAGTAAAAGCGAGCTGAGTGCGACTTTTAAAAATACCTTGGGAGCCCGTGGAGTCAGCGCGTGTTGCCGGTTAGCTCGTGAAGTCTGTGCATGCCACCGTTTGTCAATCCATTGTGCAAGCGTCTGAGGGAAGACTATGATGCTTAAGGAATGACATGGAGCAGCGTGCGCCATGCGGAGAAACGAAGAGCACTACGGCAATAGGAAAACGTGACTTGCGTAGTGACGCGGCAACCCTTCACGAAGGTGACGGAGGAGGACGGATAACTTCTGAAACAACCCGTTTTCTTAGGCGAATCGGTAAAGAAAAGAAGAAAGCGGTCACTTTCTTCAGAGAGACATACAGGTGACTTAAAAAAAGTGTAGTAAAAGAAAGGAGGAAACGAAGTCAAGAAACAAGTCAGCAGTACTGTGTCGAGAAACAAGATCTTATTACTGTTCTAAGCCAAAGGGACAAAGGAATTGAAACGTGAATATAAGTGTGGAAGAGAAAAACGTTTAGGAAAAAAGAAGGGATTGATAAAAATAATATTTTTTTTTTACAGAGGTGGGTGAAAAGATTTATACTTACCAATGGAAGGGCATAATGTGGTGATGCCACCATTGTTTCTGCAACAGAGTGGGGATCCTCCAATAGAATGGGGGGAATGGATTGAAATTTTCGAAAATTACATAGAGGCATTGGATGGGAAAGATTTTAGCGCAGCCAGGAAGAAAGCGTTGTTGTTGAGCACTCTGGGTAAGGAGGCTCAGCATGCTTTCAAGTTCTTACCTGCTGGCACAAATGCAGATGGGAGAGTTTTAACTAATGTTTACCTTGAGGCAAAAGCCAGACTTAAGAAACAATATTCAAAGGAAGTGAATATTGTCATGGCCAGGCACAAATTCTATACGCAACCGCAGAGGGTGGATGAAAACATAGACCAGTTTGTAACAAGGTTAGGGGAGTTGTCGATAAAGTGCAATTTTGGGACAATAAGGGAAGAGATGATAAGGGACCAACTCATTGTCCAGTGTAGGAACAAGAAGATGCAAGAAAAATTGTGGGCGGCAAAAAAATCCATCCTTGCAAAATGCAATAGAAATAGCTAAGGTTTTAGAGGAATCTAGTGCTTGCATGAAGGAAATGGAGAAAAAAGAAAGTGTCAAAGAAAATGTGAGTGCCGAGGGTGTGTCTCAGGATGGAAAAGAGGAGGATGTAGCGGTTGTTTCTAGGAGAAGTAGTGAAAGAAACGAAAGAGGAATGAAAAAGTATAATGGGAACGCATAAAATGGTGCGGAGCAATACAGGGGACAGGAGAAGGTTTGTAAAAAGTAGAGAAACACAACCAGGTATGCACAGCAGATGAAGTTTATTTGAAGGGAAAAAAGGATCCCAGCAGTTCACAGCGCGTAGTCCACTTCATAAGTGACCAGGAACCTTCCCCACCAGAATCATGACGTGTAAACATTCCAATAAGTATTAAAGGAACATAACATGAGAATGTAACACATCTTCCTTCCGAAAACAAAAACAAAAAAAAAACAAAAATAAAATAAAATAAATAGGAATACAACATACAAGCATTGTACTTGCAAAGATAAAAACCATACAAGGAACATAACATGAGAATGTACTTGCAAGGATAAAAACCTTAAGAGTATAACATATAATCATTGAACTTGCTGGGCTTTACAATAATTCTTCCAGATAACCTTCTCGAACTTGGAACATCCGCCTTAATTAAATTGGAAGACGTTTGTTGAACATTACACGGAGGAACAGCAGGAATGGCGATAGGACAGGGTGGCATAGGTGTATTGGGTTTTGGTACAGGAACAGAAGAACTGCAGTTCTTGTTCAACCACAAATTCCGTTCTAGTTCATTGCACAAAACAACGTTGCAAATATTCCATTTCCAACCATCATCCAAAAGCACACAATTACCCATCACTTCCAACACCTTCTTCGGATGGGACCACCTGGAAGAACCATCCTTTGACAAACCAAAACGAGAGGTCCTGACTATATCACCAACCAGGAAAGAATTTCCTGATTTCTTGAGTTTACTGTTGTGTCTCATCACATATTTTTGTTGATAAACACTCATTCTATCACACAACTTCTCTTTTTGAACCTGACCAGAAACAGATTTAATCATCCATGCAGGAGTTACCTTATTGTTGGCAGAACGTCCCTTGAGAAGATGAAAAGGTGACACCAAGGTTGCAGAATGTGGGGTATTACGATAACTCCAAATCATGTCTTTAACAGCAACCTTACAGTCAACACCATCAATCATGGCCAACTGTATGCATTCTTTCAATACTCGGTTGAACCTTTCAACCATACCATTTTCTCTAGGACAGTAAACAGCAGTAGTCACGTGTTTCACACCACATAAGCGTAAATAGTTTTGAAACTCACTAGCAATAAATTGTGGACCATTGTCAGTAGTGATGGTTTCAGGAAAACCCTCTCTATGGAACAACTCATCACAGAAATTTACTATGTTAGACGCCTTAATCTCCCTTACGAATGCCACTTCAGGCCATTTGCTGTAATAATCCATTAAAACAATGGCAAATTTACCAGCAATATTGCCAATGCTGAACGGACCACAAATGTCCATAGCTAATCTTTGCCACGGTCTATCAGGAAACACGACGGGACTGATGTTGGATTCTTGGGAAGCATGAGACTTGTCGCTGCAGGTGCATGCCGTACAATTTCTAACACGCCTTTCTACATCCTTATCCATACCTGGCCACCAGAAATCACACCTACATCTTCTTTTCATTCCGGACATGCCCGAATGTCCCACATGGACCAGGTCCAATAATCTGTCACGTAAACTGAAAGGTACAACAAGTTTGTCTGCTCTCCTAACAACACCTGCATCCATGTCATAAGATAGTTCAGGCCACACAGTTTTGTATTCAGACAATTCACAATTACTCCATGAGAAAGTATTGCATGGTGAAGATAATCGGTCCACAACTTCCTTTAAAACAAGATCATCTTGAACAGCCTTTTTCCACTCTGTTTCATCAATGGCACCATTACAAATTTCTCCTACAGAAGCTATAGACCAATCTTCATCTTGATCCAAAACAGAATCTTCACCACAAATAGGAAGACGGGATAAACAGTCTGCATTGACATTTTTGATGCCAGGTACATATTTCATTGAGAAATCGTACTCTTGTAACTTATAAATCCATTTCGCAATTCTGGGAGTTGCCCTGCCAGCACCTTTAGTTGAGAATATGTCCACAAGGGGTTTGTGGTCGGTCCTCAATTCAAAATTAGTGCCCCAAACATAATTTCTAAAGTAATTTACACCCCAAAAACAAGCCAAAGCTTCCTTTTCAATAACTGAATATGAGGGTTCAGCACCCTTCAAGGTACGGGAAGCGAAGGCAACAACCCACTCCAATTTGTCTTTGCCTTGCATTAACACAGCCCCTAATCCATATGCACTTGCATCAACAACAATAATTGACTTTTTGTTGGGATCAAAAGGCTTAAGTGCGACGGCATCTATTATGTTCTTTTTTACATCCTCAAAGACAGACTGACATTCTGCACTCCACACAAACTTGGCACCTTTCTTCATTAACAGTCTCAAACAAAAAACTTTGGAAGCAAAATTTGGCACAAACTTAGAATAATACTCCGCTAGTCCTAAAAAGGAACGGAGTTGGTCTTTATCGGATGGAGATGGAGCATTCTTTACAGCATCCAATAAATTCTTTTTAGGTCTAACCCCCTCCACAGACAACGTGTGCCCCAAGTATTCAATTTCATTAGTCGCAAATTTGCACTTTTCAGCAGCCACAGTCAAACCGGCACATTGAAGTTTGTGCAACACCATATTTAGAATTTCATCATGAACAGTTTTACTGTCCCCCCACACCAGTACATCATCTTGAAAAACAAGCATGTTGGGTATACCTTCAAGAACTTTACTCATGACTCTTTGGAAAACAGCTGATGCCGAAGATAACCCAAAAGGCATCCTTAAAAATTGAAAAGCACCCTCAGGAGTGACAAAGGAAGTTAAATGGCGAGATTCTGGGTGTAGTTTTATCTGGTGGTACGCGTTCGATAAGTCAATTGACGAAAAATATTTAGCATCCCTAACAGATGCTACCATCTCATTAATCTTGGGTAAAGGGTAGCGATCTACCCAAATGTTCTTGTTTAGATCTCTCAAATCGACACACATGCGCAATTTGCCATTGGGTTTTCGCGCCAAAACTACTGGACTAAGCCAATCAGAAGCTTCGATGGGCTCTATGATGTTTTGTTGACATAAACGATCAAGTTCAACTTTAAGTTGTGATCTCAACACAAAAGGAACATTGCGCACCTTATGAACAACTGGTATAGAGTCAGATTTAAGAATAATGCGATGCTCAAATTTTTTAAGACACCCTAACTTTGAACTAAACAATTCTGGGAATTTTTTATGCCATTCTAAACTTACATGTTCTTGAGTTACCATAACTTCATCAGAATGTTTCTTGTGCCAATTAGGAGATAATAAAACTTGATCAGGATGGTTAGGATCAAGGGTTAAACCCAAATTCCACAATTCTTTCCACCCCAATAAAGCTCTGCCTTTTTCTACTACATATACAATTCCAGAAGTGTCCCTGTCTTTGAAAATGATTTCAGATGTAAAACATCCAATTACAGGTAATTTGATACACAAATAACCTACAGGAGTTCTTGGAGAACATGAAAGATTCGGCTTACCACAAGTTTCCCACATGTTTTTGTCAATGATAGTGTATAAGGAACAAGAATCTGCCCACAGAGATAATTTATGACCATTAATTGTAACTTCACATTTGGGAGGTTGAATTTCATCTGAAATATGATTAACCTCATTCCAAATTGCCATGACCTCAATGTCAGAATCACTATCGGAACAAATGGGTTGAGTAACAAAGCTGACAGAGTTTTTCCAAGCGTTAGGATTATCCGATCTACACATTTTGGCAAAATGACCAGTCTTATTACACTTAAAACATGTTACATTTGATGCTGGACACCAGGAATTTTCAGAAGTATGTCTTGCATTTCCGCACCTGAAACAAAACTGTTTGTTAAAATTTTGTGTCTTATTAGAAGAAGGTTTGTTATACAACGTGGTGTTTTTATTGCCACTAGAAAATGTTCGAGGTTTAGTTCTAACATCACGTTTAGTGTTGTATCTATTATCAAACGATTTTGATTTGTTATTAACTACGCTACATACACCACTGGATTCTTTGGTATCAGAAAACTTAGAATCCTTGCTATGTGCACCCAATTCTTTAACATAGTGGGAATTATTTTCAACTCTTCTGGCAATTGAAATAGTTTTATGAAGAGACGGATCTTTTAAATCCAATAATTTCTCTTGTATTTTTATGTTACTGGTTCTATTAATGAATTGATCTCTTATGATCTCTTCATGTAAGTCTTTAAACTTGCAAGTAACTGCTAATCTTCTTAAAATATTGACATACTGTTTTACAGATTCACCAGGTAATTGTGCTCTTGAGAAAAATTTATGTCTTTCCACGACAATGCTAGTTTTTTTACCAAAATTTTCCTCTAAGGCATTCAAAGAATCAAGATATTCATCGGAGGTAAATGTCTCAATCTTTGAAGAATCAAATACTATTTCTTCGTCACTTTGATCATCTTCACCAACTACAGATGCTTTAGGAAGACTAATGGATTTTATGGGTAATGTTTTTAACACTTTTCTGCCTTCCACACCAAGACTATGTTTGAGAAGCGCTAATTTGCGTGAAGCTACAAATACTTCTCCACCAATAGCCTCCAAATATGTCTCAAAAGACTCGCGCCAATCCTCCCAATTCATAGGAGGAACACCAGGATCCTGTAAGAATTTTGGTGGAGCCAAAATCGTATTACTTTCCATATTTAACAAATTAATGAAATATATAATAATGAAACAATGGTTGAAGAGAAAAAAAAATAATAAATTAACAAAATAAAAGTAGTCACCGTTGTCTAGAACGTAGATGGTTTCTCTTTTTCATGTTTCATCTTTTTTTTTTAAAACAGCGCTGCAATAGGAATGAATCCAGTTCAAAACAGGTTGAAAACGAAAGAAATTGTCAAGGTAGGTTGGTTGCGGCGTGGTTGCTAAGGAAGCGTGTCCCAGAATGCACAGCGTGACCCACAATGCATTGGGAGACAGGACGTCGTAGGTTTAAGATGTCGGTCTCAGCGCGAGGAACACAACTTGAACAATGCGTTCGCTGAAATGCCGGTCTTAGCGCGCTCAACAGCGCGAGGAATCCAGCGTCGACAGCAGGACACTCACGAGGATCAACGGTATATTTCTTTTTAACATTCAAGAAATGCGGGTTGTAAAAGTGCCACACTCGAAACGTTAAGATAAACGCTTCGCTACTTTTCTTCTCTTTTGCCGCCAATCAAAACGCTCAACACTCAACGCTTGCCCAACGCAGAAGCCAAAGCGTGTCAAAGTCGTCTGGCAATGTTTAAAAGGGCTTTGCGGTGCGGTGTAACCACAATATAAAGAAACAGGTTACTCACGCAATAAATCCAGAAGAAGCGTAGTCAGAATCAGTTCTTTAGTGCACAGCAGTAGAAGGTTTACCGTTTATCGTTTCTTCTCTTTTTTTTTTTTAAATCAAACGAGATCTAGTAGCAAGATCGTAGGGTCCAAGATAATGTGTTGGGTTGTTTCCTCTTCGTCGCCACTTTTAAAAAGTAGAGAAACACAACCAGGTATGCACAGCAGATGAAGTTTATTTGAAGGGAAAAAAGGATCCCAGCAGTTCACAGCGCGTAGTCCACTTCATAAGTGACCAGGAACCTTCCCCACCAGAATCATGACGTGTAAACATTCCAATAAGTATTAAAGGAACATAACATGAGAATGTAACAGTTTGTACAAGGTGTGGGAGCACATATCATACAGCTGATTATAGAAGATGCTTTGCATTGGACAAATAATGCAAGAAGTGTGGGAAAAGAGGTCATTTTTATAAGATGTGAAAAATGAATAGTAAAACAAAGGTTGCTGTTGTACAAAATGAAGGGGTGTGTGTGGTGAACGGATGCAAAGTACAGAGTGCTAACAAAATATTGTGTGTAAGTGATGAGGAGATGGAAGGTGAAAAGGGTAGAAAGGAGAGACCCAAGGCTATGTTTGTCATAAAGGGTAAGGAAACTGAATTGATGGTCGATTCGGGTTCATTCTGGACGATTATTCCAGCTTGCCTATGTAGGAAAAACTGGCCAGATGTGTTTTTTAAGCCCAAGGATATCAACCCAGGGGGGTACCAGGGTGAGAGGATAGACATTATTGGGTACATGTTGACAGACATTGTATTTCAGGGAAGAAGTTTGGAAGGAAAAGTGTATGTTGCACATTCTGGACCGCCAAAACTTGGGTGGGGTCATCAGTACGATCTTAATATTATTATAAACCCCAGGGCAAAACATCAAGTGATGGTTGTGGATGAGGTGACAACAGATCCGATTGTGGATGGGATGTCAAGTTTGTTCAAGGAGGAGATTGGGGCAATGAAGGGGTACGTACATAAAATTATGCTTAAGGAGAATGCAATTCCCATGCAGCATAAGGTGAGGAATGTGCCCATTATTGCAAGGGATGAAGTGAGGAAGATGTTGACTGAGATGTTGGAGAAGGGTATTATTGAACAAATAGAGACATCTAGTTGGATTTCGCCCGTTGTCATTTCGACCAAGTCTGATGGGAAGTACAGATTCTGTGTGGATTTGCGCACCCTGCACCAGAATATTGTTGTGGATAATTATCCCTTACCAAATATAAATGAACTGATCTTGTTGTTGAAAGGAGGGAAGTATTTTACAAAACTAGACCTACGAAGCGCGTACCATCAGATAAGACTGCATGATGAATCAAAATCTTTGACAGCGTTTATCACTCCGGAGGGTATTTAGCAATTCACGCGCATGCCTTTCGGGTTGGCGTCTGCTGCTGGAGTGTTTTAGAGCATGATGGGATCAGTATTGGGTGGCATAAAGAACGTAGTGTACTTCCAGGATGGTGTTTTGTTGTTTGGCGAAAGTATGGAACAGCATAATGTGATTTTGAGTGAAGTTTTGAACAAAATGGAGAAAGCAGGTCTGACATTAAAGAAAGAGAAGTGCAGATTCGCTGTAGAGGAGGTAGAGTATTTGGGATATACCTTGTCAGCTGATGGAGTGAGACCAAAAAGAGACCTATTGGAATCAATAAGGAAGGCTCCTGCACCTGAGGATAAGGATAAGTTGAGGAGTTTCTTGGGTTTAATAGAGTATTAGGCGACATTTGTGTAAAATGTTGCAGATAAGACGGAGAAGATCAGGGCATTGTTGAGAAAAGGTTGCAAATTTGTGTGGGACAAGAAATTGGAGGGAATGTTTGACAACATAAAGAAGGAGATTTGTGAGGCTAAAATTCTCACACCTTTTGATACCAAGTTGCAATCTGTGTTAACTGTTGACGCAAGTGGAGTTGGTGTAGGTGCAGTTTTGGCAAAGGAGCATCCTGCTGGTCTCAAGACGGTTGCATTTGCATCAAGATCGATTACCAGTTCGGAGACAAATTACTCGATAATAGAGAGGGAGGCACTAGCGGCCGCATGGGGTTGTGAGTACTTTAGGATGTACTTGTGGGGATTTAAATTCAGATTACTCACAGACCATAAACCTTTGCTGAGAATCTTGTCACCTGGTGGTGCTGGTAAGGGGTCCGCAAGGTTGGCGAGATTGGCGGCACGCATGCAGGATTTCCTGTATCAGGTGGTTTACATACCTGGGTGGAAGAATTGCCAGGCTGATGGCTTATCAAGGCTTCCTTTACCGTGGCAGGATGTAGACAGGTCAGGTGTAGAATTAGCACAATGTGAAGGTGCAGTTGCCGCTATTGATGATGTGGTTAGTTTGTGTTATGGTGCGATAGGAAAGACACAATGGAATGAAAGTATGGAAAAGGATGAGGTTTTGCGTAGTGTGAAGGAGTTAATTGTAAAAGGAGCGAGGTGGGAAAGCACTCTTGCAATTGGTGTAAGACCGTATTTGAAAGTTTTAGATCAGTTGTCAATTTTTGATAAAGAAGAAAACTTGGTGATGAAGGATGATAAGTATATTCCACCTTGTGATTTAAGATTTCCCTTATTCAAGTTGGCGCATGAGGGACACCTTGGGCAGTCCCTTACTAAGAAAAGGGTGAGAGAGCATTTTTGGTGGCCGGGAATGGATCAGCAGATATCTGAGTGGGTTGAAAGGTGTGTAGATTGTTTAGAGAGTGAGAAGCGATTGAAGGTGGGTGGTCAGGGTAATCATGGTGAAATAGAGGATCCAGGGTTACCTTGGCACACTGTCTGCATGGATTTCATTGGACCCTTTTGTGGACTGGGGGTGGATATGAAATTTGCACTTGTCATGATCGATGTTTGCTTGAAATGGTTGGTTGTGAAGTTTTGCTGTGAAATCACAACCAAGTTTCCTATTAACATGATGTCTGAAATTTTCAGAAAAGAAGGGTATCCGTTGAAAATAATCACCGATAATGGAACACAATTAACTCCAGGTGAAATGGTGTCTTTCTTAAAGGCATGTGGGATCATACATTCAAGAACATCACTCTATAACCCACAAGGGAATGGTGTTGTGGAGAGGGCGAACAGGATGGTGAAAGGTGTGATGCAGATGGCTGTTTCTTCTGTTGGTGATGTTAGAAGTAGGATGAACGATTTAGTGTGGGCATATCGTACCACAGAGAACAGCGTTTCTGGAGAAATTCCTTTCAAAATGATGAGAGGAAGGGCTGCTGGAACCAAGCTCCTACCTGCATGGATGAAGGAAGGTGTGTATATGGAAGTAATGGAAAATTATGGAAAGGGAAATGAGTATGGTGATGGGGCTATTGCTAATAAGATCAAGGTAAATGACCTAGTGAAGGTGAAACCTGGTCGTATTAGCAGTGGTTTGACAAAATTCAGGGGCCCATTCAAGGTTAAATCTGTACATAATTGTTTTGTTACATTGTACAATGGGGAACACTGGAATATGAGAAGGGTTGCGTTGTACAAAAAAAGTACAAGAGATGAGGATGATGAAATTTGCGTTCATGATGGTACTCATGTTGGTTATAAGGATGATGTGGTTGGCTCTCGTGTCCCTTTTCAGAGATGCAGACGACTACCTAGTTACTTAAAAGATTATGTATGTGAAGATGCTTAATTTATGGTGCATTTTCCTTTCCTTCTGTTTGCTTGTTTTATTTACTTTTCATATCATTTTGTTAGTTTCTTTTAATGTATGAAGGGAAGAGGATATGTTGTATTCTCATTTAGTATTACTTGCACCTTTCCCCTTTAAGTTATCGGTTCTATTTAGATTCTTGAGCTGCTGATGTTCTGTACATTGCTTCTTGTGGGCAGTTGCCTGCTAGTCTTGGTGGGAGCACCAACTATTCTCTGTTACTCGCAATAAATACCTTTATTCATATATACATCTTTGGTACCAGTCTACTTCGTTTACTACAGGCCCCCTGCAGAATGTGATGAGGGCCCTGCCTAGACCTCGATATTACGCAATACCCATAGGCTTTAGTTTATTGAAGACAGGCCCCCCTGTGTCACAGGGGCTGCATAAGACATGGGACTTGATTATACTGCCAGACTTGCAGTGGAGCTTTGATGGCGGTCCTGCGGCCTCCGTATTAATAGGCAGCCATTCAGACCGCCGCTGCTGCTACGGCGGCACCAGGGAACTGCAGCCGACTGGGATATACAATATGCAAGGTGGGACCACTGCAGTCCGCTGAGCATAGTTCTAGTTTCCCTACCACCAGCTTTTTCTTGTCGGTGAGTCCACCATGGGGATGCATGCTGTGCCCCCCTGTTTGCAAAAGACACACAGATGGTAGACGGAATGCAGAGCAAATCAAACATTCACTCAAACATTCAATCCCAGTCAAGAGATCTGGGTTAAATCCATTGTTCTTTTGCTCACCATGCCACCACAGTTCAGATCCAGCCATTTTCAAATCAGTCTTGACCTTTACCTCATAGGAACAGTCCAGCCCAAATTCCCAAGCTGGTCCTCCCTAGACCGGAAACAAGCATGCTGGGGCTGGTTTCAGGGCATCACCGCTCACTGGAATGGCATGGGGAGCAAAGACACAATGGATTTAGTCCCAGATTTTGGTAGTGTGGTGAATGTATGACATTGTTCTTCACACCCTCCATCAATTCTTCTTTTTGCATTTGTCACACCGAGTATGCCCAGACGTGGGTCCTGGGCCCTCCATGCCACTGGAGTCAAGCTATCCTGGCTACTGAGGGGTGAAACCCCAAAACCGGTCCTAGGATTCTTATTTCCAGTCCAGGGAGGACCTGGCCTGGCAATTCTGGCTGGACTGGTCCCAATGGGCTCAGGGTTAAGACTGATTTGCATATGGCTGAGTAAGAACTGGAATGGGAAGCAAAAAAATTATGGATTTATGCTCAGATCTCAATACTGGGGTGAATGTGTGACATTGTTCTGTATTCTGTTCATCAATTTTTCTTTTTGCATTTGTCACACCCTGTTTGCATGCACCTTAAGTTCAAGCACCGTGATGAAACTACTTTGGTGTTCCTCATTGCGATGTC
Organism: Lissotriton vulgaris; assembly: GCF_964263255.1. Classification (NCBI taxonomy): domain Eukaryota; kingdom Metazoa; phylum Chordata; class Amphibia; order Caudata; family Salamandridae; genus Lissotriton; species Lissotriton vulgaris. The sequence goes on from NC_141690.1 coordinate 135,045,214, forward strand.
CATTTTCAGGGCTCTGCCAAGGGTGCGGCAAAAGAAATGCCCTCCAGACAGGAGTTAAACTCGTAATCTGGTGAGTGGGCCATGCACGGTTTTGGTGGTGCTGCGCCAGCGCAATTCCGGCGTAGTACCGCCAAAGCAGTAATCAGGCCCTATGTTACAGCCCTGAAAGTGCTGGTAGACATGGTCAGGTGTAGATGTATATAAAGTAGGACTGGCACAGAGATCTATTTGTTCTTCTTTTGAGAATGGAATTAACATAAAAACCACAGAAAAACGACTGTTTGTGTTGCTTATTGGATGCTATTATATTGATCGTTGCAGTGACCCCCCTGCAAGTAATTCAAAATCCCATTTGCAAAGCAATTGCAAGTACACAAATCAAAATTTACCACACACATCAGAATGAGCGCTTAGTCGCTCCGTCGCCCTGCTTGCAGCTATGGGTGGACTGTTAATCTTACATTAATCCAACATTCATAAACTGCTGGGAGTTTTAAAACCAATTTTTCAATTCATAGTACACTTTGAGATTTAAGCTAAGGTTGACTAATGTTTTGAACAGATTAAAAAAAAGTAAAATTTAAAAACAATTTCTCTATTTCATCATATTTTCTAACAGCAATAATACTAATATTTAGAAAAATGCCTTCATGATCTAGAAACGCAAAAAAAATAGTGTCCTGATGTTTGCCATTGTCTTCGAGCCTTTAGTACATGTGAGGCCCTCTCTTACACCCATTTAAACCTTTACATAAGAAGAACATAACCGCCCACAGTAGCAATTAAAACACTGAATATTTTGCATGTAAGCAATTCTAAATATTTGAAAAAACATATCAGTTTCTCACAGAGTTGCACAGTGATGGAGAATGTAGTGATATGAGGAGTGCATATGCTTAATATAAATGTATGCATGCCAAACTCCTTGTGCAATTAACTATCAGGAAACTATGTAGCATATTAAGAAGTAACAGGGAATATTAACGCTAAGGGCGCTTTGCGCTAATTTTGTTAACGCCCGCTATTGCTGGATAATATCGCCTGGTTATCGCGTTATTAACAACGCTACCCGCCTAGGCGATAGAAAATCCAGCGATAGCGGCATTTTGAGATGTTATCGCTGGTAATGCAGCAATAAAACTACAAGGGTAGGGATATCCTTGTTGATAGCCCATGATGGGTTTAGCTATGTAATCCACCTCCCATTGGATTACATGGCGAAGTCTAAAAACTAGCAGGTATAAAAAAGCAGCGTTAACCGTGGTTAGCACTGCTTTTTTTGTCCTTAACAGACAGAGGGTTAGCGTGAAGCTTGATAATAGGAGAAACGTCCCTTAGGGGACTATTATTTTGCTCTGGAACGCCCACTTTGCACAGGGAAGCGTAGTGAAAAAGGGTGCTAACATGCGATTTTGCATTTTAGCACCCTGTTGTTGATAGGGCGGTATTTTTATCTTCGCTTCTTTGGCTTTTAAAGCCAAAAAAGTGGAGATAATGCCCTTGTTAATATGCCCCTAGGGGCCAGATGTATCAAGATACACTTTTGCGATTCTCAAATAGCGATTTTTAAGGAATCGCTATTTGAGAATTGCAAAATGGTCTTAAAATTCCTTAATTGTGATTAGCAAATTGCTAATCGGAATTAAGGAATAATTTCCCATTCATTTCTATGGGCCAGGAGGCCCATAGGAATGAATGTGAAATTATTCTCAATTTGCGATTCGCAATTTGCTAATCGCAAATTGAGAATAATTTCAAGGGTGCAGGGGTGTCCATCCCTGAAATAAGCAGGGGTGCACATGTGGTGCACATACATGCCCTAAGGGCATGTATGTCCATCACATGGCACTTTGAAAAATGCAAAAATTGGCGTTTTTCAAGAAATTAGCAAATTACCACCAACTTGAAGTTGGTGGTAATTTGCGATTCCTTAAGGAGAATTAGCACATTTTTTTTGCTTCATACATTGCATTTAAGAAATCACAAATTTTGAGATTCCTTAAATGCAATCACAAAATAAGGAATCGCAAATTTGTGATTCCTTATTTTGCACTGAAATTTGCTACATACATACCATTTTGCTCAAATGAGTTCGCAAACGCCGAAATTCGGCGAATTTCGGTGTTTGCGAACCCATTTGAGCTTCATACATCTGGCCCCAGGTGACTTAAAAAATATATACACAAATCTAAGAAAGGATTGAGGAGGGGAAGATAGAATTCCCAGTACACCAGCAACTGAAACCAGAGTTAACATGTCAAACATTTAGAAGATGGCAGGTGCTAGCTGTCCGAGCAACACAGAGATTCCCTCCATAAGCTGAATGGCTCAAGACAAGTCGCATTAGTCACTTATCAGTAATAGTGGGGCATATTATCAAGAAACAGCGTTAAAATTATCGCCACTTCAGCGGCAGAAAACTGCTGCTAAAGCGGCGATAATGGGTTTGATAATATGCCCTTGAGAATTCCAATTGAAGTCCATGTTCTGGTGTGAACATGGGCCTCTATTTGAATTCTCAAGGGCATATTATCAAGCCCAATATCACCGCTTTAGAGGCAGTTTCCTGCCGCTAAAGCGGCGATAATTTCAACGCTGTTTCTGGATAATATGCCCTAAAGTTGTTCTAAGAAACTGCTGAGAGTATAGAATACCAATAATGGCTGCTGGAAGTGACATTCACCAAGCAAGCAAGCCAAGCCCAACAGAGTAACCAATCGCAATGAAGTACCAACTCTATAGGGGCGTGCTTTATCCTACCAGGATAGGCAGATCAACAGTATTTTATCTGCTTTTTAGTCAAATGTATCCCAAAAAGCATTAGTCATACACTTTTTTACAATGGTAGATGTTTAACTCATCTGTCTAAAATACACAGGCAGACCACTGCACATATGTGTATTTATTCTGTTACAAATGTTCAATTAATTGGAATATAAAAAAAAGGACTCTAGCAATGGTGTGTAGACATATTCAGTTGCCCTTAACAGAACTCATCAGTTCTGGGCCAGGATGTATTTTATTACAAGAAAAACTAGTGGTAAATGTCTTCTGTTTTCTGAACCAAGACGTTTTTCTAGCAAATATATTATCTGTGGCATTGTGCCCTTCCAAGTTACTCAGAGGGGCAATACCAGCAACTCACATTTCACTTGGGTTGTAAAGTTGAGCAAGAAAGAGAGAGATGAAAGCCTCCTGGGGATTCCCATTTGACCACCCCTAGCTCTATCTTCTTATCCAAGCTCGGGCAAGGGCAAAGCATTAAGAGGAGGAGATGGAAGTGGAGGAGGAAAAACATACTTTGCTTATGATGAGTCATTCTGTGTGCATACGATAAGGAAATCGACAAACTAATAGGAATGAGACTGCACTTTAACATGCTATGGAGCACTCCTGTATAAAGGTTGTAGAGAGTCAGAGGACATCTCCATATTGGGCCAAAGTGTGAGGTACCTACACCATAGACGAGAGTAAGAGAAACATAGTGATAGGTAAATTACCTGAAGGAATTCCTATGATGACATTATGTAATTCTGGGGAAATCACCATACCTTCTGTCTTTATGGACTAATCTGAGTCTGTGGTTGGTGTTTGAGTACATCCCACTGTGGGCAATCCTGTTTTAGTTGTTTACTTTGTGTGTACAAGGGCAACTGAGCACAAAATGAAGATATTTTGATCCCAGTTGGAAGAATATTCCTTTTGTTCCACAAAACGTTACTATATTGAAACACATAGAAGTGGCAGTTGTGTGGCAAGGGTCGGGCAGGTGGGCGGTCTGCCCTGGGCGGCATGAGATTTGGGGGCGGTGGCCTCCCCCGCTCTTCTCTGTGGCCGTCGCTCAGTGGACTGCCTGAAAACTGCCCAACTCAGACATAAGTGGGGCAGGAGGTCGTGCTATTGTTTATGCTGCTTCCCAATAACGTCCAGCCATTCATTCATTCATTCAGCGCTTGAGGAAAACTCACTTCTCATGAAATGGACACTAATGATGAGCCTACACTAGCAACTTCTATTGAGATAATGAAAGGATATCACAACTAAGAGTGGGCGTAAAATCCGTTTCGCGGGCGAATTTGCGGATTTTCCACAATTTCGCGATCCGCGAATCTCGCGAAATCGCGGTAAAATCAGCGAATCAGCGGGGACGAATTTTCAGCCAAGCAAGGGTTACAGCAGCAGGTGCAAAAGTTTAACCTAATTTCTTTGTAACCTTTTACAAAAGGGTTACAAACAAATTAACTTCAACTTGGACACCTGCTGCTAATTGCTTCCTGGCGCCTTGTTGCCTACTTGCAACTATTCTCTGACCCTGCTCTGACCCTTGAAGCAGGGTCAGAGAATTGTTACAAGTAGGCAACGAGGCACCTGTCCAAGGAATTAAACCTCATCAGGAAGCACTTACAGATATAAAAAACAGGAAGAAGGGAGAGGATGGCAAATACACCCATTTTGAGTTGTCAGGAGGGGTTAAACTAAAAGAGACCTTTACAGCACAATTTTCATATGCATTTTGCTAAAAATAAAAAGCTGTATGTTCTGTAGGGGCAACTCAGGAATCTGGCCCTTCAGAGATCCGGCCTCTCTTTCTTTCTCTCGTTCTCTCTCTCCCTCTCTCTTTCCCTCTCTTTCTCTCTCTTTCTATCTATCTATCTATCTATCTATCTATCTATCTATCTATCTATCTATCTATCTATCTATCTATCTATCTATCTATCTATCTATCTATCTTTCTATCTATCTATCTATCTATCTATCTATCTATCTATCTATCTATCTATCTCTCTCTCCCTCTCCCATAAACGACTGCATGGATAACTTCGCTATGCAAGCGGCTCGCGAAGACGCAAAAAGCCCCGCGAACACGCAAAAAACCCCGCGAACACGCAAAAAACCCCGCGAACACGAAAAAAAATAAAAAAACGCAAATTTGCGAATTTTGCGGATCGCGAATTCGCAAATCCGCAAATTCGGGGATCGCGAATTCGCAAAATTCGCCCATGCTTAATCACAACAGGGCACAGGCACCACTACCGAAATACAGCTGGTCATTGACGATGTTTAGCTTACATAGCGTAAACAATGTGGTAATGGAAAAATCCCAGCTGCACATTCTTATGTACTCTATTATGGTGAATGTGGAGTGAACCTGAGGGGTTCACGTCTCTTGCACACACAACAGTACTTTGTTGCAGGATGATGAAAATGTCTACCATTTGCTTATTTACTCGTATGCAAGCACTTCTGTGTCAAATATTTGACACGTCAGCTTAAGTGGTGGACAGTTGGTGATGACATAATGTAAGGTGAAAAAAGTATTTTCTTGGAAAGTTATGGCATAGACGGAACTGGAGAAGTGTAGAGAGACAAATCAACTAACGTTGGCCAGTAAACAGGATATGACAATATATACTTATTCACATGTGAACGGTCTGACAAAACTGTTACACATCACCCAGTGCACGTCAGAAAACTTTTCAGTATCGTTTTAAAGTTCAATAAGGAGCAGCCAATTAGGATATTAGGTAGAATAGAGTTCTTTTGAAAGTTCGAATTCACCAAACTTTGAAATGGCGCATGATGATTTGAGTATTGGCAGTGGTTTTGGTTTTATGTTCTAGGGTTATGTTGGAGTGTGTCAGGGCGGTAAATGAGGGCATGTTTAATGGATTTAAACCCTACCATTAGGCTCATGTCATGGCTCTGTTCACGGCATTGAGCCAGCTGTCTTTCTGTTGGAATGGGGGGGTGGGAGTGTGCCGAGATTGAAGAGTGTATGAGTGGTAAAGATAATAGCTTTATCCAGTGCAACATAACATTGGTTAGGTAGGCACACTAGTCGACTTATGAAATAATAAATCTGACTGACTCCAGATGGTGGATAAGAGATTTGGGCAATTTTAAAGGTTAAACCTCTTGCAAAAGTTAAGAAGTTAAGGAGTGCATCTGTAGCAGAATTCCAGACGAATGCCTCCAACTTAAGAGATGTATTGAAGAGAGCACACATTTTTAGCAGATGATGCAAATGTTAATGCAACAGAAGGAAGAAAATGGCATTCTGTGAGAAATTGGATTGATGGTATAAGAGGGGTGTAAGCTTGCTTCAAGCAGCCACAATCTTTGTCAGGATGAACCACAAAAGTCAATAAATTAACCTGTAGGGCCACGAGAGAAGATGGCCGCCTAAGCAGAGAGCTCGGCTCCGAGACGGACCCCACACGGAGGCAGCGACCCTCAAAACATGGCTGGTGCACGCAAAGTACTTTCTCCCCCATCCTCAGTACCCCAGTAGCAGACCAGCGCTGAAAGCAACTGATGGTGGCATGCCAGAGAAGCGGAATCATGACACTCGGGATCAACCATAGGGTCTGGTATATTAGCAGAAGCCCCTGTTCATGCATAGAGTGCCGGCCTGCCCCTCGGACCCAGACTCTGCTGCCTGAGGCCTTTCCCCGCATCATACCAAAGGTGCATCTGGAGTGTGGGCCCGCAGACTTGGCCCGTGGCAGTGAACTCTGACATCAGAAGGCGACCGTATTGGAGCACTGCCCCCAATCTGAGCACTGGCGGCTACATGGACCTTGACGCCTCTTGCTGGTCTCTCCCCACGGAGAACTGGGGAACCCCTTACAACAGGCAGCACATCCCTCCTACTGGATTTCTAGAGATATTTCCTGTGTAGATGTCCTAAACCCAGAGGAAGCTGTACACTCACAATTGCCTCATCAGCCTTCTTCTCCTGTGGAAATAAGGTGCAATGGCAAAGCAGTATAGAGTACTACCCCCCACCTGAGTGCGAATGTCTGCCGAAGAGCACAAGAGCAAGTCCTCAAGGAAACTCTTGTTCGTTGTAGCGCTCAAGCAGCCATGCACTATGACTGCAAAGGGTAATGCCCCCCCATGAGCAACACACTCCAGCCTTCTGCAACCTCCAAACAAGGCAAGACCATGGACTACATTCTGCAGGAACTATCAGCAGTAAGCCAACATCTGGAGGGAATGGACATCAACATTTCCACACTAACAGAGGAGGCAAAGTCGATAAGATCGGATATTGCGGGGGGCTCCACACTCGAGTGGACGGGCTGGACCAAAGAGTGACAGCGATGGAGGGCCGACTCAACGACATGCTGGACAGGGATCGAGACCTTCTCGCCCATCACGGTAATTTGATAGACTTGGAGGACCACAGCAGGAGAGACAATCTCCGCTTTTTTTGGTTTCCCGGAAATGGCAGAAAGATCAAACACCAAAGCATTCCTCAGGGACACCCTCCCAGGACTTACATGTCTCACCTTTGACCCCCCCGCTGGAGATGCAATGCACCCACCGCATAAGCCCTCCATGCAACGACTCAGCGACACACCTTTGGCCCCTCATCGATTGTTTCCTGCGCCATGAGCAGGCACGACAACTACTGTCTGCTGCACGTATACAAGGTCCATTCACATAAAAGTCAGGAGATTCACATAGCAGAGGATTTCTCTAAGGAGACCAAGTAATGTCGCAAGGCCTTTCTCTCTTTTCGACCCCAACTATGCCAAAAGGATCAAATATGCTCTCTTTGAGCCTGCCCACTTCCGGATCACCAAAGACGGCATCTTCAAGGACTTCTACAAACCAGAGGACCTTCGCCTATTCCTAGACATTGTTGGACCCCAGCACATGGAGGTTAACTGTATTATAACCGGATAAGGGCACATCAATGGATGCCCCTCCTGACCCGGGCGGCAGGCGGAGAACCACCAGTGGGTCACAGAACCATGGAAGAGACCAGGAGAGACCAGCCCGTGCACACGAAGACAAGGCCCTGGCCCTCCAATCAGTGACTGCGTTCATCCAGGAGCAAAATAGAGACAAATCTCGCTCTCCTTTAAAGTCCACTTCGGAAGCAAAATGAGGGGGAGAGGATTCGAGCTGTGACTCCACACCAGAGACGCTCCATAGTGATGATCCTGCACCAAAAGACTTGGCGGACTCTGGACGTTGGACAGTTGAGTATCACATTCATTGTATTGCTTGCTTGCATAGTTGCCCACAGTACCCAAGGATGACGTGGTTGTGGCTCTTGTTGTTCTTATTTGAGTTACTCTTTGTTTAATGTTGTGCACCTTATGAGTTTGCTCATGTCCCCACCTCTCATTGTCCCCCTCTGAGATGGCAGCACAACACCAATGCCCTCCTCTGTGAACATTTCAGTGCACCTGTTGCAATATCCTCCCTTGCCCCCCTCCTGACTGCTCACCGAGGCCCTTAACACAAATCCATAGATTGGGGCATGAAGGACTACTAGAATTTCCGGCCCATGATGGCCTCAATTGCCACCCTCCCCTTATCCTCTTCCCAGAACTTGTTCACACAACCATTTCACGTCATCCATCCTGATCGCTACCACATTGTCACAGTACACTCCCCTGAGCTCCCTCCCCAGTTACCTAACCCCCAGCTTGCCCTAATAACCTACTGCTCCACCCAGGCCAACGCCCTGCCCACCTGAAGCGGCCACCCTTGAAGCGATGCCCCAGCGAGTTTGGACCCACTGTACAAAGTTCAGGACCCCCAGTGCTCTGCAGTAAATAGCACACACACCCTCCAGGCTCACCTCCCTCTACCCTACTGTATCCTACCCTTATCCTATTTCAGTCTTCCTCCCCTTCTCTTTCCTCTATTGGCCATCACTCTCACTGTCTGCTGCATCACAAAGACTAGAACCAGCAAACCACAGGTGCCGGCCACCCCACAGGAGCATTCCACACCTTTGGTGCGTGCCAGGGGTTTTCCCCCTACCCCCTATGCCGCCACCCTCCTTATGCCAGTGTAACTACCCACCCACAGCCTAACCATCCACTCCCTCCCCCACTCTGAGCCTGCCTTTACGACTTTCCCCTCTGTCTCTACAGGGTCTATTTCTGTGCCCCCTATTTCTCCTGTCTTGAATTTCCCCCTCTTGCATATACCCTCAGACATCAACCTTCTTCCACCTACATTACACTTGTGCTCTGTCCCTACCACGCGTTTCAGGACCATCTACCCCAAGGGGCCCTAACATACGCCAATACGGGTTCACATCACTTCGGCCACCATAGCCCCCAACATGAAAGCCATGCTTCCCCTAAGCTCTATATCCTGGAATGTGAATGGACTCACACACTACATTGAGTGAAAAAATACTCTTTTACCTCCAATCCAAACGGGTGGACATGGCCCTCCTACAGGAAATGTATTTGGATGCCCTGGAATCTACACAGGACTGGGTGGGAAAGGTGATTCATAGCAGTGTGCACAGTGGAACCACTACAGGCGAAGGAACACCCCATGAATGTGACATAGGAATTCTCCTTTGCAAATCCCTACTGGATACAATAACAAAGACATGGTCAGACCCAGGTGGGAGGTATACGTTCACCAAACTGCATTTAGGGGACAATTCTATATGTGTAAAGTCAGTTTAAGCCCCAACAGGGCAAAACAGTCTTTCCTTCTCCAGCTGAACCGCCTCTTAGTGGTGGAGACTGGAATCTTGCGAGGGACCCAGTCCTGAATAAAACTGGACCTCTTGCCAAAGGCAGTGCTGCAGTCAGGGCATTAATGGAAGATGTACTAGAGGATAATGGCCTCTTGGACCACTGGAGCCGTAGCCATCTGACAGTCACAGAATTCACTTTTTCCTCCCCGGTTCACAGAATGCTTTCCAGGTTAGACTGCTTCCTTGTCTCCCACACACTGGTAGCGCTTATCCGAGACTCTCAAATTTTGGAGGCGGCATTCTCGGATCACTCCTGGGCTCTCCTATCCTTGGAGATAGGGCTTGCATTAACGGGACACATGCCTTGGTATATGAATGTACAGTACCACCGGACCTGAGACAGAGCACCTCAGACAAACTTCTAAAGGTCCAGTACTGGCTTGAAACCACTTGGCAGGGTAGACTCATAGATGGAAGAGCAAAGGTTCTGGGTTCAAAGTTGTTAGAGCCTTCTGGTGTCTTACGTTCAACATATACAAGTTAAGTCCTGAGGGCAGCAAGCAGCAGGTCAGCCCAGCAGGGCAGCAGCTTCTTCAGAGCAGCATTCCAACAGAGTGGCAGTCCTTTCAGCAACACAGCCGTTCTTCTATTGAGGTGGTGTTTGAGGTCAAATATTTATAACTGGTGCCCTTCCTCTGGAAGATGGCAGAAGCTTCTAGAAATTCCCTATGAAGTGTCCGAGCATCCTGCCTTCTCCGTCCTACCTCCAGACTAACTACAAGGGGTATGCAGCCCTTTATGTGAAGGCAGGAGACAACCTTTTCAAGAGCAAGTTAGACTGTGCCCAGCTTTGCCCTCCCATCCTGCCAGTGATGGCCTATCCAGGCACCACTCAGCTCTCTAGTGTGTGGCTACAAGTACTACATGGCTAAGACAGAAAAATACAAAGTTTCTAAAAGTGGCATTTTCATAATTGTAACTTAAAATCTGACTTTACCATGCAAAATGATTTTTAATTACAATTCCAAATACACCAAACATGAAGTGGGTACCTGCTCCCATATGAACAGTACAGCTTAATAAATGTAATAAGGAAACTCCAGTTTTTTCCCAATGGAAGAGGAAGGGCTTGCAGTAGTGAAAACCTAATGTAAGAGTGTTTTGCTTCCAGGACATGTAAAACTTAAAATTACATGACATACTTTTTAAACATTTTGCACCTTCACAGTGGGCTGGTTAGGGCCTACCCCAAGGATGTCTTATATGTATTAATAAGGAAGGTTGTGGCCTGGCAAAAGGTTTATTTTGCCATGTTTAAATGGCAGTTTAAAGGTGCACACACAGGCTGCAATGCCTAGCCTTAAGGCATGTCTGAAAGGGCTGCTTAAGTTGGTGGCACACCCAATGCTGCAGGCCCACTAGTACCATTTAATTTACAGACAATGGGTACATGTAGTTGCACATTACTAGGGACGTAAAAGTACATTAAATATGCCAATTGGGTAAGAGCCACTTTTACCATGTTTTCAGGAGTGAGCACATGCACTTTAACGCTGGTTAGCAATGTTGAAGTGTATAGAGTCCTAAGGCCAGCAAAAAATGAGATCAGCAAAAAATGGAGGCGGGATGCAAAACATTTGGGGGAAGACCACCCTAAGGCTGGCAGGTCAAATAGTTATCCAACCTTGAGGATCCCTGTTAAACTGTGGCTTTCAGTCTTGACCCACTGAACGATTATGACTTCTGAAAAAAGAAGCCAGAAGCTTAATGATGTCATAGGTCCTAGCAGATCCTGGCAGGCTTTGGTCAATACTAGAGTGCAGTCAGCCTCAGCCAAGAATTTCTGAAAACAGAATGCTAGTGAGTGTCCGCACCGCTGTATCCATCCTTTAAATGTATGCAAAAAAATGGAAATGGTAAATCTGTAAAAATGCTTATTTTTATTACAGTTTATTTGAGCTGTTCCAATCTTTGTGTCACCACAAAACCCTAGACATGTGTTGTTTGGAATTGCTTTAGACACTTTCTCCATTTCTTTGTTAAGAGAGCCACATAGTACTAGATCTTTCCAGAGTCAGAGGCCTACATTTTCTTGACCTCTCCCATTTTGTTAGCAGATTGCTTAAGGTGATCAAGATCAATGAGTAGTTCATATGGTGTGTGTATTTATTGCTGGATTTGGGGTGATAATATGCTGTCCTTTGTGGATCCCTTTCTAATATAATCAGGTATCAGAAATCCATATGGCATCCACAAAAAAGGCAAAGTCTGTCTTAAAACGCTAAGTTTTAAATTTCAGTTTTAACATACTGTGCATTTTTTGAGTCTGTAATCTAGTTCGAGCAATCAGATTTATTTGCTTAATAAGAGAACGAGGATGGGCCTGTAGAACAGAATTAGCATTCAGAGGTAATTAAGGCTTGGCCATCCCAAACATATTTTGAAGATTGTGCTGAGCAGTTTGAACTAAATTCAAATTGAGGTACAGTTTTGCAACTAAATTTAGCATAATCAGGTGTTTGAGAGTGGCCTTCATGAGCGCTTCTGAGTAGATTGTTGCAAGAGTTGGACTATAAAAAAGCCAAGGCTCTTCTGACTTCAAACTGGTGGAATATGCTTAGTGTCTTTGGGACCAGGGTCATTTCTTTGCCAGTCTGTATTGGTGGTATTCTTACACATCTCTACATTGTTAAGTAACATATAGTGTTTTCTTCCTACTTGGAGAAATTTGGTTCAGTCTTTAAATCAATGTAGAATCTTGTGGGTCCAGGAACCGCAGGGAAAACTAGACCTCCTCTAACCGGGAGGACTATAAACAGGTCCTGGGTTATCTTTTTAATGCCTTTCTCAATGGTGATTCATCATATATTCAGAACCTCATCACTTCTCTTAAACTGCACTGCCAACATTTTGTATGCACTCTCAATTGATTGCACTCATCACCTCCTGCACACATTAACAACCTGTCTGTCCAGCTTTGCACTCCTATACTTCCATCTCACCCCAGCCTCATCTATCCATGATGACTCACTTTACCGTTACATTTGCTACTGCCCTCATTCAGACCTCCAAAATTAAAGGATGTTCTTCTAGTGTCGAACACCCTGTTCTGCCTAACACTCCTATTCAGCCACTCATTCACCACACTTTCCTTCCCATAATATTTCAAATTAGCAGTTGTCTTATTGTTAGAATATGGGTTTCTGGTTGGCAGGGGCATGCACTCTTTCCAAGCAGTAATCACCATCCTAGCCAGGGTAATTCAGAAACACACTATAAATTGACCTGCGCTCATCCTCTGATAGCATGTGTTAGAAGGTGGTTCTGACCATCTGAGCCGCCCAGATTTTTCGCTTTTTGAACAACTAATTGTTGAGATTTTACTGGGGGAGAGCCTCACCCACAGTGAACTCATCAAGAAGGAGACTGCATGTGGATTTTTCTTGTGTCCCCCTGGTGAGACTAGGCTGCTGCGCTGCAACCGGAGTAAGGGGCACTGGGCTGATTACATGCAGTAATGTGTGTACATCTGTGTGCACAAGTGTAAGGGGTGGGCAGGGGAGATTCTTGGCATACGCAGCTCAGGAGCAGCTACAAAGTGAATGGTGTGGCAGGACTTATGCAGAGCTGGGTGGTGACATGGAATAGGCTTTATACATTGGGAAGAAAACTATAAGGGAAAGTCAGTGTGCTTTACTGTTTTCACTGAAAGACCCTGTCTTTATTCCCCTATGAGGAGGTTCGACCACTTGGAATAGTTTCACTTCCCTAGGGCCTACACATTCCAGACATGTGCTAAAGTCCACTGTAACTTAGGTGACAAGATATATTCTGCAGAGTCCAAAGCCATATCTGTACCGCTTTTGGGTCATCCAGAAATGTCATATCCCTCTGACTCGGCTCATAACCAGAGCCTGACTGGGGCTGACTCTGCCAGGCTGGATTAATGACCTTCCTCCCCAAGCTGTAGCATCAGAGGCCTAGCCCTTCACGATAAGAATTCCAGGGGCAAATGACTCCTCTCCAAGAAGAGACGATGGGTGGAGCTACAGGTTAATCCATCAGCAGCTGTCACTTGGAGCGAGGCACCAAGCTGCTCTGGAGAGAAGGCAGCAAAGGGGGTAGGGGCTTTTTAGAGCACATGTTCCATGAGACCCCTGGACGCCGCCATTTTGAATAAACCCAGAGGCCTGGGCAGGAAGGAGGGAGCAAGGGCAGAGACGTGATGTGTCGCTGTGTGATAGGGCAAACTGAGACTTCCTGCCAGCCCCCTCCACATTGTTTAAAAAGAGCTTGCACAGGAAGAGAAGTAAGCATGGGCGAATTTTGCAAATTCGCAATCCGCGAGTTTGCGGATTTGCGAATTCGCAATCCGCAAAATTTGCGAATTTGCGCAAATTTGTGGATTTTTTTGTTTTTGCATGTTCGCGGGTGTTCGCGGGGCGCTTTGCGTGTTCGCGCATGTTCGCGAGGCGCTTTGCGTTTTCGCGGGTTTTTCTTTTTGCCTGGTTAATCACTGCCACCCTCTCACTTTTTATGCCCATCTGCCCTCTGTACCACTCGTTTCTGTGCCCTTCTGCCCTCTGCCCCACTCATTTTTTGTCCCCTTCTGCCCTCTGTCCCACTTTTGTGCCCTTCTGCCCTCAGCCCCACTTAGAATGGCGCCGGCAAGCTGCCAGCGCCATTCTAAAATAGCTACAAATAGCTTCAATAGGAAGCACTAATATATAAAGTAAAGCAGGTGGTCGAGTTGAAGGTCAAATTAACTTACACAATCATTAATCACCCTAAGTTTGGGGTGATTAATGATTGTGTAACTGAATTTGAGCAGCACCTGCTTTACTTTATCTATTAGAGCTTCATGTTGAAGCTGACTTTTGTAACTATTTTAGAATGGCTCTGGCAGCTTGCCGGCACCATTCTAAAAGAGTTACAAAAGTCAGCTTGACCTTTTGACCCAATCCGTTCCGCTCGCGGATTTTGCGGGAAATTCGCGAATCTCGCAGATTGCGAAGTTACCGAAAATCCACAAAATCCGCGAGCGGAACGTATTTTCCGCCCATGCCTCTGGGGTGTGGTCTGCTGAGGAAGACAGGTGCTGGAGCCTGGCACCATGGGCAGTTGGAAGGAAGAACATTGTGACTGTGCCTGGATGCAGAGTTGCACCAGGAAGGGAGTCCAGGACTAGTGAGCTGAAGCCTGGGCCTCTGCTCAAGTGGAAGAAAGGCCCAGGAGAAGAGCCAGATGAGTGGCTGGCGCAGGGATACTGTGTCGACAGCTCCCGGCTGAGTTCACCCTTCTTGAGACCAGGAGGGCGAATGAAAGTGCTCCCAGTCACTGGGGAGCACCATCAGGAGCAAGAAGAGGCCAACATGGTGCAGATCGGTCCCCTAGGGACTGAGATATGCCCCCAGAAGGTAGGCGACCTTTGACCTCTGGCCTACCGACGACTAAGTGTGTGGGGCTCTGCTGCCGGTCCAGAAAATGCCCCCGGGTGGGTCAGGTCCCGGGGGCTACCCCCAGCAGAAGATAAGTAGGTGAGCGCCGTCGTGCTCCCTGTGAAAATGCCCTGTGGGGTGCCAGGAGCCCACCATGGCCCGCTGAAAATGGAGACCGAGGAGCGCCATCACACCTCCCCTGGGAGTGGTGTGAGGGGCCCGGGATCCCAAATCCCGGCCCTGCTGAAGGCAGGGAGGGTTGTCGCACCCCCCGTAAAGACGAAAATCGGGTAGCACCGGTGCGCTCCCTTGAAGCTGCCTTGGGGCCCTGGATCCCAACTCCAGGCCCCGAATCCATGAAGCCAAGTCGGGAAGCGCCATCGCACTCCCTGTGAAGAATTGCCCAGGGGCTCGGGATCCCAACTCCAGGCCTGGAAGTGAAGGAGGAGGCCGGGGGGATTCCCGTGCACTCCCCCGAGACCCAGCTGGACTTGCCGGAGTCTCCGTGTCTGCCCGCCAGAGCAGGCAGACCAGAAGAAAGATGCTGGCTCCCACTGCAGCAGGCGAGGGTGCTGCCCAGACGGGGACCCGCCTGCAAGGGAAAACAGCCTTTTCTCAACTTGTGGTGTGATGGGATCACTGCAACAGGTGTGCCAAGGTGCAGGGGGAGCTACAAGAGCAGCGCAGACGACCATAGCACGAAAATGTTAAATCCCTCCCTTAGGCTCTGGGGGACTTAAAAGCAATAACCCAGCAAGGGCTCAGCCAGGCGTCAATAGCATTCTATGGTTGGAACTTTTGGTCTGCAGCTGTGGGTGCATTAGTGACTGCCTAAGTATGGAGGGCTGTGCTGGGGATGTCTGGAGAAGGGCATCCCATGGAGGTGAAGAGGTGCATTGCATGAGGAGTGCATTTTCCAATGTTATTTTTTTTAAGGGGACTGAAAGTCACATGTGTAATGTGAAGAACCTGTGTGAAGTGAAGTCATAAGCAAAGTGGGGTTATGGTGCTGGACATTCCTGCTAGGGTGTCTGACAGTATCTGCTTAATCCTGTGATTTTAACTGTGACACCTTTTAGGAGCTTTAATTGCAATGCATTAAAAGTGATGCCCAAACATGTATTCTTGCTATTGTGTTAGTGTAAAAACAACCTAGACTGTGAGCCACAAGATGTAGATGTGCATACTGTATGGTCAGTATGGTCAGTATGAGATGCTCGGTCAGGGTTATGTGTCCGTAGGGCAGGTGTACCTA
This sequence comes from Lissotriton vulgaris, assembly GCF_964263255.1. Classification (NCBI taxonomy): domain Eukaryota; kingdom Metazoa; phylum Chordata; class Amphibia; order Caudata; family Salamandridae; genus Lissotriton; species Lissotriton vulgaris. The sequence continues at coordinate 135,061,373 of NC_141690.1, forward strand.
TTTTTAATGCTTGTTGAGATGATGAGGTGGGTCGCTCTGGGATTGTGCCAGTTGGTAAGGCCCTCAATCCAGAATGTGTCAAACCACTGCATTAGGGGGCAAGATGATGTGCATACATGGGAGTGGTGGTACTAGACCCAAACCCCTCTGCAGGAGGGGTGGAGATGTTATGCAATGTCACAAAGTAATTCCAACATCTTATGTATATTTGTAAATTGGTGCGTAGTATTGAGTATTGAGTAGTGTGTGTGTTTAATAAATGCACTCTTACTTTTATAAAGCAAAGTACAGACTGGACAATTGATAATTGAGTGTTATTTCTGCGTACCTGTAAATGGCGATTACTAGCCTACACCACCTCTCTTGAGTAAGCCTTAGACTTCTCTGCAACACTACCCTTGAGAGTCAGGCACTACCATAGGGTGTTTGGTTCCCAGTAAAGGACAAATGTGACATGTTATTTGTACAGACCTCACAGATACTGCCTCATTTTCCAACAGCTTGGCACAGAGCAAGCAGGCTTAACTTAAGAGGTGATGTGTAAAGTATTTGTGCAGCACTTCAAATAGTTACACAGTGAAAACACCACAAAATGACTCTGCACTATTTTAGAAAAATAGTTCATAATTGTATAAATAAAAAATGACCAAAAGGATAAAAAATCAATTAATAGAAGTCAAGATTGGATTTTTGAAAGATTAAAAGAAAAAAATAGTGAATAGAATCAATAAGCATGTAGAGGTTATCTGTTTGCACTACGCACTGGACAGGTCAAGAGTCAAGAGTTCAAGCTGACAGCGATGGAGCAATGGCTGGATGCAGGGGCCATGGAAGGCCTGCTGAACAAAAGTACCTTGATCGTGGTCACAATAGCGAGATGCGGGGTGCATCTGAGCGATGCACTGGTGTCGATCCCGCAGTCGAGGTGATGCATCTATTTTCTTCCTGCAGCAATGGTGATGGACCAGTTCCAAGGCAAAGCGCCAGTTCCGAGGCACTGGTACCAAAAGACGATGCACAGGGTTTCTCCACGCAGTCAAGGGGGTGCGCTGATTGTGTCTCTGCAGTGGTAGCAATGCAGTGGTTCCGATGTGTTAGTTCTGATGGCGATGCGTTGGTTCCAAGTGCGATGCACCAGTTTTGTTCCCGCAATAGTAGCAATGCATCATTCTGTTCATTTAGCAGATGATGCATGGGTTCCACTGGATCATGCATCTGGATCCACTTCCAATGGACCAGGAGCAGGGTGTAAGACTTTGATATCTCTGAGTCTTAAAACCGGAGGCAAGCAACCATGCCCTTGGCAGATCACTCTGGGTTCAAGTAAGTTAGTCCAGTCTTTCTTCAGGAGGCCAGGAGGATAGCAGGCAGCAGACTGGTATACCAGAAAAGCAGTTCATCCAGAGCAGCAGTCCAGCAGAGTGGCAGTCCTTGTAGCAGCACAGCAGTCCTTCCTACTAGCACTGTCTCTTCACAGTTCTATTAGTGTCTGATCTGGTGGGGTCAGAGGCCCAGTACTTATACCCAGGTGTGCCTTATTAAGTGACTTTAAAGAGGGGCTTTGAGGTGCACAGACTCCAGGCTCACAACATTGGGATAATCAGCCCTTTCCCTTCCATCTAGCCTGGGTTGGCCCATCAGGGTCACTCAGTCACACCTAAGCTCCCTTTGTGTGTGGCAAAGTCGAGCTGCCACTAACCCCAGACATGTATTGGACACAGGCTGCAGGCAGAAAAATGTCATCTTTCCACAAGTAGCATTTTTAAAAGGGTAGTGATAAATTCATCGTTTCCAGTAAAGAGGATTTGTCACTACCATTCCAGCGATTTGAAACATGAGACAACTGCTCCTTCTCAGTCAGGAATTAGACCTTATACATGTAATAGGGAATTCCCAATGTTAACCTATGAGAGGAGTATGCCTCAATGTAGTGAAAGGCTAATTTGGGTGGTTTTATCTACACTACCATGAATGCAAAATATAAAAGTGCATGTCCTACCTTTTGATAACACAACAAACTATCTTATGAGCTACTAGGGCCTACCTTATGGGTGACATATATGGCAACGGATTTTAAATTTCGAGTTGACATGTAAGTGTAAACTACACATACAGGCTCTGCATTGGCAGGTCTGAGACTTGGTTAGAGAGCTACTTAAGTGGGTGGCACAAGCTGTGTTGCAGGGCCACTAGTAGCATTTAGTGTACAGATCCTGGGCACATTTAGTGCACTTTACTAGGGACTTATAAGTAAATTAAATATGCTAATTGAGTTTGAACCATTGTTACCATGTTTAAATGAGGACTGCGTGCACTGGTTAGAAGTGGTAAAGTGTTCAGAGTCCTAAAGCCAACAAAAACGATTTTAAAAAAAAGAGGAGAAGGAAGCCAAATTATTTTGGGATGACCCTTTAGAGAGGGCCTTTTTCCAACACTTACCATTCTTAAAAAAACCTCTACTGTCCCAGTTTTCTTTCTTTTAAATCAAATGAAAAAACTAGTTTTCAATCACCCCAACAACTAATTTTTCCCAACAGTTTACTCAACCCTTACTAATCTGACTTTTGCACCCTCGACTATAGTGAAACAACACTTATTCATGTATCCAACTTTATACACACTACATATCAAAATCATCTCTCTATTCTCACACTCCCTAACCTGTCTGCTGCCATTGATAATGTTGATTGATACTGTGGATCACAGAATCCTTAGTTGGTTTGAGTCCTACCTCTCCAACAACTTCTGTATGATCACATTGTAATCAGTCCTCTGCACCCACGCCATTTCCAGTAGTTGTTCCCAAAGGATCAGTCCAGGGCCATCTTTTCTTCTCACTCTATGACACCTCCCTTGGTGACATTATCTCAACCTTTGGCTTTTCCTACCACCACCACCATACCAATGATATCAGGACTTCTCTTTTCCAATTCTCACACATCAATCACACATCTCAGTTTGTCACTGGATGGAGCTATTTCTCAGCCTTTAATATTTCCCCCTTCATATCACTGTGTTTAACCTTGTCCTCTCTCCACCAAAAAACTCTGTGTCTTCACCCCTTCTGTTTCGCTGAATTAGTTTTTTGTTGGCTTTAGGACTTTGTGAACTTTACCCCTGCTAACCAGTGCTAGTTAGGCGCTATAGAAATACTCTTCATAATGTGCTTCTGCCCACTACCTGAAACCTGGTAACATTGTCTTATACCCTATTTGCCCAAATTGGCCCATTTAGATTACTTGTAAGTCCCTAGTAAAGTGGTACTACATGTATCCAGAGCCTGTAAATTAAATTAAACAAGTGCGCCTAAAGCGATGACCACCCACAACACTCTCACTGCTCCTCGCGGCCTACTCCAATGCAAATAGAACTCTTCACGCTGGACTTTTTGAAGGTAACGTTTACAGACGGACTAACCTGGTCTCTCTATCCAGCCATGCTCCATCACACTCAGCCTGAACTTGCAACATTCACCTGGTCTCACACAATGAGATAACCATGAGTGGTGATTTTTACTTTTAGGCACTATACTTAGCCTACATTTCTGAAATGACAAATCTCCATTTCTACTGATAAGAGTTTTGTCATTTTTGTATCAAATAATTTATTACATTTTACGATGCCTCAAAGTTAAACCTGACTGCCTTCATGACAAGCTATCATCGGGTTAAGCACAGGTTAATTTAGTTAATTTTTGTGGTTCATCCGAGTAGGATTGTAGCTGTTGCTTATTCAATCAACAACCCGAGAACACAATTTCTCACAGCAATGGTTTTCATTGTTTTAGGTGAACCTTGCAAGCATTGTGCTTCTCTCTGTTACGAAGTCAATAGTATAGGGCTTGAGTTTAACGGGGTCCTGCACTCCTGGTGCGATTTCCATACTGCAGTTAGTCCCCACAGTGTTTAAAAATGTGCACACTCATATAGTAGCTGCTGCTGCACTTGTACTGAAAATCAGCACTTTCAGTCCATACTTCTCTTTAGAACATTATGTTGGGTGTAGATTCTGACATTGTACATTGGGCCTTACTTTCAGATTATAAATTGTCAAATTTATGGAGCTCTGATATTCCGGCACTGGTAATTTTTTTTAATGTTCTTATATAGCGCTCGATCACCTGGGGAGGTATCTCGGCGCTTGCCTTGGGAACCCGTCCTGGCTTTTCCCTGTGAGATAGCCCCTACAGGGCATCCCCAAGGTGAAAGCCAGGCATCCCGCCGCGGGGGGGCCGTTGTGGAGATTAAGCAAGCTTAATGCCCAGAGTTGCAGAGTGTGAACCCATGATTAGGTCAGGCACCGAAGCAAGAATTGTCGAGTCCGTGGACATTTGAGCTCAAGACCATGCCGCGTCGGGAATTGAACCCTGGTCCCGGGTCTGACCTCTGCTTCAGGGTCTGCCTGCTCTAACCAGTGAGCCACACTTCTCCACAACATAATTTACCTATCTGTGACAGGATCATTTACTAGTTTACCTTTACCACACATACACCACCTGCATGTTTTGTGCACAATAATAGTGGACTCTAAAGAATGTCAAGTGCTCCGGTTAAAAATAGCTATACTTTTAGCAGTCTCTTACAGTACAGAGCTCACAATTTCCAGCAATCAAGATACATAAATACAAAAAGCTTTTAGAAAAACGCACATAAAATGGTGGATTTCTCACACTATTTTATTTCCAAAATTAATTGTCTTCAATCTGCCGTATCTCCATTTCATACCACTTAAAACCAGCACCACATGAAACTATACGCTTCTTATATTCTTGCTCCTCATTTCTAAGCCCAAACATATCCTCTTTCTTAAACATGCTAAAGTAACCTCTACTGTGTATGAACTAGACATTACTACTCTTATTTCCCAGCTGTCTAACACTTCCTAATCTTACATTTCCGTCTTTGGTTTCATTTCTCTATGAGCCCTGTCCTACTTCATGTAGCCATACAGTCATCTTGAACTTTTCTGAAAGAGATCACTTTTTTCTTGCCATTCTTTCTCCATCTCCCTTCTCCCTCTCTCTATGTTCCTCTGCCCAGCGCTGTTCTTCTTACTGTCCTGAGGCAACTCACTGATTCTTCATTAATCACCTCATGTGTTCCCAGACTCTGGACACGCCTGCCTTCTAATTCTATTTGATATATCTGTGGCTTGTGACAGGGTTTACCACGCCATCCTTTTTAGCAAACTTTCTTCATTTGTTCTATATGGCTCAACAATTTGCTCGTTTCCGTCCTGTGCATCTTGCACCGCTTTGCTCTCTTTATCTAGTGTCTCTTTCCACTAGTTTCTGCTTCAGTATAGAGTACACCAAGATTCAGTCTGGGACCCTTACTGTTTTTCTCTATACCTTACCTTTGTCTAGCATCAGTGTTTCCTTTGGTACTTTCCACAATTTCTAAGCAGATGGTTCTCTCATGTGAATCTTTCTCTGCCTTTGAAACTCTTCACCCTGACACTGTCTCCTCTCTCTTTTCTGTGAAGTACTGGGTGTCACTTTATACTTTAAATCTTTTTTGTCCCCTTCCGGGGAAAATTCCCTACAACAGGATTCTATATATATATATATATATATATATATTACCTACTGGCGGTCGCCAGTAGGTAGTTATAGTTAGGATTTTTTTCAATGCAAAATCTCAAAATTCTATTTGGAATACGTTGGCGCTGGTTGACGAATCTGCCTGAAACTTTCCTCAAATTTGCCTCACGGAGCTCCGGTCCTTCCTTGAAAGTTTGGGGAGGATTCGTCAAGCGGGGGCCGAGATAAAAGGGGGTCCCAAAACGTGTTTTCCCCATGTTATTTTCCATAGGGCGGTCGAACTCACTTTTAGCCCGAACGGCTGAATGGATTTCCACCAAACTTGGCAAAATTGTAGGGACTGGTAGCCCGATGTGCCTTTGCTATGTCTCAAGATATGTGCTCCAGTGGATTTTGAGTAATTTAGGTTCAAACAAATATATATATCTATGGCCGCGCCCCGGTACGCACACCGGGGAGCGCAGCGGGCGTGACACGCGAGGTGCGCACGGAAAGCTGATTGGCTCTCTGGTGTCTGTAAACATTTGAAACAGTCCGGACCGGCCGCCATCTTGTGTCTCGGTAGGATAGAGACACAAGAGGTGGAAAAAAAAAAGGGGGAAATGACCATAAGGGGGCAGGGTAGACCCCCCCGATCCCCTAGGTTTGATGTGGGGGCTATGAAAGGGCCCCGCGGTGCAAAATATATATATATTTTTTTTTTATTTGCGCGGGGGGAGCGCCCGTTACGCGCACCGGGGAGCGGACCGGGGAGCGGCCCATGGGGAAAGAAGAATGACAGAGTTATTAAAAAATGTAGCCTTTTTTTATAAATTGGAGGTAGTTCTAAAAAGAACTGTTTTTTTTCTTCTTTTTGTTGTTTTATATTGTTTTTGTGTTTTTGGAACATTTTGTACTTTTTTTGGCTTTTATGAACTATTTTATATTTTTTTTGGTATTTTTATGGGGATAAACGAAAAAACAGGGAATTGAAAATGGCTCAACTGGAGCAGGAAAAAAATAAGAAAAAATTAGGGTTTTTTAGGGCATTTGTGGTTGTCCTCAGCAAGGACAATGAGCTTTATGCTCAGTTCACCATAGGAGATGGTCTTACCACAATGTATACATGTTATACGGAAATCTGCAAACCGTGGCTGAATGCAAGGGATCGTCTCCCTTGGCTCTGGTCCCGTTGGAGTGGGTTGATTTCTTTGGGAGGTGGAGCTTGAAGATTGGGGAAGGTTACTGGCCAGTTCCCTCATCTCTGCAGCAGAATAGTTGATTGGATGCCTGCGCTGCATGTGGCGAATCATGGTGTTGTTTCTGAAAGAGTATTTCTTATAGGGTTTCCCCTGGAAAGTTCCACGCCACAGATTAGGCAAGTCACCTTGGCCGCATTTACTTTTTTCTTTCCCTCTGGGATCGAAAAAAACTCCCATACAATGTGTGGTTTTGGCTGGTATGGGGTATTGTGTTCTTGCAGCCATCTTCTCCTCCCCTCCTCCTCCTCCTCCTCCTCCTCCTCCTCTTGTTGACCACCAATGTAATCTTGTGGTGATCCTCTTGGTGGTTGTGGTGGTGGTGCAGATGCTCCAGCTGCTGCTGCTATTGAAGCAATTTCAAAGTACAAAATATACCTGAAAGATTGCAAAACAGGTCTTCCTAAGTCAAAGGACAAAGTCAGAATAAGGAAAAAAGGTGGGGTCTTTCATCATTTGGAAAAAAAAAGGCCTGAACCAATGAGAAGTGTTATTTTCAGGTCACAAGACCAGGGATTTCATCATTATGAAACCAAAACTGTTCTGCACCAATAAAAAGTGTTATTTTCAGGTCACATGACCGACGCGCTTACGCGGCGCGCCCCCGGGCGCGTCGCGTAAGCGCGTCACATGTTTATGTTGCGCGATCGTATTCGCTCGAGTGCTTCCGGGTGTGCTTACGCCGTGCGTATCACGTGGACGCGGCTACGCGATAAGTCACGATGATGTTTTCGTTCGCGACAATAGCGCTAACGGGACGCTCTCCGGAGCGAGCCCTGGGGCGCTTAAAAAGACTACGCTTTCCGGGGTGCTCACCGGGGCGCCCCCCCCCCCCGGGAGCGCTCCAGGGTAAAAAAAAAAAATATATATACATTAAAAAAATTGTTTTAAATACAAATAAAATATAGGATTCATTCTTTTTCAAAAATATTACATTTTATAGCTACAGACATTTGCTATTAACAAAATTTTGAAATTCAAAGAAAAAAATATAGGTTTGGGGCCTTATATATAAATAGGAATTAGCATTTAAAAAACCAATAAAATTCACTGAAAAAAACATAGGTTTCACATCCGTTATAGTTAGGAATTAGCATTTAAAAAACCTATGAAATTCACTGAAAGAACCATAGGTTTCACACCAGTTATAGTTAGGAATTAGCATTTAAAATACCTATTAAATTCACTGAAAAAACCATAGGTTTCACACCAGTTATAGTTAGCTGGAAATTTTACTGACATAAAACCATTGAAATTCCACGTTATAGTTAGTTGGACTCACTATAACTTGCGCGTGTAATGCACTGCTGATGATGTCACATATTACATCACTCATGACATGGTCAGTGACATCACTCATGACATCACTGATGACACCATCCTTGTGACAGAGTGACAGACCTCCTTTCACTGTAACCCTTGAAACACATATTCAAAAATAGAAACTAAAATTTTCAAAAAAAAGGAGTTACCCATACCAGTTACAACAACCAATTCAGTAATTCCACCATTTATATACACATCCACTAATTCAGCAACAGTTCTATGTATTCACTCATACATATATTCACTCATCATATGTAGTGATACACCTATACATCCTGTAACACATCGACAGTCTTCCAAAAGTTGCTCACACACATACTCACACATGCAAATAAACTATTGAACATCCATTTCTTTGTATATACAGCTATACACACACTACCACCTTACTTCTAAGGAAACTTACACATACTTACTCTCTTAAACAATCACTTATCGAAACACATACTTATTTAAACAGGAACTATTACAATCTCTCACTCTCACATATACTCACTTATATACATCAATACTCACATATACTAGATTAAAACATATGTAGTTACTGATAAAGACACTAGTGAGACAGTCATTCGCTCACTAACACACACATATACACACTCATCCATCCATACAGTCCTGCACATATGCTGTCTTCCAAACACATACAAACAGAGTCAATCATTGATGCATCTATGTGCTAAGTAATACCCCCACCAAACCATACAGACACTCATACTGATACTAAAAAAAACATCTAATAACCCACACACATGTAGCTACTCACCAACCCATGCAGCCACTTATACACAAAGTGAAACACTGATACAAACATTTAAATATTTAAACAATATTCGCTAATATATGTATTCACTAAAATACATTTAATAAGCCAGTTAACCAATCAATTTTTTTTTTAAAAACATCCATGAAGACACTTATTTAAACATTTATTCTTCCATTGACCTTTACATATACATATATAAAACATATTTATTTTTCAGAAAGGCACACATTCACTGGATGGTGTCATCAGTGATGTCATGAGTGATGTCACTGACCATGTCATGAGTGATGTAATATGTGACGTCATCAGCAGTGCATTACACGCGCAAGTTATAGTCAGTCCAACTAACTATAACGTGGAATTTCAATGGTTTTATGTCAGTAAAATTTCCAGCTAACTATAACTGGTGTGAAACCTATGGTTTTTTCAGTGAATTTAATAGGTTTTTTAAATGCTAATTCCTAACTATAACTGGTGTGAAACCTATGGTTTTTTCAGTGAACATATATATATATATATATATATATATATTCCTGAAGGTTGCCCTTGCAATGAGGACGCCACTCCACAATGGTAAGTTCACCTGAACTCTTTATTTTCAAACTGGCTTTCTTTTCTGAAATCTTCTGTTTCCCTAATGCATTTCGAAGCTTGCTGCTCCTTCCTCTGAGGGAAAGCCTGAAAGAGTCACAGTGAAACCCTGCACACCTTTCCCTCAGAGGAAGGAGCAGCAAGCTTCGAAATGCAAGCCAGTTTGAAAATAAAGAGTTCAGGTGAACTTACCATTGTGGAGTGGCGTCCTCATTGCAAGGGCAACCTTCAGGAATATATATATATATATATATATATATATATATATATATATATATATATATATATATATATATATATATATATATATATATATATATATATATATATATATATATATATATATATATATATATATATTGTTTTGTATTTTCAGTTTGACATTGACGTTATTTTTCCTCCTTTGTCTACTCATTTTTAAGTTCATAATTGTTTGGCATGATGTGCTTTTTAGACATGCACCAGTTTACATTACTTTGTGTGCATAAAATATTTTGGGAAATCCGGCTCCCAAATCACCAACATAATTTGAGACAATAGAACAGACGGTGGTCACTGGAGCGTTCTGTGAAAGCTGACTCAGTCGCTTTCTCCGCTACTTCTTTATCTGTAGTCTCCAATTTAGAAGCCCTAACAATCCAAAGAGTATATTTAACTATAGCCTTTATTTAGCTATCAATAATTTTCCTAAATGTCTCTGTACAGTTGAGTGACCCTGACATCCAGAAGGCATGCGCTAAGCTCCTGGCACCCGGGTGGAGACATCATTTCCAATTCGTATTGGGAAGGAGCAGATGAACTTCAGAGCAGGTTCTGTTTTATCTCTGTGAAGTGAAAATCTGTGTACATCAAATATTGCAAGGTTAAGCGTCCAGTACAATATATATATATTAATATTAGGCTGCGCTGTGGCTGCCCTTGGCTCTGATGAGTAAGTGGCAACAATAGTAGAGGTGACAGATTCTCGTTGCTGAACAGAACAAGACATTCTATAAAAAAAGCATTGGCAATGCCAATAGGTCTTGGTAATGCCCGAGCTATTGGCCTTATCCAACGAATGTATTTTAGTCATGTTGTCTAACAGCGCAGCTGCTGTTCAGCATGGCATAAAGTCGCTGAACAAGTAGTGCTTACTTGTGTGTGTGGATTGGCTGGTTTGTGCTATGAAAAAATTGCAAAGACAAAAGAAAAGCAACAGTGATGATGGAGGTAGTAGGGGAATGGTTCAAGGCAGGAGGGACAGGGTCAGAGGAAGCAGAAATGAAGGGTAAAACAAGAATAAATACCTCAATTAAAGCAGGTTTAGTGCTAAAAATTAATGTGTCAGTTTGTAATGTAACTGGTGAGCCCTTAAAGCGGTCCAATACCTTCGGATAGTGTTCGTGGTATGGAAAACTACAAAGGAAATACATTAACAAATAAAAGCAGCAGTGACGAGGGAGATAGTGGGGGGGGGGTAACCAAGGAAGCAGGATGGGATGGAGAGACGGGCAAGAAATGACAGGAAGGGTGGGAGGGACCAACAACAAAAGGGAAACAAAAAAGTGTCACTGCCTGATGAAGAAAAGCAAGAACAAAAAAATAGGTTGTGAGGACGATCTCAATGGATTTGGGATGGGGTGGTGAAAGGGAGACAGAGGCACCAGGAGATTGAGGATGGAGTGAGTGAAAACACAAGCACTGGTGTGGAGTGCTCAAGCACAAAGCTCCTGAAGCGGGAGAAGTGAATGGACACAAGTACTTGGTCCATGCTTCTTGAGGGGGGATGAACACAGGTAGAGGCATGACACAGAAATGCATTGGGCAAATGGGGACAAAGAATATGAGAGCAACAATAAGCCTATGGGCGGGCTGAAGCCCATAGATTGAATACAACACTTTTCTTCGAGGCAGCGCATGCATTGACTAGCCGAGACCTAAAAAGAATAACTACTGACGTACCTCATGACGTACCTCAGGGCTTTGTTGCCATCTCAGCCGAGGACTTACATTGGATTTTTTTACACTTCAAAGGCCCTTTCATATTAGCATGTTTTTATGTGTTAATATTGCTCTGCAATATTATGACATGTTTATATTTCCTCACCTAGCTTTACTGAATATGCTAGAACCAAGCACAATTTTTCCAGGATATAATTCAGACTGGAAAAATGGCTACCGCAGCAGCCATCCCTCATTTCTGCAATTTTCTACATAAAATGCTCCCTGTGCTTGAAAAATAACTCCCTCTCCCCTAATCCCAACACCCTACTCTCTCACCATATCCTATGTAGTAACCTGAGCATATACTTACCACCTGCTCAGGGTAGGTAGTAAAAGTATATGGTAAAACTGCAAATAAAGGAGGCTTCCGTGTAGTTTTACAGCCTTAAGCATGGTTGACACAGTAATTTCCCCTCCTCGTAGGGTCTTACACATAATGTCATTATTTGGATGATTTTATTGGACTAAAACACTAAAAGCACATGCGGTTGACGGCAAACTCACTAATGTACTTCTAGAAATCACGGCCAATGAGGTAAAAAATCATTCAGCATTTTGCTTCAGCAGAGGGGCAATTGATGCAGCAAAAACATATAGAATTATAGATAAGCAACAGTGAATTACAAGGATATTTTTACCAAGGGGTTCTGAGTGATGTCAGATAGACAATAAAAACTAATCTCAAGTTGTCTATGATGTCACTCAGAACATTAATGTTATGTATGGCTCTCCTAGAGAGCCTCTATCATTTATTTCCGTTTCTGAAAGTCATAACTTCTTCCTATGACATCACAACAGTTGATAACAAAACTGGTTATCAACTGTTGTGATGTGATAAAGGCATTCCAGGCTGGATGGCAGGGCTATCTGACAGACTATCAGCACAGCTCTGCTTGTCTGCCTTGACTGAAAGCAGAAAGCCTAGCTGCAGGAGGGAAAGGAAGATGGGGACGAAAGTGGGTTTATGTTAAGGATTGCAGGAAGGGTGTTTATTTTTCACATTTGTGTCAGGGAGGACAGGACATGTTATGTATAGCTCTCTCATTATTCTCTGCCCCTGCGCAGTAGTTGAAAGCAGGGGCAGATGATTTTGGGGACCATACATAACATATAATTATAGATGGGATAAAAGTGAAAACATAGGGATGTTTTTCACCTTGCAGTTCTGAGTAAATTCATAGACAACTCGAGCTTCGCTCTCGTTGTCTATTTGATTTCATTCAGAACCCCATGGTTAAAATGATCCCCGTAATTCACTGTTACCCATTTATAAATCTATGGGCTTGATTACGCGTTTGGCGGTCCATGGACCGCCAGACTCGTGGGGGCAGGCCGATGGTGGTTTTCTGACCACCATATTACAATTAGAGTGGTCGGACCTCCATTACCCCACCCACTGCAGCCGTCGGGGAATCACTGTTCCCTGGTGATGGTGCGGTGGTGCAGAGACAGACATATCCTTGATGGGACCAATGTGATCTTGCCAAGCATATTACAAGTTTCCTCTCTGCCCTGGTATTCATGGCAGTTCCTCCTCCATGAAAACCATGGCAGAGAGGAAACAAAGAGGGGCCTACAGGGTCCTCTGTTGCCTCTGGGCCATGGCCATGGAAATGTGCTCCCCTGTGTGCATGCACCCCAGTTCCTGCATGGCATGGACTTTAAAGTCCATGCACTGCAGGAACTATGTTTGGCGTTCTCATTGCAATGCCTATTTTTGGAGGCACTGACGTTGGCATGTAAAATAAAAGCCAGGCAGACACGAAGAACACTTGTAATCTGGTGGGCGGCCTGACCACAGGTTTGGGAGTGCAGCAGCGGGGCAGACCCGGCGCCACACCGCCAAATTCGTTATCAAGCCCTATATATTTACTCAAGTAATTAAACAACACAAGATAAATATATTCACCATTTCTAAAACACAGATGAACTGGCAAAATATTATGTGCTAGGACACTTTGGGGCCTCTTCACGAATTGCATTGTGTAGTATATTTTGCAAAATGCTATTCACAAACTTGTGTGTTGAGTGTATGCCTTCGCAACTCCTATATTTTCTGTTGTGAGATCTCTAGCCCAAGTGTGGAGTCCCAAGATGGGAGTCTCTGGAAAAAAGGGGAATACTTACTACCAAAGGGGCGGGGTTAAGGGAGGACTAAGGCGGGCATAAGGGAGTACCTGGACCGGACCTAGGGAGGAACTTCTATCCAACAACAAAAAAGAAAAACGATTTTATTTTACTAATTGCACTAAAGTTACTGTCATTTAAAAGGGACCCAAAACGGTAGTGAATTACTCCAGCTCTCAGCCAAAGTAAGTCTGGTGTCACAAATGGCCAACCATAGGACTTACAATTCCCTGCCCTGCCATAGGAATCAACAGAGTTAGTGACTTAAAATAGAACCTCATAAGAAATATTTCGAAATTAAATTAATTAAATGGAAATAGTTCTAAATATAAATCAATATAATACAATAAAAAATAAAAATTGTACCTATATATAATTTATTACTAAAATATTGTAATATACTTTTTGCATTTAAAATGTATGCAATTATTAAATCATGTTAGTTTTGCTTTACTTGGTAATTCATTGTGAAATGTAACCTTGAGAAAAGATCTTCGTATGGTAAAGTATAGTGAAAAATTCTTTAAAGTTTACCATAGGCAGTCAGGTGGAGAAAAAGTTGCTAAAGCACTATTAACTAAATGTTGATTTAAATTAAAAAATAATTACAATATCTTAAATTGCAATAAGATCATTTCTCAATACTCCATTTAAAAAACATTTTTCTTAAATAAAAACATTGTGTACAACCACTTAAACAAAAACATTGTGTTTTAATAATTATTAAAAGAAATTTTAGAAATATGTAAACCTAATGTAATCATATTTATTAATTGTATTGTTACATTTTTAACTACAAATCAAATTATTAAATTAATTTATATTTACATTAAAAATGTGTGATTTTTTGTATCTATGAAATATATTTATATATATATGTGATCAAGCCTCTCTCGAGGTGAAACGCGTCATGGTGGATTGCAGGCTGTAACTTTTTGCACGAAAATAAAGCACTGAAGGAAACTGCACTTACTTTGTGGTCTCGCTCCTTTCGTTGTTCTGCGTGAGAGGCAGATGGTGAATACGACGACTTTCTGGATATATATATATATATATATATATATATATATATATATATATATATATATATATATTGTTTTAGTAATTGTATTTAATTTAACATAATTACCTATGGTGTTTACATTTACGTGTGTGGTGCTAGGCTTACTACTGTTTTTGTTTTTTATTAGTTGTAACTTAAACTTGTAAGTTAGGCTCCAACCCCTTTTTCAGGGGATGGAAATGTGTGCATCTACACTTTGAGCAACTTTACACTCTGATTTTGCAAATAGCCAGAAGTAGTAAAGGTTCTCAAAAGTGTTCACATAATTTTACACATGTAAATTACTAACAAATTACTCTTGTGAATAGCCCCGAGTAACTGTAGTACAGAAGGTCAGCCAACAATAACAGTTGCGGTACATTTCGACTTCTCTTCACAGCAGTAAATAGAACAGTCTGCGTAGGCCAACAATTTGAAACCTGCTAAGATATTTAAAATATGGGTACTGAAAGTAACTTCTGTAAAAATGAGCATACGTTGGTACTTATTAAAAAAGAACTTATCTAAACGTGCGACATGTTTATGTAGGGTAAAATACATAAAGTTAACAAAAACTATTTTCGAACATACATTGCACAGCATAGACATAAATGCCTGCGGGGTCCTGCTGCAGAACGAAATAGCTGCAAAGTAAAGCTCATTTTAAAAATAAGTCCAGCACTACTCTGAAGCTATAAATCAAATTGTGCATTATGAAACCGCCTAGAAAGCAGTCGCAATTGTGAGCTGCAATGGTAAAGACTTACAGTAAAATAGCCGTAGGCTGATTTCACTGCAGAACGTCATTATTCCTTTACCATCTTCTACCCAATCATAAAATAAGCAGAACAACATTATATTGTTGGTAAATGACAGAATTATGCCTGTAGCATACCTTAATAAAAATGTGTATTTCTCCATGTTGCTGTCTGTCAGGCTGGAGATTCACAAGTGTTTGGTCTCAGGTGCCAGCACAGGTTGGTAGGAATCTTCAACTCTCCCCCCCATCGAGAGACCCCTATGACTGGCACCATTGCTTACCCGTCTCCCTGTTCCCTCCTGCCCATGCTTGACCTGTCCCCCAACTACCTCCCTCGTCACTTCTTTTTCTGCAGAATCCGATGGTATTGGAGTGCCCTAAGTGCTCACCATTTACTTTACACAATGACACATTCATTGTTGTAGACAGGGGGAAGAGGAAGTGATTTGCCCAGAATCACAGATGTGAGATTTGAACCTGGTTCCCCAGTTCCCCTTTCAGCAGCTCTGGTCGTTAAGCCTCGTCCTTGCTTCATTTCATAGCGCCTCAACTGTTTCTCACTATCAATTCCACATTTATTTTGCAAGACCCCATCAACACCGAACAGGTATTGGCAAAGCAAGTAGGTGTTGGCAATGCCAGAGCTATTGGCCTGTCGATATGAATGTTTTTAAGCCATGTTGTCTAGCAGCGCATCTGAAAGTCACTAAACTATGATGCAGCCAGTGCTGGCCATGTCTTAGACTCTTCAAACTTTTGTCGGCTGAGCCCCCCCATCTAAAACTTTTTACACGCCGAGCCCCCCCACCATCGCCACCACCTGACAAAAATGTTCTTGAAGCTGGTACTCTGCATCATCGATGGCCCTTCCCTCCTGCAGGGCCCAGGTCGCATAGGACAAATAATATTAAATAAATTAAGAGTGTTTAGTAAACTGAAGTCTGCTTGCTGGTAGATGTCTGGAGGACCCATAGGACATCTTGAGTTCCCTACAGAGGGCTGCCTTTAGGGGGTGCACTGACAGTGCTGCACCACCTTTTGTAGCCTCCTGGTGGCTTCTTCGCCTTTTTAGCCAAGTTCATTTTATGGCACAGGTGGAGAGGCAAAGAGATTCACCCCCCTGCAAATGAGGAACTGTGGACTTGAGATAGCGCTGGTATTTACATCTTCACCAGTATTACAGAAGGGGCTGCACAAGTGTCTTCTGTAAAATATCAGTATACTCATTGCAGAGATTTCACCAGAGTGAGGAGACTGCCCCACGACTGCAGGACCTCTGCCACGAAGGTGGAGGCCCCTTTGTGTCCCATTGTGTATATGTGTTAGGTAGAGATCTCCAAGCTGCATCATGATTTGAAGTCAGACTTCGTTGAGACATTTATGACTTGATCCATTCTCCTGCAAGAAATGTTACATTATGGGAAATGGTGAAGATCTGCACATTTTACGTAACACACAATTCATTAATTTTACAAGAATACACTTAGATATAAGAAGTTTCACACAGTCCCACCCAGGACGCAGAGAATTTGATTCACAGATAACAAATTAATTGTTGACACAGAATCGACCCTACGTGTATTCAGACCTCATAAAGATGCCAAATAAATGGCGGACAGGACCTTGAAGTCAGCATGAGCAACATTTTACTTTTTACTTTGTAAAATGCTAAAAGATCCTTAAATATACATTACACAACTTTCTTGAATTCCATTGTAATCAACATTCAGAAGAAAGGTAAACCTCAGGCAGTCAGACATTCAATTACAAGACTGGTCTCTGCTGAAGCTTAAATGAACCCCATTTCTTCTTGGCTGTGATTTGTTTCCTTTCAAAGCTATTGCTCACACAATCATCTAAGAGCTTCTTTAGATCCTCACTCTCTCATGTAAAATCCATTATTAACAAGTTGTGCTCTAGCTTTCACTGAAGCCCATTTAGAACTGAAATAAATGTGTCTTTGCTCGTGTCTAGTCCAAAACATATGTGGCCACACAGTGTTAAGATAATTTGCACCGAGAAATGTATTCTTCTGATTTTCTCATATAGGGTTAAATAATTGCTCAAAAGATTTAAGACGGGACTCCAAACCATGCTGTACTCTTGAATTGAGCACAAGTCAAGTCAAGTCAAGTCAAGTCAATTAATTTATATAGCGCGCTACATACCCAGAGGGTCTCAAGGCGCTTGAAGAAGGGTGGGGAATTACTTGTCGAATATCCAGGTTTTAAGTTGCTTTCTGAATGCTAGGTGGTTCTGAGTGAGGCGAAGGTGAGTGGGAAGTGAGTTCCAGGTTTTAGCCGCCAGGTAGGAGAAGGATCTTCCTCCCATGGTGGTTTTGTTGATGCGAGGTACAGCAGCAAGGGCTCGGTTGGAAGAGCGTAGCTGGCGGAAGGGGGTATAGAAGGAAAGTCGTGTGTTGAGGCAATCGGGTAAAAGTTCGTAAAGTGCTTTGTGTGCATGGGTTAGGAGGCGGAATGTTATCCTCTTATTGACGGGAAGCCAGTGGAGGTTTTTCAGGTGATCAGAAATGTGGTCTTTACGTGGGATGTCTAGTATGAGTCTGGCTGATGCGTTCTGGATGCGTTGGAGTTTTTTCTGGAGTTTTGCGGTGGTTCCGGCGTATAGGGTGTTTCCGTCGTCCAGGCGGCTTGTAACCAGTGCTTGGGTGACCGTTTTTCTAGTTTCGGTGGGGATCCAGCGAAATGTTTTTGGAGCATGCGAAGAATGTTGAAACAAGATGATGAAACGGCGTTGACTTGTCTGGTCATCGAGAGTGAGGAGTCCAGGATGACCCCCAGGTTCCGTGCGTGGTCCGTCGGGATGGGTGCTTTCCCAAGGGCCTCTGGCCACCAAGAGTCGTCCCAGGCGGAGGGGGAGGTACCTAAGATAAGGACTTCTGTTTTGTCTGAGTTCAGTTTCAGACGGCTGTGCTTCATCCACTCGGCTACTTCTTTCATTCCTTCATGTAGATTGGTTTTGGCGGTGTTAGGGTCTTTGGTGAGTGAGAGGATCAGTTGAGTGTCATCAGCGTAGGAGATGATGTTGAGGTTGTGTTGGCGTGCGATGGCCGCGAGGGGGCTCATGTATACGTTGAAGAGGGTGGGGCTGAGTGAAGATCCTTGTGGCATGCCACAAATGACTTCAGTGGCCTCTGACTTGAATGGTGGGAGGCGGACTCTCTGAGTTCTTCCGGCAAGGAACGAGGTGATCCATTCCAGTGCTTTTCCTTGGATTCCGATGTTTCTGAGGCATTGTAACAGGGTGCTATGACAGACTGTGTCGAAGGCTGCGGAGAGGTCGAGGAGGATGAGGGCAACTGTGTCTCCATTGTCCAGTAGAGTTCGAATGTCGTCTGTTGCTGCGATGAGTGCGGTCTCAGTGCTGTGTTTGGCTCGGAAGCCGGATTGTGAGGAGTCGAGGGATTTGTTGGTTTCGAGGAAGGCGGCGAGCTGGTTGTTGACAGCTTTCTCGATGACTTTGGCCGGGAATGGAAGGAGCGAGATGGGGCGGTAGTTTTTGAGTTCGGTGGGGTCAGCTGTGGGTTTTTTCAGAAGGGCGCTGAGTTCAGCGTGTTTCCAGCTTTCCGGGAAGGTGGCGGAGTTGAGGGAGCAGTTGATGACGTCTCGGAGGAGTGGTGCTATGATGGAGTCTGCTTTGTTGAAGATGTGGTGAGGGCAAGGGTCTGTGGGGGATCCTGAGTGGAGTTCATCAGGCGGATGGTGTCCTCAGTGGAGATTGGGTTCCAGTCATTAAGGATGTTCAAGGGGGGGTGAAGGTGCGGCAGAATGTTGGGTGGGTTGGTCTCCGTGTTGGTTGTCGAAGCTGTTGTGGATGTCTGCGATTTTGTCGTGGAAGAATGAAGCTAGGGAGTCGCAGAGGGTTTGAGAGGGAGTGATGTCGTTGGAGTTGGCAGTGGGGTTAGTAAACTCTTTGACGATGTTGAATAATTCCTTGCTGTTGTGGGTGTTGTTGTCTAGTCGGTCTTTGAGTGCGGCTTTCTTGGCAGTCCGGATCAGTTGGTGGTGTATGCGGGTGGCGTTTTTGAAGGCGTCCCTGGTGCTGGTGTTTGGGTCTTTTTTCCAGGCCTTCTCAAGGGGAGCGACAGAGTTTCTTGGATTTCTTAAGATCATCGTTGAACCAGGGGGCGTTTTTGCTGCCTAGTTTGATTTGACGTTTTTTCAAAGGTGCTAGGTTGTCGGCGCTGTTGGTTAGCCATTGAGTGAGGTTAATGGCTGCTTGGTTGGGGTTCGAAGAGTGGGCAGGGGGGTTTTGAAGAAGTGATGAGGAGATCTGGTCGATGGTGATTTTGTTCCAGTTTCTTCACAGAGTAGGTTGAGGATGGTTGTGGGTTGTGGTCTTTTTGTAGACAAAGTGAACGCAGCTGTGGTCCGTCCAATGGAGAACTGTGGTGTGGCTGAAGGAGATATGTTTGCTGGAGGTGAAGATAGGGTCGAGTGTGTGACC
Organism: Lissotriton vulgaris; assembly: GCF_964263255.1. Classification (NCBI taxonomy): domain Eukaryota; kingdom Metazoa; phylum Chordata; class Amphibia; order Caudata; family Salamandridae; genus Lissotriton; species Lissotriton vulgaris. The sequence goes on from NC_141690.1 coordinate 135,081,215, forward strand.
TGCGTAGTGAGTGGGGGTATTAACAAGTTGTTTGAGTCCGAGGTTGGCGAGATTGTCCAGAAGGGTGGTGGCGTTGCTGTCGTTGCTCTTTTCCAGGTGAAAATTGAGGTCTCCCAATAGAATGTATTCCTCGGAGGGGAGGGCGTGTGGGGTGATAAAGTCAGTGATGTCTTCACTGAATTGTGCTCGGGGTCCTGGTGGCCTGTAGAGGAGGGTGCCTCTGAGTGTGGTCTTGGGGTCGGTGTGGATCTGGAAGTGAAGGTGTTCGGCGCTAGCGAGGTTGACGTCTGAGCTGGTTGAGATGCGGATGGAATTCTTATGGACGATGGCGATGCCTCCTCCTGTTTGGTAGGTGCGGTCTTTTCGGATGATCTTGTATCCTTCCGGGATGGCAATGGTGATGTCTGGGGCTGAGGAGGCGTTCATCCATGTTTCTGTTAGGAAGGCGACGTCCGGAGAGATGGTGTCTAGTAGATTCCAAAGGTCGATGGCGTGTCTGTGGACCGAGCGGGTGTTGAGCAGGATGCATTTTAGGTGGTTGGTGTCGGATCTCTGTTTGGAGTTAGTGGATGAGGAGTTGGTCTTGGTGCCGTCATACTTGCAGGAGTTGCATGTGAAGGGTGTGTCCAGGAGCGGCTTGGGCGCAGTTGGGGAGTCGGCCGGGGTTTAGGGCTAAGAGGGTGGAGGCGTCGTATGTAATGCAGGTGGGGTGGGTGGTACGAGGGCCAGGGGGTCTGGCGCTGGGCGCGGTCCAGGCGCGGACGGGCGTAGATGGGCTTACCTTTGGCGCACCTTCGGCGCGGCCGCAGCGCGTGGACGCTGCGCGTTGGGGCATCAGTCATAAATGGAGATAGGAGGGGGCGGAGCGAGGGAGGGGCCGCAGGGAGGTGTGATCGGGTTGGGGGGCGGGCTGGCAGGCACAATAACAAACAAAATGGCCGCAAAAACACAGCGCAAAGCACCACAAGATCGGCACAAGTGGGGAATGCTATTAGAAGAGTGGGCAGAGGCACCTCTAAATGTACGAGCAGCAGGCAGAAATAATTCTAAACAATTAATAGCGCAGCAGGCAAATTAGTGTGTCACTCGTGCGATGTGGGCGAAGCTTACAGCTAATTAGCGCTACCGGAGTGCAGAGCACAACCCAAACACAGCTGGTGGCAATGAAATACAAAGCGCTACGATACCCAGATTTCAGGGAGCCTGGGGGAGCGACCGATGCTGCGCGAGGTCAGGTTGGTCACAGCGGACGTTCAGGCGGGTCCGTTCTATGCTATCCGTGGGAGGGAGGGGCCGCAGGGAGGTGTGATCGGGGTGGGGGGCGGGCTGGCAGGCACAATAACAAACAAAATGGCCGCAAAAACACAGTGCAAAGCACCACGAGATCGGCACAAGTGGGGAATGCTATTAGAAGAGTGGGCAGAGGCACCTCTAAATGTACGAGCAGCTGGCAGAAATAATTCTAAACAATTAATAGCGCAGCAGGCAAATTAGTGTGTCACTCGTGCGATGTGGGCGAAGCTTACAGCTAATTAGCGCTACCGGAGTGCAGAGCACAACCCAAACACAGCTGGTGGCAATGAAATACAAAGCGCTACGATACACAGATTTCAGGTAGCCTCGGGGAGCGACCGATGCTTCGCGAGGTCAGGTTGGACAAGCACAAGTGAAGGATTGAAAATCTTCACTAACCACTAGCAAACTAATACTGTATTTGCAAATCAAATTACAACAGCCAGCTAAGATAACTTGACCGCACCCCACCTCTCACTTTTAATTCCTCCATCACAGGGCTAAGCTTTCAAACCCACAAGGCAATAAGACACAGCTCTCGGCATCCTCACAAATGACACAAACCAACTGCTTGAAATGTAGGCTCACAGCACCTACAAAACTTTTCCAACCAAGCAAACCCCCATAGCGTGCCACCCCTCTGGTAAAGCGCTACAGCACTCCGGAGTGGGGCATATAGCGCTAATTAATGCATTATTATATATAATATAAAGGGCATTTGCATGCACAATCTGTGAGATTAGTTTTTTGTCTTGAAAGAAAATTCAACAGGTTGTTTTACTTTTCTTGTAACTAAAATACCGTAGGAGGAGCAGTAACATAGATTTTCATTCTGGGTGTTATGGACTTTAAACAAAAAGGCCAGTATAGAATGTTTGAAATACTAGGGAGCTAAAACTATAGATGGCAATTGAATACCTTCTCTAGGCCACTGTATTTGTATTTTAAAGCCATTTGTGTTTATTTAGAATGGTTCGGTTAAGAGAACAATAACATAAGACTCTTTTTGAGCTTCTTGCTCTCCTTTCTGCATTTTCTTCTTCTGGGTCCAAGCCTTATGAGGAATAAAGCCCCCCCCCACCTTACCAACCTTTAAATAAATTAGTAGAACCCAAGACATTAAACTATATTTACCACACATTCGCTCTCACAGGGACATTATTCCACATCGTGGTTAAAGGGCGGGTGGTAGCCCAAACCCAGGGGTTACACAAAACAGCAGCATGACGCCTTTCTTTTACTAAGCGTACAGCCATGGACTGTAGGTCACTGGAGAGGTCGCTTCCTATGGATAAAAAGAGGAGCACTTTTGGTGTTTCTGAACCTGACAGAGTCTGCCTCTGCGCAGGGGCACCTATCTGGAGTCTGCTTCATCAGGCGACCTCTACTACAGACAAGACACTGCTGAACGGCACATCTGTAAGTCAGAGCACCGGGCCCTTCTCTTTGCAGCCCATACATACAGTCCTACGAGATAGGAAAGGGCGTGCAGCATAAAGCACACTCGGTACCCTGACTTTTGCTTGTGCACTGTTTTGGGTATAAAATGGGTCAGATCGCTGGCACGGTACCCGATGCAGTTGCCACTGCAGCATGACCCATATCCCATTTCATTATTAAAGTTTGCAGACATCAGGTCGCTTTCCCAAATTGCCGGGCACCTTTCTGGTGCGGGTCTTACACTTCAACGATTTGATATAAGGCCCGCATGAGGACATCATAGCTTACCATAACTTTTCCAATACATTTTATTTCGGGTGACTTTCACACAGATATAGTGCATTTCATAGAAATGTAGCTACCTAAAACTCCCCAGCAGCCTCCATATTAACTTAGAAATAAACTACTAAAAAATGCAGAAACAGTTATTTCATGCATGGGATGGTCTTATTATAAAGTATTTTTAAACGTGACCACTGTAATAGAAGGTCTAGTGAGCTTGTGGCGTGTTTTGATGGAATTACAATGATATGTCAGAGTTTGCAGTTGACATCACTGGGAGCTGCCATTAAATAAAAACATAATCCCTCGTATAATCTCTATGTGAGAGGTCACCGTTCCTTCATGCTACAGAAATGTTCTGCATTTTGGGAAAGCTCTTGTCTTGGACCCTTAATTTATCTAGGCGAGTAAACTAGAGCATCCCCAGTGCTGTGTTTTTATTTCCCTCCCTCTTTATTTTCCTTTAGCTCTAGAGCAGGGGCCATCTGCACCCGAGTACTTCACAGGTCGTCTAAAGACCATTCACGTGTTAACGAGGCTTGGTTGTTTTTTTCACCTCTTAGTGCCCCTGCATCTCCACTCTGACTATGGCTGAGACATACAACTGGTGTCTGGAGGCAACAATGGACGATGAAGTGGGTGGGTGGAGTGCGCGCCCCCCCAGGGGATGCTGCCCCCCCTCCCCCAAGGGGGCGCGCCCAACACTTTGAAGACCTATGTCAGACTTAGAGCGTTTTTGTGTTCGGCGGAGCAATGTCATGTTTTATGCATTTCTACTTGTTGTTGCTTGAGATTGTCACCTGGCAAACAGGCCTCGTGGTGAGAGTTCTGATGGGCTGGAAATGTTACTCTCCGGTAGTTCTGTCATTTCTAGAGCTGCCTGGCAGGGGTTGCATGTAAACTAAGCTTCTTGGATTAATCAAGTGGCAGCACTACTTCTGTGTTGTTCCTACTTCTTAAAAGTAGCGACGAGGATGGCATGCTGTTCCCTGGAAGATCTTATGGATGAAGCAAAGCCCCGAATCATTTTGATAAACACTCAGAAAATTGTTGGAGCACAATGGACAGGTATTGTGGAAATCACTATGCTTGTCTGGCCCGTGCTAGTAAACTAACTGAGATAGCCCCCAGCTATGCACCATAGCCAGTAGAGGCTGTTCATTTATGTTGGCAGTGTGATGCAGGTAAAGAAGAGTTAGAGCTGCGGAGCGAACACGCTGTGCTGTGAGAGCTGGGACCTGATAATACTTTGGGGCCACATCACTTGTCTCACCGAAGGGCCCTAAACCACATAGCCACCTTTTTGTAGAAATCAGCATTTTTTCTTTGGAGGAATGGCGGTTGTTTGCGCGCGTCATAATGATTGAACTCACAGGGCACTGTCGGCTGAGTCACACGTTAGGCCTCGAGGTGAGCCGAGCAATCAAGTTCAACTGTGAAATGCCCATGCCAGCTGCAAGCAGCCACGCAACTTGCTGAGGACCGCACGAATGATCTGGTAGCGGACGTGGCAGAAAACGTGGAGTCTACCTAGAGGAGTGCTGGCAGTGAGCCGAGTCGGCCATTACAAGTGAAGACTAGAGACGAGTGGGCAGCTGTAGCAGGCGTAACCAGTTGGGTGCTGGCTGTGCGGCAAGGAAGTGAGGTAGGACAATGCTGTCAACGATCTGTTGTATGAAAAGGAAAAAACGAGTAATAGGAAGCTCTAGTCTGAAAAAAAGTAAGAAAGACCACACCAGCAAGCATTTCAAAAGAAGAAAAGTAATGGGAAGCAAAAGGAAGGACGAATGAATGCACCAATCTATCAGAAGTCTATTTGAGGGAACAATGAAGAAAATATAAACACGACTAACAAAGTCAGAATTTAAGGACCTTTATTACAGAAAAACATTAAACTGCAGGGAGCATTGGACTATCTAGCAAGAAGTGGGCAGACAACGGACGCTACTTTAATAATTTAAGGCAGTTATTTTCCAAGCAAAATAACGGTGATGACTTTATTTGTTTTAATTTCTTATTTTATGGTTGAAGTTGCACAATTTTGTATCCATTTAATTGTGAAGCATTTGTTAGCCATGGATGCTCCTCCCAAGTTCTTACAGAATCCGGGTCTTACAATCATGGCATGGGAAGACTGCTGGGAGTCATGCAAAACCTACCTTGAGTCTATAGGTGGGGATGTAGTTGTAGCCAAATGCAAGTTGGGTTTGTTAAAGCACAGTTTGGGCATTGAAGGGAGAAAGGTGTTGGAGACCCTCCTACTCCAATGCATGCTACATTGCTGAACCATGACAGGGATGGTGAGGATTTGGCTGAGTTTGAGGAGGTGCTTAGCCTTTTCTATACGTCGGACGGCCCCCAGCCGTCCGACGTCACGGTGTGCGTCGGACGGCCAGGGGACGTCCGATCTGCACATGCGTTGGATTAAGCTGCACCCCGTTGGAACGTCTGCCGCAGTGAAAAGGTTAATAATGAGTATGTGGATGCAATGAATGCCTTAGAGGAAAATTAATGCGAGAAAGTGAGCATAGTTGTAGAGCGACATATGTTTTTCTCAAGATACTAGTTGCCTGGGGTGAATGTGGAACAATATATCTCTGTTTTAGGAACATTCGCTGTATGTTAAGGGATCTGCACATATAGGATCAACGATGTTAAGATCCAGGAGAAGTTGTTGTAGTTAAAGGAGCACTCCCTAGAGAAAGTCAAAAGCATTGCGAGGCAGGTAGAGAACCCATCTAGATATGTAAAGGAGCTTAGTGAAGGTCAACACAAGGAGACGAGTGAGCGTAGCAAGGTGAATGTGGTGCAGAAGGTGCAAAAGGGAGCTGGGGGTGTTGGCCAACACACCTGTAGTGAAGGTTAAGTGTGTGTTACAGATGTGTGAGCACAAGAGATACTGCTGATGTGATACCATAAATGCAAAGTGTCTCAATGGCAAGAAAACTGGGAACTTTACCTGCGTGTGCATTTCTGAAGGGCAAAATGGGGGCAAATGAGTAGGGAATGATGCGAGTGACGGTCACGATGACAACTTAGACTGGGATGACGACAGGGTTGAAGTGTTGGCAGTGTGCGAGCATGTCATGGCTGAAATAAGAGAGGAGTATTGCCCTCCTAAGTGTATATTAAAAGTTAGTGAGAGGATGTCTCTGTGTGTGCAGATTCGTGTTTGCCATACATGATAATTGACAAAGTAACATGGAAAATTGTGGATGGTTGTCGATTGTGCCCACCTCACATTGAACCAGAAGGGTATTGTGGAGTGAGACTTTGATTACAGATGTGAGGAAAGAAGAGTGTATGGGGTGGAGAAAGATAAATCACTCTTGAGATGGAGAGAGCAGAAGGCCTTGTGAATGCTGTTCGGATCGCCTTTGGCATCCGTGGTCTTCCAGAGAGTTATAGGTGTGTATATTACAAAGGTCTGGTCTTCCATACCGACATCTCAGTGTGGGGTGCGGATATGGAGTGTCATGATCGTGTACCGTAAGTGGTGTTAAGAAAGCAGTAGGGTGCTGGCTCGATGATCAGCAGTGACGAATGCAAGTTTGGGGGACACTGGTGAAATACTGCGACATTCGTTTTTGAGAGAGGGTATAAAACCCGAATGCATCTGCTCAAAGTGATCAAATGTTTATCGTCTCCTGCTGTCAAGGAGCACTGTTGTTCCTTTTGCGGCCTAGCCGAGTATTACTCAAACTTTGTGCACAACATTGCTGACAAGGGGCATGTTTTGAGGAAGCTGATGAAAAAAAGAGTGCAGTTTGAATGGACACATGAGTGTCAGGCGGCATTTGAGGGTATCAAGCTGGAGATTGTGAAGGTGGTGGCATTGAAACCCGATTGACCCCGGGACAAAACCATAGTGGTCATGGACTCAAGTGCCTATGTTCTTGGCGCAGCTTTGATGCAGGGGATGGTCCTGAGAGTGTGGTTATATTTGCCTCATGGACACTAAATGGAGCGGAAGGAACATACTCCATAATCAACAGAAAGGCATTAGAATGCTGGTGGGGTGTGCAATCCTTCAAGACGTATGTCTGAGTTGCGTACAGTCCACAAGCCTCTGGTTGATTTGTTCCCCACTTAAGGGTCTGAAGGGCAACACCAAGGACTGCCAAGTGGCTGTATCACCTTCAAGAGTACAATTTTGTGCTAAAGTATCTTCCAAGTAGCTAACATTGGAACGTGGATTGTTGGTTGTGTTTACCATTGTAGGTGGAGGATTGGAGTGAAAAGTGAACAGTGGCTGGTTGCCAGTGTGAGTCATGCGGAGGAGCCATACCAGAGAACGAGCAGATGTGAGCCTTGTTGGGGGATGACATTCTGAGGCAGCTTATATTGTGATTGGCTAGTACGACTAGTCAGTCAGAGAGTGTAAGAAAGGAGTTTGGGAATTACAGGATGGTGAGGTCAGAATTGTGCTGAGAATGGATTGAAGACTGGTGGTGTCCATGCGTTGCGGTACAGTAGAGGGTGGCTAGTTATCAAAAGAAATATGCACTGAGACACAATGATAAATTATGTAACAAGGCACATACATTTGTAGTGGGTGATTTGGTAACCGTGCTGCTAGGCGGAAATGTAAAAACAGGGCATTCAAGGTGGTCGAGTCCCAAGGAAGTGAAACAAGATGTAGGCAACAGCATGCGGCTGAATGATGACAAAAGGTGGGATACAAGGAAGTTCAGATTGTGAAATGGGCTAGAATCTGGTTGGATGAGGAGTGTCAAAGGAATATTTCTGGGAACGATTCCAGTGCAGAGGAGATGAACATTAAGAAAATGTGGATCAGACGCAAACCTGTTTGGCAGAAAGACTATGTTTGCACATAAAAATATAGAACTGTAATACTGTTTTAATTAAGCATATTGCTGTTTTTGTTCTCAATTGTTTTTGTAATTTTTTCTTGTTTTACTGGGAAAAGAGGATGTGTTATGTTTTATGCATTTCCACTTGTTGTTTGAGCTTGTCACCTGGCAACCAGGCCTCGTGGTTCGAATTCTGATGGGCAGGAATCTATTCTCCAGCAAAACAGTCATTTATAGAACTGCCTGCCAGGTGTTGCATGTATGCTGAGCTTCTTGAATAAATCAAGTGCCAACACTACTTCTATTTTATTCTTATTAAAAGGCAGGACAATGAACTCAACATGAGGGGTGGCGAGACTTGCTGTCGGCTCATCATCCTGTGATTCTGGGCTTTCAGGGACTTCAAGCCTTTCTGAACAGCAGATGTGCTCCTGGGCAACATGACTAAAACACATTCACATTGACAAGGCCAATAGCTCGGGCATTGCCAAGACCTATTGGATTTGCCAATGCGTGTTAATAGATGCATTTTCTAGAGCTTGTCTGCTTGAATATTTTCAGTTTCGACATATACATTTAGCTGGCATTGTGATTTACCTTGAGCTGCCATTTAATTTAGTAGCCTGTCCCTGTGTGTAAATTGAAATCTAACTAAAAAGCATTATTCTAGGGGAGTTTGCCATTAATGACAAGAAAAGGATGATTCACCTTGGTATTCCTAAAGCTGGCTCTGCCCTGCTGTTGTGGAAAAAGCTATTTATCAAGTTAAAAGTTGGAGGAAGGCATGCTTTGTGACTAGATAGAAGACCATTATCATTTTAAGGTGTAAAGGAGGTAATTTATTGCTTAGAGCCAGAAAAATGTCTGTCTCTGTGAGCAAAGCAACCACTGATGAAATAAGGTAACAACTGTAGGTCATTAGTTTGAATCACAGCAAAATCAATTTCGCCTATTACTCTTCTAAGGTAGGCATTTAGAATTTGTCTGAGAAAGAGCCATACATAGGCAGTGTATTCCGCATCACCAAACTCATAGATCACCTGATCTATTTAAAGTTGGAAATAAAACCCGAGATTGGCTCTAGCACAGTCTCAGCTGTCTATGTTGGCATAAAACTTTGACCGGATGGGGCACTTGCCAGAAGGCCACCAGGTCATAGTGACAGTTAACCCACCTTACTGTGATGCAACGGTCACTCATTTTCATTACTTAAGACCACCATGCAAAACATGGAGATTGCAGGTAGGGTAAAATGCACAATGACCCAGACGCACTGCCTACCAGGTATTTTTAAATTTAGCAGGTAGTCGTCTTCCAGGGGGACCAAGACGTTGTCTCTCCTTACCTGCCAATCCTGGTAGGCCTCCTGAACCATCACATTTTGTAAACTGAGTACATTTAAATGAGGTTACAGTAATACCAGTCATTTACAGCGCTTTTGAATAGCAACCATTATTGTTACAATTATAGAGCAGGAGCAGCCACTTTATTGTGCAGGTATAGACAATACTTTTAGTAGTAAGGCACCAGGTATAATGAGGCGATGTAAGAAAAGAAAAGTCATGTGTGAGAAGAGAGTTGAAGTTTATCATGTGAGAAGTCTTGTTTCTGTATAGAGAAGCTTTAGATAGGGGGCGAGACCAGATATCATGTCTTTGGTTGTGGGAGAGGCCAGGTATCCCAGGCTTATTGGATGGATGCAAATTAATTGTGTGAGTGAGACCGAACAACACATATGTGGGTGAAGAAAAGACAGCTATTCCATAGAGAAGATGCCTAGTAGCCGATGTGCAGTGGAAAATACTCCAAGTATGATATGTGAATGAAGAAAGGCATAGAGCCATATGTCATGATGGGCTAGATATCAAGTATGAGAAGGGAAATAAGTCAAGTGAATTGTTCAAGAGGGAAAGCGCTAGTTGGGAGGGGAGTACATGTGCCTTGTCTAACCATAAAGAGGACAGACATATGCCTGTGGGGGAAAGGTCAGGTATAGCGGAGAAGCTAATAGTATCATGTTTGTGAGCGACTGGCAATGTTCAATACAGTCTAACTAGGTATGACGGTAAGATTTTATGGGGTGTGTTCCATTCAGTTTAAGAACTGATATTGTGGTAAGTAGATTGCAGTCGTTTTCATGTATAAGAGATAGTTTGTTGGGAGAAGTAACAACAGTCAACCCAACTCTTGCTGGCCAAGTGCAAACTGACTCCAACATTAGTCAGAGCCATCAGCGTTCTGGAACATATGAGTATAACGTAGAGAAACAGGGATCATAGAGTCAGAGGAACAAGCAATATACAGCACATCTTCCCTCATTATACAGAAAAGAAATACAACCATTAACAATGAAACAATAAAGAATAAAAGATTCATATCAGGATTATTCACAACAAATATAAAGATGGTCTACAATACCTTGAATTCCTAAAATTAACAGGGAAAGGCACAGTGCTGGAAATAGGAGTATTATAAGGGACACTGTTCAAACTACTGCAACATTGTGAGTCAGTAGCATCACCTCCACCATCACTTCGCCTGTGAACTGGAAAAGAATATGAAGCAGTAGAATCTTCTGTAGAAGTAAACATATAATCACTTTTCCTATCATTGTAATTTTCTCCGGAAGCAATATCAGAACAAATGTTTTTTTCCCTTCTGATATAAAGCTACTCTCCTAATGTTCAATTTTTCCCCATTAGTAAGAACCACATAGTGCAAAAACACTTCCTTAACAGTGTACGGACCTCTAAACTTAGACAAACCTTTAGAGACCCTACCTGGTTTTACTTTGACTTGATCTCCTTTAGATATGTTGGAAGCACATGGCTTTGGTACAGTAAGCTCTTTCAATTGACCATCATTAGATAACAAATCTTTTAATCAAGAAGGAGTTAACTTAGTACTCGGAACTATTCCCCACATGATTTCAAAAGGGGACTTGTTCCTTGTACCGTGAATAGTAGTGCGGTAAGCATAAACCATTTCTTGGACTAGCCGCCCGATTCATGACCCTAAATTGCGCTCGCAAGGGGCCGGATTCTGAGAATCCGGCCCTTTGCGAGAGCGATTTTTGCATTTGGGATTCAGCATCCCAAATGCAAAAATCGCTAATTGCGATGTCGCAAATGTGCGAGGAATTACATTTCAGGAATCTCTATTAGAGATTCCTTAAATGCAATTCAACATCCAATTAAAATTTGCGAATTCGCAATTTCTTGCCGCAATTTACCGCGAGGTCAGACCTCGCGGTAAATTGCGAAAACACAGAAAAATGCATTTAAATGCATTTTTCTGAGTTGCATGTAACACACACACATGTCCTTTGGACATGTGTGTGTGCAACAACTGTGTGTAATGTCATTTGAGGGGTGCTACAGGGTGTCCTGTGGACACCCCTGGCACCCTTCAAATCGCAATCTTATTTGCGATTAGCTAATTGCTAATCGCAAATAAGGAATACTCCCCATTCATTCCTATCGGCCTTTTGGCCCATAGGAATGAATGGCGAGTTATTCCTTATTTGCGATTAGCAATTTGCTAATCGCAAATAAGGAATCAGTAGGAATCGCATTTTATTATGCGATTCCTACATGATTACCGTTTTGCGAGTCCTTAATAGCGAATCGCTATGATTCGCTATTAGGGGCTCGCAAAACGGCCCGTTCATGAATCAGGCTGTACGTCATTTACAGAACTACCTTTTGAAAGAGCCATTTGGATCGTGCCTTTCACAAGCCTATTTATCCGCTCACATAAACCATTTCTCTGCGGGTTATAAAGGGAAGTTCGATGATGTGTAATACCACAATTACTTAAGAAAGAACGCATAGTCTGAGAAACTAACTGTATCCCATTATCGGTAATAATGGCACTAAGAAAACCCTCTTGTTGAAAAAGAAGTTTTAAATGCTTAATGGGGGTCTTAGTAGTGATGAATTTTAAAAATTCTACAGATAACCATTTATTGAAGAAGTCAATTGAAACAATTGCAAAACGCTGAGAGAGAGGTAGTTCCACCATAGGGCCAATAAAGTCTATACATATGGTATGCCAAGGGATGTCAGGAGAGTTCAATTTCCCCATAGTTGAACCAACAGCCGCTTTCAATCTTTTCTCTCCCTCTTTGCAAATTGAACACGCCTCAATCCACGAAGAGACTTGAGAGTCCATTGCAGGCCACCAGAAGTTAGCTCTCAGCCTCTGTTGTGTTAAGGTCTGTCCAAGATGACCTTCATGTGCTATGGTTATTAATTTGGATCTTAGTTCGGAGGGAGGGATACATTTTTCACAGCGCATCAATACATTTTCATCACACAAAGAAAGTTCATCAAGAACTTTCAAAAACGGTGGAACAGTGACATGTACACAACTTTCTCGTCTTGGCCCTAGTTTTACCAATTGAATGACTTCTTTCATAACATTATCATTGAGCATAGCATTAACCCAATCACCATGTGAAAAAGACCCCTCACTAATAGAAAGAATGTCATCAATCCAGGCAATGTTCTCTTCATTGCCTTCTAAACCAAAACTCACATCATCTGCACCATTGCCTTTTATAGAAAGTCTAGATAGACAATCTGCTTGAACATTTCTCCAACCTTGTAAATGTGAAATCTCAACATGATAGTCCTGTAGCTTGGCAGCTAGTCTTGCTAACCTCAGTGAACCCCTAATTGCTCCACCAGGTGAAAAAATGCGGATTAGTGGTTTATGATCCATTTTCAAATTAAATTTGGTGCCCAAAAGGTAAGTTCAGAAATAATGTGTACCCCATGCTGCTGCCACCGCCTCTTTTTCAATAACAGAATAATTCGGTTCGGATGAAGAAAGCGCGCACGAAGAAAAGGCAACCAGATGTTCACCTTCCATAGGTTTCTGTAGAAGTACAGCCCCTATCCCAGTGGCACTAGCATCAACCATCAAGGTTCATGTTTTATTGGTGTCAAAAAGTGCAAAGATTTTAGCTTCACAAATGTCATTCTTAATATTGATGAAGCTTGTTTCTTGGTCTGGACCAAATACAAATGTACAGCCTTTCTTTAATAATGCTTTCAAATGTAAAGTCTTTTCAGAAAATTTCTCTACAAATTTCGAGTAGTACTCGATTGACCCCATGAAGGAGCGTAGTTGATCTTTGTCAACCGGACAAGGGGCAAGGCGTATGGCTTCAAGAAGATCTTTCTTTAGTTTAACTCCACCAGCTGAAATCTCATGTCCAAGATACTCGATGTTTTGCACTAAAAAGGAACACTTTTCCTTACGCAAGGTAAGGCCAGTATCCCAAATCCTATGCAACACATCTCTGAGCATTCGATTGTGATCAGGTACAGAGTCACCAAAGATCAGAATATCGTCTTGAAAGAAGACAACCTTCCGTAACCCTTTGAAAGTCTCAGTGACCATCCTTTGGAACACACTAGCTGTCGATATTAATCCAAATGGAAGCCGTGTAAACTGAAAAACCCCCTCTGTGGTAGTGAAGGCGGTGAGATGTTTTGAGGTTTCGTGAAGCTTTACCTGATGATAGGCACTCTTCAAGTCAAGCTTCGAGAAAAACTTTGCCCCTTGGAGAGTGGATACCATTTCGCTAATGTTAGGCAGAGGAAATGTATCTGCAACTACACATTTGTTCAAAGACCTGAGGTCCACACAAAACCTCAATTTGCCATCCGATTTCTTCGAAATCACTACCGGAGAAACTCATGCAGAAGCCTCTACTGGCTCAATTACTCCACTCTGAAGCATATCGTTGATCAAGGATTTCACCTCATCTCTAATGGATAGAGGAATTGTCCTTAATCTGTGTTGTACTGGCACACTGTTTTTCTTTAGTTTAATGAGATGAGAATAACCTTTAAGTTCTCCAAGTTCATTTTTAAAAACTGAACTGAATTCTTCCAGGATATTTTCAACAGAGTCTCCTTCAATGACTATCACTTGATTTTTTGCTCTTGGATTAATAACAATGTAGAGGTCATATTGATGTACCCATCCCAATATTGGTGGGCCATCAACGGAAACATAAACTCTACCAAATGTTGATCTTTTCTCAAAAACAATTTCCGAATCCAAAATAACCAAGAAGGTCAATCTTTTCTCCTTGGAAACCTCCAGGTGAGATGTCGCTGTGTGCCAGTTATCTCTCTTTCCAGATACTATTAAAAACAGTTTGTGGAATAATAGTATATCTGGATCCAGTGTCCACCATTAAAGATACTTCATGTCCATCAATGTTGAAGAAAAGCTTTCGGTCTATTCTGTCGTCTTTCTTCACCCACAATGTCAACATCATCGACAACTAATAATTTATCTCTTTCCATCTTACTCTCATGTATGTGGTCTTCAACAACAGTGACTTTCTGTCTGTTTTTGGTCTTGCACATCTTTGAAAAATGTCCTAAGCGACCACATTTTAGAGACTCTTTGTTTGCTGCAAAACAAAACCTAGCTTCAGACGTGTGACTATTACTTCCACATCGTGTACAAAACTTGTTGGACGAAATGTTCTTCCTCACAGTTGTTTTTAACTTGTTCTTGACAACAGCTATGGACTCTTCTTCACAATGTTCGCACTCTGAGCTACATTTCTTTTCCGAAATCTCGGAAACATCCTGTTGTGAACAGTTTTTTTTATGTGAGTCTATAACTTTCATACAATTCTCAGTCTCGTCAATTACTTTCGCCAGATCGATGGCAACCTTTAATGAAGGGTTCTTTGCCGCCCATAACCTTCTTGTATTTTCTTATTATAGCATTGCTTTATCAGCTGATCTCTTATGAGTTCATCATTCATCACCCCAAATTTGCATTTTATTGACCGTTCTCTGAGCCGTGCAACAAAATCATCTATAGATTCTGCTTCTTTTTGGCGTTGCGTATAAAACTTGTAACAATTCAGTATGGGGTTCTCTTCCTTTGAGAATTGTACTTCTAGTCTGGAAATTGCTTCATTATATTCATCAGGCATAGCTTGACCATTAGCCTGTAACGACATGGGTAGAAACCTAAAAACCCTTTGTTTCTCTTTCCCTAGAGTACTCAGAAGAATGGCTTTTTTACGTTTTGCAGAAAATTCTTGCCCATCCAGAGCTTCAAGATAATTGTCAAAAATGATGAACCAATCTTCCCAGGGTATCAGTGGATTACCAGGTTCACTCAAAAATGGTGGTGGTAGTGTTACATTTAATTGTTGTGCCATTTTTTAAAGTTGTAAACAACTTTCATAAACACTAAAGTACAAACGTAAAAAGTCTCAAAATGCTTTCACTGAGACATCATAAATGTAAGTGTACAAACACAAAATTCTCTTAGTATACTCCTGAATAAGTCTTTGCAGTGAATAAAGTTCACCTTCACAGTAAATTTCCTTGATTTTTTTTTATAATTCTTTAGTAATACTTGCAGCAAAACACATACCTTAGTTTCTTCAGATTCTCTTTTAATATCCCTCTCGTTGAGGTAATCTCGTTGTAAAATAATGGGTTAACGCACTTCAATTGTGTTTTCTAGATCACAAAGGCAGCGTCGGTTACGAGGTAAATATTAACCATTCCAAAGATGGCCGCCGTGTATTGTTAATGAGAAAGAGGCTTGCAACGCACGAAAGAGAGGCTTGGAGTGCACGTTTCACGCTTGCTAATAACGTGTAACGTCACTTCCACTCCAAGTGTGTCGTCCAAGGATTGTTGTTCCAGATGACGTACGCTTAACAATCGACACAGGATCAGCTTTGCTAGGATGCCGCATGCACTGCGCGTCACTCCTAAGAGAATACCAGTCTGTTTTAAATGGCGTGCGCTACTCACAGTTTGTTTACTAACAGCGGACCATCAATTTTCCTCAAACTTCGGAAATATTCAGCTTTCTTGCCTCAGCAAAGACACAGAACATGTTGCACGTCGTGGATTTCCTGCAATGGGAGCTGTTGTCCACATCTTCTTGTCACGCCGACTTCAGCAGCATGCAGTTCTTCTCCTTGCAGTGCAATCTCATCCCTTGACCATCTCCAATCGTCGCCAAAATGGTGGTAAGTAGATTGCAGTCGTTGTCATGTATAAGAGATAGTTTATTGGGAGAAGGAACAACAGTCACCCCAATGCTTGCTGGCCAAGTACAAACTGACTCTTACAAGATTCCAACATGAGTCAGAGCCATCAGCGTTCTGAAACATATGAGTATGACAAAGAGAAACAGGGATCATAGAGTTAGAGGAACAAGCAATATACAACAATATGGCGAATTTGTTTTAAGTCTATTGGAGTCCGTTAATAATTTACATGGTGATACCTATCAAATTAATTTTGCTCTGGTTACCACTGTCTGCCTTTACTGTGATACCATTGGATACTCCCTTGCTGGACTCCTCAACGCCTCCGTCACTATGGTCACCATGCCCAATGCCTTAAAGCATGTCGAAGTGTAACCCCTCCTGAAAAAACCCTCAGCTAACCCCAACGAACTAAAAATTTACAGACCAATCTCGCTCCTCCCATTCCCAGCCTAAGTCATGGAGAAGGTTATTAACCTCCAACTCACTAACTTCCTTGAAGAGAACAACCTACTTGACCCTTCCCAGTCAGGATTCTGACCAACCCACTGCACTGCCTGAATGCAGCCACAGATCACATCAGACGCCTTCTTGACCAAGGCACCTCGGCTGCCCTCATCCTCCTTGACCCCCAGTGGCCTTCGACACCATCTCCCATCACATAGGCATTCAAGGAAAGGCTCTCAAGTGGATCACCTCTCTCTTCACTGGACAAATTCAGAACATCCACCTTCCACCATTCGCCTCTCAACACAAAGACATCATATGCGCCATTCCCCAGGGCTCCTTCCTCAGCCCCATGCTCTTCAACACCTACATGGCACCTCTGGCTAACATAGCCCTCACCTACATACTCAACATCATCTCCTATGCTGGCAATACCTAGCTTGTCCTTTCCTTCTCAGAAGACCTAGACACCACAAGACTCAACTTCCAAATCACCTTGATCAACATCTCCACTTGGATGAAAACCAACTGCCTGAGACTCAACTCGGACAAGACTGAGGTCATCTTCTTCAGAAACAAGCCCTTCTCTTGTGATGACACCTGGTGTCATCCAATCTCCAGCCTTCACTCACCCTGTCGGATCACGCATGCAACCTCGGAACCATCATAAACTCCCATCTCACCATGAAACAACAGATCAATGCCATTCCCGCTGCCTGCTTTTGCACCCTCCATATGCTCCGCAATATCTTCCTCTGGATCCCCATCTCAACCAGGAAGACAGTAATCTAGGTCCTCATCTCCAGCCGACTCGACTATGGCAATGCTCTCTACAACTGAACCACCAGAAAATCCAGCATTCCCCTCACCTCTTTCAGGAAAGATGCCTCTTCAAGCTCATCACAAATGCCTACAAAGCCCTCCACAATACCAAACCCACCTACACCAACAACCTACCTGACCTTCTATTAACCAACCAGAGAGTTCCACTCCCCCACCCTCGCCTTAGCTCAGGTTCCACACATCCGTCACAGCCGATGTGGGCCGCTCCTTCTCCTACCTTGCAGGCAAGTCCTGGAATGACCTCCCCCTCTATCTGCGCACCTACCCCTCTCTAAAGGAATACAGGAAGCAGCTGAAGACCTGGCTATTCGACATCTACCTCTCTCCGACTGAGGATCGCTCACACCTCACAGCGCATAGAGACACCCCAGGGTGACAAGGCACTCTATACAAGCCCCGCTGATTGAATATTTACTACTTGCGAAACTTGGTGCTTCCATTATAGGTCATTATAAAATTAAAAGAATTAGCTTTTTAAGATAGAGTTAGTGGGTTAGGCTTTCAGATAATGCGCCATCTGAGAGGCATATTTGATGGCTAACTTCCCATGCCTCTGATATGGTTAACTGAGGGGCACTTGCCCTGACTTTTCCATGACTGGATGCCTCGCCATATGCCTATACCTAGAAAATAGCAAATGATCTAGCAGTCATGCTGAGTTTAAGTGGTGCAGAGAGCTGACTGAAACATTGTCTTTTGGGGATGGGGAGTTGCTTAAAGTTTTTCTACAGGAGAGGAGTGGTCCACAAGGGAGTCCAAGTCCACATCAGTTTTCACCGAATTTTGGAAGTGATAACACACTCAAGAAAACTCTGGACCTATTGAGTTTTCCGGGCAATAAAATGTTTGAAAAGGATGATGAGTGTGTTAGGCATTACATCGTAGTGTCCTTAGGTTCAATCCTGTGTTGTTTGAATGCAATAAAAGGAGTCCTTGTTTTATAGAAACGTTGCTTTATTAGTGTGGATAAAAGCGTGAACAGCCGACACGTGTTTCGCCCCTGTGGCGAATTGCGCCAGGGCTTTTTCAAGGCTATTTACAAAAATATCTGTTCTGTCAAATTCTTCATTTTGTACATATTATGTTTCAACATTTTAGTCCGGTTGATAAGTTTTGAGGGGTTAAATCCCTGGTGTGCTCCGGCGGGTCTCCCGGTTCTCCTACCGCGTTCACGATCATGTCATGAAGTTAACTGTCATAAGTGGGCTGCAATGTTTATTTACAATACATACATATTTGACAAAAATATATGCCTATCAGCAGCATCATTTTGCTCTGGCTGGGCTGCAGTTTAAAAGCACAGTGATGCATGAAATGGAAGCATATCTTTGGCATGTAAGGAAAACTATTTTTGTATATGGGCTGTTCCTTGTAAGCCCAGCAGTACTAGGCACCTAATATATTTAAAGAAGTGTCACACTCCATGTTTGGCATGTACTTTTGCAGTGACTAAATGTCCAACATCTGTTTTCACTGTGTACGATTAATTTTTTTATACCTTTAGGGGAAATGTAACTTTATAAACATATATTGTGTGCTACCTCAGCCAAAACTGGCTGATAATCAATGTTTCCACTCATTTCACCTTCAATGGCTAATGCACTTTTCTTGCTGGAGGTAAAAACCTTGCTGTGAAGAGGACAAAAGCCTGAAGGCACAGGTGTTGTTAATAAGTGGCCTCTTTGCAGGGTTTATCCACCTGGGAGGGGCAAATGAAAAGTTGGCATAGCAAAGGCCAGTCTTCAAAGTACTTCTCGTTAATTGAAGATACTAAACATATGAAGGATCTGCTCTCATTAAATCAGAGGGTCATACTCTCCTTTTCCAGTCTCTGCAGGGGGATAAAACGTTATTGGCCCTGAAAGAGGTAGGACGCCTGATCTAAATAGGATTGTTGTTTAGGAGGAATTAGTGACCATTTTGATAGAAAAACAGTGTAGGCCATTTTGGTTTTAGGCTTTCTGTGAATTTGTACATCAAATCAAAGAGTAAGTACTTCTAAAAAGAGGTGGGCATATAGCGAGAATATAGCTTGCATAGGGTGAGAACAATTCTCCAATTACTGGTTAGTGCACTAGATAAGACTAACATATCACCATCACCTCCCACAATATTTCTTCATTTGGGAAGACTACCTGAAAACTTGAAGAAGAAGACTGATGGACAAAGACCTCCTGTTACACTGCCTGCAAGAGTCCTGGTTGACGAGAGACCTGATATCTAGAAGCCTGCCCTGAATTTCAAAGCTGCAGAAGTGACCAAGAGTAGCTTTCCCAACAGTTAGAGAAATGTGTGACTTAGTCATTCTATCCATTTTGGAGGATGTGAAAATGCGTTGAGGCTTGCCCAAGGAGGTTACACCCTGTACTTGCAAGATAAGAAGGTTTATGCCACTCATAGCCTTCTGTCATGCTGAAAATGAGTCCAGTGGTGGTGGCCTAGGTGTCTGGCCTAGTGGTGTACTTCCTGGCTACAACTCAAACTTTTCCGTGCTGTAGGATTTTGGGAACTAAAAAAGTACGATTTTTCAAAGTACTATATTCTTAGACCCAGCTGAGGTGCCAAATCTCTTCCAGCAGCAAAGCAACATAGGCAGCTAAGAAATGCCTCTTTGTCCAGCTCAGAGCTTTTGGTGCCAAAATCAGCTGCTTCAGCAGAATTCCAATGATGATGAATTAGACTTCAAGGGACCCTCCCCCACTCTACCTCCAACCAAGATGGCAGAACATTTCTTCACTTCTCTTAGCTCCTGTACACATGCAACAGTTGTGACCAGGGAAATGAGCAACCCTCTCCTGTGGTCACTCTAAACCAGTTCTGGGCAGCTCCTCTCTGACTGGAATTGGTGAATGGCTGACTTGGAGAACAAGTACGGGTCCTGCCAAGGTGTCAACTTTCATTCGCCTGCGACAATATAGGCCTTTCTAAAGCTAATCAAACTCATAAGCACCATCAAAGAGGCTATTCAGCTGCCGGGAGACAGTTGAAGGGCATGCTAATTGACCTTTGTAGGCTTGAGGCAGGGAAAATGTTACTTTCTAAGAGTACCTTTTTCATAATATTTCTTACAATTCTGACTTCCCCTGTGAATTAGGCTTGTAATAAGTATTTTAGAAAGTCCTAAAATGAAATTTGTAGATGTTTCCTAGATGGAGATTACTTATGTCAGGAATGCCAGGGGTGAAATGGTGCTTTTACAAATGATGTATTTGCACAACATTATTGAGTACAATACAACAAACAATGACTGGTTCCAGAGGAATAGATAGAACAGTCTATGGGAAAGTCACCACTGCCCAGGTTGGATAATCAGGTTTGAGAGACTGGGGTAGCACATCAAGCAGGCTGAAATCAAGAGTGCTATCTCAGACTTAGCGAGGGGCAAGACACTGGGGACAGATAGGCTGCAGGTGGAACTGTACTGGGCATACCAGAACAGCCTGGTGCAGCATTTGGCTGAGATGTACTGGGCGTCCTTGGAGGCAGGGGTGCTGCCAGACATTCCCAGGAAAGTCCTAATAATCTTCATCCTTATTAAAATACTGGCTAGCCGCTTAAAACCAAATTTATCAACATTGATCCATTAGGACCAGTGTGGTTTTTGCCTGGTGGGAAGCCTTAAAAAAGGGGCTATTATCGCACTGATGATGGGGGTGAGTGCACCTCTGGTGAGGAGATCTGCTCTCCTTTTGGTGGGGCTGGAGGATGGCGGCGACCCCAACTAAACAACATCGGCTATATGCACTGATGCTCTCCTTCATGGAGCTGCCCATTACTAGAGAGTCTACTTCACTGAAGTGAGTTTGCAGGAATGGGGAAAGGTGGGGTTGGAAACAGTGGGGGACTGTTATGAGGAAGGAAGTCTTTGCATGCTGGAGGCAATGAGGGAGAAGTATGGTTTGTCAGGGACACATTTCCTGACACATGCTGCAGTGAAGAGGTTGCTACTTCATCTGTGGGGCCTGATAGACCTGGCATCGTTTGGCATAATTTCCCCAGTCTTTGCTTTTGACCCGATGTTTTTGACTGTGCTGCATTTCGTTTTTGCAGACTTTAGGACTCTGGGCATTTTACCACTGCTGACCAGTGCTAGAATGCAAATGCTTGCTGTCTAAATTGTATCGGTGACTGCTTTGTACATGATTGCCATATATGATTTATTAATAAGTCCCCAGTAAAGTGAACAAGGGGTGCCCAGGGCCTGTAAATCAAATGTTACTAGTGGGCCTGCAGCACTGACTGCCACTCACATGAGTAGCCCTGCAAACATGTTTGAGGACTGCCACTGCAGTGTCTGCGAGTGCAGTTTTAAACTACCCTTTTGACCTGGCAAGGGCACTCACTTGCCAGGCCCCAACCTTCCATTTTACTAGATGTAAGTAATCCCTAAGGTAGGCCCAAGGCAGCCCCATGGGCAGGGTGGTGTATATTTAAAAGGTAGGAAATGTACAGTAGTGTTTTACATACTGCTAATTTCATTCTTCACTATTGCAAGGCCTAGCTCTCCCATAGAGTAACATGGGGATTGCCTTAAACTATCTTTCAAGTGTAATTTCCCATTGGGAGCAGATGGAGATTTGGAGAGGTTGTTTTTTAAATTGGGTGTTTGAAAATGCTACTTTTAGAAAGTGGGCACTCTCTTGCTAAACCATTCTGTGCCTCTGTCTGTCTGTCTGTAGAATCCAGATCTGGGTTGATTGACCATTGAGCTCTTGTGCATTCTCTCTAGACAGTCACACAAATGGAGCTGAGGTATGCCTTGCATATCCTGATGGGCCATTCACCAGACTCATTGGCCTTCCTGAGCTAGAGTGGTGGGAAGAGTTGTCACTGACACCTGAATAGGGCTGTACCTGTCCCCACATCAAGCGGTCTCCATCCCCGGTAGTGCATCTTGTGTCAGGTTAAGGAAAGGCAGTGTCATGTGCAATACAAAGACTTCCTTTGAAGTTTGCCTACTTCAAAAGCAGAAAGGGTCAATAAGTACTGGAGCTCTCGCACCCTAAAATTAGAACACCTCTGGACTGAGGACATTCTGCCAGGAAGAAGTGACTGTCCCTCCACTTGTTCCTTTATTGTGCTGGTCTGGCACTGCTTAATCTTCGATGCTGATTGTACACATATAGTGTGGAGCTGTCCAGAAGTGGTACAGTTCTGGACCAAGCTGGCTCTAGACATGGAATGCACACATGCTAGGCAAGATTTATTGAAAATGAAGATATATCTGTTAGGGTTACACCCCCACAGAGCATAGAAGAAGGTGGGAAATAGTTTTTTACATATAGCACTTGCTGTTCCTCCAGGGACATAGCACTGCATTGGCGGTAGACAGATAGACAACCCCATTGCAGATGGAACAGAACGGTAAAGAACTGGGTGATAGCAGAGGGTGCTACTCTGAGAGCTGATGAGAGGAGTATGCTGAAAGCTGATAGCTGATTTATGGACGAAGGTATTATCGACTTTCATGGAAGGGGAAGGAGATGGGAATGTTTGATGGGCTAGGGAAGACTAATGGTTACTGTGCAGCAGCCACCGGATACAACGGCCAGAGTGCCACAAACAGTACTAGGTGGGAAGGTGCTGCAGTAGTACCTGATCAGGAGATGAGTAGAAAAACATGTTCATGGCAGGCGGTCTGTAGACAATGTGTGCATGTACGTTGGAAATTGTCAGCGCAACAATCGGATACCAAATGTTCTAAGTTGGGATTTTTTTATGGTTAATCAATTGAGCAACTATGGAACAGACAATAGGAAGGGGCCTGCAATCTACCCGAGCTCGATGAAAGAGTAGTTGAATTACGACCTAGGTAGCATGTGCTTTTATAAAGATATAAATGTAATGTAACTGATTTGTTGTTATATTGAAAATTCCCAATAAAAACAGCTTATAAAAAGAATTGACAATAAGGTTTAGGCCTGTCAATATGGGTTATTTTAGACAGTATGGATTTGCAATTTGAAACCTGCACTGTCAGGCTACAGAGGTTAGGCCTGCAATCACTGTCATTGTAGTGGAAGGGCACAATGTTAGCTGCATGCCACTTGTGACTTTTAATTTACACGCACTGGGTATACTGTTGAACCATTTACCGGGGACCAATAGGTAAGTGCAGTATGCAAATGTCATTATTTTTTAAGGGAAGTACAGGCACTTTACAGTTGGCAGAAACAGTTGAAGCAGAGATTCTGGGGGTACACCACATAAAAGATGTTAATTTCCAAAAAATATGGACGACCCCTGCTATGTTTAGATTCATTATTACAAGCACGTGACCACCTTTTTTTTGAATGGCAGCATGATTTGTGTTTGTTCTACCTCCGCTCTTTTAACCTGTCTTGCACATGTTGTTGAGTTGGCGTATGTTTCATTGCGGTTGTGTCAGAGGGTGAATTTAAGAACAAGTCAGTGGATGGATGAACGCATTCGTCAGAGCAAAGATGAGTGAAAGATTGCATGTGTAATGACCAATTGAGTGCATAATCTCATCAATAACACCAAAGGCACTTTCATTCATTTCCCTGGCCTATTGGCTTTGCCAATGCCTGTTTCAGAACACAACCTTGGTAAATTCCAGCACCAGCAGAAGCAATGCAGGCCGATAAAGTTTGCTTTTCTGTCTGTATAAATTCTCTATATCCATAATGGATTGCAGGCTCCAGCGAGTCTTCAGCAGCATGATCCGCTTGTCACTATGAGCTAAATCCTTATGAAATCATATTCAGTGGTTTCTGAAATGGAAATGTGCCGCGCCTGTCAAGTACATCAGTGCCACTTTTTTCAAAAATCAATCACCCGTTATGTGCTTCTTGCCCTGTGGGTTTTACATTTTGGGACTACCAATGTGCACATCTAAGTCCTGCAATCCCCCATGACAACAGGGATGTGCACATGCCGCGTTCCAAGACAGAAAGCCTGGAGCTATTCGTAATGATTACACGAAGTGACGTCGGCTGCTCCTTGCCTATCAACAGATGGTTGCCATGGAGAATGAATGACGGCTCACCTGTCTAACCACCGATTGTCACACTGGTGCAATGAACCCTACTATTGTTTATGCTTGAGCCGTAGGCGTTTACATCTAAATTAGGAAGAAAATATAATGAACTATTTCATTTTCTGAACAACTGCTTCATGAACTCGAATCCATGCATGAAAGTGAAAAGGGTTAACTTGTCTTTACAATTTTTCTACAGTTGATTTTTGTCCTTGACTGAATTTTATAAAGAAAATAGACCAACCGGATAATAGCCCCCGCATAGCTTATTTTTAGCAATACAATAACAAATAAACCGTATCGAAAAGGGAAGCAGCAAGAAATGTGTTTCTGCAAGGTATTTCAACTATATTTTGTTCACATATAATGTACTCAAGAGAAAATAGCACACTGGTACAGTTTTAAGCAAGTAGTTCATTTAACAGATTTGTCTATATACCATCCTAAACATTTTAATGCCTCGACATTAAACCCCAAAAAAGGCAGCTGTTGTCAAGCATTAAAAAAAATGTTTACGAAAAGTAGGAACTCCTTCACAAGCGCCGCTGGCTCGTCTGGGCTCCAGATATGGTGCGGCCACCCGGAAAGAAAGCGCGGGTGCCGCATACCTGGAGCAGTGTTACCGGGCGCAGGTCCCTGAGAGGCCGGTTCATGCCTTTACAGTACCAGCATGACTTGAAATTACATATTTGCACCTCTTGAAGATATATTTGGCTTGTCCCTGACCACCCACACCCCGCCCACACTGGTCATTCCTTTCCTAGAATTATGTATGTTGCTGTTTCCTATTTGTTACATCATTACAGCAGTGGTGACCCAGGAACACAACTCATTGTAGAACAGTAAATACCTTGGATAACCAAGCAATGGGTCTCTAGTCTCGTTCATTCAAATGTTTCTACCCGTAATGTACTTAAAGTTCCAGCATGCCATAGAAAAAAACAATTGCCTCCTTTTTTATTTAAGAATGGATGCCAAATATAAAAATACTCCGCAGAAACCATTCATTCAGCATTTCTAAATTTTCCCGGGCAGAGAGAAGTATTTTAGATGTGTGGGTTAAGCAAGTATGTTGTGGGTAACCGTGCAACTCTGCCTATACAATTGTTCAAGTAATAGAAGAACCTAATGTGTCTGTAGGTAGTGGCAAAAAATGTTTAAAGTTGTCAAAAAATCCTGGATATAAAGAGCCTAAATACTAAGCAGATGGAGAACCGAAACAAAGATACCTGCTTAGGAGTCAAAGAAAGGATGGGAAAAGTGATGGGAGTAATGTAGAGGGTAGATCGAGAGTTCAGTAGCGTAAAATTTATTTATGGAGGACATTAAACTTTTAAGACAACACTAAGGTTGTGCTCAAGGTGCTATAGTAAAATTAAGTTTTAGGCAAAAGTATGGGAAGCAGAAAAAAGTAGGTAAGTCAACAATAGGTGAATTTAGTGTGTTGTAGGACAACACATGTTGACGAAGATGGGGAAGATCGGGGAGAAAATAAATGCCACACATACTATTATTGAACAGAATCACACAAGCACTATGCTTAGAAAATGTAACATAGCCAAAATCACAAGAAACTAAGAGTGGTGAAGTGTCTTGACATGGGGCCAGATGTAGGAAGCTTTTTTCAACTCACAAATGGTCCTATTCGCAGAATCAGATGGTTTGCGAACCTAAAAAAAGCATTTTTAAATGTGCAAAGCCCCATTTGCAATTTGGTAAGATATTACCGAATTGCAAATTGAGTTTGCGAGTCGCTATTATGCAGGGGCGAGCAAATGGCGCCCCTTCCTACCAACAGTCACAAGGGCATGCATGAACGATTTGCGACTGGAATGTGGTCATAAAACATTAATACTTTACTGACTCTCTAAAGGAGTTCGTAACCCATTCACAAACAGGAAGGGTCCCCTCTTGAGATTCCTTCCTCTTTGTGAATGTGAATGCCAAAATTTTTTAAGAGCAGGCAGTGGTCTAAAAGACCACTGCCTACTCTTAAAAAAGGAAAAGGAAACTTTTCATTTTACTTTCTTGAATGCATTTAGTTTTTCTGTATGAAAAATGGGATGCATTTCAAAATAAACAACTGCTTTATTTAAAAAGCAAATGCAAAAACAACAGTTGATGGACAGAATGCAGAACAATGTCATACATTCACCCTAGTACAGAGATATGGGCCTAAATCCATCGTTTTTTTGAGTCCTGTGCGCTCCACGCAACTCGAGTCAAGCTATTCTGGCTGATGACGGCTGATAGCCATAAACCGGTCCGAGGATGCTTGATTCTGGTCCAGGGAAGACATGGCTTGGCAGTTCGGGCTGGACTGTTCCCATGAGGCACAGGGTCAAGGCTGATTTGCATATGGCCATGTCTGAACTGGGGTGGTGTGGTGAGCAAAAAAGCAATGGTTTTAGGCCCAGATCTCTGTACTGGGGTGAATGTATGACATAGTTCTGCATTCTGTCCATCAACTGTTGTTTTTGCATTTGTCACCCGAGTGGGATGGGCATGCTCAGACGTGAGTCCCGTGCTCTCCACGCCACTGGAGTCAAGCTATCCTGGCTGATGATGGCTGATAGCCAGAAACCGGTCCTAGGATGCTTGATTCCGGTCCAGGGAAGACATGGCTTGGCAGTTCGGGCTGGACTGTACCCCGTGAGGCACAGGGTCGAGGCTGATTTGCATATGGCCATGTCTGAACTGGGGTGGCGTTGTGAGCAAATAAACAATGGATTTAAGCCCAGATCTCTGTATTGGGGTGAATGTATGACATTGTTCTGCATTCTGTCCATCAACTGTTGTTTTTGCATTTGTCACCCGAGTGGGATGGACATGCTCAGACGTGAGTCCCGTGCTCTTCACGCCACTGGAGTCAAGCTATCCTGGCTGATGACGGCTGATAGCCAGAAACCGGTCATAGGATGCTTGATTCCGGTCCAGGGAAGACATGGCTTGGCAGTTTGGGCTGGACTGTTCCCGTGAGCTACAGGGTCAAGGCTGATTTGCATATGGCCATGTCTGAACTGGGGTGGTGAGCAAAAAAACGATGGATTTAGGCCCAGATCTCTGTACCGGGGTGAATGTATGACATTGTTCTGCATTCTGTCCATCAACTGTTGTTTTTGCATTATTTGAAAAGCAGTCATAGACATGGTGGTCTGCTTACCCGATCAGGCCACCATCCCTGTGTGGGCCAGCCATTCCCAATGGGTCCCCAATTTCGACCTAACTCATGAATATTAATGAGGCAGGTCCCATGTAACCGATTTGGAATCACAAGCAGTGTAAAACACACTGTTGGACATAGCTGTTTGTGATTTCCTAATAGCACATTGCAAAAATGTGCTATTGGGAAATCACAAACGGAAGTCTGTGTACATCTGGCCCATGGTGTTTACTTTCCAGTGCAAAACATATTTCATGCTGGAAAGGTATCTTTTTTAAATTGTGCTTTGTGCTGCTCTGCATTTAAGGGATAATTGAGTGCAACTTGGGCAGATCACTGCAAGCAACCATAGTGTTTGATACTAAACCTGATCTACTAAAAATGGCATGCCGGGCTTTATGTAAAAAAGCAACACCTCCTTGAATTAAGAGCTAACTGGGTGAAATGTTTTAATTTCTCCAAACATTCCATACACTGTATAGCACACATCAAATATGTGAAATGTTTTACAGTTTGTCTATGCACAGAATATTAGACAGGACAGGTAGGCTTTCAATAGAAATCTTATGCTAGATATTTATTTGTTCATTCAATTTATAAGGCGCCCAGCTACCCGGAGGTTTCCCGGCGCTATAGGACCATGCAGAGCAGATGGAACCATGTCTATTTATTTAGATATTAGGCACACACCTCTGCAACATGGTGCAACGGTTGTGTTTAATGCAGTATGGCAGCACAGGGGAAGAGGGCAGAGGTAGGTCATTTTTAATAGGTATGAATTTGCAATCCTCTGTCTTTCTTGCTCAAAGCAGTGCAGCAAATTTGGTTGCTGCATTGAGCAAAAAAACATAAATCGGCCCAAAGTTTCTGTAATGCATAAAAACATGGTGTTTAAAAATGTATTTGTTCTAAAGTAAACTTGAATTATAAATGCCTAATGTGACTATGAATGAAAGTATTGATATGCATTTAGAGTAGGAATTATCAGATGGAGAGAAGTGAGAGCTAAGCCTGGTAAG
Source organism: Lissotriton vulgaris (assembly GCF_964263255.1). Taxonomy (NCBI): domain Eukaryota; kingdom Metazoa; phylum Chordata; class Amphibia; order Caudata; family Salamandridae; genus Lissotriton; species Lissotriton vulgaris. The sequence continues at coordinate 135,109,569 of NC_141690.1, forward strand.
CTGAGAGGACATACTTAGGGACATATGTACAAGCCACTATCGCCACCACATCGTCACGTTTACCGACGTTGTGGTGGCGATAGGGGCTTCACCTTATTTTCAAGGCAGCGTTAAGCCACTTAATGTGGCTTTCCACTTCCTCGTAAACAAGGTCCCCTTTCACGCTATGCTTAGCGTGAAAGGGTGGGGAGTGGGTGTTGCAGTGGTTTTTTCAATTATCTTGGTGACTGGGACGTCAATTGCGGAGCAGAAAAATAAAATCAGGATTCCCACTACCAGTAGCAGGATTAGCGGAAGCCATCCTAAAATGCTTCTGAATACGGAGTGTTTGAATGCTGTCGAAAGGTGCTTAACCAGAACCAATGGTCTTAAATAGGTTTACTTCACCCATCCTTGCCTACTAGCAAGACAGTAAACTGAGCCTTACATCAAGGTCTACTGTCAGCTGCAAATAAAACGTGATGCATGCCCATCAGTGACTCTCAACTACAACCCTAACGGACTGTACACGTTTATGACCTAAGGAATGTGGGGCGCAAATGTAAACTTTAATTGATTAGGTCACACACTGACACTGCAAAACCTCCCAGGGTCGCTGTACTCATCAGCTAGCTGCCTCTCTGAGGACAGAGACCACCCACTCATCACTCCACCTCTTAGCCCACTCTTATAGGTAAGGGCTTCACTAGGGAAACTGACATTTTAATTTCTACGGTTGTTGGGAAGTATGATGTGGTGCAGAACCTGGGTCAGTAGGATTACACAGTATTTGTAACATGGACACAGAAAACATTTAAAATGTATATTTGTCTTGAAGGAGTGTCGTAGCCAGGGCACTATTAGCTTTAATGCAAGCAGGAACATTTGGCCACTCTTCCCCTGATTTAGCACTAGATAAACAGCCTCCAATTGTGTGGGTTGTGTGCCTCTCTCGCCCCTGGCTCTGTTGTCACTGCACCTACTGCACTATAATAGCTACATCTCTGTCAAGAAGTGAATGCCATCATGGCTATGACATTGCTCCAATTCTCAGGGAGTGGAGGGGCTGAAACCAGTGGATGAACTGAGTTCAATGGGAGCTTTTAATGTGAGAGGGGTGATGTTTGTGGTGGAGATCTAAGACTGGTTGTGGTTGAGAGCGACACAACACATTTTATTGTAGTCCAATGGCTGTCTGGGGTACATCATACAGAGGTCCTAAACCTTATGGGCACCTACTTACTGAGCACAATAGGTGGTTTGTGTCAGGGTATTGGGCTGAACTTGCTGGTGAGGTGTCCTATGGAGGCTTGCTTTCGAAGAGTAGGATTGCTGTGTGATGGGAGTAAAGAGTGTATTACGGTAGAGTATGGTAGGAGTGGGGGCATTGATTAATGCAACAGTTGAGTTGTTACATTTTGTAGAGGTGAGCGAGACACAAAAAGCTGGAGCCAGATGTCTGGCTCTAGCTCAGCTTGAAGTTCACTCTGAGCTTGTGTGCCAAGAATTAAGCACAAAGCAGTAACATTTGATGTAAAACGGGTGTGAAAAATCCCAGGCACTGGAAGTAGGAGTGTAGGAGGTGTGCTGCAGCACCTCCAAAATAGCCATGCTGAAATTCCAAAGGAGAATGAGCAGTAAAGATGACTTTAAATTTAGTTTTTATCTAATCACATCAGCTGTGCAGTCAAAGAGAGGTCAAATGTCAGGCTAGCCTTCAAATAAATTACTGCATATTCTTTTAATGTGGACATTGCTGTTTAATTTTCTTTCTCTGAGTGCAGAATGAGAAGATTTTTCAGTGAACCACGTGACGATCTTGCTGGTATGACAGGAACGGCTGAAGGATTTTGTTTTTTCTAACATACACACACACACACAAAATTAAAATACCTTTAAATAAATGAAAAAAACAGGTAGCAAAGCGCAAATGAAGCACTTTTTTTACAAATCTGAAGCATGGTGGAAACCAAGATTTTAATAGGATCAAATCTTGGTGATGTACACATGATAAATATTCACTTGAACCCCATGTCCACACATTCTCATTTTGCACTATATAGTTTTATCAGTAAAACTGTGGCTGAGAATTAAGAACGGGAAAAAATAGAGAAGCAGATATCAGGATGGTGTGGGATCTACTCACATTGCAGTGCTTTGCGGTGAGCGGCCCCGAACTCACACATCTATATTCCCGGCTGATTTGGCCCCGGCGCGAGGAGCCTTGCAGAAGTCTGTGGAGTGTCGGGATCGGATTGCAGCCCAGAAAAGGATGCCGCCGAAGAACACCAGGAGCGGAAAGGCTCACAGCACAGGAAGCAATACTGCTCCGATCAAGCCCCCGGAAACTGCCCAAGAAAAACGACGACATGGAGCGGCTGGGGTCAGCTGCAGTCCGCCAAGCGCTGCCGGCATCGGGAAAAGAGTTACTCCCGCAATTTTCTTGGAGGCCAGAAAAGGCAGGAACTTGGACCAGGAAGGGACTCCATAGAGAAGGCAGCTCCTTTGGCAGGTTCAGAATAGGTGAACCAGTTGAATATGGGGCTCTGGGAGTGAGTATGGAGAATGTGGAGCAAGGGGGGCAGGGTGACTTTCTGCGCAGAAATGATGGGTTGAGGGGACAAGAATCGCAGGCTTTGGCTCAAGATATTATGAATGGGACTATGTCAGAGGCGGTCTCTAAAGCCTTGGCAGGCAAAATGCAAGAATTAGTGGTCTTTATTATAACTGGAGACTAGCTGCCAATAATAGATGGTAATGATGGTCTAAACCCAGCAGAGACGGATATCGGTGATCCCTTTTTCTCACTCACGGATCATTCTAACTCATCAGGGGAGGAATCACTACAGGTATCTATTGACCCTCCCTGCTCTATAGGCAGGCGATGGAGTGAAACCAGCAGTATATGCCAGGAAGAGGAGACCCCTGGGAGTATCTGGCTCTGGGACAGTATGCAAAAAAACACTACCTTCAATATCATCCATACCACAACGGCCTGCTGACTCTGATCGACTTCCAGGGGAAGAGCAGGTTAATAGTGCCAATTATGGGAGCGTATAAGGAGGGGGGGCTTGAGACAAGACAAGAACACTTCATTAGAACGCCCAGGTGATATTTCGCTGGCAGTTATATATGAGACAATGATGTCGCATTGAGAAGAAAGCCGGGCAAAAGTAAAAAAACTCAAGGCGCTTGTCGAAAACTGCAAAATTCAATCCGGCTGATGGCCAAATACTGTTCAGAGATCGCGGGAAGGATCTCTGAAGCCGAAAATAGAATTTCCACTCTTGAAGACGAAATGTCAGTGCAGAAAGTACCCTGGATGCACTGATGACGCAGAAGAGTGATATTTCCTGGAAGCTCGAGGACATGGAAAATCGCCTCAGTCGCAATAATTTAAGAATTCTTGTCGTGCCTGAAGGGATTGAAGGCTCAGACACCCGCAAGTTTGTTGTGAAACCTTTTACAGAAGCCTTCCCGGAACTGACACAATGGATATGGTATACGGAGATACAACGCGCCCACCGGTTCCCCTTTCGGCTAAACAATCAGGCAGGATCAAATCAATCCAATATAATACCTAGAGCTATACTGATATGTCTATCTAATTTTCTATCTAGACAGGCTCTATATGACCTGGCCAGGCGAGATAGACAGAGAATAGGGGTAGGAGTTGAGTTTTTCATTCGTCCCGATTACTGCAATGCCACTGTGGAAAAAAGGTGGCAGCTCCGGCAGCTAATTAATCCCTTTCAGGGCAAAGGCGCATACACATTTCTTTTAAATCCAGCTAAACTAAAAATAATATATGAAGACAAGACAAGATTGTTTACATCTGAGTTAAAAGCAAAAGAGTACTTACAAGAAAGTAAGCCCTAGGGGAAGGATAGTCTAAATAGTATAAATGGCTGGTAATTTTTGAGAATGCTTGTACAAAATCAATGTTTTTCTTTAGACATGGTAGTAGCCTCACAGATTTAGGCTAAGCCGTATTCTAGATTCATGTTTATAGGCTATTCCCCCATAGTTAACTGCTTTTTTTCAACTTTCTTTCTTAAATACAACACGGTTAGGGGTTTCGGTGAATTGGGAGGAAAAGGGGGATAGGTGTTTTTACGAGGCTCTTCATCACTGTAGACCGTTGGGTCTATCAGCCTTCATGCATGGGAGGCCAGGAGGGGGGCTTCGGCTGGTAGAGGAGGCAATCGAGGAGAGGAGGGGAGGAGGGGTCGGGCTTTGGGGTTGGGGAGGGGAGTGGCTACCACGGGGTGGGGAAGGAAGGATGAAAAATGTAAATACGCCAATAGCTAGTACAGAACTAATAAAAGGAAGAGAGATGATGTTATGGGAGAGAGGGAGCGTTTTCTGTAGTGTTGAACCAGGTTAAAAATAAAAATGGCAGCTCTATTTGTTTAATGTGCGGGGACTTAATGAAAGGGGCAAACGGCAAAGAGTGGCACGAGAAATTAGAAATATGTCCCCTGATATGATCTGTCTCCAAGAGACACACGTTCCATGGAGTAAACACAATGTACTAAAGGAGTTAGGCTATGAGCTTCTGGTTTGTACTTCTCAAGGTACTACCACTAGAGGTGTTGCTATTCTCGCTGAAAATAATATATTAACAGTTACTAAAAGTCTAGCAGATAAGTATGGCCATTGGGCTATGATTGAGAGTGTAGCGGCTAGTGAGAAATTTACAATATGCTCTGTGTATGGATCTAATAATGATGAAACTCAGGTTATTGAAGATTTGAATACAGAACTGGCTACTTGGGCGGCACCCTTGATACTGACGGGGGATTTTAATATTCAACTGGGAGAAGTGACCCAGGGGTTGGGGAAAGATAAATATTATGGCAGGAAACCTAAGCTCTATAAGGTTTTACAACAGCTTATTTATGAACATGGCTTAGTTGATGTATGGCCTAGGTTGAAAAATCCAGATCCAGGATACACACACTACTCTTGTCCACATCAAAAGTTAGCCAGATTAGTTTACTTTTTGTCACTAAAACTAATTTAGTAGATGCACATATACAGATTTTACCCCGAATTACCTCAGATTATAACCCTGTTCTTCTGAAATTTACAATGTACGGTGTGGTAGGCTCTCGAGATACATTTTCCTTTGATAGGAAGTTATTATTAAATGAAGAATCTATTTGTGATATACAACAATGGTTAACTCAAATTATTAAATCACTTTTTCATGCTGCGGCATAGTGACTCGTCGTCCGATGAAATGAACCGAACCTGAACGCGGTCTGTGAACCCTGATGACACCGCAAATATTTTGACCTGTTACAGGCATTTGAAAAACTCCAGGTGAAACTCGAGGGTTTACATGCATCTATTTGACATCATTACGCGTTTTCTAAACATTCGACAGTTTTAGAAGTTAATCAATGCCCCTGAGGAAGGGCAAAATGCCCGAAATGCATTGGGCCATGTACTAAAAACTTCGATATCTGAATAACATTGACATTGTGAAAACAAACAATGAGATTCAATTGAATTGAATGTTTCAATAAAACTTTATTTGAAAGTATAAACTGCAAAGGAAACTTTTTGTTTTGTGTGCATTTGAGGACGTCATTCCCGGCTGGAATAACGCTACCACGTTGCTAATCTTTGCCTCCGAAACTCAGAAGGAGGAACTCATCTAGCACCTAACCACCTTTTGGTATTGTTTTACACCACAAGTAACCACGAGTGCGACGGTTCATTTTCTAATCTTCTGTAACTCAAATTATGGCCATAAATTGGAACTCCACTAAATGTGACATCGTTTTGGATGCTATGAAAGCAGGGCTCAGGGGAGAGATACTGATTTTCGGGTTACATGTCCAAAAACAATTTAGGCAGCGTTTACTGGGATTATATGATTATCTGCAATATGCTGAATATGCGATGATAGAGGCGGTCCAGGAGAAACTAGATACCTCATAGACACAAACTGAGGTTGCACACTGTAAAGCCAGGATAAATAAGGAGTGGACTAAAGACATAGCAAAGAAATACCATCTTTTCAGGAGAGAGTGCTATGAGTTTGGGGAGGCAACTGGTAGATGTTTGGTCAAGAAAATTAGATGGAAGCAGGCTAAAAATACTATTAGAGCAAATGAAGACTCGATGGGTAATATAGTAGAAACACCAGAGGAGATTATGGAGTACTTTCAGGCTTTCTATGAGGGGTTGTACTCAGAGAATATTAATACTTCTATTATTGGGCATGCTTACCACAACGTATGGGAATTTTATTAGTTAGGGATGGCAAGGAAGTGCAGAATCAATACAGCATATTTTTCTGATATTTTTGGGTTCCTAAGCAGACATAAGCTTTTTTAAGAATCTTGACCCCTGCTATTATGAAAAGACCCACTTCATGGTGGTCCAGGCTACCTATAAGGCTTGGCTTCAGATTCAGAGCTATCTGCAGATTGGTAGGGTCAATTTTTATACCCCCACTGATGCTTCAGCACTACTTCCCTCTGTTTTTATCGGATGCTTTTATGGACAGATGGAGACGTAAGGACATTTAGACTTTAGGAGACTTAGTAGACAGTAGTGGTGTCAGGGCATATGCTTTGCTAATGTCTAAGTACGATCTCCCTGAAGTGGATCTTTTTATATTTCCTGCAGATTCGTGATTACTTGATAAAAAGAAGAGATATTCCTCGCCTGCCACAGAAACATAACTTGCTAGAAGTAGTGAGGGGTCGGGGAAGGATTGGAAACTTATATCAAACATTTACCGAAATACAAAATGATTACCTAGAGGCACAGAATGTTAAATGGAACACCAGGCTATCCCTTGGAGGAAATATTCTACAAGAGTCTATCGTATTAGCCGATACACTTTTAATCTCCTCCAGTCTTAAAACACAACAATATAAGACCATGTTCAATTTATATTATACTGGGGTGGTTTGAATGAAGACACATGTACTCGGTGTGGGATGGATCAGGCAGATATAGTCCATATGTTTTCAACATCTCCAGAATTGAAACAATCAATTAATATGATGCAGACCTTTCTGACAGAAGTTACAGGGGCACAGAATGTGAAAATCCCTACAGTTATGTTATTGGGGGGTTTAGAAGATGGCATGCTATCACAGGAACTGTATACATTTATGTATTTAATCTATATCACTGTTGCAGTGGCTAGATTATGTATAGCATCATTGTGGTGGCAGAAAGAAATCCCTACCTTTGAAATGTGGAGAGGAAGGCTATATGCTTTATTAGAACATTGGAATGTTGGGAGCTCTATTGAAAACAATGGAGCGCTCTGGGCTTATAATGGCTGGTATAAGCCTGGAGCTCCAACATTCCAATGTTTCTTTGTTCACAGCTCTGGCTGTGAACAAAGGCTTCGGGGAGCCTGATGGGATTCCAATCCCCTCACGCTCCCAAAAGGCTTTGTTTTTTTGTTAGAACATTCTGTCCTCTAGTGACTTGAGACTAGTCTTTATGCCATTGAAGGGCTACAGAAACGGAGATTGAGCATTAAGATTTGGGGGGCTCTTACTAAGCATTTAACAACAATAATACACTAAAGATGATGCCCCGGAGGCTGGTATCTGACACCATTAACATATCTATCACCCCTGTGAAACGTGCTATATGTATTTATTTTCAATAGAGAATGGAGGAAGCATTTGACCCTTATGTTATAATTATTTTGGTATTGATGCTTATTTGTTTTCGATTTATCAAATTGGCTTGCTAAATGGGCTTGCTCATTTGCTACACTTGCTCTTTGTGAGGTGCTTGGATTTTCACAATCCCCATGAGATAAGTGATGTTACTTTGAAGGCGGCACCACCACACTGAAAATTGTTCCAGGACCATTACGAGAAATAGATACTCACTTAGTGGGCAAAATGCAAAATGTGGAAACAGAAAACCTGAGATCAATTCCTGCTTCCCCATTTAACAAAATTGTGTGATCCTTGACAAATATTTTACTGCACCAAACCTTCTTTTATTTCATTATCACACATGAGAACACCTTTAAAGAATCAAGCTCATAATGTGTGTTCTACAAAAACCACTTCTTTTTGATATATACTCTAATGTAGCTTCATATATTATAGGAATTTAAACCTTGAATACACTTCTCAACTCACTTTACTTTTACGGAGCTAGTGGCATTGATGTCAGGATATGTGCATGAATGTTTCTAGCTTCATGTTTAAAATCTATCACTTTTAATTAGGGCCTATCGATGCAGTGACATATTCTGATGTATTAAGGTGAAACGCTTCAACATGTTATAGAAAGGCACCTGTTTGAATTTTGAAGAGCTGTATCATATTTTTACATAAGTTTTGTTGCATTATTTACCTGCCAAATATTTTCATGTTTTAGCTTATTCACTGTTCTTAGAGCCATGCCAGACCCTTGGGTCTGCTCTGGCTCGGCTCTCCATGTAACTTTCTTGGCTCGCCCACCTCTACGATCTTAAGATTGTTATCCAACCTTAAAATGTAGAGATGGGCGAGCCAAAAAAAGCTAATATAATCATTGTCAGAGGTCAGTAATAATGATTGAAGGCAGTTAGCTAATCCACATGCAAGCACTTTGTAGTGAAGAAGGTCCACTCAGGAAGGATGTAATTCAGGAAGTTTTATACATAAAGATAACAGTCCCAACATTCCGAGGCATCATCAGACTCCAACATTCTAATGTGCCTCCGAGCACAGGCACTGGCTGAGCAGGGCTGGTAACACACCGTACAATATATATGCAGGATACTACATATATCCTTTTTCCTTCTAACAGAAGAACAAATGCAAAAAACGATAAAAGATAACGAGAGTGAACAAATGACAGATAGTAAGGAAGGAACAACGGTGTGATAGAGAGAACGTGAAGGGAAAGAGAGTTAAAGGCAGATCGAGGAGATAGAGAGATAGGTGGGAGAAAACAAGGAGGAGAAGAGATAGTGAAGTTAGATAAAGGAATAAACCCAACCTCAACAACAATGAAATAGAAAGAAGGCGACAGTGAGACGCAAGAGAAGAAATAAGAAATAGAGAGAGACAGACGTACCAAAGACTAACCCCCAAACGCACCCACTGGCCAGGCAGGCAGGAAGGGAAGAAAGAACAAGGCACAATGCAAAACGGACACCTGCCTCTACACAGTCACAGAAAAGAGGGAGTAAAGGATTTCCTCCTGAAAAGGGAAGTAAAAGAATGAAAATGCGAACGAGGGAAGGCAGAAGACAAAGGATGACAACAAGCAGTATAGGTCCAGAAACCAAGGAAGACAAAATGAATGACACCATGAGGAAAGCTGGACGAGAAGGAAAACAGAGAAGAGGCAAAGTAGATACATACAGTATAACTAATACTACCCCCCATTTCCAATAAACAATAACAATACCATATAAGAGTAACATTGCGTTATACAAAACAGCAAAATTACAGAATGTAAAAAGACAATATCAGCCACTGGGACTAAGACCTATGACTGTCTTCTACTCCTAAAAAAAGAGTGTGAGGAGCACTGTAAATGGGACAGGAGCCCACGGCAAAGTAAGCCGTGTAAAGTAACCCTCATGTAGAGGAAAACAGTATTGCCCTGTAAAGATGGGACTATGACCCATTAGATTCCTTGTATGAGGGTAACAATGTAAATGTAAATGGGACTGTGATCCATAAGACAGTGCCCTGTATGAGGATACTAGTGTAAAAGTAAATGGGACTGTGACCCATGCTACCAATGTAGATGTAAATGGGACTTTAACCCATGAGACGGTCCACCGAAGAAGGGAAAAAAACGTCAGTGCTCTGTGTAGGCATGTGAAAAATACAAAATGGGGCAAGAACCTATTGCCCTCCCTGTGTAGGGAAAAGTAACATGTAAAATGGTACACATGAAAAATGCACCATGAGCCCCTGTAGGAGAGTGCCCAAAGTCCATGAATGCAAAAATGTAGCCCATGTAGGCAAGAGTGAAGTGGAAAAATGGGACAAGACCCGAACCCAAGGGCAAAACCAAATGCAACCCCTTTGATTAGGCATACATTTAAAGCTCAGCAATGGATACAATTAGCTATACAACTGCATCACATTAACGCTTGGTGTCAGTCAAAGATAAAGTTGTGAGTGTGCAATAGCCCTGACACACCCCAGTGTTGGTAAAAAATGCAGGAATAACAAAAAGTAACCAACATGGACTAGCTGCTCACAGGATCCAAAACTATGGTGAACAATACAGTCACAAACGTTATCCAGTAAAAGGGAGTATCACATCGGAGTTGATGGCACACTGCAATCATTGACAGTTGAAGAATGCGTAACACAGGAACCAAAGGGGCACAATAGTCACAAACTAGAAGCTCTTATACTGTCCCATAAGTGGCACCATTGTATAGAGAACCGACTACAAAGAGCCGACCGTGACATACAAATCATGAAAACATCACAAAATTTAGTTTATGACCCCATCACCTGCTGTCGTAATTGTCCATCTACTAAAAGGCATAGAGTATATAACTTTGAAAATGACTGGTAAAACACTGTCATTGTGTCCACCAGGAGTAACATAAAGATCGCTTTGAGCAATAAGTTAAAGGGTGAGGCAAAACTCTGCAATAAAAACAGTCAGCGAGTCCAGTCATTGGTACAGCACGCATTCCATTAAGAAGGCAGAGTTATTTCAAGCATTGTACGTGGCGCAATTTCTATATAAATGCCACCCGATTCACTCACATTCTTAGGAGTCCTCAGGAATGAAGTCGAGACGCAGCATGAGACAGCGCCGCACCGGAGGGATATTACTACGTTTGAAAAAGAGAACTTGAAGATGGATGCAAGAGCCAACCTATAGATGATGGTACGCATGGCACGCAGGGCCGGGTGACTCCCTGCAAGCACGTGCTCCAAATGCTGACTCTAAGCGATGTGAATGACCTTTGGAGTTCGTGATATCACGACGCATTCTGAGGAGATCTGTGCGGGACCATCAGTGAGGTAAGAGGCGCACGCTTCCCTAAACGTTTGAATGCGGAGCGCAACTGCCATTGCATAAACCGGCACCAACGTCAACATCCCCTCAGATTTTGACACAGAATCCTAGTAGGCAATGTAACATGAGCAAATGTAGATGAGAATGGCTGATGCACCAGCAAAGTTCCGTACCAATGAATAAGGCACATCGTAGGCAGAAGCAAAACGCTACACATCCTTGTAGAAAGGAGGGAAATAAGTGAAAACTACATTCCCCTCAGTAACAAACACGTTTCAACGTCGTTCTGTGGGGACATCACGATAAAATAAATCCTTATGCTTGATGACAGATATGTGTTTCTAAGTACCAAGTTGTTTTTGAATGTCCTAAATTTCACGCTTTAAGTGGCTAGCAGAATTTTTTGGCAGTATGTAGCAACTGTATGTATGTTGACAACTCAAGCAGTAGATGTTTCACCGAAGTCAGACAGTTAGGCAGCAGGTGCACAAGATCACACAGCGCAGACAGCAGAAAGACTCCAATACATGCCACATTGAGTTGTGTGGATCAGGGTCGTAGAGTGTGTGCCAGGGGGTGCACCAGCATGTTGGAGAATACTTTTTAACCTGTAGTGTAGATGTGCATGTTGACACATGCTGTAGATGTAGGGCAGAGTCCAAAATGGATAGTGTAGAGGAGCACAAGACGCCTGTTTGAGGGCTGTCCGATGGTGAGGACAGTGGTGGGGCTTAAAAGCGTAGTGCATCATGCTTACTTGTTTCGTGATAAATTCTTTTCTTTTCTTTTCGATGGTAGTTTCTTGCTTGTATTCGTTCAACATGTTGATTGTAGAACATGTTTGTTTCTTTTTGGAAATGTTGTTTTCCTGTGGATTCCTCCGCTTTTCTACATTGTGGTAGAAGCCACCGTAGTTTCTATTAGACTGCGCCATCTCCAGGTCCACTTGTACGTCAGGTACCTGAGATCTGCTTGTAGCTGTAGGTTCTTAGTCACATCGTCGCCAAAATATGTAGTGAAGAAGATCCACTCAGGAAGGATGTAATTCAGGAAGTTTTATTCATAAAGATAACAAGTAGTAAGGTACAGGACATCAAGTAGATAAGTGGTAGATCAGAGCCCCACCAAGAGCTGCCTGTCAGCTGCTCAGCCCATGACCAACTGTCACTCTGCCTCTCTCAGTCCCAACATTCCGAGGGATCATCAGACCCCGAACATTCTAATGTGTCACAGCACAGGCACTGGCTGAGCAGGGCTGATAACACACCTTACAATATATATGCAGGATACTACACACTTGAGCAAAGGTAAGGTCTTAGATTTGTCATTAGCAAAAGAAGGGACTGGATAGAAAGCAGTGAGTTTGACATCCTTTCCAGGCATTAGAGGTGAATGTTTCAAATGCATGAACATCCAGTCCTTGGTTGATCTTCAGAGACAGTCAATAGGGGTACCACTATTACATTGAGGGTTGTTTAAGATGGCTCTAGCAAAGATAGGTGTAAGAAATTAGGGTACCTGTTGAGAAGGGTGAAACCTTACTCAAGCAGCAACCACAGTCATTGTCAGGGTGGATGCACAAGCAAACCCCACAGTAACCTGTGGCCAACCCTCTGGTTGCTTGGCAAAAAACAATCAGGGTTATCTTAGAGGCAATGTGTGAAGTATTTATGCAATACTTCAAAAAGTAATTTAGTGAAAACACAACACAAGAAAAATCCCAAACTCATTTATGAGAATAATAAATAAATCAAAACCGAAAAGACAAAAATGTAACCAGTAAAAATAGAGCTATGCAAGTTTAAAGATTTTGGTTAAAACCACGTCAAAAAGCACAAAGAGCCTGTAACAAATTGAGTTACTGATTGAGGGGAGTTAAATCCTACTGAAGCGGCAACCACAGCCCTTGCCAGGGGAGGTACAAACAAATTAATCTTTGCTCAACCTTCTGGCAGCTTGGCACAGAGCAGTCAGGGTTAAAAAAAGAGGCAAATCGTAAAGTATTTATGCCAATCTTCATACAGTAATAAAGTGAAAACACAAAGAAATCTCACCCCAATTTAAAGTATATTTTAATAAATACAACAAGACCAAATGAAAAAAAAACATTTAGAACCAGAATATTAAAAATGTAATAATTTCAATAAATATATTGCCAAAAAGCGCAAAGTGACAACTTTGGGTACCTGGTCGCACCGGACTGGGACTAAGTAACAAGTTCAGGCTGATCTCAATGGAGCACGGGCTGGCTACAGGGATCCAACTAGGCCAGTTAAACATGAGTATCTTAAATCCTGATTGTAGAGAGTTGTTAGGTCCCTCGCTGACGAAGTGTCGCGTAGCTGAGGAGACGCCTCGGTTCTGACAATCTGCAAGACTGTGATGCGACAACAAGTGTAGTCGAGTCTGCTGTTAATGAGAGATTTGCGATCCGAGGGCCTGGGTAGGTAAAGCTTCGCACAGCAGCATTTCTGATGTGGACCGCAAGGTCGATGCAGAGTCCTTGTGCTGAGACAATCCTTGTAGCAGAGGTGATGCATTGGTTCTGCTCAGGATTGCGCCATGCAGCCAAGGAGATGCGTTAGTTCTGCTGGATCCACAAGTGAACTGGCAGAGCATCTCCAGGCCCACTTCCAAGGGTCCAGGACTAGATTGGTACCACTTGGTAGGGTAGAACTCACAAACAGCAGCATCCAGATGCTGGGTTTTAGGTTGTTGGAGCCTTTCTTTCCTGATACGTTAGTCAGAAGGTCAGCCAACTAGCCCCTGGAGTCACCTAAGGTTCCCGTGTTCAACAGATGCAGGACCATCCCTTCTCACCCAGGCAAGTGGTCAGCAGGTCAGCACAGCAAGGCAGCAGTCTTTCAGAGGAGCAGTCCAGCAGGTTGGCTAGCCTACCAGAGGCACAGCAGTCCATCTTCCTGGCAGAGTCTCCACATGTCCAGTGGTGTACTGAAGAGTTGGTGTCTGAGGTCCATCATTTAAACCCGGGCCTTCCTTTGAAGTGAGAGAATGTTCTAGAGATTTCCCTTTGGAATCCACAGGCTTCCTGCCTTCCCTGTCCTGGACTAACTACAGGGGTAGGCAGACCTTTGTGTCCAGGCAATATACAGCCTATCCAAGTGTAAGTAAGACTTTGGCCAGCTCCACTCTTCCATCCTGCCAGTAAAAGCTTATCCAGGCACTCTTAAGCTTTCTAATGTGTAGGGTCTAGTAGGAATAAACAAACCCTAATTGTCAGCTACACCCAGTCATGTGACCCAGAAACAAGCTGCACGCACTAAATAGCTATGGTAGGGAAATGCCAACCTTCTATTTCTTGAATTTTAAAATTTGACTTGCGAGGCTGTTTCATTTCAATTCCAAGGACACCAAACATGGGGAGCAGGCAACCATTTGGAAATTATCACTTATTAACTTTAATAATTTAACTCTATTGTTATCCTATGTGAGAAGTAGGCCCTGCAGTAGTGAGAAATGAATTTGTGAGTTTTTCATTACCAGGATAAATAAACCTTAAAAGTACATGTACTTCATTTTAAAGACACTGGGCTGCCCAGGGCCTACCCCACAGGTGATTTCCATATAGTAAAAAGGAAGGTTTGGCCTTGTCAAAGGTTTATTTTGCCAGATAGAAATGGCAGTTTAAAACAGCACCCACAGGCTTTAATGCCAGACCTGAGACATGTTTGAAGGGCTACTTAAGTGGGTGCACAATCAGTGCTGCAGGCGCACTAGTAGTATTCTATTTACAGGCCCTGGGCACAGGTGTCTTATGAGCAAATTAAGACGGCTAATTATATATGTAAGCCAATTCTACTATGTTTTAAGGATTGAGCAAAAGCACTTTAGCATTCATTAGCAGTCGTAAAGTGCACAGAGTCCTAGAAGTCAACAAAAATGGGTTCTGAAAACAAGAGGTTGAAGGCAAACGGTCTGGAGATGACTTTGCAGAAAGGGCTAAATCAAACAATAGTTTACCCTGTGGAACATGGAGTAGGCTGCATAATTAAAATGCGGGAGGGGTGATGGGGTCCAGAACTGGGGCGATATTATCGGTTAGGACTTATCAGTGCATATCTTCATATTCACAGCTTCTGTCTGTGTTCAAGTGCTGGGTTTAATATTACTCCCTTTTAAACACAGAACAATTACGTTGTAGTAGTAAACACAAACAGAATGGCAAATTTCCCCCACTACTAAAACATGACACAATGATACCTATATGTAGTTTCTCCAAACCCTGAAACCTGGAAAATCTGAATACCTTGAGTGAACCCCTTGGTGCAAAGCCTAAGCCTGGCAGACAGCTATAATACATGGGGTAGCTTATTGTGTGGAGGATAGCTGGCCTGTTCATGCTCTGTAACCTTAAGGATAGGCTTATGTCAAAGACCTAAAATTGAAAGATCTGTGTTACTAATTGTTACCCATGGAATTGATATCATAAACAAGAGAATGTTAGAGCTCTGTGGATGTGTGGTTCTTTTGTCGCAAGCCTAAGCCTCTAAGGTCTATGTAACTTGAGTGATAGCTTTGATGTCGGAAGCCTGCACCTAAAACTTGTCTTTAACCTGAACGATAGCACTTCTGTCAAAGGGCTGACCATGTAGTGAAAATTAAGCTGGATGCAATATTACTGCACCAGGTCTAATCCACGTGCGGGCACAAATAGGAGTTTGCGACTGAATCGGGATTTCAGGGGAGATGAAATAAGGGGCAAGGGGCCAGATGTATGACGTGATTTTGCATGCACAAAGGGGCTTGCAAACCAGTTTACGCTTCCAAAATCACTGTTGGCCATGTACAATTCCTAAATACTGAGTCTCAATTTATTTGCAACTCGCTATTTAGGAATTGCGAGTCGCAGTTAGGAAGGGGCTTTCCCTTCTTAATTGCGTCCGCAATGCTATGTATGAATGTTTTGTGACTGCAATTGCGGGCGCAACACACTTGCAAATTAATCCCCTCAACAAGAGGGTGGTAATGCAGTCGCAATATGGAAAGGGTCCCCAGAGGACCCGTTCCACTTTGTGACTGTCTCTAAAAATATTTTATAAGGACAGGAATTCGTCCCAGGGACCACTGCTTGCCCTTAAAAAATGAAACGAAAGGTTTCATTTTTATTTTTATTTTAATGCTTCCCGTTTTTTTTTAAGGAAAACGGGATGCATTTAAAAAACAAAAAGCTGCTTTATTAAAAAGCAGTCCCAGACATGGTGGTCTGCTGAGCCCAGCAGGCCACCATCCCTGGGAGGGCTGGCATTCACAATGGGCTTGCAAATTGCGAGAGGCTTATTAATATTAATGAGCCTCACAATTTACGACCCCATTGGGAATCTCAAAACAGTCGATTAACACTGTTGTACATTTCATATAGCGCCCCGCAATTTGTGACTGGCAATGAGTCGCAAATTGCGAGGCGCTAAATGAAAGGGTTGTACATCTGGCCCTAAGTGTTTGAAAGAGGGGCCCCAAAATACGGATGTCCAGGATCACACACATTCTTAAGATGGGTTTGCCGGCGCACACAAAAATCTTTGGCATAGCTTCTATCAGCCATGGCCGGCAGTGGGAGTACCTGCAGGGCGGTGACGTGGGGAGGGGGAGGGGCAGGTTGGGGGGTAGTAATGTATGGATTACGGAGTTTTACAGGTAAGTAAACATTTTAATAAATAAAACGAATTTCGTTGCTTGCACTGCATCGCATTTGGGGATGCAGTGCACTCAACGAAATTCGTTTTATTTATTTAAATGTTTACTTACCTGGGAAGCTCCGTAATCCATACATTACTACCCCCCACCCTGCCCCTCCCCCTCCCCACGTCACCGCCCTGCAGGTACTCCCACTGCCGGCCGCGGCTGGCTTCTATCGCCCTTCTACTTGGACACCAAGACGGCCATCCTTTCTGTTTTGACTCTTCAGAAACCTTCCATTTGTTCTAATACTGAGTTTCCCCTTCTCAAAAGCATAGATCAGCTATATTTGGAGCATTTCCGAAGACTCCTGATTTTTCTCTGAAAATCATAATGCGGGCCCCGGGGAAAGCAGGTCGGCAGACCAGTCTTTTCCCCGGGGTATTCGCGCGAGAGGACGGCGGGAGGAAGTTAGGTGAGGGGTGGGAATTAGGGGTGGGGGTGTTAGGAGGCTACTTAAGGGGACAGGAGGGGAAGGACTTCCTCTTCCTGTCCCCGGTGCCTCAGGGTCGAGCTAGTTTGTGTGCGGGAGTAGTTAGTGTAGGCGGAGGAGTATTCTGAAGGACAAGAGTCGCCACTGGTGCCCCGGTGTGCGGCGCGTTCGCGGTCTTCGGCGGCAGGCTCATTTGAATATTAGTAAGTCGGGAAGCGCTAGTGTAGGGGGAGGAGCATTTTGAAGGACGAGAGTCGCCACTGGTGCCCCGGTGTGCGGTACGTTCGCGGTCTTCGGCAGCGGGCTAATTTGCATATTAGTGAGTCGGGAAGCGCTGCGGGTGCCATGGCAACGCCCGATGCTGCGGCGGTGCGGGCGGCCCTACAGGTGCTCGGCCGGGCTGGGAGGGCCGACCTCCTCCATCCCGGTGTGCTTGAGCAAGCATGAGTCGGAATGGTCCGACCACAGAGAGCTGCCTCAGCGGGGGTTTTCGCGGCGGTTGCCGCGTGTTTAGACGAGCCCCAGGGGGCTCGAGGTGCTGGAGCAGGGCGGGGGAGGGGCAAGAGGGACCAGGTGGGCCCGAAACACAGGGGGGGCGACTGAGCCTCCCTGCCCGCGAGAGAGAGGTTAGTGTGGTGCCTGGGGAGGAGGGTGGCCAGGGGGAGGGGCCCAGGGACCATGGTCAGTTGGCAGGGTAGGACCAGTTGGTTTTGGCCCCTTTGCCTCCACTGGTTGGGGGGTCTGGAAGGGGGGGGTCAGTTGGTGGATTATGGGGAGAGCAGTGAGGGCAGTGGGATGGAGTACCTGGGGGACTGGGAGCAGGTGGCTGGGGAGGATTTCACCCTCATGCTCACCGATGGGGAGTCCTGGGAGGAGGGGGGCCCCGTAGGGGGGCAGCCAGTGCAGCCAGTGGACTTGTCTAAGGCCAAGAAGGGGGTAGTCAGGGCGCAGGGGTCCAAGGGCAAGGGACCAAAGAAGACACAGCAGGCAGGGGGAGTGGGGTCTGGGAAAGGGGCATCTGCGGTGCCCCCGCCAGGGATGGGCCCCTTAGGGGACCTGGAGAGTCAGGGGTTGTGTTACGCCAGGTGGGAGCTCATGTCAGCGGAGGAGCGGATTCGTGACCAGCGTCGCATTATTGAGGAAGCGGAGAGTGAATGGCAGCGCTTATGCGCTGCCAGAGAGGGGAAGGCGGGTGGGGTGCCGAGGGGCAATGGGGCCCCGGCACCTGCGCGTGGGGGGAGGCCTGCTACTGGCGCGGAGGTGAGGGTTCCTGGGGTGTCTGGGGAGTGGGTCTGGGTAGAAGGGTCAGGGGCTGCCTTGGGGGCGCAGAGACCTGGTGGCACTGGGGCCTCCCCGGGCGCATACGGCTCGGGGGGGTGGGTACAGGCCGGCAGGTGCAGCTGGCAGAGGCCGGGGTGGGCCGGCGGGGCGCAAGACGGCCTCCAAATGCCGGGACGAAGCAGCTGGGGGGGTCCGAGGCGGCCTGCCCTCCAATGAGGGAGCGGGCACCGGCGATGTTGGAGTGTGAGTTTGTGACTGGAGTGAAAGGGAAAGGTGCGAAGAGAGTGGTGACTGAGGTGCGTGAGGTGAAGGAGAATGAGGAGTTGGACTATGAGGATGAGGAGGATGAGTTGGAGGAAGGTGAGGTGAGAGAGTCTGTGAGTTGGGGAAGGAGCAGAGGGGCATCGGACAAGCCGGGAGTGTTCCCGGAGGCACAGGCTGGCACCGGTCGGGCCAGCAGAAGGGCAGTGACACCGGCGGATGCACGGAGAGCTGAACGGGATGCCCCTGCAACTCTTTCAGGTGAGGGCGCTTGGTGGGATGCCTGGGCGGATGGGGCGAAAGGAGGGAGGAAGAAGGCCTGCCGGTCGGTGGGTGTGGGAGAGGGGTCTGTGAGGGAATTTGGGGCCTCGAAGGGAGCGGAGACGGCTCCGATGGATGGTAAGAAACAGGTCGTGACGGCCAGTGCACAGACGGATAAGTCAGAGGATGATGGGGAAAAGGATAATGGGGTTGAGAAAGCCCGGAAGAAGTTACCGTACATGGGCATGGGTATGCCCCTTGGGTCCCATTTATCTGAAAAGACGAAGGGGCGGATTTGGAAACAGGAATATGTTGATGTTTTTAAGCTGTTACA
The DNA here is from genome assembly GCF_964263255.1 of Lissotriton vulgaris. Lineage (NCBI taxonomy): Eukaryota > Metazoa > Chordata > Amphibia > Caudata > Salamandridae > Lissotriton > Lissotriton vulgaris. The sequence goes on from NC_141690.1 coordinate 135,128,801, forward strand.
CAGAGACGTTCAGGCGAAGGAAGGGTCTAAGGAGGAGGAATGGGAGTGGACCAGGCGGCCGAGAGTGCCGGTGATGATGGAGAATTGGACGTCGGCCTTTCTGATTTATGCAAGCATCTATTGTGAGAAGCATGCAGATAAGGCGATTGCGCTGTTTAAGTATATGGACGTGATTCGGAAGGCGCAGTTGCATTTTGGTGGGTTTGCCTGGTTGAGTTATGACGAGGAGTTCAGGGCCAGGATTAGTGTGAACCCGGACAAGCCGTGGGGGGACGTTGACCAAGAACTCTGGGTTCAGTGGATGTCATCGACGCAGGCGGCGGCTTCTACGCATACGGCCAGTGGCCTTCCGGTCACCTATCGGTCTTTTCAGTCGCGCCCCGCCCAATCTGGGGCGGGTGGGTTAGGCGTTGCCGGGGGACAGGGAGCTCAGGCGGTGTGGACAGGGGCAGCTGGACAGCAGTACAAGCCGGGATCCACTGGGGCTTGTTGGGGCTTTAATAAGGGATTCTGCAACCAACCTTCCTGTAAATTCAAACATGAGTGTTCGAAGTGTGGGAGACGGCACGCGGTTATGCAGTGCCTCACGTTGGCTACTCCTTCAGAGCAGTGGAGGTTTGCGAGAGGCAGGGGACAAGTTGGGCCGAAGGGCCCATACTCCGGTTAAGGTGGAGGCCATGTGTCCATGGCTCTCCCGGTATCCTGACAGAGAGGCTGCGGTGCGACTGTATTGGGGATTTGTGGAGGGTTTTTGGATTGGCTATCAGGGACCGAGGGAGCAGCGTTGGGCGGAGAACTTGCGGTCTGCCAGAGAATTGCCGGATGTGGTGTCAAAGAAATTGGAGAAGGAGGTTTTGGAAGGCAGGATCGCGGGTCCGTTCGAGGAGTGGCCGATGTCGGATCTCATGGTCTCCCCGCTGGGGGTGGTCCCCAAGAAGGAGCAGGGGGAGTTCAGGTTGATCCATCATTTTTCATGGCCGGAGGGAGGTTCTGTGAATCACTTCATCGCGGAGGAGGACTCTAGGGTCTTGTATGCGTCGGTGGATGATGCAATCGGTTTGGTGCGTGCTTGCGGAGTGGGGGCAGAGTTGGCCAAGTGTGACATCAAGTCGGCCTTTCGCCTCCTTCCCATTCATCCGGCGGATTTTTCTCTGTTGGGGATGCAGTTTGGGGGGGCCATTTTCGTCGACATGGTGTTGCCAATGGGTTGTGCTGTTTTCTGCGCGCTTTTTGAGACCTTCAGTTCCTTTTTGCAGTGGGCTTTTGTGGACCCCTGTGGGCACCGGCTGGTGTCTCACTATTTGGTTGACTTCTTGGGGCATATTACCAATGTTTAGGGATATTTACCGCTAACGATGCTTAGCAACACATTTTTTAACGCTAAGCATCGCCGGAAAGTATCGCAGAGATAACTTGCTATTAGCAAGGTTTATCTCAGAAGTGATAAAAATCCTCACGCTAACTGCCAATTGAGAGATTATCACTGGAAAGCCAATGATAATCTCTCAAAGTTTGGCGTTAGCTTGATGATAGGGGCTCACAAACTTAGCCATGATATCCACCTTCCATAGGATATCATGGCTAAGTCAAGAAAATACCAGGTGTAAAAAAAGCAGTGCTATCCGCGGTTAGCACTGCTTTGTTTATCACTAACAGGGTTAGCGAAATCCTTGATAATAGGAGAAATGTCGCTTAACAACATTTCTCCTATTATTTTTCTCTGGAACGCCCCCTTGGCATCTCATTAGAGATGCAAGGGGAAGCTAACATGCGAATTTACGTGTTAGCACCCTGTTGCTGATAGGGAGATAATGTTATCTCCGCTTTCTTAGCTTTTAAAGCCAAAAAAGCGGAGATAAATCCCTTGATATTATGCCCCCTTGTTTGTTGGACTGGGACAGTCGGGCGAGTGTGGAAAGGCTTTGGGCCAATTTCAGCAGATGGCGCAGGAGTTTGGGGTGCCTTTGGCGCCAAAAAAAATGGAAGGGCCTAGCTGCTGTATTACCTTTTTGGGGATCGAACTGGACTCGGTGGTTTGGCAGACGAGGTTGCAGGAGGTTTTGAGACAGGTGCTGGTTGCTCGCAAAATTGAGTTGAGGTTGGTGCAGCGTTTGCTGGGACTGTTGAACTTTGCTTGCAGGGTGGTGAGGGCTGGAAGGACATTTTGTAGACGCCTTGGCATGGCCATGTCGGGGGCAGTTCTCCCTCATCACAGGGTCAGGGTCACGCTGGCAGTGCGGTCTGATTTGCGAGTCTGGCTGGTGTTTCTGGAAGATTTCAATGGTGTCTCTTGGACTTTGCACGGGACAGGATGGTGTGGCAGGTACAACTCTACTCTGATGCGGCGGGTGCGGCTGGTTTCGGGGTGTTCTGGGACGGCCGCTGGTGTGCAGAGCAGTGGCCGGCTCACTGGCTGCGCCAGGGCAGGAGCATTGCTTTCCTGGAATTCTTCCTGCTGTTGGTGGCTTTGTTGGTTTGGGGCCCGGAATTTCAGAACAGGTCGGTGTTGTTCCACGTGGACCACATGACAGTTGTGGAGTTGGTGAACAATCAGAAAGCAAAAGACCTGCGAGTGCTGCGCTTGCTGCGAAGTTTCATGCTGCTGTGTTTGCGTTTCAATGTGCTTTTTCGCGCGCAACATGTGCCTGGCGTTAGTAACGAAATTGCGGATGCGTTATCTCGTTCGCAGTGGCAGCGCTTCAGGAAGCTGGCTCCGGGAGCGGAGGCTTGCAAGACCAAGGTGCCGGAGGGTATCTGGGCGTGGGGGGAATGAGAGTGGTGGGGTTGGTTGAAAGATCTATAGCCGAGTCCACTAGGCGTTCGTATAGGTTGGCGTGGTCCGAATTTGGGGCCTTCTTGGGGTGGAAGAAAGGTGCTTGGAGGATGTCCAAGGGTGCATGCGAACAAGGTGTGGTGCGTTTTGTATTGGACTGCATGGACAGAGGTTTGTCTCAGACAACGATTGCAGACAAGTTGGCAGGTGTTTCTTTCTATAGTATGGTCTATATGGGTTTTGATCCGGCCAGGACGGAGCTGCTGAGTCGGATGTTGAAAGGTTGGGGGCATGTGAGGGTGGAGGGGGGAGAGGGGGATTTGCCTCGTGAGGCAATAACGTTTGATCTGTTGGGTGGGATCCTTGGGGAGTTGCCGTCTTGTTGTTATGATGGGGATGAAGTGGCCTTGTTCCGTTTATGCATGGTGTGGATGTTCTTTGGGGCCTTTCGGGTGTCTGAGTTTTTGAGGGCTCGCGGGGCGCCGGGGTGGGTGTTTGCAGATGTGCGTTTGGATGGGGTCCGGCTGGGCATTTGGCTGGGATGTTCCAAGACGGACCAGGTTGGTCGTGGCAAATGGGTGTGGCTGGCAGAGAGTGGCTGTGCGGGCGTGTGCCCGGTACGTGAGTGGCGGGGTTTCTGTGGATGAGTGCAGAGGTTTGAGGGTGAGATCTTGGTGCGTACCTCTATGAGGCGCTTGACAGCCTTCCAGTTGCTGGCGGTGTTGAGATTGGCGTTGCGGAAGCTTGGCAGGGATCCGGCGCGTTTTGGCACGCACTCGTTTATGATCGGGCGGCCACGGCAGCGGCAGGGCTAGGTTGGTCATGGGAGGAGATTCGGTGGATTGGTCGCTGGCGGTCTCGTTGCTGTGAACGTCTTGTGCGCAAGTGAGAAGGGGCGCGGGTTATCCTTGGCGGCTACGGTTGTTGTTTCAATTTTGTATTTGCTGTGGTACTCATCTCTTTCTCTTCGTAGGTTGCGTCCGGGGACCAGGGGCCAAGACGGTCACTTGGATTGTGGGACACTCTTTTGTGCATTGGGCCTCAAAGTTCGCGGACAGGCAGGTGTATGGTCGTAGCCTTGGCCTGAGGAGCAGTCATCATGAGGTCCAATGGTGGGGTAAGAGCGGAATGCGTTGGGGAGAATTGTTGCCATGGCTTACAAAGAAGGTGTCACAGCTGGGCTGTCCGAACATGCTTGTGATCCATTTGGGTGAAAATGACTTGGTAAGACAATCGGGGGTGTCCTTGTTACACTTGATGCAGCGGGACTTGGAAGCAATGAAGCGCAATCTGGCTGGCGCCTGTATTGTATGGACTGAATTCATACCACGGCGGATCTGGAGGGGGGCTCTTAAGCCTGCGGCCATTGAGAGGGCCCGTAGGAAACTGAACAGGGCAATGCGACTTTTTTGTGCTGATCATGGACTCAAAGTGCTGGCTCATGGCGGGCTCAGGCTGGAGGAACCACTCCTCTTTCGAGATGATGGCGTGCACCTTTCGCACATGGGAAATGCGTATTACCTTATGGAGCTGCGAGATCTGCTCAGTTTCCTGTGGAATGAGAGGATCTGGTGTAGGCGTAATTGAGCTTGAAAGGTGCACGTTTGGTGGGGCAGGTAACCGCCCTCCGGGGGTTCCCTGGGTGGCGTCCTTGACGGGCAGAATCACCCTTCCGGGGAGGGGGTTACAGGTGCAGGATGGAGGTGTGGTAGACGGGAGTGCGATGGATGGAGATGATGGAGGAGTTTGGAAGTGAAAAGGGGAAGTGAATGGGATACGTGAAGAGGCGTGGTGTGAATTGGGAGTGGCTATTGGAGTACGTGAGTGGATGATGGTTGAGAGGCAGGATGTTTGGGGGATTGTTAATTGTTATTGAAGTTATGTTAATTTAGCTGCCATGCCTGTCCTAATAAAATGGCCTTTTACGCTAACTGATGCGTGGAGTGGTTATTGCGCGAGAACGCAATGGAAGCAATTATGTGTTTGAGTCTGAGACGTCATAGCTTGTCTATCGGGAGAATACCACGTTAATAAAGGTACTTGTTATATTGGTGAAGAAACAAACGTGATGACCCGCACACAACAAACACTCAAAGGAACTTTTAAAAGGCCGCAACTAAAAATCTAATTCTTAAATATTGCTAGGATGTGAAGTTAACTACATGAACTTTTACAATCTTGGGTTTTGCCCGTTTTTTCTGTCTCTTTGTATCTCAGTTGTTTTGAAGTCTGAATTAAACGACCTTGAACAATTATGGTACAAAAGGTTACACAAGGCAAGAACACTGAAAATGCAAACCCCAAGACACTCGTTTCCATATAAAATGGTATCTGTCTGATCAAATCCTCCGGCACTCTATGTAAAGTACAGAAAAGCAGGACTGCTTCTTGTGTCAGTAAAGGGAAGTCAATATGACCAAAGCCAGAGTGAAATGCCAAGAGGCGTCTTGTGTACTTCTTTCCCTGCTGTGTGAAGGGTTCTGAGTTGTAGTATATCCTACAGTAAATAGACTTCAGACTGTTACATTTATGAATAATTCACGCGCCTGTTATTTATTGTCTATATCAATACGTTCATCAGTATGTACACTAAGGCTCGAATCACGGCTTTGAAATATAACTCAAAATCTTTGAAATCACGATGTCGAGTTCTGCAATAAGAAGTTACTTTTAATGGAATACGCTGTTTTATTATCCAGTGGTTCATACTGCACATCTTCAGCTTCTAAGCACTATATCTACGCTCCATTAATATGATGCAAATAATTAACGGCATTTATAGTGCCACTGCTGTTGCTGCTACTATTACTACTGCTACTACTACTGCTACTACTACTACTACTACTACTACTAATAATAATAATAATAATAATAATATTAATAAAAATAATATATTTATTCAAGGGTAAGCCCTTTAAATCATAGTCAAAAACTCATTACAATGTGTGCATAAAATATTATTAAAAACATCCAAATAAGGTTCAAATGCTATAAAATATTAAAAATAAAAACAATTGCATTCTTTTCAATTAGCTGTTTTAACTTCTAAACACCTTCTATGTTTTAACTTCTAAACACCTTCCGCATCACAATACTACCATCTCAAGGTCCACATTAGAAGTTTTGCAACGCTAAAAACAATAAGGGCACACATGTCCTATCTTAATACTCTCAATACAAATACGTAGTGTGCCACCCCTATCATACAATAGCATGGCACTAAACCTCGTGGCAGGATGGCTGTTATTGGCTGCACAACCATCAAAGATACTATTCAAATCCACTGTATTGCAAGACATAGTTTGCCTATCAGAGGTCAAGCCTTGCACAAAAGCATATCTTTTTATGACGTCTGTTTGAACACGAGTTTCTCTTAGCCTTATTTATAAAAATAGAAGTGTCAAAAAAGACTCAGTATCAGGCCGATTTATTTTGCATATTCTAGTCTTGTATTGCCAACACATCCTGCCTTGCCTCTACTCCTGGCTCAGGGGGCAACGCCAACCAATGGCGGGCCCCCAAGACAGGTGCGGGCCGGTTTGGACCTCTGCCCGGGCGACACCAACTGTGGTGCCACAGTTTTGAAGGTTCGCGGACGGGATGCCCGCGATACGTGGTTGGCCAGTGCGGGCAGGAGGGGACACCTGGGCAGTCCCGGGGGGCAGCCAGGTGAGGATAAAGGGGGAGTGCATCCCCACACAGTTACTTGTTTTTTTCCTCGCCTGGTTGCCCCCGATGACCTCGCTGCTGTGCCTGTGCCTGGACTTTGCTGTTGGGGAACACAGCGGTGAAGCTGCCGCTTTTTCCCACCCTCCCATCCCCTTAGACAGTCTCTTCTTGTGGGGCGTGGAAGGAGTCATGTTTGGTCACAAATCAGGTGGACAACCTTGGCATCAGTAATTGAAGTGCAGGCGAATTCTGAATTAGGAAGCCTTTGGCTTCAATACTGGGGCTGGAGTTGCCGTGGAGGTGTATGGAAGGGGTTGGGACTCCCGCTTCAGCAATTGTCCCTAGCCTTTCACAGTACTCCATTACATGGCCCCGGAGAGTGTCGGGGATAGTGTCTGCGCAAGGGGACCAAGGTATAGCCCGGTTGCCCAGGCCCATCTCTTTGGGTGCCAGGGGGGATCCCTTCTTGGGTTGGCTCTGGCATGGTATGTTGGGGGTCCAGTTTTCATGCTGGCCCACGCTCCCTCTATTTTGAGGGGGCAGGTGAGTTCGCCCTGTGTTATATGTAACTTGCAATATGGAGTCCACGGTCCCAAATCATTTGGTATAGTCAATGCCATGGTGCCTGTGGGGTGGCCAGCCATGGCTCCTTTTGAGGATCAGCTGCTAGGAGATGAAATGTATTAGTTTGTCTAATCAAAGGATTCTTGATGTAAATTTTGTAAATGTCATGTGACAGTTTGCATAATTGAATAATTCTATTAATATAAAATGTCGTGTTTATGTTGAATGTAATAAAATATTGCCTGAGAATTGTATATTCTCTATCGCAGTGATGGTGTCTGCGTGTCTCTGTCTCCAATAAAGGAATCCCCATTTGGGGGGAGGGATGATTTGGGTAGGTCTCGGGCCGGTCCCCCAACTGTGCTATTTATGTCTTTTGTGAGTTGTATCCTTTCCGAAATTCATTTTCTTTGCTGCCCTTACTAAAACAGTGACATTTCTACTCTTGACAACCCTAAATGTCCTGCTCCTAGGCAGACTTCAGCGATTCTTATCAGGCCCCAGCCAGGAGTGGCATGATACAAACACAAGAGTGTGCCCATCCCTTGAGACATAACAAATAAGAAATATATACAATTTTATATGTTTTTTTAATTTAATAAAATACTGGCATGGCTGGAAATAAGCTCTTTTACACAGGGAACGAGGCTTAGAATTTTGTATAGGTTTTATACTTAAGCATTACTTAGCATTACATAACATCTGGATACATGCACATTATGGTGGTATAACCTTTATGTGCAGTATACTCCATCTCTTTGTGGGAAGACCCTCGATAGCTCCTGGAACGAGAACCTACCACTCTAGGGCCAGTATGCCATGATAACATTCCAAATTAAAATATTAAGAATCCTATAAAGACTCAAAGGGTTAGAGAGGTGGTGTCTGGCAATAGCAGTTGTTAGGACTCTCTTGCTTTCGTATCACTTTGTACCCAACCATGTTCCCTCTCCTTTATTGTAATTTATTGTGATTCTCCTTGCTCTCCCTATTAACTTTCCCCCATTTTTTCTGATGGTACTTTCCTCCACTCCTACTTTGATTTGTGCCTTACCATAAATCCTCTCCTGCCATGTTGTTTGACATTCCATCACCATTCAGAGTCTCCACAGAGTTTGATCATCTTTACTGTAGGGGGAGTTATCAGTTTTGCCCTGTGAAGGAAATCCCCCATTTTTGTGTGATCACCCCATATTGTTTTACTTTTGTTGGTTTTGCTGGCTCTGTGCACTTTTACCCTGCTGCCTTTTGGGAACGTGCCTGTGCTCCAACTTTAAACTTAGTCCAATTGGCATATTCCTAATTGAAATATTTAGCTTACCAATAAGTCCCTGCTATATAGTACTAAATGTACCCAGCGCCTGCAAGTTAAATGTCACAAATGGACTGCGGGACCTATTGTGCTGTCGACTACAGTGACAGTGTAAAACATTGCTTGAAGCCTACCACTTAAGCCTGACTGTGGCAGTTTAAGCACTGACAGGTCAAAACCTCCCTTTTAAATATGAATATGTCACCTTTCTGTAGTCTCTGTAGTCCACAAAGCGGAGGGCATAGTATTTACAATTAGGACATGTACACATTTAATGTTAATATATCCCTACAGATCCTTATTCCCAAAAGCTATTTTTGATGGTGCTAGGCCTAGCTGTGCTATATAGAAAGCAAGAGTACAGATTAAAATCCTAATACTGTATCTTGTTTGCCAAAGTCTGCCTAACAAATCTGCTGGGTTGACATATAAGTTAGGGGCACACTTGAAAGAACTGTGTGCCAAGATAATTCTTATGTAAACACTGTGTGGTTGCTGAAGGACCTGCTTTGTCCCAGCAGACTTCTGTCTCTGGGGTCTACATATAACACTGGGGTGCACTTAAAAGAACAGGAGCATTATGGCAAAAAAGTTCTTATGAATACACTGTTTGGTTGCTGGAAAGCCCTTTGTTTATTCTGCTAGGTACAGTGGCTTTCCCAAACTGGACTTTAGTGCTAGACATGGGAGGACACTAGAATTACCATAGTACACTCCATGTACAAACACCCCCCCCCCCACACACACACACGTAGTCCTTCAAGACCAAGTTTAGTATGTCCAAAGACGTTTGGCATCTTAAAAATTCCCAGAGTGAGTAGGATTGAGCCCCAGAACCTTTGCCCCATTGGCTAGGGCTATGCCCAGGAGTCATTTCCACCTACTAGCTTGTGCCAAGCATAAATATGGCACCTACAGGCACCCACTTTGAGTGGCACTACCATAGGAAGACAGAGGAGGACTGGACCTGATGATTGTGACCTTAGAGGAGCATGGATAGACTGGACCTGCTCCCTCTTGTACCCAGGACATAGGTCTGGACTTCAATGGTCAAAAGGTTGACTTCCTGTTAAAGCTACAGGGACACAACGAGCTACAAGAGGCCTTTTTGTATGATTGCCCAGCTTACCAGTGGCAACTGGACCTGGAGAGGGCCCTACTGATGCCCTGTGCCTGACACCGTGCTAGTCTCTAAGTGCCTCCCCTGATGTCCGTGGAAGCTTTAGAAATATACTCCTGTGGTGGATTGTGACTTAAAGGACTAAAGTCAGATGGTAAAATCTATTTAAAAGATAAGCCTTGTTTGTGTATCTGACCAGGGCTCCATCACGGTCAGCATACACTTGGCCTAGGCCCTGGTCTACCATGACCGTTGACTATCATTAGCACTTTGTGCTTCTTGGTGCCATCATACTTAAAACTTAAAAAATTCATATCTCCATTTCCTCCTATTGGATTCCTCCTATTGAATTTTCGTAATTGGTATTTTAGTGGTATTTTGTTCATGACATTTTACGCTTACTTTAATGCTGTTTTAGTAGAACACAGGTACTTAATTACTCCAAATTAAGCCTGACTGTTCTGTGGCATACCCGCAAGGGATTTGAGATCAGGTTAATTAAGTGACTTTAAGGGTTCATCTTGGCAAGCATTGTGATCATTGTTTATGGTAGTCACCTACCCCAATTAATAATCCAATTTCTTAAACCTTTTGGCATTCACAATGTAGTATTAATGTCCAGTCTCACAGTCTCGCTGGCATTTATTTATATTAATTTTACATATTGAGCTATATTTAACTTATTCCTCTCCCTCTGTGTTCCACCAGCTGTGGTGCTGCAAATGTCTGTTGATGTGCACCTGTAATATAGGAGTACAGTCCAGGTCTTGCTGGTCTGGGTTTTCTTCACTGTTTTAGAGATAAAATAGAGGCCATGCGTTAACTCTCAAGCAGAGTTGGCGGTATTGGCCATGGTATTCAGTATCCAGTTATCCAAAGATCATGACAAAAACTTGGATACATAGAGTTCAAAGGCAAGGGTTTTGATCTGCTGTCTACTTTTATCACTTTGATCTTTTACTAATGGTAATGCCTCCAGCTTGCAAACATAAATTGCTTTGGAAAGGTTGATGGTGGTTTGATAAGGCATATTGTAAAGCAGAGGATACATCTTTACAGATTGGTAAAAGAAATTACCTAGATTGGTTTATAGAGAGCAGTAACTGAAAAAGACATTAGTAGCAGAAAAAAGATTTTTAAAAATGGCAAAATGTTCAAAAGATCTTCAAAAGTTAATTTTAGCTAAAAATTTGCAGCTAAGTTGGAGATTAACTGGTTGGGGAATGAACAGACATGAGGTGGCCTAGAATGTCATATGAGTGCAGAGGAGTAGTATAACCAATTTTCTAAATGATGTAGTGGGTAAGGGACGAGGGGCTTGCGGTAATGCAGGAGCACTCCATGATTATTAAGAAAGGGGAAACTCAGTTAAGAGATCTGACTTGTATATCCGTGCATTTAAGACACAATGCAAGGAAGCCCCTGGTCCTGATTTTTCTCCATTTGCTTTTTTTGTTTTAAAATTAAAATTAAAACCATTAATTGTTGTTTTTCATATGATTCTAGAATAAGGCAAAGAGCCATTATACCAGGCAAAAAGCATCTGTTCTCCCTATCTTTAAAAAAAAGGTGATTGAATAGCCTCTAATAACAAATCAATCAATTTGTTCCTAAGAAAGAGTAAAGAAAATATTTTAGAAAGTCCTGGCTTCTAGACTTCAATCAAACCTAAATCTTATCAGTCTTATCAAGGTCTTTCAGGTGGGATTTAGGCAGAAAATCGCTACAGTTGAGCAGGGTCGACAAGTATATTTTGCATCATGAAGCATGCAGCGCTAAGGAAACATCGTTTTTTGTCCTTTCTCAACATCTCATTTGATAATGTGTACAGAATACTCCTCCAAACGTTGTTGGAGTCCAGTTAGGGTAGACACGTTTAAGGAAATGCCTCTTTTTGCATGTTCACTCCAACATTTTTGGACTGATGCTGCTGGTTTTTTGACTCTGAAAGTGTACTGGCTTTGTGCTAACCAGGGCTCAGTGCCAGTGTCCCTACCCTTACAACGTGTATAATGAATTGGCTATACCCAATTGGCAGAGTACTGACTTAGTTATCCATAGTATATGGTCCCCAGGGCATGTAAAGCACAGTGGCCACCCAGGGCTGCAGAACTGTTTGTGCCACCCTGAGTCAGACAAAAGGCAAAATGCTCCCAGCCTGCCACTGTAGACGGGAAGAGCAGTGTTTACAATGCTACTTCGATTTGCCATTTATAACCAGTGGCAAAGCCAACCCCCTCCGTTAATATATATGTAGGTATCCCCTAAGAAAGGCATGTGAAGCCCTTTGACAGAGAGCTATATATTTTTAAGTAAGACATATACATTTGAATGTGTCTTAACAGCAACACTTCCAAATTGTCGATTGCTGATGAAAGTTAGCATCCCAGTTGGCTAACACAAGGTTACCAGCTGCCACCCCAGCCTGGCTAACTTCTGAATGGGACTATCTAACTGGGTGCTGTAAGGTATGAAATTAATTGTGGCAGCGAACCTGACTTGATGCCCAGGTAAACGTTATTGTCACAATTAAAGTTAAGCAACTTTTAGAAAGTTGCCACTCTGTGGTCAGCTAGTTCAGTAAAGGCCCCAGACAACATTTGACCTGCCTGGGGAGATGTGTGAACGACTCCCAGACTAATGAACAAAGGCATTTGGCAGACTGAGGTGTTACCTCCTCGCCCAGAAATGCCACTTGGTCTGTTAGCCCAAAAGGCGACCCTTCAAAAGGGAAGCCGCCTTTGATGGTTTTTCTGTGACAACACTCCCGAGCAAGATGCCTTTTGTTCCTGCAGACAAGTTGGAGACAGGGACAGAGAGAGAAAACACGTCCCCAAACCGGTTTTCCTGTAAGCGTGTAGCCGAGAGGTAGACACGCTTTTAGGCTGGGCTACCAACTCCTGATGACTGGGGAAAGGTCCCAACATTTTGAGAGTGGCTAGAATAGTGCACTCTGGGATAGCCAGAATCCACACATTGCAGAAAACACGTCACTAGAAGGGAGTGGACCCAGTAGCCCATTTGGCTAGTGACCATGTGGTCCCCTCAGGGTACTTTTCTCGGATAAGTATGGCACCCTGTGTGTCAGATCACGTTGGATATGAAGAAAGGACCAAAGAAGGACTGCCCTGCTGACCTTGAAGCTGCATGAAGAGAGACTGCATAATCGGAAGGACTGCACCTGCTGCGCTTTGGGCTAGTACAGTTTAGACCATGTCTGTGGAACCAGACCCAGGGAAAAGTTTATTTCCAGCTGGAGTTGTCAAACTAACTCTTTAAAACTTTTCAAAAGTTTAAAAAACTTTTTTTGACCAATACTTGTTTGCAGTTGCATTTAAAAGATTTGGAGCCAGATGTATGACCCATTTTTGCAGCCGCAAATGTGAGAACCTTCCATTTGCGGCCACCAAAAAGGGTAATAGCATGTACAAATACTATTTTACGAGTCACTGACTCGCAAAATAGCATTTGTAACTCTCGCCATGAGGAAGGGGCGTCCCTTCCTAATAGCGAGTCAACATGCTATATACTAGTGTTTTGCGACCGCATTTGTGGCCGCAAAACACTGCTAGTTTACTACCAACTTCAAGTAGGTGATAAACCACTCGCAAAGGGGAAAGGGGTCCCCAGGGGACTCCTTACCCCTTTATGAGTATGTTGGAAAATATTTTTTAAGAGCAGGCAGTGGTCCCAGGGACCACTGCCTGCCCTTAAAAAAATTAAACAGAAAAGTTTAATTTTTCTTTTTTAAATGCATTCCGTTTTACTTTAAGGAAAACAGGCTGCATTTACAAAAAAAACTGCTTTATTAAAAAAGCAGTCCCAGACATGGTGGTCTGCTGAGCCCAGCAGGCCACCATCCCTGGGAAGGCCTGTCATTCACAATGGGCTCGCAAATTGCTAGAGGCTCACTAATAATCATGAGCCTTAAAATTTGCGACCCCATTGGAAATCGCAAACAGTGTCAAACACACTATTGTACATGCAAAATAGTGCATCACAAATTGCGACTTACAAATGACTCGCAATTTGTGATGCGCTGTTTTGCAGGTAGCACATCTGGCTCTTTGTATCTTCAAAAATCTGTATCCCCGGAAACCTCCTGGGGATTTCGATGATCAAGGTCTATGAAAATTCATAAAAATGCACTCTATTTTTATAAATTGTTGGTATGTCCCTTTTTAGTTTTTAGTGGCTTTCTTATTTCGTTATTTGATGCTGTTAAATGCTTTACACTAAGTTCCTTTGTCAAGCCTTGCTGCTCGAAGCCACAGCTACCCAGGGATGAGCGAAGGTGATGCAAACAAGCATGACTGAACCCAAGACATTTTTGTGAGTGTATTCCGCAATGAGACCCCACAGTCATATCATATAATACACCCTAATCCACACAGCAAGGTTTAACTGAAGCCATAATTGCCTTGTATAATATTAATACACCTGTAGTCCGTGTTGCTAAAGGCAAAATGGCCAACTTATTTTGGTGGCTAACATAGTCAGACTAAGATGCATGCTTGTCCCTCTAATCTTTCTCATTTTTCATACATGATATTTACAAACATCTGATTAAGAGAGGAAAGTGTTGCCCTATGGATGAAAACTTGGAGGTGCCTTACTTTCTGTATGTAGACAACATGGCCCTTTTGACCTGCATTGAAATCCCCCTACAGAAGATTTTATCAGCTTTTCAAGACTACTGTGTTATGAAGAAACTAAGATTCTGTGGCAATTGCAAAGTGTTAAATGTTAGCAAAAGCTAGATACCAAAAAAGTTATTTTCCTCGGAGGAGATTGGAGAGTGTTATGTTATGTTAATGTAATTTGCACAGCACACAAATACCCTTGGGTGTCTTGGTGCTTCCGGAATAACATACTGTACTGAGTACTACTATTGCTGAAAGAGCCAGGTCTTCAACTGTTTCCTAAATTCCAAATGGGGAGTGATTTTTCTAAGATGTAACGGAAGAGAATTCCATTACTTGATGGCATTGAAGCTGAGACTCCTCCACCCCCAATTCATCTTTTTGAACCTAGCTGGCTGCATCAAATAGGCATTAGATAAACGCAGATCTCTGTTTGGAGAGTACAATCTAAACAGGTCCTCTAAAAATTTCGGCCCTTCTTTGTGTAATGCCTTATGTGCCATGCAGAGTGTCTTCAATTTTATCCGCTGGCAGATTGGCAGCTAGTGGAGTTCTCGCAGCGCTGCTCTAACAGACTGATATTTTGGAATGTCCAGAATCTGTCTTACAGACGCGTTTTGCACAGCCTGTAACTTCCTAAGGAGAGTGGATTGCAACTTAATGTACAGTCCATTATAATAGTCAAGTTTAGACGCGACTAAGGAAGTTACTAATGACTTTCTACAAGGTTTAGGAATAAAGGGCAGAGTTTTCCTAATAGTCTTGATCATAAAAAACGAAGACACAACCATAGAGACTTGAGCTTTAAAGCTAAGCTTTTCATCTATAATAACCCCAAGATTTTTTGCTCATCTACCGGTGTAGGGGGAGGGCCAAAATTATCTGCCCACCAAGCTGGGGACCAAGGAGGAGAGAGATTACCGAACATAATGACCTCTGTTTTGGTGGAGTTTAATTTCAAACAATGAGTACTCATCCAGTGGCTTAAGGACAGCGCACAGCTGTGAAGATTTAATGAATGATTAATGTCTTTATCCACTATCGAGATCACCAGCTGGGTGTCATCAGCATAAGATGCCGGAATCAGATTGAAACTTCTTATTAGTGGTGCTAATTCTTCTACATAGATATTAAAGAGTGTAGGGCTCAATGATGAGCCCTGCAGAACACCACAAGGGAGAGAGAAAGGTGCCGATTTAAGTTCGCCCAAGTGAACTGCTTGAGTCCTCTCTAATAAGAATGATGTCAACAGGGCAAGGGCTTTGCCTCCTATCCCAGTTTCTTGTAGACGATGAACCAGAAGAGAATGATCAACAGCATCAAATGCAGCGGATAGGCCCAGCAGCACCAAGGCTGCTGACCCACCACTGTCCAGCGAAGAGCAAAATCTGATCGACTGAACCTGATGGGTTTAATATAAAAGATATTTTAGATCATGTAGCCATGTAGCCATGACACTATTTCTTTTGAGGGCTAAAATCTGTACTAACCAGCAGGTTGTAATATAACAAGAATCTTTGAAAGAGTTGAAAATTACAAGCTCAATCCTTAGGAGTTCCTTAGGATCCTCTTATTTAGGTATTGAAACTGCTAATTTTTTAGATGAGTTTGAAGATTTCATGCCATTTGTCAAAATGAGATCACTGTACATGAAACTGTGGGTTGGGTATATCATCTATTTAATATATCACATCTAAAGGGAATGAGGATCATTCCAGTATTTGTTTGTCATCTCTACCTAACCGAAGATAAAGTTCATTTTATTATTTGATCGCCCATTTTATGATAAGATGAAGAAAAGTTGGCTAAAATCAATGCTATAAGATTAAGTACAAAACTTAGGAAAGAGACTATCTTTCTGTGTAAATATTCCACGGTAATGAAGGTTAATTAAAGTGTTTGTATTTGTATGTTAAGAGCCTTGAGAAGAAGGACGTTGGTTATATAATTAACATATTTTTCCTCTGTCACCTCGTTCATTTGATAGTAAAGTCTGATATGAGTAAATAATCATGGGTAGCACATAATTGTACATTAGGAAATGTTAGAAAAGTACCTCACGTGTTGAGGGAAAAGATCAGACTGCCAGCCTGACCGCACCATTTCTTGCAGTGAATTCTGGTTGATGCAGTCTTCAACCGTACTCACAATCGCAATCAATTATTTGTCACTCAGTGTTGGCACAGCAAGTGCAAGATATTGTTGGACATAGGTTTTGCGCTTATAGTCACTCACCACCAAGGAGCATTCCTGTGGCTTGGGAGTGCTTGGCAAACTGCTGTCAGTTTATCGGTTTCTGTAACTGCAAACACACAGGTGTATCCCAGAGTTTGTCAAACATCCTTTCTCGTCTGCCACCTGCCTGCCAGGACCAGTTCAACAAAGAATTTTGGCAGATGTAGTACTCAATTCTGCTCAAAGTCACAATCAATCAAGTATTTGGTACAGAAACTTCTGGATATCCTTGGACATGGGATTCAGGCTAACTGGCAGTTTTTTGCTTTGGAGAAACCCTGTTTTTTGGGGGTGCTAGGCAAACCACTTTCATTATATCTGATTCAGTCATGGGTGGCTCCTCCGAAGTGGGCGCATGGGCTCCAGCCCTTTAGTTTACCACAAAACTGCTTTTGATGGTTTTCCATAAGTATTAAAAAAATAGAGATAAATTGTGGGGAGCGCTTCAAAAGCATTTGCGTTTGCCGCACTCTCCTCCTGTTGCTGACCTAATCGACTGTTGCGGCTATCAGCAGGCTGTCCAGCCTGCCATCAATCAGGATTTGCAAGGCTGACAAGCTCACAGTCTTGAGGTCTATGAGGTCATCAGCTCAGCAAAATCATTTCCCCCGAGTCTAAGTCCGCCTCCTGACAATGTGGGTGGAGAGTTAGCCCTAGGCTCTTCAAGGTGAAGGACTGTAGGACCAGGGGCTACACGTATATCAAGCAACCCCACCCTTTCACTACTAGTTGCAGGGTGAGGTGAAGTCATGCCTCAATGGCCCCACCTTGTCCTGTGATGAGTTGTGCAAGGGTGGGATTAGAGAGGCAAGCTGGGCATTGGAGTTTGTGCAGCTTGCCATCATGAATTTTGATGACTGTGCTGGTTCTAGCTTGCTGCTTTCGTCACTGGCCATCTACTGCGCTCCTGTGTTGGAGACGGACACTTCAGTGAGAGTGGCTCGAGTTTTTTGCTGATACAAGAGAAGAACTTGGCAAACCAGACAGGCTCTGTGCTTAGCCCAAGACCAAAAGGTAGAGAGACAAAATATCGAAATTAAAATATCGATATACAATAATATCGATGTTTTAATTTCGATGGTATAGAATATCGATGTGCAATAATATTGATAGACAGAATATCGGTATTAAGGTATGTATGTTAGTAATATCGAAATTGTGTTTAGTGTTACGTATTTTATTATGTTGTTTATATGTTTGTCAAATATGTTTTTAATGTATGTTTAGAAATGAGTAATTTTGTTTACATTTTGCGTTTTAGTATCAGAGCGGGTTGTGGGTTTCATAGAGGAATAGGGTGGGAAGTAATTTAATTATAATTCATTAATCATTATTTTTTTTTAAATATTTTTGATTAATAAATAATTATTACTTACTAATTAATTGGTAATTAATTATTATTAATTAGTTAATTAAATTAATTAGAGTTAATGTAGTAATACTTATTATTTTTTGTTATTGTTAATTAATAATTAATTGGTAATTAATTATAATTAAGTGATTAAATGACAATTACATTTTTTATGTGATTTATTTATGTGTAGTGGGTTGTGTGTCTATTGGGAAATAGGGTGTGACATTATTAAATTAAATTAATTAAAGAGATTGTATTTATTTATTGGTATTTATTGTTAATTTATTGTTAATTAATTAATTGTTAATTATTATTTTTAATTATTTCATAATATTAATTATAAATAATGTATTAATAAATATTGTTTATTCTTGTAAATATCTTGTTAATCAATTATTAATTGGTAATTAATTATTAATTGGTAATTAATATGTGTTAATTAGTTAATTAATATTTACATCAATGTAATAATATTAATTGTTATTAATTGATTAATTGATATTTATATTAATTGTGTTTTTTTGTATGTGTAGTGTGTTGTGTGTTAAAGGGGGAGTAGTGTGGGAAGTAATTTTTACCCCCATGCTATCCAACGCTTTCCCTACTGTTGCACCCTCTGGAGTGGGAATAGTAATTTTTACCCCTACGCTATCCAACGCTTTCCCTACTGTTGCACCCTTTGGAGTGGGAATAGTAATTTTTACCCCTACGCTATCCAACGCTTTCCCTACTGTTGCACCCTCTGGAGTGGGAATAGTAATTTTTACCCCTACGCTATCCAACACTTTCCCTACTGTTGCACCCTTTGGAGTGGGAATAGTAATTTTTACCCCTACGCTACCCAACGCTTTCCCTACTGTTGCACCCTCTGGAGTGGGAATAGTAATTTTTACCCCTATGCTATCCAACGCTTTCCCTACTGTTGCACCCTCTGGAGTGGGAATAGTAATTTTTACCCCTACGCTATCCAACGCTTTCCCTACTGTTGCACTCTCTGGAGTGGGAATAGTAATTTTTACCCCTACGCTATCCAACGCTTTCCCTACTGTTGCACCCTCTGGAGTGGGAATAGTAATTTTTACCCCTGCGCTATCCAACGCTTTCCCTACTGTTGCACCCTCTGGAGTGGGAATAGTAATTTTTACCCCTACGCTATCCAACGCTTTCCCTACTGTTGCACCCTTTGGAGTGGGAATAGTAATTTTTACCGCTACGCTATCCAACGCTTTCCCTACTGTTGCACCCTTTGGAGTGGGAATAGTAATTTTTACCCCTACGCTATCCAACGCTTTCCCTACTGTTGCACCCTTTGGAGTGGGAATAGTAATTTTTTCCCACTTCGCTATCCAACGCTTTCCCTACTGTTGCACTCTCTGGAGTGGGAACAGTAATTTATACCCCTACGCTATCCAACGCTTTCCCTACTGTTGCACTCTCTGGAGTGGGAATAGTAATTGTTTACCCCTACGCTATCCAACACTTTCCCTACTGTTGCACCCTCTGGAGTGGGAATAGTAATTTTTACCCCTATGCTATCCAACGCTTTCTCTACTGTTGCACCCTCTGAGTGGGATTAGTAAATTTTACCCCTACGCTATCCAACGCTTTCCCTACTGTTGCAATATGTGGAGTAAGTATATATATTAATTTATATGTAGAGTTTTAAATTTATTTTAAATGTATATGTATTAGTTATTATTTTTTAAATATGTTTTAATGTTTATATTTATAATTTGATAAATTATATGTATTTTTTAATTATTTTTACATTATTATTAATACATTTAAAAAAACGATATTTTTAACTTCGATATTTTTGTACTACGATATTTTTTTTCTCGATATTTTTGTACTTACCTTTATGTAGATAGAACTCCAATATTTTTGATGTTGATATTTTTGTGTCGATATTTTTGTATGTCTATATTCTGTCTGTCGATTTCATGTCATAGATTCGACCAAAATATGCAGCCAATTGGGACAGGTCGGGGGGGAATGCGGCTAAAGTTTATTGGTTTTTCCCCTTCAAGTAACCGCACAATAAATACTCACATCTCAAATGAAAACTAAACACAGGTAAATTGGTAAATTAAGTATTTTACGCTATGAATACTCAGATGGTTAAAGTGAGCACTTCTGATATCCATGTGTGATGGAGACAAGCAAAAACACTGAGAATAAGTCTTTATGGCACACAATATCTCACCTCCATTACTCTGCTAGCATACAAGCACTCTCAGTCATCTTACTTCCCAGCCCACTCACATTGTTCTCCTCAAGTCTACACCTAAGAGAGTGCCGCCCTACTGCAGGCCCGCACACTTTCACACCCACATGATTGAATACTGGTGCCACTGGACCCTTAAACTCTGCTGCCACCTTCCTGTCCCAACAGTACAGCATGATCATGGGCTTCAAGAACATAAAACGGCATAGGGGGAGTGGCATAGATTGGGCTCAGCACAGCGGACTCCAGAGCCGGGAAGAAGGGCATGAAAGGCAAAGAAGGAGTAAGAGCTGGAGAAGCAGTGATCCCAACCTAGAGAGCAAGGAGCCTAGTTGCAGTTCTGTTGAGTACCATGCATCAGGCATTAGACCTACACATTTTAATGTGGTGGTCCGTATCATCACATTAACATGCAATAATCACACATATATAGGGCGTTGACTATCTGGGAAATGTGAGGGGTTATACAGAGTGGCAGCGACTGTTGGAGCTGCATTTAATTAAGCAAAGCGAACATGAAGTCTACGTTTCTCGAGGAGGAATTCAATGTTTCTCTTCTATGTGTCTCTACTCAAACCCCAAAAAGAACAATTGCTGGATAGAACCCACTGGGTACGTCTCAGTCAGCTCATAAAATGGAGGCGTGGCCATTGCTGGAGTGCAATGATTTCCTCTCCATCTTAAGGGCTATTAAATTGGGATCCCCTCTGGACCCACTTCCCCCGGCCAGGTTGGAGCTTCTTTTTGTAAAATCTTTTTTTTGTCAGCATTCACCTCCAACTGCCGTACACCCAGCATTCGCCCATAACCAAGAAAAGAAGGTCCTCAAGTAAAAAAGGATGGCCATTGTCCCCAAGGGGTAAGTCACTCTCAACTTTATCCAGATAACCAGTAGCTGCATATAGCGAAAAAGGAAGATGACCCTTGCAGCTCTAAGAGATTTTTTAGGTGTAATTATAGGACGCGCAATTACCTCGACAATCTCAATAAAATACTCCAGACCTGCTGTTTCTTCTTGCTTACAGTATTCATTATTAAATCAATTTTAGACACATGAAACTAGCAGTCAAGCCACTCAAGATGGGAGCGAGGAGTTTCGCCCACCCACTTATGGCAGATTTCCCTTCTAGCAAGTAATATAGCATAAAACAAGAAATTTCTTGCTGGGCCCTTAATAGCCTCTTCCACTCTAAATATAACCAATAAGAGGCTTACCTTGATTTGGGCCCCCAATATGTTTGAGGATATCTTACCCACTTCCTCCCAAAAGTTTGTTATAGCTGGACACTGGTAAAACATGTGGATGTCAGATGCATTTTCTTAGACCACACTTTTTGCAATTGACATCGTCATCCGTAGCCATCTTAGACAGCTTTTCCGGGGTTATGTAGGCTCTATGAAGTGGAAAAAAGTGATTTTCTTGGAGTTTCTTGACAGGGATCTGCTACAAGTGGTGATGGATCTGCTTAACGGTTCAAAGAGGGCTATATGTCACAAACATGAAAACATGCTGTGGTTCTTCTGCTATTAAAAAAGCCTAATCGTTACCCTACAACATGGGCAAACTAGATAACCATCTCTCTGCTGCCTCTCTTTGCTAAGGTTTTAGAAATACATGTAAATATAAGCTTAACCACCTATACTGAAACCCACCAACTCCTCCACCCATCTCAGTCAGGGTTCAGAAGGGGTCACAGCATGGAGTCTGCCTTACTAGGGGCCAGAGAGCATTGATGACATCTTTAGGATGAGGGCAACACTGTGGCCTTCATATTACTGGACTTGAGTGCAGCTTTCGACACAGTGTCTCACCCTTTTCTGTTGGACAGACTGAGCACAATTATCCTGAAGGGCACCTCCACCAAATGGATGGCCTCTT
Organism: Lissotriton vulgaris; assembly: GCF_964263255.1. Classification (NCBI taxonomy): domain Eukaryota; kingdom Metazoa; phylum Chordata; class Amphibia; order Caudata; family Salamandridae; genus Lissotriton; species Lissotriton vulgaris. The sequence continues at coordinate 135,150,577 of NC_141690.1, forward strand.
TATTTACAACAAGATCTTTCAAAGCATTTTTGGCTGATTCTCGGTCAGAAACCTGTACCCTCCTCTCAGGAGTTCCTCAGGGTTCTGCACAAAGTCCCTTGTTATTTAACGTTTATGTGTGTCCATTAGCAGATGTGGTAGAGAGTTGCAGCCTCACACTTTATTCGTACGCCGATGACACCCAAATTATTTTTCACTGTCTTCCCATCAGAAACACCATGCTGAGTCAATTAATTATGGTGTCAAGCGAATTGCCGCATGGATGGATGGCAATCTTCTTAAACTGAACGGTGACAAAATTGAAGTTCAGATTATGGGAAAAAATCCACAACTGTGGGGTCCGGAGCACTGGTCGGCCTCTTTAGGCTTTGTCCCCACTCCTTCTCCAAAAGTGAAAAGCCTGGGCTTCTGGCTAGATGAAGACCTGTCTTTTCATCCCCAAGCGGCAATAGTTGCTTCAGCTTGCTTTGCAGTATTAAAGTGGGTGAGGAAAATTAATTGGATCCTTCCTCATTCAGCAAAGAGAGAGTTAATTTGCCCTTATTCTTTCGAGATTAGATTATGCAAATATCTTGCAGACAAGGCAGCTATCCGTCGCCTTCGGGTCGTTTAAAACTCTGCGGTCAGGCATCTTGCTCACTCCTCAAGTAGGACTTCGGACTCCTCCATTCTCCGGGAGCTACATTGGTTACCAATTGGAAAAATAATTAAATTCAAAGTTCTCTGCTTCATGTTTAAAGCTAAGGCAGGGCTTGGCCCTAGATATATACACGAGCTTGTCTCCTTGTATATTCCTTCCCGAAACTTAAGATCTTCTAACCAGGGACCTTACTGTGTACCGAGAAAACATTAGGTATGATCAGTCGGATGGTCCCTCTTTTGTGTGCCTAGGTCCAAAACTATGGAATGCCTTGCCTGAGTATACGTGTAATTGTACCTTAATAATGCAGTTCCGCAAACTCTTAAAACATGGCCCTAGTGTATTCAGTAACACCACTGTAGTGCTTAGTGCCCTGAAACCCGATGGACAGCCGGATGCTTTACACATAGCAAATAATAATAAATAAAGCTGTATCTGAATGCTCACTGTTGAATGAGGGACAGCAGATCCCACACGACTGCCTCAGTTTGTCACGTGGCATGCAATGAATGTTAGGTACCACTACAGTGATTGGTCCATTGATGGCTGTCGGTCTTATTTTTTTTCCTTGTTGCTGGCCTCCTCACTTAGGTGCCACAGTGCGCAAACCCTTGCGTTGTTCTGTGCCTTGCTGTTGAGGTTGAACTGGCGGGACAGATGTTATCCGTCAATGCAGCCGCCGCCTCCAGCCCGTCCGGACATATTTTCATCAGCCTGAACTGTTTGGAACTTTCCCCTCACAAGTGAAAGTGAGTGCCTCCTTTGTCCCTGTCAGGTGGAGAGGCTGTGACTGCAGCCCTGACATGCGGTGTGGCAGAGACACCGCAGCAGAGAGGACAGGGGCGGCCTTAGGCATGTGCAGCCTGTGCACCTGCACAGGGCCACCAAATCCCAGGGGCCACCATGCCAATATATATCCTTAATATAATAATCCTCTGAGGATGGATACATATTAGTGTGGCGGCCCCTGCAGGGATTTGACGGCCTCCTGCTCTGTTCCACTTCCAAACACCCTGACCCACCCCCCTTCTTTACTGGCCTCTGCGCTCCGCCCCGCCCGGACCCACTCTTCCGGGGCCCCCTACCTACGCTCCCTGCCCAGGGCCGCCATGAGCCTAGAGCCGCCCCTGGAGAGGATGCCTGGAATGTCACACTAGCACCATCAAGGAGCCCTGAAACAAAGTTAGGGCAGAGGATCCGAAAGCTGCGCTGTTTGAGCCACTGCCCAGTGTTGCCCTGACTTCCGCACAATGGCACTACTCCCTATATGAGCCAGTGAGCGCAGCAGCAGGGGAATGTAGTCAGAAGGTCCGAACTGAAAAGCAGCACAGAGGTCAGATCATTTCGTAATGGATACATTTCAATGTTTTACCTTGCACAAATATGTATTTGCAGTCACAAACATTCAGTGTTGTTTCCTGTAATTTGTTCAATGACTTATGTCTCTTTTTTTTGTTTCTAAGAGCTCTGCGCTTTTTGTCAATAAGACCATTTCCCTGTTTGAAAGTGTGACACCCACATTTATAGCAGCCCTTTAGTCCAATAACAACTGCCATGCTGGGACGTGTACAAAATACAATTAACAAGACAAGAAAAATTTCCTGACCCATAACGTTAAGCGCCACTGCCCAAAAGTCCAGACTGGTAGGTGGTGCACTGGGCATGGGAGCAGCAGGTCAGGAAAAGCCGATTTATTTTCACATTACTCTAAAAAAAAGATTGAGCACATTTTGAAGACTAGGATGCAACTTACATCGTTGTTCAACACTGCATGTGTTCCTCCTCAATAAAAATGTTTGTTTAAGGAATATTTGTAATTTTAACCACTTGATTAATGTTTGGGGTGATTGTATACTCATTGAGCTGCGTGCTGTCATAAGACCTATATATAAGACGGTAGAGCATTAGTTTGATCGCTTGCTCTGCAGAGTAGCTCCATAACTGGAGGTGTCAGAGTCAAAATCTGATAAGACCTACTTTGCCATTTATCCTTCAGATATAATTTTTTTTAAAAGCACTATTACTACAATTGTAATTACTTCTATGAGAATGGGAAACAGGTGTGTGTTTTGGAGCTGGAGGGGAGTGGAGGAGAAGGACAAACCCCTGCAAAAGCTGTGAAACAGTCTGTCAGTGCTGAGGGAATGGCAGGAACCTCCCTGAAGGGACATGTTAAGCGAGGCTATCTCCCATCTCAGCCCCAGTCTCCTGATGCCAATTAATGGAAAAATGTGACATTTTGTGCCAATCTGGGACGTGTTGTTGTTTTGTGCACAGCAGGCAGCAGGTGGGTTCGGTAAATATGGGAGCACAGGTGAGATGCTTGTCCAATATGTTTTTATTTATTGTCAGCAAGCTACTTCTTGTCTGTATTGTATTTTAAATTTAGAAACACGCCACTGTTGTTTGTTATGAACATGGACTGAGGTGGCCTCCAGCAGGGCACAGCACCATACATATGGGTACACTTTTGCTTTGGGCACTGGCAAAGTAAGACTAGGTCCTGGAGGTAAATAGCTGCTATCCGGTGCATGGTCCTGATCAGATTATGCAGAGTCAGATAGAAAACACCAGGACTATGTGCCTGGCATAATTAATGGTGTAGTGTCTCCACTGTTGAAGTTAAGATCCTGCTCCTAATGCACTTGAGGAATCTTACAAAAGAGGTTGTTCTAGGCATTTCATTATAGCAAAGAAAGTCCTTAACTGTGTTCCTGCATTCTGCGCAGTAAAACGTTGTCTGTAATCCGAACTGGGGCCTTTCACATCCTGTTTGATACAGTCGGGTCCCACAGAGCCCTTCAATTTCTGGTGCTTTGCAGCAGTTTTTTCTTCTTAGAGTTTCTCGTTGCTCAAATGGGTGTAATTTTTTTATATTTATGTGTTTCCCTCTTCTTAATTGCTTGATTTTATTTGCGTGAAAGTGTCTCTCATAGTCATTGAATGTCACTCATAATTACACTGAAATTATGAAAATGTCACACATAAGCAATTCGAAACCTTGACAGCTATGTAGCTATAGGGTATTCATGGGTGTCTAGAGGCACATAGAAATGCCAGATAACTCCGTCCTATTGGAAATATACAGTTTCCAATGCAGGACATTTATAAACCAAACGATAACAGCTCCCAGAATGCATTATTTTGCAGAACATTTTACTGGCATGAAAAGACAGACATGCTGTGCCAAAGTAAACACAGTACTGAATATACTTTAGAGATTACACATTCAGTGTTTTTATTACTAAACATGCTGTTTATGGACAGTGCGGTTTTGATGCTGCCTTTCTTTTGTCCTGTTGAGTATGATGGTGGCCTGGGTTGGTACCTGTCACTGTGGCTTATGTTTTCTGCTAGCAGCACTCATTACAGGTTGTTTCTTGGCAACCACTATTTTGCCTCTAATTTCGCCTCAGCTGACAGCAGAAACCTACTATATAATCATGTAGTTTCTTTGCCTTTGCCTTGTGAGCTTTTACATTGGCGTTGATTTTTTTCTATGAGGAGGAACGAATTCCTGTCTGTGTATTTGAGCTTCAGATGACATTGGTGTGGGCAAGGTAGGGTGATGAAGGGTGTGGATGATATGTCTGTAGCTGTCATAATGGGGTTTAAGATTATTACCATTTTTGACGTAGCCCAGGTGGTGTATTTTGAGTGTAAGGGTGGTGTTGGATGTATGTATCTGAGAGACAGAAGTTACATGTGAAAATAATGAGAGCTGTGTGGGACTCCATCACGTATGTGAGAGGGCTTTTGGTATGTTTGGTGTGACACTTGACAGCTGTGCTTCTGATAGAGCGCCATGTTTGAAAAATTGTAGGGGTGCATCATTACCGTCTGTACTCAGCACCCACATATTTAGAGGGCCTACTAATGTATGGTTTTAGAAATGTAGGACTAATTGAGAGTGTTGCCATATATTGAATTATGTTCATATCATTTACTGATTAATATAGTGCTTAGTCGAGAGAATAATGCCTTAAGTAATTTAGGATTAATTGCTCTGTGTATTCAGTGTGCATTGAGATTTAACGTGCCATATTAAAGTTGCACATGTAGGCTGCATAATGAGAAATGTAATGCTGTAACATGAGAATGATGTTTGCTAATATGAGATGTAATGTTAGGATTTATTAATGAAACGCTGATGTTGTCATATTAGAAATGCATTTAAAAGAGTAAAGGCATGTGAGATGAAATGCTAACAGAGGCCTAACCGTGGTTTTCTTAGCATGACTAGAAATGTTGAGTTGGAAACGTACCTTGAGAAAAAGCTTATGTTTGCAGTTGAAGTTCGAATTGTAACTTAGAGTGTGCAGAGGAATTCGTTCTCATGCATTTCTTTTGCTGGTGCAAGGCCATGTAGCTGGTTAGGTAGAATGAGCCATTGTTTAGAAGTTAGATTGGTAGGAGTGGAGACGAAGGGAATGCGCTGGCAGGTGCACTTGCAACATTTGGCGGAGAAGGTGCCTGGGATCCAAGGACACGGCAACGGTTTTTGGAAGAAGAAGGTTCGACACTGGAAAAGTACGAGGGGCTGTACCTGCTGAAGGAGGAGTGTCATGGGCGTACCCATTGTTTCTGGGATTTTGTATTAGGGAAAGTGCCCCGAGGGTGGAGAGTTAGTTTGGTCTTAGTGAGCTAGGGTTAGGGTCAGTTGGGTTTAGACTGGGTCCTGTCTAAGGCAGTCCAATTGGATTTGCAGTTAGACATGGGTCTTAGTTTGGACTAGGCAGGAGAAGCTAAGGAGCATCTTAGAATGAGCTCGGTAGTTTAGGCTACTTACCAGGAAAAAGTGAATGTGCTTCTTAGGGAGCCTCGACGGCTGACACCTTTTTCTCATGCCTGGGAGGTATGTTAAGTAGGGATGCCACTTTAGAGTTAGTGTAGGGACAGACTAATCTTTTCTTTCCCACCGGAACAGATGCAGTCGAGTTTTCCAGTGTGCACAGTGATTGCATGCCTGATGCTTCTTGAATTAACTTTGCTTTTTATTCTGAGTCGTCTGAGACTCTTGCATAGGATTATGTTTGTATTAGTGTCAGTTTATTTCCTGAACCTCTTGCTGAGTTGTTTGTACGTTCAGTTATTCTTGGCTTTGTAATACATTTTTAAACTTTCCTTTGGAGTCGGTGGTCCGTCAGATTAAAATGTATTGATTTTGAGTATCCGTCAAAAGTGTATTGAATTTAAAGAAATTCCTTCACACTTTCATGCAGACTAAAGAGACCCGTCGACCTGGGGATTCCTCGGAGTAGTAAGGTGAAAATCTAGGTGGGAATCCCAGCGTCATCAGTTGGTAGCCAGAGGACGGTTAGTCTCTGGAAGTAAGGGAGTCCTAGATTGGGATAAGAGTTTCTCCATGGCCCATAGAATTTAGGTGATGACCATTCAGTGGATTACCGGTGGAAGACGGCGTTTCATGGAAACTGACAGAGAGTGACGGTGCGGCGAAAAGCAGAGGTTCATGGGAGAGTGAGTATGAATAGGGTTTTGTGTTGTTAGATTGCGGTTTTATGTTGTGATGATTGTGGTGTTCGTGTTGTGATGTCTTGCGGAGTTGGAATGCCTGTTGTTTAAAAAGGACATCAGGCTGTGAGCGCGCGCAGCCCGAAAAAAATCTTAGGCTCAAGGAGTAGCTTAAGTGGGTCGGGTGTACCGTACACCCAAACGTAATTGTCGTCCATTGTTAAAGGGATCATGAGGTACCATCGATCGCCCACTGGACCGAGATAGGGGGAATGAATGTGTGAGTGTGTGAGTAACTAACACGCTGGTCATGAGTTGCATCAGTTGAGGTGGTTGTCTGGTCGTTTCGCGGACAGACAGTTGCCAGTTTCGGTAGACAATTACACGACTGTGGACGTACAGTCAGACTGTGGACGTACAGTCAGTGAAGTGATTGCTTGGTTGTAAGTGATCATTTCATTGTATGCACGGGACGTATGTGTGAGTGAGAAGTGAAGTGAAAAGGAGGGAAACTGCTGCGAGTGGGGGAAAAGTGACGTCAAAAGGTGCCGCGCTGTGATAGGGCGGTTGGTGTGAAGCCGCTCTGAGATTGGTGGATTGTCGTCAGGAAGTAAGCAAGCGCTGCATAGTATAGAGAAACGCTGGTTTCATCATGAAATGTTTTAAAGTTTTGCGTAATTTGTTCAAAGAGGAAGAAAAGAAATTAGAGCCCCGGGGGAGAAGAGGCTCCGCCCGAGGACACCCCAGCTCATTACATGGCTACGAATGTGGGGTTGCATACCATATTGTGGCTCGAGAACTAGTGCAAAATGACTGACGGGAATGAGTAATTGACTTTTCCCAGATATGGAACTTTTAGATTAGAAGTGCTATACCAATTGAAATCGATTATGGCTTCTTCGCGACCTTTGCCTAGACCAACACAGTTTGAGGCACTGAATGCGTGGATTAGGGCGGCACACGAGAGAAACAGGGACAAGAGACAAGAGCGGGTGAAGAGGTCAGTCAGGGCATTTCAGGATGTGAGGTGGGACGCACTGGAAAAGAGTTGGAGAGTACAGGCAATTGAGGGGGATAAGCTGTATCCATTGTTGGTCAAGTCAGGAGATGCGCAGAAAAAGAAAGTTGAGGAGGAAGACAGTGATACTGATGATAGCTTGTTAGAAAGGATTTTATCTGAGAGACCACCCCCGTACAATCCGGAGTCGGAGAGGGACAGATCAGCTCCGTTGGAAGGAATTAGCAAACCAGAAGCTCCACCGAGTTCTGAAGTAGTGGGAAAACTCTCAATAGGGGAAATGCAGAATGCAGAAAGTGTCGTTTCTCAGAGGTTACTGGATGCTCTTAGGGTTCCAGTTACTATTGGTCCCATAGTGTCAGTGTACAACCCAGATCAAGTGAGGAATGGAAGCCCATCACAGACAGGAATGTAAGGAAGTGCTGGCTTTGGAGGGAGCAGAGTAGTGAATGAGCTGGTTCCATCACCAAAGCCTGTAGAGTCGAGCACACCGTTGCCGGCTAGGGCAGATTCATCAAGAGGGCGGATGGATCTGAGGGGACCAAGACTAAAATCCCTGGGAGAGCTGAGGTCAGACCTGAGAACGTGGGAGTCAGTTGAAGGGACTCAAGGTGATCGGTCAAGGGAGGACTGGGATCATGGGAGTGCCGAGAATAGAGTGGCTTTAAATGAAACCTTTGAAGTGAACAGGTGCAGAGAACAGGACAGTGACTGTAGAGAGTCGAGTGGTGCATCTAATCGAGGTATCCTTAGAACAGCAATGAGGGCAAAGAGGTTAAATGTGATGCTATTTAAAGCAGAAGTGGACGAGATTGTTGAAGGGACCTTGCCTATAGAGAGAGCGGAACTCTACGAACCAGACAAGTTGTTGTTTGTAGCAAAGGATGTGGCTCGTAAAGCAAGATCGGCACATGAGAAATTAACTGAGTTGGTAATCAGATACGATGTGGACTTGTCTAAAATGAAAATGTTGCAGGGTGGTCACCGGTTACAGTATACTGATCAGGATTTGGATGAAAAGAGGGTGATTGGACTGAAGACCCACATCAGAGAACTGATCATAGGGATATGAGCATGGAGTAGGCTTGACAAGTGGGAAGAAAGATGGTCCAAGAAAAAGAGTGTTAAGAGAAAGGCAGCAGAACCGCCTCCGGGGGGGTATCAGGAATTGGGAACTACCCTTTACGAGAGGTAGCTAGTTGGGGGTATGTGCATGTGCCTTGAAGTAGAGGAGATTTAGCGACATTGACAAATGACTTCCCAAAATTGAGAGAGAGTCCAGTTGAATGGTACAAGCAAGTTGAGAGGTTTGTCAAGATTTGGAAGGTGTTGTGGATCGATCTGAATACACTCTTTGACATTGTAGTTCCGAGTGACTTGTGGGTAGCTTGTAAAGTTGCAGTTGAATGTTCCACATCTGAACTAGAGAGGGATGCTCTCACAAATGGCCCATCACCTCTTGTCATGAAAAAATACAAGCAGGTGATTACGTGGTTGAAAGTTAAGGTACCGCAACAGGACATTGATTGGGTGAAGATAGATCGAACCCTTCAGGAACCAAAGGAGACAGTGCATGAATATTACGCAAGGTTGTTGCAAGTTTTCAAACAGTACAGTGGGTTGGATGTAATAGATCCTAGGGATATGGGACAGTTTGTGTCGAAGTTTGACCTGGGACTGAGACCTGATATCTGTCTTATGATCCAGCAGCATTTGATTTGTTGGCAGAACAACCAGCTGGACAAGATATTGAGATATGCCAGATACTGTAGTGATGAGATTGATTCTAAGCATAAGAAACTCAAAGATAAACTGATGCTGGGTCAGATGCAAGCTGCTGATAAGGGATGCCAAGTTCAGCCAGGGGGAGGCACTCTGGGAAGGAAACAGAATGGTCAGGGCAAGCCAAAGGGAAGCATGGATGATTCTTGGTCAAAGGTGGATTTGGCAACTCTGAAAAATACCACTGAGTGTCATCAGATTGGACACTGGAGACGCGAGTGTCCCTTGAATCCTGCAAATCAGATACAGCAGGAGGAGGAAGTAGTGCAAGTACCCGGGCCCGAAGTGACAAAGTCGGTGGCAAGGCCAAAGTTGACCAAAGGGGGGACTGTGGCTCCGCGAGTACAGGTTCCCCTGCCTCCGAAGATCCAGACAGGGACTCAGACTTACCAGCAGATGCCTCTTTTTGATGACAGTGACGATTATTACCTAGACCCGTTTGCATGACGGTGCCTGAGGGGGGAGGAAGACTGCACACTTGGGGCAGTCTTGGAGGTAGACCAGAGGGAACCATTTGCGGAAGCTGATGTTGATGGTCACCCTACCACCTTTCTGGTTGATACTGGTGCTACCCGTTCTACTGTAAGCTCTGTAGTGGTCCCCAACTTACTCCTCTCGGGACAGAGTATCCAAGTTGTAGGTGTTGCGAATAAGAGAATAACAAGCCCTTTGACAGAGCCAATACCTGTGAAAATAGGAACGTTTCACGATCGACACCAGTTCGTGGTGTGCGATTCGAGCCCTGTGTGTTTACTAGGAAGGGATCTCCTGTGTAAATTCAATTGGACCATCTATTGTACACCTAAAGGATTGGATCTGCAAACCAATGATGATGATGCTGCTTTTAAGGTCACAAATCAACATTTGTGTATCAAAATGTACCCTGTTGTGACAGTGGAAGAGCTCTCACTAGATTTGAGAGACTCAGTCTTACAGGAAGTGTGGGACTTCACTGGTGAGGACATAGATTTAATCAAAGGAGTTGAGCCTGTCAAGATTCAGGTTAAGCAGAACGTTGACTTTCCGAGAACACCCCAGTACAATTTGACCCCAGAGACGATTGCAGGGATAAAACCTGTGACTGAGTCCATGATCAAGCAAGGGATCCTGAAGGAAATAATGGGCAGTCCATGTAACTCGCCTATTATGGGGTTGCAGAAACCGAGTGGGAAGTTTAGGATTGTGCAGGATTTGCGCCGGGTGAACAACATAGTTGTTCCTTGCTGTCCAGTGGTACCGAATCCATCTGTAATATTGTTTCAGATTCCATGTCAAGCGGAATGGTTCACTGTGATTGACCTTTGTCAGGCTTTCTTCTCGATTCCATTGCATGAGGAGAGCCAAGTTATTTTCGCATTTAAGCTGGAGAACCGTGTTTTGACATGGTGTCGTATCCCACAGGGGTATACTGTGAGTCCATCGATCTTATATCAGATCTTGAAAAAGAATCTTGAGAGTCTTGTACTGCCTCAGAACTTTGTTCTCATTCAGTACATAGATGATCTCCTTGTGGCGTCAGAGACTGAAGATGCGTGTAGGATCAATACCATCGCCTTACTGAATCATTTGGCAGAGAATGGGCATAAAGTTTCGCCTAATAAGCTACAATACTGCTTGAATGAGGTGCAGTATTTGGGTCACCAGATAGAAAAGGGCAAGAGAAAGGTGTCACCAGTCAGAGTGGAGGCAATCATGGGAATGATGGTGCCTTCTACTTAGAGAGAAGTCAGGATGTTCTTAGGGATGGTTGGCTACTGTCGTCAGTGGGTTGGCAACTTTTCATTGAAAGCGAAGCCTTTCCAAAAACTGACACACAAGGATGTAAGTGATCCGGTACCATGGAACGATGACTGTATGAAGGCATTTTTAGAGTTACGAGAGGACCTTTGTTGTGCTCCGGCATTGGGGATGTCTGACTACAACAAACCTTTTTCACTCTTTTGCTGTGAGCGAGAAGGTTGTGCATTGGCAGTTTTAGTCCAGGATCATGGAGGAGTCCATAGACCCCTTGCCTACTTTTCAGCTACTTTAGATCCAGTAGCTTCAGCGTTGCCTGGATGACTCAAATCCGTTGCTGCAATGGGTGTCAGCATTGAAAGGTGTGAGGGTATTGTCATGGGTCATCCTTTGATTGTTCATGTTCCACATTCTGTTAAATTGATAATGACTAGGACCAAGACACAGCACCTGAAAATATGATAGGCTCACACGCTACGAGCAGGTTATACTTGCTGCAGAGAATGTGACCCTCAAGAGGTGTTCTGTTTTGAATTCTGCCACATTGATGCCGTTGCCAAACACACTTGATAAAGATTGTGCGGACCATGACTGTCTTGATGTGACTGAACTTTGCACCAAGCCAAGACATGACATTGTTGATGAACCATTGGTTGACCTCGATGAGATTTTCTTTGTCGATGGTTCATGTTTAAGAGACAGTGTTGGTCGTTTGAGAGCAGTCTTTGCTGTATGTACCATTACAGGAGTAGTTGAAGCTGCATGCCTGGAAGTAGTATACTCGCTCAGGTGGCTGCGATCATTGCTTTGACTCGTGCTTGCATAGCAGCAGATCAAATTCGAATTACCATTTACACTGATAGCCAGTATGGGTTTGGTGTGGTTCACGACTTCGGACAGCTCTGGTCCGAGAGAGGTTAGATGACATCGTCTGGATCGCCCATCTGAAATGGGGAGTTTGTGAGGTTGCTTCTAGAGGCCTTGCAGCGTCTCAGAGAAACTGCAGTTGTAAAGTGCACAGCTCATGGAAAGTGGACAGATTTTGTGTCAATTGGAAACTGCTATGCGGATGAAGTTGCACGATTATGTGCCGAACAAGGTTGTTCATTCACTGAGAAACATGTAGATGGAGTCAAGAAGGAACTGAGTTCAACACGATGTTGGCCATGGCAGATACTTGGGATGAGCTCAAGTGCCTGCAGGAACAGGTTTCAGATCAGGAATAGAATATGTGGATCAATGCAGGCTGCGTGAAAGGAGATGTAGATATTTGGATCTCAAGTGATGGAAGGGCAGTGTTGCCGGATGAGTTGCTGAGCCCAATGGCAAGACAGATCCATGGTGCAATACACCTGGGAAGAGATGCTATGGTGCGAGTGTTCAGACAAACGCGGTACAAGTGCAATTTTGTGCTGTGGCAGAAGCTGTGTGTCAGAGATGTGTTACTTGTCAACAAATGAATGCTGGAAAGAAAACTGTGGTTACAATGAGTCACATTGGGAGGTCTGGGGGGCCTTTCAACAGAATGCAATTGGATTTCATCGAGATGCCTAGGTGTAACGGACTGAGGTACATCCTGGTTGTGGTGTGTGTATTCTCATGGTGGGTGGAGGCTTACCCTACACGTAGGTGAGATACACTTCTAGTAGTAAAGCTGTTGTTAAGGGAACTTGAGCCTAGGTTTGGGATTCCGACCTCTTTGGAATCAGACTGAGGAACGCATTTTCATAGCGAAATAATGAAGATGCTTTGTGCCGCATTGCAAGTTGATCAAAGACTCCATTGTAGCTATCACCCAGAGGCTTCTGGGATAGTGGAGCAAGTCAATGGGACTCTGAAAGCTCGAATGGGAAAAGTGTGTTCATCAACGTCTCTGAAGTGGCCTGATGCTTTGCCTTTAGTGTTGATGAGTATGTGCAGTACCCCAGACAGGAGAACAGGTCTTTAACCTCATGAGATACTGATGGGGAGGGCTATGAGATTACCAGCGGTTCCATCGACAGCCTTGCTTAGCATCACCGATGATCTGATCCTTGATTGCAAGGGACTAGCTGACGTCATCCGTTCTGTGTCCCATCAGGTACAGGCTGCTGTGGTCCTGGCTGCTAGTGATATCTGTCACGACCTGAGTCCTGGGGATTAGGTGCTGGTTTAGAAGCACGTGAGAAAGAGCTGCTTGGATGTTTGCTGGAGAGGTCCATACCAAGTCATCTTGGTGACGAACACTGCAGTGAAGTGTGGAGGTCTGCCAAACTGGATGCATGCTTCGCACACACATCGAGTTTCAGCACCCTTGGAAGAAACATCTCCTCTCCCTGATGAAAATCCAGCTGAAGTGGCAGGGCCTCAGGAGGGGAGAAGCCAAGCTGTGAGGGTGTCTGAAGAAGCCGGTTGCTCACTTGACCAAGCTGAGGAGGGTCACGACAGCAGCGAAGCTGAAACTGCCTCTGAAAGGGGAAGTTGCTGTGAAAGTGGTCCAGAGTCAGACTCAGCTGAGAGAAGTTGTGAACAGAGTGAGCAAAGAGAAAGCCAGACAACAATCAGAGCTGAAGAGCAGTGGCCAGAGAGCCAGAGGCACCTGAATTTGAGGCTGGTCTCCAAGAGGAATCTTGCCCCTGTGTCTGAAGAGTCAGAGTCAGACGAAGGCGAAGAGGAGCAAGCCTGTAGAGGTCTAAGGAGATCAAGAAGAAAGAGAGTGCCTTGCCGAAAGTACGCAGCTCCGGAGTGGACATATCCTGTGACTGATGCCAGGTGTGCTGAGATCGAGGTGGGTGAGGGCAGTGACAGTGATCAGTACCAGCCCTAACATCAATCTGGATATGCTTTTGTTGGTACCAGGACTTGAGATCGAAGGCTTACTGACCATCACTGTTCCGAATCCCCTGATATTGAGTGGAATTCGCCATCTGATCCCGAGTAGACTGATCTTTCCTACGTTTGGTCCTGAAATTCCATCTCATGAATCGATTGTTCTTCGTCTTGAACTTTTGGAATATGTGCTAGTAGCAGGTGGAACAAATCTTATTATCGATTAAAGAGACTCTGTTGCAAATACATTGATTTAGATAACCTAGGTCCGATTGGAAGAAGAAGACATTTAGGGACTTTCCACAGAGGACGGAGAAGGGTTAAGGTTGTCTTTTGCTTGCTGTAAATAAGGAACTTAAACAAAAAGGGGACTTCTAGCTTCCTGAGGTGTGGTTCGAGTTGATTTACAAGTGCCTGAAGCAAAAGAGAGACCTTTGAGCGTTTCTCGTTGAACAAAGAAGCTGAAAAATGTCTGAGACCATGGAGGCTGGAAACCCAAACCGTAGGGCTAAGTGCATAGTAGACACACTTTTAGGAAGAGTGATACTCTTCATAATGCTGGTAGTTGTAGTCTCATATTTAGCACCACATGAACAGGCAGTGGAGGTAGAGGGAACACCTACACCTACTACTCCTAGCAAAGAAGAGGTCAAGGTAGGAAACGAAAGAGCTTTGCTAGTAGAAGAGAGTCCTAGGTTACATGCAGATCTGTCCAGAGGCAATTTCAAGCTTAATGCGTATGCAAAGTTGTTGTATGAGTAAATTGATGCGATGGATGTGAAAGACTGTTATGTGTGTATGCAGTTGCCAGCTTCAGTGGATGAGGGTATCAGATACCATCATCTTCCTTTGACAAATGGTATTTCCTGTGGTTTGCTGCTGAGCATTTTTTATGGACGAAATCATTTTGAGTATTTCTTTTCAAATTATGATGCAGTTCTTCCTGAGGTGCCAGCCTCTAAACATTTTAATAAGTATGATTATTATAAATCTGAAGATAGACTTAGGACATATTTCATTCAGACTCAAGAGTTGGACACAGCTTACGCTCATCGCCATAATCTGACGTGCCTGTTGTCCGATACAGAGAAGAAATTTATAGATCAAGTGGAAGATAGATACCGGAAACAAAAGCAGTTGCGAGATTCAGGGCAGGGTAAAGTAGATTGGACAGATGAAGAGAAGTTGCACAAGGCGAAAGGGAGTTATGGCCCGATAGCTCTAAATGAGGTGCAAAGGGGAAGTTGTGCATAAGTCGTCCACAGACATACTATGAGAAAGTGTATGTGGGGCAGACCACATGTGAGCATACCTTTTCGATGGAGTATTATTCAAAGGACTTTTTGCAAGGTATAGTGCAAGTAATTCCAACTGTGTATTTTGTGTGCAGCAGGAACGCTTATCTGCGATTGCCTGAGAAATGGTATGGTACGTGCTATTTAGCTATAATCTTTCCTAAGATTTACCATACAGAAGATTTTGAGCTCATAGAAGGAGGACAACATGCAAGAGGTGAAACGAGGTGCAGCAGCTGTGGTTGGAGATATTTTTGGAGCAATGATACCAACTTTGTGAGTGATCTTGAATGATGTGAAGATTAGAAGGTTGGCGACTGTTGTGGATGAGTTGTCAATGAATACAGCGAAGTCATTGGTGTTGGTGGAAGGAGAGATGTTATCGGTAAGGATGATGGTTTTGCAAAATAGTCTTGCTTTAGATGTCCTTCTAGCAATAGAGGGAGGAGTCTGCAAACTTTTGAAGGTCCAAGAGAGAGTGCTGTACCTATATACCAGACAACAGCAAAGATCTGGAGAAATATAAGTAACATCACTGCCATTCATTATGAGATTGAGGATTTGACTGAGGAAACTGTGTGGGAGAAGGTTGGAAAATGATTTGGTAAAGTAGGGAGTTGGCTTGCAAACCTTGTAAAGGGATTTCTTGGTTATGTGTTGAAGCCTCTTATTATAGTTGTGGCATGTGTGATTGGATAATGGCGTTTGATAAGAGCTTGCAAATGGTATAAGTTTGGCAGATTGGATAGATCTTTGAGAACACAACAGAGCCAAATGGAGAGACTGCAGGACAGTCAATATCAGAATCTGAAAAACATGGAGTTGCTAAGGAGAAGTAAGATGGCAACAAGTTCTGTTTAAGTCAGTTCTTTCCCTAGGGATGATGTAGTGTTTGATGACACAGGTCATCAAAGGGGGGAGACTGATAGAGCGCCATGTTGTTTGAAAAATTGTAGGGGTGCATCATAACCGTCTGTAGTCAGCACCCACATATTTAGAGTGCCTACTAATGTTTGGTTTTAGAAATTTAGGACTAATCGAGAGTGTTGCCATATATAGAATTATGTTCATATCATTTACTGATTAATATAGTGCTTAGTCGAGAGAATAATGCTTTAAGTAATTTAGGATTAATTTCTCTGTGTATACAATGTGCATTGAGATTTAACGTGCCATATTAACCACATGCGCGCTGCTCTTATTCTGCTGGTATGCTGACTTTTTGAAAAACCCATTGCCCATGACGAGCTGGGCTCGTCATCAGTGTTTGAGGAGGCTACACCATGACGAGCCCAGCTCGTCATCAGCCTCGAAGGGGTTAAAGTTGCACGTGTAGGCTGCTTAATGAGAAATGTAATGCTGTAACATGAGAATGATGTTTGCTAACACGAGGTTTAATGTTAGTATTTATTAATGAAACGCTTATGTTGTCATATTATAAATGCATTTAAAAGAGTAAAGGCATGTGAGATGAAATGCTAACAGAGGCCTAACTGTGGTTTTCCTAGCATGACTAGAAATGTTGAGTTGGAAATGTACCTTGAAAAAAAGCTTATGTTTGCAGTTGAATTTCGAATTGTAACTTAGAGCGTGCCGAGGGATTCGTTCTCATGCATTTCTTTTGCAGGTGCAAGGCCATGTAGCTT
The DNA here is from genome assembly GCF_964263255.1 of Lissotriton vulgaris. NCBI lineage: Eukaryota > Metazoa > Chordata > Amphibia > Caudata > Salamandridae > Lissotriton > Lissotriton vulgaris. The sequence goes on from NC_141690.1 coordinate 135,166,975, forward strand.
GTTAGGTAGAATGAGCCATTGTTTAGAAGTTAGAATGGTAGGAGTGGAGACGAAGGGAATGCGCTGGCAGGTGCACTTGCAACATTTGGCAGAGAAGGTGCCTGGGATCCAAGGACACAGAAACGGTTTTTGGAAGAAGAAGGTTTGACACTGGAAAAGTATGAGGGGCTGTACCTGCTGAAGGAGGAGTGTCATGGGCGTACCCATTGTTTCTGGGGTTTTGTATTAGGGAAAGTGCCCCGAGGGTAGAGAGTTAGTTCGGTCTTAGTGAAGCTAGGGTTAGGGTCAGTTGGGTTTAGACTGGATCCTGTGTAAGGCAGTCCAATTGGATTTGCAGTTAGACATGGATCTTAGTTTGGACTAGGCAGGAGAAGCTAAGGAGCATCTTAGAATGAGCTCGGTAGTTTAGGCTACTTACCAGGAAAAAGTGAATGTGCTTCTTAGGGTCAAGAGTCTTCATAGCTGACACCTTTTTCTCATGCCTGGGAGGTATGTTAAGTAGGGATGCCACTTTAGAGTTAGTGTAGGGACAGACTAATCTTTTCTTTCCCACCAGAACAGATGCGGTTGAGTTTTCCAGTGTGCAGAGTGATTGCATGCCTGATGCTTCTTCAATTAACTTTGCTTTTTATTCTGAGTCATCTGAGACTCTTGCATAGGATTATGTTTGTATTAGTGCCAGTTTATTTCCTGAACCTCTTGCTGAGGTGCTTGTACGTTCAGTTATTCTTGGCTTTGTAATACATTTTTTAACTTTCCTTTGGAGTTGGTGGTCCTTCTGTTTAAAATTTATTGATTTTGAGTATCCATCAAAAGTGTATTAAATTTAAAGAATTTCCTTCACACTTCCATGCAGACTAAAGAGACCCGTCAACCTGAGGATTCCTCGGAGTGGTAAGGTGAAAATCTAGGTGGGAATCCCAGCGTTATCACTTGTTACAACATGGGGAGTGCTGGCCTGAGTAAGAACGTGAGGGAGTCATCCTTAGTGTGCTCATGATGAGAGAGAACATGTCACTGTGCTTGTTTCATGTGTGTGGCTCTTTTGTGGTGTATCTGTTAAATGTGTGCGTAGTAGTTGTTTTTTAACCAGTCTGTGGTTATTTGTGATTTTGTGAGTTTGAGTTGCAGTGCTTTGTGTTTAGTGTGTGTTGTATGTATTTGCAGCGTGCCTCGCAGAAAGCTCGAGCTATGGTCTGCAATGCGCATCTATAGTTTGCAACATCCCCCTCTCTCCCCTGGGGAGATTTGAAACAGTAAAACTTAATTGTGTATTTACTTGCTGTTGAGGAAGAGGAAGAGGAAGATGGTGGGAAAGACAAAGATAACAAGTGCTCCTAAATATATATCACTTCTGAAAAAAAAGTGATAAGGGAAAAACATGCTTCAAGCTTAATCGCCTGAGATCCCTCTAGGTAAAGTGCAATGTCATTGTTTAATACCTTCTTCTCAAAGTCATTAGAGAATGGGACTCACAAATTGCTGATTAATTGTATACCCACCTCCAAATGCAGACCATGTGCACATTTATTTCTTTTCAAATCCAAACTGTGACACGTAGTAAAGAACGATTTTTCTATAATCAATACAGTCACCATCTGCCCTGTGCATGGAGAGCTGTAACAGATCTAATTAGGCTGAACTCAAGATGTTCCTGTTCTAGTCCCAGCAAGGTAGTCTGCTCCCTGGAGTACACACAACAGAGGCACAAAGAGGTATGAACTGTCATCACTTGGCTATCAACACCCACACTTTAGTAATCAGGAAAGAGACAACATTCTGGCCTCAACTTAAGGGCCATTCAGACCCTGAACAACAGACGGTAGTCCCGCATTTTACACCATTCCTCCCAAGCCATCTACCAAGTGTCTGTGCTTCAGGAAGACGCACCAGCAATCTCTCTCAACAAAAGCACCCAATCGAATTTGTAAAGGCCCCTGTCTCCCCTCTCTGTGTGTCCCTGTCTAATCTTCTCTCCATGCTTCAGGAATGTCAGAAATACATTCCCACCATCTGCAAAAGCAACCTCACCCCACACATGACTAGGACTAGGCCAGGGGCTTCTGAAATAGAACCCACAAGCCTCCATTACACAGTTTCACTTACACCTATGCCTCTCCACACTGGCAACATACACCGAAATGCACCACATACACTTGGATGTTAGCACTAAGTAGCTCCTTTAGCTAGATCTCTTCTGATGATTTTAGTCGGCACCAATGCTACTGGACGTGGGTGAAATTTCAATTATGTGGCGTAATTTTAAGACTTTTACGTTCTGCTTGTTATGTGAAATTCCCAACATTAGACAATTAAGCCATGTTGTGAATTTCTGCTGCATCTGTGACTAAATTATACTGCGGGAACAAACGATGATAACACTACATGCTGTTGATGCAGCACTCCTGATTTTGGTGCTTTTTTAGCATGAAATGTGTCCCCGTATCCAAAATGGATGTGAGGACACGTTTTGTGCTAAATGCTGTATTTGCATTTTGCACAGTTATGAGTAATTTTGCATAATTGTGTGTAATTATACAAAAGCATATTTTACATATTTTACACACCCCTAATTGTTACTAGACCAGCCCTGTCAGGTGACCATGTTTCCCTAAAAGTAATTCCTTCTTGCTTCACAAAGGCTGCAGCCTTTCCCTTTAGCCTTCAACCTTTAGCTATTCCCTACTCTGAAAAGGTTGTGATGGAAAATTGATGGTTTCATTTTATGATTCCCCACTTACAAACTTCACCAGCCGCCACTGGATTCAGTACCAATCCAAGCATACGGTTCATCTGCAGGGTTCATGAAAAACAAGATCCCAAGTATTTCTATTTTGATGTCAGTTGCAGACTAAGACTAAGAAGCATAAAGTCGCTACGGCAAGTAAATATAACTTGTCCGAAATGTTTATTTCCTAACTAGTTAGAAATATTCAGACTTTACCAATGCATTGGATTTTTAAAAACATTTAGGAAAAGTTCTTGAACTTTTTTCATAACTGTTTCCTAATCGAGAATGCAGAAATAGTGATGCAATCTGCTTTACCAGTATTTCCTAAGGGGACAGCTTAACCAATACAGTGAAAAGAGCCTTTGATGATTTAATCACTGTAGGTACATACTAACATTAATTTTGTATTTACTACTTCTAGGCACTCAGTACCGTACCTTATGGGTAATAATGTAACTGTAGGGGTGTCTTATTTAATTCTTTGAAGCAGCTTTTTTACAAGTCTTTCTGCAAACGGTAGTTTGTCAGCTGCACAAAAGCTGTGATACATATAAAGTGCATACTTTATTGAAACCAATGTGTGACAACAAACTGTGCAAACATAAATAATATACAAATCCTTAAACATTATACAAAATTACACCAGCAGATTGTTAGTATAAATCATATGGAGCAGTTCCATAGGGCCGTACGACTTGGAAAACTTTTATGGGACTGCTGCCACAAGGGATAAATGCTACTCTGTGGGGTATATTTAAATTTGAAAACCCTCTTCAGAGGTCAAAATGGGCTCTAGGTGGAAAATGCCAACGAGTTTCCATTCCTGAAGGGAAATCATAGGATTTTCATCAGGGCTAAGGCACGGTGTAACCTGAAACTTTTGTGGCACACTCATTGTGCTTCTCAAATGACATGGATGTCACTTTTTCAGGACAATTATATCAATGGGAGGAGGCTGGAAGAATGAACATTCAACTTTATTTTCATCATGAGTCATAGTCAAAATTTTGCTTTATTCGGTTAAAAATTTTAAAACCATCAAAGCACATACAATATTTCATTTCACGGTTAATTGAATTTCCATATCACGATTAACACAACTAAATATATTACAAAAGAAAAAAGTGCTTTACAACTTATCAAACACATATACCAGTTTGTTAATTATATAAAATTCCAAAACTCATATATTAATCGTCACTAATAAAAACGTTCTACTATGTTCCAGAGTAAAACAGACAGGGCAGAAAAGGGTGATTAGGGTAGCAATATTTTCTTACGACATCTCACAGCCCCTATAATGTAGCTTGCCACCCCAAAACATACCACAGCAGACCCAAGCATTTGTAAATAGACCAGTGCTGGTCTCACCTGAACAGAATTACCTCTCAGCAGTGGCAAGATAAATTTCTTTCGCTGCAGTTCACAGAATTTGCAGAAAAAGATCATGTGAAGGACGTTTTGCTCCGATTTAATACCACATGGGCACGGACCCAAAGTCCAACTTTTAACAAACCCCCTGGGGAAAGATAACAACCATGGTAGCATATTGTGTTTAAACCTTAACAAAATAGATGGAAAGGCTTGCTTATAAATGTTAAGTACGGCTGAATCTCTCTCCCCGTACTTAACATGACAAAGTTTCTAACTGATGGTTTTACCAATTCCTCTTCTTCCCTTTGGGCCTTCAACCTATTTATAAATTGAGATTTTACTGACTTTATTGCGATTTTACTTAGGGCCCTAGGGTTAGTAAATAAATCCGGGCTACCCATAATGTCCACTTGAGTTTTGATATAACGGATTTATGGTATAGCCAAGGCCTTATCTAAGGTCAAACAATCCTGGATAATTAATTGATTTAAATTCGGAGCTTGCTGTGCCCAAATTCTCAGCCACCCTAGTATCGGTGCTACAGTAATCTAATCAGAAATATAACCAGCCCCCAGGTCTTTGTGCACATTAAAAGTTGCTGTGGATTGTGGTAGCAACAATACTTAAAAAGACTTTTTCTGCCATTTGGATCTCACTTGAATCAGTGTAGCCCCACACCTCACTCCCATATAACACCATGGGAAAACATTTGGCGTTATAGATTTTCATCATGGCCGGTAATGGTTTACAGCCTAAACGTTTTGCAAAGCCCAGCAGGGCCCCTGTGGCCCTCGCTAGTGTGTTTTTTTTCAGTGTGCGTTGCATTACCCACGATCTTCTGTCATCAAATACGAAACCCAAGTATGGGAAGGTAGGTACTTTGATAAGCACCTGCCCTTTGCAGAAAAAAGGAGCCCTTTTCGCCCTTCCACCACCTAGCGACATAACATGGGATTTTTTTAAATTAGTTTTCAGATCCAAGGAGTCCATAAAATTAGTAAAACAATCTAAAAGTAATTGGAGTCCTCTTGCCGTCCTAGCGACTAGCACAGTATCGTCTGCATCTAAAAATGCAGGAATCTTTTTTTGGCCAACTCTCGGGATGTCCTTACATGATGAAATTAGGGCATCACCCAATTTATTTATATACAGTGTAAACAATAAGGGTGCAAGGATACACCCTTGCCTAATCCCTCGCTTTACAGGCCAAGAATCCGTCAGGCTCCCATTTTCACTGTAGCGGACTGCTGCACTAGTATCATTATGGATGACGGCTAGAAAAGATATCAGTACCGGGTCCAGACCTATGTCAAACTGAGAAGTCCACAATTTCTGACGATTTACGAGTCATTCAGTGAAACTTTCCCCATCGCGCAGAGTTACATAAAAATGAGATTATTCAGAACTGCACAGGAAGCGTAATTTTTTGCATTTTGTGATATTTTCTGAGCCCAAAAATGTCCCCTCACATCCAAAACGGAACAACACTGAAAGCCGTGCAAGCAGTCACTCGTGCTCATTAAATTTGTTGTTTCTGTGCTAATTCTGCACTAAATCCCCTCTCAAAATTACTCCTAATTATGTGAGCGTACGTAAATATGTAATATTAGTAATTCTGCCTCAAACAGTAATGCGTAATTACCGAAATAACTTTGATTACTCCCACATATTTAAAACAATATTAGCCCTATTCAATTTGCAAAAGTTGCAGTTGAAGAGCATGGGGTTTGTATGAAAATACCTGTTTTTGAATGGACATCCCAATTTTTTAGCTGATGCTGCTGGTTATTTGACTCTGTATACAGGGACTCTGCTAACCAGGCCACCATGCATGTGTTCTGACCACTAAAACATTTTGAAATGAGATATTCTCTTAATTGGTATATTTAACTTACTGTAATTCCTTAGTATATGGTACAATGTTTACCCTGGGTCTGTTAGTTAAATATCACGAGTGGAGTGCAGCACCCATTGTATCACTTACAACAGTAACAGTGCAAGCTCCACTGCAGGAACCATTGTATCCTGGCTATGCACTTTTAAAACTGCTAATTTGACCTGTAAAAATAACCTCTTTGACAGACCTCAACATTCACTTTAAATATTCAAAAGTCACCTCTTTGTAGGCCTTACTGCCCTTAAGGCAGGGTGCATGACATTTAACTGTAGGGCATGTAAAAGATTTATGTTAAATATGCCCTTAAAGTGAGAGGGGTCCAAAAGCTATTTTCACTGTAGCAGGATTACCTGTTCCATAGGAAATCATTGGTATAAAATATTAAATTTAATGATGTTATCCACGGCTTGGAAAAAGCAACACGTTTAATTGTTAGAGTTTTTCAAAATTGTTATTCCACGCCCAATTTGCCATTGAAGTCAGATTTGTAGAGTTTGAGTTTGAGTTTAAAATATTTCTTAAGCGCACGTACACCAAGCGGTTTCATGGCGCTGATTATACTGAACCCCTGAAGCTTCAAAGGAGGGAGGATGGAAAGGGGGGGTTTAGGAGGAAAAGGCCTGAGTGAAAAGAAAAGTCTTTAATGCCTTACGAAAAAGTGAGTATTGAGGGCAAGATCTCAGGTGAGCTGGGAGGGAGTTCCAAAAAGTGGGGGCGAGTGTGGAAAATTTGGATCCACCCCACTTTTTGCGTTTGAAGCGGGGGACAAGGAGCAGATGTTGGGTAGAGAAGCGCAGCTCCCTGAGGGGGGCATAAAGATGAATTTCAGAAGTGATAAATGCAGGGGCCGATCCGGCCCGAGCGTTAAAGATGATACATCCTAGTTTGAACTGGGCTCGTTCACGGATGGGGAGCCAATGTAGGGTCTTAAGGAGGGGGGGTGACATGGTGAGACTTGGATAGGTTAAAAACCAGTCGGGCCTCCTGGTTTTGTACTAATTGGAGGCGTCGCAAACTGTACGCGGGCATGCCACAATAAATGGCATTGCCGTAGTCCAGACGGGAGATCACCATGGCAAGAACTATAAGTTTAAGAGCCGGATAGGAGAAAAACCGAGAGACTTTACGGATGGTACGAAGGGAGTGAAAGGATGAGGACACCACAGAGCTGACCTGGGGGTGAAGTGAGAGTTGGTGATCTAGTTTGAAACCAAGGGTTTTTACAGAAGGAGAAAGGGTGGGTGGGGAACCCAATGAGGGGGGCCAGAAGGAGGGGGACCAGGGACTGGAGCAACCACCTGTCAGCACCAACTCCGTTTTGTTGGGGTTGAGCTTCAGGTGGTTGTGGTTCATCCAGTCCCGGATAAAGGTCATGATAAATTGAAAATTGGAAATGGACTGTGGGGAAGAAGATAGAGAGAAGATCAGCTGGAGGTCATCCGCATAATTAAAGACAGAGACCTCCAGCTGTTGGAGGGCAAAGATGAGGTGGGCAATGTACAGGTTAAATAATAACGGGGACAGGGAGGAACCCTGGGGGACCCCACATTTGACCACCTGGAAGTCCGCTACAAATTCACCCAGGTGCACAGCTTGGGTACGGCCGCTCAGAAAGGATATTTATTCGGAATATTTCAGAAAAGGTACTTTTAGAAAGTTACCTTTTCCCTCCCAAAAGCTGCTGAAGACTTATTTTCATGAGATCCAACTGTCATCTGGCAGCTGAATAGCCCCCTTGATGAGGTGTGAAAACTGTTCTAAGATCAGAACAAAAGCCTTGGGTATGGGGAGGTGTTCTGTTCTTCAGGCAGGATGGCCATCTGGGTCATGCCCAGGCACTTGATGAACTTTTAAATGCCTTACCTGTCACAGTCAAATGTTAGTTGACATCTGGGCAGGTCGCTTCTATGTTCCCCTAGTCAGATAGCCATCAATCCCAGTGCCAGAGGAGCTGCCTGCAGAACAGTTTTGAAGAGACCACAGAGAAGGGGTTGCTTATTTTCTTGGCCACACATATGGTGTGGGCACACAGGCTGTGAAAAAGGGAAGAAGGGATTCACCAGAGAGGGGCACTGTGGTATTGTTTACAGTAGAGCACACAGGAACTGCTGCAAAAGTGGGTAGTTATACCACAGGAACTGTTTCCCAATTGGTTAGGGAGAGTCAAGGAGTCACCATCATCCATAGGCTAGTGTTAAGAATAAATGTGACACCCCTAGGCACTCTCTTCAGAACATCACTGGATCAGTGGAAGACAAAAGTAGGACTGCACCTGCTGTTGAGACCTGTGCGGAGACCTGAAAGGCTGGACCTGCTGCTACTTGTACCCCAGAAAAGAGGTTGACTCCGAGGATCACTTGGCTGACCTCCAATTAAGCCACTAGTACACAACGAGCTGCAAGAATCCCCTTTTTACTGAAGAGTCCAGCTGACCAGTTCCAACAAGACCTACTCTGGACCGTGCGGATGGTTCCTTCTGGAGTGGGTCTTGATTTTCAAGTGCTGTTCATGATGTCCTGGGACCCTTTGTTGTGCACTTCTCCTAACATCCTGTGAAACATGAGACTTAGGCAACTCTTTGGCTCCAAAGACCTCGGAAAACTGGGACAAATATGTCAAAACAATATGAAGAAGATGTGTTGCAGCTGGGTCAAAGATTCAGGTTGCTCCCATTCTGAGCTTTTCCACAGCAGTAAATCTGCTTCAAGGGGATGTCGCGGAGGGGGTATCTTGACTTGGTGAGCATTGTTCAGTTACAGCGTGTAGCCTTGCTCCACTGGAGGAATCCAAGCCCCAAAAAAGTGATTGCATCTGAACTTAGAATTTTTCACCGAGTGAATGTAGGCGACCGGTAAGGGCCTGCTCTTGGGCATGAATTTTGAATTTCTCACTCTTCAAGTCTACAGCATCACTGAGACATCATTTGATGGCTATCTCACCTCATAGATCCCTTCTCAGTCACAGCCTGCTTTCTTGTCTTGCTGTGGACTTCTGATTTCCATTTCACCGATTAAGTCAAAAGGTAAAACTTCTGACCCGGGTGAACCTGGTTTGTAATTCCAACCTATGCTCCATTGCAGTCAGCCTTAAGTAGTGCCTTGCTTCTGGTCAAGTGCAATCTGATAACTGCAAATGGCACTTAAGGCTTTTTGGTGCTTGTGAGAAACCAGGTATTTTTGCAGTGTACCTCTACTTTTTGCCCCCATTTTGACTACCAGATTCTGTTTTTCTGACTTTGATTGTGCCCTGGCCTCCGCTAACTAGACTCATGGCCTGTGCTTTGATTAAAAGTGCATTGTAATTAGGTAAAATAACAATTGGTACTGACAACGTACCTATTAGTCCCTAGGATATATTCAATGGAATGTAGGTTTGGAGGCCCAGTAGATTTAATGCACTTCAGTGTGCACTGCTGTGTTGCCTGATGTCATTTTAAAGGCAGCCCTGCTCTGCAAGCTGCTTTTAAAACATAATTATATGCAAATTCGACTTAGGAATTAAAGGTACTTCCAACATCGTAAACTACTTTATTTTTACATATAAGCCACCCCTAGGGTCTCTCTTATGTGCCCCAAGGGTAGGATGCCTTGTCACAATAAGCAGGGACATTTTAAAAGATGCTTTATAAGCCCTGATGAGGGACAGACTGCCAATTTTGTTTTTCCCTATTGTAGTACATTGGCTCCATAGGCCAACATGGGAATACTTTAATAAAGTCTACCTATTGATTATAAGTGAACTAGAAAAACATACCTCAAACTATTCATATGATAATTAGAATCAATCAATCAATCAATCAAGGCATTTGTATAGCGCGCTACTCACCCGGGAGGGTCTCAAGGCGCTGGGGGAGGGGTAGGTCACTGTTCGAACAGCCAGATCTTGAGCTGTTTCCTGAAGGAGAGATGGTCTTGTGTTCGCCGAAGGTGGGTGGGGAGGGAGTTCCAAGTCTTGGCTGCCAGGTAGGAGAAGGATCTTCCTCCGGCGGTGGCTCTGCGGATGCGTGGTACGGTGGCGAGTGCGTGGCTGATTGATCGTAGCTGGCGGGTGGGCGTGTAGAAGGTCATGCGGTCATTGAGGTACTTGGGGCCCAGGTTGTGGAGAGCCTTGTGTGCGTGGGTGAGGAGTCTGAACGTGATTCTCTTGCTGACGGGGAGCCAGTGCAGGTCTCTCAGGTGTCCGGTGATGTGGCTGTGTCGGGGGATGTCGAGGATGAGTCGTGCGGACGCGTTCTGGATGCGTTGGAGTCTTTTTTGGAGTTTGGCTGTGGTTCCGGCGTAGAGCGTGTTCCCGTAGTCTAGTCGGCTGGTGACGAGTGCCTGGGTGACGGTCTTCCTGGTTTCCGTGGGGATCCATCTGAAGATCTTGCGGAGCATGCGCAGGGTGTTGAAGCACGAGGATGAGACGGCGTTGACTTGTCTGGTCATTGACAGGGAGGAGTCCAGGATGAAGCCCAGGTTTCGTGCGTGGTCCGTTGGTTTGGGAGTGGTGCCCAGGGCCGGGGGCCACCAGGAGTCGTCCCAGGCGGAGGGTGATGATCCCAGGATGAGGACTTCCGTCTTGTCTGAGTTCAGTTTAAGGCAGCTGTTTCTCATCCAGTCGGCGACGTCTTTCATCCCTTCGTGTAGGTTGGCTCAGGCGGTGGTGGGGTCGTTGGTGAGGGAGAGGATGAGCTGGGTGTCGTCGGCGTAGGAGATGATGTTGAGGTTGTGCTGGCGTGCGATGGCAGCGAGGGGGCTCATGTAGACTTTGAAGAGGGTTGGGCTGAGTGAAGATCCTTGTGGTACGCCGCAGATGACTTCGGTGGCTTCGGATCTGAACGGAGGGAGGCGGACTCTCTGGGTTCTTCCGGTGAGGAACGAGATGATCCACTCCAGCGCTTTCTCTCGGATTCCGACGTTGCTGAGGCGTTTCACTAGGGTGCGGTGGCAGACTGTGTCGAATGCTGCAGAGAGGTCCAGGAGGATGAGGGCCGCTGTTTCCCCGTTGTCGATCAGGGTTCTGATGTCGTCCGTGGCAGCGATGAGGGCGGTCTCGGTGCTGTGGTTGGCCCGAAACCCGGACTGCGAGGGGTCAAGGGATCCGTTTGTCTCGAGGAAGGCGGCAAGCTGTTTGTTGACGGTCTTCTCGATGACTTTGGCCGGAAAAGGAAGAAGTGAGATGGGATGGTAGTTTTTGAGGTCGGTGGGGTCCGCCGTTGGTTTCTTTAGGAGGGCGGTCAGCAATTACTTGCCAGGGTTACATTTATTAGAACTATCACAGAAAATAAATTATAGAACTGCTTTTTAGATGAGCTAAAATCCAGCCTTCCAAGAGCCTCTACTGATTGGCCAGCCTTTGGCAAGCTGAGCCGAACTGCTCTGATGAGGTGTGAAGTGGCTTGCATAGAGACAGGGGACATCTGGTGGGAGGATAACTGCAGCTGCACAGCAAAAGTCAGGATGTGGGTAGAGTAGCCAAAATGGTCTTCAAAGAGAGAATGACAGTAAGGACAGGATCCCAAGTAATTCAATTCAATTCAATACTTTATTTCGGTCTACTTTGGACCATAAAAGTGCATAAGATAAAAAATACAATACGTTGGATTTAAAAATCATCATCACAGCAAATTACAGTAATTAAACAATCTTGACGATTATACCAAATTACAGGGATGGGGGAATTATTTCCACATTTCATCTATAATTTACATATAAAATCAGTTATGTTTAAAAAATACAATAATTATTTATATAAGTATAAAAATAAACAGGGGTATTAAAGTTAAAAACGTACATTCCATTAAAGATTTAAATGTTACTATGCAGTCAATCAATCACTGCTGAAATACTCCAATATAATGTTATAAAAATAGACAAGCAGCATTTTGAGATAAAAATTAAGTAGACTTTTTACCTCCTTGTAACAGTTTAGATAAAGCGCTACTGCAATTACAATTTTAGACCACTTTTGGCTCTAAGGAACATTACGTTCATAAGGAACCTGGACACACAAAATACTACCAATCGAGTAGTATCAGATCGTAAAATCCGTTCTGCCTGTCTACAGTGTCTTAAATTGAGGATGTTGCATAAAGGTTTAATCCATCTTTCTCTCGAATATTGATAAGCCGGGCAGAAAAATAAAATATGCATATCATTTTCTTTGACAGATGTAACATTGTATCTTGTGCATTACTGCCCCATTTGGATTTCTTATTGTTGGTCTGCAAGACCCCGCATCTAAATTTAAGATATAATGATTTTGCTGCCAAGGGGTTAACCTCATCCAAGAGAATTTCAAATTTAGGAATATCTTCAAATTGGAGAAACCTTATAGTCAAAGATCCTAGACCGGTATCCTGTAGCTGTGTGTTGCTTAAATATTTCCAAAATGAACGCTTTGCTATTTTGCTACAGGATTTCGTTAACCCATGAGGGTTTTTCCAATAGTTTAATATTCCTATTCTTTTAAACCAAGAGGCAATATGTTTAAACCATAAAATATCTTTTAGAAGACCAAAGGGCATTATCTCTTGTAGTCCCGATCTGTAATGGACAAGCTCGTCTGTTGTCCAAATTCTTATCCAATACATAAGGGGACGTAACGCAGCAAGACTGTCGGTACGCTGTAGATTAATACCTAAAAAAACCAGTACCATCGGAGTTCTATTAGGTAAGGATAGTAACCTTCGTAAAAAAAATGTTCATCCACTTCAAAATTACGCTTGCAATGTGGACCCCAAAGTTCTGCCCCCTAGAGGGCTGCTGACTGGGCCTTAAATTTAAAGACCTCAATAGCAGGGGATGCAGCCTTAGAAGTACTCTCTCTGTGTTTCTTTATAATAGGCATAGAATTTTGGAGCAATACTAATTTTGTTTTTTCCAATTGGGGTTTCCATGACATTTTGGAATCCAGCGTGATACCTAAATAGTTAAAATTATTCACATACTCTAATCTTTCCCCTTGCGATTCCAACTTTTTTCTAAACGTTTTACTTGGGTTAATAGACATATATTTTGTTTTGCTAGGGTTAATTTCAAGTCCTTTTTTGTTACAGTATAAATGAAAGGCATTTATCAGCTTTTGGAGGCCACCGGGAGTCTGAGAAATTAGAATGGTGTCATCAGCGAAGAGTAGTGCGGGAATCACCTCCCCTCCTAATCTTGGTGAATCACTCTTGCTTCCTTCAAGGAAGGAGGGCATGTCATTTACGTATAAAGAAAACAAGGTTGGTGCCAGCACACAACCTTGCCGTACTCCACGCTTCACTGGAATTTCTCTTGTAAGTTCTCCTCGTGGTCCCCACCTTACTTTTGCAAAATTATTTTCGTGCATCCTGACAATTTGAACTAATAATTCGATAGGTACTCCAAGGTTTTTCATATGGATCCAAAGACTAGTTCTGGGGACCAAATCGAAAGCAGCTCTGAGGTCCACGAATGCTACATGCAATGTTCCCTGTCTAATCGTAATATACTTCCAACATAAGCATTGAAATCTAAAGACTTGATCAATGGTGCTGATCTTTTTTCTAAACCCTGCTTGGAATTTTGTTAACAAATCCACTTCTTCCATCTAAGATGAAAGACGCAACAATATATGTCTGGCAAATATTTTCTGTGGAATGTCTATCAGACTGATCGGGCGATAATTAGCCGGATCAAGTCTATTCCCCTTTTTAAAAATCGTGATAATTTCAGCCCCCCTCCATGTATTTGGTATCGGGTCGAAATTCGCTATTGCATTGCATAGAACATTCATATAGGGAGCCCAAATTGTCAAATCGTGTTTTAGTAGGTCGCCGTGAATTCTATCAGGGCCCGGAGCTTTACCAGATTTTATTGTTTCTAAAACATAGTTAGTTTCTTTTATAGAAAAATGTAGATTAAGCATGGGCGAAATTTGGGAATTCGCGCAAATTTTCTGTTTTTGCCAGTTCGCGGGGGTTTTGTACAAGTTCGGGAACGCGAACTTACTTGTGTGGTCGCAACGGTCGCGACCATGTTGTTTCTACATGTTAAGCCTGTTTACGACCCTGTGGTTCATCGCGGCCATCCTCCGGTTCATCACTCCCACCCTCTGGTTCACCAATGCCACCCTCTGGATCATCACTGTCCCCCTCTGGTTTATCACAGCACCCTCTGGTTCATCACTGCCACCCTCTGGTTGATCACTGCCATCCTCTGGTTCATCCCTGCCACCCTCTGGTTCATCACTGCCACCCTCCGGTTTGCCACTGCCACCCTCTGGATCATCACTGTCCCCCTCTGGTTTATCACAGCACCCTCTGGTTCATCACTGCCACCCTCTGGTTGATCACTGCCATCCTCTGGTTCATCCCTGCCACCCTCTGGTTCATCACTACCACCCTCTCGTTTGCCACTGCCACCCTCTGGATCATCACTGTCCCCCTCTGGTTTATCACAGCACCCTCTGGTTCATCACTGCCACCCTCTGGTTGATCACTGCCATCCTCTGGTTCATCCGTGCCACCCTCTGGATCATCGCTGCCACCCCCTGCTTCACCAGTGCCACCCTCTGGTTCATCACTGCCACCCTCTGGTTCAAGGCTGTGGATTGGGGCTGGGAGGGCTGAATGAAACTAGACACTGCCTGGGGCACACAAGGTGTCCCATGCAAAGTCCAGTTCAAACCGGTGCTGGGGCTCTCCAGCCCCAGCTCTGGCGCGAAACTGGACAAAGGGAAAGGGGTGTAACCACCCCCTTCCTGTGTCCTACCCATAGGAGGGACCTAGCAGGAGATTCAGCCCCTAGATTTGGAATAAAGGTAGGAGCTGTGCCAATGCAAACCGGATCATCCTGACTGAAACTTTGAAATGAAACTCTGCACCCTTCGACATCCCACTCAACGTGGAAGACTGAAGAATCTCCTTTGTGGTCAAGGAGTGGCCACCCTGTGCAAGCAGGCACCATCAGCGCATCAAGACTTTATTTGCTGTTGCTCCCGCCGGAGCTCGAACGACAGAGATCAACAAGACCCAGACTCCCATACATTCAACAGCCCGATCCACAGTCCTGGCAAAGCTGAGACCCGTGGAGGCGACGAGAGACGTGGGACCGGCCATCTTGAAGAGTCGACAAAGTGCTTCCTGTGCAGTTCCCGAGGCACCCTCGACGCTGTGCTATGGGGAACGAGAAGCCCCGGCCCCAAGCAGCCTGTGCTCAAAAGATCACCCCTCCACACTCACCGAGTGCTGCGTGGGGCCCTTTTGCACTTTTCCTGCTTGCCGCGTTGTCCCGTCGCTTGCCCGTTGGCTAGTGGCCTCTGTGACAACGATCCATCGAAACTACACTGCTGGTCTGGTTGCTCCAGACTGGCCCTAGCTCCCCTGAAAAGGAGCCATCGATCTGACCTTCCCGGGCCGATCCAGAAGACATCTTCGAGTCCTGCTTGGGTTGCATTTGCCAAGGTTTGGTGACTCCAATTCGAGAACCGACACCGCCGACAGCAAGAGCCTTTGTGGGACAGCTCGTGTCAACCAGCTGGTCATCTTTGATCCTTCCTGGTCCACGTGGCAGCGGAGACAAACTACTCGACAGCACCTGATCGCAGCCCGACACTGCCTGGTTCCGTCCTGGTTCCATCCTGGTCACTGGCTAGTGACCTAGACTCTGTCCCCTCTGCTTTCAGGTACTCTACATCTTGGATCCCACCTTGGATCCAACCGGACTCTTCTCTCCTGGCCGCCTGCAGCATCTTTACCTCCAGGCTCCATAGAACTCCACGAAGAAACCCGACGCACTTTGGCACCTATGCACCCGCTTCCTGTGGGTGAGGTAACGAGATTACACCAGTGGTCCTATAGTGGTTTACACCTCTAGTGTCCTACTTTTTAGTGGCTAAGTTCTAGTCCAGTCGGAAGACTCCCAAGCCCATAACTTTCTGATTTTTACGCACCATTGACTTGTATGGTAAACGCGGTTGCCTATAGACACTGCACCCGCATCCTGTGGGCCTCCTATGTCCTAACCTTCGTTAGTCCAGTGTAGGCCCAGCGATTCCCTAGGCCCTAGGCCCGTTCATTGTTCGTGACGTGGTACTGTTACCACTTTCTTAATATATGGTTTGAGTGGCCACCCTGCCTATCCATAATTGTGCATCTTATTGTATGTTATACTGTGTTCTTTGTTTAACGCTTGTGCTCCTGTGCTCATAAAGAGTCAAGGGGATTATTCTAGAAATAAATACATATATTTTATAATATATAATTTGTGTGGTGTCCTTTCATTTGGTATTTAAAGGATTGCATATGGTAAAACAGCTGGCTTCACATGCCCTCTTGAGTTTAGCCTAAGACTGCTTTTGGCCATGCTACCACTAGGATAGCTGGTCTATAAGGTTGACTTACAACCAATAACCATAAGGGTCATTTGGACTGGTGCAAGGTGCTCACTAGAATAGTGATCATCATATACCAGGCCAACTTCTCACACACAGCACCCTCTGGTTTGCCACTGCCACCCTCTGGATCATCACTGCCACCCTCTGGTTCATCACTGCCACCCTCGGATTTGCCACTGCCACCCTCGGGTTTCCCACTGCCACCCTCTGGATCATCACTGTCCCCCTCTGGTTTATCACAGCACCCTCTGGTTCATCACTGCCACCCTCTGGTTCATTACTGCCACCCTCTGGTTCGCCACTGCCACCCTCTGGATCATCACTGCCACCCTCTGGTTTATCACTGCCATCCTCTGGTTCATCCCTGCCACCCTCTGGTTCATCACTGCCACCCTCTGGTTTGCCACTGCCACCCTCTGGATCATCACTGTCCCACTCTGGTTTATCACAGCACCCTCTGGTTCATCACTGCCACCCCCTGGTTGATCACTGCCACCCTCTGGTTCATCCCTGCCACCCTCTGGTTCATCACTGCCACCCTCTGGTTTACCACTGCCACCCCCTGGATCATCAATGTCCTTCTCTGGTTTATCACAGCACCCTCTGGTTCATCACTGCCACCCTCTGGTTGATCACTGCCATCCTCTGGTTCATCCCTGCCACCCTCTGGTTCATCCCTGCCACCCTCTGGTTGATCACTGCCATCATCTGGTTCATCCCTGCCGCCCTCTGGTTCATCACTGCCACCCTCTGGTTTGCCACTGCCACCCTCTGGATCATCACTGTCCCCCTCTGGTTTATCACAGCACCCTTTGGTTCATCAATGCCACCCTCTGGTTGATCACTGCCATCCTCTGGTTCATCCCTGCCACCCTCTGGTTCATCACTGCCACCCTCTGGTTTGCCACTGCCACCCTCTGGATCATCACTGTCCCCCTCTGGTTTATCACAGCACCCTCTGGTTCATCACTGCCACCCTCTGGTTGATCACTGCCACCCTCTGGTTCAAGGCTGCCTCCCTCTGGTTTGCCACTGCCACCCTCTGGATCATCACTGTCCTTCTCTGGTTTATCACAGCACCCTCTGGTTCATCACTGCCACCCTCTGGTTGATCACTGCCATCCTCTGGTTCATCCCTGCCACCCTCTGGTTCATCCCTGCCACCCTCTGGTTGATCACTGCCATCATCTGGTTCATCCCTGCCACCCTCTGGTTCATCACTGCCACCCTCTGGTTTGCCACTGCCACCCTCTGGATCATCACTGTCCCCCTCTGGTTTATCACAGCACCCTTTGGTTCATCAATGCCACCCTCTGGTTGATCACTGCCATCCTCTGGTTCATCCCTGCCACCCTCTGGTTCATCACTGCCACCCTCTGGTTTGCCACTGCCACCCTCTGGATCATCACTGTCCCCCTCTGGTTTATCACAGCACCCTCTGGTTCATCACTGCCACCCTCTGGTTGATCACTGCCACCCTCTGGTTCAAGGCTGCCTCCCTCTGGTTCATCACTGCCATCCTCTGGTTCATCCCTGCCACCGTCTGGTTCATCACTGCCACCCTCTGGTTTGCCACTGCCACCCTCTGGATCATCACTGTCCCCCTCTGGTTTATCACAGCACCCTCTGGTTTACCACTACCTCCCTCTTGTTCACCACTTGTTCGACACTTACTGCGCGCACGCCTCTCTCAGCGGTAGCTGCCAGTGATTTTAACTTTTAATTTGTTTTACTTCTCTCGCGCTATCACATAGTTCGCGCTGCTACCTAGTCTGCAGGCGCTTTCCTCCGCTGGACATTGGGGGACTCATAGCGAGGTTCTTACCTGCACCTTAATTGTTGGATCACCCGCACTTTGCGGGGCTTAGGTAGGGGGCCATTGGGAACTGCTTGCGGCGTCTTTGGCCGCCATCTTGGGTAGGGGTTATCCTGCTTTGGGCCAGTTTCAGGCGCCATCTTCTAGCGGGTCTAGAGGCTCGACTAACAGGACTCCCGCGCACTGGAGAGTGTACTTAAGCGGCTCCTTTAGGGATCCCAGTCAGATCGACAATTACTGCGCGCACGCCTCTCTCAGCGGTAGCTGCCAGTGATTTTAACTTTTAATTTGTTTTACTTCTCTCGCGCTGCCACATAGTTCGCACTGCTACCTAGTCTGCAGGTGCTTTCATCCGTTGGACATTGGGGGACTCATAGCGAGGTTCTTACCTGCACCTTAATTGTTGGATCACCCGCACTTTGCGGGGCTTAGGTAGGGGGCCATTGGGAACTGCTTGCGGCGTTTTTGGCCGCCATCTTGGGTAGGGGTTATCCTGCTTTGGGCCAGTTTCAGGCGCCATCTTCTAGCGGGTCTAGGGGCTCGACTAACAGGACTCCTGCGCACTGGAGAGTGTACTTAAGCGGCTCCTTTAAGGATCCCAGTCAGGTCGACACTTACTGCGCGAACGCCTTTCTCAGCGGTAGCTGCCAGTGATTTTAACTTTTAATTTGTTTTACTTCTCTCGCGCTGCCACATAGTTCGCGCTGCTACCTAGTCTGCAGGCGCTTTCATCCGCTGGACATTGGGGGACTCATAGCGAGGTTCTTACCTGCACCTTAATTGTTGGATCACCTGCACTTTGCGGGGCTTAGGTAAGGGGGCCATTGGGAACTGCTCGCGGCGTCTTTGGCCGTCATCTTGGGTAGGGGTTATCCTGCTTTGGGCCAGTTTCAGGCGCCATCTTCTAGCGGGTCTAGAGGCTCGACTAACAGGACTCCCGCGCGGCATATTATAAAAGGGGATGGACGACCAAGCGTGCAGCGTGGGCGCGCAGCGGGCGCGCCGTAGACGCGCCAGAGGTGCGCCTGAGGTAAGCCCGTTTGCGTCCGTTCGCGTTCCGGACGCGCCTAGCGCTAGCCATGCTGCCCTTATTGCCACAAATACCTTGGTGTATTCCAGGGAAGAGCTATGTCTGTTGGATCCCCATTCTGGGAATTTCTGGTACGGGTAGGCGGCTAACCACCCCCACTCCTTCTCGGGGGACTCTTTTATGTGGGCTGCTTAATGTCCCCTCACTCTGCAAACACCATGCAGAGATCGCCCTTTTAGTCGAATCATCAAGGCTGGATGTCCTATTTATGACCAAGACTTGGACCAGGGCGGACAGCGGAGTGGAGCTCGGTTGGGCTTGTCCCCCGGGGTACACGATTAAGCATATCCCGCGAGTCACAGGGAGAGGTGATGGAGTGGGCTTTATTTTTAGAGACTCACTCCCCCTATCACAGCTCGTTGTTAGAGAGGTTTTGGGGTTTGAGCTCATGGGCTTCTCTTTAACGAGCCAGGGTGGTGTACTATTGTCTGGTCTCCTGTGCTATAGACCACCGTCTATGACAGCTTCGTCTCTCCAGCAGCTGATTGATTTGGTTTACGATCTATCCAATTCGCATGCTAGATTTCTAATCCTGGGTGATTTTAATCTGTGGCCCAGTGGCCCTCAAGACCTTGCTTATAGAGAGCTTTGCCAAGCTTGTAGCAATTTACATCTTGACCAGCTTGTGCCTTCCTCTACTCATGCAAAGGGCCACACACTGGACTTGGTCTTTGCGGATAGCTCTGCGGTTTCAGTCCAGGAGGTTGCAGTCCAATGCTGGACAGACCATGCATTGGTCCTTTTCACCATTCTCATGCCAGCAGGCTCGCTGAACGTTAGCGGCCCTGGTAGGTATAAGTTCAGCAGGCAATGGTCGCGCCTCCTGAAGGGCACGAGTTTGCCCGCGCTACTGCCTGGGATTTTCTCTTTGGGGGAGAGCGTGGAGGAGAGCTACTCTGTCCTATGCCAGCAGATCCTGGAATCTTTAGATAAGTTGGTTCCTTTGCGTAAGGCAAAGGACAAGCCTATGAGAGCCTCTCCTTGGTTTTCTGGTGAGCTCCTTAAGCAGAAACTCTGCTGTAAACGGGCGGAGCATGCTTGGAGAAGATACTATCTGGAATCTGATAAACTGGCTTACAAGGAAGCACTTCAAGAATATAAAACGTAGATACGGGTGGCCAAAGCAAAGTTCCTGGAGGATACCTTGACTAAGGCCTTGAACAAGTCCCAGGCATTGTTCAAACTTGTCAACAACCTATCCAATCCTTCTTGCGCTGCGTCAGCTATTCCGGCGTCTCAGGAGTTATGTGACTCCTTGGCCGCCGCCTTTGAGGAAAAAATTAGGAACATTCTACTTGCCCTTTCGGACTCTGGTCAGACTACACCGTTGGTGCCTTCCTCTGCAGAATTGGCCAGCACAACGACCCCAGAAGTTTCTGGGGCAGAGTCAGGACAGCCCTTGTTGACCTGTTTTCCTATTCCTTCCTTGGAGGACTTCTGTTTGGTGGCAAATCGTGTCTCTTCTGGCTCCCCACTTCATCCTATGCCCCACAGGTATTGGAAGGTGTTTCAGGCTGAGCTCTTTCCACCGCTCCACTCCATATGCTGTCAGTCACTTGCCACAGCTACGGTTCCAGATAGTTGGAAGCTGGCAGTGGTTTCACCCCTGCTAAAAAAAGCCACCTTAGACCCTTCGAATCCGGCCAATTATAGGCCAATTTCGCTTCTGCCATTTTCTATAAAAATCTTGGAGAAATTGGTTACAAGGGTCCTGTCTAACGCTCTGGAAACCAATGCCTGCCTGGACGCGGCCCAGTTTGGCTTCAGGCCGGCCCACGGTACGGAGTCTGCCCTGGTGGCCGTGTTGGATGACCTGCGCTCGCGTGTCGACATGGGCAGAGCGGCATTTTTGGTGCTGCTCGACATGTCGGCCGCGTTCGACATGGTTGACCACGCGGTGTTACTGGGCAGGCTTCAGAAGGCCGGGGTGACTGGTCTGGCCTTGGACTGGTTGACTTCCTATCTTTGCAACAGGCAGCAGGCTGTGGCACTTCCACCTTTTTGGTCAGCAGTGAAGAATGTAAAGCAGGGCGTGCCTCAGGGATCGGCAATTAGCCCGATCCTTTTCAATCTATATCTTCGTCCACTAATAAGTTTGATTAGGTCATTCGGCATATCTGTTATTAACTATGCCGATGACACTCAACTTATTTTTTCATTTGAAGGAGGTGATGCGGTTTCGAGGGAAACCTTTCACCGCTGCATGACTGCAACGGCAGATTGGTTACGCCACAACTCACTCCAATTCAATGGAGCGAAGACCGAGGTGCTCCACTGCTCCCTGGACCGGTTGCCTCGCCCTCTACCTGATGGGTTCTGGCCTTCTTCAATCTTGGGCACAGTGACTGCTGCTGACTCGGCCCGTAATCTTGGCGTCATGTTCGGGCCTAGCCTGTAGCTTGACGCTTTTGTTAATAAAACCACGGCGACCTGTAAGCTCCTGCTCCGCACTTTACGGAAGATTCTGCCGTTACTTCCAACTGCGGCAAGGACAGAAGTGGTGCGTAGTACCATCCTCAGTAGGTTAGACTACTGCAACGCACTGCTTCTAGGAGCCCCTAACATCTTGGTTTTTAAGCTGCAGAGGATTCAGAACATGGCTGCCAAGCTGGCCCTCTCTCGTCCACGCTCAGCGTCATCGTCTTTGGCGCTTTCGGACCTTCATTGGCTGCCTGTTCAGCAACGGATTCATTTCAAGGCCTCTTGCCTTGTTTTCAGGGCCTTACATGGGCTGGGGCCAGTGATGTTACAAGATCTCTTCTCCTGGTACTCAGCCGCAAGACCGCTGAGGTCTTCCTCAGCCTTCCTGGTAGTTGTTCCCAGGATTAAAAGGGTGAGGATGGGCGGCCGGTCGTTCAGTTTTGCAGCTGCAAAACTTTGGAACTTCTTATCCCTGCCCCTGCGGAGCTGCCAGGATTTGGCGGCTTTTAAAAAGGGTTTAAAAAGCTATCTCTGCCCAAGAGTAGTGTAGTGCGTAACATCTGTCGGTAATGTTTTGGTCACAGCGCCAGGATACCCTTTTGGGTGACAGTTGCGCTCAATAAATACGTATTACATTACATTACACTGTAGATTATGGGGGGAAAGCAAAGCACACCTTCCCAGCCTCAACTGAGATGAATTAATTTGGGGCTGGTTAATGTGTCACTGAATTTGTGCTTCAAGTCTGGCACCTGCTTCCTTAGCTGTAAGACCTTCCTGTTGCAGTTATTTTTTTACAGGAGCATTGTGCCATACTTGTAACTATTCTCTGACCCTGCTTTGAGGGTCAGAGCAGGCAGGGTCAGAGAATAGTTGAAAGTAGGCAACTGAACTCTGGAGGGGCCCCTCAGGAAGCACTACAGGGAATGGTTACAAATTAGCTTGAACTTTTGCACCTGCTAAGTACTTTCAGTTTTCCAAAATTTGTTTTTCTGCCATTTCGCGAGATACGCGGGACGCGAAATCGTGCGAAATCGATCTTGCAATCCGCAAATTCATTCGAATTTGCTGATTTCTTTTTTTTTGCGTGTTCGGGCGTTTTTTTGCTTATTCGCGGACCGCTTGCAGCGCACCGACCCCGAGGTTGCCCATGCGGTTGTGTACGGGCGCGGCCATCTTGTTTGCCTGACGTGTTTCCGTTTCCGGCGCTCGTTGCATGCTCGCTTCGTATGCGGCGCGCGATTACGTATTCGTGGGCGTATTTGCGTGCTCGCGGGGGAAATATCGCGTGAACTTACCCACGCGGTCCTCTATGGGCGCGGCCATCTTGTTTTTCATTCACTGCTATGGTTTTGGGCATGCTACCTTTCTATCCACCTTACATCTTTGTATTCCTATGTTTTTCAGAACTTTTTTTTTTTTTTTGCTTATTATCTCTCTCTTCAATTTCCTACATCTATATTTTGTGTTTTTTTTTACTTTTTGTTACTTTATTACCTACTTTATTTCTTTCGCTCTCTCTCTTATTTTTTTTCACACCTATTCTTCTTTCCTTCTTCTTGTGCCCATGACCATGGCTAAGGGAGGCGACAAAGGGCCCAGCACCACGTACCCGGCTCCCTTGTGGGCGTTGGAGGGGGGAGGAAGTGCAGCCCAGGGAGATCTTCTCTGCGGTGGAGGTGGCCGCCTTGATGGTTTTTGTGCAAGTCCACCTCCCTAAGACCGTGGCAGCAGGTGGGCGGATTGCTTCCGGTTACATCCTCCGGGAGCGTCGCCAGCTGTGGGAGAAGGTGTGCCGGCGCATGACTAAGGAGTCTGGGGTCGGGCGCACCTACCACCAAGTGACGCACCGGTGGAGTGACATCTTGGACCGGGAGCATGACATGATCGACCTGCTCGGTGTGGAGATCCCTGGCCTTGGTAAGTAGCTATTTAATAACTACTTTTTTTTCCTTCTGCTCTGTTATATTGCTAATCTATTTTTTTCCTGAAGAGTACGAATGCTGCTGATTAGATTACATTGCAGGAAATTAATTTTTAAATAGCTTCTGTCATTGCAGGTGCTCGCCTGGTTATTGGCGTTGCTACTATGCTTACTTGTTTGCAACTTTTTAGTCATTTGAGAGCATTACTACGTAATGCTAGAGACAGTAGACTCAAGTCTAGTCCTTCTTTGTACTCCTGTTGCTGCCACTTTGAAGAGATAGTGGTGGATTGATACGTTGAGTATATTATTTATTACTTGTTATAGGACATTTGTTAGTGGTCTGCAATCATGATGACGGACTGTGTCTGTCACGCGACGTCTTGTGCTGCTGAGTGATGGCAGTCATAGTAGAACCTTTTCGTTGTTGATATAGTTAGTGAATTACATAACTTTCCTATTAGACGGTCTGCGAATCCTGCAATACTGTACTACTATCCTCCTAGTTGACCAGATCAGATGCAATTGATGTTAATTTGTTTCCCCGACATAATTTTAGATTGAGTACAAAGAAATCAAATGTTTCCCAAAAAACAATCATCCATGTTGTGTTTCTTTATTTCATGATCACCAGCAACTCCCAGGGGCAAGGCGCCGGTGGCGACAGAGACTCCGGTGGCAGAAGTTGGACAGGAGCAGTCCCTTGCAGGCTCTTCTGCTGGCCCCAGTAAGTTGTTTTATTGTTATATTAATACTTATACTTCCCTAACTTTTACAGCTCCTATTCATTATAAACTGGTTCCTAATAATTCTATGTTTTACAAAATAGTCTTTGATCTTCTTCTAATGTAGACTACTTTCTACATTCTTATCCTGGCTCTACCATCACTCTCTGTGCTACTACTATTTACAATTATGAGTCGGTCTGTGTAGGTAGCTAAGCTTGCCCATTCGGCAAACGGTGTGAAACAAAACTCTGATACAGCAATAGCTCTAGGCACTGAGTGCAGTCCTTGCTGTCTATTCCAGTCTTCTAAATGTAAGTGCTTTGACAATTTCCAACAACAAAATGTCATTGTTTACACCAAGTAAAAGGTAGCAGTTGCCTTTTTGATTTGAGAGGAGCACATCCCATACCGCTAGTGTTTCAGGGACTATTCTGCACACAAAGAAGTATGGACAAGATAAATAGGACATTGTTGATGATAGGTGCAGTTCGACTTTCGACATAACTCAGTCCGAACAGAAGTTGAACCCCCAATCCCCTGACCGACTATCTAGAATGTCTGACCAATGATTTTACGACCCAGAAGAACAGAAGAAGACTACCTCCGAGTCCCGGCCTATCTGAGTCACTGAAACATGACTGCCAAGTGCAGTAGTTCAAACTCTTCCGCTCACTCACTCGTAAACAAAAACCACACAGTGTTTGTTAGTTTTAAAGTTTTATTTTCAATTAGGAAATGAAAACACTATTTCTTTATTTTTAATAGCGTAGTATTCTGATGGATGAAGATGACGTTAAAGTTGAAACAACATTCCCATGAATGAAATTAGTATGACTCAAACTTAATAATAGTTAACAGACACATGAAAATATTAGAATAACTGTGCAGGAGCCCCCACCTTCTTTAAAGTACTTAAAGTACTGCTGGTGATGACTTAGTAGTAGTTGGTGAATTGTCTGGCAGAAGGGCAATGGAACCTTCTTTCTGTAATGAAAAAAATGGTGCCTGTTAAGCAAGTATTCATCAGTTGTCATAAGAAGAAGTGTAGCATTTAATGGAATAAGCATATAAAAGGTTAACACCCTCCCCAAAACCGTTACTTTTTTCAATCCCAGTAATAAAAAATGTGTTATGTAACATTTTCTCCCATTACGAGACAAAATAGGGGGTTGTGTATGGCATCTGAAAATATGACATGTTTTTCCTAGACGTCACAACATCTGACGCGGCAGAGATGACCACCAGCGCCGGGGCCAGCAGTGTGGAGGGGTCCACTCAGGATGCGGCGGCGCCAACAGGAGGAGCTGGGGGGGAAGACTCAGCGGCGGCGGACGGTGGTAAGTTATTATACTCCTTACTTATTGAAATTTTTTTGAGTAGGCTCGCAAAGGAGTGTATGATGTACTGTACAGTAGTACACAGTACACTAGTATAAGTACACTGTACTGTCAAGAACATTTACTAATTTAGAACTACTTTTTGGGCTATCACGGAGAAGACAGTCAACCTTGACTTTTAATAGCATTAGCGGCGGTACTTCTCTGGTAACCAATGGCACCCTCTATTTCACTTCAACTCAGCTGGCAAATTTTTATTGTGAAGCCAAGTCATATCAGATGAAGTTTAGGGATGTGAAGAACGAAAAGTTAAAGAAGGGTGAAACGAAGGACGAGCGAGTCTTAAACTGTAAAGAATGGTTTTGTTGAATGCAATTTTAACATAAGAAGACAGCGGTTTCCAAAATATAATGAAAAGGGTGTTAGTTGGTTTTTGACAAAAAGAAATGTTGGTACATTTGAGACATTAAGAAGAATCATAGACGTACTTTCGAAGCCTGGATGTTATCTTCTTTATCCTCCTCGTCGATAGCAGAGGTGTATGATGTAGTAGAGCAGACGCTGAGTGGAAGAAGTATGGCCAGTGGCAGTGCCACCCCTATAGAAAAGTAAGACATTCAGATCCCCACTTGCATGTACTGCTTAAAGTACTGCGAGTCTGCATCATCATGGCCTGTGTCTGTATTTCTTGGGTGAAGGCTGAGTGAGCTGCCATTATGGCGGCTAGCACAAGTTCACGTACCAGTGATTTCTTTTGCAACCCAAGAGAAAAAAAGTTTAAAAAGGCCTTTTTTTAGGACTCTCTGACTATGTATGTAGTAGTGAGTCCACTCATAGTGCTGCTAGTGGAATTCCTGAAACTCCCGGTAAGGTCACAGGCTTACAAAGACGGCGGAAAGATACATGCCAAAATGTTATACTGTTACAACAGGTATCTGTGCACACGTCGCCTTTTACAGAGTAAATGCTGTAGGTAATCAAACAACACAACCAATAGACAAACAATGTGGAAGTAGTCTTGATAGAAGTTTTTCTTCAATTCAGATTTTATCCACCACGCCCAGCCAACACGTGTTTCGTCAGGGCTAGTAGCCCACGAGTTCATCAGGGCTCCCGCGGGCAGCGGTTCCAAAGTTATTGCCACAATGGCTATGTGCTCTCAGCCGGTTCTAATTCCGACCCGGCTACCGGGTACTGTTGAGGTTCTCGCTGATTCCGACTGGCTGACACAGCTAGCCAATGTTTGTACTTTGTAACATCTGCGTCATCAAAAGGAAAGAATACTCTGCCTGCTACTGCCTTTTTGTACCGTGGATCCAGAATAGTAGCACAAATGTAATGCTGTTCTGTGTGGATCTTTTGAAGAAGTTCATCGCAAAGTAGGCGCTGTAATAACTTCTCCGCCAAATCAAATGCTTCTTGCTTTCCATCTTTTTGAAACGTAGAAGACACCGCCTTCAGTTGGTGCTCTAGCATGCGCAACAATGGGATAGCTTTTCCCAAATTACAGTCCTCCCTGCTGACTGCACGCGTGAAGACCTCAGAAGGACGAAGCATGTCTGTCAGGCTTTTAACTAGCTTCCATTGCTCCACCTGTATCCTCAGGTCCATCATAGGTGTACCCAGTATAAAGAAATACTGATCGACTACCGCATACTGCTCATACAAACGCTCAAGCATGTAGAAGGTTGAGTTCCAACGTGTTACCACCTCCTGGATGAGTGCTTTAACTGGCAGTTTACGTTCATGTTGCAGGCACCTCAGCTACTTCCGGGCCTTAAAAGAATGGTTGAAATGTGTGCACATTCTTCGGCAGGTGGTCAGTAACTCGCACACTGGACTTTCTTCACTCAAGAATTTTTTAACAACCAGGTTTATACAGTGCGCCAAACACGGCACTCTGAAATAGTTACCCTTATCCATGGCCTTAACTACATTGGCGCCATTATCCGTGGAAACATAACCAATCATGCGTTTTCTTGGGGACAGCCATTGAAAGACCTTTGTGTTAAACTCATGCAAAATGTTTCCTCCTGTATGATTTTTCTCCATGGCATACATGGCGAGTGTTGCATGTTTCCGAGCAGCTTTATAAACTTTGTCCGGGTCAACACCTGCGGATACCTTTGCTTTAACCCCTGAAAAAGAGACCCAGTGTGCAGTGATGTACATGTAATCAACAGCTTGGCAACTGGTCCACATGTCTGTTGTCAGATGTATAGTGTGAACAGCACTCTTCTGCAAAGCTTCCCCAATCACCTCCAGCACATCTTCATGTAGTGCTGGAACCGCAACTCTGGCAAAATAGAACCGGCTAGGAACCTTCCATTTACACTCGTCAGATGAGTTACAACAACCTGTGTTGATTGAGGGATGCTGCTACTTTCTTGCGATGAGCCAACATCACTGGTCGATGGTGATTGAACAACTATACTGGCTGCCTCTGCAGCACTCAAGGGCTTGGACTTAAGTTGGCGTGGTGGTGGTGGCACTGAGCCCAATGGAGCGGGGGTGCTGCTCCCAGCTTGGTCCCCAGCAGACCCTGCTGCTGCTGCAGGCGTACTTTTTTTTCCCAAAAAATGCGGCGGTCGGCACACCAGTCTCCTTGGTAAGTGGCGCCACTTGCTTCTTCTGCTCCTTACTGGCAACTTTCTTGCTAGAGGAGCTACGGGCAACTTTTTTTGGGGCCATCTTCTTCAGATGTCAGAACAGCAGGCCGCAGTTGCACAAATTGCAGAGTTGTCTGTGGCCACACGTGACGTTGTGCTGCACACACCGCAGCAGGACTTGTTCCTGGCACTGATGAGGAACGATGAGGCTGATGATTCGTCTTTCTGCACCTAAAAGCAAATGAAGCCAGAGGAACATCAGTTAAATAAATGTTGCATATGTAGCGCTTCAATTAATAGTTTGCAAGTAAGCATTTTTATTATACCCACCCCCCAAAATGGAAAGACCAATAAAATGCACCACTGACAGAGTACCCCTGGGCATAATGGATGAAAGCATGGCAGACTGGGTGCAGGCCTATGGCACAACAAAGCACACTGCCTGGCTTCAAAATGGCCCCTAGACCCCCACCCACATGCCCAGGCCCTGCCTGTACCAGTCCTCAAAATAGCCCCCACCCACATGGACAGGCCCCATCAACACCCCAAAAAATCGAAGGGGTGATGGGGGGAGAATGAACGTTGGAAAGGAAGGTTTTAGAGCACATGGGGGAGGAAGGATCGAGAGGATACACGAAGAGGGAAAGGTATGGAGGAGAGTAGAGGTATTCATGGAAATATGTAGCATTACGCTACGTTTTCTAGCGGGAAAACGTTGATTTATGAGACAGCCAAGATTTGTTATTTGTATTTAATGTTGAGAGGGATTGAGTAAAACATAGTCTAAATCATGTATTTTGCATTTTAGACAACCCCTGACGAAGGGCCAAACAAAAGGCCCGAAATGCATTGGGTAAATGAGTTTTATGTACATGGACAGAACTTACATATGCTTTCGTGGCGCAGAAGAAGGCTTGGATTAGCATTTCTGCCTCATTTAGAGTTGAGCGAAAATGTAAGCGTTCCCCCTTGTGACGTGCGCAAAAGCAAGAAGAATGAAAAAAGTTTTGAAAAAAGTTTTGATGATTGTGATGAATAATAAAGAAGAAGAGAATATATGATTCATTTGGTGGCATATTTTGTAATGCCATGAACACTTAAGCTGTGCACCCGGCAAGGAGTGGAACTCGCTCCTTTTACAGTACATTAAAGAGACCCCACAGAAAGACTCAGTCCATGCACCACCGAGTACCCCTGGGCAAAAGGCCCCAACACCACCCCCAAAAATCGAAAAACACACCAAAATCACTACAATCCAATGCCATCCATGCCCTCAATCATGTTCAAATTCAAGACACCCCACAGAAAGACTAGGCCCATGCACCACTGAGTACCCCTGGGCATAATGGATGAAAGCATGGCAGACTGGGTGCAGGCCTATGGCACAACAAAGCACACTGCCTGACTTCAAAATGGCCCCTAGACCCCCACCACATGGCCAGGCCCTGCCTGTACCAGTCCTCAAAATGGCCCCCACCCACATGGACAGGCCCCATCAACACCCCAAAAAATCGAAAAACACACAAATATCACCACAATACAATGCCATCCATGCCCTCCATGATGTTTACATTAAAGAGACCCCACAGAAAGACTCAGTCCATGCACCACTGAGTACCCCTGGGCAAAAGGCCCGAACACCACCCCCAAAAATCGAAAAAAACACAAAAACCATCACAATCCAATGCCATCCATGCCCTCAATCATGTTCAAATTCAAGACACCCCACAGAAAGACTAGGCCCATGCACCACTGAGTACCCCTGGGCATAATGGATGAAAGCATGGCAGACTGGGTGCAGGCCTATGGCACAACAAAGCACACTGCCTGGATTCAAAATGGCCCCTAGACCCCCACCACATGGCCAGGCCCTGCCTGTACTAGTCCTCAAAATGGCCCCACCCACATGGACAGACCCCATCAACACCCCAAAAAATCGAAAAACACACAAAAATCACCACAATCCAATGCCATTCATGCCCTCCATGATGTTTACATTAAAGAGACCCCACAGAAAGACTCACTCCATGCACCACTGAGTACCCCTGGGCAAAAGGCCCCAACAACAGCCCAAAAATCGAAAAACACACAAAAATCACCCAAATCCAATGCCATCCATGCCCTAAATGATGTTGAAATTCAACAAAACAGTTGTATCATGCACCCATAACTAACCCTGTTCCTATTGGATACTGTGGCTACCCACAATATATTTTATTTAATGTTCTGAAAAAGTTCCAAAATTGTAGTTGCAGCAACTGTAATGCCCCAAACAAACAACATCAACTTACTTGTGAAATTTCTAATCCAAAAGTGATCCAAAGAAAGTCAAAAAGGCCTCAAATCCAAATATCCAGCAGCATCCACAATAAGTAATCCTTCCAGGTCAAGATCCAAATCAAAGTGACCAGTACATGAACAAAGCACTGGGAGGAGCCTGCTGGACAGGAACAGGAATTTGGAGACTGTGGGGCACTTCCTTCCTCCCACCACCCCCACCCCCCCAAAATGGACTCCTTGCAAAAAAAAAGTGCAGGCAAATGTCAACCTGAGGAGTTATTCTGATAAAAATCATCATTTTCAGAAGGTTTATGCTGCCTGCTGGTGGATTTCTTGTGCAGAATTGCAAATTTTGCAATTTCACGAGTGCGAGATTGTTGCTGCCCGCCGCATCTACGTGTTCGCAATTGTTTACTCCCGCGATGCGTGATCACGAGCCTTTATGACTTACTCGCGTTGACAAACTCTCGCTGTGGAAGGTGGCGGGCGCGATGACGTAATCGCGGTCGACAAACTCCTGCGGGATCACGCAGCAAGATCCAAAATGGCGCAGCACACGCAAACATGGAGAAAAACAACTCTTCAAACGCTGAATGACGGTAAGTGAACGCCGCGCGCCGCAATATTGAATTTGTCAAGCGCGACGAAGCAAAAAAATCCGCTGCGTGCGAATTTGCGAATTTTCGGCAAATTCGCGAGAATTCGCGGATCGCGAATTTGCCGAAAATCCTCAAATTCCGCGAGCGGAACGGATTTTACGCTCATACTTAATGTAGATTGGCTGCCTTTGCTAGCTCAATCATTTCACCCGTCAGATCAAAATTGTTATTAGGTTCAATGTTGGATTCAGAGAAAAGCCCAGAAAAATGGTTAACCCAGGTATCTTCATCCAAATAGAGATCTCTATGTCTATTACCTGTCCTATTACCTTTTGAGTATAAATGCCAGAATCCTGCTTGATCCTTTGTCTTGGCGGCATTTATAAGACCTGCCCATATCTCCTCATCCCAAACTCTCTTGGCAGCAACTATTTACTCCTTTTTTCCCCGGTTTTATCAATATCTTTACTTTTTATTGCTTTTATTAACTCGGACTTTGCTGTTCGACAATCCTTGTTGAACCATGGTTTGCCATAATTGACCCTTTCTATTGTCTCTCCCTTCTTTCTTTGTGTTGTTTTGCTTAGTATAGGACCTAGAGCTTCTACCAGCCTACCATGAATCTCAGTCAACGTAAACGGCGGGACGTTACTCTCGATATAGGGAGATAGAATATCTGAGAAGGTTAAGTAGATATTAGTCATTGCCTTTTTGTCCTCCAAAATGTATGGCCATTTCACTGCACGGTCATTCCTATTTAACATGATTTGGTCATCTAAGAGGTCATAATTCACTTTTGCAAGTTCTGCAGCAGAAAGAAATTCTGTTGAGGCCCTCAAACTCAAAGGTAAATGGTCACTCTCTGTTCTAGAGATTATTTTAAAGTCACACAAGAAACACCAGCAACTTAGTGACACCATCATATAATCTATATGGCTTTGTGAAGTGTTTCTACAAAACGTATGAGCTTTAGGTCTATCAGATGGAAGGCGCCCATTACATGATCTAAGACTGCGTGTCAAAGTTAAGCCTAAGAGCTGAGTCACAGCTGCTGTGCACTTCACCTCCTTTTCGCTAACCAGAGATGGTATATTATATGCTTGGTCTTGAGACTCCATCAAATCACCAAAGCCAAGCACTGGCTCATAGTTACAATTGAAATCACCAGCTATAAATACACTTGGGCTATGGCCTAATGTTTCGAGGACACTGTCCAGCTGATCAATAACTGGTGATGGACCATTTGTAAGAGATGGTCTATTATATACATTAAAAAAATATGTAACTTTATCATCTTTAGCTTTTAATTTTAAACCCAGTATGTCTGGAGAAGTATTATCTAAATAGGTGATCACAATTTGCAGAGACACACGGACCCATATAATCAATCCTCCATATGGTCATCCTTTTACTGATGGGGACGCCCCCACCCAGTAAGTTTTATAGCCTACCCTGTGGGGACATTCTAACATCCAGGTCTCTTGTAAAAATATAATATCGTACATTCCAATAAATGCATGCCAAGTAGGATCGAGCAGATTTCTTTTTAACCCTGCGATGTTCCAGGAGATAATATTTAAATTTTGGCAGTTGCTGTGCTGACTAAGGCAGGGAGAATCGATTCTTGATATTCCCATACTTGGATGTAACTTTGATTTTATGTCTGAAACGAGTAAAGAGTGAAGGGAAAGGGTATCGGCCATTTGCTTGTTCACAGAGTTATCTACCCCTCCTATGCTACTAATTATATCCATATCGTTTTTTTCCTTACTTTCTTCCCTCTGAACTTGGAATGAGGGAGGCTCATGGTCTCTTATAGACTTATCATTCCTAGATGGCAGTCAATCAACTCCCTCCAACCCCATAAGTGAAGAAAAGCGATTAGAAGTAAGGATGTTGAACATGGGGGGCGGAATCGTCCGAGAACTTAAGTTCCCATGTCTCCAGGGGTTATCAATTAAAGTTTTCGGGTAAAAATAGCTTAGGTCTCTAGTGGAAATACCTCCCTCATAACCATCAGGGAACCAATCTCAAATGTGTTTTAAATGCTGTACACACCTGTCTTCTAAGTTAAGCATGCCTGCTCGGGGAACCAGCCATTACAATTAGGTTTTTATCTCCTTGTGCCTTTACCACGCATTTTTCAGCACATATATTTTTACTGCAAATATGCATTTACAATGCATGCCAATACCACACATTTAAGGTAAGTTGGGGGGTCTCTCCCCACAAATACATTGTTTTTAAATATAAAAGCAATGCGTGGTATTGGCATGAGTTTCAAATGCATATTCGCCGTAAAAACATGAGCGCTAAAAATTGAGTGTCAAAGGCTTGCAAAGTCATTGCCTGCGTTGTGCTATCGTACAACCGCCTGCTCGCAGTCAACTACCAAAGGTTGAGCTAGGGAATAATTTATTGAGACCTTGACTGAACCTTATATTGTGATTGTGGTCTTATTACTAGCCTTAGGTACCTGCCTCCACCTACTAATAAACCACCTTCCAACAGTGCTATTTTTATTCGAAATTTTAAAAAAATCATATCTCTGGCTCCCCTATTGGATTTTGGTGCCTTGGTGTCATTTTTTCATTAAAAAATTATTCTCTATTTTATAAATTAAAATGGGATTTTTATTGAGTTGTGGAAAATGTTCCTTTTCTGGTACTTCTAAATGCTTTACACATTTCCTTAAGGTAAGCCTGCCTGCTCTGTTGCATAGCTTCCAGGGGTTGAGGTCAGGTTTAAATTATTGAAACATTTGCTGGAACTAACAATAATAGTGACCTTATTACTTCAAGTAGACTACAATCCACCCCAATTTATAATCCACTTTACACTGGATTCATTTATATGTGGCTGTCATCCAACCCTACAGCATGCTGAGTTTAGTAATCAGGTAAAGTATTTCTTCCACTGGTCATACCTTTTGCTATAAATGGTCTCATGCTGTATTGATGAATATGCATATCTAAATTGTCTAGCATAGCCTACAAGGGTACCGTTTAAGGTTTAAGCCTTCTGGCGTCCGGTGGTGAGCTTTCATACAGAATTATGAACTTTCTATCTTAGATGCATATTGATTATATAAAAAAAATATTTTTACTTGTGCCTTGATTGGATATATATTAGTCTTCAGTTTCTCTGGCTCTCATTTCAGAACTTCAAAGTTTATTTATTTGCATAGGTAATTAAAACCATTGCATACAGCTATAATTAAAACCATTTCTTACAGTGACTAATACGCTCACATGTGATAAAAGTAACATCTCGCATTCTCCTGTTTTAAATTTGTTTTAACATCTTTTCTGTGTGCTCCAAACTGGCATAGCTAAGCTATTGAAATGGTGTTAAAATATGTAAACAGCCAGGATCTGTGAACGTCTCAAAGTCAGCAATAGTTCAGTCATCCCAATGTACAATGAACTCTCTGGACCCAGTGCTTGTGAATATCTTTCCTTATGTGGTGTCTCAAAACCCACTGAATTGGTGTTAGAAAGTAACAAAATGAGCTTGTTGGCGGTATTTGCTTTTGGTATGGGCGATCAGTATACGAAACCCTTCCTAATATTTGCTGCTGCTTGAGTGTCTTGCCATTTAACCTTATATCTTTGATAAAAAAAAGGCACCCGACTACTCACTATCCACGTTTTTTAACAGCAATGAACTGTGGAGCTGCTTTAGATTGCTTACACTCGCAGCCAAACCAACTTGGTGTTTTTCATGTTTTTGCATTTCCGTTTCTAAGGAAGGATTTACTTTTGATACTGTCAGAGGAAGTAAGCGCTACATAAATACAATTCACAGTTACAGTTACTGTAGGCAAACAGTTGTGTCTTTTAAAATCATCTGTGCTATTGAAGTTCAAGAGAGTACTGGACTATGCTGCTAAGATCTTTGCTAACAAAATAAGAAACTCTCTGCTGAGTGTGCTCAAATGCCACTCTGTTTTGTGTTCTTCTTTCCAGATAAGTCAAACAAAAAGCAAAAAAAGAACAGATAACTTAAAACTGTCCATAGAGAGACCCAGGTTGATTACCTTCCAGAAAAGCATTTTCTCTTCTGAGTTGCACTCAAGAATCAATGGTGATGCCATTGGTTGTAGGGTTCTTAGTACAAAATGTTATAAAGAACAGGTCTATTGTTCGAAAATACCACCAATTTTAACATACACCTTAGAATATATTCCAATCAAGGCATGGTACCAACTAAATGTAAAAGAAGGGATCCCTGTCCAAGCAATCCGCCTGAAGTTATCCATAGTCAGTGCGTCCGCAAAAGCTATCACAAATATACTGCGTTGGGCCTATAATCTTCTACATGAAGACCTAGGGTCTATAAGGTACATTTTAAAACTGGTGACTTTTAGAGACGAGTCATTTCATTATACTTCTAACTAGAATTGCACTAGCTCAGTCTGGTTGCACAATTGCACTTTTGAAATCTATGACTCCTTCATACTTGAAGCTTATTTGAAGGACATGACCCCAAGAATAAGCTACAATTTGGATGTAGACCATTGTTCACAGCTAAAACACTTTGCACCCTTTCAGATAGTCTACAATATAAAATTCCACAATTATATATATGTTTTTCTTTAGAGGATAGGGTCCGGCGCACCATAATTTTAATGAGGTTGGGGATTCTTCCCTTAAAGACCCATACTTTTAAATGGGAAAAACCAGAAAGTTCCACAGAAATGTGTGACTTATACAAATGGAGGAGTGCAAGATTACTTACATGTGTTACTAGTCTGCCCAAATCCAAGGTTGATAGAGGCCTGATGCCAGCATATAAAGCCTACATGTTTTAGACAAAATCTTTGCTCTGCAAAAAATTTAATTGAGTTTTGTGAATCACCACTTGATGAATTTGCTTGCTATAATCTGTAAAAAAAAAACTTACATTTTATAAAATTGTTTTAACGTTTGAATAATATAACTGTTTTATCACCTTTTAGTCATGTATTTGTTGACCTCAGGCAAGGTCTAAATAAAATCTAATAAATCTCTGAAAATCTATAAAAAGCAGAATAAAGGTATAATTCAATAAACTCTGTTATAAAAGTCAGAAATTGTGTCCAATAATTTCCTTCTGAATTTTAGATTTGGCCTCAGTTATATAATTCCAGGAGTACTCAATGAGGAGGTGCGGCCACTAGGTAGATAGTTCACCAAACTATACAACAAATGTGCATTTCGCAGTTCTGTGCCCCTAAATTGGACTTAGATGCACATTGATGACTTGATTCACAAAGGTAAACTTACAATTTTGTGTAAGTTTACTATTTATTTGGCATTCACAAACTACAAGTTTAATTTTACTAATAGCAATTTTATGAATGCTGGAACTCCGCAGTTGGGCAGGAGAACTCTGTATGTCATAAGATAGGAAATGCCAATCTTTTTATGTGTGGAGTCTCACACAAAGGGTGGAGCCTACACAGTTGTAAGATTTCTATTAGTAAAATTAAACTTGTTGGGCCCGATTCACAAAGCTAAACTGAGACGAAAGTCTAACTTTATGCTTTCGGTATTCACAAAGGACATTTATGAGTTGGTCCAAGATGGCAGAGTGAGGACGCCCTAGAGCACAGCTTGCCGCCGGGGCTCTCGCAGACCTACCCGTTTT
The DNA here is from genome assembly GCF_964263255.1 of Lissotriton vulgaris. Taxonomy (NCBI): domain Eukaryota; kingdom Metazoa; phylum Chordata; class Amphibia; order Caudata; family Salamandridae; genus Lissotriton; species Lissotriton vulgaris. The sequence continues at coordinate 135,203,756 of NC_141690.1, forward strand.
TTTTTTTATGTTTTCGAGGCTATCCAACCCTGCAAAGGGCGCCGTGCTTTGCTAATTCTACCCTTCAAAAGCTGATATTGCCCAACGTGATAAAACCTTGCTTCTTTTACATCGGAACTACGGGAGGCGAGAAAGCACTCACGGACTCATGGGCGCCGGCGTGCTGCTGGTGCTGCCGCTGGCTCTGGCTACAGAAGTCTGCGTGTGAAGTGCAACCAGTATTCTTTTTGCGAGGTGGCCGCCTCGTTACATTGTTGCTTCTCTGTATCACTGCTTCACTGGACGGGCACCGAATGCTTTGGCTTTGGTTGATTCGCCGTTTAACGCAGCGCTCTGCCTTCCGCCTGACTCATCTAACCCAGGGCTCTGCAATCGGCTGGTTGCGGCCGCAGCGTGGACGAGTGCCTCGGACTGCTGAGGCGGAGGGGATGGCTCCAAAAAACTTGCCCAGGTCCACTCGGGCTACCAAAACAGCGGTAATAGATCAAGCAGCAGCATCGCCAGCCCAGGTTACTACTACGATTACAACTGCAGCTGTGACAACAACGCTGGCGGTATCTGCATTTCCGTTGGTTACGGCAGCAAAATCACCAGCGGGAGGCACAGGGTCGAACAAACAGGTACTACGTCCTCCTGTGTTGATTGTTGACAGTACTCTTTTATCTAAAGTAATATCAAATAAATCTAATAAGGAAGCAATTACTAACTTGGACCCTATCTCAGATCAGAACCGGGGGGTGCCCCTAGACTCGGGAAAGGAAAATGAGAATGAGAATGAGAATGAGCGGTCTAACGTAATTACACCTCAAGATAAAACGGATCCATCTAGCATGCCGGTTCGACAAGGCACTATAGTGCTAGGAGATGCTCTTGACTCTGTCCCTCTAGAGCCGAATACACTATCAGCTAAAGATAAGGAGGAAGCTGTCTGCAAGGGGCCCTGGAGCCGGAACTGGACACAGCTAATCCCTCAGATACTATTATGGGGAAAGGTTTTATCAGCTCAACAACCGTGACTTTGTTACCCTCCGTATTGGGGGCTGAGGTTCAGGGTGATGAGGGCGAAGGAGGTTGTTCCACTGAGGACTCTGAGTATGAAGAAGGAGAAGAGCACGAGACAGGGGCTAGAACTACTGCAGAAACAGCCAAATTTATGGCGGATCGAAGGGGCAAAGCTAAACAAAAACAAAAAATCAAAGAACAGGAACAAGAAAGGGAAAAGAACACCAGCAGAAGGTTTATCCTTAATCAATCTTGCTTCAACAACGAAAGAAAACCTCAATTTGGATAAGAGTCCTCTTAGAAAGTGGATGCAGGCTAAGGGACTAGTGAAGAACATTACCCTTCGACTGTCAGGCTCGGCCCTATCTGCTGATAAATCTCAGGAAAAGCGAGTGGGCACTCACCCTTCACTCCAAGTTCCTCCAGCGCCAGCGCCAGTATCGGCTCTGGATGCAGATTCTGTCCCGCTTCCCAGTCCTACTTGTCTTACATCTGGCTCTACACCGGAAACCTCCCCTGAAAGCCTCAAACCATCCTGCCATGGCGCTGGCATATCAACATGTATGCCTTCTGATAACACGGACTCTCCTTGCAATATCTTCTTAGATGGTTTTGAGAAACAGGTCCTGAACTATCTCCTTTCGAGGTTATCCTACATACTCTAACTAGCCATCGTGCTGAGGTGCAAGAACATTTCCTACAATTACGGGGGGACAACACCAAACTTCAGAACTCACTGACTGAAATGACCTCCAAGTTAGGCGGGATATCGCAGGAAATAGAAGACCTTCAACAGAGAGTTGTTGGTATTGAAGAGAACTCAGCACACACCGAGACTTCTCTGAAGGATCATGAGAGTCAGATTCTGGCACTACAGCTGAAGGTTGAGGACTTGGAGAACCGCCAACGTCGATCCAATTTGAGACTCTTTGGTGTACCGGAGGGCGTTGAGGGGTCAGATGTAAGGGCATATGTGGTGAAACTACTAAACAAAGCTCTGCCTGATCTAGCTGACTGGGATTTGGACTCTCAGGTTCAGAGAGCCCATCGTCTCCCCCCATTTCAGAAGAAGAGGGATAGAAAATACCCTAGGCCCTTTATAATTTACTTTGGAAATTTTCTCTTGAGGGAGGCAATAGCTTTTAAAGCACGCCCCAATTCTCCCATAAAATATGAGAATATGTCTTTATTTGTTCGCTCAGATCTGAGCAAACATACGATGGATAGGAGGTGGAGATTTAAAAAGTTTATAGATCCTTTCAAAGCTATTGGGGGACAAGCGTTTTTGCAGGAGCCTGCCCGCCTCAAAGTCATTAAAGGCGCTCACACTTATTACTTCTCGGATAAGAAAGAGGCGCAGAGTATGCTATCAAATTTGAGCTAAATTGTGGGCTAAAGCTGAGCAATTATAATTCATATTCTTTTTTTTATCTCTCTCAGGTTTAGGGGGATAGGTCTTGGTGGATAGCAATTAAAATGCCTTTTTCCCCCTCCCCTTTTTTTTTTATTTTATTTTTTTTAAACTTTTTTGTTTGTGTGTGTTCACTGGCACCTAAAAGGGGGGAAAAACAGGGAAAGAGAGGGCAATTTAAAAGAGAGAGGGGAAGGGAAAAAAGAAAAAAAAGAGAAATGGGTGGTCGGATTGCCCCGGTGCTGCTTTGCTCTATGCTGCCCTTCTAACGGCAGCAGATACAGAGGGGGCTCCCTCTGGTTCTGGGCTGAGGGAGAGGGGGGTGGGGGGTGGGCCCAGTTTTTCCGAGGGGTGGGTGTCGTGGGAGGGGTTAAAAAGTCTAAAAAGTCAGCACATTGTGGTAAAAGCTTAAACTTGAAAGGAAGCTATTGTTTTTTTTGTTTATTCCTATTGCTTAATAATATACAGTATGGCAAAGATTACTTAAATTATCGATTAAAATGCATACATTAAAATGTTTAGCATGGAACGTAGCTGGCCTAAATAATAAGAACAAAAGAAGACTTATATCTGAAGAATTGAGGCTTTACAACCCTCAGTTAATTTTCCTATCTGAGACACATATTTCGTATAAAGACAGAAATCTACTTAATCAGCTGGACTATGAGGTTATAGTCTGCTCTTCTCAACAGGTTTCTCTTAGGGGAGTTGCCATATTAAAGGATAAAAGATCTAGAATTGAAACGACCAGATCTGGCACTGATAAATTGGGTTGGTGGGTGATTGCGCAAGTTTGTATTGGTAACTGTAAATATGTACTATGTGGAGTCTATGGCTCCAACACGGATGAAGCTTTTGTTTTTGACGAACTGAATTTGGAATTATTGGGTTGGGAGGGGGAACTAATTTTGATGGGGGATTTTAATTGCATTATTGATTACAAGCAGGACACAACTAGACCGGGGACTTTTCAACGTATGTATAAAGTCAGGGTCGCCATTTTAGATATAAGTAGGCTACACAATGTTAAGGATGTATGGCGCTCTCTCTATCCTGATATCCCTGGCTATACGTTTTACTCAGCTCCCCATAAACTTTGTACGCAGATTGATATGGCTTGGGCAACAGATCAAATAATTCAGAATAGCTTTATGGAAATCTGCCCCGGGTGTCCTCGGATCATAATCCCATATTATTAACATATAGCTATAATGAGGTTCAAAATAATACAAGATTGTTTTCCTTCCCCCGTTATTTACTGACTGATACAGTCTATATATCTCAACTTAAGTTGCATTTGTGTGAATTCATCAAAATAAATCTTCATACCGCCTCCCATATTTGTGTTTGGGACACATTTAAGGCCAGCATTAGAGGCCATGCGCAACAATATATTTTTAAACAGAATTCTGAACATCGGAAAGATAATAAAAAATTAATAGCAGATATCACGGAATATGAAACTTTATTGGCTGAGGCGCTTCGTTTACGATCTACCAATATCGTAGAAATAGAGCTAAAATTGGGATCATTAAAATCTAATCTTAAAATTACTTTTATTGAAAAAAACTGCGCCAAAATGCTCAAGACCAAAATTCAGTGTTATGAAGGAGAGGATAAAATCGGCAAGGTATTGGCCTACAAAGTGGCAGATGATAGAGCCTAGACTCGTATTAAATGTATAAAAGGTGCAAATCAAATTATGTATAACCAACCTGTGCAGATCTTGACTCAATTTAGAGAGTATTATAGTACCCTTTATACCCCGGAGAATCAACCCCTAACATCTGATATATTAGAATACTTAGAAAGTAATATCAAGGGAAAATGTAATCTACCGGGCTTAGAAGTTCTCTCGGATGATATTACCGAGCTGGAACTAAGGCAGACTATTATATCTCTGCCAACGGGGAAAGCTTCAGGGGAGGACTCAATCCCGGTGGAAATATATAAAATCTGCATTGAGGAAATAATCTCTCTTTTTTTTCTTGTAACACAGCACATTGGGTTAACAGGGAAAGCCCCGAACTCCTGGAATACAACGAAAATAATTTTCTTTCTAAAAAAAGATAAGCCGACAGAGGAATGTGGGTCGTACAGGCCAATTTCTTTGATTAATTCTGATGCGAAGGTTTTTGCCAAAGTATTGACAAATAGGCTGGCCTTGATTATCCCTGGGATTGTCAGCGAACAACAGCACGGTTGCGTCTTGGGCAGAGACACAACAACTCACATTAATACAGCTATTACAGCCTTTGATATTGCAGAGACCGAGGACTCCCCACTCAGCATGATTTTATTAGATGCCGAAAAGGCTTTTGACCGAGTGGGGTGGGATTATCTGTGGTCTGTGTTGTCTTTCATCCGTTTCAGGGGTAACATGGTCAGCTGGATTCGGGCTCTATACGACCAACCCACGGCTAAAATTAGTTACTCAGGTTTGCTATCCTCTGCTTTCTCCATTGCACGGGGCACTCGCCAGGGGTGCCCGTTGTCACCTTTGCTCTTTTCAATATCTATGGAGCCATTTCTTTCTGCGCTCCTGGCCCAGCCCAAGATAATCCCATTTTGCTCCGGACTTCACTGTTTGAAAATTACCGCATATGCGGATGACATTGCAATATATTCATCAAATGTCACAACAGCACTAGAGGGCATCATGGTTGAAGCAGAAAAATTTGGCAATGTCTCTGGCTACAACTTAAATACGAACAAAACTCAGATAGTGGTCAACTATAAATTATCGGGGGAATTTTGGGGATCTGTAAGGCATCTAATTATTTGGGGGTGCAAATATCATCCAAGATCAGTGATATAATTCCCATTAACTATGATGTGCTGGTCAAATCAACTAAACAGCTTCTTAAAAAATGGCATAAACTACCATTAAATATTATAGGCAGAATAAATTTAATTAAGATGAAAATCTTGCCGAAATTTCTTTATCTTTTCCGCTCTATTCCTTTGGCACTTAATAATGTTTTTTTTTTTAAATGTAGATGGCATTTTTAGCAGCTTTATTTGGGGTTATCGGAAAGCACGAAAAAGTTCATCTTCATTAAAAGGACCTACTGATGTGGGAGGTATTTGCTTCCCAGACTTTAAACTTTATTTTTGGGCAACTTTCATTGGGCGCCTTCGTTCCTTGCTTAATCCTGAGCTTAAAAACTTGTTTTTTCATACCATAATGCTGAATTTAGATGCAAGAATGTTTTTGCTTAGATTGAACGACCCAAATTTTTACAAAAGGGTCAAATTTAAGACAGCTCGAGACATTGCTAAGATTTGGTTCGGTATGATGCTCTTCTGTAAGACCTCTTTCAACCATTCAAAATTAAGGCAAAATTAAGGCTTTGGGATAACCCAGGACTTCCGGGGATATTTAATGATAGCGGGGCTAGTGCTTGGGTAACCCATGGTATTGTAACCTTAGGGGACTTGTATGGGGCTTATGGCCTTTTAGACTTTGAGACACTAAAACATTTGTACCATCTTACGGAATCTATGAGGTTTAAATATATCCAGGTACATGACTTTCTGATACGTCGGATGAAAATCTTAACTGTCTCTGAATCTGATATTTGGGAGTGCCTCTATTCATCTAAAATTAAATCAGTAATAAGCACCGACTATAACTGTTTAATTTCTTATGTAAAGCAGGATTGCTCCAAACTAGCGGAGAAGTGGAGCTCTAAACTTGGAATGACGATATATCCGGATCAGATCTCTCACTCTCTCTCTAATATTAATAGTTTGGTTCAATCAGCTAGCCTTCGATTGCAACAATTTAAAACTTCTTGTTTGTTATACCATACCCCGGAAGTGATTCACAAATGGTCCTCAAACGCATTATAAGCCGATCGTACCAAATGCCCCAAATGCGATACTGTGGGCGTTAATATAGAACACATGTTATTTTCTTGCCCGCAATTGAATGACTTTTGGCTTAGTCTGGATAAAGTTTTGAAATTTAAACTGGTAAGACCACCACTACTGTCAGCTTCTACTGTACATTTAGATACATAGTATTACCTTACCTCAAAAAACTTTAATTACTATTTTGTTATCCTGTGCTAAACTCACTATAGCTCGGGCATGGATCTCGCCACAGCCACCACATATTATGCAGTGGTGGTCCCTGGTTAATGAAATCCACAATATGGAAGCTGGATTAGCTCGAATCAGGGGTACTAGGTCTATGCTTAGATTTGAGAAAATTTGGGGTAACTTTATTTAAAATCTTCTTAGCAGGGGCTTTCCTCTTTTTTTATGGTATGATTTTTCTCTTAAGCACTATGTATTTTTCTTAGTCTGTATTATTTGCCACTCTGTATAGCTTCATGTATAGATTTCAATGGTATATATGTATTGTTTTTGCTTAAGTTTTCACTCTGTGCTGATAATAAAAAAATGTTAAAAAAAAAAAGAAAGGACATTTATGAGTAGTAAAGTCAGACCTTTCTCTTAGTTAACCTAAGTCTTGGTCTTCAGTTTAACTGAGACAAGGCTTTTTGTCTCAGTTAAATTTAGGACCAAATAAGTTAAACTGAAACAAATGTTTAACTTTAACTACTTGTAAATGCCCTTAGTGAGTACCCAAAATTGGAAAGTTAGACTTTTGTGAACCGGGCCCTTAGTTTGTGAATACCCAAAAAATTGTAGACATACACAAAAGTGTAAGTTTAACTTTGTGAATCAAGCCCTGAATTTGGGAATTGGGCTCTGTTTTATGTTAATTGGCAAACCACGGTTAATCCAAGGTTCAAAGATGTCAACATTTTCAATGTTTTTTGCACAGGTATATCTCAACATCTAAATGTAGACATCAGTGACACAGCACTGGTAGTGCAGAGAGTGCGGGAACGTAAATAAAACATCTATTTTCTGTAATTTTTGAGAGAGAATGACTCTCTATAGCCCGCTGTAGCAGGGTATACTGGCCAGTAAAGGTCCACTCCAGCGTTAAAGGTCTGAGCCCAAGGCGAGGGCCTTTAACAAGGGAGCAGGGCTTTAATAGCCGGTATAGGCCAGCTATGAAGGGCTATAACGCTATTTGAACCTTCTGTCGCTAGAGGGCAGAATGTTCTAACAAATTAAACAAAGGCTTCAGGGAACGCGAGGGGATTGAAGTCCCCTCAGGCTCCCTGAAGGCTCCCTGAAGCCTTTGTTCACAGCCCCAAAGAAGCTTTTGAATGTTGGAGCTCCGTGCTTATACCAGCCATTATAAGCCCGGAGCTACTCCATTGTTTTCAATGGAGCTTCCAACATTCCAATGTAATATGGAATATAATTTGGAGGTGAAATAAGAAGGTTAAAAAACAACTTGTTACATTTCTATCAAATGAATGTGGGTTTCCTGATTTCATTACAGATGAACCACAGAAACTGTTACCAAAGGAAAGCTAAGGGATTCAGCAGTATGGTGTGCATGCTTTGAACAGGTGTGTGGCAGATTTCAATATAGCCTTATAGCCCGCCATAGCGGGCTATACCGGCTATTAAAGGCCCACTGAATCGTTAAAGGCCCGAGCCGAAGGCAAGGGACTTTAACGAGACAGCGGGACTTTAATTGCCGGTATAGCCCTGCTACGAAGGGCTATAAGGCTATTAGAACATTCTGCCACTAGAGGGCAGAATGTTCTAACAAATTAAACAAAGGGTTCTCGAAGCTCGAGGGGATATAAATCCCCTCGAGCTTCGAGAAGCCTTTGTAGAACATTGGAATGTTGCTCTGCGGGCCTTTACTGGCCCGTAGAAGAAGGGAGCACTCCATTGTCTTCAATGGAGTGCTCTACATTCCAATGTTCTAATAAGAGGTGAGATTCAGTCACATTTAAATAGAACTTTCTGAACCCCTTTTAAAGGTATTCGAATTTTGACCGTCAGTTCAAATAAATACACAGCATTTATAAATCCTTCACAGACGCGTCTGTTTATCGCCGCTCGTCGTGTGCTGCTTTGAAGAACAGCACAGGCTTTTAGGGAAATAAGGCTTCCTCCCAAACCTATTGCATCCCTGTGGATTTGAGATAAGCATGGTAGCTGATTAGAGTTAAAAGCAGTCCTTCTTGGAGCCAGAGCTGTTCGATTGACAATGACTCTTACTGTGCAAAAAGGTCAGTCACTCTCAAAGCAATGCTGTTTCTTTACACTGAAAGCGATTTTAAACTGCTGCTTTGACTGGTATTGTAGAAAGAAAATAAATCTTGTGTTGTTGAAGGTGTAGAGTTGAACCATGCGTTCTCTTTTTTGCTAATTAACTCTGGTTGACAACTGATTAGATCCATGAACTTTGAAGTAAAAATAGTTTCTAAGAAACTGACTTTCCGTTTTAGATTTATCTTCCCGGCAGCTTGGAACAATGGGATATAATGGCTGTAAAATAAAGGCCACTCGGCAGCCAATAGGGGAATGCATTTCCTCCCACGATGCCAGTGTTTCTCCGCTCACGCAGTGCAGCAAACTGTGCACAGAAACAAGATGGACTCTGCTGGTCCAGGGGATTGAAATATCCCCGTCTGCGGTGCATTACATAGAAATCCCCCAGCAGCCAATGACAGCGGCGGCATCCATCCATGGTCTGAAAGGGCTTCTATAAGGTGCACAGACCACTTTTTCGTGGCCGTGAAGGAGTCACATGACACATGCCTTGTAGTGTACAGCGGATATTTACTCACATTAAGGAAGAGTTCATGGTCGGTCTGTGAACACCAGAGCCGGCCCTTGCTCGGATAGCTCCCTGGGGGAAAGAAAGTTGGCGCCCTCGCTGCCGCTAGAGAATAAAATGAGGTGGTGGGGGGGGGGGGGGGGGGGGGGGGCATTTTGAGTTTACAGGTCAGTCACACATCAAAGCAGCGACTGGTCTCCGAGCACAAGCTTTTTAGCACCCCGCCACCCCCAAATATTCTGATTCACTGACAGAGTAGCTTGATCATCATTCTAGTGCCAAGTTGTTGGGGGTGGGAATGGCGGTGTTGATGTGTGTCTGCAGGGGGGTGGGAGGGAGAAGGAAGGGGAAGGGAAGGGGTTAATCAGGTGCAAAACGCCACCTTTGGCAAGTGAAAATTATTAATAGCAGTTAAGTGTGAACCAATGGAGTCCAGAAAGAGAGATATTTCTGTCTGCATGGCCTCAAAGCAGACAGCTCTGTCCGCCCTCCCTGAAGATTGGCGCCCTGGGCCTAGGCCCAGCTCACCCATGCCAAAAGCCAATTTTATTTAGATAGGCCAAAGATAGCCGAAATATTATAACTGCCCCACTATTTTTGCTTTTTGGGAGTTTCACCATAGAGAGAAATACTTTAATTGGCAAGTTGCCGAAACCATCTAGATAGTACACATTGAAGAAGAAACCTTTATTCATTTTTGGCAAAGCAATACATGAAGTGGATGCTCTTATGTGACTTAATTCAGAAAGGAATGAATTAAATGAAGTACTGAAATGTAGAAAGAGTTTGGGCTTATTTTTTGCTTCCTCAATTCCTATCTCCTAGAATAAAAACATTCTAGTCATCTACTATGTTGATTAGACATAGCAATTTATTAAATTCATGTAGATTATTTCTAATTAATTTCTAACACTTTTTGGTTCTTAAAAATAATTTTTGCTAAACACTTGAACTTTATCTGCACTGCCATTAAATAGACTTTCCCTTCCATGTGTCGCCTATCTTGACACAGCTTTCTGAGAGAAGGTAACGTTGTGAGTTGTTTGAGCACGTGTTGCTTAATGTTGGACCACATACAGATGGTAGTTCATTGGATGCCATAAATGGTTCTAGTGATCCTTGTATGGTGAGGAATGTGCGTTGCTGCCTTTGGAGTTGTAAATTATTTGTTTGATGGATAATCCAGGTGGACCCGACCTTTGGTGGACACAATGTGGACAGTGGGACATAATGTGGCCAGATGTCCAGCATGGGGAGTGTATGATTATTGCCTGTGCTGTGTAATGATTACCTATATGTTCCTAACTTATGTAGCATCTGACTCTATGGTGTTTTAGGACAGTGTGTACCCCCTTCAGCCATATGTGCCTTTATTGGGGCTAATCTCACTTGAACATTGTAGTGTTGCTGTGCCTACCTGTGGGATTGATCTGAGGTTTCCTGTCCCTCCGTTTGTTTGCTGGTTACTTGCCACCCTACCTGTGACCTGTCAATCACTAACTTCAGGCCTAGGACTCAGTGCTTGTCTGACTACGTATTTACGAGGGGCAGTTGATGTGGAGTTCACAACAGGCAGATTCGTTAACAAGGATACAATTTCTTTCAAATAATTGAATGCATTGTTTCTTATATCAGCATCAACTTTTTCTGTATTAACAATAAGTATCTGCTTGTCGGTCCTTTGCGTTAGCATACGCTGTGTTGCTCTATGATGTTGCTACTTTTTTTGTATGATGCCTACCATGAAGTGCCACCATTGCCAATGCCAGATGCTCCTTCGACTTCAGGTTTCCTGTCATATGGATACTCTTTTAAGGCTGCACTCCTGCCACTGTTGCTATCTTTTTCAGCTGGATGGGTTGATAATGATCATATTTGTTCCAAGGATCTTGATTTTCAGGCCTTTGTTGATGTGTTGTCTGCGGATGGGGGTTCCTTCAGGGGTCTCAATTACATTCTAAACATGGGAGTGATGGATATCTGGCTGCCTGCTAGACTCTTTAATTGGCTTATTGTTTTTCTTACAGAAATTGTTTATTTCATTTTTTTAGTAATGTGTATGTTTTTTTATTTGGCATTTCAGTGTCTATATTATGAAGTTGTGATGCCCTAATGCACAGTCCTACTAAATTTGTAGGAACCATATAGCACAATATCCAACCTATAAAAGGAGAGCCATTCACAGCCATGTGTCCCAGGACATTATAGGAAAGGCAATGTTGGCTTAATCAGAAAATGCCAATTTTCAAACAAGTAGCATTTTCAAAATGTTAACTTAAACTCCAACTTTACCATCAGTACTATCAAAGAGGATTTTAAATTCCAATTCATATGAGTCTGAACTAAATTTATTTATATGTTCCTAATCTGTCGTTAGCACTTATTGAGTATAATAAGGTAACTCTGTGTCAGCCTATAGGGAAAAATAGCCTTACAAAAGACTAAAACAACTTTAGTAGTTTTTTCCTGCAGGACATGTAAAACGTTCATGACCCGGCTCTCCCTAGTTTGTGCACTGCTGCATCGACCCTCTCCTGCAAATTCTTTTTGCATTAGTTTTAATTGTACCCGATTCTTTGCCCCATTTTCTGCTTGTCAGCTTTCCTGTTTTGTCTCTATTTAGCCTTTCTTTTCTGTTTTTCTGCTTTGGTCTTTTCTGTATAGCCTTACTGCTTTTGTCCTTCTTTGCCTTGCTTTTCTGCTTTTGTTTTACTCTGCCTTGCTTTTCTGCTTTTGTCTTATGTTGCCTTGCCTTTCTGCTTTTGTTGTATTTTTCCTGCTTTTCTGATGTTTCCTCCGTCAATGCCACCTGCTACCTGGTTTTCCCGCCGCACACGCCCACCGCCTCCCAGCATCCCTCCCTCCTCCCAGGACCTACTTAATGAAGGCTGCAGCGTGACCTCATTGAGCAGGTCACTTTGTTAGCTCTTCCTTGTTTTTGCACTACTGCATCACCTCTGTCCTGCAAATTCCTTTTGCTTTGGTTTTGATTGTGCCCCTGATTCTTCTTTTGCTTTCTGCTTTCCTGCTTTGTCTCCATTTTGCTTTGCTTTTCCGCTTTTCTGTTTCTGCCTTGCCTTACTGCTTTTGTCTCACTTTGCCTTGCTTTTTTGCTTCAATCTTACTCTGCCTTGCTTTTCTACTTTTATCATATTTGTGCTGTTTCCTCCATCATAGCCGCATCCCGCCCACCACCTCCCAGCGTCCCTTCCTCGGCCCAGGACTTACTTAATGGAGGCCGCAGCAGGATGCGCAGCGGATGCGCCATCGGCGCGCCATCTGTGACTTAACCTCACCCAGCGCCATATCCCGTGGTCCCCAGCTCACCCACAGATAAGAACATCACCATCCTCTATGCCCTGAACACTAGAGGGCCCAGCAAACACTGCTTCCACGCAGAACCGCACTCTACGGTAGGATCATTCTCCTGTGCCAGATGCACCTTCTCCTTCACCAGCACGTCTGTGTCTGCACCACCCTAGAGCAGCAAACCGACCCTCCACCTCCCAACACAAAAAGCAAGCAGCCCACTCAACAGCCTACTCCTCAACAGACGCTCAATAGAACCTCATCACCACCCACACATTTGACATCTGATTCATTGCAGAGACCTGGCTCACCACAGCATTGATCCCGGACATCGCCAGAACGGTCCCTGATGGACACTATATCACACACCACAACTGCACTAACAAACCGGGGGTAGGAATAGCCATCATCCACAGAGAAGCCCTACAGTGCACCACCACTAATGATGATACATACCACCGACAAGGACCACCTCAATTTCAAACTCCAAACGGGCAGCAAGGCAAAGATCAGAGACATGCACTCTTGCATACAGACCCCCGAGCCCTAGCGTTGGCTTCTGCAACTCCATCTTTTAGCGTTTAGCGCCCCCTTAGCCCTGGACTCCAGGGACTACATCTTCCTCGGTGACCACAACACCACCCACCTCCTTGTCAGCATGAACAGACACAGACTGATCCAGATCATCTCTGACCCCACACCCTTGACCCTATGCACCTCCAGCAACCGCATCAATTACAGCCACGCCACAGAACTCACCTAGACCAATCATCCACTTCACCATCTCTAGCCCCTGCATTGTCACACCAATACAGCCAGGCTTCTCACCAGAACTGGGAAAAATCTGAGAGAGCAATTGGATGAACGTCTTCAACACCTCCTCACTAGCATCAGCCACCAATCTGAAAAAGGGAATTAATTACTTCAATGACTGGATAACTAAATGCGCTGACAGCATCACCTCCTTTAACAGCAACAACCAGAGAAGATCCTTCAAAAAGGCCAGCTGGCCCACACAAGAACTCAAATCAGCAAAGTGTGGCAGCAAACAGCTCGAGAGGAGATGGCACACCAGCAAGAACACCTCAGACAGGGGAGCCATCAGAACCTTCCTCAACATCTAACACTGTCTAATAAGGGCCACAAAAAAGACAGCTCTAGCTATATGCACGGAAACCAGCACCAACAACAGAAAGGAGCTTTCCAACATCATTAAGCAATTCTCCAGACCAGTTGCCAGCGAAAACACCATTACACCCTCACAGGAGCTGTGCAATAACATCACCGACTTCTTCCACATCAAGATCACAACCATTTACAGAAACTTCAAAACCTGTGCCTCCACCCATGGGCTTCCTCGACAGACTCGCTCCCCACTACAACAACTCAAGCCACCGACTGATCATCTGGAACCACCTCTCGGACCAGGACACCATCTCCGTCATGAAGTCCATCCACTCAGGAGCTCCTAAAGATCCATACCCGCACCACATTTTCAACCTAGGAAACCAAAGGATTGATCAGGAGTTCACCACCCCGTTTAACACCTCAATCACCACCACAACCTTTTCAGACTCCTGGAAACAGCAAGTGGCACCACTTCTCTAGAAACCCTGCTCCACCCCCAATGAACTAAAAAATTACCAGCCAATCTCCCTGGTCCTGTTCCTAGCTAAGGTACTGGAGGAAGCCATCTACTGGCCACTCATGACACACCTTGAGCAGAACTAGCGACTCAACACCTCCCAATCCGGCTTCCGCAGCATTCACTGCATGGAGACTCCAGCCAGCGATGACATCGGAAACTTCCTTGACCGAGGAGAAATAGCAGCTGTAATCCTCCTGGATCTCTCAGTGGCGTTCGACACGTATCACACCACATGCTGATCAAAATTCTCCCACACATGGGCATCCAAGGGGGAGGCACTCAGATGGTTTGCCTCCTTTCTCACTGAAGATTTTAGAGGACCCGCCTAACACCCTACACCTCAGAATCCAAGGAAATAATCTGTGGTGTCCTGCAGGGTTCATCCCTAAACCTCACTCTCTTCAACATCTATATGATGCCACTTGCCAATATCTTAGATCCCACTGACTCAACATAATATCCTAAACAGATGACACCTAACTCATATATTTGCATCCAGCTGTGTCTGAACTGGGGTGATGAAGTGACCTAAAGAACAATGATGGATTCAACACAGATCGTGAATGAGGGCGAGTGTCTGAAAAGTTTCAGAGCTCCATGCATCATCTCCTTGTGTTTGCTTTGTTCTGCCTAAGTTGGCAGGGTGTGCCCAGACAGGGTCCCTTGCCCACTTTGCTACTGGATTCAAGCTAGCCTGGTTGATGAGGGCTGTTAGCCCAAACCAGGTCCCAGGATGATTGTTTCCAGTCTAGGGAGGACATGGCTTAGCAGTTCGGGCTGGACTGTTCCCATGTGGCACAGGGTCAAGACTGATTTGCATATAGCTGTGTCTGAACTGCGGTGGTGAAGTGAGCTAAAGAACAATGATGGATTGAACCCAGATCTGTGACTGGGGGTGAGTGTCTGAAAAGTATCAGCGCTCTGTCCATCCTCTCCTTGTCTTTGCTTTGTTTACCCTAAGTTGGCATGGTATGCCCAGACGAGGGTACCTTGCTCACTTTGCCACTGGATTCAAGATACCCTGCCTGATGAGGGCTGTTAGCTCGAAACTGGTCCCAGGATGCTTATTTCTGTTCCAGGGAAGACATGGCTGGGCAGTTCGGGCTGCACTGTTCCCATGAGGCACAGCGTCAAGACTGATTTGCATATAGCTGTGTCTGAATTGGGGTGGCGAAGTGAGCTAAAGAACGATGATGGATTCAACCCAGATCTGTTACTGGGAGTGAGTGTCTGAAAAGTTTCAGCACTCCGTCCATCATCTCCTTGTGTTTGCTTTGTTTGACCTAAATCATCCTCTCACTCACCAACATCCCTACCACCACCAGAGCCAACTTCCGCAGGTGCATGACAGACATCTCAGACTGGATCAGGGGGCAACTGCCTGAAGCTGACACAGACAAGATGCAAGTACTGATCTTTGGAACCCACATCAACAACCCATTGAGTGACACATGGTGGCCTCAGACCCAGGACCCGCTTCCAGCCGTACAGCCTACGCCAGAAACCTCATAATCATCATAGATAACAAGCTCACCATGAAATCACAGATCAACGCCATCTCCTGCGCCTGCTTCAGCACCCTGCGCATGATACAGAAAATGTTCAAATGGCTACCCCTGCACACCAGACGCACCATGAAACAAGCCCTCATCACCAGCAGACTAGACCATGGCAACACCTTCCAACAGGGACTTCAAACCATACAGAATGCGGCAGCCAGACTTGTCCTCGGTCTCCCACAAAGCACCCCCCACCTCAGGCAACTCCACTGGCTCCCTGTACAGAAGATATGCTAATTCAAGATGCTGCCCTACAAACACAAGGGCCTGCACAACCAAGGACCCAAATACATAAACCATCGAATGAACTTCCATCAGCCATCAAGTAATGTACGATCTGCCTCCCTCGCACTTGCCCACACGCATCACATCAACCAAACCAGAAGCGGCGGTCGCTCTTTTTCTTACATCATAGCAAAGTCCTGGAACAGCCTCCACTCACAGCTTTGTACCATCTCTTCTCTCCTATACTCCCATAGAGCCCTGGAGACCTTTAAGCGCCTGGATACCTTATTAAGTGATTAGCAGCACTTTAGAAATCCACTTTGATTGATTGAATCCCACATGTCCTAATTTTTAAATACCTTGCACCCTGCTCTATGAGCCTTTAGGGCTTACTTTTGGGGTGATTTATAAGTATTAAACATGAAAGTTTAAACTTGGCAAAAGGTTTAAATTGCCAGGTCGAAACAACAGTTTAAAACGGCATTATAGTCTGCAGTGGCAGGCCCGGAAATGTTTTTAAAAGCTGGATTAGTGGGTGGCAAAATAAAGTTATGCTGCTCACTAGTATCATTTACTTTACAGACCTGGTTACAGGTAATACCATTTACTAGGCACTTCCAAGTAAATTAAATGTGCCAAATAAGTGTAGGCCAATTTTACCATATTTTAAATGGAGAGCTCAAGGACATTAGCACTGGTTAGTAGGGATAAAGTGCACAGAGTCCTAATGGCAACAAAAATAGTTCCTCAAAGTAAGGAAGATGAAAGCAAGGTGACCCTGCAGAGAGGCCCTGTTCTAACAGGGCCCCCTCTTCAGCCAAAAGCTAGAGTCGACTAATCAATCCTTTGATAGGCTTCCCTGCTCAGGAGATTAAATGTGGACAATGGCCCTCTTCTGCAGTGGTACGTCAGTTCTAGGCCCTTCTCAACCTAGTAGAATGTTATGTTATGCAGATTTGTAGAGAACACTATCTTTTGGTCTTTTACATATCCTTTGACCTCAGGTCGCTCCCCACGCCGCACGGCTCCTCCTGGGTGTCCGTGAGTGTGCCCCACTTCTGCCACTGCCGGGAGTTCGCCCCTGGTGACCTTTTTTTTCGCTCTCACTGTAATTCTGTAATTCTGTCATTTTGTATTCACTGTAATTCTGGGTTTGCATTGTATTTTGTAATTTTCTGTATCTTTTTTTCCGTTTTCAGACGTCCTCTGCGCCCCTTGCCCTCTGTGCCCCGCTTCCCGCCGCTGCTTCCATGTGGCCCTGGCCCCTTTTGGCTTCTGTGTCCATGCCCTCGCCCATTGGCTGCCCCGCTCCTGCCTCCCAGCTGCTCCTCCCTCCCACTTGGCCTCTTAAGGAGGTCGCCGCGCAGAAGCGCAGCGGCCGCGCCGCCGGCGTGCCGAAGGCGCGCCAAAGGCAAGCCTGTCTGCGCCCGTCCATGCCTGGACCGCGCCCAGTGCCAGAACCCCTGGCCCCTGCTGGAACCAGGACACCCGACTGAGATGCGACACCGCTGCCCTCAACACACTCAACACCCAACGACCACCCGCCTTCTGCCGAGCCACCCCGAAGCGCACCCACGGACCCTTCACCTGCCTAGCCTGCAATTTCACCTGCCTCCGAAACTGCACCCCGCCCGCCGGACCTAATATCAACAACAACCACCTCAAGTGCATCCTCCTCAACACCCGCTCTGTCCACAAGCATGCCATCGAACTCTGGGACCTCCTCGACACAGCAGCACCGGACGTTGCCTTCCTCACGGAAACCTGGCTGAACACCTCCTCGGCCCCCAACATCGCCATAGCCATCCTGGACGGCTACAAGATCACCCGAAAGGACCAGATCAACTAAACCAGAGGAGGAATCGCCATCATCTACAGGAACATCATAAGGGTCACGACCAACGCCGAAGACACACTCTCCACCGCCGAACACCTACACTTCCAGATCCACACCGACCCCAAAACCACACTCATAGGAACCCTCATCTACAGACCCCCAGGCCCGCACACACAATTCTGTGAAACCATCACCGACTTTGTCAGCCCGCACGCACTAACCTCACCAGAATACATCCTCCTAGGGGACCTGAACTTCCACCTGGAAAACAACAAAGACAGCAACACCACCACCCTGCTCGACAACCGCGCCAACCTCGGACTCAAGCAACTGGTGAACACCCCCACCCACTATGCCGGCCACACGCTGGGTCCCATCTTCCCCGCTAGCAACCACGTCTCCTTCAGCCACTCCACAGGACTACACTGGACCGACCCCAGCTGCATCCATTTCTCCTACAAGAAGACTACATCCCACCACCGCACGCTACAGATCCTCTGCAGATGCTGGAGCAAAGTCACCACAGACCTGCTAACCACATCACTGAGCTAGAACCCACCAGCTGACACCACTGACACCAACGACGCAGCTCACAATCTCGCACAGTGGATCACCAACTGCGCCGACGACCTTGCTCCACTGAAGAACCCCCCAGGCAAGACCAGCAACAGGAAAACCACGTGGTTCACCAACGCCCTCAAAGAAAGCATGCGGGATTCTCGAAAAAAGCTGGCGCCACTAACGGACGACAGAAAACATGACAGCCCTCAAGAACGCCACTCGCGAACACCTCCAGCTGATCCGCACCACCAAAAGGACATCATTCAAAGAGCGACTGGACAACAACACCCACAACAGCAAGGAACTCTTCAACATCGTAAAAGAGCTATCCAACCCCAGCGCCAGCAACAACGACATCACACCGTCACAAGACCTCTGCAACTCCTTCGCCACGTTCATCTACCGCAAGATCGCAGACATACACAACAGCTTTGACGCCCAGACTCCGCCTCCAGTCGCCACCTTTTGCGACTGGACCCCCATTAGCACAGAAGACACACCCATATCATGAACACCATCCACTCTGGCTCTCCTTCTGAACCATGGCCCCCATCACATCTACAACAAAGCCAACACCATCATCGCACCCCACCTCCGGAACGTCATAAACAACTCCTTCGCATCAGCCACCTTCCCAGAGAGCTGGAAGCTCGCAGAGATCAACGCCTTACTGAAAAAACCAACAGCGGACCCTAAAGACCTCTAGAACTTCCGTCCCATCTCTATTCTTCCCCTCCCAGCTAAAGTCATCGAGAAGACCGTCAATAAACAGCTGACTGTATTCCTCGAGGCAAACAACTCGCTCGACCCATCCCAATCTGGATTTCGAGCCAACCACAGCACCGAGACAGCCCTCATCGCAGCCACCGAGGACATCAGGACCCTGATGGACAACGGGGAGACTACCACCCTCATCCTCCTAGACCTCTCAGTCGCCTTTGATACCGTCTGCCACCGCACCCTAATAACCCTCCTCCACAACACTGGGATCCAAGGAAAAGCACTGGACTGGATCACCTCGTTCCTCTCAACAGAACCCAGAGAGTCTGCCTCCCGCCGTTCCGCTCCACGGCCACCAAGATCATCTACGGCGTACCCCCAGGCTCCTCGCTCAGCCCAACCCTCTTCAATATCTACATGAGCCCCCTCGCCGCCATCGCACGCCAACACAACCTCAACATCATCTCCATCCACCGACGACAACCAGCTGATACTCTTCCTCACCAAAGACCCATCCACCACCAAAACCAACCTCCAGGAAGGAATGAAAGACGTCGCAGAATGGATGAAGCTCAGTCGGCTGAAACTGAACTCAGACAAGACGGAGGTCCTCATCTTCGGACAATTCCCATCATCCTGGGACGACTCCTGGTGGCCCACAGCACTGGGCACTGCACCGACACCCACAGACCACGCACGCAACCTGGGATTCCTCCTTCACGAAGACCAAACAAGTCAACGCCATCTCATCCTAGTGCCTCAACACAATGCGCATACTCCGAAAAATCTTCCGGTGGATCCCCACAGAAACCAGAAAGATGATAACCCAGTCCCTCGTCACCAGCCGACTGGACTGTGGGAACGCCCTCTATGCAGGAACCACAGCCAAACTCCAGAAACTACTTCAACGCATACAGAACGCCTCCACACGACTCGTCCTCAACATTCCTCGCACAGCCACATATCTGCCCACCTGAGAAACCTGCACTGGCTCCCCGTCAGCAAGAAGATCCCGTTAAGACTTCTCACCCAAGCACACAGAGCGCTCCACGACATGGGGCCTGAATACCTTAACAACCGCCTCTCGTTCTACACTCCTACCCGCCAGCTCCGCACTGCCAACCTCGCCCTCTCAACCTTCCCACGGATCCGCAGAGCTACCACCGGAGGAAGATCGTTCTCCTACCTGGCCGCCAAGACTTGGAACTCCCTCCCTGCACAACTATGACTAACCCAGGACCATCTCACCTTCAGGAGACACCTCAAGACCTGGCTATTCGAGCAGTGACAGCCCGCCCCTCTCCCCTCAGCGCCTTGAGACCCTCGCGGGTGAGTAGCGTGCTCTATAAATGTATTGATTGATTGAAATTTAGTGGATTCCAGTAGCATGGAGAAGGAAAATTATCCAAGCCTTTATTATGGGTAGGCTGGGCTATGAAAACACGCTGTATGTGGGTATGGCGGAGTATCTATTTTCACGGTCCAGATTATTTAACATGTGGCAGCAAAATTGATTTGCAAAAAACAAACAGGAGCTCAGCCTCAGCATGTCTCAATCAGTTGTACTAGCTACCAGTTCGAAAAAGAGCTGTATTTAAGATAATGTGTCATAGGCACAGAGTTTGCCATAATAAGGGCTGAACTATTTTACAGGATAGAGTCACTTTCTACAAGCCTGCTCGAAACCTTTGATCATCCAATCAAGCTTTAATAGCTTGCAAAAGAATTAAGAAATTCAAGATGGGTTGCCACACCTTCAACTTTCTATCAGCAATGCACTGGAATAATCTTCCCCAGAATTTACATGTAGAGCCAGATTTACTAGCATTTCGGAACTAACTGAAGATCTGGTTGTGCTCACTTCAAGGTTTTGATTGGAACCATCAAAGTATGATCTCCTTCGAGATTAGGGTGCACTTTAGATATACAAAATACATACATCACCTTGGAGCATATACTGGTATTGCACAGCCCTGAGCGCAGCCAGACCAACTGACTAATGGGACTACTTGTAAAGTCTGGTCTTCAGGTTCTTACAGAATTCAAGAAGAGAGGAGGAGGCTCCTCTGTATAAAGCCAGGCCATTCCATGATTTAGGAGCTTCTCGACGTTTTGGCTAAGATCAAATGTAGTGTGTAGTTGGATCCCTCTTTCAACACTCTTCTGGGCCACTGTGTGGATTCATGTGGAACCCTTTTGTTCATCTGTGGATGTCATTTATGAGACTCCTAACATCAGTTTAATCACAGATGCACCCCAGCAGGCAGAGAGTACCTCCATGGACAGCAAACCAATACCCTGGCACATACACTGCTAGTTGGAGAATCCAAGCGGGGATGTTGGGCAGACCTCTCTTTCACCTTTGGGCTGGTAGGGAATTCCCTACTTGCTCCTGAGGTTTCCATGCCCTCTGAGGTTTCTAAGAGTGGGTGATGCCAGTCCTGGGTGTAAGAATCCCGCTTTCCACTCTTCATTCCACCAGCTCAGGGGTGGTATGCCGAGACTAGCCTCCAAACTCAGCCAGTTTCTGTACTCTGAGGGCAAACATGCACCTAGTAAGCCAGGACTTCCAGGGGAGAACCACCACCCCCCCCTCATGGGGGATACACTTTGACTGTGTCATGCAGGGGCCTGCTAGTGGCAGGCCTTCTGACATATATCTTTGTGACAGCACAAACAGCAACTCCAGATCAGAAGTACCTCCACCAGGATCGGTGTTGGGGTGATCTTCTGCCAGAGCAAGAAACCCCGGGTCCACTGGTCCTCCCACAGTGGGCTGTCTCAACCTCTTTCAATCTAGGCCTCCATACTCTCCCTTTGGGAGTAGTACCCCAAAAACCTGAGATTTTACGGCATTCTGGGCGGCCACCACTACCAATTCCTCTAACACCTGTGGAAACTCATTACCTACAATGCATTCAATGGGCATCTCGGGGATGACTATGGCCCTCCTCTGGACCCCTTCCCCACCCCATTCTAGGGACACTAGGACCATAGGGCAGACAAGTTCTAACCCTGGGCCTGGGATACCCTACACACCAGTCTGGCACTGCTATCCATTAGAGTAATGACAGGGATCCTATATACTGTGGCCTGGTCGAAGTGATGACTTTCACCTTCAGGATCACAAGCTGATTCTCTGAGTCTATCAACAAACTAAGGGTGACAAGTTCATGTCCTGCCCTCTACTCCTAGGTACTATTTCCCCCTATGGCCACACTGGCAACCTTGGTTGAGTTCCCACCTGTGGGTGGTTTCTTAGTACAGACATGGTCACCCTGCTTGAGAACTAACTGCAAACAATTAAAGCTTCAGGGTTGGAAATGGGATGCCATGGACCACCACCCATCAGAATCTTTACTCTGTTTCTCAGAAAGGGCATGGGAACGCTTTCCCCCACCTTATACTGGAACCTTTATGTGTCACCTTTGTCCTACCCCTCACTCTGCAAGGGGGACTTGAACCACCTTTCTTGAGGGTCCCTCCTAGGCATCTTCTTATGGGCTCTGGTGCTGAGCTAGAGGTCTGCTTCCTTGGCAAGCTTTCTCCATATTGTGAGTTTGGAATAAATTAGGTGTTGGCACAGCTCTGCAAAACAAAAACTGAACATTTACTCTGTGAGAATACAATTATAAAGTTTATCAAAATTACTAACATTGCTACCCTTCACCCACCCACTAGTGACTTCTTGGACTAGTCCATAAAATGCACCCAGGACTGGCTTGATAGCTTCTACCTGTCCCCTAACTGTAACCTACGCTTCTCAGAGGTGAGACTACATTTCCTGACAAGGGCTTTCTTCATGAATAGGCACTTCATTCTGTCACCCTCTCCTGAAACTGGGATGGTGCAGTGAGCTAAAAAACGGTGTTGGATCTAGCCCTGATCTCTTGACTGGGTGAGAGCTTTCTGCTTAATTCAGAGACTCTGTCCCTCACCACCCCTTGTTGTAAATATTTTTGTCCACCCTAAGCGTGGAAGGGTATTCTCAGATGTGAGACCCTTGCTCATTGCACCATCAGGATTCAAGCAAACCGGGCCGAAGACGGCTGTAATGCCAGAAACCGGTCCCCGGGAGCTTGTTTCCTTCCCAGTGTAAGAATTGGCTTTTGTAGTTTGGTTTGCCCTGTTCCCATCATGCACTGGGACAGGAACAGACTAATTTGCATACAGCCAGGTTCTGAAACTGGGATGGTGCAGTGAGCTAAAAAACGGTGTTGGATCTAGCCCTGATCTCTTGACTGGGTGAGAGCTTTCTGCTTAATTCAGAGACTCTGTCCCTCACCACCCCTTGTTGTAAATATTTTTGTCCACCCTAAGCGTGGAAGGGTATTCTCAGATGTGAGACCCTTGCTCATTGCACCATCAGGATTCAAGCAAACCGGGCTGAAGACGGCTGTAATGCCAGAAACCGGTCCCCGGGAGCTTGTTTCCTTCCCAGTGTAAGAATTGGCTTTTGTAGTTTGGTTTGCCCTGTTCCCATCATGCACTGGGACAGGAACAGACTAATTTGCATACAGCCAGGTTCTGAAACTGGGATGGTGCAGTGAGCTAAAAAACGGTGTTGGATCTATCCCTGATCTCTTGACTGTGTGAGAGCTTTCTGCTTAATTCAGAGACTCTGTCCCTCACCACCCCCTGTTGTAAAAATAAGAACTGCTCAGGGCAGGTGTTAGCTTTTGGAGATATTCGCGCTTAGCGCGAATATCTCCAAAAGTTGGTAATAGGAGATAGCGATGTTAGCGACAAACATCTTGGCACGCCCACTTTGCGTGTCATTAGTGATAAATTTCTCTGACATGCAAAGTGGGGCCCAAGATGGTTGCTTTCTCCTATGAGCTGTCGCTAACTGGTGTTAGCGACAGCTAGGTAATAGGGAGATAATTTTATCTCCGCTTTCTTGGCTTTTAAAGCCAAAAAAGCGGAGATAAACCCCCTTGATAATTTGCCCCCCTATTCCTGCCCTAGAACTCAATTGTTGAATCAGTGAGATAAGGAAACTTTAGGGGGGCCCACCTGCAAAGTACATTGAGGGTGCCTCCCCCCTCTACTGACCCAGTCAGGAGCTCTCATACCAGGGGCTACCGCCCTTGCACAGTGCCAGAGGGGGTCCTCTGGAGCACAAGGCCCCCCACACTGCAGGGGCTGCAGGGGCCTTTGTTACTCCATTGTATTGAATCAGTCATTAATTGATTGTATTTTGACATGCTGTAAGGTGCCTTATCTCGGTGACATATAGGAGCATATGTACAAGGACTTAGAGCCACCAGAATGTCACATTTGTACATTTCTAGAGCGCTGAACTAGCACTTTTTGAATTAAAGCTCACTCCACCTGTTCATTGTACATATGCCCCATTGTTTCATGAAATTGAGGTTTAACATCATCTCCAATTCATCCAGTCATAGACGTATTGTTGAGGTAGCATTTTGGCATGTAACATTTCCCCACGCACACTGTAGTAGAACAGCATGTGGAGTAAATGTATGACATTACTACACCATCCAATACTCCGCAGTAGGTAACAACACGCCGACGATGTAACATCCATGTTGTAACCTACCTGCGTGGTATTACCAGCGTTGTAGTTTCTCATGTGGAGTGCATCATCACCGGTATGCTCAGGCATGATCCCGAATGGATAACTAGGGCACCTCTACATGCCTGGCGTTTGAAGCAGATGGATGTCGCTGTCAAATACACTAGTTAAGTTGCTGCTGTGGGAATGTCGACCTATGTCAAGGGTGTTGACTCACCAGTAATACCTAATATCCTCACCATCAGAGTTTTTTCCTAATTACTGCAAACATAACTCTACTACTGATTACCTTGCTTTTTCATCTGACTAACTTTTCTTTAAAGCCAACATCTGCGTTGAACCTGGATACCGTTTTCTAATTTCCATGCACACTTTGGGGCAGATTTACAAGCCCCTTTTTCCCCATGTTAAAAGTGACGCAAAAGTGGCGCAAGGGACTTGTAAATAAGTCCCTTCATTTTTTGTTTGTAAACAGCGCTTAATATTTTCCTCTCAGTTACTAGCTGCATTTGACAACCGAGAGATGGATCTTAGAGAAAGATTAAAGATTGTGTTCCGCTACTGTGTGAGGGTAAAGTAGTTTGAACCCGAGGGTGGACCATTTGAAGACCGGTTCTGCTGGGACGAAAGCACCTCCTGTGCTTCAGTCGGTCCAGTGATAAGCTCATTGGCTGCTGTTGATTCACATGGAGTTTGATTTCTGTTTTCAGTTCGAAGCAGTGTGCTAAATCATAAAACCTTCCAGATACATGAAGAGTCTGTCAGTTCTAAGGTGTAAAGATGTTTTGTTCCATTTGTAGCTGTACTGCAAGCTTCCTTTGATCTCGTCTAGAAGTGACAGGATAATGACCACGCAACTAATTGAAAGAAAACTCCAAAGTAAGTAAACATGTACTGCTCAGTACTTGGCAGCTCATTATTTTCAGCCTCCTCATAAATCCTTTCTCATTCAGTCCCTGCGGGAAGCTATTAACTGCTGCATCAAGATTCAGATGCAGTCACTTTCGAAAAATGTTAAAGGCCTTTCTTTTACAAAGGAGTTCCTAGGCTGTTCAATGAGTTGTTCTTGCCTATTACGTCACTCCTCGCAGACGTGTAGGCGTGCGGAGGCGAATAACTTGATATTATAGACAAGTGGAAACTGAAGTACAGTTGAGATTGATTCTACAAAGTGAAGAATTTTTTTTAATTTTTTTTTTTTTGATCTGCACGTCGTTGTTTTTTATGTTTAATATCTATTGAAACGAGTTCCCCTAAAATGTCATAAAGGCAGATTCATTTTTTAAATTCAAAAGCGCACAATCCCAGATGCACTTTCCCTTAATCCCTCTTGCACCTTGAACCAGTCTGGGTCTTGAGAGTTCTTAAGTTTTAGGAATTTTTTAGGTTTTGCCTGCACAGCGCTTAAGCTGTGCTTGCGAAATCTCTTGTATTTGGTATATGTTAAAAGGGGGATCTTATCAATTCCTATGGCGGAAATACTGTGCTCAGTCGCTTTTGTGTGGATTTTTTTTGGTTAATTTCCCCTGGCTGCATGCATATACAATACATCTTCTAAAGCTGTTGACACTGTTTAAGCCTTATTCACTGTCAAGGTAAGATCTCTTCAAATGGAAAAGGCCAACAGCTTCTAACAGTATAGAATGCTCGTTTTTTTATTACCTCCTTGTGTAAAGCAGATGCTTTAGCCTTAGAACGTTTGTGGCATTTCCTATTCACGTCTCAGTATCTTTCTTTGCACTTTGTAGGTATTATCGGTTTGATTTTTTCAACTTAATCTATTTTGTCATTATGATCAAATTCTAAATGTTGTAAGAAACTTTGCATGTTAGAAATAAAGTTACTATGCAAGAGCTATGCTATGTTTTACTACTAAACTGGTAGCTGCAAGTGCAGTTGCCCTGCAGACAACAAGGTTGCCTATCAAGGAGAGAATTTGTTTTAAATCTCTCTGTATCGTGTATTGAACAGCACATGATTTGGGCACAGTTCCATTGCAGGAGAGGGTTATCTGGTATAATCCTCAAAGACAGCTTAGCTCTGCCAATGCAAATCTGATACTGACTTCCAGATTCAAGAAAACCAGGATGGGGGCAGAGCCTTTGACATGGCCGCCGCACGCCTATGGAGCGAATTGCCCCAGACCCTTAGACAGGCCAACTCTTTGACCTGTTTTAGAAAGAATCTGAAAACCTGGTTGTTCCCAAGGGCTGTAAACTAGACACTCCACTGTTATCTTAGGTCTGCTCACGTGACGACTACTCTTAAGTCTAAGCGCCAGGATACCCGTAGGGTGACAGTCTGCGCTATATAAATCCTCAATACAATACAATACAATAGCAAATATAACAATTGATAGACATAATGCTGATGTAAAAAATTCAACCCAGTACAGAGATCTGGACCAAAATTCATCGTTGTTTTGCTCCCCATGCCTTTCCAGTTCAAAAAATTTGCATTTTCAGACAACAGGGTCATGATTTGAATGGTGCAGCAGGTGCTGCACTGCTGCAGCACAGGCCCCAAAAGTTGTCAGAACTCCTCTAAACACATAGTGTTGCTATATTTGACTACTAAACAGGCAGACAAAGATGCAGTTACCTTGCAGTTAAAAAGGACTTGATTTGAATGGTGCAGCAGGTGCAGTGGCACCTGGGCCCAATGCTCAAGGGACCCCACTAAACCCAGATTATTGCAAAATGTTACTAGTAAACATAACAGTCACAAGTGCATTTATCTAGTAGGCAATAGGGTCATGGTTTGAATTGTGCAGCAGGTGCCGCGGCAAGGGGTCCAAAGCTCCAGGAACCCCTCTAAACACAAAATATTGCAATATTTTACTACTAAACAGGCAATTACAAATGCAGTTACCTTACAGGCAACAGGGTCATGATATGAATGGTGCAGCAGCAATGGGACTGAAAGTTGTCATAACTCCTCCAAACACCAAATATTGTAATATTTTACTATTAAACAGGCAGTCACAGATGCAGTTATCTTTCATGGATTAGGGGCACCAAGCCCAAAAGTAGTCAGAATTCCTCTAAACACATAATATTGCCATTACATATATGAATTATGTTATTTCCCTCATTTATTTCATTTTTCAAAATGTTGCTTTTACTTACCTGCACTAAACCACTAGTGACAGCACAATATATTGCCATTAGTCAAAAAAATGTACTGGACTTTCTGTAACCTTTACTCTATAACTACTCAGAAAGCTACAACTTACAACAAGAAACAGCCTATTAATAATCACGTAGGTAAAACCTAATACATTTACCAATGTGATTTATATAAATCATAAGTTCCTCTCAATTGTAAAGAGTGGAGCCAATGCTATGTAATTTGAGATTGTTTGCCATAATAAATTATGCCATTTGAGATCTAATGAGTGATGCTATTTAACATGTCATGAGTAAAGAAGTATCTGAGATAATTAGCAGTGCATGACAAGGGTGCAAGTTATGGCTGGTTAAATGAAGCATAACTGGTGAATTTCAATAGTTTTAAGTTGTGTGAGCATTATTTCAATTTAACTGTGTTTCCTAACTCAATTTTGGATGTTTTTGGTGTCATAAAAAAACTTAACCACAATCACTTTAACATGTTTTTTTAATGAATGTATAGAGCTTTTTCGATCATATTCAACCTAGACCTGTTATTTGCAACACAATCAATTTATGGCAAACCATTACTGCATGCAAATTTCTCTTGTGAGCAGTAGAAAATCGCTACAGTCATTATAGAAAACTAGACTTACTAACCCTCAAAATACATTGATTTTAGAGCTGTGAAGGACGGGGAACATCACTTACAACGCATTTTTTACAACGCACTACCATTACATCGCAACCATTACAACGCATACCATTACAACGCATTGCGCTGGGGGGCGCTCTAGGATAAGGAATATATTTAATTTACTATCCAACACCTTCCCTGCTATCCACGGGGACTGGAGTTGGAATAGTAAATTAAAAAATTCACTATCCAGCGCCTAAAAGCATTATGCGTTGTAATGGACTGCGTGGTAAAAACCGCGTTGTAAAGGCATGCGATGTAAAAGCATACGTTGTAGTGACACCAATCCGTGAAGGACTGGTTGACTGAATCTTATGATTTTTTGCATGGCCCTATAACGTAACTATACAGGGGATTGTAAATGCTGGCCCTGTTTACAACCCTATGCCAAGTCAAACTCCACTGTGCTCCTACCAAAGCTGTAAGCAGCGGGAGTAAATTGAAGGGTGTTACAGGCAAGTCCTTGAGCCTCAATATCAACATACGTCATTTGACAGTGTGCAGCTGACAGGGTGCAGCTGAGAGTGTGGCACAAGGCCCTATCTCTTGCCAGGCCCTGAAATCTCAATAGTCCATGGTCTTCAATTTTGCACTGGGAGTGAAAGAAAAGGGCTAATGGTCGTGCTTACAGGGTGGTGCAGAGCCTTGTTTTTGGCCAGGTCTTGCGCCCTACCCTCCACAGTTGTCTGACCTCCATTATGCATAGGCCTGGGCAGAGTTTGCGAAGTTACCAAAAAACGATGCCGCACGGAGTACGTTAGGCTGCGCTTTTCACACTGATTTTTAGCGCCCGGTGTTTGTTCCGCGGAAAATTAGTGCAAATGGCACCATGAACAGAGCAAGAGGGCGCTGCTTCTTTCTGCCCCTCAAGTAGATGTTCTACTTGAGCGGCAGCTTCCTCAACGCAAACAGGTGGTTTCTCAACACGAGCAGTTGGAATCATCTGCAACCGCTTGCATTGAGAAATCTTGCTGGGAGGTGACTTAGCATTGGAAATCAATTGCTTAACTTTGGCAAGAGCGAGCAAGAGAAAAACTCCAATTTGCTTAATGCTGTGGAGTTTTTCAGAACTCTGCTTCTCGGCAGAATGCAGATAACTCAGCAAACTCTGAGAACTGAGCGAAGTTCATCACCCAGGCCTACTTATGCATCGCCTTAACCATACACAGTTTTTTTTTGTTTGTGGTAATTTTTTTAATCCCCTTATGTTGATCTACAGGATGGGGGAAATTAGGGAAATTTGATGGTAACACCTTGGGCTATGCATAGCAGGGCACTTGGTTTGTGAAACTCGCTGTGGTGGTGGTCCTCAGGGCAAATGCAGGGCTGATGCGAAACGAGGATGGGCTTTGCTCATCAAGGCACTTCTGTCTGTGGAACCTAATCTAGTGGTGGTTCATGACAGTGATAGAGGCTTGATGCTGTACCACTTTAGGCCACTGCAGTGGGCCTTTCAGTCCGTAAAGCTTGGCCTGGTGGTGGTCCACCAGGTGTATGCAAGTTTTACAGAGTACCACCTAGGGCTCGGCACAGAGGGCCTTTCAGTGGATAAAGCTTGGGCGGGTAGTGGTCCTCCAGGTGGAAAGAAGGTTGACGCAGCACCTCTTTGGGGCTTGAGAAGTTGGGACCTTCAGTTCTTGAAGCTCTGCCTCATGGTGGTCTTGATGGTGGACAGAAGCTTAACTGGGTCTGGCGCCTTGAGACCCTCACAGGTGAGTAGTGCACTCTATAAATCCCTGATTGATTGATTGACAGAACGGGGCCCTTCACTCCATGAATATCAGTAAGTGGGGTCCAATGGCTGGATGGGAGACTGATATGGTACACATTTGCTCTTACTGCAGTGGGGGCCTTCAGCCCATAAACCTTAGTAGTGCCACCGGATGTATAGAAGCTTGACATGGTACTACCTTTTGACAGATGCATTTTTGCCCTTTATTTCATGAATTTCAGTCTGGTAGTGGTCTACCGGGTGGATGGAAGCTTGATGCTGCACCTCTTTGTGGCAGGCATAACTGGAACCTTAAGTTCATGAAGCTTGTCTTGGTAGCAGTCTAAAAGGTGGATGGATGAGGTACTGCCTGGTCCATGAAGCTTGGATAGTGGAGGTTCATTGAGTGAATGAAAGTTTGATCCAAAACCACCTTGGGCCTGGCACAGCATGTCCTTCAGTACATTAAGCTTAGCTAATCATAATTCACCAGAATAGAGGTTAGATACAGAATATCCTTGGGGCGGTTGCAGTGGGGCTCTTAAGTCTGTGAAGACTGTTTGTGTTTCCCCGGTTGGATAGGCCGTACTACCTTGGTCTGGCACAGTGGGCCCATCATTCAATGTAACTTGGTCTGGTGGGAATTCACCGTGAGGATAGAAGCTTGACGTGGTACTGTCTCGGTAATGGCGAAGGTGGTACCTTCAATTTGGGAAGCTTGGCCTAATGGTGGTATAAAGTTTGGATGGGCGCTTGACTGGCTCCGGCAAAGTGAGTCTAAGAAGCTTGGCTAATGGTGGATCTGCAGCAGTGGGGCACTTCAGTCCCTGAAGCTCAGCCTGGTGGTGGTCCACCAGGTGAATGTAATCTTGATGCGGTACTGCTTTGGGATAGCATAGTGGGGGCATTTAGTCACTGAAACTCAGCCTGATGGTGGTCCATGGGTGGATGGAAGCTTGAGAAAGGGTCAT
Organism: Lissotriton vulgaris; assembly: GCF_964263255.1. Lineage (NCBI taxonomy): Eukaryota > Metazoa > Chordata > Amphibia > Caudata > Salamandridae > Lissotriton > Lissotriton vulgaris. Next base: position 135,234,723 of record NC_141690.1, read on the forward strand.
CTTGGTCTCATTGCCGGGGCCTTTAAATTCCAGAAGGTGGTCCTGATGGTGGTCCACCAGGTGGTGGGAAGCTTGGACTAGTCCCCCTTGGACCCTGTATAGCAGGGTCATTCAGTGCCTGAGGATGGGCTGGGCGGTCATTGTCAGTTAAATGGGAAGCTGGATAGAGTACTGCCCTAGGCTAGGGGCCTTTCGGCCTCTGAAGCTCAGCCTGTTGGTGGTCCACTGGGTGATTGGAAGCGGGGGCAGAGTACTGCCTTGGTCCTGACACCATGTGCCCCTTCAGTCCCTGAAGCTGGACTGGGTGCTGGTCCATGGGGTGGAAAGAAGCTTGGTGTAATACCATCTAGGGCCTGGTGCATTAGGCCCTTCGGTCCCAGAAGCTAGACTGGGTGGTGGTCCACCATCTGGATGGAAACTGGATTTGGCTCAGTCTGGGCCCAAAGCAACATAGCCCTTAACAGTCCCTGAAGCCCACATGGTGGTGCACAAGACAGATGAAAGGTGGCTGCAGCACTTACTCTTTGTTTCCATCGCGCTTCGTTCATTTCTTTATCATATCTACATTCACTCTCAACTTTCCAAACACTGGTAGCGCACAGATGAGTCATTCTAAAGAAGTCAACTGAGAAACATAGGTCAATTTTCTCCTCTTAGTGATCTGCTTAGGTAGTCTTTAAAATGAAAGCCCTGCTGATCTAAGTTGTTCCTGAGTTCCTTTATATTGCTACATTCATGTAACGAATCCATGCTTGTGTGTTGTGCTCTTTGTTTCTGTAATTGTAAGATGGGTAATGGGCCTGAATGTTTTTGAGTACAGTTGTAAAGTGTTTATTTTCTTCTGCTCTGTTTAGTAGGCAGCCAGTCCATCATTTTGCAAGCCAGTTCAGCTAGTCTTTTATCTCTTTAATAGTTTGACTGCTCTGTTTTTTCACCATTTGTAAATGTTGTCATTTGTTATTTTTTTTATTGAGATGTTTATATAATGCGTCTTATCAAAGGAGACAGAATTGCAAAGCAGGCACGTTGAAATCGGCACTCATTTGGGGTTGAAATGAAAGGGTGTTTTATAGACCACAGTTTACAGATCTGACTATTTGGTTGGGAGTTCATTGTAGAGATTGGATTACGATTGTGAAAATAATTGTAAAATGTTTTTGAATTACGTCTGTTTCTGCCCTATTTCACAACAAACAGCTCTGTTGTGTATGGGGTAAATGGATGAGGTAATATGATGAGTTTATTTGATTTTGCGTACGTTTGCTAAAATCCAGTGCACCTCAGAGTTCATGGTCAAATATGCTCCCCCCCCCAATATTTGTGTAACATGAAGAGAAAATAATGACATAAAATCTTTTGTTTATTGTGTATTTTTGTTCTGTCAGAAGTGTAATATGGTAATTTGAAATGCAGGAATGCACGTCTTCCTAGAAACTGCCATTCCTGCCAAGAGGAGGATCAATAAATGAGGCGGGTTTACAAGAAAGATAAAGTGGTGTAGGAAATTGGAGAATTAGTTGAGGGGGGTGAGAAGCCGCCTCAAACAAAAATCCCAATCCTTGTCAGGTTTAACCACTGATATCAGTAAACACACCGGTGCTTAACCCTCTGATTGCTTGCAATAAAGCAGTCTGACTTAACTTTGAATCAATGTGGGAAGTATTAATGCAGCACTCATCCAGAAATAAAGTTAAAACACAACACAAATACATCCAATCAGTCGAACCGGAGATATGAATTGTTACATTGTGAAATGAAAATAGCGGGAAAATGCAGAAAGTGTCAACCACAGTTATCTTATCATTCTAGACCAAGTCAAAAGATAAGGGACCATGTTTGTCTCAGTGGAAAGGTAACCTTCTGAATTAGAAATGTTTATGGAGAAAAAGTGGTCATTGTCGAGTTGTCAGTAGGAATAGCTGCAAGCTGGATCTGAAGCCGAGCTCTGTGATGGTGGGTTACTGCAGAGCGGGGGTCGCAGCGCAGTTCTCAACGAAGGCCTGAATGCTCTGAGCAGGCAAAGTCTGAAGTTTATGAACAGGAAGACATAGATTGGAAGCTACTTGGTGTAGGTCTGTCATTTGTTTAGTGCATAGCCCATTGTAGTTTTCCCTATGTTAGCCTAACTGTGCACAATACAGGACACATTTATTTTGCACACGTTATTTCATAAACATACTTTTTTTGTGCCAAATTTTACTTTCACACAGAATTGCATCTGTTTTCATGCTGTGTTCTTTCATGGGACTTAGTCTAAACTCAGCAGAGAAGGTCAAACAACAATGAGCCAGATGTAAAATTTGTGGTTCCCTATTTTGTGAATGCATTCCGTCAATTCTTTTGTACATATGCCCGTCGTGTACAAGGAAGTAGAATACAGTAATCCTGTTACATATTACAGAATGTCATGCATGAACTTTTATCTGGAGACATGTTAAAAAAATGAATCCTACTTAGCAGCTTTTGTAGACAGTCAGCTGAATGCTTGTTCACTAAAAAGTTACTGAAGGAGTAACTACAGGAGGCATATATGGGTGTAATGCCTACTCTGCGTCTCTGTATATGAATAGGTATTTATGCCCCTGTATTGTGAGTAAATATTCATGCCAACATGTTTCTGCCTTCAGTTGGCCTATTCGGCAATGGCATTCGTCAGGGCTGTCTCTGTGAGCCCCTATACTGCAAGTAGTCAGTGCAGAGTATCCATAGAAAAGGGATGTATGTGTCGAGACGACCTACCTCTCTCATAAGGTTTGTTCATTTTAGGAATAACGTAACAATACAAGGAGCAAAGAAAAATAGCAGAAAACACATTATTTATATACTAATAAACACCAAGGGGCATATGTAGGTAATCTCCATTTTGCGATTCTGAAATAGCGATTTTTAAGGAATCGCTGTTTGAGAATCGCAAAATGGAATGTAGGTAATAATTTGCAATTTTTTTGCGGTTATCTAATATTCCTTAATTGCGATTAGCAAATTGCAAATCGCAATTAAGGAATGAGTGTCCCATTCATTCCTATGGGCCAAGAGGCCCATAGGAATGAAGGGGAATACATTCTTAAATTGTGATTTTCTATGAGAAAATCGCAATTTGAGAATCGCAATTCCAAGGGTGCCAGGGTGTCCAAAGGACACCTGTTTCACCCCCGGAATGTGCCTGTAGGTACATGTGGTGCACAGACATGCCCTAAGGGCATGTCTGTGTGCCACATGGCACTTTGAATTTAAAAATAAAAAAATGTTTTTTTAAAAGAAATCGCAAAGTACCATCTACTTGGAGTAGGTGGTATTTTGCGATTCCTTAAGCCTGAATTACATTTTTTTATTGACTCCTACATAGCATTTAAGGAATCGCAAAATTGCGATACCTTAAATGCATGAGCAAAATAAGGAATCACAATTTTTGAAATTCCTTATTTTGCTAATATGCACCAACATATCAAAACGCTGTTTGCGATTCGCAAACGCCGAAATTCGCCGGATTTCGGCGTTTGCGAATTGTAAACGGCTACCTACATATGCCCTAAAAGAGAAAGAATAATTTATTTGATTTCTCTATGCTCTGGGGGATTAACAGTATGCCCCAATGTGGATTATTATTTAAAACTTAGCACTGAGTGACTGTAAAACCAGATTTGATCCGGTGATTTAAAAATTAAATATATTCGTTGACACAACATGCATAAGTGGCATAGGCACGCGTGAAGACACAAAGGTTATTTTTAACTTGTTTTTTTGCGCTATTTGCTGCATGTTTTTTTTGAAGTGAGTTTCTCCTGTAGTCACACTCTAGTAGTAGGGATATATGTGTACTTGTTAACCCTAAACCCTCTTCTATGGTGAGGAGTAAGAGCCTTTTGCATTGCTGTATTTCCTATAAATTTATATAGGGTCTCTGTGTGCTTCGCCAACATGAACAAAGGGATTGGTGTCCAGACTGATTCCCGACACCCCCAAAGGATATGTTAGTCTTTAGCCCAGCTAGCTCACAGTACCACTATAAGCCCCTCAACCTTACCAAGGAGCGAATAGTTTCTGAAAACTATCGAACATGACACCCTTGATCCTGCAGGGATCGTGGAAACAGTACAGTACTTTTCGCTCAGTCACTCGTGTTCACTTTGTCTCAGAGAAATATACAGAATAAACAATGGGGACTTTTTCAATAAGTATTTATTGAACCAGCATCATTCTAATATAAAACATTTGTGCTGTGAAAAACATTAGACAGAAACAGATATATATGATTGCAAGCACCCCCAGAGTAAATAAAACGTAGAATTCTATCATGGTGCTAGAAAAGTCATTATATGCAGGCATATGGGTACATGGCAGTAATCAAGCATATGCCTAAGATGCTTAACCCTATCATAGTGTACCTAAATGTACCTATCATGTATGGAGGTGTAAAGCCAAGAATCCCCTAGGAAAGAGCCATCCCCATTACATAATGGGAGAGAACGAAGGACCCGATCTTGGTCTTGAGTTAGACACCCCGCAAAGGATGTTGACCACTGCGTGCTGTGAGTTCTGGATGCAGGAATCTCAGCTCTTGTTTCAGCATGGAAGCGTGTCCTCTGGTTGCCCATAAAGATGTTCCTCTTTTATATCAAAATCGTACCCTCAGGGGTTCTACCTAGATGTGTAATGGTACTCTGGGCCTGTCGTCCAGGGATGACGATAGCAGTGACTTTTGTACAGAGTGATTATACAGAAGATGGTAATCCTGCAGGCAGGGGATTAAGATATGATTCTAAGAATCCTCATGCATATTAAATTAAGCTAGTTTTTGCAGAAAAACAAACAAGATGATGGTCAGAATGTTGCACAATGACAAAACATTCACCCCAGTCACAGATCTAGGTATAATCCATCATTATTTTGCTCACCAAGCCACCCCAGTTCAGACATGGCCATATGCAAATCAGTCTTGACCCAGTGCCTCATGGGAACAGTCCAGCCTGGAATGCCAAGCCATGACTTCCCTGGACCAGAAACAAGCATCCTAGGACCAGTTTCTGGCTATCATCCGTCTTCAGCCAGGATAGCTTGACTCCAGTGGCGTAGTGAGCAAGGGACCCACGTCTGGGTATACACTTCCCACATAGGGTGAACAGCAAAACAAACAAGATGATGGATGGAATGTTGCACAATGGCAAAACATTCACCCCAAGTCACAGATCTGGATTTAATCCATCGTTATTTTGCTCACCAAGCCACCCCAGTTCAGACATGGCCATATGCAAATCAGTCTTGACCCTGTGCCTCATTGGAACAGTCCTGCCCGAACTGCCAAGCCATGACTTCCCTGGTCCAGAATCAAGCATCCTAGGACCGGTTTTCTGGATATCAGCTATCTTCAGCCAGGATAGCTTGACTCCAGTGGCGTAGTGAGCAAGGGACCCACATCTGGGCATACCCTTCCCACATAGGGTGAACAGCAAAACAAACAAGATGATGGATGGAATGCTGCACAATCGTAAAAACATTCACCCCCAGTCACAGATCAGGGTTTAATCCATTGTTATTTTGCTCAGCAAGCCATCCCAGTTCAGACATGGCCATATGCAAATCAGGCTTGACCCTGTGCCTCATGGGAACAGTCCATCACAAAGTGCCAAGGCATGTCTTCCCTGGACCGGAATCAAGCATCCTGCGACCGGTTTCTGGCTATCAGCCGTCTTCAGCCAAGATAGCTTGACTCCAGTGGCGTAGTGAGCTAGGGACCCACATCTGGGCTTACCCTTCCCACATAGGGTGAACAGCAAAACAAACAAGATGATGGATGGAATGTTGCACAATGGCAAAAAATTCCCCCCCAGTCACAGATCTGGGTTTAATCCATCGATATTTTGCTCACCAAGCCACCCCAGTTCAGACATGGCCATATGCAGAACAGTCTTGACCCTGTGCCTCATGGGAATAGTCCAGCCCAAACTGCCAAGCCATGTGTTCCCTGGATCCGAATCAAGAATCTTAGGAACGGTTTCTGGATATCAGCCGTCTTCAGCCAGGATAGCTTGACTCCAGTGGCCTAGTAAGCAAGGGACCCACGTCTGAACATACCCTTCCCACATAGGGTGAACGGCAAAACAAACAAGATGATGAATGGAATGTTGCACAATGGCAAAACATTCACCCCAAGTCACAGATCTGGGTTTAGTCCATTGTTATTTTGCTCACCAAGCCACCCCAGTTCAGACATGGCCATATGCAAATCAGTCTTGACCCTATGCCTCATGGGAACAGTCCAGCCCGAACTGCCAAGCCATGTCTTCCCTGGATCGGAATCAATCATCCTAGGACCGGTTTCTGGCTATCAGCCGTCTTCAGCCAGGATAGCTTGACTCCAGTGGCGTAGTGAACAAGGGACCCACGTCTGGGCATACCCTTCCCTCATAAGATGAACAGCAAAACAAACAAGATGATGGATGGAATGTTGCACAATGGCAACACATTCACCCCCAGTCACAGATCTGGGTTTAATCCTTTGTTATTTTGCTCACCTAGCCACCCCAGTTCAGACATGGCCATTTGCAAATCAGTCTTGACCCTATGCCTCATGGGAACAGTCCAGCCCGAACTGCCAAGCCATGTCTTCTCTGGACCGGAATCAATCATCCTAGGACCGGTTTCTGGCTATCAGCCGTCTTCAGCCAGGTTAGCTTGACTCCAGGGGCATAATGAGCAAGGGACCCACGTCTGGGCATACCCTTCCCACACAGGGTAAGCAGCAAAACAAACAAGATGATGGACGGAATGTTGCACAATGGCAAAACATTCACCCCCAGTCACAGATCTGGGTTTAATCCATCGTTATTTTGCTCCCCAAGCTACCCCAGTTCAGACATGGCCATATGCAAATCCGTCTTGACCCTATGCCTCATGGGAACAGCCCAGCCCGAACTGCCAAGCCATGTCTTCCCTGGACCGGAATCAAGCATCCTAGGACCAGTTTCTGGCTATCAGCCGTCTTCAGCCAGGATAGCTTGACTCCAGTGGCATAGTGAGCAAGGGACGTCCAGACGTTACCCTATTGATAATTTGGAGTCAGTGAAACCAGATTCTGTATACATGGATATTGATGTGGCAAGTGTTTTGGGCTGTTCTTCCATTCTTCTATGAAAGAGAAGAATATTTTTAAGGGAGTTAAGAAGGTGGATTCTGCTTTGAAGAATTTTTTTTTCTGCGTTTCATGTTGCACTAAGAGCTGGGATTTATGGAGCATACACAGTGCAATCCTTGATTACAGATTTCAAGAAACATTTTACGACTATTCAGGATCCGTTGGATTATCTCCATCTTTTGGAGGATATGAAGAGGCAAATTGAGTTATTTTCTGACATTGCATTTTATTTGGTCAGAGCAGCACCATTGGTGAACAGAGCCTCTGTAGCTGCTAGAAAGAACTTGATTCTGAAAGACTGGAACACAGATGCTCCACAAAGCGGGCTAGAACCAACAAGCATTCGCAGTGCCCATCAGTCTCATTTGCAATATACTGCAGTTGCTGCTATTGGCTTTGCTAATTCCGGATTATTTTGTTTAAATGGACCAGCAAGTGCAAAGCCATTGCAAAGTAAAACTCAGTGGAAATGCCAAGGCGTGTTCTTTCTGTGTCGTAAAACAAAATGTTGATGAAACCTTGTCAAATGCTGCAAACTACTGATAATTCTATGAAAGACATGAGCTTCACAGCAATTTTAATAGTTTCATATGTTAGTGCAGAGAAGTGTTACTCCAAATATGTGTCAGCCTCATTATTTCCAGGACTAAGTTTTGTGTACACCATTGATATCACACCCTGGGACACAGCACTCAAATCATTTTTTTAAATAAATGACTTATGCCCCCATTTATAAATTGGCGGATGGCCTTCCAGTATGCCATCGGGATGGGGTAAATGCCTCTGTCCCCATGACAGAGGGACCCTCTGCCATCTTTTAAATGACCATCAAGCAGGCAGTCATTTATAAAGCATTGGCTGGAACTGAAAGCACAGGGGTACCTATCAATGCAATCCACTGTTTGATGCAGAACTGCAACACTATGGGCCCGATGTAGGTAGGGCTTTACCGATCGGTATCGGCCGAAAATACCGATTTTTGGCCCTTACCGATCGGTAAACAGCCATCGAGATGTAGGGAACCAAAAACAGAACGAATCGGATAGAAAACCGATTCGGAATGTGTACCGAATGTGAAAGAATCCGATACGTACATACCGAAAATCGGATATGTAACGAATCGGAAAAACACCGATTCGGTTACAAAGACCGAATCGGTCCATGTACCGAATCGTTAGTGACACCGAATCGGAAAATCACCGAATCGGTCCCACTACCGATTCGTTACTGACACCGAATCGGAAAATCACCGATTCGGTCCCACTACCGATTCGTTACTGACACCGAATCGGAAAATCACCGAATCGGTCCTACTACCGATTCGTTAGTGACACCGAATCGGAAAATCACCGAATCGGTCCATGTACCGAATCGGAAAAAATACCGATTCGGACATGATCCGAATCGGATAACATGCCGATTCGTATGAATCTCCGATCGGGAAATTCCCCGATTCCGAGATGTAGGGAGGCACAGAAACACCGAAATCAGCTCAAAATCGGTAGAATTCACTCGGTATTTACCATGGATTGCAATCAGGTGGTAACCAACTCCAACCCATATAAACAGTCCCAAAATGCATTGCAACTTGCAGGATGGCAGCTTTCTATGTCATTGCGAGGCGGCTACGGCTACAGCAGGAAGGACAGAGGGAATGGCTAAGAAATGAACAGGTCTACAGACAGAGGATAACCCTGTTCATGCTCACTGAGGCTGAGATCCTACAGAGATACAGGCTGGACTCTGACACCATACTTGAGCTCATCAGGGACCTTAAGCCATACTTGGACCACCACACCCCAAGGGCACACGCAATCCCTGCGCACGTCCAGGTGCTATGCAGTCTACACCTGGTAGCGTCTGGCAGCTATCAAAGTGGAGCAGCAGCAGCAGGAGGGGTGAGCCAGAGCAGCCTGTCAAGGTTCTTCCACATATTCCTTGACGCCATGATAGACAGGATGGACCAATACATCTCTTTCCCTGCAACCCACGCAGAACTGCTACAAACCAAAGCGGACTTCTACCAGATGGCACACTTTCCCCAAGTCATCGGTTGCATAGATGGCACGCATATTCCGATTTGCCCACCAGCGGACACCGAATACATATACCGCAATCGGAAATCGACACACACCATCAACGTGCAGGTGATCTGCAATGCCAAGTGCACCATCACAGACCTGGTAGCAAAATTTCCAGGGAGTACCCATGACTCCTATATATTCCAACAGAGCGGCATATATGCACGGCTGATGGCTGGCGATTTTGGAGAAGGATACCTCCTAGGTGAGCCACATCATCAGACCCCCATAACACATAGTAGGTAGGTGTAATACATGTATGCATGTGTCTAATGTGACCCCTTTCTCTTCCAGGCGACAGTGCATATGCCCTCCGCTCATTCATACTCACCCCCTACCTCAACCCCTCCACACCCAGCCAAAGGAGGTACAACCGGGCCCACATACGCACCAGGAATGTTGTTGAACGGACCTTTGGCATCTGGAAAAGTAGATTCAGATGCCTGCACAAGAGTGGAGGTGCAAGGCAGTATACCCCCATCACCTGCTGCAAGATCATAGCTGTATGTGCAATGTTACACAACCTTGCGGTCAAGAAGGGCACTGAGGTGGAGTTGTCTGACTACGAGGACTATGACGACGACGAAGCTGTGCCACTGACACAGCCAGCTGGGGTGTGTACGCCATGTGATGGCAGATACAGACGTGAGGAGATCACTGAGAACTATTTCTGACTGAGTACAGATGCAAAGACAGCTAAATGTTGCTTGGAAAATTAAATTTTTAATAGTGATGCACCACAGTTACATCACTGAAGTGCATCAAAAAATGGAGTCTGTCAAAACAAATAAAGTCCAGGGTTCTGGTTTGATCATCCCCCCTTGCCAGCCTATTTTTTGGCCCGCTTTCCAGACCCACTGGGGTGTCCCTCGGCCCCCTCCGAATGGCCTGCAGCATCAGCGGATCGCCTGGTGCTCCTCCTTGGCTCTGATGCAGCGCTGGCCGGGCTGCTGCGGCTGCTGCTGTCTCCAGCATCACCCAGGTCCAGGGCAGGATTGGAGGCGGCGTTTGATATTAACATGGCCTCCATGGCCGTGGTGATCCTGGCCATCCCCCTGGTCAGCTCAGCCGTATGCTGACTCAGCACCGACTCCTGATTTGAGCTTCGATGGCACAGCTGTGCGGTCGCCGCTGCAAGGCGGGCCATGGCCCGGTTGAGCACCCGGGCATCCCTCCTGCGCGCAACCTCATGCTCCTCCTGCCTGGCAGAGGAGTGGGTGATGGCAGTGGTCAGCCTGCCCAACCCTGCTGCCACCTCCTTGTTGCTGTCCACAACAGCCTGGAACCCCTTCACCAACTCCCCCATCTGCAGGTTGTGCTGCAGGAGCTGGCGTTGGCAGGCCATGGTGGATCTGGCCTGTTGGCGCTGGATTTTGACCATCTGGCCCTCCAGGCCCAGGAACACACTGCCCTCCCGTGCTGGTGCAGCAGTGGTGGTGGTGGTGGTGGTGGTGGTGGCACGGCGTCTGGCACTGCTGCCTCCGGCCTGCTGAGTGGGCTGGGGTGCCACTGGTGGTGGTGTGGTGCTGGCCGGTCCCGGAGCCCCTGCTCCCAGGACAGGTAGGACGGGTGGCAAGGCCACGGTTGTGGCAGGAGCTGTTGTCGGCGGAATGGTCTGCCTTGTTGGGGAGTTGTATGGTGAAAATTGCATGGGGGGTGAGCTGGGCAGTACTGGGGAGTGCACTGCCTGGAAATCAATCACCAGGACTCCCTCCATTCCAAGCCCTGGGGTGTCTCCTTCCTCATCCTCATCCTCCTCCTCCTGGCCAGGCTGGCTGGTGCTCGGCCCTGCCACTGCAGTATGTGATGTCGAAGCTCCCTCTGCTGCCACAGTGGTGCCGCCTGATGGTGCCCCTAGGTACAAAGAAGCATTTGTAAACTGAGTGCCGATGTATTACAGTCAGTACAATTATGGCATTCCACATGTCCTTGCATCTCCTTACACCGTGTCACACTGTTTCCTGTCTTGTGATTCTGCACTGACATATTTGGCTAACTTCTGCTGACTACATGTACCATGATGCTTGTCTCTTGTATGTTGGTGACAGTACAGTGCTGGTGTTTGCCTATGCATTGTGTCTAATGGGGAGGTGTCTGGTAGGGTGTGTCATGATGCGCATGCTTCTTACCTGTAGCTGTGGCCATCGCAGTGCTGTCCAGGGTCCCGATCCCTACGATGCTCTCCCTCTCGATGGTGCTGGAGACAATTTCCTCCAGCTCGGTGAGGGGTGGCGCCGGGTTCTTGCCTCCTCCGGTGAGATCAGCCTGCCTTTGGAGGTCGGCCAGCTTCCTCTTCGTGAGGCTGCGGAGGTCATAGAACCTTTTCTTAAGTTCCTCAATGGACCTGGGGGTGACTCCAGCAGCATTGACCTTCTGGGCGATGTCTGCCCACAATCTCCTCTTGGTGCTGTCTGGCACGTTGAGGGACAGCTTGCCAAAGAGCTGGCGGTGCACCCTCACCACCTCCTCAACCAGCACCTGTAGTTCTGTGGTGGTGAATTTGGGCTTCCTCTTTTGGGAGGACTTCTGGCTTCCTGCCTGATCTGCCATATTCTCCTGCTCCTGCTCAGTCTGCAACCTCCTTCTCCCACTGCTGCTAACTGTGTGTTGGGCTCAGGCAGGCTTTCCAGATACTTCTAGAAACTTCTTAATTGGCTGCACCTGCCAGGGTTGCCACTCCCTGTTTGGGTGGGGGAGGGGGAGCCACCTCATTGGCTGAATCGCCTATTGCCGAGTCGGCTTTTACCGAATCGGTAAAATCCGATTCGGTAAAATCCGATTCGGTATTATCCGATTCGGTAAAATCCGAATCGGTTCATGCAATGCATTCCTATGGGCTTTTTCGCCATGGGTCTATGATTGCCGAATCGGTTTTTACCGAATCGGCTTTTACCGAATCGGTATTCGCCGAATCGGAAATATCCGATTCGGTGGTAGCCGAATCGGTGTTTTCCGATTCGTTGTTGGCCGATTCGGTAATTTCCGATTCGGACCGAGCTGAATCGGAACGTACCGAATCTCATTACCGATGCCGACCGAATCGGTTTTCATTCGGTATTTTTTTCCTACATCTCGTTTTCCGATTTCAGAATACTGAATCGGCCCGCCTCGGTATTTTGAAATCGGAAAATCCCGTTTACCTACATCGGGCCCTATGACACAGCCCTGCACCAAACTGTATTCTTTTTTTTATGTTCAGAAAGACAATCCCAAAATGGGATTTTCTTTTTGAAAGCAAAAAAGGAATGCTCCCCTTGCTTGTTTTTACAGTCCCTCAACACCAGTGTTTGCCTGGTGGTGACAGTGAAAAATGGGTACATGATCGCCCGTAATTGGGTGGGCAGACATGTAGCAATTTCTCCCAAGGTGCTCACTCTTTGGAAGATGTTTCGCTATGGTGGTGACAGAGTAGGTACCACCATAGTCAAACCTATAGTTCACTTGCAAAGAAATTGGGAAGTCGGGCCATTATGTTGGCGGTGTATATACTATGTCATTGTTATGATTGAGTATACACACTGCCAACATATATATTGGGCTCTTACTAAGGTTTTATAGAAGATACATCTATGATTAAATGTATACAGAGACAACAAGAGCTGTCACATTTTTAAGGTCTATACATAGGTTTCTGCCGGTGCATGACCACTGTGTGTTGTTGATTGCAGTGATGGGTAGGTTGCACATAGGGGGGGGAGATGGTGCTACCTTGTTTATCCACAGAACAGTGTCAGGTTTGTGCAAAAGAGAGAGCAGCAGAAGAGCAGGACTGAGCTTTGGATGTGGATTCTCTTGGCTCCAGATCCTTTACCAAGATGGTCGTCATGCAAAATCTTTTAAATTCAATTGTGTATTGCTTTTCTACCATGCTCTCTTTATGTGATGCAAGGATTTGTGATGGATCCAGATGCTTAATCACGAAGGGCCCATCTCCACATAGGCTTTAATATATTATAGTAGTGCCGCATGTGCAACTGCGGGCCGAAAGAGTACAAATTAATACTTCACACTCCCATAGAAACGACACATTCAGCATTTCCATCTATCATTCTTCATTTGTCTGCACATCACTAATACAGCCTAATAGAGTTAAATATGGCATGTTTTCTTTTGTTCTTTTAAAAAGAGAATCTTGGCTAACCAATCACTACTGGAATTCTTCTTAAGGGCCTGGTCATGATTTGCATACAGTTTGACCTATTCTGTATGGGCAGAGACAAGGAACAACACATTACAGTGAAATGCTAACCAGAGAAATCATCACTAATGAAGAAATGCTGCTAGGAGGCTCAGATGCTGACTTTAAAACCAGGAACGTTGTTTAGGTCAATTCAGCCCCGAAGTGTAAAGGGGGGCTACTTTTCATGTAAACCACCCAATGACCACTGTGTGTTTTGAGTTGTAGTAATTATGAGGTTGCAGGTGGCAAGAAATGAACCTTCTGATGTGGTGCAGGGGGGTCCATCACTTCAATTGCCCCATTCAAACCAAGACCATATCTGTGAGATATCGTAAGACTCATAGGCCTGTCTTTAAATTCTACAGGAAGGTCCAGCCATTTTAAATTACCGCCAATAAACCACCTCCTCCCGCTCTTGAGCAGTTCACTACTCAGCCTAAGTGCCTTGTGTAAATATGATGGTTTGCTTGTGTCAGGAAACACTCATCAAATTTTACGAGGCATGTGAGGATTGCTGTGTATTGCTCCACTGCTTTGAATTTAAAAGCCTCTGGGCTTATTTACAAGCCTCCCGCGCCACTTTTGTGTCACTTTTCCCTTGTTAAAAGTGATGCAAAAGTATTGCAAGGGGCTTGTAAATCCGCTCCTTTGTTCTTTGGTAGTCGCTGGGATTTGATCAAAATAATGTATTTTCTTCGACAATCGCTTTATCTCTGAAATAAGTTATACTGATGTGTAATCTCATTATGGTAAAGGTAGCGTGCATGCCAGTCATATCTAAATGAATGGCCTGTTTAGAGTTCGACAGCTGGATCCTGTCACACATGTGATGGCTCTCCCATCCGCTGCATTACAAGTGCATTAGGATATAATGCACTAGTAGGCAGGTGGAAAAATAGCTGTCCAATTTATGATGGTCTACCCATTCACCAAACTTCTAATCAGGCCCTAAGGGGCACATGTATGACGTTTTAGCGGTCGCTAATGGAGATTCGGATGTTAGCGACTGCTAAAACACCATTTGTCAGGTACCAACCCTATTTTGAAAGTCAGAAACATGTTACTGACTCGTAAAATAAGGTTTGCGAGTTGCTATTAGGAAAGGATGTGCCTTCCTAACAGCGAATTGCAAGAGTTTGTATGATTGTTTTGAAACCAGAATGGGGTCGCACAACAATCACATTTTGCCACCTACTCGTCAGTTTGCAAATGGCAAAGGACCCCTTCCGATTTGTGAATGGTAACAAAAGTGTAGTAGTACCAGGGACCACTTCCTGCCCTTAAATATTGAAACAGAAAAGTTATTTTTTTTTGTTTTTGAAACGCATCATGTTTTTCTTTAGGAAAAACAGGATGCATTTAAAAAGAAAAAAGTTGCTTTATTTAAAAGCAATCATGTAAATGGTGGTCTGCTGCACCCAGCAGGCCACCTTTCTTGTGTTATTGCTCAGTCCCAGTGGGTCAAAATTCTGACCAGCCTCATGAATATTAAAGAGGCATGCCATTTGCAACCCCATTGGGAATCGCTAAATGTGTCTGAGATACATTGACCATCGGTTTGTGAACGGAAGGAAGGAGCATGTGAGGAGACTCTTTAGTCCCGAAGCTGTGTGAACGGGAACATTTTAATACAGGAAGTGACAAATGCAACTACCTATCAAGCCTAGAAGTAATAAGATTTTTATCTGTCTGAGGGCCAAAGCTCCTTTGGCCAAAACAACAAGGAGTGAGGGGACTAAGAGATATCGGTGAGATTATGTTCCCTGATTAACATACAAGAAGTGGAAGAAGTATTCAAGGGTCATGTTTCACGCCCCTATTGCCATCGCTATACATTTGGCCATAACGAAAAGGAAGTGCCATTGGGGATGAGGAATTCCCCCCCCCTACTGGATATTGTTCTTCCGATAAATATGTTGGGAGACATTGAATTACATGTTTTAGCCTG
Source organism: Lissotriton vulgaris (assembly GCF_964263255.1). Classification (NCBI taxonomy): domain Eukaryota; kingdom Metazoa; phylum Chordata; class Amphibia; order Caudata; family Salamandridae; genus Lissotriton; species Lissotriton vulgaris. The sequence continues at coordinate 135,250,064 of NC_141690.1, forward strand.
AAAAAGGTGGTGAATTTATATATACCACCGAAACATGTCGCTTTGTTTAAGAGAAGTACCCAAGTAACAGCTGGTTTGAATTGAGGAAAAAGGAGGAACATTATTAAGCATTATTCCAGTGATACCAAGAACATCTTTCTATGAATTTGGAGTACTTATCTAATGTTTTTGGTTGATTGATGACTTTTGAAACAAATTTGGATATATTGTCCCATGTATTTGTGCAGGATACGTTTTTAATATGTTGATTGAAGATATGTGTTTTTTAATCCTTTTTTATACATATATATTGAATCTATAAGGATCCTTATAATAAATAATATTGAATTGTTTTTTTGGTTTCTATATGGTGCCGAAGAGTGAGTGGTCAGAAGTGGTTGAGAGTGGTTACAGTATGTTTCCAAAAAGAGCCCATTCTTTTTGACAGAAGTGAGATACATTAGTACATTTCATTTTGCAACTGGCTGATTGCGAGTCACTAAAAATCTAAATTTGCGAGCCACAAAATGAAATTATCGTATGTCCTAAATGTTTCATCTCACCATCACAGCCTCTGTTCTAAAACACTATCACGCCAGAGCCATGTTTACAATCCTGTCCTAATTCTTCAAACTGGCTCAGCGATTTAAACCATTGCTACTGTCATCTATAGATCCTGCGTTTGAATGTGTACAAGTGCAAACAAGTCTTCCATCTTTCTGACGTTGGTAAATAAAGTACCATTTTCTTTTTATGCAGTTTTTATTTAGCATAAACTCGACCTGAAGGTACTGAAGTGCTTTACGACTGCACCAGTTACACTGCACAAGGACACATTCACTTTTGGTTGGTACAGGGAGATTAAGTGATTTTTCCCTGAATCACAGGATTTTGAGTCGACACTGAGAGACTCTAACCTAGTTACTCAGCTCCAAAGTCTGCAGCTCTAGCCATTAGCCACATCATTTCCCCTAAATGCCGTTGAACTGGGTAATAGTAAAACCTGTTGTTTACAACACTGAGCAGCTTCAGAATAGAGGTATGAACGGCTATATAAAAACAAGTTATTTATATGTATTCCACCTCATGTTTGAGATTCTCCAGCTACAATAAAATCTTACATTTGCACTTGCTCTTGTGATATTTGGACCAAAATTTGTGCTAAAGCGAATATCTAAAACACATAGGGGCTTATTTACAAGCCACTTGCACCGCGGGTGTGTCACTTTTTGTGATGCACCGGCGGCAGAATTTGCTTTGCCATTTTGACTCTGCGTGGCTTTTCCTGTCCTTGTAAATATAGCCAGTTTACATGCAGAATTTTGCATGAAAGGGACGTTCCAGGGGTGTACTGTGGGTGCTCCCACGCAACACTCATGGAACCAGACACATTCCCACATTTCTTCTCATTTTTTTTCCTCTTTCCATGCGCGCTGCATTCTGCAGCACACATAGTAAAATGAAATCACCTGTTGTGATTCTTTTTGTGCAGGAAGGTGTCCCTTCCTTCACAAAAACAATCACCCAGGTGACCTAGGCACAATGGTGCCTGCGCCGAGGCATGGGAACTAATTGTTCGCCAGTGCAGGGGAGAGCAAAGAGATCTGTCATATCGTTGTAGATATGACGAATCCCTTTGCATCGGAATTAAAGCAGAGGTGCACAGCCAAATGGCTTACGGCACAACACTGCATTAATTCCTTGTAAATAAGGCCCATAATGTATAATAATAATAGTCTTCAAAAGTTAATATTAAGGGTCAATATGGCTCTATATTAACCTTAGGGAATTTGATTTACTTACCTTTTATCTCTTTGACAAAGACCCCTACAGAGCACTCAGCACCATGAAAAATACAACTAACTCTTCAACCTCGTTTTCTGATAGTAGCCTATTACTGATACCAGTATATTGTTGTGAATTACTTTGGACTACCTTCTTAAAAACTTTTCAAAGTATATAATTCTCTTATGTTTGGAAGTGACTCATAAGAAAATACGTTATTCTCCTGAAAGCAAATATCCTTTGGGGCTCACACACCTCCAGCAGGGTGCTTAGTAAAGCAAAATTAAAATGTTGCTGGAGTGATATCCTGCTAGTTAAAAACTAGGTCAATGTGTTCCTTGCTTGCAGGCTTCGTAAATTGGGTGAGCAGCTCCTTCAGCATCAAGTGGCGCAACAATCTCTGACTGCAAACGCTTTATCTAACTCTGAGGAATAGAAAGACCAGGAAATGTCTGATAAACCACTATTTGTATTTAGGACTAGACAAAGCTTCTTTTTAAGGTATTTCATTTCTGCAATACCTTTTGTATAAAAGTCAACAGTTAATTTCAATTGATGAACAAAAAACTCAACGTTACCTGAAGTACAAGGCTATATATTGTTGTGTTTGTCTCAGCAGTGTCACCCATCAGTGGGACACTGTCTGTTCTGACAGGTGGTCAGGAAAGCATTTGCTTGGCAGTTCGGGCTGGAATGTTACTATGAGGCACATGGTCAATACTGATTTGCATATGGCGAGCTCTAAACTGGGGTGGCATGGTGAGCAAAAGAATGGTGGATTTAACCCAGATCTCCTGACTAGGGCGTATGTGTTTATTTGTTCTGCATTCCGTCCATCAATTGTGTGTCTTTTGCTTTGTTGCCCTAAGTGCGCTGGGCATGCCCAGACATGGGTCCCAGGCTCACTGTGCCACCAGATTCAAGCTATCCTGGCTGATGTGGGGGAAAACCGTGAAACCGGTCCCAGGATGCTTGTTTCTGGTCCAGGGAGGACCTAGCTTGGCAGTTCGGGCTGGACTGTTCCCATGAGGCACAGGGTCAAGACTGATTTGCATATGGCCAGGTTAAAATGGAGTGGCATGGTGAGCAAAGAATGATGGATTTAACTCAGATCTCTTGACTGGTGGTGAATGTTTTGATTTGTTCTGCATTCCATCCATCAATTGTGTGTCTTTTGCTTCCTCGCCCTAAGTGAGTCAGGCATGCCCAGACGTGGGTCCCGGGCTTACTTTGCCACTGGATTCAAGCTATCCTGGCTGATGAGGGGTGAAACATTGAAACCAGTCCTAGGATAGTTGTTTACGGTCCAGGGAGGACCTGGCTTCGCAGTTCGGGCTGGACTGCTCCCATGAGGCACAGCGTCAAGACTGATTTGCAAATATCCAGGTCTAATCTGGGGTGGCATGGTGAGCAAAAGCATGATTGATTTAACCCAGATCTCTTGACTGGTGGTGAATGTTTTAATTTGTTCTGCATTCCATCCATCAATTGTGTGTCTTTCGCTTCCTCGCCCTAAGTGAGTCGGGCATGCCCAGACGTGGGTCCCGGGCTTACTTTGCCACTGGATTCAAGCTATCCTGGCTGATGAGGGGTGAAACATTGAAACCAGTCCTAGGATAGTTGTTTCCGGTCCAGGGAGGACCTGGCTTCACAGTTCGGGCTGGACTGCTCCCATGAGGCACAGTGTCAAGACTGATTTGCAAATATCCAGGTCTAATCTGGGGTGGCATGGTGAGCAAAAGCATGATTGATTTAACCCAGATCTCTTGACTGGTTGTGAATGTTTTGATTTGCTCTGCATTCCGTCCATCAATTGTGTGTCTTTTGAAGCATTGCTAGCAGTGTTCTATAGAAAGCAGCAGAGGGTAGGAAGTGGGATACTGCGATCTCCACTATGCAGATCAATTCCTAGTAAGGGCTCCAGCAGGAAAACAGGCAGAAATTACCTTAAGAATGAAGGAACTTATTCAGCCAGTACTCTTCTGGAAAGATTAGCATTATATTGCTATTTGTAAACCTTCTTTTTTCTAAATCAGTCGAATAATGTATTTTCAAACTATGGCAGTCAATACTGAAGATACACACGAATGGTCTCTGTAGTTTCTCAAGCCAATAAACAAGAATGGGGTGAAACAGCTCAAGGCTGCCTTTATTCTTGCTCTAGGTCCTTTTCATTCAATGCTGATAGATTCCATAGTCACCACGAAATTGCATCATATTTAACTTGAACTATGAGACTTTCTTTACCCAAGTGGCTTTACCTCCACAATAATCTATTATTTGTTATACAATAAAGCCTAATGGTGAGTATTAGAATATGGAGATAATAGGACATTTGCCCCAGGCAGGTGACCCATTATGCCACACTTGTGATACCATGCCTCATCACAAACCCTTTGGTGGCATTCCATCCATGACAGGACTACCTGCTTAACTGCATTAGAAGGCCTAAGCTATTAAGACCAGGTCTTCTAATTCTGTTTTGTCCCAAACACTGCCTTCAATTTTCGGATGAAAACTCGCAGCATATCCAAAACATTGCTTTTCAGAATTTTCGAAATAAATACCCAATATGTCCTCTTGTTTGTGGAAACCCAAGCTTTCATGGCGTATCTGTGAGGCCGCCATTAAAGTTTTAATGAAAATCACTCCTAAGATGGGGCATCTAATTGTGGCTGGTTGACTGCAGCTGGTCTAGAGTAGGAGGCGGTAGGGCTCCAGCGACTTGGAGCCACCCCCGAGGTCAAAATTACCTCCTTAAGCTTGCCTCTTTCCTTTTGACCACAGTAGGGATTAAGCCATGTTTGTCTTTAGCTTTCATGCACATTGTGAGAGGCATATCTTTGTTTTTATATCAATGCATTTACAGTTTACATGTTCCTTTTTGTATTATTTCAATTTGTGTGTAAAAGTAATGTTGTAGTATTACTCCATCACTGAGTTTTCCTTTCTGTAAGCCATCTAACTCCTATATGACATTTGTGTAGTTCCTTGCAGATACCTGCAAGGTGCTTGCTTTTGTAGTTTGATATCAGCCTCTAGTACGATTCCATGATGAAATCTAAAAAGCCTCACACTCAAACTCGAGATGCAATGGATGAAAAGATGGTGGTTTCTCAATGTTGAGAAGGCTTTTGACCGGGTGGAGTTGATCTATTTATTCAGGTTATTGATTACAGGGGTGTTGGCCCTAGATTGCTAAGCACAGAGAAATTAGTGTATGCTGTTCTCACTGCACTAGTTTCTTGCAGTGGGCATGTCTCCTGACACTACCCAATTAATAAGGGAAAAAGGCAAGCTCTCTGTCCCCTGCTTTTTGTGGTCGCTTTGAAAACACAGGCGATAGCCATTCGACAACACGTGAGATCCATGGCATCCCTACACCAGCAGGAGAGATGAAGGCATTTTTACATGCCGATGACATCCTCCTGACTCTGTCTACTCCAGCTACTATCATAGCTTATCTACTGACCCTGACATCCGATTTCTCTGCCTTCTTAGGATACAAAATCCGGTAGGGTAGATCTGAAGTTCATCCTTTAACACTGAGTACTATTGCTCCTTTGCTGGGACCCAACTCTTTCCGATGGCAAACAAAAACCCTGAAGTATCTGGGAATAGTACTCAATCCGGAACTCGCTAAAATAATGGAAGATATTGTGCACCCCTTGCTGTCCTAAATAAAGTTAGAAATAGAAAGACGATCGACATTTAACCTGTTGCAGCAGGGTGAACGTTTTAAAATTATTGTGATGCCAAGAATTAACTATGTCTTTGCATTGATCCCTTTGGAAATACCAGAAACATTTCTTGTTGACCTCTTACAAATAATTAAAGTATTAATCTGGAGAGGGAAAAAACCAAGACTGAAAATGAGCGAATTGTAAGCCAGCACGGAGTGTGGTGGTCTCCGACTACCAATACCTAAACATTATTGATAGCATGCTAAATGGGGCATCATCACTATTTCTTGCACTCCACACTGGAAAACCTGAGGTGGGACTTAATCAAAGATGCATTGTTAGGTAATCTGGGGGGTATAGGTACTTTATAACTTTATATTCAACATAAAAATTGGAATTTGTTCACTCTCAACCGATTTTAAGGGCCACACATCACGTATGGAACAATGCACATTGTCTATTGCATGCAGATGCACAGCTGCATGTGGATGCGCCATTTTAGGGCGATAGAAACATTAAGATTGCAGGGAAAGAACCCGTCTGGACGGACTTCACGCAGAAAGAGGTTATGAAACTAGACCACATATTGTTATACAGCAGGATGGTGTCTTTTGCAGAAGTCCTCACAAGATACAAGCACTCTCTCCACTTACCAAGGAAGTTTCGCCAATGGACACATAGCCTCACAGCTTCCATTGGGCTACTTCCCATCACCATGTCGAAGACTCCATTCTGATCTTATCTTCAGACCTTGGGAACCTATGAAGGGATCGACTCTTAGTTGTATACAGTATTATTTGACACAAGCTTCTCATCCCAAAGAGGACTGAGCTAAAAGACTAGTGGTCCAATAGACTTCACTTTGACCTTACATGCGAGGACTGGGGTGAACTCCTACTGCACCATGACAAACACTTTCGAGAGACCAAGCTGAAGATAGGATATTATAAGATACTACAGAGGTGGTATTGCTGTCCACACAGGTTGGTACAGCCTCATATCTCAGGTGCCTCTGAATGCTGGAGATGTCCCTGTTACTAATAGTGACGCAGTCCATATTGTTTGGAAAACACAGAAGTTGAGACCCTTTCTGGATGGTGTCTGGACGGAAATGTAGACCATGCTACGGTTCACGGGGGATTAAGAAGACTCTGTAGCACTGCTTCATGATACCTCACCTTACTTAAAGATTACTCCTCAGGTTAGCTGGTGGTTTGCCACAGCTATGGTAGTATTCAACCTGTGTATTCTCAGGTTCTGGAAAACAAACACACTCCCCACAGTACAAATGTGGCTCAAGGAGATGTCCTTAATGGCACCCTACTCAAGAATGACTGAGCTCACTATTTTAAGACAGTTCTGTGCTTCTTTTAAGGCCCCCTCACTAGCATTTTGATAACTGGGAAATCTCACTCACAGTAAGGAGTTGTCCATCGGATATTTTATTTCCCCCTTCGATTTAGGCCAAGGTGGGTACTCCTTTAGCTGCATTCACACAAGGTGGTATCCTACAGGCATGAAACTGGGAGTTTCCCTACCATGGGTCTGTCTTGCTTTCTTTTCCTTCTCCTTTTTTCCCTGTTGGTGTTGGCAAAAAAGGTGGACTCAGAGTGGGACATTAGGAGAGTGGGGCGGTGATGAGGGGAAAAGGTGGAGTGTTGCTATGGTTGACTATGATGCAGTGTTTGATGAAAGGGAACTTTAACTACTTGAATCCTGTGGCTATTCTGATGCTAAAACTCAGTTAGATCCCATGACCTCCATCATATAGACTTACTACTTAGAGTTATTATTGGTAAGCTTGATCCTTGTATATGAATGTACATCATGACAATTGAGTAGCTGTGTCCGCAATCTTATGGCTGGTTCAAAAATTGTTCATTTTGATAAATATGCTTACACCATGTGATTCAATAAAACCAATTGACAACAAAAAAGCCTCATGCTCGCAATCATCTTTGCATCTTTTTTGTAACTTTGCTCAGATGACACACTGACCCGAGCAACACCTTGTCATTAGGAAACAGCAAAGTGTTTTTCTGGACGCTGTTTTTGCTGATATTAGAACTCCACGCAAAATAATACTGCTATTTGGTGCCGCAGTGCATATGCTCTGCCCATAGAATACTATTCAAATTGGCTTCATTGAACATATTAACTTTCCTGTAAAGCCACAATAAATGGCACGACAAAAGCACTTATGGCATAGAAGTTAAATGTGACATGTGGGCTAAATTATGTGATTACATGAGTCACATATATGACAAAATTATATAACTCAAAAAATCAAATGGAGAGTGGAACACTTGATAGTACAGCACCAGGGTTCTTTGGAGACCTTCTAAAAAAATCCTCATTCACGCACATAAGCGGTGTGGTGGTATATCTTGGTTCTCCACCATTATGCGTAACGTGGATTATTATATGGTCTTTATATAGTTGTATGCAACCTCCACCGAGAGGTAACCACTGACTATATAGCAGTGTCCAGAAATGGTGCTCTCAAAAAAAGTGTGTTTGTGAGTCTAAAAAATCCTTGGATCACCCAAAGAATTTTTAATAAGGATGTGTGATTCAAGAATTATTTAAAAGAATTTTGTACAGATGGGGATCGTGTTACTAGATCTACTATACATCAAATTTGGTCAGAGTTGGTCAACATGTTTCAGCCCCACTGTGCCCAGCCGGGTCTGGGGGGCTTTCTTCAGCACTGAGATGAAAGTTAAAATATTCGCACAATTTGTGTAGTACAACAGTGGCTATGTTCTCCACCTTCTGTTTGGTGAGGTCAGTAGTAACTACAACCGAAGAAAAACGTAAAAACTATATATAAATATCTATTCTTCATATATAACCCTATATGCATGTCTAAATACTTCAAACACTGATTTAGTGATAGGAAACAACTTCAAAAACTAATTTAGTGATAAAAAAAATACTGTGAACATGTCACTAAGGCAGTCAAGTTTGTCTTATCTGTCACCATTTCATGTGAAAATGGTTTGTCTTAAGATCAAATTTCTGAAGAAAAAGATAGAATTTTTACGCGCTTTATTTGTGGAGTTGATACTAATTTTATGGTGGACTCATAGTGTGTAAAATGTCCCCTACGTTAAAAAGTGAGTAATGCTTACAACGTGATCAATATTATCATGATTCCTAAATAGATGCCCCTCTTATAACATTTGTTGTGCCAAATAGAACTTGTAACTATTAATAACGTCCATGGCCAACAAAATCAACAATAGATATTCAGATATAGTTTTTACGTTTTTCTTTGGTTTGTAGGTACTACTGACATCACCAAACAGAAGGTGGAGAATATAGCCACTGTTGTACTACACAAATTGTTCGAGTATTTTAACTTTCATCTCGGTCATGAAAAAAGCCCCCAGAACCGGCTGGGCACAGTGGGGCTCCAACATGATAAATACAGAGGACACTAAGCAAGCAACATACTGGAAATGTTTTACTTAATCTGCTCTAAATTGATTGGAATGGTTTCTTTAATAGTGTTAGAATAGAGAATGCCCAAACATTTGATGGGTTTAGAAATCCAGGTAAAACCTGTAGCCCCAAACATATCAGGGAGACAGAACTTATTTAATGGCAATACCTCTGATTTCTCTAAGTGGAGTTTATAGCCGGATACCAAGGAATATCCATTTAATAAACGGAAAAAGGTAAGAAGCGTATTTTGTGGTTTGGACACGTAAAGTAACACATAGTCCGCATACGCAGTGAATTTAATTTCCAATTGCTTATATCTGAATCCAGAAAAAGTCGACGCCCCTCGAATTTTCTCTAGAAAGGGTTCAAAAGATAAAATGAAAAGAAAAGGGAATAAAGGACAGCCTTGTCTAATGCCTCGGAAAAGAGGGAAATATGAAGATTTTTTACCATTAACGTAAATTGATGTGGAGGGCTGAGAATATAAAAGATTAATAAATCTAAGAAAATGGGGACCAAACCATGCCATTTAAAGCACCACACATGAAATCCCAGTAAACATGATCAAAAGCTTTTTCAGCATCTAAAGTTATGGCCGTACAAGGTATGTCGGATTTAGAATCCATATGGATTATATTGAGGAAGGTATCTGAAATAATAGTCCTTTCACAAATCCTAATTGGTGAATGCTTATTATCTAGAATAACCTGGTTCATGCGAATCGCAAGGGCCTTTGCAAATATCTTGCAATCGGTAATAATAAGAGAGATGGAGAAGAAACTCAGGAACAAAGGCCTCAAGTACACCATGCTCTTTCTGGCCAAGTTGCGAGTGGAGGCCTATGGCAAACCTTGGTTCTTCGACCGTCCCGAGGACGCTGAGGACTGGCTTGATGGCTGGTGATCTGCTGCTGAACATAATGCCCACTGAGTCTACTTATGCGGGCAACACTGATGCTCATCTGGTCCTCCCTGAGTAACCCCATTCTAATGTTTTGTTTCTAGGTATTTGCTGCCCTGTCGGACTCTTTGGATGTGCCCCTTTTGAACTGCGGGTGCATTGGCTGGCAGGCCCCTTCTGGCCTTTTTTTTGCCTGTAGAGACGTGAAATGCGGCCCCTTCATGGGGGTTAACACTGTTTTGATTTGTCCGGTGTGGTGGGTGGGGGGAGGGAGCACTCTTGTCTTTCCGCACTTTTAGTCACTTAGTTTGTGGGTTGGGCGACAGGCACTCTGCAAGTTACCTAATGGGAAGTTCTAGGCCCAGTGTGCAGGGGAGCAGGGAGGGGGGTTGGTTGGTGTTGGGTGTGGGAGGGGGGTTTGTTGGGTTTTGTTTATTTGATGGCATTAATAGAGACAACTTCTAGAGGCAAGTCCACACTTAACGCTACATATGGATACGCAGTGGAATAAAGGTTTTACCCTTTTGCGTTGGAATGTCAATGGGCTTGGCAACAGGGTGAAGTGTACCTTAGTCCTCCAATACCTTAAACGTCACTCCCCTGACGTTGTTTTTCAACAGGAGACACATCTTGTGGGTAACTCTTGCAGTGCCATAAACAGATGGGGGTATAAGCTGATAGCCCATGCTGGTTTCACTTCTGGATCCAGAGGGGTGGGAATCCTTATTAAACATGCTTTCCCCTTCCCTGCACAAGTAACACACACACTGACGATTGGGGCAGGTACGTGACAGTGACGGGGCAATGGGAGGGTGGTGCGCTCACTTTAACATTGGTATATGTGCCACCGGGCCTACAGACGCAAACGTTTGTTGACCTAGGTACCCACCTGCTCTCCCTTCCGGATGATCTCCTATTGATTGGTGTGGATTTTAATGCTGTTGGCTCTGGTTTACTCGAGCGCTGCCCCCGTGACACTTGCCTGGCACATAATTGGCTCCCAGATTTCTTAAACTCCTTTTTTCTGGCCGAAGCCTGGCGGGCGCTTCACCCTAGCGACACCGAATACATTCTTGTCGGGAGCCCACCACCGCTTCTCTCATATTGATTGTCTCATAACCCATGCAGCTCAAACCTCACATGTGCGTGAAGTCCGTCATCTTGCTCAGGAAATCTCAGATCATTCACCAATATGGACGAAGCTGGTCCTTGGGGACACAAGAGTGAGCGTAATTGCGCCCATCAACCCCTGGTACCTCCGCAACCCATCGGTTCGGATGGTCCTCCTATCGGCAATTGACCTTGATTTCCAAGAGAACCAGGGCTCAATTGACTCACCCCTTACTCTTTGGGAGGTGTTTTAAACTGTGATCAGGGGTCAAGCCCTCTCCCTTATTGCGGGAGTAAAAAAGAAAAGCAGAAAGACCTTGTAGATATAGAGGCTGAAATCCTATTTCTTGAGACTAACGCATCCGGGGAACTTGTCCCAGGCAGTATCCACCTCCTGCAGCTTAAGAGGGATGAATATAAAAGCATTGGGACAGACAAGGCTAAAAGTTGGGGGAGCGAGAAAGACTGTAGGATATATGAATGGGGCGACAAGGCCAGGAAACGCCTTGCCTGGCTGGATAGGAAAGAGCGGGCCAACAAGATGGTCCCTGAATTGGTCGAGGGCCAGGGCAAGGTTTATACTGATCCCAGGGACATAATCCGCAAATTTGCTTCACACTACGACAACATTTACTGGTCCACCGCCCCTTTCGGTGAGGAGGATCCTTTGGGCCTCCTCCAAGATATTCACTTGCCCACTCTCTCTGAGGAAGACGCTAAATACCTTGACAGTGCCATAACCAATGATGGAATTGCCCAAGCCATTCGAGTCTTCGGCCGGATAAGGCACTTGGTCCTAACGGCCTGCCCATGGAACTCTACAAGCTACGCCCCGAAGGCCTCGCCCAGTTTCTCCACTCCATGTTCGAGGAGAGCAGATGAGTGGGCGTTCTCCCCCCTGACCAAAAGCTAGCATCCCTTGTCAGCATCCCCAAGCAAGGGAAACCCAGAAACAAATGCACCTCCTATGGACCGATCCTTGCCAAACTCCTTGCCACACAACTCTCTCGGGTGATAACGCCCTTGATACACCAGGATCAGTCGGGCTTTATGCCCCACCGCAACACGGCCCTCAACTTACGTAGGGTCCACGAGGTGCTGGGCAGAGTCAACACAGTCGATGAGCCTGTGGTAATAGTGTCACTAGATGCTTTCATGGCCTTTGACACCATGGAGTGGCCCTACCTACTTGCGGTTCTCGCCAAAATGGTTTTTGGGTCGATCTTCATGTCATGGATTAGACTTCTATACTAGGCACTAATGGCTCAGGTAATAGTAAACAACAAGCAATCAGACCCCTTTCAGTTGCACCATGGGACTAGGCAGGGGTGCCCCCTGTCGCCCCTGCTCTTTGCCCTCGCCCTCGAGCCATTGGCGGCTTGGATCCGAGCGGATTCGATGATTCGTGGAATGCGATGGTCGACCGGCTGGGAGGACTGAATATCACTTTATGCGGATGAGATCCTCCTCTATTTAACCTCCCCCCAAAAATCCCAGAATGTGTGCTGGATATCTTCACAGCATTCGGCAAATACTCAGGCTACTCCATCAACTGGAATAAATTGCTCATATATGTACTGGGAGGCCCCACACCACCTCTACCGAAAAACTGCCTAATGCAGACAGTGAGAAATGGTTTCCGCTATCTAGGAGTTTTTATTACTGCTGACCCTAAACGTAGGTACAAACGCAATCTTGTCCAGCCACTGCAGCGTCACAAGAGAGATGTGACCTGTTGGAAGGCCTTGCCGCTCTCGCTGCTAGGAAGAGCAGCGCTATTTAAAATGATGTCACTGCCACGGCTGCTCTACGCCCTACAAAATTACCCGGACCCAATCCCAGCACGATTCTTCAGGGAAATAGAGGGGTTGCAAAGAGAACTGCTATGGGAGGAGAGGCCCAGGATAGGACTTAACAAGCTGTTCCTTAATTGGTACGACGGAGGCATTAGCCTCCCCGATATCCGTAAGTATTATTGGGCGTCCCACTTAGTGCCTATCAATCAATGCATATACCGCCAACCAGACGACCCGGCATTTAAAATGGACAGGTGACTACTACCTGGGGGAAATTTTATTAGAGCCTCATATTCGAAACTTCTGGGACTGTCCCTCAAGGGCCCCACTAAACATTCTGTAAACTATTTGGCATTCTGTTAATAATAGTCTTGGTTGGGACCATAGGCTCACACAGGCTACGCCGCTGTGGGACTCGGAGCTGTTGGGTAGCCTCTGGTCCACGAAGAGCTTTGATAAGTGGGACTTGATTGGCATTTCTCGCCTGGGTGACCTTTGTATTAAGGGCGCCATGATCCCCTTTGCCACACTCCAGCAACAGTATGAACTCTCCACCACTGAAATTTACTGGTACATGCAGATTCGACATGCCATAACCACTGCCTTACAAACTGGAGTGAACCCCCTAGAGTCATCACCATTAGAAGACCGTTTACTTGACGGCTACCTTCCCCAAAAAGCATTTTCCTTAACATACATGAAATTGATCAACAATACCCAAGACCCCCTGGAGTGGCTGCAAGAGTACTGGGAGAGGGATGGCTTAGAATTTGATGATGAGGAGTGGCGAGAGGCGGTTGCCTCACCCAGAGATATTGCCATCTCGGCAGGTTTGAGACTGGTCCAACTTAAGATACTCCACTGTACATACATCACAGGGCCACAACTAGCTCACATGGGGGGTGACGGGGGCGACTGCAGGCAACGCTGTGGACACACTGGTACCTTCATTCACATAATTTGGGAATGCGACCAGATTCAACAATATTGGCGGGAGATACATGAAGTAATGGAGGAAGTGTTGCACAAGACCATTTGCCCGGAGGCAAAGTGTTGCCTTTTAAACATGTTGGGTCCCACTGATATAACATCAATGGAGAAGACCTGGGCTACACTGGGGACTATGGTGGCCAAGCGGGAGATAGCCCGTCAATGGGGAGCAGAAGCCCCACCCACTTTGGCCTCCTGGGAGAGGAGTCTGGACTGGTACATGTTTAGGAAAAAGACTGGATACATTGCACGAGGATGCCCCAAAAAGTGGGCAAGAGTGTGGTCTGGGTGGAATGTGTACAAAAGAGGGATCTGTTTGGCCCCGGTGCATGCCTCAGAGGAAGAGCCATTGTCCCCATGACCCAGCTCAGGGATTACGTTATCATTGATTATATAATGTGTACCTTTTTTGCTACTGTCGCCACTGTGTCTTCACACTAATGACTGTATTACTTGCCAATTGTCACCAATGCCTTTTCAAAGTATTTGAATTTTTTCTATCCAAAACAATAAAAAGATATTTAAAAAAAAAAATAGTAGAGATGGTCCTATAATTCCCACACTTAGATTAATCCTTACATTTTTTGGGTAGCAGGCAAAACATCGCCTAGGAAAAAGTTCCTTGTGTGAAATCTTGAGTGAGAAAGTGGGAAATTAAAAGAACTAGTTTTGGGAGTAGGAGATGTGCAAAATAAAAGTAAAATTGAACAGAAAAACCATCAGGACCAGGAGCTTTATCTTTTGGAAGCTGAAGAACAGCATTTTTAAACTCTGTCTCAGTAATATCGACATCCAGTATGGAGAGGTCTAATGTATGACCCGTCGACTTAGGTATAGATTGGAAAAAAGTATCTAGTTGGTCAGCCGTAGGAGAGAACTCTACTGAATATAGGTTAGTATAGTATTGTGTAAAACATTCTAACATTTTTGTGTCAGTAGTGTAATTTACTCTATCTTTGGCCAACCTTTCCCAGATTTATTACAACCACCAAACATCTTTGCATTAACTTTGAGTAAAGTGCCACATGCATCATGACAAGATTGTTCATTGTATTGTAATTTAGCTTGAATTAATTTATGAAGTGTATCTTTTTTTAGAGGAAAAATAATCATGCTCCAACATTTTGATTTGTTTAAGCAATTGTGAAGAATCTTTAGGTGATTTATTTTTCTTCACTCCAACATAGTCTATAATAAAACCCCTAGCAGTCGCTTTATAGGCATCCCATATATAATTTATCTGGGAATCAACAATAAGATTGACATAAATCTTTTTTTAGTAAAATCTGTAAATGTATCTGTAAACAGTTTATCTTTCAATAATACATTATTAAATCTCCACCGATTAGACCGGGGAATGTTGTTAAGAGTGTCTGAGTGTAAAATAACAGGGACATGGTCTGAAATCAGAATGTAACCAGCCTAAACATTGGATAATATTTTGTGTGAGAATTAAGTAATCTATTCTGGATCGTAAAGTATGTGAATTATAACACGTCTGTATAAACAATTTGCCAGGCGTCAATTAAACCTCTAGAGGAAATGACCCTCTGGAAGGTTTTTTGCATTGTATTAGTGATTTATCTAACATGGGATCTGTGTTCTATGAAGGGGTCCATTAATTGGTTGCAACCCCCCCTATAAAATTGTCTGGAGAACAGTCAGATAAGAAAGTAGAAACATGGTCCCAAAACTGTAAATCCACACCTGTAGGGCCATAAACATTACAGAGTGAGAAAAGATTATCGTTCATTTTATCACTCATTAATAACCATCCCCCAGCATCATCTTTAGTTTCACTGATCAATTGAATATTCAGAGATGTATGAACTAAAATTAAAACACCATTCTTATTATTAACAGCAGAAGAACTTAAAAACAGAACCCACCCATTGAAGTGCATACAATCAATATCACCATTCATAAAATGTGACTCCTGAAAAAAAGCAATCTGGCAGTTCAATTTAGAAAGGTGAGTAAGCACTCAAAACTCTTTTTGTCTTGCAGCAGTGACTTCAGACACATCCTGCCTGCAAAAATATTTTGCCCCAACCAGAGCATCTGCTAATGTTGTTTGTCCATCGTAAGGACTTCCATAAGATCAGAATATTGTAAAAACAAAGCAATACTCCCTCTAGGTCTATTAGAAGTTGCAGAAGGAGAAGGGACAATCTGATGAGCTCTTTGGGTGATCAACTCCCCCGAAGATTTCAACCCAATAATTTTGGGGATGTGCAACCTAAGATATGTAAGAAATGTAATCATATCTTGACCTTCTGAGCCTTTCGGAATACTGTAGATGCGTAGGTTACTTTTCTCCAAATCGCCAGCTAGTCGTTTAAGCTGTGTAACCTCCTTAGTGAAATAAGAAAATATAGCAGCGACGTCTTGAGCTTCACTTACCTGTTGTTCCACCTCAGTAAGTCTTGAATCCAGAACAGACCACTTATCCGCCAATCCGTTGTAAGTTCGCACTTGTTTACACCATGAAAGGTTTCATTTTTTTTAGCTTCTCATGATAACTTCGAATGTCAAGGGTAATGAGTATTTCGTAGAGGAAGAAGGATCTTTGTTTACTCTTTACTTTGCGCCACCTCCAGACTCCTTACTTCTTTTAACTGTTACGCAACAAAACTTCAGTAGAAGAAGGGACACATTCCTTTCTAAATGATGGGATGTTATCAGTGCCAGGTGGATATTACCACTTCTTGTATTGGGCTAGAATTAGAGGCACCCTGTTGGGACCATGTTGAGTGCTACTGAGGCAAGAGAAAACATTTGACCTTTAATTGTAAATTTGGCTTGGCCCCCAAAACTGTAAAGATAGCCTGTGCACCAGTGTAGCAAACAACATATCCACCAGTTTCCACAGCCAAATATGTGGGCTAATCTTTAGGTTAGTATGTACACTTCTAAGATAGCTAAAGACCTTAGCAGGATTTTTTTTAGGTTGGGCTCCTCCATTGGTCATGAGAAGTCAAAGTGAACACTATCTACAAATCGTGTTCTTCAGTGATCAAATGCATAAAAAAACTAGGCTGTAATTATTGTTCTGACAATAAGGCCATTAGCCCAGACAAATACTGCAAAACTAAATACAAACTAACCTACAATTGTGTAGATATTAACTAACAACATAGTATATTTTGTTCTGCCATGGTGTGGAAATGTACTCATATAAGGATTTCCAAGTGGTTTCCGACAGATTCTGGTGACAACCTGCCCCAATGCCCAGAATGTAGGACTGGCCAAACCAAAAGAATTTCTTCCACACAGAGCTAATACTGGAGAGATAGGGCAATTGGCTGCAGAGAGAGAGAAACAAATCAATTGCCATGGTTTTCTGTGCACCATTATCTCTTGTCTCATGTCCTGTGTCACAGCAATGTTATTAACCAATATACTCTGGTAAGGAATTGCCTCTAACGTGCATGGAACAAGCATATAGATTTTAGTAACTATAGTTAACATAAGGAACTTGCTTTGATAATTGAACGTGACAGCCACTTACCGGCTGCAAGATGGTGGGCCACAGTGTACCTAAGGAAAGCTGAAGGAAGACAGTAATTTAGCTGGTGAGCAAGCTAAGTAATCACTGACCAGTAAGGGTACCAGGCCCAAGGCGAGCACTGCAAAACATCAAAACCTAATAAAAGTCCAAGAGCCAAGTTAGGAAAGCAGGCACAGGTCAGAAATGCTGAGGCAACTGAACAGAAAGAACATAACAAATATGAGGGATGAGACAGTGAATAAACTGTACTGCAAGCAGAAAGCCAATGGAACTTGAAAAGTTGCTAGCACAGTCCATTTTCTTTATTTCTGTTTAAATACTGCCGCTACCTGTCTCTACCTGAAAGTCCTGCCTAGTAACACAAGTGCCAATGTCAGTCACTGTGTGCAGCATCCACAGGATGGTCTTCCAAAGTTTTCAAAAGAAAATGCTTCTATGATCGCCTGACAACAGGCCTCAAACTCCCATCCTCTACTGATTCCTGAAAACCTAACTCAGTGTGCCTCTCACTGCTGTCTGCAGTGAGCACAGCGATTCCTTTATCAGAAGTTCATGTCCAAGGATATGTTGCTCTATCATCCTTTAGAAAGCCTTTCAACAATATCCTCTCGCTACTGTCTAAAGCTATGGATTTTTTTTACAGTTTCTCAGTTAGTAAAAACATATGTGAACAGGCATAACTCATTTTTCAAGAACTCCTTGAGATTAACTCATAAAAACCATTCACTTACATTGACAACAAATGACATAACACTAAGATTGTTGTGCTGCTGAACTTCCTTTATCCGGTTTGTGTGACTCTTCTACATTGTTTCTCTAGAACATTTGACTATATGGACTCTCGGTTTTGCTTATTTGTACAAAACTATTAAAAATTATTGGATACCCTCAGATTTCCTAAACATTATCTTATTTATTGTGGTCACTCTGATCAAATTAAAAATACACCATTGGACTGCCCTTGGCAAGTGACCTTAGTGAGAATAATGTGGATAATTAATGTTTGATGTGTTTTTAGATGATAGATGATAGGTGTAATATTACAAGTATTAGATTTGCAACCCTGATTATGTAAGTAAAATCTAATGACTTGAATGACATGGTAATGCATGAAGTTTATCTTGTCATCGTAAATATATTGAATTTTCATAAATATTCGATAAACATTACTCTGCAAGTTGTTTTCTGGTGGTTGAAAAGTATATCTACTACAGAGACTAAACTACTTATATTAAAGTGAGGTGCATACATCATTTGATGACATTCTCATGTAATTTGTGATATTTTTGAGGGGCTACTTTTCTTTATCTGTGAAAAAAAGATTATTGATGTTTTTATATGTAACCTGTATCTTTACAGTGCATGGAAATATTTTGGGTATTGTACAAGTCACACTCAATCCGAAACACAGGTCTTCCAGCTAGGAATTGTGGATAAGTTGGTAGCCTCAACAAACGTTTATTTATAACATATCTTAGCTTGACAACATTTCCAAAACCACTGAACAATTGGGCCCTGGAGGAGAGTCAATTTGTTTGTGGTGTGGTGAGAAGTATATACAAATGATTCATATGTACATTGCATATTAATCCCTACGCATGTTTTGGAAGACAAATTACAGAGCACCCAGATTGGATGTATGGTTTGGAGGGTCCACACTGCATATTCGTGCCAATTTTTATTGATCAGAGGCAGGATGCCACTAGTGGATTCTTCAAGAGAAGCCCACTTTTAAAGTAGATAAAAATATTTAGAGACCTGTGATAAATCTATTAAAGGTAATGTACAATCTTTCAGAAGATAGTTAGAAAGCACATATAGAAGATGACAAATTTGGAGATTTTACATAGTGTGCAATTGACTTATGCCCTGATTTAGATCTCACCGGATGGGTTACTCCTTCACAGTGGTGACAGATATCCCATTTGCGGAAATATAAATCTAATTATATCCTATGGGATCTATATTTTGGCGTACCGGATATCTGTCACCGTTGTAACTGAGTAGCCCGTCTGCCGATAGCTAAATCAGAACCTTAGTCTTAGAAACGTTCAATACCCAACTCCTCTCTAAATGAAGCTGTTAGAAATTGGATTACTGTTTGACTGGGGTGTTAGCATGTTAGACAAATAGAGCAAAATGTAATAAATAAAACAAGACCAAAATGACAAGAATCCAATCAGTAGAACCATAGTTTGGAATTTTTGAAGAATAATCTGCAATATGGAAAGGGGCGACCATTCGGTCCCCCCGAACGTATGGTGGAGTACCACGATCCCCCCGGGAAGCCATCTTGGGCGGGAGGCGTGTCTCGGCTGGTATGCCCGAAGCGGCGTAGCCGGGGCGCGCCTTTTTCCCGCCCTAGAGTGGGCTGGCCTAGACACCAACGCGGCCGGCCACGCCCTCGGAGGCAGGCGGGGGCGGGTTTACGCCCACCCTGAAGACGGATAAAAAAAGCAGAAGCCAAGAAAGCATCCTCTTGTTCCTGTGCTCTGAAGCTGCACCTCCCCGCTGCACGTGAGCTCGAGACGGAACGAAGAGCCAATTTTGAGCGTTGTAATCCCTCTTTTTGTCTTACAGATATCCCGTCTATAAATGCCCAAGAAGGTCGAAAAGTGGGTCGGTACCGATGAGATGCTCCGTATGCTCATGAAGGAGATAGCCGATCTGAAGAGAAAGGTTGAGGCCAAGGACGGGGAGGGAGGACCGAAACGGCCTTTACCGGGAACAATTCCCGGTGGAAAGAGCAAGAGGCCTAGAAGGGGAGCACTTGGGGGGGAGACCCCGGTTCCTGAAGCGCCACGAGAGGAGCCAACCCCGGCGCCAAAGGAGGGGAACCCAATCCCTGTAGTGGTCACCCCTGCGAACAGGGAGGATATGCCCCCCGAGTTGGCGGCGCAATTGGCAGCGTGGTTGGGGAACGATAGCGAGGGCGCCACGGCTGACGACGCCCGGGTAGTGATGAGACAACTGCGGGAATCGAGGGAGGCTGCGAAAGCTCCATCTCCTGTTCTCCCGCAGGTCCCAGCGGTTGGAAGTACAGCAGGCCCAAGTTCGGCGACAAGCGTGGGGTCTACTTCAGGTAAGCGGCCATTGCCGATTGCAGGGGGGGACTCCGCACCTTCTCGAAAGGAGAAGATTGCCCAGCACGTCCCACTAGAAGTCAAGGAGTTGATTTGGGCGGACAAATATGTAAACATGTTTTCATTGCTTACCGACCATTACGAGATCGAGCATGTAAAGAGTCAAAAGGAGCTCATGCATCCGAGTGTTTGGCGCGCTAAAATGGCCGCCTTTAAGGTTGATGAGACCATCGGTACTTGGGGCAGAGCGTGGGGAATTTTTACTTCCATCATGGGGGAACGCAGACCTGAGTTGTTGACCGAGTTACCCATCTATCAGTCACGTATTATGGAGTATTCTGTGGCATATGGGGGTAATCAGTGGTTCTGCTATGATAATCTGTTTAGAAAAGCTAAGGAACATAACCCGTTGTTGTCCTGGGACTGTTACGACTCTGTGTCTTGGCAAAAAATGGAGAGTACAGGAATGTTGAAGGTGCCATTAGTAGGGAGTAACGGGGGGGAATCCTCCCGCCAAAACTCTGGGACGCCCTTTCGGACAAGTTCAGGTAACGAGTCCCACACGAAGCCGAGTGGCAACACAGGTAAAAGGGGGATATGTTGGAATTTTAACAGGGGCAAATGTACCAGGCCCCAGGGGTCATGCAAATTCAGACATGAGTGTGGGGGATGCGGGCAGCCATCCCATCCTGAGTCCATGTGCAGAGCCAAAATGGGTGATAACGGTGGTAAGGGAGGCGCTAAACAGGTCTAATATAGTCCGAGGGGCGCCTTTACCGACCCCGATTGATACCATGGCAATGATTCCTTGGCTCAGCGAATACCCAGATTATGCTTCCGCTGGGGTGTTGCGGAACGGGTTTTCATATGGTTTCCGCATCCCAGTGGGGGATTTTCAGGGGGTACCGGACTGTAAGAATCAAATGTCGGTCTTACAGCACACGGCGGTGGTTCAGGTAAAGATTAGGAAAGAGGTGACTCGAGGTCGTGTCGCCGGTCCATTCGATGTCCCGCCAGTTGCTAATTTTGTGTGTTCTCCTCTAGGGGTGGTTCCCAAGAAGGACCCGGGGGAGTTTCGGCTGATACACAATTTGTCAGCCCCACATGGTCTTTCCGTAAATGATGCGATAGATCCGGAAGTATGTTCGGTGCGGTACGCATCTTTCGATGAGGCCGTCGCCATGTTGAATCGCCTGGGGCCCGGGACGCTGATGGCCAAATCGGACATTGAGTCAGCGTTCCGGTTGCTCCCGGTACACCCAGACGATCAGCGTCTCCTTGGTTTCCAGTTTCAGGGTCGCTATTACATGGATAAATGTATGCCAATGGGATGCTCGATTTCATGTGCCTATTTCGAGAAATTCAGTTGTTTTCTGCAGTGGGTATTCACGAGGAAGACAGGTTTTCAACATGTTATGCACTATCTCGATGACTTTCTGTTTCTGGGGGCAGCCGGGGATTCTGAGTGTGGACAGGCCTTACATGAATTTTGTGTCCTAATGAATCAATTTGGTGTGCCATTAGCGCCAGGTAAGACTGTCGGTCCCTCGACCTTGATCGAGTTTCTGGGGATCGAGCTCGACTCAGTGGAAGGTTGTTTTCGTTTACCTAAAGAAAAGGTGTTAAAATTCAGGTTATCCCTTGAGACATGTATTCGTTCAACGAAAGTGAACTTGCATCAATTGCAACAGGTGGTGGGTCAGTTGAATTTTGCCCTAAGAGTAATGCCGATGGCGCGCCCCTTTTCCCGCTCGATTGCACAGTCCATGGTCGGCTTGAAGGAAGGGCATCATCGTACGAGACTCTCGGCAGAGGTTCGTCAGGACATGCGCATTTGGATTGCATTCCTGGCGGATTTCAATGGTCGAATTGTCTGGAATAAACCAGCAGTGTCTTCCGAGGAGTTGGGACTATGGACAGACTCGGCGGGGAGTGTGGGTTTTGGCGCCATATTGGGTACACAATGGTCGGCGCAAAAATGGCCGTCATGGTGGCACGAGTGCGGGTTGACGAGTAACATTGCTTTTCTCAAACTGTTCCCTATTCTGGTGGCCTTGAAAACATGGCCAGAAGGGTTTAGGGGTCACTCTGTGGTTTTCTGGTCTGATAACATGACCGTGGTTGAATGTATCAATAGTCAGGCAGCACGTTGCAAATTGATTCTGAGACTACTCAAGGAAATTGTGTTATTGTGCATGCAACTAAATGTACTGTTTAGGGCGCGGCACGTGCCGGGGGTGTTGAACCAAGCGGCTGATGCGCTCTCTCGTTTCCGTATGCAGGCCTTCTGGGGTTTTCTGCCCACAGCGGACCCGGTGGCGGCACCCTTTCCCGAAACTCTCTGGTCTCTCGGTGCCCCGAACTACAAGACCTCGTGGGAGAGAGTTTAGCACCCAGGACGAGGAAGGCATATGAAGGGGCGTTCCGTTCCTATTGGGCCTTTTTGGGTACTGCCGGGAGGGGGCTTTGGGGTCTGGAAGAGTCTGTAGTAGGATTCCTGCTCTCTTTACGTCACGCAGGCAAGTCAGTGGCTACGGCCCAGAGGCATCGGGCCGCCATTTCCTTCATGGCAAGGGCTCATGGGATCCAGGACCCGACAGCGTCTTTCGTTGTGCAGAAAACGCTACGTGGGTGGCAACGCCTTGAGGGTCGCAAAGTAGACGATAGGCACCCGATAGGTTTGGATAGGTTGGCCCTGTTATTTTCCGTGCTACCGGTAACATGTTCATCCCAGTACGAAGCAGTGTTGTTCCGAGCCGCATTTGCATTAGCATTCCATGGGGCTATGCGGGTAAGCGAATTAGTGGCAAAGAACAAGCAGGATACGATGGGGGGACTGTGCCGGGAACACATTCAGGTCACAGGGGAGACAATGACGGTCTCTTTTGTAAAGTCCAAATCCGATCAGGATGCAATCGGGGACTGTGTAATCATCCAGAGAATCCCCGGGTCGGCCATGTGCCCTGTTGGGTGCGTAGAAGCATATTTGGCGCAGAGGGTGGCAGCATGGGGGGGGACATTGTTAAGACACGCTGACGCCACCCCACTGACGAGGTTTCAGTTTCAGCGGGTGCTTGCGATGTCGATTTCTGCCGCGGGCTTGAACCCTGGCGATTTTGGGACCCATTCCTTTCGGATAGGGGCTGCTACGGAAGCTACAGCCAGGGGTCTGAATGTTGATCAAATAAAACGTGTGGGGCGTTGGTCCTCGAACTGTTATAAGAGGTATGTACGGTTGCACATGTTGTGAAGCTGTAACGATGTACTCACGCTTCTTGTTTTTGTTTGGTTTTCAGTTGCGCGAGCCTACGAGGCGGGGCGGACTGTTCAGTCGACCCGACACCGGGGGGCCAGCGGTCTGACACTACCGGCTGTGAAAAAGGAGGTGTGGGTCGTGGGCCACTCATACGTGAGGCGTGCCGCGGACGTATTCAAAGCAGGTGACATGATTCACGTGGCTGGGGAATACGGGTACAGTATGTCCTTCTACGGAAAGGGCGGTCTCTGTATTGACCAGTTTCAAGCATTTTTCGAGGGTTTGTTAGGGCGGACAAGGTCACCGCCGTCTGTAATCATAGTACATCTTGGGGGCAATGATTTGGTGACAACTGGTAGACGACTTCTTCTTGAGGCGATGCTTTCCACGGTAAGTTGGTTGGCAAGAAGAGTTCCAGGGTGCACAATTGCATGGTCCCATATGATCCCACGGAAAGTGTGGCGGGGGGCTATTTCTGTTTCTGCGCTGAATCATTCAGTAAGGAAAATTAATAATAAAATGAGTAGATTGTTTCGTTCAAGTACACTGCATTCTGTTTCGCATGGTTGTATTAAAGGGGACAGTATGTATTTGGGGGACGGTGTTCATTTGTCCCGGGTGGGGAACGAGTTACTCATAGGAGACTTCTTAGCCTGGTTGAAGGGTTTGCAGCATGACCTTTAGGTAGGAGTGTTTTGTGGGGGGTCCGGATAGCCGGTCAACTATCCGGCCTGTGGCGGTAAGGTCATGATCGGTGAGCAGTAATTGGAAGATCCCTATGAGGGGGCGTCACCCATTACGGATGGGAGCGCGTGGGGGAGGTGGCCAATTGGCCCCTCAACGGGGAGGCGGTCCTGTCTAAGGAGAGGCCGCCGGAAGGAAAGGAAAGGTGGTCAAGGCCCCTTCCTGGATAGGAGGGGCTACGGCCCCTCCTGGAGAATTTCCCGGGGCCAGGACATCTGCGACGGCAGATGGGTAAGTTGTGTGGGGTGCGGGAGGGGGTTTACGCTACCTTTTAGACACCTCACACGAGTCCTCGAACGACCGTTAAATGGCGTCGAGTCTATTGGGGCCCCCGTCAAGTACAAAGGGAAATTGGTAGATGCACTTGAGGTACGCCTCGGTGCGGTCGCTCCTCTCACAAGTGAGGGGGGTATGTCTGGGTTAGGGATCTGACACCGGTTACGACCTTGCCGTTGGCCCTTAACGTTAGGATGTACAATTTCAAGTCAAATGTTTTGTAGGATGTTAGTTCGGCTAGGAGAACCTCTGTATTAGAGATCTGTTAAGGTTAGCCAAACATCGTAATGTGGAAATGAAATTGTACATAATATGAAACTGTTATTTTAATGTTTTAATTTTGTTTCATATTTTAATAAATACGGCCGGGAAGGGTTTACTCCCTTCCCGCCTTCCAAAAATTCAAGAACTGTTTCCGGTTTCCCAATTCTTGGGGATTGTGTTGAGAGGGGGTGGCGGGTATCTCGGCCATATGGAAAGGGGCGACCATTCGGTCCCCCCGAACGTATGGTGGAGTACCACGATCCCCCCGGGAAGCCATCTTGGGCGGGAGGCGTGTCTCGGCTGGTATGCCCGAAGCGGCGTAGCTGGGGCGCGCCTTTTTCCCGCCCTAGAGTGGGCTGGCCTAGACACCAACGCGGCCGGCCACGCCCTCGGAGGCAGGCGGGGGCGGGTTTACGCCCACCCTGAAGACGGATAAAAAAAGCAGAAGCCAAGAAAGCATCCTCTTGTTCCTGTGCTCTGAAGCTGCACCTCCCCGCTGCACGTGAGCTCGAGACGGAACGAAGAGCCAATTTTGACCCACCCACCAGCCCCTGAGGACAGCTAGTTGTGTTGAGTAAAGATTTGATCTGGTAACACTGTTTCTTGCAGGTTGTAATGATCGTCGCGAAATTTTGAATATGCAATAAAGATTGGTTATTTTCAGTTTGTTTTGCAAATAAAGTAATGTTGCACTAATGTCGATCAGTATTCATGCTTGTAATAAGTCATGTTCGTTTTATTGTTTAGTAAATTAGATAGAATTGTCGTATTTATTTTGGTCGGGCGGTAAGGTCATGATCGGTGAGCAGTAATTGGAAGATCCCTATGAGGGGGCGTCACCCATTACGGATGGGAGCGCTCGGGGGAGGTGGCCAATTGGCCCCTCAACGGGGAGGCGGTCCTGTCTAAGGAGAGGCCGCCGGAAAGGAAAGGTGGTCAAGGCCCCTTCCTGGATAGGAGGGGCTACGGCCCCTCCTGGAGAATTTCCCGGGGCCAGGACATCTGCGACGGCAGATGGGTAAGTTGTGTGGGGTGCGGGAGGGGGTTTACGCTACCTTTTAGACACCTCACACGAGTCCTCGAACGACCGTTAAATGGCGTCGAGTCTATTGGGGCCCCCGTCAAGTACAAAGGGAAATTGGTAGATGCACTTGAGGTACGCCTCGGTGCGGTCGCTCCTCTCACAAGTGAGGGGGGTATGTCTGGGTTAGGGATCTGACACCGGTTACGACCTTGCCGTTGGCCCTTAACGTTAGGATGTACAATTTCAAGTCAAATGTTTTGTAGGATGTTAGTTCGGCTAGGAGAACCTCTGTATTAGAGATCTGTTAAGGTTAGCCAAACATCGTAATGTGGAAATGAAATTGTACATAATATGAAACTGTTATTTTAATGTTTTAATTTTGTTTCATATTTTAATAAATACGGCCGGGAAGGGTTTACTCCCTTCCCGCCTTCCAAAAATTCAAGAACTGTTTCCGGTTTCCCAATTCTTGGGGATTGTGTTGAGAGGGGGTGGCGGGTATCTCGGCCATATAGAGCCTAGAAGCATTTAGCATTAACCAAGGCTATCTGGTCATGCTGGACTGGGTCTACATTTTTAAGTTCAGGCCGACTGTGATGGAGCACGGGTCTAATACAGACCCTGAATAGTCCCACTGAATGTTTACCTTCTCAAGTTTTTGTGCCAAGAGTCCAGTTCACATGGAAGAAGTCTGCAGGGAGCAAGGAAAGTGTCACCGGCAATTGTGGGCATGGCACGAGGAGTTGACCAAACATTGCGGAAGTTCAGGCTGGAGCCCTGCATTGGCGGTCCACACAGGCGATCAATGCTTGCTGTGCGAAGAGCACTCTTTCGGTGGCTTGCGTTGATTTTCAGTGTGAGTGGCATGGTTCAGATGCGAACTGGCCCTTTTTAAGTCACAAAGAGCCCAGAATCTTGGATTTAAGAGGTCAAGATACATACCAAAGGTCCAGGACTGGTGGGGTACCTCTTGGGGATCAGAAACTCGCTAAAGAATGGTCCGAGAGCTGTGGGCAGTCTATTATGTCAATGAGGGTCAGAACAGGAGGCCAGTAGACTGCCTGTTGGAGTCACCTCGGGTTCCTGGGTTCAAGATGGAGTTGCAGGTTCAGTTCTTCTTCCCCAGGCAAGAGGGCAGCAGGTCACCACAGCAAGTCAGCAGCTCCTTCAGATTAGTACATGGATTGCCGATGCACTCTGAATTGGGTATATAGATTGTTCGGTAACAAATTCACAACAATTCAAACACCAATTGACAGAAGTGACAAAAACTCCAACAGATGAGTGTATCTTGGAGTCTTTAATGCAGAATACAGTCTTGCAAAAGGGTACCGGTTGTGGTTCCTGTTAAGCGGACACCAGGCCGTGTGCGGCTCTCCGAACGTGTCTGGCGTGTTCACCTTCTCCGAGCCCTGGTCCAAACAGGAACAGGGCTCGGAGAAGGTGAACCCGCCAGACACGTTCGGAGAGCCGCACACGGCCTGGTGTCCGCTTAACAGGAACCACAACCGGTACCCTTTTGCAAGACTTACATAGTACTCGTTTCGAGAACAGGATATCACACATCCATGTTAAATATATCGGGTGACCTCCGAGCCTCACTTATACTTTATGTTACCTACAAACATAAACAAAGAATATAACCGTTGCTGTATACACTCATACCGAGTGCCACTGGTCAAGGGCCCGGCTGGGTCGGAATTATCACCAGCTTAGCGACCTTTTGACATTGACACGGCCATCTAGCCCTGAGGAATCGCGAAGGCGATGAAAAACGTGTCGGCTGGCTGTATTCTGCATTAAAGACTCCAAGATACACTCATCTGTTGGAGTTTTTGTCACTTCTGTCAATTGGTGTTTGAATTGTTGTGAATTTGTTACCGAACAATCTATATACCCAATTCAGAGTGCATCGGCAATCCATGTATTAGACAGTAGTAGTTCTTCTACTCAAGGGAGTGGTTCAGGTTTGTCCACTCGCCGATTAGCACCTAGGACACTCATTGTTTTTATAATTTGTATGCATATGAACTGGCAGTGCACCCACCAATAACTGATCTAAAAACCTTCTGTTTCCCTATCCTTCAGATTAGTAGTCCTGCAGATGGACAGTTCTTTCAGCATCACAGCAGTCCTTCTTTCTGGCAGAGTATCCACAGGTGCAGAAGTGTACTTAAGTGTTGGTGTATGAGGTCCTTCTTTTATATACTGGTGACCTGGTTCTGAAGGGTTGGAGAAGGTCCTAGACAGTGTCTTTGAAGTGCATGAAATTCACTGCCTCCCCTGCCCGATTCCAAGCTGACTTAAGTGACAATGCAGGGTCCTAAAGCATTTTGTGTGGAGACAGGACACAGCCTATTCAGGTGTAAACGAGGCTGGGTCCAGGCCCTATCTCCCATCCTGCCAGTGATGTCCCATCCAGTCACACCTAAGCTCACATTGTGTGTTGTTGTCTAGGAAAAATGCACAAAACCCAACCGCTAACTACATCCAGTCATGTGACCAGAGACAGAATGCAGGCACAAATTGGCTAATGCAAGAAAATGCCAGATTTCTATAAGTAGGATTTTATTAATTGCAATTTAAAATGCAACTTTACCATACATTAGGATTTTAAAGTGTGATTATAGAAACAACAAACTTGAAGGGTTTATCTCTTCCCATTCGGAAATTAAACTTACAAAATGTAATAAGGTAACTCCAAGGTAAACCTATAAGAGAGCTAGGCTTTGCAGTAGTGAAAAATTAATGTAAGAGTTTTTCCCTATCAGGACATGTAAAACCTAAAAGTCCATGTCCAAATTTTATTATACAGGGCTACTTAAGTGGTGGCATATCAATACTGCAGGCCCGTTAGTAGAATTTAATATACTTTAATAAGACCTTATAAGTGAATCAAATATGCCAATTGGGGATAAGTCAATATTGCCATGTTTTAATGAGTGCATGCATGCACTTTAGCACTGGATAGCAGTGGTGATGTTCTCAGAGTCCTTAGGTCAACAGAAATAGATCAATCAAACTGAAGGAGGAGAGGCCAAGGGTTTCTGGGAAGACCGCCCAAGGCTGACAGTTCTAACAGATCGTTTTTACCTTTGGATTTAGAAACCTTTCTGATGTTTGAAGACATTTAGTGGAGGTAGTCAGCAAGGGCTTCACAATGATTGATTAGTTTCATATTCATTGAGGGAGTGGTCCCTCTGTAGCATGTTCTTCTAACTGAAACTACAAAGTTGAAGTCATCAATGTCGTAGGTTTTAAAGGGTTGACTGTCAAGTGGCTATTTGTTCACTGGTGGACGTTTGTTTAGCAAAACTATTTGTAAAAGTTCTTGAGCACCAGCTGTACATTCCAGTCCATTGTCGCCAGTTTAAGGGACCTTCACAACCCAGTTTCCAGGACCACAAGGATTGTGTAGTTATCACAGACCCACTGCAATTTGTCAGCTCGAATCTGCTGCACACATCGTATATAGACATAAGTCAAGTCAAGTCAAGTTGGCTTTATTTCGATAAAAGAATATCTTTAAAAGAAATACAGAAATATCGCAACAATTATTTAAAAACATTAAAAGCATAAAAACCAACCCATACAAAACTGGTATTCTTCTAACATCATAGATGGCGGTAATAAATTAACTAAGAAGGTACCAAAAGTGACCAAAATTAGACAATTTGGGAAAGCCGCTTTGACCTAATCAACCATGCCCAGCTTATATATTTGGATAGGCCACAAACATACGGCGGCCGGGTATCTGATCTTAAAATTCGCAGGGCCACACTGCATTGTCGAGTTCCCAACTCCCTACTTAGTGGCTTTAACCACCTACCTTGGGGTACTTCATAGGCAGGACATTCGAACAAGAGGTGTGGAATCGTCTCTGGCTTAAGTGGACAGAAAGGACAAAAAAGGGTGGTTTGAGCTGGGGGTTTCCACTGTGCAGTCAAATCTCTCACCGGTAGCATGCCAATTCTGAATTTAAAAAACAAGGCCCTGTCCCTGGAGATCGAAATAATGTCCAAATAGAGTTCCCGGAGTGCCACATCCTTTACAAGCAGAAAGTCCCTTGAAGTCCGGCACAAGCTGAGCTCAGTGTTTCTTTTGTTCATTACCCAAGTCCAGTATAAGTTCTTCAGGGCTGCCTTGGGTGGAGCAGACCGAGATTGCCAAGCCCCTTCCAGCCCGAGCTCGACCAACAGACTTTTCACGTCCCTTAGCCACCTTATTTTTGCCCAGACAGACATGTCTAGCATCTCCCTTAGACCCTCGGCATAGCTAGCAAGTTCCGGCACCCTCCATAGGCGAGCCCACAGAAGGAGGGCACGCAGCCTAGCCTGATCTTGAATGGAGCAACAGCCCATGTCCAGCAACAAGGGAAGAATGGGAGTGCTATTGGGGAGGGACATCAGATCCCTAAGAAACCTATTCTCAGAAAGGGCCAACTTGCTCACATCCAGGGCGCCCCAGAGCTCTGCTCCATAGAGCGCTGCACTAACGCCTCTAGCAGCATAAATGTCTAGCACTGGGGCGATAGGTTTCATCGATGATGCCCTCTGTTCTTTGAGAAGAGCCCCCACCACCCTTTTGTGGCTCAGGAGAATTTTATTGAGGTGAATATCCCACTTCAAGTAGCCGAATACCGAGGTAATCAAATCCCTTGACTCTTTCCAAGGGGACCGTATTAAGCACTGGGGAACGTCCAAGTTTACTGGGGGGGTTCAATACAAGGAACTTGGTTTTATCGGTGTTGATCTTCAGACCCATTGACCCACACAATTGTTCAAAGCCCACCAGCAAGCTCTGTAGGCCAACCGGGGTTTTTGAAATTAGCAAGGTGTCATCTGCAAATAGTAGTGTGGGTACCGTCCTCCCTGCCAAAGATGGTGCATTAGATGAGATTTTTAGGAGGTGGAACACAACTCCATTTATATAGAGTGGGAAAAGGGTAGGGGCGAGGACACACCCTTGCCGAACTCCTCTGCTAACTTTGATGCGGGCAGTCTTTTGACCTTGTGTTCCCCACCTCACCTGCGCAAAGTTATTCTCATGAAGCCTCATTATTAATCGCAGCAAATGCGGGGGCAAACCTAAATCATACAAGACCCTCCACAGACGCTCCCTGGGCACAAGGTCAAAGGCAGTCCGCAGGTCAATAAACGCCAAATACAGACTGCCTTTGCCTATGACCACTACCTTCCAATACAGCATCAGCAGCCGGAATGACTGCTCGGTGGTCCCAGTGCCCGCCCTGAAGCCTGCTTGAAAGTCGGACAGTATCTTGTTTTCTTCCGCCCAATGGAGAACCCTCCCTAGGATTACTTTCCCTGTCACTTTTTGGGACGAGTCTATCAGACTTATGGGTCGATAGTTTTCTGGGTCATCCCGACTACCTTTCTTAAAGATCGGTATGACCTCAGCACCCATCCAAGACTCTGGGAGTGAGGCTCCTTGCTCAGTTGCATTGAGCAAAGAAGCAATCAAAGCACCCCACTCTCCGGGGTTGAGGCGAAGCAAATCCCCCGGCAAGCCATCCGGCCCGGCAGCTTTCATCGGGACAAGGGATTTAATGGCACTTTCAACCTCCTTAACTGTGAAGAAGGTGTCCACCTCTGTATTGAAACCACAAGTATAGGTAGAGCAAAGGGGTCCAGCTCATCTTCCTCCGGGGCAGTGTAAAGGCGAGAGAAGTGCTCAAACCAAGAAGCCTCGAGGATGTTACAAGTGATAAGCGAGTCTGTAGGTCTATGCTTAGCTCTAATTGCATTCCAAAAGCCCCTAGGATTCCTCCCTGCGCTTGCGGTTTTCAGGTTACTCCAGAACTGATCCTCCCATTCCTTCTTGGCAACCTTTTGGGCTGACCTGTAATTCTGCCTTGCAGCTGCAACTAACCCACCGTCTCCCTTCTTCACTGCTGTAATTAGAGCCCATTTTGTTGCCCTACAGGCAGCGGAATACCAGCCCGGGTTAATCTTCGGGCGCGTTGCCCTCCGGTCGCTGCGTTCTCGGGTAGGGATGACAAAAAGATCGCCTATAGTTTTAGTGGTGTCTCTAAATAAAGAGGAAATCTCCTCAGCAGTCAGTGTGGCAGATTCCAGCTTGGATGTGACACTAGTCATAATCACCCCTATTCCCATGACCTTCCCCTCATCAAGGACAAACTTATCCCATTTTGACCGTCTCCCGCAATTCGCGGGGCAGACTTCACCTGTCAGCCTTATGACTGAGGAGATTGGGGATCTGTTGCCCATGCACCATAAAGGAGTTAGACACAGAGTAAGTGGGTTATGATCACTATTCGTGGATAGGACAACCTCCATGTCTACCATGTGTGCCCAGAGCCGGAAGTCAAGGAGGATATAGTCTATCCTAGATGACATAAGGGACGTTGCAGAGATGCAAGTAGTCTTCCATAACTAGACCGACCTTGATCACTTCAGCCCAGTGTGCCAGCAGTAGACCTGAGCCACCTGTCCTGAAGGAAAACATTGGGGGGGGGGTGAGCTTTGTGACGCAGCGTAGTGCAGTTTGCTGCACTGCACTGCGTGACCGGGAAAGGGCAGGAATGTGCTGAAGGGAATATGGTGCATTCCTGTCCTTTCACATGCACTGCTGGACAAAGAGCTGCCTAGCACCGACGCAAACAAACTTGTGCCAGTGCAAGCCGCAGAAAGCAGCACTCATAGAGGAAGAAACATCGATAAATAGAGATATTTATCCTCATTACGCCTCCCTGTGTAGATGTAAGATTTTGGTGTATCCTCAGGTTTAGAAGTTCTTGTAAATCTGGGGATGAGTCAAAATATATGGGAGTTACATGGTAGCAGCCACACACTGCCCATGGAATGCCTTGCCAGTGTAGAATAACACAACACAGAGATTTGCACTGAGTTGCATTGCTTTAGATTTTTTGGAGCCACTCAGAGGCACACAAAGTGGCTTTGAGTGGTTTCAAAAATCTGTCTTAGGGTTTGCGTCGCTCTTGCACCAAGTTATGTGGTGTAAGAGCTCACATATTGCCTCATAAATAGGCCCCTAGAACTAGAATTTCAGAGCTGGTGACTCCTCTCTCATAGTCTCTCTCAGACAGGTGGAAACTCTTTACTTCAGCATACAGCATACTCTTCAGATTTAGGATGGTTCTTTCCTTGATATTGTAATGGTGTTTTAGCTGGAAAATCAATCAGTCATTGGTGGTGCGAGGTAGCCAATACTTATTCGGTTTTACAGGCTTGTATTTTCTGTTTTAAGGAACAGTGGCCCTTAGTTTAGTCAGAATCAGAGAATGATAGAATGGTGCGCCTTTACATAAAACCTCCCTTCATGTTTTGTCTTGTGCACCGTGGGTCACAGGCCGTGCCCACTTGTCATTTTATGTTGATCCTTTGAGGTGTTTCAAAAGATTTGGAAATTAATAAAATCCTGTGCGGCTGGACAAAAGACATACATGTTATCTTGTGTATGTCTATCATTCTCTGATTCTGACTAAACTAGGGACCTCTGGGGCATATTACCAAGGGCATTATCGTCGCATTAGCGGGACTTTTTCCCGCTAATGCGGCGATAATTTTATCGCCCTATTACCAAGCTGTCGCTAACACCAGTTAGCAACAGCTTGTAGGCGATAGCGGGCATTTAGGGGCCCACCTTGCATGTCAGCGATAATTATCGCTAATGACATGCAAAGTGGGCGTGCCAAGATGTTAGCGACTGAAAACAGTCGCTAACATCTCTAACTCCTATTAACAACTTTTGGAAATATTCGCGCTAAGCGCGAATATCTCCAAAAGCTAACGCCTGCTAAAAGCAGTTCTTAGCCATGTTATCCAATGGAAGGTGGATAACATGGCTAAGAGCATTGTCACGATAATACATGAATATCGCTGATTTTTCAGCGATATTCATGCATTTCGCAGGATTTTTACCGCTTTTGAGATAAACCTTGATAATATCAAGGTATCTCAGCGGTAAAAATCCTCGGTGCTCGGCGATATTTTTTCCCGCTAACCAAGCAATAGCGATATTTATCGCTATTGCTTGGTAATATGCCCCACTGTTCCTTAATATAGATTACCCCCCAAGGCCCCTAGTGCAATTCCTTTGGGTTTCCCTTCTTATTTGTAGCACATTGTATTTTCTGTTGGCAGCATAGTGAAGCTCTTCCTATCCTGAATACATAGGTTGTGGCATTAAATTAGTCCCGGAGTTCTACACACCACAAATAGAAAATGCTAAATCCTTATCTCAAGAGTGTCTGCATACCTCTCCCCTGCTTCCCGATTGCCCAATGTCCTTCTAATTTCAGCTCTTTGGCTTCTCCCCTGGGACCCGAGTGGGTGCAGGCCTTCTGCAGAGCACGGATCAGCCAGGACTCCTGGGAGTCTCTTCTAACTGAAATAAAGTCCAAGCAATCTGTTCCATCACAGAGGGAAGTCGGCAAATATCCCCTATCTCCCTCACATCATGTGCATTGCATGCACAGACCTTTGAATAGAAGCTGGGAAACATGCTCGTTTAAAGTTGTAAACGCGATTCATCCACAGACAGATTCGTGAATGCTAATTTAGGGAAGATATCAGGTGTAATGTATTCTTTTGGATACAATGGCATGATGATAAAAGTATTGAGCTAACGATTGACAAGTGGTGTTCTCTCTGGCTGCTCTAAAGAAATGCTTTTGATTTGCTACTTTAGGGGGATGCAGCCTTGCAAGATGTAAATGCTCTGTTAAACTCCCAAAATTACTGTATGCACTTAAGTCCATCATTCCTGCCAAATGTCCTAGAGACATGAACTCCAAGCAGGGTGAATGTGTGCATATGTTATCGGCATGCCCACACTTAGACACCTCTAGCAGATTGCTATTCTCTATTTTGGTTGCTAAATATAAATGTCCTTTTGCAGTTTCTCCCTAGATTTCGATCCTGGGAATCACTCAAGTGAAGGATTGACACATAACAGTGGGCAAGTGCAGGGTGTGCACATAGCAATGTCGTTTATGCGCACATTAACTATGTCTGAAAGTAAATCACCCCAGCTTCTGACGTTTAATAAGTTGATCAATAACATTATTAGTATTTGTATACTATAAGAGACTGTAATGTTGGAGTGCAGTCTAGTAGCTGGGTGTGGGCGGAGCTTGGGGGCTGGAGGAAGAGGAGGAGTGGACACAGGAAGGACACAGTTAGAGTAGTGCCCATCTCAATGCACAGGCAGTTGTGGATCATGATCGCATGGCTTTCAACACGGCACGGCAGGAACCAGGCGAACCATTGCCACATTTCATCACTCGGTTGCAAAGTCTGGTACAAGGCTGTCATTTCAACACGTTTACAAATGAGGATGCTGTTCGGCTCCGAATAATTGAAGGCTGTGAAAACCCCGAAACAAAGCACAAAATACTGAGAGGGCATTGGTCGTTAAAGGAAATTATCAAGAAAGCCGAAATTGGAATGCAAGTCCATGCAAGAGACAAATTGAAGGATGTGCACCTGAGTGCAAAACTTCGAGATACCTGGGAAGAGAGAACTCAGAAATCAAACAAACACAAAAGGAGAGAGAGAGAAGGCAGACCAGCGAAAAGACAACGGGAGAGACACAGTGACAAGGAAAGTGACAAGGAGTACTCAGAGTCAGATTACTCAGCGTCCGACTACTCAGAATCAACCAAAGATTACTCAGAGTCAACCATCCAAATAACAACTCCCAGGAGTCCCTCAAGGAGTCATTCAAAGTATGACACACGCTACTCTGACGAGGAGGGAGCGTCCAGTGGGACAGATTGCACTCCTGGACAAGATGGCATTCTGCACAACAAGTGGAGGAGAAAGACAAACCATAGAAGAAGGGGTCGCAATGGTCAACACCGGAAATCGATGCTGGAACATCAATCGCCAAGGAGTGAAGACGAGTCCGAGGAAACAGCTGGCAGGAGAACACAGCACCCTCAGATCAGAGATGTTAGAGCACCAAACAATCGGGAAGGAGAAACAGATCGCACAAGACGGACTGGTCCTCCACAACAACGAACAAGAAAAGATCCATGCATCCATGGGCCCCGCGACAACGAAGAAACAGAGCGGAGATGGTTAACCTCAGGCGAAAAGGACGAAGAGGCAAAAGCTTGGGATCCAGCACAAGGAACAAGCACGGGATCATCAAACAACCTCTCAAATGAGACAACATTGAAGATGTTCCAACGAAGACACACGGAGAAGCATCTCAAAGACAATTCCGAGGTGAAAAGCAGCTCGTCACGGACTACCCGGTTCCGAAGACCACCTGTTAAGACATTCCCAAAGGAACACTCACAGAGGGAACTGACGGAGAACCCTCTGATATAGAAAGCACGTCGGTCCGATCCTTTGAGTCGACAGAATCGTGGTTCCGACAACGGCCACGCGCAACATTCTCAAAGGAACATTCTCAGAGGGAAGTGACAGAGAACCCCTCTGATTCAGATAGCATTTCGGTCCGATCCTTTGAGTCGACGGAGTCGTGGGCCCGACAACGGCCATGGCGCCAAGCACCCGAACACATCAGAGAACGACGGGACACTCTTCCCGTCAAGAGCGACACGTCTCACACCAACGTCAATGCACACTTGATCACTCCACCAGATAACCTGTCATATCAATCACAGGTGCATCACAACACAAATACTACACCGTCACCCCGGATAGGGGCAGCGAGGTTGACTCGAAGGTCCTATAAAAGGAAAACAGACATCGTGGCCATTAGCACCCAGATACAAACGGACCAACCAGTCGATCCGCAAAAGAAGCCGGACATGTCAAGAGAGACAAGTCATCATCGGATGAGAACGAAACACACACATACCCAGCCGGTTCCAGGGTTCACCTGTTCTATGCGCGAGCAGGAGTGGGAGAGACAACCAGAGACAGCAAATCAGTCTCCAAGCCATACCAAGATGATCTCCACAGTTCTTACCCCACCGGCTGGCATCCCGGACTTGAAACAGGAAAACAGTGTTGTTCTTGACCTGACAAGGCAAAAGGAAGTAAAAATACATGCAGGCACTCAGAAGGGAACCAGAACAACGTCCCCTCAGAAAAGAGGCCATCGACCTCTGGAATCTACTAGACACCATCTCTCTGGACGTCGCCTTCCTAACAGAAACATGGATGAACGCCTCATCAGCCCCAGACATCACCATTGCCATCCCGGAAGGTTACAAGATCATCCGTAAGGACCGCACCGACCAAACAGGAGGAGGCATCGCTATCGTCCATAAGAATTCCATCCGCATCTCAACCAGCTCAGACGTCAACCTTGCCAGCACCGAACACCTTCACTTCCAGATCCACACCGACCCAAAGACCACACTCAGAGGCACCCTCCTCTACCGGCCCCCAGGATCCCGTGCACAATTCAGTGACGACATCATTGATTTTATCACCCCACACGCCCTCCCCTCCAAGGAATACATTCTATTAGGAGACCTCAACTTTCACCTGGAAAAGAGCAATGACAGCAACGCCGCCACCCTTCTGGACAATCTCGCTAACCTCGGACTCAAACAACTTGTCACTACCCCCACCCACATTGCAGGTCAC
The DNA here is from genome assembly GCF_964263255.1 of Lissotriton vulgaris. Taxonomy (NCBI): domain Eukaryota; kingdom Metazoa; phylum Chordata; class Amphibia; order Caudata; family Salamandridae; genus Lissotriton; species Lissotriton vulgaris. Next base: position 135,287,488 of record NC_141690.1, read on the forward strand.
ACACTTGACCCTATCTTCACCTCCAGCAAACGCGTCTCCTTCAGTCACACCACAGCTCTCCATTGGACGGACCACAGCTGCGTTCACTTTATCTACAATAAGACCACAACCCACAACCATCCTCAACCTACTCTGCGAAGAAACTGGAACAAAATCACCATCGACCAGATCTCCTCATCGCTTCTCCAAAACCCCCCTACCCACTCCTCAAACCCCGACCAAGCAGCCATTAACCTCACCCAATGGCTTTCCAACAGCGCCGACATCCTAGCACCATTGAAAAAACTTCAAATCAAACTAGGCAGCAAAAACGCCCCCTGGTTCAACGATGATCTTAAGAAATCTAAGAAACTCTGTCGCTCCTTCGAGAAGGCCTGGAAAAAAGACCCAAACACCAGCACCAGGGACGCCTTCAAAAACGCCACCCGCATACACCACCAACTTATCCGGTCTGCCAAGAAAGCCGCATTCAAAGACCGACTAGATAACAACGTCCACAACAGCAAGGAATTATTCAACATCGTCAAAGAATTTACCAACCCTTCAGCAAACGACATCACCCCTTCTCAAGCCCTCTGCGACTCCCTAGCTTCATTCTTCCACAACAAAATCGCAGACATCCATAACAGCTTCGACAACCAACCCGGAGATCAACCCACCCATCCTTCTGTCACACCTTCACCCCCCCTGAGCATCCTTAATGACTGGAACACAATCTCCACTGAGGACACCATCCGCCTGATGAACTCCATCCACTCAGGATCCCCCACAGACCCATGCCCTCATCACATCTTCAACAAGCAGACTCCATCATAGCACCACACCTCCGAGACGTCATCAACTGCTCCCTCAACTCCGCCACCTTCCCGTAAATCTGGAAACATGCAGAACTCGGCGCCCTTCTGAAAAAACCCACAGCTGACCCCACCGAACTCAAAAACTACCGCCCCATCTCGCTCCTTCCATTCCCGGCCAAAGTTATAGAGAAAGCTGTCAACAACCAGCTCGCCGCCTTCCTCGAAACCAACAAATCCCTCAACTCCTCACAGTCCGGCTTCCGAGCCAAACACAGCACGGAGACCGCCCTCATCGCAGCAACAGACGACATTCGAACTCTACTGGACAATGGAGACACAGTCGCCCTCATCCTCCTCGACCTCTCCGCAGCCTTCGACACAGTATGTCATAGCACCCTATTACAGCCCCTCAATAACATCGGAATCCAAGGAAAAGCACTGGAATGGATCGCCTCGTTCCTCACCGGAAGAACCCAGAGAGTCCGCCTCCCACCATTCAAGTCAGAGGCCACTGAAGTCATCTGCGGCGTGCCACAAGGATCTTCACTCAGCCCCACCCTCTTCAACGTATACATGAGCCCCCTCGCGGCCATCGCACGCCAACACAACCTCAACATCATCTCCTACGCTGATGACACTCAACTGATCCTATCACTCACAAGAGACCCTAACACTGCCAAAACCAATCTGCATGAAGGAATGAAAGAAGTAGCCGAGTGGATGAAGCACAGCCGTCTGAAACTGAACTCAGACAAAACAGAAGTCCTTATCCTGGGTACCTCCCCCTCCGCCTGGGATGACTCTTGGTGGCCAGAGGTCCTTGGAAAAGCACCCATCCCTACGGACTACACGCGTAACCTGGGCGCCATCCTGGACTCCTCACTCTCTATGAATAGACAAGTCAACGCCGTCTCATTATCTTGCTTCAACATTCTTCGCATGCTCAAAAAAACATTTCGCTGGATCCCCACCAAAACTAGAAAAACAGTCACCCACGCACTGGTCACGAGTCGCCTGGACTACGGAAACACCCTATACGCCGGTACCACCCCAAAACTCCAGAAAAAACTCCAACGCATCCAGAACGCCTCAGCCAGACTCATACTAGACATCCTGCGTAAAGACCATATCTCTGGTCACCTGAAAAACCTCCACTGGCTCCCCGTCAATAAGAGGATTACTTTCCGCCTCCTAACCCACGCGCACAAAGCTCTGTACGAACTTGGACCCGAATGCCTCAACACACGACTTTCCTTCTACACTCCCTCCCGCCAGCTACGATCCTCCAACCAAGCCCTCGCTACTGTAACTCGCATCAACAAAACCACCATGGGAGGTAGATCCTTTTCCTACCTGGCAGCTAAAACCTGGAACTCACTTCCCACTCAACTTCGCCTTACTCAGAACCACCTAGCATTCAGAAAACAACTTAAAACTTGGATATTCGACAAGTAATTCCCCACCCTTCCTCAAGCGCCTTGAGACCCTCTGGGTATGTAGCGCGCTATATAAATCACCTGACTTGACTTGACTTGACATGAGCAAGAGTCACAAAGGAGGACAGACTGCCGATATCAAACTGAGCTCTCCATAGGCACCTCAGACACTGAAGGTGAGTGGATCACTCAGAAGTTGAGTAAAAACCATCATGAATCTGAGCATATGCACATCACACGAGAAGTCGCGCAAGTGCAAAGATGTACTCTCGTAATAAAAGATGCTCTCGTCGAGGAGGCAGATGGCCACACAACGCAAGCTGAGATGCGTCCATGTATCTCAAGCGAACAGCCCGCGGACTCGTATGGCTGACCCAGGAACACTAAATAGGTTATACGCTAAGTTTATTTCGTTAACAAGGGGGGAGATGTAATGTTGGAGTGCAGTCTAGTAGCTGGGTGTGGGCGGAGCTAGGGGCTGGAGGAAGAGGAGGAGTGGACACACGAAGGACACAGTTAGAGTAGGGACCTGAAAGGAACCAGACGTGTAAAAGAAAGCACTGTTATATTTCACCTGTAGTGTTTGTCTAAGTGATTGCCAGGACACTACAGAGACCATACCTTCATTAAATGTAAGATCATAGGAAGGTTGTTTGACACATATATTGAGTATTCAGGTCAAAACCTACATCTAATTTCATTGATTCAAGATTGGTCACATTAAAAGCAAGTTTTAGTGATTCTGTTCTGACATACATTTTTCAGTGACTTTTTTTTTACCCTGTAGAGTACTCTACAGCTGCTTTATTTTTAGCAGTCTATTTTCTTTATATCTGTTACAGCTACAATATTTTGTTCTGTTTTTCAAATGTGTATTTTCTATGTGTAACTGAAAGAAATGTGCACATACCATTTGGAGTATGTCAGTGGTGCACTGTAGCATATATTTAATGTCACAAAACTTCTTATCTTATGAGAGTAATAGAAATCAAGAATTTAATTTCATCATTGCCTAGCACGGGTACCTTGATGCTGTTAGATTGATTTTGACAGTGCCTTCCAGTCATAAGTCAACTATGTATTGATATATGTTATTGTATTAGCAAGGCATATGCTCAGTAGCCTTGACTGCTCGAAAAAGATTCGTTCTAGGTTAAGAGGTTGTGTTTAAAAGCAAGTGGTACGAATATATATCCCTCTCCCCTACCCTTCCATCTGTATTCTATGTTGTTGCTCAGGACATCTACAAATACACAGATGTGTTGCCAGAGTAACAAATATAGAAATATGAAAATAAAACTACCTATCATTTGAAACATAGCAAATTTGGAAGCGCTTACAGTAGAGATCAAACAAGTTAAAAATGAATGAGGTAGCACAGTAAAATAGATGGCTTATCTTGCATGGCATTCATGGGCCCAAAGGAATGTGCACCTCAGAAGAACCAGGTGTATCATATGAAGTAGTGCTATTGAACATATGGAAATGCCACACCTTGAGTAAATGAATAGTCATATCGCTCTTCATATGGACCCATTGGGCTTTTTGAATGTCAAGGACTAGTGGACATACTCAAAGAGAATTTCTTTGAATAATTGTGAAATCCTTTGAGAAAATAGCTTCTATTGTAAGTCATCAGGAAGTTGATTTTGGGGTCCACACAAGCCTGAGTATGAAGTGGAGAAGCGGGGATCTAAATGTATGCCCAGGGGCTGAATCGGTATTGTAAGTTTGACCTGAGGTAGAGAAATGTAGACAGTTGTTTTTGAGGAACTTTTTCTTAGGTGAAGCACATGAGGCATTTTTTCAGCTGTTTGTATTGGACTGTTGTGTTGTGTGACTATACTAGCTTTACATCAGAAACATGGAGAAGGGAAAAAGTGAAAAGGTTTAAATGACGAATATAGGCCGAGATGGGGTGTGTTCTGCTGGGTGTAAAAAAACATGTGGAACTGTAAATATGCCAATCAGTAGAGGGCAAATCAATAATATATAACCAACACCTGAAACGACGGACTCCTGGAACAGCACCTCCCACACAGCTCCTTTCAATAAAATACTGGTGCATTACATCCAAGGTGTCAGTCGTTGCCTAACACCCCTGAGCTGAGCAGAAATACATAAAAATAAACCACAGGATGATGAACCACAAAAAAGTCCAAGGTTCTTTTTGTATGTTGGTTACTTTATTGAGACTGTTATATTTTCCTTCCTTAAAATACGGCCAGGTTTACAGCCAACGCGTTTCGTTCAACTAAACTGAACTTCATCAGTGCCTATTTTTGAGTATATATTAAATACGTCTCTTTTCAGAAAATCTCACAAATACTCCATCTTGATGCATGCCACCTTATTGGACTGTGGCACCACTACCATACATTTGGGCTTGAGTAAGGAAATGAATCTCCAATTATAACACCCGAGTCCTTGTCTCCCTTCACACTGTTACATACTTCCCCAAGTCGTCACCATCAATTTTCTCTGGTTAAACATTAATTTTACAAATTAGTTAGGTTATTATTTTCTATAGATTACCATAGGAAAATCTCCGCCCTGGTGGTGGCGATCTCTGCCTATGTGTGAAAGGTTGCTAGTAGTAACTTTAGACTTGTAATTTGTCTTACATGTCTCCACCCAATGATTTCATGGTAGGGGAGACACATAATTCTGCACTTAGGTGTAAATCTACACTCAAAAATGGTCGATAGCAAAACAAGTGTAGACTTTCACCGAGATGCAACAGTACATTTACACATAACTACATTTACATGTGCAAAGTATGCTTATGAATAGGACCCCAGGTCTATAGGTGGTAGTCATCCTTATTATCCCTCCAGAAAATGTTGATTCTGTTTGAGATTACTACAAGTAGGCAAAAGTGTTCAGCAGCAGTATTTAGATAATGAAAGGATGCATGAGAAAAAGTTCCACAATCCTGGAGTGAACGTGGCAAACACAATGCTCGAGGGAAGGGGTTATTACAGATTGAAGACATTAATATTTTAGGGGCAGTGCAGATGAAAGGACACCGTCTTGGAGATGCATAAGTAAACAATGTTAGAACCGACCAAAAAAGTCAACAGCTAGACGTATAAACTTTCAGTGTATCAATGTTTGCATAAGCATATTGATAAATACAGTAACTGCCGGGATTATTGATACCTACTCATTTACTCCTTTGTTTTTTGCAGGTGGGATTCCCTTTGTCCTGACAGCAGAGCTTTTTGAACAGTCTCATCGACCTGCAGCATTCATGATAGCTGGCACCATTAACTGGCTCAGCAACTGTGCAGTTGGACTTCTATTCCCTGTAATACAGGTAAACTTTCAAACGTTTTCATTGAATTTGATTCTCAGCAAAATGAGCAATCTGGGTCCCGGGGTTCGTGTGAACGCTTACACAGGGTAAAGGAAAAGGGAGATAATGTATAGAAAGAGGAAGCCATTGAATTTCTGACTAGTGTTGCATGTCATTTATTGTTGTTAGGGAACCTAAATGGCATGAAGAAGAACATCTATATAGAACCAGGGGGCATGAAACCACTGTAGGAGAGAGAAGAAGCTTCTACTACAGTTTACTATGTAGGTGTGGAAAAGACACAAGTGTGTCCCCTTTTGTCTAATGCTTTAGAGCTCTACGTACACAGATAGGATGAGAGAGGCACAGATGTTTCTTGGTGACCAGAGGAGGAGAGGAGAGCACGGGTGGAGCGTTAAAAGGTCCAAGAAGACTAAGGGTGAAAGGGGGCCCTCTCGTCCTCATTTTCCCTCTTCTACCCCTCTTCATACATGAAGTGGAGGATGAGGAAAACAAGTAATAAGAAAAAAAAATCAAAGAACGCAATATGTAAGAGAGAAAAAGAGGTTAGATAAATGAAAGAGTGAAAAAATGAAGATCCAAGATATGAAAACGGAAAGGAGAAGCATTGGAAGTACGGGAGAGGGAAGAAAAAGAAGTAAGGAAGGAACGAAGAAATGAAATAAGAACAAGTCTCTCAAATGTAAATGTACTTTTAAATAAAGTCTACCAGGGTTTTTATATTTCCCACTAAAAGAGGTCTCGCACACAAATATTTATCAAGCAAGAGTAAATTGAAATATTGTGCAATTTGTGAACACACAAAGTCCTGAGCACATGTCAAGTTAATTATTACAAAGCATGTGTACTGTGCAATTTTCAGTCTCAACACAAACAACAGGAATAACCGGTTTGCGCAGTTCTTCTGTACGATGACATGCACAGCACCTGTAGCACCAAAAAATTGCTATTGACGGCTGTACTTGCCCGTCATTTACGAGGCTCCCTTCATCTTGGGACCTGATGGCAGGTTACTTGTCTGTCTCACGGAAGCCATTCTTTAGATAGTAAACCTGTTCAGGGCCGGGTTGGAAATATCACCGGTTCCCCGATCCCAAGCTTTTGATTTCAATTCAGCCCTGAAGAGTCATGTGTAACTACCCGTTGACGAAACACGTGTCGGCTGGTTTCTTTTGGGGATCTCCTCTAGAAGGAGGACCATAATCATATAAAAAGAAAAAAACAACTACTATCTTGCCGATCTTGTTTTGTTATTCCTGTTGTTTATGTTGAGAGTGAAAATTGCACAGTACACGTGCTTTGAAATAATTAACTTGACGTGTGCTCAAGACTTAGTGTGCTCATTATATAGGGTTGGCCTTGCCTACTCTTTTTCAGGGGTTTTTGGGTTCCCCCTGACCTAGCAGCACCGTCCTCATTGTTGTACCTTTTTTACTCACACCGCTACTTGTTGTGCACCAATTTTTCTGAATACTTTAAACCCTTACGCAGAAACTTGATTGTGCAATTTGTGCTGAAAAGGCTAGAAAAGATACACATGATCAGTAGCCCCGCACTCTAGAAGCCAAGGGTAATTGTAACTGTTTTCAAACCTATTCCAGATAACATAAGAGCAGCAACCTCTAACGAGCAATTCAGAACTCTGCAAAAACATGGGGGCATAGTAGCAAGAACATCAGTAAAATTCTTGCTGTTTTAGGGGCAGGAAACTGCAGCTAAAACAGAGATAATGAGCTTGCTAAAATGCGTTAAAGAATTCCAATAGAAGCCCAGGTTAGATGTGCAGGACATCTTGCAGAGAAATTCGCAGACTTCGGGCCTTGCAAATGAAGAAATTGCAAAAATTTCGATTTTTTATTTTGCGATGCGAAAATGTGTCATACATCGCTTTTCTCTATTTCACGTTCGCAAACGCTGTCTTTTTGCGATTCGCAGCGTTTGCGAACACAAAATAGTTTCATACATATGCCCCATGGTTATTTCGCTAGTTGTTCAGTATGAGTCTGGCAGCAGCATTCTGGGTGGTGTGGAGTCGGTGTAGGACATGGGCTGGGGTTCCAATATAGCGGGCATTTCCATAATCAAGTCTGCTTGTGATACGAACCTGGGTGACCATTCACCTGGTGTTCAGTGAAATCCACTTGAAAATCTTGGGTAGCATTCACAGGTTGTGGAACCATGATAAGGAGATGGCATTGATCTGTCTGCTCATGAAGAGGTTGTGTCCAGGATAATCCTGAGGTTCTTGCCATGCTCCCTAGGGGTAGATGGGGCCTGTGTTCAGCGGTTTTCCAAGAGGCACCCAGGGGGAGTGGTTGTTGCAGAAAATTAGGATTTCAGTTTTTGCCTTGTTGAACTGGAGGCAGATGTTTTTCATCCAAGCAGTGACGTTACTCCTGCAATCGGCGAAGTTTGCTTTGGAGGTGCTGATTGAGTTGGAGAGTGAGAGGATTAGTCATCGGCATAGGAGTGTTGGTTCAAAGTCTAACTCTTTGAGTTCTCTTCGTGAGGAAGGGAAATTTCCTCAAAGCTGAAAGGAAATTTCTTTAGATCTGGTCAAGCGGATGTCTTTGTTCTTTCCAAGAGGTCTGAGACATGTTGTTGCATTCTTGAAGCCTGTTACAGGTAACAAAATTGATGCAGCAACCTGTACTTTTCAGGCCATGTTGAACTATCTTTTACTTGTACAAAATGATAAGGCCTTAAATGTTATTTCCAAACTGGCTTTTTGACTGGTGAGTAGGAGACCCTTTGGCGGGGCTAGCGGCACAGATTTACAGTAGTGAGAGAGGTCTACAGATGGTCTACTAGTGTAGCTTTGCAATTTAAGAGAGAGGCAGGCCCAAAAACGGAGCAGTGGCCTATGTGAATACTGATGCTGGGAACTGCATTTGTTGCTTACATAAAACGTTAGACCATATTCTAATTGTTTCCTCCTAAGGAAATCCCCATACAGGAAATAATTTTCACTTCTAATATACTTAATATTTATTTATTAGTCTATAAAAGTGCTTTTTACTTGAATTAGAGCAGTGTAATGATGAGAACTCCTATTAAGAGAATGGAGTGGCTCAGGGCTAATAATGGCTGGTATAAACCTTCAACTGCAACATTCCAATGTTTATCTTTTCATTTTAATTTAGAAAATTATATCTGCAGTCTACGGAATATTCTAACAACCTTATAACCCTTCTGTCTAGGGCTAAACAAATGTTAAAGACCACCTCAAACGTTGTAGGTGCTTGTCTGTGCTCAACCTTGTAACTAGTTCAGGGTTTTTAGCGATGTGTATAGTCGTCAGCCGCAGGCAATAAAGCTATAAGAATGGTTCACATCATTTTAATCAATTTATGTCCAATACCTGAAGCCTTTATTGCTAGAATTTTCCAGACTAATTAAATCTTCTGGCTTATCAATAGATAAAGCAAGGATTATCAAATATGCTGATTTTACCACTTTTTGCTACATTTGAACAGTAAACCAATTTAAACTGGAAGGTGAAAATGTATTAGGAGGGCCACTGAGAATCCAGGGAACAATCTGAAACCCTATAAAGTCCAATTCTGGGGGAAGGGGGGCATGGCCATTATGGTAGATGGCTGGGATGTGTTTTCGCCTCTCTCAGCTTCTTTCTGAAGGCCACGCCAACAGCAGCCTGTACAGCACTGAGATCATGCCCCTGCAGTGAGCTGTGTGACACCCGGAGCCTGTTCTTGTAGCTGTCCCGGCCTTTCTGCGAGAGATTGGGCACAGCAGCATTGACAGCAGCGGATGGCGGGAGCCTGGCCGAGGCATTGAGGGCTGCGCGCTCCTGATCTTGGAGCCTTGGGGCCTGGAGGAAAGTCCCCGGGGGACCGAGTGCGGCGCTGAACCCTGTGATCGGGCGAGGCTTCCAGGACCGCTGTGACACCAGATGAGGGACCACAGAAGGAGCCTAAATCAACGCTGCATTTGCTGTTTTGCAGTGATCTCCCTCTGGTTAAGTCTTGGAGGCCACGGAGTGGAGGACCTGCTGTCTCCCACCCACCCATTGATTGAGAGGCACGACTGGGGCTCCCAGAGCAGACAGAGCTGCTAGACCTGCAGAATCGAGGGCCCGGTGTAACGGGAGTCCCTGGACGGGGGAGAGAGGAGGGCCGGGCCTTGCTGCTGGGAATTGCCGAAGGGCCGAGCAAGGCACAGAGGTGAGGAGAAGTGGGGCGGCCATAGTGAGGCCTGTTGAGAGGGCCACCTTGTTCTGCACCTTCCTGAGGCAAATGGGGTGCACAAAGAACTCTGCTGGGCATTCCCCGGGGGTCACATCCACAACTGAAGCTGTAGGCTGGCCCGGGTTGCAGGGCAGGCCTGAGGACACTATCCAGCCACAACCCACAGGGTTCTACATTCTTGCGCCCATGTGATATGGCCTGGGCATTAGCTCTGCCACCTGTCTCTAACAGGGGACATGAGGGCTTATGCCCCAGGCTCCTGGTCGCTGGGGGAACTGTGCCCTCCCTGCTGACTGGCCACGGCCCCTCCCCAGCGAGGTGAATCTGCCTGGACCCAGTTTTGATCTTGACCACGTCTGGATCTCGCTGTGGGCAGACCACTCTCGTCGGTGCCCCTTGGAAAGCCCCACCTGCTGACACCTGCCTGGACAGAGGGGGGGTGGTCCTGTTGGGCCCTGCCATGGCTTTTGGGAAGAACAAAAGGGATAGGACTGTGAACGATATGCTCCTTAAACAGGCAGGGGCACACTCTGGAAACACAGCCTCAACTGTGAATGCAGAGGACTCGCCTGACACCACGCAGGTGGAGGCACATGTCACCCGTTCATACCTGGAGGCAGTCTTCACTTTGTTGCGGGATGACCCCCAATCATTCTAAAAAGAGCTGGCAGGAGAGCTTTTGAGAGGTTTGCAGGGACATGGAAAGCCTGGGAGACAGAGTCTCAACCCTGGAAGATCCTGAGCAGGGACATGAAGAAGTCCTAGAGCAACTACAGCAACACATCATGCGCCCTAGAGGCCATCAATTGTACTTCCAAGCCCACGCTGAGGACCTAGAGAATGGACCTTGTTGCAACAACATACACATTTGGGGTGTTGCTCCTGGGGCAGAGGAATTGGACATTGTCGCGTTTGTGTCAGAACTGTTCAGATCTATCCTTGAAGCTGGCCCCGATCTAAAGATTAAGATTGAAGGAGCTTATAGAGTGGGCCCTAGAAGGTCCTCGGCTGGACCTCCCTCAGACATACTGACTTGCGTTCATGAGGACAAAATCCTAAGACGGCTGAAATGCCAGAAACCGGTCCCCGGTAGCTTGTCTCCTTTCTGGTGAAGAATTGGCTTGGTAGTTTAGTCTGCCCTGTTCCCATGATGCACTGGGCCAGGGACAGACTGATTTGCATATAGCCAGGTTCTGAGCTGGGATGGTGCAGTGAGATAAATAACGGTGATGGATCAAGCCCTGATCTTTGGACTGGGTAAGAGTGGTCTGCTTAATTCAGACACTCTGTTCATCACCACCCCCTTTTCTGAATCGTTTTTGGCCACTATAGGTGTGGCAGGGTATACTCAGACATGAGTCCCTTTCTCACTGCACCATCAGGATTCAAGCAAGCCGGGCCGAAGACGGCTGAAATGCCAGAAACCGGTCCCCGGTAGCTTGTCTCCTTTCTGGTGAAGAATTGGCTTGGTAGTTTAGTCTGCCCTGTTCCCATGATGCACTGGGCCAGGGACAGACTGATTTGCATATAGCCAGGTTCTGAGCTGGGATGGTGCAGTGAGATAAATAACGGTGATGGATCAAGCCCTGATCTTTGGACTGGGTAAGAGTGGTCTGCTTAAATCAGACACTCTGTTCATCACCACCCCCTTTTCTGAATCGTTTTTGGCCACTATAGGTGTGGCAGGGTATACTCAGACATGAGTCCCTTTCTCACTGCACCATCAGGATTCAAGCAAGCCGGGCCGAAGACGGCTGAAATGCCAGAAACCGGTCCCCGGTAGCTTGTCTCCTTTCTGGTGAAGAATTGGCTTGGTAGTTTAGTCTGCCCTGTTCCCATGATGCACTGGGCCAGGGACAGACTGATTTGCATATAGCCAGGTTCTGAGCTGGGATGGTGCAGTGAGATAAATAACGGTGATGGATCAAACCCTGATCTTTGGACTGGGTAAGAGTGGTCTGCTTAATTCAGACACTCTGTTCATCACCACCCCCTTTTCTGAATCGTTTTTGGCCACTATAGGTGTGGCAGGGTATACTCAGACATGAGTCCCTTTCTCACTGCACCATCAGGATTCAAGCAAGCCGGGCCGAAGACGGCTGAAATGCCAGAAACCGGTCCCCGGTAGCTTGTCTCCTTTCTGGTGAAGAATTGGCTTGGTAGTTTAGTCTGCCCTGTTCCCATGATGCACTGGGCCAGGGACAGACTGATTTGCATATAGCCAGGTTCTGAGCTGGGATGGTGCAGTGAGATAAATAACGGTGATGGATCAAGCCCTGATCTTTGGACTGGGTAAGAGTGGTCTGCTTAATTCAGACACTCTGTTCATCACCACCCCCTTTTCTGAATCGTTTTTGGCCACTATAGGTGTGGCAGGGTATACTCAGACATGAGTCCCTTTCTCACTGCACCATCAGGATTCAAGCAAGCCGGGCCGAAGACGGCTGAAATGCCAGAAACCGGTCCCCGGTAGCTTGTCTCCTTTCTGGTGAAGAATTGGCTTGGTAGTTTAGTCTGCCCTGTTCCCATGATGCACTGGGCCAGGGACAGACTGATTTGCATATAGCCAGGTTCTGAGCTGGGATGGTGCAGTGAGATAAATAACGGTGATGGATCAAGCCCTGATCTTTGGACTGGGTAAGAGTGGTCTGCTTAATTCAGACACTCTGTTCATCACCACCCCCTTTTCTGAATCGTTTTTGGCCACTATAGGTGTGGCAGGGTATACTCAGACATGAGTCCCTTTCTCACTGCACCATCAGGATTCAAGCAAGCCGGGCCGAAGACGGCTGAAATGCCAGAAACCGGTCCCCGGTAGCTTGTCTCCTTTCTGGTGAAGAATTGGCTTGGTAGTTTAGTCTGCCCTGTTCCCATGATGCACTGGGCCAGGGACAGACTGATTTGCATATAGCCAGGTTCTGAGCTGGGATGGTGCAGTGAGATAAATAACGGTGATGGATCAAGCCCTGATCTTTGGACTGGGTAAGAGTGGTCTGCTTAATTCAGACACTCTGTTCATCACCACCCCCTTTTCTGAATCGTTTTTGGCCACTATAGGTGTGGCAGGGTATACTCAGACATGAGTCCCTTTCTCACTGCACCATCAGGATTCAAGCAAGCCGGGCCGAAGACGGCTGAAATGCCAGAAACCGGTCCCCGGTAGCTTGTCTCCTTTCTGGTGAAGAATTGGCTTGGTAGTTTAGTCTGCCCTGTTCCCATGATGCACTGGGCCAGGGACAGACTGATTTGCATATAGCCAGGTTCTGAGCTGGGATGGTGCAGTGAGATAAATAACGGTGATGGATCAAGCCCTGATCTTTGGACTGGGTAAGAGTGGTCTGCTTAATTCAGACACTCTGTTCATCACCACCCCCTTTTCTGAATCGTTTTTGGCCACTATAGGTGTGGCAGGGTATACTCAGACATGAGTCCCTTTCTCACTGCACCATCAGGATTCAAGCAAGCCGGGCCGAAGACGGCTGAAATGCCAGACACCGGTCCCCGGTAGCTTGTCTCCTTTCTGGTGAAGAATTGGCTTGGTAGTTTAGTCTGCCCTGTTCCCATGATGCACTGGGCCAGGGACAGACTGATTTGCATATAGCCAGGTTCTGAGCTGGGATGGTGCAGTGAGATAAATAACGGTGATGGATCAAGCCCTGATCTTTGGACTGGGTAAGAGTGGTCTGCTTAATTCAGACACTCTGTTCATCACCACCCCCTTTTCTGAATCGTTTTTGGCCACTATAGGTGTGGCAGGGTATACTCAGACATGAGTCCCTTTCTCACTGCACCATCAGGATTCAAGCAAGCCGGGCCGAAGACGGCTGAAATGCCAGAAACCGGTCCCCGGTAGCTTGTCTCCTTTCTGGTAAAGAATTGGCTTGGTAGTTTAGTCTGCCCTGTTCCCATGATGCACTGGGCCAGGGACAGACTGATTTGCATATAGCCAGGTTCTGAGCTGGGATGGTGCAGTGAGATAAATAACGGTGATGGATCAAGCCCTGATCTTTGGACTGGGTAAGAGTGGTCTGCTTAATTCAGACACTCTGTTCATCACCACCCCCTTTTCTGAATCGTTTTTGGCCACTATAGGTGTGGCAGGGTATACTCAGACATGAGTCCCTTTCTCACTGCACCATCAGGATTCAAGCAAGCCGGGCCGAAGACTGCTGAAATGCCAGAAACCGGTCCCCGGTAGCTTGTCTCCTTTCTGGTGAAGAATTGGCTTGGTAGTTTAGTCTGCCCTGTTCCCATGATGCACTGGGCCAGGGACAGACTGATTTGCATATAGCCAGGTTCTGAGCTGGGATGGTGCAGTGAGATAAATAACGGTGATGGATCAAGCCCTGATCTTTGGACTGGGTAAGAGTGGTCTGCTTAATTCAGACACTCTGTTCATCACCACCCCCTTTTCTGAATCGTTTTTGGCCACTATAGGTGTGGCAGGGTATACTCAGACATGAGTCCCTTTCTCACTGCACCATCAGGATTCAAGCAAGCCGGGCCGAAGACGGCTGAAATGCCAGAAACCGGTCCCCGGTAGCTTGTCTCCTTTCTGGTGAAGAATTGGCTTGGTAGTTTAGTCTGCCCTGTTCCCATGATGCACTGGGCCAGGGACAGACTGATTTGCATATAGCCAGGTTCTGAGCTGGGATGGTGCAGTGAGATAAATAACGGTGATGGATCAAGCCCTGATCTTTGGACTGGGTAAGAGTGATCTGCTTAATTCAGACACTCTGTTCATCACCACCCCCTTTTCTGAATCGTTTTTGGCCACTATAGGTGTGGCAGGGTATACTCAGACATGAGTCCCTTTCTCACTGCACCATCAGGATTCAAGCAAGCCGGGCCGAAGACGGCTGAAATGCCAGAAACCGGTCCCCGGTAGCTTGTCTCCTTTCTGGTGAAGAATTGGCTTGGTAGTTTAGTCTGCCCTGTTCCCATGATGCACTGGGCCAGGGACAGACTGATTTGCATATAGCCAGGTTCTGAGCTGGGATGGTGCAGTGAGATAAATAACGGTGATGGATCAAGCCCTGATCTTTGGACTGGGTAAGAGTGGTCTGCTTAATTCAGACACTCTGTTCATCACCACCCCCTTTTCAGAATCGTTTTTGGCCACTATAGGTGTGGCAGGGTATACTCAGACATGAGTCCCTTTCTCACTGCACCATCAGGATTCAAGCAAGCCGGGCCGAAGACGGCTGAAATGCCAGAAACCGGTCCCCGGTAGCTTGTCTCCTTTCTGGTGAAGAATTGGCTTGGTAGTTTAGTCTGCCCTGTTCCCATGATGCACTGGGCCAGGGACAGACTGATTTGCATATAGCCAGGTTCTGAGCTGGGATGGTGCAGTGAGATAAATAACGGTGATGGATCAAGCCCTGATCTTTGGACTGGGTAAGAGTGGTCTGCTTAATTCAGACACTCTGTTCATCACCACCCCCTTTTCTGAATCGTTTTTGGCCACTATAGGTGTGGCAGGGTATACTCAGACATGAGTCCCTTTCTCACTGCACCATCAGGATTCAACCAAGCCGGGCCGAAGACGGCTGAAATGCCAGAAACCGGTCCCCGGTAGCTTGTCTCCTTTCTGGTGAAGAATTGGCTTGGTAGTTTAGTCTGCCCTGTTCCCATGATGCACTGGGCCAGGGACAGACTGATTTGCATATAGCCAGGTTCTGAGCTGGGATGGTGCAGTGAGATAAATAACGGTGATGGATCAAGCCCTGATCTTTGGACTGGGTAAGAGTGGTCTGCTTAATTCAGACACTCTGTTCATCACCACCCTCTTTTCTGAATCGTTTTTGGCCACTATAGGTGTGGCAGGGTATACTCAGACATGAGTCCCTTTCTCACTGCACCATCAGGATTCAAGCAAGCCGGGCCGAAGACGGCTGAAATGCCAGAAACCGGTCCCCGGTAGCTTGTCTCCTTTCTGGTGAAGAATTGGCTTGGTAGTTTAGTCTGCCCTGTTCCCATGATGCACTGGGCCAGGGACAGACTGATTTGCATATAGCCAGGTTCTGAGCTGGGATGGTGCAGTGAGATAAATAACGGTGATGGATCAAGCCCTGATCTTTGGACTGGGTAAGAGTGGTCTGCTTAATTCAGACACTCTGTTCATCACCACCCCCTTTTCTGAATCGTTTTTGGCCACTATAGGTGTGGCAGGGTATACTCAGACATGAGTTTCTTTCTCACTGCACCATCAGGATTCAAGCAAGCCGGGCCGAAGACGGCTGAAATGCCAGAAACCGGTCCCCGGTAGCTTGTCTCCTTTCTGGTGAAGAATTGGCTTGGTAGTTTAGTCTGCCCTGTTCCCATGATGCACTGGGCCAGGGACAGACTGATTTGCATATAGCCAGGTTCTGAGCTGGGATGGTGCAGTGAGATAAATAACGGTGATGGATCAAGCCCTGATCTTTGGACTGGGTAAGAGTGGTCTGCTTAATTCAGACACTCTGTTCATCACCACCCCCTTTTCTGAATCGACAAAATCCTAAAGGCCACCACGGACAACAATACTTTCCAATTTCACTGTCACTCTCCACTCCTGTTTCAAGACTTAGCAGCATCCATCCTCCAAACGCCTTTCGGCCTGTTACCTCTTCGAGTGATGGGGTGCCCTATACCTGGGGACATCCCTTTCACATTGTTATTCGCTTGGAGGGGACGTTGCACTAATTCCGTTCATTGAATGAAGCTTGCCACCTACTCAACTTGAAAGATCCTTCACCAGAGCACCCTGTGAATGGAGGCAGGATCGCAAGGGGGGGAGTCTCGAGGCCAGGGGGGCTTGCTGTCCTTTCCACCCGGACTGCTCCCGGACCTCGACACCATCGTTAAGGAGAGTCAGGCAGTCCTGGTCCCCCTAGCAGGAAATTCAGCTGGGCTGACGACACCAAAATGAATGAAGCGCATTTTTACCCACATTTGCTCCCCTTAGATTTCCATTCTCCCTTCCTCCCTTAGGGCACGGCTGGGAGCATGGAGAGTGGCCCCGGAGATCCCTCCTTACTTCTGGTATTCCATGGAGACACCCATCCTGGATGATGTTCTTCTGTTGGATAATAGATCGGTTTCATTTGTTTGGTCCATTAGGGTCCTTTGTTACGTGGGCTGAGTGGATCTGGTCACAGAGTGCGTTTGCGCTTATTACTTTTGTTGTTATATGCATGACCAGATCGCCTTTACTCTTAGACCAGATAAAGTAGTGCTATGGCAGTTCAGGGCTACATGGAACGCTGCTTTTCTCTGTAAACCCCCATGACTAATCCACTAGTGATTCTCACATTCAACGTTAAAGGTCTCAACCATTCACTAAAGTGGGGCTCTATCCTTTCCTATTTAGAAAACTCTGGGGCACACATATGTTTACTGCAGGAGACGCATCTCCTCTCCAAAGATAAACAAAGACTTCGCTTGAAGGCATTTCCCTATCAATTCTTCTTGTCTTTCCCGTATAACATAACTGGAGTAGAGATCTTGATTTCCCAGAGATGTAATGGGAAGGTGAGGCCCAAAGAGGTAGAGATTAAAGGAACACTCCCAGCATACTCCTTATCCATAGATTCCAGTAGCATTACAGTGGGCTCAATATACTCCCCCAGTGAGGGTCAGTAACCAGTCCTTTGCAAAGCAGTGACAGAAATCATGGGTACACAGGACAGGCTAGTGCTGATGCGGGGTGACCTGAATCTGGTGTTCAACACTGCCCTCAACAGATCTGCACAACGCTATGGACAGGAGGGACCCTTTCCCTAGCAGGGAGGGCTTGGTTCGGGGACATGGGCTTAGTTGACCTTTGGAGGATCTCCCACCCCAACTCCAGAGACTACACATATTACTCTCATGCCCACAAAGCATATGTTAGGATTGAGTATTTCGTGGGCACTCTGGAACTGGCCTCAGCAGTTCAGGCGACAGAGATTGAACCAAGCACCCTATCAGATCATACTGCAGTGACGGTGACTCTCACAGCTTCATCTACTGGGCCTTCTGATGGAACCTGGAGACTTAGGGACACCTTACTGCACCGCCCAAGGTTATAGCTCAGATTACTAAGGATTATTTGTAGATTAATGATGCCATTGAGGTTTCGGTCTCTACGCTGTGGGATGCCCTAAAAGCAGTAGTCAGGGGGGAATTTATATCCATATCTGCCGCAGATAATAGAATCTGCCGGGATAAGAGAGAGAGTATGTCCCATCAAGTGATGAAATTAAAGCACATACACAAGATAACAGGGGCTCCTAGGATTTGGAGACAACTAGAAGCAGCCCAAGCCTAACTGGTGAGGGTTACACATTGAAAGGGTCAAATACGCAACACTTCGGTTCCGTCATTGGTTTTATGTGGGAGGTGACCGTTCTGGTCCCCTTCTGGCGAATAATCTTCAGGCCCGCCGTCAGGAGACTAGAGGTTGAGCGGTTCTGGACACAGAGAGACGGGAGTGGACTGATGATGTGCATATTGTGTAATTCTTCCGCGAATATTATCAGACTCTCTACACTGCACAAGACCTCCGCCCGGACACAATCCTTGCATATCTTAATGAGGCCATCACTGCCTCTCTGATGCCCGTGCAAGTGACTGATCTGGATCAACTGATTCAGATCAAAGAAGTTATCTCTAGTATATCTCATCAAAAGCCTTCTACGTCCCCAGGTCCGGCTGGTTTTCTGGCCCCTTTTTACAAGGCCTTCTGTTATAGCCATTCCTCTCTTCTCACCAGGCTCCTTAATGCAATCAGGGGTGTAGCCCCACCACTACCATGCTCCGGGCAGCAAGAGCAGTAATACCCAAACCAGGGAAGGATAAGACCCATTGTTCCTCCTATCGACCCATCTCCCTTATGAACACTGACATCAAGCACTTCAAAGGCTTTCTTGCTGCTCAACTCAGTCCCCTTATAGATCCCAATCAGGCTGGCTTTGTGCCACAAAGGCAGTGTAGTGTTACTACAAATAGAATCCAGCACATAATTGACAAATCTCAGAAGTATGACCCGGAAATAATGCTCTTTCCAGTTGACACCGAGAAGGCATTCGATAAGGTGCACTGGCCATACCTGGAGGTCACTCTCAACACACTTCGGCATAGAGGGTCACTTCCAGAAGTGGATCCTCAACAGCTACACCCAACCCACGTCCCTGGTCCATGTGAACGGATGCTCCTCTGTCCCATTTTGTGTATACAGGGGAACTAGGCAGGGGTGCCCCCTGTCACCACTCCTGTTTCCCCTGAATATGGAACCCATGGCCCAAGCAATTCGCTCCAACCCACAGATTAAGGGAGTTCAATTTGGTGGGGAGCCACACACCACTGGCCTCTATCAGGATGATGTGATAGCATCCTTGGAGGAGCCTTCCATCTCATTACACTATTTCCTGAAGGAGCTGGAGGCATTTGGCATGGCTTCTAGCTTTAAGATAAATATTCACAAATCAAAACTCACTCTTAGACCGTAAACCCTTGACACCCTGCCCATACGAAGAGCCTAGACAACCATCACATATCTTGGCCTACAGATATCCCCTACCATCACAGACACCTTTGCTTTCAATTACCAATGGCTAGTCCACCAGACCACATCTGAACTGTGCAGATGGCGGTCTTACTCCCTATCCAGGTTGGGACAAATATTTGCAATTAAAATGATGATCCTTCCCTGGATCCTGTTTCTCTTCTAAGCACTTCTGGCTGCACCTCCACCCCGGGACACTCTTCCCTTCAACAATAAATAAATAAATTTGTGTGGGCGGCAAGCGCCCCCAATTTTCACAGGGATCTCAGATCCCCAGATAAGGGTGGCCAGGGAATTCCTGACTTCCCCTGCTGCTACCAGGCTACCCAACTGAGCATCTTCATGGAATGGTGCGGTGCAGAATCCGAAAAGAACAGGTTATTTATGGACCATACGCTGGCAGACCAGGCTCTCTGGAGCATTCCTTTTCTTCCTATACAAGTTTGCCCCAACTCGCTATACCTTTCTCCCATCACCAAGGCATCGTTGGCAGTCTGGGATGGAATAGCAACACAAAGGGAACTTATGTCCTTCCCCTCACTGCTCACTCCTATAGTAAAAAATCCAGATTTCCATTCAACCTTCAAGACCCCACATTCCAGTAGGGGGCACAAGCGGACTGCAGGTCTTTAGGTTATCTGTTTAGTCTAGAGGGTCCTTTCACTTTTGGATCCCTTCGTACACGCTTCCTGAAACAGAGCGATGGCATTACACTCAGGTGTGCCGCTGGGTACTGCCCCCCTCTGTTCGGCCTGGCGCACAATGGCGACTCACTCCCTTTGAAAGCTGGCTCGTGTCTAGGACATCCGAAAAACGCCTGATCTCAAACCTGTACCATTTGATGGGCCCGCCCACATAGACACCCTAATCAAAGAGCCAAAAACAAATGGAGTCAGAATTAGGCAGAGAGTTCACGACTAAAGAATGGGGTGACATTTATTACAGGGCGCTGCACACTACGCATACAATAGCCAGTATCAAGACAGCAATGAAAATCGCAACCTACTGGTACTAGACACCCCACCAAATTCAAAAATACAACCGTCCAAATACCCCAAATGCTGACGGCACTGTGGATCCCCAGGTACGCTTTTGCACATCTTATGAGATTGTTTGGAACTCAAGACATACTGGTCGCAGGTGCTTACAGATACTGACACTTGCCTAGAGACAGAGCTTTCTAGATTCCCATCATACATAACTTTAGGCCTCCCGAACCCTCTTACCTTTCCCCTCAAGTCCCGATGGGGCAAACAGATCAGCCTGGCCTTTGGAGCGACCTTACAAAACATTCTTTCCCATTGGGGTACAGGGCATACCCCTACGCATCTTGGCTGGCTACACCACCTGAGGTACATACGAAGGATGGAACACATCAATCTCTCCCTGTCTAATCAAGGAACGGCATTTCCTAAAATATGGAGATCATATCTAACCCTATTGACATCCGTATTTCGAGATCTCACCTGCCCTAAATATCTTAGACTGTTGAGATTATCTGAGGCCCATTCAGCCTCCACTTAAGGGTCCACAATTTCGAACACAATGTAATGAGGTAATCTAGCGACCACTTTTCTTTTTTTTTTTCTTTTCTACTGTTGCCAGGTCCAGGGGAGGGGGAGGTGTTTTGAGTTTGTTAGACCTGGCATCTTTGGCTTGGTTTCCCCTGACTTTTTGCCTCTGCCTCCTCTATTTTTGACGCTGTGCTGGATTTCGTTTTTGCTGATTTAGATGCTTTGGACACTTTGCCACTGCTGATCAGTGTCAAAGTGCAGGTGCTCCCTGGGTAAATTGCTACTATGTTTGGTTATCCATGATTGGCAGATTTGTTTCATCAGTAGCTCCCTGGTAAAGTGCACTGAGTGTGCCAGGGCTGGTGATTCAAACACACTAGTGGGCCTGCAGCACTGATTGCGCCACCTACCTGAGTAGCCCTAAAATGGTGTCTCAGGCCTGCCACCGCAGTGCCTGTGTGCGGTTGCTAACTGCCATGCTGACATGACCAGTGTCCCCACTGACCAGGCCTAACCCTTCCCTTTCTGTACACATTGGACACCCCTATGGAAGGCCCCAGGTACCCCCCTGGGCAGGGTGCAGTGTATGTGAAAGGTAGAGCATGTACTAGTGTGAGTGACATGCTCTGATAGTGAAACACTGCCAATTTAGTTTTTTACTATGGAAAGGCTATCTTGCCCATAGGCTAGAATGGGGAAGGTTGTGTATAATGTTTACCTGCATAACTTCCCATAGGAGCAGGATGGAAAAGTGAAGTGTGGTATCCCTGAACTCAGAATTTAATAACCCATATTATAAGAAGAATCTTGTGTTTGAAAACAGCATTTTTAGAAAGTGGCTGTTTTCTTGTCTAACCTTTCTGTGTGCCTCTGCCTGTTTGTGAATTGACTGTCTGGAGTGTCAGGGGCTGGGTGGCTCCAGGAGGCTGGATGTGTCAGCACTGGGCTGAATAGCTCCATCTGCATCTTGAGTGGTGGGAGGGGATAGCACTTGGGCTTGAATAGGGCTGTGCCTGCCTTCTACAATGCTGTCTTCACCTCCTGCTGGGCGGCTGACTATCCTGCCCCTCGCTTTCAAAGGAAAGAAGGAGTCATGTTAACAGAGTGCTCCAGGACTGACCAGAACTGGTTTGGACTAGGCAAAGGCCTCTCTGCCTTCACAGAACAAAGAAAATATTAGTATTAAAAGGGATACCCAGACCCCAGAACTTTAGATCATCCTGGAATCAAGGAGGAACCTCTGCCAAGGAGAAAAGCTGGAAGACCGAAGAGGAAGGACTGACCTGCTGTGTGTTTGTGGGCTGACCTGCAGTTGCTATTCTGCCAAGGAGAGTGGAAGGACTTTGCTGTGGCTATGTCCCCTGCATGAAGAGATCTCCAAGGGCCTGAGGAGAGCTGGCCCCCTGTTAAAAAGTCCCAGGAACAAAATTACTTCACCGCCAGCTTCCCTCCTGAACTCTGCTGTGTGAGTTCTGACCTGTCTAGTGTGCTTGATCCATGTGTGGGGTCTCTGGAGGTTGTGTCCTGTTGTTTGGGGAGCTGGAAAAACAGAAGAGAAGAAGATCTACAATTTTGCATGTATCGCTCGCTTGCGGAGCGCATCGTCGACAGTGCGAGAAAATTCTAGTTGCCGCAAAGATCGCTGCAGCGCCTGTTGGCGCTGCAAGACTCGACGCGTTGCTTGCTTGCGGAGCACATCGCCCCGGTGCGGTAAGATTCCTGTTGCTGCAAATATCGTCGCAGAGACTGTCATCACTGTGAGACCCATTGCACCGCTTGCCTGCAGACCGCATCCCGTCGATGCGAACATTGTCGCAGAGTCCAGCGCCAACGCATCGAGGGGCAGCTACAGAAGAGGATCAATGCTGCGACACACATCGCTGCAGCACCGATGATTGTCGCTGCCCCCGAAGATCGTTGCATCGTGCCTGTGCAAGACGCTTTCTACCAGGAACCTGCAAACCAGAATCTATACAAGGTATCGCATCGCTCCCAATACAGACCTGATTTGACGCAACTCCGCCCGTCGCATCGCCTCCCCAGGGTCTCAGGAGTGTTGCCTCGCTTGTTTTCTGATGCTGCAGCTGCCGCTTGTAATTTTTTGTCACATCTACAGGTACTTTGGGCTAAAAGGGCTAAAAGTGACGCAACTGTGGATTATTTTGCTGCAAACCTTTGAACTCTTTTTAAAGAGTTATTTCCGAACAGTGTATGTTGAGTTTTTGTCGTTTTGGTCTTGTGTAGTCTAGATAAAATACTTTATTTTTCTAAACCGGTGTGGAGTCCATTTGTGGTGTTTTCACTGTGTTACTGTGAGTGTTGGTACAAATACTTCACACATTGCCTTTGATAAACCTATCTGCTCGTGCCAAGCTACCCAGGGGGTGAGCAGGGATTATCCAAAGAGTGTATCCCCCTTACCCTGACTGGAAGCAAGGATCCCTATTTGGACATTGGTACCTACCTCTGCCAACTAGAGACCCCCAGATCTAACAGAGTTGTTATGCCACTCTACATGAACCCTGTATCAACAGGCCCCAAAAGGTAGATGTAAGCTTACTTTCTTCTTTTTGATCTTTTGAAATGCCAATGAAGAAATCTAAAACATAATGTCCAAATCTGATTTTAAATGTTGATAATATTGTGTTGCTCAGCCACCTGTCAGTGACTGTGGTCCAATATATTCTCCACATTTAGAATTTTGCATTGTCGACTGATTACTTTGATGTATAAGAACTATCTATAATACAAGTACAAACATTAATTGTGAAAAGTGGGAGGAAATGATGACAGTAGTCATCAGAATAGATATAGTAGGCTTTTGGCTATTAGTAGCTTTTGGGTCCATACCCTGGTGACATGGACGTCAACTCACCAAACTCCATGGGAAAGTGGAAGTGACATCACATATTCTTTGACCTTAATGATGTCACAGGAAGTAACATAATTTCTCCTTTGACCCTGCATTGTTCCAAGAAATTATGTCACATAACCTTATGCCTGATGACATTACAATAATTAACACAGCTGAAGTTACATAATTGAATACATATATTATATATTCTGCCAAAATAGTCAAAGGGAAGGGGTTTCTCTTTCCTGAGAATTGTTTTATACAAATAGGCTTTACTTCTACATTTTAATGCACAAATCTCACACACATTTGCTAAAAAGCCATAGACTCTAAAAAAACACTCACAAACTATTCAAGCCCTTTTATGGTGTGCCAAGCTACTGAAATCTCACAGCCCCTATGAGTTCACCCAGTTATGTTTTTAAAATGTCCTTTGGGTGCCCTCTTATAACAAAAAATTACCTTTATTATTATGTTTCTTATATAGCGCCTGAATTGACCCCCGAAGGGGTATCTCCGCGCTTGCCTTGGGAACCCATCCTGGCTTTTCCCTTTGAGATAGCCCCTACAGGGCATCCCCAAGGTGAAAGCCAGGCATCCCGCCGCAGGGGGGCCGTTGTGGAGATTAAGCAAGCTTAATGCCCAGAGTTGCATAGTGTGAACCCATGATTAGGTCAGGCACCGAAGCAAGAATTATCGAGTCCATGGACATTTGAGCTCAAGACCCTGCCGCGTCGGGAATTGAACCCTGGTCCTGGGTCTGACCTCTGCTTCAGGGTCTGCATGCTCTAACCAGTGAGCCACACTTCTCCACTATTGCAAAGATCAGCATTTTTCTATGGTGGCCCCTTTTCCCCAAACATTACATACAATATACCAGTGCCAATATTTTCCTAATACTGCTTCTCATGCACAATGGTGGTCTCTTATGTCAAAGGTTATGTCTAATATGGACCACATTTTGTCATGGATGGCACATTGACCTTGCAACTTTTGTCTTCCCAATGACAAGAAATTCCTTCAATGTGCCATCACAAGCATTTTCCCACAGGTGCCAAATATGGCAACAATTTCCTCCAGGACGCCAGCGCTGGCATTTTTTCATGGGTGCTCCATACCTGTCCATATGACATTCACCCGTAGTCATGTACCGTGAAGAACAACAGCTTCTTTACACACATTTTTATTACACAATACCCATGGAACTCCTTTCTGTATGTTCATATTTGTATTTGTGTCACTCCACTCTCACACACTTTGCTATTCCTTATTTATTTTTTTAACTAATTTTGCATTTGCCAATCACAGGTTGGCCATTCTCTGACAACGTTTACCCTTATAACCAGCATTTATATGTTTGCTCCTATTTTTTCACACACGTTGAGAGAGCACGCAAGTAAGCTGCAATAAGTGCAGAATACCAGAGCCAGATTGTATTTGAATCTTCCAAAATGTCATCCATCTCCCCCATGTCTGAAAGCTACATTGGCTCTACGCTATGCAAATGCCAACACTCTAGTGATCCCTAGAATAAGGAAGGTAATCTGGGGAGGTAGGAACTTCATATTCTGTAAAACAAAGCTATGGAATAGTCTTCCAGCCGAATAACAGCTATCCCATCATTGCTGCCATTTAGGAAAGAGATCAAGACCTGGCTTTGTAACAATTTAGTGCACCGTCTCAGCATGCGTAGGTCCAGTCAGTGCCATGACACCCTCGGGTAATCGCACGTTTTACAAATTCTTTTAACCTAACATAACATAGCACAGTTTTTTGTCTAGTAGGCAGCAAAAATTAGGCTTAAGGACTGTGAATCAGCGTCAAAATGATACTAAATGAGTGCAGAATATATTGCCTGAGGAAAGGTGTTAGGAGTAGATTACATAATTACATTCTTCCATTGATTTCAAACTATTCATAATCGTTTTCTGTATGACCGAAATCAAAAGTGTGAGACCAAAGGTCCTGACATAAAAGAGTGGCCTTCAATTTCTGGGTGGTTTGTACAGTACAAATTTGTCAAGTTGCACCAAATAGCATTTACCACGTGTACTAGAGTTGCAATTAGAGTAAAGAGTGCAGGTGTGATGTCACCATGTTGGAATACCTTACTGTTTTGTGTGAATTTGCACATTATGCCATTGCTAAACCTATTATGTTCTGTGATTTTTTTTAAGTCTCAACATAGATTCTAAGTTGTTGGAGTTCTTTTGTGGGCCAGCATGAACCATATGGCCTCTTAATTTCTTGCATTACTTGCATTTTCAAGAACATATTTTTTAGAAATATTTGTCTCAGATATAAACTCAGAATGTTAACATTACATAACTGCAAGAAGTGCCACCATGTTACATGTCTATTTATATTGACCATGTGAGAAATTGTCGTTGTAGCTAGAATTTCCAGCACTTTTAAAATGATTATCTATCTATCTATCTATCTATCTATCTATCTATCTATCTATCTATCTATTTATCCTTCACTCCCTGACTCCCTGTCAGTCTGTCTGAATGAATACGTGTGACGTATTTTATGTCATTTTTCTTTGCGCGGTAATAGCCATTGATTCCCAAGGCAGTAGTTAATCATCACTCACCTCTATAAAGCTGGAATCTCTATCTTAATGTCGAAGTTAATTTCAAATAGCAGAGATGTATCCCTCCAGGCCATCGTGCAACCCTGTATATGATTGTTCCATTCTGGCATGACTTGCAAAATACACATTATCGCCTTCTCTGGGCTGTAACAGCACATAATGCAAGGCTACATCTCATACAAACCCAACAGGGATTTAATGTATTCCGATAGTCCAAGCGGGTTTCTTCTCAAACAATTTCATGGATGAACAATTTTAATTTTAAAAACAATCTCTTCATTAAAATACATTATTCATGCCAGATAGTCCATTGCAATGGTTGTAACTAGTTTGTTTTTTTGACATTTTTACTGTTAAATGTACCCTCTCTTTAATCGCTGTTCTATTTTTCTAACAAATTGTTTTCACTGACTTGTAACTCTAATTAACACAGTATTAAAGTTGGCACAAAACATACTGTTTCTGGCTCATTAATTGCTTTGTTCATTTCACAGCATATTGATTGTAAAAGACTCTTCAATATTTTCGGCCTGAAACAGTAGTGTGTGCTTATTAAGAGTTGATAATTCACCTTGTAAAGTGTTCATCCTTGCAATTGGGGCATCTAAGATCTCTGTGAAGCTTTGTTCAGCCCTCAGGGTGGCCTGTGTTGGTTTTAAAGGCGTGAGTCATTTTTCTGAGATTTCTATTAGGGAAGGATGTAACTTGAATATTTTGTCGTAGGCTAATCTCGCCGTATTCTCCAAATATCTTGTGAGAAGAGTTGTAATTCTGCATTTAGCGCTTTTTTTAGGCGCACAATTGCTCCCTGGAGTGCAATATAAATACAAGGAAGTATTTTGCATTAACATATAGCGCCAAATGCAATAGCACACGAATTGCAAGCGTTCACAGCTGCACAAGCTTACTATATGTGCACTTGGGACAGGATTTTCCCCATTTTACTGCTGGCATTTAGTGCTGTTTTCTTAGCACATAACTCATCAACACATATAAAATGGATGCATACATCAAAGAGTAACACAGAATATATTGAAATTACTCCAATTACTCCATCGTCATTGAATTTCTGCCCTGGCCAAATTTTTATCTTCCCAAAATTGATATCTATATAAATGATTGATTCTGTTTCTTACTACGAAAACACATAACAATTTCTTTGTTTTGTTCTTTGCTCTTTATTTGTCTAGATATTGTGGTTTGTAGCTTATTTATTTGTACTCTCATTTAATGCAACTTGGCGTGGGCCTCTAAGTTCTTTGGGGTATATTCACAAGAACACGTGATAACTACCGCAAGAGTAGCGGAGCGCAACTTTCAACACCGCAGCCCATCGTAGGAAAATAACCCTGTGTCAACGAAGTTCACAATGCATACCAACATACACACATCTCAGTGGACACATTATGTAATGATATAATACATTGCTCCACATGGTCAGAGGTTGGACACCATACTCACATTGCTGAAGTCACGTAAGTGCACATGTCGGCCAGCACCTATCCCAAAACAAAGTCTGGCTCACAGAGGTTGATCTTGCAAAAGGGACACACCTCCATTGCACATGCGTCAGTCAGTTCCTCCCTTTGTAGGGACGATGCTCATTGTGGCACACGAGTGGACAATGAAATCAACACACTTCACTGTTAGATACCAGTGGGATGGCATAGACTTTATTGGCATGTGCGTGTCAGTACGGAGGAGGCAACGGCCACAACAGGTGGGGACATGCTTCAGACACCTACACGCAGCATGGGTACATGTCGAGGTTCAGAAAATGTTGGTGCAAACACGGACAACAATAATTACGGATGGCAGCGCTCCCAGCCCACCTTGCCTTGCTGGATGAGTCATGTGTAGTTTGGTGTCTGCCCATTGCCCCGTTTGAGGGGGCACGACTCACTGCCCATGGGATCTGCATAGTGCTCTGCCATGGAGTGTGCCGATTGTCTGCTCTGCTGACAGTTATTAGGTGAAAGGGTCCGACAGGTTCACATGTTCTGCAACATTGCCATGTGTGTGCTCTCCCCCGGCAGTGTGTCCGAATTGCCAATGTTGCCACACAACGCTGTGTTGCTCCGACCATGGACCTGCATCACCTTGCACAGGTGTGTGTACACATGCGTTGTTTCTTGCACATGCATCCAGAGTCCGGACTATGGCAGACGTGTCCACTGTTGTGGTGGGATATGTGAGCAATCCCTACGATGCAACAAGTTGTTGGGCCCTGTGCTGAGGGTCACAATCAGATGTGGCTGCAGGAATGTAGTTACTCGTCCATGAATGCCCACGCAGCTTTATGTGCAATGTGTTCCAATAGTACGTCATTGTTGTGTTCAAGGAACACCAGGGTGAGCCAATCCATTAACTGGTCCGGGCAGGTGTGCTCAGCCCACGCTGTTACACCAATCCGCAACACTGCCCAATAGGGGAGTGCCTCCATGTGGTCACTGCACCCGAGGAATTGTGCAATCTCTCATGCATAACTGCCAATACATGCACAGTATGTCAAGGCATCCTATGCACAGATGTCTCGGTTACACTCCTGGTCGTGTTCCAACAGGGGGCGCAGACACAAGTCATAGTCCAATTCATCAACGGTTGTGTTGGAAAGGCAGACATCCATGGGACACTCAAATGTGCATGTTCGGCAGTGGAACCAGGGCTGGACACAGGTGACGTAGGCAATGTGGAAGCTGAGCCGGTAACTGATCCGCAGCACTGCGCCCAGTAAATGCAGCATCCATGCATGGTAGTATTTCAATAGACAGGGGTTGTGCATGTGCCCGGTATGGACTGCCATTGCCTTGGTGCGTCTTGTGGAACAGGCACTCTTCTGTACTGCGGCAGTTGTGTGGAGAATATGCCACAGCTATGAACAATGATTTGAATGTATGTGCAACCTTGGGCTGAAGGGGTTGCTGTTTCCTTGAGTGTCAAGGGCATTCCATGCGGGGTCCCTCAGGCAGGGGCTTCTTTGTGTGGGTTGTGGACGAGTCAAATAGTTCATTTGTGCGATGCATGGTGTGGGAGTCATCCCCATCTGCCATGCCATCTCTCTCAGGGTGTTCCAGGTGAGTTCTGGACCAAGGTCAGAGGTGCACGTGTCCTCTAGCCTTCTGCATTGGAACAATGGAGCTTTCATCCCTGATGTTTGTTTGACCACTACTTGCGTTTTCGGAATGGGATGTGGCTTTGGCGCTGAGATTGGGACACAGCCTTGGGCTCATGGTGTATGGATGGCGATGCACAGACACATGTTGGCATGTGGTGCCAGGTGCCCTGCGAGGCCTTGTGCTGCTTGCAAAATCTCTCTGTCTCTCTCCCTTGCTCTCTCCCTCTCTTTCCTTTTTTGGGCGCATGGCACACCTTCTTCTTTTGGATTTAGTCTTCCAGGCTGTGTCCTGTGAGGACCCAATAGGACTCATCCGAATGGTTGTTTTGGCTTTTGTTTGTATGGTGTTTTGTGTTGGTGATTGCATTGCTATATGACTGATTCTCCATTTTCTGGCCACGCATGTATGTTGATTTTCCTGCTTGTGCGAAATCAGGCAAAATATTGGTTTTGGGATTCGTGGTGTTGGTGTGAAGTTTGTAGTCTGGGGCTAGGGGTGGGCCGGGGGTGTGTTGTGGGCCTGGGTTTTGTCCTCAGTGGATGTTGTGGCCCTCTTGGGTGTCCGTGCTGCATGTTCAGTTTCTTGGGAGCATCTGTTGTTCCATGTGTGACTCTGGGCTGTGCTCCCTTTACACCCGGTCAGAGCAAATGTTAATTTCCAGCTGCTAACGTGCCCTATCGCGTGTTTTGTGCTCTTATCGCCGATCTGGCTGGTTGTTGTCTCAGCTTTTGGCACGGGAACGCCTACTCTGCATCACATTAGCGATAGTTGTGGGGGTCCTCTGTGGCGATGTTTTTGCGGCTGCTGTTGCAGGAAAATCGTTGCTGTGGGCTGTTAGCACCAGCTTGTGAATGGCGTGGTAAATTTATCACAACTTTGGCTGTGATAAAGTGCTGTTGATTCAGTGCTAGCTCCTTGTGAATATTCCCCTTTGTCTCTTAGCTGTTCTGTTATTTGAAGTGTTGTTGCATCACACAGCTCATGCACATATCTAAAAAGGAGTGCTTGACAATCAGCTGATCCAGAAATACTTAAACAACAGTGTGCTTTTACAGAAGGGCTGGATGAAGTTGCTTTGTCCAGGTTGTATGTAACCCTCCTAATGACATACTTCCCCAGTGCTATCTCTGTCACCTCTAGTCTGGGAGGTGGCTATTTTAAATATTATCTCCCACTTTTCACATGTGATAGAAATTGAGGAGGAAGAGCTGATACATCAAGGAACATCCATAAAAGAAAGTGACTATAAACTTAAAGTGGTATTTCAATGCCTACTCTCACCTAAACGGAAGTAATGAGAAATAAAGAAATGTAAAAAAAAATAAAGAATTGGCACTTTTGAGGGTACATAATAGTGACTTACTGGAGTGATAAAGAATGACATTCATTTGACCTAAGGCCTTTAAATGTTAGCACATTTGACATTTGTAGGAATTTAGGTTATTTTGTGATTGGGAAGGAAGTCCTACTCAAGCAACAACCATAGCCCTTGTCATGGTGAAACATAAAAGCCACTAAATTAACCTGTTCTTAACTCTCTCGGAGCTTGGCACAAAGCAGTTAGGCTTAACTTAGAGGCACTATGTCAAGTATTTATCCAGCACTTAAACAGTAGTAAAATGAAAACACATCACAAGAAAAATTGTACACTAAGTTAGAAAAATAGAGTCAAATATAACAAATAAAATGCCACAAAAAGAAATTAAATTCAATCAGTAAAACTGGATGTTGGACTTGGCCCTTTTTGCAGGGTAATCATCAAACCTTTTGCTTTCACCCTCCTGTTTTCTGAACACGTTTTTGTTAACTTTTAGGTCTCTGCAAGCTTTACCCTGCTAACTAGTGCTAAAGTCAATCAATCAATCAGGAAATGGTGAAGCGCGCTACTCACCCGTGAGGGTCTCAAGGCGCTGGGGGGTGGGGGGGGGGGGATAGAGCGATTCCGGTCAGTCGAAGAGCCAGGTCTTGATGGTCGTCCTGAAGATGTACAGAGAGAATGTGTGTCTGACGTTGATCGGGAGCTCATTCCAGGTCTTTGCTGCAACGTAGGAGAAGGCTCTTCCACCTGTTCTAGCTCTGCGGATGTGTGGGGGTTTCAGCAAGGGCAAGGTCGGTGGATTGGAGGTTTCTCTTGGGTATGTGGAAGGCGATTCTTTTATTGAGATATTGGGATCCGATGATGTGGAAACATTTGTGTGCATGGGTAAGTATCTTGAAAGATACTCTCTTTTTGATTTGGAGCCAGTAGAGGTTTCGCAGGTGTGGGATGATGTGTTTGTGTTGGGGGATGCTGAGGACGAGTCTTGCTGCAGTGTTCTGTATGGTCTGGAGCAGGAATTTGTTGATCCTGGCATAGAGGGTGTTTTCCCTAGTCTTATCTGCTGGTTCTGAGTGCGTGTGGGACGGCCTTTCTTGATTCCGGGGAATCCATTTGATGGTCTTGAGAAGGATGCAGAGGGTGTTGAAGCAGGTGGAGGCAACTGTGTTGATCTGGTCATGGAGACGGGAGTCGAGTTTGATGCTGAGGTTCCGAGTGTGGTCCATGGGTGAGGGAGGGCTGCGGAGGGCGGTGTGCCATCAGGTGTTGTTCCATGCCGAAGTAGAGGGTCCGAGGATGAGGACTTCTGTCTTCTCCGAGTTGAGCTTCAGACAGCTGCTGCTCATCCAGGTTGCGACGTCCTTAATTCATTCCTGGAGGTGAGGGGGTCCTTGGTGAGGGTGAGGATGAGCTGGTTCATGTCAGCTTAGGGTACTATGCTGGGTCCATGCTGTCTGACGATGGTGGTGAGGGGGGCCATTTAGATGTTGAAGAGTGTGGGGCTGAGCTAGGATCCTTGGGGTTCTCCGCAGCTGATCTGTGAGGAAGGAGCAGAGCCACTCGAGTGCGGTCCCCTATATGCCGGTGTCGTGGAGTCTGGCGGTGAGAGTGCAGTGGGAGATGGTGTTGAAGGCTGCAGAGAGGTCAAGCAGGATCAGGGCTGCGGTGTGTCCTTGGTCGAGGAGCGTGCGGATGTCATCTGTGGCAGCGAGTAGGGCGATCTTGGTGCTGTGGTTGCAGCTGAATCCAGATTGGGGGGTCGAGGATGGAGTTCTCTTCTATGAATATCGTTAGTTGGATGTTGACGATCTGTGACTTTGGCCACAAATGGGAGGAGAGAGATAGTAGTCGGTAGATCTTGAGGTCCGTTGGATTTGCTGAGGGTTCCTTTGGAAGGGGCTTGACTCCTGCCTGTTTCCACTTGTCGCCTTGATGGTGCATTGTAGCTCTGGTGAGATGGCGGCAGCAGCTCTGTGGAAGATGTGCAGAGGGCAGGAGTCCGTGAGTCAATGGGGGCTCCTGAGTGAATGCCTTTCATGGTCGATGCAGTATCTTCGGTGGTGACTGGGGTCCAGGAGCAGATGGTAGGCTGGCTTTGGTTGCTTGGGGGCGGAGTGGGTTTGGTGTCCTGTGATTGTGCTATCTCCTTTAAACATAGTTGAATTGACCCAAACCTTCCATTTCAATACATATAAGTCACCCCTATGTTAGGGCTTGAACAGAGTAGTGTATTAAAAATATTGGACATGTTCTTTAAAGTTTTTCATGTTGTGGTAGTGAAAAACTCCCAATTTTCTTGTTCACTACTGTACGGCCTACCTCTCCCATGTGATAACATTGGGTTACCTTATTATATTTAATAATAAGTAGTGTGGCTCACTGGTTAGAGGCGGCAGACCCGAGAGCAGAGGACGGCCCGGGACCAGGGTTCGATTCCCGGCGCGGCAGGTTTCTGGACCAGGGTCAGCGGACTCGATAATTCTCTCGCCTCGGTGCCCACTCTGATCAGCAATCACACTCGGCAACTCTGGGTATTAGCTTGCCTCATCTTCACTAACGGCCCCACCAGACCGCCGGGGATGCCTGGTCTCACCCTGGAGATACCCATTAAGGGACCATCTCTCAGGGAAGCCAGGAAGGGTTTCGCAGCGGTCGAAGCGCCTTGGGACCCTACGGGTAAGTAGTGCGCTATATAAATGCCAATACATACATACAATAAGTGATCGCTTTCAATTGGGAACAGGTAGACAGGTCCAATTTGGATTTGTAATCACAATTGTGAAAATGCCAGTTTTAGAAAGTTGAAATCTCACAACAATATCCCAAAGGACATCATTTGAAATAAACAGTTTCCATCATTGTAACTTGCCACTTCAAATATGCTCCTTAGGCAATTGTTCTGAGATTTCAATATTACCCCTGTCCCTCTTGGTCTAAGGGTTTTTCCTGTTGTCTATAAAACTTTTAGAATGCTGGCATTTTCTTGCTGCTGTCTGCATCCTGGGTCATATAACTAGGTGTACTTGGCATTGGTCTTTGTGTAGGGAAGATACCTGTTGCCAGGGTGGGCCACTCTGAGTTAACGAGGGGGAGGAGCTGTCACCTACTACACTTGCACATAACAAAGGGCTTACCAGAGCACGTTCACAAGGGTGGTCGTGATCCCAGACAATCTGGGGCCAGGGCAAGGAGGCAGGAAATTGAAAGGCGGTGGAAACTTCTAGAAGTTTCTCACACTTCAAAGTGGGCACCACATTTTTTTTGTAGAGTTTTATATAGCACAGGGAGATTACATGATTTCCACAGAACATTGAGCCTCTCAGCGGAGACTCAAACTTGGTTCCCCAGCTCGGAGCTCTATCACCCTAGTGGTTAGCCGTGATTTTACTTCAGATCCCAACTCTTTAGATCACTTGTGGACCTGTGAATTCTACCAGGAAGAAGAACTGCCCAGATGTGAAGTCTGCCTTGCTGATCTGCTTTGCTGTCCAAGGGCTTCTCTACAGCCCAAGGATTGCTTTTGCTGCACCTGCCTGCCTGTGTGTTTGAGGACTCTAAGATCTCCAAGGGTCGGCCTGTCTGACCTCCTGCTCTGTTCAAATTAACGTTGGTGAGTTATGCACAAAGAATACTCTACCATGTGATAGTTAGCGGTGTTTTTGCTGAGGAGGAGTGGATTTTACCCCTAACCCTAATCACTATGGATGTCTCTGCAAGAGATGTTCTTACTTTAATAATGTTTGAAGTGCTACATAAATACTTTAGACCCTGCCTCTAAGTTAAACCTAATTGCCTTGTGCCAAGCTACTGGAGGGGTGAGCTCAGGTTAATTTAGGGTTTCCTTGTGACTTCACTCTGACAAGGATTGTGGTTGTTACTTGAGTATGGATTCACCACCTCAAACAATAAAACAATAAAAGAAATTAGAGCTATGATTTTTTAAATGAAAAATAGACCGTAAAAGATCAAAGTGCCAATCTCGGGTATCTACTCACTTAAGACAGGGCAAAGTAAAAAATTAAGGCTGAGTTCAATGAAGTAGAGTTGCACTTCATGAGGTGGATTGAGTCAGGCCTTTGCTTACCTTCAGACTAAAGAATGTTAGAAGAAAACTTCCTGAGAAGGTAAAGTTCAGTGGGACAAGGCAGATGGAGGTGTCCACGGAGGAGGCATAATTGGGGAGCCGCTATATGGAGTCACAGACAAGATTTCTAACTTTAGACTTTTTGCAAGTTGAAAATCTCCAGCGTGATCAAGCTGCAGGCTATAGATGATGAAGGCTCAATGAGGCCAAATACCTACAGTGATAGGTCCTGTTATAAAGGATTTGCTGCTGTGGAGAAGAACATAGCTGAAGCTTCTGCAGAGCTGGTTTGACTGGCTATGCGCTTTGGGTGGATCCTCGAACAGGTGGGTCGCGGTCTTCTGGCAGTTCTTAAGGTCGCTTTTTGGTGAAGAGGTTTTTTAAGTACCTACGTTTAGGTTTAGTCAGGAGCAGCACCTTCAACCCCACCACCGAGAGTCGAGGACTGTAATCCTTAAAGGGGAAAAGGCAATTATTATGGTGACCTCCGCAGGTCTGGACCTGAAGGGGTCACCATAAGAACTGGAATTGGAGAGTTGGTCTAAAGGTCCAGTATTTAAACCTGGTGTCAGCATTTGAAATGGGGAAAACTCAAGGCTACCCCCACATCTGGTTCTAGAATGTTCCATCCTTCACCAGCCAAGGCTACAAGCAGTTTTGGCTGACAAAAGACTGGTGTCAAGGTCCTTTGTGAGTGTTTGTAAGGATTTCGTCCTTACCTGAGCAGCTTGGACAGATGCAGTTTCCTTGCCCGCTGCAGCTCCTCTCTTCTGTACCAAACAGTCCATGGCAGTTCCAGCTTCTTTTCCACATGGCCTGTGGCAACTCCTGCCTTCCTTACCTGCAGCCTGCAACTCCTGTCTTCCTTACATGCAGCCTGCAGCTGAACCCGGTCTCTAGGCCATGTGAGCCTTGGTGACCCCATGTAGTCTTCTCCTGGTGGCGGTGGGTGCATGGCAGTATCTTCTGCCACCCCCTTCTTGGATTAAGCACCTTTCATATGCTCAAGAAATTATTCCTGCATGTGAGCTCCTGACACATGCTGCATGCAGAGTTTTGCACATATTGAAATGTAATACTTATTATTTCATGTATAGAAAGCTTATGTATATTATTTTATTACTTTTTCCAATCTAAGATGTCTAAACTTTTCCCTACCTAGGTCACTCCTGGTCTACATAGCTTTCCACAGTCTCCGGTTTCTCTCGTTTTCTGCTTGCTGCAGTCTTGAGTCCAGAGGCCAGCCTGGACCAGCTTGAAGGGTTTTTTCTGGACTCCAATTATTTTGCGTTGTGTTGTGTTATTCTGTGGGGCATTCTTGGACTCCAAGTTGTCATTCGGGCATTTGTCTCACTGTCTAGGAGGAATGCACAAAGGCCAACTTCCAAGATGTTTATAGTCATGTCACCCAGGACACAGGCTTCAGGCATCAAATGTTTAGGACCAGAAAAAGCCAACTTTTTAAAAGTGAGTTACCAAAAAGGGTTTGGCTTAAACGCAGCAATGCCACGCCACTATGAGTAATGCCAGTACTGCCACTTATTTTTAACCTTATTTTACCACATCTGGTTCTAGAATGGCATCTCTTTAATTTTTCAATACAACTTTCCGTATGGACTTGCGTTTAAATATCACGGAGTATGCTCTCTTGTACACAACCGACCACTTCCTGAATGAAGGATCGCGTCCTCCCCGCCGTAGCGAAGCAAGGTAAGCCAACTCGAGCGCATATACACAGTCTTTCAAATTCGATGCTATGTAATTCAAAAGATCGCCCTATGTACACGCATCAACAGTAAGCTCGCAGCAAACCAGAATTTACACCGTTTTCAAACTCGATGTTATTTAATTTAAAAGACCGCCGCATGCACATGCATCGGCCGCAAGCTCGCAGTTAACCAGCCTACAAGAAGACTGTAGCGACTACGATCCTAACATTGCGAAACCGGTATCATAAATAACGTGGTCCACACCCGATTTCCACAGCTTTAACATGAGGCTCTCCAGTCACAACAAACTGACTGCTAAGAGATCCTTTAACAAATAGCAAGGGTGGTGAACATCACCTCAGAAAAAGAATATTAAGTCACATCGCATCGTTTAAAAGTTAGTCCTCCAGATTTAACTAAACATTTTAGGTAATCAATAGAAATACAATATAACTATATACAACAGAGTTCTTTAATTACGGACAACGCCAGCAACGTATCACAAATTATTTTCTTCTTTTTCTTCTCAGAAATGTGGGCTTAATTAACTACGCACAGTGTTGAAAACCAACGGACAGGTATCTTTTAAGAGCATATATCTATGGAATATCACAATTTTACAAACAATGTGACGTTTGCAAAGAACATCACCTTGTTTTACAGAATAGTCTCAAGATATCAAATCTGGGGCTGTGGCCTCCGCAAAGGCACTTCACGCCTACAACTTTCAAGGAAGTAGCGAACTTAATCGCTATTACAGTGACATATAAGACGTTTGAGTGAAAGTTGCGTTTATGCATGAATCCACTTTATTATTTCAGATAAACTACAAGAAAGGTCAAATGCAAGTCGATTAGTCTGTCTATAAAGGCAACATGACTTAATCTGTAGTCCTGGATAGTGGTTGGTTTGTAGAATAGAGCAAGCATGTAGTAAGACATTGCCTATCATTATTTTACAGAACATCTTTGGTACTGAGGAGAATGCCTTAAAAAAAGAGATGCGAAACGCGTCGACCACAATGTTTTAGGCCAATTCAACAAAGTCAATTTTCTTTCAAACTTTTACTGTCTTGTGAATCTTTAGATGGCCTATTGTACAAACAAAGTTTTTTGGAGTTATGCAAAGCAACTTTTAGTAGTGAATATTCAAATTGTGTTTAGGTGTGTATGGGGAGAGTATGAGTGTGAATGAAAAGAACTGACTGTAGGAATGTGAGTGTTTTAAGATGGGGCAACATTCATAAGATGTATTTAATTTTTTTGTGTTGGGGAGAAAAAATAGTTTTTTGATGGATTGAAGTTGTGTTTGAATTTTCCATTGTAAAAAAACTTTTTGAAAATTTAAAATAAAATAGATTAATTCAAACGGAAAGAGTGGTTAAGAAATACTTGTTCTATTTTTTATTTCTTAATATTCGACTTTCTAAAAGTGGCATGTTAGAATTGTGACTTAAAATCTGTACATCTGCACATACCATTACAATTCATTTGAGTCCAAACATTTCTACCTTTCCCAAATCAAAATGTAGGACTTATTAAACATAATAAGGTAATATGGGCGAGGTAGGATACGCAGTAGTGTAAATTAAATGTAGATGCTTTTCACTGCCAGAACATGTAAAACTTAAAAACACATGTCCCTTTTTTTACATGTAATGAACCCTTCCCTGTGGACTGTTTAGAGCGTAACTTAGGGGTGACTTATGTCTATGTATTAAAAAGGAAAGTTTAAGCCTGGCAAAAGGATTATTTTTTTAGGTTGAATTGGCAGGCCTGACACAGGGTTTAAAGGGCTACTTTATTGGGTGGCACAGTAAGTGGTGGAGGCTGTGAGAAAGTGCCATCTTTCTTGCATTGGTATGCCCCCACTTTTTGCTGGACTGCTGATGTGCTTTGACTGAGTGTGCCCTGGGCTCCTGCTAACCAGGGCCTGTGTTCCTTCCCTCAAACTGTGTTGAAACTAAAACCTCATTAGCATCTCTAGTCACATATCAACCCTTAGTGAATGGCACCCTAGGTACACAGGGCATGGTGACCAGAGAAGGCCCTTAAGGGCTGCAGCACTTATTGTGCCATCCTTAGGGGCCCTGAACCCTGACACCCACACACTGCCTTTGCAGGCTGAGTGTCTCGGTACAGTACTAAACAGAGACTCGATATGACATACATCCCTGTGTGCCATGCCCGCAAACCCACTTCCCTGGCATACATCAGTCTTCCCTCTTGCTGGGTGCTCTATGCCAGGGGATTGGGCATCGGTGCACAAGCCCTGTGCCCCTACAGTACCCAGGGCCATTCCTGGGCCCTGTAAGTGTAGTGATGCCGTTAAGAGTATATGGTGCTGGGAGGTCGTAATTACGAACTCCACAGCACCATGATGGCTTCACTGAAGACTGAGAAGTTTAGTACCAAACTTCTGAGCACATTAAACCCACACTGATGCCAGTGTGAGATTTAATGTAAAATGCACCAGAGGGCATCTCATAGATGCCCCCTGAAACCTAACCTACAATCCACGTCTGAACTGAGAGGCTGCCTAAGCTGCCACGCAGCAGAAATGGTGCTGGACCCCTGGGTGGAGATCCCCCCCTCTCCTGGGCCTGCAACAATGTAAATCCTGGGCGAGGTGCTAGGTCTCCTCCCCAGGATGGGCAGGGGGAAGCTTCAAAGACCTGCCGCCTCTGGGAGCTTCTCCGGACCATTTGCTGTACCCAGCAACTGGCCCCCACCAGTTCTGACCCCCACTCTTGTGGGAAGACAGGCAGGAAAACCTACATCAGGAAAGGGGGTGCCAGCCTGCGCCAACCCCACCCCTTAGGTGGGAGAGGCAAGGTGAGCACAACGCCGGGCTCCAGCCATCTTGAAGATGGGGAGCCCTGCCCAATCACAGCTAGGTTCCTGCCCCCCTCCCACAGGAGAGGAGCAGGAGAGAAGCAGACTTGGGGGTGTACCCACCCCAGGCCAGGGACCTATTAGTCCCTGCCCTATCCCTACCTGTAACACCCCAAGATTCAGTATTTAGGGGTCCCTGAACCTTCCTTCCTTATATCCTGATAAGAAAAGAAGATCAAGAAGAAGACCCGCCGTTCTGCTGCTAACAACAGGATGACACCCACTGACTTGGCCCCAGCCCTACCGGCCTGTCGATCCTGGAATCTGCTCCTGCTTATTCTCAGCGACTCCTGCTGACAGCAACCTTGGGACCCCCGGAGGACCTGCCTGCCTTGACCCTCTTGAAGACTGGGACTCCCATAAGCAGAGGCTCTGCTTCAACAACCATACCCCTGGTGCCAGCCAGGAAGCACCAGACCAACCCACTCTACACCCGCCGAGCCTGGCCCGTGGCCAAGTGATTCAAGACCCCGAGGACGTCCCCCCGGTGACTGGGACCCGAAGTCCAGTGCCCAAAGACCCTCCTCGACGAACCAGACGACGCCTGCAGCCTCAGAACCAGGGACCCCCCCCAACCGCGACCAGCCGAGGGTAAGATTTCCCGACGCCCAAAGACACCCCTTCACCCGGCGCGCTGCGGCCTCCTGTGCCTCCCTTTAGGGTATTTACCTCTTCTCCAAGATCCCAACTTACCTCTCGAAGTGGTGGTCACACCTGAAGAATTACCGTCCCAGAGTCTGCTGCCTTTTTACCTTTCCCTTTGAATAACATTGAGCGCCCGGCGGCTCAAAAGCACCCTGCACCCAGCCGCCCGAGTGCTTCTGGCCGTGCACCCTGTGTCCTATCCTACAACCCCATTTGCCCTGAGCAAGTGACCAGGAGACCAGTTCCCACAGCTCCGTGGCCTGCTAGCCAGCAGCCCCTAAACGAAGGCCCCCTGCCCCTCATTGGATAACATTGGGCCTAACTGCCTCAGCACCCGGCTGCCCCTGTGCTGCTGAGGGTGTACCAACTGTACCTACCTGACCCGTGGGACCCCTGAGTCTATGCCCAGAACCTTAACTTCACTGGTCAAGCACTCACCTGGAAACCGATAACTCACTTTCCTGTCATAGGATAACATTGACTGGTTTGACTCGAAAAATCTTCTAAGTGTGAAGTTTTGAAACTCTAAAAGATTCCTATAAAATCAGCCGAATATGGAATTCCGAAGTACTCACCTGTGATCAGGAGAGAAGCCAGTACTGTACCTTGTAGCCCAGTATTGAACCGCAAAAGTAATCCTAGCCGGGTTGGCTAGTAACCTGAATTTTCTCCATAGGAATCCATTGTCTGCTTTTCTGTGAAATTTCTCCGAAGTGTCTACTTTTGAAAACTTTAAATATTCCTAAAAAATCATACAAACTACTGAAATGTAATTACTTACCTGTCTTAAGTAGAGATCCCAGTGCTGGACCTAGAAGCCCAGTACTGGATTACAAAAGTGACGAGAACGTACATTACCTGTAATTTTCTCCCATTGGATAACATTGCTAGATTTTCCTTGAAAAGTTTTTTTATGTGTTTATTTAAAATAACTTTATATTCCTTAAAAAGCATTGCAATAAACAAAACCTTTTTACTAAACTGTTTTCAGCTTACACCCCAGGACTGAATCTAGGATTCAGTCCTGGAATTACAAAAGTAATCTACAAAGTAATTAACTGCATTTTTGTAGAAAAATCCATTGAGCTCAATGTTAAATTGTGTTTAGAATTGTGTTACCTACTGCAACCCCTGTACCTATTGTGTTTACAACCTTTAGAGGCACATACATGCAATTGTAGTTATAGTAAAGTGTTTTGGATAACTAGATAATTTATGGCATTTATCTGGCAGAAACACATGGCTACAGAGGCAGTCATTAACGTACGTCCTGTTTTAGAGCTGGCTTGACAGCGCATTCATAAGCCAGACCTATTGACATTGCGAATGCTTGTTTTATCAAAGTCTACACAATGGTAGAACCGCTGATTTGGGCAGGCTTAAGTTTTTTAGTCCTCTTTGAAATTATCTGCATTTTCATTAGAAAGCAGATTGCAGTTCTTGAAATTCATGACCCAATAAAGACAATAAAAAGTGAAAAATGGCATGCACTATTTTTGTAATACTTTAAAAAATGAGATTAAATCCTGTTTGTGTATTTCTAATAATGCTATCATCTCAGAGAGAAATTCACATCAGACCTAAAAGAAATAGCCGTGATTCCAAAAGAAGTCATGGTCTACAATGTGTGGCGAATCCAGACCTATCTCAACATATAATAATGATGATAAAATCTTAAAATCGGAGCTGTGGATAATACGTGGTGCTATTCTCCATTCAGCAATATTGATAGGATTTACAGTTGAATGTGCTTCGTACAAGTAGATCCAAGCAGATATAAACAGCAAACAAATATCCAAGGGCAGGGCCTCACTACATGCAATTTAACACACTGTGGTGAGAAAAAGCTTACAGTTTGCAGACTATGGGTAGGAGAAGTTAGCAGTGTACAGACTCCTCTTTCTCTGGAACTATTTTACTAAACAGCACCTCCAGGTTTGCAGTGATTGGACACCAAGGGTAAACAACAAGAATAGCTTCTCTAGGCCTGATAGTCCAAGTCTCAGGGAGGCTCAATGAGATGTAAAAAACATCTTGTTGTTTTCTTAGCAGAGAAAATAAATCTATTTTCTTCATGTCCTAAGAATTGTATTGTGATGAATGTGGTTACCTCAAACTAGTCCAAAGTGTCCAAAGTGCTACAAGAACTTTCCAGCACATTTTACACACTAGAGCTTCGTAGGAAACTGGGTTATTAGTTGTGCTGGATGTGAGGACTCTGCAAGTAATAGTTCCATAATTTTCTCTTATTAGGAACCAAGCACTGCATTATAGTGGTTGCCTCACTCAAGGTAATGAAGCAGAGCAGTCCAAGGCCTACTCAGGGAATGTGGTTTGTGCTAGTTATCACCATTTGCTGGCAAACAATGATAATACCCTATAAATAAATGTCTAGAAAAGTACATTTATTACACACACACACTACTAAATGCTAAGCATTAATTTACAAATTCATACATAAGGCAAAACAGAAATATCTTATATGGCATTCTGTAATCAAGTTTGTCCTCTAAAAGTTCATAACTCACAGTACTCCCCCACCTATACCTGAATATGCATCACAATATAAGTGGGTACATCTTTGAGTAAAAGAGGCCTATTGACTTTTTTAAGGGTTATCATATTAACCCCTTCACTGCGGCGGCTATTCCGCCCTAGTGCTAAGGGGGCGGGGCGGAAATGCGGCGGGCGCATGCTGGTGACGGAACCGCTCCGTCACCAGCGTCGGTTGCGCCGTGCTTATGACGGAGCGGTTCCGTCATGGCCCCGCCCGCTCAATAGAATGCTCAGCGCAGGCGCGGAATTCGCGCCGCGCAGGAGCGTCGGGCGGGCCGT
The DNA here is from genome assembly GCF_964263255.1 of Lissotriton vulgaris. Classification (NCBI taxonomy): domain Eukaryota; kingdom Metazoa; phylum Chordata; class Amphibia; order Caudata; family Salamandridae; genus Lissotriton; species Lissotriton vulgaris. The sequence continues at coordinate 135,330,339 of NC_141690.1, forward strand.
GACGGAACCGATCCGTCATCAGCACAGCACCACCGCGGCTGATGACGGATCGGTTCCGTCATCAGCAGGGGAGGGGTTAAGAGACAAATGCACATGTTAAATCCATCATCATTTTGTGCAATCAATATTAAACAAGTGTAAATGCAAAAATTCCTCTCCAGCAACCAGTGCCAGCAGATGTCCTGGCATACAAGGTGGTGTACTAGCAGGGAGTTGTTTCCACTGGCTCCCTTTTCCAGCTTTTCTCCTGGTCTTTCATCTCTGGTGCTCCTCGCCTCTTGCTTGGACTAAGAAGTTCAGATATTTCCCTCAACTTGTCCTCACGAGGTGAAAGGGGTCCAGCCTTACTGGCCCTTGGAGAGACCCACTGGTCCTGGGGTCAACTGTGGGCAAGGTTCTTAGTCTTTTAGGGCATCAGGGGGTTTGTCCTTCTAGTTGTCCATGGCTACTGCCACTCTCGCAGTCCCAGTTTCCAGAGCCCAACTGCAAAAGCACCCTTCCTTGTGCAAGATGTTTTAGGGGGGCACTCTAGAAGCAAGGCACCCATGGCCAATCCCAGGGTGCTACATTACCTCTCCAACCCAGTCCCAACCCCCTGCACAGTATGCTGGGACAGTTCAAGATGGCACTTCCAGAAGCCACTGGTCACATCTCCTCTGGGAGCTAGCTGGCATAACTTCCAGGGTCTTTTACATGAAAAGTTGAAAGAGGAGCCCCCCTCCTGTGTTGGCTGCAGCTGTCTGAGCCCTTGGTACATTCTGTCAGTTAATTAACAAATGCAGATTTTCTTCCATACCCCTTCCTCCTCAGGAGCTGAGGGAAGCACTGTTAATTACTCCTTTTGTTGGGGGAGGGTGCTTTTACCCTTTCTGAGGTGCAATGCAATTAACTTGGCCGGCAGGGTGACAAACGGCTTGGGCTGCAGCTGAGCTGGAGAAGTATAAATTCTGGAAGATGTTAATATATCTGTTTGAGACTTCTATACTTCATCTTGGCACACATGTTTCTTTCCATTTTGATATCTTGATGGGCTTGTAGGCGAAAGGGGAGCAAAGCTGCACTCAAAGGCACTTTTCTCCTTATGAATTTAATGAAAGTGTCACTGCAGACAAAACACTAAGTCATGGTGACTTTCCCTATGAGTGCCCAATGATAACCACAGTATGGTTGGAACTCATTTCTCAAAATGCTTTTACTATAGCTTCAACTTTCAATTTTACTAAAAGTCCGAAATAAAGAGTGGGGGTTTACTGCTCTTCGATTATGAGTTTAATGTGGTAACTTGTGACATTAGCGAGTAAGCACTGATACGGTGGAAAGTGGATTTTCTCCTGAAATGTTTTTCCCTTAATTGCTTTGTTCAAAGAACAGGAAAGCTTTGATTTCAACTACATAAAAGGTATGTTCTGTGACAGGGTTTAAAGAGCCATTCTATTAGATTTTTTTTCTAATTTTCTTCAAATACAGTGCAAGTACTCATGTTCTTCCAATCATTAGGAAGGACATTTCACCCATTAGTGTCTGTCGTTTTTTAAAACTCAAGCTCTGTAGTATTCTGATGACTCGTGAATCGTGAACAACTGGGCTTTAAAGCCATGATTAACAGCATAAAAAAGAAATGCATTCGCGAGATCGTGGATGCGGTTTCATAGGACAAAGGCCATTGTGGACAAACAAGGCCTTGTGTGCCTTAATCGCAAAAGTAAGGGTCATTCTTCTGGAATTATTGGATGTACTTTTCCCATTTTCACCTTCTAGGCAAAGGAAATTCCTGCTTCAGGTACACTTGGAACTGTTGGCAGCATCCTAAACAGAAAATAACTGCACCATATTCTTAAATCTGAAAGTAAAATGGGGCTAAGGTGAGCAGTCCTCAAATTGTTCTCCACAAACCTCAAGAACAGGTGTCAGGACATAAAACTCAGGAACTCTTTTTCCGACCCTCTTCTCTTTTGAGACGGTGTTCCAAATGTATGCATTGTTCTCCTACTCTTTACAATGTGAGTAAAGAACCTCTTACCCTCTCCTTTAAATACAGTGACATTACTTGCCACTTCTAAAATGACGACACACATCACTATTTGAAAATGTCCCCTCACAGACGTCGAAATTCTAACAGCCCCAGAGGATTTTAATAGTCCCAGATGGCATACAGTCCTGGTTGCTGATGCATTACCTAAACTTAAATTCAGTTAAAACAGATTTCCTATAGTAGAGTTCCTTTAAAATGTTCCCTGAAAAACACCCTCTTGGTCTAAGCATGTCCCGAACATCCTTAACAGCCATCTTCAATTGTGGAAAGTGTCAAATAACTAGGCGTAATGCTCAACCAAGAACCAAGAATAAAACATCAGCTCTTTGGCTCGTCATGAGCATGGGAGGGGTTAAGCAAGTAATTTAGGTTCATTTACTAAAAACATTAGACCATGGAAATGCACTACTTGAGATTCTTAAGCTTCATAACCACTTTCACAACAAAGTTTGAGCATATCTTGCCAATCCAAATCATACAGAACTGGCTCCACATTGAAGAAGAAAGTAATTGTAAGCTAGCTTGCATCACCAATTTGATGTGTCATTCTTGATTACCTTGACAGTCCCTAATTTGAGGGGGTTCTTCCCAGTGCTCTGCGTTGGCACTTAATTTTCAGCCCCTGCTCTAGTAATAGTTGAGACACAGCCTGTCAAATTCTGAGATGATTGCAACTACAGTGTGTAATACACCGGTATAGAGTAAAAAAAGTGAACAATACTTGCAGCTCACACCATTAGTACAGCTTTGAGTGGTCTGAAATAGTCTGAATTGTCACACTGGTAGGAGTGCGTGGTTAGTTGCCTTTGGTACTGTCATTGGCAGTGTTGGCTGAAGCATTGGGTGGTGCTGGCTGCAGTTGCCTCCCGAGAAGATCACTGGCACTTATGTTTTTACAAATTAAGCACTGCTAACCTTACCAAGAAACTAGCAATAGGAGGCTTCCAGTTACAAAATCGGAGTTTAGACCTCCTCCTTCTTGACATTCCAGCATTCAAAGAGTATAAAAATACTATGAAACACTAACACAACCATTTTAGGGAGTGCCCCCTAGGTCTTACCCAGCCCTCCATCAGGTCAATATTTTTTCATTTTTCTTTTAAGAATTCATTAAAAGGCTATTATTTCAAGACCGCTTGTCTTGAAAATGTGTAGTCTAGAACTTAGTTTGGGTAAATTTGCAATAATGTGGTAGCAAACATTATATGATGTGTATAATCACATAATGTAAGCTACCACATTATCTGCTTTTTGTTCTTGCCACTTGATAATCAAAAACCTGGTCTTATGTGAACTTAGAGGTAGTCCTCACTAGATCGGTAGGATTGGTAATAACTAATGTTGGAAATTGCCCTTTCTGCAGGGTCACCCCCAAATGTCTTGCCTTCCTTCTCCGCTTTTTGCTGAATTAATTTTTGTTGGCTTTTGGATTCTGGGCATTTTACAATTGTAAACCAGTGTTAAAATGCATATGCTCTGGTAACCTTGACTTATCCACAATTGCCATTTAATTGACAAGTCCCTAGTAGAGTGCACTATATGTACCCAGGGCTTGCAAGTAAAATGATACTAGTGGGCCTGCAGCACTGACACCGACTCAGTTACCCTTTAAAAATCCAGTAGGCCTGGCAGTGGAGATAACCTTGTTACAGCGCTTTCAGTTCCATAGAGTGCGTAGGGCTCTGCGCGACTTGCTGGGAGAAGACCTGAACGAACCCCCGGAGGCACCGGAACTGACCTATATTATTAAAACAAAGTCTCTCCGTAAGATGGTCTCTAATATATATATAAGTTAGCTATGTCCCATTGAGCGCATCAATATACCAAGGCCAGGCTGGCCTGGCAACAAGACTTACAACTAACCATAGACGACTCAATGTGGAACTACTGCTGCACTAACACAAGGCGCATCTCTTTACACGGCAGGCATAGATTAATACACTTTAAATACATCAATTGAGTGTATTATACCCCAGGGAGACTCCATAGGTACGGGTTGAGGGAGGACGCGCCCTGCGACAGGTGCCATGCCCCAGCAGCAGATTTTATGCACCTAGCGTGGCAGTGCCCACGAGTATTTACTTACTGGGAAGCAGTCTTCAGAGAACTGGTTAACATAGTGGAATTGGAGCTCATTCCTGAACCTGCAATCGCGCTGTTGGGATATTCTCAAAAGCTACCCAAGGCGGTGCAGAGACTGGTCGATATGGGATTACTCATGGCAAAGCGCAGGGTTGCAATGTGCTGGATGAGGGGCCCGCTCCCCACTGTAACTCATAAAATGCTTTATTGCTGCACCCAATCAGAAAATTTCAGTGGACTAGTCCCCCCCTCCCCGGAGCAGACCTAAGAACTTTCTGGGGGTTATGTACAACATATCTGCTTAATAGGGCGGAGGAGCCTGACAATGGGATAGAGGCAGAACCTGAGGAGAATGGAGCATCACAGCCTGGTGGTTAGCAGTCTGTGGTTCACATGCAGGGGCACACACTACAATGCGTGATCAGAGGGGAGCCCAGCATCACAGAAAGCACTGTAGGTCTGGATGGGAGTTTGGATGACCTGGGTAGCAATTAGCTTGAGGGAGTCTGTATCTATTGGTTACGTCCATCTGAGATAATCGCTAGGTTTTAATACATGTTGAAAAATCTCCAGACTGTAGCTAACAATGCAGATTTCTAATGGTCCTTGGTTTCAGCACACCGCAGATTTGATTCGTAAGGCACTAATGGAGAAGTTTTGGATTTGTTATGCTGCCTGCCCCTTGGGTGGTGGCCTAAAAGCTGTGTAGAGTGTCTCCTACCATCAAGCCACAGGCCCCAGGGTTGTAGGCGTGAGGCTGTGTATGACTACGATATTTTCTCTACAATAAAAACCGTTATTAAAAAAAAAAAACCTTTAAACATGGCTCAGGCCTGCCACTGCAGAGCCTCTGTGTGCAGTTTAGAGTGCTATTTCGACATGGCAAGTTAACCTACTTGCCAGCTCAAATCTTCCCTTTTATTACATATAAGTCACCCCTAAGGTAGGTCCTAAGCATCACTATGGGCAGGGTGCCGCGCATTAAAATGGTAGAACAGTACCTTTCAGTGTTACATGTCCTTGTAGTGAAAAACTGCTAAATTAGTTTTTCATTACTGCAAGGCCTATCTCTCTCATAGGTTAACATTGAGATTGCCTTTACACAGGGATACTCAAAGTATGGCCCGGGCCGCATATGGCCCTCCTGACCTATACTTGCGGCACCATGGTGTAAAGCAGCACTGGGCTGCTTCTCACTTGACAGAGCAGCAAAATTCTAAAAGCTGAGAAACAAATGGGTAAACTTTATTTACATGTTAATTAAAGCAATGGTAAAGAAGAAGGAGTCCTAGAAAACGTATCTTTATGAACACTCTTAGTTTTAAAGACATATTGCACTGAACACATAACATGATACTGTTTTTTGAAGTTTGCAGAGTTTATTTTTTAACATGCATGACGTTTTACCTTAGTAGATCAGTTTGTATCACTGATAAGAGGTATTTATTAGCAGTAATAGTTTTCAAACATTATCTTGGCAATATTCATGCCACGCCATTCTGAAAACAATGCCATTTGGGAACCAAGAGGCAAGTCCTTTATAAGGGTGCATCTTGTTTGTCGCCTTGGCTGTTACATAATTGGGACAACATTATAGTTTACTGAATAAAACACAAGTGGAGACTTTGTACAGTGCACATCCTGAACTCATATATTTTAAGTGGCTCCCATATGTGGTAATGAAGAAATAGGAGGCAAAGTGAAATTAACCAATCACCTAGAATCACACAATTACTTCAAGTGGGGAAGCCAGGAGTGATACCAGGTTTTCTGGTTTCACATTTGGGAGTTCAGCCACCAGTTGAATAATACTTCCCCTTTCACATTTCACATTAGAAGTTAATGGTTTGACTTTCATTCTTGGTGCCTGTGAAGAGGGTTGATGGCAGGCAGATGTCATATGAAGGCTCAGTGTGGTGTCCACATCAGGCATCTGCTTGCGTCCCCCTATGCCCACCACCCTGACTGTCGCATTGATGGCATCAGTGCGGTCCTCTGGCATGTTACAAATCGTACTTTGCGATCCCCACGCAAATATTTTTGAGTACCCATACCATAAAACATCTGTAATTTCAAAAAAGGAAAAGATTGATATTTGGAGTTTGGTGTCTCTGGACTCACATTGGTGAAGTCATATTTTAAATTGTAAGTATGAAAATGCCAATTTTAGAATATCCCGAAATGCATTGGGTGGAATGAATTGAGCCCACTTGACGTCATGGTTTATTATCACCTGTCGCTGTTTGAAGCCCGGATGGGCCTGTAGGAGACATTTGAAAACGTTTAATAAAAGAATCATGCTGGAATTGCTCTGTCTTCGAGTGATGAAGGAAGTTTGGATTAATTTCGGAGAAACATTTTGTTACCTATGGTGTACTATGAGCAAGTGGATTATCATAAAAGCAGAATATTACCATGTGGATCAATTCCTAAATTTACGCAGTGCGACAGATGGTGCATAGTTATGCACCTTTTTTGACAATTTTAGAATGTTGGCATTTTCTTACTTTAACTATTCTGTGCCTCTGCCTGTCTCTGAATACACATCTGGGATGGGTGACAGCTCAGCTTTGTGCATCCCCTCTAGAAAGGGATTAGGGGTGTGACATATGCATCCTGATGGCCCATGAGGTTGATTGGGAGTGAGAAACCCGCACCTGCACCTGAATAGGGGTGTGCCTGTCCTCACACAAAGAGCTGCATACCCACCTGTTGCGGGTCTGGATCCAGAGCAGGAAAGGCAGGGACCTTGTGATCTTCATAGGCCTCTTTGAAATCTCCCCCACTTCAAAGGCACAGTCGGGTATACATAGTAGACCCCTGACACCACCAAATCAGAACTTTGCTGGAACCAAGTATAGTCTGCCCGGAGGAAGAGCTACTGTGCTGTAGGAGGGACTACCACATTTCTAACTATATTTATGTGTTAGCCTGCTGCCTTCTGATTGTAGTGCTGTCTTGTAGGACAGACTTCCCCTTTGCTACTTGCTCTGCTGTGTTGGCCTGCTGCTTCTTACCTGGAAGTGGGATGGATTGACCTGCTCTATACATCCTTGAACCCAAGTTTCATCAAGGGTTTGTTGGCTTGCCTCCTGTTCTCTGCAGCCTCAGGGTCACAAAAGGCTTCTTGCAACTCTGCTGGTGCTGCTAGACTCTGCCATCTGTGTGTTCTACCTTTGCCTGATGTGCTCCCACCTGTCCAGGGCTTCAGAAGTGGGTTCAGCAGCTGTTTTCTGCAAACTTTGACGCAGTGATCTCTTTATGTCGATCAGAACTGATGCAGTGCCCTCTGATGATGACGTAGTACTGATTCAAAGTTGACTTGGGTCCCGACGTTGAGGTTCGATGATGACGCAGCACCGATCCAAAGACGCCGCTGCGAGGCTCAACATCGATGCAGTGCCGATTCTTCAACACTGACTGCAAGCCTCGATTTTGATGCAGTATAAATCTTTTGACACCGACTGCGAGGATCGACTTTAATGCATCGGCCCGACTCTACGTAAATGGAAAACAACCCATCGAGCCTTCATCACCGACGCTTGCTATGTGCAAGGTAATTTTCCAGTGGGCCCTGTGTGGGCCCTAGAGCCTGCCTACTGTCCATCGCAGTCAACCTGAAGTTTGGATTTACCCGTCTAGCATGGTCTCAAGTACCCTTTTATCTCTATTGACTTCCAAGCACTGTTTTTGGATGTAAGCTTTAAAATTCATATCTCAACTTCTATTAATTGGTTTTTTATTGTTTTGGTTTTGTTTTCCTCAGATAACTATTCTGTATGTTTCTAAACTGGTGTGGAGTCTTTTTGTGGTGTTTTTGCTATGTTACTGTAATTTATGTGTTGCCCAAATAGGTTACGCATTGCCACAGGTTAAGCTGACTGGTCTGTGCCAAGCTACCAGAGGGTGAGCACACGTTAAATTAAATTGCGTATCTGACTTACACAAACTAGGATTGTGTCTCCTGCTTTGACAGCCAACCATAAACCTCAATTTCTAACACCTAAACAATAGGAAAATAAATGTCAATTTTGGTTTTGTGGTCGTAAGCCAGGGAGTCCTAGGAGCAGATGTCTCTTACTGCTGTATGCAGACTGGAAGTTGCCATATAGAGCTGTTAGGTTTCAGGTGTCTAGTTTGAAAAATCCTTGTGCCTTGCTTAGTAGATTAATCTGGATTTGTTTGTTGTATAACAACGACAATATTCCTTCTACCAGACTCTCATCTTCATTGAAGAACCAATTTATCTGTGATTGCAGATGCACATTTAAGAATTTTAGTAGAAAGACCAGAATTATATTTAATATTATACTGAAAACAAGAAGGGGTACATTGCCTAACAGGACCATCTCCATAATAATACTAGAATTGCTACATCTGCAAGATTCATTAGCTTTTGAGAGTTCTTCTTTTTTTGGATTATCCTGTGACTTTTCGTTCAAGTGCTTTTTCATATTTGAAAATATAAATGGCACATCACAAAAAATTCTGCAAAGTTCACACAGGATTTATGCTCAGGCACTTATAGGGTGCTGTAGTTTGCTACTAGTATAGGAACCTGATATAAGAGTGATAAAAAACTCTCATCAAAATTAGGAATACAAAACCGTATTCTTGAAATTATTTACTTTGTTTCTGTTCAAAGGACCAGTCCTCACATTAAGATAATTTCAGATCCCTTTGTTACACCTGCTATGGCTGATAATGCTGTATTTCTGTTACTTTCATAACCCAATCCATGCACAAAATGTGGTATTTACTTACAGGATCTGCTTTGAAAAATTGTCCAAAATAATGCAGAGTAGAGCTACTTTGTGTTGCCAGCGGGTTTCATGGGTGGTACCTGGGTGTTCCAATGCAGCCACCATGAATTTTGATGCAAGTTTCTTGCTGCTAACAATTGCACCTCAGAAGTATGCACCAGTTTTCATTCGCCAAATGAATGTAATTCAAGGCACTTTGTTTTTATCTAACTAGCATTTCAAAATATAAAACCTTTGTATCTGTAGCGTTTAGTTCATCCCTACATCCCATTCTATGTCTCGTTGGTCTTCCTATCTTCAGTTACCTACTGTTCCTAGAATAAGGAAGTCCAGATATTGTAGACAATCTTTCAGAGACCTGGCTATTAAACTGTGGAAAAGTCTGTTGCTTTATCTCGAATATCTTTGCAGCCCCTCTGAAGATATTTTCAGGAGATACTTGAAATCTCTGTTGCTTTAATTCTGTTTCATAGAGATGGTGGAAGAGGCACTCGGTGGACTTCAATCTAGTGCTGGGAAACCATGTTTGGTGTAGCTCTGCACCTTATAAATCCCAATTCATTCATTCAATTGTACACAGGAATTTACACCAAACCTCATGCCTTCTAAGGCAGGCATAATAGAGGAGAAAAGTTAAATTTTTTCACACGTCTCAAATTTTGCATATATGCTGCATTGTACATGACACATAAAAATTGAAACCATAGTTTTTGTATTCGAAGGAGGCGCAGTGAATGGGTTTATGTGTTGTAACAATAGCACCCTACAGTGCATCAGCCCTGTGTGAGAGTAAAAGAGCCTAATATCTTGGTTGATATGGTGCTGTTTTTCACTCCCCATTTGACACAACGCAAGGCAGCAACATTGGTTCCTGTGTTGATTCATATTTAAGTAAATCTCCCCCGAGTATATTATATATATATATATATATATATATATATATATATATATATATATATATAATATACTCGGGGGAGATTTACTTAAATATGAATCAACATATATATATCCTACTGGCAGTCGACAGTAGGTAGATATAGTTAGGACCTATTATCCATAGGAAAACCGCAACATTCTATTGGCAATAACTTTGGCGTCAATTGATGAATCTTCTAGAAATTTTCCAAACTTTTGGCCAGCTCAGTTCGGCTCCTTCCCTGGGGGTGATTGGTGAAGCGGGAGCCGAGAAAAAAGGGGGGTCCAAAAACGTGTTTTCCCCATGCAATTTCCCATAGGATATTTAGCGACGGCTACAGCCCCAAAGGCTGAACGAAATTACACCAAATTTGGCAGAGTGGTAGTCCTCAGTTCTGACTTGTGCCTTTTGCATATCTGGTGTAAATCTGTTCAGTAGTTTCTTTGAAAATTACGGTTAAAGTCATTTATATATCTATGGGCGCGGAGGATCCGCAGATTGTGCAAGGATTGGCCTCGTAGGATAAGCGCACCGCCCGATGACGCGTTGAATTCAAATTGGCTGTCAAGCGGTTGTAAACATTTGAAATCAGGAACTGTTGGCAGACATTTTTTGCCTCGGTAGAAGCGAGGCTGAGGAAGTCAGTGAAATATGTGTGCAAAATGTTAAAAGGGGGCAGGGTAGACACACCCTGACCTCCAAGGCCTGCTCAGGGGGTCACATAAGGACCTGTAGGGCCAAAAAAGTAAGATAGTATTTTTCTTTCTTTTTTAAAGTCGTTGGATGCACGTAGGATCTGCGCATTTCGCCGCTGAAAAAAAAGAAGCATTTTTTTTTTAGATATAGATCAAGCTTATGTGTATAGATGTTGCGTGGCTCTAAAAAGAGGCCTTGTGTTTGAGAGATTTACAAGTAAGTACTGATGCAGTGTCTAAAGTTCATGAGAAAGACTCTGTTCCCTTCATCTGTAAAATGTACAGCATCTCTCCTATAGATGCCATACATATTGAAACGCAGATTGTTGTGGTATATAGACTCCATTCTATAGTCTCGGAGAAAAGTAAAAACATATTTATTCACATTTTTTCCTAGCTTTCTCAATCTGTGGACAAAATAGATTGGAGTAGTTCCATTTCTGCTTTTGGCATACGTAAGAATAGACAAAGGGAGTTTGGGGGAAAAGTGAAATTAAAACAGAAAATAAATGATTGGTTGTTTGACAACATTCTACACAGAAAACTAGGGTGCATGTTTCTGTCTTTTAAAAGAATGATTCTTATTGGTTATCAGAACGTCATTGAAAATAACATTGGGTAGGATAAGGTTGTATATTGAGAAGTTGAGAACACTTGCTGTTTTTTTTAGCAACATTGTATGATGAACTTTTGCGTTCTTCGGGAGTCAGAATTGCTTTTTTGCATGGGTAGATGCTAATTTGTATATGGAAATGCAATCTGCTTTGGATTTTGAAAGTGAGAATAGATTTCACTGCTCTGTCTTTCAAAATGCAAACTATGTTTGCTATGGAAGTGCGGGAGTCGTGAGAGTCCCGCTCTGTCAAAGCAAACAGCAGTATACCGGGGGCAGGCACACCGGGACACTGCAGGAGTCGGTCGTAGTAGTTTCTAGGGCCCTCGAGAGCACCAGGCGGAGGGCCACGCAGTCTGGCCCCCAAAATAAACAAATTCCGAGGGGTGGTTATTCCCGGAGCTTGAGAGGGGTCGTTGAGGCCCACATACTTGTAATTTTGTAGGGGGGGTTGGATGCGAAAGTGGTGCAAGGGGGTTGTAAATCTGGTACACAGTGTTTTGTTTTACTTTGCTTTCCTTTCTGTTATGTAGAGGATCCAGGGTAAATATAACGGTTTCTGTACAGCCAATAACTTTTAACCCTAGCCCCAAATGGTTTTCTGCCTTTTACTATAGTAACAGTTCATGGAACACTTACGTGAGCATAGAGGTTAGAAGTTCACCACACTATGTTGCTAATGGCGTTGTACTTTTTAGTCTTCAGAATTGGAACCGTAAGTTGTAGCTATACACTTTGGTAAAGATCTGGAAAAGAGCTAGCCTCAGAATTATACTTCAAATTATATATATAATTTCTATTGTGGACTACTACCCCCACAAAAAAAAGACCTATGTATTTTTTTTATTAACTTTTATTGAAACAATAAATAACTGGTAATATAACTAAATGATAATACAATAAATAACTAGAGCCATAACTTTAACAAAACAATATAACAAACAACATATAATATGGAGTCCAATAGTAGACTGTAGTTAATCTGCAAAACAAAAAAGAAAATGAGTGTTTAAAATTAGATCGATGTGACTAAATGAGGTCACACATTACAAGTCAAAGTAGCACAACAATATTTTCTATTTTTTTAATGTGTACAGTGTACCTGATTGATTTCACTTATCTGTCTGTATAGAAGTGCCTACAGCGTCATATTTATATTACAGATGAACAGGTCTCTAAAATGATTCACAGATGAGACAGAATTAGGTGAGAGATGAAGTCATTATGCCGGGCAATAGTTTTTAGGGCTTATTTACAAAACTCTTGTGCCACTTTTGTGTTACTTTTCTCATGTTGAAAGTGACGCAAAAGTTGCGTAAGGGGTTTGTAAATAAGCTCTTTTCTTTCTAATGCATTTAATTGGAGGTATTGTATATCTAGGCCGCTCTGCTTACCTTGTGTAAACACGGAGATTTGCATATTTGGCCCCTAGATTCTGGAACTCTCTCCCACCCTCACTTAAAATCTCCAATTCGCTTATCCAATTTCGCAGATCTTTGAAAACATGGCTCTTCCCACAATCTGGCTAATCTCCCCTGCCTCCCTTAGCACCAGATCAGCGCCAGGAAACCCACGGTGACAGAGCGCTCTATTAGCTCACCTTAACATAACATAACATAACATAACTGTGGCCTACAGAGTCCACAACTTGAACTCTGCTTTGGTTGGTTACTTGCCGGATATGCAAAACTGCTTTCAAGAGGAGACCCCAATAAAGAGTACTGGTGTGGAATTGCAAGTATGCGGAAGGACTTGCAGACTAAGAATCCGGTCAACTTTGGAAGGGAAGAGTTAAAGATATTGAGAGAGGCTCCTTCTATTTCATGAGAAGGCCCAAGTGCCAGTGGAGCAACACCGTCAACCTCTACTGCACAGCTTAATATTCGTCCCCAATTTGGAACCCTTTATCAGAAAAAGTAAGAAGGTTGGGAGCTTTGTATGCCATCTTAATACCTAATCATCCATTACTTGTACAGAGATCCACCCTGTATCAGACTCACCCATACAAGTGTGAATTGGACATTATCTGACACCAAAAACCCCTCAAGTACTCATATCTGTTACTTTTTAACTTCGTCGACTACTCATATTGAGAGTATTTACCTTAACATTATCCGTTAAAAATGTGTGCATCTGTATGGCTTCAGACAACTAGTTCATGCCATATTTGAGACATCGGTGTAATCAGCTCGAACAGGAGAATATACTTTTCTTCAACCTCAGCAATTTGCTGCTAATTTATGTAACATTCTGCAAACTGAAAAAAGAGTTAAAAATGTATATGTTGTACATATGTCCAAGATTAATTTAAATGTTCATAAAAACGTTTGTTCTCAATAGGATTGGGGTTGAAAAGCAATCATCAGAGGCTATATTTGGCAAGCAAAATAGAAAATAGCATTGCATTATACAAATGTTAGGCCGAGATTGGTCACTCCCTTCATTTACAAACTCCTGGCCTTGATCTGATAGAACCTTGGTCTTCCATGATCTAGAAATTGAGAAATAAACGTCAAGAAAAATTGAAAGACACGTCTTCAAATAAAAAAATTCAAAACAACATTTTCACTCTGTATCTCAAGTGCAGGCTGAAAACGTGTAATGAGCATTTAAATGAGAAACATAAGGGTTGCAGAAACAAACGTCTATAAGACTATCACAATTGAGATTTACATTTTATAAAACATATTTATAGAAGCAAGAAAGATTATAACATACATTGTTAAATTTCAAATGACCTCTTTGGCCAATAAAATCGCGAGGACATGTTTTTATACATGTTCTTGATACCAGAATGCCCATTAATTCTACCAAAACATGAGAAGAGCACAGTTATCTGTCTGCAAACACATGAAATACACAAATGCTTGTCTTAGAATGCTTTTCTATCATCAAATGTTAAAGTCAAACCTGATAACTCCATTAGGTCCATTGCAATTTTCGGCTGATAGCATATGGAGAGCAGTCAGTGGATCTGGTATGTCGAGTGGTTGACCACCATTTGGTATAGTGCTTGGGCAGGAATAAGCAGCTTGTGGCTATCAGTACGTCCCATGGTTGAGATAGCTGTACAATGAGATAAGACAGGGGAAAAATCAAGTTTAAGGTTATTTAAAAACTTGGCGAGCGTGCTAAAATCCAACATTGGCCAATCGATTACATGTGCAGTGCATGGGGAGGAAGCAGCAAGTGGCACACTACTTTTAAAAATTAAAGGTAGCAGGGTTAAGTGATTTGTCCAGAAACATCGCCTACCAAGGCAAGATATTGGAGGTATAAGAGTTGGAAACCGTGCTAAAATACACCATTGCCGAAAACATTACTTTTGCAATACATGGGGCACGTGAGGCACTAATTACAAGAGAAAAACTACATCGCATTAAGTTGAACAGCACGTATCACACTGCTGCGGAAAGGACCACGTGGCGCTTGCCAAATTTAAGAAACGTGGTAGGATTAAGTGATTCGCACAGAACAAAGGATAGCAAATCAAGTTTAATGTTATTAAAAAACATGGAGGGCGTGCTAAAATACAACATTGACCAATCGATTACATGTGCAGTGCATGGGGAGGAAGCAGCACGTGGCGCACTACTTTCATAAATTAAAGGCGGCAGGATTAAGTGATTTGCCTAGAAACATCGCCTACCAAGGCAAGATATTGGAGGTATAAGAGCTGGAAATCGTGCTAAAATACACTATTGCCGAAAATATTACTTTTGCAATGCATGGGGCACGTGACGCACTACTTACACAAGAAAAACTACATTGCATTAACTTGAACAGCACGTAGCACACTGGTGCGGGAACAGCCACGTGGCGCTTGCCAAATTAAAGAAACGCAGCAGGATTAAGTGATTTGCCCAGAAACAAAAGTTACGAAGTCAACTTTAACGATGTAAAAAAGCAGGAAAGCATGCTTAAAAACAACATTGTCAAATCGAACAAAAATTTGCATTTACGCGGTATTTAAAGATCGTCAGATTAATTAATTTAGTTAGTCTTAAAAAAAATGCTCACCTACGAAGATGTGGATACGAACACTATCAATGGCTGTGACTGCGGAATAGGAAAAGTTCAAGAAGGTTGGCAGGTTATAAATGCTTAGTAGAAGGATGATTGGTTGAGCATGATGTCACTGGGTGTGGGAAGTTTTTATTGGGCTTGTTGTAATTGAGCATGCGCAAATAAAATGAAATAAGTTAGGGGTACATAGCCAGGCGGTGGGACGTATTGTGTGCATGTGTAACATTAACACGCTTCAGCTACCACAAACAACTCCTAGGGGGTACATACACAGATGGAGTTCGGACAGGGTTGATTTGGATTAAAAATCAGCCCGCGCACTGGTGAAACACAACTGTATACAAGTGAGGCCGCTATTGGTCATGCTCCCTGCCCCCATTCAATAAGCATATGTTAATGGGCCGGCCCCAGCGAGAGAAAGGGAATGACACCTGCTCATTCATAAAAGAGAAGTAATTGAGGCTGATCTGCCTCCAGAAAGGCCACTCAGGCACCCGCTGGGCCGCTAGCGGTATCCGAATAACGCAGAAACCACTAAATCGTCCCAAGGCTGCTCAAAAAAGCAGCCCACAGCTGGAACTGGACACCAGCCCCTCGGGCATTGCCGGAGTGCCCGCGTTACCAATACGACGCTTAGTTCGGATGTCGATAGAACACCGGCTCCCGCAGGAGGCGGGGAGTGGGCGGGACAGTGGGGGAATTGAAGACCCTCCTACGGTCCCCAACGGTGACGGCCAAAATAAATAGAAGAAAACGGCCATCCTCGGGGAATGGGGTCCCAGGGGTCTGTAAGTGGCTTCAGGAGGGGGGCTATGCAGCCCTCCTCCATAAAATAATAATATATAATTAGCCATGCCCCGGGGGCTGGGGATCCCGGTGCCCTTATTTGAGAGAAACCAGTGCTGCATCCTTTAGCCCAGCACTGACCCTGAAAAGTAGTTCTAAGTATACTTACAAGTAACTTGTATTTTCTTCCATGGGAATCCCCTTCCTATAAAAAAAAATGAAAAAAGTTAGATTTACGGATCAGGCTCTAGGGGATGGTGTCCAAGGCCCAAAAAAAATAAAAAGGAAGGGGAGGGGGGCACACAAAGTAATGTAATTTTAAAAATAAAATATCTAAAAATAAATAGTTTAAAAAAATGTGTAAATCAGTATCAAAAAAATAAATATAAGAATACATATATTTAAAAATTGTCATTTACAAAACCTTTAAAATTCACTGAAAAAACCATAGTCTTCAGACATGTTATAGTTAGGAATTATCATTTAAAAACCTTTGAAATTCACTGACAAAACCATAGGTTTCAGACATGTTATAGTTAGGAATTAGC
This sequence comes from Lissotriton vulgaris, assembly GCF_964263255.1. Classification (NCBI taxonomy): domain Eukaryota; kingdom Metazoa; phylum Chordata; class Amphibia; order Caudata; family Salamandridae; genus Lissotriton; species Lissotriton vulgaris. Next base: position 135,346,800 of record NC_141690.1, read on the forward strand.
ATTTAAAAAACCTCAGAAATTCACTGAAAAATACCACAGGTTTCAGGGTTGTTATAGTTAGTTGGACATTTCAGTCGTACAAAACCATTGAAATTCCCCTGTTATAGTTAGTTGTACTAACTATAACTCACGGGCTCGCAATCCACTGCTGATGATGTCACATATTACATCATTCATGACATGGTCAGTGACATCACTGATGACAACTCAAATGACTTCTCTGATGATATCACTGATGAGATCATCCACGTGACAATCTGATACATTTTATCATTCACAAGTATAGCTTTTTAACACTCATTAAAAAATATGAAGTACTATACTTTAAAGCATTGACACACTAATACAAGTTTCTAAAAAGCCACTTAGTGATTCCTAGATATACACATACATCTAATTACTTATCTATAGATTCACTCATACATGGTAACAAATATCAATACAACACTATTAAATATACTTATACACCTACATCAACATTACACACCAGCTTACATCATATCCAGTTATTCAGTTATGCTACTCACTTATGGAAATAATTGATCATACTTATATTTACTAAAGGTACACACTTACACAAAGACCACTTTATTTATTCATGTAGATACTAACTCATACTTAGGCCCCCATTAGGATGGCGGGCGGACTTAGCCCGCCCGCCATCCCATCGTGGAAAGGGACCGCCTGCTATAAGGGCGGGGTTCCCGTGGGGGAAATTAGGATACGCCCGCAACAGTGGTGGGCGCATCCTGTATTTTTAACATTGTGGCAGGCGGTGCTGAAAGCACCGGCCACAGCAATGGTAAAAATACATATAGTGCATTTCAAAGCTCAACATGACAGGCACCGCGCGGTGCCTGCCACGTTGTTCTTTGAAATTCTGGGGGTACCATAGGTACCCCCCATGTGCACCCCCACCCCTCTGGAGTCCCAGGGGGCCTAAAACGTTCCCCCAATGCAGACTCCGCATGCTATATATGGTATATGGTATATGTATATATAAATATATATACATATACATATGTATATATATATATATTCTTTTTTTTTTAGAAGTTTAGAAGTTACTAAATAACATCTCTCTTCTGCACACAATAAAAATATGAAAAAGCCCATACAGGGCGAGAAAACAGTAGAGAAAGCCCATACAGGGCGAGATAACATAGGGAACAGATCATTGAAATGCACCGATACGTATTAATGTACTTTACATCAGAAACTGTGTCTATATTTATGCTAATATAGTCTCTTATGCATTGCACATTACAATTGCTTAAATTAGTATCAAAAGTACATGGAGACGTGAATTGCAATACACTTCCAACATAGTAACCCAGAATGAACATCTTTTAAGATGGCCGTCATAGTGGCATTGATATTAGTAGTCCACTTTCACTGTTCACTGGGGGTTCGTGTAACCACACAAAATAAAATGGTTGATTTTCTTTGCACAAGCCAACTTTGACGAAGAGGTAAGGTGAAATGTGTCTGTTGGAGGGGTAGGGGGTCTATAATTAAACACTTTGAAAGCGGAGACATGCGTGCTTTCCTTTTTAAACATTGAAATGGATGCCAACGTGTTTGATATATATAACCTACTGCTAGGTAGTTATAGTTAGGACCAAGTTTCCATAGGAAAAGCATTTTTTGATTTGCTCATAACTCTGACGTCGTTTAACGAATCTTTACGAAATTCATCCCCCAAAAAGTTTTTTCAGGACAGCTCCTATCTTGAAAGTTTGGGGGTGATTTGTCAATGGAGGGCTGAGACAAAAAGGGGGTCCAAAAAAATGTTTTCTCCATGCAATTTCCAAAGGAAAGTTTAGACAAGGCTATAGGTCAAACTGCTGAACGTAATTACGCCTAATTTGGCAGGGAGAAAGTTCTTGATCTACAAAGTACACTTTTTTTTAAAAGGTGTAAATCCGTTCAGTAGTTTTTGATAAATATCAAAATGTAAGTATTGATATTTAAGAATTCTAACATCTGAATGGCCAAGGCGTTACGGGCACTAGCTTGCGGCTCATTGGCTGTGAACGGTTGAAACTAGGATGCGTTGGCAGCCATTTTGTGACTCAGTTGAAAGGAGTAGGGGGAATAAAAGAGAAAAAATGTATAAGAGCATATAGTAGGAACACTGGGTGTACGCGCACACACAGGTAGTGTGAATGTTGCGTAGGCCGTGGAAATCATGTCCCCAGAACAACTGTGCACGGTATTGTAGCAAGATTGCATAGGCTGTGGAAAACAATGCTCTGTATTGCGGCAAGCAGGGTGTAGAGTACACACACAGGTAGTGTGAATGTTGTGTAGGCGTGAAAATCGCGTCCGCAAAACAACGATGCACGGTATTGTGGCAATGTTCTGTAGGCTGTGGAAATCATATCGGGAAAACAACAATGCGCTGTATTGCGGCCTTCCTTTAATGTAATGCACAGTAATGTTTACTTTTAAAATGTAGTGTTCAGTTTTATCACGGAGAGTGCCACTTTGTTAGAGGAAATTTCATTATGTGGGATGGCGTGTTCTGTCCTCGTGCACGGAACAAATTTAACGTTTAGTTGACTGAGGTGTTCTAACAATGAGCTTAACGTTGATTGGCAGCAGACCACTGAAAGTTGAAGTGTTGCCAGCCATTCCCTCCGCGGAGTATCAGCGATATCTGATTGGCTACCTTGTTCCAAGCAGGACCTTCCTAAGCTTAATGTTCATTGTCTGTGAAGCATTAAAAGTAGAAGTGTTGGCAGCCATTCCCTCCCCCTCTGCGGAACACCATGGACATTTTATTGGCTAGAGCATTTCCAGTACAAGTGTATTCCTTATTGGCTGGGAACGGTTCACTGTTGTCAGCCGTTGTGACGCACTTCAAAGGAGTACAGGAAAAAAAAGTAGTAGAGGGGAGGGTAGGAACACTATTAAGTCTGTACAGTGGTCACATTGTGGTGGACAGGGACTGTGAAGGTAGAAAATGTGTTTTATATATTTTAAGGGCCAGTCATTGGAGCCGGTACCATCCAGGTTTGCCCCCCACACCACCGACCCAGGTGCATGAACATGATGCATCCTGGGAGTTGGAGTCTGTTTAATGGTTTACGACGCCCAACAGGTGAGCAGATTACATTCGGGGAGGAGCCCAGGGCCGTCCGCATCATATCAGGCAGAGCAGAGCAGATGGACTCTTTGCAAGACTCTTGTGGGTGCAGGGCGCTGAGGAAGGCTATATTAACCGAAATGCATTCGCCGCCACTTACCTGTACAGCTTTGGAATAAAGTACCTCCAAAGATTTTCCCCTCTGGCCTCCGCTCTTTTCTGCTTTGGGAAGGGTTCCTGTGATATTTACTGCGTCATGCCAGGAGCGCAGTACGGATGGCCCTGTTAATAAAGAAGACCAGGACAGAACTGGCTTTACACTGCTTCGCAGTGTTTCACTTACTTGAGGGATCAAGAGTTCCGGTGTCCGCCGACTGGATTGGGAGATGCATGCAGTGTAAGGTATTCCACCTCCGTTAGGACGTTATGTTCTGCATGGCTATCCCTGCATATCAAGTCTCTTAATCTTACGGCGCTGTAACTGTCCGAGGGGACCCGAGGAGGCGCTTTGGACCCTGGCTGTGAGGGAAGGAGTCAAGCCATCTATACCTGTAACAGTCACTGGAGTTGGTACCATCCAGGTTTGCCCCCCACGCCACCGACCCAGGTGCATGAACATGATGCATCCTGGGAGTTGGAGTCTGTTTAATGGTTTACGACGCCCAACAGGTGAGCAGATTACATTCGGGGTGGTGCCCAGTGACGTCAGCATCATATCAGGCGGAGCAGAGCAGATGGACTCATTGCAAGACTCTTGTGGGTGCAGGGCGCTGAGGAAGGCTATGTTTGCCGAAATGCATTGGCTGCCACTTACCTGTACAGCTTTGGAACAAAGTACCTCCCAAGATTTCCCCTCTGGCCTCCGCTCTTTTCTGCTTTTGGAAGGGTTCCTGTGATATTTACTGCGTCATGCCAGGAGCGCAGTACGGATGGCCCTGTTAATAAAGAAGACCAGGACAGAACTGGCTTTACACTGCTTCGCAGTGTTTCACTTACTTGAGGGATCAAGAGTTCCGGTGTCCGCCGACTGGATTGGGAGATGCATGCGGTGTGAGGTATTCCACCTCCGTTAGGACGTTATGTTCTGCATGGCTATCCCTGCATATCAAGTCTCTTAATCTTATAGCTGTAACAGTCCGAGGGGACCCGAGGAGGCGCTTTGGACCCTGGCTGCGAGGGAAGGAGTCAAGCCATCTATACCTGCAACAGTCACTGGAGCTGGTACCATCCAGGTTTGTCCCCCACACCAGTGACCCAGGTGCATGAAAATGATCCATCCTGGGACTTGGAGTCTGTTTAATGGTTTACGACGCCCAACAGGTGAGCAGATTACATTCAGGGAGGAGCCCAGTGACGTCAGTATTATATCAGGCGGAGCAGAGCAGATGGACTCATTGCAAGACTCTTGTGGGTGCAGGGCATGAGGAAGGCTATATTTGCCAAAATGCATTCACTGCCACTTACCTGTACAGCTTTTGAATAAAGTACCTCCAAAGATGTTCCCCTCTGGCCTCCGCTCGTTTCTGCTTTGGGAAGGGTTCCTGTGATATTTACTGCGTCATTCCAGGAGCGCAGTACGGATGGACCTGTTAATAAAGAAGACCCGAACTGAACTGGCTTTACACTGCTTCGCAGTGTTTCAATTGCTTGAGGGATCAAGAGCTCTGGTGTCCGCCGACTGGATTGGGAGATGCATGCGGTGTCAGGTAATCCACCTCCGTTAGGGTGTTATGTTCTGCATGGCTGTCCCCGCATATCCAGTCTCCTAATCTTACGGCTGTAACAGTCCGAGGGGACCCGAGGAGGCGCTTTGGACCCTGGCTGCGAGGGAAGGAGTCAAGCCATCTATACCTGCAACAGTCACTGGAGCCGGTACCATCCAGGTTTGCCCCCCACACCCCTGACCCAGGTGCATGAACGTGATGCTTCCTGGGAGTTGGAGTCTGTTTAATGGTTTACGACGCCCAACAGGTGAGCAGATTACATTCGGGGAGGAGCCCAGTGACATCAGCATCATATCAGGCGGAGCAGAGCAGATGGACTCATTGCAAGACTCTTGCGGGTGCAGGGCGCTGCGGAGGGCTATATTTGCCGAAATGCATTCGCCGCCACTTACCTGTACAGCTTTGGAATAACGTACCTCCAAAGATTTTCCCCTCTGGCCTCCGTTCTTTTCTGCTTTGGGAAGGGTTCCTGTGATATTTACTGCATCATGCCAGGAGCGCAGTACGGATGGCCCTGTTACTAAAAAAGACCTGAACTGAACTGGCTTTACACTGCTTCGCAGTGTTTCATTACTTGAGGGATCAAGAGATCTGGTGTCCGCCGACTGGATTGGGAGATGCATGCGGTGTGAGGTAATCCACCTCCGTTAGGGTGTTATGTTCTGCATGGCTGTCCCCGCATATCCAGTCTCTTAATCTTACGGCTGTAACAGTCCGAGGGGACCCGAACTGGCTTTACACTGCTTCGCAGTGTTTCAATTGCTTGAGGGATCAAGAGTTCTGGTGTCCGCCGACTGGATTGGGAGATGCATGCGGTGTCAGGTAATCCACCTCCGTTAGGGTGTTATGTTCTGCATGGCTGTCCCCGCATATCCAGTCTCCTAATCTTACGGCTGTAACAGTCCGAGGGGACCCGAGGAGGCGCTTTGGACCCTGGCTGCGAGGGAAGGAGTCAAGCCATCTATACCTGCAACAGTCACTGGAGCTGGTACCATCCTGGTTTGCCCCCACACCACCGACCCAGTTGCATGAACATGATGCATCCTGGGAGTTGGAGTCTGTTTAATGGTTTACGACGCACAACAGGTGAGCAGATTACATTCAGGGAGGAGCACAGTGACGTCAGCCTCATATCAGGCGGAGCAGAGCAGATGGACTAATTGCAAGACTCTTGCGGGTGCAGGGCGCTGCGGAGGGCTATATTTGCCGAAATGTATTCACCGCCACTTACCTGTACAGCTTTGGAATAAAGTACATCCAAAGATTTTCCTCTCTGGCCTCCGCTCTTTTCTTCTTTGGGAAGGGTTCCTGTGATATTTTAAGGCCCATTTATATAATTTGCATGGGGCCTACAAATCACGGCGTTGTAAAATAAAGCATGTGTTGCAGATTTCCTTTTATTAAGTTAGTGGGTGGGATACTTCCCAGAAGCACTATTTACTTATAATGTGGTGTTTACCATCTTTGGAGCAAATATTATAATATGGAGGAGGGGGTTGCAAAAACAAAGCACGCTGTGGCGGTCTTCATTTAAATAAGGTTCTGAGTAGGCTACTTCTCTGGAGCAATGTATACTTATAATGTATACTTATAGAGCTGTGCTTACTTCTGTCGCGGGGCGTGCTACTCCCTTGCAGCAAAATAGTAGGTGTGGTTGCGCTACAGAAATTTCAGTCCAGGTTTGTTTCAGTCCAGGTGTGTAACAGTTTTTATTAAGCAATCACAAATATACTTTCTTAGGAAAGTGTAGCTGTATATACCAAGGGGTAACAAATAAAAAAGCAATTAATAAGATATCCCTTAAGCATGGCCACATCCTATCTTTTTTCCCCGCAGGCTATATTTTCCTCGACTATAGTTTACAAAAGTATTGCCTCATATTCTTGCTAATAACAGAGGGCATCAGTTACTTTTAAGTAGAGAAGAAGTGCTACAACAAACACTGCTACACTACATCATCTCAAGTCACAACAATAACAATAACAAGTAAAAAACTGTTAAACACAAATATGGTGATATTTCATATAAATGTATGCTTCATCAAAACTTTAAATGAAGCGCTATGTATACAATTTCTTTTAGCAACTACTATTTCATAAAACATTAGCAGTGTTACAAACGGTGAGGTAGTAAGTTATCAACCGAAATAACTAAAGTACATGTTGTTAATTTCTCGCACAGATCGATGTCAAACCTTTTTAAACTACTATAAAGTCACAGTATTGAAATATACACTGTGACTTTATAGTATTCCACAGGAAAACAAGAATAAGGACCACAACAAAAAAATCTAAATGTTTACAATTTCTATTCTATAGAACTCGGGAAAGTCTCGTAGTCCTTAGAGGTCGCTCACTGCTCTGCTGACAGATCACGTACTCCTTTAACAACATATAGGATAGTAGTATAAAATTTGCTACTATTCCTATATGTTCCATGGGGAGAAAAAGAAGAATAAGAACCACAACAAAGAAAAAGAGAAATACAAAAATATCATGCAGAAATGTAGGGTTAATCAAAGGCATTTAGTAAGGAAGTATCTATGCCTCCAATATTTTTTTAAGCTGCTATTTCGAAAAATATTCTCACTGTAAAATTATCTGATCAAGTGAGTTATAAAGGTCAGTAAGCTGTATTTCATTTTAGTCCTGGCGCCGACAGGTCTCCAACTCCCCTTCTCTGAAAATATGACACTGTGTACAATATACACAGTGTCACCGATGCTAGACAAAAGGAAAAGGAAAATAAAGTCAAGAACACGAAACAAGATCGATGACACAATGTATTCCAGCAGTGAATATGGACTAAGCTTCTTTTCTCCGGGACTTCGAAATCTTTCGTCTTCACTCCTACGGGTCAATAACGCCTCTGAGAGCATGTATAGCGCGAGTATTACAATATACATACTCGCACTATATGATCTCAGGGGGGAAATAGAATTGGAACCAGAAACTGCTCACAGTACATATACATCTTTAGTCTTCGCGTTGACGGGTCACCAAAACCTCTGAGGTCCGCTATACTTTGATTTTTTACAATGTACATAGTCACAGTATATGACCTCAAAGGAGCCGGAAATGGAACAGTGTTTCCTCTATTCTGGGTGTTACTGAATACAAGCTGCTAACGTTACATATAAATGGCAAAAACGACCAATAACACTTTTTTCTAAATACAAATCATTAAATATCCATAAATAGCTTTGTATTATAAATATCTACTATGCTAAAGTCAAACAACTTACAACTCCGTAATATGTTTTGTTTTTGCAAAAGAAGAATTAAACGCTATAAAACGGAACCTCGATCACAGAATGGACACGAGTAAATAACTTGCTAAAACAAAACTAATCGTTCAACTGGTGTGGTTTATATACTTTTAGGTTATTGAGTAGTCTATGGAAGGAACGTGCGGCTCCGCCCTTTTAGATGTCACGTTTTACAGTTGACACGTGCTCACATTTTAACTATTTAACTTGTCCACATGTTGGGAAAAGTTGCAAAATGTGAAGAGGTAAAGGTTTCGATTTCGATCCTCGCACCTATAAGCAGCATAATATGTACATACGTTGGAGAGCTTCAAAACTGTTACCTAGCAAACCATGTTACTTCCTTTTGTGTGACTAAAAACATCTATTAAATGCCGTAATTGTAAATACAAGACATATAAAAAATATCATTCAGAATAGAAGGAACAAAAATATGTGCTTATATTTCTTATCACTATGGTTTTAAATTTTAAAAATGCTAGCATTTGTTAAGCATACAGCTATGTCCATAGAGGTGTCCCTGAGCTCGGGTACGTCGGGAAGATTAAGCAAGGTATTGCCCACAGTGATAAAGTGGTGGGCTAACATGCCGCCGGAGCCGGGAATCAAACTGTAAACGCTGTTGTGTGAAGTCAGGTATCATAGCTGCGGCGTCACACTTTCTCCACACTTATATGTTAATTAGGTTTTAATCATTGTTAAATTATAACTCATAACAGACTACTGTTACAGTGACTATAGTGCCTGTGATCAGGCCCAGTCACCCCCACGCTCCTTTGCTGCTCCTGCCTGCCTACTGCCGCTTCCTGCCTGCGGCCGCTTCCTGGTTCTTCGAACTCGGGCGACCCAACCGCCGCTGAGCCGCCCGCCCGCACCAGCTTCTTCCCGCCGCTGCCTCCCTGCGGCCCCGCCCCCCGCCAGCCCATTCGCCGCCCCACCAACCAGCTGTTCCGCCCACCCGGCTCCCTACTTAAGGGGACCGCGCCACCGGATCAGGAGCGACTACAGTGCCTGTGATCAGGCCCAGTCGCCCCCACGCTCCTTTGCTGCTCCTGCCTGCCTACCTGCTGACGCTTCCTGCCTGCTGCCGCGTCCTGGTTCTTCGTGCTCGGGCGACCCAGCCGCCGCCCGCACCAGCTTCTTCCCGCCGCTGCCTCCCTGCGGCCCCGCCCCCCGCCAGCCCATTTGCCGCCCCGCTCCCGGCAACCAGCTGTCCCGCCCACCCGGCTCCCTACTTAAGGGGACCCAGCCACTGCTGAGCCGCCCGCCCGCACAAGCTTCTTCCCGCCGCTGCCTCCCTGCGGCCCCGCCCCCCACCAGCCCATTCGCCGCCCGCTCCCGCCAACCAGCTGTTCCGCCCACCAGGCTCCCTACTTAAGGGGACCGCGCCACCGGATCAGGAGCGACTACAGTACCTGTGATCAGGCCCAGTCGCCCCCACGCTCCTTTGCTGCTCCTGCCTGCCTACCTGCTGACGCTTCCTGCCTGCTGCCGCTTCCTGGTTCTTCGTGCTCGGGCGACCCAGCCGCCGCTGAGCCGCCCGCCCGCACCAGCTTCTTCCCGCCGCTGCCTCCCTGCAGCCCCGCCCCCCGCCAGCCCATTCGCCGCCCCGCTCCCGCCAACCAGCTGTTTTGCCCGCCCGGCTCCCTACTTAAGGGGACCGCGCCACCGGATTAGGAGTGACTACAGTGCCTGTGATCAGGCCCAGTCGCCCCCACGCTCCTTTGCTGCTCCTGCCTGCCTACCTGCTGACGCTTCCTGCCTGCTGCCGCTTCCTGGTTCTTCGTGCTCGAGCGACCCAGCCGCCTCTGAGCCGTCTGCCCCCACCAGCTTCTTCCCGCCGCTGCCTCCCTGCGGCCCCGCCCCCCGCCAGCCTATTCGCCGCCCCGCTCCCGCCAAACAGCTGTTCCGCCCACCCGGCTCCCTACTTATGCTGCCCTCACGCACGCGCAGCGGTCACGCGCAGCGGGCGCGCTGATTGTGCCACGAATGCGCGCCAAAGGCATGCCCGTCTATGCCCGTCCGCGCCTGGACCGCGCCCAGCGTCAGGACCCCGAGTCCCAAACGCCGATGCAAGACTTCACGACAAACCTACGACGCCGCCACTCTCAACGCACTCAATGCCGGCCAGAACCCTGCCTGCTACCGAGCCACTCCGAGACGCACCAACGGACCCTTCGCCTGCAAAGCCTGCCGCTTCACCTTCTACCGGACCTGCACCACCCCAGCCTAGTCCAACACAAACAGCAACCACCTGAAGTGCATCCGCTGACCACCCGCTGCATCCACAGGCACGCCGTGGAACTCTGGGACCTGCTCGACGCTACAGCACCGGACGTCGCCTTCCTCACCGAAACCTGGATGAACGCCTCCTCAGGGCCTGACATCGCCACAGCCATCCCGGACAGATACAAGATCACCCGGAAGGACCGCGTCAACCAGATGGGAGGAGGCATCGCCATCGAACACAAGAACACCATCCGCATCTCGACTAACTCCGACGAAACCTTCTCCGCCACCGAGCACCTGCACTTCCAGATACACACCGACCCCAAGACCACCCTCCGAGGCACCCTCATCTACAGACCACCGGGGACCACGCACACAGTTCAGCAAAGACATCGCAGACTTCATCAGCCCGCACGCCCTTCCCTCCGCCGACTACATCCTCCTAGGGGACCTCAACTTCCACCTGGAGAACAACAACAGAAACACCACCGCCCTGCTGGACAACCTCGGACTCAAGCAACTGGTGAACACCCCCACCCACTACGCCGGACACACGCTTGACCCCGTCTTCTCATCCAGCAAGCACGTCTCCTTCAGCCACGCCACCGGACTCCACTGGACAGATCACAGCTGCGTTCACTTCAGCTTCAGTAGAACTACGACCCACCACCAACCGCAACGGGTCCCCCGCCGCAGCTGGAGCAAGATCACCGCCTAACAGCTCACCGCCTTCCTCAGCCAGAACACTCCCACCAGCACAACGGACCCCAACGAAGCAGCTAGCAACCTCACCAAGTGGCTGACCGCCTGCGCCGATGACCTCGCACCACTAAAGAACCCCCCCAGCAGACCCGGCAGCAAGAAAACCCCCTGGTTCACCGACGAACTCAAAGAATCCAAAAAGAACTGCCGCACCCTCGAGAAAGCCTGGCGGCTCGACCACACCACAGACAACTGGACCGCCCTCAAGCACGCCACCCGCAAACACCATCAGCTGATCCGCGCCACCAAGAAGACGGCACTGAAAGAACGACTGGACAACAACGCCCACGACAGCAAGGAACTCTTCAGCATCGTCAAAGAGTTCTCCAACCCCAGCGCCGGAATCAACGACATCACTCCCTCGCAAGACCTCTGCGACTCACTCGCCTCGTTCTTCCACCGCAAGATCGCCGACATACACAACAGTTTCAACGCACAGACCACACACCCTACCACCGAACCAACGCCCGCCACACCACCCTCTGCAACTGGACCCCGATCAGTACCGAAGACACCACCCGCACGATGAACTCCATCCACTCAGGATCACCAACCGACCCGTGTCCACACCACGTCTTCAACAAAGCCGACGCCACCATCGCACCCTATCTCCGAGACACCATCAACTCCTCCCTCCACACCGCCACCTTCCCGGAGAGCTGGAAGCATGCCGAGCTGACCGCCCTCCTGAAAAAAAAACAACTGCGGACCCCACCGACCTCAAGAACTACCGTCCCACCTCGAGATGAACGGATCCCTCGACCCCTCGCAGTCCGGATTTCGGGCCAACCACAGCACCGAGACCACCCTGATTGCAGCCACCGACGACATCAGAACCCTGATCCACAACGGGGAAACAGCGGCCCTCATCCTCCTGGACCTCTCTGTAGCGTTCGACACGGTCTGCCACCGAACCCTAGTGAAGCGCCTCAGCAACATCGGAATCCGAGAGAAAGCGCTGGAATGGATCATCTCGTTCCTCACCGGAAGAACCCAGAGAGTCCGCCTCCCTCCGTTCAGATCCGAGGCCACCGAAGTCATCTGCGGCGTACCACAAGGATCTTCTCTCAGCCCGACCCTCTTCAACATCTACATGAGCCCCCTCGCAGCCATCGCACGCCAACACAACCTCAACATCATCTCCTACGCCGACGACACCCAGCTGATCCTCTCCCTCACCAACGATCCCACCACCGCCAGAGCCAACCTACACGAAGGGATGAAAGACGTCGCCAACTGGATGAAGAACAGCCGCCTTAAACTGAACTCAGACAAGACGGAAGTCCTCATCCTGGGATCTTCACCCTACGCCTAGGACGACTCCTGGTGACCCCCTGGGCACCGCTCCCAAACCAACGGACCACACACGTAACCTGGGCTTCGTCCTGGACTCCTCCCTGTCAATGACCAGACAAGTCAACGCCGTTTCTTCCTCGTGCTTCAACACCCTGTGCATGCTCCGCAAGATCTTTAGATGGATCCCCACTGAAACCAGGAAGACCGTCACCCAGGCCCTTGTCACCAGCCGACTGGACTACGGGAATGCCCTCTATGCCGGAACCACAGCCAAACTCCAGAGAAGACTCCAAAGCATCCAGAACGCCTCCGCACGACTCATCATGGACATCCCCCGACACAGCCACATCACCGGACACCTGAGAGACCTGCACTGGCTCCCCGTCAGCAAGAGAATCACGTTCAGACTCCTCACCCACGCACACAAGGCTCTCCACGACCTGGGCCCCAAGTACCTCAACGACCGCATGACCTTCTACCCGCCAGCTACGATCAACCAGCCACGCACTCGCCACCGTACCACGCATCCGCCGAGCCACCGCCGGTGGAAGGTCCTTCTCCTACCTGGCAGCCAAGACTTGGAACTCCCTCCCCACCCACCTTCGGCGAACCCAAGACCATCTCTCCTTCAGGAAGCAACTCAAGACCTGGCTGTTCGAGCAGTAACATACCCCTCTCCCCCAGCGCCTTGAGACCCTCCCGGGCGCTATATAAATGCTGTGATTGATTGATTGATTGATTGATTGACAGTTAGTTTTTCTCTACAAAAAGTATGCACGTCTTTTTAAAATTTACATAAAAACAATATAGGTTTCAGGGACAATGTAGTTAGAAATTAGCATTTATAAAACCTTTGAAATTCACCAAAAAAAAGTATTAAGAACGTTAGATTTAGAATTGAGCACTTAAAAAACCTTTAAAATCACTAAAAAAAACATAGGTTTCAGGCACATTATAGTTAGTTGGACATTTCTCTCGTACAAAATCATAGAAATTCCCCTGTTATAGTTAGTTCAGCTAACTATAACTCACACACCCGCAATGCACTGCTGATGACGTCACATATTACATCAATCATGACATGGTTAGTGACATCACTGATGTTACACCATCTCCTCCCTGTGACCGCTGTCACCTGCCATCTTTGAAGGGACCACTGTTGTGTTTAGAGAACCAGAGTGAACTAGTCCACACTGCCAATCCACTGCAGGTCTTACAATCAACTGACCTGAGCAGTGAACTTCTGAGCCCAGGTTGCACAGCGCCATCTGCATCTGCCGCTGATGAGGGGGAGGCGCTCGGTCCATCTTGCGCAAAAAGTGCTGCCACTCCCCCGGCGCTGTTTAGCAAACGTTACACCATCTCCTGCCTGTAACCGCTGTAGCCTGCCATCTTTGAAGGGACCCCTGTTGTGTTTGGAGACCTGGAGTGAACTTGTCCATGCTGCCAATCCGCTGCAGGTCCTACCATCAACCAGGAAGAGGCAGGGCAAGGCCACCGCCCTGTTGCCTGCCCTTTGGTGCTGGAACGCCACGAGAGTTTAATACCAGACTGAAAGGTACTGTGCATCCATCCTACTTAACCACTCCCTACTTACCCAGAACTTAAAATCTGCATACTAACTGACCAATCACCGGGGAAGAGACAACCCACGCAAATGTAAATTACTCTCTTTGATATGGGGAAAAGAAAGTTGATGGAAAGTGGTAGAGGAGTGAGAGGGTGGCAACACTGGTACAAGTGTTAAAGGGAAAAGGGCAAGGAAGGTACTGGACCGTATAGATATGCTAATTGAAGAATGCGAGGATATTCTAGGACCAGACACATATCCGAATATGCATAGGAACAAGTTTCCCTCTGGTAATATCCAAACTTTGTGTGTTAGCTCTGAAAAGGGCCCACTATCCCTGCCATGTTTATGACACGCAAAAAAGGCCCCATAGATACAAAGGGAGTGAGTCAAACAAATACAGCTAGAAAGGTTGATTCTGCAGCTCGCTCTTCTAGCCACGTAGTGCTAGGTGGCAGCCATCCCCAAACTCCTGAGCCCATAGTAACTTGTACTAATAGGTATGCTATTTTGTCAAATGTCCAGGGGGAGGGAATCATGCAGCCCTCATACTATTTCCAGCTGACATCACAGAGCCGGTTAGCAAGGAAACACCGGAACTGCAGGATATATTTAATGTGATATGCTCACTCCGAGATGAAATTGGGTCTATGAGGTTATTGATAGAAAATGTCACTGTGGTGGTTGGGCTCTTGACTGAAGGAGGGCCCTTTGAACTAAACTGTGCAACTAATGGAGCTACCAACCTGCCACCACCTAGTTAACTCACTGCCCAGGTAAAACCAACCGCCCCGCTGATCACTGTTAGCCAGAAAAAAGCTGACACCATGTCTTAGCACAAATAATGCACCCCCCATTACTTTTACTACCACCAGGCCTCGTAATACAGAAACACCAAAAGGGCACCTATTGCTTGACAGGAGCACTAATAGGAGTTCTAACATTTACACTCTTCTACGCATAAATAATCAACATAGTACACACAAAGGGAGGTGGGACCAGAGCATTGCCAAAGCTTATAATAGGCATAAAATATATATGGTGAACGTTCCACAATAAGATCCCAGTAAAAGCTCAGAAAGTGTGGAGTCATTGAACAACAGGGCAATCCACTGGATACGCCACGTAAGGGGATGTCGTTCAGTGATTAGAGAGGATATTACCAAGGTGTGCAGACTCACCTCTGCTACCAATCAACTGGACTGCATAGAACTAACCCTGCAGAGAGAGGAGCTGGTCGAAAATATAGTTACCCTTGAATTTCGAACTAGCTCCCCTGATTTTTCATTTATCCAACTAAGGAGACTCCGGCTTGTAACCCCGATTAGCAATCATTTGGGGCAGCCACAGATAGGTAGGATGGGTAGTTCCACATTAGAATGTATTGATTGACTGGTAGGTGAGCCTGGACTGCACCATGGTAGGTTGGTTATCCAATAGTCCCCAAGGGTAGGCACACAGTCACAAATTCCATCGGCAATAGTAGCATTGCCAAGTCCTTTCAAATTGTACCACTGCTCTCAACCCAGCTAGTGAGCCAGTATGAGCCTAGTCATAACCCCCCAGTGGAGTTAAAAGGACTAGTGACCATGTGTTATGTTTTTGGAAGTGCAGGTAATGCGGAAGTCCACAGGGGTAGCCACATAGTCAGGGACTCCAATTGCATTAATAGAACTACAAAGTACACCCAAATGGTATCCTCACTCTCTACTCAGCTAGCATGTCAGAGTGAGTCCACCCAAACCTTCTTAGTGGAGCCACACGGCCTACCAAGTATTTACCACACTGCTAGCCAATGTTCATTATTATCATGGAATATTGCGGGGTTGAGTTCTAAATTTACATCTCCGGATTGGTTGGTTTTCATTAATTGTTTCAACATCTGTCTCTTTCAGGAGACATGGCTCCTGGCACCACAACACTGTGTAGGTTATTTAAACTATCACATACCGGCAACAAAGGAGAAAAAGGCCTGCCATCAGGAGGCCTGACCATATGGGTTCGCCAAGACTTCGATATTAGCATAAAGGAGCTCCCCTCCAAGAGCAATGACATACAGGCACTAAGGCTAAAAATAGACCCGCTTGAGAGCATTGACGTCTATAATATTTACGTGAGGGGAAGTAGAGGAGGAAAATCCCAAGTATTAGCGGCTTTGGACAAACTCCTCGAGTTGAACTCATTGGACACCAATGCTATCTTTGTGGGTGATTTCAATTCAACCTTTGACCCACTTGCTAAGGCCGAATGGCAACTTTCTGCAGAAGAAGATTCCCAGTGGGAAATTCCGAAATTGGTACTTGATCCTGTAAAAAAGTGGTCGGAGATAGTTGTTCAGATAAACTCAATTTGCCTAGAGTTTGGGCTAAGGGCATTAAATGGCAGGACACAACAAAACAGACAGGGGGGCGAATACATTCAATAATGGACACAGTAAGAACAGGATAGACTACATCCTCATGAATCTAAAATTTTGGCATACAATCATTGACATGGACATTAGAGACTGCCCTGAAAGTGACCATAACCACCTGTGTGCATGCTTTAGATTGTGAAAGCACAAGTTAATGCACGGGGTGAGGTTGAACTGCATTCTCATGACATGGTTCCCACCAATGACATGAGACGTCTTAAATGGGAAATATTAGCAAAAAATCTTGAGATCCTAGATAGTATCTCTAAAGAAGTCGACAGTGTCCTATTAGAGCTAGGAAAAATTCTGTCTACCGAAGTCCCAATGGAGCTTGTCATGCAGTCTCATGAAAGGTTTTTTTAAGCATATGAGTGCCTACTTTGTTAAGCACTGTAAGCAAAAGAAACCCGTAGGCCAGAAGCCCTGTCGCTGGTACAACAAAGAATGTTGGCAAGCAAGAGCGCTCCTTGGGCAGGTGATAAAAGATGGAGATCTTGCGCTGGTACGTACAACCAGGCAGGCATATAAGAGTGCTATGTCCAAAGCCAAACGCTCCTGGGACGATAAACGCTGGCAGGACCTTAAAGAGGCTAGCATCCAGAACAGTAGTAAACTGTTGTAAATTTAAAGTCTGCGTGCGATCTTGTCCCCCGATACTGTTTGTAGGTGAAGTTGCAGGAAATGGGGTTGCCTAACAAACTTCTTACACTCATAATGAGACTGCATGAGAACAACTATGCCAAAATCCGTTGGGGTAACCAGGGCATGATCACCAGCTCGTTTCCAATATATCAAAGGGTGCAACAGGGGTGCGCCATGGCTCCCACCTTACCCCCCAAAGTACACCATTATGTCCGCTACACTATGACCTTTTTCAGACATTGTAAAACTACGTCCAGTGTTAGACTAACGCAGGCTATGGACAAAACCAGAACTAAAAGTTTGTGCAACAGGTTTCGTGGATATATTCAAATCTGACAGCTTTCAAAAAATCAGATGGCTACGCGGTGTTAGAGACATCCTGGTTGACCTTGGTTTGAAAATGCTCTGGGAAGATCGTCAACGGCTAGTTTTCCTACAAAAAAGTACTTGAAGTTAAAATGTCGGGAGAGGATCACCTTTAACACCTTGAGGCATAGTGAATCAGCCACCTTGACAGGAACATTCCTAGAATGTAAACACATCATGTACCTAGAACCATACTGGGACATCATAGCAAAACCACTGGAAAGGAAACTGTATTTTCAGTTGAGGGTGGGCTCGCTACCCTTAAGAACTTTTACGTCAAGGTGGTATAATTCAGCTAACAACAAGTGTCCCATCTGCCCGTCCCACAAATAATCAGTTGCACACATATACAATTGTTTAATTGTAAATATTGACATAGTGCTGTAAATGTTTTTTGTTACATGTTATATGGTCTCTCCTGAGCCTCAAGGTCATAAGAAAAAGTTATTCTTGTTGTGACCTCCTAACTTGGAACTGTGTATGACTTTATCTTTTTATAATATATGGAGCTTTTAATGTTCAGTTTTATCAAAAGTTGGCATATGTATTAATTGCACCCTTGAAATTGGGGTTTTATGTCATGATGGAACATTTTGATACATGCTTTTATGTCGAATAAAGCTTAACAAATGGCAAATGTATTTATATGTGTATGTGTGTGTGTGTGTGGGCCTCTCGACCTTTAGTGTACCCTCATTTGAAAAGTTACAAGGTTTAGTGACTGATTAAGTCCGGATCCCCATTGGATCCAGGCCCTTCCAAGATATTAAGGCTGAGTATGTCAGCTATCCTGCCCCATTTGTCTGGCCTCATCGCCTTGTCCCTTTACTCGGGGCAGGTTTTTCAGACCTGGAAGTATGTGATTGTGTTGCCACTATTAAGGAAAACCATCCAAACCCTCTGCTTCCGGAGAATGTACTCTTTTTTGCAAAGATTACGGAAAATAATGTGAATATCCATCTCAGCAGGTATATTGAATCTAATTGGAAGCTGCATCCTGCTCAATCAGGTTTTAGGGCCCCTTATTCCATGGAATCTGCTCTTTTATTAGCCACATACCCTCTGAGAAGCTGTGCTGATGCAGGCCAGACCGCTGCCTTAGTCATACTGGACCTCAGCGCAGCCTTCGACACCATGTCCCATGGCGTTTGTCCCGAGAGGCTTTGGGGCAACAGGGTCAGAGGCGAAGCTTTGAGATGGCAGGCCTCTTTTCTGCAACAATGTACTTTACAGGTAGCTGAAAGGCCCTTCCTGACTGATACTGTGACTCATCCCCAGGTGGTGCCTCAGGGCTCTATTCTGAGCTCTATTCTGAGCCTGATTCTATTCACTGATTACATGCACCCCCTTGGCAGAGCTATTGAAGAGGGATAAAATGTGTTTGTCATTCTATGCAAATGACACACAACGTATTGTTGTATTGTCACAGCTTATGTAAGGGATGGCAGGACAATTCAAATCCTGTCTCGTGGAGCTAGTGGAATGGATGCCCAGCAATTGTCTTCGTCTCAATGCCAATAAAACAGTGGTCCTGATTGTAGGGAAGGCTACCTCTATTTGGACCTCAGCATGGTGGCCAGACGCACTGGGGCAGACTCCAGTGCCTAAACCGTCAGTGAAAAATCTGGAGATTTGGTTTAACTCTAAGCTATCATTTAACAACCAGATCTTGAATGCTTCTGGGAAGTGTTTTGCCATCCTGAAAAGGAAGATCTTGAATCTTCTCCCTTTAGATGCCAGAAAGACTGTTTTATAAGCTCTTTTCACCTCTCAGCTGGGCTACTGAAACACCCTTTGCTTAGGCGTGATGAAGGGGAGATTGATAAAGCCGCAAAGAATTCAGAACACTGCTGCCCGGATGGTACTAGATCTGCCCAGGAGGGCTTCTTTCAGCCAATCCCTCACCAGAATTTATTGTCTCTCTCTTTAAAGGAGGATAGCCTTCAAAGCTCTGTGCTTTTGTTTCAAAAGCTTGAAGAGCACAGGCACACTGTTTTCCCCTATAGTCCTGTTCGTATCCTCAGATCTTCAGGGCCTCATCTGCAACAGTCCACCGTACATGCAGAGCCCGCATGGGGGGCTGCTCTATTGGCTTCCTCACTGCAAATCTGTGGAATTCCATGCCAGACTTTCTAAGAATGGAACCTTCGGAATCCCTGTTAAGGGAAAAACTGTAAACATGGCTGCTTGTGAGTCCTTAGTGTGAGCCTCTCTTGCTTGCTTATTGAGGTCAGCCTTATTTGTTCCTCTGTCTTTCCCTGCCTGTCGAGCACTAGCCCAGCGGGGGACACAGCGGTTGGTGTAGCCATGACCCTTTACAAGACGATGTATTATTATTTGTATGTGTATACACACATTCGCACATACATACATACATACATACAAACATCAAGTGGACACCTCTGGACTCCATCGAGCCCAACAATGATGCGCTCTCTCAGTGGCTGATAAATAGTTCACGGTTTATTAGACAGAACTAAAGATCATCTCAGCAAAACAAGGAACAACACCGTATACGTTTCAACGTTTCAAACGCCTTGCTTGTGGGTGACAAGCCGAGTTACTCACCATATTAAAGTCCAGTAAACACCAGAAACTGAAAAACGACATGCAAGTCTAGTAGGCCATCTTAAACATCACAGGTAGTGCAATTGAAAATGAAAATATTGCATAATAGTAGTCACAAAATAGTAATATTCATGAATGATTTTATTCCAATTAAGAAGGAGAACATTCCCTAATACTCTTTCCAAAATAGTGTATTTGCAAAATATTGTATTACATAATGATATTAATAAAATAATGGTATATACAAAATATATTGCATGAAGGTTCACCAATAAAATCATGTAAATCCGACATTGTATTATAATCGGGGAGTGGAGCAAAATGAAAAGGAGGGAAGTAATCCTTCAAATAGAATACACATAAGAAAGTGACAGTGACAGATCAAATACTTTGTCGTATAACATTAATGTACTTTGATTGATGCACAGCTTATTAATGATATTGATCTGAACATATATAGTATTGATTTGTCGGTATGATATTAACTAATGCTTCTCTTTTTGATTACAGAAAGGATTACAAACATACTGCTTCCTGGTATTTGCCACAGTTTGCCTGACTGGTGCCTTGTACCTGTATTTTGTGTTGCCCGAAACAAAGAACAAGACGTTAGCTGAAATCAACCAGTCCTTTGCTAAAAGGAATAAAATGGCCTCACATCCTCAAGAACTGGACAGTTTTTCATCGGCAAGAAAGGAGAATGTGGCAGTCGAGTGCGCACTGCCAACCGCAATGCAAAATGGACTCGTGAAAACTGCAGTGGAGTTACAAGAACGGGAATGTGCTCTTTGACACAAATCTTACAATATTTTTTATTGCGTCCATTCTTCAGTCAAACAGAAGTCTCAATTTGGAAGTGGCTTTTTATCGAGAAGAGAAAATAAAACCTGCAACAAATTGTTTGATAAAAACAGCTTCTCTCTTCCTGTGGAGTAGGACTGGCTACGTTCGTCTTTCTAACATGTTGCACAGGCCAACTCGATTGTTGAAGCACCAGTTATGTTTTGTTAAAGTAGCTGGTGGCAAGTGTACAATTATGAAGCGAATTGTGATTCAACAAATACATAAGTATAAAAAAATGGTTCTCAATGTTGGATCAGCGCAGGCTTCTCTTTTGTATTTTAAGAATTATTAACGAGTACAATTAGTACTAACTGTGAAATTGAAGAATTCAGCTTTACATTCTAAATACACTGAATTTAGAATTATTAAACGCCTTTATTCTGAGGGCTGAGTATTCAAGTGGTAATTGAAGTTACCAGGCAACTGGGATTACAACAAATGCAAGAAATACAGTGTTGCTGTTTTCCACCTGGATACTTTCACCAAACAAAATATTTAGGGGCATATTATCAAGAACCTCCTTAAAAGGCGATATGGGCTTGCTAATATGCGTTATAGAATTCCAATAGAAGCCCAGGTTAGATGTCCTGCACATCTGACCTGTCTTCTATTCGAATTCTATAACGCATATTAGAAAGCCCATAATCGCCGTTTTAGCGGCAGTTTCCTGCCGCTAAAACTGCGATACTTTTAACGAGGTTCTTGCTAATATGCCCCTTCGAATTTTTGGGGGGTGAAACCGACTAAAAATGGGAGATTATCAGACAGGGAAATATATATTCTTGTGGTAAAGTACGATGTATGTCCTAAGGTTACAACACACAATATATCCCCACATCCCAGAGTTAGTGATGTCCGCAGTGTTGGTAATACCGCTAATAGGAACACCAATGCGATATTTCCCGTACACTTTAATGAGGACATTAATCTACAATTTACCACATTGTAAATAATATGCTATTTTCTGCCTGTTGACATCTGGTAGAGGGGGATAGATATGAAGTTGTCCAGGACCTATTTTCGATAGTCAGACTTTCGCATACATCAAATAAATGTATCTCATGTGGAACAACAAAAAAGTCTTGAATAGAGAGAGCACTTAATGTGAGCCACTGGTAATTATTGTAGGCTGCAACCCATTCCATCGTTTTGAAGCTTACTGAGCTACCACTGACCAGTGCCAAACATATGCTTTGGCCCTGCTCCAGTGAGGGCATCCCAGCCAGGACTCAGCAGTCCACTACAGGTTTATATTACTATACACCACTTAGGGTTGCCACAGTGCTGGCAACTCGGTCAGTTGCCTCAGAAGGCAAGAACCATTCTTGAACTTTCCTCTAAAGTCACACTGTTCACCTAGAAAAGGATTTACATTTCTGAACACGGATCAAAGTCTGTCATCACTATCACCATCTACATACTAAATGGAGAGCAGTGTCATCAGCATCAAACTAACCAGTTCACTCCACAGCATGCCTCGGGTTTAGGCTGGTGTGAACTATATTTTCAATCAGGAGGTTCAATGTAAGATTCTTGATATGTGAATAAATGTATGGAGCCAATTTCTATGGCCTTTTGTTAAAATGAAATACATAATGATGTTGCGAAGGGCTGACATGAGCTAATCAGTTTAAATAAACAGTATTTATTGTGTACATGTATGTTTGTGTGTATTTTTTGTCATTAGAAACAACTGCAGATCTGCTGATTGCTGCATCAGGCAGTAAAGTTTGTTTTTCTCTTAATCGAGATGATTAAATCAGAGGTTGTGTTGCAGAGACGTTAGGATATGTGTGCGATATGACATGCAGGGCATAGTCCAGAGGGTCAGCAGGAAGGTACCATGGTGCAGATATAAAAAGAAATTGCGTTGTGGGTGCACCACAACTTAAAATGTTTTAGGGTAATTTACAAAGCCATGCAAATAATCAGATTTGTGTGGTTTTGAGTATGAGTTTTCGAAAATAAGTCGCACACGGCATTACATAGTGCTGCTTTGCATTACTTTGTGTTAGGGAGGTATTCCATGGGTGGAGCATGGGCATTCCGATGCATCTATCCATGGATGTTGGCACATTCCCAGATTTACCAAAGTTAGTGAACATGGTAATCTTTAGGAATGCTAGGTCTCCCTGAACCACGCGCAACAAGGAAAAATATCTTTACCTCTCCTTGTAAATTACTCTTTCTATGTGTGCTGAATTCTGCAGCTCGCTAAGAAAGAGGAAAATGCCTTCAAGGGTTATTTTGTGCCAGAAAATATTCCTTCCTGCACAAAAAAAACCCTGGCTGTAATGCAGGTGCCTCTAAACCATGGCGCTAGGTTGTGTGCATTTGCTCTAGGCAGGGCACACTTTGCCAGCACTAGGAAACAGCAGAGATGTGTTATATTTTAGTTGATCTGGTACATTTCCGCTTTCTCCCTTTGACCCAACATAGTGCCTTAACTTTGCTTTCTGCCCTGCATTGAGGGAACATGTAAGTAAATCTTCCCCTGTGTTTGTAGGCAGGGTATGCAATGAGCCCTTTATTTTAACTAACAGTGAGCAGATGAGCATAGATCTTGTTGCATAGTCCTTTTTGTGCCCTGGGCCCCCCATTTTCTGCTAACTGGTGGTAACTGACTCTGACTGTCCATGGGCTCTGCTCAACCAGGCCCAGGGGCAATGCAATGCTGAAGCCACACTTAGAATACAGTGAAGCTACCTACATACACTACGGCACACTATGGGTTAGGGTACCCCCTATGTTTGGCATTACCTCCCATATAAGGCCTAGTAGAAAATAGGGCAAGGGGATTAAAACTACATTGAAGTCTCTGATATATGATAGGGCATGGCTGTTTAGAGGCCAGCATCCCTTTCCGAACTTGCATGTGTGCACTGCTGAGGCCTGTGTTGCAGTACTGCTTTTGAAATTCAAATTCTACTCAAACTTGAAGTTGGTTTTGGGGGCACTAACAAATTAATAAACTACAATGTTTTGGCATATTAGGTACCCCTTGGGTTTCCCCGTAGGTGTCCCATTGGTGGTTGGTCAGGTACTTATAAGGAGGACCCTTATAAAGTAGGTTTTATATGCCTTGGGTTCGATGAAATTGTACATTTCACTTCCCACATGGTAGTAAAGGGCATCCCAAAATTGACTTGTGTGCGAGGAGCACTGTGGAGTGAGGATCTTCAATATGTTTACATATTCAGAACCCCCAACATCCCCCATAGGTGTTCCAGGGATGGGGGGGGGGGGTGGGGGGTGGAGTCCTATAGGTAAAGTCAGGGTCCTGATAAAATATGTTTTATAAGACCTAGCGTTGGAAAAATTGCCCCAGCCACATAGTTTAACATGTCAAGAAGCTAATAATTCCCACCAGGAGAATCAAAGAAATATAATTCAAGGGCTTACTAAAATTGTATTGATAAATTCAACAATATGGTATTTGTCATATCGTCATGCCTGTCTGTAACCCAGGGTCAGGCATAGCATGGAAGGGGAGGAGCTTTGGGGCAGCCCGGCAGTTCGCACCCAGATACGCAACAATAAAGATGTGTAGAACGGCAGCTGGTGTCCCTGTGTGACACGGCAGTAACACGAAACTGGCGATGAGGGTGGGATATGAACCACCCACCCTCCATCCTGTACACCCGAGAAAGTGCACGTTACCGCAAATGAAGAGCGGAGTGTTTACACCGACAGCAAGAGTGCAAGTGAAGGCCAAAGCGTTGCTAAAGCCTGTGATTGAGGTGACAGCACTAGTGGCAGCCAGAGCGCTAATACAGCCCCCCCCCCAGGAGCTCAGAGAAGTCAGGGACAGGGTTGAAGCCTAGGATAAGTCTGATTGAAATACCCAGTGAAGATAGCAGGCGGGAGTCATTACGGCGGCCACTTTGAAGTTAGGCACAGTCCATTGACCAAGCGTGGTCCTTAGCACAGCGGCCATCTGAAGTCAGGCAACATCAAGAAAAGATCCCCAGAGCTCGCCAATAGCACGACTGAGGCCCATAGACACCACTGTGGCTCACCGAAGCATAGAGTGAAGCTACACACCCCCTATCACGACGACACTACCCGACACGTCGTAACCAGTGGCATCCGGCTCTGCACATATCGCCCCACAGCCTGGGCCGATGCTGTTGGGAATATAGTTCCTGCGTCCTCCCGAGTCCTTAATACAGATGTCTGGAAATAGTATGGGCCTCAAATGGAAGAGTTGGCTTGAGGATTTCGAAGATTTCATGAAGGGATCACAAGTCTGAGATCCTGACCAACAACTCATCGCACTATGAAATTTAGTTGGCAAAGATGTTGGATGTGAGAGAGGCCCTGAAAAGGAAGTTCCTTCACAAACGGAACCTTGACTATGAGCGCTACACGTTCAACCTTGCGTCACAAGAGAGAGATGAGCCCAGGGGCGATTTCATCTCCCGCCTTAAATGTCTGGCTCGCTATTGCGAATTTGATCATTTCAGCACGGAAGATGCACTTCACCTACGAATTATTGAAGGGTATCAATGGGAACCTCTACACCGTTGTCTACTAAAAAAGCCCTAATCTCTCTACGACATAGAAGAACTCACCCGAATAAACGACCATGCGGAAGATCATGCGAAAAAGATGGAAGCTAGTAAAATGGAAAAAAGAGACCAAGCTCTCTGTGTTCAATCTCACACTGAACCGAGACGTTATCCAGATCATCAGCAATCAGGAAGATCCATGAAATCGCTTCAGGCAAGGTCACCTTGCTTTGGAAACAAAAGCAGTCATTCCTGAAGACAATCGCCAGTGTTATTGTGTGGGCAAGACTACTCTCACATGGGTCCATGTCCAGCCATCAGCCAAGAATGCCACTGATGTGGGAAAGATAACCACTTTTAAGCTGCCTGCCAAACCCGTCGCAAAAAAACAGGACCGGCCAAGCGAAGCACAGGGTCACATCACCACGTCATAGCTGTACAAGGGAGAAGAGACCGGTCAACGAGCTCGTCAAGGTCCTGTACCCAGTCACACAGCTCATACCGATCTCAGAGGTCGACATCCAGAGAGTTATCCGCACTTACCCCGATATCACAAGACAGTGATGAGTATGTATACATGGTGGCAGATCCAGACAGGCTGAAAAAGTACATGCGGTTACACTTTCAGATGGGAAGTCACTCTGCCAAATTCGTCTTAGACACAGGTGCGTCGCTTAACTACCTTTTTGCCACTGAGTACCAGAGAATGAATCCAAAACCGAAACTGGAGCCAGCCGCAGTACGAGTCCGTAGAACCATTGCTGTGTCTGTGTCTGTGACGGCCCCGAAACAGATGATTGCCTTCTCAGCTTACCAACAGCGGAACGCTTGAAGCTGGTAGAGATTCTGTAGAGAATGAATGACTCGCATCGTCAGCAAGTTCTCAAAGCTATTCAGTGGTTTAGGAAAATTAGCTCATGTCAAGGTCAAGCCACATATCAATGAGCGAGTGACAGCAGTGGCACAGCATCACAGGAAAGTGTTGTTCTACCTACAGCAAGCGGTAGATAATGAACTCCAAGACTTACTACGGGCAGACATCATAGAACAATCGATTGGGCCCACTCCATGGGTGTCGCCAATAGTAGTTGTGCTCAAGTGAGGCCAGGACAGTAAGGTACGCCTGTGTGTCGATATACGAGCCCCAAACACAGCCATCGAAAGGGAGCGGCATCCAGGACCTAACATCAGCAAAATGATCACCCGCCTGAACGGAGCAATTGTTTTCTGAAAATTAGACCTCAACAACGGATATCACCAACTTGAGCTGCACGACAAATCGAGGTACATTACCATGTTTACTACACACCAAGGGCTCCTCAGATACAAGCGCCTCAATTTCAGCATATTGTCAGCGGCCGAGATCTTTCAGGAAGCTGTCCGGCGAGTAATCCAAAACATCCCAAATGCATTCAACTACAGGATGATATTCTGGTGTTCAAAGAGACTCAAAGATCATGACAAGGAGCTGGACCGGGTGTGCCACGCCCTCCTTAACACCAATCTCACACTCAACCAAGACAAGTGTGAGTTTCATAAATCGACTCTCAAATTTTACAGCCACATCTTCCCAAAAGAGGGCATTAGACCGGACTCCGAGAAAGTATCAGCTCTGTCTGACACCTCACAAACACAAGATGTCAGCGACATCCGCTCATTCCTGGGCATGGCAAGTTACTGCACCCGGTACATCAAGGATTATGCAACCATCAGCTACCAGCTACCAGCTACGAGAACTGACACGACAAGGGCAGAGTTTTCACTGGTCAGCCAAATGTGAACAAACGTTCAACGATATCAAGACTGCTGTAAGCTCAGCCATCAATTTGGCACATTTTAATTCCAAACGGAAGACATTGGGCTAGGCGCGATTCTGGCACAATACGATGATGAAGAAGATCAATAGCATATCATTGCATATGCCAGTCGCAGTCTCACCGACACGAAAAAAGCATATTCTCAACCGGAAAAAGAGAGGGCATATTAGTACTTCCACCTCTTTGTCTATGGCAAGCACTTCACACTCATCACCGATCACCAGGCTCTGACAACCATCTTTGGAAACCCCCGGGCAAAGATGCCTCTGTGTATCGAACGGTGGTGAATCCAGCTGCAAGACTACACATATACCATCATCCACAAACAAAGGAAGGCAGAGAACCCGGCAGATTACATATCGAGGCATTCCCAAGCCGTGAAATGAGCAGAGCCTTCTGCAGCAAAAGAATACCTTCATTTCATCATTGACCAAGCATGCCCACCTGCCATTGCACTGGAGGCCATCCTAGAAGCCTCTGCAAAAGATGCCACATTACAAAACATCATGCACTGTGTCTGCACCAAATCATGGAGACACCTGGAAGAACCAAAAAGAAATGATGCCATCAGCACACAAGAACTCATGGCCATCAAACATGTCAAGGATGACCTCTCCATCAGTGCCAATGGTCTGTTATTAAGAGACAGGAGGATTGTAATCCAGTTGAGACAAGGCACCGTCTACCTGGCACACGAAGGACACAGAGGAGTAGTAGCCACGAAGAAGGCGCTGTGAGAATGCATCTGGTTTCCTTCCCTTGTCCAGATGGTAGAGACCACATTAGAAGACTGCCCACACTGTCAAAGGTGGGGTGAGAAGAACCACATACCCCCCTAGAGATGTCGGAGCTCCCAGACAGCGTATGGCAACAAGTGGCTGTCAATTTCTTTGGCCTGCTGAAATCAGGGAAGTACATCATTGTCATCATGGATGAGTATTCTCGTTTTTCCATTGCCGCCAAATTTCATCCACCAAAGCGGCCATTGTCATACCAGTAATCGATAAAGCATTTGCTGCATGGGAAATCCCTATGGTGGTACAGACAGATAATTGACCACCATTTAACGGACAGGACTTCGCAGAATTCGCGCGACACCTGAATTTAAAGCACCGAAAGATCACACCTTTGTGGCCTCAGGCCAACGGAATGGTCGAGTGATTTATGGCCACCATAAAAAAGACAATGCAACAAGCCGAACTAGCTCATCATGACATTCAGCCAGCATTAAACAAAGTATTACGGGGGTACAGGACCACGCTGCACAGCACTTCCAACCAATGTCCTGCCACCCTGATGCTGGGGTGAATTCCACGCACTCGGATACCGGCCACCGACGCTGTCACACAATCCAGATTCACGACTTCGGACCATGAGACACTGGTAGAAATTTATCGGACCAAGAAAGCAAAAATGAAAGATTATGCTGACCACCGTAGGCATTCCAGAACTTCCGACATCCAAGAAGGTG
The DNA here is from genome assembly GCF_964263255.1 of Lissotriton vulgaris. NCBI lineage: Eukaryota > Metazoa > Chordata > Amphibia > Caudata > Salamandridae > Lissotriton > Lissotriton vulgaris. Next base: position 135,375,371 of record NC_141690.1, read on the forward strand.
ACTGGGTGCTGGTGAAGCAGGAGAGGAAAACCAAGGCGGACAACCGCTACTGTGTTCAGCCGCTACAGGTAATTAGAAAGAAAGGGACCATGATTACAGCTGAGTCAGGAACTAAGAGAACAACCAGAAACATGTCACACTTCAAGAAGTGTAACCCTACAGCATACACTCGTGCTCGAGAATACAATTAGAATTTATCCTAAAAGGTAGAGACAAGAAATTACAAGATGTTCTTGTCTGTAAGCCAACATTCAGACTTCCAGTGATCTGTAAAGCATGGTCAGAGTTAAATGGATTAGCCAGGCTGCTTTGATGCAGTGATAATTAGCCCCTGGGGTCAAAGGCCATTCTGGGAGTAGAGGGTTCTGCTACCTAGAAATGCCAGAGCAGGGGAGATGGGTCGTAAACAATAATCTTTAATAGAAGGAGAAGGCAGGTGGGAGAAACCAGTTGTATTACACCCCTGCTCTTTGAACCCAGCCAGATGGCAGGCTTAAGAATGGAATGTGCATATACCATGAGAATATGGAGATTATTCATGCTGGAGATTGGTTTAGTCAGCTCTTATTTCTTTGCTGGGATTTCAGGAATATAGAATTTTAGAGAAAAAGTGTTTTTGGGGAGACCATTGTGCCACACTTTAAAGGAAATGCTTATGCTGTACAGTGTTATACTGAACCTCATTGGACAGGTTTGCCCTCCTGTGTGACCCCGGAGAACACAGAATAGGTATTTCAAACATAGTGCAACTCAGATCTTCTGCTTGATACTACAGAAGAGGAAGGAGGGCCCACGCTGGAAGTTTGATTTGCAAAACCCAGGCCCTGCACTCTGACTGACTATACCTGCTGCACAATCTAGAACTTCAGCCCTGTTTATGAAACCTGCTTCAAAAGAACTAAAGAGTGGACTAGCTACAAGCTACATGTTAACAGAGCTCTTCTGGGCCATCATCACCAAGAAACCCCAGCCTGGAGTACTACCAGTATATTTGTAAGGGTTTTGTCCAAGTGGATTGTGGGAATTGAAGTTCCAAACTTTCAGTGACCATCCTGGAGCTTTCAGACCCTAGGAGTAAGTTTTGGATACTTTGAGACCCTCAAAGAAACATAAGCAAGAAGTTCCTGAGGTTTGAAGAAGTTCGGAGCAACTTTGGAAATAAAGCTCCATAAGTGGACGCCTCAACCTGGCCAGCCAAGTCAGAGACCCTCAACCGAGAACATGCCTGCCGTCCAGATTCGTCTTGCTGAAAAGCTCCAGAGGTCCAACTTCCAGTGTTTTACTGGGAGTTTGTGGAAACCCAAGCCAGCAGACCCTCACAAAATCCAGACTGGCTGGGAGCTTTGAGGGACCCCTGAAGAAAAGCTCTAGAAAAGTTTGTAAGTCAGAAGGTTAAAACTTTGACCGAGACCTACAAAAAAGGGGTAGCCACGCAGGGTTCGATCTTGCCCGTCCTAAAACTTTGACTTTATCCTGGTCTAGCGCAACCAGATGTCCCATTAGGCGTTATGTTTCTACGTGCTATATAGTGCTAAAACCTTTAACATTCAAGTCTTTGTTTCTCTACATTGGATTTTTTTGGTATGGTGTCATCGTGCCCGGCCTAAAACTTTGACTTTGTCCTGGTCTAGCGCAACCAGATGTCCCATTAGGCGTTAGTGTTTTCTATGTGCTAATTAGAGCTAAATCTTTAAACATTCATGTCTTTGGTTCTCTACATTGGATTTTTTTGGTATGGTGTCATTTTAAAGATAAACACATCTCCTATTTTTTATAAATTGGTGTATTTTCATTGTGACTTGTGTCTTAACTATACACTGAATGGGTGTTTTGTAAATGCTTTCCATACATGTCTTTGAAGTTAAGCCTACTTGCTCATAGCTGAGTTACCAAGGGTTGAGCATGGGAACAAGTTTCTGAGACCTATTCTGAGCCCTATGTGGTGGTAGTGGCCTTATTGTCAGTGGTAGATAGACATTTACCACTATTATTAATCCACTTTCCAACATATCTGAAATAGGCAACCTACTGAAATTACGTAATAGGCATATTATGGGTTAATTAAACATCTACTTACTGTTTTCAGGTTCACCACTTTGCTGCGCCGCCCTATTGCCTCCAAAGAAGGTCAATGCTTGCTAAACAACTAGAAATTGTGGTTCTGTAGATTAAAAACAGGTAACACTGTGATTCAGGATGCATACTCCTTGTAGTTTCACATTATTTACAGAGTCCCAGTCTGGGGCAAATTCACTTCAGTCCGCGTCTGCAGTCTGCGTCCTCTTAAACATGCATGTGTCATTGTCACTAGGTCTAGTGTTGCTTTATTATTGGGGATGTTTCTAGACCCTCAACTTAAAAAATACTTATTGGTTAAAAGCAAAAATATTAGTCTAAAAAAAGTTCACATTGCCATAGTTTCATGACACTGAAAATAGCCATTTTGTGTGTCTGTGCTCCTTGTGAAAGGGCAGAATATCACCACTCACAGAGACGTTAGCTAGTGGTTTAAGTGGGCTGATGCTGTATGTTGTAGTGGATGGAATTAAAATATGCTTGACACAATCATAGATGAAGAGGGCTGAGTAAAAGCCCCTAAAATTAGGAACATTGCAAATATAATGTTAGCTAAATTAGAAGGTCTTTGTGAATGCTAGACACAAAAAGAAATACGCATTAGCCAGACTTCTGAATCCTCACTGTAAGGGAACATTTGACATTGTGACTGAACCTACACGTCTCTCTGTTTTCAACATGGGCTGACACAGAGCTCTAAGCCACCTGATTGCTAATTTTAAGTAAATGCTTACAATACATTCTAAAAGTATGTATAAGATAAACATTTTTGCAAACTGTTAAGAGACAAAAAAGGATCGTAGATGTCTAAGGTGGAGTTCACATTCAGGAGTCCTCTATCTTTCATCAGAGACAGGGTGGTGCAAGGTTGCTTGAAAAATAATGGTAGCAGAACAGTAGGCCAAGGTTTTCTTCTTCCAGTTTGTGCAACTTGATATTAAACACCTTCCTGAATCCTAATTGTAGGTTACTATTGAAATGTGATACTCCCTCCACATTTGGCTATATGCGCTAGCCCTTAGATAAGAGTGACTAATCTCTAAATTGATGTGGGTTGTAGAAGACAAAAGATCACCATGCACCTAAATAAAAGAGTTATTCAGGTGAGCTTTGGATTAAATTGGCATAGTCACCATAATGTTTAAACTCCAATATGTACATTAGTCACTACTGATGTTGAAACACATTTCCAAAGGGTCATTCATTTACTGAATGCATTTACTTTCCGAGTTGATTATTTGTCATCTTTTTTGGTACTACAAATGTCGAGATGTTATTGTGCTAAGTTTACGTATAAAATCATAAATACAATATATGCTGCATTTTGAAGGCTCTTCCCAAATGATACACAAAACTACAGCCATAGCTCTTGTTAAGAATGGTCTTTGTAACATGCAGTTGCAGGCTCCACCAAGCTCTCTGTGACCAAGACTTACTGTTCTTTCGTGAGGGTGCTTGATCAACGATAAGCATTTCTGGCTCCATACTGTTTTAGCTCCAAAAATGGACTCAAATGCAACAACAAAAACACTTTGCATTGCTGAGCGCCAACCCTCTTTTAGTGCATGAAAAGAGGGTGAGACGGGATAGCAGCACAACCAAGACAAGTGGGATTTAATAGAAAACTAGACCTAATATACTAGCATGATCTGGCTTACCAACTGCCCACTATGCCGAATGGCATGTAGGGTAGCAACGAAGGACCTCCACATTCGTCTTGAGCAAGTTTCCATACAGTGCCCAATTCGGATTCAGGCCTTTAATTTCTGTTTTGACAGTTCACCTCCAGATTTTCTTTCTTTTATCAGGTTTTCTTCTGTTTGTCACGGGCCCAGTGGAGAGCAATTTGTGTTATGGAGCCTTGTTTTCTTCAATTGTGTGTTACATCCAGCTCCATCTTTCTTTCATTATGATGGTGTCTATACACTCTTGCTTGCATCTGGTTAGCATTTCCTGGTTGGAGATGGTTCATGGCCAGAAAATGTCCAAGATTCGTCTCAAGCGACTGGTGTGGAAGGATGACAGTTTGATGATGTCACTTTTCTGATCTGGCTTTGCATTAAATCATAACGTGAAATGGAAGCAGGCCAAAACTAAGAAGTGTTTTGTTATTGATTCTACGGGCTGTTTTAACTCTATGCACTGGGACTCTGCTAAACAGGCCCCAGCACATGTTATCAAAACATGTTGGAAATGGCTATACTCCTGATGGGACCATTTCACTTACCCATAAGTCCCTAGTATATGGTACAAAGGGGCTGTAAGTTAAATTTCACTGCTGGACTGTTTTACCCATTGTGCCAACCTCTTCAGTGATATTGCAAACATGATTGCAGATCTGCCAATAACACTTTTTGACAGCCTAAATCTTCATTTTAAATGTTAATAGGCCACTGCCCATAAGACAGTGTGCATGGTATTTAAAAGTAGGACATGTAAGAAGTTAATGTTAAGCATGTCCTTACAGTGAAAAGGCCTCAAAAGCTATTTTCTCTTTGGCAGGGACTATCCTTGTTCCCCCAGTCAGGCAGGCACCATTCCCACTGGGAGTGGAGCTGACCTCAGAACTGATTTAAAGTGACTACGGAGGAAATGTTGCTCTTTCCCCTGGCCACACATCTGGGATGAGCACACAGGCTCTATACAAGGGAAGAAGGCTTTCACCAGATTGGATTTAGGCATACTAAAGAGGGGGACTGTGGGATTGTTTCTATTAGGGGAACACTGGAAGAGCTGCAAAAGTGGGTAGGGTTACTCCTGAGAACGTTCTCCCTATTGGTTAGGGAGGGGCATTGTGTCCCTCCCACCTTTGCGCTAAGGCACAGCATGAATGTGACACTACTAGTCACCCTCTTCAGTACACTACTGAACCTGTGGAAGATAGAAAAATGACTGCTCTCCAAATGCAGATACATGAGCCAACACTGATACCTTGGCAATCAAAAGAGTCTGTCAAAAACAAAAATCAAGAGGGCTACTGTAATCGGATATACAACTAGATTCACGGGAAACATACTAGTGAACAAAACAAAGCCCTGCCCAGTAACAAAATGTATAGATTATATTTAATGATCCATACAAATGTGCAAAGCATCACAAAGCAGCCCAAAAGAACCTTGTGGTACTAATAACACATCTTTTTTTCTATGAGATAGAGTACGACCTTTTTTTTTTCATTCATTTTATTTAGTAACTTAATAGTATATAATCATGTATTCATTTGTGTACAATTTATACAAAAGGAGAAACATATAAAGTACAATATATCCATTAATGTGCAAGCAGTTCTCAAAGAACTCCTTAATCACAAAAACCCCTCAAACTACCATTCACTCAAATCATATAAGCCTGACTGACCTCACATATCAATCATCTGACACATCACACAATTGGTGAAAACAAAGTTATTTGCCAGTGGGCCAGAAAAAAATCAATTTAGTGATTACAAGTTATTCTGAGTAATCAAGAATTGTCAAATAATACATGACCAGTAGTTCCTCCATCCAATGGTACTCAAATAAGGCAAATGTCCTGGTCCAAACAGTTGAGTAAATATCGCTGTTGCGCGGTTCAGTAGAGAACTCTCCCCGAGGTCAACCTGCTTCAGGGGGCAGAAGAACTAAACAAAACTAAACCCCACAGTGTGTAAATCATTTTATCTGGGGCTATTCAGGGGGTACCTGAAAAAATAAGGTGGAAATATGTCAAAGGAAACAATGGGCTGGAAAAGCAGCATACACAGTCGGAGCAGATAACGGACTGAAAATAATCAAAGAACTTTACCCAAAGGACCAGAAGGGTGTATATGATAGATTTCTGAAAATTAAATCTCTGGTGCCTAGAAGAGAAGAATAGCCAAATGTGACATTAAGCAAGATATCACAATTCATTCTCTAGTGTCAAAGGTGCCATTGGAGGGACACTGGTCTCCAAGTGTAAAATCAGATACTTACAGTGAAAAAACACAGCTAAATGGTCCAGTACTAATCCACAAGGAGTCACAAGCAAAAGAAGACAAAATAATGTTTTTGATTCATAAGCAAAGTTAAAGCTCTCTAGATGAAAAATAGATAGGAATAAGTAAAGACAGTCCAATTACACATACCAGGCATGGATCAAATCTAAATGATGGCATGGAACAAAAGTGCCTTACCACAATGCCAGTGGTAACTGATGAATCATCTCTGAATAATCGCAAAATTTGGCCACATCACTGTGAAAAAGATAATGTTTTCTATACATCTTGATGAAAAAAGACACACTCCTCTGTAGGAAAATAAGAAGAGAAGATAAGATAATGTCTAATTGGGGAGCTAAATAAAGGAGACACACTCCTCTATGAGACAATTGAAAAAAAGCATATAAGATAGACTGAATACCGGTACACAATTATTTCACCCTGGGTGTCAAAATAGTATTATGTATATCCAATTGACCCTTCAAGTTTTTCACAACTCGATCAAAACTTAAACAGGAGATTTATATTATGAATCATGGGCTGATGGCTATTAAACGTGGTTATACTCATGAAAAAAAGGGGTCGCATCTAAGAGGTAAGGTCCACCTAGATACTGAAAAAAGCTTCAAACTAAGGGGCTTATTTACATGATAGTGCCACAGCACACAGCTGCACGACAAGCCCTTTGGTTGCACCACGCTGCAGAGCTTTCAAAACACAGGAATATGTCATATTTACATGTTTATGGGGCCGATTACGATCTTGTTAGGAAAGCATTCCCACCGAATCGGGTTAGGAAAGCTTTTCAAAGTAATTTGTTTTTAGGGAGTCCTAGCGACCGATTACGATATTTCTGGATGCTTACGGACTTGGTGCAGTCGACGTGCATTGACTTCAATAGGAGAATAAGTTTAACTGAGACAAAATCCTAACTTTATGACTTTTGGTATTCACAAAGAGCATTTAGGAGTAGGAAAGTTAGGATTCCTAACTTTACTACTTATGAATGCCCTTTGTGAATACCAAAAGTCATAAAGTTAGGATTTTGTTGCAGATTACTTTTGTGAATCGGGCCGTAGGATCTCCAAAATTTAAATCCAATGTGGCACACCTTACCAAATAATATAGAAGACCTCGGGTTGCACATATGTAATCAATAATCTTCCATGGTGCGTCGAAACCCTAGGATAAATATTGTGAATAGACTCATGAATATTTACAAAATCTCACAGCAAAATATAATGGCCTAACTCAGCACCTCTATGATCAGAGCAGCCATATCTGGTACAATTATCAGAGCAAAATAAAAATGTGTCTAAATCTTTGGTTGACATTTTAATTCAGCACCTCTACGATCAGAGCTACAATATCTGGTACAATTATCGTCGAAAGATAAAAATGTGCCTAATCTTTGGTTGAAATGTTAAAAACGAAAGGATGTCTACTAGCCCCTCTATAATTTATTTGATATATTAATAAACATAATACTTTTTTGAACACTGTTATACAAGATGTCCCCTAGGATAATTCAGTTCCCATACCTGTACTTTTATATGCTGATGATGCTGTGCTTCTTGCCTGGACTCCTAATGTCTTACGTTTTTTGGTATATGCTTTTTTTAAATTTATGATGGATTAATACTTGTCTACTAGTATTTCCAAATCTCACACTATGGCATGTGGCTCTAAGCACTATTTACCGGGTACTTGGTGTTAATAGGTTAATGGGGATAGTTTAGAGATTGTGCCTACATTCCCATATTTGGGTCTCGTATTTGACTCTTATGGTTCATGGGCAGAAAATGTGAGGTACAGGAATGGTAAGTTTAAGCAAGCAATTTGTTCACGTTTTAATATCTGTAAGGCTGTGGGGGGCAAGCTGATTCCTTCCATTTTAGATGTATACAGCAAACAGTGTGTACCTACTGCTAGTTATGGCAGAAGTGTATGAGGAGAATCGATTTTGCTGGCATCTCCTCTTACTCCATCAATTAACCCCCAATTATGTTTGTCATGAGAAATTAGCTTTTTCTTATCTTCAGGATTCTATCATGCTAGGGCCCCTTTTATCATGGTTTTGGATGTCGAATTCTCATTAGGCTTTTTTTAGTTAAAAAGATAATCATTGATTGGGCAAAATGTGAACAGGGTATGAACATTCCCTGGCCTAAATACATGAAACAATGTTGCTGATTTGGGAAAATCTACTCTGTTTCCTAACACTATGAGTATTTGTAAAAATGATAAGCAATCAGTGAAACTGTTATTTATAGATAAGCGTAGTGCATCACGGAGAAGGCTGCAAATAAAACAAAATGTATGGAATGTTTCCCTCTGGGATACTTTGGTAATTTAGAAGGGAATAATTAACTTTTGACAATACCTAATCTCAGTCCCTACGAAAATATACTACATTCTGTAAATTATATGAAACTTATAGAATTTAGTTTTAAATACCTCTTTTTATGGTGTACAGTTGTAAGTAATGTAGAGTTGCTCTCAATTTTCCACAATTATTACCCAGCAAAGTCTGAATGTTTAGGTGGGGGTATATTTTAAAAACGTTTCGCTGTTTTATATGATTTCTAAACTGTTTTTTATGTTGTACCGCATGTTCGGTTTTATAATATTATAGCCCACTGTAGCGGGCTATACCGGCTATTAAAGGCCCTCTCCGGGCCTTTAACAAGGGAGGGGGCTTTAATAGCCGATAAACCCAAGCTACGAAGGGCTATACGGCTATTAGAACATTCTGCCACTAGAGGGCAGACTGTTCTAACAAATAAAACAAAGACTTTAGGAAGCGTGAGGGGATTGAAATCCCCTCAGGCTCCCTGAGGCCTTTGTTCACAGCCACAGCTGTGAACAAAGAAACATTGGAATGTTGGAGTTACTCCATTATTTTCAATGGATCTTCCAACATTCCAGTGTTCTAATATGTATTATAAGGATGTGTTTGTGTTCATCATATATTTGTAAATATTATGTTACGTTACGTTATGTTTTATACTATTGTATGTATTCTAATGATGTGTTTGTCTAGCAATCTAAACTTTTTATCATTCTCAAATTATTTTTTATACATTAAAATTAATTTTTTCAGAGTGATAAAAGCAAATGTAATTTTCACTTTGATACATAGCTTTTCATACATTTGCTTTGTCTAACTGGATATCTTTGGTTTTATTTGGGTTTGAGATTGTGTAATTCTAAACTCTTAGGAGCTTTGTTCTTTTCTAATATTCTGAGGATTTTGTTGCTGCCTGCTTCCAAGAGGTCATTAGAAGAAACTGTACCACTCTTCAACAGAACTGTTTGTTTTGCCTTCTTGTGATATTATGCTGCAATAGATGTTCCTGCATGGTATTTTGCTGGTGGCTGAGTCTTGATCGGTCCAGACATCCAAACCAATTATCTTCTATACAGTGCATTAGGGTTGCAAATTCACACTAATTTCTTGGTGATTCAAGTAGCATGCAACAGTCCTATGATACTTCAGAGACAGGCACATTAGTATATGTTAGTTTATGGTTTTCTATGAATTGTTATTCTTTGAAGCTTCTCTGGAATGTTAAGGCTTGCTTTGCTACTCTCATGGTCCTTGTGATCAGTCTTCTCAGATCTGAAATTGCTGGCAATCGTCCTATGGCTTCCTTGTGAACCTAGAGATAAATGCTGTCAGTATGATTCCTTTAGGTAGTTGGTAACTAATCCTATAGGAAATACCTTACTGGTCATTTCAGTTATGGTTGGGGATGTGTTTGTTCTCCTATACTTTGTACGATACATATTTGTAGCTCTACTGTAGTATTAGCATTAAAAGAATATTTAGTATATTTTCAATGCATTCTTTCAATACTGGTATCTGCTGTAGAGTAGTGTATCATCTAAAGCTAAACAGAGGTTTTTGTTATAGCGATGTTACATATTTAGCAGTTTCACAAATTTTGATTTCTCTGGGTAACCTAGAAATGTAATATATATGAAAGCAGTTTTTATTATCGGTTCTACTGATTTTTTTCCACACCTTTTGCATTATATATTGACATTTTGTCTTTTCTTGATTTCTTTTTTCTATACTACATATTTCTATTAAAATATTTAAATTAATTATCTGTGTTAGTACTAGATACATATTTTTATTGTACTTAATTATGGTACTACCTTTTTGTACTTGGAATTTTGTTTTCATTTCCCGAGTTTTTCTTCATTTTAGTAGTTTACTTAGGCGTTTTTTAATCTTGGTACTTGTAGTTTAACTATATAATTTTAAAAATATGTATAAGTGCTGCTTCATTTTCTAATTCATTTTTTAAAGATTGGTAGTTTAATTTTAACTCATATTATTTGCTAATTACTTACTTTATATTTTTTTAGGCCTTTTCTCGTCAGTTTTGTGCATTTCTTCTCTGTTAAGTTTTGGTCAGTTACTCTCTTCTGCACACATGGCTTCATGCATAGAAGTTTGTTGCACATTTATTCTATTCCAACTGTTTTTGTTTCATTGTCTAAATGCTTTTCTAAGGTTTAATTTTGTTGAAACCTATGTGGTAAATGTTAAATAGGTATTGTTATGTACCTATATTTTAGGTTATATTTATAATGTTATTCAGGCAATGTCTCATTGGTTTTAATGTGGTCTCAATATTGTTAGTTTCTATATTTTTCATTTTGATTTTATGTATTTTCCTATACTTTTATTTTGTATTCAAAATGTTTACGTTTTTCGTTGAGTGTATTGAAAGTCAATATTAGTGTTCTCAATATTTTTGAAACAATATTTGTGTATTCTAATATTTTTGTAGCTGATAGTATATTATAGATCTGACGTAGAGACTGTGGACCAAGTAAGGTGCACAGAGCCCAAGGCACATTACGGGTTGGCACGGGGACATGTAATAAACACCGCAATAACTAGAGGGGGATGCCATCTTGTAAAACAGTTGTCCTTATGGTGAAAGAAGGAAATATGTTGGTGGGGCAACTATAGGGCACAGAGACTGCAGTATCTGTCAGTGGAACATTAGGGATGCAGGGGCATATGTGTAACATAATGACATAGCGTGGTGTTAACCAAAACAAGCCTACGCCACACCTGACCATTCTGAAAACGCAGGGATGCAATGTATTTACAAAGATACGGTGCACCCCTGTGGTTCCCATAGTGCTAATTAAGCTGCCTAATACCAATGCAGGCACCCTTGCACCATGGTGCAAAGGTGCCTGCTTTGAGGGGAATGATTGTTTATGTGCAGGAAGATGTCTCTTTCTTCACATAAACAATTACAAATGGCTATTTGTTACTCCTTTGTGTGCTGCATTGTGTCGCACACATTGAAGTTGCAAATCGTAATTTTTTTAATTGTTGTTTATGAGCAGGAAGGGACACCTTCCTAAACCTAAAACATCACTCATGGCGTTTTGCTGCTTCTATGTGTGCAAAGGTTTTACCTTCACATTTGGTCACGTTTGTGGTTTTCAAAATAAACCAATGAAGCAAGGGAAAGGGAGAGCGCAGTTTTCAGGCAGAAATCTAGGAGGACTGCACATAACAAGTTTCCAAATGGCAGAAAAAGCTTCAAGCGGGAAAAACTGGTTTTCTTGTATGTCAAGGCTGCACCCTCCTTCTGGAAGCCTCAGCATCTTTTCTCTGTATTAACGAGGGGGAAAGATTATGTACCACCTTTATCAAATTGTTGGGCAAGTGCCTTTTAGTCATGTATGCAGCTCCAAGGTCCTTGGCATGTGTAACTAAGATCCAAATCTCTTTCTGGCATGGTCTTTTGCAGAGTTCAGTTATCAGCGGTCTGCTGGGCCCTTTTGAAGTTGGCAGTTTTTCACATTTCTATGACCCTGGAGTACGCACATAGGAGGTCAACCACTTCACCCTTGGTGAACTGTTCCAGTGCCTGGGTAACAAGAGTCCTTGAATATTATTTTTCTACTAGTGTCTTCTTTCTTTAATATGTTGACTCACCAGGTCCAAGAATGTCCTCAGGAGGACCTTGTGTTTAGGAGGTGTCAGTCTAATCCTGTGCCATAGCCAGTGAACTACTGTGATAGGATAATTTATTACACCCAGCCCTTACTCTTGCACCACTTTTTAGGGGGTTCTTATTTGGTCTACTGTGACAATTACCATAAGTCCTGAATCAGAGATGGCCCTTCCCATTTCTACATCTTTTGAAGCTCTGGTCTTCCATATCCGTTCCTCCATTCAGGTGATATGTCCTTCCTCATTTGACAGTCAAACTGGTTTTACCTCGCGCCTGGGTTGAAGCCAGTATGTTGAGGATGGACCTGGCAATGAATGGCAATGGTATTCATGTACATGCCTAAATAAGTCAAAAGAAGAAGTGCAATGTCTGGCCTTAGTACTGTTAACTGCCCCTCTCATCCTCCCAAATGGCTAATCCATGTTAAATAGTCAATTGTTGACAACACCTCTCCCGTACTGGGCCCAGAATTCAAGCTATTCTTCTCTGGGAGCAGGATCATTAACTTCCAGCCAGGAATGCAAAGTGAGCACTGGGTGTTGGGCAGAGAAGCAAACAGGTTCTAAAATAGTTTCCTCTCAGGGAGCACAACATTTATTGTACTAAACTTAATTTACCACTAAATGTATTAAAAAGTTTATTTGATTTTAAAAATGTAGTAAAAAAAATGTTTAATTCCTTTGGTATTTTATATATTGAAAGTGTTATTGATATCTAGGCAGCCTTGCCTACACAGTTAAAAAAATAGGGATAATTGATCCCTTGTGCGGACATACATTTCCCAATTTGGAGTATGCCACATTTTTTATAGTACGGACCTAGACTTGTGGGCTTTCAAGGTATAATTTAGCGGGAGCTTACAAGGCACACTTTAAGAGCAGGTCAGCTAATCTATTAAAATTGGTATTCCATTCCATGTGCCATTGCAGTGCTTTTAAACTTCAGGCCAGCCAGAGTACACATTTATTTATTAGTTATTTATGTATTTTTATATAGTGGGAACTTTACCCAAAGGTGTAAGAGTACTTTGTAATAGAGCGAAGTAAGGAGCATATTAACAAGCGATAATTATATTATCGTAGACTATCTCTGGTATTTATCGCCCTGGTAGCGCCTAATTAACAATGCGTTACTCCAGGGCAATACAAGTTCCAGAGATAGCGAGGTTATCGCCCTTTTGCAGGGAACATCGCTGGTTTTCCAGCGATGTTCCCTGCAAAGGGGCGATAAGATTGCTGATACGACCCACAGGCTCGTATCAGCATAGTCCACCCCCTATGTTAGGGATGGCTAAGTCAGGATTTTAGCAGACGTAAAATCTAATGTGTGCTAAAATCATGTGGGCTGCCTTGCAAATATCGTGAATAGCGATATTTGCAAGGTAGTCCATCTTGGGTAAACCTAGTAACGCCCACTTTGCATCTCATTGGAGATGCAAACGGAGGCATTGGGGAAAAGGGAGCTGGTTTTATCTCTGCTTTTTTGGCTTTGCAAGCCAAAAAAGTGGAGATAAAGCCCTTGTAAATATGCCCCTAAATTACATGAGGAATGAGAGTAGCATGGAAGAAGGTAAGACTACTGATACAACAGTGACTCGTGGTGAGAGTTTCAGATTAACAAGTTACAGATTCACTCAAGATTACACAATAAGAAAAGGTGGAGAGATTCGGGTTATACAAGTACAGAATACATATCTACAAAATTAAGATGGAGGGTCGTAGTAGCTCTCTTCAGTGTCACGTGGAAATCAGGGTCATCACGAGGGTTGAGTAGACGTGTTCCAGGAGCGAAGCTTGGAGAGGAGACTTATTGATAGTCTTTGGAAGAGAAAAGTTTTAAGATTTGCTTTGAATATTCAGAAAAAGGCTGTGGTCCGAAGGTTTTGTTGTAGCAAGTTCAAAATTCTAGTCGCATTACATGAACAGGATTGCGCTCCAAGTTTTTTCCATTTGAAAGTTGGAGGTCGAGCAGTTTTTTTCAGCAGTGTGAGAAGTTCTGGAGCTGCCTGACAGCCATAGCTTTTTGTCATATAAATCGGGTAGGTAAATGTATGGTTCAGAACACATATACCATTTACCTTCCATGCCACTGGTGAAATTTCTGAGCCAAATCACGACAAAAATGTAAAAAAGCAGGGGAGACCAGACAAAAGATACAGATTTCCTATACTAACCATTTGTCTATTTGTGCTTTTATAATAGATGAACCATGTTTTTTATTTTCTAAGATTGCAGCTGTATGATATATATATATATATATATTCACAAAAAAAAAAAATAGGTTTCAGCCACGTTATAGTTAGGAATTAGCATTTAAAAAACCTTAGAAATTCACTGAAAAAACCATAGGTTTCACCCATGTTTTAGTTAGCTGGAAATTTCTCTCATACAAAACCATTGGAATTCTCCTGTTATAGTTAGTTCAGCTAACTATAACTCACGCGCCCGCAATGCACTGCTGATGATGTCACATATTACATCACTCATGACATGGTCAGTGACATCACTCATCACGTCACTGATGACATCTCAAATGGCATCACTGACTCTTTGATAGAAAACAGTAACTAAATAATAAAGAATTTGTAGAAAAATCAAAGGGGCATATTACCAACAACTAGCGATAATTTTTGTCTCTAACTTGTTTAGAGACAAAAATTATCGCCGCACATCGGCGATTTTTATCGCAGATAAACCTTGCTATTAGCAAGGTTTATCGCAAATGCGATAAAAAACGGCCGCAATGCATGAATATCGCTGAAAAGTCAGCGATATTCAAGCATTATCGAGCAAATGCTCTTAGCCATGTTATCCACCTCCCATTGGATAACATGGCTAAGAACTGCTCAGGGCAGGTGTTAGCTTTTGGAGATATTCGCGCTTAGCGCGAATATCTCCAAAAGTTGGTAATAGGAGATAGCGATGTTAGGGACTGTTTCCAGTCGCTAACATCTTGGCACGCCCACTTTGCATGTCATTAGTGATAAATATCACTGACATGCAAAGCGGGGCCCAAGATGGTCGCTATCTCCTTTTAGCTGTCACTAACTGGTGTTAGCGACAGCTTGGTAATAGGGAGATAATTTTATCTCCGCTTTTTTGGCTTTTAAAGCCAAAAAAGCGGAGATAAACCCCCTTGATAATATGCCCCAAAGAGTCTTAATCCAACAGCATGTAAGCACAGTATGTAGCAACAGCCTCCAAGAGGAAGTCATTGTTCTCATCTGAAAACATTTCAGCCATCCAATTCAATAGTGAGAATGAACATACATGTTCCTCAACAACCGGAGCCTCTATCACCATCGGAGGAAAACTCGGGTCATCTTCAATGTAACTGCGTGCCAAGAACTCAAACGCCGCTGCAAAAACATTCCAACGTCCCATTATTCCATGTGTCGCTGCAAAGGCCATAATCCTGCCGCCAGAACAGAGCAAGTCATGAACCACTATGGGGCTCATCAACTGGTCATAATCCGCGTTGGGAGACACCGAACTGCAGAGACACAAATCCAGGGCCCAGTCGAAATAGCAGCTCAGGCAATGGAACACAGGTTGAATGCATGTGAAAAAGGAAAATCGAAACGATAATCCATAAGTTGCACTCAACGTTGCAAGAGGCAGCGCTCCATAGTAACTAAGCATTCGGTTGCGGAGCAGCAAAAGTCAGGACATATTATTGTCTGCTGCAGGATGTGCATCCATATTTATGTAAACAAATTAATAAAAGCACACCGGCAACTAATGCGAGTATTAAGCGCAATCCACCAAAGATGCTGGAAAAAATCGAATGAAAAAATCCCCAAAAGACATTAAATATACTTCCTACAGTCACAAGGCCACTGCTTCTAACTTTAAAAAAGTAAGGTAACCCCGTAGTCAAGGACACATTAAAGATACTCTAAATTAACTCCCCAAAATTCAAGAGCACGTCTGTATTTAATAAATCATGCACTTCTGTGCAGGTGTTTGCTACATAAAGGACAAATGGTTCTGTACCAGGTATAAGAGCGACCTCTTTTTGAGACAATAGCGCTTATACGACTCATTTGGTTGACTCTGCTTTCAAGGTCAAAATCGACCGCCAGATGGAAACATCCAGCTTCCCCTGCAGAGGAGTTAACACAACCTTTTTTTAATCAAACCACACGCTCAGTTACCGTAATCATGTAAGCGATGCCTGCTAACATTGCACAACAATCTCCATTATTTCAAAGTAAATAACTCCTGTTTCCAGTAAACTGAACGTTGTTATGATAGCAGGTGTCGGACTACCTTTCTAAACTCAGTCCAAATCAGGCGCATCTTGTATACAAGAGCCATGCAATTGTATGTGTCTCGGGGAGGAGCCAAGACGGCGGCCAAGATGGCCGCATAGAAGCCCGGCTCCGCAACTCGCCCTCACCTCCGGACCTATCCTTCCAGTGATCCTGCACCCCAGCCGTTGCCCAGTGCAGCGGAATCGTGGCGGAGCCCGATCGCGTTACCCTGATCTTCCTACGGCCTCCGACGGCCGAATAAGACCGCTTGCAAGTTTTTGGCCCTTCCTCCAGCGCGAGCCGGGACCTCACGTAGTGAAGCAGCCGCCTCTCACAGCGTCAACACCGGCCTCCATTGGTCATTAATACCCGGTGATCCGAGTGGTGAACCGCTCTACTGCAATCCTGTGATTCTCGCCGCACTGCGGCACTGACTACCGCGGCGTTAACACTCTGCTGGCCCCGGCAACCTCGAGAAGATGATCGGACAGCGGATTGGCTCGCCTGACCGGATTCTGCTTGCACCGTGGTGAGAAGCGTGTAGCGCTGCGCATTTGAAGGAGCTTGCGTGTGCCTCACTTCTGTTTCCTCACCCACCGCGCTTTGCTGATGTTGCAGTGACGCCGGTGTGTGTGCCTCGAGGTCCTTGGGCGTGGGAGGTACAAACATGGCGCCCACGCTAGTGGATGTTTGGCTGGCCCTTCGAGACTGGCGCACTGAGTTGCAAGATCTGCGGGTGGCTGCGCATATTTCACACCCTACCATCTCTCCTGCTGTGGAAGACTTGGATACGGTACCGTGTACTGTGGACTGCGAGCCCGAACGCTCCCCGGTTATTATAGCCGAGGACTCCCAGGCGTGCAGGAAGCGTGTTGGCTGGTCCGGGGAGCCCACCGACAAGATCAGTGGCTTTGTTTATCCTTTTTCCTTCCTATTGCCAGCCCACTTGCCTGAATGCCAACACCCTGCCTTTGTGTGTAATGTGCTTCTGACGTGGGGGGACCCTCTTGGACTATTCCTTTGGTTCTTGGCTCGAACTGAAATTGCCCCTCCGGGTACTGCGGATTTGCGGCTACCAACTGTGTGTAACTGGGACTCGTGCTCGACCCTTTCCCGTACTGGCCAGGGCTGACTTTTGCTCACTTCTGTCGACTACTCCTGAATTGGATGCTGGAGCGGATTATGGACTGCACTGGTGACCGTGGGTGGCTGGGGTGATTGTATGATGGCGCCCGCTTACTATTTAAGTGGGCCCTCGCTTCTGGGGTTGGGGGTGCACAAGGGGCTGGTGCGATGGCCCTCCTCCGTTTCTCCCTCTTTTGGGGTTTTTTGGGGCGACAGGCATGCCTAATGGGGGGGGTGGGCCGTGGCCTTCCGCTGGTATGCAAGGTGGGGGATGGGATGTGTTGTTTGTAACTCTGTGTCTCCATGGCCTTCTATCTTCTTTTCCTTTTCTGTTTTTCTTCTTTCACTTTTCTTTCTCGTATATATCTTGGGTCGGACGGGGAGGTCAGAGGGTGGTTCTTCTCGGGAGGATTTTTGCGCCTCGCGTGTATGTCTTTATTGCATGGTTTATTGATTCTAGGGCTAAGATGTCGATCTTAATGCATAGTCACTGAATGATTACATATCCTGCTTTTCCTTCCCTTCTATACTTCTGTCGGAGGGCGCATATCCTGTCACTAATTGTTTCACGTAATATGTGCTTTTTGTAGGTCGTCTGATCCTCGCATTGTTGCTATAGAATGAACCCTCTTACATCCTATTGTACCATTGACAAGCTAGATTGCAACTCCTGAAATGATATTTCGATTGGGCGGGAGCTTACTGGGGCGACATGTACTTCCACGCTTGTGTGTCTTGCTTGTAATGACTTACGCCAGTATTTTGATAACGCTGTTTCACTGGTGGATATCCTGCTAGGTGGCTCGCCCTCTCAGCTACCCGGTCTGACTTTAGGACGATTCGACAAAACTATAAAATGAAACCCTCTTTATCCTTTTCTTGTGGTTCCCTGCTAGTATATTGTAGTGTTTTACTTCAGTCATCTATTGTAGTGCAAGGCCACTTGAAATGTTTTACAGTGTCATAGCGGCCGGCCCGCAGTGGTTGTAGGCAGACGCTGTGTACTTTGTTTACGATAAATAAAGGTTTAAAAAAAAAAAAAAAAATTGTATGTGTCTACAAATTAAGGAGGGATGTGGTACTATTGTGCAATCCTCGCCATTCAAATAGACTTCTTTTCCCTCCCTCAGGCACCTAAATGTAAATGGTAATAACCAAGCTTCATGGACATAAGCGCTGCCAAAACATCCATATCTGCCTATAGCATAGTATTTCATGCAAACCTCAAACTTAAACAGGTTAAAAAGTAACTTTATGATACCGTGGATAAGCCACACACCTGAATTGGATCTCCAATGAGTGACCACTTCTAACCATTCTCATAGCGTGCCCTGTGCTCTGATTTGACAGTGAGAGAGTGATCGCACCATAGTTTATACTGCTAATCATTCTCAGCATACGCTAAGAATACGCTTCGAGGTTACGCGTCGCATCAAAGCCTCCGTGTGACGTCATGTGCGACGCCCAGTACAAAAAAGAGGCAAACATTTTTAATTGTTTAAAAACATATATTCATGTATTTAATGAACATACTAACAGAAGACTTAATCTAGGATAACTATGGAAGAATTTTTTTTTGTTTTAAGAATCCTAAAATTACTTCTATATTGTATGAAGGCAGCTGCGTCCCATTCCGCCTGGTAGCCTAGACTCCACCACGCCCAGACCTGGTTCATAAGCACGCGTGATCGTCACCAAAAAACCATTAGCACGCATATCGCTTTTCCACACATGCTTTTACAACTAGTATGCATTTACCACACATGATAAATGCATAATCTTAATAATGTTTTTTTGTTGACCAACACGTGTTGTAATGCCTGTGCCTTACGTCCTTCAAATTAGTTTCTAGGTATACGTGTGACCAACTCTGATAGGATCAGAAGCCAAGGACAAACACTGTGGTATCTGTGGCACCAAATCTCATAAATATACGCAGGGTAAATTGAAAGTAACAGGTATAATAAAAATAGCGAAGGAAAACTACTAAAATGGCGGTTGGACGGAGTATGTGATCATCGTTTGGCGCCTCGACACTAAACTTCAAATAAATATACATACAATATGTTTATTAATATATTACAAAAGTATAGCACCGGATAACACACATGACCTGGGAAAACAAAGCGGCAAATGTAATACCTAAAATCAGGAGAGGTTTGCTTGGCGAACTTGAAGAAAAAGAAAAAAAAGTGCACTTGCAAACAAGGATGCGCGTGCGTAGACAGTGTTGTGTTTCTATCTAGGCCCCTAATTCGATATTCCCGATTCTTGCCCTTATGAGGTTATAATCAATAATGTCCTGATAAAGGCATAAGAATCATATCCATATTCAGTAATAGCCCATGCAGTCCAAAGCACAGCACGGCTACTCCCATCAACTCCTAGAAAGCACAACACATTCTTTAAACAAACCAAGCCTCCAGCAGCCCGGGAAATCCCCCCTGCTTTTGTTTTGATTTGAACAAGAACTCCTGAAGTCCACAAAGAACTGTTAGTTCCTAGTGACGTCTTATGTCCAGCCTTACGTCAAACCCGGCACCTTTCAGGTATAAATATACCAACTGTTGCCTTAAGCAAACACACAGTGGTTTGGAGCAGAGCGGCCATCTACTTGCCCAAGAGCCCAGCTGATGCGAGAGCCCACGGAAGCCGCCCCTCCCGTTTGACGCACTGAAAGAGACGCTGTCTTTTTCTCCAGCCGAGAAAAACCAGCTCCGGTGTTTCCAGCCTACCCTTGCGGGTTGCTGGGAGATCGAGTCCTAAGGAAAGAGATACCAGACTTCCCACATTCTACTACCAAGGTACGGAGCTGACTAAACCTTTAAGAGAATTCTTGATGCAGATTCTTGGCAAAACAATTTTAACCAACTTAACTTAAACTGCTACTTACTTACTCCTTCCCAAGTATTAGGCTTAGGTCAGGTACACTGGGGTAGGCGTAGTTAGAAGCACCAGTTGAGTACGTTAGTCAAATGTTTTTATGTATGTATATATTTTATCCATTTTAAAGTATCATATGGCTAAGAAACCATATCAATGCTTTTACAGTATTATTTCATAATACTACTTTTACTGTACGCACTTTACTTAATGATAAGTATTGCAATTGTGGCAATTCATCTCTCTTGCATGAGAAAGAAGACTGCTCAATAAATAACACCTTTTATTGAAAACGCCTGTCTCTCTATTTCTCTGCACTCTGGTGAAACTAAGTATGCACGGTTGACTGAGTTAAATAGCTGCCTATTGTTTTCACACGACTCTAGAGATACACTCTTATTCTGAGGGAGCAAAGTTGTCATGTTTATGCGGTTGACCTCGACTAGTGACACCCAGGCATAGTGGGCCTTGTGGGGTCAGTCAGTTTTAAGCAGTACTTTTAACTGCCAAGGGTTACCTAGACAATCTTTTCGCTGCTTCCATACCCTTGATTTTACTACACTATCATGTTTGCACGTAATTGATTTACCCTCCCTTCCCCTTCCCCACACACCCGCATGCAACATCTGGCTAATCCTCTAAAAGATCTCCGACAAAGTGACCCTTCGGGGGACCCGTAGGGAATTGCAGCGCCGGCCCTACGAGGAGCAAATTGCCCGATAATGAAGCATGACATCCTCCGGGGTGTGTGAGGGCAGCAGAGGATGTATAATGTCTTTCCCTCTCCAATCAGGGTACTTTTTACATAGGATTACTTTTCCCCATTCTTCCCTGTTTTTAATGTATGGGTGACTGTTTGCACCCAGATACGTGGGTGACTTTTGCACCTGGGTATAGGAACTTTGTCCTCTTTTTGTGAACAGATTTGGTTTAGGAGCATGGACACTGGACCTTTATTAGCTCCTCGGTCCCCCCCTCTCTTTTGTTGAAATGTTTATGCGGTTGTCAGAAACTGAACCCCTTCTTGTCTGAGCCTGGGAAGTTCATCCCTCCCTATTCATTCAAGAAAGTTTCTAGTGGCCTCTGAGCTGGCTGGCGCAAACCTAAATTAAGTTTAACATAGTCAGTAGAGACCTAGATGACCTCAGTCCTATGTCTACACTGCTGTTTATGTTATGCGCAGAGCCTATTGGGAAAATAGGAACTACACTACAACAGTACAACTGATGCAGCAAAAAAAAAACTGAAAGTTTCACGTACTGTCATAGAAATATAGCTCTAAAAATTGCCCCCGTAATTTGACCCCCCGGGACCTAATAAACAAAACGGACTTCTATTTTTTTTTCACCTTTTCCACTGCGTACAAGTACTGCATGGGTTAAAAAAAAAAATTGAGCCTAAAGATCCATGTACCACACCCCTGACCAAGACTATAGGGTCAGAATGTTTCTACCCTGCCCTTTTATATCTCAACTTTGTTTTACTGTTTTCTTGTGACTCGGCTCTCGCGACAAACAAGAGGGCGGCCAACATTTCCTGTTTTGGAGTATTGACAACCAATCAGCATGTAGCTCCTGCTCGTAATTGTACGTCTTTCCAAACGCATTCGCCTCGATTGTCTTTTAAAAAAATAAAAATAAAAAATACAGCCTAAACATCCATGTACGACCCCTGTGCAAGTCTAGAGCGTCAGAATGTTTTTTGCCTACCCCCTTCCCTGATTTTTCAACTTTGCTTTACTGTTTTCTTGTGACTCCGTTCTAGCGAGGCACAAGATGGTCGCCAACACTTCCTGGTTTTGAGTGTTAACAGACAGTTCACAGTCAATCAGCATACAGCTCGCGCTCGTAATTGAACAGATTTCCGTATGCGTGCTGAACTCCGTCTCTAGATATTGCTATGATTTTACTTACGATTTTCTCAGAAACTACTGAACGGATTTACACCATTTAACAAAAAGCACAATCTGCGAACAGAACTCTACCTCTCTGCCAAATGTTGTTTAATTCCGTTCAGCCGTTCGGGCTGTAGCCCTGGCTAAAGGTCCCTATGGAAAATTGCATGGGGAAAACACGTTTTGGGACCCCCCTTTTTTCTTGGCCCCCACTTGACGAATCACCCCCAAACTTTCAGGGAAGGAGTGGAACAGAGCAGGCCATTTTCTTGGAGAAATTCCCAAAGATTCGTCCACCCGCGCCAAAGTTATTTTAAATAGAATGTTGTGGATTTCCTATGGAAAGTAGGTCCTAACTATAACTACCTACTGGCGACCGGCAATCGGTAATATATATATATATATATATATATATATATATTTTTTTTTTCCCAAAACGACTTTACCTTCTAAGAAGTTGACTCGAGCCCAGATCCTTTTAGCGTGCAGTTTTATTTCAACACAGAATGTCAATCAACACCCGACGCGTTTCGGTGCAGCCGCACCTTGGTCACGGGTAACAGTGTTTTCTCACATCACAGTTTTTAAAGTAAAGTTACATATAAACAACATAAACATATGAGAACACGTCCAAATATATAGACCACTTTTTAAGACCCTATGTGGAACAATTACCATCGTATCTGCAAGATACACGTGATTTTTTGAGAATTATCGAACCCATACAGTGGGAGGAAGACATGTGGCTCATGACATTAGATGTCAACAGCCTCTATACATGTATACCCCACAACCTAGGTGTGGAGGCGAACCAATACTTTCTGAAGAAAAGGGATGTGAAGTATCTGATGCATACAAACATGCTTGTGTCAATGATGCGTGCCTGTCTCTCAAGTAATTACTTCCTGTTCAATCATGTTGTCTATTGCCAGGCCAGGGGGACTGCGATGGGAACCTGCTTCGCCCCCAGTTATGCGGGGTTGTACCTGGGCTGGTGGGAGGAGCAGGTGGCCAGCAACATCTTGGCCTTTACCCAGAACGTAGTCCTCTGGGCCAGGTATATAGACGACATGTTCTGTCTGTGGAAAGGCAGTAAAGATGCAGCTTTGCAATTTGTCAAGGAATTAAATCAAAATGAATGCAATTTACAATTTACCAGCACTATAGATAAACAGTCTATTGAATTTCTGGATGTTTGGGTGTCAGTGAATAATGGACGACTCATTAGTAAACTGTATCGCAAGCCTACGGCAGGCAACAGCATACTACATGCGTCGAGCTGTCATCCAAAAAACTTGATTTGCAGTATACCTTTTGGCGAGTTGCTGCGTGCAAAAAGGAACTGTGCAACCAATGCAGACTTTTACAATGAAATGAATATAATGAAAGAGAGATTCAGGGAGAGGGGCTAACCGGCCAAAGTGGTCGAACAAGCCTGTAACAAAGTCAGAGACGTAAATAGGAAAGATCTTCTCGTCTCTAAACCACCAGATAACAGTGAAGAGGGACCACTTAGATTTATCACCACATATTCGGACCAAACATGGCAGGTCAGAAAAAGTCTTAAAAAATTTTGGCACGTACTCCAGTTGGACGAGACAAAATGCTGTGGGGAATCAACCAATGATTACCTACAGAAAATGTCCGGCCCTGAAAGATGTGCTCTGCAGCAACATGGTAAAGGATAAAGAAGATACCAGGAGAGTAGAAGGCTTCTTTACCTGTCGCTCGTGCAAAGCATGTAAGAATAGTGTCAATAGGAAGGAAATAACCCTATCCAAAAATAACAAACCTTTCAGGATCCAAAAACATTTGACGTGCAAATCTGACTACTGTGTCTATGCACTGCAATGCCCATGTCCATTGACGTACATTGGAAGTACGAAACACCCATGTAAAAAACGTGTACTAGAACACATGAGGGCCATAACCAATGAGGACAAAAATTACCCCATAGCAAAACATTTTAAAGACTTTCATGGAAAGAATCTAAGTTTATTCAAGTTTTGTGCTTTGGACAGGGTCTCACCATCAGAACGAGGTGGTGACAGACTC
Organism: Lissotriton vulgaris; assembly: GCF_964263255.1. Lineage (NCBI taxonomy): Eukaryota > Metazoa > Chordata > Amphibia > Caudata > Salamandridae > Lissotriton > Lissotriton vulgaris. Next base: position 135,399,613 of record NC_141690.1, read on the forward strand.
AGACAATTACGACAACTTGAATCAAGGTTCATAATCAAATATGATACTGTGCAACCTCTGGGGTTGAATAAGGACGAGGAGTTATCTGTCCACCTAACTTAGGAGCCCATTTAATGCATTTACCATACTGAAATACTCTAATGATGGAATCCCTTATAAAACATTAACTTGAAGCTGTCTTTGATGTTTTAAATTATTTGTGTATACTTTAAAGTGATTATATTTTTTATGTTTGTAGGAGACACACATGTCGCCGCACAGGGAGGATGTAAAACCACTGGTTGCTGCTGATTTATTTGGATGGAATCACAGGACTATACATTTGTTGATTTAAGAAAAACTCTTCGAGTTTAAGGACACTGTAATGGGAATACAATGAGGCATTCATGCCCACTGGGGCTACATTTAGCGTATCGAATTAATGCCCACTGGGGCGGGATGGCAGTGCGACAAGTATCTGAGTAAGGTACATTTGCCCACTTGGGCTAAACTTGAGAACCAGAGACTTGGGTAACCGGAATTGAACGCTTTTGGGCACCCAAATGTAACAATGTTACTAACTGTAAACTGTTACAATACTCTGCTTATGATTTTGAGTTGTCCTTATAAGTTTTTGTATATATACGATGTATATTACGCCTGTGGTCAGAAACACATTTAAATATGGCCGCCAAACTGTGGTATAACAAACCCTGGTGTGAGGACGAGTAGTACTACATTTATGTTGTTTATATGTAACTTTACTTTAAAAACTGTGATGTGAGAAAACACTGTTACCCGTGACCAAGGTGCGGCTGCACCAAAACGCGTCGGGTGTTGATTGACATTCTGTGTTGAAATAAAACTGCACGCTAAAAGGATCTGGGCTCGAGTCAACTTCTTTGAAGGTAAAGTCGTTTTGGGAAAAATTACGAGGGTCGCCTCCTCACTCGAGCCCGCCGCCGTGTGTGGCTGGGAGACTGGCGGACTTCTGTTGATCAATATATATATATATATATATATATATATATATATATATATATATATATATCCTTGTTCTCGACTCACACCACTGGAATTCCTTTTCCAAAGAGACGAGGCTAACCCAATTGCGTGCTGAATATTTTTTATTTCTTTTTCTTGCCCAGCACTGCCGCCATGACACGTTTCGGTCCTACTCGGACCTTGATCACATGACATGTTACATGGGGCAGGCCATAAATTTAAAGTGACAGTGCATCAAAGTGTAAAGACTTTCAACCTGCCATGTGTCAAAGTAGCTGTAAAATACATTTTCTTTTTGTGCAAAGCAATGACAGTCCACTGTGCAAATCATCAATAAATAATAAAATTATCCATGATAAAAGCAATTTGATCAGTTTAGCCAACAGAAATTAAATTCATCAAACATGATTAATTAAAATCTATGTAAAATTTCTTTCTACAGGCAATATTCCAATCATATCTCAAAATAGTAACAATGAGAAAAGCTATATTAAGTACAGTAGATAATAGCAGCTTCAATTATGATCATGGCAATATGTGTATTGTTATGAAGCCCAAGTGGGCATTCCTAGTTATTTGTCCACAATAAAGTGCATTGTGTATCTTAAAATATGTGCAAACCCTAAAACCAAGTATGTGCAAAACAGTGATTAAAATACTGTATTTCTTATTTGGCGGTCAGCAAGGATAGTTCATTGATAGACACATACCGAAGATAAATAGATTAAACGACTTTCATTCATATTCATAAATAAGTAAAAAATCTTCGCTAGAATTCAATCCATTCGGTGTCTTTGTGTCCATTTCAAGTATGTATTTTGTTTCCAACATTCGAAGTTTCATGTTACGATCGCCACCACGTCTCAACGGGTGGATGCAGTCCACCACATAATATCTGAGCTCATCAGGGTTCGTGGCATACACTACATCAAAATGACGGGCTACTGGGTAAGATTCATCCCCATTTTTGATCGCGCGTATGTGCTGGAGTATCCTCTTGTGGCACTGAAGTTTGGTACTACCCACGTACCGTAGGCCACAAGGGCACTCCAGCACATACCCTGCAAACTCCGTCTTACAAGTTAATTTTTTGTCAATTTTGATGGGTCTTTTCTTGAAGGGGCTGTGGTATTCTGTCTTATTCACACCTTGATTGCACGCCTTACAGGTGGCACATTTAATGAAGCCATTGCTCCCTGTGATCCATAAGGTATTGACCCTTACCTCAGGACTGCTGGAGACCAATGTGTTACTCATGGCACTGGCCTTCCTAAAGGTTAGGTTGGGAGAGCGTGTGAGCTTTTCACCCAATGTGGGGTCATTTTTGATAAGAGGCCAATTCTTATTAATGATTTTCCTAATAGCAATATGTTGGTTACTTTACGTTAGGATTAGCCTCAACGGTTGTTCCTCACTGGGGATATCATTATCTATGCTTTGGTTACCAGTGCCTGAGTCCTACCCTGTGCATTAGCTCTATTCAAGGCTTTATCAATTGCTTTTGGGCTGTTTCCCCTCTTAATGAATCTAGAGCGACTTTCTGACTGAGCTTTGAAACAGTCAGTATCAAGGCTGCATATTCTTCTGATCCGCATCTCCCTGTAGGGGATGCTACGGATCAGATGTGCCGGATGGTTACTCGCTGCATGTAGCACTGAATTTCCGGCCGTGCTTTTTCTATGCAGCCTGGTATTTAAAACCTTTTCTGAGATAAAAATCTCTACATTCAGAAAAAACACAGAGGATTTGCTGATGTGGCTGGTAAATTTCAAATTCATGTTATTGACATTTAGAGAGACAACAAAGATCTGTGCCTCACTCTCTGTACCCTTCCATATAAATAGCAAATCACCAATATATCTGTACATATGGACTACCTGGTTGTTCGCAAATTCATTGTCCTCTGACAATAGGACCTGCTCCTCCCACAGCCCCATATGTAAACAGGCGTAGCTGGGGGAGAAGCAGGCCCCCATCGCCACGCCCCTGATTTGCTGGTACACTTGTTACGCAATCAATCAATAAATCAATCAATGACATTTATAGAGCGCACTACATACCCGTAGGGTCTCAAGGCGCTGGGGGAGGGGGGGGTGCCGCTACTGCTCGAACAGCCAGGTCTTCAGCTTCTTCCTGAAGGAGAGGTGGTCTTGGGTCAGGCGCAGGCCGGTCGGGAGGGAGTTCCAGGTCTTGGCGGCCAGGTAGGAGAAGGACCTTCCTCCTGTAGTCACTCTTCGGATGCGGGGGACGGCGGCGAGGGCGTGGTTGGCTGATCGGAGGTGGCGTTTGGGAGCGTAGAAGTTGATTCGGCTGTTGAGGTAGCTCGGGCCTTGGTCGTGTAGGGCTTTGTGTGCGTGGGTGAGGAGGCGGAAGGTGATTCTTTTGTTGACGGGGAGCCAGTGAAGGTCTCTCAGATGTCCGGAGATGTGGCTGGTTCGTGGGATGTCGAGGATGAGTCTGGCAGAGGCGTTCTGGATCTGCTGGAGTCTCTTCTGGAGCTTGGCGGTGGTACCGGAGTAGAGGGCGTTGCCGTAGTCCAGTCGGCTAGTGACGAGGGCCTGGGTGACGGTCTTCCTGGTCTCGGTGGGGATCCACCAGAAGATCTTCCGTAGCATGCGTAGGATGTTGAAGCACGCCGAGGAGACGTTGTTGACTTGCCTGGTCATGGAGAGGGAGGAGTCCAGGATGAAGCCCAGGTTGCGTGCATGGTCTGTTGGTTTGGGTGCGGTGCCCAGGGTGGGAGGCCACCAGGAGTCGTCCCAGGCGGAGGGTGAAGAGCCCAGGATGAGGACCTCCGTCTTGTCCGAGTTCAGTTTCAGGCGGCTGGTCGTCATCCACTCGGCTACCTCTTTCATCCCTTCGTGCAGGTTGGCTCTGGCTGCGGGGGGGTCGTTGGTCAGGGAGAGGATCAGCTGGGTGTCGTCGGCGTAGGAGATTATGCTGAGGTTGTGTTGGCGAGCGATGGCCGCGAGGGGGCTCATGTAGACGTTGAAGAGGGTGGGGCTCAGAGAGGATCCTTGAGGGACGCCGCAGATGACTTCGGAGGCCTCTGACTTGTACGGTGGTAGGCGGACTCTCTGTGTTCTTCCGTCGAGGAAGGAGATGATCCATTCCAACGCCTTGTCCTGGATTCCGATGTTGCTGAGGCGCTGTACTAGGGTGCGGTGGCAGACAGTGTCGAATGCCGCGGAGAGGTCTAGGAGGATGAGGGCCACTGTTTCTCCGTTGTCCGTCAGGGCTCGGATGTCATCGGTGGCGGCGATGAGGGCGGTCTCGGTGCTGTGATTGGCTCGGAAGCCGGACTGTGAGGGGTCGAGGGATCCATTCGTCTCGAGGAAGGCGGCCATCTGCTTGTTGACGGTCTTCTCGATGACTTTGGCTGGAAACGGGGAGGAGCAAGATGGGGCAGTAATTCTTGAGTTCGGTGGGGTCCGCTGTGGGTTTCTTGAGTAGAGCGCTTAGTTCGGTGTGCTTCCAGCTCTCAGGGAAGGTGGCGGTGTCGAAGGATGTGTTGATGATGTCTCGCAGGTGGGGTGCGATGACAGCGTCGGCCTTGTTGAAGACGTGGTGAGGGCAGGGGTCGGTCGGTGATCCGGAGTGGATGGAGTTCATCGTGCGGATGGTGTCTTCGGTGCTGATCGGGGTCCAGGCGTGGAGGGTGGTGGTGGGGGGTGGTTGTTCGGTCTTGGTGTGCGTTGGTTGGTTGTTGAAGCTGTTGTGTATGTCTGCGATCTTGTTGTGGAAGTATGAAGCGAGGGAGTTGCAGAGGTCTTGCGATGGGGTGATGTCGTTGTTTCCTGCGCTGGGGTTGGACGCAAACATAAAATAATTGTTTTCTAGGCACACGGTTATTATTTCCATCAACATTTTGTTGTGCTCTAGATAACACATTGGACGTTTCCTCAAGAAGTGATTTACCGCTTCCAGTCCATCTCTGTGATGGATACTTGTATATAATGAAGAAAGGTCCATCAATATGAGCACAAGATCGTCATTCCAAACCACATTTTTTAGTTTGCATAATAAATCCCCTGTGTCTAAAATGAAAGACCGCAATGTTTGCACGTGTTCCTGAAGGAAGTAGTCCAAATATTTACTTGCATTTTCCAACAAACTGCCACATGCCAATATTATTGGCCTGCCAGGTGGATTTTCTTTGTTCTTGTGGATTTTGGGTATAAAATATACCACTGGCATTACTGGAAAATCATTCTTAAGAAATCGGAATTCATCAAATGATAAGAGTCCGGTGCTTTTTCATGCTACCAGGCTGGAATGTAAGTAAGTAAGTAAGTAAGTATTTTATTTGTTGATTAATTAAAATCATTACAAACAAGAATAGATAAAAGCAACCTACATAAACAAACATATACTATGTACAGAGTTATAATCATATTAAAATGATCATCTAAAATTGCATTATTACAGTCAATTCCATAATAATGTTTAAGCGTTTACACACTGATTAAAATACAGGTATTAACTAGAGTACAATATATTAGCAGCAATCACTGTTATAGCAGCATTTAACTTAAAGTGACAGTGTTAGCAGTAGGAAATCTTAGTATAATACATTTTTTGCTGTTTTCCATTTGCTAGCTATAGTAAAGTGCAATGTGCATAACTATAGTAAATTAAACTAATAGACCCTTCAACTGGCATACATTTTGATTTAAACAATTCCTAAAATAAGTTTCTTTGTTTTACTTTGGATCACAATAAACAGTTATTTACTTGTTCTTCGTCTTTGAGTTTCTTCTCAACAATAATAATGAACTTAACTAAGTGGTTGGTAAGTTTTATATTGGCCCCACTCAAACAGGTAATATTTGCTTGCCTGCATGTTCTAATTCCTAATTCATTAAAAATAGGTTTTAGGATCAACTTCTGAGCCTCTGCCACAGCTGGACATAAGGTTACGATGTGTGTTAGTGTTTCCTCCCTTTGACTACAAAGCCTGCAGATGCTCGATGCTTATTGATTTTCCCATTTTGGTATACCATCCTTTGTCGGATATCTTCCCAGCCTTAAATACATAAATGTATTCTTAAGCCTAGGTTTTAAATGATAAGACGAGCAAGATTGAGGTGACAGCCTACCGAAAGAGTTAGCAACTGTCCAGAAATGACTTCTTTTTCTTAATTCCTCCTTGTCCGCTATAGTCGTTAATAATGCAGCCATTTGATTTATTTCTTTTTTAAAAACTATCCTGCTCCTCAATTCATCAGCCAAATTAGAGCAGTCAAATTTACTTATGCATTCATTAAAATACAGCTGCCAATTTTTTGAATATTCCCCTTCTGAGATTTCAAGCCAGCATAACTTTGCCAGTGAGCCTTCCTCTGAACGGACTAATGTTAAAAGAGACTTCAAAAATGTAGATTGACGCGCCAGAGATTGTTTTTTCAAACCAAATTCCAGTCTTATGTTTGCTTGACTAATATATTTGGGGATTTAAAAAAAAGTTGTATATATTCTAATCTCTATATCGTCGAGCACTTTAGCGTCTATGCCCCTAAAGATGAATGAGCAATATTCCAAAGATGGCATTAATTTTGCTCGCATTACCTTTATCAGATGGTCGTAATTGGGGCATAATAGTTTGTCTCTTAATTTTCTAAAAGCAAATGCAAGTGAGCAACCCCTAGCTTCAAGACTGTTAAAATGCTGTCTAAAAATCAAACCATCGTAAAACATGATTCCAAGGTATTTGTATAATTTCACATTTTCAATTATCATACCGTTAATATTCCACTTTTTAATCCTAGGCTTCCCTTTTCCCATAGTCATTATCTTTGTCTTTTTTATATTAATTGTCAGACCGTTTTGTGTAACATAACCATTAAAAGAGTTAATTAACCTTTTTAAACCTATTTCTGTTTGGCTCATTAAAATCGTATCATCTGCATATTGCATATATTTGATTTCCTGACCATGAATAAAAGGCGAATGTGAATTTATATTTTTAAAATGGGCTGGTAAATCAGCCATAAAAAGATTAACAAGCATTTACAATGCAATGGTTTTGCCTTTGTTAAAGTTAGAGCTATTGGCATTGCTCTTGACATTATTTTTATTTATGTTTTTTTAACATAAATAAATGGCATTGTCATTTACAATGCCAATAGCTTAATCTCTCGCAAATGCCACACACAAACACCCACACAGAGCCCCCCCACACACACACAGCCCCCCCCACACACACACCCACACAGAGCCCCCCACACACACAGCCACACAGAGCCCCCACACACTGCGAGCCCCCCCACACACACTGCGAGCCCCCACACACACTGCGAGCCCCCACACATTGCAGGCAACAGAGGCACGTAAACAGGGTCACAAGCAGGCAACAGAGGCACGAAAACAGGGTCACAAGCAGGCAACAGAGGCACGAGAACAGGGTCACAAGCAGGCAACAGAGTCACAAGCAGGCAACAGAGGCACGAAAACAGGGTCACAAGCAGGCAACAGAGGAATGAAAACAGGGTCACAAGATACTGTTTTATGTATGGACTGTTATGGTGTGTACCAACCCACTGGCCTATTTTTGTTTCCTACGTTTTGAACGTATCATTATTTATGTTAATCATTTCCACATTTTAGCACCAAACAGGGCTGACCAAAACAAAAATCTAAAGCATTAGGTTTTTTGAAATCTGATTTTGCTCCTGCTTTTTGCAGATCGAGCCCCAGGATTGTAATGAAAATCACCACTACAAAAATATAACAACTTGCCAATAATGAAACATAACAATCATAGCCTCTTGATTAAACGCCACGGTCATGCTTTTAGTACGAGGGCAGGTGTTTGTGAATTTCTGGCTCATGCAAGCATTGGGAAACCACCACCTCAACACCCCATCACTTCATCTTTAACAAATCCAAGACCACAAAAAATATTCTAATCATGAAAAATATATGCACTGTTCAGGCAGACATTCCATGCACTTCTAACAATAGAATATAATAAAGCCATAGAGGGAATGTGGTCATATGTAACCAAACTTCTTTTTTGAGCATAAGGAATTGGACGGCTACAGAAGAACAAAAAGTTAAAACCTGGACTATGGGTAACCTGTGGGCATTATTTTTGTTCTGTGGATGTAGTAAAGCACACACGGCTTGTATTTCTTTGTAATAAAGTAACATATTCTCTCTAAATTTTACTAATCATGCATTATCTCCTTTCTCTCACGGTGAAGAAAATGAAATGAAAACATTTAGGAACATAACAAAATACTAAACTTGTTCACCAAGTGGATGGATTTTGAAACAATTGTGCTAATTTCATGGGCAACATCTGGAGATGGCTTTCTTTATAAGGTGTGTGTTATTTGTTGTATAGAACCATCAAAGCTAATACTCCTTCGGAATATGATATTGCATTCTGCACTATACCGCATACACCAGCCACGGTGAAACACCTATTTTTCTGTAGGCTGATTTTCTGCCTTTGATACTCTTTATTCTCCCTAGCTGTCTGCAGCGCTAAACACAAGCTGTGGACATAGGGACTAGTGCGCGATCAGGGCCATGGCTAGTGGTGAGACAGGGGACTCACAAAAGAACAAGTTGGAGATGTGCTGGAGGGTCGGTATTTGAGAGGGCTACATCTATTTCAGTTTCTTCACAGGTCACTGGGAAAAGCATCCCGGCCCTTCATAAGTTCAGCCACTAAGTCTGCCTAATGCAACCCTTTTTGACCCAATAGGCTGACCTCAGCTAATCAGTGGTCATTACCATTCACTCAACTTCTACAAAATGCTCCATTTACTGTGCACCTCATGGGAACATACTGCATGTGTTGTCAATTTGTCAGTATTCTCTGAAGTTTAGGTCTTTCTCTGTGTGCCAACTCTTCCATACCAGTCCTCAAGGGCCTGAGGCATTCTGGAATAACCAGGCAATCCTTGAATTCATTATTGCCTGTTGTGCCTGTGGTCTTGCTGGATTTCCTGTTCAGACATCTCTGTAAAGGAATACCAGAGGCGAGCAGTAACGGCGTAATTATGTGGGTTGATGAAGGCTATAGATTCATATACAGGTATCATTTAAATGACGCACAGCGACTATGTGCATCAATACTCTTTATGCCACGTCATCGCTAGGCACAGTGCTAGCTGTATTAAGAGTGAGAGACGTTAATTTAGTTTGAAAGGAAAAGTGTAATGCATAGCCTTGCAGTAAACTACATTTTAAGCATATAATGGGCAGGTCAGTACTGCTCCTCCACGGCTGCAGAAGACACTACTCACACAAGAAGCCATGTGGTCTGAGTCCAGCGTCCAGTCTCATTATCGAGTCAGAATTGTCGGCTTTGGTAAAGGGACTTGGGGGTGGGGGAGACGGGACGGGACTTGGGGGTGCGGGGGGGGGACGGGACTTGGTCTGAAAGCCTGCCAGCTGTGTTCCTTCATAGCTCACTCAGGAATCCTTGCCCTGGGCCGATAGAACTCACCGGACTCGTATCTCCTCCCTGGGGCCATACCTGGGGATTGGAAGCGGTGTTTGTGCAGCCGGCAGAGCGCTGACAGAGTTCACTCGAAAAGTGAAAACACGAGGGTCTGATGTCAATCAGCGACATGCGAGCCCTGCGCAGGGGAAATATGCGGCGGGAACTGTACTCGGAAAGGCGCGCTTTTCATGAGGCTTTTTCGCAGACACTTGCCTGTCTGTCAAAATAATGGACCTTCTGGTCGGTCATATCTGGTGAGTGGGATCTGAGTGACTGACGGAGGTGCTGTCAACAGTCCGCCCCTCGCGCTCCCGTCAGGTGCCCCCTGAAGCTGTATGGATTTCGCGCCCTGGGGCCCTCGCGCTTCCCCGGACCAGCCTGGCAGTGTTTTGATTGGACGCAAAGGCAGTGGAAAGACCAATGGGGAATGCCGCTGTCTGACTGAAGTTACCGGAGTGCCGTGGGAGCCCGGCAATGGCAATAGGTCTGACTTGTTTTAAATGTGTTTATTTTTGTGATATCTCTAGGTATAATAATAAAAAACTCATAGAGAGCACTCTAGTACTACTTAGTGATTTGGTTTACCTGCAGAAAAGTGTCACTCATTTGACCGTCGAATGTCACGCATACGCACACTGAATCACTAAAGTGCCACAGTCTGAAAGCCTGCCAGCTGTGTTCCTTCATAGCTCACTCAGGAATCCTTGGCCTGGGCCGACAGAACTCACCGGACTCGTATCTCCTCCCTGGGGCCATACCTGGGGATTGGAAGCGGTGTTTGTGCAGCCGGCAGAGCGCTGACAGAGTTCACTCGAAAAGTGAAAACACGAGGGTCTGATGTCAATCAGCGACATGCGAGCCCTGCGCAGGGGAAATATGCGGCGGGAACTGTACTCGGAAAGGCGCGCTTTTCATGAGGCTTTTTCGCAGAGACTTGCCTGTCTGTCAAAATAATGGACCTTCTGGTCGGTCATATCTGGTGAGTGGGATCTGAGTGACTGACGGAGGTGTTGTCAACAGTCCGCCCCTCGCGCTCCCGATATATATAGATAAGAGGTGGGAACAAGGAAGGATGTAAAACTGGGAGACAAAAAGGAAACAAGTCAGGTCCCGGGCCGGCAGCCAATCACAGCGCGGCCCGGGAATGACGTCACGGGGGTGTCCCGGGCCGGCAGCCAATCGCAGCGCGGCCCGGGACAAAGGGGCGGGGCTTAAAAAAAGCACCAGAAACGCCCCCGAATCGCGTTTTCGGGAGAAAGCGCGATTGACAGCTTCTGTCTCCCAATGGCTAGCCTCCATTTATGGAGCTAGCCAATGAGAGGCAGAGGCGGGTCATCGATCATATATAGAACTCAATAGGTTTTTTAGCGAATGCTCACTACGTGAGCATTTGCAGGCAAAACCTAAAAAGGCAAGGAGACAAGACACACCCCTGTTTTAGTCCCACATTTGTAACTAAACGTTGGGTCATGTGTTTACCATCGCCTATTTTGATTTGCACCCAGGTGTTGGAGTATAGCAATATAATCATTTTTAATAGAGACTCTGGGATACCCCAATTCTGTAGCTTCCTCCAAAGTCTATTTCGTGGTACAGAATCAAAAGCGGCTTTTAAATCAATAAAACAAACATATAATCTTTGCTTCCTACTTTTGGCTCTCTCACCTAATAACGTTAATAAAATCAAATTCGTATGCGTTGATTCGCCCCTTCTAAACCCCGTTTGAAATTTAGGAATCAGCTCCTCCTGTGAGGCCCAAGTCTCTAACTCTTCCAGCAAGCAACTAGCAAATATTTTTGCCTCTACGTCAGTGAGTGTAATTAAACGGTAATTAGCCGGCTGAAATGAAATCTCTCCCAGGATGCTTATTTATCATACATCATATATTGCTAGGTATCATTTATTTTTCCAAGATTGCTTTTAAATGGCAACAGATGTGAAAAGCCTGAACACCGTAGCATTCCCGAAGGGTGCAGGAACCTAGACGTGTGCATATATGTGAATGTTCTGTCCTACATCAGGAACGCTCTGGGACATGCATAATGTAATATACCAAATGATGATAGTTTCAGTAAAAAGACGTGGCTACACGTGGGCAGCAAACGTTCTGAAAAAATCAAGATGAAGTTTATTTGGGCATCTAGTCTACTTTCATTGTCTTTGGCGGGCAAATTAGACCCCAATATGTAACGTGTGACTAACTTTACTATGTAACACGTTAAGGCAAACCTAAGCAACATTTAAAAACAAAATACGGTGGCCCTGGCAGGCAACCGTGGAGATTTGTGATCGTGCAAGTGACAAGTAAGCAATTTACAGAACACATTTGTGAAACAATGTGCCCCTTATGTCTGAAGATGCTTCAAAAATGTAGTTTTACGTTGCCTACTGCACTGCTAAAGCATTTTTGAGAGATGCAGGAAAGCGTACTGTTCAATGAGGGCCTGACAGCTGCCAGACAGTGGGTACCGAATGAATAGTAGAAAAGTTCTAAATTATCCTGCTCTCTAACACCACAATCATCTCAGCTTGCACGTCAGAAAACATGTCACAACAGAGGCTCGTATGCTTCCCACTGAACAGCAGGTGAAGCTATGCAATGACAGGCTTACCTTGCCGTCATGTTTTAGGCACTGCTTTATTTCAGCAAGTCACTGTGTGGAACTCAGGAATTTTGGCAAGAATTATTCGATGTGCATTGAAAAAGAAGCTATTCTGCTCTAAGAACAAATACATTTTGGGGTCACCATTGGATTCCCAGTACTGGGTGGAGCAATGAACTCCATATTAAATACCAAGAGGGAGATGAAAAAAAAATCCATACAACGAGTCTGCGCTGCATTGTGCGAAAGGGAAGGAGCAGGAGAGCACCATAACTTAAGCAATATGGCCCTCTCCTCCCATTTCCCTTGCGCCGGCCGTTTGTATCCTTCCTGTAAAAACTACTATGCCTAGACACGATGTAAAGCTTTTACCACTTTGTATGTGTGCTGCACAGTGCAACACGCATGCAAAGCCGAAAAGAGTGGAGAATGAATCCATTTCTCCTGTTAGCGCCTCCTTTGAAGGGGTAATAACTTTTGGCACAAAAGCCGTTTTTACAAATCTTTGTAAATATGGTAGTGCGTCAAAAGGCATGGGTGGTTGCATGGGAACGCCCATGTCCCACCCATATAACAGCTTCTTGGTGCTAAGTAACGCAAAGCAGTGATTGGCTACTTTGAGGGTGCTCTCCAGCGCAAAAAATTTTTGTGCTGGAAAATAAATAGCAAAAAAACATTTTGCGCTGGTTATATGGCCGGGATGCCCGTCACCCCCTCCCAACACAATCCCCAAGGATGGGAAGTCGGACGCAGTTCTGAACTTTTGGAAGGCGGGAGGGAGTCACCCTCCCGGCTGTAATTATTAAAATATGAAACAAAATTTAAAACATTAAATAAAAGTTTCATAATCATGTACAATTTTCATTTATTACATTTCGATGAAGACATGTTCTTTGGCTAACCTTAACAAATCTCTAATACAAAGGTTTCCTAGCCGAGTCTAACATCCTGCAAATGCATACATTCTAAATTAAAATTGTACATCCTAGCATTAAGGGCCAACGGCAAGGTCTTAACCGTTGTCAGATCCCTACTACCAAAAACTCTCGCCCTCACGGTGTGAGTGGCGGCCGCGCAGAGGACTGTACCCTCCTTGCCAACTCTAATTTCCCTTGTCCTGTTGGGGGCCCCCCTTTCCGCTCGACGCCATCTTAAAGGTCGTCCGAGCACCCATGTAAGGTATCTGTAGGAAGGACAGCGTGGACTCCATCCCCACCCCCACACTCTCTATCCGCCATCGCGGATATCCGGGCCCCGGGAAATTCGTAGGAGGGGCATATAGCCGCCTCCTCCCCTGGAAGGGGCCTATGGCCGTCTCCCCTTAGGTGACCCATCCTTATTTGGTGCCGCCTCCCAGTGGGAGGGGCCAATGGCCCCCTCCCCCCGGGTGCTCCCATCCATAGTGGGTGGCGCCCCCCTCTAGGGACCTTGAAATTACTGCTCACCGATCATGACCTTACCGCCACAGGCCGGATAGTTGACCGGCTATCCGGCCCTCCCCAAACTCCTCCTAAAGGTCATGCTTCCTCAAACCCCTTAGCCATGCTATGAAGTCTCCTATGAGTAAAACATTCCCCTCCCGGGACAGGTGAACCCCATCATTCAGATACATGTGATCACCCCGAATACACCCATGAGGAATGCTATGCAACTGCGCAGAGCGAAACAATCTACCAATTTTGTTGTTAACCTTCTTCACCGAATGATTCAGTGCTGACACCGAAAGGCCCCCCCGCCATGCCTTCCTGGGAATCATGTGGGACCAGGCAATCGTGCACCCCGGGATTCTTTTTGCCAACCAGCTAACGGAAGACAAAACTTGCTCGAGCAATACTCGTCTACCCAGTGTCACCAAGTCATTGTCCCCCAGGTGTACTATGACTACAGCGGTGACCTCTGCCGCCCTAAGAGACCCTCAACAAAAGATTCGAATTGGTCAATACAGAGCCCGCCCCTTCCGTGGAAGGCCACTCTGTACCCGTATTCCCCAGCTGCGCGAGTCGCGTCACCTGCTTTGAATACGTCCCCGGCCCGCCTCACGTATGAGTGGCCCACGACCCAAACCACTCTCTCCTCAGACGGTGATCCATGACCGCTGGTCCCCTGGTACTGGGTCGACTGCAAATTCCGCCCCGCATGACATGCTCGCGAAACTGTAAATCAAACAGAAGACAAGAAGCGTGAGTGCATGTCACTTGACTTCACAACATGTGCAATCGCACATACCTTTTGAAGCAATTCGAGGACCATCGTCCCAACTGTTTCACTTCCTCTGCACTCTGACCCCTGGCTGTAGCCTCAGTAGCAGCCCCTATCCTAAAAGAGTGGGTCCCAAAATCGCACGGGTCCATGCCCGCCGCAGCGATTGTCAGTGCTAGCACCCTCTGGAACTGAAACCTCGTCAGTGGGGTGCCATCGATGTGCCTCAGCAAACTCCCCCCCCCCATGTATCCGCCCTCAGTGCCAAGTATTCCTCTATACACATTATCGGGCACGTGGGGGACCCTCGCACGCGCTGGACAACAACACTGTTTCCCATAGCTCCCTGGTCAGTCTTGGACCTAGCTATCATGACTACCATCGAATCACCCCTAATTAGGATGTGATCCCTGCACAAGCCTCCCTCCACATCTTTCTTATTCCTTGCGACCAGTTCGCTCACCCGCATAGCCCCATGGAACGCTAATGCGAAAGCTGCCCGGAACAGAACTGCTTCGAATTGGGAGGAGCATGTCGTGAATAGTTTCGCCATGAGTAGGGACAACCTTACTAAGCCAATCGGGCGCCTTTCGTCTTGCTTGCGACCCTCGAGGCGCTGCCAGCCGCGAAGGGCTTTTTTCGCCAAAAAGGAGCCTGTTGGGTCTTTGATGCCATGCACCTGCGCCATGAATGAGATGGCCGCCCTGTGTCTATTGGCCGTTGCCGCTGATCGGCCTTCTCTGTGCAGTGCTACCAGGAACCCTAGGAAGGAATCCTCCTGACCCCAGTTCTGATTCCCTGTCGGACCCAAAAATGCACAATAGGAACGAAACGCTCCTTCGTATGCCTTCCTCGTCCTGGGGGCTAAGCTTGCTGCCACGAGGTCTTGTAATCCGGGGCACCGATTAGCCAGAGTGCTTCGGGGAATGGTGCCGCCGCTAGGTCCGCTGTAGGTAGATAACCCCTGAACGCCTGCATATGTAAACGAGAGAGTGCATCAGCCGCATGATTCAGTACACCCGGCACATGTTTCGCCCTGAACTGTACATTCAGTCTCATGCAAAGCAGCACAACTTCCTTCAACAATCTCAAGATCCATTTGCAGCGTGCTGCCTGATTGTTAATGAATTCGACAACAGTCATATTATCAGACCAAAATACCACAGAGCGGTCACTGAACTCGTCCGGCCATGCCATCAGAGCAACAAAAATAGGGAATAGCTCAAGGAACCCTATGTTACTTGTGAGACCGCAGGAATGCCACCACGCCGGCCATGTTTGCGCCGACCATCGGTTACCAAAAATGGTGCCAAATCCCACGCTCCCCGCTGAGTCAGTCCACAAACCCAGCTCGTCCGTAGACGCTGGCGACTTGTTCCACACTACTCGACTGTTGAAGTCCGCCAGAAATGCCAACCAAATGCGCATATCCTGGCGAACCTCTGCAGACAGTCTCGTGCGGTGGTGTCCTTCCTTGAGACCAACCATAGCTTGTGCAATAAAGCGTGAAAAGGGGCGGGCCATTGGTATAACTCTTAAGGCAAAGTTAAGCTGACCCACTATTTGCTGTAACTGGTGCAGGGTCACTTTCTCCTTACTAAGGCAAAGTTCCAGGGAAGCCCTAAATTTAGCTACCTTTCCCACTGGCAAACGGAAACATCCCTCCACAGAATCGAGCTCAATTCCCAGAAACTCCAGTGAAGTAGATGGTCCAACCGTCTTACCTGGTGCCAATGGCACTCCAAACTCCCTCATGAGGATGCAAAAGTCCTGTAGCGCCTGCGCACATTTCGTGTCGCCGGCTGCTCCCAAGAACAGAAAGTCATCTAGATAATGCATAACATGCCTATGCCCTGTGGCCTCGGTGAATGCCCACTCTAAAAAACAGCTGAATTTTTCAAAATAGGCACACGAAATGGAGCAACCCATCGGCATGCATTTATCCATGTAATAACTCCCTTGGAACGCAAAACCTAGCAAACGCTGATCCTGTGGGTGTACCGGGAGCAACCGGAACGCTGATTCAATATCTGATTTCGCCATCAGCGCCCCGGGGCCCAGGCGATTTAACATGGTGACGGCATCATCGAATGATGCGTACCGCACCGAACAAACTTCTGGGTCAATAGCATTGTTTACCGAGAAATCCCTTGGAGCAGACAGATTATGGATCAGCCTAAACTCCCCTGGGTCCTTCTTGGGGACCACCCCTAATGGGGAACAGATGAAACCCGCCACTGGCGGGCGCTGAAAAGGCCCAGCCACTCGGCCCAGCCACTCGGCCTAGGCTCACTTCTTTAGCAATTTTTCTCTCCACCACACCTGGATTATGCTGTGCCGAAAGCTGGTTTTTACAAAAAGGTTCCCCACGAAAATCCCCCGCCGGGATGTGGAAGCCATATAAGAATACCTTCCTCAACACCCCAGCAGAGACATAATCAGGGTATTTGTTTAACCAAGGAGTCATAGCCATGAGATCAACTGGAGTAGGCAATTGTACACAACGATCCACCTCAGTCTGGCTTTGACCCTCCTTTACCTCCCGACCCGCTATTTTTCGATCTGCATGAACTCTCCGGGTGTGAGGAATTCCCACAACCCGCACACACATGCTTGAACCTACATGTACCTTGCGGTCTGTTACAGTTGCCTCTATTGAAGCCCCAACAGACCCCCCGCTTTCCACCATTCCCGCCGGTTTTCGGCTGGTGATCACCACCGGTGCCTGCTCGAAAGGGCACCGTGGGCTTTTGGCGGGAAACCCCCGACCCATTCCCACCTGGCGAGGATGTCCCTGCCGTCCCAGGCAGGAGCTGCTTATGCCAAGAAATTGAGTCGAGGCAATCCCATGTCAGAGAGGAATCATACTCTTTCGCTTTACGAAATTTCATGTCGTAACCTTTCCATTCGTCCCCCTCATACATTTCATAAAAATCCATTATACATGCCTGATAACAAGACAGTTCGGTCAATACCTCGGGCTTACGTTCACCAATAATCGCAGTAAACATTGCAAAGGCCTTCGCCCAATTCGTTATCGTCTCCTCCACCCTGAACTCCGCCATCTTGGCGCGCCAGACGCTCGGGTGCCACAAATCTTTCTGTGTTTTAGCATATTCCATCTCGCGATGGTCAGTCAACAACGAAAACATATTGACATACTTGTCTGCCCATATAAATTCTTTCGTGGCCATCGGGATATGTTGAACCACCCTCTCCCGCCTTGAGGGTAATGAGCCCTCCCCCGCCACTGGCAAAGCGAGCTTACCCGGTTCGGTCGTTGTTCCCGCCGTTTTCTCGAGACCAGCTGCTGGTCCTTCCGGTGTTACCTGTGGGGAAACAAGAGGGAGATTCGCCTTTGCGGCATCTTGCGACTGCCGCAACTGCTGGATTAGTAATTTGGCCTCTTCGGCCGTGTCTCCGGGCGCCGTAGCACCCCCTGCCTTCTTGTTGAGCCATGCGGCCAACTGGGTGGCCAATTCAGGAAGCATATCCTCATCGTTAGCGGGCGTAATCACAACCGGAATCGGTTGACCCGCGTCTGGGGTTGGTACTGGGTCATCAGCTGGTATGGCAGGGATGACTGGGGGCACCTCAGGGACCGGAACCTCCCCTGCAACCGCCCTCCTCTTGACCCGTTTCCCTCTACCCTTGGGGACGACTCCCAGCAATGCCGGGCCTATTACCTTCTTCGGGTTACCAGGCTTGTTCATTGCAGCCAGTTGCTTCTTGACGCCCGCCAAATCCCGACCAAGCGCTGGGACTTGTCCGATGTTTCGTTCCATTCTCGCCATTCTGTTCACCAACATGCGTAGCACCTTGTCTGTCTCGGAACCCTTTCCTGCCTTCTTGCCAGACATGGTTTCGATTATCCACTCCGAGTCGATCAACACGGTCCTGGATCCTTCGCTTTGAAGAGAAACACAAGAATTACAAGTTCTCAAAATTGCTCCTTGTTCCGTCGAGGGCTCACGAGCAACGAGTGGGTGCAGCCTTCCAAGCACAGGAACAAGAGGACGCTTCTTCGGAATCCCGCTCTATTTATTCTTCTTCGGAAGGGCGTGTACCCTCCTCCGGTACGCCTACTGGGCGTGGCCATCGGTGTAGGTGTCTAGGACAACCCTTCTTGGGCGGGAAAAGGCGCGCCCCGGCTACGCCGCTTCGGGCATACCAGCCGAGACACGCCCCCCCACCCAAAATGGATTCCCAGGAGGATCGGGGCACCCAACCATACGTTCGGGGGGACCGAGTGGTCGCCCCTTTCCAGGATCACTCTTGTGGTGCTAACCCAGCGCAAAATGTTTGCAAATTTCCCCCTTGCCTGCTGTAGTCATTCAAAAGTCCATGGCCAGTCTAGATAAATGCTTCCTTGACAGCGAGGGTGCTCTGGTTCTGGCAGAGGCAGGGGTGCTCCTCTTAATTAACACTTGGATGGCCTACTTATTTCGGACTGTTCAGTGAAACATTTGCAATTGGCAGTTGTACGCAATTTAGAATAGCACTTGCTCTCAAAAATCTTTTTAGTATGAAAAACTATAATGTTCATCTGGGCTTTCTCCTGATTTTTTCATTTCAGTTATTTTTTTAATATTGAAGGTGGTATAGTTTTTTTCTCATGGACATTACAGGCATCCCACTGCATGCCAAATGAAGGAATTTGGGGTATTCTGACTGTGAGTAAAGGGAGCACTAGGAAATAAATGTGTCCCAATTTACAGTTCCAGTGCCTGCTACTCTTGGACCTTTTCACTCCTAACCTTGAATTCTGGATCCAATGGGGTGATGCACTCTGCTGACCAGCTCCTCCAATGACCCCAAACCACAATACATATGCGTGTAAGGGCCCTATGATTCAGCATGATGAGGGCCTTTCGTACTACCAGTGGAAGTTCCTAGCAGGGTTACTACAGATCTTAGGGACATATTACCAACAACTAGCGATAATTATCGCTATGTTGGTTTAGCGGCGATATTTTTATCACCAAGCTGCGGCGATTTTTATCGCTTAGGAACCTTGCTATTATCAAGGTTTATCTCCTAAGTGATAAAAATCGGCTGAAATGCATGAATATCGCTGAAAAGTCAGCGATATTCATGCATTACCGAGCTAATGCTCTTAGCCATGTTATCCACCTACCATTGGATAACATGGCTAAGAACTGCTCAGGGGCAGGTGTTAGCTTTTGGAGATATTCGCGCTTAGCGTGAATATCTCCAAAAGTTGGTAATAGGAGATAGCGATGTTAGCGACTGTTTCCAGTCGCTAACATCTTGACACGCCCAATTTGCATGTCATTAGTGATAAATATCACTGACATGCAAAGCAGGACCCAAGATGGTCGCTATCTCCTACTAGCTGTCGCTAACTGGTGTTATCGACAGCTAGGTAATAGGGAGATAATTTTATCTCCACTTTCTTGGCTGTTAAAGCCAAAAAAGCGGAGATAAACCCCCTTGATAATATGCCCCACAAATATTACTAATGAACGCAGTATTTTCCTTGGTGACAAAAACCTTTCAGATAGACTCGTAATTAATCTCCAGGCGATGCTTACATAACCAGTTCATTTTTGAATATTAGTACAGTGAAACACATCTCAGAAACCATATTGATCGAGATCCAAACATTAGAGACAAACATAAAGACAACAATATAGTTGTCAGTTTATAAAAAAAATGCTGAAAAGAGAAAACAAAGGACTGGCTGAATAGAAGGAACTCTTGACCCAATCAAAAATCGTGAAATAAAGGAAAGATGTGGATACATTCTCACACAAATCTGTATATCCCTACAGTAGCGACGGATACTATACGGAAAAAACTAAAGCAGAGGCGCAAAGAGGTGCCACAGAATTTTTCTTTTAGCTTTGAGGAATGAAGCATAGGAGACGAATCACTCAAATGCGTCTTCATTAATCTGCTGCAATTTTCTCCTCCAACAGCTCCTGCTATGGTCTTTTTTTATTGGCCTCCAAAGAGGGAAGATTCTCTGTCCTCTGTCTGAGGCAGGGCCTGAGGACAAGGAAAACAAGGAATAACAGTCCACAAGACGGGACCAGTGGGCTCCATCCTCATTTCCATTGGCCACCAGCCAAGGCAAATAGCAGCGAGCGTGCACCAGTCAGCACTGGACCTAGTCATACATTTAAGTAACAACACCCTGGTACCACCACAGCAGCACATCCCTGATAAGGGTCTTGGCTTTTTCCAGCCTATGACAATAATCATTTCCAATAAAGACCTAAATAATTTCATCAAAGTGTTGATTATTTAAAGTAAAGGAACAATTAAAATAGAAATATGGACCCCAAGAAGAAATCCATGTTTACTCCACCTTCACACACGATCTTTTAGAAACTTTTGAGAAATGAGTACTAAGAGAACATTCCGAGATCAGATGTGACAGGATTCAACAATTCCATTGTTTGCCATATGCTCAGAGACAAGCTATTGTAGATTTGGCCTATCATAACAAAACCGACAGGCAAGCTTGTCGTGTAGTTGCTACAAATCTATATAGGATATTCATATTTAGACATCAAAAACTAAGGGATAGGTGTCCAGACTGATTCCAGAAACCCCCTAAGGATGTGTTAATCTGTGGACCAGCTAGCACAAAGTGTCACTATCAGGTCCTCTTACCAAGGAGCGAATAGTTTCTGGCAACTATCGCACATGATAACCCTGAACACCCAGGGATCGTGGAAACTGTACAGTATTTTTTCACTCAGTCACTCATGCTCACTTGCTCCCATAGAGATATATAGAATAAACAAAGGGGATGTTTTCAATAAGTATTTTTTGAACCAGTGTGATTCTAGTATAAAATATGTGTGCTGAAACAACCATTAAACAGA
Organism: Lissotriton vulgaris; assembly: GCF_964263255.1. Lineage (NCBI taxonomy): Eukaryota > Metazoa > Chordata > Amphibia > Caudata > Salamandridae > Lissotriton > Lissotriton vulgaris. The sequence goes on from NC_141690.1 coordinate 135,420,715, forward strand.
AATAGATATAACGATTAAAAGCACCAATAGTGTAAATGGAAGGTAGAAGTCTGCCATAGTGGTAAAACAGAATATTTGCAGGTGTTGCAGGGATTCTGCAAAAACACAGAACTATGTGCAGGATTATGGTACCTTGGTGTATAGGGACTGGGTCTTCCTATCACCTTAGTGCCCACAAACCCAGAACCAACTAGCTATAGTGTCTCACTTGCTCTCCTCCTCACTCACAGAGAAGCAAATGATTAGACACCCTAGAACACAACACTCCGAGATCTCTCAGGAATCGTGGGAACAAGACACACCCTTTCGCTTGCACTTGTGTACTCGTCCACAAAAAGATCTGATGGAGTCACGAAATAGTTCAAAATATTTATTTTAACTAACGTGCCCTAACATGCAGTATACCTGCCACCAAAAGTTGGAAAATTCATATGACAAATATAGTCGCTATAGCAGCTAGTCCATAAATCAGCCAGACCTTGGGCAGATCTTCCCCTCGTCTCTATGTCCTATCTTCCTCCTACCCCTTTACCCTAGCCCCTTACCCTTCCTTGCGCCATTCACCTTGTCCCCTATGTTCTTTAAATGCTTTTCTTGATACTTATGTAATTTTTAACTGAGGGTAATTGCAACATTATTGTTCCTCATGTAAAGCGCTCTGTTTCCTTCAGGTCTAGCCAGCACTATATAATAGCTCATTAATTTAAATTTGTCCCCATTTAGTACTCTTTTTCTCTTTGTCTACTTTCCTAGCTCCTACCCCCTCTGCCCTGAAACTCTCACCTTGCCTGCTAGTCTGCCTAGCCCCCTGTTCTTTGTGCCCTTTGACTAAGCACTCCTTCTCCCCTTGTTGAGGAAAGATCCAATATTTGTACTCTGGAGTCCCAGCAAACCCGCTGAGAGAGTCCACTGTGCCAAGGGAGCCACTCACATTAGAGGTATGGTATGGCACCCTTTGCTAAAGTACTCCCTCTCCCCTTTTTGGGGAAGGATTCAGTACGTAGGCCTTGGAGTCTCAGAGACCCCTCTGAGAGAGTCCACTGCGTAAAGGGAACCTCCCACAACAGAGATAGAGAAGTGATACCACTTTCCCTGGGATCACAGCTTACTGGACTTTGGACGCTGCTTCGACTCATCTTCCGGTTTGTGTCCACGTCGCCCTTCCCCTCCTCTTTCCATGCTGTGTCCGTCAACCTCCTCTTCTCTTTTCCCCCTCATTACCCCTGCCCTAAATCTTTCCCCTTGCCTGCTCTTCCCCTTACATATTTGTGCTTATTGTTTTATCTCAACCTTGCAAGTAGCAATGTTGCCATGCTCTAATAACTGTGTAACCATATAACCTGTATCTATGATCTGATGCTCATGTAAAGTGCTCTGATACCTCCGGGTCTAGCCAGCGCTATATAAAACCTTTAAAATAAAAAAAATAAAAATATCATAAAAAGACAGTGGAGCCTATCCTCCCTCCCCTTGCTAAGAAGCAGTATTATTATAATAGAAGATCTCTGGGTATTTCCTATACCTTAGCCTATAGATGGTGGACCTACATCACAGGTGCTGTTTTGCTCTTCTCCCTGGAAAGACCTCTCCAAGTGTGTCTCGTCTAATTCGAATACCCCACTAAAAACCAGAGTACGTGGTCCAAACAACAGCTGCATTGGTATGTTTTGTCTAAGGGCTAAGGACTGGCCAGAACGAAATAACAAGGGACATTGGGGCATCAAGGGGGTTTATCTCCGCTTTTTTGGCTTTAAAAGCCAAGAAAGCGGAGATACAATTATCTCCCTATTACCTAGCTGTAGCTAACACCAGTTAGCGACAGCTAGTAGGAGATAGCGACCATCTTGGGCCCCACTTTGCATGTCAGTGATATTTATCACTAATGACATGCAAAGTGGGCGTGCCAAGATGTTAGCGACTGGAAACAGTCGCTAACATCGCTATCTCCTATTACCAACTTTTGGAGATATTCGCACTAAGCGCGAATATCTCCAAAAGCTAACACCTGCCCTGAGCAGTTCTTAGCCATGTTATCCAATGGGAGGTGGATAACATGGCTAAGACCATTAGCTCGGTAATGCATGAATAACGCTCACTTTTCAGCGATATTCATGCATTGCGGACGATTTTTATCGCATTTGCAATAAACCTTGGTAATACCAAGGTTTATCTGCGATAAATATCGCCGCAGCTCAGCGGTAAATTTTTGTCTCTAACCAAGCAATAGCGATAATTATCGCTATTGCTTGGTAATATGCCCCTCTGTTGTTTGACTTTGCATATAATGTTCAGTCAAAATCCCAGGAACATGCAGAGAGTTAACACAGCGATGGGTTAGCAAGTATAGTAACGTGCAAAAGCAGATTGAAAGTTGCAACATGCTCATATTAATTTAGTGAAAAACGACAATGTCCCCACTGGCCACGTGACACAGGCATATAGATACATGACAATAATAATGCGTATGACTATGATGCAACACTAACTAGATGTACCTGAGTGTGCCTAGCATGTATGTAGGTGTAAAGCCAAGAATCCACCTAGGAAAGATCCAACCCCATTACCTAAGGTGAGAGAATGAAGGAACTTCTCTTGGTCTCGAGTTGGACACTCCGCAAGGGATGTCAGACCACTGCATGCTACAATGTCTGCGTGCAGGGATTTCAGCATCTCGTGTCAGTGTATCAACATGGAAGCTTCTCCTCTGGTTGCCTAGTGAAGAGGTGATGTTTATTTACCAGAAAGGTACCCTCAGGGGCTTTTCAAAGATGTGTCATTGTACTCTGTGCATGTCGGCCAAGGATGACAATAGTGATGACACTTATACAGAGTTAATATTCAGAAGATGGTAATTCTGCTGTGATACTAAGAATCCTCATGCATAATAAATGAGGCTAGTTTTTTGGAGAACACCACACAGCATTAATTCAGGACTTAACTAGGTAGAAAGTCAGCCCAGAACCGTTATGTAGAGCAAGGTAAGACAAATGTTGGTAAAAGGTTGTGCAACTACCTAGGCCTATATTGGGGTACATTTGGTTCATAACACCCACTCCTCATCCGACTGGACAACAAAATTAATACTGTTAAAATATGCATTTTTTCAAACCAAAAAATACGTTGCTAAAATATGAGCATAAAAAATTCTAAAAACATGGTATATGTTAAAAATTATGCAAAAGTTAAAAAAAAAGCTCTATAAATTCTATAAAATAGTTAATATACTGTTAGACCAAGCGAGCATGCCGAAAACCATAGTACTCAGTGTGAAGGGGAAAAAAATGTATGTTTACGAATTCCAATTTTGGTTGTTTTTTTAAAAATGTCGAATTGTTCCCAGCACACGTGTGGGAGACTCAACATTACTGCTGCTTGCCTTCGCAGACGACACATCTTGGATCAGGTCAAGGGAGCAAAGGTGATCTTCTTCGGTTCCCACAGCTATTGCTAAGGATGCAATTGATGCCTGTAAGCCTGGTCCAAAGCTGGTGCCCATTCGGACAGGAGCTGAAGCATCCGGCGGTGGCTCTAAGGATGCCTGCATCAGAATTGGAATATGCCGAGGACACTGCACAACATAGGCCTCTAATGGGTCGAGTAGTGCATCCATGTCTAGAGGCGTAACCGATGGAAGTGTTAGACAGATACCACTTTACAAGGGACATAAAAGTAAATTAAAAGTGCCAATTGGGTGTAAGTCAATTTTACCATGTTTAAATGACAGATCACAAGCGCCTTAGCACTTGCTAGCAGTTGTAAAATTCTCAGAGTCCTAAAACCAGAAAAAAAAAATCAGCAAAAAACATTAGGCTGGAAGGCAAAACGTTTGGGAAAGCCAACGGCAAGGATGCCAGGTCCAACAGGCATCAAACATGATCTTGAAAATAGACTTGAAATGAACTTCTAATTAGTCAGTCCCTAAACCTAGATTTGTAAACTGTACAAAGAACACCCAAAGAACTTAAAATTTCCTGCCAGTGCTTCGCCTCCATCTATCCCCCCGCTGCCTTCCCATCCTCTCCCATTTTATTGGTAATGCCTCGGAATGTCCATCTCAAGTGTAGACCCAGTGATCTATTGTCACCATGAACTTGATCGAACATTAAGTATTGTTTAATGCTTCATGTCATTTCATACTCTGTTTTATATCTTATTATTTATAAAGATTTGTGCATTTTGAATGTATACATTTTGTTTGCTGCACTATACAATGGTTTTCAGTGTGTTCAAAAGTCCCATCCCAGCTCAGAACCTGGCTATATGCAAATCAGTCTGTCCCTGGCCCAGTGCATCATGGGAACAGGGCAGACTAAACTACCAAGCCAATTCTTCACCAGAAAGGAGACAAGCTACCGGGGACCGGTTTCTGGCATTTCAGCCGTCGTCGGCCCGGCTTGTTGAATCCTGATGGTGCAGTGAGAAAGGGACTCATGTCTGAGTATACCCTGCCACACCTATAGTGGCCAAAAACGATTCAGAAAAGGGGGTGGTGATGAACAGAGTGTCTGAATTAAGCAGACCACTCTTACCCAGTCCAAAGATCAGGGCTTGATCCATCACCGTTATTTATCTCACTGCACCATCCCAGCTCAGAACCTGGCTATATGCAAATCAGTCTGTCTCTGGCCCAGTGCATCATGGGAACAGGGCAGACTAAACTACCAAGCCAATTCTTCACCAGAAAGGAGACAAGCTACCGGGGACTGGTTTCTGGCATCTCAGCCGTCGTCGGCCCGGCTTGCTTGAATCCTGATGGTGCAGTGAGAAAGGGACTCATGTCTGAGTATACCCTGCCACACCTATAGTGGCCAATAACGATTCAGAAAAGGGGGTGGTGATGAACAGAGTGTCTGAATTAAGCAGACCCCTCTTACCCAGTCCAAAGATCAGGGCTTGATCCATCACCGTTATTTATCTCACTGCACCATCCCAGCTCAGAAACTGGCTATATGCAAATCAGTCTGTCCCTGGCTGTCACGCCGTCAATGGTATTTACCACTAACCTCTGAAAGATGTCAGCAGGAACGATGGATGGATGACTAGTCCCCCTCCTCTCCAGAGCGCACAATACACAGTGTAGGGGTAACACGACTATGTATGAATGCCTCCCGGGGAAAAAGGGGATTAAAACAAGACACAATGTCCTGAAGGGCTTCCTAGAAGAGTCGGGATGCCGCCCATCCACTCTCTCGCCAGTCTCTATGAACCCCCGGTGTTTAACTGCAGGTAGGGAAAGAACAAGAACCAACAATTTGAAACCCAGTACTGCACAGGAATCACTATAACAATTAATCTCTATATGATGGGTACTGACTGTGGAGTGGAACTGGAATACTTGAAAAAGCCCTCAGGAAAATAATACAGGACACAGTACTTCATCGAGTAGAACCAAGCCTTCTCAGGAACAGCCAGGCAATTTGTGGTCAAGGTTTCAGATGAAGACAAAATCAGCAAGGAAGGTGCAAAAATAAAAGTAACAAAATCAGCAAGGGTTTCTTCTTGTCGCGCGCACCGGTACCGGCACGCTTGGATGCACCAAAGGAATTCCCCAGGAAGTATACAGTGACAGAGACGACAACGCGCTCCTGCGCGGGTCTCACAAACGCCACTCGCTAGAGCGAGGCCGCCCGTCTTATCTATGCGGGAACTCACTGAAATGTAGCAAAATCACAAAAACAATGTATCGAGAAATGCTGGAAAGCAGAATCCGTTCTGCTCGATACTCGCAAAGTACCTGAATCTCCGCTCCGGCTAAACAGGCAAGGCTCCGTCCAGAATACACGCAAGGTCCTGATTGACAAGCCCCGAGCCGTTACTTCGGAAGGCTTTTGTAACTCCAACGCTTCCGTTTTCGTGTCTGATGGGTCTCTGGGGAATGTAGTCCCGCAATCGCCAGGCTCCCTCCAGTGGCGATATGCGGTAACCACATCATCTAACTACCGCTATCCTTCCCTTCCAGACCCTAGCACCCATGGTAAGCGCTACAGAGCCCCCTCTCAAGGACCGACGTCCCGGCGGTCAACCAGGCTTGCCAGGATGGGCCGCATGAAACCGGTCTACCAACAAAGGGCAATTCAAATTGGCCAGAGGTTCCCAAGTCCTGTCCTCAACACCATACCCCTTCCATGACACCAGGTATTGCAACCTCCCACGGGACAGACAGGAATTCAAAATTTCCTCCACCTCATACTCCTCATCCCCGTCAAGATCAATGGGACCCGGGCGAGAGGGAAGACACATACCCACCCGACAGGGACGAAGCAGGGACACATGGAACACGGGGTGGAGTCGCCAAGAAAGGGGGAGTGACAATCGGACAGCCACAGGGTTGACAATCCCCTCAATCCCATAGGGCCCTATGTACTTGGGAGCCAGCTTACCCCTCCCTTTCAAACGCAGGTTCTTAGTGGACAACCAAACCTTATCCCCCACCTTGTACTCGGGTTCAGGGTCCCTCTTCCGATCAGCACAGCGTTTCTGGGCTGCCTGAGACAGAGCCAAATGGTTCCTAGCGTCGATCAAGACTGCCCTGAGATGAGCATGATGCTCCTGAATAGAAGGATGAGTGGAGGTGACAGGCCACTCGAAAGGGAGCATATCAGGATGGTACCCATAGGAACAAAAGAAGGGCGAGCACCCTAGGGTGGAATGTTCTGCGTTATTATAGGCGAATTCCGCCATCCACACCAGAGGAAACCAGTCACTGGTGTTCTGCAGAGTGAAACACCGTAAGTATTGTTCCAGGGACTCGTTAAGTCGCTCTGTTTTGCCATCAGTTTGCGGATGGAAGCTGGTCGATAACCGAGCTTCCATATGCAATGCCTGACAAAGAGCCTTTCAAAAGCGAGAGGTAAACTGAGAACCCCTGTCAGTGATTAAGACCCTAGGTATACCATGTGCTCTCACTACATGCTGGAGAAACACCAAGGCCAATTCGGAAGAGGTAGGCAGTTTTTTCAGGGGAATGAAATGACCCATTTTCGTCAAATGATCTATTAAAACTAGAATCGTGGTATAGGTCTCACACGGGGGCAATTCCACTATAAAATCCATTGATACTGTATGCCAAGGAGAAGGTGGAATGGGGATGGGGCGTAGTAATCCCACAGGTTTGGAATGACTGGATTTACTCTGAGCGCAAACAGCACATTTCTGTACGTAGTCTTTGGCATCTTTTCGCAGCGAGGGCCACCAAAAGGAACGTTCCATATTAGCGATGGTCTTGTACTCTCCCAGATGACCTCCCAGCGTAGAATCATGACACCAAAGCATGACCCGCTCTTGGAGGGTGAGCAAGGGCACGTACAAAGCATGATAATGGTACAGTAGGTCATCCTTGGAGCATCTATGTTCTGGGTCTTCCTGTACCCATGCAGCGCCATCAATTCCTGATACGGCTACTTTGACATCGTCCACGAAATCCTGTGATATCACAAGGGCCAGCGTCGATTCCGGAAAGGCCGAAGGAGAAAGAATGGTAGGAGGCTCTGTATCGTCCTTCTGAAAGGGTTCTGTGAGGTCTACCCTGCGGGATAGAGCGTCAGCCTTGCCATTTTTTTGGGTCCAGGTCTATACTTTATGATAAAATTATAGTCCGAGAAAAAGAGAGACCATCGTAGCTGCCTGGGAGTTAGTGCTCTTGCAGTTTTTAGAAATAACAGATTTCGATGATCCGTATACATCTCGACTGTGTGTAGAGCCCCTAACAGATAATGCCTCCATTCTTCACATGCCCGTTTAATGGCCAGCAGTTCTTTATCTGTGATAGAGTAATTCACCTCACAGGGAGTGAGTTTGCTGGAAAAAAAGGCCACTGGATGTAACTGTCCCGTTTCTGGATGTCGCTGGGACAACACCCCACCCAAGGCATACTGAGAAGCATCCGTTTCAACCACAAACGGCAGATCGGGATCCGGATGCCGTAGTATAGGAGCTTGAGTGAATCGCCTTTTCAACGTTTCAAAGGCTTGATCCGCTTCTAGGGTCCATTCAAAGGATACATTCTTTCTCAGTAATCTGGAAATGGGAGTGATAATACGGGAGAAATCCTTGATAAACCGTCTGTAGTAGTTAGCAAACCCAAGGAAACTCTGTACAGACTTCACATGTGTAGGGGCTGGCCACTGGGTTATTGCTTCTACCTTACTCATATCCATTTGGAACCCCTGGGCATTGATGACGTATCCCAAAAAGGCCACTTCCTCAACATGAAAAAGACACTTGTCTAGCTTGGCGAACAGGGAATGGACACGAAGGCGATCCAGTACTGTCTTCACGTGGCAGATATGTTCTGTGGTGTTACGAGAATAAATCAGGATATCATCGATATATACGATGCAGATCGTTTCCAACAGTCCTCTTAATACTTCATCCATGAAGTATTGGAAAGCGGCAGGGGCGTTGCATAGCCCAAATGGCATCACTTGGTACTCAAATAAACTGAACTTCGTCTGGAAGGCGGTTTTCCATTCATCACCGGTCTTCACCCGTACCAAGTGGTAAGCACCACGAAGATCCAGTTTGGTAAACACCTGAGCCCCTCGAAGCTGGTCCAAAAGAACGGGTATGAGGGGCAACGGGTATCTATTTTTTATCGTCACTTTGTTGATCGCCCTATAATCGATACACGTTCGGAGTTCATCGCAGTCTTTTTTCGATATGAAAAAGAGAGGAGACGAAGCTGGAGAGGTGGAATGGCGAATAAACCCCGAAGCAAGGAGTTCCTCCAAGTATGTCTTCAAGTATCGTGTTTCAGGCTCGGTCAGAGCATACACTCGGCTGCAGGGTATATCTGCCCCGGGAACGAGATCGATACGACAATCGTAAGGTCTGTGTGGTGGTAGTCTTGTTGCTTTCCTCTTGTCAAAGACATCCAGGTAAGAGGTGTATTCACAGGGAAAAGAAGTAGCACAGCAATACTTTCCTTCTATACATCCATGGGCAAGAAGCGCAGCCTGTGTTTCACTGTTGTCATCTGATACCACTGGAGGGCAGCAATGTTCTCGACAGTACTGGGATGTCACGCCGTCAATGGTATTTACCACTAACCTCTGAAAGATGTCAGCAGGAACGATGGATGGATGACTAGTCCCCCTCCTCTCCAGAGCGCACAATACACAGTGTAGGGGTAACACGACTATGTATGAATGCCTCCCGGGGAAAAAGGGGATTAAAACAAGACACGATGTCCTGAAGGGCTTCCTAGAAGAGTCGGGATGCCGTCCATCCATTCTCTCGCCAGTCTCTATGAACCCCCGGTGTTTAACTGCAGGTAGGGAAAGAACAAGAACCAACAATTAGAAACCCAGTACTGCACAGGAATCACTATAACAATTAATCTCTATATGATGGGTACTGACTGTGGAGTGGAACTGGAATACTTGAAAAAGCCCTCAGGAAAATAATACAGGACACAGTACTTCATCGAGTAGAACCAAGCCTTCTCAGGAACAGCCAGGCAATTTGTGGTCAAGGTTTCAGATGAAGACAAAATCAGCAAGGAAGGTGCAAAAATAAAAGTAACAAAATCAGCAAGGGTTTCTTCTTGTCGCGCGCACCGGTACCGGCACGCTTGGATACACCAAAGGAATTCCCCAGGAAGTATACAGTGACGGAGACGACAACGCGCTCCTGCGCGGGTCTCACAAACGCCATTCGCTAGAGCGAGGCCGCCCGTCTTATCTATGCGGGGACTCACTGAAATGTAGCAAAATCACAAAAACAATGTATCGAGAAATGCTGGAAAGCAGAATCCGTTCTGCTCGATACTCGCAAAGTACCTGAATCTCCGCTCCGGCTAAACAGGCAAGGCTCCGTCCAGAATACACGCAAGGTCCTGATTGACAAGCCCCGAGCCGTTACTTCGGAAGGCTTTTGTAACTCCAACGCTTCCGTTTCCGTGTCTGATGGGTCTCTGGGGAATGTAGTCCCGCAATCGCCAGGCTCCCTCCAGTGGCGATATGCGGTAACCACATTGTCTAACTACCGCTATCCTTCCCTTCCAGACCCTACCACCCATGGTAAGCGCTACACTGGCCCAGTGCATCATGGGAACATGGCAGACTAAACTACCAAGCCAATTCTTCACCAGAAAGGAGACAAGCTACCGGGGACCGGTTTCTGGCATTTCAGCCGTCGTCGGCCCGGCTTGCTTGAATCCTGATGGTGCAGTGAGAAAGGGATTCATGTCTGACCACCACCCCCTTTTCTGAATCATTTTTGTCCACCATAAGCGTGGAAGGGTATACTCAGATGTGAGTCCCTTGCTCATTGCACCATTAGGATTCAAGCAAGCCGGGCCGAAGACGGCTGAAATGCCAGAAACCGGTCCCCGGAAGCTTGTTTCCTTCCCAGTATAAGAATTGGCTTAGTAGTTTGGTCTGCCCTGTTCCCATGATGCACTGGGCCAGGGTCAGACTAATTTGCATATAGCCAAGTTCTGAGCTGGGATGGTGCAGTGAGCTAAAAAACGGTGATGGATCAAGCCCTGATCTTTGGACTGGGTAAGAGTGGTCTGCTTAATTCAGACACTCTGTACATCACCACCCCCTTTTCTGAATCATTTTTGTCCACCATAAGCGTGGAAGGGTATACACAGATGTGAGTCCCTTGCTCATTGCACCATCAGGATTCAAGCAGGCCGGGCCGAAGACGGCTGAAATGCCAGAAACCGGTCCCCGGAAGCTTGTTTCCTTCCCAGTATAAGAATTGGCTTGGTAGTTTGGTCTGCCCTGTTCCCATGATGCACTGGGCCAGGGTCAGACTAATTTGCATATAGCCAAGTTCTGAGCTGGGATGGTGCAGTGAGCTAAAAAACAGTGATGGATCAAGCCCTGATCTTTAAACTGGGTAAGAGTGGTCTGCTTAATTCAGACACTCTGTTCATCACCACCCCCTTTTCTGAATCTTGGTAAATCACTGGGCATCATTCTGGACAGCAACATGTTGATGAAGGAGCTCTCTCAGGCAACTCAAAAAAATAAAACTGGTATTCCCCCATACAATCTTAAGATAGTAGTGCAATCTATAGTCATCTCAAAACTTGACTCCGGCAATGCCTTCCCAAATATCCCCTTGTGCTTCTTACAGCAGTTCTCAATGCGGCTGCCAGACTCCTCACAGGAATCAAAGGATTTGATCACATCTCTTCTGCCCTCGTGAGTTTGAACTGGCTTCCCATTGAAGGAAGATACATCTTCAAAACAACCTGTATAACCCAAAAAGCCCTGCATACAAAAAACTCCAAATACTTATAAACCAAAATCTCAAGAGCTAGAAAAGTCCATGTGCTGAGAAGTTCGAACACTCTTCTTCTAATCCCTTCCTAACCTAAAAAAGAAATTATCCCAGAAGTGCTCCTTCTCAAAAAATGCTCCTAAGATTTGGAACTTACTCCCAAACAATCTGCACTGCAACTCCTCTTTTCCTTCCTTGAAACAGGACCTTAAAATTCTACTTCTCAACAACTACTTCAACACGCACAAAAGCTGCTTCACGTTTTCCTCAAGACGGCCACCTGATCCTTTCAATCTCCTTTGTTGTACCTGATGCCATTCCTCAGTGTGTCCTTGTATTATACTTTTGGGTATTTATAACCACCTAATGATGTACTGCTCCTTTCTTTGACTCTTATGAATCCTGTTATGTACATCTTGTAAATGCAATCTCATAACATGTAAAGTGCTTTGATACCCTCAGGTCTGGCATCAAACAATTAAATAAATAATAAAAACAAAAATCTTTCGGATTTTTTAAAATGGCTCTGCCAGATGCTTAACTCACCCTATCTTAAAACGTATGCATTACATTAGGGAGCAGCTGCGCATGCAGCACCATCCTTTTCAGAGAATAATATTTTATTATTTGGCATTTAGTACTCACATACAACTTTATTTTGCTCTTAACTTTTCATTAGCAATTCAAGTCTTAGCTATGTATCGCCGACGTCCATACTGTTTATCTACTATTTCGCCTCTTGACACTGTCTTGGGAATAATGGTTCTGTCCCCAGCTTTGGTTGACAGTGTCACTTTCTTATATGTGAAGTCATGTGCCACCTTGTCAACGGCTACATCATGTGGAGTGCAAAAGCCCAGTGTACACATATAGGACCTCATTTACAAGAAAGTATCACAGCGCGGCACCGCAAGCCTTTTGGCTGTGATATGCTGCACCACTTTCAAAGCACAGGGATGGGTCTTATCAACAAGAATATGACGGATCCCTCTGCTCTCTCCTGGGCTGGCGCACAATTAGCTGCCATGTGCCAATGGAGGCACCCTTGCACCCTGGTGCAAGGATGCCTGCATCACAGGAATGATTGTTCATGTGCAGGATGGTTTCCCTTCCTGCACAGAAACAATCTGAAATTGCGTTTTTCAATTCCTATGTGAGCTGCATTAGCACACATAGAACTTGCAAAACCTAATTTTTTTAATGATTGTCTATGTGCATAAGGGACACCTTTATGCACATAATCGATCACCAGAGGTGATTTCTTTGTTCTATGTGTGCTGTAGAATGCATCATGCATAGAATGAGGTAAAATGAATACATTGCTCCTCATTGAGCCTCCCTACATCTCCCCTGTTTTTTTTACTCGAGACAGGGCTCACACTTTTTTCCTCGAGTCAGTGGATGCTCCCACATTTTCATTGCCCCTCATTAATTTCAGTACTCAGACTGCAGTGCCTGTCTTCTAGCAAGGACCTTCACAACAACAGTTTTCAGTTGCTGCCGGCCAAATATCTCTAAAAGTAACACTCTAGATTACACCAGGCACCTTTTTGTAAGACAAATATCGCAAAACTACTGGATGCATGTATGTAAAACCAAGAAAAGCCACTGATTTGAGTAAGGTTCTAGCTTCATGCCACTTTAGTGATTCTGGTGAGCTTTTTTCAGCTGCAACTGAGACCATAGTTTCCTATGAACGTTAAAATAGAATACATGCTTTTTAATGTTAGACATGGGGGTCTCTAGTTGGCAGTGGCTTGCACCCTGTCCAAGTAGGGACCCTTTCTTTTAGTCAGGATAAGGGAGTTACGTAGCCAGATAACCCTTGCTTCCCCCCCTAGGTAGCTTGCATGAGCAGTCAGGCTTATCTCAAAGGCAATGTGTAAAGTATTTTTCTACAACACACACAGTAACATAGTGAAAACACTTTAAAGGGACGCCACACCGGTTTAGAAGAATTAAGTATCTTTATCTGAACCAAACAAGAACAAAATGACAAAAATGCTACAGACAGAACTCAAAATATGAGTTATAAAGGGTTTCAAGCAATTCGGTCTATAGAACTCTATGGATTCAGTGATTTTACACAAAGTACCACAGAGGCGTCAAAATCCACGAGGCAAAACAACCGCAGAGTAGAGGAACATTGAAAAACACAGCAATGCATCGGTTCCTGAGTCTTTGGGTAGGCAGTGTATCAATTCTGCTGCAATCTGGAGAAGTGTTGCGTCCAATCGAGACCATAGGGGTAAGTGATGTGTGGAAATTCAATATGGTTCTGGCATGTGGGTTATTCATTGGAAAAACCTGTTGTACTGGTGCGATTCATGAACATTTGGATGTGCTGGAGGTAGATGCAGCAGCGGCAAACAGGTGCTGTGTCCATTTATTTGCCTGTGGACCCACAATTTGTCGATTCTTTCAGCTGCACAGCAGGGCCTGCGTCGGAGTCAGCGTGGGGATCTAGAACTTTGGGGATACTGTGTGCTGAACTCAGTCTGCAATGGTTTCTACAGCTGCTGACTGGTGCTGCACTGACTTCTTCAGCCACACAGTGGTGATGCAAGGACATTTCTCCTGCACAGTGGTGCTGCATTGGAAAAACATCAGCTGGAAGAGAAATGAATCAGTTCTGATGGTTTCAAGCACCTCTGTGCAACAAAAAAAACCTCCAAGGGTACAGACCTGAATTTGGTACCACAAGGCAGGTCAGAACTCCCAGCAGTGGAGTTCTGGGATGCTGCAGATGGAGTCTTTGATGACCCTGAGACTTCCAACAGGAGGCAAGTAAACACACGGCCTTGGAGAAACATCACAAGCAGGATACAAAGCAAAGTCCTGTCTTTTTCCTCTCCAAAGTAGAAACAGTAACTTTACGCCTACCCAGCAAAGCTACAGACAGCAAAGGGGCAGTACTCCTCCTCACAGCTCTTCAGCTCTTCTCCTTGGCAGAGGTTCCTCTTGATCCAAAATTGTTTTCAAAGTCTGGGGTTATAGGTCCAAAACTCATACCCCTTTGGGTCTTTTAAGAAGGCATTCTTCATAGGATTGCCTTTTTAGTGCACAGGTTCTAGTCCTGTCTGGTCTTGGCTACAGACACACACCAACGGGGTGTAGACAGCATTGTGAGAGGCCAGGCACAGCTCCATTGAGGTACAGGTGATAGCTCCTCCTACCACTCTAGCTCAGGAAGGCCCATTAACCTGGTGATGGGCAATCATGATATGCAGGGCACACCTCAAATCACTTTGTATTACTGTCTAGAGTGAATGCACATACGGTCCCTGGTCAGTCTAAACCAGATATTGATTCTACAGGCAGGCTGAGGCACATGATGGTTAAACAAGAAAATGCCCACCTAATAAAAGTGGCTTTTTAAAATGCACAATTTAAAAACCACCTTCACTAAAAGGAGTGTTTCTAAATTCTGAGCTCTAAACTCCAAATTTCTAGCTATTTCTATTTGATTACAAGGCAGATCCTATGATAGCCTATGGTAGAGCTAGTCCTTGTAATAGTGAAAAAGAAATCTGCAGTATTTCACTAACAGTAGATTACAAGGCAGATCCAATGATAGCCTATGGTAGAGCTAGTCCTTGTAATAGTGAAAAAGAAATCTGCAGTATTTCACTAAGAGTACATGTACAACATACCTGTACATGTCCTATCTTTGACTTACACTGTATCCTGCCCATGAGGGGACCTTGGGCTTACCTTAGGGGAACCTTTTATGTTTTTAAAAGGGAAGGTTCGGGACTGGCACATCTGTGCACTTGCCAGGTGAACATGGCTATCTAAAGCTGCACTAACAGACACTGCAATGGCAGGCCTGAGATAGGATTACAGAGCTACTCATGTGGGTGGCACAGCCAGTGCTGAAGGCCCAATAGTAGCTTTAGTTTACAGGCCCTGGGCACACCCAGTGCACTCTACTAGGGACATATCAGTAAATCAAATATACCAATCATGGAGAACCAGTCAGAATTACACGTTACACATGGAGCACTTGTACTTTAGCACTGATTCGCAGTGGTAAAGTGCCCAGAGTGCATAAACCAGCAAAAAAGAAGTCCAGCATAACAGTCAAATATACAGGCAAAAAGACAGGGGAAATCACACCATGGGTGCCAGGTCTAATATTCAATACCCAATTTTTATTAACCAGGTCATTCAAAAGGGCACAATAAAAAGTATTCGGACATTTGACTTAGTTAAGCTGTAAGCATATGTTCTTAACAGTGTTCCATTGACAGTTTCTATTGTCCTCCAGAGTGAGACTTCACAGCCAGACCTACAAGCCCAATGTTGGCAAACTTTGAAGTGGTGATAAGTTTTGCAAGATATCACTAAATGATGAATGATATTTCTGTGATTGCTATTATATTCTATCAGTGCCATGTGCTCGAAAAAAAGGGAAGGGCTTTTGCAACTTTTCACTAACCTGTGAGAAAGTAGACAATGTGTCATGGTGTGACTTTTCCCAATGACATGACCTCTGAAGATAATCAATTCTTCGAAACCTCAGCCAACTCACATGCCCGCATTTACATTTTGCTGCTGGGGGATTTAGCCATTGATGGGGTATTTCGCTTGATCCATAATTTGACTTGGAGAATATTTAATGGATATTAATTGGCAACCAAGGTGGGTGCATCTGCCAGTAACTATTTTTTCTTGGTATGTGGGTTGGTGTGTCTGATGATTTTGGGTTTTTCAATTGGGGGGTCTAACAATGTAGCAATAATCAAGAGTGCCAAAAGACCCAGGTTGGTGGTCTACGCAATATAAATGCTGTCAGTCAATCAATCCTAATGGAGTGCATGATCAGGGAATCGTGTACTTCTGGTAAAATACGAATATCAAGGTATCATTTTTCATAGTATAGAGACTATTTTATGCTAATCTTTATTGTTTCACAGTGACAGTCTCTTGTGGAGGGTCACTTTTAGAACTTAACCATGTCAGCATCATCAGAGAATCTTCTGTTTCAGAGAGAATGAGAGAGAGAGGAGAAGAGTGTGTTTGCGTGTCCCCAAGTGTATGAGTTTCTCTCTGTCACAGCGTGACAGTGCCTTCGTCCTAAGAATTGCCTCCATTTATCATTATCCCAAGTAAAAAAACAGGTACCGAAGCACACAAAAGAAGTCTGCTTAGCTATGATAAATTAACAGAGGTGGCATGAAGTGAATGATCTTGTAAGGTCTCATAAGTGATTTTATTCCCTCAAATTTTCAAGTCTTGGTATGTACAAATACAGAAGCAGCTGACACGTGTTTCGCCCTTTGGTCATTTTCAAGGCTGTGGATAATATGTACAGATTCAAAGAAAAAAAAGATACTAATAATAGAGGGCAACCTCTAGAGTGCATAGTGAAAAGAGTTTAGACGGAAGTGTGTTGAAAGGTAGAAAGATGGAAATTAGGAATAGAATAGAGGAATGTGGGTGAACGTGTGGGTTACACGTGTTCAGCCAAGGTTTAGGATGAAAATCAAAGCCAAAAAAATGATGAAAAACCATAGGAAGCCAAAAAGAGTGTTAACAACGGTGAGCATACTACTTTTTGTGCACCAAGTTACCAACAAACATCCCTTGCAAGAGGGCTAATGTTAAAAGGGAAGTTGAGGAGAGAGTCAAGGTCAAGGTCAAAAGATACTTTATTCAGCCACTAAAAGTCATTTTTCTATTCAAAATAAAATGTAAAAAATAGCCTAAAAATTCTAAACCTAACCCCTGACGAAGCCTATAGGGTCAGGATAGTTCTATCCTGCCCCCTTTCCTGATTTCTCAACTTTGTTTACTGCTTTCTTGTGACTCGCTTCTAGCGACGAACAAGATGGCTGCCAACACTTCCTGGCATCGACTGTTCACAGACAGTTCACAACCAGTCAGCATGCAGCTCCTGCTCATAATTCTACGTATTTCCGTACGCGTACTCCGCGATTTTTCTTTAAAACAAAAAAGAAGAAAAATATAGCCTAAACATCCATGTACAACCCCCTGAGCTAGCGTAAAGGATCAAAATGTTTGTAGCCTACCTCTTCCCTTATTTCTCAACTTTCTTTACTGCTTTCTTGTTACTCGGTTCTACGAAGGCACAAGATGGCCGGCAACACTTCCTGGTTTCGAGAGTTGACAGACAGTTAACAGCCAATCAGCATGCAGCTCGCGCTCCTAATTGAACGAATTTCCGTACGCGTGCTGCACCCCGTCTCTAGATATCGCTATGACTTTACTTGCAATTTTCTCAGAAACTACTGAACGGATTAACTCTACCTCTCTGCCAAATTTTGTGTAATTTCGTTCAGCCGTTCGGGCTGTAGCCCTGGCTTAAGGTACCTATGGAAAATTGCATGGGGAAAACACGTTTTGAGACCCCCTTTTTTCTCGGCCCCCACTTAATGAATCACCCCCAAACTTTCAGGGAAGGAGCGGAACCGAGCAGGCCATTTTCTTTTAGAAATTCACGAAGATTCGTCCACCGGCCCCAAAGTTATTCCAAATAGAATATGGTGGATTTCCTATGGAAACTAGGTCCTAACTATAACTACTGGCGATCGACAGTAGATATAATATATATATATATATATATATATATATATATATATATATATATATATATTCCAACCGGAGGTTGATGCGGCGCTTCCACAACAAACCCAGTGCGCAGACACAGATGGATAAATCCACAGCCAGACTTTTTCAAGGTATTTCTTCGTCCTTTATTTCATATAACGTGCAGAGGTGCAACACACTGCCAAACAGACGCGTTTCGGGCGTGAACGCCCTTGCTCACTGTCAGCGGGTAAGCGGTATATGCATGGTTTAAATACATTGGTTGATTGTTCAAACGCGCCAAAAAACCCCATTAAGTAACATTGAACTAAAAAGAGGACTAAGGCTGCAACCTATTTACATTATGTGTGATTAGTGGTTCGGCCATATCACAGCGGAGCCAAGCTAGAAGTTTTTGTGCAAAGACATTAAAAAATATGCATTTAAGAATCATCCCATAATTCCAGGGACTGTGGTACGGCTCTTAACACCCTATGCAAGGAATTATTTACATAAAGTGCAAATTTTTAGCAGCATTGATGTAAACATACTACACGTGCAAATACGCAAAATCATTAGCTGTGCAAATACGCAGCATATTAACTGTACAAATACAATAATTTACACAATAAAACAATGAATATGTATACATTATAACGTGCAAATGCTTAGCAGCCTAATCTTGTGTAAACATTATACGTGCAAATACGCAAAGTTGTTCAACTGTACAAATATGCAATAAGTTAATTATGCATCTCATATATATACACCATAATAATGTAATCGAGTCCTTGCATTTAAATGTTTCATACCACAAACTGTCCACAACATATGGGCAATGTTTAACGATTCCATTGTATGTCCAAACTTTATCAAATGCACAATCTTGAATCGGATTCCACTGTTGTGTTAACTAATCAATATTCCGGCGCGTATAGTATTTTCTCCAATTCACACAATGTATTATTCTACCGCTAAAAAAGATACAAAAAAATATAACTAAATGGTGAGGGAGTGCTGGGATGTCCTACATATATCACAGAGAGGACATCAGGATGTGAAGGGAATAAAAATTCCAAACTTAAACTGTTTCAGTGAATTAAAATATGTAAATACATAAAGATACCTCTTTGTCCACTTGTCAAACAAAGCGACAACTTCCATAGTGGTTATGCATGATGCCTGAGGTGACTATGGCACGTAAGTCAATGCACTAACATACAGATAATGCTAATAAAGCAATGATCAGGAAATGTAAGATGACATCAAAGTTACCAGATTGCACAAGAAGTTCACAACTTAGCAACTGAACTGCCGTCAATTACAGAAAGGTGCTCAGATCTTCCCCCATGTTCAAACCTCCCGGGATCTTGGTGTTGAGGCGAACTATATATAGGGACTCCAACTGCCTTAATCGTTTTTCATAATCGCCACCCTTCTTACTGGTCTTAACTGCATCAATTACAAAATAACTTAGATGGGAAAGGTTTCGATTATGAAATTGATCAAAATGGCGAGCTACTGGATAACTTTTATCACAGTTCACTATAGCTCTCAGGTGCTGTAGGATGCGTTGGTGCACTGGTAATTTCGTGCTCCCGACGTACCTCAAATTGCACGAACACGTGAGAACATAGACTGCTAACTCCGTTTTACAGTTGAAATAGGCTCTTATATTGATAGGTTTGTCATCAAAAGGCGTCATATACGATTTGGTGTTGGTTCCAAATTTGCACGCCCTGCAGGAAATACAGCGGAAGAAACCCTTCCGTGGTGACAACCAATCTGCCTTGTTAGCTGTTTCGGGGGAACTGGAAACCAAAGCATTCCTCATGCTGTAAGCTCGCCTGTAGGTGACTTCAGGCTTGTTGGGCATTATCTGTTTCAAAATTGGGTCTGTAAGAATAACTGACCACTGTTTCCTGACCATTTTGGAAATTTGGTTGGCCTGTCGGCTGAAACCTGTAATCAATCTAATGGGATCACTATTGCCAACTGAATTGTCAATAACAGATGTGGAATTACTAGGGGCCTGCAAAAGTTTGGATCTATCCAATTTATTTGCTTTGTCCATTGCCGATCTAAGGGTACTGGGTTTATAACCCCTCGCTTCCATCCTTTTCATTGCTTCTAATTGATGGAGGTTCCTTTGCTCAGATGAACTACAAATTCTGTGTATTCTAAGGAACTCCCCATAAGGGATAGATCTAATAGTGTGTCCTGGATGGAAACTCTGCGCGTGCAGAATCGTGTTGCCCGCTGTGCTTTTCCTATACAGGCCTGTTGTTATGACACCATTAACTATACTGACTTGAACGTCCAGAAAGCTAATGTTAGTCTCACTTATATCTGCACTAAAAATGAGGTTGGCATCATTGATGTTAATGGCATTGACAAAATTAATTGCCTCTTCTTTGCTCCCTCGCCAAATAATGAAAATATCATCAATGTAACGCATGTATTTGATAATATTTTCCTGCCAGATGGTTGAATATTGTGTCCTGAGGACATGCTCCTCCCACCAACCCACGTGGAGCCCCGCGTAGGTCGGGGAGAAACATGCCCCCATGGCGACCCCCCCTTAACTGCCTGTACAATTTGTCGTCAAACAAAAAGACGTTATTATTGAGGCACAATTCAACCATGGTTAACAACATTGCGTTATGCTTGTGGAGTTCCACTGGTCTTTTGGCGAGGAAATAACTTAAAGCCTTCAAACCATCGTGATGGGATATACTGGTGTAAAGGCTGGCAATGTCCATGGTGATCAGTAGAAAGTCAGCAGACCATTCACATTGTTCCAAATTTCTCAAAAAGTCTGTACTGTCTCTGATATAAGCTGGTAAGGTGGTCACAAAGTCTTGCAAGTAATGATCGATGTACTTAGACGTATTTTCAAACAAGCTATGGATGGCAGATACTATTGGTCTCCCAGGTACTGGTCTTACCCCCTTGTGGACCTTTGGAATGAAGTATAGATTTGGTATAACAGGATGATCTTTATACAGATATTTCATTTCTTCCTTGGTAAGAAGACCGTCCCGTTTCCATCCATTCAATTGTTTCCAATATGCTGTTTGAATGTTCTTGACCGTTCTGAAGTCACAAGGTTCATAACAAACTGTATCATTAAGGTGGCGAAACGCTTCTTCCATATACTCAGCTCTGCTCCAAAGAACCACATTACCACCTTTGTCTGACTGATTGATTATGATGGTATTGTCAGATTGCAGTTTTTTCATCAAGTCATTGTATGGTTTAGTTTTAGCATTGATGACACTTTTTTGTCTACAGACTTGGATATGTAATTTCTTCAATTCATCCGTTAATAAATCTGCATAGGTGTCTATGGCATCCTTGGGCATAGAAGGAATGAACGTAGAAGCAGGTTTAAAGCCACTGGGTTCACTTTGGCCAATGTCAAGGTTTTCTTCATTGGCCACTTCCTGAGTGCAGGGGGTGGATGTCAGTTCATTGCGTAACCCATGCATCGATTTTAGGAGAGGTACATCCCTGGCTTGCAACCCACTTCTATCCGGGTTGGATGTAGAAGGGCCGTTTTTTTTATTTTGAATTGAGCCCCCCTTGATAGCATAGTATTTCCGCAATTTAAGTTTTCTAATGAACTTAAAGACATCCACTCGCGTATTACCATAGTTAAAATTGCTCTCAGGGCAAAAAGAAAGTCCTAAAGCCAACAGTTGTTTTTCCGCTTGATCAAGTTGTACATCGGTCAAATTTACAATGGATTTCTCGATCGCTGCTACTTGTTCGCAGCGTTCTTCTTCCTTTGCGGCCTCCCTTTGTTTTTTTGCGCATTTGCGGCGTTCCCTACGTCTTTGGTTTCTGCGGTGTTTGGTTTCGCGTTTCTCGAGCGTAGAGTACCTTTTCTTTGAGTCCTCACGAACTCCATCTCTTCTTCCAGGGTGAGTTGCCCCAAATCCCCTTCCTCTGAACCTTGGGCTCCTCCATCCGACTCTTCACTGCTTGGGACAAGGCTCTCTGTTGAACTTGAGGCAGTGAGACAGCCTGCTCCTGATTCATTAGATTGGGCTTGAGGGGGTGCTGGCACAGGTTTGGGCTGTTTGTTTCCTGTAGCTCTTTGTTTGCGCAGATGATCGTATTTTTTCGCAAACGTATAAATTTGCCCCAATTTGTAGTCCTGCTCATCTTATATAAATAAATATATAAATCAAGTCCAGTTCCCCGTAAGAGGAGTTGAGTCACCATGCACTCCCGGATATTCTTTTCCAATTACAGCCGTACACCAAAGTTAGTAGATCGGTTTAGATTTATTTTCGTTTGTCAGCAAACCAGCACCACCTGACGCGTTTCGGTCTCTACGGAGACCTTGCTCACAGGAAACCCTCACTACATTTTTTTTACACGGCTTAAATAACAGAACCTCCTCCATGTCGACACTTCACTTCCTGTTAGTCGCACAGGAATTATGGGACATATAGTTTTTAACCCATCGTTTAAATCAAGGTGTTATTTTCTGATTTTAAACATTGAATAATACATGGGAATCACAAAGCAACTTAGACCCTCTAGTGGGATAATAAATTATTGCCATATTTCAAACATTTAGTTCATATTTGATATTGATATAGCCCTCTAGTGGGCGGTCAATTCACAATTTACAATCCAGTCCATACTATGATACATCTTCCCATGTGACATTTCTATTCCTACTACGTGTGCACCGCCATAGAGCGCCTGGTGGCCCGCCCTGTGGACCAAACGGGAAGGAATATATATATCATATATCATATATTGGTAGGTATATATATATATAAGGGAGCAGGAACCTAGACGTGTGCATATATGTGAATGTTCTGTCCTACATTAGGAACGCTCTGGGACATGCATAATGTAATATGACAAATGATGATAGTTTCAGTAAAAAGACGTGGCTACACGTGGGCAGCAAACGTTCTGAAAAAATCAAGATGAAGTTTATTTGGGCATCTAGTCTACTTTCATTGTCTTTGGTGGGCACATTAGACCCCAATATGTAACGTGTGACTAACTCTACTATGTAACACGTTAAGGCAAACCTAATTAAAGCAACATTTAAAAACAAAATACGGTGGCCCTGGCAGGCAACCGTAGAGATTTGTGATTGTGCAAGTGACAAGTAAGCAATTAACAGAGCACATTTGTGAAACAATGTGCCCTTTATGTCTGAAGATGCTTCAAAAATGTAGTTTTACGTTGCATACTGCACTGCTAAAACATTTTTGAGAGATGGAGGAAAGCGTAGTCTTCAAGGAGGGCCTGACAGCTGCCAGACAGTGGGTACCAATTGTAGTAGAAAAGTTCTAAATTATCCTGCTCTCTAACACCACAATCCTCGCAGCTCGCACGTCTGAAAACATGTCAAAACAGAGGCTTGTATGCTTCCCACTGAACAGCAGATGAAGCTATGCAATGACAGGCTTACCTTGCCGTCATGTTTTAGGCACTGCTTTATTTCAGCAAGTCACTGTGTGGAACTCAGGAATTTTGGCAAGAATTATTCGATGTGCATTGAAAAAGAAGCTATTCTGCTCTAAGAACAAATACATTTTGGGGTCACCATTGGATTCCCAGTACTGGGTGGAGCAATGAACTCAATATTAAATACCAAGAGGGAGATGTAAAAAAAAAATCCATACAACACAGCGCAGCCCCCCGCGAGGCTTCGCTGCATTGTGCGACAGGGAAGGAGCAAGAGAGCACCGTATCTTCAGCGATATGGCCCTCTCCTCCCATTTCCCTTGCGCCGGCGCTGATTTCGCAGCCGTGCTCCAGTCATACACCTTAGCGTCATAGCGATAGGGTGTGTGCATGAGTCTAGGATTCGTTTTGCACAGGAAGGGTATCCTTCCTGTACAAACTACTATGCCTAGACACGATGTAAAGCTTTTACCACTTTGTATGGGTGCTGCACAGTGCAACACGCATGCAAAGTCGGAAAAGCGTGGAGAATGAATCCATTTCTTCTGTTAGCGCCTCCTTTGAAAAGGTATTAACTTTTGGCACAAAAAACGTTTGTACAAATCTTTGTGTATATATGGTTGTGCGTCAAAAGGCATGGGTAGTGGCATGGGAACGCCAATGTCCCACCCATATAACGGCCTCTTGTCACTAAGTAACGCAAAGCAGTGCTTCGCTACTTTGAGGGTGCTCTCCAGCGCAAAACAATTTTTGTGCTGGAAAATAAATAACAAAAAAACATTTTGTGCTGGTTAGCATCACTGTTGTGGTTCTAACCCAGAGCAAAATGTTTGAAAATGTTCCCCTTGCCTGCTGTAGTCAATCAAAAGTCCATGGCCAGTCCAGATACATGCTTCCTGGACAGCAAGGGTGCTCTGGTTCTGGCAGAGGCAGGGATGCTCCTCTTAATTAACACTTGGATGGCCTACTTATTTCTGACTGTTCAGTGAAACGTTTGCAATTGGCAGGTGTACACAATTTAGAATAGCACTTGCTCTCAAAAATCTTTTTAGTATGAAAAACTATAATGTTCATCTGGACTTTCTCCTGATTTTTTTCATTTCAGTTAAATTTTTAATAATGAAGCTGGTATAGTTTTTTTCTCATGGACATTACAGGCATCCCACTGTATGCCAAATGAAGGAATTTGGGGCATTCTGACTGTGAGTAAAGGGAGCACTAGGAAATAAATGTGCCCCAATTTTCAGTTCCAGTGCCTGCTACTCTTGGACCTTTTCACTCCTAACCTTGAATTCTGGATCAATGGGGTGATGCACTCTGCTGACCAGCTCCTCCAATGACCCCAAACCACAATACATATGCGTGTAAGGGCCCTATGATTCAGTGTGATGAGGGCCTTTCGTACTACCAGTGGAAGTTTCTAGCAGGGTTACTACAGATCTTAGGGGCATATTACCTACAACTAGCAATAATTATCGCTATGTTGGTTTAGCGGCGATATTTTTATCGCCTAGCAGCGGCGATTTTTATCGCTTAGGAACCTTGCTATATCAAGGTTTATCTCCTAAGTGATAAAAATCAGCCGAAATGCATGAATATCGCTGAAAATTCCCGCGATATTCATGCATTACCGAGCTAATGCTCTTAGCCATGTTATCCACCTACCATTGGATAACATGGCTAAGAACTGCTCAGGGGCAGGTGTTAGCTTTTGGAGATATTCGCGCTTAGCGCGAATATCTCCAAAAGTTGGTAATAGTAGATAGCGATGTTAGCGACTGTTTCCAGTCGCAAACATCTGGGCACGCCCACTTTGCATGTCATTAGTGATAAATATCACTGACATGCAAAGCGGGGCCCAAGATGGCCGCTATCTCCTACTAGCTGTCGCTAACTGGTGTTAGCGGCAGCTAGGTAATAGGGAGATAATTTTATCTCCGCTTTCCTGGCTTTTAAAGTCAAAAAAGCGGAGATAAACCCCCTTGATAATATGCCCCACAATTATTACTAATGAACGCAGGATTTTCCTTGGTGACAAAAACCTTTCAGATAGACTCGTAATTAATCTCCAGGCGATGCTTACATAACCAGCTCATTTCGATTATTAGTACAGTGAAACACATCTCAGAAACCATATTGCTCAAGATCCAAACATTAGAGACAAACGTAAAGACAACAATATAGTTGTCAGTTTATAAAAAAAAATGCTGAAAAGAGAAAAGCAAAGCACTGGCTGAATAGAAGGAACTCTTGATCCAATCAAAAATCGTGAAATAAAGGAAAGATGTGGATACATTCTCACACAAGTCTGTATATCCCTACAGTAGCGACAGATACTATACGGAAAAAACTAAAGCAGAGGCGCAAAGAGGTGCCACAGAATTTTTCTTTTAGCTTTGAGGAATGAAGCATAGGAGACGAATCACTCAAATGCGTCTCATTAATCTGCTGCAATTTTTTCCTCCAACAGCTCCTGCTATGGTCTTTTTTTATTGGCCTTCAAAGAGGGAAGATTCTCTGTCCTCTGTCTGAGACAGGGCCTGAGGACAAGAAAAACAAGGAATAACAGTCCACACGACGGGACCAGTGGGCTCCATCCTCATTTCCATTGGCCACCAGCCAAGGCAAATAGCAGTGAGCGTGCACCAGTCAGCACTGGACCTAGTCATAAATTTAAGTAACAACACCCTGGTACCACCACAACATTAAATCCCTGATAAGGGTCTTGGCTTTTTCCAGCCTATGACAACAATCATTTCCAATAAAGACCTAAATAATTTCATCAAAGTGATCTGCAAGAGACTTTAGTTTGATTATTTAAAGTAAAGGAACAATTAAAATAGAAATGTGGACCCCAAGAAGAAATCCATGTTTAGTCCACCTTCACACACGATCTTTTAGAAACTTTTGAGAAATGAAGACTAAAAGAACATTCCGAGATCAGATGTGACAGGATTCAACAATTCCATTGTTTGCCCTATGCTAGAGACAAGCTATTGTAGATTTGGCCTATCATAATATAACCGACAGGCAAGCTTGTCGTGTAGTTGCTACAAATCTATATAGGATCTTCATGTTTAGACATCAAAAACTAAGGGATAGGTGTCCAGACTGATTCCAGACACCCCCTAAGGATGTGTTAATCTGTGGACCAGCTAGCTCAAAGTGTCACTATCAGGTCCTCTTACCAAGGAGCGAATAGGTTCTGGCAACTATCACACATGATAAACCTGAACACCCAGGGATCGTGGAAACGGTACAGTATTTTTTCACTCAGTCACTCATGCTCACTTGCTCCCAGAGAGATATACAGAATAAACAAAGGGGATGTTTTCAATAAGTATTTTTTGAACTAGTGTGATTCTAGTATAAAATATGTGTGCTGCAACAACCATTAAACAGAAATAGATATAATGATTACAAGCACCAATAGTGTAAATGGAAGGTAGAAGTCTGTCATAGTGGTAAAACAGAGAATATTTGCAGGTGTTGCAGGGATTCTGCAAAAACACAGAACTATGTGCAGGATTATGGTACTTTGGTGTATAGGGATGTCAGACGAAGTCTTCCTCGGAATCTGATGCGATGATATAAGGGCCCACCTCTCGATACCTCCAATTCTGATTGTAATTATTACACAGAATATTGAAGTGATCAAGCGGGGGGAAAAGGGGAGTTGGGAAGGGAACAGCTGGGAGAGAGATCTGAAAAGGAAAAAGTTAGACACACACTAATACCTATTTACTTATATTTCAGTAAATTTTCCTTAATGCAAGCAGCAATCTAAGCATGGAGTTTTCATGTAAAACTAGATTCACTTCACAAAAATCTGTGGAATAATATCGCAATTAAACCTCTTGCAATTTGACCTTTTATACTAATTATTCTCCAAATGCTTGATATTTCTTTGCACATAAAACATCTGTACTTTTCTGATAATAACTCTCTCAGAAAAAAAAGCACGATATACATTATCTTCTGCAAATTGTTCACTGTTAGATAGTATCAAAACCTTTAAACTTGTTCACATAGCACGAAACTGTGTATTGCAAAACACTCTAATTTTGTCTTGTTATAGCTTCATAATCAAGTTACATGTAGAAAACATAAGCAAGAGATTTATCTTGTTTCTGTGCTAAAACAATAACTTTCTATTCGAAATATTATGTTGGGTTTACTTCATACCAAAAACATTAAAGATTTCTAATTCCTTAAATAACATGATATAAAAAACTGAAATAGCGTTTAAATCTTTCTTGCTCTTTAGATTCTGTAAATACAAAAAATAAAAACCTTTTTGTGCATTAAATCGCCTTCATACCTAAAGAGTACGACCTACTCTTAATTATAGGTTCATCTGCAAACTCTGGACCCCCAAAGGAAGAAATTCCTCGAAGAAATCCGGTCCAAAACCACCTTCTCAAAGACTGCCGGAGAAGTTACCAACTCAAGAAGCTCCTCCGGAAAGGTCTGCTCCAGCGCGGCACACACAAATCTGCATCAAAGGGTTAAACAGCATACCAAAACACAGAGCCTGCCTGGAATCAACCTCCTTCTCAGAAATCTCCAGAATAGTGAGCACAGATCCTTGGGTGTGGTCACGTACATCAACGTAACCACACCTGCGTAATTTCCCCTGCTTGCGGCGTTGAAATGCGACAGCATGCCAAATTGCACGCATCTCGCGGTACGCGGTTCCCAAAGTGCACGCATCTCGCGTACCCTGCCAAACCTCACTCATCTCACGTACCCTGCCAAACCTCACTCATCTCGCGGACCATAGGGAATCAATGGAATTTTTAGGGCAAAATACATTTCCAAAGTTTAGCCTGCCCTAGCCCTATAACAAAGCAACCACCAATGTCCAGCAGGGGAAGACCCATGAGTCTTTCCACATAAACGTTTGGGACATGGCCGTAGGCCAAATGGGGCGGGCCCTAGACCGCAAGCGCCCCTGGGCCTGACAAGGGACTGGGTCTTCCTATCACCTTAGTGCCCACAAACCCAGAACCAACTAGCTATAGTGTCTCACTTGCTCTCCTCCTCACTCACAGAGAAGCAAATGATTAGACACCCCAGAACACAACACTCCGAGATCTCTCAGGAATCGTGGGAACAAGACACACCCTTTCGCTTGCACTCGTGTACTCGTCCACAAAAAGATCTGATGGAGTCATGAAATAGTTCAAAATATTTATTTTAACTAACGTGCCCTAACATGCAGTATACCTGCCACCAAAAGCTGGAAAATTCAAAAGACAAATATAGTCACCATAGCAGCTAGTCCATAAATCAGGCGGACCTTGGGGAGATCTTCCCCTCGTCTCTACGTCCTATCTTCCTCCTACCCCTTTATCCTATCCCCTTACCCTTCCTTGCGCCATTCACCTTGTCCCCTATGTTCTTTAAATTCTTTTCTTGATACTTATGTAATTTTTAACTGATGTAAATTGCAACATTATTGTTCCTCATGTAAAGCGCTCTGTTTCCTTTAGGTCTAGCCAGCACTAAATAATAACTCATTAATTTAAATGTGTTCCCATTTAGTACTCTTTCTCTCTTTGTCTACTTTCCTAGCTCCTATTCCCTCTCCCCTGAATCTCTCACATTGCCTGCTAGTCTGCCTAGCCCCCTGTTCTTAGTGCCCTTTGACTAAGCACTCCTTCTGCCCTTGTTGGGGAAAGATCCAATATTTGTACTCTGGAGTCTCAGCGAACCCGCTGAGAGAGTCCACTGCGCCAAGGGAGCCACTCACATCAGAGGTATGGTATGGCACCCCTTGCCAAAGCACTCCCTCTCCCCTTTTTGGGGAAGGATTCAGTACGTAGGCCTTGGAGTCTCAGAGACCCCTCTGAGAGAGTCCACTGCGTAAAGGGAACCTCCCACAACAGAGATAGAGAAGTGATACCACTTCCCCTGGGATCACAGCTTACTGGACTTTGGACGTTGCTTTGACTCATCTACCGGTTTGTGTCCCCGTCGCCCTTCCCCTCCTCTTTCCATGCTGTGTCCGTCACCCTCCTCTTCTCTTTCCCCCCTCATTACCCCTGCCCTAAATCTTTCCCCTTGCCTGCTTTTCCCTTTACATATTTGTGCTTATTGTTTTAACTCAACCTTGCAAGTAGCTATGTTGCCATGCTCTAATAACTGTGTAACCATATAACCTGTAACTATGATCTGATGCTCATGTAAAGCGCTCTGATACCTCCGGGTCTAGCCAGCGCTATATAAAACCTTTAAAATAAAAAGTAAAAAAATATCATAAAAAGACAGTGGAACCTTTCCTCCCCCCCCCCTTGCTAAGAAGCAGTATTATTATATAATAGAAGATCTCTGGGCATTTCCTATACCTTAGCCTATAGATAATGGATCTACATCACAGGTGCTGTTTCGCTCTTCTCCCTGGAAAGACCTCTCCAAGTGTGTCTCATCTAATTCGAATACCCCACTAAAAACCAGAGTACGTGGTCCAAACAACAGCTGCATTGGTATGTTTTGTCTAAGGGCTAAGGACGGGCCAGAGCGAAATAATAAGGGACATTGTTGTTTGACTTTGCATATAATGTTCAGTCAAAATCCCAGGAACATGCAGAGAGTTAACACAGCGATGGGTTTTCAAGTAAAGTAACATGTGCAAAAGCAGCATTAAAGTTGCAACATGCTCATGTTAATTTAGTGAAAAACGACAATGTCCCCACTGGCCACGTGACACAGGCATATAGATACATGACAATAATAATGCGTATGCCTATGATGCAACACTAACTAGATGTACCTGAGTGTACCTAGCATGTATGTAGGTGTAAAGCCAAGAATCCACCTAGGAAAGATCCAACCTCATTACCTGAGGTGGGAGAATGAAGGAACTTGTCTTGGTCTCGAGTTGGACACTCCGCGAGGGATGTCAGACCACTGCATGCTACAATGTCTGCGTGCAGGGACTTCAGCATCTTGTGTCAGTGTATCAACATGGAAGCTTCTCCTCTGGTCGCCCAGTGAAGAGGTGATGTTTATTTACCAGAAAGGTACCCTCAGGGGCTTTTCAAAGATGTGTCATCGTACTCTGTGCATGTCGGCCAAGGATGACAATAGTGAAGACACTTATACAGAGTTAATATTCAGAAGATGGTAATTCTGCTGTGATACTAAGAATCTTCATGCATAATAAATGAGGCTAGTTTTTTGGAGAAGACCACACAGCATTAATTCAGGACTTACCTAGGTAGAAATTCAGCCCAGAACCGTTATGTAGAGCAAGGTAAGACAAATGTAGGTAAAAGGTTGTGCAACTACCTAGGCCTATATTGGGGTACATTTGGGTCATAACACCCACTCTTCATCCGACTGGACAACAAAATGAATACTGTTATAATATGCATTTTTCGAACCAAAAAATACGTTGCTAAAATATGAGCATAAAAAAATCTAAAAACATGGTATGTGTTAAAAATTATGTAAAAGTTAAAAAAGCTCTATAAATTCTCTAAGATAGTCAATATACTGTTAGACCAAGCGAGCATGGCGAAAACCATAGTACTCAGTGTGAAGAGGAAAAAATGTATGTTTACGAATTCCAATTTTGGTTGTTTTTTTAAAAATGTTGAATTGTTCCCAGCACACGGAGAGCCAAATGTTTATGTGTCCTGTGTGGGAGACGCAACATTACTGCTGCTTGCCTTCGCAGACGACACATCTTGGATCAGGTCAAGGGAGCAAAGGTGATCTTCTTCGGTTCCCACAGCTGTTGCTAAGGATGCAGTTGATGCCTGTAAGCCTGGTCCAAAGCTGGTGCCCATTCTGACAGAAGCTGAAGAATCCGGCGGTGGCTTTAAGGATGCCTGCATCAGAATTGGAATATGCCGAGGACACTGCACTACATAGGCCTCTAATGGGTCGAGTAGTGCATCCATGTCTAGAGGCGGAACTGATGGAAGTGTTAGACAGATACCACTTTACAAGGGACGTGAAAGTAAATTAAAAGTGCCAATTGGGTGTAAGTCAATTTTACCATGTTTAAATGACAGATCACAAGCACCTTAGCACTTGCTAGCAGTTGTAAAATTCTCAGAGTCCTAAAACCAGAAAAAGAGCAATCAGAAAAAAACATTAGGCTGGAAGGCAAAATGTTTGGGAAAGCCAATGGCAAGGATGCCAGGTGCAACAGGCATCAAACATGATCTTGAAAATAGACTTGAAATGAACTTCTATTTAGTCAGTCCCTAAACCTAGATTTGTAAACTGTACAAAGAACACCCAAATAACTTAAAATTTCCTGCCAGTGCTTCGCCTCCATCTATCCCCCCGCTGCCTTCCCATCCTCTCCCATTTTATTGGTAATACCTCGGAATGTCCATCTCAAGTGTAGACCCAGTGATCTATTGTCACCATGAACTTGATCGAACATTAAGTATTGTTTAATGCTTCATGTCATTTCATACTCTGTTTTATATCTTATTATTTATAAAGATTTGTGCATTTTGAACGCATACATTTTGTTTGCTGCACTATACAATGATTTTCAGTGTGTTCAAAAGTTTTTCAACCACTGTATCACCTTTCCATTATACGCTTGTCAGCTACATGTCAGATCCTACAATTCCTTACTTATCCAAGAATGTAGCAGAAATTTACTTAGCTGCTCTTGTTAAATCACTGGGCATCACTCTGGACAGCAACATGTTGATGAAGGAGCTCTCTCAGGCAACTCAAAAAAATAAAACTGGTATTCCCCCATACAATCTTAAGATAGTAGTGCAATCTATAGTCATCTCAAAACTTGACTTCGGTAATGCCTTCCCAAACATCCCCTTGTGCTTCTTACAGCAGTTCTCAACGCGGCTGCCAGACTCCTCACAGGAATCAAAGGATTTGATCACATCTCTTCTGCCCTCGAGAGTTTGAACTGGCTTCCCATTGAAGGAAGACACATCTTCAAAACAACCTGTATAACCCAAAAAGCCCTGCATACAAAAAACTCCAAATACTTATAAACCAAAATCTCAAGAGCTAGAAAAGTCCATGTGCTGAGAAGTTCGAACAATCTTCTTCTAATCCCTTCCTAACCTAAAAAAGAAATTATCCCAGAAGAGCTCCTTCTCAAGAAATGCTCCTAAGATTTGGAACTTACTCCCCAACAATCTGCACTGCAACTCCTATTTTCCTTCCTTGAAATAGGACCTTAAAATTCTACTTCTCAACTACTACTTCAACACGCGCAAAAGCTGCCTCACGTCAATCTCCTTTGTTGTACCTGATGCCATTCCTCAGTGTGTCCTTATATTATACTTTTGAGTATTTATAACCACCTAATGATGTACTGCTCCTTTCTTTAACTCTTATGAATCTCGTCATGTACATCTTGTAAATGTAATCTCATAACATGTAAAGTGCTTGGATACCCCCAGGTCTGGCATCAAAAAATTAAATAAATAATAAAAACAAAAATCTTTCGGATTTTTTAAAATGGCTCTGTCAGAAGCTTAACTCACCCTATCTTAAAACGTATGTATAACTTTAGGGAGCAGCTGCGCATGCAGCACCATCCTTTTCAGAGAATAATATTTTATTATTTGGCATTTAGTACTCACATACAACTTTATTTTGCTCTTAACTTTTCATTAGCAATTCAAGTCTTAGCTATGTATCGTCGACGTCCATACTGTTTATCCACTATTTCTCCTCTTGACACTATCTTGGGAAGAACGGTTCTGTCCCCCGCTTTGGTTGACAGTGTCACTTTCTCATATATCAAGTCATGTGCCACCCTGTCAACGGCTACATCATGTGGAGTGCAAAAGCCCAGTGTACACATATAGGACCTCATTTACAAGAAAGTATCACAGCGCGGCACCGCAAGCCTTTTGGCTGTGATATGCTGCACCACTTTCAAAGCACAGGGATGGGTCTTATCAACAAGAATATGACGGATCCCGCTGCTCTCTCCTGGGCTGGCGCACAATTAGCTGCCATGTGCCAATGGACGCACCCTTGCACCCTGGTGCAAGGATGCCTGCATCACAGGAATGATTGTGCATGTGCAGGATGGTGTCCCTTCCTGCACATAAACAATCTGAAATTGCGTTTTTCAATTCCTATGTGTGCTGCATTAGCACACATAGAACTTGCAAAATGTCATTTTTTTAATGATTGTCTATGTGCATAAGGGACACCTTCATGCACATAATCGATCACCAGAGGGGATTTCTTTGTTCTATGTGTGCTGTAGAATACATCATGCATAGAGGTAAAATTAATACATTGCTCCTCATTGAGCCTCCCTACGTCTCACCTGTTTTTTTACTCTTGAGACTGGGCTCACACTTTTTTCCTCGAGTCAGTGGATGCTCCCACATTTTCATTGCCCCTCATTAATTTCAGTACTCAGACTGCAGTGCCTGTCTTCTAGCAAGGACCTTCACAACAACAGTTTTCAGTTGCTGCCGGCCAAATATCTCTAAAAGTAACACTCTAGATTACACCAGGCACCTTTTTGTAAGACAAATATCGCAAAACTACTGGATGCATGTATGCAAAACCAAGAAAAGCCACTGATTTGAGTAAGTTTCTAGCTTCATGCCACTTTAGTGATTCTGGTGAGCTCTTTTTCTGCTGCAACAGAGACCATAGTTTCTTATGAACGTTAAAATAGAATTCATGCTTTTTAATGTTAGACATGGGGGGTCTCTAGTTGGCAGTGGCTTGCACCCTGTCCAAGGGGGAACCCTTTACTTTAGTCAGGATAAGGGAGTTACGTAGCCAGATAACCCCTGCTTCCCCCCCTAGGTAGCTTGCATGAGCAGTCAGGCTTATCTCAAAGGCAATGTGTAAAGCATTTTTCCACAACACTCACAGTAACATAGTGAAAACACTTCAAAAGGACGCCACACCGGTTTAGAAGAATTAAGTATCTTTATCTGAACCAAACAAGAACAAAATGACAAAAATGCTACAGACAGAACTCAGAATATGAGTTATAAAAGGTTTCAAGCTATTCTGTCTATAGAACTCTATGGATACGGTGATTTTACACAAAGTACCACAGATGCGTGAAAATCCACAAGGCAAAACAACCGCAGAGTAGAGGAGCATTGGAAAACACAGCAAAGCATCGGTTCCTGAGTCTTTGGGTAGGCAGTGTATCAATTCTGCTGCAGTCTGGAGAAGTGTTGCGTCCAATCGAGACCATAGGGGTAAGTGATGGGTGGAAATTCAATATGGTTCTGGCATGTGGGTTATGCACTGGAAAAACTTGCTGTACTGGTGCGATTCATGAACATTTGGATGTGCTGGAGGTAGATGCAGCAGCGGCAAACAGGTGCTGTGTCCATTTCTTTGCCTGTGGTCCCTCAATTTGTCGATTCTTTCAGCTGCACAGCAGGGCCAGCGTCGGAGTCAGTGTGGGGATCTAGAACTTTGAGGATACTGTGTGCTGAACTCAGGCTGCAATGGTTTCTACGGCTGCTGACTGGTGCTGCACTGACTTCTTCGGCCACACAGTGGTGATGCAAGGACATTTCTCCTGCACAGTGGTGCTGCATTGGAAAAACATCAGCTGGAAGAGTGATGAATCAGTTCTGATGGCTTCAAGCACCTCTGTGCAACAAAAACAACCTCCAAGGGTACAGACCTGAATTTGGTACCACAAGGCAGGTCGGAACTGCAGATGGAGTCTTTGATGGCCCTGAGACTTCCAACAGGAGGCAAGTAAACACACGGCCTTGGAGAAACATCACAAGCAGGATACAAAGCAAAGTCGAGTCTTTTTCCTCTCCAAAGTAGAAACAGTAACTTTAGGCCAACCCAGCAAAGCTAGAGACAGCAAAGGGGCAGTACTCCTCCTCACAGCTCTTCAGCTCTTCTCCTTGGCAGAGGTTCCTCTTGATCCAAAATTGTTTTCAAAGTCTGGGGTTATAGGTCCAAAACTCATACCCCTTTGGGTCTTGGAAGAAGAATTCTTCATCGGATTGCCTTTTTAGTGCACAGGTTCTTGTCCTCTCTGGTATTGGCTCCAGACACGCACCAACGGGGTGTAGACAGCATTGTGAGAGGCCAGGCACAGCTGCATTGAGGTGCAGGTGATAGCTCCTCCTACCACTCTAGCTCAGGAAGGCCCATTAGCCTGGTGATGGGCCATCAGGATATGCAGGGCACACCTCAAATCGCTTTGTATTACTGTCTAGAGTGAATGCACATACGGTCCCTGGTCAGTGTAAACCAGATATTGATTCTACAGGCAGGCAGAGGCACATGATGGTTAAACAAGAAAATGCCCACTTAATAAAAGTGGCTTTTTCAAATGCACAATTTAAAAACCACCTTCTCTAAAAGGAGTGTATTTACATTCTGAGCTCTAAACTCCAAATTTCTAGCTATTTCTAATTCATTACAAGGCAGATCCAATGATAGCCTGTGGTAGAGCTAGTCCTTGCAATAGTGAAAAAGAAATCTGCAGTATTTCACTAACAGTACATGTACAACATACCTGTACATGTCCTATCTTTGACTTACACTGCATCCTGCCCATGAGGGAACCTTGGTCTTACCGTAGGGGAACCTTTTATGTATTAAAAGGGAAGGTTCGG
Organism: Lissotriton vulgaris; assembly: GCF_964263255.1. NCBI lineage: Eukaryota > Metazoa > Chordata > Amphibia > Caudata > Salamandridae > Lissotriton > Lissotriton vulgaris. Next base: position 135,456,525 of record NC_141690.1, read on the forward strand.
GACTGGCACATCGGTGCACTTGCCAGGTGGACATGGATGTCTAAAACTGCACTAACAGACACTGCAATGGCAGGCCTGAGATAGGTTTACAGAGCTACTCATGTGGGTGGCACAGCCAGTGCTGAAGGCCCAATAGTAGCTTTAGTTTACAGACCCTGGGCACACCCAGTGCACTCTACTAGGGACATATAGGTAAATCAAATATACCAATCATGGAGAACCAGTCAGAATTACACGTTACACAGGGAGCACTTGTACTTTAGCACTGACCAGCAGTGGTAAAGTGCCCAGAGTGCATAAACCAGCAAAAAAAAGTCCAGCATAACAGTCAACTATACCGGAGGTACAGGCAAAAAGACAGGGGAAATCACACCATGGGTGCCAGGTCTAATATTCAATACCCAATTTTTATTAACCAGGTCATTCAAAAGGGCACAATAAAAAGTATTTGGACATGTGACTTAGTTGAGCTCTAAGCATATGTTCTTAACAGTGTTCCATTGACAGTTTCTATTGTCCTCCAGAGTGAGACTTCACAGCCAGACCTACAAGCCCAATGTTGGCAACTTTGAAGTGGTGATAAGTTTTGCAAGCTATCACTAACTGATGAATGATATTTCTGTGATTGCTATTATATTCTATCAGTGCCATGTGCTCGAAAAAGAGGCAAGGGTTTTTGAAACTTTTCACTAACCTGTGAGAAAGTAGACAATGTGTCATGGTGTGACTTTTCCCAATGACATGACCTCTGAAGATAATCAATTCTTTGAAACCTCAGCCAACTCACATGCCCACATTTACATTTTGCTGCTGGGGGATTTAGCCAATGATGGGGGATTTCGCTTGATCCATAATTTGACTTGGGAAATATTTAATGGATGTTAATCGGCAACCAAGGTGGGTGCATCTACCAGTGACTATTTTTTCTTGGTATGTGGGTTGGTGTGTCTGATGATTTGGGATTTTCCATTGGGGGGTCTAACAATGTAGCAATAATCAAGAGTGCCAAAAGACCCAGGTTGGTGGTCTACGAAATATAAATGCTGTCAGTCAATCAATCCTAATGGAGTGCATGATCAGGGAATCGTGTACTTCTGGTAAAATACGAATATCAAGGTATCATTTTTCATAGTATAGAGACTATTTTATGCTAATCTTTATTGTTTCACAGTGACAGTCTCTTGTGCAGGGTCACTTTTAGAACTTAACCATGTAAGCATCATCAGTGTATCTTCTGTTTCAGAGAGAATGAGAGAGAGAGGAGAAGAGTGTGTTTGCGTGTCCCCAAGTTTATGAGTTTCTCTCTGTCACAGCGTGACGGTGTCTCCGTCCTAAGAATAGCCTCCATTTATCATTATCCCAAGTAAAAAAACAGGTACCGAAGCACACAAAAGAAGTCTGCATAGCTGTGATAAATTAACGGAGGAGGTCTGAAGTGAATGATCTTGTAAGGTCCATAGTATTCTTCTTTTCTCATAAGTGATTTTATTCCCTCAAATGTTCAAGTCTTGGTATGTACAAAGACAGAAGCAGCTGACACGTGTTTTGCCCTTTGGTCATTTTCAAGGCTGTGGATAATATGTACAGATTCAAAGAAACAAAGATACTAATAATAGAGGGCAACCTCTAGAGTGCATAGTGAAAAGAGTTTAGACGGAAGTGTGTTGAAAGGTAGAAAGATGAAAATTAGGAATAGAATAGAGGAATGTGGGCGAACGTGTGGGTTACACGTGTTCAGCCAAGGTTTAGGATAAAAATCAAAGCCAAAAAAATGATGAAATACCATAGGAAGCCAAAAAGAGTGTTGACAAAGGTGAGCATACTACTTTTTGTGCACCAAGTTACCAAACAAACGTCACTTGAAAGAGGGCTAATGTTAAAAGGGAAGTTGAGGAGAGAGTCAAGGTCAAGGTCTAAAGATACTTTATTCGGCCACTAAAAGCCATAAAAGCAAACATTTAAAAAGAGCATTTGAGCAAAGGTACAAAAAATGTTAAAACAGCATGTTCCGTATGAACAATAACAAAGCGAAATCACACAGCTAAGTGCGCTAAAATCAGCTATCCAAATCAATAAAAAGACAAAGGTTGTTATTTCCAAGGTTACGATTGTAAACAGCAAAGGATGCAATGTATAAAGTGCTATAGTGCTGAAGCATTAAATCAATCGCTATGATAAGGTGTGGTACAAAGAACACGGAGTAAGACATGGTGATCCCTGGATGTAAGCAGCAGGGACAGACTGGCTACAGCGAAGACAACCTCTTCCTGTGTCTAATGGCCCCTGTTAAAAAGCTCGCAACCCCAAAGCAGACCATAGGGAAAGATAACATTTGGAGATATGCTAATGCAGGCCTTACTTGGGCAAATTGACAGTTTCTGAGCAACAGAAGTATAAACTTTTTGCGCAGTGGGTCATAATAGTCAAGAAAAAAATAAAATGTATGGTGTCCAACATGGACAGGGCTTTAATGTGCCAGGTTACATATATCCTTTGGGGAATGCCAATTTGTTTTTCTGATTCCTCATTTAAAAGCAAGCAAACGCCGGGGGACTGCACTAATCCGAGCGGGCCGGCATTTTGGGGGTATTGTGGTCAGCGGGCTAGTTATGCTCCCCAGACTCTATAACTAGATAGGCTGGCGCGAGCGCGCAGCGTTACTTCCTCCTGAGGCTTGAGCCGGAAGACAACTCTGCTTTTTTGCTTATGTGCACTATTGGCCTGAATTACTGCATTTTGCTGTTTTTAAAAAAATGTTAAGATTTTAAATACCTCTCTGCTGTAGCCATGAATTTGTTTTGCTGACTCTTCATGTAAAAGCAAGCAAATGCCAGGGGACCGCACTAATTAGAGCAGGGCCGCCGGTTTGGGTGTATTGTGGTCAGTGGGCTAATTATTTTCCCCTGACTATAACTAGATAGGCTGGCACGAGCGCGCTGTGGACATGCGCAGCAGACACGCGCAGCAGGCGCGTGTGTGGCACATCAAAGGCAAGCCTGTCTGAGCCCGCCTGCGCTCGGCTCCCGCTCAGCGCCAGCACCCCATCCCATTTGAAACCAGGTAAGCCTACCATTTTAAAATACTCCGGAACTCAACTTCTGGGGCTGAACACGACAAAAAATGGCTATTTGTTGCATGTGTCTCACCTTCAATACAATTTCAAGGAACAGTGGTCCCTAACAGTTGGCAAATAGTGAAAAAATAAATATAGATCAAAATTTAAATCCATATAATCTGTCCAGCCGGACAGGGTTTAATAACACAATTAGAAGTATAGTCAGTCAATCTCGTACAATATCAAGGTGGAACACAGCCTGTGTCCTACTACTGTACAGAGACAATAGTGACATATACGAACAAGTGAGGCAAGAACGGACAGTCTGCATACAATTCAAGTTTTGCAGACAATTGCAAGAAGAACACTTTTGTGATTTTAACTAATAATACAATCAAATCATCAAGTGTAAATCATCGACGGCGTTTCGATCGCCTTTAAGGCATAGCGGGATCATCATCAGGACATTTAAAATCCATGCCTTTATATAAAAGCCATAGTCAAGCCCAAACATATAATTAAACCTTACAAACATAAATACAAAACAATACAATTAAGGAAAAAACGGGATGGGTAGTGGGAAGAAAACGGTTAGGAAACATTATAATACGTATACAAATATACAAAACACAAAGAACATTATCATATGAAAACAATACATATAATGACATGTCTGCTAAAGTGAATACAGCTAAGGTCAAGCGGTGAGACAATTAACTGTAATAGTGCCCGTGAATACATAAGGAGTGACTACCGGTTAAAAGTAGGTAAATGTGAAACGGATTGAAGGTTAAGAAACCGCAAGGTGAGATGGAACTGGTGAAATTAAAGGAAGGATAAAAACTATGATTGTGAAATTGGCTCAACCAAAGTGGTGGCGAATTTGTGAACCCATAGAGTCAAAGTGAGTGATTGCCGTGTGGGGTTACCAACGGAACATCCAGAGGACGAGTGACCGCGAGCCAGGTAGTGTAGTAATATCGTAATCAGCCGATAATTGGGCTAACCTCAAGGTATGAGGTGTTCAAATCTCGGAGGATTGAACTAAAATTTCGGGATAGTAAAGGAAGACCTGTAAAGAAAATTACATAGTGAGTAGGTTCTAAAGGGTAACGCAGTGGCGCTTCGGAAAACAAAACCACCTTCCTTACCACAGAAGCAGCTCAGTTCGATACGGGGAACGTAATAGTAACCCCTGTAAAACAAAAGGAAGGAGAAGGAGTCTGTACTGCGAGCCACGTATGGGGACTCTCTTCAGTTAGCCAGTACAAGGAACAGAGCTTACCGGAGATACATGCCGGTCAGTTCTACAATGGGGTTCTGGTGCCGCGTAGAGCCGTTACTCGGGTGAAACGCAAAACTACAGGAAGCTTCAATTAACAAAGCTGGGTGATCACGTGATCGAGGGCATGCGATCTAATAAGACTAATGGAGGGCTTGGTTCGGAAACCACGGCGGCCATCTTATAATGTGCAATTAAGTGCAGAAGGGGTGCAATCGGGTCCTTAAAAAAGTGAAATGACCGTGTAAAACAAAATTATTACTATTCAAGCACATGTAATTCGAGCACATGTAATTCGACAAACCATTTGTTCAGATTACCATTAGCCCATCAGAATATAAAGACACAAGTAAAGTATATGCCCATAGTACATGTTCTAGTCAGAGAGCACAAGTAAACGTGCAAAAATCGATTAGCTATTCATGCACATACAATACGGCCAACAATCGGTTCAAAATACAGTTAAGACCATCAAGTTTAAAAGCCAGAACTGAAGCACATGTTACCAAGTTGTAAGGTCTAGTCAGAGAGCACATTCCAGAATTATAGTTCCAAAGTTTATAATAACGAAGTCCAGTCCTCAAGGCGATTCAGGCCAGTATGGATACTTTTGGTCCGGAGTATCCATTTCAACTCCTCTTTATTCAGTAGTGTGCTCAAATCTCCTCCTCTGGGCGGACTTTTCACCACATTGATAATTGTCCATTTCAAATCCAATTGACTGTGACCCAACTCTACAAATTGATCTACTAAGGGCGCGTTGGGTGTCTTACACCGAATTCTGCTCTTGTGTTGGCCAATTCGTAGGCGAGCTTTTTGGGTAGTCTCTCCTATATATATCAAATTGCAAGGACATACAATTGCATAGATCACATTAGTGCTGTTACAGTTGGTAAGATGTTGTCTATGAAAAGTGATGTGTTCAAAAATAAAGTCCTTTCCCTCAATCGTACAATCACACACACTGCATGAACCACATTTTACTTGCCCGGTTAACCGTGGGAGCCCCCACAGGTCATTAATTGTACTCTTGGCGTTTTCTGACGGAAAGGCGGCTCTCACTGAATGTTCTTTTATATTATTTGGCTTTTTGAACGCAAAAAGAGGTCGTTCCAAATTCAAGGGGCCTGCATTGAGTGTTAGCCAGTGATTTATAATGCTTTTTTTGATGGCATTAGAGACTGGTGTGAAAGTAGTAACACAAACCAATCGGTTCTGTGTTCTTTCTTTTTTAGGTTCTAGTAAGGTCTCTCTGGGGCAATACCAAGCTCGTTTCAATGACCTGCAAACTAATTTTCTAGGGTAGCCCCTTGCGAAGAGTTTATTTCTCAGCGTCCCAGCTTCCTTAAAATAGTCTTTTTTATGAAAGCAATTCCTTCTAATTCGGAGAAATTGTGAATAGGGAAGAGAGTCCTTTAATGGCCAGGGATGGTGGCTTTGATAGCTAAGCAAGGTGTTATGTTCTGTTGGCTTACGATACAGACTGGTAACCAGTTTCCCTTCATCGTTTAAGATGTTAAGGTCAAGGAAGGGAACTTGTTGTTGGTCAGTAGAGAGGGTGAATTGAAGACCATTACAATTGTTATTCAACCAATGTTGGAACTGTAAAATCAGATCATGAGAGTCACGCCAGATGAGAAAGATGTCATCTATATACCTCTTCCACAGGGCAATGCCACTGTGGAAGGATTTACAGAAGACAAAATGCTGTGACATTCCAAGTGGTCCATATAGAGTATTGCCAGGTTGGGAGCGAAAATTGCTCCCATAGATGTACCTCTAACCTGGACATAGTACTGGTCATTGAACAAAAAGAAATTCTTGGTGAGACAGATCTCAAGTAATTGCAGTATAAATAGTGGAGGAACTGCATGGGGGCGGGGACGTGTGTCCAGGATTTTCTCTATAATCAACAGAGAGTCCACCTGAGGGATATTGGTGTAGAGAGACTCCACATCCAAGGTACAGAGTATCTCGGATGCGGAGTCAAAGGGGTGCTCTTCAATCATGTTGATCATGGCCATACTGTCCTGTATGTAACATTTCGTGTTGGGTACAAATTCCTTTATAAAATGATTCACATAATGTCCAAGGGGCTCAAGGACCGACCCACACCCCGAAACAATTGGTCTTCCGGGGGGGGGGGGGGTTTCAGTGTTTTTATGGACCTTGGGTAAAGTGTAAATCACAGGGGTTCTGGGTGATTTGATATTAAGAAATTGAAATTCCTTTTTGGTGAGGTATCCTACATTCAGAGCCTCAGTAGTGACCTTTGTTATCAATTCTTGGATTTCTTTCGTAGGGTTTAATGGCAGCCTGCAATAATGGGCTGTATTACCTAAGTGGCGTAAGATCTCTGTCTGATATTTATCTTTCTCCTGCATAACAATTCCTCCCCCCTTATCGGCTGGTTTAATGATGATGGAATTGTTGCCTTTGAGATCAGCCAATTCTTGTTTCTCTGCCAGTGTGATGTTATAGGGGATACAAATTTTATTATTTTCCAGTTTGGTCAAGTCTTTCAATACCAATTTTTCGAAGGTTATAATTTCACTGGTTACCATATTCCCTGTTGGTGAAAAAGTAGATGGAGGTCTGAACGGGGTATTGGCTATGTAGGTGGTAGTAGGTGGGTTGAGTAAAAAGAAGCTGTGTAATCTAATCTTCCTAAAAAAAGCGCAAAAGTTCGGTTTGTAGTTCAAGAAAATCAGGGCGGATTGTGGGCACAAACGAGAGTCCCTTGCTAAGAATAGATAATTCATAGGGGGAGAGAGAATGCTTAGTCAGATTAAAGATTGGCAACAACTTATTGTTCAGCTCTTCAGTATTAGCCACATCGCTGCCGGTCTTATTCTTCTTCTGTGCTGGGCCATAATGAAAATGGGTGTGGTCATGACGAGCTCAGCTCATCATGAGCACCTGAGAGGTATATGCCATGACGAGCTGAGCTCGTCATGAGCACCGAAGGGGTTAATATTCGATATAGTAGCTATGGTGTTGTCAGATACTCCTGAGGTTCTGGTGTCATCAGGAATTACCACTGGTAATGCTGGTGGCGTGTGAACCGTTCTCCTGGTGGGTTCGGCCATCGTTTTTACCTTCAAAACAAGGCCTTCATTGCCTTTAGTCTCCTGCCCCAACTGCAACCCTACCTTTCCTAATCTCTTGCACCAGACAATCAAGCCCATTAAAAACTATACGACATTACCAGTTGAGCATGAAAAACCTATGATTAAATGTATGCTACTTAATGCCAGATCCCTGGTGAAGCACAGCACTGAGTGGGCGACACTTTAGGAGGAAGGGGATATAAAGCTGGCATTTATTACTGAAGCATGGACAGACGAAGCCTCAGGCCCAGATCTAGTCAAAGCCACCCACCCTAGGTTCCTATGCCACACTCGAAACAGGCCAATTAGGAAAGTGGGGAGATTAGCAGTAATTTATCACAACTCGATTAAATTGGTCTTTCACACAGCCTCGATTCTTGCCTGTGAGTCTATCGCATCACCATACAATAATAATAATAATAATAGGGGTCTTGTAAAGCGCTTGGTGACGCACAACGGCGTGTCCCCGCGCTAGGATGCGAGCGCTAACAGGAGAAGTTACTAAGGTGGGAACCCACTACCGAGCATATAGAAATGTTTTTAGCTTGACTCTGAAAATGGGCTCTGAGGGTTCCAGGCGCAACGCCACAGGAAGTTTGTTCCAGCTAGATGCAGGCAGATACCTGAAGGATCTGCCGCCCATCCGTGCTTTGGACACCTTAGGGATGGACAGGCGCCCCGAGCCAGAAGATCTGAGAGAACGAGAGGGCTCGTATTGTGTCAGCAGACCCTACTTTTAAGGGCATTCTACTATATAGACCACAGGGACCCAGGAGAACCTTTATAACTTCAATTTAAAATATGTTGGAAGAAGAGCTCTGCACCGACTCCTTCACTATTATGGGAGATTTTACTTACTATCTGGAAGCACTTACAGAACCAGATACAGCCACCCTTAATGATATGATGAACAGTGCCGACCTTAGGCAGCACGTAATAGGCCCCACCCATGTGGCTAATCACACTTTGGATGGTATTTTTTCTAATCACTCGCATCTCTTGTTCACTGGTCTGCTGCCTCTCCTTTGGACAGACCATGCAGCTGTACAATTTGAGCTGTCTCTTCCAGACCATCGCGCTTTTGGAGGGGGCCCTAAGAGGCAGATGGAAATTAGAACCTGGAACAAAATTGAGGGCACAGACTTAGAATAAATGCTTATCATAACGGCTGGCGGTATGCCTTCAGGAGTGGAGGAGGCTGCCATCCAATAAACTAATTGGATGGAGTCAGCCTGTAAAAACTAGCCCCAGTAAAAGTTCTGTTTCCAAAAACATCATAACCCTCTGCCACATGGTATAAGGAGAAAATTAACAATCAAAAACTGATATGTAAATGTCTTGAGCGGAATTGGAGTAAAGAATACAAGGAAACAGAGAAAAGTATATACAAACTTTTCTACAAACATCTCTTATTCAGTGCAAAGCAAATGTTCTTTGCTAATCGAATTAACCTAGCAAAATAGTCTGCTAAAGAGCTCTTCATAACTCTATCTAGCTTGTCATCCCAGTGCCCAGCTAAAATTCAGACGAGCCAGGAACTATGCGAGGAAATCACCAGGTTCTTTCTGAATGAAGTGGAAGTCATATTCTCTGCATTTAACTGTCCAAGCACAGTGGGGACGGTCATCTAATGGAGAGTCACAAGCCAGCAATTGGTCACCTCCCTACTTTTAACAAGTTTGCGCTGTTATCTACAACTGACACTCAAAGGCTCCTCATATCAGCAAGATCTGGCTCTCCATATGATCCCTGTCCAGTTTCTGTGGTCAAACTTGCCTTGGGACCTATTGCCCTTTCCTTACCTCTCTTTTCAATGCAATGTTTGAAACAGAGCACTTCCCTAAACTTTTGAAGGTGGCCTTGATTCTTCCACAAATATAGATACCCAGTTTGGAGCCCAAGGATCCCAACAATTTTTGACCAATCTCACACCTTTCACTTCCAGCAAAATTGGTTGAGAAAACTATGAATGTGCAACTCTGTGCTTTTCTACCTGAAACTGAAGATCTGGACCCCACTCAATTTGGTTTTAGAGAAGAACACAGTACAGAGTCCACTCCCATAAAATACACCATAGAGATTAGGGAAGCCTTGGATCGGGGAGGCAAGGCTGCTCTAATTATGCTGGATCTGTCTGCAGCCTTTGATAAGGTCCATCATGATCTGTTGATAGACCGTTTGAGGGCATGCGGGCTCCAGGATAAAGCGTCGAAGCTGTTGAAATCATTCTTATCTGACAGATCACAAATTGTATCATTGGGCAAATTTTTCTCCAAACCTTTTTCCCTGCCTTGTGGAGTTCCGCAGGGGTCATCTTTGAGTCCCACACTTTTCAATGTGTATGTATCGTCTCTGGCCTCCCTGATCAAGTCCTTTGACTTTTGACTTACCTCTTATGCAAATGACACCAAATTGTTGTGTCTCTGCTGCCAGGACGAGAATTGGAAATAGGCAAACATTCCATGACTGTATGGAAGCGGTTGGGAGGAGGATGTCCCAAAATTGCATGAAGCTCAACTCCGGCAAAACAGAGGTCATCCTATTTGGAAACATTGCCAACTTCTGGACCCCAAATTGTTGGCCAGATACTCTGGGCACTCTTCCTATACCGTCAAGCAAAATACAAAACTTAGGAGTCATCATGGATGATAAGCTTAACTTTGGTGACCAAGTTAATGCAGTGGCATCTTCCACTTCATACGCCCTCAGAATGATTAGGAAAATACTGCCTTTTTTGCCAGCCGACAGTCGACGTACAGTGGTTACAGTACTCATCCTGTCAAGGCTCGACTATTGTAACAGTCTGTACTTCAATATTCAAGATCGTTTTCTGGACAAACTTCAACTGTTGCAAACTGTGGCGCCAGACTGCTCACAGGCACTTCAAAATTTGCAACAATTTCCATGGAAATTAAAAGACTGCACTGGCTATCGGTTAGAAATCGGGTGCATTGTAAATCTCTCTGTACTGTCTACAAGGCACTACAAGGAGCAGGACTTTACCATCTGAAGTGACAGTTTCAGTGGTATATGCCCAAAAGAACTCTTTGCTCTCTTGGAGCCACATTGATGACAGTACCACCCACAAAAACAGCAATGTGGGGAGGAGGAAGCTTTGTTTCCTGCACTGCAAAAGCCTGGAATTACCATCCTTTCCATCTGAAGAATGCCACCGACCTCCTGGTATTCAAGAAAGGATTAAAAACCTGGCTCTTTGACATGTAAATTTTTCTGTAATACTCATTGCTAAGAGGACAGTAGCTAGAGCCAGGACACCCTTGGGTTACTGCTGCACTTTAGCCCGTTTACTGCTGCACCTTAGCCCATTTACTGCAGCGCAAATTTCTTCGCTGTGCTGGTGGATTTTACGCGTGTGGAAATCGGATGGCCCCCAGCTGTCCGATGCACACGCCCACTGTGATGTCAGATGGTCGGGGGCCGTCTGATGCATGTAACGCTTTAGAAATGTCTATAACATAACAATAGACCTACAAAATCCGAAATCTCGGATAAGGAACCTAGCAGAAAAAGGGAAAGGATTTTCGCTCAGTCTGATTCGGATAAATCGACATGAAAGGAAAAATTTCCTTTCTTGAGTCCCCTCACTCACCAGTTTTTCCCCACGGTGACATGCTTCATCATAGGGTCCATCTCCACTCGCTGAGGATTGAGGCATGCTGTGACTTGTGGTGTTATGTAGGAGCACTGTATAGTGAGGAACTATGTGTAGTGCAGTGGTGTTGTGTAGTGGAATGAGCGAAAATCCTTCCCCTTTTTCTGCTAGGTTCCTTATTTGAGATTTCGGATTTTGTAGGTCTACTATTGGGACAGGAGGGTGGACCTAGAATATCCCTCTGCCTCCCCCTGTCTTTTTTGATCTTAAACATAACAATAGCCAGGGGACCAGGTTCAGACAGAATCTAGTTAACACAAAGCAGTGATAAGCATTTGTGACTAGAAGTAGGTACAGTTGTACCTGTGGGCTCAAACTCAGTGTAACAAACCTTCTCACGGCGGGCTTAGCTAACTCCTTCTCTTCCCTAAGCCCCTGCCGTTTGGCCAAGAACTGCTGTTTGATGTCTCTGATGCCTACCAGACCTAAGGGCCTGGGATTTAGATACAAATCGGGGAGATGGTCAATGAGCGCAGAAGCAATCTTGGGAGCACTATCCATATTGCAACCCAAAATAGAGGAGAGAATTAGGCTAAGCATAGAGACAAGTGCGTCTCTAGAATGATGCCACTGTGAATAAAAAATATAGTTATGAGGAAAAAATACTGTGCGTCAAACCTGAAGGGAAAATAGAAAATAGAAAAATCGGTTTAACAAAACAGTCACTCTACCAGAACGCAGTGTGTTGATAGCAGTTAACCACATAGTCATTCATGACTCCCTGTAAATATTGGCAAAAAATGCAGTTGCCATGTGAGACGTATGTGCACTGTGCTGTGAGCCCACATACTCAATCCCACTAAATAGTCCAAAAGGACCCTACTGGAAATAGTATCCTGGAATGTTCCGGACCTTACCTGCCCTGTTGCAGGTAATGCATCCTGATATTGAGTCCAAAACAACAGGAGTGGAAAGAAACAAGGGTCCATCTAGGAACAGTCTATGGTCAAAACTGTATGGCAGAGTCAGTCACTACAAAAAGGCAGAGAAAGGCCTTGGTAAGCCTGAAAAGCAAAAGCACTCTCTGTTAGCTGTCAGAAAGGCAGCAGCAGCGAAAAGGAGAGAAGGTAAAAAAATTAAAGCTTGGTCCAGGCTCCCCCCTACCTGAAAGCGCATGTGCGTCCGAAGAGTAAGCAAAGGCAGTTCATACTGTGTGGCTGGAAGCCAGTGAGGCAGCAGAGTAACTAGCGTCAGAACCGTGTGCATGGAAGGTAAAATGGGACTAAAACATTCCCTCTACCACGGTCCCCATATTTCCTATGGTCACACACACAAACTTCCCCTCTCACTCTCTCTCTGTCTATTTCTCTCATTCTCTCTGAAACAGAAGATCCGCTGATCATGCTGACATGGTTAGGTTCTAAAAGTTACCCTCCAAAAGAGATTGTCACTGCAAAACACTCAAGGTCAGTGTAGAATAGTCTGCATACCTTGGTATTCTTATTTTACCAGAAGTACAAGATACCCTGGTTAGGATTGATTGAATGACAGCAATACATTGCGTAGGCCACCCAACCAAGTCTTTTGGCACTGTTGATGATTGCTACATTGTTAGCACCCCCTGGGGGAAACATTCACTCATCAGACACACCAATCCACACACGAAGAAAAAGTATACACTACGCACCTTGACTTGCCCATCAATGTCCACTGAATATCCTCCAAGTCAATTGAAGGATCAAGGTGAAATTTCCCGTCTTTGGCTAAATACTCCAGCAGCAAAGCGGGGGCATGCGAGTAAATACCAAGACCTGAACATTTCAAGGAATATAAATCACTTATGAGAAAAAAAGAATGCTATGGACCCAACAAGTCTATTCACCTCGGATCATCCTTGTTGATTTATCTTAACTATACAGACTTCTTGTGTGTGCTTCTGTACCTATTTTTGTGTTTAGTTTCCATCAAGGGCTTTGCCCTAGGCAGCTATACACCCCAGATGGCCTGGTTGCCCATACCACGATAGCACCCAGAGCTTATAATACTAATTACTTAGTGATTACTATATCCCTGACTTATGTTCATAGATATGCCATTTTTGCTGGCATAGCCACCAACTTTGTGTATCATTATCCCAAGTCCTGCCTATGCTATACCTGAATTCATATTGCCTTCTTTTTGTGATAAGTAAATCAGTGCTTTTCTCCTATCTTGAATATGTCTGTGCATTATTGTTTTATGACTTTGTATAGAGATTCTAGAATGGTATATGTGTGCTTATACAAGATTCCAAGACCAGTCTAGCTGCAGGCTTAACAATCACAAAATCAAGCTCCCAGTCTTTGGTTATACCATCAGAAATGTGATCACACAGATTCAGCACTTATAGCACTACCTGGATGGATGAAATTTACAACTGGCTTTAACCATTATAAGACATACAGGAACAACGGTCTTATGTACTCACTATAACAAAGCCAGGAGCCTACAAGGAACTATTCAGATTGGAACTGTTATAATCCTCAATTAACAGCAGAACCCAAATGGTCTCAGTATCAATGTGCCTTATGCCATTATCGCTACTCCTCTCTGTCCAGTTGCCATGACTGTTGCTTCAGGAAACTGACCTTCGGTGCGATCTGATTTTGGGTGATTCCCTAGATCAGATTTAGGTGCACCCTTACCTTTAACTGTAACAAATTTCCATGTACTTTGTCAATTTATTCCCTCTCGCAGTTAGAATTTCGGCCTGGTTGGAATGGCTAGCTTTCATTCGAAAGTCAAGTGCCATCTTAACTCACTGTATATTCATTCTGTGACCTCCCTCAAATGTGTCCAACATCCACCATTTATCCTGAAACAGCTTATAGACAAATTGTTGCACCATCAATGATTTTCCCTCTGGAATTCCTTCCTTTCTGTTTTGGATTGGAATTGAAGACATACTTGTTGCTCCAAGCTTTATCATCCAACCCTCTTATGCAATGTCTGTGTCTCTATACCGTTCTTCACTGAAATTAACACATTATAAATCAATAAGTACATCTTCAGCATCTCCATTTAAGCCATGTCCATGCCTGAGGGCTTTGTTGCCTTTCAGTAATTCTGTTGCATATTTCTTTAATCTTCCTGTGGCCAACTTCAATCTGCTCTGACGCTGCTTTAAGCTCCAGATTGAGCACTTCCATCTCTGCTACAACCACAGACAATCACATATAGCACACCCTTAAACTGTATAACATGATAAAAATAATGATAACAGTGTTTATGACCTCAAAACGGTAAACAGCCTTTAGTGCGCAGCTGCTACTGTGCATACCATTACTTCGCAAGCGTTACTATGCTTGCAATGTTACAACGCGTACCATTAGTACGCAAATTGCTACGACGCATGTGAAGTGATGGTATGCTTTAAAAGTAATACGTAATGATGGCACCCGTGCAACATGCCACAATCTTGTTCGGAAAGTTCATGCTGGATAGTTGGATACCATGCAGGACAGGTAACTGCGGCCAGGAGAGAATATAGGACTCTTGGAGATTAGACTAATCGTTTTTCATATAGAGGCCAGTTATGGGGGAGATATATATCGTTGTGCCTATTTCTGATGTGAATACAACAGGATTTGAAATAAAGAGTCGAATAAGGATTACAATTAAAGTTGGTGCTAGCCCTGATGAAGTCTTATGGAAAGACATTCCTCTGACGAAACACGCGTGTTGGCTGTTTTTGGTTTGTGATATTGGCTGTAATCTTTGTATATGGATTTATGCGATAAACAAGTCTTCGTGGGAATTGAAGAATAAGAAAATAAACACCACAGATTTAAATTGGATTTTTGGACATTGTCTCCTTGAATAACTGACGGAAATATTCTATTAATGCTTCTTGTGGAGAAGTGTGGCTCAGGGGTTAGAGGCGGCAGACCCGGAAGCTGAGATCGGCCCTGGACCAGGGTTCAATTCCCCGCCTCGGCGGGTCATGGGCTCAAAATTCCACGGACTCGATAATTCTTGCTCCGGTGCCTTCTCGACTCACGGGTTCACACTCTGCGACTCTGGGCAATAGCTTGCTTAATCTCCACAACGGCCCCTCGCGGCGGGATGCCTGGCTTTCACCTTGTGGATACCCTGCCGGGGTTATCTCACAGGGGAGTACCGGGACGGGTTCCCTAAGCAAGCGCCGGGAAACTCACTGCGGGTAGCTGTGCGCTATACAAGTACAAATACATTAATACTTGATATGTTTGTACTGTTTATGCTCAGGAAACCAATTCTTTTGTTTTCAAACAATTGCTGTCAATTGTAAATTAATAGCACGGGGTAGTGGCTATTTGGTTTCCTTTGAAGCTAAATTCTTTATTGATATTTATTTGTTACCTTTCCATTGGACATTGTGCAGTGAAAAACCTCGCTACCCATTTGCTTGAACGAATTTAAAAGAAAACAATCCATGTCGTTGTAGGGAAACTGAGGCTGTTTTCTCACAACGACGTGCACCGCCCCTCGGAGACGACGTGAGGAAGGTCCCAGAAGGAGAGAGGAACCACCAGGAGAGTGAGGGAAGGGGGATGTAGTGTGTTTTTGTAGTGTAGGGTGTCGTGCTGGGGCACAGTTTAAGGGTTGAGTGTAGTGTTGTGGTATTTGTGTAGTGTAGGGGGTTGTGCTGTGGGTAGTGTTTTAGGGTTTAGGGTAGTGTTGTGGTGTATGTGTAGAGTAGGGGCTCGTGCTGGGGGTAATGTTTTAGGGTTTAGGGTAGTGTTGTGGTGTATGTGTAGTGTAGGTTAGTGTTTTAGGCTTTAGGGTAGTGTAGGTGGGTTGTGCTGGGTAACGTTGGAGTGTAGGGACAGGAGTGGGGGTAGGGGGGTCGTACTGGTGTAGAGTATTAGGGTTTAGGGGTTTAGGGTAGTGTTTTGGTTTATATGTAGTGTAGGGGGTCGTGCTGGGAGTAGTGTATTAGGGTTCAGGGTACTGTTGTGTTTTTGTAGTGTAGGGGGTTGTGATGGGAGTAGTGTTAGGGTTCAGGGTAGTGTTGTGTTTTTGTAGTGTAGGGGGTTGTGTTGGGGGTAGTGAGTTAGGGTTTAGGGTAGAGTAGTGGTGCATAATGTTGAAGGTTTCAGTGTAGTGTCGTCATGTATGTTTAGTGTAGGGGCTTGTACGTGTAGTAGTGGTTTGCGAATTAATGGTCTGCGCATTAAAAACCATTTGTTATATTTTTAATGCTTTTGCGAAGTAATAGTTAGCGTAAAAATATTATGCCTACTAATGCCATTTGCCATACAAAACATCTCACTAAAAGCATGCGTAGTAATGGCATGCTATGTATCGTCATACATCCCCTCAAAATGGTTTTCCTATGTAGAACAGCCCTGTTCCTTACTTGCAAAACGACTTTTACAATCCTTTCTGAATCACAAATGGAAGAGGATGTGAAAGGGGCTTGCTCTTCACATTTCTGATTCAGAAATTAACGCATCAATGCTTTAAGAAAGCAATTGTGGATGCAAACAATTGGTAGATATTCGACTCCGAGCTAAAGTGGTAATTGATTGCAAAGTAAGAGTCTCATTTGGACCCCCTCACCTTTGTGAATCATGTGACAGCCCTGTACGGGTGGGATGGGGTATTTTAGGGGATCATGGAACAACTTCCTATATATACACCAATCAGAAAGCACTTTATAATATATTCATTTCACAGCCTCATTTAGTGGTTGTATCTAGTTACATCTCTCCAGATCCTGTGCCACTTTTCTGGAGTGATAGTGTGCTACTTAAAAAAATCAGCTTTGGCGCAAAGTCAATGGGCTGGTGATATGCTGTACTTCGCAGTACATCATCCCTGTGATAGCAGTCAATAATTAGGGGATGGTAAATTGTTGCGAATTACCCCTACATTTTTGAGGATCAAGGGGCATATTACCCAGCAATAGCGATAATTATCGCTATTGCTTGGTTAGCGGGAAGAAAATATCGCCGAGCACCGAGGATTTTTACCGCTGAGATACCTTGATATTATCAAGGTTTATCTCAAAAGCGGTAAAAATCCTGCGAAATGCATGAATATCGCTGAAAAATCAGCGATATTCATGCATTATCGTGACAATGCTCTTAGCCATGTTATCCACCTTCCATTGGATAACGAGGCTAAGAACTGCTTTTAGCAGGCGTTAGCATTTGGAGATATTCGCGCTTAGCGCAAATATTTCCAAAAGTTGTTAATAGGAGTTAGAGATGTTAGCGACTGTTTTCAGTCGCTAACATCTTGGCACACCCACTTTGCATGTCATTAGCGATAATTATCGCTGACATGCAAAGTGGGCCCCTAAATGCCTGCTATCGCCTACAAGCTGTCGCTAACTGGTGTTAGCGACAGCTTGGTAATAGGGCGATAAAATTATCGCCGCTTTAGCGGGAAAAAGTCCAGCTAATGCGGCGATAATGCCCTTGGTAATATGCCCCCTTGTTTTTTATAGTCTTGGGACTCAGTATACGTTACCACTGCTAAACAGTGCTAACGTGTGTGTGCTCTCTCCTGTAAACATGATCAAATTGGCTTACCTCCAATTGGAAATTTTGATTTACTTGTAAGTCCCTAGTTAAGTAGTACTATAAGTACCCAGGGTCCGTAATGTAAATGCTACACATGGGTCTGCAACACTTATTGTGCCACTCACCTATGTAGCCTTTACAAATGTATCAATCCTGCCATTGCAGCCTACGTGTGCAGTTTTAAGCGACAAATTCAACCTAGCAAAATATACCTTTTGCCAGAACAAGATCTTCCTTTTAAATACATACAAGTCACCCTTAGGGTATGCCCTAAAATTCCCATGGGGCAGGGTGCAGTGTATGTAAGAAGTTGGGCATGTATGTTTAAGTTTTACATGTCCTGGTAGTGAAAAACGCTGAAATTCGTTTTTCACTAATCCAAAGCCTACCTCTTCCATAGGATAACATCGGGTTACCTTCTTACATTTGATAAGTTATAACTTTAAATTGGGAACAGATTAGAATATTGTATTTGGTGTCTAAAGAATTGTAGTTTAAAACCCTCTCTAACAGTAAAGTTTGACTTCGAGTCACAATTCTGAAAATGCCACTTTTAGGAAGATTACATTTTCTTGTCCAACCCTTTTGGTACCTGCAGCCTGTAGCCTGGGTCAGATGACTGTGGCTGGCAGTAGTTCTTTGTGTATTTCTTCTTGATAGTGAGACAGAGAGCGGATAGATGTTGGCAGGATGGGCCATCTCTGACAAGAAGAAGAGGGGGATTTGTCACCTACCACACATCACAAAGCTTCTACCTGAGCACACTCACAAAGGGATTGACACTTTCGCATCCCCAGACAAGCTGGGGCCTGTGCAAGGAGACAGGAAATTCCAAAAACCTTGGGGGAGGGCGCATGAAATCAAGAACCTTCCCCTACTGTCTTCAAAGCGACCACTGGGTGTAAATATTCAAACCGCTGTACACCTGAGTACAACTCCTGACCTATGGACACAGAAGGACGGTTGTGCTGCCCTGCAAAGAACACTGCTGCACTGTTGCCTTGCTGCCCTGCCTGAGTGAGAAGGACTGGCCCTACATCTTGAGCCCAGGACCACCAGTGTGACTCCAAGGGATAGTTGTCTGGCCTCCTGATCAAATCCTCAGGGAGAGGAAATGCTCCAACCACAACGAAACCAGCACCTGAATTCTACCAGTTGTGAGTCTTCACCCCAAGAGTGGCCAACCCAGTCCTGGACCCTTGGAAGTGGGCCTGAAGGTGCTGTGGCAGCCCAGCTGTGGTCGTGCGAGCAGAATGCTGCGTGATGCATAACCTTGCAGCTGTGTCGGAACTGCCACTATGTGACTCATCCCAAAAGCAGGACCTTATATTGCAGTCTGCAGCATCCTCAGACCGCTGCAGAATGGTGCATTTCTAACACCAGACTTCGCATCGCAAACCCCTCATTAATGGCATCTTTGATAATGACACTGAGAGCCACATTGACGCACCGCAGCATCCATGGAACTGCCGCTGTGTGACACATCATCAACGTAGGATCTCGCAACGCTCCTCAAACCAGGTTTTAAGGTGCTTTGTTCAGCAGGATTAACTTGGTCAGGAGTGACCAGATGCACTTGGCAATTTGTGCTTCAAAGCACTCATTTTACTTAAAATGTGAAATTGCATATCTGTTATGTTATGTTATGTTAGCTGGTGTTTTATTAAGCACTCAGCTACTCTAGCAGAGTGTCCCGGCGCTATCCGACCCATAACAACAAAGCCCCGGTAAAAGGAAGAGACTTATTGCCCAAACAGCCACGTTTTAAGCTCCTTTCTGAATGACAGTAGGCTCTCACTCTTTCTTAAGGACAAAGGGTGAGCATTCCAGGCCCGGGGTGCAAGATATTTAAAAGACCGCCCACCGATCCGAGCACGCCTAATTACCAGGACCGTGGTCAGAGACAGTGACGCAGAGCGCAAGGCTCTGGAGGGGAGATGAAAACCAATTCTCTTCCTCAAATAGAGGGCACCAGTGCCATGGAGCGCCTTAAACACCATGGTGAGCGCCTTAAACTCAATGCGTTTCTGAATTGGTAGCCAATGAAGAGACTCCAACAGTCCGCAGCATGGGATCGACGGCCAAGGCCAAAGATTGCCCGTGCGGCCGAATTCTGCACCACCTGCAAGCGTGAAAGAAGGTACTTCGGGAGACCCAAGTAGAGGGCATTCGCGTAGTCCAGCCTTGATACTATCATAGCTTGGACCGTGGTTTTCCTGTGGGCGATGGATAGGAAAGGGAGGAATTTCCTTAGTATTTTCAGTATCCCGAAGCACTGACCGACCAGGCTCAGAATCTGAGATTTAAAAGTAAGACAATTGTCCATCCTAACACCGAGATTCCTAGCCACTGAGGCCACAGCAGAAGGAAGAAACATATCCGCCAGCCACCAGGACTTCCAACAGGGATTCGGAGGACAGCCAAAGAAAAGAACCTCATATTTGTCCGAGTTGCATTTCAGCTGGTTAAGTTGAAACCAGGCAAAAACTGCTCCCAGACAGCTTTTAATACGATCCCCGTTAAAGTCCACATTTTTCCCACATGTGAAAAGAAGCTGAGTGTCATCAGCGTATGAGACAATCTGGGCGCCAAATGACTCAACCTCCTATTCTCATGCTTAGATTTTTGTCAGTTTGGTTTCAAATAATTTATTACATTTTACTTTTTTTGGGTGGTGCTTTTACTCTATTACTGTTTGAAGTGCTGCCTAAATACTTTACACCTTGCCTCTAAGTTAAGCCTGTCTGCTTTGTTCCAAGCAACCTGAGGGTTGAGCACAGGTTAAATTAGTGACTTTTTATGGTTCACCCTGATGAGAATTGTGGCTTTTGTGTGAGTAGTGTTTCACCCCTCAACCAACAACACAATTTTTCTCACAAGAGGCATACCACAGTTTAAATAGTGTACTTTTTCCGTTAGTTCTTCTTAGGCAGCTTCTATTATTCACATTGTGATAACATTGAACAAAGTGACGTCACTGATATACAGAGCCCAGTTGGAAAGAAATAAAACTCCCAGAAATGACATTTATGCTGCGAACGAAAGAAGCATCCTGTAAAGGTCGGCAATAGACTTTTCGCCAATACATGGTACTACAAATGACATCAAATATATTATTTTTATAATAATTATCATCATCATAAAAACAGGTTATTGTAA
This sequence comes from Lissotriton vulgaris, assembly GCF_964263255.1. Classification (NCBI taxonomy): domain Eukaryota; kingdom Metazoa; phylum Chordata; class Amphibia; order Caudata; family Salamandridae; genus Lissotriton; species Lissotriton vulgaris. Next base: position 135,477,295 of record NC_141690.1, read on the forward strand.
TTTCTCAATAGATAATCAACTGACTTTCCTCTCTCTACATACTGTAATACTACACCTCGTTTAATTTGAAAACACATACACACACAAACGCACAGCACGAATAGTCACCCAAACACATTCGCAATAAGATGTGACCTCAATAAATCAGAACCAGTGACTTTTAATTTTGAGTCAAGAAGTGGGTCACCTTTCGGTTTTAGAAGCAAGAAATAGTCCTTGTCAATGCCCACAGCAACTCGAAAGCATTCACATGCTTTCTGAACCCTTTGATGTGAAAGATGCACATGATGGAATGTGGTATCGTGCCACTTAGCAGGCAGTCTAAGAAATTAACCATCATGAAGAATTATATTTTCTGTAAAAATTTCTCAATATTAATGTATGACTAAGGCGACGGTAATTCACAGTCTTATCTGTGTTACAAAATTAAGACGTTGGCAACTTTTATTATTGAAAAAAATGGACCTGGGACCGATTCTTTAAACGCATGGACGATAGCTGAAGGCTGAAATGTTAATTGTATAATTTGTTGTGATAATTGTGTGGTAGCTGCTATTTATTGTACCAGATATTAAAAATCAATTTCTCCAGGATTCAGGATTTATTTGGTGTGATAAATTACACCTATCACTTTCAGTTTTTTTGATAATAACACGCAGAATTGTAATGCTTACTGCCCACATTCAACATGATACACTAAATAGCATATTATTGTCCTTTGTTAAATTTTGTCAGGAGTGACGGCGAAATGTAATGACGAGTGAAGTCTTTATTGCAGCTGGAAGTGTGGTAAACTCAACACAACTTGAAATTAAGGGAGCGGATGAAGCCTAATTGCTAGGGCCGTCGATTCAAATCTGGGCAACCGGGTTTGAGAGTCGGCAATGAAGCTCAACATCCTGTAATTCTGGGCAAATCACTTAATCTCCGTGTTTAACAAAATTAATGTGTTTCGTAACTAGGGATCATGTAAAGCGCTCTGACTCCTTCTTGATAAATTCACGCTTAATAAAACTACGAAGAAAAAAAAAAAATCCGACCTATGGGGTCGGAATTATATAACACTCGTACAGGGGGTTGTACAGAGGTCAGGCCATTCTTTCTCACAATAGTCAGGCCCGAAGTAATGACATTTACGATTGAGTTCTCTTTCGTTACAAAAACTTCCACTGCGAAATGGTTTTCATAGCCTTCAGTAGTTTTCACAGGACATTTCTGGGTCACAAAACTCCTTTTTCAAACAGTATGTAGAGCTGCAAATAATATTTCCCAAATTATCACAGAATCGTTATAATACCATGGGCCTCATTTATGAGGCTGTGCATCACTTCTACACCGCTGGTGCGTCACGTTTTGTGACGCACCAGTGGCGTACAAAAGGCAAGGTGCTGTTGCGCCATATTTACAAAGTGACGCATCTAGGTAGATGCGTCACTTTTTAAACCCCTGAGCCACATTATACCTGCGTCAGGTATAATGTATGCAGAGGGGGCGTTCCCCCGCAAAAAGCCTCGTAATAGTGACGCAGTGAAATCTATGAGATTTCACTGCGTCACTTTTAGGATGCTGTTGCGTCAAAGTCTTGCGCCTGCCTCACAGCAGGCGTAAGACTGACGCAAGCCCTTTCACATGGGGCTTTCCCCATGTGAAAGGACGCATTGCTGGAGTTGCGTTACTTTTGTGACACACTCCAGCAATGCGTCACTTTTGCGCTTACAGATACGTCAGAAATACTGACGCATCTGTAAGTCCTTGCGACATGATGCGTCATACATTAAATATGATGCATCAGGAATGTCTGATCAGATTTTGGTTTAGTAGGCTTTGGGAATAACAGGTCTTGTCGATTTAGAGTTTCCACTCTAGTAATAGCTTTATCGACCACCTTAAGGCTGTAGCCTCGTGACAAAAATCTCTCCTTCATGATTGTTTTTTCTTGTTCAAACTTGTCAACTGTACTGCAGTTTCTACGGGCTCGTAGTAGCTCACCAAACGGTATGCTGTCAATGAGGTTACGAGGATGGCAACTGCCAGCATGGAGCAAGCTGTTGCCTGCTGTGGTTTTCCTAAACAGCGAGCTCACGATGGTGTTGCCACTAACCTCTAATTTTAAATCCAGGAATTCCATGGTCTTATTACTGATCTGATGTGTGAATTGGAGATTTAGCTGATTGATGTTGAGACTTTGCACAAATTCTGTGGCTTGTGCTTCAGTCCCACTCCATACACAAAAGATGTTGTCTATGTAGCGTAACCAGAGGACGGCGTGGTCTTTAAATAGCCCGATGTTCTGGACTACCTGCTCCTCCCACCAGCCTAGGTAAATACCTGCAAAGCTGGGGGCGAAGCAGGTTCCCATCGCCGTCCCCTGGGTCTGCCTAAAGATGGTATTGTCAAAAAGAAAGAAATTATTGCTCAAGCACATTTCAATCATCTTGAGTAACATCTCAGTATGTTGGAGAAAACATAATTGCCTGCTGTTGAAAAACTGTCTACTGGCTTCTAGACCTAGGTGTTGTGGAATGCTTGTGTACAAACTGCACACATCCAGGCCCAGCATGAGATAATTGGGGGACCACTCAATGTCATTGATTTGTCTTAAGAAATCACTTGTATCGCGAACAAATGATGGCAGTGCTTGCACCAAAGGTTGTAAAAAATAATCTACGTATTTGGACGTATTTTCAAGAGCACTTCCACAGGATGACACAATGGGCCTTCCAGGAGGCCTTTGGGAATCTTTATGTAACTTGGGCAGCAAGTACATCACAGGGAGTTTAGGATATTTACAAGCCAGGTATGTAAATTCGTCAATACTCAATATGCCATGGTCCTTCCATTCAGTAATCTGATTAGAAACACAATGCATGGCTTGATCATATTCACTTCTGGTGGCTTTGGAATACCTGTTGGTGTCTGATAGTTGGGAGTGTCCTTCCAGTTTATACATGTCTATTGGCCAGATAACGACATTGCCCCCCTTATCACTCTGTTTAAAACAAATTCATGGTTAGATTCTAATGAAACTAGTGCTTTTCGTTGTTGGGCAGTTAAGTTGTTTCTACACAATTTCTTTTTATATTTGAGTTTCTTAAGCTCATTGATCATTGCTTTTTCAAAACAATTAATTGCTTCACAATTTACTTGGGGTACAAACACCGATTTCGGTTTGAATGGTGTTGGAGCCATCAAATCAGTGTTAGCCAAATTGTCAGTTGGGTCTTCATTTGGCCCACATACTTCAGCTAGTTCATGGACTGTGTGTAATGTCTCAATGTCACCTATTTGTAGGCCCGCATGTTCACTCGCTTGTTCACCAATGGGTTTATCCAATTTGTGTGAAAACCACTTTTTGAGTTTCAATTTTCGTATATAGTGAAACAAGTCAATTCTCCATTCAGTATAGTTAAAATAGGAAGTAGGGCAAAAGGATAGTCCTAGCATTAATACCTCCAATTCATTTTTATTAAGAGTATAATTAGAAAGATTTACCACTGTTTTGCTCGTCATGTTTTCTTGGCGAATTTGCCCCTTGTTCTTGTTCCCACTGGGCTGTCCATTGACATGGAGAAGTTTGGCTTTTTGCCTCCTCTTCCTCCTCTTCCACGCCCTCTTACCGGGCTGGCGCTGGTGGCTGCTGTGGTTGACCTCTCTTTTGTCAGCAGCTCGTATTCCCTTAAAAAACGTGCTTTTAGTACTTCTGCGTCATTTCCATTGGTCTCGTGTAAGATGCCATCATCACATTGTAATATTTGTTCAGTTACTGAAGATATTCCAGTTGTAGAAGGTGCAGATTCATTGACATCTGTACTGCCCACTGGCGTTCCTTCCTTGGATTTCATTTGGGTGGTTTGTTCCAATCTCAATTTTCTGAATTTTTTTCCAAAGGTTAAAATTTGGCCATTGCGATAATCTATTTCATCTCTTTCGAATTTGGTCAGTTTTTTCATTTTGATCTCTTCTTCAAGTTTCTCCAAACGTTTGTTCATTTTCTCCATCTCGGTATTAAATTCCTCCTCACCAAGTAATTCTCTCAATTTCGTCATCAGCTCTTCACTTTCTTGGGTGAGTTTAATACTTTCTTTTTCGGCAGCTTTGATTAGAAGTTTTAGCATGTTCAGGGAACAAATGTGATTGTTCTCCATCCATTCCGATATTAGTTCTGGGTCAGGTTGTTGAAGCGTTGGGGTTATGAAGATACGTAAGCCCCGTGGTATGCGGTTGCATTCCACATAGTGCTGGAGTGCCGTGGCTTCCCACCATTTGGACTGTTCTTTTTTCAACACCCTCCATAGTGTATCCCAAAGGTTCAGCTACCACTTTGTGTTTATATATATATATATATATATATATATATATATATATATATATATATATATATATATATATATATATATATATATATATATATATATATATGTGTGTGTGTGTGTATATATATATATATATATATATATATATATATATATATATATATATATATATATATTACCTACTGGCGGTCGCCAGTAGGTAGTTATAGTTAGGATATTTTTCAATGTTAAAATTCTCAAAATTCTTTTTGGAATAACTTTGGCGCCGGTTGACGAATCTGCCTGAAAATCTCCTCACAATGGCCTCGCCGAGCTCCGGTCTTTCCCTGAAAGTTTGGGGGGGAAGCGTCAAGCGGGGACCGAGATAAAAGGGGGTCCCAAAACGCGTTTTCCCCATGTTAATTTCCATAGGGCAGTCGACCTCACTTTTAGCCCGAACGGCTGAATGGATTTACACCAAACTTGGCAAAATTGTAGGGACTGTAGTGGTAGCCCGATGTGCCTTTGCTATGTCTCAAGATATGTGCTCCAGTGGATTTTGAGTAATTTAGGTTAAAAAAAATATATATATCTGTAAGCGCGCCCCGGTACGCGCACCGGGGAGCGCACCGGCCGCGCTACGCGACTTCCGCGCGGAAAGCTGATTGGCTCTCGGGTGTCTGTAAACATTCCAAACAGTCCGGAGCGGCCGCCATCTTGTGTCTCGGTGGGATCGAGACATGAGAGGTGGCCAAAACAAAGGGGGAAATGACCATAAGGGGTCAGAGTAGACCCTCCCTGACCCCCTAGGTTTGATGTGGGGGTTTTAAAAGGAAAAAAATGGACCTGGGACTGGTTCTTTAAACGCATGGACGATATCTGAAGGCTGAAATGTTAATTGTATAATTTGTTGTGATAATTGTGTGGTAGCTGCTATTTATTGTACCAGATATTAAACATCCATTTCTCCAGGATTCAGGATTTATTTGGTGATAAATTACACCTATCACTTTCAGTTTTTTTGATAATAACACGCAGAATTTTAATGCTTACTGCCCACATTCAACATGATACACTAAATAGCATATTATTTTTCTTTGTTAAATTTTGTCAGGAGTGACTGGGCGAACTTTAATAATGAGTGAAGTCTTTATTGCAGCTGGAAGTGTGGTAAACTCAACACAACTTGAAATTAAGGGGGCGGATGAAGCCTAATAGCTAGGGCCGTCGATTCAAATCTGGGCAAATGGGTTTGAAACTCGGCAATGACGCTCAACATCCGGTAATTCTGGGAAAATCACTTACAGGCACATGCATCAAAGGATTTTATGATCGCAAACGGTGCGAATCGCAAAAATCGGCCGTTTGCGATCGCAAAATCTGCGTTTGGAATGCACGAAGGGTGAAGACCCTCGCAATTTGAGAATTCGCAAATATTTGCAAATTCTCAAATTGTGATTGCATTTAAGGAATCGCATTTTGTGATTCCTTAAATGCAATGCATAAAACTTTAAAAAATAGCGATTTCGCAATTAGGGGGAGCAAATTACCATGCGGTTGAACCTCATGGTAATTTGCGAAAACTTTGAAAAATGCACTTTTGTGCATTTTTCAAAGTTTCATGTTGTGCACACACATGCCCTTAGGGCATGTGTGTGCATAACATATGTGCACAGATTGATTTCAGGGGTGCAACAGGGTGTCCTTTGGACAACCCTGCACCCTTGAAATCGCATTCTGAATTTGCGATTCGCTAATTGTTAATCGCAAATTGAGAATGTTGTCCCATTCATTCCTATAGGCCTCTAGGTCCATAGGAATGAATGGGGAGGTATTCCTTAATTGCGACTCGCATTTTGTGAGTCGTAATTAAGGAATATTAAGAAATCTTAATTTTTTCAGCGATTTCTTGATGCATTGCATTTTGCGATTCCTTAATTGCGATTCCTTATTTTTCGCAATTAAGGAATCGCAATAAGCAATATTGATGCATGTGCCTGTTATTTAGCAAAATTAATGTGTTTCGTAACTAGGGCTCATGTAAAGCGCTCTGATTCCTTCTTGATAAGTTCACGCTTTATAAAACTACTACAAAAAAATAAATAAATCCGGCCTTTGGGGTCGGAATTATATAACACTCGTATAGGGGGTTGTACAGAGGTCACGCCATTCTTTCTCACCATAGTCAGGCCCGAAGTAATGACATTTATGACTGAGTTCTCTTTCGTTACAAAAACTTCCCACTGCGAAATGGTTTTCATAGCCTTTAGTAGTTTTCACAGGACATTTCTGGGTCACAAAACTCCTTTTTCAAACAGTACGTAGAGCTGCAAATAACAATATTTCCCAAATTATCACAGAATCGTTATAATACCATGTCCTTCATGTAACACTGTTCCAAGTTGCTGACATTTCTAAGTGCTGTGGGCCTCATTTATGAAAAGTGACGCATCGCTGCGTCAAAACAACGATGCGTCCCTTTTCATTGCGCCCTCCTTGCGACACCAATGATGCGTCATATTTACAGTATGACGCATCATTGCGCAAGGAGTTACAGATATGTCAGTATTTCTGATGTATCTGCATGGCGCTTAAGTGATGCATTTCTGGAGTGTGTCACAAAAGTGACGCAACTCCAGCAATGTGTCCTTTCACATGGGGCAAGCCCCATGTGAAAGGGCCTGCGTCAGTCTTACGCCTGCTGTAAGGCAGGCATATGAAATTGACGCATTTGCGTCCTAGAAGTCACTTCTATGACCTTTTCTTGTGTCAGAACGCCCCTCCTGTATACATTATACCTGGTGCAGGTATAATGTAGCGCAGGGGTTTACAAAGTGACGCATCTACCTAGATGCGTCACTCTGTAAATTTGGTGCAACAAGGCACATTTTTTTTTACGCTGCTGGTGCGTCACAAAAAGTGACGCACCAGCAGCGTAAAAGTGACGCACAGCCTCATAAATGAGGCCCTAAGTTGTTAGTAGAATAGGAGGCAGCCGCTGTCAATTGTAAAATGGATAACAATAAAAATAAACAAAATCCAGTTAACTTGGTGACCAGCAACAGCTTCTTCTCCAATATGAACAAATGTAATCCAGCTCTGATAAACACAGATTTGCAATTATTAATATTATGTAAATGAGCTTGGAGTGAACACATATCCACTCATATGTTCGACTCAAGCATTCTTCAAAACTAATTAAAGAACAAACCTGCATTAACCCCGCCTGAAGTAAATTAGAAATCCAATAGAACGTGCATTATTCATTCCATTTAAGTATCTCAGATTGAGATGTGCTTTTGATTACCAAGGGAGCTTGCTTAGCATTAAGCAGCTCTTTGCCACATAAAGCAACTCTAATAGCAGCACTGATCAACGATATCACGCCAACGTGTTTGGTAGCATTGAATGCTGACACAAGCTTAGGTTCACCTAACACGAAAAACATTGAAATGTGTGCAGGGTGGGCAGTTCGGGAGGGAACAGTGCAACCACCCCTTGGGCTCAACACAATCTGTCTCTGCGTGCCACCATGCCATTTGTGGACACTCCTGCAAACAATAAACAATCACATAAGGACACAAAATAGCAATAAGCACAGAATTGGCTCACACAATGGAAGTATGAGAAAACAGGTAGTCTTTGATTTTCTTATAAATCATAAACTCTGACACATGAATAGCATGTATCACAGTGTAGCAAATTCCTCTTTAAAAGATGCCTGCCCGATATAGCCGTGTCCAAGGATTCGAAAACTAAAGTAAAGCAAAATGAGATGAAATGGTGTAAAGCAATAGCACAAATTACAGCAGGTGCCACTGCTTCCTGCTATTTTTTCCCAACATAAAAGACACCAGAGACAGGCTCTCCTTACACAGGAAAGTCAGAATGATACAGATGAAGATTGTTAGAATGCAGGTATGGACCAGGTATGGACCTGGTGAAAAGTAGACTGATCACAGGACATTATCAATTCCATGCATTACAGGAAGAGACACAGGATACGATAGCCTACGACATCCTCACTAACAATTACAAATCATACACACAAGGGAGAATATTTACAATGTCGGGCGTATCTCTGCAAATCAGAAGGGATGCGCCAAAATAGATGCGACATGCAAGTCTCCACTACAATGCGGCGCACCGTGGCGCAAGGAAATTGAATGTTTGTTGAAAAAATATATATTTTAAATATATTATTTGAATGTTTAAAAATGTCTTTTTAAACAGCAATGAAAAAAACTAAAATGATTATTTGTATATACAACTAGTATCCTTTGTACAAAGTTGTGCATTTCATCACTTGACTGCGTTAGTTTTTAAAACAAGTTTATGCTATATTTTAAAATATGTTATTAAATTTTTTTTAAAAATCAATCTTTATACATTAATGTAAGAAATAGTGTAATTAGTTGAGGGGGTGAAAACCTCAGTCAAGCAACAACAACATTCATCATTAGGGTGAACCACAAAAGTTGCTTCATTAACCTGTGCTTAACCCTGTGGTAGCTTGGCAAAAATGCAATCAGGCTCATCTCAGAGGCAATGTGTAAATGTTTAGTGAAATACAGCACCTAAAATATTGATGTGCCAAATGCGTGTATCAATCAATCAATCAAAGACATTTATAGAGCGCACTACTTACCCGGAGGGTCTCAAGGCGCTTGGGGGGGGGGGAGGGTGCTGCTACTGCTCGAACAGCCAGGTCTTGAGCTTCTTCCTGAAGGAGAGGTGGTCTTGGGTCAGGCGCAGGTCGGGAGGGAGGGAGTTCCAGGTCTTGGCGGCCAGGTAGGAGAAGGACCTTCCTCCTGTTGTCGTTCTTCGGATACGGGGGACGGCGGCGAGGGCGTGACTGGCTGATCGGAGGTGGCGTTTGGGAGCGTAGAAGTTGATGCGGTTGTTGAGGTAGCTCGGGCCTTGATCGCGTAGGGCTTTGTGTGCGTGGGTGAGGAGACAGAAGGTGATTCTTTTGTTGACGGGGAGCCAATGCAGGTCTCTCAGATGTCCGGAGATGTGGCTGTTTCGTGGGATGTCGAGGATGAGTCTGACTGAGGTGTTCTGGATCCGCTGGAGTCTCTTCTGGAGCTTGGCAGCGGTTCCGGTGTAGAGGGCGTTGCCGTAGTCCAGTCGGCTGGTGACGAGGGCCTGGGTGACCGTCTTCCTGGTATCGGTGGGGATCCACCGGAAGATCTTCCGTAGCATGCACAGGATGTTGAAGCACGACGAGGAGACGGCGTTGACTTGTCTGGTCATGGAGAGGGAGGAGTCCAGGATGAAGCCCAGGTTGCGTGCGTGGTCTGTCGGTTTGGGTGCGGTGCCCAGGGCGGGGGGCCACCAGGAGTCGTCCCAGGCGGAGGGTTGGCTCTGGCGGCGGCAGGGTCGTTGGTCAGGGAGAGGATCAGCTGGGTGTCGTCGGCATAGGAGATGATGTTGAGGTTGTGTTTGCGTGCGATGGCCGCGAGGGGGCTCATGTAGACGTTGAAGAGGGTTGGGCTCAGCGAGGATCCTTGAGGGACGCCGCAGATGACTTCGGTGGCCTCTGACTTGTACGGTGGTAGACGGACTCTCTGTGTTCTTCCGTCGAGGAAGGAGATGATCCATTCCAGTGCCTTCTCCTGGATTCCGACGTTGCTGAGGCGCTGCAATAGGGTGCGGTGGCAGACAGTGTTGAATGCCGCGGAGAGGTCCAGGAGGATGAGGGCCGCTGTTTCTCCGGTTGTGCATGACCGCAGAGGGCTTCTGAGCGTCCAAATTGTATATCTGGTTCCAGCCTTGGAAGTGGGAGAGTCTTCTATGCTTCCCCACATCTGGTTCAGGAAAGTTCTTCCCTTCCCCTGCCAAGGCTCCATGCATTTTAGGCCACAAAAGGCTAGTGTCAGGTTCCTTTGTGTCATTGTGCTGGAAGCAGTACTTTGAAGTGTAAGTGAGCAGGGAATAGCTCTGCTTCAGTTATCCTAGCAGGATGACACATCCTGCCAACACCTAGCCTCCTTTGTTTCAGTGTCTGGGAGGAATATAATGTGGGAGCAGACAATAAATGGATAAGACAGGAAAATGGCAACTTTCTAAAATTGACATTTTGAGAAATGTGGCTTGAAATCCGACTTTCCCATTAAAGAGGGTTTTAAATTCCAATTCATTTTAGTCCAAACATGACATTTCTACTTGCTCCTAATCAAAATCTAGCACTTGTTAAATGTAATAAGGTAACCCAATATTATCCAATTGGAGAGCTTGGCGTTACAGTAGCAAAAATTGAATTTAGGAGTTTTTTATGAACACAACATGTAAAACATAAAAACACATATCCTACTTTTTAAATACAAATCACCCTGCCCTATGGGCTGCTTCGAGCCTACATATGGGGTAACATATGCAGTAAAAATGAGGGTTTGGGCCTTACAAAAGGTTTAGTTTGCCAGGTTGAATTGGCTGTTTAAAATTGCACGACAGGCTGCAATGACAGGCCTAAAACATGTTTTAGAGTTCTACCTAAGAGTTCTACATAATGAGTGCTGTAGGCCCACTAGGAGCATTTGATTTACAGGGCCTGGGTACATATAGTACCACTTTCTCACTTTTCTGGGAACTAACAAGTAAATTAAATGTGCCAATCAAGTGTAGGCAAATGTCACCATGTTTAAAAAAAAGAGTACAAGCATTTTAGCACTGGTTGGCAGTGGTAAAGTGCATAGAGTTCTAATGCCAGCAAAAACATTTCAGAAAACTGGAGGGGAGAAGGCAAAATGTTTGATGGGAAGCTACACTAAGGCTGTCAAGGCTTAAAATATATATATATATATATATATATATATATATATATTCACTGAAAAAACCATAGGTTATAGACCATATATAGTTAGGAATTAGCATTTACAAAACCTTATTTTACTCGCACAAAACCATTGAAATTCCATATATAGTTAGTTGCACTAACTATATATCGCGCACCCGCAATCCACTGCTGATGATGTCACATATTACATCATTCATGACATGGTCAGTGACATCACTGATGACATCACTGATGACATCTCAAATGACATCACTGATGACATCACTGAAAACATCTCATTTGACATGACTGATAACATCACTGATGATATCATTCATGTGATAATACCATGAACCTCTTCAGACTCTAATATAACCTTAGATACAATCAGTGTAAACAGACAGTCACAGACTGTCACTCATCCATGGAGTTACTCACACACCTAGTCAGTTATGCCAAAAATCAATCACACCTCCATTTTCTCAACTATACAGTTATACACACCTTACTTATTCAAACATATACTAACACATATTTACTTTACTCTCTTATACAATCTCTGATACATGTTCACAATGATCCATACAGCCACTCACACATTCACTGGCTCTTATGCACAGTTATTTATAGATGTCAACTCTCACATGTACTGTGTTTTACATATGTACTTATTTTGACATGTAGCACTGAGATATCCATTCACTCACTAATACACTCATGCACAGTCAACCGCCCATACAGCTGTTTGCACATGCACTTTTGAATCTATACATATAGTGAATCAACTACTCACACATCTATGTACAGAGTCACACACCTTCCAGCCACCCATACACACACACTCAGTTTCCCATACAAATACTTGGACAACCAATCAACCCATACAGTTACTCATATAGCTACTGATCAACATATGCAGCAGTTTGTAGAACAACAGATATAATGATGCACAAATTAAAACAGTTTAGTCACTAACCCATGCACTCAGTGAGACACATTTAATCACTCACTCAATCAGTCAGTCATGCACCTACTAAATCCTTCATCCAGACACTTATACATCCACTCATTCTTCAAAATATAAGACATATTTTAACTTTACAGAAACATACAGTCACTGGATGTTGTCATCAGTGATGTCATCAGTGATGTCATTTGAGATGTCATCAGTGATGTCATCAGTGATGTCACTGACCATGTCATGAATGATGTAATATGTGACATCATCAGCAGTGGATTGCGGGTGCGCGATATATAGTTAGTGCAACTAACTATATATGGAATTTCAATGGTTTTGTGCGAGTAAAATAAGGTTTTGTAAATGCTAATTCCTAACTATATATGGTCTATAACCTATGGTTTTTTCAGTGAATTTTCAAGGTTTTGTAAATGCTAATTCCTAACTATATATAGTCTATAACCTGTGGTTTTTTCATTGAATTTCATTGGTTTTTTAAAAGCTAATATCTGTAGCTGTAAAATATACTCTTTATTACGTGACGTATCACGTAGCCACGTGAGACGCCTCATGACGCGTCGCCTCTGCAGCGCAAACCAAACCCGTAACGTAAGCGCGCCGGAGCACGCTTACAGATATATATATTTTTTTAACCTTAATTAGACAAAATCCACACATGCACATATCTTGAGGCCTTGCAAAGGCACATCAAACAAACAATCCCTACCGCTCTGGACTGTTTAGAATGTTGACAGACACCGGAGAGCCAATCAGCTCCGCTTCGCAAAGTTCCGATACGCGAAAAGTTCGCGAACCGGAGCGCTACCCGGAGCGCTGTTACAGATATAGCTGCCCGGTTAGCTGCCGGTTAGCTGCCTGGTTAGCTGCCCGGTTAGCTGCCCGGTTCGCGTACCAAGACGCGTCTCTACGGCGAAAAAATCGAATCTTTTTTTTTTTTTTTTTAGCTTAGCTGCCGGTTAGCTGCCTGGTTAGCTGCCCGGTTAGCTGCCCGGTTAGCTGCCCGGTTAGCTGCCCGGTTCGCGAACCAAGACGCGTCTTTACGGCGAAAAAATCGGATTTTTTTTTTTTGCCCCGCGTGGCTCTATAATATCCCCCTCATCAATCCTAGGGGGTCAGGAGGGGTCTACCTTGCCCCCTTTCCTTCATTTCCCCCTTCGTTTTTCACCACATCTTGTCTCTCGAGAGACAAGATGGCAGCCGCTCCGGACTGTTTACAATGTTGACAGCCAATCAGCTACTCCTCCGACTCACGTTACGCTGCCGGTTAGCTGCCCGGTTAGCTGCCCAGTTAGCTGCCCGGTTCGCGAACCAAGACGCGTCTTTACGGCGAAAAAATCGGATTTTTTTTTTTTGCCCCGCGTGGCTCTATAATATCCCCCTCATCAATCCTAGGGGGTCAGAAGGGGTCTACATTGCCCCCTTTCCTACATTTCCCCCTTTGTTTTGGCCTCCTCTTGTCTCTCGATCCTACCGAGAGACAAGATGGCGGCCGCTACGGACTGTTTAGAATGTTGACAGACACCGGAGAGCCAATCAGCTTCGCATCGCAAAGTTCCGATACGCGAAAAGTTCGCGAACCGGATCGCTGCCCGGAGCGCTGTTACAGATATATATCTTGATTTAAACGTTAATTTCTCAAAATCCACTGAAGCACATATATTGAGACCTAGCAAAGGCACATCGGGCTAACAGTCCCTACAATTTTGCCAAGTTTCGTGTAAATCCATTCAGCCGTTCGGGCTAAAAGTGAGTCCAACCGCCCTATGGAAATTAACATGGGAAAATCGCGTTTTGGGACCCCCCTTTTTTCTCAGCCCCCCCTTGACGAACCCCCCCCAAATTTCCAGGAGCTGCTCAGAAACAAAATGTGCCATTTTCCTGAAAATTTCAGCCGATTCCGTCCACAAACGCCAAAGTTATTAGGCATAGAATTTTCAAAAGTCCCATAGAGAAAAAATCCTAACTATATATACCTACTGGCTATCGCCAGTAGGTAATATATATATATATATATATATATATATATATATATATATATATATATATATACACATATGTGTATATATATATATACATATGTGCTCCAAAATTCCTTTCCAAGGCAACAGAATTGACGGCACTCCACAACTCGATTGTCAAGATTCAAATCATTTATTCATTAATCAAACAGAACGCGTTTCGGCATCGCGCCTTCGTCTGCTGTCACTCGTATCAGTTTCATTTGCATTTAAATAAAGTTTGAAATTGACGTCAATCTCATGTTCAATCAACACAAAAGAGAGACCAAAATATAGTAAACAAGGGGGCCATCTTATAGTGGTTGCCATAATGCATCAATGCATCAAAAGCGCTGCGAGGCCTCCGGGTGGTTATGCGCTATACAAGCGCAATTTTTCATTTAATTTCATTTCATTTAATTTCATATGGCATTTTTAAGCAAACGTGAGTTATTAAGCCCTGGATTGGCTATCAAAAATATAAGATACATTTATAAGTATATCATTCACTGTGCAACAATAGAAATTCATCCGCAGAAACAGCAAAAAACAAGATATACAGTGTAACATTTCTGATTTTTTCCTGCAACCTGTAAAACAATTATAGATGTTAGGAGTCAGAAGGGGAGAACATCTTAATTAGCTTAGATGACTGGCTAACTCTTCCCCTGTATTTAATCCTAACGGAAATTTCGTCCGAAGGTCTATGATAAACCTCGACTCAAGTTTCCTCATTGGTAACTCTCTGTTCCCTCCACGATCTTTAGGGGGTATTTGATCTAGACAATGGAATTTGAGGAGATTGCGGTCACTGTTGTGTTTCAATGCAAAGTGTCTCGCTACAGGATAATTTGGGTCGTTATGCTCAATTGCTCTGGCGTGTTCCAAGATTCGCTTTTTTACAGGGTGAATTGAACTCCCGACATAGTAAAGTTTACAAGGGCATTCGAGATGATATACACAAAATGGGCTTGTGCACATGAGAAATTTGTTAATTTTTCTCACTTTATGTCTGGAATTTCATAGTTAGTGACTTTGTAACTCGACTGGCAGGCCTTGCAATTTTGACAGGGGTAAAACCCAGTAAGGTTTCCCAGTCGGGGTGATCTTGGGATGGTGTCAAAGTGGCTGTGTATCAGGGTGTCTTTTAGGGATCTGTTCCTCCTGTAAGTGATTTTGGGTTGGGGCGAGAGTTGCTTACCAATGACCCCGTCTGTTTTCAGAATTTTCCAATGGCAACTCATGATATTATGAATCATTGAGGAGTCATTAGAGAAAGTTGTGATGAAGCAAGGAGTTTTATTTTCACTGGCTTCTTTCTCACTTGGGTGCTTAAACAGACTTGCTCTGGGAATTGAACACACTTTGTCATAAGCTTTTTTAAGTGTGATAGCCGGATAACCTCTCAATTTGAACCTTGCCATGGAATCTTGTGCAGCTTGCTCAAAATCCTCTGTAAGAGTACAGTTTCTTTTGAGGCGTAATAGTTCACCAAAAGGTATACTATTCTTTAAGGGTTTAGGATGATAGCTGCTTGCTTCTAGAGTGGAGTTTCCGGCTGTGACCTCCTGAAAAAGAGAGGTACAGATTTTACCATCCTTGATGAAGACTTTGAGATCAAGAAAGTCTACCTCAACATTACTTATGGTGCCACTGAGATGCAAATTGAGATCATTGTTATTTAAGGTTTGAATGAATAATTCAGTCTCTGTCTTAGAACCTTTCCAGAAGATAAACAGATCGTCAATATATCGGTGCCACCCGATAATTGACGTTACCCATCTCTGATTGTCATCGGACCAGGCCACCTGCTTCTCCCACCAGCCTACGAATAGATTTGCGTTGCTGGGGGCGAAGCAGGTGCCCATCGCTTTCCCTCTCCTATGTCTGTAATATTGTTTCTGGAACAGAAAAATGTTGTTATGCAGACAGAAATGCAAGAATTCCACCAACATGCAGTTGTGTTTCATGTATTTCAGAGAACGAGTTTTTAGAAAATACTGTACTGCCTGTATTCCATGATTATGTGCTATGCATGTGTAAAGTCCAGTCACATCCAACACTATCATCAGCATATCGGATTCCCAGGGTATATTAGAAATGATACGAATAAAGTCAGACGTATCCCTTATATATGATGAAAGGGATTTGACATGCTCGATCAAAAAGAAATCCAAAAACTGTGACAGGTTCTCAGTTAGGCTGCTTTTTGAGGAGATTATTGATCTCCCTGGTGGCAGTGTCGAATGTTTGTGGATTTTTGGCAAATGATAAAATGTAGGAGTTATTGGCTGCTGACATGTCCAAAATTTCACTTCGTTCGTATCTAACATCCCTTCTGTTGCCCACTTGTCAAGTAGAAGGTGATATTCCGTAATGCTGGAATTGTGTTAATCTTTGTTGATCTTTGTGTAACAGTCTGTGTTCTTCAGTTGTCTAAGTGCTTCTGTGCAGTAGTATTCTCTGGTCATTAAGACAATATTTCCGCCTTTATCCGACGGCTTGCACACTATGTTGGTATTAGCTTGTAATTTTATTAGGGCATTCCTTTGGGCCAGTGATAAGTTCCATTGTTTGTTGCTGAATTTTGGAGATCTGTTAGTTCTTAAGCTTAATAGATCCATTATGACCGCTTCTTCTAAGACGTCTTCTGCGTCATGCGGCATCAAGGGAATGAATTTAGATGTCGGTTTGAAGTTTGTGGGAGCTCTGATTTGTATATATATATATATATATCTCTATATAGCACAACTTGACGAAGCCCCAAGGCGAAACGCGTCGTTGCTGTTGGTTTCCTTATTAAATCTTTGTGGAACCTCCCCTGTGTGTGCTACCTTCCTTTAGGAGTAATTCTCTTGGGATTTTTGGAGCGAATTTGTGACACGGGCACACCCCCGTTTTGGCGTGCACCCACTCGTGTGTGCAACTGGTTGGTGTTTTGGAGCCTTCCATATATATATATCTCTCTATATATCTCTCTCTCTCTCTCTCTCTCTCTCTCTCTCTCTATATATATATATATATATATATATATATATATATATATATATATATATATATATTCCAGAAACTTCGTTAAATCATCTGTTTCAACCAGGATAAAAAACGAACCGGACCCATTCAGGTGAGTTTGCAATATTTAGTCGTGCATTTCTCTCTCCGCCATTATATCATATATATTACCTACTGGCGGTCGCCAGGAGGTAGATATAGTTAGGACCTAGTTTCCATCGGAAATCCGCAACATTCTATTTGGAATAACTTTGGCGCCGGTTGACGAATCTTCGCAAAATTCTCTAAGAATATGGCACGCTCTGCTCCGCTCCTATCCTGAAAGTTTCGGGATGATTTGTCAAGCGGGGGCCAAGAAAAAGGGGGGGTCCCAAAACATGTTTTCCCCATGCAATTTTCTATAGGGACTTTTAGACAAGGCTACAGCCCGAACTGCTGAACGGAATTACACCAAATTTGGCAAAAAGGTAGAGTTTGGTTCGCAGATTACGCTTTTTGTTAAATGGTGTAAATCCGTGCAGTAGTTCCTGAGAAAATCAAAAGTAAAATCATAGATATATATAAGGACGAAGTACGGTACACTTACCTTCCGAGGACTATACGCGAACCATTACAAGCACGAGCTGCATGCTAATTGGCTGTCAACTGTCTGTCAACACTCCAAACCAGGAAGTGTTGGCAGCCATCTTGTGTCTCGGTAGTACAGAGGCACAAGAAAACTGAAAAACAAGTGCGCAAAAGGTGCAAAGGGGGCAGGGTAGAAAGACCTTGACCCCCTAGGCCTGCTCAGGGGGTCCCACAAGGACCCCCAAGGCCCCACAAAATATGTTTGTTTTTTTAAATCGCGGGATACGCAATCATGCAAAAAAAAAAGTAGCCTGAGAAATTTGCAACTAGCCCCTGGGGGGGCCAAGTCCCGGGGCAATGTGTTTTATTATGATGGGGAGCCCAGAGGGGCCCCCCAGCCCTGGGGACCACCACCCCCCAGGCTTTAATATTACATATGCGGGGGCTCATGGCTGCCCAGCAGCCCTGGGGACCGCCACCCACCAGGGCTTATTTATTTTTATAATAATGGGGGGGTCCAGATGGGCCCCCCAGTTCGGGGTACCGCCACCCCCAGGGCTTTTACATTACGTATGCGGGGGCGCACGCCCCCCGCAGCCCTGGGGACCGCCATCCCCGGGGCTTATTTTTTTGTTTTTTAAACCCTGTGGGGCGGGGCTCAAGCACCCCCACACGTCCCGGGGACCCCCACCTCCCCGGGGCACTAAATTTTTAAATTGGGGGTCTGTGACGGACCCCCCAGCCCAGGGGACCACCACCCCTCGGGGCTTTTGAATGTTCAGAGGGGGCACGTGCAGCCACCCTCCTGGAGCCTTGTGGTGGCCCTGGGGACCGCCACCCGCCAGGGCCGGCTCCTGCAGTGTCCCGGGGTGCCTACCCCCGGGACACTGTAGTTTGCTGTGGTAGGGCAGGAGCCTTGCATCTCCCGCCCTGCCATAGCAAACTGCTTTGGTTTTTGTAAGAGAGAGCAGGATAACTGCTCTCTCTTCAAAAAACGAAAGCTGATTGCTTTTCTACATGAGGAGCAGCATGTTAGCTGATTTTCTACATAGGGGGCAGCATGTTAGCTGCTCCCTATGTAGAAAAGCAATGCTGGCTCCCGCAGGACGAGGGGAGCCGGCAGAACCTGTGGGGGCTTGGGGACCCCACCCACGGTCCCAACGGAGAGGGTCAGGCCCCGGGGGATGGGGTCCCTTAGGCCTGGGGCCAGAAGTGGCCCAGGAGGAAGGCCATGCGGCACCCCTCCAAAAAATGAAAAAAAAAAGAAAAAAGACCGGCCCCGGGAGATGGGGTACCCGGGGCTATAAGAGGCCCGGGAGGGGGGCCACAAGGCCCTTCTCCCAAATAGTTTAATTTAAAAAAATGAAAAGGCCATGCCCCGGGGATGGGGTCCCCGGGGTGATTAAGGCCTCGGGTGGAGGGGCCACGCGGCCCCATGCCTCATTTTTTTAAATTAAATAAAAAAGAATAGGGGACAGGCCCTGGGGGATGGGGTCCCCAGGGACCAAAAAATTGAAAAGAAGGGGGGGCTACAAAAAAGAAAGAAGAAAAACACTGAGTTTGGGGTGGAGGCCACGCCCACTCCCTGCATCACTCTGCAAACGCACCCCCTGCCATGTTTGCAGAGGGGGAAGTAATTCCCCTTGAATACTGAGGGTCCCTTGGGGCCAGGTAGCCCACCAGGAACCTCCAGTATGCTCCAGGGGGCTGCGTTGCAGAGAGGTGTAATGAGGCCACGCCCCTTGGTGCTTTTTTCCTTTTTTTTTGTTGTATGTTTTCAATCATTGTATTTTCTATATATTTTCTTTTCTTGTGCTCTGTTTTGTAAATATATTCCTGTATTGTTGTGTTATTGTGTATGATTGTTTGGATGCATGTGAGGATGGTTGGTTGTTTTAGGTTGATTGGGGACGGTTATGTGTATAATATGTTTATATGCATTGTATATATTTAAAGAGTATAATTTTTCTATGTCCAAAAAATAAATAGTAATATGTTTTTCAAATAAATGGTCATGGAACAATGATGTTACATACAAATTAATGGATATACTACCAATGTATTAATTGTGTTGTCTAGGAGAGGTTTTGTTCTCGTTCAATCACACCCCTTTTTACACCTCTCTGAAACACAGCCCCCTGGCGCATACTGGAGGTTGCTGGTGGGCTAGTTGGCCCCCAGGGACCCCAGTATTCACCGGGACTTAATCCCCCAACTTAGAATGCACCACGGGGCGCGTTTGCACAGTGGTGAAGGTAGGGGGCGGGGCTTGAGGTGATGTGTGTGCAAACACGCCCTGTGGCGCATTTAAGTTGGGGAATTAATTCCTCTTCAATCCAGAGGTCCCATGTGGGCCAACTAGCCCACGAGGTACCTCCAGTAAGCGCCATGGAGCTGCATTGCAGAGTGTTGTAAAAAGGGGTGTGGCCTCTGAACATCTCTCTGCAACGCAGCTCCCTGGTTTACACTGGAGGTACCTCGTGGGCTAGTTGGCCCACAGGGGACCTCAGGAATGAAGAGGAATTAATTCTCTAACTTAAAACGCGCCTCAGGGCGTGTTTGCCGACATGTAAACTCAGGCCACGCCCCCTTCCTTCATCAGTGTGCAAACGCACCCCATGGTGCGTTTTAAGTTGGGGAATTAATTATCTTTCAATAATTAGGGTCCCCGAGGGCCAAATAGCCCAACAGGTATCTCCAGTATGCACCAGGGAGCTGCGTTGCAGACAGGTGTTCAGAGGCCACACCCCTTTTTATACTTCTCTGCAACGCAGCTGTGTGGTGCTTACTGGAGGTACCTAGTGGGCTAGTTTGACCCTAGGGATCCTTAGGATTGAAGGGGACTTAATCTCTCAACTTAGAACGGTGACAGGGCGTGTTTAGACAGTGGTGAAGGGAGGGGACGGGGCCTGACGTGATGTGTGCAAACACGCCCTGTGGCACGTTTTAAGCTGGGGAAAAATTTAACTTCAAACCTGAGGGACCATGGCGGCCAAGTAGTCCACCAGGTGCTTCCAGGAAGCGCCCCTGCTCTGCTTTGCAGAGAGGTGGTGCATGCTGTGCCCCTTTTTACATCTCTCTGCTACGCAGCTCTGTGGCGCTTACTGGATGTAGTACGAATTCCGATTTACTCACCTGTTATCAGGAGAGACCTCAGTGATGCATCTTTGAGCCCAGTACTGATCCTCAAAAGTAATTCTAACCATACTTACCAGTAACTTGAATTTCCTTCCATAGGCTAACATTGACTGGTTTCACTTGGAAATTCTTCGAAGTGTGGAGTTTTGGAACTTTAAAATATTCACCTAAAAATCATCTAAATAATGAATTCCGATTTACTCACCTGTTATCAGGAGAAAACCCAGTGCTGCATCTTTTAGCCCAGCACTGACCCTGAAAAGTAATTCTAACCGTACTTACCAGTAACTTGTACTTCCTTCCATAGGAATCAATTGTCTGGTTTTCACCAGAAAAGTTTCTAGGTGTCTATTTTCACAAACTAAAAATATTCCTTAAAAATCACCTGTATGACTTGAACGCATTCTTTCAACTGTTTACAGGATATGCACCAGTGCTGGATCCAGGATCCACCACTGAGTAAGAAAAAGTAATGATAACACAACTTACCTGCTAAGAGAATTTCCTTCCATAGGGAAACATTGACTGGTTTCATTTGAAAATTCTTCTAAAGTGTGGAGTTTTGGAACTTTAAAAAATTCCTCTAAAATCAGCCGAACTACGAATTCTGATTTACTCACCTGTTATCAGGAGAGACCTCAGTGCTGCATCTTTCAGCCCAATACTGATCCTGAAAAGAAATTCTAATTATACTTACAGTAACTTGAATTTCCTTGAATCCCTCTAAAATCAGCCGAACTACGAATTCTGATTTACTCACTAGTTATCAGGAGACACCTCAGTGCTGCATCTTTCAGCCCACTACTGATCCTGAAAAGTAATTCTAACAATACTTACAGCAACTGGAATTTCCTTCCATAGGTTAACATTGACTGGTTTCACTTGGAAATTCTTCTAAGTGTGGAGTTTTGGAATTTTAAAAAATCCCTCTAAAATCAGCCGAACTACGAATTCCGATTTACTCACCTGTTATCAGGAGAGAACTCAGTGCTGCATCTTTCAGCCCACTACTGATCCTGAAAAGTAATTCTAACCGTACCTACAGTAACTTGTATTTCCTTTCTTAGGAATCCATTGTCTGGTTTTCACCAGAAAAGTTTCAAAGTGACTATTTTCACAAACTAAAAGTATTCCTTAAAAATCGCCTGTATGACTTAAACACATTCTTTCAACTGTTTACAGGAGATGCACCAGTGCTGGATCCGGGATCCAACACTGAGTAAGAAAAAGTAATGATAACACTACTTACCTGCTAAGTGAATTTCCTCCTATAGTATAACATTGGTGATTCTATGTGAAACAATTTCTGTCAACTTTTAAAATACAATAATATTCCTTAAAAATCACTACTGTAACTAAAACACGTTTACTCAATTGTTTACAGGAGATGTCCAAGGACTGAATCTAGGATCCAGTCCTGTGGTTAGAAAAGTAATCCATAAAGTAAGTAATGGCATTTAACTAGAAAAACACATTGAGGTCAATGTTGCATTGTGTTTGAAATTGTGTTGCCCATTGCAACAACTGTAACTACTGTACTTAAAAGTCTATTGCCTATTTGCAAAGTATTTAAACTAAAGTAATTTATTCTGAGAAAGTATATTTTGTAATGTAATTACAATGTAATTAAAAAATAAAATATCTAAAAATAAATAGTTTAAAAAATGTGGTAAATCAGTTTAAAAAAAAATATAACAAATAATACATTTAAAAATTGTCATGTACAAAACCTTCGAAATTCACTGAAAAAAAACCATCGGTTTCAGGCCTGATATAGTTAGGAATTAGAATTTAAAAAACCTTAGAAATTCACTGAAAAAAACATAGGTTTTAGGGGTGTTATAGTTAGCTGGACATTTGACTCATTCCTCCGATATAGTTAGTTTTACGAACTATATCTCCCGCGCCCGCAATCCACTGCTGATGATGTCACATATTACATCATTCATGACATGGTTAGTGACATCACTGATGACATCTCAAAGGACATCACTGATGATATCATCCACGTGACAATCAGATACACTGCATCATACACTAGTATAACCTTTCATCACTCAAGGTAAAATACAGAGTACCATATTTAAATCCATTGACACACCAATAGAAATTTCTAAAAACCTACTCAGTGATTCCTAGATCTATACACACATCTAATCACTTACCTACAGATTTACTCATACATGCAGTCAATGATCAATAGAACACTTTCAAATATACTTATACACCTATATCGACATTACAAACCAGCACACATCCTATTCACTTATGAATTCATCCTATTCACTTATGCAAACAATGGATCATACTTACATTTACTTAGCTATACACTTTTACAAACACCACTTTATCTATTCATATAGATAGTAACTTATACTTAGTGTGTTATAAAAACACTATTACAAGTATACAGTCATCCATACAGTCACGCATACAATCACTGAGTCTTATGTATACTTGTTTATAAACAACATCTGACACATACATTGCCTTTTATTTTTCTATTTTGTTGGACATGTACCATTTAGAGAGATATTTGCTCATCACCACACCCATAAAGATATGCATTTACCCAAACAACTGTTATAACATGTAGTCTTAAAGTCATAAGCCTACTAAATCAACTATTCACACATCTTTAGGCAGTCACACACCTCCCACCGAATCACACACACATTCACTCTCTCATACAAATACTCAGTTAACTAATCAATAACTAATAGAGACTTTCAAATAGCTAGTAACCAACTGGAGAAGTAGTTTACACAACAACTGACAAAGTGATACAGATGTTCGCACAGTTTAGTCACTATCCAATATATTTAGAGAGACACTTTAAATTAGTCAAGTAAACAGTCAATCACACTGCTACTAAATCCTCCATCCACATATTTATATTTATATATCCACTCATTCTGCAATGCAAATTGCTATATATATAATACATATTTAAATAACGAAGCAAACCACATTCACAGGATGATGTCATCAGTGATGTCATTTGAGATGTCATCCGTGATGTCACTGACCATGTCATGAATGATGTAATATGTGACATCATCAGCAGTGGATTGCAGGCGTGCGAGATATAGTTAGTACAATTGACTATATCAGAGGAATTTCAATGGTTTTGTACGAGTAAAATGTCCAGCTAACTATAACACCGTTTTTTTCAGCGAATTTCTAAGGTTTTTTAAATGCTAATTCCTAGCTATATCAGGCCTGAAACCTATGGTTTCTTCAGTGTATACATATAGGAGACACTGTGGAATTATTACAGACAGGAAAATTAGCATTTTGTTTCACCGGTAGTTGTCCTGCAATACCGCCATTCCACTTTGGATAGTATATTCCCCCTGCAGCACCTACCTGGATCAGAGGTGCATCCTGGGACCTGCAGTTTTTTCAAAATTGCAGTGTTGGTGAGAAAGCACAAGGGTAAGGGGACGGAGCGGATCCCCACCAATGGGGGAGTAGCTGGACACATATATTGGTTGTTTCAAAAGCCGCCTGGACATACAGTGGCATCCAAAGAAGGCCAGTGGTGGCCAAAATGCATTATGCCGAATTTGCCCTAATAAAGTGTTTCCTGCTTGTCCCCCGTGAGGCTTCCGCTCTTTCCTAGGCAGGAGGTGTTTTGGTGTTTCGCCAGTAGGTAGTTATAGTTAGGACCTAGTTTCCATAGGAAATCCTCAACATTCTATTGGGAATAACTTTGGCCCCGGTGGACACATTTTTGCGAATTTCTCAAAGAAGATGGCTCGGTCCGCTGCGCTCCTTCCCTGAAAGTTTGGGGGGGATTCGTCAAGTGGGGGCTGAGATAAAAGGGGGTTCCAAAACATGTTTTCTCCATGTTATTTTCCATAGGACGTTTAGACACGGCTACAGCTCGAACGGCTGAATGGATTTATAAGAAATTTGGCAAAAAGGTAGAGTCCGGCTCGCAGATTACGCTTTTGTTTGAATGGGGTAAATCCGTTCAGTAGTTGCTGAGAAAATTAAAGTTGGAGTCAATTATACATCTATAAGCGCGCTCGGGTGCGCGCACTGATGCGGCTGTGCGCGAGCGGAATTCTTTTTTGCTGTGTGACGTTTGTGAACGTTCGATTCGAAGGAAATCAGGAAGTGTTGACCGCCATTTTGTTAATGCAAGTGAATATATTGTACATTTCAAAGCATTGGAACATGGAAAGGGGACAAGGTAGAGATTGTCTGGCCGCGTAGGTTTTCTCGGGGGTGCAGTAAGGCCCTTAAACGCGAAAATAATTTTATTTTTTTTTTTAAAAAAAAGTTGCGGGGTGCGCCCACCCGGTCGCGCACACCTATTTACAAGAGTGTGAAAATGGAGATAAATCAGAAGTTTGAGTGTTTAGATATAAGGTGGCTCTGAAAAGAGCCCTTGTGATAATTTAGTTTTTTCTGCATTTATAATTGTATTGTATTGTGGTATTGTGGTATACTTATATAGCGCAAACCTGTCACCACCAAGGGCATCCTGGCGCTTTGACCCATGATCCAGCAAATTCAGCAACTTAGGCTATCCTAGGGAAGAGGTAGGTTTTCAGCGCCTTTCTGAAGGCTAAGAGATCCTTAAGGCTTCTCAGGGATATTGGCAGGGAGTTCCAGAGTTTGGCCGCCGCTACTCTGAACGATCGGCCACCCATCCTCACTCTCTGGAAGCGCGGAACTACTAGTAGCCTGGATGAAGAGGAACGTAAAGCTCGGGATGGAAGGTACCAGGCAAACATTCTCCGCAAAGGGATTGGGCCCAGGCCATGGATAGCCCTGAACACAATGCACGCTGCTTTGTAGCGAACGCGTAGATGGACCGGCAGCCAGTGGAGATCCGGTAACGCTGCCGTGGAAGAGCTGTGGTAGGGGCGGGAGAGGGCGAGTTTGGCAGCCATATTTTGCACCCTTTGGAGCTTGCCCAGAAGTGTTACCGGGGCCTCCAGAAGTAGTGCGTTACAATAGTCGAGTCGACTTAGGATGGTACTTCGCACTACTTCGGGTCTGGCTTGCTCAGGGAGGAGGGGTAAAACCTTGCGCAGCATGCGGATCAACATCATGCACGTTGAGGTGGTCTTATTTACGTGCAGATCCAGCTGCAGGTTGGGCCCAAAAATGACACCCAGATTACGTGCCGATTGTGCGGCTGACACCGTCTCTGAAAATGACGGGGGCCAAAAATCGTCTGGGAGATCTCGGGGAACTCGGTCGTTGGAGCAATAAAGAACCTCTGTCTTAGTTCCATTGAACTGTAACGAGTTCAAACGGAGCCATTCCGCTGTAGCCTGCATGCACCGGTGGAAGGTCTCCAATGGGACTGCGTCCTGTCCCTCCAGTGAAAAGACCAGCTGGGTATCATCCGCATAATTAAATGCGGAGATCCCAAATGATTTAATGAGCTGGACTAGAGGGCGGAGGTAAATATTAAAGAGTATAGGGCTGATGGCTGAGCCCTGAGGTACTCCTTGTCCTACTCTCCGCTCCTCTGAACTGAAGGGAGGGAGCGAAAGCCGTTGCTGACGGTTGTCCAGATAGGAGATTAACCAGTCCCTGGCCTTATCTTTGACCCCGCACTCTTACAGCCTCGAAATCAAGGTAGGATGGCTGACCGTGTCGAACACGGCCGACATGTCGAGCAGCACCAAAAAGGCTGCCCGACCACTGTCGACTCGCGCCCGCAGATTGTCTAACACGGTCACCAACGCGGATTCCGTCCCATGAGCTGGGCGAAAACCGAATTGCGTCTCGTCCAGCCAGGTGTTCCCTTCTAAGAAGCCGGACAGAGTGCGGGTAACCAATTTTTCCATGATTTTGACTGGAAAAGGAAGCAGGGAGATTGGCCGGTAGTTGGAAAGGCAAACAGGGTCAAGCGTAGGTTTTTTTAAGAGCGGAGATACCACTGCCTTCTTCCAGCAGCCCGGTACCGTCCCTGTTTCAAACGACTGGCAACAGATGGAATGCAAGGGCTGGAAAAGATCCTCCTGAAACACCCTCCAGAGTTTTGGAGGAAGAGGATCAAGAGGCGAGCCGGATGAAATCGTAAGGGCTAGGCTGCCAAACTCCTCAAAGTAGGGAAGGGGAAAGCTACTCAGCTGGGGTCGACTGGCCTCAATCGCCGGAGCTCCCAAGCTGAGGGCCGGATCCAAGGAGGGAGGGGGAAAGCTACTCAGCTGGGGTCGACTGGCCTCAATCGCCGGAGCTCCCAGGCTGAGGGCCCGATCCAAAGAGAGAGGGGGGAAGCTACTCAGCTGGGGTCGACTGGCCTCAATCGCCGGAGCTCCCAGACTGAGGGCCTGGTCCTCTGGTCGGGGTCGACTGGAAGGCGTGGCCGGAGCTTCCAAACAGAGGTGAGAAACCCTCTGCAGGGGTCGACTGGCCATCTACTCCGGAGCTCCCAAACCAGTGGTGGAATTAACTGGGTCCTGCAAACCCTCCAGGATTTTACGGATTTTCTCCTCGAAGGCATCAGCAAGTGAGTCACAAAGAGCTTGCGATGAGGGGACGGCGCTGGCCACACACGTAGGGTGGGCAAGGTCCCTGACAATTTTAAAGAGGGCCTGTGCCTTGTTTGGGGCCTGATTCAAGGTAGATTCAAGATAGGTCGCTTTAGCCATCTTGATCTGAGCCTTGTATTTTTGTATAGCGGTCCTGAATACAGTTTTCTCCGAGTCTAAGTACTGTTTCCTCCACGCCCTTTCTGCGCGTTTACAGTCAAGTTTAAGCTGGCGTAATTCGCTCGTGTACCAAGGGCTAGCTCGATTCACCCTCCCTCGTGACTTCCGGAGGGGTGCCAAATTATCCAGCGAGCTCGATATGGACTGGCAGAAGAGAGTATAGCTCTCTTCAGCTGTGTTGCCAAGCTTAAAGTCCTTACCTAAGATGTTCGGCAGTGGAGAGGTTTTGAGAATTCGGGACCAAGGTCTCTCTAGCTTGGCTTGGGGTAATCCAGCCTCTCTGGATATATGATCCTCTGAACAAAGAGAGAACATAATCAGAAAGTGGTCTGTCCAGAAATGGCACTTAATATCATCTAATGATACCCATTGTGGATCCGCAAATACTAAGTCCAGGATATGACCCTTCCGATGCGTGGTGGCATTCACCAACTGTTCCAGATTGATATCCGTGCAGGCTTGACTGAGGGAAAAGAATGCATTGTCCAGTGAACCGCCTGCCCATAGGTTAAAATCACCAAGAATCAGTAACTTGGAGTGGGAGCTAGAGAGTTCGTAGATCAGGTCAATAAGGAGCGATATGGAAGGAGCCGGTCCCGGGGGACGATAGCATAGGACACCCGAGCAAAGTATCAGCTCCTGCTGTTTGACTGTGAAACCCATCAGTTCAAATCCCGGTACTGCTCGAATCTTTAGCTGGGAAAGGGTCAGCGAGTCTCTATAAATGAACCCGATTCCCCCTCCTCGATTGAGTGGGCGCGGGGTGTGACTGATTTTATAGCCTGAGGGGCAGGCTAGGCCCAGCTCAACCTCACAGTCCTCCCGAGTCCACGTTTCTGTGAGAAAAAGGACATCGAGTTTTTCTGATTCGATGAGGAAGGCAATTTCCGTGTAGGTCTTGCAGAGGGATCTGACATTAAGCAGCCCACAGGAAATTCGCCTAATAGTTGGTTGCCTGACCGGGTTCTGACAGGGTCTGAGTCTGAGTAGCTCAGCCCGAGAGTAGGCTATGCGAAGTGGGCCAGAGGGGCCAGAGGTAGTGGCCCTAAGCGCGTCCGTTGCGCGAACGGGCGCAAACGGGCTTACCTCTGGCGCACCTCCGGCACCCCTACGGCGCCCCCGCTGCGCACCGTCGCTGCGCACTTGTCTAGCGGCCATCTTAAATGGCCGGCGGGGGTATCACGTGGGTCCTGGCAGGGCGAGTGGCTCTCCCTCACCCAAGATGGCGCTCAGTGAGGAAAGACCTTCTCCCCACTCCAAAATGGCGCTCGAAACCGGCGCGATGCTTCTACAGTGCCCCCGAGTCCCTTCTATCCCACAAAATGTGGGTGTACAACAATTAGAGTGCGGGTAAGAGCTCCCTTAATTCCCCCTAAGCGGCGCAGGCAATTTAAAGTTAAAAGCGCGATCGCTCGGCGCAAAACAAGATAAAGCGAGATAAAGTATTAATTTTAAAAATTACATATAAGTAAATACTGATGCAGAATCTCATGTTACAGAGGAAGATTCTGTTTCCCTCATCCGTGAAATGAACACCATCTCTCCTATAGATGCCTTGCATGTTGTAACGCAAGTTGTTGTGGTAAATAGAACCCATGCTATAATCTCTGAGGAAAGCAGAAACAGATTTATTTACATGTTTCCTTGCTTTCTCAATTTGTGCACAATGTTGATTGGACCAATTCCATTTCTGTCTTTGGCATATATTGGAATATACCAAGGCAGTTCGAGGAAAAAGTGTCATCAATGTCGAAAGGTGTCTTTTAGAAGCATTTCCAGACCTACCCCAGTCAATGTGCCTAGATCGTTCCCACCACAGGGCACAATTATAAGGTCAGGTTCTGGGAGATGCATAAAGGTTTTCACCAATGGTATCAATTGGTGACATCTCAATCCTCTCTGGCCAATCCACGTTATCTGCACATTTGGTAAATCAAGGTTGGAAATTCGCCTGTTTGCTGCATATTTTCCACTCCAGTGAATAAGCTGTGTCCTAAAAGCCAAACCTTAATTTTCAAGGTAGATGCACTCGTACTCCGATGAGTTCTGGAAGTGGAATGGTAGTTAGAAGCTGAAAGTCAGGATAAAAAAATGGATGAGGCTTGGTGTGGTTGAAAAACTATAAATGATTGGTTGATTGTAATGCCTCAAGATTGAAGACTACGTTGCATGTTAATGTTTATGTTAAACGAAATGTACTATTTGGTGTCAAAAAAATGACATGTAACAGAGCTGTGGATAGGCAGGTGTTTTTGGAGGGAAATCAGCATTCTTGGTTTGATGTAGAACGTTGAGATATGAACTTTTGACCTGTGCCTTCAGCCAGGTGCAGAATGAGGTGTTACCATGGAAACAGCCAGAGAAGGCAGTGGGTGATGGGTGACCTTTATGTGACAATGAAAATATTGTGAGGGACAACCAACTGAAATGTAAATTTGATTTCAAAATTTTGCGGGAAGAAATATGATTGGTTGAAGATACATATATGAGTCTGTATTGACAGGATATCTGTGCCATTGAATTTTGGTTGCAGTGATAGAAGCATTATTCAGAGTTCCGCAAACGAATATCTGTTTTGTGACTGTCACTGTTCTACATCATACAAAGCATTGGTAAAGGTAAGTCTGTAACTGTTTGTTTTGTCATGTACTGTAAAATGTGGTTTAGTCACTAAAATTGGTTCATTTCCCTCACAGTCTCTGAGTAATCTCATTTTTGACTGTGATAATGTCTTGTATTTTTAAAACTATTTTTCCATTTCGTTTCATCACTCTTTTACGACATTATTTGTTTGCAATTATTAGTTTAAAAATTTTGAATAATGTATTTCAATAAGGTAAATGGTCTTCAGTCATGTTTGTCAGTCAGTAATTTGTGTTGCCTACTGGACTGAGTCATGTAGAATCTGGACTGCATCTGAACTGTGAGTACTGCTGACTGTAGTGTAGGTCAGAGGTAGTGACGAGGAAGAGCCCACAGCCATGTGCATATGTTGGTGGCCCCACTGGGCTGCGTAGTGCAGGTTTAGTGGCACCACGTGTCACCGGCCTTACAAATGCAAATACTCCTCACTAATCGAAGGGAATCAGGTGCTGTGGTCACTGTCGCGAAGTTGGGGTCACTGCCATTCAGAACTCAGGACACAGTTACACATGTGGGATTGGCTTGTGTTAAAGAGGGTTAGTGGGACTATGTGTTGCAAGCTTGCATATCGAAATATGCCTCACAAATCAAAGGGAGTATGGTGCTGTGGTCACTGCCACAGACTTGGGGTGTCTGCCATTCAGGACTCAGGACACAGTTACACATGTGGGATCGGCTTGAGTTGAACAGAGTTAGTGGCACCACGTGTCGCTGCCGTTGCATATGGAAATATGCCTCACTCATCGAAAAATATGTGGTGCTGTGGTTGGTGCCACGGACTTGGGGTCACTGCCACTCAAGACTCAGGACACAGTTACACATGTGGGATCGGCTTATGTTGAAGATGGTTAGTGGCACCATGTGATGCCGGTTACACATGTGGGTTCGACTTGAGTTGAACAGAGTTAGTGACACCACGTGTCGCTGCCGTTGCATATGGAAATATGCCTCACTCATCGAAGGGAATGCGGTGCTGTGATCGGTGCCACGGACTTGGGGTCGCTGCCATTCAGGACTCAGGACACAGTTACACATGTGGGATCGGCTTATGTTGAAGATGGTTAGTGGCACCATGTGATGCCGGTCTGCCTCAGTATAGGCCGGAGGTAGCGGTAAGGAAGAGCCCACAGCCACGTGCATACATTGGTGGCCTCAACGGCCTGAATAGTGCAGGTTCAGTGGCACCATGTCGCGTCAGCCTTCCATATGCAAATTGCCCTCACTAATCGAAGGGAGTCTGGTGCTGTGGTCACTGCCACAAAGTTGGGGTCACTGCCATTCAGGACACAGTTACACATGTGGGATCGGCTAAGGCTTGTGTTAAAGAGGGTTAGTGGCATCACGTGTCACTTTATGTATGTTTGTCTTACCGAAAAATTAAGCTCTGCAATCAGGAGTTCTTTTGGTAAAAACTTTGAAGGGACCATATACCTCCAAAAACATGGGACAAGTATGGGGAGCACATTTGCGCCGAGCATAGCTGGCCTCTATGTCCACCATCTTGAGGTCACTAAAATCCTGAACCCCAGAAATCCCTTCAGGCATCACATTCGGACCTGGAAGCGATACATCGATGATATCCTGATCATCTGGGATGGAGATGAAAAATCCTCCAATCAGTTCCTCACATGGATAAATCTACAGGACGATTTTTTGAATTTTACAAGCACAATCTCAAAAAGCAATCTGGTCTTCCTAGATTTAAACATTTTTCCAAAAGATGGCAAACTGATGACCACTACCCACTTCAAAAGCACATCAAAAAACTGCCTACTAATGTACCAAAGCTTTCATCCCAAACACCTAAGGGACAATCTACCATATGGCCAATTTCTGGGGCTGCGTAGAAACTGCACTGAGATCAGCAATTTTAAAACTCAATCAAAAGATCTCAAGAGAAAACTGGAAGATCGCCAATATCCAAAGAGAATTATTGAACAGGCCTACAAAAGGGCAAGGAATAACTGCAGAGAAAGCCTTCTCGAAGATAAAATCCAAAAAGAGGAAGAGCAAAGACCTATTTGTGTCACCACATTCAACACAAGCTCCAACCAGGTGACAAAAATCGTAAACAAGAATTGGAGAATCTTAAACAGTGGCAATCTGCAAATACCAAAACCAATTTTCTCGCACAAAAAAGCACAGAGCATCCGAGACATACTAGTCCATACGAGACCTAGGACCACTACCAGCAATCAAGCCAGAAATGTAAATTTTGTACATGGTCACCACCCTTGTGGTAATTGCAAAGTATGTTGCCTAACAAAAAAGAGCACATCCATCACATTCAACGATGGCACAGTGTGGGAGCAAATAAACTTCAGCAACTGCAACAGCTCGAATGCCATATACTTGATAAAATGTCCGTGCAATATGGAATATGTAGGAATGACCAGCAGAGCCATTAAGACAAGGATAGGTGAACACAAGAGCACCGTCAAATGCAAAAAATCGAGCACAAAACTGACCAACCACTTCCTTGAAATGGGCCATAAACCTGAAGAAATGTCATGGACAATAATTGAATTGGTCGCTAGAGAGGAACAACTATTGGAAAAAGAACAAAGATGGGTTTTCAGAATCAAATCCCATAAAAACGGCCTCAATGATGACATACCCTGGGGCCGTTTGTGAGGTAGTATTGATAAACTATGGACCTCTCTCTGATACATCTGCAATGTTCCAAAAAACTTTATCCATACATCCTAGCCAATGTCTTTTACCAACGCTTGACCTAGATAACACCACTTCCGGTCCGACCGGGAAGTGTTCCAAAAACAAGCGGCCATTTTGAGTTAGCCTACTAGTAGCTGGAAATAATACATACACTGATGACAGTGCATTACCGGTATATGTATAAATAGATGAAGGCGAGGTGAAGCTGATGTTCTCCTCGGAGCGGCACGGGGGTAGGAATAAGGCACTGTCGAGCAGCGGTTACGTAAGTAAAATCAACTACGAACTAACAGCCGAGGTTGACAGACCTTCAAAAACGAAAAAGGTAAAACAAACTCCCACGAACTGAGCAATCTAACGAGAGTATGCGGCTCTGTCTATCGCCCCTTTTTTAGTTGACCGCATCAAAAAACCCTCGTTTCTGCCGGCTCATGAGGCACGTTTTCTGACCCGGGAAAGTATGTATACCATCTATATATATCTCTATGCCTTCCCTATCATTTGCTTTCCCAACTCAGAAAACGAGTAAACCGATCGCACAAACTTCTGTCATTCAAAAGAACAGAGACATTGGTAGTAATGGGTGTCAGTCCTTCTCTGTGAGTAACTGTTATATGTGTGTTGAGACTTTATGTATGTTTGTCTTACCGAAAAATTAAGCTCTGCAATCAGGAGTTCTTTTGGTAAAAACTTTCTCGTCTGGCATGAATATGTTCTAAAATTCAATGACAATTTCGAATCTAACCATGTGCTATGAATGTTTTTTCTTCCTTCTCTTAAAGAGACCACCGCGTCTTTTTTCTTTTTACGCTTCACATTGGGCCAACTCAAGCCCCGAAGCACAAACTGTTAGCCGATTTTTGCTATCAGTTTGTAGGACTCTAGGCTATAACACTTAGAACTGAGTACCTCCAAGTAGGGACCACCACTGGTCCTGATGATCAGACAGTAGGGGACTGTCTGTGAAACATGTCGACCCGGTAGTTGCTAAATAGCCCTACCCCACAACCCCTTTTTAATTTTCCCAGCTAGGGAAGCGAATAAAATAATTTTTTCCACTAGCCAGGGAATTTTTTAACCCTTTTTTAATCACTCCCTTAGGTCCCTACACCTCACCACCTTCACTGTCACTGCACACACACATAGCCTTTCACCACAAAATTATAGTGCTCCCGCGTAGCTCGTAGGTCGCAGCACGCCCCGCCCCGTAGAGGGACGGGAAGACCCCCATGATGAAGCATGACACTAAGGGACTCTTAGTGTGTGAGGGGTATTTTAAAAGCACATAGTGCCTTCATCTTACAGTCTAGATGAAGAGCCAATCTCTCTTTCAAAACAAGTATATTTATAAAAACCCTTAAGAATAAACACTTGCACTTTTTTCTTGATAGAATCTCTTTGTTTATATAAGTCTTCCAGGAGGGTGATTCTATCGCTTCCTCTACACTTCCTCCCTTGATTAACGGGGTACATTGGAGCAGCCCACTCTGCTTCTGTTTCCAGGGGGGGACAACACAGCTATGTGACCGAGATCTACCCCATTGCGTGAGGTAACATGGTTGCGTCCACTGTGCATTACACTACAAGTATCAATACTATATCTCCACATGGAGAGGTTTGTGGTTTGCATAGGGAGGTTTGTGCAGCACATCACCGGTTCACTTGGTATTGTATGCATTAGTATCGAAGGGCGACTTGTCTCCTTCACACATACTTGGTTGCCACATCTCCCAACATTCAGCTCTTGTGCAGCTGAGGGGCCATGGCATTTTGGTAAGGTCCATTGTCCTGTTGTGCGCTGCCTCTGTGGTAGCAGGGGGTGGCACCTTTGCAAAATACATTCTAAGGACTAGATCTAATAAAGCAATGGCCATAATAGAGGTATACATCTGCCATAGAGTAGCAAGTCATGACAGAAATGTAAGGTAGAGAGTTGCAGGCCACATAATTAAGTATTAATTTTTATAACACTACCTGCCAACACTCTCAGTAGAACTGCATCCAATAATTAAGTAAGAACATGCCTAACTAAATCTATATTACATTAACTTTGGCCCTTGTCAGAAATTGGGTTTCTGGTTGACAGACGTTTTCACCTATTCCAAGCAGGAACCACAGTCCTAATCTGGCTGGGTACAGAAGATATGCAAGGCGCACTAAACAAAAGAACCTTTATCCTGGATGTGGAGTGCAGCCCAGCGATGCATCGGTTCTGCAGTAGAGATGATGCATCGATTTCTCCACGCAACGATGGCGATGAGCAAAGGTGCTAAAAATTTGCTAATTGTACAGCTCAACCCAAAAGAGGGTGTTAATGTGTTTTACAGGGCGAGAAAACAGCAAAGCAAAGTAATCAACAAGATCAATTTACAGGCAATTTATA
The DNA here is from genome assembly GCF_964263255.1 of Lissotriton vulgaris. Lineage (NCBI taxonomy): Eukaryota > Metazoa > Chordata > Amphibia > Caudata > Salamandridae > Lissotriton > Lissotriton vulgaris. The sequence continues at coordinate 135,512,443 of NC_141690.1, forward strand.
GACAAACATTTCACTAAAAAAGCTCATGAGAAGCAAGGACGAAGTTGCATTTGAAGGGGCACATCCATAGAAAACGAGAACAAAAAAGAAACAGGTGCCAAGCAGAAAGTGCTAAGAATCTAGCCAGTATGGCTTAGATGCTTCTGTAATTTAGATTTGAACAGTGGGAAGGAGGAGGCAGTGCGTGCATACAAAGGGAGGCCATTCCAGGTTTTAGGTGGACTACTGGAGAAAGCTCCTTTTATGGTGGATGGTTCCTTAGTTATTCTGAAGTAGTAGCTTGTCCTCCCGCATTGTATGTGATACAGGCAGTCTTGAAAAAGGTGCTTGACTCTGGGAATTGCCAATTGATTGACTTCAGACTGGTTCTGATGTGATCAAATCTCCTTCTCGGGAACAATGAGATGCACTGCAAAGTGAAGGGTTGCTTTATCAATCAATCAGGATGTTTGTATAGCGCGCTTCTCACCCGTGAGGGTCTCAAGGCGCTGGGGGTGGGGGAGGTGGATCCGGATCAGTCGAAAAGTCAGGTCTTGAGGTCCTTTCTGAAAGCATGCAGGGTAGGGGAGCATATGATGTTCACAGGGTGCTCAATCCAAGTCTTGGCTGGGATGTAGGCGAAGGCTCTCCTACCCGTTCTGCTACTGTGGATGCGGAGGACCTCCGTTCCTCTTGGGTACGTGGAAAGATACTCTCTCGTTGAGGTATTTGGGTCCGCTGTTGTAGAGGGATTTGTGGGTGAGGAGCTTGAAAGTGACCGTCTTCTCGACGGGGATCCGGTGGAGGCCTCATAGATGTTGGGTCATATGTTCGTGATGCGGTGTCCCGAGGACGAGTCTGGCTGCGGCGTTCTGGATGGTTTGAAGTTTGTGTAGAACCGTCTTGTTGGTTCCAGCATAAAGGGCGTTGCCGTAGTCCAGTCTGTTGGTTATGAGTGCACGGATGCAGGTCCTTCTGCAATCGGGGGGGATCCATTTGAAGGTCTTGAGAAGGTTGCCTAGGCACTTGAAGCTAGTGGAGGCCACGGCGTTGTTCTGGTGGTTCATCGAGAGGGAGGAGTCAAGGATGATGCTGAGATTCCGAGCATGGTCCTTAGGGATGGATGGGGTCCCAAGGGTGGGGGCCCACCAGGTGTTGATCATGCAGGGTCCGAGGGTGAGGACCTCGGTCTTCTCTGAGTAGTGCTTCAAACAGCTGTCTTTCATCCATGCTGCCATGTTCTTCATTCCTTCCTGGAAGCAGAGTCTGGTGTCTTCTGGGTTTTTGGTGAGTGAGAGGATGAGATGGGTGTCGTTGGCATAGGATACTATGCTGAGCCCATGCTGTCTGACGATGGCGGCAAGTGGGGCCATGTAGATGTTGAAGAGCGTGGGGTTGAGTGATGATCCTTGGGATACTCTGCAGTTGATTGTGTGCCTTTGGAGAGGATCGGAGGGAGTCTGATCTGCTGGGTTCTCCCGGTGAGGAAGGATTCGATCCAGTTAAGAGCGGTTCCTTGTATCATGTAAATCTAGATATGACCAGTTCCTCCACTAAGGGTTCCAGAGTGGATCTGGCAAGGAGGTAAATGCCTAATGTTTTTTATAGGGTGTAAATGGAGAGAGGCAGTTACAGCAACTTTAGTAAGTGTCTGAAGTCCACTTTCAGAGTCCAGAATGACACCTAGAGATTTTGCTGAGGAGTCGGCTTTGTGGATTCCCCTGTTTTTTTCATGATATGATGGTGGTGATCCTCTCTTTGCTTTAGAGGAGAGAATGAGGAATTTAATTTCTGTGCGATACGTTTCATGTGACATATGCAGTTTTGTACACTTTCTAGGCATTGCGATAAGGTCTGGGAGGTGTGGGCACATTCCATCTTTAGGTAGACCTGGGTGTTGTCTGATTATTGGTGGTAAGATATATCGTGTTTCTGCAGCAATTCTCCCAGTGGGCTGAAGTATAGTTTAACCGCATCGCTGCGGCAGCTTTTCCCGCTGTGTGCGGCAAATTACGAAAAGCAGCGTTACATGACGAGCTCAGCTCGTCATCCGAACACGACCACCGTGGCTGATGACGAGCTGAGCTCGTCATCAGCAGCGAAGGGGTTAAAGAAGGCTGTGGCTAGTTGGTAGCCATAGGAAACCTAGAGGACGACGGGGTAGGAGTAGAGGGTGAATTTGTAATGCACCATTTTAACACAATGCCTTTGCATCCCATGCAGTCTTCAAAGATGTCATAGTCAATGTCGTTAAAAGCAGTGGATACATGTAAAAGTGCGCTTGATTCGTGGTTGTCAAGAGTCTGGAGAAAGTGATCCACAATCCTAAGAAGGTGCGTTTTGGTGCAGTTGGTTGATTTTGATATAAAACAGGAACGTGTCCTAGAGGGTAATCTTACTGATGTGGAAGATAGAAAGATACACATTTTTTTAGCATTTTGCTGAGAAATGGAAGCCCAGTGATAGGTCATCCTCAGAGAATTCATATTGCATTATCGGTTTATTAAAGATGCATTGTCTGCTCATTAAATGATCTTTGGCGATTCCATAATTTTCAAGGCTTCTTTCGCTGGAGCTCCTCTTTCTGCTCCAGACCATCTGAGATTGAGGAGGGCTGCACAGACTCCCTGCCCCACTCTGCCTATGACTGCTTTGCACTTGGTGAAACAACACCTGGATTTACTGGTAACACAATGTCCAGAATTTACTGAATCATCGGTTCTGCACCTACTAATGGGTATTGCCGAATAATACCAAGTTTTGCCCATGTTTAGAACATTTCCAGGCATGAAAACTCATTTTGACGCACATTTCACCAGTATGAATTCAACCAAGTTTATGGTTGCAAAAATCGTGCGAAGAGACTATATCTAGTGCACACAATGTGGAATCCTTCTTTGGGCTTACACCCCTGTTTGAATCTGAGTGTAGCTTCCAATGGAAGAAGCCCATTTAAGTCTCCCCCATTTTATAATGTTTGCCGACTCCCCCTCCCCAATTATTCCAGTGAGCTGAAGCAGCTGTGCAATGTGAGCCCCAGTAAATGTAGAAATAAATCACTGTGAAAGAGACAACTGTATCAATATACTAATAAGTTGTTTTATTTGAATAATTATTTTTACATGACGTCTGTTGTTTCCAGTGAACTGATGAATTTGGCATGCTTGCCTTTTGCAGAGCAGGAATGTGGGTCAGTTGAATCTTGCACGTTCTTCTTTACTCTGCAAAAGCTATAAAATAAATAAATATTGTGACCTGGTTATTTTTTCCCAGTGAATCACGTCTTTTTCTACCACCCTAAGGGCGCTGTGCGCTCAGAAAATGCAAAAGGTCAGGAAGCGGACTCTGTCTGAATTAAAACATTTTTATCACTATTCCTGTAGAGCGCCAAGAATGAGATTCGAGTACCACCAAAAGCTTACATTTCCCTCAACCCACAGAGAGATGCCCTGAATATCAAGCCCAGCACTGCAATTTTGTTGCCTGAAATGAGATAAATCTATATAATGTAGGTAGATAGAAACAGAATTGAAGAAATAATATTTTGTTTTCAATTATACCATTATTATGTCTTTAAAGATACTGTTGCCATATTTTGCGCAACATTTTAACAAAAAATCATAAAAATGGTCATTATTTACATAAAAAGCGTACTAATGACAGATTGTTGTTAAATTCGGATAGAATGCCTATATGTAATCTATGAATTTACTTTGTACTATTGTGTGCTTGTGACAGTGAATGTGACTGTTAACAACAAAATGCAGAATTCAAAATTCAATAAAATAGGAACTAAATCATGCATTTGACAAAGCTTTGTGGTGTCAAATAGGATATGTTTGTTTACTTGACTAAACTGAAGTGGAATCATAATAAACTGTGATTAACTCATTGGAAGCAAGGAAATAAAAACAGAAGCTTTAGAGGGAAGCAGTTATTTGATTACGAATTTCGTTTCCCTACTATGGGCCTCTTTCTATCGGGCCAGTGATTTCTGTAAAAAGAGGACAGTTTGTTTCCAGGTAAAAATCTAACTGCACTAGACTACAAGTCTATTAGTGAAAGGTGCCTGGAGCAAGGCTAAAATCGGAACCACTTTGATGGAACATTTTTAATAGGATTCGTTAGCCTGAAATAGACCAAATTAGTTTCAAGGAATATGAACAAGGTGAAAATTGCAAAATAAAGTGACAGAGAAAAATGATGAGTGGCTCACGTGCTGGAACACACATTGTAAAATATGTGTTATTAATCTCTCAACAGCTCTTGGAGGCTATTCACAAAGATAAACTTATAGCTGTGTAATAGATAAACGCTTATGTTTACTCTGACAAGGGCCTATTCACAAACTGCATTTTTCATTATGTTTAGTAGTACTGCAATAGTACTACTAAAGTACTTCAAAATGCTATTTACTAAAACTACATGTGAAATTCCACGCCTCCAACTCTCCCATCTTGTTTGTGCAGAGATCTCCACTCTGACTAGGCCTGGGCAGAGTTTGTGGAGTTCGGATATGCGGAACTCTGTGAAGTGACACAAAAACTCCATTGCGCTACGTGGAGTTCTGCAAGCGCTGAGTGAGATACGTCATGCAACTCGTGCTGATTTGTAGAGCTGGGTGCTTTTCCCATGCTGTAAAATCAGCACAATTTGCACCAATAGCAGCGCAAGAGGGCGTAGCTTCTTTCTGCTGCTCGAGTAGATGTTCTGCTCAAGCTGCATCCTCCTCATTGTGAGCGGAAGGATTCTCAACGCGACTGGTAGCAACCAGCCGTGCCCGCACACATTGAGAAATCTCGCCGGTAGGGGTTCCGGAGTAAGATTGTTCTCACTAATCAACTTAACGTTGGAGAGCCATGGGAGAGGAAAAGTTCCACTCTGCACCGCTCTGCAGAGTTTTCAGAAACTCCACAATCCACACGGTGTGGGGAAAACTGTGCAAACTCCAAGAGCGGAATTTCACGTCCTGCCTTACCTCTGACTTCGTAGATCTAAGCGCCCGTAGGTATATGTTTTAGTAGTAAATGAGTGATGGACATGGGTAGTTGCTGGGAAATAGGGAATACCTATGAGTTAATGGGAGGAGTTTAAGGACGGCTAACAGGGTTTAAAGGAGACGTAGGAGGGGTGTAAGGAGAGACATGCACTCAACTGCATAAAGAGTAAACTTAATGCTATTCACAAAATGCACTTCAATAGTTACTACAGGCAAAAAGGATGCAAACTAGTTGAAAATGTACTCTAGCTCACACCAGGAGTAAGTTTAGACCATACATGGCCAACCATTGGTACAGTAACACCCTCCCATACAAAATAATGGAGTCATTTATGTAAGTAATAACTCTTTATTCGGTTTGTCACGAAGAAAACCATAAAAGAAACAGTCAAAAATGCAATGAATAAAATGATGCAGGTTATACAATAAAAAATAGTACATTTCAATATTATTATTTTTGCAGGAAGAATGTTTTAGAGATTTTTTCTATGGTTCATAATGCATTTAAAAAAATTTAAAACTGCATAACACACATCTTCAGTCTCTAGCAATTGCAGTCGATAAAATGCTGGTCGACACTGTCTAAGATCCCACCGCCTAAATATGGGAAGAAGCCAACATTTTCTGTGAGGGTGGTAAAATTTACAGAACATAATCACATGTATGTTGGATTGTGTGGATTTCCCATCACAGGGACATGGGGGCAAAGATGGTTCCCAGCCTTTGATCGTTGGAAAAACAACCAGTCTTTAAAAAGTATCCAGTCTGAGCCTGGTCATCAGCATTCTCTCGTATATTTTAATCTGTAAGGTTAGGTACGGTTGAATGCCGTATGTTGTCTGGACCAGGTTCGCGTGAATAACTGATGGTTTAGTAGCCTCTGATGTCAGCCTCACTGTTTCTAAGTGACGAAGAGCTAGTTGCTTCAAGCCCTTCTTTGACAAGCCGACTATCGACTCAGGATGGAGATAATAGTTCTCAAGGCCGAGGTCTGTGAAAAAGTTTCTAATATAACGAAGACACTTCAGCCTTGAGGAGTGATCAAGTAACATTGTATCAGCCACAATTGACTGTGTTAGCGCATTTGTGTCAGATGACCAGATGCGCCTCCACAACATTAATGGCTGAATTTTAAGAAGGTCCTCTAAGTATGGGATTCCCAATTCCATGTGAGAGGCGTAGGTTGATGTGCCTTTTGGTGTAGCTAAGAGAAATCTTATGAATGTGTTTTCAATTACCTGGCGGGGTCTAACGTCTGTGTGCCCCCACACTCCTGCTCCATAAAGAGCGATGGCCTGGCACTTGGCGTTCTATATTTTCAGCAACTGTACTGGGGCCCTCCTCCCCAGCTTCTGCGAAAAGATCTGTAGAGCCGCTGTCGATCTTTTAAATAGATGACATCTCGTCTCCACTGCTGGTTTCCAGGTCAGCCTGTCATCTATCATGATCCCGAGGTATGGATACTGTGTGGTGGTCTCAAGTTTTTGACTATCAAGGTATATCTTTTTTGTGCCTTTCTTCTCACCCCCCGTGATCATGACAAACGTTTTTTTTACATTTACCTTTAGGTCCAGGCTGCTCATAAAAGTAGTGTACCTGTTCAGTGAACTCTGGAGTTCTCGCGGGGTTCGCGCCAAGATGACGGTGTCGTCCGCATAGAGCAGGGCTGGGATCAGGTGCTGTTTTACTCTTGGGAGGTCCTGAGCCCCCCTCAACATGTCCCGCTCCAGACCATTGGTGTAGAGTGAGAAGAGGAAGGGTGCCAAGACACAACCCTGCCTAACTCCCCGCTCCACTCCAAATGACGCCGTCAGCTCGCCGTTCTTTCCAAAGCGAACTCTCGCCGAGGCATCCGAATAGAGCTCTCTCAGAAAATCTAATAAGGAGGGGTCCACGTCCATTTGTCTTAGGACTGTCCATAGTTTTGAATGCGAGACGCAGTCGAATGCGGTGGACAGGTCCACGTAGACCATGTACACCGTGCTCTTCTTTGCCTGCATGTATTTGGCCATTATCAGGTTGAGGTTAAGGGCCTGCTCTACCGTCCCAAGGCCTTCTCGGAACCCGAACTGCAAGTCTGAGATAATGCCTCTTTCCTCACCCCACTGCTGAAGTCTCTCCAGGATGACCCTCCCCACCACTTTGCAGAGAGAGTCCAGTAGTGAGATGGGACGATAGCATTTCACATCCTGGCGGTCCCCTTTCTTGAAAATGGGGACCATAATTGACCTAGTCCAAGAGTCTAATATGCCCTCGATAGCTGCAGCTATGCAAACTCTTGTGAGAATGGGCGCCCATAGATCTTGGTTAAACTTAAAAAGGTCTACTGGGACGCCGTCGGGAACTTTTCCAGTCTTACTTTTTTCTAAGGCCACTAATATGTCAGGGATGTCAAAGGACAGTGAGATTGGGTATTGTACCTTTGTATGGATATTCGTTGGCCCATCTGCGCACGCATGGTGTTTAAAAATATTTGCGAAGTGGGCCACCCAGGTATCCTCGTCTATGGCCACCTCTATCCTAGGGGAATTATTGTCTGTAAGGTAGGGGGATCTGACCGTTCTCCAAAAGGCCTGACTATTTTTCGAGAGAGCGCTCTTATTTAGATCTTCCCAGAGCTTCTCTTTCAGTTGTTGGGCTCTTTGCTTACGTTCTTGGGTATATTTACGTCTAAGGAACCGAATGAGACCCGCGTCTCTTGGTTTGTTGTGGAGAGCAGATTTTAAATCAGATAAGGCTCTGGTACAATTATGGTTAAACCACCCTTTCTTACTGGGGTGTTTAGTTGTTGGTTTCACCATAAGCAGTCCCTTGATTATTTCTAGGATTTCTGTAAAATTGTTTAAAACCTCTGCGTGGTTTACCGCAGGGTCCAAGCATTTAATTATGTTTGGATATGCCCGGTCCACTAACTTTTTTGTGAGATCATTGGGATTGACCTTTTCCCATTTTAAGGCAAAGCCGTTATTTTTTGCTAGTTCTAACCTATTTTGGGTGAGAGTGTTAGCTATTTCAGAGACCTTGGATTTAGATTTGGTAATATGAAGGTCCATTTTTAGTGCGGAGTGATCGCTTAGTGGGTTAGCCATGACGTGGTAGGCTTTGGCCATCGAAAGCAGTCCTGGAGATAAAAGAATATAATCGACTCTCGTTTGGTGGCCTCTGCCCAAATAGGTCGGATGAAAAAGGTTTTTTTTCAAATTTGGGCAGTTAGCAATTACTAGGTCGAAATCGGAAAGTGTATTATTCATTACATTTCCCGAATTATTGTGGGCGAAATGGGCTAATGGAGCCTCATGTTCATCCACAAACCCACAAGTTTTGGAGTTTGCCATGGGGCATGGGTGAAGATTGAAATCACCTCCCCATAGGAGGTGGATCATTCCGGGGTGGTCCTTCCATTGATAGAGACTTCTTAGTCTCTCCTGTATGTTTCTGACAAGGATCAGAAAATCATTCTCATCTAGATTATTATAGGTGTTAACTAGAAGGATAATATCTTTGTTTACAAGAGAGAGGGATAAAATCTGGCAATTGGGATCAGTAAATACATTGAACACTTTTAAAAAGGAAAGTGTATTAGCTATGTATATTATTAGCCCTCCTTTGGGCCTACCTGCTGCACTGTGGGTAGCTGGGGAGGAATAGGCTTTGTAACCCAAGAGATGGAGCTCTGTTGTCGTCCAGGTCTCTTGGAGACAAATTATTTCCCCTTGTTCTAGGAAATTCAGGGCCGTAACATCCCCAATCTTTGGGCGTAAACCCGCCACATTCCAAAAAAGGAAGGGTATGATTATTGCATCAGTTTTTGTGGTTGCTGTTGGTGGGGCCTGCGCCATGTTATCGGTTGGCAGGGGGGGAGATGGTAGATTGGAATTTATGGAATTAATGTGCTCTGTATCCCTTGATGGTCAATCAACCATTTCTAGAGCACTAAATCTGTTTGTTAGTGGGATGTTTTGTAACCTGGCGGGGAGGTGGTTCAGCCCAGGGAAAAACGGGATCCTCAAAGAAGTTATTATTGTTGTTGTTAGGTTGAGTTATAGGGTAAAAGAAAGACAGCGGTTTGATTCTAATACCTCCATTTGCGTTGGATTGATCCCAGGAGCAAATATATTCAGCTACCCAGGAATCTTGGAAGGTAATAACTATGCAGTCCCCTTGAAGCAGTTTTCTACCTTTTCCCACCCATGGAGTCCTAGGCAATGAGGAAATTCTTTTGTGCCAATTTGGTGGCATGGGACGATTTGTCTGTAGCCAGTGTTGTACCTTGTTTTTTAGTGACCAGGGAGGTTCCACGCTATTGGGAGCTAGCTCAGGTACGCCAGTCATAACCGCTACATACGGTGCAGCCTCGGGTGGTAACTCTAGAGGGGCTCTAACCTCAGTGGAACCTCTTGGTGCGTTTTTTTTAGTTGGTTGAGGAAAGGGATTATGTACCGGGGTTTTGGTAGCTGCGTTATTTCTTGCCGCTGGCTGCGACAAGGTTGTTTTTGGTGGTACTGTATTACCCTGTTTCAACGTTATTGGTACTTTGCTGGTTGGGTTTGGTGTACTCGAGATGGGCATTACTGAGGGTGTTGGAGTAGGAGTCGGTGCTATGGGTGTTGCAGTCTGTAGTGTATTCGTTTGAGAAATAGCAGGTTTTATTGTAGCGCCTAAGGGGTTCGGGAGGGGAAATTGAAAAGGATTGGTCCCCCCTTTTTTCTGTGAGGCAGACCCCTGATTATGTTGTGAGAAGGTGATGAGTTTTGTGATCTGTCTCTCTAGTTTAGCTAGTTTTTGCTCTACTGGTTGTAGAGATTGTTTAAGGAGTTCGGCAATTTTGTTTAGAGTAAGTGCATTATCACAGTCTGTCAAGCCCTTATCAGTAGGTACTAGAATTGGTGAATCTAATATTATGGGAGTAACGCCTTCCTGGTCGTCATGATGTATTAATGCAGTTGCGACATGTTGGTCTAGTCTTGGAGGTGAAGTGTTTGAAGTTGTGGGGAGTGATTCCATTGTAGTTCTGATAGGATTTGTTTGTGTGATCTTTCTTTTAGTTATTGCACCTTCCCTCCTTCCCCTAGCTTGGATTCTCTCCAAAGTTGACGGTTGTGTAGGGGATTGAGGGGGTAACTCTGGGGTTTTTTCTATGTCTGAGCTTAGAGATGAAACTGCGAGCTCAGATACAGACAAGTCTACGTTGTTAGGTAAACTACGTCTTCCCTCGCCAGCTAACCTCGGTCTTTCTTTGTTGCTACTTAGGGCAGGTGTTCTGGCTTCTGCAAGATTTCCCAGGGAGGATCTTTTAGCGAACTCTAAGTCTAGTGAGACCCTTTTCTCCATTAGGGAGATGCTTTGATCGATGAACGAGTTTGCTTTGGTAATGAAGTCGTCCATAGGACCTAAAAGTTTTCCAACGCTCCCTGGAGCTGTTGTCTTCTTTCCTCTGGTAACTACCATTGTAGAATAATAAAGGAAGGTAAATTTATTTACAAAGGGAGAGGCCCAGTCCGGTCTCTCCGTTCCTCGAACGGCCTCAAACGGCCCGCTCTTTGCCAGGTCTTCGCGCGTCCCGCGTTCGCGTCAGTGGGCTGGGCTAAATTGGTGGAGGGGGCGGGGATCAATCAGCAGTAGGCGTGGCACTGGGAGGGGGCGCGGCTCGACCGGGAAGAGGAGCCAGCTGGTGTTGGTAAGTGGAATGCTGGTCCTCGCAGTCCAGGGCGCCGCGCCTCTCACCTCCTCTGCAGCCACGAAGATGGTCTGTTCTTGACACGGGTTACTGTGGCAGCTTGTGAGTTTGTTGAGCTACTCCTGTAGCGAAGGGCAGTGGCAGGCAATCCAAAGTCACCTCTAGCGAGTGGCAAAATAAAAGCTCTTGAGGACTAATGGTAAATGTAAATGAATTTGATGTAAAAAAAATGATTTATAAATAATGTATATTGTACCGCATTGTTTATAGCGATACATGAACAACATATATAGAAGAGTTAACTGTCAAAGTTTATAACAGGAAGCTGTAAAGTTCTTATAATGTCATATTTATCACATGGTGACATAAGTGCAACTCGAAAAGGTTGTATATGTAAAATGCCAGTTATATAGGACCAAATAATTAAATGGAATGGTTCAGTCAAAGTTTTTTCCAGTTGTTTAATCTAAACATATATTAACTAGTTTCATTGTCATGATGCAGTGGTAATTTCACAGTAATTTCTCAATAACAAAACCTCATCTACCTCAAATTATTTACAGCTGAAAAGGTGTTTGGCCCTTGACACCATGTATTACCTTTAGGAGACTTTACATAAACATGCCCAGTCAAAATTGCAATTATTATTTAAGCCAATAAAGAGAGTTGTTGAGTATTTTAAAGGGTTTTATTTTCTAGTCAAAAGTTAAGGTTTTTTCTGACCCTTTATTCATTAGTAAAATATGGAACATATTACAGTCTATATATAAGCATCACACTTTAAAAAGAAAATGTGGCGCAAAATGTCAGTCAAAACTCTTAAAGAATTTCTAAGAAAAATAAGTCTTGCAAGGCTAATCAATAATTAAATAATTTGCAAAAATCTTTCATTAGGATAAATAAATGCATAAGACACATAAATCTTTTCAAACTAATTAATTAGCCAAAGCATTAAATAAGAATTTTAGCATCTAAATCTAAAAAGCCTTTCTATCTGTTGCTGCTCTCTGTATCTCTGCCACTATGAGCTACACAAAGAGTGAGAAAGCCCGCCCATCACAGACCTCAGAGAAATGTCATCTGCCTTGCCAAAAATATGACGTGCAAGGACTTCCCTAAAAAAATGAGCAAAGGAACCCCCCCACCTGACTCTCCTCGGGCGCAAATCTCCTCCCAAGCTGCACCTGTGACGTTTCTCGTACCTAACCCATATGAATGTCTGATCTCATCTGCTGCCTTTCCTCTCTCCTCCCTCTCTGACAGAGGCCCCCTGGCTTAAAGAGAAACAGCCTAATGAGCCAACCACGCTTCCAAAGAGGTCAATATTTATACTCTAATTCTTGGCAGACTACACAAAATGTTGCATTTTCAGAAAAGCTTGTACCTGATTGGTCAGCCACGATGGCATGAGGTCTCACTACCCTGGCTCATTGGAAATTCTAAACTATACCAGTTTTAACAAAAGAAGCACAAATGATTAAATACATGTTATATGATTCTGCAACATTTACTAGGAAAAAAAATTTCAGTCTGATTTTCCTTCCTGTCATATCACAGGCAGGAAGGATACTTTAACTAACACTGGTACATTGGCACAATTACAAGAATGTACAGTTCACAGTGGCCTTGACTCCTTTGTGTCTTGAGGCAAGCTGGTATCATTTGCACATGCTCTCTTCTTTTAATGCAAGTCACAGTCTTGCTGGATTCACAGGCAGCAATTTAATTTTAGGCTCAAAAAACAAAACAAACACTAAAGAGTATTAACTCAATGTAAATCAACCCATTATGTTTCCCAACTCCATACTAATACCCTTGTATTATTTTTTCCTAGCAAAAGCTATTACTTTCAAGCAGCTTTTCTATTATTTGTGCACAACAAACAAAAAAAGTACAACATAGCATTATTAAGCATTCGTGTGAATTTTAAAAGCGAACACAGTTAATACATACACATGCTTTAATGTTTTAGATAGCTTTTCATGTAAAAAAGCATTTAGCCCCAAGTGTTTGGTGCATTATGAATTCACACACACTATAAAAGAGTTATTATAAACTGAAATATTTTTTTTTCTAAATATGCAACAAGTAAACGTCTCTTAAGACAGCGACAGAGGTATCGATTATAAGGAAAAATGAGCTGGAAAGAGAGAACACATTCTATGGTTATTCCTCACAACTACAAAGGCCACTTAAATCACAATTTTTTTCTACACTGCCAAAACATGTGAATTCAGCACAAGCATTTCAGACTGACTAGACCTCACTTTCATATTTTCATGTGCCATGTGTTTTAACTTGCACCAAAATGTGTGTGTCCATTTAAATACAGTTTGTCTGAAGCACAAACATAAAGCAATTGACAACAGATGAAATCTGCTCCATCAGTCATGTTAGTAAACAATGTTTCAATCCAACAACTACCAGAGAGTCATCCTCAGGACAAGGAAACACATATAGGCAAGTCCTGGGAGGTTTGGGTAGGTTCTAGTGTGATACCCTCCTAGAGCAATGAATCCAAACTATTTAAATGCACTTGAAAGTTATGCATTATATTGAAATGTGAGCAATCTAATCAATAACTTTTTGGATTTTTTGCTTCTCCATGGCACATTTCCATGCATTCACTGAGTCCCACATCATACTTTCTCGAAGGTAAACTCTGCCCGCTGACAACAGGGCTTGTGAGGAGAACAGAGCTTGTATCTGCTTATGTTGATACTAGTAGCTGTTGTAGTAAGTATTTGTGTCTCTTTTCTTGTAGAATGAGCCATATAAAGAAATTGTGCTCCAGCTAAAACTTGGTAACTATCCATGTTCCTGTATTTCTTTTTCACATTCTGAATGGGTATATACCAGAGACGCGTTAAGAGGCCAGTTCCATTAAGCTGGATGGTGGCACTACTGGTGTCTGGGCAAGTAGTTGTTCGTCGCCCAAGGTATTGGATTGCTCCAGCCCACCTCCCGAGTACCGGTCAAGCAAGGGACGCTGCCAGCTGGCAGCTTGGGACTTCAAGAGGAGTTTTGGTTTATTAAAATCAGCTCACGACCCGTCGGACTTGTGCCTGGGGGCTTTGAACGTATGCGGGGACCCAGGGAGGTCTGAGGATTGAATTGACTCTGGATACAGCACACCCTGCTCTGGAGCAGACCAAAGCCATATGGATTTTACACCATTAAGGTTCCCCGCGCATCACCCGCCCAGAGATGATGTATTCTAGGAGTTGTAAGACTTATTGAACTACATCAGGTGAGTGATCACATGGCAGGGGAGGTGTGCCTTTTCAATAAAGCGGGGACTGCAGAAACATTCAAAAGTGGTGGCGGGAGGCTGATTCAGTGCAGCAGTGGCATCTGAGGTAAACATTAAAGTCGAAATGCATTATGCCTGACCTGCTTTCCAATTAAAGATCTTCTCCTGGATTCCCAGTGTGGCCTCTTCTTCTGCTTGCTGAAGGTTTCATGTAGATATTATCATGTCAGTAAGAGACGCGTTAAGGCGCCCCATTCTATTAAGCTGGCTGGTGGCATTACTGGTGTCTGTGCAAGCAGTTGTTCGTCGCCCAAGGTATTGGATTGCTCCAGCCAACCTCCCGAGTACGGGTCAAGCAAGGGAAGCTGCCAGTGGCAGCTCGTGACTTCATGAGGAGTTTTGGTTTATTACAATCAGCTCAGGACCACGTGGACTTGTGCCTGGGGGGGTTAGAACATATGCGGGGACCCAGGGAGGTCTGAGGATTGAATTGACACTGGATATAGTGCACCCTGCAGCACACAGAAGCCACATGGATTTTATCCCATTCCGGTTCCCCACGCATCAACCACCCAGAGATGATGTATTCTGGGAGTTGTAGAACTTATTGAACTTCATCAGGTGAGCAATCACATGGCAGGGGAGCTGTGCCTTTCCAATCAAGGGAGGACTGCTGAAACATTCAAAAGTGGTGGCGGGAGGCTGATTCAGTGCAGCAGCAGCATCTGAGGAAGACATTAAAGTCGAAATGCATTATGCCAGACCTGCTTTCCAATTAAAGATCTTCTCCTGGCTTCCCCGTGTTGCCACCTCCTTCTGCTTGCTGGGGGTTTCGTGTGGACATTATCATGTCAGCCAGAGACGCGTTAAGTGGCTCCATTCTGTTAAGCTGGCTGGTGGCATTACAGGTGTATACGCAAGAAGTTGTTTGTCGTCCAAGGTATTGGAATGCTACGTAGTCCCTCTTTGATCAAATTATTTTCCTTCAGTAGGTTTCTGTTATCATTTCGTTTAAAAGCTTTTTCTCTTTCCTTAGTAGAATCTGCGGTGTTGCAGGAGAGTCACTTAGTTTCAAAACTGCCTGCGCCGATCGGCTTCAGGAACAGTTCCTCCCGCAGCCCCTCTTGTGTTTCAACGAGGAGGTTGCTAGTCCCTGCAGCAGGGCTGTTGTGTCAATAGATTCTAAACAAATGACCGAAAGCTTGGCAGGGCACTCGCCAGGCAGTAGATCATGCGGACTTCATTACTGGCTCTCTTTGGCATCGCAGTAAACTGTCACCTGACACGTTTCAATGGTTGAGATCTTACCCATAGGCTTGCTCTGAAAGGCATAACAGAAGAAGCTCTCTTTTATTTTCATTTTTTTTGCATCGTGGTAAACTGTTGCCTGACGTGTTTCGATGATTGACATCTTGATCATAGGATTGCTCTGAAAGACATAGCAGAAGAAGCTCTCTTTTATGTTCACTATTTTGCATACTTGATTAGCTCATTACCCTCAGTGGGATTAGTTTTGAACCGTCTGCAGGATCTTGATCATTCCCTGTGGAGCTCCCAAGTAGATTGCATTTGCATAATCTACCCGGGATAAAATCAAAGCCTGCACCAGAAGGCGCCTGGCTTCGAATGGGAGGAGCTTGAGGATCTTCCTTATCACCCTCATTAAGGCGCAGCAGGTGGCTGCTACCTTACGCGCTTGCACCCGAAAGCTGAGGGTGGGGTCTAGCCAGACTCCCAGGCTCTTGATTTTGTCCTTGGGCAGCCTTGTGTTTCAACGAGGTGGTGCTCCTCCCTACGGCAGGGCAGCCGTATCAATAGATTCTAAACAAATGCCAGAAAGCTTGGCAGGGCACCCAGCAGCCAGTACACCATGCAGACTTCATTAATGGTTCTTTTTGGCATTGCGGTAAACTGTCACCTGATGCTTTTTGATGATTGACATCTTAATCATATGATTGCTCTAAAAGGCATACCAGAAGAAGCTCTCTTTTATTTTTACTCCTTTGCATAATTGATTAGTTCATTACCCTCAGTGGGCTTAGCTTAGTGCATAGTTCATAATAGTGCATGTTGGGACACGTAGTCCCTCTTCGAGCAAATATTTTCCTTCAGTAGGTTTCTGTTATCATTTCGTTTAAAAGCTTTTTTTCTTTCCATAGTAGGATCCGCAGTGTTGCAGGAGAGTCACTTAGTTTCAAAACTGCCTGTGTTGTTCGGCTTCAGGGACAGTTCCTGCTGCAGCACATATTGTGTTTCAACGAGGTGGTGCTCTTCCATACGGGAGGGCGGCCGTAGCAATAGATTCTAAACAAATGTCCGAAAGCTTGCAGGGCACTCGGGAGGCAGTAGACCATGCAGTTAACTGACACCTGACTTGAATGGCTGTTTCTGAACATTGTACACTCAAAAATAGCGTGCATGTTACTTTCTTAAAAAAGCATGTTTCTTATTCAAGCGCCGAGACACCTACGGGTATTTGTGCGCTCAATAAATCTCCTAAATAAATAAATAAATAAATAAATATTAAATTGCACAAGTTGACCCTGCACACCCGAACAGTTAGTAAACACAATATAAATGCTTAATATGCATATGTTCACAAAGAGATCCAATTGTTCTCCCAAGAATATCCAAAGTCAAGTTTCTTCTTTATGCAATCCTTTTATTCATAATTGTAGATAAAAACCAATAGCCAACGCGTTTCGTCCGAAAACCGGACTCCTTCAGGGCTACATTTAAAAAGATACAAAAAATATATATAAACATATGTACATAATATAGAAAACTTGTTCACAAAAGAGTAATTCATACTATTTAACAGAAGGTAAAATTTACAAAGAACCAGGCATTTTATGGTAGACACTATTCAGAAACAGACTTTGATTTCATCTCTTTTTCTTCCAGGGAGAACACACCCAAAGACAGAATATCAATCATGTCTCTTAATTTATTCAAATTACAAAACAAAAGCCAAATTTGCACTAGTTTATCACCTAGGTTTTTAAAGGGAGACAGAATGTCCAATGAGAGTTTAGGAAAAAAATATAGTAAAGTCTAAACTGAATTTAAAACTAAGTATACAAATTATACAAAATTTATCATAATTTGAAAATTCAGAATACCTGGATTCAAATATATCTGTATGGCACAGCTTCAGGTTGGTCTTTAAACTTGTGTTTTCAGAAATGGTTCTATAAACAAATATATGCGAATTTCAGTACTTCATACATAAACATATTATATTCTTGTTCGGTCTAGTAACCCTCTATTATCTCCAAAGTCTTTACATAACATTTAATTTTAAGAGAAAAATCATTTTCTAATGCGGAATAGTAATCCAATATAGACATGGCGATAATTCATGTCCAGTTAACAGAGACAAGAAAACCCTTCTATTTAGGACACTTGCTATGAGGCAGAATTAGGGTAACCACTTACTTCAATAAAGAGGAAAAAGATCATATATTCAAGATGTGCCAAAGGTCCATTATTTCCAATCAAGGTAAAGAGATGAAGTAAGTGCCTGCAAGAAGGATTTTGAGAATATTTACAAAGAGCTAAAAAGTTGTCCAGTACAGATACAAGTGCATCTATTCTTGTAGAAATTTGAACAGAACATTTATCGTTTTAGGATACTATCTATCAATTGTTATTAGGTAAATGATTATTTATATGTCACAATATCGATCAACTTCCTGCATAAATTCAAACATTGTGTAATCTGTCCAATGGAACATTAGTATCACCTCCTTGCTTGAATAATCATATGAAAAACACATAAACGAAAATGACTTGTCCTAGCACATATATTCATGGATCCTGCGTAATAAATCAGTTGGTCATATCTTGTCAATTAGATCGTGAACTGATCAAAATAGAGCTAAAATGGCCGCCATCTTTGAGTTTTAAGCGCATGGCAAGCCCAGTGTGAGTTGCACAGGGTACATATCAGCAATAACGGAGCACAGTAGATCACTTCAATGAGTGACTCAAAGTTCTAAACAAAAGGAAAATATTAATAAACTAAGGACAACCCTATGTTGAGCGCATTTCCTATTTGCTTTCCGGAGGATAGCTCACTGTATATGTGGTCCCAGCGTCTCGTGGTTCGTGCGGTCGTCTGGTCGTCTGGTGTGTTTAGCGGGTGTTTTGGGCAAAGTATTTATACCCTAAGCAATAGTTGTTAACTACCAATTAACAAAGGTAATTGGTAGCAAAGAAGTCGACCGATGATTACATATAAAACGGTTCGATAATGCCCGCCATCTTGACCTAGTCAAAATAACCCGAAAACTACTTTTTAGACATAGTCTGTCCAAAAAAATGTTTAATGAACTGGGATTGTGAGGTCGCCAGTTAGATAATATATACTTGTAATAAATTATAGTCAAAATACGCCACTTTTATCGTTGAAACGCAAAAGTGTGAATTCACTCAGTTAGTGGCCATTATGGATTGGTCACACCAGTCTGAACACCATATTCGTATTTATAACGGCAGACATCTTAAACTAGTCATATTCCTTTTTGGTATATCCAGAATCCATTATTAATTTGCGCTTTTAAGGAAAGCGCCAGACCCATTGTTTGTACATTTACAATGGTAATTCTAAGATATTATTGGTCTCTCAAATTTGAGTTTTATCGCGCTCCAGGGACATGTTTATACATTCAAAGTGTGGCCGCCATTGTAGGATGGTCAGTACGACTAAAAAGACTATCGTTAATGTACGTCTTTAGGGAAGATGCCAGACCCATTTTTATTCATTCACGTTGGTAGTTTAGAGACATTGTGCGTCTCTCAAATTTATGTGTGATCGTGTTCAAGCGATATATTAACACGCTCCGAGCATGGCCGCCATTATCAGCTAGTCAAGAGCGATGCCGGGGTGCGACTGAAAGGACTATTATAATCGCAACATCATTTCATATAGTCGTTCTAACCTGGATAAAAGAGATACAGGAATTATAATCCATAATGTGTGATAAGAGGAAAACAGGGGAATGCTAACTTTTTTGGGGGGGGAAACTAAATTCAATAATGTCACAAAAAGATATTGTTTGAAAAGGCGGCATAGTCAAAGTAAAAAAGGGGTTCATATTTACTATGCGCCCAAATATATGTATGGCTGAGAAAACAAAGATTAAAAGCAGAGATTTCCAAAACTCAATCAGTGATTTAAGGTAATTTGGAAACATGAGATAATAAAGGTCAAGATCAGATTAGAAGGTTGTTTAGGAAACAATGATTGAATAAGATGGAGGATTAGATGTCAAACAGAACCCCAACAGTAGTCATAAATGTATATGTCAGGACCAATCAAAGCTTTGGATTCAAAAATGCATATACAGGGACCAATCAAAACTTATAGATCAATAAGAGAAAAGAAGTAAACAATTCTATAAAAAATGATGGAATTCATTATTTACATTCAGTCCCTGATTTACAGCTCTCAATCTACATATCCATCGAGCCTCAAGTTGTCTGAGACACGTTGTCCTACCACCCCCTCGTTTGCCTGACGGCACCCTGTCAATTGCATGGAATTTAATCTCCTTTTCATTAGGGTGACTTTGGAAGATATGTTGCGCCACTGGGCTGCGCATATCATTATTTCTTATGTTTCTAATATGTTCCTGAATTCGTGTTTTTAGGCATCTGATGCTACTGCCGACATAGATCATATTGCAATGACAAATTATCACATAAACAACAAAAGTTGTATTGCAGTTTATAAACGAAGTGACCCTATGTCTCTTCAAGCTGTTGTAACTGTAGTTGACCATCTTATTCATTCCATATTCACACACTGTACAATTACCACATACAAAGAAACCAGCCGGTTTCTCTGTAAGCCACGCAGAGCCACTTTTTTGGGGGGGATTTACATAGCTAGGGCAAAGAATTGTTTTAATTGTTCTACCCTTTTTATAAACAACCTTCGGTTTGTCTGAAATGACACCTGTGGGCAATGTGTCTGATTTCAAAAGATGCCAATGTTTCCTTAAGATGTTATAGATATGACTGCTGTACATACCATATTCTGTTATGAATGCACATTGGTTCATGGAAACACTAGTGTTCTTTTTAGGTTGTTTGAGCAAGGTCTCACAGCGTTTCTTTTTTCTAATCTTACTTTCAGCATTGACAATATCTTTCTTTGCATAGCCTCTAGCCAAAAAGTCAGTCTTCATCCTATCTATGGGGTTTTCAAAATTGGCATCTTCACTACAATTGTGACGTGCACGTATCATCTCGCCATAAGGAATGGCTACTATGGTATTCCTGGGATGACAACTATCTGCATGCAGTATACTATTGCACGAGGTCGGTTTTATGTGCATATCGCTCTGGATTGTACCCTCCTTTATGTAGAGTTGTAGATCGAGGAATACAATTTCCTGTTTGGAGAAGTTCATGGTAAGCTTGATATTTCGATCATTACTAGTTAAATAACAAAAGTAGTCATTTAATCCAACAGTACTACCCTTCCAAATGAGAAAGATGTCGTCAATATAATGCACATAGAAAATTATGTCATCCATCCATTCTGTGGCTCCATGGCCCCAGGCATGCTCCATCTCAAACAACAAACCCATAAAGAGGTTTGCATAAGATGGAGCAAACCTGGAACCCATGGCAGTGCCCTGTGTCTGCAAATACCAATCATCTTCATGTAAGAAGACATTGCGTGCCAAAATCAATTCGGCCATAGCTAACAGCATCTGGGTATGTTCAAGATGACATGCATTTCGTTTGTAGAGAAAATGTTTTAAGGACCTCATCCCGTTCTCCAATTCTATACAGGTATATAGGCTTTCCACGTCCATAGTTGTGAACGTGAAAAGCTCCTCATCCCATATTACATCTTCTAATTTGCAGAAAAGTTCTCTGCTATCCTGTAAATAGGAAGGCAAGTTCCGTACAAAGGGTTGAAGAAATGAATCTACATATTCAGCTAAGTGTTCAGTAGGACCTCCATTGCCCGATATAATGGGCCTTCCAGGAGGAAAAACACCGCCCTTGTGCACTTTGGGAAGTGCATAGATACATGGGAAACGTGAATTGTCTGCCCTTAAATATCTGTATTCTAGTTCAGATATTAGGCCAGATTCCCTCCATTCGACTAATCTCGAATTGATACCACATTCAATATCTTTGATGGGATTTGTACGTAACATAGCATAACAGGTAGTGTCATTAAGCTGTCTATGTATTTCATTGGAGTAATCCAAGAAATCCATTATGACGATATTACCGCCCTTGTCGGCCTCACGGACTACCAAGGACGGATCATCACGTATAGTCTGCAAAAAAAGTTTATCTGATTTTCTGATGTTATAGGAATGCTTGCATCTATTACTCAGTAAATGCATGTCTTCCAGTTTGTAAATGTCTTGTGTCACTCTAGTGGAGAATTCATCGATAGCAGTTTTAGGACTTGGTGGTATCAATTTTGAACAATTTTTTAAGCCACTATCAATTGTAGTGTCCTCATAGATGTCAAGATTTCGCGCATGCATGATCAAATCCCCCACTACATCATGTTCATCTAGTGTCGCAATCGTATGTGAGATGTCAACTTCAGCAATTGTAAACTCAGAAACATTTTTTTCAAATTGGACAGGAATACGGACATCAGATTGCTCTGCAAAGTATTTTTTTAATTTTAAATTGCGTGTGAAACGAAAAAGATCAACATGTACATTGTCCAACGTTTGTTTATCAGTTACACAAAAATTTAAGCCTTTTTGCAAAATAGATATTTCTTCAACAGAAAAGTTCTTGGAAGACAGATTAATCACATTTACATCATTCTTCCTGTCACTGCCCATTTCGCTGTCCATGTCATGGTTCACAATCTGATTACAGGGGCCTATTTGTTGTTTCCCATTTTTGCCTTGGTTGTGGATCTTGTATTTCTGGCCACCCCGCCTGGTTCTTCATTTAGTGCTCTTTTTTTGTTGTTCCCCAAGCGGTACCTCTGTACCTCCTTTAAAAAATCAGACTCTGGGTTTGGATTAAGGGTGGCTGTACTGGTTCCCTCCCCTGGGTCAGTCTCAATTGAAGAGGCAGAGGAAATAAAAGTGCTACTCGATGAGATACTTGGTGCACGTATTTCAGTAATTGGGGTCGTAGTGCTTTTTGTAACTACATCATCGAATTTACGTGAAAAGGTAAATATGCGTCCCCTTTCATAGTCACCACGATCTCTCGCTATTTTTTGTTGTTTTTTGCCTTTGAGATATAGTTGGTAGCTAGCCAATTCCTTTTTTAAAATCTCATAATTCTTTTGAGTCATGTCTGGTAGGTTCATTTCACTGATTTCTTTTTCAAGAGCCAGTATTTCTTCCCTTATTTTCTTACCTCTCCTCGGGTGTGCAGGGTCAACTTGTGCAATTTGATGTGTAAAACAAAAAGGATTTTTTGTTTTATGATTTTGGGATCTAGGGGACTGTATCCCAGACCATCTGCACCCACACACATACATACATTAGGAACTTGGTCACCGGTGCGGGCATAATAGCCTCAATCCCCGTTACTTGTCTGAATCTCAAATAAATAAATATTGGTTATTTGAAAATGTTTGAAAGGTACAGTAGCTAGCATAAGGTAATATTTAGCAAAACTCAATCACACCTGCTGTTTGTGTTTCTAAACTTGTGTTCTGAATTTGAAAATATGGTGAACTTGTGACCTGCCTGTTCAGTTGAATGTTGCAAAAAACTGTTACAATGGAAACTGGGATTAAGCAGTATGGGGGAAGGGTAGAATCTTACCAGTAGTTTTAAAATATGGAATTTTTATTTATATATAAGTATTATGTTATTAAAGTAAATATTCTCAAGTCAGTTTTGGGTTTAGAAGGGGTATGTTCTTAAAAAACGAGTGCTATTATTATTAGTAATATATATTTGAACTCCTGCGCTGAATTTGTAGCTCCATCGCAATGGTGAACCGTGGAGTCACAACTCTAGAAAATTCCAGAATCAGTTTGGGCACTTTTTGAAGTCAGTTGGCAAGGGTTAATATGTCTAACCAATAGAAATGTGTTTTACAATTTGAAAAAATGTAGGAAACATTGTGATTTGTTACATTTATTTCTGTGGAGATTGAGAGCGAAAGTTTGCCATTACTGGTTTTACCTTGTTGCGAGTGGTGCATTACATTGATTGTCTGCAAAAGATTTCCATCAGGGATCACTGAACATGCTGTATGTGCTGGTGAAATTTCTTGAGTTGGTTCATGGTCTACTGCATTAACTGTGTTTGAGGATCGACCCCTCCATCAACATTGGTTGTGTTGTCTTGAGTTGTATAGGCACTCTCTGTTCGATTTTGCTCCCTTTCTTCTTCTTCTACTGCTTTATCAATAGACACCGGGAGCTCCTGAGTCTCGTTTCCCACCATCTGTTCATCCCACGTCAGGGGCCAGTCAGTCACCAGATCATCAAATTCTCTTTGTCTCGGAGCTACCTGCCCCCCCCCTCCTGTGTATTTACCTGCGGAGTTTGCATTTGTGAGGTTGCGGGCTCAGTCAATCCTCCATCTAGCCCTTCTCCATTTTGCAGCATCTTACCATCCTCGCGACTGTCAAGGTTTCGTTGCTTCGGTGAGCAGTTTCGCAATCGGGACGGATTTACGCTGCTGATTCACCTCACCTTTCCCCTTCCTCTCATGAGGCTCCTTCCGGGTTACATTCAGCCCACGGCATACATATTGCAGCGGAGCTCCTTCCGGCGTACTGCAGACTTCTGGTGCCGGTCGAGTGATCTGCGTTGCTGTTTCCACAGTTGGGCTCAGCCCACTGACCGCCGCTTTACCACGGGTCAATACCTCCATTGTAGAGGGGCCCTTTGGCATCAAATCAGTGAATATCTCCCCATACTCTTCAGCAGATAGCCAGCAGCCGGCACCGGATTCGGCTTTCAGCGTTCTGTAGATCCTCTGGCAGGTGAGTCTCAGCTCCTATTACTTCAATGCCACGAGACAGGAGAAGGTACAATGGCAGGTCTTTTCTTGGAGTAGCCCAATCACAATTTCCAAGGTTAGATTTAGCATTCTTTTACTAACGCTGCATTTCATCCTGGAGGGGGTCGCGATGGATCAGGGTGTTAGCGTCGTAAGAGGTTCCTCAGCGATGTCTCAGCCTTCCACCATCTTGCTTCTCCCATCAGGGATTCTGCACACAAGCGCCATTACTCTAGAAAAGGAGCGGAAGCTACAATGCCGGCTACTAAATTTAAGATTAGGGTTAAGGCTAAGACTCCATTAAATGGCACCAATATCAAACGGCAGGGATGTAAACCTGATCATGCTATTAATCAAAGCAGGCGACATATGACTGATATAGAAAAGGAAATGTCAGAGCACTTTTTTTTGCTATCTGATACAAAGTCAGTAGAGGACTCCCCTGCGATGCTGAGTTCGAGTGGATGGGAGAGCGAGTCTGAGAGCCTTTCGGACACCATCGGGAAAGATTCTGTCGCATCCAGAAGGAAAGTTAGTCAGGTACCGGCTCTCCCTGATCTCGAAGCAGGGCAAGACCTGCAAGAACTAAATTGAGACTATACGCCCACCAACCTGCTTATCGGGGAAATAAGAGAACGACTGCCTGGGTTGGAAAACAACTCAAACGCAACCTTGAATACCATTTCACAATCAGTATTAGCTCACCGTGAGGAGAGTAGACAATATAACAGATGCTCACAGGCAGCTACATGTAAGATCCAAGGGTCAGTTTGAAAAATCGCTAATGTCTGTGGGGAGATCTCGGATCGGCTTACGACGCTGGAGACAAGGACAGAGAATCTGGAGATGGATTTTTTGGCAGTCCAAGCACAGTCAGAATCACATGAGGCAAGACTAACTGACATTTAGTGGAAGCTGGAAGATCAGGAGAACCCTCAGGGAAGGAATAATTTAAGATTTTTGGGTATCCCAGATGATAAAGGGGGTACAGACATGCGTCTCTTTGTGGCTGAGGTTATAGGCTGGAACTGGGCTCAGGAAATCTAGCAGGCCCATCGAATTCCTTTGTTAGGCAAGCATCATATTGGAGCTGACAGGAGGCGTAGAGCTGTTTTAGTGTATTATGTTAACTACCTTCTCAGTCAGATTATATTTAAAAAAGGTAGACCAGACAAGAAATATCAGATGGATGGTTTGGAGATTTTTGCACGGCTGCACTCCTGTCATGTCACTGTAGAGAGGCGATGGCGCCTACGGCAAATGATAAAGCAGTTCCTTCCAGGAGAAAGGCATGCAGGCTTATCTTATGAATCCAGCTAAATTGAAAGTTGTTGAAGGAGATAAGACTCGCTTTTTTTACCTCTGAAATTAAAGCTAGAGAATTCCTAGACAAACTAAATAAGCAATGAGAAAACTTAAAGATGGTCAAACGTGGGGTAGTACTTTACTCATGGTTTTTGCTAGTTTTTGCTTGAATAATAGAAAGAAAAGGGATAGGGTACATGAGATTCTACGGTTTTGGAATCCAGAAGTTATTTGTCTGCAGGAGACCCATATTCTATGCGGCAAAAAAAACTATCTGCAGATAAGGGCTATGAAACTATAATCTGCTCATTGCAAACAACAATGATAAGGGGAGTTGAGATATTTATGCGTTATAATGTAGGGAGTGTGAGACGTACATTGGCGGAAACATGGGCAGATGGGCCTTTGCCATATTAGGAATAGGGCTTACAATTGTAACTGTCTATGGGTCAAATCAAGATGATTCCAGAATCTGGCAGGATCATGAGGTTGAGCTTGCTTCTTGGCCAACCCCATTAATAATATGTGGAGATGTTAATATACACCAGGGGATCTCATGACAGGATGGCTCTCAATATAAGGGTAGGAAACCACAGGTCTACCAGGTTTTAAAGGCTTGTACGGAAACACATGGGATGTTGGATGCCTGGATATATGAAAATACCAAAGATCCCGGAAATACATACTATTCACATCCCCACCAAAAGTATGTGCGCTTAGACTACTTTATGGTTCCTACTATGATGCTGCAAAGTATGGCAATAAGTAAACTGCACCAAATCTTTTCAGATCACAATCCATTAAAAGATGGGCTAGAGAATACTTCAATATGAATAGATATAGTGCCCCAAGAACCACTCTGTGGGACACTTTTAAAGCACGATTACGGGGTGAAATGATAAACTATGTAGGACAATAAAGGAAAGAACAACATAATATGGTTAATGCATCAATGGCAAATTTGGCCCAATTATAGACAATACACACTGAGGGGGACATGAGGAATTAAGAGAAGTGCAGATTAAAAAAACAATTACAAAAGCAGAAATTAATAAGCTCTTTCAGGTACAAGTTGCTCAGACATATCAGGCATATCAGAAGGAAATGTATGAATATGGGGAAACGGCAGGCAGATTGATGGCCCTTCGAACCATGCAGAGAGTGGTTAGAAACAACATAATGAAAATACAGAGTAGCGAAGGTCAATATGAAACTAATACGGAATAATTATGGGCGTTTTTGAGCAATTCTATCAAGAATTATATCAAGCAGATCTGATTGATTTAGATACACAGCCAATTTGGGCAGGGGATATAGGAATGAGTAAGATTGAGGAAAGTACGATATCAGAATTGGAAGCAGAATTTACATTGGAAGAATAACAACTGCAATAAATTCTTTATCCTCTGGTAAGGCTTCCGGGCCAGATAAAATCCCTATTGAAATGTATAAGCTGATTCAGTCAGACCTGGCTCCAATACTACATGATTTATTCCTGACAGTTCCAATGTAATATATACCATTAAATGCCCATGTGGTTCTCTATATGTTGGTAAAACATCGAGAAAAATCAAAATTCGAATCACGGAACACAAAAGTACATTTCCCACCAAGTCTGCCAAGTCTCACTTTACAACACACTGGCTAGAACATCATCACAACATAGCGCAGTTGCGGTTTACCATTCTTGAAATAGTCACAGTTAAACCAGGGTTCGATCATATAACACGTTTAGCACAAAGAGAAGCTTGGTGGATAAAATTTTTGCAAACCTTGGTACCCGATGGGCTCAATGATAGAATTGAGCTACAATGTTTTCTATGAATGTAACAGTACATCATTGCATGTTGTTTTTTAGATGCCTTACCGTCTTTGTAAATGGGGTTATTTTTAGGTCAACTCTAATAATGAGCACTTGGTGTACAACCTGTCCACTTTTTCTTGCTTTCTTTTTTTTTCTTCTTTTTCTCATCTTCTATTTTTCATTAGTGCATGTCAGAATAAGTTTCTAATACTTTTCATTACTTTTCTGTCATTAGCGTATTCATTCAGTTCTGTTGCACTTTTTTCTGACATTTGGTGTCTGTTTCAATCACATTCTTATTTAGTAACATTTGGGTGCGAATTCAAAACAACAATCATCACCATCTTTGGTATACAACTCGGCCAGCCGCCGACCTATACTTATCATATTCATTACCCCGATTCATTTGAGACCATTGTTTCCTGTTAGGTTTACTATATTGCGTTCCCTTCAATTTCAAGCACACACTCACGTCGCTATTTCATTCAGTATATTTCAGTTTTTATTACACTCCTTATGTCATTATAATAGCATTCCTTTATCGCCATAGTGATATTATGCTGTCATCATCGTGACACGCAGTAATGAAACATAACACAATATTGTTTATCTCTGTTAATATATTCTGTTTTTTCGTTTTGGAATCATGGACGAATATGGTTATTTTTGGATTAGAGAAAACACCACTCTAACATGGCGCATTGACGCAGTCCTCTTTTACTTTCTTACCCAAGCATTGGGAGCTCCCGCCCTTTTTTATTCGGGCTCGCGTTCCCCCCGTGTATTTCGTTTGGTGAAACTGAGCTGACAAGGAGGTACACAGTTCCCAAACGGTAAGAGCAGCTTCCGTAGGGAGTTATTATTGGCAATAGTCACATTTAGAGAAACAGCTCAGCTATTCACTGCGACTCTTCTTTTCAGAGCACGGTTTGCGACCATACCAGTACAGAACTTCATACGGACTTGCGTCTACAAGTTCCGGTGAGTGGTAAATCGAGAGGTTATCTTCAATTTACTGGTTTAATTAACTTTACAAATGCTTTCAGCATTTACATAGGTTCATATCGTTTTACCACAGAGTCATTTCACTGTTTCGGGCAGAAAAACATCAAGCACATTACAGAATTTAGCTACTCGTTCTTTTCTTCGGTGAGTTCATGGGTAGTTGTTACTTCCTAGTTACTCGTTTTTTCACGTGGCAATTGTTTATAAACTCTCAATATTGTAACTGTGGGCGACAGATTCATACAGTTTCCATAACATCACCCTAGCAGGGGATTACAGCCACGACTATTCTTTAGAGTTCACGCTTACTGTACCTGTTTGAAACAGATCTATATAGTATTGATAACATTTAGTCTAGCAGGAGATTATAGCCACAACTATGGTTTCAGAGTTCACGCTTTCGTGGATAGAATAGTAAGTATACCGCTAAGTGAGTTAATCACTTAACCAGAAGTATTTGTTCCTCTACAGGTTGTACCAGTACTATATTGCGCATTGACAGACACTATCTTGGACATTTCTTGTCTGTGAAAGATACATAATCTTCCCAGAAGTAAGTACGCTTAGACAGTACCAGTTTATCATAATCCACTTTTTATCTGGAGGTCACAACTTTCACAATTGTGGCAAGGACATTTTCCAGAACATGAGTTCACTAAATAAGTTTTCTCTTATGCACGTTTTATTCATGGTGGAGGTTCGAGGTCTTTTTCCTTTTCTTTATCAGTCACTTATTTGAGTTCAGTTTGACCTACCAATAAGTCCATCATGTGATTCTCACTATGTAATTCCTTGTTTTTAATCATTCATCCAGAACTGCTTCTTAGTATATCCTAAATATGTACTTGTGTTCATTTAAGCATTTTGCAAATGTCAAATATTCACAGCGAAGCATGCAGATCATTGACATCATGTTTTCATATTGATTTCTTTCACAGTGCCCCTGAAGAAGGGAGTCTTCCCGAAATGCATTGGGCCTTTTTGTTGAGTCGTGATAGTGTCAATTAGCCTTACAAGAAAAGTTTTATTCTTTGTTGCTCTTGTATGAATTAACATTGTATTCATCAATGCTTGTTGATTATTTCCAAAGTACATAAATATATAAAATGAATCGACAATTTTATAAAAAAAGTGTACAGTGATAATTTTTTCTGCATTCAATTGAATTTCGGATACCCTGATTTAAGCACGGTTCACAGTGTTTCTATTGATATACTTTATAACAGTAGTGCGTTTGGCATACTAGTGGGGATCCCACCAGATGTTGTTTTTTCAATAGGCTGGCTGCCTTCGACCAAACAGCACACACACATGTGCGCAGGCAATTTCCACTTAGTTTATTCCTGTATGTGTAATATCGGGGCATTCCACCTATCTCTTGGCAGGAAACAGATATAATAATTTTCCCAAAAAAAGGGAAGCCAGCAGAGCTACCCGGCTCTTACCGCCCCATTGCATTAATAAATTCCGATGCAAAGATATATTCAAAAGCCTTAGCAAACTGTCTGCAAAGTTTTATAGCCAATTTAGTTTTGCCAAGGCAGCATGGTTTTATTCCTGGCCGAGGAACCACTGATCATATAAGACGGGTGATATTGTTACTGGATATAGCAAATGCTAAGGGGGAAAATATGGCTGTAATTCTTTTAGATGCAGAGAAGGCTTTTGATCGCGTGGCCTGGCAATATCTGTGGGACTCGCTATCAGAGCGAGGGATTGGCCCACAAATAATTACTGCCATTCGGGCAATGTATTATAGACCTATTGCTAAATTACAAATTATGGGAAATACTTCAGGAGCAATAAAGGTAGCTAGGGGGACAAGACAGGGTTGCCCCAGCTCCCCAATTCTCTTATCATCTATTTAGACCTGTTTATTAAGGTACTACACTTGAACCCTGGATTTAAGCCAATAATAGCCAAGGGTTATGAAATTAGGTACTGGTTTATGTGGATGACATTGCCATCACTACATCCGAGCCAGAGGTAGCAATTGAAGAAATTGAAAGGATAGCGGGGGAATTTGGGAGTAGGTCTGGATATTTGCTGAACAAGGGCAAGACACAGATAATCTGTTCAAAGCAATACCATTTTCCAGATCAACGACAAGTTGAATCAGCAGTATATCTGGGGGTTAGGAAAGGAACCGATTTGGATACGCTGTAGGCAAATACTCTTGATCAAATGCTGGATGAAATAGGCACTGACTTAAGGTGGATATATAACTTTCTGTTAACGATAGTTGGTAGGGTAAATGTGTTGAAAATGAAAATCTTCCCAAAAATGTTATACCAATTTCGTTCTATTCCTTTAGAAATGTTAGTTACCGCTCTCCAGAAAATGGAAGCAATGTTCTCAAATTTTGTTTGGCAGTATCAGAAAATTAGGCTATCCCTAAAGTTTCTAAAACCTTCGCAAGATCGAGGTGGATGGGCCGCACCTAATTTACTATTTTATTTCTGGGCAGTGACTTTGCAACAGATGGGTCCTCTTCTAACTACGGGTAGACTTAGGAGGGAAAATTACTTACCTTCTATTTATCACCTAGGTGTAAGCCAGAAAGTTTCTGGTTTGTTTCTAATTAAAACCCAGATACTATCAAAAAAAATATTTAAATGTATAAAAGCTGCTTAGAGGGTTTGGATGAAAGTCAGTAAAGTAAAGTACTGAAAGTCTCAAGGTAGAAATAGATGATGGTATGGGAAAGGGTGGGAACAGGCAGGTATTGAAATAATTGCCAATTTGTATAATGAAAAACTAAAGATTATACCCTTCTCAGAATTGGTTCAGCAAAAGGGGATATATAAGCGGCCCAGTTCAAATATATCCAAATTTGGGGTTGCTTGAGACTTTGGCCCTTTAGACCCTTAATCATGGTGCTATACCAGTAGTAAATATGGTTTATTGGGGAATGAGAATGTTGGGGACTACTATAATATCTTGATGGAAACTCTTCCTGATGATTTGGAAAAAATTGAGACTAAATGGGCAGAAAGCTAGGGGGTGAGGAAGTTGATCTAGATATGTCACGGGAATCGGCAAAAAAAATCCTTCTCTCAGTGTCAGCATCATAAAACCCAATTCAATCTACACTATACGCCAGCGAAACTCTTTAATTGGTGCAAGCGGGAAAATTGCAGATGCCCTAGATGTCAAACTAGTCCAGCAGATATAATACGTATGTTTTCCACATGTAGTAAACTGGAATATCTAAAAACCGAAATAGCACTATATGAGAACAAGGGGCGATGAGCTAAGGAGCAAGGCTATACAATTTGGGCTCCTATGATTTATTGGCTTAGAGAAACACAAGGGAGTTAAAGAGGAGCTATAGAACGTACCCATGAAATGCTGTAAAACATTGTAAATATTGCAAATATAATTGTTGAGCGGGGAAAGGTGGATTACTGTATAGCGATTTGTATTGTTTTGTTTTTACCCTCTCCTTCATTCTCTCTGTTAGTCAGTTTTCATTTTTCTTTTTGTGGTCACCATAAGGATTAAGGATATGTATATAATCAAATATGAAATGACCATGAAATTATATTTGAGATGTATCTATTTTTCCCATTGCATAATGAAAAAAAAATTGTGTGCATAAGAAAATCTTTTATGAATTTTAGATATTGCATATTCTGCAAAACAATTTTGAAGGTGAGTTATATATTTGTTAGGTGTATTATGTATTAATCTTATTTTCACACTTTAAAAACTATTCAAGAACTGTGATGTTTTGAATATATTATGTAGAGATGTGTATTGTAGTTTGTTTTATTGTACTTAAATATTGTTTGAATTAGATTGTGTATAGGAGTATGTTCACAGTGGAAGATGGGTTAGTGATTATGGAAGTTTGTATTAGTGTTTGAAAATGTAGAATTTAAGCATACCGCATAATTTTAGGTGTTGCTTTCAAATTAGATGTGCACTCTGTCAAGTTTTAAGGTGTACATGGAGTTATGATTGAAGTATGTCTCTACTTGCTTGTATTTGTATTCTCATATGTCTTATATTTTTAAAGATGCTTGATGTGTAACAAAGAGGAGTTGTTGCTTTGTATGTGGATAGGCTCAAGACTGTGAGTAGTAGTAGTAGAATAGTGAAGTCTGTAGAGAGGCACAGTTGAAATATGCCACATAATTCTTGGGGTTTGCTTGAAATGGAAAGTGTGCTCTGTGAATTTTTGAGTTGTGCATAGTGTTGTGGTTGAGGAAAGTCTTTACTAGGATATGAATTGTGTTGTGTGTTATGCATGCATCTAAAGGAGGTAGATGTATAAAACCTGTTTGTATATATTTGTTTGTTTCTTTTATATATGATGCTGCTAGCAAAAGGTACAGACATATGCCTGCATATTTTCAGTAATATGGTGAGACTAAAAGTTGAGACATGTGAAGGGTTTCTGCTTTATTTTTGGCTAGGTGTAACATTCTAAATAGTTGTAGAATTGTAAAGCTGCAGCAAAATGGTGAGGTTTAAGACATGTTTGCATAGAGATAAGTTATTAGACTAATTTTTGTGAGTCTGTGAAAAGCTGCACTTCAAATATACCACATACGTTTCAGCGTCTGTTTGAAATTTGAAGTGTAGTCTGTCTAGTTTTAAGATATGGATGGTCTTGTGAGTGAGGTATGTCCCTACTTGCAAACGTATTATGGTATGTGTTATACGTGTGAAGATATTGGATTTATAAAATACAGGTTTACACTTATTTGTATGTTTCTTTTATATATGATGGCACTAGGAAAAGGTACAGACACAGGCATGCATGCTTTTAGAAATATGGGGAGACTTACAAGAGAGATATGAGAAGGGTTGGTGCTTTTTTCTTAGCTATGCTCAATACCCGATTAGTTGTAGAATAGTGAAGCTGTAGCAGTAGAAAAGTGATGTTTATGATATGTTGAGTGAGGAATTAGTGATAATGGTACTTTATTAGAGTCTGTGTAAACCTTCACTTGAAATATGCCGCATAATTTTAGATCTGTGTTTAAAATGTTAAGTGTAGTCTGTCATGTTTTGAAGCCTTTATGGTCTTGTGAGTGGGGTATGTCTCTATTTACCCATGTATTGTTATGCTTTTGCCAATAGGTACAGATACGAGCATTCATGGTTTTAGGAATATGGTCGGCGTTATGGCATAGATATCTCTTAGATATATTCTTGTTCGGTCTAGTAACCCTCTATTATCTCCAAAGTCTTTACATAACATTTAATTTTAAGAGAAAAATCATTTTCTAATGCGGAATAGTAATCCAATATAGACATGGCGATAATTCATGTCCAGTTAACAGAGACAAGAAAACCCTTCTATTTAGGACACTTGCTATGAGGCAGAATTAGGGTAACCACTTACTTCAATAAAGAGGAAAAAGATCATATATTCAAGATGTGCCAAAGGTCCATTATTTCCAATCAAGGTAAAGAGATGAAGTAAGTGCCTGCAAGAAGGATTTTGAGAATATTTACAAAGAGCTAAAAAGTTGTCCAGTACAGATACAAGTGCATCTATTCTTGTAGAAATTTGAACAGAACATTTATCGTTTTAGGATACTATCTATCAATTGTTATTAGGTAAATGATTATTTATATGTCACAATATCGATCAACTTCCTGCATAAATTCAAACATTGTGTAATCTGTCCAATGGAACATTAGTATCACCTCCTTGCTTGAATAATCATATGAAAAACACATAAACGAAAATGACTTGTCCTAGCACATATATTCATGGATCCTGCGTAATAAATCAGTTGGTCATATCTTGTCAATTAGATCGTGAACTGATCAAAATAGAGCTAAAATGGCCGCCATCTTTGAGTTTTAAGCGCATGGCAAGCCCAGTGTGAGTTGCACAGGGTACATATCAGCAATAACGGAGCACAGTATATCACTTCAATGAGTGACTCAAAGTTCTAAACAAAAGGAAAATATTAATAAACTAAGGACAACCCTATGTTGAGCGCATTTCCTATTTGCTTTCCGGAGGATAGCTCACCGTATATGTGGTCCCAGCGTCTCGTGGTTCGTGCGGTCGTCTGGTCGTCTGGTGTGTTTAGCGGGTGTTTTGGGCAAAGTATTTATACCCTAAGCAATAGTTGTTAACTACCAATTAACAAAGGTAATTGGTAGCAAAGAAGTCGACCAATGATTACATATAAAACGGTTCGATAATGCCCGCCATCTTGACCTAGTCAAAATAACCCGAAAAGTACTTTTTAGACATAGTCTGTCCAAAAAAATGTTTAATGAACTGGGATTGTGAGGTTCCCAGTTAGATAATATATACTTGTAATAAATTATAGTCAAAATACGCCACTTTTATCGTTGAAACGCAAAAGTGTGAATTCACTCAGTTAGTGGCCATTATGGATTGGTCACACCAGTCTGAACACCATATTCGTATTTATAACGGCAGACATCTTAAACTAGTCATATTCCTTTTTGGTATATCCAGAATCCATTATTAATTTGCGCTTTTAAGGAAAGCGCCAGACCCATTGTTTGTACATTTACAATGGTAATTCTAAGATATTATTGGTCTCTCAAATTTGAGTTTTATCGCGCTCCAGGGACATGTTTATACATTCAAAGTGTGGCCGCCATTGTAGGATGGTCAGTACGACTAAAAAGACTATCGTTAATGTACGTCTTTAGGGAAGATGCCAGACCCATTTTTATTCATTCACGTTGGTAGTTTAGAGACATTGTGCGTCTCTCAAATTTATGTGTGATCGTGTTCAAGCGATATATTAACACGCTCCGAGCATGGCCGCCATTATCAGCTAGTCAAGAGCGACGCCGGGGTGTGACTGAAAGGACTATTATAATCGCAACATCATTTCCTATAGTCGTTCTAACCTGGATAAAAGAGATACAGGAATTATAATCCATAATGTGTGATAAGAGGAAAACAGGGGAATGCTAACTTTTTTTGGGGGGGAAACTAAATTCAATGATGTCACAAAAAGATATTGTTTGAAAAGGCGGCATAGTCAAAGTAAAAAAGGGGTTCATATTTACTATGCGCCCAAATATATGTATGGCTGAGAAAACAAAGATTAAAAGCAGAGATTTCCAAAACTCAATCAGTGATTTAAGGTAATTTGGAAACATGAGATAATAAAGGTCAAGATCAGATTAGAAGGTTGTTTAGGAAACAATGATTGAATAAGATGGAGGATTAGATGTCAAACAGAACCCCAACAGTAGTCATAAATGTATATGTCAGGACCAATCAAAGCTTTGGATTCAAAAATGCATATACAGGGACCAATCAAAACTTATAGATCAATAAGAGAAAAGAAGTAAACAATTCTATAAAAAATGATGGAATTCATTATTTACATTCAGTCCCTGATTTACAGCTCTCAATCTACATATCCATCGAGCCTCAAGTTGTCTGAGACACGTTGTCCTACCACCCCCTCGTTTGCCTGACGGCACCCTGTCAATTGCATGGAATTTAATCTCCTTTTCATTAGGGTGACTTTGGAAGATATGTTGCGCCACTGGGCTGCGCATATCATTATTTCTTATGTTTCTAATATGTTCCTGAATTCGTGTTTTTAGGCATCTGATGCTACTGCCGACATAGATCATATTACAATGACAAATTATCACATAAACAACAAAAGTTGTATTGCAGTTTATAAACGAAGTGACCCTATGTCTCTTCAAGCTGTTGTAACTGTAGTTGACCATCTTATTCATTCCATATTCACACACTGTACAATTACCACATACAAAGAAACCAGCCGGTTTCTCTGTAAGCCACGCAGAGCCACTTTTTTGGGGGGGATTTGCATAGCTAGGGCAAAGAATTGTTTTAATTGTTCTACCCTTTTTATAAACAACCTTCGGTTTGTCTGAAATGACACCTGTGGGCAATGTGTCTGATTTCAAAAGATGCCAATGTTTCCTTAAGATGTTATAGATATGACTGCTGTACATACCATATTCTGTTATGAATGCACATTGGTTCATGGAAACACTAGTGTTCTTTTTAGGTTGTTTGAGCAAGGTCTCACAGCGTTTCTTTTTTCTAATCTTACTTTCAGCATTGACAATATCTTTCTTTGCATAGCCTCTAGCCAAAAAGTCAGTCTTCATCCTATCTATGGGGTTTTCAAAATTGGCATCTTCACTACAATTGTGACGTGCACGTATCATCTCGCCATAAGGAATGGCTACTATGGTATTCCTGGGATGACAACTATCTGCATGCAGTATACTATTGCACGAGGTCGGTTTTATGTGCATATCGCTCTGGATTGTACCCTCCTTTATGTAGAGTTGTAGATCGAGGAATACAATTTCCTGTTTGGAGAAGTTCATGGTAAGCTTGATATTTCGATCATTACTAGTTAAATAACAAAAGTAGTCATTTAATCCAACAGTACTACCCTTCCAAATGAGAAAGATGTCGTCAATATAACGCACATAGAAAATTATGTCATCCATCCATTCTGTGGCTCCATGGCCCCAGGCATGCTCCATCTCAAACAAACCCATAAAGAGGTTTGCATAAGATGGAGCAAACCTGGAACCCATGGCAGTGCCCTGTGTCTGCAAATACCAATCATCTTCATGTAAGAAGACATTGCGTGCCAAAATCAATTCGGCCATAGCTAACAGCATCTGGGTATGTTCAAGATGACATGCATTTCGTTTGTAGAGAAAATGTTTTAAGGACCTCATCCCGTTCTCCAATTCTATACAGGTATATAGGCTTTCCACGTCCATAGTTGTGAACGTGAAAAGCTCCTCATCCCATATTACATCTTCTAATTTGCAGAAAAGTTCTCTGCTATCCTGTAAATAGGAAGGCAAGTTCCGTACAAAGGGTTGAAGAAATGAAACTACATATTCAGCTAAGTGTTCAGTAGGACCTCCATTGCCCGATATAATGGGCCTTCCAGGAGGAAAAACACCGCCCTTGTGCACTTTGGGAAGTGCATAGATACATGGGAAACGTGAATTGTCTGCCCTTAAATATCTGTATTCTAGTTCAGATATTAGGCCAGATTCCCTCCATTCGACTAATCTCGAATTGATACCACATTCAATATCTTTGATGGGATTTGTACGTAACACAGCATAACAGGTAGTGTCATTAGGCTGTCTATGTATTTCATTGGAGTAATCCAAGAAATCCATTATGACGATATTACCGCCCTTGTCGGCCTCACGGACTACCAAGGACGGATCATCACGTATAGTCTGCAAAAAAAGTTTATCTGATTTTCTGATGTTATAGGAATGCTTGCATCTATTACTCAGTAAATGCATGTCTTCCAGTTTGTAAATGTCTTGTGTCACTCTAGTGGAGAATTCATCGATAGCAGTTTTAGGACTTGGTGGTATCAATTTTGAACGATTTTTTAAGCCACTATCAATTGTAGTGTCCTCATAGATGTCAAGATTTCGCGCATGCATGATCAAATCCCCCACTACATCATGTTCATCTAGTGTCGCAATCGTATGTGAGATGTCAACTTCAGCAATTGTAAACTCAGAAAAAAAAATTTCAAATTGGACAGGAATACGGACATCAGATTGCTCTGCAAAGTATTTTTTTAATTTTAAATTGCGTGTGAAACGAAAAAGATCAACATGTACATTGTCCAACGTTTGTTTATCAGTTACACAAAAATTTAAGCCTTTTTGCAAAATAGATATTTCTTCAACAGAAAAGTTCTTGGAAGACAGATTAATCACATTTACATCATTCTTCCTGTCACTGCCCATTTCGCTGTCCATGTCATGGTTCACAATCTGATTACAGGGGCCTATTTGTTGTTTCCCATTTTTGCCTTGGTTGTGGATCTTGTATGTCTGGCCACCCCGCCTGGTTCTTCATTTAGTGCTCTTTTTTTGTTGTTCCCCAAGCGGTACCTCTGTACCTCCTTTAAAAAATCAGACTCTGGGTTTGGATTAAGGGTGGCTGTACTGGTTCCCTCCCCTGGGTCAGTCTCAATTGAAGAGACAGAGGAAATAGAAGTGCTACTCGATGAGATACTTGGTGCACGTATTTCAGTAATTGGGGTCGTAGTGCTTTTTGTAACTACATCATCGAATTTACGTGAAAAGGTAAATATGCGTCCCCTTTC
Source organism: Lissotriton vulgaris (assembly GCF_964263255.1). Lineage (NCBI taxonomy): Eukaryota > Metazoa > Chordata > Amphibia > Caudata > Salamandridae > Lissotriton > Lissotriton vulgaris. Next base: position 135,550,548 of record NC_141690.1, read on the forward strand.
ATAGTCACCACGATCTCTCGCTATTTTTTGTTGTTTTTTGCCTTTGAGATATAGTTGGTAGCTAGCCAATTCCTTTTTTAAAATCTCATAATTCTTTTGAGTCATGTCTGGTAGGTTCATTTCACTGATTTCTTTTTCAAGAGCCAGTATTTCTTCCCTTATTTTCTTACCTCTCCTCGGGTGTGCAGGGTCAACTTGTGCAATTTGATGTGTAAAACAAAAAGGATTTTTTGTTTTATGATTTTGGGATCTAGGGGACTGTATCCCAGACCATCTGCACCCACACACATACATGCATTAGGAACTTGGTCACCGGTGCGGGCATAATAGCCTCAATCCCCGTTACTTGTCTGAATCTCAAATAAATAAATATTGGTTATTTGAAAATGTTTGAAAGGTACAGTAGCTAGCATAAGGTAATATTTAGCAAAACTCAATCACACCTGCTGTTTGTGTTTCTAAACTTGTGTTCTGAATTTGAAAATATGGTGAACTTGTGACCTGCCTGTTCAGTTGAATGTTGCAAAAAACTGTTACAATGGAAACTGGAATTAAGCAGTATGGGGGAAGGGTAGAATCTTACCAGTAGTTTTAAAATATGGAATTTTTATTTATATATAAGTATTATGTTATTAAAGTAAATATTCTCAAGTCAGTTTTGGGTTTAGAAGGGGTATGTTCTTAAAAAACTAGTGCTATTATTATTAGTAATATATATTTGAACTCCTGCGCTGAATTTGTAGCTCCATCGCAATGGTGAACCGTGGAGTCACAACTCTAGAAAATTCCAGAATCAGTTTGGGCACTTTTTAAAGTCAGTTGGCAAGGGTTAATATGTCTAACCAATAGAAATGTGTTTTACAATTTGAAATAATGTAGGAAACATTGTGATTTGTTACATTTATTTCTGTGGAGATTGAGAGTGAAAGTTTGCCATTACTGGTTTTACCTTGTTGCGAGTGGTGCATTACATTGATTGTCTGCAAAAGATTTCCATCAGGGATCACTGAACATGCTGTATGTGCTGGTGAAATTTCTTGAGTTGGTTCATGGTCTACTGCATTAACTGTGTTTGAGGATCGACCCCTCCATCAACATTGGTTGTGTTGTCTTGAGTTGTATAGGCACTCTCTGTTCGATTTTGCTCCCTTTCTTCTTCTTCTACTGCTTTATCAATAGACACCGGGAGCTCCTGAGTCTCGTTTCCCACCATCTGTTCATCCCACGTCAGGGGCGAGTCAGTCACCAGATCATCAAATTCTCTTTGTCTCGGAGCTACCTGCCCCCCCCCTCCTGTGTATTTACCTGCGGAGTTTGCATTTGTGAGGTTGCGGGCTCAGTCAATCCTCCATCTAGCCCTTCTCCATTTTGCAGCATCTTACCATCCTCGCGACTGTCAAGGTTTCGTTGCTTCGGTGAGCAGTTTCGCAATCGTCGGGACGGATTTACGCTGCTGATTCACCTCACCTTTCCCCTTCCTCTCATGAGGCTCCTTCCGGGTTACATTCAGCCCACGGCATACATATTGCAGCGGAGCTCCTCCCGGCGTACTGCAGACTTCTGGTGCCGGTCGAGTGATCTGCGTTGCTGTTTCCACAGTTGGGCTCAGCCCACTGACCGCCGCTTTACCACGGGTCAATACCTCCATTGTAGAGGGGCCCTTTGGCATCAAATCAGTGAATATCTCCCCGTACTCTTCAGCAGATAGCCAGCAGCCGGCACCGGATTCGGCTTTCAGCGTTCCGTAGATCCTCTGGCAGGTGAGTCTCAGCTCCTATTACTTCAATGCCACGAGACAGGAGAAGGTACAATGGCAGGTCTTTTCTTGGAGTAGCCCAATCACAATTTCCAAGGTTAGATTTAGCATTCTTTTACTAACGCTGCATTTCATCCTGGGGGGGGTCGCGATGGATCAGGGTGTTAGCATCGTAAGAGGTTCCTCAGCGATGTCTCAGCCTTCCACCATCTTGCTTCTCCCATCAGGGATTCTGCACACAAGCGCCATTACTCTAGAAAAGGAGCGGAAGCTACAATGCCGGCTACTAAATTTAAGATTAGGGTTAAGGCTAAGACTCCATTAAATGGCACCAATATCAAACGGCAGGGATGTAAACCTGATCATGCTATTAATCAAAGCAGGCGACATATGACTGATATAGAAAAGGAAATGTCAGAGCACTTTTTTTTGCTATCTGATACAAAGTCAGTAGAGGACTCCCCTGCGATGCTGAGTTCGAGTGGATGGGAGAGCGAGTCTGAGAGCCTTTCGGACACCATCGGGAAAGATTCTGTCGCATCCAGAAGGAAAGTTAGTCAGGTACCGGCTCTCCCTGATCTCGAAGCAGGGCAAGACCTGCAAGAACTAAATTGAGACTATACGCCCACCAACCTGCTTATCGGGGAAATAAGAGAACGACTGCCTGGGTTGGAAAACAACTCAAACGCAACCTTGAATACCATTTCACAATCAGTATTAGCTCACCGTGAGGAGAGTAGACAATATAACAGATGCTCACAGGCAGCTACATGTAAGATCCAAGGGTCAGTTTGAAAAATCGCTAATGTCTGTGGGGAGATCTCGGATCGGCTTACGACGCTGGAGACAAGGACAGAGAATCTGGAGATGGATTTTTTGGCAGTCCAAGCACAGTCAGAATCACATGAGGCAAGACTAACTGACATTTAGTGGAAGCTGGAAGATCAGGAGAACCCTCAGGGAAGGAATAATTTAAGATTTGTGGGTATCCCAGATGATAAAGGGGGTACAGACATGCGTCTCTTTGTGGCTGAGGTTATAGGCTGGAACTGGGCTCAGGAAATCTAGCAGGCCCATCGAATTCCTTTGTTAGCCAAGCATCATATTGGAGCTGACAGGAGGCGTAGAGCTGTTTTAGTGTATTATGTTAACTACCTTCTCAGTCAGATTATATTTAAAAAAGGTAGACCAGACAAGAAATATCAGATGGATGGTTTGGAGATTTTTGCACGGCTGCACTCCTGTCATGTCACTGTAGAGAGGCGATAGCGCCTACGGCAAATGATGAAGCAGTTCCTTCCAGGAGAAAGGCATGCAGGCTTATCTTATGAATCCAGCTAAATTGAAAGTTGTTGAAGGAGATAAGACTCGCTTTTTTTACCTCTGAAATTAAAGCTAGAGAATTCCTAGACAAACTAAATAAGCAATGAGAAAACTTAAAGATGGTCAAACGTGGGGTAGTACTTTACTCATGGTTTTTGCTAGTTTTTGCTTGAATAATAGAAAGAAAAGGGATAGGGTACATGAGATTCTACGGTTTTGGAATCCAGAAGTTATTTGTCTGCAGGAGACCCATATTCTATGCGGCAAAAAAAACTATCTGCAGATAAGGGCTATGAAACGATAATCTGCTCATTGCAAACAACAATGATAAGGGGAGTTGAGATATTTATGCGTTATAATGTAGGGAGTGTGAGACGTACATTGGCGGAAACATGGGCAGATGGGCCTTTGCCATATTAGGAATAGGGCTTACAATTGTAACTGTCTATGGGTCAAATCAAGATGATTCCAGAATCTGGCAGGATCATGAGGTTGAGCTTGCTTCTTGGCCAACCCCATTAATAATATGTGGAGATGTTAATATACACCAGGGGATCTCATGACAGGATGGCTCTCAATATAAGGGTAGGAAACCACAGGTCTACCAGGTTTTAAAGGCTTGTACGGAAACACATGGGATGTTGGATGCCTGGATATATGAAAATACCAAAGATCCCGGAAATACATACTATTCACATCCCCACCAAAAGTATGTGCGCTTAGACTACTTTATGGTTCCTACTATGATGCTGCAAAGTATGGCAATAAGTAAACTGCACCAAATCTTTTCAGATCACAATCCATTAAAAGATGGGCTAGAGAATACTTCAATATGAATAGATATAGTGCCCCAAGAACCACTCTGTGGGACACTTTTAAAGCACGATTACGGGGTGAAATGATAAACTATGTAGGACAATAAAGGAAAGAACAACATAATATGGTTAATGCATCAATGGCAAATTTGGCCCAATTATAGACAATACACACTGAGGGGGACATGAGGAATTAAGAGAAGTGCAGATTAAAAAAACAATTACAAAAGCAGAAATTAATAAGCTCTTTCAGGTACAAGTTGCTCAGACATATCAGGCATATCAGAAGGAAATGTATGAATATGGGGAAACGGCAGGCAGATTGATGGCCCTTCGAACCATGCAGAGAGTGGTTAGAAACAACATAATGAAAATACAGAGTAGCGAAGGTCAATATGAAACTAATACGGAATAATTATGGGCGTTTTTGAGCAATTCTATCAAGAATTATATCAAGCAGATCTGATTGATTTAGATACACAGCCAATTTGGGCAGGGGATATAGGAATGAGTAAGATTGAGGAAAGTACGATATCAGAATTGGAAGCAGAATTTACATTGGAAGAATAACAACTGCAATAAATTCTTTATCCTCTGGTAAGGCTTCCGGGCCAGATAAAATCCCTATTGAAATGTATAAGCTGATTCAGTCAGACCTGGCTCCAATACTACATGATTTATTCCTGACAGTTCCAATGTAATATATACCATTAAATGCCCATGTGGTTCTCTATATGTTGGTAAAACATCGAGAAAAATCAAAATTCGAATCACGGAACACAAAAGTACATTTCCCACCAAGTCTGCCAAGTCTCACTTTACAACACACTGGCTAGAACATCATCACAACATAGCGCAGTTGCGGTTTACCATTCTTGAAATAGTCACAGTTAAACCAGGGTTCGATCATATAACACGTTTAGCACAAAGAGAAGCTTGGTGGATAAAATTTTTGCAAACCTTGGTACCCGATGGGCTCAATGATAGAATTGAGCTACAATGTTTTCTATGAATGTAACAGTACATCATTGCATGTTGTTTTTTAGATGCCTTACCGTCTTTGTAAATGGGGTTATTTTTAGGTCAACTCTAATAATGAGCACTTGGTGTACAACCTGTCCACTTTTTCTTGCTTTCTTTTTTTTTCTTCTTTTTCTCATCTTCTATTTTTCATTAGTGCATGTCAGAATAAGTTTCTAATACTTTTCATTACTTTTCTGTCATTAGCGTATTCATTCAGTTCTGTTGCACTTTTTTCTGACATTTGGTGTCTGTTTCAATCACATTCTTATTTAGTAACATTTGGGTGCGAATTCAAAACAACAATCATCACCATCTTTGGTATACAACTCGGCCAGCCGCCGACCTATACTTATCATATTCATTACCCCGATTCATTTGAGACCATTGTTTCCTGTTAGGTTTACTATATTGCGTTCCCTTCAATTTCAAGCACACACTCACGTCGCTATTTCATTCAGTATATTTCAGTTTTTATTACACTCCTTATGTCATTATAATAGCATTCCTTTATCGCCATAGTGATATTATGCTGTCATCATCGTGACACGCAGTAATGAAACATAACACAATATTGTTTATCTCTGTTAATATATTCTGTTTTTTCGTTTTGGAATCATGGACGAATATGGTTATTTTTGGATTAGAGAAAACACCACTCTAACATGGCGCATTGACGCAGTCCTCTTTTACTTTCTTACCCAAGCATTGGGAGCTCCCGCCCTTTTTTATTCGGGCTCGCGTTCCCCCCGTGTATTTCGTTTGGTGAAACTGAGCTGACAAGGAGGTACACAGTTCCCAAACGGTAAGAGCAGCTTCCGTAGGGAGTTATTATTGGCAATAGTCACATTTAGAGAAACAGCTCAGCTATTCACTGCGACTCTTCTTTTCAGAGCACGGTTTGCGACCATACCAGTACAGAACTTCATACGGACTTGCGTCTACAAGTTCCGGTGAGTGGTAAATCGAGAGGTTATCTTCAATTTACTGGTTTAATTAACTTTACAAATGCTTTCAGCATTTACATAGGTTCATATCGTTTTACCACAGAGTCATTTCACTGTTTCGGGCAGAAAAACATCAAGCACATTACAGAATTTAGCTACTCGTTCTTTTCTTCGGTGAGTTCATGGGTAGTTGTTACTTCCTAGTTACTCGTTTTTTCACGTGGCAATTGTTTATAAACTCTCAATATTGTAACTGTGGGCGACAGATTCATACAGTTTCCATAACATCACCCTAGCAGGGGATTACAGCCACGACTATTCTTTAGAGTTCACGCTTACTGTACCTGTTTGAAAGAGATCTATATAGTATTGATAACATTTAGTCTAGCAGGAGATTATAGCCACAACTATGGTTTCAGAGTTCACGCTTTCGTGGATAGAATAGTAAGTATACCGCTAAGTGAGTTAATCACTTAACCAGAGGTATTTGTTCCTCTACAGGTTGTACCAGTACTATATTGCGCATTGACAGACACTATCTTGGACATTTCTTGTCTGTGAAAGATACATAATCTTCCCAGAAGTAAGTACGCTTAGACAGTACCAGTTTATCATATTCCACTTTTTATCTGGAGGTCACAACTTTCACAATTGTGGCAAGGACATTTTCCAGAACATGAGTTCACTAAATAAGTTTTCTCTTATGCACGTTTTATTCATGGTGGAGGTTCGAGGTCTTTTTCCTTTTCTTTATCAGTCACTTATTTGAGTTCAGTTTGACCTACCAATAAGTCCATCATGTGATTCTCACTATGTAATTCCTTGTTTTTAATCATTCACATTCATCCAGAACTGCTTCTTAGTAAATCCTAAATATGTACTTGTGTTCATTTAAGCATTTTGCAAATGTCAAATATTCACAGCGAAGCATGCAGATCATTGACATCATGTTTTCATATTGATTTCTTTCACAGTGCCCCTGAAGAAGGGAGTCTTCCCGAAATGCATTGGGCCTTTTTGTTGAGTCGTGATAGTGTCAATTAGCCTTACAAGAAAAGTTTTATTCTTTGTTGCTCTTGTATGAATTAACATTGTATTCATCAATGCTTGTTGATTATTTCCAAAGTACATAAATATATAAAATGAATCGACAATTTTATAAAAAAAGTGTACAGTGATAATTTTTTCTGCATTCAATTGAATTTCGGATACCCTGATTTAAGCACGGTTCACAGTGTTTCTATTGATATACTTTATAACAGTAGTGCGTTTGGCATACTAGTGGGGATCCCACCAGATGTTGTTTTTTCAATAGGCTGGCTGCCTTCGACCAAACAGCACACACACATGTGCGCAGGCAATTTCCACTTAGTTTATTCCTGTATGTGCAATATCGGGGCATTCCACCTATCTCTTGGCAGGAAACAGATATAATAATTTTCCCAAAAAAAGGGAAGCCAGCAGAGCTACCCGGCTCTTACCACCCCATTGCATTAATAAATTCAGATGCAAAGATATATTCAAAAGCCTTAGCAAACTGTCTGCAAAGTTTTATAGCCAATTTAGTTTTGCCAAGGCAGCATGGTTTTATTCCTGGCCGAGGAACCACTGATCATATAAGACGGGTGATATTGTTACTGGATATAGCAAATGCTAAGGGGGAAAATATGGCTGTAATTCTTTTAGATGCAGAGAAGGCTTTTGATCGCGTGGCCTGGCAATATCTGTGGGACTCGCTATCAGAGCGAGGGATTGGCCCACAAATAATTACTGCCATTCGGGCAATGTATTATAGACCTATTGCTAAATTACAAATTATGGGAAATACTTCAGGAGCAATAAAGGTAGCTAGGGGGACAAGACAGGGTTGCCCCAGCTCCCCAATTCTCTTATCATCTATTTAGACCTGTTTATTAAGGTACTACACTTGAACCCTGGATTTAAGCCAATAATAGCCAAGGGTTATGAAATTAGGTACTGGTTTATGTGGATGACATTGCCATCACTACATCCGAGCCAGAGGTAGCAATTGAAGAAATTGAAAGGATAGCGGGGGAATTTGGGAGTAGGTCTGGATATTTGCTGAACAAGGGCAAGACACAGATAATCTGTTCAAAGCAATACCATTTTCCAGATCAACGACAAGTTGAATCAGCAGTATATCTGGGGGTTAGGAAAGGAACCGATTTGGATACGCTGTAGGCAAATACTCTTGATCAAATGCTGGATGAAATAGGCACTGACTTAAGGTGGATATATAACTTTCTGTTAACGATAGTTGGTAGGGTAAATGTGTTGAAAATGAAAATCTTCCCAAAAATGTTATACCAATTTCGTTCTATTCCTTTAGAAATGTTAGTTACCGCTCTCCAGAAAATGGAAGCAATGTTCTCAAATTTTGTTTGGCAGTATCAGAAAATTAGGCTATCCCTAAAGTTTCTAAATCCTTCGCAAGATCGAGGTGGATGGGCCGCACCTAATTTACTATTTTATTTCTGGGCAGTGACTTTGCAACAGATGGGTCCTCTTCTAACTACGGGTAGACTTAGGAGGGAAAATTACTTACCTTCTATTTATCACCTAGGTGTAAGCCAGAAAGTTTCTGGTTTGTTTCTAATTAAAACCCAGATACTATCAAAAAAATATTTAAATGTATAAAAGCTGCTTAGAGGGTTTGGATGAAAGTCAGTAAAGTAAAGTACTGAAAGTCTCAAGGTAGAAATAGATGATGGTATGGGAAAGGGTGGGAACAGGCAGGTATTGAAATAATTGGCAATTTGTATAATGAAAAACTAAAGATTATACCCTTCTTAGAATTGGTTCAGCAAAAGGGGATATATAAGCGGCCCAGTTCAAATATATCCAAATTTGGGGTTGCTTGAGACTTTGGCCCTTTAGACCCTTAATCATGGTGCTATACCAGTAGTAAATATGGTTTATTGGGGAATGAGAATGTTGGGGACTACTATAATATCTTGATGGAAACTCTTCCTGATGATTTGGAAAAAATTGAGACTAAATGGGCAGAAAAGCTAGGGGGTGAGGAAGTTGATCTAGATATGTCACGGGAATCGGCAAAAAAAATCCTTCTCTCAGTGTCAGCATCATAAAACCCAATTCAATCTACACTATACGCCAGCGAAACTCTTTAATTGGTGCAAGCGGGAAAATTGCAGATGCCCTAGATGTCAAACTAGTCCAGCAGATATAATACGTATGTTTTCCACATGTAGTAAACTGGAATATCTAAAAACCGAAATAGCACTATATGAGAACAAGGGGCGATGAGCTAAGGAGCAAGGCTATACAATTTGGGCTCCTATGATTTATTGGCTTAGAGAAACACAAGGGAGTTAAAGAGGAGCTATAGAACGTACCCATGAAATGCTGTAAAACATTGTAAATATTGCAAATATAATTGTTGAGCGGGGAAAGGTGGATTACTGTATAGCGATTTGTATTGTTTTGTTTTTACCCTCTCCTTCATTCTCTCTGTTAGTCAGTTTTCATTTTTCTTTTTGTGGTCACCATAAGGATTAAGGATATGTATATAATCAAATATGAAATGACCATGAAATTATATTTGAGATGTATCTATTTTTCCCATTGCATAATGAAAAAAAAAATTGTGTGCATAAGAAAATCTTTTATGAATTTTAGATATTGCATATTCTGCAAAACAATTTTGAAGGTGAGTTATATATTTGTTAGGTGTATTATGTATTAATCTTATTTTCACACTTTAAAAACTATTCAAGAACTGTGATGTTTTGAATATATTATGTAGAGATGTGTATTGTAGTTTGTTTTATTGTACTTAAATATTGTTTGAATTAGATTGTGTATAGGAGTATGTTCACAGTGGAAGATGGGTTAGTGATTATGGAAGTTTGTATTAGTGTTTGAAAATGTAGAATTTAAGCATACCGCATAATTTTAGGTGTTGCTTTCAAATTAGATGTGCACTCTGTCAAGTTTTAAGGTGTACATGGAGTTATGATTGAAGTATGTCTCTACTTGCTTGTATTTGTATTCTCATATGTCTTATATTTTTAAAGATGCTTGATGTGTAACAAAGAGGAGTTGTTGCTTTGTATGTGGATAGGCTCAAGACTGTGAGTAGTAGTAGTAGAATAGTGAAGTCTGTAGAGAGGCACAGTTGAAATATGCCACATAATTCTTGGGGTTTGCTTGAAATGGAAAGTGTGCTCTGTGAATTTTTGAGTTGTGCATAGTGTTGTGGTTGAGGAAAGTCTTTACTAGGATATGAATTGTGTTGTGTGTTATGCATGCATCTAAAGGAGGTAGATGTATAAAACCTGTTTGTATATATTTGTTTGTTTCTTTTATATATGATGCTGCTAGCAAAAGGTACAGACATATGCCTGCATATTTTCAGTAATATGGTGAGACTAAAAGTTGAGACATGTGAAGGGTTTCTGCTTTATTTTTGGCTAGGTGTAACATTCTAAATAGTTGTAGAATTGTAAAGCTGCAGCAAAATGGTGAGGTTTAAGACATGTTTGCATAGAGATAAGTTATTAGACTAATTTTTGTGAGTCTGTGAAAAGCTGCACTTCAAATATACCACATACGTTTCAGCGTCTGTTTGAAATTTGAAGTGTAGTCTGTCTAGTTTTAAGATATGGATGGTCTTGTGAGTGAGGTATGTCCCTACTTGCAAACGTATTATGGTATGTGTTATACGTGTGAAGATATTGGATTTATAAAATACAGGTATACACTTATTTGTATGTTTCTTTTATATATGATGGCACTAGGAAAAGGTACAGACACAGGCATGCATGCTTTTAGAAATATGGGGAGACTTACAAGAGAGATATGAGAAGGGTTGGTGCTTTTTTCTTAGCTATGCTCAATACCCGATTAGTAGTAGAATAGTGAAGCTGTAGCAGTAGAAAAGTGATGTTTATGATATGTTGAGTGAGGAATTAGTGATAATGGTACTTTATTAGAGTCTGTGTAAACCTTCACTTGAAATATGCCGCATAATTTTAGATCTGTGTTTAAAATGTTAAGTGTAGTCTGTCATGTTTTGAAGCCTTTATGGTCTTGTGAGTGGGGTATGTCTCTATTTACCCATGTATTGTTATGCTTTTGCCAATAGGTACAGATACGAGCATTCATGGTTTTAGGAATATGGTCGGCGTTATGGCATAGATATCTGATAGGTTGCTGTTTTATATTTGGCTAGGCGCAACATTCTGAGTATTCGTAGAATGATGAAGCTGCAGCACAGAAGTGAGTTTTTAGATATGTTGGGAGAGGGATTAGTGATTATGCTACTTTCAATGAGTCTGGAGAAATGTATACTTGAAGTACAGTGCAGAAATGTGGGTCTCTCTTTGAAATGTAAAGTGCAGTCTGTCAAGTTTTACGTTTAAGGTCTGCATGGTTTTGTGATTGCTGTATGTCTGTACTTGCACATGTATTTTCATATCTGCTATGCATGTGAAGATACTAGACGTATAAAATACAGGTATACATCTATTTGTATATTACTAATGTCATGTAGTAGACTGCTGCTTTATATTTGGCTAGGCACAACAGCCGTGCAGTTATAAAATCACCCAAGTACTACCCATGCAGTCTTCTAATCATCCAGGCACTACCTTTGCACGGCTGCAATCGCCCAGGCATTACCCTTGCACTCATGCAATCACCCAAGCACTACCCATGCATAAATGCAATTACCCTGGCATCACCCATGCACTCCTTCAATCACCCAGCTAGTACCCATGCACTTATAAAATCACCCAGGTACTACCCGTGCACTCTTCCAATCACTCAGGCACTACCACAGTCCTGCTCCAATCACCCATGCACTTTTAAAATCACCCAGGCACTTTCTATTTACTTCTGTGATCCCCAGGGTCTTACCCCTGCACTCACACAATCACCCAGACATTACCTATGTACTTCTCTAATCCCCCAGACATTAACCTTGCACTCATGCAATCACTAATGCATTAGCTATACACTGTTTCAATTACCCAGGCTCTCCTCCAATTACGATGTCAGTATCTATGCATTCCTCGAATCACTCTACCAGTACCCATGCACTTATAAAATCACCCAGGCACTACCTAAGAAAGTATGCAATCATCCAGGCACTACCCTTGCACTCTTCCAATCACAAAGGCACTACCCTTGTTCTCATGCAATCACCAAGGCACTACCCCTGCACTTGTGCAATCACCCAGACATTATCCCTGCACTCATGCCATCACCCACACTTTACTCATGCACTCCTCCAATTACCCACACATTATCCTTGCACTCATGCAATCGCCCAGGCATTACTCATGCACTCCTTCAAACACTCAGGCAGCAAACATGCACACCTCCAATCACCCTCTTATTATCCCCGCCCTTTAGCAATCACACAGGCATTACACAAGCACTCCTTTAATCACCCAGCCACTACACATACACTTATATAATGACACATACACTAGCCTTGCACTCCTTCAATCACCCCGGCACTACCCCTGCACTCATGCATTTACCCAGCCAGTACCCATATGCTTTTAAAGTCACCCAGGAACTGCCCTCGCACTCTTGAAATCACCCAGGCACTATCCTTGCACTCTTTCAATCACCCAGCTAGTACCCATGTACGTATAAAATCACCCAGGCACTACCTAGGCACTCCTCCAATCACCCAGGCACTACCACTATACTCATACAACCACCCAGACATTACCCCTGCACTCATGCAATCACCCAGACATTACTCATTCACTTCTCCGATCACCAACACATTACCCCTACACTCATACACTCACCTAACCATTACCCATGCACTCCTTCCATCACTTAGGCAGTACCCATGCACTTATAAAATCACCCAGGAACTACCTATGCACTCCTCTAATCACCCAGGCACTACCCCTGCACTCATGTAATCACCCAGGCGTTACCTATGGATTTCTCTAATCACTCAGTCACTACCCCTATACTCATGTAACATACTATAACATAACATAACATAACATGTGTATTTGTAAAGCACACGTTCACCCAGAGGTCTCTTGGTGCTAAATAACAGATGTTCATTGTTACCCAAATCAATGGTACTCATTTTATCGACCTCAGATGGAAGGCTGAGTGGACCCACCAGGATTTGAACCTGTGACCATGAGGTCGAACACAGGCTCCTGCAATGGATGCATTAGTCCACTGAGCCACCAGACCCAGCTATGTAATCAGCTAGAGATTACCCCTATACTCATGTAATCACCCAGGCATTACTTATGCACTCCTCTAATCCCCCAGACATTATCCCTGCACTGCTCCAATCACCCAGGCACTACCCTTGCATTCCTCCAATCACCCAGAGAGTATCTATGCACTCCTCTAATCACTCAGCCAATGCCCATGAACTTATAAAATCACCCAGGCTCTACCTATACACGTATGCAATCACCCAGATACTACCCCTGCATTCATGCAATCACACAGGCTCTACCTATGCACTCATGTAATAACCCAGGCACTAACCTTGCAGTCATAGAATCACCTAGGCCCTACTGTTGCACTCATCTATTTACCTAGGCACTACTCATGCACGCATCTATGCCTTCAGGCACTATTCTTACACTTATCCATGCAGTCAAGCTCTATTTCTGCACTCATGCAATTAGCCAGTCACTATCCATCCTCTCCAATTACCATGCCACTTCCCTTGCACTGCCCCTAGAGTTATGCAATCACTCAGGCAGATCTATTACATGTCTCAGTTACATAGGTATAATTTGCCCATCAACATCGGACACCCTGATGGACACAGGAACATACACCACTGTTAAAGTACACATTTTTTCACAAAGGTACATTGTCATCTCAGCATCGGGGGCACCCGTCTCACCGGAAATTTAGCCTGTCTATAGTGGTCACATCACAGCAGCAGTGAAGCGGTGTCCAAACTTGTCCATATGGTTGTAGAAGCCCAGTACATGGTCCAAGGATAGCAATATCCTACTACCATCCTCCAGTCACACCCAATCAAATGAGTCTGAAATTACCACAACATAGCTGCTGCAAGAAATGATGTGCAGGCACAGTGTTCAAAGTGACATTCCAGTAGGACCATATCAAAATATATCGCACCATGAGTGACGAATAAGGCAAGAGTCACCTGAAATGGACAATAGTGATCATTGCAATCAAATCAGGGTGAGACAAGATCGAAGGTGGACTAGAGGAGGACAGAGCAGCCAGGATGTGTATGGGGAGTCCACAGTGGTACATCAATGTTTTGGATGAGCCAGAGAGCAAAGGCAGATGGCATATTAAGCGAGCCAGCACCGCCACATAATCACAGTTCAGCACACACCCTAAGCAGACATTGCCAGGCTCATCACATGCAATGGCAGACCATACCACATAATGTGACAGGTCACACCATGCAAAACTGTAGAAATCATCTGGCTCAAACTGCAACTCAATAAAGACCAGTGTGCATTTGTCTCATGTGTGTACTGCTGCACCAAATCACTCCATGTGAGCATGTTGTGTACATCAACCACACTGACTATTCTGCCACTTCACTGAACACCTCCAAACCATCACTCCACCACTCCAAATGTAGCAACAACTAGAAAATATTGAATGAATGCCATAGTGTAAGGAAGAAGCCATCTTGATAGCAGCAAACTCAGACCTAAGACAGTCAACAGTGGAACTGTACTACTGCTATAGGCCTGTATGTACAAATCATAATTGCATGCAGTCAGGGAACAAAGGGAATAAGGCTCTACACACCATCAACATGAAGTCATTCTGCTACATAGCGTCTCACACATTTTCATTAGTCCTTCAGAGAACAATATGTGTGATTTAAGAGTTTAAGGGAGCTGCACCAGTGCCAATGGCACCATCCTCCCCACATACTCTAGTGCAACAACGTTTATGTCATATATGGGCCATGCAGATGTCAACATCTCAATGCCTGAACATTGGCTTGCCCTCTGAGGCACATAGTGGTTTACAGTCACATAGGTTGAGCATTATAATCACTCAAAAGAAGTTACACAATCACTTACCAGTACCTCTTGAGCACCATATAGCTGTCCGTACTGGCCAAGGACGTCATCCACCAGGACCTCCAGCTCCTCTGTGGTGAAGGGACGGGCCCTGATGATCCCAGTGCGAGCAATTACTGGTTCCAGAGATGATGTACAGCAGCAGTTGGTGGGGAGGAATGGCAGGCATCAGTGTCTGTAGGCAAGTGACAGGTGTGGCCATTTCACACACACATATCATGCCATTGGTCCACCTCTTCCGCATCATTCAGTTGTGGCCAATGCCTGTGACCGCAGTGGTGGAGTTTGCCTACCGCGACGTTCAAATATGTGTGGCACTACCACGATGGCAGTTCCCATTGGCTGCAATGTTGTTCACATAGGCGGTGTTCCACCGTGGGGTCCAGGATGTCTCCCCCGCTGCCCGGCATTATTCAATTGTGGCCAATGACTGTGACCTCAGTGGTGGAGCACGCCTACCGGGACGTTCAAATATGTAAGCACTACTGCAACGTCAGTTTCTATTGGCTGCAATATTGTTCGCACAGGCGGTGTCACAACACGGGGGCCAGGATGTCTCTACCGCTACATTTCATTATTCAACAGTGGCCAATGCCTGTGAACGCAGTGGCGAAGCACGCCTACTGCGACGGTCAAATATGTAAGGCACTACCATGATGGAGGTTCCCATTGGCTGCAATGATGTTCGCATAGGTGGTGTGACAGCACGGGTGTCAGGATATCTCCACCACTACCCAACATTATTCAACTGGGGCAATGTCTGTGACCACAGTGGTGGAGCACACCTACCGCACCTGTAAACTCATTGGGCATTTGCATTATCGATTTGCAACTTGCATCACTGATCCCAACACACACATCCAAAAATAACTGCACCTTGTAAAGGGATTGGAAAGTGTGAAATCTAACTTTAGTCTTTCTACACATGTAAAGGAAGTATACATGGGACAAAAATTATTGGTGTGTTCATCTTCACATGTAATTTTCATCCATGTGCTCAAGTATACACATTTCATGTGGATTTGTGTCTTATTTTTGGGCAAATCGCAATGTGTGTAATGCTAACTCCTAGCACAGTCAGCTTACACTCAGTGGCGATTTAGAAAAGGGGGTGGTGATGAACAGAGTGTCTGAGTTAAACAGACCACTCTTACCCAGTCCAAAGATCAGGGCTTGATCCATCACCGTTATTTATCTCACTGCCCCAACCCAGCTCAGAACCTGGCTATATGCAAATCAGTCTGTCCCTGGCCCAGTGCATCATGGGAACAGGGCAGACTAAACTACCAAGCCAATTCTTCACCAGAAAGGAGACAAGCTACCGGGGACCGGTTTCTGGCATTTCAGCCTTCTTCGGCCCGGCTTGCTTGAATCCTGATGGAGCAGTGAGAAAGGGACTCATGTCTGAGTATACCCTGCCACACCTATAGTGGCCAAAAACGATTTAGAAAAGGGGGTGGTGATGAACAGAGTGTCTGAGTGAAACAGACCACTCTTACCCAGTCCAAAGATCAGGGCTTGATCCATCACCGTTATTTATCTCACTGCCCCAACCCAGCTCAGAACCTGGCTATATGCAAATCAGTCTGTCCCTGGCCCAGTGCATCATGGGAACAGGGCAGACTAAACTACCAAGCCAATTCTTCACCAGAAAGGAGACAAGCTACCGGGGACCGGTTTCTGGCATTTCAGCCTTCTTCGGCCCGGCTTGCTTGAATCCTGATGGAGCAGTGAGAAAGGGACTCATGTCTGAGTATACCCTGCCACACCTATAGTGGCCAAAAACGATTTAGAAAAGGGGGTGGTGATGAACAGAGTGTCTGAGTTAAACAGACCACTCTTACCCAGTCCAAAGATCAGGGCTTGATCCATCACCGTTATTTATCTCACTGCCCCAACCCAGCTCAGAACCTGGCTATATGCAAATCAGTCTGTCCCTGGCCCAGTGCATCATGGGAACAGGGCAGACTAAACTACCAAGCCAATTCTTCACCAGAAAGGAGACAAGCTACCGGGGACCGGTTTCTGGCATTTCAGCCTTCTTCGGCCCGGCTTGCTTGAATCCTGATGGAGCAGTGAGAAAGGGACTCATGTCTGAGTATACCCTGCCACACCTATAGTGGCCAAAAACGATTTAGAAAAGGGGGTGGTGATGAACAGAGTGTCTGAGTTAAACAGACCACTCTTACCCAGTCCAAAGATCAGGGCTTGATCCATCACCGTTATTTATCTCACTGCCCCAACCCAGCTCAGAACCTGGCTATATGCAAATCAGTCTGTCCCTGGCCCAGTGCATCATGGGAACAGGGCAGACTAAACTACCAAGCCAATTCTTCACCAGAAAGGAGACAAGCTACCGGGGACCGGTTTCTGGCATTTCAGCCTTCTTCGGCCCGGCTTGCTTGAATCCTGATGGAGCAGTGAGAAAGGGACTCATGTCTGAGTATACCCTGCCACACCTATAGTGGCCAAAAACGATTTAGAAAAGGGGGTGGTGATGAACAGAGTGTCTGAGTTAAACAGACCACTCTTACCCAGTCCAAAGATCAGGGCTTGATCCATCACCGTTATTTATCTCACTGCCCCAACCCAGCTCAGAACCTGGCTATATGCAAATCAGTCTGTCCCTGGCCCAGTGCATCATGGGAACAGGGCAGACTAAACTACCAAGCCAATTCTTCACCAGAAAGGAGACAAGCTACCGGGGACCGGTTTCTGGCATTTCAGCCTTCTTCGGCCCGGCTTGCTTGAATCCTGATGGAGCAGTGAGAAAGGGACTCATGTCTGAGTATACCCTGCCACACCTATAGTGGCCAAAAACGATTTAGAAAAGGGGGTGGTGATGAACAGAGTGTCTGAGTTAAACAGACCATTCTTACCCAGTCCAAAGATCAGGGCTTGATCCATCACCGTTATTTATCTCACTGCCCCAACCCAGCTCAGAACCTGGCTATATGCAAATCAGTCTGTCCCTGGCCCAGTGCATCATGGGAACAGGGCAGACTAAACTACCAAGCCAATTCTTCACCAGAAAGGAGACAAGCTACCGGGGACCGGTTTCTGGCATTTCAGCCTTCTTCGGCCCGGCTTGCTTGAATCCTGATGGAGCAGTGAGAAAGGGACTCATGTCTGAGTATAACATGCCATACCTATAGTGGCCAAAAACGATTTAGAAAAGGGGGTGGTGATGAACAGAGTGTCTGAGTTAAACAGACCACTCTTACCCAGTCCAAAGATCAGGGCTTGATCCATCACCGTTATTTATCTCACTGCCCCAACCCAGCTCAGAACCTGGCTATATGCAAATCAGTCTGTCCCTGGCCCAGTGCATCATGGGAACAGGGCAGACTAAACTACCAAGCCAATTCTTCACCTGAAAGGAGACAAGCTACCGGGGACCGGTTTCTGGCATTTCCAGGATTCAAGCAAACCGGGCCGAAGACGGCTGTAATCCCAGAAACCGGTCCCCGGGAGCTTGTTTCCTTCCCAGTGTAAGAATTGGCTTTTGTAGTTTGGTTTGCCCTGTTCCCATCATGCACTGGGACAGGAACAGACTAATTTGCATACAGCCAGGTTCTGAAACTGGGATGGTGCAGTGAGCTAAAAAACGGTGTGGGATCTAGTCCTGATCTCTTGACTGGGTAAGAGCTTTCTGCTTAATTCAGAGACTCTGTCCCTCACCACCCCTTGTTGTAAATATTTTTGTCCACCCTAAGCGTGGAAGGGTATTCTCAGATGTGAGACCCTTGCTCATTGCACCATCAGGATTCAAGCAAACCGGGCCGAAGACGGCTGTAATGCCAGAAACCGGTCCCCGGGAGCTTGTTTCCTTCCCAGTGTAAGAATTGGCTTTTGTAGTTTGGTTTGCCCTGTTCCCATCATGCACTGGGACAGGAACAGACTAATTTGCATACAGCCAGGTTCTGAAACTGGGATGGTGCAGTGAGCTAAAAAACGGTGTGGGATCTAGCCCTGATCTCTTGACTGGGTAAGAGCTTTCTGCTTAATTCAGATACTCTGTCCCTCACCACCCCTTGTTGTAAATATTTTTGTCCACCCTAAGCGTGGAAGGGTATTCTCAGATGTGAGACCCTTGCTCATTGCACCATCAGGATTCAAGCAAACCGGGCCGAAGACGGCTGTAATGCCAGAAACCGATCCCCGGGAGCTTGTTTCCTTCCCAGTGTAAGAATTGGCTTTTGTAGTTTGGTTTGCCCTGTTCCCATCATGCACTGGGACAGGAACAGACTAATTTGCATACAGCCAGGTTCTGAAACTGGGATGGTGCAGTGAGCTAAAAAACAGTGTGGGATCTAGCCCTGATCTCTTGACTGGGTAAGAGCTTTCTGCTTAATTCAGAGACTCTGTCCCTCACCACCCCTTGTTGTAAATATTTTTGTCCACCCTAAGCGTGGAAGGGTATTCTCAGATGTGAGACCTTGCTCATTGCACCATCAGGATTCAAGCAAACCGGGCCGAAGACGGCTGTAATGCCAGAAACCGGTCCCCGGGAGCTTGTTTCCTTCCCAGTGTAAGAATTGGCTTTTGTAGTTTGGTTTGCCCTGTTCCCATCATGCACTGGGACAGGAACAGACTAATTTGCATACAGCCAGGTTCTGAAACTGGGATGGTGCAGTGAGCTAAAAAACGGTGTGGGATCTAGCCCTGATCTCTTGACTGGGTAAGAGCTTTCTGCTTAATTCAGAGACTCTGTCCCTCACCACCCCTTGTTGTAAATATTTTTGTCCACCCTAAGCGTGGAAGGGTATTCTCAGATGTGAGACCCTTGCTCATTGCACCATCAGGATTCAAGCAAACCGGGCCGAAGACGGCTGTAATGCCAGAAACCGGTCCCCGGGAGCTTGTTTCCTTCCCAGTGTAAGAATTGGCTTTTGTAGTTTGGTTTGCCCTGTTCCCATCATGCACTGGGACAGGAGCAGACTAATTTGCATACAGCCAGGTTCTGAAACTGGGATGGTGCAGTGAGCTAAAAAACGGTGTGGGATCTAGCCCTGATCTCTTGACTGGGTAAGAGCTTTCTGCTTAATTCAGATACTCTGTCCCTCACCACCCCTTGTTGTAAATATTTTTGTCCACCCTAAGCGTGGAAGGGTATTCTCAGATGTGAGACCCTTGCTCATTGCACCATCAGGATTCAAGCAAACCGGGCCGAAGACGGCTGTAATGCCAGAAACCGATCCCCGGGAGCTTGTTTCCTTCCCAGTGTAAGAATTGGCTTTTGTAGTTTGGTTTGCCCTGTTCCCATCATGCACTGGGACAGGAACAGACTAATTTGCATACAGCCAGGTTCTGAAACTGGGATGGTGCAGTGAGCTAAAAAACAGTGTGGGATCTAGCCCTGATCTCTTGACTGGGTAAGAGCTTTCTGCTTAATTCAGAGACTCTGTCCCTCACCACCCCTTGTTGTAAATATTTTTGTCCACCCTAAGCGTGGAAGGGTATTCTCAGATGTGAGACCCTTGCTCATTGCACCATCAGGATTCAAGCAAACCGGGCCGAAGACGGCTGTAATGCCAGAAACCGGTCCCCGGGAGCTTGTTTCCTTCCCAGTGTAAGAATTGGCTTTTGTAGTTTGGTTTGCCCTGTTCCCATCATGCACTGGGACAGGAACAGACTATTTTGCATACAGCCAGGTTCTGAAACTGGGATGGTGCAGTGAGCTAAAAAACGGTGTGGGATCTAGCCCTGATCTCTTGACTGGGTAAGAGCTTTCTGCTTAATTCAGAGACTCTGTCCCTCACCACCCCTTGTTGTAAATATTTTTGTCCACCCTAAGCGTGGAAAGGTATTCTCAGATGTGAGACCCTTGCTCATTGCACCATCAGGATTCAAGCAAACCGGGCCGAAGACGGCTGTAATGCCAGAAACCGGTCCCCGGGAGCTTGTTTCCTTCCCAGTGTAAGAATTGGCTTTTGTAGTTTGGTTTGCCCTGTTCCCATCATGCACTGGGACAGGAACAGACTAATTTGCATACAGCCAGGTTCTGAAACTGGGATGGTGCAGTGAGCTAAAAAACGGTGTGGGATCTAGCCCTGATCTCTTGACTGGGTAAGAGCTTTCTGCTTAATTCAGAGACTCTGTCCCTCACCACCCCTTGTTGTAAATATTTTTGTCCACCCTAAGCGTGGAAGGGTATTCTCAGATGTGAGACCCTTGCTCATTGCACCATCAGGATTCAAGGAAACCGGGCCGAAGACGGCTGTAATGCCAGAAACCGGTCCCCGGGAGCTTGTTTCCTTCCCAGTGTAAGAATTGGCTTTTGTAGTTTGGTTTGCCCTGTTCCCATCATGCACTGGGACAGGAACAGACTAATTTGCATACAGCCAGGTTCTGAAACTGGGATGGTGCAGTGAGCTAAAAACGGTGTGGGATCTAGCCCTGATCTCTTGACTGGGTAAGAGCTTTCTGCTTAATTCAGAGACTCTGTCCCTCACCACCCCTTGTTGTAAATATTTTTGTCCACCCTAAGCGTGGAAGGGTATTCTCAGATGTGAGACCCTTGCTCATTGCACCATCAGGATTCAAGCAAACCGGGCCGAAGACGGCTGTAATGCCAGAAACCGGTCCCCGGGAGTTTGTTTCCTTCCCAGTGTAAGAATTGGCTTTTGTAGTTTGGTTTGCCCTGTTCCCATCATGCACTGGGACAGGAACAGACTAATTTGCATACAGCCAGGTTCTGAAACTGGGATGGTGCAGTGAGCTAAAAAACGGTGTGGGATCTAGCCCTGATCTCTTGACTGGGTAAGAGCTTTCTGCTTAATTCAGAGACTCTGTCCCTCACCACCCCTTGTTGTAAATATTTTTGTCCACCCTAAGCGTGGAAGGGTATTCTCAGATGTGAGACCCTTGCTCATTGCACCATCAGGATTCAAGCAAACCGGGCCGAAGACGGCTGTAATGCCAGAAACCGGTCCCCGGGAGCTTGTTTCCTTCCCAGTGTAAGAATTGGCTTTTGTAGTTTGGTTTGCCCTGTTCCCATCATGCACTGGGACAGGAACAGACTAATTTGCATACAGCCAGGTTCTGAAACTGGGATGGTGCAGTGAGCTAAAAAACAGTGTGGGATCTAGCCCTGATCTCTTGACTGGGTAAGAGCTTTCTGCTTAATTCAGAGACTCTGTCCCTCACCACCCCTTGTTGTAAATATTTTTGTCCACCCTAAGCGTGGAAGGGTATTCTCAGATGTGAGACCCTTGCTCATTGCACCATCAGGATTCAAGCAAACCGGGCCGAAGACGGCTGTAATGCCAGAAACCGGTCCCCGGGAGCTTGTTTCCTTCCCAGTGTAAGAATTGGCTTTTGTAGTTTGGTTTGCCCTGTTCCCATCATGCACTGGGACAGGAACAGACTAATTTGCATACAGCCAGGTTCTGAAACTGGGATGGTGCAGTGAGCTAAAAAACGGTGTGGGATCTAGCCCTGATCTCTTGACTGGGTAAGAGCTTTCTGCTTAATTCAGAGACTCTGTCCCTCACCACCCCTTGTTGTAAATATTTTTGTCCACCCTAAGCGTGGAAGGGTATTCTCAGATGTGAGACCCTTGCTCATTGCACCATCAGGATTCAAGCAAACCGGGCCGAAGACGGCTGTAATGCCAGAAACCGGTCCCCGGGAGCTTGTTTCCTTCCCAGTGTAAGAATTGGCTTTTGTAGTTTGGTTTGCCCTGTTCCCATCATGCACTGGGACAGGAACAGACTAATTTGCATACAGCCAGGTTCTGAAACTGGGATGGTGCAGTGAGCTAAAAAACGGTGTGGGATCTAGCCCTGATCTCTTGACTGGGTAAGAGCTTTCTGCTTAATTCAGAGACTCTGTCCCTCACCACCCCTTGTTGTAAATATTTTTGTCCACCCTAAGCGTGGAAGGGTATTCTCAGATGTGAGACCCTTGCTCATTGCACCATCAGGATTCAAGCAAACCGGGCCGAAGACGGCTGTAATGCCAGAAACCGGTCCCCGGGAGCTTGTTTCCTTCCCAGTGTAAGAATTGGCTTTTGTAGTTTGGTTTGCCCTGTTCCCATCATGCACTGGGACAGGAACAGACTAATTTGCATACAGCCAGGTTCTGAAACTGGGATGGTGCAGTGAGCTAAAAAACGGTGTGGGATCTAGCCCTGATCTCTTGACTGGGTAAGAACTTTCTGCTTAATTCAGAGACTCTGTCCCTCACCACCCCTTGTTGTAAATACACTCAGTGGCAGCATTTTGTCATACTGTTGTGTTTTGTGGCCCTCAAGGTGGACTTTGTACACTGACAGCAGCTACATACAAGCCTGCATTGATGCTGTCTGCCACACGTGCTGTGTCATTTACCCACAGGGCTGGGTACACATGATTTAGAAGTGCCATACACATAGTCTAATTGTTATGTTATGTTATGTTATTATCGCTTGTATAGCGCGCAGATGCCGCAGCCAAGAGGCGTCCCGGCGCTTTTCGGAGATGGTAAACACAACACAGCAAGAGTAGATAAAGTAAGAAAGCTAAGCTGAAGAAAATAAGAAGGTTTTCAGAGCCTTCCTAAAAGGGAGCAACTCAGGAATGGAGCAGAGAGTGGCAGGTAAAGAATTCCAAAGTGCTGCCGCCAACACTGAGAAAGAGCGACCACCCATTCTAGCTCTTTTAAAGCTCGCACTATGGCAAGATTTGCACCTGAGGAACGAAGGGCTCTGGAAGGAACATAATGTTGAATGGTCTGCGATAGAATAGGAGGGGAGGCAGACTTAAGAATTTTATAAGTTAAGCAGAGAGCTTTAAACTTAATTCTTTGCCCTACAGGCAGCCAATGGAGGTCTTGGATAGTGCGGCGAGCAGACACAAATTTTGGAAGGCCAACCAACATCCTGGCCGCCGCGTTTTGCACCCTCTGAAGGCGAGCCAATTCTGCTTGGTTCACACCCAAAAACAAGGAGTTGGCATAGTCCAGTCTGGTAAGAACCAGAGCTTGGACTATGATCTGTCTGATGTCCGCATCAAAAAACTTGAAGATGGGTCGGAGGCACCGCAGAGCACCAAAACAAGTACCAGCTACGCGCTTAGTGTGGGATGTGAAGGAGAGTTTATCGTCAAGCCACACCCCGAGATTTCTGACTTCGGCACCATTGGGATTTGACAAGAGTTAGTATGTACACCCGGGCTACCTATTTGACAACAGGGGATCAATGTGTCAATGCATTTCACTTGTACTTTAAATGGGTTCAACAGTCCTGCCAATGTTGTGGTTGTTTGAGTTATTCTGTAAGCTGTTGCCCACATCTCATCTTTCACTCTTTTTACACGTGTCCACTGCCAGATTATGTCGGAGAAGAACACCTGTGTATCGGACTATACCAGACCTGTTGACAATGCAGGATACAAACATCATAAAGAAATTATGTCTCGCCTTACACTTCAAGAGCTATGTGCTCAGTTGGAGCCCCATTTGAGGCCTCACAGAACCTACCCAACAGCCTTGACAGCAAAAGTGAAGGTGATGTTCCCCTGCATTACTTTTCCACAAGTTTGTTTCAGTAAACAGTGGCCATCGCAGGTGGGATGTCTCAACCTTTGTTCAGCATGGTGTTGCGTGATGTTCTGTCTCCATTGATGACATACAAATGACATGTCATCATCTACCAACTTGGTGCCTATCCACTTTAGTTTAGACAGGGCTATTGAAGACTTTGCTAATAATATGTTTTCACTATGCAGACACTTTCTAATTTCTGCATGTCATTTTGCATTACCAAGGTGTGTGTTGTGTCCTTTGTGTGAGTGTCCATGCATGTATTTTGTGCATATGAGCGTTCATGGGTTCAAAATATGGGACTTACAAATAATATTTTATAGATATCATGCATGGCTCTGCTTTTTATAACATGGGACTTTGTAATTCAAAGTGTGATTCATGAGCTTAGCTGTGTGTAAGTATGGGTGGAAAATGTGTTCCACTCGCAGAATTTGCGAATTTTTGGCAATTTCGCGATACACGAATTGCGCGAAATTGCCCAAAAACCCGCAATTTGCGAGTTGGCGGATTTTTTATTTTTTTGTTCATGCATCAAAAATACAATTTTGCGCGCGCGGCATTGACTTACACTGATTCTGCGTTCGCTGATGAGTTTTCCTCCTTGTTCGCGTGCTCTGGGAGATTTTGCTAGCTGGCCGAGCGATGCCGCAATCGCGAACACATCATTGCGACCCGAAAGAGGAAATTGCGAACACGTCATTGCGACCCGAAACAGGAAATTGCGAACCTGAACACCGCCATATTACTATGGCGGGGGACCATGGTGGATAGAAAGACCGTCCGCCGCTTTTCCGCCCGTTCGGGCGGAAAAGAGTTTAATATGGTGGTGGTGTCTGCTAGACACCACCATCCATATTATTTTGGGGCGGACACAGTCAACACCGCCATGGAAAGGCATGCGGGAATCTCTTGCGGGGGGCCGTTACAGACCAGCAGGGATTCTGGGTGGTGCACCTATGGTACCCCCTGCAATTCAAAGTACAATGTGGCAGGCACCGCACCTGTGCCTGTCACGTTGTGCATTGAAATGCATGACGTGCATTTTTAGCTTTGCGGTGGGCGGTGCTTTCAGCACCGCCCTCCTCAATGTTAATAAAGCGAGATGCGCCCGCCAGTGTGGCGGGCACATTATAATGCCCCCCCGGGACCCTCCCTTATGGCGGCCATTCCCTTTTTACGTCAGGATGGCATCCTAATGACCCCCTTACAATTGTGTCAAAGTAGATGGCCCTCATAAACGAACAAATCCATAGGATTTAGAATGAAACAGTAATCCATTAAAAAAGGAAGGCCCAATAAAAATGCAAAAAGACAACTGTAAAAAAAAAGGCTCCAATGACCCAATCCTCTCAATAACGAAACTCCCAAAAACCTGAAAATTAGTTTCAATTAGAAAGCTCCAACAAACCCAACAAATAAAAGGAAATGTAAAAAAGTAATTTGTTTTGAAGAAACAAAATAAATTTTTCTTTTTTTAAAAAAAAAGCTTTTTCAGCACCATCCCTTAACGAAACAACACCCTCTAACAATAACAGATACAAAGCCACACACATTAATTACAAAATTAAATACAACATAAAATAATTATTGTGTACATTATTTAATATATTAAATATTATTTTGTAAAAAAATAATAATATTTAATATAGTAAATAATAAAAAAGTGCAAACTATAACAGTGTAAAATATATATTACATAATGTTATGTCAAAAATGATCTAAAATGTATTAAAAAACATAAAAACAAATGTATTAAAATGTTTACTTTTCTGTAAAATAAATGGTAAATATCAAAAATCAAAAAGTATATAATGAGACTACTGAAAAGATACTTTATTTACTACGACATGACTATGCTTGAATGAAAATGTGCCATTTTTAAAAACAGTTAAAAAAATATGGGGGTGATTACAATGGCGGGCGAATCGCCACTGCCCGCATGGGGGTGGGGATTCGCCCGCCATAAACCACTGTCCACCACCCAATTTCCCCTACCATATTACTATGGCGGGAGGACCCTGGCGGATGAAAAGACCGTCCGCCCGGTCGATGAGTCGACCGGACGGAAAAGGTTTTAATATGGTGTTGGTGTCTGGTAGACACCGCCATCCATATAAAGATACATGCGGGGATTTGCCTTTCCGTGGCAGAAAGGCTTGCGGTCCTTGACATTGGGGCCCGTAGAGGGCTACTCATTGGTTGGCTTTATTTTCACTGTCAGCTTGTTCATTATTCATTTCCTTGTGTGGGCTTACCTTCCTTTCCTATTTTCCCTCCCCCTGCAACATAGCATCTTTACTTCCAACAATTACATACTTTTGTGAACTGAATTCTTCTTTTTGGTTCAGCACTCCATGGGAGTGCATGTGTTTTCCAGCTGTCTCCCTCCTGTACTTCTCTTCCATATTCTGCTATGTTCCATGTTGCCCTCTCTTGCTCATGTGTTTCCTCCCCCTTTATGTGTTTCACACATCTTCTTGTGTTACTCCAACACTTTGCTTCTACACTTCTGTTCTTCTACCACACGTGATATCTTCCCCAACAATTCCGCATTGCTTCCCTCCACACTCCTGCTCCCCTAGGCTATCTCCTCCCCCACTTCCAACTTAAAAGCACTTTTGAGCTACGTCTATTATATTTTTTTTATCTACTATTCCCTCTGAGTTCTGTAAACATAAAACATTTTGTAGGAACGCATGCGCAATGCAGCATGTGCCTACAAAATAGCATGGCTGCATAATAGCACCTTCCATTTTTTAGCTTTCCATATGCTGCACAGTATATTGATGCTGCTGAATAGCATAGCTAATAGGTTTTGGCAAAGAGGCTGTAGAAACAAGACATATTGTCTTTGCCGATGCTTATTATTCTTTTGCTACTTTTGCTGAAAAGACATTCCAGGCATTTACTACACATTCTGAGTTACTCCTCAACAAATCCCGATCTATAGAAATGCTCCCCCTTGTATATGATGGTCTCTTCAACTGTATTTGTACAGTTGGGCATTTCACTGTCTATCTCATCTTACTCCTCGCCTCCACAAAATATGTATCAATTTTATGTCCCCCCAAAATTGAAGAAAATGTAAAAAGCAGTGCAGTGCGTTACATAGTAATAGGAAAGTGAACCCATTTTAGTTCATGTGGAGACTAGGGAGCAATTCGGAGTGTACGATGGAAGGAGAGAGTTAAGTGGGACAGAGTTTCTTCATAGTTGGGCTCATATACAGAGGAGCTCAGAGGTCCTTATCAATGCCAGATGAGGTGATCACAGAAGAGAGAGTGATGTGGTGAGCCTGAAATCCAGAAGGGGTGTTCTTGGGGGTCCTGGTGCATACACTGTCTCCAGTTCTCATTCTTGCATTTCTCGATCTGAAGTCTTCCAATGTCACGATTTTCAAGCAGGTGAATCAGTGGACCTGTTGTTACTGATTTGTAGGTTCAAGCTTTAAAGTCGATGCAGTCTTTGATGGACAACATTTGCAGATTCCTCACTCTCGCTGTGATGTGACATATATTGAACCACGTGATGAGATGGGCGGTGGCACATTGGATGCAATGTCATGGAGCGAATGCGAAGTGATGGAATCTGGTGAGTAGGACATTGCCACCCCCAGGTGGGAGAGGATCAGGGCTTGTGCATTGCATGCTACTCAGTTAGAGATGTGACTGAGTTCTTTCATGTCTCTTGGGAATTGAAAAATGTATCCAACCAACCACTGTTCCTTAGAGCATTCTTGAGAGGCTGCTAGTCGAGGGCTCAGTGCTTATTTTAGCTGCATTTGATTTTTCCCTTGTGTCCGATCCCCCCCTGCACCTGCACCACATTTTTAGAATAATTTTAGGAATCTTCACAAAAACGGAATTATTTTAAAATCGACTTTAGAATTATCCTACTGAACGCTCCTACCCTCGTTTGGGCTGTGAATTCATTTCTCTTGGTCCCTGATCCCTGGGTGCTTGTTTAGACCAGGTCCAGGGCTCGATCCCGTTTTGGCGGCCATCTTAGGTGGGGTCACATTGGACGACCGGTCTAGTTGCCCTATAAAAGGAGGGTTTAGCTACCAGACCGGAGATAGAGCATTCTTGAGAGGCTGCTAGTCGAGCGCTCAGTGCTTATTTTAGCTGCATTTGATTTTTCCCTTGTGTCCGATCCCCCCCTGCACCTGCACCACATTTTTAGAATAATTTTAGGAATCTTCACAAAAACGGAATTATTTTAAAATCGACTTTAGAATTATCCTACTGAACGCTCCTACCCTCGTTTGGGCTGTGAATTCATTTCTCTTGGTCCCTGATCCCTGGGTGCTTGTTTAGACCAGGTCCAGGGCTCGATCCCGTTTTGGCGGCCATCTTAGGTGGGGTCACATTGGACGACCGGTCTAGTTGCCCTATAAAAGGAGGGCTTAGCTACCAGACCGGAGATAGAGCATTCTTGAGAGGCTGCTAGTCGAGCGCTCAGTGCTTATTTTAGCTGCATTTGATTTTTCCCTTGTGTCCGATCCCCCCCTGCACCTGCACCACATTTTTAGAATAATTTTAGGAATCTTCACAAAAACGGAATTATTTTAAAATCGACTTTAGAATTATCCTACTGAACGCTCCTACCCTCGTTTGGGCTGTGAATTCATTTCTCTTGGTCCCTGATCCCTGGGTGCTTGTTTAGACCAGGTCCAGGGCTCGATCCCGTTTTGGCGGCCATCTTAGGTGGGGTCACATTGGACGACCGGTCTAGTTGCCCTATAAAAGGAGGGCTTAGCTACCAGACCGGAGATAGAGCATTCTTGAGAGGCTGCTAGTCGAGCGCTCAGTGCTTATTTTAGCTGCATTTGATTTTTCCCTTGTGTCCGATCCCCCCCTGCACCTGCACCACATTTTTAGAATAATTTTAGGAATCTTCACAAAAACGGAATTATTTTAAAATCGACTTTAGAATTATCCTACTGAACGCTCCTACCCTCGTTTGGGCTGTGAATTCATTTCTCTTGGTCCCTGATCCCTGGGTGCTTGTTTAGACCAGGTCCAGGGCTCGATCCCGTTTTGGCGGCCATCTTAGGTGGGGTCACATTGGACGACCGGTCTAGTTGCCCTATAAAAGGAGGGCTTAGCTACCAGACCGGAGATAGAGCATTCTTGAGAGGCTGCTAGTCGAGCGCTCAGTGCTTATTTTAGCTGCATTTGATTTTTCCCTTGTGTCCGATCCCCCCCTGCACCTGCACCACATTTTTAGAATAATTTTAGGAATCTTCACAAAAACGGAATTATTTTAAAATCGACTTTAGAATTATCCTACTGAACGCTCCTACCCTCGTTTGGGCTGTGAATTCATTTCTCTTGGTCCCTGATCCCTGGGTGCTTGTTTAGACCAGGTCCAGGGCTCGATCCCGTTTTGGCGGCCATCTTAGGTGGGGTCACATTGGACGACCGGTCTAGTTGCCCTATATAAATAGTCCCTTATGGCTCCGCGCAGCGGACGCGTGCAGTGGGCGCGCCGGACTTGCGCCGGAGTTTCGCCAGAGTCAAGCCCGTCTGTGCCCGTCCGGGCCCAGACGGGACCAGGGCCATTGGTTATGCCCGACTCGAGCCCCCATCAAGCCTCGTCGGTCAGATACACGAAGGAGGAGCTTTTATCCTATAGAACACCAAAGCATGCCACATGCTGCTATACCGCTAAAGGGGGAAAACGTTTCCGGGGGTGCAGAGTCTGCCAATCGGATTTAGGAGTAACTACCCCCACTACCCTGCGTCGTCTTGCCCTGCTGAATTGCAGATCCCTTCCCTGCCACGCTACGGAGATTAATTCCCTACTCCTGGACCACAAGGTTGATGTTTCTCACTGAGACTTGGCTATCTGACGCCTCGGGTCCGGATGTGGTTACAGCGCTAGCGCCGGGATATTTGATCTACCATCTTGACAGAGGCGCAGGGAGGGGGGGGGGCTTGGCCATTATCTATAGGGAATCACTGGGCTGTAAAGCATGGGAGGCAGGGGTGAAAGATTGTGAGAGCTGCCAATTTTCCCTTAAATTCTCCCCTACCTGCACGCTGACAGGCCTCCTAGTTTATCGTCCACCTGGGAGTGTGGGGGAGTTTATATCTTCGCTTATGGAAACTACCACTCTCCTGGCCTCAGCTTCGTCCAACTTTATTCTGTTGGGAGATCTCAACTGCCATTTTGATGAGGCAACTGACCCAATGGCAACTAATTTAATGAGCGAGCTGACCGCCCTGGAGATGAATTTGATAAACACAAGGCCCACACATGTTAAAGGGCACCTTTTGGACCCCCTTTTTACGAACATGAGGGGTTTATTAGCTATGCCCCCTCTCGTTCTTCCCTGGTCTGACCATTCACTGATCATGGCAAACTGGGAGGTAAAGGAAGATGATACCCTCCCACCCAGGAAATTTAGAATAGACAGGGCATGGTCAAGGCTCCCGGTAGAGGCCTGGAATGCCCGGTTGGAGGGCTCCCAGCCTGAGAAAGGTCAGGATCCAGTGACTGCAGACGCTATGATGAGGAACTGGCTGACCAACGCAGTGGACCATGTGCTTCCACTCAAGAAGATGCTTATTAGGGATAAGAGAGTGGGGTCTGCCCCATGGTACTCCCCAGAGCTTAGAACCCTGAGAAAGAACTGTAAACGGGCGGAGAGACTATGGAGGAAGAACCCAGAGACAGAGAGCAGGGAAAAATACCGTAGGGAATTAAGGATGTATAAACTTGCTATACGCGCAGCAAAGGCCTCCTTTTTTGGGGAGAGAGTGAGTCATGCTGCGTCCTCATCCAGGGAAGCCTTTCTAGTGATGAAGGAGCTTCTTAAACCACAGGATCCCATTCTTGTCCACGACAGACCTCAGGAAAAATGTCTGGAATTGGCCACTTACTTCAAAGATAAAATTGACACCATTATTAGTTCTCTCCCTCCGGTGATGGGAATCCCGACTCCGTCTGAGGACTTAAGCATGTCGGAAAATTTATTGACGTCTTTTGGCCCCGTAACCTCAGGCGAAGTACTGAAGGTCCTCGGGAGCTTGAAGAGTGGCTCGCCTCGAGACCCAGTCCCAATGCGGTATTTAAAGCAGGCTGCCCCATCGATAGGAGAGCCTTTGACCAATTTGGTCAATCTCTCCTTCGCTCATGGCACGGTACCGCCAGACTGGAAGAGCGCAGTCGTTAAAGCGCTTCTGAAGAAGCCTGGCTTAGATCCACAGAACTTAGCCAATTTCAGGCCCATCTCCTTGCTACCAGGGATTAGTAAGGTTGCCGAGAAACTGGTTAACCGCCAACTGTCCAACTTTCTCGAGGAGAATGGTCGGTTGAGAGACTCCCAGACGGGATTCCGACCGGGTCATGGAACCGACACAGCTCTGCTAGCAGTTGTAGAGGAGGCCAGAAGCACTTTGGATACAGGGGGGTCAGTGGCAGTGATCCTCCTGGACCTAAGTGCGGCCTTCGATACTGTCAACCATGGAGTGTTGACACAACGCCTAGCAGAGACAGGAGTCACAGGAGCGGCCCTGGAATGGCTGGCCTCTTTTCTGGAGGGGCGTACCTTCGAGGTTTGGGAAGGCAACGCAAAATCTCCTCCCCTTCCACTTCACTGTGGGGTGCCTCAGGGCTCATCCCTGAGCCCCACGTTATTTAACGTGTATATGGCACCCCTGGAGGGTGTGGTGTCTCCGTTTGGCTTTAAGACCATAAGCTATGCGGATGACACTCAGCTAGTGGTGGGTCTGACACAGCTGGAGAAACAGCCTGAAATGCTCCATTCATGCCTAAGAGAGGTGTTTGACTGGATGACCAGGTCATCGCTCAAATTGAACGGCTCAAAAACTGAGCTGATGATCTTGGGCCACTCAAGCTTTGCCCTCTCGCCAAGCAGCTGGCCCAACTGTATGGGCACTCCGCCTGACCCAAAGAAGGAGATTAAGAGCCTGGGGGTCTGGCTGGAGCCTGATCTGTCCTTTAGGACACACGCCAAGAAGATCGCTGGCGTGTGTTATGGACTGCTCCGTTCGGCCCGTAAGGTTCTCCCCCTCTTACCTGAACTCTCCCGGAAGCTGTTAGTCCAAGGTCTAATCATCTCACGCCTGGACTACAGTAATGCACTCTTTCTCGGAGCACCGGAATCAACGTTCAAAATCCTGCAACAAGTGCAGAACGCGGCAGCCAGGCTGCTGCGGAACGTTCCGGCCAGGCAATCAGCCAGGCCCGCTCTAAAGGCACTCCATTGGCTCCCGGTCAAAGAGAGAGTGACCTTCAAAGCCCTCTGTATTGCTCACAAGAGCATTCAGGGGAAAGGACCTGCTATTCTGAAGGACATGATTCGGCCCTATAAGCCCACCAGAGCCTTACGCTCCAATAATAAACACCTCCTTCAGATAAAGAGAATTAGGAGAGCCCGTTCAGGTGGCAGGAGCTTTTCTATCCATACTGCACACGCCTGGAACTCCCTCCCACTCTCACTACGCTCTGAACCAAACCTGCTCAGGTTCAGGAAACATTTGAAAACTTATCTATTTCCAGAAAAATTCTAAATCTGTTCTGCTTCACATAGGCAGCTTGCTCTGATTCTCTATAAGCGCTGGGATGCCTCTGGGTAACCGTGCGCGGTACAAAATTCGTTAATAATAATAATAATAATAATAATAAAGTGACCTTAAACTGCCGCACACAGAGGAAAAAAATTAGTGTGAACATTAGTCGACGCACCCACATGTGCGGTCTGGTTCCTGGCGCACATAGCCTTGGCTGCAGCACACAGAGACGTTACACTGCTGCACAAAGAGGAAAGAAATTAGAGGGAATATTGTCTGGAACTCAACCTATTACAGGTTGCAAAGTCTGTTTGAGCAGTACAAACAGTTCAATGACTCATTCAAAGAGGAAAGGATGCCGGTGGGAAAGCTATGACCATTGATGTGGACAAATTGAAGGACCGGGTTTTAGAACCCAGCGGCGTCAGGGAAAACGCCCGATGCCTTCGAGTTCCCCTGCCTTGGCAAACAGAGACACAGGATACTTCTTGATGACGTCAAATACCAAAGTTTATTGGCTGCAACCAGGAACAGAGATCTACGAAGCACAACACGGGTGGTTCGCTAGAGACTGCACAAATTCAATGAGCGGAGCATGGTCTTTTATGCCAAAAATCAAGCCTCAGGCAACATTCCAAACTAGCATTGGGTTCATACAAACTGACCAATAGAAATGTGATATTTTGAAAGTAGCGTATGACGACAATCCCACTTTCCGTTGTCCAGCCCACCAAAAATGACCAAGCACATTCCAATATTCTTGTTCGCTCAGGCCGGACAAACCCATCATAAAACCCTCAACCCAAATCAGTGATTATGTCGTAAAGGAAGGAACAGAAACAGATTGGAAGCAAGATAGAAAGGTGGGTGCAGTGTACTATAAACTCGGGCATGTCCTGCTCTTTGATATTTATCTGACCAGCTGCTTAACAAGGAACTGGCTCAGCGAGGTCAACCTCGGGCAAGGGAGTCAGTTCGACCAGGTCATTCCGAAGTCAGCTAAGTTGTACGTGTCCCAAGGACTCGTTCGGCCGCAGTCATCGGCCTACGTGAGGGCAACCACACAAAATGGCTGCCGTACACAAAATGGAACCCGAGGGTTCAAACGAAATTCCTGAATACATAGTGTTCTCATTGATCGATTAATGCGAAAACACTCGTACACACTACACTCATCATTTGCGGTCTGCTGACACCAAAATCGTCTATTACCGACGATCTTTATTGAACGGGTTCGGAACCACCGAACCTCACTCACAAACCACGGAACTACAGACCCTCCTTTTGCCCTTACATAGGCAATAAACCCAAACCCATGTCAATCTGAATCTGGATCTATGTTCATCAGATGATCGATATGTTGCTGTAGCATCATCCTATTACTTAGTACCTCTCTCTGGACAGGTCTCCTTGCACACGAAGTAGCACAGAGGCCACAAATAGCAGGAGCACACAGAGACAGAACAGGAAAAGGATAGCTAAGACCATCCCAATGACCATCAAAATCTTCCAACCCCAAGTGGATATCAATCCCCATAACCATCCCATCAACGACCAATCTCCTTTGTCCAAATGGACAGAATCAGAGATCTTATGTAGCTTGGAAATGGCCTGGAAGACTGAAGGAGCGTTGTCTGGAATGAAAACGCAGCAGCTCGATTGAATCAGTTTACATACTCCACCTCGATCTGCTAGTATGAAATCAAGGGCAACTCTATTTTAGAGCGTCATAAGCCTATCCGACTGGAGCTCAGCAGTCAAGTTACTAAGGGCACCAGCAGTTTCGACTATGGTGGACTCAACCACTCTTGTCAACTGACGAATATTCCTGCTATTAGCCATTGATCCCCAGAACGACAGAAAACCCTTAAAGAAATCTCTCAACTCTTGCCCTGCAGTGTCTTCTTGACTAAAGACACCTCTAGCAACTCTCGTCTTATGGTAATCTGCCGCAGCTGTAAAAGTGGGAGGCAACAGGAAAGAAACGAAACATGTGCCCGAAAAATCAGGGGGCAACCATGTATATGCTTTGTCGTAGCAAACAAAGTAGGTACTCTTAGCAGCTAAAAATGCTGGGGAAGACTGTGACGTAAATACGTAGGTATCAGTACAAACGCTCTTCCCTAGCTGAGCTCTCGGATTCTTGCCATTACCCTGCAGACAATAGCGACCCTGATTGGGCACTATCCAATCGGTGGAGAACTTTTCCCTCGCTGGTTAAAACTTAGACTAACTCCATATCCAGTAATATCCCAACCACTATATGGTTGTCTCTCATCCATCGGAATAGTTTCAATGGCATTAGTCCCTCTTGCACCCACTGATCGTACGGTAAGGGCAAAGGTGCTCGCTTACAGTGTACGCCGTGTTTCCAGTTTTTCTTGTCTTGCACTCGAACTGAAGAACGTGTAGACAGGTTCACTTGATAGGGTCCCGTCCAACGGGGCTGATCGTTCTTGCTCCGCTGGAAATTTTTGATGACGATCCAACTGCCAGGTTCAATTGCGTGGCCTGGATCCTCAGAGGCTTGTGGTATGCTCTCATGCACCTGTTGGTGTAAAACACGCAATTTAGTCGTCAGTTCGCGCAAGTAGTCAAGCAACACAGAATACTCGATTTCACTAAACCTGGTAGGCCTTGGTACGCCCCAAATATTTGCTGATTCAGAAAAGGGGGTGGTGATGAACAGAGTGTCTGAATTAAGCAGACCACTCTTACCCAGTCCAAAGATCAGGGCTTGATCCATCACCGTTATTTATCTCAATGCACCATCCCAGCTCAGAACCTGGCTATATGCAAATCAGTCTGTCCCTGGCCCAGTGCATCATGGGAACAGGGCAGACTAAACTACCAAGCCAATTCTTCACCAGAAAGGAGACAAGCTACCGGGGACCGGTTTCTGGCTTTTCAGCCGTCTTTGGCCCGGCTTGCTTGAATCCTGATGGTGCAGTGAGAAAGGGACTCATGTCTGAGTATACCCTGCCACACCTATAGTGGCCAAAAATGATTCAGAAAAGGGGGTGGTGATGAACAGAGTGTCTGAATTAAGCAGACCACTCTTACCCAGCCCAAAGATCAGGGCTTGATCCATCACCATTGTCTTGCACTCAAACTGAAGAATGTGTAGACAGGTGCACTTGATAGGGTCCCGTCCAACGGGGCTGATCGTTCTTGCTCCGCTGGAAATTTTTGATGAAGATCCAACTGCCAGGTTCAATTGCGTGGCCTGGATCCTCAGAGGCTTGTGGTAGGCTCTCATGCACCTGTTGGTGTAAAACACGCAATTTAGTCGTCAGTTCGCGCAAGTAGTCAAGCAACACAGGATACTCGATTTCACTAAACCTGGTTGGCCTTGGTACGCCCCAAATATTTGCTGGGCGGCCAAAGACCACTTCATATGGACTCAGACCCATTCTCAAATGCACAGTCATTCTTCTGGAAAGAAGCGCTAAAGGCAAAGCATCTGGCCATTGTAAACCAGTGGTCGCTTGGATTTTAGCTAATTTCAGCTTCAAAGTGCCATTATAGCACTCGACTAAACTAGCTGATTGGGGGTGATTTGCAGCATGGAACTTCTGCCGGATCCCTAGTCCCTCACACACTCTCTTTATGACTTGACCCACAAATTCACTCCCATTGTCACTCCAGATAATTCTCGGCATTCCAAACCTCGGGAAAAATTCTTTTATCAGGACTTTCGCTGTGGACAAGACAGTATTGTCCTTAAGGGGATAAGCTTCTACCCATCTAGAAAAGGAGCAAACAACCACTAAAACATATTTCAAGTTGTTACATCTCTCCATGTGGATAAAATCTAGCTGCAAAGCCTTGAACGGTTATGTAGGAGGAGCAAAATGACCAGCTGGTGTTGGAGTTTCCTTACCAGGATTGTACATCAAACACACCATACAGTTCTTGACCAAATTCTCTGCACATTTTGGAATTCCTGCATTCTGCCAAACCAGAGCCAACAATTTGCAAATCCCTTTCACGCTGATATGTGCCATTCCATGAGCCATTGTAACAACCGGAAGCACATACGCGTTAGGCAAAAACCATCTCTGATGCTCAGACAAATCAATGCAACAACCATTCGAATCCAATCTACCCTTACTTTCTCTCCATTCGTTCAACTCTTTCTTTGTAGCTTCAGCTTGAATGGATTTCAGACTCTCAATAGTATCTTCACACATACTCTTCTCTGGAACCCATCTTGCCGGACCCGCAACATACATTCGACTCATCACATTCCTCGCAGTTTCTTTCGCAACTTCATCCACAAACGCTTTTCCGCAACCAACATCATCTGTGACTTTCTTATGGGCACTGCATTTCACGATCACTACTTGCAACGGCAAAGTAAGTGATTCAAGAAGTTCATTCACTAACTGCCCATGCTGGATCTTCATTCCATGCGAAGTCAAACACCTACGTTCACGCCACAAACGCTCACAGCTATGAGCCACACCAAAGGCATATTGGCTATCAGTATACACATTCACTCATTTTCCTTTCGCCAACACACATGCTCTCGTTAATGCAATCAACTCCGCTGCCTGTGCTGAATTATGTGGAATACGTGCAGCTTCAACAATCGTATGCAAAGTCGTAACAGCATATGCCGCAGTCGTATCACCATTCGGCAGCTTAAAGCACGAACCATCAACCCACAAAGTACCATCACACTCTGGAAGAGGAGTATCTCGTAAATCTACTCTCCCTTTCGTTTCTTCTTCACTTCTCAGAAAACAGTCGTGCTGTTCTTCACTATCTGTCTCAACTGAAATTGGCAACAACGTGGCTGGATTCAACGTATTGCATCATTTAATGTGCACATGACTCGCTAACAACGTCAACTCGTAACCCGACAACCGAGCACTAGTTAAATGCTGTGTCTTGGTACGGTTCAATAAGGTATCCACTGCATCTGGAACCATTACTACTAATATATTGTCCATAACCAAACCAGCAGACTGTCGAATTGAAACAGCCGCTGCCACTCTCAAGCAACTCGGCAACGCCCTTGCTACCGGATCTAAGGTCGATGAAAAGTAAGCACATGGACGCTGCTTATCGCCAAACTGCTGAGTCAAGACTGACAATCCACATCCCTCTCTCTCGTGAACATACAATGTGAAAGGCTTACTGTAGTCGGGAGAACCCAACACAGGAGCCGAACACAACGCATTGCGTAATTCAGAAAAGCTCTTTTGACATTCGTCAGTCCAAGGAATAGGATTTGGAGTATCCTTAACAGTAAGAGCTATCAAAGGCTTCGCTAGCAAAGAAAAATTAGGAATCCACTGTCTACAGTACGACGTAATACCCAAAAACGCACGTACTTCTCTCTGTGTCGTAGGCACACTCATTTTCGCAATAGCTTGAATTCTCTCTGGGGTCAGTTTCCTTCCCTCCTTCGATAAGAGGTGACCTAAGTAGGTTACTTCTTGTCGACAATATTGCAACTTGGAGAGAGAAACTTTGTGATGAAAATCAGACAAGTGGCGTAGCAATGACAAAGTGGCTTCCCTACAAATCTCCTCAGTATCAGCGGCCACTAGCAAATCATCAACATACTGAATAAGAGCTGTACCATCAGGTAAAACCAACAGATCAAGTTGTGTCTTCAAAGCTTGACTATAGATCGATGGACTCTCGCTATAGCCTTGAGGAGCGCTCTTAAAGCGGAAACTTCGTCCTCCTAAAGAGAATCCAAAGATGTCCCTACTCTTCATGGCAATCGGGATACTGAAGAAAACATTCTTCAAGTCGATCACCGAAAACCATGTGGCAGTAGCCGGAATCAGAGTCAACAAGGCGGTGATATCAGTCACAACAGGAAATTGTGGAACAACGATCTTGTTCACTTCACGAAGATCAACGACAAACCTATATACAGGAGGCTGCGAAGAATCAGTTCTCTTCAGAACAGGCAAAACGGGGCTATTACACACATTACCTCTCGTTTCTTCAATCACGCCCTTTTCGATCAGATCATAAATGATCGCTAAAAGTGCACGCTCACCATCACTCGAGATACGATACTGTGGAATGCGCGGTAACTTAGCATTCGCCTTCAGTGTCACAACATATGGGGGAATTTCCAGTAGGCCCACATCATTCGGACCAGTAGCCCACAATGAATTTGGTAAAGAAGACAATTCCGATGGAAGACTATCTTTCGATATGTACATCGGAGAGATCACTCTCTCACCCAAAGTAAGATGTAAACGGAGAACAATACAGCGCCGCATAAAATCTCTTCAATAAATCCAATCCCAACAGATTCTCATTACAACCTGTAGTCAAAAGAAGGGGTGCTTCGAACTTACGCGGTCCAACAGAAAGAGACAATAGAGCAGAAATCGGATTTGTAACAGGGGCGGCAGAAAAACCTACAGAAACATTGTCAAGGTCAGACAAAGGTGCGCCAGGGAGTTTAGAGTGCATAATAGAACTCTTTGTAGCACCAGTATCTAGCAGAAAAGGTTCTGACACACCTGATGCAATCACTTCAACATAGGGTCCACTCTGATCTACAGGAACTGAAACAACTCCCTCTCTTTGTCCATGGCTGTCCTAACAATTATCACCATTCGCTTCAGCACCTTCAACATAGTAATTATCCATATAGTACTGTGCTGTCCTACCAGATGAACCTTGCTGCTGATCAAAAGTATTCATCGAGTTTTGTGGAGGCAAAGAACACACATTCTGTCCGTGACCCCTACCTCTAGGCACTTGTTGAGCACCTCGACCTCGTACACCAGAAGCACCATTCGTACGCTGTAACAAAACCAGACAACTGTTCTTGTAATGGCCCTCTTCTTTACAGTACGCACACTGATTAGGCCCATACGGGAAACGCTGTTGAGAAGACTCGTTCCTTTGCGAGTTTCTCGAATATTGCTGAGGTTGCTGATAATCGCGCTGATTACTATTACGGGGTGGATAAGCTTGTTGTAGAAGAACTTTAGTCTTCGATTCCTTAGTCTTCTTATCCGCTTTCTCTAACTCATCCTTGCGCCTATTTTCATAGTACTGGGCCGTAGCTAAAATCTGTGCTGACGTGGTAACAGCCCAAGCACTCTCGGAATCCTTCAACTTAGTGCACAACTCGGAAGCAAATTATGCACGAACTTGTCAACGAACAATCTCTGGCCACCCTCGGTAGCCATATCCTGACCACTATGATCTACAAATGTTTCTTCAAACCGCGTGAAAAGGTCAGATACAGTCTCATCTTTCTTCTGCTTACATGCAGACAACTTGTCCCAATTAACACGCACTTCGGGCATCAAAGTCTTCATATAGTTAATTATCCTACCAGGAAGTTCAGTAATGAGATCTTCAGGCTTAGCACCTCCAACTTGTCTATCATTTGCAGCAACAATATTAACCCATGTATCACCCAATTTATTATCATGATCCGTATGTCGAATCACATTCCAGATAGGCTGTGGAACAACATTGCCAAACAACATGTCTATGTCTACTAAATTCATGATGCACAAACCCACAGTTTGAGTGAGCTCTTTATAATATCCAGCCGGATTTTTGCACAGATCAAGTAAAGTCTGCTTAAGTGCTAGAACTTCAGCACGCTTCCAAGGAACATGTACCCATACTCGCTGGAAATGTGCAACAACAGTTGGATGAGCATTGGGATCAGCAGGTCTCCAAACTGGAGGAACCTCACGCATCAGATATTGACGCGCTTTTCTCCTAACTGACGAATCAGGCTCAAACAATCGCTCAGAAGAAGTGTCATTACGGAACGACAACAACGTCGCAATTGCTCTCTCAATGTCATGGAGACTCACAATAGTCCCTTTCGCAAACTCGGAACGCACTCGATAGAACTCTTCAGGAGCTTTACCTACTTCGTCCATCCATTGTTCATGGAGGAACACACACATCATTTCAAAGACATACTGTTGCTTTGGTGCTTGCCATTGCCGGAAAACATCCATAATACCCTCAAGATCATACTAGGAGGTATACGTAACCCATCTACGTGCCATGTGATCCAAAACTGTACGCTCGTCTATACCAGGCAACTGACTACGTGATTGTCTATACTCATTAACTGGAGACATACCCAATTGTCCTAACAAAGGAGAAAAGAAACCAGAAACTGCAGCAGTCATTCGCTGTCTAGTAGAGGAGAAGATGAAAGAATAAGGGAAGACAGAACAATAGTAGAAGAATCTAAAATCGGAACAGAAGGAGTATTATAGACAAGCATAGGAGTAGCAGACAAAGGGGGAGGCAAAGTTGGCAGCCCCTGAGGAGGCTGCACCAAAGGAACAGTAGCCAACGGAAGAGGAGCTGGCTGTAGAGGAATTACAGGTGGCACAACAACCGGAGGTTGCACAGCCACAACTGGTGGTGGTGGTGCCGTAGCACTCTGTGCATAAAGGGGTGGCGAACTCAATAGATGCGACATTAAAGGATCTTTCGCAAGTTCTTTCTTGTCTTCCTGCTCTTTAGGCGGCAAAACTGGGTAGCATCTATCTACCGCTAACTTCTTCACCCTAAGCATCTGTTCGCTCTCTTGCTCTTCCTCATTATCCCTA
Source organism: Lissotriton vulgaris (assembly GCF_964263255.1). NCBI lineage: Eukaryota > Metazoa > Chordata > Amphibia > Caudata > Salamandridae > Lissotriton > Lissotriton vulgaris. Next base: position 135,592,124 of record NC_141690.1, read on the forward strand.
AATGCAATAGCAGCTGGTACCATTGACATACCTCGTTCCCATTTATTCTTCTTCGCTAATTTAATTTCTTTTTGTTTGGCTTCTTTGCACCATATGCGGAAAGAGTCAAACATTGCTGGCCGGGCTTTCTTCTTGAACAATTTCACTTCGAGATTGTCTAAAATCTCAGCTTCAAAACTACCATAACGGGGCCACTGTAGGACACCGTCTTTTCTCGTATACTTTACCCAGATCTCATTATAACTAATAGGGCCCACACCATGCTTCACGTATAATTCATACATAGGAGTTTCAATTGGAGGAACCGGACACGAATCCTCTAACCGGGAATCCTTAGAACAACCACAACCAAATATCTTTCCAAGTCTGCTAACACCAGGCATCTTGCTCACTAGTCTAGTTTCTAACTACAAGGGAAATCTCAAAACTATAGTCTCGCGAATACACGAGTCCCTTGGCTTTGGGGCCTGCAGGTACCAAATCAAAGCGATCCACTAAAGGGATACCAAAACAAACTAAGAACTAGGAGATGCTCCACTCATACTTAACTGAACTGTCGATGGCGTCACCAGAAGACCCGTCAATCGTCTCACTCTACAATCGTCTTTCTGTGTTTCAAAACATGGAGATATTGACTATGATCAATATGAACCAACATTTCATTACACATTATTATACACTTCTTGAAACAGCACAAGAGGAGGATTGGTCAGAATCATGTGTGCAAGCTGACCAACTTCTGGGTGAACCATCTGAGTTTGAGGATGAACTCTACAATGTTCTCAGTCACTCCAAAAGTGGACGGACAACCAGAGGGGTTAATCCTGGATTCCTTACCGGTATACACCCTAAAATTAGAGACATATCCAGTCCTACTGTCATACAGCATACACAGCTTAATTCCATAGCGTGCCCTTTTACTAGGAATGTATTGCCTTAAAACCAAGCAGCCCTTGAACAATACCAAAGACTTATCCACTGTTATTTCTTTTCCTGGTTTTAAACAAGAAGATGTTAGGGTGTGCGAGTTCAAGGATATTTTAGAAAAACTCTTTGGCAACTACAGTGATTTTGGTGTCTTTCTATTCTTAGATAATTTTGAAAAAAATACTATCAACATTTATTTCATGTCAAACATGAAAACACACAAAAGTACATACAACAGTTTAACAGACACAGACCCAATAAAATGACAGTACATGTGTGACAAGCAGTAATTAGTCCAAGTTTGAAAACAGGTGGCAGCAAAAAATATTTTCAACATTTCAGAGATACAGCCTGCCAGAACAAGTTAGCCTAAAGTAGAAATGGTGCAACATGCCGATTGCCTTGTTTGCACCCAGGTATACTCTGTTGTGTGTTCAATCAGTATTGTGATTAGCTTGTAAGGGTAAACGTGTTTCTGAACCCTTAATCTCTTTGTGGTTCTCCTCAGGACTGGGACTTGGTCAACTCATTTCAATATTTGGGGAAGCACAGTGGCGGTTACCAAATGGTGGCGTCAGTGCCCATAAGTGTATTCGGATGTGTTCAATTGTGGTGGTGCAAATGATGCGACAAGCGTGATTTAATTCTACAGCAGTCAAGACTTTAGTTTAGTATCAGCACTGAACTTGTGGGGCAGCTGGCAGCAAGTCAGTACTTAATTGATGTCTTCAGTGATGAAAGCCAGATGGTGAATGTATTGAGTGCTGGATCCTGTGTTTTAGCAGTTTTCAGCATTTACAGCTTCCTTCGCCTTCTCAGCATTTCTGGCATTTTTTCCCTGGAGCATAGATCTCAGAAAATTGATCTACAAAGTGATCAATGACAGAACGAATCTTAAAAAGACTGATGACTGCTGGAAATATAGCCGTTGCCATCAAGAGACTAGTCGACCAATATGAAAACATTTATGGCTTCCTTAGCAAGCCCATCAAAAAAGGTAAACCCAAGACCTTCTTCATCTCTTCCATGTTTGTGGGAGTCCACCGGTAGCTCTAGAGTGCGGCCTAAATGGTTTTGCATACAAATTAGTCTGCTCCACAATCTCTGCCAAAAATACATCGTCCATAAACAACTGAAAAGAATGTATCAGCAAAAACAAATCTGCATTCACTCTACACTCTGGAACAGCAGTAAAGTCTGCCAATGTCAGCTGCATGATGCCTGGGGCAACCCAGAGGTCATCACCTCCGACTGGAAGCCTTGCAGCCCCAGGCTGCAGCCCATATATGGAGAAGTGTGGCTCACTGGTTAGAAGCGGCAGACCCTGAAGCAGAGGTCGGCCCGGGACCAGGGTTCAATTCCCGATGCGGCAGGGTCTTGGGTCAATGTCCGTGGACTCGATAATTCTTGCCTAGGTGCCTACGCTAACCATGGGTCCCACTCTGTAAATTTGGGCAATAGCTTGCTTAATCTCCACAACGGCCCTAGCATCGCCAGGGATGCCTGACTTCACCTTGGGGGTGCCCTCTCACAGGGAAAGCCAGGACGGGTTCCCCAGCGGTATACAGCACCAGGATGCCACGTGATGGGGTAACAGTGCGCTTTACAAGTATACATACATACATACATATGCCTCTTGTTGCACTATCGACACATTAATGTCCCCCTCTAAAACAGGCACTTCATCCCCACTAAGGGTAGCTTCATCAGCACTGAGAGTAGCTTCATCATACGATAATATCATGTGGAGAGAAAACTCACTGCCTGAATCTTCCACTCCCTCCTCTGGCTCAGATGCAGTCATTCTCTGAACCATGGTCAGAGGAAGACTCAGAAAGCACACCAACAAACTGCTGAGCAGTAATCCTGTGGCTACCCATTATCTTTACTAAGAAAGGAGACTGAACAAACAAGTCAACAACAACCAACATTGCGCAAAATAAGTAAGTAAAAAAAATGTGTGCCTTTATCACAGAGATCTATATACTCAAAAACTGTACGATTCACTTGCAAGGGACAGCTACACTCAGCAGCACCTACTCTGCAGCGAGACAGCAAAAACCAACGATATCCCAGTAGAACGAAAAAACAAACCATTTACTCAGAAGTCAACCAAATACACATCAAGCACAAATGCAAAAGGCTTTGGACACTCAAAAATCAGAAGCCAAACATGCTGCTAATATTACACCATTTCCAAAAAATAACATTCATGCAGAGAAATGGAACTCATTTACATTGCACATAAAAGTCTCTTACCAAACACATGCAAATACACAAACAGCAGAACCACCAGTAAAGAAACAGTAACCTGGAACAGTCTAAAGAGAAAAAGCTTTGAACTAGACAAAAGGTATACACCTGTTACAACGCATTTTTTACAACGCACTACCACTACAATGCAGGCATTACAACGCAATACCATTACAACGCATTGCGCTGGGGGGCGCTCTAGGATAGGGAATAAGTATAATTTACTATCCAACACCTTCCCTAGGGTCCACGGGGACTGGAGTTAGAATAGTAAATTATACTTACCACTATCCAGCACCTCAAAGCGCTATGCGTTGTAACGGTATGCGTTCTAAATACCGTGTTGTAATGGTATACGGAGTAAAAGTATGCGTTGTAACGTCATACATCCAGACAAAAAGGGAGAAATAAAGCATTACAATTGCAATTCACAAGAAATAAAACAATTAACATTATAACATGCTATGTCACTACCCAAATGTTCAATTTGTCAGATGGGCCATAAAATAAGGCTGAGAAAAATGCCCAAAGGATCGGGTGAGGTTGTCTTCCAGGCCGATCTGTCCCCCAGGTGGGGGACAGATCGGCCTGGTGGGGCAGCTGTTTTCGGCCAGGTGGGGCAGAAAACAGCAGACAGAAATGTGCCCCCCTTGCAAAATAAATACATCCCCAGTGCCCAGTAGGGTTTTCTGCATCCCCCCTCCCGCCTAGGGCAGAAAGACCAACACAAGGGACAGATCTGTCCCCAGGAAAGGCAGAAAAAACATTAAGCAAATGTTACCCCCTTGGAAGCAACCATGTATGTTTCATTACACGCAAAACAAAATTCCCTGGTGCCTACTGGGGTTTTCTGATGCCCCCCCCCCCCCCGGGGGAAGAAAGGCCAAAAAAATGGGCAGAGTACACATAAAAAAAAATCTCCTTGGAAGCGACCCTCACCCAAGGGGTCGCTTCTATTTAATTTTTTTAAACATCCCTGGCTCTAGTGGGATTTTCTGCCCCCCCCCCCCCCCTTGGGCCAAATATACCAAATAAATCAGGCGATCTGTACCCGGGGGGCGGGGGGGCAAAAAAGTCTTTAAATAATTTAGCCCCCTAGGCAAGCGACCCTTGCCCAAGGGGTTGCTGCCTTTAAAGAAAAAAACATCCCTGGTGTCTAGTGGGGCATTCCTGCAGGATGATTGCAACGCTGTGCGCAATTGTGCAGCAGGAATGCCCTGCCCCTGGGGCCAGAAACGCCAGAATATGCAGGCGATCTCTCCCCGGGGGGGGGGCAGAAAAGTCTTAAAAGTAATGTGCCTACTAAGGAAACAACGCTTGCCCAAGGGGTTGCTTTCGTTAAATAAATAAAGAACTTCCAGTGTCTAGTGGGGTAGAGGCAGAAAGGCCAAATAATCCGGCCGATCTGGCCCGGGGGGGGGGGCAGAATACACATTTTAAAAAAGCATGCCCCCCGGAAGCGACCCTTGCCCAAGGGGTCACTTCGATTTTAATTGTTAAAATATTCCTGGTTCTAGTGGGCTTTTCTGCCCCCCCCCCCCCCCCCGGGGCCGGATATACCAATTAAATCTGGCAATCTGTCCCCGGCGAGGGAGGGGGGACAGAAAAGTCTTAAATAATTTAGCCCCCTAAGCAAGTAACCCTTGCAGAAAGGGTCGCTGCCTTTAAAGAAAAAAACATCCCTGGTGTCTAGTGGGGGCATTCCTGCTGCATGAACGCAACGCTGTGCACGATCATGCAGCAGGAATGTCCTGCATTGAGACATCAGGGGAGAGGAAACACTCTTTCCTCTCCCCTGATCCCTCATTGCCTGATGATCTGCCCTGCCTACCCCACCGGAGTTCAGAAACGTACCTGTGCCTCCCTGGACACCTGGAAGCAAATAACTTCCAATTGTCCAGCGCTTCCTGATGACATCGGCGCGCGCTGTGTGCGCTGACATCACAAGATCGCCAAGGGAGGGGGGGCGGGGTGACAGCAGAAACTCTTCCGCTGCCATCCCTGCTTGGGGGTGCAGATGGGCTGCCCATGGTGGGAGCGCCAACGCTTCCCCCATGAATGGGTGCCATGACGGAGCGGTTCCGTGATAAGCACACGCCCACGCTGGCTCTTCACAGAACCTCTCCGTCATGAGCACAGAAGGGGTTAAACACTACTGGGCTTATTTATGAGAGCAAGGCATCACTTTTGCATCACTTAAAATGGTACATGCATGATGCAGGGCTTTCATGAAGATTTATGAAGTCACACAAGGCTATCCTGCGTGGCTTTGAGTGGCTTCATAAATCATAAGTAAGGCAACGCAGGGAAAATTGCTGCGTAACCTAACTCTGCACTCTGGAGGAGTTCCATGGGCATTGGGGTGAGTTTTACCACATAACACCCACAGAATTTGACATTGCCACAGATTTACAAAGTGATGTAACCCTAGGAAAGTGCCAAATCAATCCGCCTACCGAGGTGAAGCGTAACAAGAAGAAATGTTTTTATTTATGCTCGTTTTTTCCTTTTTTCATGTGTATGCATTCTGCAGCACACATAGGATGTGGAAAACGCCTCATAGAATTGTTTTTATGCATTCCTGCACAAAAACAATCCTGCATGCAACAAAGGCACTTTTGAACCTAGGCACTGAGTTGCTGATACAGTGCCAGCTCAGGCAGAAAGGACAGGAATCTACTGGACTGCTTAAATACAGCACATTCCCCCCTTTCAATTTGGAGTAGGTCAGCCTAGCAAGGTGCCTTTACTGCACTGCCCTACTTCAAAATGCCATAGTGATGACCTACATTTCAATAAAACGAATCTCGCACTCTCATCTCTCGTCTGCCATGTGACCAACTACCTTATCTCACCCACTGTGTTCCTCTGATCCATCTACGATCCACCGGTACTCTCTAGTGCATCTGATGCCTCTAGTTCTTCTTTTATCCATCATCTGCCACAGTTGCCTTTAACATTTGGGCTGTGCATTATTCCCTTCTCTTCTTCTCATTTAGTTTGCTCCCAAACCCCTCTTCCCCATCCCACCTCTATTGTTCCTCCTGTGCCTCGGTTCTTCCACTGATTTGTGTTTCTCTGGTTTCTTCCATCCCTGGAATTTTTTTTTTCATGAAACTTGCTGTGAAGAGGCACACAAGAGTCCCCACTGCCAACTTCACCCTTTCAAACAGTCGGGCTGTAAAGGCCTTTCAGGTGACAGGAGGAGGTAAAAAATCACATGAAGTGCATCAGAGAACTCAAATCAAGCATTGCGCAGGTTTTTTGACAGTTTGTCAAAATTCCCAGCTAAAGATGTCCCCAAATACAAAGTTCTTAGAAAACATGACACTAATGAATTCAGCGTGGTTCTCACAGTGACAGGCTCCAGTCCCCATACCAGCATGGTTTGCATTAAATCTTTAGCCTGTATGCTTAGCAATCTCCTATTCAGCAGCAGACTAATACCCCACTAGACTTGGGAAATGGAGGGCTCTGTCTGCCTCTATGGCAGCTTCTTGTCTAGATGTCTCTTTTCTTTACAATGGCTGTGTCTCTAAACATAGCTGCAAAGGTTTCAGATTGCTATGAGTGAGATTTTCATAATTTCAGTGTAATTATGAGTGACATTTTAACGACTATGAGTAACACTTTTCACGAGCAAAATCAAGAAAGGAAGACGAGGGAAATACCGGAAACTACACTCATTTGAGCAACAAGAAACTCTAAGAAGATCTTAAAACTCTTAGTAGTGTCCCTGGATCGGCCGTAGAAAAACAATTCATTTGATTCCTGCCTTAGCCAGCCTTTGCCTACTGGGCCCCTGGAACCTCCCTGTCATACACCAACTTCAAATTTGTACCAGAGAACTCTCTACATTTTCCAGGTAATACAGAAATGAAAGAAACTGCCATTCAGCAAGAAGCTCTTGACCCTCAATCTGTGCAAAAGTACTTGTTTGCTGTGGAGAAGTGCCAGTACTATCTCTTCCAAATGAAAGAAGTGCAGGAACTCAGTACGAGTTATGCCTGCTTATTTAAAGCAGTGCCTTCAATATAGTAGAGGCGTGAGGGAATGAATGAATGAATGAATTGGGTTTATAAAGTGCGTAATATCTGAAGGAGTCTTAGCGCCGAGAGTTAAGTGGGGGATCTTACTATTGGTAGTGGGCCTGTAGGCACTGCTTTTCATTGCCATGAAACATGCTTATTATTCCACAAGCCCCCTGGATTAGGGTGGCCTCCTGGCACTGGTAATCACAGGGGCTGTTGTAGGGACAGATAACAGGTATTATTTCATCCACTAGTAATGAGGGGCAGAATGATTTGTGGCCGATTTAGGCTGCCATAGGTCCTACTACAAGCAAAGAAAATGATGTCCCCATAAACTGTTATAGTCACCAACCCTACCACAGGGAAACATGCGGCAGAAAGGAATTGGCTTACAGACCCCTTCATTTCTTCAGGCATTCATTGCCGTAGTATACAGAACCTCCAGCACCTCCGTATCTACTCCTGTCCTACCCCATCCATTCATTGCTATCCTTCCAAATCTTCCTACCCGCTTGCCATTCTAGATCAGGCCTAATGCTGCAACGTCCTTTGAAAAAGCTTAATGTGTCGTAAAACAAGTGTGCTGAGAACTCTCAATGCAAAACAGTAGTCTCCACCCCGCTCGCCCCCTCAACCCTCTCAGTTTACATGCATACATCATTGCTAGTGCAGAGCGCTCACGTTTCCCATTTCCACGTATGAGGTGCTCATCTACTCTCCATCTTAGCTCTTCATTCTGGACTTGCGGGCCCAATTTTATAAATGATAAAACCTGGCTACATATCTCGTGATGAAAACTCCTGGTCTTGGTGAGTGTTAGAAATGGGAGCCTCTAGTTGGCAAGGTAGTTTGCACCTTTGTCCAAGTAGAGCTGCTTCCTTCTAGTCAGGATAAGGAAGTTACACTCCTAAAATAACCCCTGCTCACCCCCTTGGTAGCTTGGCAGGAGCAGTCATGCTTATCTTAGAGGCAGTGTGTAAAGCATTTGCACATAACCAACAGTAATGCAGTGTAAGCAATACAAAAGGACACCACACCCATTCAGAAAAATATCCAATATTTTTATATACTTAAGACAAGATCAAAAAATGATAAACATCCACATTACAGTACTTAGAAATATTAAAGTATCAACATTAACTTGAAAAAACGTTCCTTGAAGTCGATAGATCGGTCTGGGGCTATCACAGGTTGTGAACAACAAATCCAAACAGGTCTGGCTGACCGCAGCATCGCCGGCCAGCTACGGTGTTGGGATGACTGCAATACGGTACCTTTAGAAATGCAGGGCGTTGGTGGCCTCTCATTGAGCTTGGAAAGCACAGCATCCGCTGGCGTCGGTTCTGGAGGTCGGTGCAGGAGTCATCAAGCCCTTGAAGTCACCCACATTGCAGACTGAACTCCTCGCTGTGGAAGTTGGTAGCACTGGCGTCGGCAGGTGCCGGGTGCTATGGTGCGAAGTTCAGCGGTGCGACGTGCAGTGCCCTCAGGTTGCAGTGCAGGCAGCGGCTCAGTAACAGTCGTTCAGCAGCGTTGGTGGGACCAGGGCTGCGGTGCGAGGTGATGCGGGGCTCGTCGCGGTGCTGGCAGGTCAAGGTGCAAGCAGCGGCATCATCGTTGCTGAAGAGCTGTCGTCAGATGACTAACTGGAGTTGATGGTACCGGCGTCGGTAGCCAAGGCTGCAGTGCGGGATGAGGGTGGTGCAGCATGTAACTTATGACTAGTGCCCTCGAACCACGATGCAAGCAAGCATCGATGTCGGCGAGAAGCGTTGTGGTCGGGGATACCAGGGCGACGATGTGAAGCAAGGCGGTGCAGAGAGCTTGCACCGCGACCTACAGGTCGTGGTGCAAGCAGCGGCTCTGTGGCGGTATCGTCAGTAAGACCAGGGCTGGGGTGTGGCATTGCCCGTGGCTATATGCGGTGCCTTCAGGACACAGAGTTGGCAGCAGCATCGTAGATGGCGTTGGGTTGCTTTTTCTTCTGTTGCAGCACAAAACACACAGTCCCCAGTCCTGAGGGCAGAAGAACTCAAAGCCTTTGTTGTTCCTGAGACATCTTGAACAAGCTGTACCTCAAGCCCTTGGAGAAACTCACAAAAAGAGATACGAGAAAGTTCAAGTCCTGTCATTTCACTGCCCAAGACAGAAGCAGCCACTGCATGCCAACACAGCAAAGCACACAGCAAAGTGGTAGTTCCTCCTCACAGCTTATCCAGCTCTTCTTCTTGGCAGTCTTCTTGGTCCAAAAGAGTTCTAAAGTTCCGGGTCCTGGGCCCCTATATTTATTCCACCAAATCCCATGTTCTCTGAAGGCAGAGAATGTCTGTACACAGCCCAAACCAGTTCTGTCCTCACTGGTGCAGATACCTGGCACGGGATGGAGACGGGATAGTGCAAGGCAGACTAGGCCATTCAGGTGCAAGTAAATCTCCTCCCACTACCCTAAATGCAGCTCAGGTCTATTCAGCCCATCCCTAACCCATCAGGCTCTCTGGAGCCACTGCCCCTCCCCTGCTCCTGGCATCCCAAAGCCAGACATTCAATCCACAATCCCAGCAGAGGTACAGAGGATGGCTAAGCAAGAAAATACCTACTTTCTAAAAATTGCATTTTCAAACACAGAATGTAAAACCCATATTCATCTTTTAACATTCTGAGTCCAGACATATTAAACTTTATTTTTCTACCTGGTTCCCAGGGGTAGTTATGTTTATAAGATGGTATAAGCAAACACCCCATTCTGTCTCATGGGAACAGGCAGCCTTGCAATGGTGAAAAATGAAATATACTATAATTCACCACCGGGACATGTCTCACACATCAGTACATGTCCAACCTTTAACATACACAGCACCCTGCCCACAGGGGTACCTTGGGCCTACCATAGGGCTGACTGACATGTAGGAAAAAGGGAAGGTTGGGGCCTGGCAAGTGGGTCCACTTGCCAGGTTGACATGGCAGTTACAAACTGCTCACAGACTCTGTGATGGCGGGTCTGAGTTACCTTTTCAGGGCTACGTCTGTGGGTGGCACAACTAGTGCTGCAAACCCACTAGTAGTATTTAATTTTACAGACCTGGCACTTTCAGTGCACTTTACCAGAGCCTCACCAGTAAATCCAATATGCCAATCATGGAAACAACAGTCCATAACATAATTTACAGTAGTGAGAAAGTGCTCAGAGACACTAAACCAGCGAAATCAGAGTCAAAACCTGGAGGTCGGAAAGAAAAAAGACAGGGGAAACACGCCAAAAGATGCCACGCTAACAGTGAACTTCTGGTGAAACTTGGGAGCTCTGCAACAGGCACTTCTTTTGTCACTTTTACCGGAGAAGCCTTCAGTGGAAAGGCCAATAAGTTTAGGAGAAGGAAGTCTCAGCACCCCTTTAACGAGTCTAACCAAGTGTGAGGCACCAATGGGTAACATGAGCAGTTCCTCTACTCCTAAATACCTGATGACTTAATGTCGGCAAAAACCCAATGTTCCAGAATTTGAGTTTTATTCTAGAAGTTCTCAGTTGTATTAGGCTAGTTAGATAAGTTCAAATTAACCAAAGATACCATTCCCAGGATGCACCAGGTTGATTTAGAAAAAGACGGGGTTCAAGCAGGAAGCCATCTGGTAGCTTTACATTCCCCAGGCTCTGTGCTGCTCAGTCCAATGCTACATTTGAGCCACATGTTTCTATAAGTCCTTTCGTGTTTTCCCCTGAGTACAGGACATAATTGAAATGCACCGTTACTCACCTACGAGTCACCTCTTTCCATTGGGACATAGCGGCTCTCTCGTTCAATATCTCTTTAAGGCACGGGCTCCCTGGAGCCCCAGGCCAAGCTCTTCTCTGAAGGCTGACCACTCTGGCAGCCTCTCCTCCCTCTGGTGCTCCTGGTCCCCTTCACCCATTTATTCCCCGCTTGCGGGGCTGGCTGATGTGGAAGCCTGGTCCGAACTGCCTCTGACAAGCATCAGTCTGAGAAGGGATTAGCCAGGGGTCTCAAACAGGCCCCTAGTAAGAAAGGGGAGGGAGATGAATGCATGCTGTGGGGCAGAGGGGAGAAAGTAAAGAGGGCAAGGAAAAGGGGGGGAAAAAGGGAGACAAAGGGTAAGAAAGAGGATGGATACAGAGAAAATGCACAAAAGTCAGCAAAGGAATTAGAGAAGAAATAAAAGGGGTGGGAGGGCAACAAACGTGGATGAAGGACAGGAGAATTAGAGAAAGAAGAAATGAGACCATAAAGGACAGGAGAATGAGGGTGAAGGAGGCAGAGGTAAAGTCATTCTGGCTCATACACCCCTATTCAAAGAAAATAGCGAACTTTCTGTTTTGTGTCTGTCTCGTCCCGTGGCACCAGACTGTATCATACAACCTGACTAGGTCCTGGCCGGGCTGTCAAGTCTCAGTAGTAGCCAGGGCACTACTTCAACGCGAGGTCAGGCCTGAGAACCGTGCAGCCAGAATCAAGACTTGATACATTGTAGCAGTGAGCTGCAAACCCCAAGCCTGCAGGAGAGGTATGCTCATGCCACGAGAGGCACTCTGACAGCTGCCAGACACTCCAATAATCAGTTTTATGCAGCGCTTCAGTGTCAGCTGAGACACTATGCATATGTGCTACAATGTATTTTTGGGAGCACCATACTGAAATGAGTTAGTCTAACACCTGGTCTGTGGTACTTAGCAGGACTGTCCACAGCCTGTCTGTTTCTATTCTCTATTATGACCACAACCCTCTCTAACTCTCTGTCTCCCTTTCCACTCTCTCTCTTTCCCTCTCTCTTCTGTGTTTCAATTACCTTTCCCCATCTGCTTAATCGTTCTATCTTTTTCTGCTGTCCTCTTCACTTATCGTATTTTTATATTTATTATTTGACAGGAAGAAAAATGCACATTTTCTCCCTGATCTCAGTCCCTGCTGCCCCCTGCTTTGCCGGCTTCTCTGATGTTTCCCTTCCTTTCCTCTCTTACTCTGCTGTCCATGCTGTCTTGTTACTGATCCATCGCAGTAACAGCGTTTTGTCACTGCTGAGGTACAGTCTGTGTTCTTCTCTTGCTGGAGCCTCAGGGGCACATTTATGTGGATTTAGCGAAGGGAGGCGCAGCAAGTCACATTGCTGCACTGCCCTGCATCAAAGTGAAAGGGCAGGAATGCATCGTATATATGGCATATAGCGCACTCCCGTCCGTTCCGCCTGCAGCCTAGCACCAGTGCAGGCACCCTTGAGCTATGGTGTAAGGTTGCCTGCATAGCATGCAAGATTGTTTTGGCGCCCACAGAGATAATCATGGGAGGCTTTTTCATCTGGATGCACACATAGAAAGAGAAAAAAAGAAAATGAATAAAGGTATTTCTCCTCTGTGCATGAGGTTTTCGCACATACCCATGCGTCAATGGGTGTTGCGTGGTAACACTCACCACAATGTCCATGGAATGCCTCCATAGTCCAGAGTGGTATACACCCGTTACAACGCATCTTTTACTCCGCACTACCATTACAACGCGACTTTTACTCCGCATACCATTACAACGCATTGCGCTGGGTGGCGCTCTAGGATAGGGAATAAGTATAATTTACTATCCAACACCTTCCCTAGGGTCCACGGGGACTGGAGTTAGAATAGTAAATTATACTTACCACTATCCAGCACCTCAAAGCGCTATGCGTTGTAGTGGTATGCGTTGTAAAAGTCGCGTTGTAACGGTATGCGGAGTAAAAGTATGCGGAGTAACGTCATACATCCTCCAGAGTAGGGCAATGCAGCGATTGGTGCTGCTTTTCCTTACTCCATATTTATGAGGCCGTTCAAAGCAACGCAAAGTGGCTGTGGCCTCATAAATATGATTTGGTGGTTTGTGCCACAGTTGCCTCATCAAAATGTATGCAATGGCGGCACAAAGGGGCCCGTAAATGTGCCCCTTGGTTTCTACTGTCTTCCTGTCTCGACACACACTTCTTCCTTCTCTCTGCTCTCATTGTTTCTGCAGTCATATGCCTTTGCTCCATCTCTCTCTCTTTCAGGTGTTTCCTTTTCTACCTTTATTCTCTCTGGGGCTTATTCATGAGAGCCCTGAGTCACTTTTCCACCACGTAGAGTGGTACTCTCATGACACAGGGCTCTTAATTCAACTTGTGGTGTCACCCTCCATGGCTTTGAATGGCCCCATTAATCATGCGTAAGACAACGCAAAGCAAATCACTGCATTGCCTTACTCTGCGCCCAGGAGGTGTTCCATGGGCGTTCCGGTGTGTTTTCTCACATAACACACATTGGAATATGATGCTGCTCCAGATTTACAAAATCATGTAAACCTGGGAAAGTGCCAAATCTGTACACCTTCCGAAGTGTAGCGTAACAATGAGAAATATGTTTATTTCTCCCAGTTTTTACTCTTTCATGCAGCACACATAGGAACAGGAAAACTCCTCTTAGGATTGCTTATGTGCAGGAAGGTGCCCCTTCCTGCACAAACACAATACTTCAAGCCATGGAGGCCCCCTTGCACCATTGAGTAAGGGTGCCTACATTGATGTTAGGCTGCTGAAATGATGCCAGAGCGCGGTGATAGGACAGGAATGCACCATATTGCTTAAATGCGGTACATTCGTGCCCTTTCACTTTGGCGTAGGGCAGTACATCATGGTGCCTTGCTGCGCTTCACTACTTCAAAATGCCGTAAATGAGGACCTACATTTCAATAAAATGAATTCCAGACTCCCATCTCCTGTCTGCCATGTGACAAGTACCCTACAAAAATGCCATAAATAATGCCCTCTGGTTGCTTCTGCTTGCTCCTGCTTTCTATGCTCCCACCCCCTCTTTCTTTCTCTTCTGGCTCTATTTCGGTAAACACAGCTCTCTCTATTATGGCTTCCATACGTGGACTCCTCACCTGTGCACTCTGGTGGGGGCAGCACTTTGCACTAGCGCCTCAGACCGTGAATACATCGCTCATTCATTAATCAGGTTCACCGCAGATGGATAGTGAGTAGCTGCTGCTGCGTTAGTATACAGTGGAGAGAGTCTTGGAATTACATGATTGTATCTCTCAGTGTGTACTTACATGAGTGATTGTAGGCTTAAGGCTGGGATGGGGTTGATGAGGGGAGGTCAATAGGTCTAAACATTCTTGTCATAATCCCTGTAATTTGAGTGGTATAAGTGCATTGCATACATGAGATGTTGGGGCATAATCGCAAAGACATTTTGAGGTACATTAATTGGTACTCCTGTAATACTCTTTTATGTCCTCCTCTTGCATGCCTTTGTGAATTGTCTCTGAAACATCTAAAATTCAGATAAAATGTTAATATTCAGGAAACGTTCATATATAAATCATACAAATAGAAATGACTGTACCCTTATTGAACTTATACTGGTAGGGGTTGGACATATCATTCTGAATCACAAAGGCGTGGAAGAGTATGTAAAGCAGTACTCCTGTAGTACAAAGGGGCATATTATCAAGCCCAGCAATAAAATTATCGCCGCTTTAGAGGCATAAAACTGCTGCTGAAGCAGCGAAAATGGGCTTGATAACATGTCGTTGAGAATTCCAATAGAAGCCCAGAACATGTGCTTCTATTGGAATTCTCAAGGGCATATTATCAAGCCCCTTAAAATTATTGCCGCTTTAGCAGCAGAAAACTGCTGCTGAAGCGGCGATAATTTTAACACCCGTCCTTGATAATATGCCCCAGAGTTCTTCAAACTGTGGGTTGTGCCCCCAGGGGGCCTATGGCTGTGTTCCCTGGGGGGCTATAAATGCTTCAGGAAGTGCTTGTAAATGAGGTTGGCCTGGAAGCCTGGCTTTGTTTGTTTGTTGTGTTTATAGGTTATCTTCATATACATACTAAAAAGGCAAACTGCCATCCACGGCATTGTGGCAGTGGGGTCAAAGAGGTGGCCAAAAAGAACAACATTTTCTTCAAGTATTTTGTTATTGTTTCACCGCTAGGCAACTTGAAATGAAATATTGCTCATCTGTTAAATCAATAATAATTGCAAATTAAAATAAATTTTGGAGAAGCACTCTTTCACATTAGGAAACATCAGTTGGTTAGTGTTATCGCTCCAGATGTGTGCTCATGAGACAAGAGTGTCATGGAATTGAATGCTGGCTAGCGCAGTACAGAATCATTACTTCTGTATTTATATCGCTATAAGGTCCCACGCTGTAACAGAAAGCACTGTGAATATATCTCAATATTTTAAAATTATAATTCACACAGTATAAACAAGGCCACTGAAATTATGTGGCAGTGGAGGATAGGATTATGCAGCAGGGTTGACTAAATTATGCACCAAGAAAAGACAAATTATGTAGCATAATGCAGCACGTTGTGATAGTATTACTTCATTTTTAGTCAGATTTAGGTCTCGCCTTGGCAGCGCATGCGCTGCTTGCGCTGTCTAAGTGAGACATTTAGTAATTTGTATGTTGGGTGAAATTTCATGGGATTTGTTTTCCTGCTTGCTATTGGCTTGGTTGTGGTAGTGTTGTTGTAATGTCCTTTTTCGTTGGCTGTTGGTGATTTTCTAACTTCCATTTAGTCGCGATACAGAGGCGCCGAACTACAGTGTTCTTTCACTTTGCTTGCACTTCTTTGCTATCTGGTTAGCACGCTGTAGCCTGCCTTTGTAATTGGAGACCTTAATGCATGCTAGCTATTTAGTTTCTTTTTCTTACCGATCAAGGTTGTAGGCTGTAAGTCTCATTATGGTTTACCAATGCTGTTCTTATCTGGACTGTTACAGTAGATTGCTTCTTCGTCACTCATCCTTAGTGGTATTTAAAGCCTGTGCACTCGTGTTTTCATTTTTTATTTTAAACCTGTTCATCCAACTTGTTTATTTTTAAGCAGGATTTGAATTTCCTCCCACTATTCCTTTGCTCTCCTCAGCCACCTCCCTGCTGCTCATCTCGTCCTTCCGCACATTTTAAACAGGACCATCTGCTTGTGAGTCGGAATGCTGGCATGGTAGCCCAGCTCCCCTCCCAGCGCAATTTAAAATAGCACCCATGCAGGTAATCTGCACATATTTCAGCTACCTGGTGTGAAGTTCTTCAAAGGCAGCTTGTAACGGGAGCTGCCCTCTGCCTTCGCAGAATGCGTGTTGCAGTGAGAGAAGAGCCCGCAGGGGCTTTTCAGCACTAGCTGCTCGAGCAAAGAAACTGAGCTCAGAGCTAGGTTTGCTAGCCGGGCTCCCCTGCTCTGAACCAAGCTCTCTTCCGGTACCACATTAAATGTCGCAGACCTGTCCCTCCTGTGAGACGTGTGCTTTGTATTCCGGTACCTAGTGATATTAGCCAAACTGACCTCCTCGTCAGGGGAAGTAAGCTCTAAATAAATACCAAATGTAGATATACATTCAAAGAACAGGGTACGAATCTCCACTCTTGTACAAGACTACATTGTGTGATTCTGGGCATCATTTTATGCTGTGTCTAGCCTTGTCTTCTATATCTATTCAAAGGGGGTTTCTTAGAACCAGACTGGGCGAGGACGTATGAATGGCTTAGTTTCCCCGTGACTCAGTCAGAGAACAGTGTTTGTAAACTGTTCTGAGCAGGTTATATAAACAGGCCAGCGCGTGGGTTGTTTTGACCCTGGTGTGGCCGCCCCCAATCCCTGTCTATCCGAAAGGCTGCCCAAGGAGCAGATGGGAGAGGCAGCAGCAGCTCTCCCCATCATTCTGTCTGGCTCTCCCTTTTCTCTCCCCCTCCGCCACCCTGGCTTGGCCAGAGGGGCAGATGGCCCAGAGCAGCAGGCAGCTTGTAAGCATTTTTTGGAACTGCTGTGGTACTCTTTTTGCTCTACTTGTAGCGTTTGTGCTTGGGCTAGTGCTAGGGAAGCGGCCGCATTACGCTAATGACAACAGGAGCCAAGATTGCTGTCTACACGTTGCTCCGCGGGCCTCGCCGTAGCCACGCCTCTTTATTTATAGCTGCCGGCGTCTGACGTCACATGCCAGCGCAGGGACGCTTCGGAGGCGCGGGTCATCTAGACCGCTGTCTACGTGCCCCGGAACACTACATTCCTTCTAACCTTTATCAAAACAAAACAACATAAGCATTACATTAAACTATAAGACGATGGATCTGTTACCAGTCTTTGAGTGTTCATTCCAGGCTTCAATCTACCAGGTAGTCAGCTAGCTGGGAGGAGGGAGCTGGATTTCGCCGCAGTCTATACCGGGTCTGTCCACCCCGGGATACCACCGCCCTCGGTGTTCCCGAAGTTGGGGTATCGTTTCCTCCAGCCAGAGAGGAGGGGCTCGGCATCCTGTTTCCAGGAGTGGCTGGAGACAGAGAGGTGTCGCGGTCCATCTGGCCTTCTTCCTCCGAGATGTACTGGTCCGTCTCTGGCTCCTCTCTCTCTCCTGGTTGTGGGCTCTGGCTGGGCTGCGCGGTCCTCGGGGACTCGATCTGGTGGGCCTTCTTGAAGAATGAGATGTCTCTGGTAACTGTCTCCGCTCCTCTCTGGGCTGTCACCATGGTGCCGGTCTGGCGGGTGACTTTCTAGGGTTGGTGTTCAAACGGGAGTCTGAATTTGCTGCCTGGGTACCGGTCCTTGACGTAGACTTGGTCCCTCAGTGTGATCATGGACTCACGGGCTCCTCGTCGTCTGCTGGCTTGCTCATTGGAGTGAGTTTGGTTCGCCAGAGTCTTTTCTTTGCTGGCTCGCTCAGGGACCCATGTGGGATGGTTCGGGAGGGTGTCTTTCACTAACCGGTCCATGGTCGATGTACACTAGACGCCGCCTCTGTTGTGACATGTGGGGTCATGCGATATTCTCTGAGGAAACTGTAAATGGCCTTTTCTAGAGGTGATCCGTCTGCGAGGGCTATGCGGATGGTCTTGTTGAGCGTGCGCATGAACCTCTCTACTTCCCCGTTAGCCTGGGGCAATCGCGGGGTTATTTTGCGGTGACGGATCCCCCAGCTCTTGAGGTAGTCGGCGAATTCTTGACCTTGGAACGGTGGTCCGTTGTCAGTTTTGACTACTCCAAAGATGCCATGAGTGGCGATGGTCTTCTCAAATTTAGCGATGACTTCCGTTGCTGTTTGGCTTCCTATGATCTCTATCTCTGGATACTTGGTGAAGTCATCAATTATCACGAGCGCGTACCGCCCGTCAGGGAGGTGTCCGAAATCCGCGCTTATACATCCAAAGGCCTCTTAGGATTGTCTTCGGTCACGACTGGATGAGGGCGGTCTGGCGGCCAGCTGCCTGACACCAGTTGCACGTTCTGACAGTCTCTTCCACCATGGGGTCCATGTCCGGGAACCACACCTTGGCTCTCAGTCAGCTTTTGGTTTTCACCATGCCTTGATGTCCTCTATGTGCTAGTTCCACCGCTTGATGGGTTAGGCTGTTTGGCAGGACTAGGCGGGGACCTCGTAGAATGCATCCTTGGCTGTTGAGAGAAAGTTCCTCTTTGATTCTCAGGATGGACTCTAGGGTTGTCTCCGCCTGTGGAGTTCTTTTGCCCAGGGAGTCCTGGATGGGGCGCCAGTTTCCTGACTGGATCGCGTCCGCAACTAGTTGGAGGCATTCATCATTCTGTGAGGCTTCGATGATAGACTCTAGGCTCATGGGTAGCGGTCGGGATCTTTCCGTCACCAAACGGACATACTCCTCAGTGTCCTCCGCTTCTTCCTTCTCTTTTAGAGTGGCTTCTCAGGGGTGCCTTGACAGGTAGTCTGCGGGGTTAGTGACCCTGGCTTGTACTCCACTCGGTAGTCATACCCTTGTAGCTGGAGTATCCACTTCTCGATTCTGGGAGGTGGTTTTGATACTGTGCCTTGGGACAGTGGCAGGAGGGGTTTATGGTCCGTGGTGACCGTGAAGGAGTGGCCGTACACGTATACGTGAAAATGTCCGCAGGCCCAATGTATGGCTATGGCCTCTCTATTAAATTGCGAGTACCTCTGCTCCGTGTCTGTTAGTGAGTGGCTGGCGTAGGCGATGGGTGCCCACTCCCCGTTGCTCTGATGTGCGTCAGCGCGGCCCCTAGACCGAAGGGGATGGCGTCCAAGGCCAGGTTGGTGGACTTGGATGGATCAAAGTACAAGAGGGTGGTGTCTGCTGACAGGGCTGCCTTTGTGTCTCGGAAAGCTTTCTCTTGTTCTGGGCCCCATTGCCACGTGATGGCTGATTTGGTCAGTTCTCGAAGTGGCTTGGTGAGATTGGAGAGATCCGGGATGAAGCGACTACAGAAGTTCACCATCCGCAGGAAACTTCTAGCATCTGACACATTCGTAGGGGCTGGGGCTTCTTGGACATCCTTCACCTTGTCGGGATCCGGTGCTACTCCGTGGTCCGAGAATGTGTACCTAAAGAAGCTTATCCTTCGCTGCAGGAATTGGTACTTCTCCCGGTGTAGGGTTAGACCAGATTCTTTGATTCTCTGTAGAACCCCTCGTAATCTCTGGTGGTGTTCTTCAATTGACGTCGCATAGATGAGTAGGTCGTCACTCACGTTCAGGACTCCCGGGAGCCCACTAAGGACTTTGCAAATGGTGTTTTGAAACACTTCGGCGGCACTCGAGATCCCGAAGTTGAGACGCCGATATCGTCTTAGACCTACGTGGGTGGAGAAGGTAGTGATGTACCTTGAGTCTGGGTGGAGTGGTAGTTGATGATAGCCTGATCGGAGGTCTACTTTGGAGAACCATTTCGCCCCGTTGAGTTCGCCTAGGAAATCGTCTATAGTGGGGGTCAAGTGCCGCTCTCTCTTCACCACTGCGCTCGGGAGACGCATGTCAACACAGATGCGGACTTGTCCTGGCTGCTTGGGTTTTCGGGCCACTACGATTGGAGATACCCATGGGGTAGATCCACTGACCTTTTCTATGATTCCTTGCTTTTCTAGCGTTTCGAGCTCATCTTCAACTTTCTTCCTTAAATGGAATGCAATGCGCCAATGCCTCAGTGCGACTGGTTGAACTGATGGGTCGATGTGGAGAGATACTTCCTTCCCTTTTAGGCATCCGATGCCCTTGAACACCTCCTCAAACTCTTCCATGATAGTGTCTAGTTCTTCTTCTAGTACTGCCAGAGCATAGGATATGAGTTTTAGATCTTCTGCAGACTGCCCACTTAGCAGCATGCCACTGCCTTCTTTCGTGACATAGATCGTTTTTGGCACTGTGGCCTCTTGGTGTCGTAGTTCTGTTTTGAAGCATCCGATCAGAGGGATAGGTGTCTTCTGGCCGTGTGCGAACACCCGGATCTTCGCCTCACGTAGCTGCGGTTTTGCCTGCAGTTGGTTGTATACGTTTGCCGCCATTAGTTCAATAGACGCCCCTGTGTCGATTGTGGCTCTCACCTCCTGCTGGTGAATCGTGATGCGGCATTTTGGGAGGCGCAGTTTCTTCCTTTTAGGTTGGTCAATGGCATACACGTAGTGGACTGGATAGTCCTCCGTGTCATCGTCCATGTCTTCACTGTCTCCTTCTCTCACCACATGTGCGGCTTCTTTCATGGCTCTCGTGGACCTGCATACCGCCGCAAAGTGGTTCATCCACCCACATGCGCTACATTTCTTCCCTCTTGCTGGGCAGTCTTGCATGCGGTGTGGCTGGCCACCGTAATATCCACACTCCTTCCTTTTGTCTGGTTGCTTCCTCCCGCCCATTTGTTTCCCTTTCGGCCTCACCACGTTCACTTTTTCTGCTGTGTGAGCTTGTTCGAGCTTTACAGGCAGGTGTAGGGCCGACTCCATGTGGGACGCTCTTGCCTGAGATAGCTCTTTAGACCGACCCAGTTTGAGTATGTCTGCGAGGGGCTTGTCATCTTCTTGGAGTATGGCAACACAGAGTTTCGACGAGAAGCAGACTTGGATGATCTGCCCCCTGATCTCCTCCTGTTCATCCCGGAATCTGCAGGAGCTGGCTAGTTCTTTTAATCTGCCGCTCCTTCAAAATATATTTGGAGGCGGTCTGTCCAATCCCTCCACCGTGGGCAAGGGATGACGGAGCACCGTCAACCACGAACGGTTCTAGGGCGGGATTGGACGCCATTTTGGCACGTGTGCGATGTGCTGCTTTGTTCCGCGACGCTTATGGGAGGAGGCCGCAATCCTGGGAGTAGTGGTTTTCTTTCTGCGGGGTGGTGGTATCGTCCCCTTCAGCACTGGGCACGCTCTCCCTACCTGGCTTTGAGGCCTCGGTGGCGATGCGTGTATTAGTTGGCTGCCGGTGGCCGTTAGTCTGGGGTGGTGGCCTAGCACGCTGTTCTCACCCCCTTTTCGATGTGGGATGCGCCGTGACTGTTCTCCCGGCGCTCTGACCTGGCGCTCGCTACGTGGAGAAATTGCTGTGCGAAGATGGCTTCGTGCCGGTAAGATGGTGGGTTCAGTGATACCTCTGTCGCCAGTGTAGCGTTTGTGCTTGGGCTAGCGCTAGGGAAGCGCCCGCATTACGCTAATGACAACAGGAGCCGAGATTGCTGTCTACACGTGGCTCCGACTGCCTCGTCGTAGCCATGCCTCTTTATTTATAGCCGCCGGCGTCTGACGTCACACGCCAGCGCAGGGACCCTCTGGAGGCGCGGGTCATCTAGACCGCTGTCTACGCGCCCCGGAACACTACACCACTGAGCTTCAAACACGTCTATTAGGATCCTCCCACCAGCTTGCCCAGCTCGCTTTAGCACCTACTAAAATCCTCAAACTACTTTACTAAGCTCAGCACACAGTTCTACTGAACATCTAACATTTCCTCCTAGCACCGGGGATGGCCCTGCTGGCCAGCACCCCGATATCGTACCACAGCGCTGTTATACCACACAAATGGACTCACTCAGTTCTGCGCTTGGACATATTTCGTCCGGATATTCTGAGCTACTCACACAGCCTGGCTGAGCATCTCGAACAGCATTCCTGAACTCAACACACCTTCCTACAGACCTCTATTCATAGCCCTGACAACATCCTCTCATATAGCTCTGCCCTTGGGACCGTTGGGTCCCCCCGCACCCCCCCCCCCGACCCGGGGTCAGATTGGCAGATGTCGAGCAGCTGTGCCCCAGACACCTGATTAAATAAGGCATAGGGGGCGGGCCTTTCATGCAGGTTATGTGCTTACCCATAGGAAGCCGCCTTGAACTCAAGGCCGGAATAATCTCTACAGAAAACTCACAATTACATTGCGCGCAGCCCTGGGACTCTTTATAGCTTGGGAAGTCCGGGCACCGGTTGCCGTGATGTCAAGCCAGGTGCAGTCGTTCACCTGCGCTGTTGCTGTATCACAGAAAGGCAACAACCTGCTGTTGGAAAGGTAGCTCAGTGAGCTGCGCACCTGTGGCAGATATCTGTAAGACTATCATTTCTGATGAGCCCAACTGATTCATTCATCCTTCCGAGGACGATAAAATCAGAACCGTGGTGAGTTAAAATATATATATATAAATTCACATGGGACACTTTGTGAAGGACAATATGTGTTTTTTTTATTGTAGTGTTAACTTGTCGTTTTACCAAAAAACTATTCTAGTTTTCGGTGCACCAGTGTCCCCTTTTAACCCTTAAACAAATTATTTTGACATCAATGAGGTGGAGGGAGGGCTGGCAGGGACATTCTTGTGAGGATTTTGTGAAGAGGGTAGGACCAACGACTAGAGTAAGTGGGGGAATGGCCCTTTGCACAGTGCTTTTGTTTCTTAGGTGATGTCATGTTTGTGTAGACTGACTGAATATCTCAGGTCAGTATTTTTGTGCCCGGTGATGTGTAGGTCTGGAAGTTCAAATGACAGAGCTGGCTGGACGTGTTGCTCATGAGACAGATACTATAAAGGGCCAAGGCACCAAGGCTGTCTCCACAGAAGGTAAGATTAAAAGCAGCTGCCTAATCCCCCAGTGTTACACGTGACACTTTAATCAAGCTATGTTACGTTTGTTTGCATCCACATTAAATTATCATATATATGCACAGCCAGTATTAGGTTGGTCAAGCATCGAATTTTCAGCAGGCTAAGATTTTGTGTGTGTGGTATGTAAAGTGACAAAAACAATTTGCACCGCCTGCTTCTGTTTCTTTAGTGTTTGTCCTTGCTGTCACTCGTGTGCTGTTATCTTGCCCACAGAGGCGGGCAGGTGTGCGCATGTGCAGATGACAGTGGTGCAGCACGACATATATGCATACATACACATCTAAATGCATAAAAATCAACACATATATAAACATACATATACACTCCATTTACAAACACATTTACTTTCACTTACACTAAAGCGAGACCTATTGCATTTTCAATGCTTGTTATATATGGTAAGACTGTCTGGACAAATATTTCAGTCTACCTTTGTGAAGGGCATTCTACTGCCTAAGGCCGTCACCACATTTGTTGCAAATTCTGATCTGTTTGAGCTAGAAACATTTTTTTTTAAATCTGCATATTATACAGCAGATGACAGACCATGTAGCAAATGTGAAAATGCACGATTAAGTGGAAAATGGCTATTTCATATTTCCATACTTCCAGTGGTCCTGAGTATAAAATAGGCTGCCAGAAACCAATTTATTGTTTACAATAAAAACAAGTGCTTTCAAAGAATACACTTTAGTGATAGGTAATCAGACTGTACCTAGTGAAATAACTTTTAAGACCATTAAAAGAAAGTTGTTTTTTCATTAGTAAATCAGGTGCTGTGGCACTGTGGCCCAGAAGTGTGAGGGGCCCACTACATCACAATTATGACTTTCGCACTTTACAAAAGAGCATTAGGGCTCGCGGAAAAGAGACAGTCAACACATGGGAGCCCCTTTTTTCTTGAAAGGGACAGTGAGTCTTTTTCAAGATTGGAGTGATGATCAGGCATGGTGGGGAAGGGGTGAAAGAGGCAGGACAGACAGCCTCCTACTCAGGGCGGCAGCTAATATTAGTCCAGCTGGTGCGGTTGCATTGGGGCCCAGATGTGTGAGGAGCTCACAAAACCCTGATTATGGGGAGTATTTTTTATTTCGGTTTTTGCTTGACATATTTGTCTCATATTTAGTACGGATTATTAGCTACAGAAAATATATCCTGAAATGACATCATAAGCCTCTCCCCCTGCAATCAGTCTTGTCGCTCACACTCCCCCAGGACCTTCCACAAAGTCTAACTTTTAAACAGTTTGCTTAGGGAGGCTCAGGGCAAAAATATTTGAAGGCCTATTTGTGAATGCCCCCATGACCATGACTGTTCTCTAGTTCTACAAGGCAGGTTTTCATGCAGAGGATGGATGGTATTTGTCACATAAGGAGCTATGCATCTAAGTGGGGACAGAATACACAGGGTGTAGGGTACAGTGGGAAGATAATATAACTGTTCAAATATTAATGCAAAAATCACATGGTACTCCTTACGGGTGTGTGACCATAGAGTAGAGGTCTTTTAACTATTGGACGGGCCCCTCTAGGGGTCCGTGGCTGTATTCTGAGGGGGGAATCAAATGCCTCTGCATTTATTTGTCAAAGAAGATTGCCTGGAAACGCTACTTGTGTGTTTTCAAACTGTCTACATTTGCATGCAGCATTTGACGCGTAAACAAAGTGTTTGGATTGTAGTACTATGTGCATTGGGGGCAGGGGCAAGGAGGGTGGAGATGGGTCAGTGGTGGATAAAAAGAACAAAATATTCTACATTCTTTTTGTCTTTTCCACAAGAAAAGAATTTTCATTTTGCTATTTACTTTGAGGAATCTGAATGCTCTAATGAGTAAATAAGTCCCACCTAATATTGGGTTTAAGTTTTTTAAGTTACATGCAGATTTATTAAGCTAGGTGCAGGTATATTGCAGGGGGCATTGGAGCAGAGTCCCACAACAAGATTTCTTCCACAACAACTTTCACATGGAGTGTTCGGATGTGTTAGTGAGAAAGGACAACATTTTACTGATTAACATCAAATTTGACACACATGCTGCGAGAAATTGGGTTACTAGTTTGGGAGTGAAACCCTACTCAAGCAGCAACCGCAATCCTTGTCAGAGTCACAAGCAACCCCCAAATTAACCTATGCTCAAGTCTCTGGAAGCTTGGCACATAGCAGTCAATCTTAAATTAGAGGCTATGTGTAAAGTATGTATGCAGCACTTCAAACAGTAATAAAGTGGAAACACAATACAAGGAAAATTGTAATGAATAATATAAGACCACATTGAGAAAAATCTAATAGGTAGAACTGGAGATATGCTGTTTGAAAGATGTTTGTAAAAACAAAAAGTACATAGCGCTGACTGTGGATATCTGATCACCCCGGAGTGGGACAAGGTCACAAGTTCAGGCAGACTAAAATAGAGTGTAGTCAGGCTACAGGGACCCAAGTATGCCCTATCAATTAAGGTACCTTAAATCCTGCTGTGGAGTGTTGTGAGATCCAGCTATAAGGATGCATCATGCAGTTGAAGAGATGTGTCGGCTCTGAGAAGCTGCAGAGCTGTGATATGACATCCTGCGTCATCATCAAGGATCCAGTCAATCAGAGCTTGTGATGCGAATTACAGCTCCCGTAAGTGGCATGCAGTCGGGGTGATGTGATGCATCAGTTCCTCAAAGCTGCGAAGCTGCGATACCAGACCCAGCATTGTCGTCAAGTCTTGGAGTTCTGGACTTTTTGGTTCCGTCCAGAGGTGTCAGGGAAAACACCCGAAGACCCCGGAGTTCCACCTGTCTCGGTGCACAAATAAACAGAAACACGGGCTTCTCGATGGTGGCGTCAAAGACCAAAGGTTTATTACTGCAGGGACACAGAAGTCACAGAAACTACACACTGGCAGAATCTAGGAGCCTGTTCGATTTGTACAAAAAGGTTTGCTCCTTATATACTAAAATTTGAGCTTGAGGCAAATTCTTTACATGTAATACATTCCCAAACCTTTGTGTCCTAAACAATAAATATTCGGCGTTGTACAGAAATCGTCGACAATATCTGATGTCAAAACATTACGAACGAGGGGTTCCCACTTTTCCATCATAATCTCATGTCAACTTTTCATTCATGACCCGGACCGCCTCATCGTAAATTTCGTTACCTCCCCCTAATAAAGGCCCAGAAGGAAAGGAGCAGAGCCAGGTGCAGAAGATAATAAAGCAGGATAAGGGATGTTTGTGGGTTGTAAATGGGCAAGGCTACCGGCTTCGGCTGCCTAATCATGATCAGGCCAACGAACCCAAGAACCAGTATAGCAGGACTGGCCTCGGGCAGAGGGGGTAGCCTTTGTCGAGTCATGAAGCTACAGCGTGTTCTGTCCTAAGGTGCACGTGTCACTGGAAAGGTGAATCGCCGGCTAAGCCTACGTGTCCTAAGTCGAAATGAAGTAATCAGAGGTTATTGCGTATGTGAGGGCAAGAAACACAAAATGGCTGCCATGATCTAAGATGGATGCCATGGGTAGATCGGAAATGTTTTCGTAACAGGAGTACTCTTGCTCGTAACACAGCGAAAACACCAGGATATGCTGAATGGATTATTTGCGGTTCATTGATGCCAAAATTATGTATTTCCGACAATATTGAAAACACGGGTTCAAATCGTCACGGAACCTCAGACCCTCCTTTTGCCCTTACATAGGCAATTACTCAGTCTATGTCAGAGTCTAACTCTATGCTCATCAGGTCAGTGACATGCTGTTGTATCATCATCCTTTCTCGTGCCTTTTCTCCAAACGCAGGTGGTTTTCTAAAACAGGTTGCAGCACAGAGACTACACAAAGCAGGACCACACTGGATAATCAGGCAGCATGAGAATAGGAATACTAAGATGACACCAATGATCATCAGAACCTTCCATCCCCACGCTGATATCAGAGTCCACAACCACTCCATGAAGGACCAGTTTCCCTTGTCTACATGTATAGAGTCGGAAATCTTGTGTAGCTTAGAGATCGCCTCATAGACTGTTGGAGCATTATTGGGAATAAAGACACAGCAGCTCGATTGGATCATTCTGCATACCCCACCTCGATCTGCAAGTATTACGTCTAGAACCATACGGTTCTGCAACGTCATGAGTCTATCCGCCTGAAGCTCAGCTGTCAAGTTGCTAAGGGCACCAGCAGTTTCGGTAATAGTAGATTCCACTACCCGTGTTAGCTGACGTATGTTTCTACTATTGGCCATTGGCCCCCAGAACGGAAGGAAACCTTTGAAGAAGTCTCCAGCTTCCTGACCAGCGGTATCTTCCTTGCTGAAAACACCTCTTGCTACTCTGGTCTTGTGATAATCAGAAGAAGCAGTGTATGTTGGAGGCAACAATCGAGCAATATAACATGAACCTGAAAAATCAGCAGGCAACCATGTATACGCTCTGTCTTGACAGATGAAGTAGGTACCCCTAGCAGTAAGAAAAGCAGGGGAAGAGTTAGACGGAAACACGTAAGTCTCAACGCACTCACTCCTCCCTAGCTGAGCTCTCGGATTTCTCCCATTACCTTGCAAACAGACCTGACCTCGGTGAGGCACGACCCAGATTGGAGTGGAGCTTTTTCGCTTGCTTTCTCCCAAACTAAGGCGATACTCTGAAGAGTTCCAACTCAAATATACTCGTAATTCATCTCTAGGGTAAGATGGAGTATTATTGACACCTCTAATCATGTCAATAATTCCCTGGACTATAGCTTTGTTGACAGAGTTATATTTAGTGGAACGTGGTGGACGTGGAGGATAGGTTTCAAGGGCATAAGCAAAAATGGTCTGAAGGGCCTGAAATGATCCATTATAGCTAAAAGGCAAAACCAGATAGGGAATGCCTTTATCCATAGTGTGGGGTATCAAGCCACACACCCAGCAGTCTGTAATGTTGACCACCAGTTGGTGTTGGTGCAAGAGTTGTACGAAAGTGTTATTGATAAATTCTGAACGACGAGCTTGTTCATGTTCAGGAAACGAGTGAAAAGAGTGTATAGAAGAAACAGTAGAGGTAGCAGGATCAAGGGGAGGTACTGTAGTTACTGGCATAAAAATCAAATTCACACCAAAGACGATTCCACCCACCAACGTTATCAAAACAATTAAAAATGTAATAGCACATTGCATCAGGAAGCATTTGCTGTGGAGAATCTTGTAAAGTCTGTTTCTGCGAATATAAATCACATTTTCTCGTTGCAGCGCAGGAAGCTCCATCTTCTACAATCCGCTCGCGACCACTGATGATGTGTACGTAGATGAAAATGCCTCTATCAGCCCTGGGAGTTCCCAGAACTAACAGAAAGATCGACCTTGTGTCTGACCCCCGCAGATTCAACTAGGCACACAGCCACGACCCTACGGCTACCCAGACGGCAAGGCAGTTTAAAAAAAACAATAAAACAATAGCAAACTTCCTGGCTGATAGCAAAAGTTCAAAATTCAAATATCACAATAGGCAGTTTCCTGCTTTATTTGTCCATATTACGAGACCGTAAATTGTATCTTAGTTTTGCAGGAACTGTTTGATCAGAAAATAGTGTATCATTAGTAGATGTTGCAGTGTTCAAGTTCGCAGATGGCAGAGTTTCTTCAGATGCAGAGGACAAATGTTCAGAGTTCAAAGGAGTAGTTTCAGGAGGAGAGTCAGAATTCGAAGTGTCCGTTATCAGTTCGGCATCGCTGAAAGGGACAAACTTGGGTGTTCGCTCGAACTCAGAGGCACCAATTCCTTTCTTAATCCAGTTGTCATAAGGAAGTGGCAGGGGCACACGTTTGACATGTGTCGCATGGATCCAGTGCTTGCGTCCGGCCACACGAACAGCAGTTCTCGTTGCTAGTAGTACTTGATAGGGGCCAACAAATCTGGGCTGAAGGTTCTTCGTCCTGGCGAAGTTCCGTACCACGACGTGGTCGCCAGGTTTCAGCTGATGACCAGGACTCTCCGGTGGTTTAGGCAATGCATCGAAAACCTGTTGGTGAATAAGACTCAATTTAGCAGTCAAGTCGTAAAGGTAATCAATCAACATTGGATATTCCAGAGAACAAAATTCTTTTGGCCTTGGCACTCCCCAAATATTAGCGGGACGGCCAAAGACAATTTCATACGGACTAAGCCCTACTCTAGAATGTACAGTCGCTCTCGTGGATAACAAAGCCAAGGGTAGTGCGTCTGGCCAGGATAAACCCGTGGATGCCTGTATTTTAGCGAGTTTTAGTTTGAGGGTGCCATTGTAACCCTCAACTAAACCAGCAGACTGGGGATGGTTTGCACTGTGAAACTTTTGCTTTATTCCTAAACCGGCACACACACTCTGCATACCTTTCCCTACAAACTCACTTCCGTTATCTGACCATACAATCCATGGCATTCCGTACCTAGGGAAATATTCTTTGAGAAGAATTTTGGCAGTTGATAAGGCAGTGTTGTCCTTTAGTGGATATGCTTCGATCCATCTGGAGAAAGTACAAACTACCACCAGGACGTACTTTAAGTTATTGCACCGATCCATGTGAATGAAGTCTAACTGAATCACTTCAAAGGGGCAAGAGGGAGGAGCGAAGTGACCAGCAGGAGTAGGGATTCCCTTGCCAGGATTATGCATCAGGCATACCATACAATTTTTCACCACTCTCTCTGCACATTTACTAATCCCATCATTCTTCCAGACTGGAGCTAACATCTTACAAATCCCTTTAGAACTAATGTGTGCTGTTCCATGTGCCATTGTCACTACTGCAAGTACATACGCATCAGGCAACATCCAACGCTGTTGCTCGGACAAATCAATCCAACATCCACTCGAGTCTAATTTACCTGTTCTCTCTTTCCATGCAAGCTTTTCCTCCTCAGTCGCTTCTTTCTGAATCTCTTTCACACTTTCCACTGTATCCTCACACATTCCAGACTCAGAAATCCATCTCGCAGATGTAGCCACATACATTCTACTCATCATATTTCTAGCTGTCTGTTTAGCGGTCTCGTCAGCAAAAGCATTCCCACGACCAACATCATCCGTGATTGCTTTATGCGCACTGCATTTCACAATCGCAACTTCAGTCGGCAAGGTTAGAGATTCCAACAAGTCGTTAACTAGCTGACCATGTTGAATCTTAGTCCCATGGGACGTAATGAAACCTCTTTCTTTCCACAAACGGCCAAAATTATGGGCCACGCCGAACGCGTACTGACTATCTGTGAACACATTCACTCTCTTTCCCTTAGCTAAAATACACGCTCTCATTAGAGCGATTAATTCTGCAGCTTGGGCAGAATTCTGACTTACTCTTGCAGTCTCCACAATCGTACTCAAAGTCGTTACTGCATAGGCAGCAGTCACATCACCATTCTCCAATTTGAAACATGACCCATCGACATACAACGTGCCATCTGGATCTGACAATGGGGTGTCTTTTAAATCAATTCGTCCTTTTGTCTCCTCTTCGGTTCTGAAACAGCAATCATGGGGCTCGGAATCACTCGACTCTTGATTAGCCGGCAACAGTGTTGCTGGATTCAATACATTGCATCTTTTGATCTGAATATGACTCGCTAGCAGTGTCAGCTCGTAGCCAGATAATCTAGCACTGGTAAGGTGTTGCGTCTTAGTTCGGTTCATGAGTGTATCCACAGCATGAGGAACCATGACCACTAGCATGTTATTCATCACCAAACCAGCAGATTGTCGAATGGAAGCCGCAGCTGCTGCTGTAGCTCTCAAACAACTAGGCAACGCTCTAGCTACCGGATCTAATGTTGATGAAAAGTACGCACAAGGGCGTTGTTTATCACCGAATCTCTGTGTCAGAACACTCAACGCGCAACCTTCTCTCTCGTGAACATAGAGCGTGAATGGCTTGTTGTAATCGGGTGTACCCAATACAGGAGCTGAACATAGTGCATTTCGTAACTCAGAAAAACTCTCCTGACATTCAGCAGACCATGGCACCGGACTCGGAACATTTTTTCCAGTCAAAGCTACCAACGGTTTTGCTAAAAGAGAAAAATTTGGGATCCACTGCCTACAGTAAGAGGTAATACCTAGAAAGGCAAGTACTTCTCTCTGTGTGCGAGGAACACTCATCTGCGTAATTGCTTTTATTCTCTCTGGGGTCAACTTTCTTCCCTCCTTTGACAAGAGATGACCTAGGTAGGTCACTTCTTGGCAGCAGTATTGCATTTTCGAAGGTGACACCTTGTGATTCAAATTAGACAAATGATGCAATAACAAAATCGTAGCTGTTTTGCAAGTTTCCTTGTCATCGGCAGCCACTAGAAGGTCATCTACATACTGCACTAGAGCAGAACCTGGAGGAAGTACAAAGGAATCTAACTGACTTTTTAATGCCTGACTGTAAATGGATGGGCTCTCACAATAGCCTTGTGGAGCGCGTTTAAACCTGAAGCTTCGACCTCCTAGACAGAAGCCGAAAATATCTCTGCTTTCTTCGGCTATCGGAATGCTGAAAAAGGCATTCTTCAAGTCGATAACTGAAAACCATGTGGCTGTAGCAGGAATCAACGTTAACAATGCAGTAATGTCTGGAACCACAGGAAATTGCGGAACTACAATCTTATTAACCTCTCTGAGATCTATAACAAACCTATACACTGGAGGCTTCGAGGGATCAGTTCGTTTCAAAATCGGTAATACAGGACTGTTACAGACATTTCCTCTAGTTTCTTCAACCACACCTTTCTTAATTAGGTCTTGCACAATCAACAAAAGTGCACGTTCACCTTCACTAGAAATCTTGTATTGAGGAATTCGTGGAAATTTAACATTAGCTTTCAAAGTGACTACATATGGTGGTATTTCCAAAAGGCCTACATCGTTAGGACCAGCTGCCCAAAGAGTATCAGGGAGTGAACGCAGCTCTGGCGGAAGTGCATCCATTGACAAGTACATCGGAGAGGTGATTCGTTTACCCAACGTAAGCTGTACTCCTTCCGGAGAACAGTACAATGTCGCATGTAGGCGTTTTAACAAGTCTAAACCAAGCAAATTTTCATTACAACCTGTCGTCAAAATCAGGGGTGCTTTCAATTGACACGGTCCAACAGAAATAGACAAGAGACCAGATACGGGATTGTAAACAGGGGCGCCTGAAAAACCTACAGAAACATTTGTTAAGCCGGACAAAGGTGCGCCAGGGAGTTTCGCATGAATGATAGAACTTTTTGCGGCACCAGTATCCAACAGAAACTGTTCGACTACACCTGATGTTGCTACTGCGACATAAGGCCCACTCTGATCCACTGGAACTGATACTACTCCCTCTCGCTGTCCATGGCTGTCCTAGTACCCACTCTGTTGAAATCCCTCATCTACTTCACAATAGTCCTCAACATGATACTGTTGGGATTTATTTTGTTGGGCAGACTGTCCATTTCGTTGATCAAAGTGATTAGAAGGGCGATCATTCGTTTGTGGAGGCATAGCACCTCTTCCTCGATTTCTAGAATTTTGCATAGAACCACCACGACCTCTTTGTGCTGCTGCAGCATTATTTTGCGCTAAGATCGGACAGTCATTTTTGTAGTAACCCTCTTTCTTACAGTATGCACACTGGTTCCACTGATATTGGGGCCTCGGTGAACTATAATCTGTTCTCTGATATGACCCTTACTGTGTATTGGTTTGATTCATGCGAGGCGGATATGCTTGTTGCAGAAGAACTTTAGTTTTTAAGTCTTTCGTTTTCTTATCTGATTTCTCTTTCTCCTCTTTATCCCTATTTTCATAATACTGTGCAGTTGCAAGTATTTGCGCAGTTGTAGAGACAGCCCACGCACTCTCGGAATCTTTCAATTTATTGCAGAGCTCTGGTAGCAGATTGTGTACAAATTTATCGACAAATAATCTCTGTCCTCCTTCTGTGCTCATATCCTGACCACTGTGATCTACAAAAGTCTCTTCGAACCTCGTGAAAAAGTCGGAGACACTTTCGTCTTTCTTTTGCCTGCATGCGGACAACTTGTCCCAGTTAACACGCAATGCTGGCATCAGAGTCTTCATTAAGTCGATTATCCTACCTGGAAGATTAGCAATTAGAGGTTCGGGTTTGGAACCACCTATTTGCTGACCATCTGCTGCAATGATAGCCGCCCAATCGCCACCTAGAGCAACTGGGTGATTCTCTTTACGAATTTTTGCCCAAATTGGTTGCGGAACTACATTCCCAAATAACATGTCAATGTCCGCTAGATTCATTACACAAGCCTCAACTGTTTGTGCTAACTCCTTATAATATCCGGCAGGATTTTTACGCGGATCTGGCAAGGCCTGTTTCACTGCCAATACCTCAGCTCGCTTCCACGGAATGTGTATCCACACTCTCTGGAATTGCGCCGGAGCGGCTGCAATACCATTCACTGCATCAGCTTGCACAGCTTCACGCCAAATTGGAGGAACCTCTCTCATTGGATATTGGCGATTCTGCTTCGTACTACTTTTCTCTAAGTCCCTCGGTGAACGAAGTGATGGATCATTCCTATAACTTAAAATCAGTTCCATCGCTTCTTTTATATTATGACCTACTATCATACCTGCAGCAAACTCTTTCTGAACCTTAATTAAGTCTTCTAAATTCGATTCAATGTCATCTTCT
The DNA here is from genome assembly GCF_964263255.1 of Lissotriton vulgaris. Lineage (NCBI taxonomy): Eukaryota > Metazoa > Chordata > Amphibia > Caudata > Salamandridae > Lissotriton > Lissotriton vulgaris. The sequence continues at coordinate 135,625,844 of NC_141690.1, forward strand.
TCTAGTTCCTCACGTAAAAGAGAGCACATCTTGTCGAATACATATCGTTGTGTCGGTTCGTTCCACTGCATAAATGTATCTAGTACATCTCTCGTACTATATCTCCTACTCTTCGAAATCCATCGGAGAGCCGTGGAATCTAATATTCCCCGTTCCTCAGTACTTGGGAGCTGACTACGTCTCTGCACAGACTCAGAAGTAGGAGTCTTAATTAAAGATTTATAGAAAGGAGACAGAATGTTAGAGACAGAATCAGTGATTCTTCGACGAACAGAAAGCGGAGTCATAATACTAGCAGATGTAGAAAACACAGCAGCAGTTGGAACAGATAGTGCAGGGACAGTAGGAGTATCAAGTAAGGTAGCTTGTGAAGCAGAAGGTGTAAGCAATATAGGTATAGGCAAAGAAGTCGGCAACCCAGGAAGAGGAGGTGCCGTAGGAACATTTACATTAACCACAGGAGGTACAGGAGCTTGATTCTGAGGGGCAGGAGCAGGAATACCAGGTTGTCCAGCAACCGGCAATTGAACATTCGGTACAGGTGGAGCCGTAGCACCCTGTGCATACGGTGGGGGCGACCGTAACAGGTAAGACAACAGAGGATCGTTTTCGGGGTCCTCTACTATCTTAGTTGTACTCGATGGCAAGGCAGGATAGCACTTGTCGATCGCTAAATTACGCTCTCTAATAGCCACCTCCATTGCCTTCTCAGACTCGTTGACTTGCAGCTGCTTAGCAGCCTGCTCTAAAGTCAACTCTTGCTCTTTCTGTTCTTTCTTTAACCTTTCAATTTCTCTCTGTTTAGATTCTTTTTGCCAGTAACGGAAAGAATCAAACATTGCCGGCCGGGCTTTCTTCTTAAACAATTTCACTTCTAAATTGTCAAGGACTTCAGGTTCAAAACTACCATGTAGTGGCCAACTAAGGACACCATCTTTTTCAGTGTATCGGACCCACACCTCATTATAAGATATAGGACCCACTCCAAACTTACAATAAAGATCATATAGGGGAGTTCCGGTCGGAGGAACCGGACATGAGTCCTCCAACCGGGAATCACTGTTGCAACCAAAGCACGACAACATACAATTTTTCCGACTTACCATTTTATAATCCGGAACACAGAACAAACAAACACAAACAGGAATGTGCACTCGAACCAAGAACTTAGGCCTACCAAAAGCGAACAAATGTATCGATACCCAAACTAAACCAATAGATTATCGTAATCAGAACAACCAGTGATAATCTTACGAAACCAAACCAAACCAAGGACCAAAAAGGATTTTAACAACCCTTACGAAGTAACCAACTAGCAACCACTAAATACTTAACTGAGGCACTGAAGACGTCACCAAGGAGAAGCCCGTCACGTTTCGCCGTACTAAGGACTGCACCTCGGGTCCAAGACAGGGCGACGGTCAAGGCAACGGACCACTGCAGCCGTCCTGAACGGGAACCCTCGTGGAAGAGAACGTCGGGCCACTTTTGCGATATGCCGGGATCGATGAAGTGGGGCGCCTCCCTCAGGAATCTTCACACGAAGTTTCTCGAACTCTTCAGGCTTTTGGACCGGTACCGAATGACGTGGCCCCACCTTGGGCGCCAAATGGAGTTCTGGACTTTTTGGTTCCGTCCAGAGGTGTCAGGGAAAACACCTGAAGACCCCGGAGTTCCACCTGTCTCGGTGCACAAATAAACAGAAACACGGGCTTCTCGATGGTGGCGTCAAAGACCAAAGGTTTATTACTGCAGGGACACAGAAGTCACAGAAACTACACACTGGCAGAATCTAGGAGCCTGTTCGATTTGTACAAAAAGGTTTGCTCCTTATATACTAAAATTTGAGCTTGAGGCAAATTCTTTACATGTAATACATTCCCAAACCTTTGTGTCCTAAACAATAAATATTCGGCGTTGTACAGAAATCGTCGACAATATCTGATGTCAAAACATTACGAACGAGGGGTTCCCACTTTTCCATCATAATCTCATGTCAACTTTTCATTCAAGACCCGGACCGCCTCATCGTAAATTTCGTTACCTCCCCCTAATAAAGGCCCAGAAGGAAAGGAGCAGAGCCAGGTGCAGAAGATAATAAAGCAGGATAAGGGATGTTTGTGGGTTGTAAATGGGCAAGGCTACCGGCTTCGGCCGCCTAATCATGATCAGGCCAACGAACCCAAGAACCAGTATAGCAGGACTGGCCTCGGGCAGAGGGGGTAGCCTTTGTCGAGTCATGCAGCTACAGCGTGTTCTGTCCTAAGGTGCACGTGTCACTGGAAAGGTGAATCGCCGGCTAAGCCTACGTGTCCTAAGTCGAAATGAAGTAATCAGAGGTTATTGCGTATGTGAGGGCAAGAAACACAAAATGGCTGCCATGATCTAAGATGGATGCCATGGGTAGATCGGAAATGTTTTCGTAACAGGAGTACTCTTGCTCGTAACACAGCGAAAACACCAGGATATGCTGAATGGATTATTTGCGGTTCATTGATGCCAAAATTATGTATTTCCGACAATATTGAAAACACGGGTTCAAATCGTCACGGAACCTCAGTCTGCCATCAATGAGAGATTTGCGATGCATTGGGGACTCTTTCTACAGCAATGGTTTTGGTGTAGTCTGCAAGTTCAATGCAGAGTCCTTGCGCTGGGAGATACCTTACAGCAGAGGTGATGAGTCGATTCTGCTCATAGTTGAAACATGCAAAAGAGGAGATGTGTCAGGTTCACAGATGAGCTTGCACAGCTCATTCAGGTCTCCTTGCCTGAATGAGCTCTGGCGCCACTTGGCAGGATAGAACTTATAGAGGCTGAGTCCAGGTGATGGGTCCAAGGTGTTGGAGTCTTCTGTCCCAGAGGCTATATTCAGGAGGCCAGCCAACTATCCCTAGGCATCACTCTGGGGTCCTGTCTTCAACAAATGCAGCTCCAGCCATCCTTACCCAGGCAAGAGGGAAACAGGCAGCAGATCTACACAAAAGGACTTCAGTTCTTACAGGAGCATAGCGGCCCTTCTTCTTGGCAGAATATCCAAAGGTTCAGAAATGTACTGTGGAGTAGGTGTCTAGGGTCCAATATTTATATTGTGCCTTCTTTTGAAGTGGGAGAAGCTTCTAGAGATTTTCCTTTGAAGGTCCAGGCATCCTGGCTTTTCTGCCTTGGCTCCACACTAACTAGAGTGGTATGCAGCTCTTTTGTGTGTATGCAAGACATAGCATATTCATGTGTAAGTAGGGCTGTGCCCAGCAAACCCTTCTCATCCTGCCAGTGATGGCCTATCGGATCACACCAAAGCACTGATTGTGTGGGGCTCTCTAGGAGGAACACACAAAGCCCAACTATCAACTACACCCAGTCATGTGACCCAAAGAAATGCTATAGGTACCAAAAGGCAGGAAAATGCCAACTTTAAAAGAGTGGCATTTTCAAAATTGTAATTTAAAATCCAACATCACCATAAGAAGTGTGGCTCACCAATTAGAGCGGCAGACCCTGAGGCAGAGGTCTGGCCCGGGACCAGGGTTCAATTCCCAGCAGGGTCTTGGGCTCAATGCCCACAGACTCGATAATTCTCGCCTAGGTGCCTACTCTAATCATGGGTCCCACTCTGCAGCTCTGGGCAATAGCTTGCTTAATCTCCACAACGGGCCCGAAAGCGAAGAATGCCTGGCCTCACCTTGGAGGTGCCCAGTAAGGGGCATCTCACAGGGAAAGCCAGGAAGGGTTCCACAGCGGTATACAGCGCTAAGATACCTTCTAGGTGATAGTGCGCTTTACAAGTATACACACATTACATAAGTTAAGATTTTTCATTACACTTTCAAAAACACCAAACATGAACTGGTGCTTCCATTTGGAAATTTTAGCTTATCAAATGTAATAAGGTAACGTCAATGTTATCCTATGGGAGAGGTAGGCCTTGTAGTAGTGAAAAACAACTGTATGCATTTTTCACTGCCATGAAACTTAAAAGTACATATCCTACTTTTAAAATATATTGCACCCTGCACTCTGGGCTGTCCAGGACCTTCCCTAATAGTGACTTATATGTATTTAAATAGAAGGTGTGGGCCTGGAAAAAGGTTTATTTTGCCAGGTCGACATGATAGTTTACATTTCACACACAGGCTACAATGGCAGGCCTGAGACATGTATAAAGTGCACCCTTACTAGTAGCATTTAATTTACAGGCCCTGGGCACAAGTAGTGCCACATTACTAGGGATTTTCAAATAAATTAAATACTTAGCAGTGGTAAAGTGCACAGAGTACTGAAAGCCAACAAAAACTGATTCAGAAAACAGGAGATTGAAGGAAAAAAGTTTGGGGATGACACTGCTGAAAGGGCCACTGACAGTCAAACATAGTCTAGATTAATGAAAAATCCATGAGATATCTGTGATTTAAATTGGATATGGTACACATTCTCACTATTGTTATTTTGCCTCTTCATAGGCTGTTATGATAGCATGGGTAAGAATGTATATGATTCCATTGGTTCAGTATATTATTAAGAACTAAAACGGTCTCTCTTGCTTTGGGGTCCTGATTCGTATTTAAAAAAAGCTCTTATGTATAAAGTGCAGAGGTATTAGCTTCAATACATTTGAATCCAAGGATTTTGAAAAGGCGAAGTGCCCCCTGTTCTCCATCCCTAATTTTTCTATCAATAGATGTGAAAGAGTTGTACTGGTGGCAAGGATTTTCTCTGAAGCAGTCACACTTCCAATAAAAAATTGACAAAATGGGGAGTTTCACAATCCTTTGCAGAAGACTTTCTAAGATCAGCTTGGTGAGTGGAAATAACAACCAGGTAGTAATGTGGTACCTGAATCCACCACAAAGGTTCAGGATATATTCCCTGAAAAATTGGTTTTTACAGGGTGAGAAAATGGTTGATGTCTCTGACAACAATTTACATTCAGCGCAAAGATGATATAACAACTGACTCTTTTTAGTGGAGTTAATATCTTCACAGACTATTGATGTTTAAAACATTTGTTTTTCAAAAGGCATGCAAAAGAAGTGGCTGACCAACAATTTAATTTTTTGTGGATCAGCACATTGCACAACTTATCAATTTCTTGTTTCCAGGATCCAGTAGTATTAAATATAAAGGCTCTTAAAAGTAAACGGACCATTGTTAGATTGAATGTGTTTTTTACTAGTCTTTTAATGGAATTCAGAGGTAGAAAGAAAAAATAATACTGGTTTTCCCCAATTACTCAAAGGCAATATTTTCCACTTCTTCAAGGGGTTCAATAATTATCATATAGATTCTTCTCAGTATAGGCCCTCCATGTCCTCCTTTTCTACTTTTGTGCCCCAACCTATAAGTTTAACAGGAAGGAGCTTTAGCGGAAAAGGTTAGAGAGTCTAATCTTTCCCATTTAGTATCCATGACCATACAAGTTCTACAATGGAATGCTCTTAGAACATATAATAACCACTGGATCTATTTTTATTGGATGCCAAGACATTTCATTTATACCTTACGTATTTTCCTCTGTAATACATTATTAGGGCTTGAAGGAGGCAACTATCATCCTTTTTGGATCACCTTGAGATTCTTTATCAGTCATCGAAGTTGATGGCCTTAGTATATAATCGTTGCATAATAAATTGGTTTTGACTCTAGGTTTGAGTTTCTTTACAATGGTATTCTCACTTAGTAGTAGTAGTAAATTACTTTATTTGATTTGGTTTAAATCATAATAAAAAGAGCGGCTTAACCGCTAAAAGACATTAACACATATGACATAAAGTTCATGAGTAAAATACAAGTTAGTTGATAAACTTCTCATTTAAAATGTATATTAAACAAAGGTATTCTCACTTTTTTATTAATCAAGAAATGATTGTTTCTGTGTGAGCCTGGTTAAAGACCAGGATTTTCATCTGATAGAGGAAAAATAGTAGAGATATATATTAACGCAGGATGGCATTATGTTTACTCCAGATCGGGCCATTCTCCTCTGGGTTCAGAACTGGCTCGCTCCATGAGAGTAATGGCAGACCCAAATATAAAATGGGTTACCACCTATGTTTTTGGATGTTCATGTTGCTACAACTGAGAAAGCATTGCTGATCATTATATGTTGATTCTAACTCAATGTGAGGGATTGAATTTTGTGTACGAAGGTTTTAAGTTAAAGAAGGTACCTTAAACTTTTTCATTTGTTTGTTCAGGGGCATGATTATGAGTAATTTCATTTTTTTATAGCATGTCTCCTATTGGATTATGTATATTTGTTATCAGGTGCAAAGAAGGTTTTATGCTTGGGTATGTCTGCACACACTGGGACAAGAAATGCTGGTTGAGGATTTAATGTTTAGGTTACTTACCAGTAATCTTCATTAGACTGATTCCGCATTTCTTGTTGAAGTCTTCTATGTGGGTTTTGGGAGCTTTATAATACCAGGAAGTTACATGAATGCAATTTTCCTTTACATAGTAAAGGAGAGGTCTGGTCTCTTTTGGAGTGCTACTAGAAAAGAAGGGCGCTTTTGAAAGGGGGGTCACAGGGAGGCAGCTTCTCTGCACTGCACGTAGTGAGTACTAGGAAGAGGAATGCGGAATTGGAGTAATGAAGACTACTGTTAAGCAATCTAAACATTCACATGGTACATTCACTTTTAAGTCTCATAATTGAGTAGTCATTACTAACAGGTCATTGGAAACAGATGTAAATCACCTCCTCTCCGTCCAGCCTTTTCACTTTTCCTGAAAGGTAAAGAAGAAAAATATTCAACGCCTGCCATACTAATTTTGTAATCTGCTGACATATTCTGAAGCATTGCATTCAGAATTAAGGAGTGTATGGTCAGTTGGGTCTCAGAACAGGGGTTTGTTTGCACAGTATCTGTGGTGCGACCTGTTTGCTTTTTTTCAACGTGCTGGGTGTTCTAACCAAGTGATCCAAAAGAGATAATTTTGCAAAGTCTCACAAAATCCTCCTTATTTCAAATTATTGAGTTGCTACTACATCTTTGAATCCTTGAGAATAGCTAGGAATACAGGCTTATAGAGGACAGTTAAACTGCATCTCTATTTTCCCATTCACAAAGTGCTGCTATGGCAACCCATATCTCCAAAGGAACAGTGTTTGTCATAACAAAGAGATGCTGCCAATTCAAAAAGGACATCTGGAGAAGTATGCCGTGGTCCAGGGTACCTCTGATACCAAGGTTACTAACGTCACTCTACTATCATTTTGTCCCTCAGTAGCAGTTGCAAACAGACGCAGGATCAAGGAAAGGGTTTCCATTTAAAGTCACTAATGCCTTGTAACTCGCAGGAAGTAGAACTTTTTAGTAATGAAGCACAGCGGCGGACTTTTAGAACCGCACTTCGCTGTACCGTTTCTTCTTTATCCAAATAGATCTGCACAACAATTCCCGCCCCGCTGTTTTTAGGTGCAACTGCAAATGCAAACGCGGAACAGAAATTAAGAGTTTTGGAATGGTGCACCATAAAAGTTCTTGTCCAAAGTCAATAAGGAAATTAGGGGCATATTACCAAGGGCATTATCGCCGCATTAGCTGGACTTTTTCCCGCTAATGCGGCGATAATTTTATCGCTCTATTACAAAGCTGTCGCTAACACCAGTTAGCGACAGCTGGTAGGCGATAGCGGGCATTTAGGGACCCAATTTGCATGTCAGGGATAATTATCGCTAATGACATGCAAAGTGGGCGTGCCAAGATGTTAGCGACTGAAAACAATCGCTAACATCTCTAACTCCTATTAACAACTTTTGGAAATATTCGCGCTAAGCGCGAATATCTCCAAAAGCTAACGCCTGCTAATAGCAGTTCTTAGCCATGTTATCCAATGGAAGGTGGATAGCATGGCTAAGAGCATTGTCACGATAATGCATGAATATGGCTGATTTTTTAGCGATATTCATGCATTTCGCAGGATTTTTACCGCTTTTGAAATAAACCTTGATAATTGAAATAAGTGCAGTAGCCGCAAATCATGCACTGCGCGAAGAGGAGAGACGGAGTACCATATTTACAGAACTATGGCTCTCTCCTCCCCGTTCCCTAACAGCTGCCTTGGGCCTTTTGTACTGGAAAGATAGCCTTCTAGTACAAAATACCATGCTCAGACTAACTTTAACCCATTTCCCTCTTTGTATGTGTGCTGTAAAGTGCAACACACGTCAAGAGTTGTAAAAGGTTGAATACATTAAAACATTTTTTCTTCTTTGTGCCTATTTCAAAAGGGTGCAGTTTTCTAACGCTAAACCCTGTTTACTTTATTGAGTAAAAAGCATCAGAAACCTTGGGGGATTGCATGTGAGGGAAAGAAGTGCCAAACTGCAGCTTAAACATGTTAAACAAACGCAATCTTATTATGAGTAACAGCATGAAATTTGTATTTTTTCAGAGATTCCTCACTTTGGCTCAATTATTTGGTGGTGGGCCTGCATGCTGAGGCCATATTGTCGATTTGCAGTGTTTGATCCATTTACTGCATATTGATGTTTTGATTTGTGACTTGCTTATTTTGTTGTGCTTAGATGTCATGCATTATTTATCTTTGAGATGTTGTCCGATTGGGTATGAGTCAAAGTCAGATGAGTTTTCATATTTAAGTATGATTTGTTTATTGAAGGTCATTGCCAACACTCAGACATGGCGGACACTTACTTCAGGGGGTCCCTGACCAAGGGCCCGAGATCCGTCCACAATCCCTTATCCGGCAGTAGAATCGGGTGCTTAGTCCTGAGGAATTAGTGCGTGTGACCCGACCGACTATTGCTGCGGCGTTGCTGGAGCGGGTACACGGCTACTGTGGCTATGATGTAAGCAGCCACACAATGCTGTGATGATGGCGGGCAGTGGCCAACCCTCAGGCCAGGAGCTGGCAGAGACCCCCTGGAAGTGTACACCTGCACCACTACCAACAGAAGAGGGCTGGGATGTCTCAGAGTGGTCTGATACGTAGGGGCTAGGCACAAGTGGTGGGCTCACTTGATTGAACTCCTTCAGCATGCATTGTGCTGCCAAGATAGGGGACGGTGCCTGGCCATGGTACAGTAGACAAGAGATGAGCCCCTGAGAAATTTGGCGACCAGGCCTCCAGTGTAGGTGGGAGACAACGTGGCCCTGCACCCTGCTCAGGGCATGAGCACTTACCAGCACTGACATTGCGGAGTGCTCCCCTGGCTCGACTTCCCTAACAAGGGATAGGCCCTTCAACAGACTCCACTGATGGCCTAGGAGGTGACAGAAAGCCTGGAGGATGGGCCACGCAGATTACGGGCAACTCCTCCTGTTTTTGCCTCCCCCTTCATTTCTCTTCATCCTGCAACTGCAGTGGGAGGGTTTGATTTAATTCCTCCTTACCTGGTGGGCCCATAGATCTGACAAGGCCTTGAGAGTGGTCCCCAAGAGAAGCCAAATATAGCAGACTTGACCTGAGGAGGAATGGCCTGGAAGCACAACAAATATGTATGCACCCAGTGGTGGATCCCTGTGGGCACTGAGTTGAGGGGCAAGGCTACCGTAGGCCCCGGGAATGACAGATCAAGGCTCTTGAATGGGGCAGGGGTCAGAGCCTTAGGATGGGACCCTGGATGGCCCGGTATGTGACACTGAGGCCCTATACGGTATATCCGGCTGTGGCCAACCCATAACTACTCGGTTTTCTACTGTGGTGCTAGTCGGCAGTCAGCGGACATAAGTGGAGGGCCCCGCAATGACAGGCTGTACATAAACTGAGTCGCCCCATGATTGGATGACCTGAGCACCTGTGAGTGTTGAGCCTGCAGCCTCTGTTCTGGCGGGTGCTGGGGGCCTACAAGATTCTTGGTGACACCTTGACCTTTTCTTAGCACCTCAATATAAAGCTGCACCCTTTGAAGCTGGTGGTCACTATACCCGGCTCCCTTGAATCTGAGGACTTTCCTGGAGCACTGGGGTTGATAACCCACTGTCAGATTTGGTGATATTGGGCTACAAATCATCCTATTGCAGGTGCTGACCTTGGTTGTTGTTGAACATTAGACACACCAGGGCCAAAAATGACAGACTGGTGCCCCTGCACCGTCCCATTCAACTCGGTCGGATAGTTCTCCAGCCATGAGGCAAGGGGCTGGCCTACCCTCATCTGGGGCAACAACTCAGATGGGAATCTCGAACTGTTATTGTGGTGTACTAGGGTTCACCACCACCAATTTAAACCTGTTGAAAGACGACCATCACAAATTGTCTGAGAGGGTCAAAGCTAATGGATTGGCAAACTTTATCCCCTGCCATATGGGACTCACTGCGCAGGTGATGCAGCTGCGATGTCAGTGGATCTTCTTCAGAACCGGGCACAGAATGCAGAGGGGAGAGCCCATCGGAACAATGTGTGGATCATTGGAAGGTCAACTGACGGCTTTTCAATCAGCGACCACCTTACGGACCATTCATCCTCCCATTAACTCCAGCTTGTCCCAAGAGAGTGATTGTGACTTAGACACTAATGGGAGTATAGCCATGTTTCTGACACTCACTCCACAAACTGTGGATGAATTGTAGAGGGAGCCATCTTGAATTCATTGTTTATTGATGCATTTCCCTGAGGCGGAGTTAAGCTGTCAGCATGCTTCTTCCCATTGCACTTGCTCCCCTCATTGGAGGACACCCTCAAACCGTAATAGCCGCTGGTCCAGTTAAAATTCTGTTTTGCCTGCAATATGTATTTAGCAGCCTGTTGTAGCCAAGTTCCCCTGCTTGCTTGTTCTTAGTACTAGTTCAAGGCCTGGGGCTGGGAATTCCTTGAAGGATCTCCAGTACATGCTTCTTTACAGCAACACATATAGCTGGTTTAGGTGCTCAAGCCCCTATAGAAGCTGCACCTGGTTTGCAATGTTTGTATTGTTAATGACCTATTTTCAAGTTTGGTCGAGCAATGGAGAATCCCTGGACTGAGTATTTGGGGAATGCATTGATCTACGTCACCTGCAATGATGATGAGGGGGTAGTTATGTTAGGATCTCTAAGCCTTGTGGTATATGGGGTTCCACAGGTACTGGAATGGCGTCCGGGACCAATGTTTATAATATGGTAACCTGGAATGTATGGGGTATGGTATCCATGCAAAAGAGACAGAGACTACTGGCCCAAGTGCAGAGACGCCAAGCACAAGTCACTTTTTCCAGGAAACACACCTGCTTGCCTCCAAGGCTACCAAACTGCATAAGCAATGGTGAGGGCAACTCTTCCACACGTCCTATTGGGCCTACATATGGGGGGGGGAGGAGCAGTGATCTGGATCCGAGCGGGAGTGCCACTTGTGGTCCAATACACCAGGGTGGACCTATAGGGTTGCAATGTGCTATTGAGGGGCCCTCTAGATGGATAGGCAATCGTGCTGGGGTATTTTAATGCACTTTAAACAGTTCAGGAAGCCTTTTCCACTCACTTGTCAGCAGTATTAGCGCTTCGGGCCCCTTATCTGTGGGTGCTGGGTGGGGATTTTAATGTTACTCTAGATGTCACTCTGGATAGGTCACACCCCACTGCCGGGCGCTATGCCGGCACGCCAAGCCCGACTGTTGAAACAATGAGTGGATGGGTGGAGGCTGTTTGATGTATGGCATGACCACAATGAGGGCATGAAGGAGTATTCCTTTTATTAGCACCCTCATGCACCGCACTGAAGATTCAACTAATTTTTATGCCTAGCATATCTCCAGGTGAGTGTTGTCCATGACAACTACCTGGGTAAGAAACAATGGAGGCCCAGCCCCACAAGGGCGACTGGGGCTGGGCCTCCATTGTTTATTATCATTTATGCTCAGTAGGCATTTAACACAACATTGCACACTTATCGAAACATTAGAGTAGATTGAATCTGAGTGCGCCAGGTACATTATCATTTCTTAACTACCTGGGTAAGACCATATAGGATCATAATCCCCTAGAAATCACACTGTCAGGGGGCCATGTACAGGCCCAAATCCCCTCATGGAGGCTTCAGCCCTGCCTTTAGATGAGGTAGTATTCTGGGACACCCTGGCAACTGCCATTAACACGTATTTTACAGATAATGCTGCCACTGCTTCCTCATCCACTGTAGAATAGGAGGCATTTAAGGTGGTGATCCAGGAAACGGTCATTAAAACAATGGCGGGACTAGGAAAGTGATTCTTCGAGAACTTAAGAGCACAGAGGACTCACTGGGCCCTCTTGAGGGGGCAGTGATCGATAATGCGACATAGGGCCCCAGTTACAGGAAGCCAGGGTACCGTATGAGGAATTACTAGAACATCTCTGAGTGGTGTCCTGTAGGATGTACACACAGAGGGTGCACGCTGTGGCCAAAAGATCGGGTACATTGCTAGCGCACTTAATACGTTTGGACCTCTCCCCCAAATGATTCTATTGGTCAATTCTCCAGCCTTGGGCACAGAGGTAACTCAACTCGGGATCAACACACCATTCCTTGACTATTACACAGAGTTATATTCTGCACACTGTCCTCCTGACCCTACAGAGTTGGGAGGGTTCCTCCAACGGGCATAACTTCCAAGAGCGTGGGTAGCCGACACGGAGGACTTATCAGCTCCTGTCACAGTGAACAAAATCAGAGGGGCTCTAAAAGAGCTAACATGCAATAAAACACCAGGGTCCAATAAAATCCTGGTGGTGTTCTTTTCGACGTATTCCACTAAGCTTGTCCCACTTCTACGAAAACTGTATGACACATCCCTCAACATTGACCTTCTCCCCTCTTCGATCAGAGAGGTGCTAGTGAAATCCTTGTTAAAACCAGGGATGCCCCCACAAGCATTATCCTTGTTTCTCCCACTGTCAATACTAAAGATTGAATATAAAATACTTAGCAAAATCCTGGCTCGAATATTGCTTCATTGGTCCCACATCTGACACATATAGACCAGATAATGGATGCAAGCCGCGACCTTTACCCATATCTCCTTGTATGTTCGGCAAGCTTTCGATTCCCTGAGCTGGGATTTCATGCTAGCAGCCTTGACCCAATGCGGGATACCACCAGAAACTGCTCTATACTGGTCACCATGGCTAGAGCTCGAACAGGTCAGTACATATCTAAAACCTACCCGGAATAGTGGGGCAAAAGGACAGGTGGACCCCTTTCCCCCTTTCTTTTTATCCTGGCAATTCAACCAATAGCTCCAAGGATTCAAAAGGAGGCAGGTCACCAGGGGATCCCCATAGCCATTGCAGTGCATACTATATGCTCTATACTGATGATGTAATCTTGTATTTTAACCTCATAAGTGCTGCGCCTAGTCCAACGGCCGACGGCACCACTGCCTCAGGAGTGCTGCCGTCGGCCGTTGGACGTTCGAACCTCACCTGCGCAATGGAACGTTCAGCACTGGAGCTGGACGTTCCATAGCTGCTAAGGTGTTAAAGGTAATTGCTAGGCACAGGTAGAGATGGCATTATTTTTATCCATCTCTAGCCTCCACAAATATATGGACAAATAGTGTGTTTAATCCTTTGCCAGCACCCATGCAGGGCCCACACTCCGGCTCAGTGATTATAAGCATGAATGAGCTATGTTGTAGGGGGGCTTTAAAGCACAAGGCTGAGATCCCGGACATGATTCCAAGGCGGAGCAGGGTTGACCACACGGGTCCAGCACTGGTTGCACCTTTTTGTAACTGTGCACTGCAGAGGTTCCAGCACCACTGTTTCTGGACTTTAACACACATGCACATGCACGTCCCTCCGACATTGGATGGGACGGTTCTGAGGTGACATATCAGGTTTTTATTGGGTTGGGATCTGGGTGGAGGAGTTGGTTATACTGCTTAATCTTTGTTTTATTTCCTTCTTGGCATGACCCAGACAGAGACTAAATGCCATGCCATGCCATGCCATTAAACACATATCTCTTTTTCCTCCATCCTGCTGTGCTAATTTGCGACTTGAAAGGTTCTGTAATCTTTTGTAACGCCTAATTTTGATGAAAATGTAATAAAGTTTTGTAACCAGGAGAAGTTTTCCCTGTTGCTCCTGACTGTATACCTTACATCGTAAAAGGCTGTCACCACATTGCCCATTGTTGCTGTCCCTACATCGCCACAGAATCTTCAGTAGAAAACCTGGGTGCCTGAAGTTCTGTCATCTGAAGATATATGTATTCCCTCACAATTTAACTATTATGTTAAGGCAACTCACTCGTTGTAGTATCTAACAGAAGACTCCGATCCTGTATTGTAGATTTAGATTAGGTCCTTTATTCCAACCCCCGCATGAAAGGACATGCAACAAGAAAAAAGTCCCAGCAGTAAATGACACACAGAGAATTCTCACTAGATCATACTATTTTACAATTCTTCTAGATCGTTAATACAATTCTGATACTAGTAGAACTGACTTACCCATTACGTACAATACTACACTAGTCCCACACAACCACCTGGTGTGCCTGTTCTGGTGACAGACAAAGTTCCAAACACACCGACTGCCAGAATACTGGAGGCTCGATTCCCAACTTGCTAGAATTGCAGTGACAAGCACTAGAACGCTAAATGCTAACTAACCACAATGCAGGCAGAAAAACGTGCTTTTCAAAAGAAAAGAGGGAATACAACAACAGGCAGGCCGTGCCTCTGCTTGATTATGGCAACACGTCAGCACATGGGGAATTCTCTACGGGCATTCGGCCTTGTTGCTGCAGGCTGGCTGTGTCTCCGTCACTTACGTCGCAGTACCTCCTGAAAGAGAGGCCTCTCTTAACTCGAACACCAACCTGAAGAATGCAGCAGCAGATATCATGACCTCGCCATACTTCAGCGCCGCAATGCGCTGTCTCCCAGGTACATGAAACTGTGTAAAAAAAGAACCAGGTAACTGTCCACTACACCAGGGACGCTCCCTTTTTTCCTAATGTACTTCCCACAGGTTTAGGTGCGTGGCATTTGGTCTTCTGGCATCCATCGAGCTCTTCAGAGCTGCACAACACTTGTACCTCCAGCATCTGTCCTGCTCCTCAGTGTGAAAAGTTAGCCTGGCATATGATGTCCACTAGTTCTAGTAGGCACCTTGTACCAGTCTAATCGACCCTAATTGATGGTGGTTGTAAAGTCAACCTTACAGAAAGCTATCCTAGTGGTAGCATGAACCAGCAGTCTTAAGGCTAAGACTTCAGTAGGCGAGTTAAGCAAGTTGTTTTACCATATATAATCCCTTGAATACCAAATGAAAGGACACCACACAAGGTATATATCAAATATATATGTATTTAATCTAAACACAACCCCTCTGCACTCTTTATGAGGTCAGAGGTAAAAATACGATACAAGTCACACAGTTAATACACAATAAGTTGCACAGTATACGTTATGCCCTAGGGGCCTCACTAACCATATACTAAGAAAGTGGAATAAGTACCATGTGATAGGTAGAAAGTAGGACTAGGGCATGTAGAATCGCTGGTGCTACACTAAGCAACCAAAGGTTAACCCCTTCGACGCTCATGACGAGCTCAGCTCGTCATGAGTTACGCCTGTCGTACGCTCATGATGAGCTGAACTCGTCATGTAACGCGGGTTTTTTAAAAACTCAGCGCACAGCGGGAAAACGGCCCGCGCGCATGAGGTTAAGAAGTATGAGATCCACGGGAGTCGCGTGCAGTGTCTAAACACAGGCGCAGGCTCCCATTGACTTTCTATGGAGTTCGTAAGAGTTACAAAGTTACAAGTTAAGGACACTTCCGGATGGACTAGGACGGAACCCTTTTAGACTTAGACACTAGGAAGGCCAATGCCCTCTAGACTACCAGAGTACTCGTGTTACCTCACCCACGGAAGCCGGGTGCATAGGTGTCTTTTGATGTCGGGTTTCGTCGTCGTTTTCTATGGAGAGCTGCAAAGAAGTGCTGCAGGCGACCAGAGGAAAAGTGTCCAGGTGGATCCAAGGGTAGATCGGAGATGTGAAGAACCTGAAAGCAGAGGGGACAGAGTCTGGGTCACTAGCCAGTGACCAGGAAGGAATCAGAAAGGAACCAGGCGATGTCGCGTGCTTGAAGGTGATGATGGTGAGTTTGTCTCTTCAGCCACTAGATCCAGGCAGCATTGACGATGACCAGGAGCTGGATTCGAGCTGTCCCTCAATAGATCTAGATAAATGCAGCATCGGTATCCAGATTGGACCCAACAAGTCTTGGCAACCGCAACCCACGCAGGATGTCAAGATTGGCTCTGTTGCAGACCAGCAAGGTCTGTGGTGCTTCTCCTTTGCAGGGAAGCTGGGGCAAGCCTTGAGCAACCAGCATCGCAAGTTAGATTCAAGATGGCATCTTCAGGGGGCTCACTAGCCAATGGGCAAGGAACCAGGAAGACGTGTTGAGCACAAATGTAAAGGCAGGGCCCACGGGATACTCGCGGAGTGTGGGGGCCTGGACTTCAGGTCAAATGATGCTTGGGGCTGGGGCCTCTCGTTCCCGAAAGCAAAACTTACTGAGGCTTCAGAAAAGGAGTGCAGGTAGCAAAATGCAGAATGTCCAAGATGTCCAGTTGCACGTCTCTCGTGTCCGCCATGGGTCTCAGCTTTGCTGGGGATGTGGGTCGGGGTCAGAGAAGTCTTGAAGTCCAGTTTTTGAGTTGCAGAGTCTTCACGGTCCTGTGGGAGCCTTGAAACTGAAGACCAGCAAAGTTGCTGTTGGTGCCTGTTTGAACAGGGTGGTCACTCCTTGACCACAAGGGAGATGTCTTCCGCCTTCTAGTCAGAATAGAATGTCGAAGGTCCAAGAGTTCTGTATCAAAGTTTTGTTCGAGGATAATCTGAAGTCCTGGGGACACAGCTTCTATACTTATACTAAGGATGGGGGCTGGATTACCTGCCTAGGTCCCTCCTATGGGTGGACCTGAGAAAGGAGTGGTTACACCCCTTTCCCTTTGTCCAGTTTTGCACCAGAGCTGGGGCTGGAGTGACCCAGCAACTGGTTTGAACTGGGCTATGCATTGAGCACCTTGTGTGCCCCAGGCAGTGTCTAGATGCATTCATTGAATGCAGCCCTCCGTGCCACAATACACAAAACCCCTGTCTGGGGAGGTGCCAGCACCTCCCTGGACAGGAAACCTATTGTCCAGGCCTCCCCTGCCGGAGTTTCGTCCAGCAGCAAGAGGTCATACTCGTGTCTGTGGCAGCAGCATCCATTTTGTGATGCTGAGGCTCTGTTTAACTTTAAGCGGGCAAAGCAGTAACTTACATGTCTTTTCCCTCTAGAAAGGTAGAATGCTACCCCTCCACCAGAATTGGCTGGGGGTAGTATTCCAAAGTGTTTGACACCTTACACGACATGTTTTGATAAAGCCAAACCAAAGTTAGCATTAACCTCGAGGATTATAATGCACTTAAGAGTATATGGTATGGCTATATCATAGAACAGGTATAAGGAGATGGTTCCGAAAGCTGCAGAGGGGCTAAGCTCATGCTAGGGCACCCTCTCACATGAAAATCAAGCACTCTGCCTCCAGGATTGTCGAGGCCTACCATAGGAGTGACTTATAGGTGTATATGTGTCTATATAAAAAGGTAGATATAGGTATACTATATCTAAGTAAGGGGTGATTACACCACCTTACCCAGGCTGTGTGAACAGACCTGTGGTGTCAGTTTGGAAGTCAAGCCAGGGGTGGCACAATGCATGCTGCAGCCCCTGGTAGGCCTAGGGTGCACCTATGCCTGGGGTACCTATGGTACACTATACAGGGGCTCACAAGGGTTACCCAGCAACCAATCTGGTATGTACCTAAAGTACATGGAGTCCATTTTATAGGGAAAGCAGATAGTCTGGGGCCCTGATTAGTACGGTCCCAGGCCAACTAAGTCGAAAACCAGCAAAACACCAGGAAAAAAGTTGGGGCAACCATATAGTCAGATTCCACCTTCCTACACTCAGCACCACTTTCCTCTTTGAGCACCTCACACAAAGTAGGGCAGACAACTAAACAGTAGATTGCCGTTCCTCCTGAGTCATCCTTTTTCCTCAGTGGCTCTTTGACTGCACAAGAGGCCCTCTCTCCTGTAAGTGCTTCAAACAAATTTCCATCACCTGTGTAATAAGGATGCCACACCTTATTGAAATGAGCATGACACTTGTATAAGTGTGAAGTAAGGAATATTTCATGAGAGCACCTTATCTCACAGAGTCCAGGAGTAACTACCACCAGCATCCCACACCTGGCTCCTCATGGCCATAACATTCTATGTTCTACATTCCAGCTGACATTGAACCATAACCGTGTTCATTGTATACCACAAGTTTGTATTAAAACAAAGTAGGATTTGTTTATTATCTTCTTAACAGTAACACTTGTTGGGGGCGTGGCTAGCGCCCTAGGGATATGGCCACCAGTCCCTGACTTTCCCAGGACACTGAAGTAGACAGTGAGCCCGACGAGTTTCCTGTCGCCTGCAAGTCATCCAGAATGTGAACGCTGGTAGCTCAAATGTCACTGCTCACTGTGGTATGCTTCGAATCCACTGGAATGCACCGTAAGCGGACTCTTTCCCCATTTGTGCACTGGAGCGGGTCCGTTTTTGTTGCGGCAGTCATTTTGAAAAACACCTCATCGGATTCCTGTCACAGAATTCTCTCACTTTAAATATGCGCTTCAGTAGTTTCACCTAAGTTTGGCTTTTTCATGGAGGATTAGTGCTCTTTAGTGCTATTTACAAGCGCGCCCAAGGTCACCTCAAAATGGGCTCCTTGCCAGTCAAAAAATGTGCTTCAATTGCTCTCATTATTTTAGCTCTTAAGTTTACAGACTCTGCTTTTTCAAATTGAGCATTTGAATGGTCTTAGGTCACTCACCTCTCCTGACTCTATTTTTCCTCTCTGCACATGCTTCACTTTTATTGTGAGGGGAATTGAGGCCCACTGCTTCACTTACTAATTGGATGAAATTCACTGTGCAAGGACTGTGGTATCTTCTCGACCGTATTTTGCGAATCATAATGTTGTACCTCTACATAATTGAATAGGGATTGGTTGCTGCATTTGAGTCTCCTTATCTAAGGACTGAGCTTAGTGCTTTTTAGTGCTATTTACAAGCGCGCCCAAGGTCACCTCAATACGGGCTCATTGTCAGTCAAAAAATGTGCTTAAATTGCTCTCGTTATTTTAGCTCTTAAGCTTACCGACATTGCTTCTTCAAATAGAGTGTTTGAATGATCTTAGGTCACTCACCTCTCCTGACCCTATTTTTCCTCTCAGCACCAGCTTCACTTGTATTGTGAGGGGAATAGATGCTTAACTTACCAATAGGATGACATTCACTCTGCAATGACTGTGGCATCTCCTAAGTACTGAGCTTACTTCAGTTAAGTTGAATCTCATTCTTACCACAGTATATACTGCTTAGACATGGACAAGTCAAAGAATGTAACGCCAAGTAAACGCTTGAAGAAAGAACCCCCCTCTCCTCCCAAACAACCCTCTTCAGTCTCTATGGAGCTACTACTGGAAGAAATCAGAGCTCTTCGCCCCTTTTTGTTGGAGACTAATTCAAAACTACAAACATTAACTGAAAATTGGTCAAGTTTGGAGAACAGAGTGACAATAGTGGGATATAGCATTGAAGCTCTTTCCTCACCTCACGGCAAGTTGGAGGCTCTTCACTCTCAAGTATCAACGCTCCAAAAGCAAGAAGAAAATCTTGAAAACAGGAATCGTCGTAATAATATTCGTATTTATGGAGGGTTCTAAAGGGTCAGACCATATCAATTTATTAAAATCCTTTCTTCCAAAGGTCCTCAACTTACCTCAGGATACTCTTCTCAACATACAGCGAGCACACCGTTTAGGTTCTATTTCTTCAACGAGCTCCTCTATAGGGCAGAATCCGAGATTCATCTTGTATTTCCTGAAATACACTGACTTGCTCAAAGTCCTATCTGCAGCCAGAGCAAGTAATTGTACTATCTGGTCAGGGAATCCTTTGTTCTTTTCTCAGAACTATTCCAACCCCACTGCTGACAGACACCGTGACTTTCTACTAATGAGACCACATCTTCGTCCTATAGAGGCATGATACGGTCTCTTTCATCCCTTTCTATTTAAGGTGACCATCAACAATAAGACCACTATATAGGACGATCCCATAAAGCTCAAAAGCGTCCTCATTTCCTGTCACCCAGAGTTTATGGACACCTCCTTACCACATAACAAATGACTGTTCTTGTTTTAGTCTGACTTAAGATTTTTCACTTCTGTATTTTATTGTTAACATTTGTTCCAACTGTATTTTTGATTGCAGATCCTTTTTTCTTCACTCAGTTGCTCAGCATGCTTATTAATCCCTTTTTTCAATTGCAGGTTTTGTTTGCTTGGTGTACTTTCCTCATGTCTCCCGCTCGTTGGGTTTGTCTCCCTTCTTGCCTTCCCGCTTGGAGTCTGGACGTGTCATTATCCCATGTGGCCTCATCTCCCCCATCCCACATATGTCTCAGATTTTTTGTAAGTATGTCCTTTGTATTCTGTACACTTCTTTCTGTATCATCTGTTTTTTTAGTTTTCTCCTTTATTCTTTTTGCTCATCTTCTTACTTGCTTTCCTAAACCCTATTCTTCCCTTCCTCATTATTTTAAGTTTTCTCAAATGGTTTTTATGGTTTTTAACTTCGTACTTAATAGTAAGATTGTTCGATTCGTTTTTACAGTTTTTATTGCTCTGTTATTTACCAATGTTATATTTCACAATATGCAGAGTTTTAATGGCTCTCCTCATTTTTTAATCTTCACACTACTCATTTCCCTTCTTGTTCTGCCTCTCTCTCCCTTTCCTTATGTACTACTCGATTATTTTTCTCTTTTTCCATACTCCTATCCCTATCTTTCCTCTTTTTCCATAAATGGTTTTTATGGTTCTTATTTTCATACTTAATTTTAAGATTGCTCGAATGGTTCTTACAGTTTGTATTGTTGTGTTTCTCTACAAATGTTATATCTCACATTCTGCAGAATTGCAATGGTTCTTTTCATATGTCAATACTCTTACTCCATATATGTTTCTGAAAATTGTTACATGGAATGTTAGAGGCTTGAATTCCCCCATTAATTGACAAAGAGTTTTAATCCACCTTTCTAAGCTTGATGCCAGTATTTCGCTAATACAAGAATCACATCTCACAGTAAGCAAATCACTAAAACTTAAAAGAAACTGGGTGGGTGAAGTCTTCTTTTCGCCAGGGGATGGTAAAAGGAACAGTATTATAACTCTCTGCCATAAAGCGCTGAGCACCAAACTCATCTCTCAAGAATCAGACACAGATGGCAGATAGCTTTGCACTAACCTGTTGGGGAAAACCCCGTTACCTTTGCTTAACATGTATGCCCCTACCAATGGAAAATACATGCTTTGATCACATATCTCTCAGCTATTCTTAAAATATCCCTCAGAAAACTTCCTTGTAGCAGGATATTGTAATTAAGTGATGGATCCTTTTATTGATAGGAACTCTAGGTATCCATTCATTCCAAACAAGGCACATAAAGCTTTTTTGCGAGCTATTAAACAAAGGAATTTACTAGATACTTTGTGACTTTACAATCCATCTGCGCGAGAGTACTCTTTCCCCCACATCAATCACAATCTAGAATAGGCCACATTTTCATCACACGCAATGTCTACCAGTCCCTATGCTCAGCTGATATAAGACCTATTGTTATATCAGACCATGCTCCCGTTTCGATTCAACTAGATATTTTGCATAAGTCCACACAACCAAAAAGGTGGTGTTTCAACAATTCTTTACTTCTTGACCCTAAATTCAATACTTCTTTTATTTCTTTCTTCCATGAATGCTTTCGTATAAATCAAACAAACGATGTGTCCTTTCACACAATTTGGGAAGCCTTCAAGGCTACCGCTCATGATTTCATCATCAGATTTGTATCAAATAGACACACATCTTCACATACGTTAAATAATACACTTCTCACTAAGATTAAGAATCTGGAACATCCCTTTTATACCACCAAGTCAAAAGAATTTCTTAAGGATCTTATCAATGCTAAGATTGCCTTTAATGAAACTTCCACCGAACAGGCTTACCTATACTTAATAAAATCCTCTGCGTAGTAAGTACTATGGCGGTCAATATAAGTCGGGCAAACTACTTGCTAACTATCTAAAGATCAAGCAACACAAACTTCATATTGGTTTTATTATAGATGATAACCAACAACCACATTTCAAATACCCTGAAATACTTCAAGAATTTCTACACTGTTATTAATCTCTTTATACACCAGAAAACGTACCTTCAAATGAGGATATATCCCAATACTTTTTTACAATCCAGAAACAAGCTAACTCCAAAATTAATTTTTATCTCTTAGAAAATGATATTATGCAAATAGAACTCCTAAATGCTCTAAACATTTTTAAAAAAAGTTAAAGCTCCAGCCCCAGATGGCTTTACAGTGGAATTGTCTTTACACTTTGCCCACTTACTTCTTCCTCATCTATACACTCTTGTTTATTCCTTCATCATTTCCAGCAACTCCCCTCGCTACTTTTCTGAAGCTCTGATATCTTTGATAACAAAAGATGATAAGGACTTACGATTGTTTAGGAATTATAGGCCTATATCCCAAGTAAATGTGGATTACAATTGTTTTTGGAAAGTTCTAGCCCTAAGATTAGAACTTCATCTACCAATATTGCTTGGCAAAGAACAATCAGGCTTTGTCAAAGGCCGTAATATCACTGACAACACCCGCTTATTCTTTGACATTCTGTCTAAATCAACACATTTTCCAGATTCACTGGCAGCTACTGCTTTGGATGCGGAAAAAGCCTTTGACAGGGTGTCTCGGCCATTTATGCTTCATGCCCTCAAATGGTTTGGCTTCAGACCGCAAATTACCAATTTAATTGTTGTTCTCTATTCTGTCCCCAAAGCTGCCATAGCTATTAATGGACTCATTTCCTCCTACTTTAATCTTCAATGTGGAGTATGCCAAGGTTGCCCTCTACCCCCTTTTCTTTGTAACTTAGCTTTGAAACCCTTTTTGTCTAGAATTTGACAAAATCACAATATAACAGGGTTTGCTTCCGGTTCTCAGCAAATTAGATTAGCAGCAAGCGCTGATGACATTTTAGTTTTTCTTTCTCAACCACAGTCTTCACTCACAACATTTTTGGGAGAAGTAGAAACCTATGGTTTGGTGTCTGGCTACAAATTGAACAGTGGAACATGTGAGATAATGCCCATGACCAAATATACATTTAAAGACGATTTTAAGATCTCTAACTTCACTTGGAACCCTAAGCACATTAAATACCTTGGTATATGGTTTTCTCCCTCTATAAAGTCATCTATTTCTCTAAATATAGACAAGTGCACTGATAAACTTAAAATACTGACTGCAAAATGGGACCCCCTTCATCTTTCTTGGTGGGGTCTTTTAGACACAATTAAGATGATGCTCACTCCTATAATTTTGTATATCTTATCCAATTTACCACTATCTATCCCATCTAAATTCTTTCATAAAATTAATACTATTTTGGTATCCTTTTTCCGGAGTGCTAAGAAACCAAGAATGGCGCTGCAGAAATTATCAAGATTAAAATCGGAAGGGGGTGTGAACTTTCCTCATTTCTCTAATTATCACAGAGCCTTTCAATTAAGACAATTATCGTACTGGGTTACTGATCCATCAACTGATAAACCTTTATGGATTGACCTTGAGACCTCATTTATAGCCCCTTTTTCATTTCAAGAATATCTCTCATTACCCCTCGTAAGCCGAAAAAGCTTTCTACCCCAGTACTGAAGCATTCCTGTAAGTTATTAGATGCCACACCTCATTTAGCTATGCATGCATTAGGATACCTTTCTCAAGTCCACAATCTGGCACAACAAACTAGTCCTCATTAACCATAAACCTATATACTGGAAAGTTTGGAGGAACAAAGGTCTACTTTGGGTTCATCGATTGTTTGATCACGGTTCTCCAATTCAATTTACCCAGTTGCAATCCCTTTATCATCTACCTTCTTCCTTTCAACATAAAATTTTGGTCTACCAAAATGCAGTACTAGGTATACATACTAAACTCGCAAGTGCACCTTTCCCATCTCCCCAATCTCACTTTCTGTGGCACAACCTCTTACATATAAGTCATAAAGCTTCTACTACTTATTGTTGCTTAATGGATCCGCCAAAGAACCGAGACAAAACAAAATTAGAACTCTCCTGAGAAACGGATTTGGAAATAAATTGGCCTATATCCCTCTGGAACAGAATTTTGATACAAATTAGGAAATCATCTAGAGCAGTCAGCAAAACACAAACATTTTTTTATATGTAACAGATGATTTTTTTACCCCTGCACACCTACATAGGATACATGATACAACCCCCAGTACTTGCTGGGCGTGCTCTCAAGACAATGCCGATCTCAAACATATGCTATTCACTTGTTCACATGTTTTTACATTTTGGGAACAGGTCTGGCTTCAAATCACTACTATTTTTAATACTACAGCCCCCCTTTCCTTTACAAATATTTTCTTAGGTAGCTTGGCACCAGACTGGGGGAGGGGACAATACAAGTTGCTACTTATTGATTTGCTACTAGCGGTGGCATTTCAGCAGATAAAAAAAAAATTTGAAGGATGCCTCCAAATTGTCTTATCTAGCCTGGTGGTATGCTGTTTGCCATAATCATTGCTTAGATACAGCACTTGTACACTGCTACAAAACGGTTACATCTTTGGTGTCCCATCACACAATTCTTTGATGACAGTGCGAAGAAAACCTCTTTACCTTCACCCTCATTACAGGAAGTAACTAAGCCTCCTTGACTTTCTAATGTTTATTTATGACTCTATTTTAATACAATAATTTAGTAACTAGTACTACTATTTTAAGATTACTGTGAACCGATTTATTTCGATCGTATTCATATTACTTATTTTGCTCCCTCAATTACTCAAGTTCATTGCACCCCATTGTCATTATTTATCTATTTTTCTCCCTTGCACTTATGTAATGGTGAATGATTCAGCATCGTCAAAGAGCTCTCAAACCCCAGCGCCGGAAACAACGATATCACTCCCTCACAAGACCTCTGCGACTCACTCGCCGCGTTCTTCCACAGCAAGATCGCAGACATACACAACAGCTTCGGCGCACGGACCACGCACCCAACCACCGAACCGACGTCCCCCAACACCACCCTCCGCACCTGGACCCCGGTCAGCACCGAAGACACCATCCACACGATGAACACCATCCACTCCGGATCACCTACCGACCCATGCCCCCACCACGTCTTCAACAAGGCCGACTCCGTCATCGCACCCCAAATCCGGGACATCGTCAACTGCTCCTTCAACACCGCCACCTTCCCGGAGAGCTGGAAGCACGCCGAACTCAGTGCCCTCCTGAAGAAACCATCAGCAGACCCCACCGAACTCAAGATCTACCGCCCCATCTTGCTCCTCCCATTTCCTGCTAAAGTGATCGAGAAGACCGTCAACAGACAGCTTGCCACCTTCCTCGAGACAAACGGATCCCTCGACCACTCGCAGTCTGGCTTCCGAGCCAACCACAGCACCGAGATCGCCCTCATCGCAGCCACCGATGACATCCGAGCCCTGCTCGACAATGGAGAAACAGCGGCCCTCATCCTCCTGGACCTCTCCGCAGCGTTCAACACCGTCTGCCACCGCACCCTAGTGCAGCGCCTCAGCAATATCGGAATCCAAGAAAAGGCACTAGAATGGATCATTTCGTTCCTCGCCAGAAGAACCCAAAGAGTCCACCTCCCCCCGTTCAGATCCGAGGCCACCGAAGTCATCTGCGGTGTACCACAAGGATCTTCGCTCAGCCCCACCCTCTTCAACATCTACATGTGCCCCCTCGTAGCCATCGCACGCCAACACAACCTCAACATCATCTCCTATGCCGACGACACCCAGCTGATCCTCTCCCTCACCAACGACCCAGCCACCGACAGAACCAACCTACACGAAGGGATGAAAGATGTAGCCGAGTGGATGATGAACAGCCGCCTGAAACTGAACTCAGACAAGATGGAAGTCCTCATCCTTGGATCATCACCCTCTCCCTGGGATGACTCCTGGTGGCCCCCTGCCCTGGGCAGCGCACCCAAACCAACGGACCACGCACGCAACCTGGGCTTCATCCTGGACTCCTCCCTCTCGATGACCAGACAAGTCAACGCCGTCTCTTCATCATGCTTCAACATCCTACGCATGCTCCGAAAGATCTTCCGATGGATCCCCACCGAGACCAGGAAGACGGTCACCCAGGCACTCGTCACCAGCCGACTGGACTACGGAAACACCCTCTACACCGGAACCACAGCCAAACTGCAGAAAAGACTCCAACGCATCCAGAACGCCTCCGCATGACTCATCCTGGACATCCCCCGACACAGCCACATCTTCGGACACCTGAGGGACCTGCACTGGCTCCCAGTCAGCAAGAGAATCACGTTCCGACTCCTCACTCACGCACACAAGGCCCTCCACAACCTAGGCCCCAGGTACCTCAACAATAGTCTGACCTTCTACACCCCCACCCGCCAGCTACGTTCAACCAGCCACGCTCTCGCAGCCGTTCCACGCATTCAAAGAGCCACCATGGGAGGACGATCCTTCTCCTACCTGGCAGCCAAGACTTGGAATTCCCTCCCCATCCACCTCCTTCTGACCCTAGACCACCTCTCCTTCAGGAAGCAGCTCAAGACCTGGCTGTTCGAGCATTAGCCGACCCCCCTCCCCAAGCGCCTTGAGACCCTCCGGGTGAGTAGCGCGTTATACAAATTTCTTGATTGGTTGATTGATTGAATGATTATTTGTACAAAGTAGTGTTATTATCACCTTATCAAATTTCTCAATAAACCTATTCTGGAACTTAAAGAGTAACACTTGAAATTGCAGGAAGAGATTGGGTGCAATATAGAACTACAGTAAATGTTAAAGAGGGGATAAAGATGTTTGACACATTAGTTGTGAAATATTGGAGTGACATGATGTTAGCAGTGAGATGATGATCTGTCTGAATGCAAAGATACAATCTACTTCAGTTATACGAACTGTAATCAGATGTTGTCAAGTTTCCATAGAAGCTTGGGATGGAGCACAGTATCAGAAGCAATGAACAGTTGAAGTAATAGGTGTGGCAGTAGTCCAGTTTTGACCAACTGTTGTTTTAAAATCATCCCGTGTGGAAATCACTGCTGCTTCTATGCCTCAGCCGTACTAGAATCTATTTTGGGCTATTATGTTTTGAGGCAGATCTTTCAATCTTTCTATATTTTTGACTGAAGGGTCTTTTGGTTCAAAACCTGTTTGGGTTAGGGAGGGTTTTATGGAAAGCATTTAGAATTCCTTTCTGAAAATAGCTATATTTAATGAGATGTTGACTGTTATGACTGGTTTGGCTGTTGAGCTAGTACTTGGCATGGGTCTGCAGGCAATTCTGCTGGCCCACAGGCATTTGCAATATTAATGATGTATTGATGAAGCCTTGTGGAGAATGAAGGTGAGTGACTGTAGATGTTTTTCAGTTTTGTTATCTGGTAAACTGTATTTAGCTTTTGGAATTGTGGTTGATCAGGGGGAAGGATGCAAGAAGAGAGTGGGTGAAATGTAATGCAGGTTTGTCCTCCAAAAAGCAAGGGCCATTGGTGAGAAGGCTTTCAGATGTACTGCCAAGGAATCAGGATTTTCCAAGGTACTACCACTTCAGGTTCTATGGCTAGTGGACCATTTTCCCTCTAAAATCTTGTAGCGGAGCTATTGTTTGCAACCTTGAGGCCTCTCATAAGGTCTGAAAGCTTCTCACCAGTTCTCTCTATTAAGATCTTCTGTTCCGTGTTAAGGTTTTGTGGCTAGTTTCAGCTCTACAGCCTGTAGGTAAACTCTACAGGACATAGGGCAGGTCTCCCTCGAGCAGGGCACCAACTAGGTCACAAGGAGCGTTAGCTTTCCTTGCTACCAAGACAAGAAAACAAAACAAAACATCCAAGCTACTCGTCATGTAGAGGGTGAGGAGCATCTATTCCTGCTTGTGTGCACTTTGTAGAGACAATGATCGGAAATAATGTATATTAACATCAATTATATTGAAACACAATATGCACTTGTTTAGTATCCACAAATAGCATATTTATAGAAATTAAGTAAATATATACAGTAAAAAGACTGTAATATGAGCCACATTAATTTAGGAAAAATATAATATTTCCTGAACTTGCTGTTGGACTGAAAATAATCCCTGTGGGGTGTGCAGTCATGTTGCCATGTTATGAGTGCTTGACTCTGACTCAATTATTTTCTAGTTTTTTTTATGTTGGCTCTAGACTCATGCTAGTATAACATGTGCAGGGGCCTACCCCTGTCCCTGAGACAAATTAAGTCCTGCAACTGTCCTGTGATCTGGTGGGGTGCACCAATTGTGCTCTCATTTTGTTGACAGTGGAGCACCTCCCCATTATAGGTTTAGCATGTACAGCGGTGGTGGCAGCATACCGTCTTTTGTGAATTCACAGTTGTGATCAGAGTTTAAATCTATGTTGCAAGCCCAACTTTTGTAAAGTTCTGTTTTAATGTGAGCTAGATCCTAGCACTAACATCAAAGTGGATTGTGTGTGTGTTTGTGGCATGTGTAGTAAGCATGGGCGGAAAATCCGTTTCGCTCGCGGATTTTGCGGATTTTCGGTAAATTCGCAATCCGCGAGATTCGCGAATCTCCCGCAAAATCCGCAAATCCGCGAGCAGCGGATTTTGCTCGCACTGTTCGCGTGAGTTTGCGGCTTCCCAGTACAACTTCGCGCCCCGCGAATAAGTGCAAAATTCCAGAAATACGAGCAAAACTGAAACTACTTACCAGGTTCAAAAGTTCAGGCTCATCATTAGTAGCCATTTCCTGTAGTGCTTCCTGAGGGGCCCCTCCAGAGTTCAGTTGCCAGTTGCAACTATTATGTGACCCTGCTCTGAACCTCAGAATAGTTACACATATGCCACAAAGGTCCTGAATTACAGCTAAGGGAGACAAGCAGGAGCCAGGCTGGAAGTTCAAATCCATTAATCAGCCCCTAATTCATTATTGTCAGTTGGGGCAGGGCAGGTGTTGTAAATAATTTTGCAACGATGAAAGCACTTAGCAAGTGCAAAAGATCACTAATCAGGAAGCACTAAGGAAGCAGGTGCCAGCTAAAAAAATATTCTGTGACACATTAATCAGCCCCAAATTAATTCAGGTCACTTGAGGCAGGGAAGGTGTGCTTGCGTTGCCACAATAATGTACACTGACTGGACAACCAGAGGGTGCTGTGATGAAACAGAGGGTGGCATGGGTGGGCCAGAGGGTGGCATGAGTAGTCAGAGAGTGGCAGTGGTGACAGAGAGTGGCAGTGATGAAGAAGAGTGTCCCAAACAGGCTGGACACGTAGAAACAACAAGTTCGCGAAACTTGCGACCCGACAGGTAAGTTCGCAATTTGCGACATTGTACAAAACCCTCGCGAACTGGCAGAAACCCGCGCAAACACAAAAAAAAAAAATCCGCAAATTCGCGAGAATTCGCGGATTTTGCGGATTGCGAGTTCGCAAATCCGCAAAATTCGCGAACGCGAGATTCGCAAAATTCGCCCATGCTTAATGTGTAGTACATGCAGTATGTGAATGAGTAAGCCTGCGTAATAAGGGCCTGAAGGTCCAATATTGCACCCCCTGGCCTGCTCTTGTGCACAAGATGTAGGTTTGATTGCTTTCACAAACAGTGGAAGCTGATTGCTCTCATTCCTGAAAATGGAGGGAAGTGACACAGCTCCTTTAAAATTCACTTAAGCAGCTCCTGCTGAGTGGAGCTGCTGATACGTTTTCCTCTGGTACAATCATTTGGCAGGTGATTGGGGTGGAACTCACATCTTTGTTGTTCAGGGTGAGATAATACTTTTAAGTGAAGCCAGCCTTTTGTCTTCATCCTGATCACTGTTCAGTGTAGCTGGTTTAAAGGCAGTTGTAGAAACTTCAATCCTCTTTGGGCCTCTTTTGTGAGTTCTGCAGGCTGGAGACTAGCGTGCTGTGAAGAGCATGACTCTACGCAAATGCTCTGTTTGGAGACCAGCCCATATAGGTCACTTGACAGAAGAACTGCCACAAACATTTTTTGAGATTAAAGTCAGATAATTCACATTCATTATCTGCTTTGACTGCATAAAAGTGGGAGCTACTTAACTCTTTGTTTTTCCAGTTCCAAGGGCCAAATGTACCGCACATTTTACCGGTCACAAACACCCCATCAGGCTATTTGCATCCAGTGAAATGCATTTTCCTTTGTACCAACCCCATTTGTAAGTTGCTAGTCTATTACAGACTCACAAACAGGGTATGAGAGTTGCTATTTGGAAGGGGCATGTAAAGGGCGTCCCTTCCTAATAGCAAGTTGCCCTGGTATGTATGAATGTCTTGCAACCAGGAATGCAGTTGCAAAACATTCGCAGATTACCACCAATTTCTAATTGGTGGTAAGCCATTCACAAAACAGAAAGGGGCCCCCAAGGATCACATTCCACTTTGTGAATTGGGGCGCCAACATTTTTTCAAAGCAGGCACTGGTCCCATGGAACACTGCCCACTATAAAAAAATGAAAAGAAAACTTTTCATTTTTGTTTTTGAAATGCATTCTGTTTTCCTTTAAGGAAAATGGGCTTTAAAAGCAAACACAGACATGGTAGTCTGCTGTTCCCAACAGGCCACCACCCCTGTGAGTGCCAGTCATTCCCAAAAGATTTCAAATTGCTACCTGCCTCATGATTATTAATGAGGCAGATCCCTTGTGACACATTTGGGAACTGCAAACAGTTTCTCAGACACTGTTGTTTATCAGGTTTAGCGACTTGCAAATTGTGGGTCACTAAAATCGCAATTTGTGAGTCGCAAAACCTGGTGATCTTATCACATCCTTTTACCAAGGAAGGCAGTATTCAGCAGCATACTTTGAGGACTGCTGAACAACAACCAAAAGTGGTATCTGTGTGACAGCCAGCTTCCCAGAGAAAAGGATACATCAATTAGAGTCTTTGCTTGTTGGAAGAGCTGTATCCCTAACCTGAAGTGACTGGAAGCCAACCTGCCTGCTGCGAAAGCAAAAGAGCCTGTCCAGCTGCAGGAGGTGTGACTTTCCAGGTACTGCCAGAAGCTGCCAAACTCTAGACTGGAGGATCAACTGTGAGAAAGAAAACTACTGAAAACGATCAGCTAGTCTAAAGAAGGTGGGTGCAGTCTCTCCAGAAGTGCGGTTCAAGAGGGAATAATGGACAGGCAGCTGACCTTGCAATAGGAACAATCAAACTTGACCCTGCCGCTTAAATCAAGAGTTGTACCCCTGCTGAATGTAGCCACCAAACCCTAGAGCTCTTCCTGTGGCTGACATCACCACAGAAGTCAAAACATATGTCCATGGTGGACATCACCATTGGAGCCAACACTTGTGCACATGACGTTCATCACTGCATTATTTACAAAGTGCATTCCATGCCTGCTAGAATGCTGTTGTGACACCCATGGCCCATCTGCTGCTCAGTTACACAGAAGCAGGTCTGATTCCTGCCATGAGCCCTCCCTGACTCTCATTACTTTCATTCACCAAAGGGCTCATGGTTGCTGATTTGGATGCCCCATCCTGCTGTGGCCTACCCAGACCGAGGGCCACTCCTGCTACCATGCTGCCTAATCCTAGAAGTGGGTGAGATCGGAGACATGTGATGCTGAAATGCATAGAGACTTGCATTGTAGTAAGACTGTCTAGGAGACTGTACTGAACTGAGCACAACCATAATTGAACTAGGGTACATGCACCTGAGCTTTGATTCATGTCTTACAAAACTAACCTAATGGGGCCTTTCCCAGACTCATAAGGAGAGGGCTCATGAGAAAGAGAAAAGAGCAAGACAATAAAGAGGGTATCCCAAGGTGGGGATAACCTAAGTAACAGTGCATATTATTGTACCTGCGGCAGTATACTGTTTTAAGCATGTCTATTAAAGTACATTTCTTACCCAAATAAAGCACTGGGTTGGACAAACAGATATTGCTCTGCTAGGTGATCTGAGCTCTGAGTTTTAATACCCCAGCACTACCTCCCTGAGAAGTACCCAAAGTGCTCCAAAGTACTACAGCTGAGAGTCAAATGCTGAAGGGAATGTGTTTGGCCCAGTTTATGAAGCCAAAGTTGGACAGACACTGGACATCCGAGGTAAACCACCCCTTCCCCCATGGCTGAGACCCATTAAACCCTGCTTGCCCAATGAACCCTGAACTGGATCTGACACATGCCCTCAGCCAGAAAGGATATGCATTCAGAGTGACCAACTAAACACTGTATGCCACCTAAGTCTAAATAGTCAGTGTCATTCACTTACTACTAAGTTTTCAACTGGAATCAATGGCACATTGGGCTCAGGTAGGAACAGTGGCGGCTTGTAGATAACAGTGGCGGGCAGATTAGAAAAAAGAACATAACTGCTCGTCGCTGTCACCAGCCGCAGGCAGCTTCTTTTCATCCTCCCTGTGCTGGCTCCCTGCAGCACCCAGGCTTCCTTAAGTCAATCACGACGCTGCTGTCACAATGACAGCAGCATCGTGATTGGTCTAAGCATTGTGGTTTGGAACTCAGATGTGGACTGACAGCCTGTAGATGTTCTCCACCGGGCTGTGCATTATATTCATGTGGAGACTGACTGCCAAACAGACATTCGCATTTAAGGTGCAGCAGCAACCAATCCTCCTCCCGTGACGGCACAGGAGCCGAACCTGCCATGCCCAACCTGGCTGCAAGATAGGAAAAAAAAATGAAAATAACTTCTATTATCATTTTATTTTTCCTTTTATTCTGCTGCGAGAGCTGTTTGGGGACACTCCTCTTCCTTAGCGGAGGAGCCACCACTGGGTAGGAATGGTAAAAGTGGATCTAAAGGCATTGAAGGAAAAGAATGAAAACAAAGATTTTTTTTAAATAAAACTAATACTGTTTAAAAAAAACACTTCACAACTTTGTATAATCACCAGTACTCCGCAACACATGACATAAATCCTTGTGTTATTTTTGAAGAAATCCGTCGTCAAACATCCCATTCCCTCCTCCTACACCAATCTACAACTTCACTTCACTCTCCTCAACTTCAGTGGCTGCTTCATGGACTGCTCCCATCTCACACATCAGCTGTTGCCTCAGCACGCTTTCCCCTCAAATACCGCAGGTCAACAGACCCCAGATGTTGGCCGACATCATGGCTTCAGAAGCTGCAAAAACATTATGTGTAGTGACAGGTGACACCCCCACACCTTTCTTCACAGTGGCTGTTATAAAGGCCATTGGGGCTCATTGCAACGCCACCAAGTACCTATTGAGCAGTAAACCTTTCCTATACCTGCATCACACCCTTAGCCTGCAGCCCCAGTCAACTCCCACATCAGTATAAAGCATCAGTGGCAGTACTTCATCCTTTGCATCTTGTGCTGCTCCTGCTGCCTTCACTTGCTTTCCCTACACCCTCTTGGATGATCCCCACAGCCTAAGACTGATCCTAACTCCCACAACAGCCCCCACAAACTCAGCTCCATCTCCTTTCACATCCCATCCCACAGTTTTAGTACACTCTGCCCTCTTGCTTTGGACCTGTGGGTAAGGATGGAACTGAATCTGAATATGCATATAGTACTGCAAGAAGAACAGATATTCTGTGACTGTATTTGTAGACATATGTGCATGTTCACCAGTGTTCAATAGACAACACCAGCCCTGCTTCAGCTTCACACAAGCTCCACGCTTGACAGAGATCCAGTCTCTCCACACCGATCACTGCCGGATCCGTTCCAAGGATTTTGTCCTTCCTGGGCCCCCTCGTGATGCGCGTTTGATCCGCAGCCCCTGATGACCTCGTCTTCTATACTTCCATGGACTCCGCTCCCCCACATCAGCAGATTCCTCACTGATAGTGATCCTATGTTACAACTCATGATGTTCCGGACCACAGCGACTAATACCCGTTACCTCCCATCCAGCACTGCCTTCGACCCAACCCAGTCCTGATGATGATCCCGATTAATGCGGATCGAAACGCCGTCGACCTTCCAGCGCGATCATAGGCGCGTCACACAAAGTGGTTCACGTACAGTACACTGAACGAAGAAGAAATAAACTCCTGAAGTTACCTGGAACCACATTGTGCTAATTACTCACTGTATATTTATGCACCAGTCACTTTGCGCAGCCCACGCTGATCAGATTGTCACCTGCGTCGCTACCTTGGTTTTCACTCACACACCTCGAGCACCACGTGCAATTTGGGTTGTTTTCAATTGTATTATTTGTGTATTGCAGTGCTGTCACAACTGCTAATTGCCTTTCTTTGCCTCTTTCTCATATGTTTATATAAATGATACCATGAGCACATGCTATAATCATATAGAGTCTCCTTGCTTCCTTGTGGATAATGTTGTACTCATATCCTTAGTAATTGCCTTTGAATAATGCCAGTTGGGATACCATATGTTCTTATCACATTATACCCCAATCCCAACACGGTTGACGGGTTTTTGCTCCTGTTGTTGAAACAACAAGTGTTACAGGTATGGTCTGGAGATTATGAGTGACAGTTAGTGGTCTAAGTGAAGGGTGACCAGTGTGAATGCAGGTTGAAAGGAAGTGCAGGGTGAGCGGTGTGAGTGGAGGGTGAGTTGTGTGCCAATGTGAGAACTTGGTGAGCAGCGCGCTCCATAAGTGTATAGGGAGAGTAAATGGTAACCCTGCGTCAGTGGCCGATGACACGTGACCCTGTGCGATTAATGTGAACTGTGTGAATGCAGAATGATGTATCCCTATACACTCCGAGTAACTCACCTTCTCTTTGGCAGTTGGGAAGCGGTGATTCAGATGTCATTTGAGCTATGGTTATCAAAGTTGATCCTGCAACAAAATGTTAGCCTTTTGGACATTCTGAAAGTTACTTTTTTAGAGATGGAATAGTGACTGAAGGCCATTTCCAGATGCTGAGCTATGGCTCTGGAAAAGGTCCTCTTTCAATTTTGGGCAAAGACTTCTTGTAGATTGAAATAAATGAAATGAAATGAAAAACTGTTTTATTGAGCGCTAACAGCTGCTCTGAGGCGTCCAGGCGCTAAGACTAACACAGTACCTTCAGAAGAAAAAAACAGGGGAAGATCTAATTAATTAAAAAGAAAAGTCTTGAGCTGTTTGCGAAAGCTCAGCAGATTAGAGTTAGCTCTAAGATGGAGGGGAAGAGCATTCCAAAGTTTGGGGGCATTATAAGCAAACGAACGACCTCCAGCCCTCGCTCTATGAATCCTAGGAATTTGAGCCAAAAAAGCATGTGAGGAGCGGTGAGCTTTATTAGGTTGGCATGGTGATACCAGAGAGTGGCTGATTTCTGGACCGGATTTCCAGTAAGTTTGGTGGGCGATACACATCGATTTAAACTTGACTCTCTCCCTAATGGGGAGCCAGTGCAACGCTCTTAAGCCAGGTTTTATTGGGGTTCTGCGGGGAGTTCCTAGCAATGTGCGGGCTGTACAGTTTTGAATGCGCTGCAGTTTTTGTAGAGTGTACTCCGGTGCCCCCAGGTACAGAGCATTGCTGAAGTCAAGGCGAGATTGGATTAGGCCCTGTATAACTGTCTGCCTGGCCTCAAAGGGAAGGAGTGGAAGAATTATTTTAATCATCCTCAGGAGGCCAAAGCAGGTTGCTGACACTTTGGTTGCCTGCATGTCGAAGGTCAATGATTTGTCCAGCCACGCGCCCAGGGTTTTGATGTTTTCTCTGGGGGTGGGGGCTGTGCCCATGCTCAAAGGCCATAAAAGCTCCAAGGAAGAAGGGGCTGAGGGGCCTAAGAGCATAAGCTCCGTTTTACCGTCAATGAGCTTCAAACAGGACTTCGTCA
Organism: Lissotriton vulgaris; assembly: GCF_964263255.1. Classification (NCBI taxonomy): domain Eukaryota; kingdom Metazoa; phylum Chordata; class Amphibia; order Caudata; family Salamandridae; genus Lissotriton; species Lissotriton vulgaris. The sequence goes on from NC_141690.1 coordinate 135,661,798, forward strand.
TCCAGCTCTTAACCTGTTCCAGGCATGTTGTTAGGTTGGACTGTGGTTGTGGGCTGCTCCCTTGCACAAGGGAGACCACTAGCTGGGTGTTGTCCGCATAGGTAATGATGTTAATACCATGTGGGCGAACAATCCCAGCCAGCGGTCTCATGTATGCATTAAAGATCGTAGGGCTCAATGAAGAGCCCTGCGGCACCCCACATCCCAGTGGCTTGCTAGAAGAGACCGATGTACCTTCAAAGACCTGGAAAGTTCGATCACTTAAGAAGGATCTGAGCCAGGCCAGGGCTTCGCCCAATATTCCCAGGTCAAGGAGACGGTTTAAGAGAATTTTATGGTTTACCGTGTCAAAGGCGGCGCTCAGGTCAAGGAGGATCACTGCCACTGACCCTCCCTGATCCAGGATCTGCCTTGTCTCTTCTGTCACAGCCAGCAAAGCAGTCTCCGTCCCACGTTTGGGGCGGAAGCCTGTCTGGCACATCAAGCAGGTAGTTACACTCGAGAAACTGAGTTAAAACGATGTTAATGTGTTTCTCTAGGATCTTGGTTGCCCAGGGAAGAAGTGATATCGGACGATAGTTATTAAAGTTCGTCGGATCAGGAGCGGGTTTCTTCAGCAAAGCTCGAACCATGGCATGCTTTCAAGCCGGTGGCACTATCCCACTTACTATGGAAGAGTTCAACAAGTCCATAAGTGTGGGAAGAATGATTTTATTGGCTAGGATCAGCATGCCAGGGGGAGCAGGGTCACATGGGGAACCAGATTTTATTTGGTTTATTAAGGGCTCAAGAGTGTCAAGGTACAGCAGAGGAAAATGAACCAAGTTGTTTTGAAGGGAAGCCTCTATTTCTATAGGTGGGTCCGATCTTTGGGTGGACAAGTCTACGACTGGATCTAAAAAGGAAAGGTAGATTGTATTTACTTTCAGAAAGAAAGAGTTAGCCAGTTCGTCACATCGGGAAGGTGGATTATCATTGCCTGTTGAAAGAGACGGCAGCCTAGTCAGAGTTTTCACTATCTGATAGATCTCTTTAGGCTTAGACTCAGCTGACCTAATCTTTTCAGTGTAATAAGCAGATTGTGTGATTTTTATTTCGGATTTATAGGTCCTAATGGCTTCCCTGTAGGTGGCTTTGTCCGTAGAATCATAAGTCATACGCCACTTTCTTTCCAATCTTTCACCACCCACACCCTTAAATCAGTCAGGAAGCCACTTCCCCTTCATCTAGTGGTTAAAGTGTGCACTGTAAAACCAGAAAACCTGGTCTCAAACATGGTTTACTTGCTCGACAAAATCTGTTTACCCTAGGCAATCACCTTATTTCACTGTGCCTCCATGGCTTCTATTGTCCCTTTTAAGATTACCTTAAAAAAACTCAATTTAGCATATGCCCTTTACAAAAACATCACTTTATATGTTTTAATAGACTTTAATGTTGCTACGTATGTTCTAAAAATCTAAGTGGGGTTGTCATGACAACTGACTTGCCTCTTGGCTCATTACTAGCCAGGACAAAATTCTGCAGCAGTTTTAAATAAATTATGGGTCATGCATAGGCAAATCATGCTGCATAATGAGGCTCATTTTGCGATAGTATTAACTCAATATTTTGTCATTTTTACACATGGTAACACTGTCTCTGAAAGATTTCACCTTATTAATACCAATTTATCAACTAAATGCAGCATTAAGCAGATGAAATATCACCATTCAGCCTTTGTAAAAGGGCCTTCCAGAGGGCAAGACCACATATTACCATACTTTTAGTAAAATCTGATTCTTTTGAGCTAGAAACTATTTTTTGGGGCAACATCTGCATATTATGGAGCAGACAAAGGATTATGTGGCAGATGCAGAAAACCAATATTACTTGAAATACTATTGAACTGCATAATTTTAGTGACCCTGCTAATGGGATTGTCACCACAGGCATGAATGTTTAAGAGTTCCTGCCTGGAAACTGAATTCCGATAAATGTCAGTCAATGCAGAAATTCATTTTAGTGAACTTAAGTGAAATTCTTCCAAATTAAATAATATACTTTTCAAAATGTGAGTATTTTGCTGATTTTTTAATGATGAATTATATATACAACATAGAGTCAGTTCCTGTTTTGGAGCTTAGAGGAAAACCTGGCCAATGTCTAGGCACTTTATATCAATGTGCTATATTCCCATGTTTGTAATGTAAGTTAATTCCTTTCATCCTTTCTCCCACTCTGGCAGCATTAGCCCATATCAAGAGTGGGGACAGCAGGGGGCCAGTAGCTTTAAAACACACACAAAGTCTTATGAACTGACAAATGGTATTTTAATGACCTGCAAAGTACTTTGGATGGAGATGAGCCAGAGTCATCAGCCTCTGCCCAGCCCATGACTGCTGATGAACAACCTGTGCGCTACACAGCCTGGGTAACGGAAGATGATGGGGGGGCCAAAGCCCTATCAGCCTAATGGGCTTTGCTCAACTGTCTAAGACACCCCAAAGGTAGGCCCTAAAAGCTCATTGGGCAGGGTGCATTGTGTTTATAAATTAGGGAATGTGTTTTCCAGTTTTACATTTCTTGGTAGTGAAAAACCCCTAAATTCATTTTTCACTATTTTAAGATCATTCTCTCCCATTGGATAATTTAGGATTACCTTATTATATCTAATCAGTGATAACTTTTGTTTCAGAACAGATAGCAATCTCGCGTTTGCACTCAAATGAGTTGTAATTTAAAATCCTCTTTAATGGTAAATTGGATTTTAAGTCACAATTCTAGAAGTTCCACTTTTAAAAAGTTGACATTTTCTGACAAGGTGCAGGGACTTTAATTTAGTTTTGAACCTCTCACATGGTTCCTACTTTCTCTGTAGGGCTGCATGTTTGGGAAACATAAGCGCTTGAAGTAAAAGAACTGATTCCATACATACCTTAAGAATATGTTGACCTAATTCCTTGCTAGCTCACAGTGGGCCATCTGGGTTCCTAAACTGACAGGGCACCGGATGGTGTCTGCAACCTCAGAGCATGACAACCCTAGTTCCCCAAAAACATTGTGGAAACAAATCTTACCCTTTTGTTTGTAACTCACGCATGCCCCAAGAGGTACACAAGAAATGTACAAGTGTTGTTTCAAATATTTATTGGTGAAACTGGAATCTTTTCTAAAATATAAAAGCTGAAATTATTAATAAAATGAAGCAGACCAATGTCACCCGCATGACAAGAATGGTAAACAGAATGAGCAATTAAACCATTGTACAATTGCATTAGAATATATGACTACATATAATGGTACTCCCACCTAGCTTTGCCTTTCATAATAAGAATAGGTGTGCTAATTTGCCAAATCCCCTAGAGTGGTCTAACTCCCCATTTACCTGTGTGTGTATTGTCTAATAACCATGTCTGCTGTAGAGCAGTAAACCGTTTTTCTCAGGATAGGGATAGAATGCAGCTGAGCAGGAATGCAGGCACAGAGTGACCACGACAATCCTGTTGAAATGCTCCTCTGCCTAAGCAAGGGCCGATGCTGTTTATATATGAAACTAAACTCATGCATTTAGTGAATGAGATCTGTTTCGGCTGCATCTTTTTTATTCTACCCACCCATTGCTGTTGCTTAACAGACAACAATCCATAACATAGTTTTCACAAAGTACCGGCTAAAACATTGCCACAACAGGTCACAATCTGGGAAGCAGTAACCACATAGGGCACTTCTTTTTTCATCCAACAGTAACCTGGGTCATTCAACATTAAATAGCTTCCATCAGAAAGCAATCTAAATAGCATACAAATTACGGTAGTTGGAGAACCTTTGAGATAAAAGCCAAAGTTTGCCTAGGAACCATTACAAGCCCCATGAAGTATCAACTCCTTGCAAACTAATGAATGTCCAAAAGTATTATTTGCAGTCTTTAGTGCTGATAAATACCTCGGTTTCTCCATTTCTACACCTGTACTTAAAAGGTAGGCCCATTGCAAATGCACAAATCTCTCTCCTAGCACCTCATATCTGCCAGTTTAAGATGTTTCAAACAGCTTGTGAAGTGAAATGTTGGTATTGGTATAGATATAAAGCAATGCATTTTCCAGTCTTCAGAGAGTGTTTCGGCCATAGTGAAAGGTAACTTCTGTAAATGCTCTATGTATAACATGATGGATGTCACATCTTTTTTGCCATTATTTACAGCTCCTTGGAAACATTATAACATGTGAAAAAATGGGCAATGTTCAACTGCCTTGAAAAAAGAGGGGGGTGGGACCAGGAGCCGATATTTATGCGGGTCTTGGACGCGTGGCTCCGAGGAGAACCTGTCAACAAGGAGAGTACAGTTCCTAAAGTGAGGGTGAGAGCGGTAGGGGAAAAGACAGGTCTTTTTTCATGTTGCCCTCACACACCCCTAGAGGTGTCATGCTTCATCATTGGGCCTTGCTCCTCGTCGGGCCGGCGACGAAATGACCCGACGGGCTCACCGTAAATGGGGGTCTTTGCCGGAGAACCTTTTAGAAGAAGCCGTAGGGTGCGTGTGGGTAATTGGACAGTGGAGGTTTAGTGCACGTGAAGTGAGATCTAAAATAAGTCAGGATCAGTCCTATTCTCAAAAAACTTTAATGATTTAGGTAGATCCTGCCTAAATAAAATGGAATGGACGCCCTGTTGGAATGTGATGTTCCTAACAGGCAGTCACTGAGGTGGGGTCGACATGTTTTGTGCCTAGTTGTTCCTAAGGAATCGTGTGGCACTTCTTCAGGACCTATGTGAAAATGTAGTGCACAACTAATAACAGGCTCCAATTTATTTAGACGGTAGCCTGGAACAACTAGGCACGAAACATGTCGACCCCACCTCAGTGCACTAAACCTCCACTGTCCCTTTACCCACACACACCCTACGGTTTCATTCTAAAAAGATCTCTGGCAAAGAGCCCCATTTACGGAGAGCCCGTCGGGCATTGCAGCGCCGGCCCGACGAGGAGCAAGGCCCAATGATGAAGCATGACACCTTTCGGGGTGTGTGAGGGCAACATGAAAAAAGACCTGTCTTGTCCCCTCTGCCTCCCACCCTCACTTTATGAACTGCGACCTCCTTGTTGACAAGTTCTCCTCGGAACCACGTGTGCAGGATCTGCATAAATATCGGCTGCTGGTCCCACCCCCCTCTTTTTTCAAGTATCTAGCAAGGCGGCTCAGCCGAGCCACCCTTTTATTACCATACCCCAGAGCTGTGACTTTGCAGCATCCCTTCTAACTCCCCCTCCCCCAATCCCTTTCTACAATGGAGCTCAATCGTGGACTCTCCGTTGAAGATGATGCAGTGTCAGAAATACTGCGGACCCCATCATTACTTGATCAAGATGGAGGCATTGCCAACAGCAGTCCCAACAGCGACTGAATTACCATTACCAACATGAAGTGCCAGCTGACGAAAATCATTATGGTGCCATAATGACAGAGTACCTGAGGGTCAACATAGCCCCCAATGGCCTGATAGTCACCAACTCACCCAGGATCTTCCTTGAAGATAAACAATTCAAGGAAGAATGGTCATTGGTTTCCTGGAAATTTACCCAGGACCTTCAAGGTACTAATTATCAGGACAGCTAAATGCCTAGCAGGTAGAATTGATCACGAAGATAACAATAGCTGAAGGAGCATTAAAAGCAACCATTGCTAATGCAGAATTCAAAGCTAAACTTGTGGAGATCACAAAGGAAATCAATGACAACAAGGATTACCTGATGCAATAGAAATTTTACAAACTACAAAAAGACTTTGTCGTCTTCAGCGAAGAGAAAGTGTACCCTTACCTCAAGGATGACTACATCCCCTCAAGAGATTATTACTCATCTGATGATAGTGCTAGCTCCCGCAGAGGCACTTACTCATTAGACAGCAACTCCAGTACTGACTCATGTGGCACTAACCAACGACTTAACCAGACGTTTGGGTACGGACAACCGGCTTACCAACCAGCACCAACCTACCAAGGACCACCATCCTTTCAGGGGCAACAGATATAGCACTACCAACAATACCCACAGGGCCCTCAACCACTTTTTGCCCCTTCCAACCCCAACCTTTTTTAGACAGAGGCTGGGGCAGAGGGCGCGGCAGAAGAAGAAGAGGGAACCAACAACAACCGAAACAAGTACAATGGTAAGACCAAATCCTACCAACACAACAGGAACTGCGGAGCAACCAGGAGAAGAAAAACTAATTGTGAACCTATCTGAAAATGTACTCACCAAAACGGAAACCCTCGTACTCAAATGGGGACTGGGGTTTGTCCCCACACCCATCATTGACAACTTCCGCACCAACTGTAAGCTTCAAAACTTCTTCCGGAATATACGTTTGAAATCTTACTTCAATGACGAGTCCACCAAGACCAGCAATGACACAGGACTCTGCAACCCCTTGGCATTCACTCCTCACTCAGGCATGGTCCCACCAGAAATCTTAACCTTTGAAAAAGCAGTTCTGAAAGAAATTGCTGCAAAACGCCCCAGATCCAGCTTCATGAACACATCTGGAAAAGAGACAGAGGTGATAAAAACCTTGCAAATAATCCTATGATCACCATAAAGGAGGCTGCCAAAGGGAGAGCAATTGTGATAATGACATCCATCGACTACAGAGACGAATGCCTCCGACAACTACACAACGAACAATACTATACTCCCATCACGGAAGACCCCTCCAGGCGTCTGACCATATGATCAACTCTACAGTCTGTATCACTAAACACAAGGCGGATTTCCTCATTCAAAAAAAACCTAAACTCCCCTATTTCTACACCCTCCCAAAGACACACAAAGGGGTTAGCCCACCCCCAGGGAGACCTATCGTATCAGGGATAGGGTACATTCTAGAACCCCTCTCCAAGATTGCGACCACTTTTTCCAACCCCTGGTTCGCACGACGCCCTCCTTTCTTCAGGACACAAGGGATGTCTTAAAACTGATTGAATCCACCAGCGAAGAGGGCTTCTACCAGATGTACTACGAACACTGGATGTAGATGCCCGCTACACAAACATTCCCCAACTCAACACACTGGAGGTGGTGGAGTCCATTTTGCGCAACTGCACATGGACGCCCCCACCCTCATCAGTTTTATAATGGAATGTGCCCATATTGCCTTGACGGAAAACTTTTTTCAATTAGAGAACAGCCTCTTCCACCAAACACAGGGAACTTCTATGGGGAGCACATTTGCCCCGAGCCTGGCATGTCTCTACATGTCAGACTTTGAGGGCAAACACATCTTCAAAGAAACCAAACAATAAAGGGATAACATCCAACTGTGGCGTCACCATATCGATAATATCCTGGTCTTCTGGAGGGGCTCCAGTGACAACATCACACTCTTCCTAGATTAGATTAACAGCCTAAATCCACATCTTAAATTTACAGCCCACAGTTCCACCTGTGAAGTCCCCTTCCTGGACCTCCTGATTAAGAAGCATCCCAATAAACTACCTACAACCACCTACAAAAAACCCACAGACAGGCATTGTCCCCTCCAATACCAGAGCTTCCATCCCAAAGCCCTCAAGGAAAACCTTCCCTATGGGCAATTCCTAAGGCTCAGGAGAAATTACACTGCCATGGAGGACTTCAAGAGCAAGGATTCTGAACTTAGCGCCAATCTGAAAAATTGTTAATACCCGCCTAGACAGATAAAAAATGCCCAGAATAACAACAGACTGGCGCTCATGGAGAAAAAGGAAAAACCCAAATCAGAAGTATTGACCTGTGTCACCACCTTCACCCCAGAATCAAATTTACTGAAAAAGGTGATTAATAAACACTGGAGGATCCTACAGGTGGGAGATAAAACATTTGACAAACCCAGGTTTGCATACAAACGCACGGCCACAATTAAAGACATGGTCACCAACACAAGGCCCAGGCGTCAGACCACACACATCAACACCCTTTGGGGGTTACCACCTGTCACAGGCCATTTTCCCTGTGGACAATGCGTGGCATGCCCACTGACAAAAGCTACGAAAACAATTGCATTGAACGATACTTGGATATGGAGACAAACGAAACACACCAACTGCAATACTAACAACTGTGTGTATCTTCTCACATGTCCCTGCAATCGCCAATACATTGGCCTGACGACACGCACAATCAAAACTAGAATTGCGGAACACAGGAGCAACATCCGGTGTGGCAAAACTACAGCCAAGTTGTACACACACTTTGCGGAAGCACGACATTCACCCAATTACATACAATGGACCATTTTAGAACATTCAAAACACATTTCTAAGGAAGCTCTGCTAGAAAAAGAACAACGCTGGGATTTCAAGTTGTCCGCCCACACGAGGGGACTGAACAATGACATCCCTTGGGCAGTCTTAAACCATTAACTACGATCCCAGTACACCTGTCTCACACGCCCTTTAGCCACTTACTCGGGCTTCCACCAATCAGGGTACACAATGACACAGGCCACCGTTCTACCATAATCATGGCCCTTCTGGTTACCAGTGTTACAACACCCTTTAACATAGGTCAGCTTACAACTGAAGGACACTGTATTTTGGTCTCCCTTTGCTATCACTAACTAGTCCGTTCCCCTCCTAACATCCATGGGAGCCACATCAAGCCATTGGCGTTCTCATAAAAACTACCTTGACCAAGTCTGATTTCCTTGCATCAATCGTGAGAGAGCGCAATTTGAATAAAAAGTATATCCATACCATATTCACAAGCATATGACGTAAACGTAGAAACTGTAACGTGAAGTTAACACTTGTAGCATAAAGTTAGCTGATGTAACCAAAGTAATAGGAAATGTATTTGTATTTACTCTTGAACATGCATTAGATTTAGAAGGCCCGTATACATAGTGGGCTAATGTAGAAATGTATAGAAATGCTTACGAACAGCAGAACGTGCAAAGTAGAATTCATGTACGTGTAATTTTAAACGGAGAAGCGGCAAGAAATGTAAAAACGAAGAAATGTGCAGAGCATATATATCGATGTAACGAACGAGAATATAAAGTTATATTCTATGTAAAATGTATTCACTTATAAGTAAAGGATTTGCTAAATGCGATTATATATAAATGTGTGTTAAAGGTTATACTGTGTAGAAAAGTTTGTAGGAATGTTAGAAGAGTTTGGTCATGTGTGATTTTAACCTGACTGACCAAGGGTTCGCAGGAGTGTAGTCCGCTGTATGTAATTTAGTGGGCTCACAGGAGTCGTGAATAGCCTTGATCTGAATGTGCGAGCCAAGAGTCTAAGGTCTTGTTAGATTTAGGTGACAATGCTGGACGAAGTTTATGGCCTAAACGTGAGAGGAGACGCTTGGAATTTGAGTCTTGTTTTGAAATGACCATTCACAGGACCAAAGAAGGTTAAGAACATAGTCGTAAAGAGTAGAGTTCTGCTGAGGTGAAAGACTTTTGCTCCGAAAGTGTCAAATGGAATGTCAATGAAGTCACCAGCAAGAAGACGAAGGTGGCGCCTAAGAAGGGTCAACTTAACGGACGACGTGAAGAGATGAAGCTATGGAAAGAGCTAGAAATGACATCATGGGAAAGTACGTGGTGCGCGTCAAAGGGGCGTTCCACCCATACTGTGATTGTGTATTTTAGGGACAGCACCCCGGGGAGAAGATAGCGGGAACAGCGAAGCGAAGAGCTCAGGGCGAAGAGCAGATGACTTGAGCAGATGCGCAGAGAGATCAGAGCGCAAGAGAGCAGTAGGCCGAGGACCCTTAGAGAGCGGATGGGTAGGCAGAGAGGGTACTGCTTCTCAACCTTAAGTTACCATTAGAGGCTAAGAGAGTTTGAACTTCTTTGGAAGTCAAACTGCTGACACCTTTTTTAGGTAAGGAACTTGCGAAGTAGGGATGTCACCTAGCATAGAGTAGGGACAGATTTAACTTGTTTATTTTCTCTTTCTTTAGATGACGCAACGGAACCACATTGTTTCTATGCTTTTTAACCTGTTGATATTGGAACTGATTTTGATTGTATTCGTTTGTAGACTGAGGTTCTTTAGGGAATATATGTTCCTTCTAGTTCCTGTATACTTATTGAATCTTATCCTGAGAGGATTGTATTTGCAACTTCTCATAATTTTATATTAAACCTTTTAAACTTTATCAGTTGTAAGTGGTTCTTCAGAGTTGCGTCAGTTTATGGGGTTTATCTAACCTATGCGGGGTTTGTCTTTTACTCAATGACAGAAAATAATCGATCCAAATTTGACGAATGAGATAGGTATCAAAGTGATCAGAAAAGGTATCAAAATCTCATTCCCCGCAGTTGGTAGCAGAGAAAGATGGTTTTCTTCTTGAGGAAGACAACCTAGGTCAGGTCTAGATTACCCCAAGGTCCCTAGTCATCGACGACCAGAAGAAGAATCCCTGCCGAAGAAGGTGCTGACGGTGCGTCGAGAGAAAAGCAGCAGAGTCGGTCGAGAGTGAGTATAAGGGTCATGCGTTGTAAGATTGCGGTGTTTTATGTTGTACTTGTGTTGTAATGTCAAGCGGAGTTGAATGCCTGTAGTGTGATTGAGGGAAGGTTGTGAGCGCGCGCAACCGGATAAAATCTTAAGTTCCAGGAGAGCTTAAGTGGTTCGGGTGTATCGAACACCCAGAGTAATTGTCTACCATTTTAAGGGGGTCATGAGGTACCATTGATCGCCCGACGGACCGATGATAGGGGGAGCGTAAGAGTGCGTGTATGAGTAACGGACGCTGGTCATACGTTTACTGTGTGTAAGTAACCTATCAGTTAAGGCGAGCGTCTGAACGTGAGAGGGAAGACGTTTCGCCAGTTGAGGTGTTAATTACAGTTAGACTGTGGACGTACAGTCAGAGAAAAGTGATCGCTTGGACGGAAGTAGTCATTTTTCGGTGTATGAATGAGACGCATGCAAGACCGCGAGACGAGCTGAGAAAGGAGGGGAACTGCTGCAGAGGGGACGAGTGACGTCAGCGTAGAGCCGCGCTGAGATTGGCCGGTTGGTGTAGAACCGCGCTGGGATAGGCGGATTAGCGAGAGTCGCACAGGGATTGGTGGTTTGTCATCGGGACGTAAATAAGGAAGAGAATTAAAAGGAAAATCGTAGATTATCAAAAATGAAGTGTTTTAAGCGTTTAAGGGCGATCTTTAGGAGAGATAGAAGAAACTTATATGCAGGAGAAGAAGCTCCACCAGAAGGCACACCAGCTTATCATATGGCAGTAAATGTAGGCTTACACTCGATATTATGGATCTCTGAGTGGAATAAGCTAACAGAAGGGAATAAGGAACTGACGTTTCCGAGATACGGGACGTTTAAGCTAGAAGTATTGAACCAACTAAAAGCAGTAATGCTCGCAACAAGACCTCTACCGAGGCCAACACAGTTCGAAGCCCTTAGTGCATGGTTTAGAGCAGCACACGAAAAGAGCGTGAGTAGACGCCAAGAAAGAGTGAGACAATCGGTAAAAGCAGTACAGGATGCGAAATGGGACGATGAAGCTAAAAAGTGGAGGGTGCAAAAGATAGAAGCAGACAAACTGTTCACAATGCTAGAAGCTACGGGAGAAAAGAAACCTCTAGAAGAAGATGAGGATAGCGAACCAGATGAGGATCTGATCGAGAGACTATTAATGGATAGACCACCTCCATACAACAGAGAAGCCGAAAGTCCCGAGCTACAGCAAGGGGACGGAGCTAGATGGGGGGAAAATAAACCGCTCCCAGTAACAGAGTGGGATACCAAGAAAGGTGAGGAAGTACCTCAATCTAGTCCCGAACAGAGAGTAGTAGGAAGGTTCGTGGTCCAGAAGGTGCCAGAAACGCAGCATGCAAGGTCGTATCAAATGCCAGATGCTCTACAAGTACCTGTTACCATAGGCCCTATAGTGTCAATCTACAACCCAGAGGGAGTCCAGCAGGAGGAACAGGCACAATGGGACAGGGAAAGGGCAGAGATGGAGAATAGGAACAACACGATAATTCCTCAGAGGCAGTTGCTAGGACCAATGAGTCGGAGTACCCCATTAGATTCGGCAACGGGTCCCTGGATAGAACAAGGGGGTCAAAGAGGACAGATGGATTTGAGGGGACCGAAACCGAAATCCTATAAGGAATTAAGGGAATATTTGAGAGAATGGGATGCTGCCGAAGAGACTCAGAATAAAAGATTAGAAACAGAAGCAGAATGGAGAGATCAGGATAACAGGATCCTCTCTCATTGCGGAGCTGGCGAAAGCAGCCCGGAGTGGGAGAGAGGGAGTAAAGGAAGCAGAGGAGATACTTGCCATACTACCAGTGGCAATAGGCAAGAGTGCGACGACAGGAGTGCAGTGTGTGGGGGAGTGCCTCGCGTCATCCTTAGTGAGGGAGAACGAAGGACGCAGGAGTACCGAGATAGTTTCAGGTGCACTCACCATGCCCCGGACGAAAATGTGCGACATTGGAATCACGGGAACATGGAGAGTCGCGAAGGGTCTCGCCATGCATCCGGTGATCAAGGACGAAGTCAGGGGAATATAGGGAGTCGCGAAACGTCTCGCCATGCATCCGGTGATCACGAACGAGATCGCGGGAACATGGAGGACCGTGAAGGACCTTATCGTTTATTGAGCGACACCAGACAGCAAGGGAGTTGCAGTGGTTTAGAACAGAACGGAGGATCCTATATTGTATCCAAAGAGACCGAGCCGAAAAGACAGAATGTAGTGATGGGGAATAGATCATTGTTCCACCACACCCCCAAGGGAAGATGGAAAAGCTTGGGATCTAGAGAGGTGGGAACAAAGAGATGCAAGAAGAACTCCTCACAACTCACCTGTACCTAGACGTAGGGCGCGTAGTGGGGGAGAGAGGGATGTAAGCGAACAACCTAGGACTGACGTACTGAGAGCTGAAATAAAAGCAAGACGGCTTGATGTAATGAGTTTGAAATCAGACTTGGATCAAATAATAGACGGCACAGTGGCAATGGAAAGGTTAGAGCTGTATGAACCAGATGAAATACTGTTTATATCTAAGGATGTTACTCGGAAAGCAAGGTCAGCTCATGAAAAATTATCTGAATTGGCAGACAGGTATATGATAGACATGTCACGAACTAAAGCTTTACAGGGCAACCATAGGCTAAATTGCACGGATCAGGATCTAGATGAGCGTAGGACGATTGGGCTAAAAGTACACATAAAGGAACTAATCCTGAGTATCCGAGTGTGGAGGGATTTGGATAAATGGGAGGAAAGATGGTCTAAGAGGGGATCCGTCAGAAGGAGTACACTTGCGAGGTCCCAGGATGGAGAGCTAATGCGAATGGAAGCTTTCCCTTTGCGAGAAATCGCGAATGGAAACTACGTCCATGTGCCCTGGAGTAGGGGGGATTTAGCGGCATTTACTAATTCTTTCCCCAAGTTAAGAGAGAACCCCGTCGAGTGGTATAAGCAGGTAGAGAGGTTCGTGAAGATCTCTAAGGTATTGTGGATCGATTTGAACACCTTGTTCGATATCGTAGTACCCGGAGATTTGTGGACGGCATGCAAACTTAGTATTGAATGGCCCGCTTGTGAGCCTCCGAGGGATGCCCGGACAAACGGTCCATCAGATAGAGTCATGGAAAAATACGAGAGAGTAATAGCATGGTTAAAAGAGAAAGTGCCGGTGCAAGACATAGACTGGGTTAAGATAGATCGAACAACTCAGGAGCCTAAAGAGACAGTTCACGAGTTCTATGAGAGATTACTGAAAGCATTCAAACAGTACAGTGGGTTGGACGTAATGGGCCCCAAAGACATAGGACAGTTTGTGTCTAAGTTTGTCCTAGGGTTAAGACCAGACATAAGCCTAATGATTCAACAGCATTTGATTTGTTGGCAGAACAAACCTTTAGATGAGATTCTGAGGTATGCAAGGTACTGTAGCGATGAAATAGATTCGAAGGCAAAGAAACTTAAGGAAAAGCTGATGTTGGTGCAGATGCAATCAGCTGGAAAGGGTGGACAGCGGCAACAGGGAACAGGAACGCCAGCAAAGAAACAGAATAATCAAAGCAGAGATGAGGAAGAAAGACCGAGACCGAGAATAGATATCGCGACACTGAAAAAGACAACGAGGTGCCATCAGTGTAACGAGGTGGGACATTGGAGACGCGAGTGTCCTTATAATGTCGAGACAGGGGAATTAGAACAGGAGGAGGAAGAGGTTCAGAACAACGTGGTTAAGGGAGCAACAGTCCCGAAGGGAAAGTTTGTCAAAGGGGGGACTCAGACTCCTCGAGCCCTGTTTCCTCAACCGCCTCGCATTGCAAATGGAGGGAAAACCTATAGACAAATGCCATTGTTCGTAGGAGGAGAAGAATGCTACTACGTTGATCCTCTTACGGGGCAACGAGTGAATAGGGAAGAAGACTGTAATCTAGGAGCAGCCCTGGAGGTAGATCAGAGAGGACCATACGTAGAGGCTGAAGTGGCTGGATGTCCTACGACCTTTTTGGTGGATACGGGGGCCACTCGATCCACTTTGAGATCAGCGGTAGTCCCAGGTCTGCCAATGTCGGGAGAGACGATTCAGGTGGTAGGAGTCGCAAACAGGAGGATAACGAATCCTCTGACAGAACCAGTGTCAGTGAAGATAGGGAATTACAGTGACGAACATCAGTTTGTGATCTGTGATTCTAGCCCTGTGTGTTTGCTAGGAAGAGATCTGTTGTGTAAACTGAATTGCACAATCTATTGCACACCTGAAGGAGTAGAAGTGCAGACTAACGATGATGATGCTGATTTTAAGGTTGTAAACTCGCAGGAATGCGTGGAACTGTACCCTACCTTAACAGTGGAGGAGCTTCCACAGGACTTGAGGGAAAAAGTGTCAGCTGAGGTGTGGGATTTTACTGGAGAAGAAATAGGATTGATCAAAGGGGTAGAACCGGTAAAGATCATGGTAAGACCCAATGCCGAGTATCCAAGAACACCCCAATATAAGTTGACACCGGAGACGATTGCAGGAATAAAGCCTGTGATCGAATCCATGATTAAACAGGGAATACTGAAGGAGATCGTGGGAAGTCCATGTAACTCCCCGATTATGGGTTTGCAGAAGCCTAGTGGAAAATACAGAATAGTGCAGGACCTTCGAAAGATTAATAATATCGTTGTTTCATGTTGTCCAGTGGTACCGAATCCATCAGTGATATTGTTTCAGATACCGTTCCAAGCTGAATGGTTCACAGTGATAGACTTGTGCCAGGCTTTCTTTTCGATTCCTTTAGATGAGGAGAGCCAGTATTTGTTCGCTTTTAAGCTGGAAAATCGCGTTTTAACATGGTGTCGTATTCCCCAGGGGTATACAGAAAGCCCATCGATTTTTAACCAGCTGCTGAAGAAAAATCTTGAAAGTCTAGTACTGCCCAAGAATTCGGTTCTGGTCCAGTACATAGACGACCTCCTAGTTGCGTCAGAAACTGAGGAAGCTTGCAAGGTAGACACCATCACCTTACTAAATCACTTGGCCGAGAACGGACACAAGGTGTCTCCAAGTAAATTGCAGTATTGTCTGACTGAAGTGCAATACTTGGGCCATAGGATTGAAAAGGGAAAACGAAAGGTGTCTCCAGACAGAATAGAGGCGATCATGAAAATGAACGCGCCTAAAACACAAAGAGAAGTCAGGATGTTTCTAGGCATGGTTGGTTATTGTCGACAGTGGATAGCCAACTTTTCACTGAAGGCAAAACCGTTACTACAACTGACGCACAAAGGAGTGAGTGATCCGGTACCATGGGACAAAGATTGTTTGATGGCGTTTTTGCAGCTGAGGGAGGACTTGTGTCGTGCCCCGGCTTTAGGAATGCCTGATTACGGAAAACCATTCTTGCTTTACTGCTGCGAAAGAGAAGGTTGCGCTTTAGCAGTTTTGGCCCAGATACACGGAGATGCGCGTAGGCCAGTTGCTTATTTTTCGGCTACATTAGATCCAGTAGCCGCAGCGTTGCCCGGATGTCTCAAATCCGTAGCTGCAACGGGTGTCAGCATTGAACGATGTGAAAGTGTGGTAATGGGACATCAGTTAGTGGTGTACGTACCGCATTCTGTGGAATTGTTAATGACCAGGACTAAGACTCAGCATCTGACGAATAGCAGGCTCACACACTACGAGCAAGTCATATTGGCTGCCGAGAATGTGACCCTAAAGAGATGCTCTGTCTTGAATCCTGCTACTTTGATGCCACTTCCAAATGAGATTGATGATGAAATTTGTACAGATCATGACTGCCTTGATGTGACTGAACTATGCACCAAACCGAGACCAGATATCGTAGATGAGCCATTGACTGACCCCGATGAAATATTCTTTGTTGATGGTTCATGCGTAAGAGACGATATCGGTCAGCTGAGAGCAGCTTATGCAGTTTGTACTATTACCAGAGTTGTGGAAGCCGCTTGCCTGGAAGGAGTACATTCCGCCCAGGTAGCTGAAATTATTGCTTTGACCCGTGCCTGTTTAGCAGGTAACAAAATTCGAGTCACCATATACACCGATAGCCAGTATGGTTTCGGGGTAGTTCACGATTACGGGCAGTTATGGTCTCAAAGAGGTTACATGACCTCCTCGGGTTCTCCCATTAGGAATGGAGAATTCGTGAGATTATTGTTAGAAGCATTGCAAGGTCCGACAGCCATAGCGGTTGTCAAATGTGCCGCGCACACGAAGAATGTAGACTTTGTGTCGCAAGGCAACCGTTACGCAGATGAAGTAGCGCGTTACTGCGCAGAACAGGGATATTCTCACACCAATGTAGAAGTGGGGGGAATACAAGAAAGAACTGAGTTAACTATGTTGTTAGACACTGTAGATACGTGGGACGGATTAAAATGTGTTCAGGAAAATGCACCAGATGATGAGAAAAAGGGCTGGGAAACAGCTGGATGTACTAAAAGTGAAATGAACTTTTGGATCTCTGCAGATGGGAGAGCAGTTTTACCAAACAAACTTGTTAGTCCAATGGCAAGAAAATTGCATGGATCAGCAAACATAGGTAGAGATGCCATGGTGAGAGTATTCAGACAAACGTGGTTTAATCCAAAGTTTAGAGTAGCGGCAGAAGCAGTATGTCAGCGTTGTGCGATCTGTCAGCAACTAAACGTAGGAAAGAGAACACCAGTCACATTGAGTCACATAGGAAGGTCTGGGGGGCCTTTCAATAGAATGCAGCTTGATTTCATCGAAATGCCCAAATGCAATAGACTCAGATACGTTTTAGTGATTGTCTGTATATTTTCTAGATGGGTTGAAGCTTACCCTACACGTAGGTGCGATACACTCACAGTAGCGAAATTGTTACTTAGAGAGCTGATACCGAGGTTTGGGGTGCCATCCTCTTTGGAATCGGACAGAGGAACTCATTTTAACAGCGAAATAGTGAAGATGCTATGTTCAGCTTTGAGTATCGATCAGAAGCTCCATTGCAGCTATCGACCAGAAGCTTCAGGGATCGTAGAGCAAATCAACAGTACAATTAAGTCCAGACTCGCCAAAGTTTGTTCATCGACATCTCTGAGTTGGCCTGATGCACTTCCATTGGTTCTCATGAGCATACGTAGCACACCAGATAGAAAAACAGGTCTCTCTCCACACGAGGTGCTAATGGGGAGAGCTATGAGATTGCCATCGGTTCCGACTGCAGCGTTGTTGAACATCACAGACGATTTGATCTTGGACTACTGCAAGGGACTATCTGATGCCATTAATTCTGTGTCCCTCCAGGTCCAGGCTGCAGAGGTTCCATCAGCACAAGACTTGTGCCATGACCTGTGTCCGGGGGACTGGGTCCTGGTGAAGAAGCATGTCAGGAAGAACTGCCTAGACGTGCGCTGGCGAGGACCATTCCAGGTCATACTAGTTACGAACACTGCAGTAAAGTGTGGAGGCTTGCCCAACTGGATACACGCCTCACACACCCGAAGAGTGCCAACACCTCTGGAAGAACCAGCTCCTCTCTCGGATGAGAATCCAGCGGAAAGCGGAGAAGCCACAGAGGGGGAAAGCCAAGCTGTAGAGGTGATCGAAGAGGCTGAGCCTGTGTCGGAACAGGTTGATGACGGTCAGGACACCAGTGGGACCGAAGTCGCCTCAGGAGAAGAGAGCAACTGGAAGTTCGAATCAGATACCGAACAAGCTGTGAGTGATCAAGAGACAAGTCCAAGAACAAGGAGCAGGAGGACAAGGAGTGACGAAGCTAGTTGGCCGGAGAGAAGGAGAAGGCCAAGCTTAAAAGCACATCCAGAAAGAACCCTTGTCCCGATCTCTGAAGAGTCGGATCAAGAAGAAGAAACTACGGATTCAGGCTCTGAGAGTCCGAGAAGATCAAGAAGGGTACGTGTGCCCTGCCGAAGGTATGCCACCCCAGAGTGGACTTATCTAGCAGATGTCTTGGGGACAGAAATCTGGGAGAGTGAGAGAAGTGAAGGTAATCGATCTCGATCCATTTGTGGCAGTGGAGATATGGATGTTGACGCCTGGAATCGAGACTGAGGGGTTACTGACTTTCACACTTCCCCTACCCCCATACCTGAGTCGGATCAAAGATCTAGTGCTAAATCGATTACAGTTTCCGACTTTTGGTCATCAAATTCCAGAACAAGAAGAAAAAGTCATTCGTTTTGAATTATTGGAACATGTTGTTAAAGCTGCAGGTACGAGAATAATTGTAGATGCATAAAGACTTTTGTGTTAAGCTATAAAGAAGAAGATAACCTAGCGCCGAGTGGAAAGAAGAATAAAATTAGGGATTACATTTAGAGGACGGAGAAGGGTTAGGGTTGTCTGTTGCTGAAGATAAAAAGACATTGTTGCGAAAAAGAGACTTTGTTGAGAAAGAGCACTTTACAGACTGAGAAAGCAAATAAAAGCAAACCAGGACTTGAAAGAAAACTTTTTCCTCGAAAAAGGAAGAGCTACGCTGTTTGATAACATGGAGAACGGCAACCCAAACCGAAAAGCCAAATACATAGTAGGTACACTAATAGCAGTAGTAATTTTTCTCATTATTACAGTAGTGACCATATCATACATAGTAGGACATGAAAGTGATAAAGAAACAGCAGATGTAAAGCCTGTAACGACTTTGAAACCTGCTCTTGTTGGGAAGAAGGAGGAGAGCAATGTGATCCGTGAAAAGGCGTTACTGGCAGATGAAGCTCGTAGGTTACACGTAGACGAGTCACAGGGAAACTTTAGGTCAAATGCATATGCCAAGTTATTGTACGAATATATCGATGCCATGGAGGCCAAGGATTGCTATGTTTGTATGCAATTGCCGGCTTCTGTAGATGAAGGCATCAGATATCATCATCTCCCACTGACTTATGGGATAACATGTAGTTTACTGCTCAGTATATTTTATGGTAGAGAAGGGTTCGAGTACTACTTTTCAAATTATGATTCGGTACTGCCTGAAGTTCCGAATTATAAACAAATGAATAAGTGGGACTATTATAAAAAGGAGGATAGACTAGCAAAGTTCTTTCTTCCTTGGGATACACTAGATACATCATATGCACGCAGAAATAATCTGACTTGCAAAGTGTCAGAGGTAGAGAAAAAGTTCATAGGACAAGTAGATGACCGATACAGAAGACAGAAGATTCTAAAAATGTCAGGACAGTGGAAAACTGATTGGACCAAAGAAGAGAAGGCACACAAGAAGAAAGGTAGCAATGGTCCAATAGCTTTGGATAGAACGCAGAAAGGAAAGTTATGTTTAACTCGAAGCAAGACATATTATGAGAGTGTATTTGTAGGTGAAGTAAATTGCGAACATGCTTTTAGGTTAGAATACTATACGAAAGATTTCATGAAAGGGATGCAAAATGTATATTTTGTATGTGGAAGAAATGCCTATGTAAAACTGCCTGACAATTGGTATGGTTCGTGTTACTTGGCAATTGTCTTCCCCAAAATATATCATGCAAAGGATTTAGCGATCATAGAGGGAAAGGCTTCGACAAGAGCGAAAAGAGAAGTAGGAGATGCTGAAGTAGTAGGAGACATATTTGGAGCGATGTTTCCTATGTTAGGTTTAATACTTAACGATGTTAAGATCAGGAGACTAGCTACAGTCGTAGATAGATTGTCTGCAAGTACTGCAAGGTCATTGATGCTAGTAGAAGGAGAGATGCAGTCGATTAGAGCAATGGTTCTTCAGAACCGTCTTGCTTTAGATGTTCTGCTAGCAAAAGAGGGCGGAGTCTGCAAGGCTTTGAAGGTCCAGGAATGTTGTACTTATATTCCTGATAATTCAAAACCACTTGAGAAAGTCATACAAAACATTACAGAGATACATCAAGAAATCGAAGATTTAACAAAAATAAATGTTTGGGAAAAAGTAGGTCATGGAGTAGGAAAGGTTGGAAGTTGGTTTGCCAACCTTGGTAAAAGCATTGTGTGGTACATATTGAAACCTGTATTAATAATATTAATTTGCATAATCACATTGTTAGGGTTAGTGAAACTGTACAAATGGTATAGGTCGAACCGGTTACAAAGGTCCATGAGAGAACAAGAAAGGAGATTAGCTGCTTTACAAGATCAACAGTATAAAAGTTTAAGAGCTCTCGAAACGATAAAAAGAGGGAATCTTGTAACTAGTTCTGTGTAAAGGTGTTATTCAAATTGCATTTAGTGATGACCCCTAGAGGTCATCAAAGGGGGGAACTGAGAGAGCGCAATTTGAATAAAAAGTATATCCATACCATATTCACAAGCATATGACGTAAACGTAGAAACTGTAACGTGAAGTTAACACTTGTAGCATAAAGTTAGCCGATGTAACCAAAGTAATAGGAAATGTATTTGTATTTACTCTTGAACATGCATTAGATTTAGAAGGCCCGTATACATAGTGGGCTAATGTAGAAATGTATAGAAATGCTTACGAACAGCAGAACGTGCAAAGTAGAATTCATGTACGTGTAATTTTAAACGGAGAAGCGGCGAGAAATGTAAAAACGAAGAAATGTGCAGAGCATATATATCGATGTAACGAACGAGAATATAAAGTTATATTCTATGTCAAATGTATTCACTTATAAGTAAAGGATTTGCTAAATGCGATTATATATAAATGTGTGTTAAAGGTTATACTGTGTAGAAAAGTTTGTAGGAATGTTAGAAGAGTTTGGTCATGTGTGATTTTAACCTGACTGACCAAGGGTTCGCAGGAGTGTAGTCCGCTGTATGTAATTTAGTGGGCTCACAGGAGTCGTGAATAGCCTTGATCTGAATGTGCGAGCCAAGAGTCTAAGGTCTTGTTAGATTTAAGGTGACAATGCTGGACGAAGTTTATGGCCTAAACGTGAGAGGAGACGCTTGGAATTTGAGTCTTGTTTTGAAATGACCATTCACAGGACCAAAGAAGGTTAAGAACATAGTCGTAAAGAGTAGAGTTCTGCTGAGGTGAAAGACTTTTGCTCCGAAAGTGTCAAATGGAATGTCAATGAAGTCACCAGCAAAAAGACGAAGGTGGCGCCTAAGAAGAAGGGTCAACTTAACGGACGACGTGAAGAGATGAAGCTATGGAAAGAGCTAGAAATGACATCATGGGAAAGTACGTGGTGGGCGTCAAAGGGGCGTTCCACCCGTACTGTGATTGTGTATTTTAGGGACAGCACCCCGGGGAGAAGATAGCGGGAACAGCGAAGCGAAGAGCTCAGGGCGAAGAGCAGATGACTTGAGCAGATGCGCAGAGAGATCAGAGCGCAAGAGAGCAGTAGGCCGAGGACCCTTAGAGAGCGGATGGGTAGGCAGAGAGGGTACTGCTTCTCAACCTTAAGTTACCATTAGAGGCTAAGAGAGTTTGAACTTCTTTGGAAGTCAAACTGCTGACACCTTTTTTAGGTAAGGAACTTGCGAAGTAGGGATGTCACCTAGCATAGAGTAGGGACAGATTTAACTTGTTTATTTTCTCTTTCTTTAGATGACGCAACGGAACCACATTGTGTCTATGCTTTTTAACCTGTTGATATTGGAACTGATTTTGATTGTATTCGTTTGTAGACTGAGGTTCTTTAGGGAATATATGTTCCTTCTAGTTCCTGTATACTTATTGAATCTTATCCTGAGAGGATTGTATTTGCAACTTTTCATAATTTTATATTAAACCTTTTAAACTTTATCAGTTGTAAGTGGTTCTTCAGAGTTGCGTCAGTTTATGGGGTTTATCTAACCTATGCGGGGTTTGTCTTTTACTCAATGACAGAAAATAATCGATCCAAATTTGACGAATGAGATAGGTATCAAAGTGATCAGAAAAGGTATCAAAATCTCATTCCCCGCAATCGTAGGGGTCACACTAGGTCACAACCCACCTAGAGCATTGCCGGCCGTAGCTAAACTCATTGCTCCAACAGCAGCAGCCCCATACAGGCTACCACACCCCTAGCAGTCCCGCTACTCGCAGACATTCATTATCACCCAATACAGCGTCCTTTACTTGCCATCATTGATTGGATACAGAGGACTTCATTGTGGCTATAACTAGCTGTCACAATTCATGCACCACCACTTACTTCTCCACTTGCCATCATTGATTGCATACGGAGCACTTGATTGTGGCTACAACTATCTGTCACGATGTATGCACTACCGTTTGCATACGATGTCAAGCCTCCTTACAAGCACCATAGGTCAGATCTCAATAAAGTTTTGTTTTCAGTCCCAAGATGGCGGCACCGGTTACCTTACTATGAATCCCAGCGCAAGCCCTTCTTCAATGCCAATTCCGGGTAGACACATCACGGGGAATCAAAGCGAGGGTAGGAAACAAGCAAGTTGACGCCACCCAGCCCTGAGTATGACACCAAACTCCAGTTCTCTGGTAAGCCTTGGGAACACTGCTACGTTTATGCTTGCCACTAAAACTCAGCTTTCTCTTGAATTTTCAAGGAATGGAGTGACACTGTGCTCTCTTACATCCCCGTCGGGCTGTAGCTCTTGTACTGAGGGTGAGTGGAAAAGCTGCATAACCAATTTCTGGTTGTTTCCGTCAAAATGAAATATGTACATGTTCCCTTGCATTATTTCACGATTGTGCGCTGTTTTCTAAAACTTTTATTCAATATGTATGTGTTGTCGACATGCCTGATCTCATAAAAAGCACTTCCACCGATGCGGACCCATTCAGTGCATGCCCGCTTTTGATGTGTCTTGGCTGCATCGCCCAAACTCGTTAAAGTATTCTACTGATGCGGACTCATTCAGTGCATGCTCTTTTATGGCCACACATGTTCTTACGGCGATCGGTCCTCGCCTCATCACCCCACATACCATTGACAATAGCCCTGTCCCTCATCACGGGTTGGGCCCAAGCGTTGTTCCATTCGTACTGGCCCACTTTAACCAATTGATATAACCAAACCGGCTGAGCATTCAAGAATAAGCCCCATGAGAGACGAGTCTGCACAAAAACATTGTTAATTGCACAACGGCTACTATGAAAATGGTTAAAGAGGGTTCCACGCCTCATGCACCTGAACTAACAACTAGCTTCTAATGGCTGACTATTCACATCACTGCACAGCCCATCGCCCTGTGTACCTTTACTATCTACCACAGGCACCTGAAGAATCCTACTAAAGAAGGGTGCCTCACAGATCCCCATGAGTCCCAAACTCCATTGTACATAATAATTTTAAATAATTCTTGATCCCCTTTTTGTTGGTAATCCCCCCTTGTTCTATATTATACCCTTTTTCTTTTGTCTTTTTATTCCCACAGGTCTCCAACCGCCCAGTACAGAACTACTAGGGCCCCGTACAAGGCTACCTTCTAAATAAATTGGAGCCTGTTATTAGTTGTGCACTACATTTTAACATAGGTCCGGAAGAAGTGCCACACGATTCCTTAGGAACAACTAGGCACAAAACATGTCGACCCTACCTCAGTGACTGCCTGTTAGGAACATCACATTGCAACAGGGCGTCCATTCCATTTTATTTAGGCAGGATCTACCTAAATCATAAAAGTTTTTTGAGAATAGCACTGATCCTGACTTATTTTAGATCTCACTTCAAGTGCACTAAACCTCCACTGTCCCCTTACCCACACGCACCCTACGGCTTCTTCTAAGAAGATCTCCGGCAAAATTTACGGTGAGCCCATCGGGCATTGCAGCTTCGGCCTGATGAGGAGCAAGGCCCAATGATGAAGCATGACACCTCTTGGGGTGTGTGAGGGCAACATGAAAAAAGACCTGTTTTTTCCTCTCCCCCTCCCACCCTCACTTTAGGAACTGCACTCTCCTTGTTAACCCTGTTCAACTGCTGCCATGGCACACAACCACTGCATAGAGTTTTCTATATCCAGCTCAATAACCTAATATATTGGAGCTGACTCTGCCCATGTTGTAATAGGGAAATATCACTCTGTATTATGCCAATAGCTGATGACACAATTCTGCTCAGAGAATACATCTATTGGATAATGTATTTACACCATTGTCTACGACTGTTAATATTTTTCCTAAATTAACTCTGTCAACTTTCGGTATCAGTTCAGCAGCTTCCTGCTGGATAACTTACCTAAGCTATTTGTATACTGCCTCCAAGAAACAATATGGCGTGGCTTTCTAGGATTTAACAAAAAATCTTGTAAATCGATGTCATCGGAAAGGAGAGACAAGTATGCTTTCACTTAATCTTACATGGAGTGTCATAACGACTCAAGGCATAAATTCCCCATGATATACGTTGTTACTACTCCCTAATGTTGTATCTGCACATAGAAAGAAATTTGGGGACAATGCACAGCTTGGTGAGTGTCAATAACTTTTAGATACTTGTTTTCAAAGTTTTTTTTGGGTGCCACGCAGGTAACGTCCAACGTCCCAGGACGCCAACAACATACAGCCACTTTGTGTTTCTAGTGGATCACTTGATACATTACTGATGCAAGTTTTTTGTGTTTTATTCTTCACACTTCTTCATTTACTTCAATCAGGTTGGCATTTTTTGATTCAAAATTACATACAGTTCACGTTGATCTGACTTTTTCCCCACAACACACACATAGCCCAGGTCAGGTCTGTTTATTCTAAAGGCCTTCTTGTTAGTTACAAACTGCGCATGACATTTATTGGTGTTTAATGACCACACTAACCACCCCTCAGGACTGCAATGTGAAGAATTGTATCTACCATTCTTAAGCATGTCGTTGAGCTCTTCCTCCATGTGGCTTGTAAATTGTTGCCAAGTGTCTAAATGTGCAAACATGGGAATGTTTGGTGTGCTTCAGTCTTTTATCTTGGTGAGGCTCAGAAAAAATATTTGTTGCACTGTTTTGTTCAGGAATATTTTCTGTCATGGTATTAAACATGCTCTAAACAAAGCCTCATTACCTTGAACTTGCCAGTCTTTCATTCCCCACACCCATTTTAAGTCACCATTGTCTTTCCCAAAGCTAAACCCTTGTATTGACAGCTGGGAAACAAAGGAAGCTGAATATATCAATTTGGTATCCGTTAGTATACTTTTTTTCCCGGGAAAGGAACAAGCGTACAATAAAAAGACACTGGGTCTACAGAAATGTTGCTAGAAAAATATGGACAGTTCTCGGTGTATGTTTTTGACCTACCCATGGGGGTGTAGGGGAATATTCCAATAGTGTATAATTAAATACTGCATGTGGAGTACTAGCTTTGCGTAGGAAGTGCCACTAATAATGGTGAAAACAATACACGTCATCATAATTAGCCATCTCACTATACATATATTCATTATCAAATACAGTAGAATATTCTAGCTCAGCATAGACTTTACAGTATGTAAGTCCCAATCATCAGAGTAGGATTAAATTCATAAAGTATTTGTAACATTTCTGTCAGCTCAAACATTTCAAAAAGTACCTTATTCCAAACAATTCAATCAAATACTGGAACTGCTGAAATGCTCTCAAGGGATAGGTCTCTTTGTACTTTGTGTGATTTGTACTTCAATATCTCAACTACAGTGTCAACCGCAGAGCTTTGTGGAAGATAGTGTCCATTTAAGAGCAAAAAGTACACAGTTACAAAGCCGATCCGAATTGAAAAAAAAGGTAATTCCAGTGAATCCAAATATAAATCCATGGTTGAACCAAATATAATTGTATTGAGCCAAATTTTAATTGCTCGAGTTCCATGCGGTGGTGGATATGACGAATCCAAGGAAAAGTCATCAAAAGCCATGTAATAGCCAGACACATTTTCGGCAAAAACAGTATCATTATGCAGTATTATTGGACTTGTAGAAGACTCCAATGGTGGAACATAATAAACAACTAGGTTGCTGAAAATTTTTAATGAATTTGGTGGAGTTGCGCATGAAGCTTGAATGTTCTTAGTTGATGTGACGAGAAGTAGCAGAACTTTAGTATCAGATGTCCCCAGCCGGGGTGTAGCCACTTCAACTGTGGTTAAAGCTT
This sequence comes from Lissotriton vulgaris, assembly GCF_964263255.1. Lineage (NCBI taxonomy): Eukaryota > Metazoa > Chordata > Amphibia > Caudata > Salamandridae > Lissotriton > Lissotriton vulgaris. Next base: position 135,688,236 of record NC_141690.1, read on the forward strand.
GTAATGGCATGTCCTGTATGGTAGTGACAGAAGGGGTGCAATTACTCAGAATCCTCATGGCATACTGTTTAGGACTGGCCACATGGTGCAGTTTGATTGTTTTTAGAAGCACTAGGCACTTTGACTTGGGGACTTTGGTATTTGCTATCTCGCCACTTTAGCACTGACTACCTGATGCCGATAGATACTTCCTGATTGGCCTGGGGAAGCCAATCAGTTAATAGGTGGGTGTAGCCTGTTAGAGCTTGGAGCCCTCATATGTGGGGTGCAGCGCGGTCATGCTTGTAAGCAAAACCCACTTTGCTTTTATTTAGAATGTTTTTAAATAAAAGCTTGCACCGAATGATTGTTTTAGAAGCACAAGGCAGTTTGACTTGGAAACTTTTGTATTTGTTATCTCGCCACTTTAGCACTGACTTCCTGATGGCGATAGACTCCTCTGGATTGGCCAGTGGAGCCAATAAGGCAATAGGTGGGTGGAGCCTGTTAGAGCTCAGAGTCCTCATATGTGGGGAGCAGCACAGTTGTGTAAGCCTGTCTGCACCTTTCCATATCCGGATCACAGCCAGCACCAGCCCCCTTGCCTGTGCCACCCAAAATAATAATTATTCTCCCTCCTCAGCTTTCCTGAAATCTCTAAAGCACTTTACTCCTCACTGAGGCCACATCTGGGACCCATTTTTTATTGAGTGTCCACTAGCTTGTATCATGTGCACATATGAGTTTGGTCAGCTGGCAGAGCCATCCTTTGCTACTAGTCATGCCCACAGCCTCCGTACCACGTCGCTAATAGGCAGGCTCATTAACACCCACTCTGTTAGCAACAATGCAGAGGAAGTCCACGACTTGATTGAGCATCTCCACAACAGAAATGAACTTTACAGAGGTGGCCTTGCCATAATTTTCGGCAACTCACTCCAATACTGTACTTTTGAGTTAATGTCTTTAAAAGTGGCAGAAAGTTTAGACTTCTGTTTTAAGATGTAATACTTTGCAGGTGCCCTAATCTACCATACGTTTGCCCCAGGATCAATTTATTTGCCCTTCATAGGAGAACTGTTGACACCCTTTTACTACAATATGCAGATTTTTCTATTCTTGAGATCATCCTGATGTAATCCTGATGTAGCCAATTTTTTTGAAACCCTTAGCATTATTGGTCTCAACCAGCTAGTAGCCTCCCTTACAAATATCGCAGGACATACCCTAGATGGGGTTTCTTCAAATAACCCCAATCTGGTAGTAGAAGCACCTATTAACCATGCTTTGGTCAGACTACAATCTAATCTCCCTCAGAATCTTGATCAACTCAGACACCCCCCAATCCATCACTACCACTGGCCTTCACACCCTACGCAAATGGGGCAAAATGATGACTGACCCCAACCTACCATCACGTCTATCTTCCTCCGCCCAACCCACAAAGGAGGTTTAGAAGTAGATCTTAGTTTATTCAATAACTGGATAACCACTACAGCTAATAATCTAGCCCCGTGTTATTTCTTAAGAAGCGCAGACTCCACCCTTAAGCTCCATAGTTATCCTTAATCTTAGCAGACCAGTGCCTGCTCTGCAAACAATTAGAATGCAAATGGCGACAGGCATACAATCTTGAGGACCTTCTGCACTTCAAAACGGTACAGAAAGCACATCATGTCCAGATCAATGCAGCTAAAAAAACATACCTTACTGCCCAGATTCAGTTTGATTCTAAAATTATTTTTAACATCTCTAAATCCTTTCTTCAACCCAGGGCACTCGTTAGGGACATTCCGCCTCAACAAATCCTATGTGACCAGATCTCTTCTGTTTTTTTAAGAGAAAATATTTGCAATTCAGCAGGGCTTCCCAATCATAACATCCTCTCTCTGATTGCGGTTTACTAGGTATCCCCTGAAAGGTATGGATCACAACTCTGTTAGTCTTTCAAGAGATCTCTCCTTCACAAACACTACATGCCATTCTTTCATGTAAATTTAGTTCTCCCAATGACCCTGCCATTCTTTTATAAGGTCTATGACATTGTCAACCATTTTATAAATAAAATTGACATTGTCAACCGTTTTATAAATAAAATTCTTAATACTTCATTATCTACGGTTGCGGTCCTGTCAGATTGGAAATTGGCAGTGGTGAAACCCGTGCAAAAATATTCTCTGGCAGGCCCTGCCGCACTGTCCATCCTTTGTCCCAACTCATTGCTTATGATACTAACTAAAGTGCTTGAAAAACATGTTAATAGCCAACTAACTACCCTTTGGAAAACTGTAATCTTCTTCACCCCCAGCAATCTTGTATTTGCTATGACATCACATGTGGATGATACACAGCTGATTCTCTCATTGGACAAAGGGTCCTTTGCCACAGAGCCTAACTTACAAAACTGCCTGACTGAATTTGTCCTGTGAATGCAATCAAACCACTTAAAATGAAATACAGACCAAACAGAGATCCTGCTATTTGGCAAGTCTAACCGCTTTTCTCCAGTCATAGCCAAAATCAGTACCTCCTGCCACAGTGGAAGTTGGAAGAAATTTAGAAGTGAAATTCGACACCTCATTCTTCTTCAACCCACAAGCCCTTTCAGGGGAAGGGAAATATTTTAACCTAATCAAATCTGTTAGAAGATTTGTTGATTTCCTCCCATTAGCGGCCAGAAAAACCATTGCTTTTAGGCTTACTCTTTCCAGACTTGATTATTATATTACTCTCTACGCAGGATCCTCATAACAAAGCTTCAGATGGGGAAACATGGGGCAACCAGACTTCTACTGAAATTCCCCAGGAGTTCTGATTCCGCTGCTCTAAAAACTTTACACCAGCTCAGTATGGTGGGCCAAATTCCATTTTGTCCGCAGTCTTCTCTCAGACCAGACCAGTTCCCTGATCTTTGGAATCCATCCATGAGTTGCTGGCTGTGGGCCCACTACCCCCATGGCAGATCTTTGCTTCAGTTCATTGCTGTTGTCTTCACAGAAGTCATTCAGTCCCTGTATAATATCCACATGTTTACTGATATCAGAAGGCACTCATGCTGTCACTGGGACAGGATTATCTAGGTCAGGTACACACATCGGATACCCAAACCAGGGGTGTAACACAGGCCCCCACAGTGCAGGGGGCCCTTGCTCCAGGGCCCCCCTCCTCGTTGTTGGGTTCTCATCCCGCCCCTTGCATCGTAATAATTAAAGAGCGAGACGCAAGACTAGGGTATTCTCTCATCTCTCTCTTTCTCTCCGTTTCCTCAACATTTTTCTGTATATTTATCACTGGAGCTCTCTCTTTCTCTGTCTTCCTCTAAATGTCTACATGACAATTTGGTAGTTAGGAGGTTCACTTGGGGAATAGTGAATAACTGACCTCTGCCTTTCGATGGCGGGAAGGTCCCACTCCTCTTATCGGCAGGGAGAGCGCAATAAGTTAACGTCGGAAGGATTGCTTGCAGGAAGCGTGTGTTGGCAGCATTTATGACAATGGCACAAGCAATGTGCCCACAGGGGCGGTGGAACACAGCCCGGCAGGTAACGGAGCGCAACAGCCGGTAGAGAGAGGGGTGGCGCACAGCAGGCGGCCTCAATCCTTCATTGCGCTACTAGGGTCTCTTCCCGCACACAATCGAGGACTGGGGCCCAGGGGTGAAGGTCTGTCTGGTCGTGGTCTTACGAAGTGACTGGGGCATGCGGTTGTCAGCACGTGTGCTACAGGCCGAGGCTCCGGGCATCTATGGAGTCAATAATATATATACGGGGTGAATGACGAATGACTGTGGGAATGGGGGCTGCGGATGTTGAAACGGAATACGGGGCTTAAGGGTGCATGGGTCCGAGGAGGGTTAGGGTGGGTGAGGAGCGCTTTCTTTATGAAAGACTTGAACGACCAACAGCGGAAGAGCGCGTGAGGGGGCATTTCTCCTCGGCTTCAGGTTGAAGGGGCGGGTGGGGCTTGCGAGGAATGTGGAGGAGTGTGGAGGGTTGCAGTGCCAGGCACTGGTGAGCGCTGTACCCACTGGTGGGCACCAGGTGACTGGTAGTGAAGAGCTGTCTTTGGGGGAGGAGGAAGAGGCGCTATACAGGGAGCAAAGACTTCGCGTTATGCTGAGGGCCATCGGGCGGGTGATATGAAGGACACACTGGAGGGCGGATGCAGTGCTGTGGGCGTGGAACGTTGTTATGCGTTTTTATACAGGGCGGACGTTACCCGAAGGTGTCAGAGGCTTCACAATAGGAACAGTAATGATACATGAGGAGAACATTACAAGTGAACAAATTACAAAAGCAAACGTTAAGTTACATGAAGCAAAAGTGACAAACGTGAGCAAACAAATACAAGAGGTAGCAAAGGGTGCATTACAGGAGGAAAAAGTGACAAGTGCAGGTTACAACAGCGAACGAAGTACAAGTAGATGAATAGTACTGCAATATATGGCAGACACTTGAAGACAAGAACAAACGTTATGTAGGCAATGGTGGCACTTGTGAAAGTATCTAAAGCAAACAAAAAGTATTAAGTAGCAAACAGTGTGTTACAAGACAAGAGACATGTGCATGTTACAAAAGAGTACCAATCACAGGCATAAGGGTAATACTGGTCCTGCAGGGGGCTTGCGGCTGGGTCGCCAGGATTGACGGGTGTGCAGAGTTGGGGTGCGGAGAGTTGGAGGGTAAAGAGGGGTATACAACACCAGTTAAGCAATGCCCTTTCCCCCGTTCTCCTTTCTTTGTGTATATGTTCTCCCTTTCTCTTCCCGGCCCACTTAAAGCCATGGCATCATGGCTGCTCTAGCGCTATAATCAGGCACACAACCTTAAATACCATAAATTAGGCCACTGTCCTTTAAACAGCCTGATAAAAAAGATGGGGGTATGGCATATGTACTGACTGACATCAAATCAGAATACCATGCCTGATAATAGGACTCCTTGTCATAATCCTTAAAACAGGCCGGGTGCCTACATTGCGGGGGACATTTTGGCACTTGAGTCATGGCTGGTTTAATCTATAGCTGCCCCAATACAGGAAGTAGCATTGCAAATCCATTCCACATAGTCACAGTACGTACAGTAGCAGTGCAAGTTTTTTCATGAGGCAGGGATAGCACAGGCAACAAAGCAAATTTCCCTTGTACACAAAATAAAAGCAGCTGCATTGCTGGCTTACCCATACATAAGCCGGGCTTAATACAAACAATCAGGACATTCTTTGTCCCTGTCATTTCCTTGCTTCTAATTGGTCAGCACATGCTAGTTTCACTTTCCTTTTGTGTGGTCCTCCCTTTGATGGAACATGTACCACGTATTTATTAATTGTTTTATTAGTGACCTTCCGCGACAAATGCTTGAATTCAGGTACTTTTATTTTCTACTTGCTTCCCTCATTGCAGTTGCTTCCTAAACGTTGCTGCTTGCCTATTGTTGCCTCCGTCCGCTCACCTCCCATCATAGTTGTTTGCCCCTCCTCTCATCCTACTTGTTACTTGCCTACCTTAACTTCCCCTGCCGTCTTTGTTACTAGTTCCAATGTTTTTCAAGCTCTGCATCACAGACTGACGGTTCGATGATCCTCAAGCGTTACTGGGATTTCAGCCTATTGCACTAAGCATGCTGTGCCTAGTTATAATAAGAGCATTTGTAAGTAACCGTTGGGATTGGTGGTGAGGCTATTCGTTTGATGAACTAACAAGCCAGTCTGTGTGTGTGTGGCTCTGTGTGGATAGCTTTTTTTGTAGGTGGCTCTATGTGTGGGTGGCTCGGTCTGTTTGAGGGTGACTCTGTGTAGGTGGCTCTGTGTGTGTGGGTGGCTCTATGTGAGTGACTCTGTGTGGGTGGCTCTTTATGTGTGTGGCTCTGTGTGGGTGTAAGTGCAATAGGTCATGCATATGCGAGCGATTAAGCTATTGGCATTGTAAATGACAATGCCATTTATTTAACGATTAAGCTATTGGCAATGTAAATGACAATGCTATTTATTTATGATTAAAAGAAAAAAAAATCTTGAGACATGACAATAGCTCTACCTTTAATAATGCCTAGACTTTTGCATTGTAAATGCTTGTTTTCAAGCTCTTTCTCTTCTTGTGTCCCCCTGTCCTACCGAAGCTCTTTTTCTCTATATCTCTCTTATGTTCTCTCGTCCCTTCTTTTTTGCTCATCCTCTCTTCCTCTTTGACCTCCCTGTTTCTCTCTTTTGCCACTTCTCCCTACTCTCTATTTCACCTGCCCCTATCTCTCATCTGCCCTTTCTTTCTTTTCCTCTCCCAGCCTCGCTCTCCTCTCCCATTCTATTTCAGCCACTCTTCTCACAGTTTCTTTTGGCTTCTTTTTCTTTATCTTCCTCGCTGACTCTCATCTCATAAGTGTTTTTTATGCTCGGTAACAACTCTTTAGTGGAGTCACTTTGCAGAGGAATCAAAAACATGTCAGCGCTTAATCTCAACGAAATGGGGTGGGGGCTCCCAGACCCATCTGAAAGCGAGGAATCCGAAGAACTCCGGTGTATATTTTGACTAGAAAGTAATGCCCAGCTGACAGGACCGGGTCCCAGCCCTGTCCTCTTCTGCCTCCCCCTGGGCCTGGTCCCCCTGCAGGAAGCCGGTCAGCCCTTCGCAGCTGGGCTCCCAGAGCTGGGAACTCTCAAGACCTGCATGATTAATGGACCCTGGGGGTCCAAGGCCACCCCGCAGGCAGGCTTTCCTCACATCCAGCAGTGTGTGTACACAAACATTATGGTAGGGCAGCGGGGCTGGCCCAGCATGGCGCTGGGCGAGCAGCTAACACTTCACTCGGAGGTAGCAGCCAGCAACCACTTAGCACAGAGCACTCCACACATCCGATCTGTCTCGGATACTGGGTGTTACGTAACTTACGTTACGTTCGCCGTAGTTGCATGCATGGCTGCCTAATCATAAATGAAATGATACGTGCCCGGCTCTCATGAGCATGCCACTTTGCGCACTTAAAAGAGCGCATAAGGTGAGGCGGCTGAGAGGGACCGTGCGGCCCAGGACAGACTAGTGCAGCCTTAATTTAATTACTGCCAATGATTATGCTAGCCTTGCCCGGTCTTCTGCCTCCCCCCGCTCGCGCCAGCCACTGATGCTGTAGGCCATCATGCATTGTAGAACTGTAGCACAGGCTCATTTCAATTTAAACAATCGGACTAATGCACCTGAAAACCTTCAATAGCAAAAGGAAAGCCCAGAACATGAATATGTTGCCCTGCCGACGTGAAGTCACGTAAGTAACCTTACTGATGATCAAGCGCGCAACACCCATTGGACTCACCGGGCTTCAGCCCCCCAGACACCCCCGATCTCGAGGAAACTACGAGCCAAGAAATCTTGCGCCACTGCGAACACACTCCAACGACCCAGTATTCCATGCATCGCTGCAAAGGCCATAATCCCTCCATCAGAACAAAGCAATTCATGAGTAACTAAGGGACTCATAAATTGATTATAATCCGCATTGGGAGACACCATATTTCAGAGACACAATTCCAGGGCCCATTCGAAGTCGCAACTCAGGCAATGGAAAACTGGCTGAATGCATGTAAAGTAGGAAAATCGAAACGATAATCCATAAGCTGAACTCAGTGTAGCAAGAGGCAGCGCACCATAGTACTCAAGCATCAGGGCGCGAAGGAGCCCTAGCCGAGATAGCCCGTCTTGTAATACAGGATGTGCATCCATTTTGAAATAGACACAACAGTAATAGCACGCCAGCAGCAAGAGCCAGTAGCAAGGGAAATCCACCAAACAGGCTGGAGAAAATAGAATGGAAGAAAGTTGGAATGACTCCGAAAATCATTTGGAAGGAAGTCACTAAGCCACTGCTAACAACTTTAAAAAAGTGAGCCATCCCCGAAGTAGAGGACACATTGAAGATAGTGTGAATTAACTCACCGAAGTACAAGGGCAAATCAGTATTTAATAAGGCATGCACTTATGTGCAGGTGTAAGCCATGTGAAGGACAGATGTTTCACGAGCAGATGTGAGGGCAACTTCTTTTTGGGACAATAGAGCTCTTATGCGACTCATCTTATTGAACACTGCTTTCAAGGTCGGAATCTTAGGCCAGATGTAAACATCAAGTTTCCCATGCGGGGGTGGATACATTACATTCTTGCAACAAACTACACGTTCACTGACTGTAGCGACATAAGCAATCCCTTTTATTAACCCACAACAATCTTCATTGTTTAAAAGTAAAGCAATGTGAATGTGGGAACTATTGCAGGCACGGGTGTACCTTTCAAAACACAGGCTAAATTAGGCTCATTTTGGTTTCAAGAGCCATGTAATTGGATATGCCGACACATTAAGGAATGATCCGGTGTTTCAGTGCATTCTTCACCATTCAAATAAACTTCTCTTCCCTCCCTAAGACATCTATATGTAAAAGGAAGCGGCCAGGCTTCATGGAGATAAGAACGTCCCAGAGGCTCGTATCTGCCAATGGCAAAGTACTTCACACAATTTTTAAATTCAAATAAAGGAAACAGCAGAGTTATTAAACCGTGAATAAGCCACGTAGCAGCATTGGCTTCTGCCACAGAAAACGGTAAAGGCTCTAACCTCTCAATGTGTAACATGGAAAAAGAAGCATCCTTCATTGATAGTAAACGTTGCTTGTCAGACAAATTAAAAGAGGTAAATAAGGATGACCTATTCATGTAATGCCACAGCACTTTTCCCACCTTAAGGGTCTGCAATGTCCATGCAAATTGCATAATGGAACGCAACTGATTCTGACCGTGGTACAAAGCAGACACTTCATCTTGCACAATATCTACAACAGATGACACAATATTATCTAACTTGTAAATGCGAGAAGAGAGCTTGTTAATGCTGTTGCTACAACTGCTAGCACTTTTTCTAAATTAGCTTGATCTATAGCCCTAAGGCGGGTGGCCGCCTCAACCTGGGAAGCTTTCCAGATTTCGTTATAAACAGCATATATCCATCTTTCAGATCTACCTCTAGCCGGGCCTTTAATAAAGTCATTCAGATCGACATCATCAGTCAGTTTAGATAAATGCAATTTAACTTACGCCTAGGTAGAATGTCTGAGCCAGTTCTGGGATCCACCCAGACCTGTGTAAAGCCATGAGCTAAACCCAGAAAACGATGCTGGCACGAATCAGCACTTCTGTGCCAGAGCAACCAGCCTTCGGGATTCAAACTGGATATGTTAAAGGAGGAATTCAATAACAGAGTTTGTAACTCTTTCACGGAAAATTTAGTAGTATTACCCCAACCGGAATATTCCTCTAAATCAGGAAAAGAAGGAGCATTTAATTTTTTAGGAGTAGCCAATCCAAAGCATGTTGTCTGTGAAATAGTAGAATTAAAAAACAACATATGGTTCGGGATGAGGCATGCACAATGCAAAGCCTCAGTGCCTTGCACTTGCCAGCTTTTAGAACCCCAAACTGATTTAAGGTCAATTTTATCCTTCCACAACTCGTAGCCCCCAACAGCCAACTGGTCGAGAAAGGACTTCAAATACAACAATTTAGTATTGGTAAGTCTAACTTTTTTCAGCCATTTTAAAATAAAAGGCATTTGGATTAGATTGATTAAAATCTGTAAAGTAAGTGAACCTTTTCAAAAAGGTATCAGAACTGCCTTGTATAGGAGCTGGACAGTGTTCCCACTGGGTGTAATTTACAGTGAGTCTTCTGGTATTAGCTTTATGCAGGTAGTGATTGCCAAAATGTTGATAACAATACAAATCACCATAATTAGCAGACTCCAAGTACAAATCTTCAGCATCAAAGGCAGCATAATATTTCAAGTCAGAAAACAATGATTCAATGGCCTGAACATCCCAATCATCAGAACGTATATTCTGTCTAACTACATCCCCCATAGACACTCTAAGCACATTAGGCACATTTATAATTTCAGTGGGCCCATGAATTTGAAATCATACAGCATCCCATACAATCCCATCTAAGACAGGCCAAGCAGTGATGTTGACTAAATCCAGGTCTCTTTGCACTCTGTGTGATGAGGAATGGGGTGCCAAAGTTCCACTGAGATGTCGAATGCTAGTTCTCTCCTCGACATAGTGTCCATTGACGAGACGGAAAAAATAAAACACAAAACCAATTGACATGAAAAAAGGTAAATCGAAAAAAGCACCATCCAAATATAAGTCCAAGGGGGAATCAAAAAATGTTTTTTAAACAGTCTTGCCAAAACAGAAATCTTCTAGGGCTTGTGTGATGTTAGAGAAACAGTGTCAAATGACAATCTGGATTCTGTAGCCAAGCGAGTCTGCAAATCAGGCATCGATAAGTCAGTTGGGTAAGTATAGTCAGTTTCATTATATTGAGTACCAGGCAGTATACTCAATAAAGGACTGGAAATTGCAGGCAACTCGAGAGCAACATCAGGCACAGGATTGGAAACCAGGGCCAAAACAGAATTTCTCAAAATCGAAGGACATGAGACCGCTGGTGTCGTACTAAGAAGAATCGGCTACTCTGTGAATCTTGACATTGTCAATGGAGATATACCTGTTCTCCTTATGACCTGGAAGTGGTGGTAAAATGACTGTTCTTGAGCCCTTCACTCCAAGCACTGGAACCGGAGCTCGATAAGATGGACCAAATTCTTTCTTGTTATCGATCTTCTCACAAACTAGTTCTCCAACTTGGGGTAGCCAGCCAACTACCGGGATCTGCAACGCATCATCCGAGGTGGAGGGCAAATGTTCCTTTGCAAGACTGTCTCTTATCTTTTGTAGATCCTGTAAAACATTGCAATGTTCATCTACGTCAAAGGAGGCAGCTTGAGCCACCGAGTCTAGACCGTCAAGGTCCGGAACATACATCTTGATACCAAAGAGCATTTTGTATGGGGTCGCCCACCCAGAGACATTCTAGGGAGATTATTAAGAGCAAGCTGCATGCCATTAGGAGAGCCAGCCAGTTCCTGTCGGTGCCTATAACTCGAGGTGTCAAAGGCTGCTTTAAATCTCGGGTCATTCGTTCCACAACACTATTACCCTCAGGTCTGTATGGAGACGAAAACTTGACTTGGACCCCCAACGAAGTCATGGCATCCTTATACGCCTTAGATGCGAAAGCCGGATCCTGATCCGAATGGAAGGTACCACAGGCAAAAATCCCTAGAAAGATACGCAAGTCTCTTATGACAGTTCGTGAATCAGCGCTGCGGTGAGGCCAGACCCACACAAAGCGTGTGCATGAATCAACTGCTACTAAGATGTACGTATACGCAGAATCAGAAGAAAAGGGACCGCAGTGGTCTAAATAAACACACCCAAGGGGTTTATTAGAAATGTATAGCTGTGTCTGGGGCGGACGCGCAGCAGTTGAAGGCTCAATCTGCTGGCAAATGTCAGATTGAAGGACATAATCACTCGTCTGTTTGTACAGCCCCCGCCTCCAGAAACGTTGTTGTAACTGAGCTACAGTAGCCGAAGCGCCCGCAAGCACAGACGCAACAACTTCATGGGCTGCGGTAATCAGATAACGGCCTGCGGTCCGCGTTAGGAAGTAACCTCTCACCAACGTCAGGAATTTTCCCATAAGGAACTTTATCAGGACTTAAGTGGTATGAATACTTCGAAGGGAATCCTTTTGGATATTTACTTCCCTTCTCAGTTGCAGCAACAGCTTCCAAGATATCATCATAAATCTTACTTTTGGAACGTGTAACTGCTGCAACCAAATATGTCGGTCACGCTGATTTTGCTGCCTCATCGGCAAGCGAATTGCCAACAGAGTGGACTCCCACGCGATGATGACCGAGAGTATGAATCACAAACACGAGGGGCAACTGCTCTTTAATATCAGCCACTCGGACCCAGATCATTTCATGTTTTATTGTGCTACCCTTGGAATCACGAAAATCATTCTGAATCCAAAAGAACAGGTTTTCATTGTAAGACTGGACACAGTAGTAAGAATCACTCACAATAAGAGTTGTCACACCAGGATCAGCGTACTCCAATGCAAGCATCAGAGCATGAAGCTCTGCCAATTGTGCGGTGCAGTCCCCAAGAGTCTGCATGTGCACAACTCTGGACTTTAACTCATCATTCACCATGGCGCCTACCACAATAGCGAAAGTGGAAACGTATGCGTGCTTAGACCCATGCGCAACATGCACTGAACCATCAGTGTATATGATCCAATGGAAGTACTCCAAAGGCCACGTAGCCAAAGGGGCAGGATGAACAAATTCATACTGCAAAAACTCCTGCGACTGTAAGGAGGCATCAAAAATAAACGTGACATCCGGAGACGTCAATGATGCTGCCCATTGTATCCACTGAGGGTGCAAACCTTTAGAATTTGGTTCACTGGCTTTCGTCACTGCCTCTAATGCAGGAAACGGGGTAACAACCAACATGCGTTTTCCCTGCGACAGCGCACATTCCTTGAGAATCGCCATTTGCACTGCTGTCAAAACTTTTTCCACAGAGAAAAACCGCATTTCAGCTGAAGTGTACAAGTGTGACTTGTAAGCAATAGGTACTGTGTCTCCTTCGTTAAAAGTAAGGTATGTGAAACCCACCGCCCCAGGGATGATTCTTATCACCAGGTTGATGTGGTTATCACGGGTCAGTAAGTATTTAGATTCTAGAAGATCAGCCTGCAAAGACTGCAAAATAGCTGAATGTTCCAGCAACCAGCAAGATTTGGTAAAAGTTGGTTGTATCAAAGCATACAAAGGCTTGATACGCTGGGCATATTCGGGAATATAAGTACACCTGAAATTCAAAAATCCCAGCAAGGACTGTAATTTCTTAAGAGCTGTAGGAGCGCGCAGCTGTGCGCATTTCTCCAAGAAGTGAGGAGCCAATCCTCTACCTTCATTGTTGAGCTTGCAGTCCAGGAACAACACTGTATACTGCACAGTTGAATTTGTAACCGAAGTCCGCAAAGTTATAAATTATGCGGTGAACACGACACAGATGCGCCCAAAGCTCGTCGTCTGTGAGATATATGTCATCCACATACGAACACACATCAGTGTCTTTCCTCTCTAAAAGAGAGACTATACGGGCAGCAAACACGCCTGGACTATTCTTATAGCCCATAGGTAAACGAGTATAGTTGTGTTGTCTGCCACCACAAGTAAAACTGGTCCACTGGGAACTCAGTCCGTCCAAATTGTGGGCAAAAAAAAGTTGGATATGTCAAGTGTGGTTTTAAAACGTTTGCGCACAAGACCATCCACAAGAGCAGAGCCGTGAGTATTCTGTACTGCACAGGTACGGCAATGCGAGTTCAAATGCCGGTAATCCAATACCAACCGGTACGAGCCGTCAGGCTTGGTCACAGTAAAAAGAGGGTTATTCGGGGGGAGAAGCTACGCTAGCAAACAAGATGGCTGCTTAGGCTCCCAGCTCTGCCGACCTCCGTATCCTGCCAGATGATCCTGTTGATAATCCTGTTTTTACGCCCGACATCCGTGTAGATGAACTGATGCACACTCCAATAGTGCAATCCTGAAAACTTAATCGGCTTGGTTGACGGAGTTGTGTCGAGTTGAAGTTTGTGGCCTAATCCAGCAGGAGAGCCGGGGTCTCGAGTTTTGACCCAGCCGGGTTGCAGCTGAACAACATCGGCCGTGAGAATCAAGCAGGGTCCGGTCTACCGCAGTGGAGGTCTTCTTTGCCCGATTTTGACGGCGGTCATTCTGATTGACTAACATTGAGGGAGGAGTGACGTGGCACGACAGTAGCTGTGGGTGGAGGTCCCTGTCCCGCAGACCCGGTTTGCCACCTCCGAGGTTCGGTGGGTCGGGGTCTTCGCTCGCGGCAGCGGAGTGCAGTTTGCTGCCGCAGAAACCGATCAGTCACCCTCCGACGCCGTCCGTTCCACTCCTGTCTGTTCCCCCGGAGAAACCGGGTTCTCTGGGGGAAGTGAATATGATCGGTACTGAGCGAGGAGAAATGGACCGGATGGAGCGTGAGCCGTCGCTGAAGACAGTATTGGCAGCTATCGGGGCATTTAATTCACATATGGATACCCTGATTCACAAAATGATTACGGGCCTATCTGAGAAGGAGTCTGTGGAACCGGACCCTGCTCCACTACTGGAACTGCTGCCAGCTACGATTTACATGACGCCCATTTTGATTCTGGACGAGGACCCCGTGCGACAAGAGGCGCCGAAGCCCTCGGTTGGTACTCTGGAGAATCATGACCCCGGTGTTTCGAACGTATCGCTACACCTACCATCATTGTTGACTTTGGGAGAATCGAGTGGCGTTCCCTTCCCGGAGACTCCTGTTGGTGATTGTTCTTGGACTTCTGTTTCATCCTTTCCCTCTTTGGTGACCGTACGATCGGGGAGAAAACAACATTGGGACTATCCGTCCATGAGGGAGCGTTCTGTGCTGATGGAGTTCTTGAGGAATCTTTGACTTTGATTTGTTTTGGACTGAATATTTTCAGACTCTTTTTTTTTGCACTTTGATTCTCCTGTAGAAGTAGTGGTCCTACTGGGAGGGGTTCACATGATGGTTCGGAAGGGCCAAGGCTGAGATCGATTGACCGGGGTTGGTACTATGGCCTTAATGGATGTGGGATTTGTAGCTGCTGGTCTCACTAGAGGCTGGTTGGTGTATCACGGCTCCCCCTAATTTACCTTTTCTGTGATCACAGATAAAATTGTATTTTCAAAAAGGGGGTGCTTGTCTCTGGCGGGGGGGGAAGGGGACCGGGAGCCCATACGGAAATGCCCTCCCCATGTTTTCGCTTTTCTATTTTTAGAACCTAGTTAGTCGGGGCGACAGGCACACTGCTAGTTGGGGTTAGGCAATAGCCATATGCAGGGGTTCAGGGTGGGGGGATGGGTTTATTGTTTTATTTCTGTTCTAGTTCTTATGGTTTTCTTTTCTTCACTCTTCTCTTTTGTCTCTCCCTTATTAGTAATATTGGTGAAATATCCTGATTTTGTCTAAATTGCAGTGTCTGGTTGCCATGCTTTTTCTACTATTCTGATTTTATGGGTGGGCGGGCTCTGAGAGCCTGCTCTTAAATTGTTTGTCAATAGTAATGCCACAAATCCTGCTTCGTACTCACTAGCGCAGGCGTCTCAGCGATTCTTCTGTTGCCTCAAGTCTAGCCTGTCATTGTACCTGTGCACCCTATTATTATGTATGAATGTATGGCACCGGATATGTCTATTCCTTTGTCCGTTTTTTAAAAATAATAAAAAGATTTATAAAAAAAAAAAAGAGGGTTATTCATCGGTGACACACGTTTCAATCACACCTTGACATTCCAATTGTTCAAGGATTTCCGCGACGGAAGCCGTAGCTTCTCGTCGGATGGGATATTGAGGTTGAGGCTGTGGCATAGACCGTAAAGGAATCTCGTGGTGCGGATAAAATCTATCCCAACCACACTGTGTACGGTACAAAGCCGGCACAAGAGCCTTAGCCCACTCTTCTGCAAAATTCAGCGCATGGTCTTTCGAGACTGTGTGCGCGAAACTAGGGAGGATCACCTCATCCCCTCTCGGAGCTGCGAGCACAAAAGGTGGGGGCCAGTCAGCCTCCGCTAACAAAATGTCATATGTAGTCCTAAGATTTTCCAAAAATACCCCCTTGATTGTACGTTGTATGTCAGTCAGTCAATAAACTTTATTCGGATAATACATTTATCCATAAAAGTACACACATAATTACATACATGGTCAAGATAAAAGAAAAATCACGTTAACATGAGGTAGTATTGCCGAACATTTCCTTATTAAAAACGGTAACCACAGAAAAGTACAAGGTATCATTAACACATGTTTCATGCGACAAAAAAAAAAAAGAACTTGCTCGGTCATTTAGAAGCATTATTTGAGGTGCTGGTTTTATAAAGTGCATAGTGCATAAATACTGGTTGGTCGACCATCTTAGTAAAGCGCAAAGTACAATGTCAACCGGTGATTATTACAAATAAAAACATCTTTGGATATCAATAAACATTTTGGCCAAATAGGCTATAGTTCTCCTAAGTATTTTGTTTCTTATAATTACAAATACCAACGTTGGTTAAAATATGGTTGTGCAAAGTGCAAGGTGCAAATCGGCCTCTTCCAAGTACATATTAATCACTTTAGTCTGGTTGAGTTAATGCTAATTCATAAAGGAACGTGATCGAGTAGCTATTTTTAGTAAAAGCATAACAGTCATAAAAACATACTTTACAATAACACGGAAGATCAACAAGTTAAAAAATATGAGCCCAACTTTTGGGTGCGATTTCCTTTTAGTTTACGTACATTTTACAGGATTAGCATTAGAGACAATACCAATACAACTAGTTGCCTCTTAATTAAAGCGATTAATAACAGGTAAAATAAAAAAAACTTTCCGTATGTAAATCAAAGATAGCTGTTATACAGTGTTTCAAATCGATTGGAAGTGGGGATATTACAGCCACTCAATGCGCGGAGACTTCTGCCCAGCGGATGGTTACACTTTGCATTTGGTCTTAATGATCTTAATGGGCAGAGGTATGGCATACTGTGGTAAAAGTCATGTAAATCCCAGGTAGATATAGGGACGTCTCCGTTTTGGGGCTGCCAAGTTTGAAGATATGGGACAACGTGTTTGTTCCTAAATTTTACTAGTACTAGGTCGCCGGCAACACTTTTGGGAGGGATCCTAGCCAGCCCACCCTTCTGACACTCAGTATTCTTCCGTCCATGTTAGGGGGGACGGGTCTATTATTTGTTAGCCAGAATGTAATTATTTATTAGGTCCTGATGTCTTTCGACTTTTCCGCTTGTGAGTGCTGGCACTCCCAAGAGAACGCACACAAACGGAGCGGCCTCTGGTGGTAGGTGTATGTGTTTGAGAATTCTTGGTGTGTTGCCATGGTTAGCAACTGTCCCCTTATGAAATGTGGGTTCTTTACTCAGCCCTACTCTGGCGGCAGTACACTGTGCTAATGTAGAGTTGGTGGATACTCTGAGAATGTTTGGAGCTGGCGTGGGTGAGGCTACTGATTGGTTTTGGACATTATTACTTTGTGCAGTTGATTTGGGCACTTCTATGGCAGCCTGAGACTGCACCTGATTATGTTTTGCGATGTTTTTTGAGAGTATCAAATTGGCCTTGATCGTTTCCTCTATTCCCTTAAGCCTATCCCCTAGACTGTTCAGTTTTTCTATCACCGGGGATATTATGGATTTGACCAGGTGTTCAATCTGGGCCAATAGGGTTGTCTGGGTAGAAGGCACAGCAGAGTCTGGTTGCCCAGCAACCTCTGAGGCTGGGGGGGAGATGGTAACGGCCAATGAGGGGCTCGGGCACAGTTTTAGTTGTTTTGCTTGACTTCCCTGGTGTTCAGCCCCGATTCGCTTTCTTTTAACTAGGGGGTCCTGAGGGAGCACTATGTTTTGGGAGATGTCTTTTGAAGATAGTAAGTGGGGAGTACCTAACAGACTCTCATTTAGATGGAGCGGTGTACTAGTCTGAGGACTTGTGCTGACTGTAGGGCAGTGAGGGGCGCTGGTTAGCTTAATACTCGGTTCCAGTGGAGCGTACTTGGTTTTGCATAAACTGTTTAGTTCCTCCAGTAATGTTAAGTTTTGTGCTATGTCGGCTGCCTGTGAGGGAGATCGCCTGTTTGGTGTACTTTCTATGGGCGGAGATCAATCTGGTCTCTCTGTTTCATGGGAATGGGCGATGTTGACCTATGTAAGTAGTGGTCGAGTGTCCCGTTGGATGAACCCCTCTTGGGGATGACGTTGGTAACCCCCTTATGAATCATTTAAATGTAGTGAACAACAGAACAGCAGCAATTCTATTAAATTCGGGGTTCACATGATAGTATTCATTTGGGGAGGTCCATAAGTGGGCAATAATAGGGTTTTTACCTCCTCTTATTGAGATGCCAAGGGGGGTGGTCCGTCCCGTCCTCCTCGTGCCTCTGAGGGCCACAGAGGGCCCGCCCTTTGCCCGGGCTTCGCCCGGCCCGTCCCGCGCCCGTCCTGCCAGGACGAGGGACCTGTCCAGTCTTTATACGCCTCCTGGCGCGCTCCTGCTCACGTCGTCTTCGTGCCCCTAAGGATGCTGGGGGATGTAGTGTGAAGCTAGACCGGCAGAGCCAAGCCCGGCCGGTCGTCCAGTGTGCGGGAGGGGCGGAGCCAATCCCGGCCTCGGAGAAAGGTCCCTGGGAGCCCCAGTGGGGGAGAGCAGCCCAAACGAGAAGAAATCAGGCAGCAGGACACCAGGGGACTCGGCCCCTGTCCAGTCTTTATGCGCCTCCTGGCGTGCTCCTGCTCACGTCGTCGTCGCGCCCCTAAGGATGCTGGGGGATGTAGTGTGAAGCTAGACCGGCGGAGCCAAGCCCGGCCGGTCGTCCAGTGTGCGGGAGGGGCGGAGCCAAGCCCAGCCTCGGAGAAAGGTCCCTGGGAGCCCCGGTGGGGGGGAGCAGCCCAAACGAGAAGAAATCAGCCAGCAGGACACCAGGGGACTCGGCCCCTGTCCAGTCTTTATGCGCCTCCTGGCGCGCTCCGGCTCACGTCGTCGTCGCGCCCCTAAGGATGCTGGGGGATGTAGTGTGAAGCTAGACCGGCGGAGCCAAGCCCGGCTGGTTGTCAAGTGTGCGGGAGGGGCGGAGCCAAGCCCGGCCTCGAAGAAAGGTCCCTGGGAGCCCCGGTGGGGGAGAGCAGCCCAAACGAGAAGAAATCAGCCAGCAGGACACCTTCACCTTCAATTAAAAGGACTATTTCATAAAGTCTATCAGGGGGAGCTACTCTAGTATCAGCTGTCTCCACAACAACATATCGATCAGTCGCTGTCACCTTCAGTAGCGGACGCAGGGCCTCTCGCACTATGGTAATCTCTGGTTCGCCGTTCAGTAAGGTCAGATCCCATGTCTGATTCCGAAGCTGTGTTTTCATATCTGTGGGATATCTCGCTGTTAAAGCGGCAACTTTCTTTTTCTGAAACTGGGGTCTCTTCAGTGTTGAATCGTCCTGCTTGCCTTTACCGTCTTTCGGGCGGGGCTGGTCGCGTCCCTGCTGGCCACCCTGACCTCTGCTGCCACCTCCACCACCGGTCGATGAGGCCGATGAGTCCTGAAAAGAATGAGGAGAGCATTGTTCAGAAACCTGAAAACGATCAGGTGATTTTATTGTCGCGCAATCGCGCAAGTCATAATTACATTCTGTAGGCGCAGGCACTGGTGATGCAGGAAGATGACTCCTGTTTCTGTTGTTGTTGTTTACCCTGTTTTTTCTGGCAATTTAGTTTTTTGGTTTTGGGCTGTTCGTCATTCTCTGACTTCGGCCCTTGGGATTGCTTTTTCTCTTTAGTGGAAAATGGCTTGACACCCACGCTATTGCGGCCCACGGTCTTATAAGCCGCCACAATAATCCTCAGTAACTGTCGGGGTTTGTCGGCATCAGGAACCGCCTGCAATGCATTGGACACCTGAAAGTTCACTGCATCTCCCTTGACATTCGCAAGTATGAAATCGGAAACTACGTCAAATGATCCGCATAGGCGCATACCCAATTCAACCGCCGCCTCAGGTCCGTGCTCATCCTGAACACGTTTAATGACCGTTGGAAGGACAGTCATGGACGGAGTGCCAAAGCACCTTGCATAAACTGCTGCAAAGATCTTCACCCACGACTCACAGTCATCAATTTCTGGGGTCAAGTCCTTAGGCATGCTAATTGTCAGAATCCTGTGTTTTTCACCAGGAGTCATGTTAGGAAATACTGCTTCCAGCTGGTCAAACTTCTCGGCAAGCCAGAAAGGAAATTCATCCTTATCCTGGGGGCGCTTGCCCATCACAGCGTTGAAAATTACAGGACTAAGTTACATTCCTCCCTCTCCAGCAGGAAGCGCCGCCCCGCCCAGGAGATTGCGGGTAATGTATTGCACTAACGACCTAATCACGCTAATCGTGACTACATGTAGTCCTCTTAAATCAGCAACGGAATGGAGGATGAGGTGTAAATCCAGCCAAAACAGGCCAGGTCGCGCCTGGAATGGACAAGGGTCCTAACCTCGGAGCTGTTAAAGAGTGGGGTAGGATGCCATTAAACCAAACTCGGTGCTGCCAAGCATCCGTCGGAACTTCCTGAGCATCCATCAGAACTTCCTGTGTCCTATATGGAGCATAGTCCTGCGGCACAGTATTGGGAGTGTACATGTCGAACACATTGGTATTTATGTTCACAGCCTGGAAGGTCACCCACGAGTAAAAAATCTCGTACCGGTAAGCCACCTCTGAACTCACCACCATAATCACGGCCATGCCATCCATGGGAACATGATAATTCTGCAAGTGATTGCGCACCGCAAAGCGACTATGTCCACCGCGGCCATAGAGACACAGAAAGAAAAAGGCACAATGAAAAGTACGTAGCACAACTGGATAGTAATTCAAGGAAACCGTTTTGAAAGAATCAAGCTTGAAAAGACCTAGATAAATATAGGCATGTTTGTCCGACACCACTGTTTTCCGGAAACAATAGCGAAGGGTGTTAAGGGCCGATATAAGGACTACTCAAGTGTCATGTAATAAGACCACCAACGATGTGGAGAAGTGTGGCTCAGGGGTTAGAGGCGGCAGACCCAGAAGCTGAGATCGGCCCTGGACCAGGGTTCAATTCCCCGCCTCGGCGGGTCTTGGGCTCAAAAATTTCACGGACTGATAATTCTCGCTCCGGTGCCTTCTCGACTCACGGGTTCACACTCTGCGACTCTGGGCAATAGCTTGCTTAATCTCCACAATGGCCCCTCGCGGCGGGATGCCTGGCTTTCACCTTGTGGATACCCTGCCGGGGTTATCTCACAGGGGAATACCAGGACGGGTTCCCTAAGCAAGCGCCGGGAAACCCTTTGTGGGTAGCTGTGCGCTATATAAGCTCAAATACATTTACATTTACATTTACGATCGGGCGCCATGTAGCAGGGATTTCTGTTCATATACAGAACTGTGAATAGAGACTTGGAACCTCAGTGAATTAGGGTGTGCCAAAACTCACCTCAGCATCCAAAATCCCCTACCAGACTAGCATTCAGTGTCTCATTGGTACTTACAAAACCCCAATGATTTAGACAACCCAGAACATGGACTTAGAACACCTCAGGTAACGTGGAACACATGAACACTCTTTCGGTATACTAACATATCAATCCAGAACGAGGAGTCAATGAGGACACATGCAAGTTTGAAATGTTTATTTCCAATGCAGTGTTCTCAAACGCAGCATCTTAGCTAGTACAAGCAAACATATTATAAGGAACAAGGTTAACAGCATGGTTACTATTCTATAAAATACAAAGGGTGAAAGCATGTTAAAATACTAAAGGAAACAGGTATAAATAGAACCTCAGTTTACCCTCCCTAGCTAGTATATTATATTATATCTACATATCTACAGAAGGTCTCTTTGGGTTTAGATGGGCGGGCCCATACCTTTGGGTTCAGTAGAAATGGATCACATCATCTCCTGCACCAACTCTCTGCATACGGATATTCATCAAGTGTCTGTCTCCTGCCTTGCGCAGTGCAGTATTAATCGCGCCTAAACCCAAAGTTGGCCACAGCTGCATCCATATTATGACTACTCTGTGCGCTGATCAATCCAAACAATAAGCGCTGTGTTGAAACAACCTTGAAGGCCTCGGCACTCACTGTACAGACATAGCTTACCAAGCAAAGCTGATATTATAAGCAAACATGTTATTCTCGTGTAAAGCAAAATACCTAACTAGGCGAAAAGCTGTAATAACAAAATGTGTTGTGTGCAGGGCAGAAGAAAAGGAAAAATGGCGTTTAACTTCTAACCAGCCCCTAACTTAACACAGTGCAAAAGTGAAACCAATGCACAAGACAATTCTAGCTGTTAAAGAGTGCTTTAGGTCACAGACCTCCCACTGCACAACAGAATTTCCTTCAGGATGTCATGGGGAGGAGTACTGCACAGTAACACCAAATGTCCCATGGCATTCTGGTACATTTAAGAGGCTAATGCAGGTCCTCGCTTGTAACATAATGCAGCTACTGCATGTGTCCCAATGAAGACTTGCAAATCTTTAATAACAATTCTAGCATCAGCCAATCACTGTGGGCATACCCATAGTATTCGAGAGCAGGATTACACTGCTAGTAGTATGAATTTAAAACAGCCATCATTTGATAATGGCCAGCAGTGGTCCAAATAAATGTTGTCAAGAGGCTTGTTGTAATTCAAGACAGGTGTCTGTGGTGGACATGCTATGATGGAAACTTAAATTTGTTGACAGATATCACATTTAGAACTTAGGAGTCGATTAGGATGGTGGCCGGAAAACCATTCTGACCGCCATGGTGTAAGAAATTAACAGTCCGGTGGTACAGCAGCAAAACCGGCAGTCAGATTAGGATCAACCTCCAGAAAAATCCAACCGAGGCAGACAGATGCCACGAAAGACTACCGGTAGCGTGCGGAACAGGTGAAAATCCTTCCACGACAGTCGGATTTTCAGCGGAAAGACCCACAACCTCTGCACGGCCAGCGGATTGGCCATATGTCAAATTAATATACAATTGAGGTGACAGCGGAACGATCCGCTGTTTCTGACCGCCGCGATTGCAAACAGTGATGAATGGAGAGCCGGCGGAAGGGCTGTTGTATTCCCACTTCAGCGGTTGCTCGGGAACATTTATGGGGGTCGACAAAATAACACACCACAAGGCCACAAAGTGTGGACATGAACATGGCTCTTCCTGAAAAAACACCGAACACAGCCCAATGACATATCCCCATGGCAACTAAAAAAACAAATCCCAGGTAAATCCACACAACACACCTGACAGGAAGACTCCATTTCGACCCTCCCACATAGCCAAGTATAAAATCAGCCCCTTCCCTGACCAGAATCCTTTCCAATACTCCACTACTGAAGGGCCCAACCCCACAGCACAAAGGAGAGGCAACTCACCACACATCTCACCAGCACAACAACACACACACACCACACACATCACCACCACCACCTTCACAACTGCACTCTCCACACATCAGCACACCATGTCACAGAAGAAAATGCCCAAATTCACTGACAATGATTTGTCTGTGATCGTAGATGAGGTAATCAGAGTAGAACCACATTTGTTCGGAAGCCTGGTCCAACAGACACCACAATCCAGAAAAAATTAAATGTGGGAAAGGATAGTCAACAAAGTCAATGCAGTAAGGACCATTCCCCGCTCCAGAAGCCGATCAGGAAGCGGCCGAATGACCTCAAGGGGAAGGAGAAAGAGATGAACAACAAGAACATTAAGCTGACTCAGATGGCTGGTGGTGGCCCTCCCATTCCACCAAGAACATTCACCAAATGGGAGTAGACGATGCTTGGCACACTGCTTCCAGAGAGTCCCACATGAATACCCCGGGGAGTGGAGGCTGGTAAGTACCAACACATTTCTACCATTACACTGCTTTGTACTGTCTTGCACAACTACAACACGACACCTCCTAGGCCCAAATGCACTCATGTGCAACACACTCTCCCCAACACATGTCTCACAGATCCAACATTTACACCCTCTGATTCACCCCAAAGGTGGCTAGCATTATTTCCGAGGGGGCATGTGTACAGGCAGCCAGCACTAAAACTCCCACCAGGCACCCTAGTCCCAAAGCTGAGCAGAATGTAACACTCCACCTCACACCCACAACCATGTGTCAGCCATTGCATGGCTCTCCACAAACTTACAGGTAGGTAGCCATCTTAACAGGGAGTGAGGTTTGCTCACATCAAACTTACATGTAGGTAGCCATCTTAACATGGAGGGGGTTCGCTCACAACAAACTGACAGGTAGTTAGCCATCTTAACATGGAGGGGTGGTTGTGGATGGGAAGACTGTACTACAACACCCACCAGGCCCCCTTGTCCCACAGCTCAGCAGGATGGAGAACTCCACCCCGCCCCTACAACCATGTGGCAGCCCTTGCATTGCCCCCACCAAACTAACAGGTAGGTAGCCTTCTTAACAGGGAGGGGTGTTTGTGGGAGGGAAGCTTGCACTACAACTTCCAACAGGCCCACTTGTCCCAAAGCTCAGCTGGATGGAGCACTCCACCACGCACCCACAACCATGTGTCAGCCATTGCATTGATCACTTTAAACTCACAGGTAGGTAGCCATCTTAACAGGGAGGGGTGTTTGTTGGTGGGAAGCCTGCACTACAACTTCCAACAGGCCCACTTGTCTCAAAGCTCAGCAAGATGGAGCACTCCCCCCAGCCAAAAGTATGTGTCAGCCATTGCAATGCTCACCTTTGCCTAACAGGTAGGTAGCCATCTTATGCTCTCTTGCCCCACCCCTGAGCAGAATGGAACAGTCCCCCATTCAAGAGCTATATGAAGCCTATTCCCTTATTCTGCTCCACTTCATAGGGAGGCAGCCATTTTAAAAGGGAGGGGTGTTTGTGGGTGGGAGGCCTGCACTACAACTTCCAACAGGCCTCCCTGTCCCAAAACTCGGCAGGATGGAACACTCCACCCCACACCCACAACCATGTGTCAGCCATTGCATTGCTAATTTAAAACTCACAGATAGGTAGCCATCTTAACAGCGAAGGGTGTTTGTGGGTAAAAAGCCTACACTACAACTTCCAACAGGCACACTTGTCCCAAAGCTCAGCAGATGGAACACTCCCCCAAGCCAGAAGCATGTGTCAGCCATTGCATTGCTCACCTTCACCTAACTGGTAAGTAGCCATCTTATGCTCTCTTGTCCCACCCCTGAGCAGGATGGAACATTTCCCCATCCAAGGGCCATGTCGAGCATATTCACTTCCTCTCCTCCACTTCACAGGGAGGCAACCGTCTTAAAAGGGAGTGTTTTGTGGGTGGGAAGCCTGCACTACAACTTCCAACAGGCCCCCTGTTCCAAAGCCCAGTAGGTTGGAGCACTCTCCACACCCACAACCACGTGTCAGCCATTGCATTGCTCACCTCCACCTAACAGGAATTTAGCCATTTTATGCTCTCTTGTCCCACCCCTGAGCAGGATGGAACACTCCCCCATCCAAGAACCATGTGGAGTCTATTCCCTTCCTCTGCTCCACTTCACAGGTAGGCAGCCATCTTAACAGGGAGGGATGTTTGTGGGTGGGAAGCCTGCACAATAACTCCCAACAGGCCCCCTGTACTAAAGCCCAGCAGGATGGAACACTCCCTACACTCACAACCATTTGTCAGCAATTCACCTCAACATGTCCACGAACAGATAGGTAGACAGTGTATGCACCCTGTCATTCCTATAAAAATGTATGGATCCATATGACCCCACCAGCCCTCACATGTTATCCAACTTGGCATAGATCCAATAGCCACTTCCAGTGTGCAGACAGCTAAGCGTTAGTGACTTTCACAGAAATTAAAGTTTGAACCACAAAGTCACATGTTGAAGAAATTCAGGGCACAATAATGCACAGCACTGAATGCCATGTGTAAGTGCCATCGGGGCAGAGCATCAAGGCCAATATGAACACAAAACTTGCATGGTCAGTAGGTAAAAGAAAGTAAAGTACATGATGTGACAAAGGTATGTATAAGATTACAATGGAAAGTTCTTGATCAGATGTAACATCTTTCATGCAGTGTAAACAAAAAATACGCCTCACACAACGTTGTTGTGCTGCTAGTTGTTAGATGTCAGCATGTCCTTGTATTCACACAATCTGTACCTGGAGCATGGTATCTATTGATATATCACACCAGGGACAAGTAAGGTATGTACCTCCACATAATGTCATTATGCTAAGCACTGTGCAGCCAAACAAAGTGATATCAATGTAAACTGTGTGGAGTATCACATGTAACATCCAAACATCTAATACCAAGCCTATGGGGTGCACTTCAATGACCATTTCACCTCTGTCCAAAAGGAGAACAAATGACTGCAGAAGAAGAGAACACCGACCTGCAGAGCCAGTTTCACTCCCTGGAACATGGACCCTCGGATGCAGATTCCCTCAGTTTCTTAGATGCGGATAACGAACCTGGCCCATCCGGACTGCCAGGGCGCACCATGTCCCAGTCCACCACTGTTCCCACCACCTCCATCTCAGCAACAACAACTGCGCTGGCCCCTGCTGCAACGACCTGTGCGGCTTCAGCCACCGCCACCACCAGTGCTGCCTGCAACACTCTCCCTGCCTCAGGGGATACCAACACCACCCAACAATCGTAGGAGGGCAGGGAGAGTCTGCGCATGCGTCGAGTTGTAACAACACAGGTCCCGGACAGCAGGACAGGTGGGAGGGCAACTGGTAGACAAAATCGACAGGACACTGATATCGAAGCCCTGGCCAACATTGCCCGAGTCCTTGGGGCATATGAACAAACCCAGGGACACGTGGTCCAGGTTCTGGAAGAATTGCGTGAGCTCTGCCTGCTGCTGAGGTCCAGGGGACACTCGTATGGGCCTGACGAGCCAGCTTGTGGCTGCTCTGAAAGACAGTCATGCGGCTGTATATAGGACAGCTCAACCTCCCTCCAGTGGCCCACAGGATGTTACTCCCACCACCTCAGCTGCGGCCACAGAGAGGGGTGAACTGGAACAGGATGACTCCTCATACACAGCTGAGCCCGCAGCAGAGGGCCCCCCTGGAAAATGCAAAAGGGCCTGTCTGATAAACCCTACGGGAGGATCACATTGCGAAGCACCAGCCACACACAAGTCAAAGAGACAGCCATGATGGCACCTCTCTTCACCTTGGCATTGACTTTTTTGACCATCCTTACCCACACTGCCATGTTGATGGCAGGTGTCCGTTGGACTGTGTCACCACATCAATGTGGTGACTACTCTATTGTCTAGTCTTCCATCACTGACAACTCATTGATTCACTTTTCACCATTTTCTTATACCCCACTCGTCTGTCACAAACAATCCTAGTAAATAAACACTCTTTGCACACCTTCGTATTTGTGTCAGCTCCATGTATATCACAGGATGTACAATGTTGACTCTGATTCCAATGTATCTGAAGCTTGGATTTTGACGAGGCTTTGAGACGCTGAAGGGACCTAGAAAGACACAGGAGAACAACATTTACTTCTCAGGCGATGGCATCACAGCCAGTACACAACACTAGCCATCAAGGCTCACAACCCAGCACACATTACAATGAGAAACAATATCAACATATACATCATGTGGCTGGTCATGACTACACTGTGCCACAAACATCAGCCATCAGCACAGAGCCAACAACAGGCAGCAGTCAGTAAGCTCCCCTAGGCCTTTGCACAACCATCAAAGAATCAGACAATGTCACTGTTGTACAATGTCACTCACACTCAAGGGAAGTAGCGATTGATGAGCTGTTGATGCAGGTCGACACCTTCCTCCTCTCAACTATCCTCGTCACTGGACAAGTGTGGGTTTGTAGGTGGGAGCATTTGCTCCTCATTATCGTGCATGAGCAGGAGGATCTCTTTGAGCAAGGCCAGGTTGTGGAGCATGCGGAATGGAACTACCATTTGACACACCTTCTGTGGAGAGTAGAGTAGTGTACTTCCGCTCTTGTCCAGACACCAAAATCTACACTTCAGAAGACCAAAGGTAACCTCCACCATACAACGTGTTCTCCCATGGGCCTCATTGTAGCGGACTTCACCCGGGGTCCTGGGATTTCTCAGTGGGCTTAGCAACCAAGGCCTGTTGGGATATGCAGAGTCACCTAGGTGTGAGCTAGACAGACCAATTTTGTAATATAACTGTTGCTGAGGACAGCATGTCACACATACAGCACTTTACTTGACTCTGCGTACTCACCCACAATCCACGCTCGCTCCGGATGGAGATTTGCCATCAGCTGTGGCACGATGATGTTACACAGTATGTAGAAGTCATGTGCAGATCCTTGTTTGTTTTGCCGATCCTGGAAATTTGGCACAGACCTGGGAGCTTATCATATCCGCTTGGCATACCACTTGCACATTGATGGAATGGAAATGCTTCCTGCTCCTGTAGAAGTGTTCACTTGCCTGTTGTGGAACCAAGCCAACATGTGTGCAGTCTATAAAACACACACAACATTGGGGATGTGGGCAAGGTCATAGAATTCACCCTTCACAACTGCCAATTCATGTCTCCTAGGAAGATGGATGTAGCTGTCCTTGAAGGTCATCATAGCAGATAGGACATCATGTAGCACCATGCTGAACATTAGGTGAGACATCCAACCTGCGCTGGACACCATGTACTGGAACGAACCAGTTGCAAAGAAATGCAGGGCTGCCATGACCTTACACGTTGGTCTCAAAGCAGTTGGACATGTTCTGCAAGGCCTCAGATGGGTCTCCAACTGAGCACATAGGTGTTGGAGTGTAGGTCGGTCCAAATGAAATTTACATTTGATGTCCTCATCTTCCATGTCCCAAGCAATATGAATGGACGATGCACATTTGTTCACCTCCTAGGTAAGATAAAATGGTCACAAGTCAATTCAATCCCTCTATGAGGTGTGTCAGACATCGTACATTTTGACTGACACAGCGCCAACAATGACTGGCAGAAACAACTGCTTACAGCACAATTTACATATAGAGACACCTTGATCCAAAGTAGCTGTACCCGTGTTCAGTATGTACATAGTGAGTACCCACAAAACAGATTCAGAGTATGAGTATGTGAAGGCCAAATGGTACATACCAACATCCTGTGTCACCAGCCCCGAGAGTAGTCGACACAGCACATGTGTGAAACAGCAACAGTGCTGGCGTCTACGTAGTTGCTGTACCTGCCACACCTTCTTGCATGATTCGGACAAGGCACCCATTACCAACACAATGAGCACAGTGTGTGCATAAATATCAAGTATGGACATGAGTCCAGCAATCTACACAGTGAAATAGG
The DNA here is from genome assembly GCF_964263255.1 of Lissotriton vulgaris. Lineage (NCBI taxonomy): Eukaryota > Metazoa > Chordata > Amphibia > Caudata > Salamandridae > Lissotriton > Lissotriton vulgaris. The sequence goes on from NC_141690.1 coordinate 135,717,109, forward strand.
CAAGTTATGGAGTACGTCCATCATGACTGGGTTGCTTAGCCATTTCACACATTGACATGAATACATATATGAGAGTCACTCACACAATAGATCTGGGTACATGCATAACAGTATCATAAGTCATATGGCAGGGAGTACATGCCAATGCATGTAATCCTGTGCACTGACTTGGCATGTGGAGGCATCAGTGAGTTAAATGTCACACTAGCATTTAATTACACTCTGTGGTGGCATGATTCATAGTAAGTGTCTACTGTACAATGCTAAGAACTGGCCATTGCCATTGCCACAGCATGATGTGTCCAAAGGTGCCGCAAACGTGCACCGCCACTGCTATCATGGCCATTGGCACCAATTGCAAGCTGCCAAATCAAGTTAGCGGCCACCTGCCCCCTGCGGTGTGTCACCGCCAATGCCCATGCCCCTTCAGCCAATGAGAACACCAATTGCAGTAGTGAAATACACATTTGAAAATCGGGGTAGGCGTGCACCACTATAGTGGGACCGGTCATTGGCACCAATGTAAAACTGCCAAATTGCTGTAGCGACCGCCTGGTCAACGCCACTGCCCATGCCCCTACAGCCAATGGAAACCACAATCACAGTAGTGTAATACACATTTGAAAATCGCAGTAGGCGTGCACTGCTAACGCAGGGCCACTCATTGGCACCAATGTAAAGCTGCCAAATCGCGGTAGCAGCCACCTGGCCCCTGTGGTGTGTCACCACCAATGCCCAATGCCCTACAGCCAATGGGAACCGCAATCGCGGTAGTGAAATACACATCGAAAAGCACTGTAGGGGTGCTCCCCTGCCGCGGGCCTTTCATTGGATGCAATTAAAAGATGCACGATTGCGATAGCGACCGCGAGGCCCCTGTGGTGTGTCACCACCAGGGCCCATGCCCTTACAGCCACGGTAGGCGTGCTCCGCTACCGCTGGGCCGTTCATTAGTCCCATTGGAAAAAAGCTGACCTGGAACACGAATTGCAGCAGCTGAGTACCACTGAAACAACCCCAGGAGTCTATATATGTCTGGGAGAGAGCCACACATTTCCACTGCATCTATACAAACTGCTGACTGACACTCTTCACCACCAACTGCTGCTGTTCCTGTCTCCTGGACCCAGTGATGGTGAGAACTGAGAACATCAGGGCCCGTCCCTTCACCACAGAGGAGCTGGAGGTCCTGCTGGATGAGGTGCTCTCACAGTATGGGAGGCTATATGGTGCTCCTGATGTCACGGTAAGTGTTTCAGAGTAAAAGTAGGAGAGTGCAAAGAGTGCACATATGAATTTGATCTGCAGCAGTATGTGCCTGAGAGTTTGAGTTGGTGTGAAACATTACCTAGCATACTGACTTCAGGTAAATGGGGTTTGTAGCCTAAATTACACAGATCATTTCAGGATGGGAGGGACATGCAGTGTTTGTGACACTGCTGGTTTGGAAAGTGGAAGTCAGAACATACATTACCTGTGCTAATGGATGTCTGAGTGCATTAGGTTTTCACATGCTTATTTGTGACATTTCAAAGGTTTTACGTCCAGAGGGTACTGAAGTAAGTGTGTTTGACTATTATAATGCCACCATGGTTAGGTAAGCATTATGCACAAGAGTGAAATGCCTGAGGGTGACACTCTTGGTGGAAATTCCCATATGACACAGCAGATTGTTGTACTTCTGAAACATCCTCCTTCCATTTGTTTCATTATGTGTACTGATTCACATGTGTAGGCACTGTTTGCCCTCTCATATTGTACATGCATGTGACTGTTCAGATGGCCCAAGTTTAAGCTCAGTGTGAGCCCCCCCGGCCTGCCAGTTACTGCACAATTTCACAGGGACCCGTTAATGACTGGCCAAAGTGAGACATATGTGTTGTCTCAACATGAAGTGTGGGGCAACATGTGGCCCCATGCCCACCCGCACTGCTATCATGTGCAATCTTTTTGCGTCAGTTCATTAAAGTTTTCTATAGGTAATCCGTGTTTTCCAATTTTCAAATTCCAAACTTTTACTTTCAAGCGTTTAATCCGATCCACACGCAGACATGCTTATGCCATTTCCCAAGCTTCTTATGTTACTGTAGTGCCCAACCAGGCCTCATACTGAAACACGACTAGCGCATTGTTCGTTCCAGGCAGTATTTATTAAAATCCGATGCATTTAATGCCAAAAACCCTTCTTCATGGGTAACTATAGGTAACAATAAAAATGTTTACCATTAGCATGTGATACGTTTAAATATAAACAGTACAACAATTTTATCTACTGCTTATAAACTGTTAACCATTATAAGATCCTGGTTTCTTAATAAGATTGCAGCTGACACAGGATTGAGTTGTGAAGGAGCTCAGGTTTATTGGAGATAAAGGAGACACATCCAGATCCCATCCAAGCTCAGAGTAATAACCACCACAGCTTGAAAACATACATTCTAGTAACTGTGGTAACCACATGGAATTGATGACGTCATACAGTGCAAATCAGAGAGTGAAGGATGCTACACATCTTCCCCCCATAAAAAAACAAAATGAAAATTAGAACAAAAGAAGAAGAAAACATCAAATATGAAACAATAGATAAACAACAATACTTTCATTAAGGTACATAGTCTTTCAAATGAGAAGGTTTCTTGATAGATCTGGATGAGCGTCGAAACACTCTAGGAACCTCATGATCAGTGTCAAACCGAGAATCATCAACATCTGATTCAAGTTTAGGAGCAGGAGGTTGATGATTTCCAGATAAAACACAAATTCTATTTAAGTTCTGTGAGTCAGTCACCATATTTTTAACAACATGAACAGAAGGTTGTTTGTCTTTATTCAAGGTAGCTACGCACTTTAGAGAATGTTCAACTCTTTTGGCAAGTTGCAGAACCTCATCTAAAGACGGTTCATCTTTTAACCACAATTCATCTCGAACCTTTTCGATGTTACATCCGACCATGAATTGATCTCTAATCCTTTCGTCAATGGAAGTGGCAAATTTACAAGAAGATGCCAATTTCCTTAATTGTGTGACATAACCCTCAACAGTTTCCCCTTCATTTTGTAACCTTTTAGCAAATTGATATCTTTCCAAAATCGTACTAACCTTGGGCAAATAATGATTGTCTAATTTTTTCATACAAATTTCAAACTCATTAAGACCTCTTTCTTCTTCAGAGGTAAGCTCTGCTAAATATTCAAACACATCCTGACCTTCTGACCCAAGACAATGGAGTAGGAGAGATGTCTTGCGTTTAGCACTCAAACTAACACCACAAACCTTAGCGTAACGTTCAAAAACTTTTTTCCATTTCTGCCACTTAATAGGAGGGTCCCCAGGAGATGACAGAAAGAATGGGGCTGCAGTGACATTTTGCATGGTTAACAATTAAATGAGGGATTAACACAACTAAAGCGTTAGGTGTAATCAAGTAAAACAGTAAAGAAGGTGTGAGAAGATAGTTAACATTAAATTATGACCAAAAGATCATTACCAGGATAAGTAAAACAGTCTAGAAAACATTTGATTGTTAAAGTTACTCTTGCTTTACATATAAAATAGTAGTAGATTTAAAAATATTCATTCAGTTCAGTAGAAGTAAAAACTTGCGATGAGGTGTTGTCCAGGAGGCTGCTCCACAAGGTGCTTCTGAGAACGAGGCACTCTGATCATAAGGTAAAAATCGATAAAGGAACAGTATTAATTGATAAGCACTGTGGACCAAAACTACAAAGTACCAACACTACAAAGTGTATTGTATGCAAATACGTAGTCTAGCGGAGGGTATTAAAATTGAGTTGCCAGAGAAATGAGATGGAAACAAATATGGCCACCAATGATGTCAGACGTTACGCAAGGCAGCGCCACCTGTCACAGACAAAGTTACGTTCAGGCGCGTAGTTGCGCGAGTTGCGCGCAGACACCAGAAGACAGAGAAGCCGCACGGCCAGAAACCATGGACACCAGAAGCTGCACGCTCCAATCAATCGCGTGTGAGGGAAATCCGTTGGCGCTGTACTCGAAGGTAAACAAGTGCAAAATACGAGATCTTCTTGTAATGAAAAGCTGGAATTTTGGTTAACCTTCGTGGTTTAAAAAAAATACAGTGGAATTTAAGAGTAAGGAAAGGAAGCCTCCTTTTGAAAAACGCAAGTAGTGTGGATTATGTCCGTATAACATGGAGTGGACTTAAAGTTCACAGAATTAAAATCAACTTGCAAATGGTTGAGAAACCAATAAAAACAGCCGCTGGTGCAATCAAAGCACTGTGAATAGAGTACAGTTTAAGGAATCAGCCGCTGATACACTTATGTATGTCACAAGAGCATAAAGTTCAATTAACAGGTTGTTAAATTAATACTGAAAACAGCCGCTGGTGCAATCAAAGCACAATTAATATTAACAGCTGCTGGTGCAATCATAGGCACACAAGAAAGAGAAAATAGTACCTTAAAATTGAAGAAAAATATTTTTGTTGAGATAGTTGAGTCTCCCTTTTCTTCAGCTGCCGACAACGCCAATGTAAGATCCTGGTTTCTTAATAAGATTGCAGCTGACACAGGATTGAGTTGTGAAGGAGCTCAGGTTTATTGGAGATAAAGGAGACACATCCAGATCCCATCCAAGCTCAGAGTAATAACCACCTGTTATGGCTGTCTTTTTGCTAGCTCTTTGGAGAAGGAGAATGATGGAGAGTGACTCCAGCCTATCACCCCCATAGCATAGGGATTAGGCCGATAGACAGGGACCCTGTCTTACATATATAAAGGCATTTTCGTATTATTTCTCTTAGAGTAAGGCTTATGAATTTAAGTTAGGGGATAGATATATAAGTATTAGTCATGATTCACTCATTTGCTAACATGCCGAGCTGTTTTTCATGGAGCTATGCATATTATGAGCTCCGTAGGCCTTAAACGAGACAGACTCCATTTTGCTTTCTGCCCGGTAGCTCGAGAAGGCTTTCTAGGTGAAGAGTAATGTTTTAGTTTCAAGCTGTTGTTCGCTTGGAGAGAACCGGTTCAGGCTGACCCTTATCGAAGGAATGTATTTTTCTCCACTCCGAAGACACAACTTCAGGCCGGCCGGCTGGGAAAGTGTCCTTGGTACGGGGAGGTACAAGAATTTGGTGGGCGGCAGGTTACTGGCCGTGAATTTCCATGAAGGAACGGGCTTTGATATTAGCGAAGGTGTTAGTCAGTTTGTCAGTTAGTCCGTAGGCGGCATCTAGCCGTTAGCATCTCTGCCATTATTCATTTTCATGGTGGATGAGTCGCCATCTTTGAAGTCGGAGAAAGATTTAAGACCGAAACTCTCTGAGATAGACTGAACGAGAAGTAGCGCGGAGCGCACTGATACAGAGAGAGAGAGAGACGGTAGCTAATAAACAGCAAGGTTCCGAGGTCCTGAGGGGAAGCAGACGAGGTTGAGCCTAGCGGTGCAGACGTGTACTTGTGACGGCTGAGGGTGACTGCAAGGCGAGCCAGGACACAGAGACGAGAGAGGAGCCTAGATGACTGCCGAGTCCAGACTTCCCACTAACCAGGTGACACCCGCCCAACTTATTTAGGATGTGCACTCTAATCTTTACCTTTTTCTTGCAAATGTTATGCTGCATAGTAATGTGATTTATGTTTATTGTTAATAAATACCCTAATTCATATAGAATTATCGTGTGCCTGGTGCTCATGTTCAATCTTGATAAACCCGACTTCTAGTCAGGAACCGTTTGGGTGAACGGATGAGAAATCCCGATCAGGTAAATGGTGATTGAATAAGGAGGGAGTGGGTGGACCTTTGATGCCAAGAGCAGGGAGTACACTATACAATTTGAAACCATATTCAAAGTTATTATTGTAGTTTTATTCCAGGTAGACCACTGAGATAATATCCCAAATAATGGTTCATAGGAATGTGGTCGTCGTTGATATGCGGCGTTAGTGATAACACTGGGTGGGAGACCAGTGCGAATACCCACCAGATTGTGGCTTGGATAAGTGAGAACGCCAGGGAGGATACTGGCGCTTAGTTTCGCCAGATTGCGAACAGTTTGGAAAAGGGAGCATTGGGTTCTGCAGGCCCGTGTGTAGACACACCGGATTGTGTGTCAGATCTGCCCTAGGGTAGAACGGTCTGGGTCGGGGTGACCGCGAGACCAACTGATGTGAATAAGATATTGTAGAAAATCCGTACATACATATATTGTCATTCCCCGTCCTTAGGTGCGACCTGTATATTTATCTGTATATCTACTCATTGTGAATACGATCTGAGGAGGGAAGGTGAGTACGTTTTGGCTGGGTCACAGGGGCCCCTGGGGGCTGATCCCATCTAAACAGAAAATCCAGCCATTACATCTGGCGTCACGAACTGTTTACGAAGCCTGTGTGCATTGTGTTGATTTAATATCGTTGGTTTGCGCTCGGCTTGTACGTATAAAATTTTGTTTATAATTGTGTGTATAATTTTTTTTTGCGTGTCATTATGTTTGCGAAAAAATCATCGTCGGTTTTCAAATTACCGATCCAGATTCCCGGCTGGGAGTCTACGCCTTACGAGGCCTTGGCCCGTGAGTGGGCTGATTCTACTGGTTTGAGTGAAAATTGGTCTTCATGCTTGGAGCAGGCGGAGCCTGCCGATGTGGTGTTATGCCTACAGAAAGCGCCAGTAGTGAAGGGTGAAGAGCTTCCTGTTTTAGGACGCAGAGGGTGGATTGTTCTTAATGCATACAGAATATTGCATGAGAGGTTTGTTCAACTACAGAAACAGTTTAAAGATACGGAAGGACAGTGTGTTGAGTTGCAAAACGCGCATACTTTGTTGCGTTGTCAAAATAAATTGCTTGCCGACAAACTTGAAACATATCAGACCATTGCCGAAAGAGCTGCGGTCCGTATTGCACGATATAAATATAAACATCGTCGTGGACGTGTGTCTTCACGCAAAGTGCGTATGGTTGTAGCGAAAGCTGGAATGGATTGGAACCCCGACGAGTGGGACGGTAATATCTGGGATTCTCATACTTCTGACTCCTCGGCAGAGGAGGGTGACAAGCGCGAGTCTTCTCGCTCCGGACGTGATTGTAAATCTGCTTCATGCATTGATTTGGCTCCCGATTGTGACCGTGCTCGTTCTTCCCGTGTGGATGACGTAGCTTGCCCTGATTGTGCTGTTAAATCTAAGATGCGGGCTTCCTCGGAAGCTCTTCCCGCAGTCTCTGCTCACCCGATTTTTCGACGAAAATTACAACAAGCCCCTGGTAATCCGGGTGGTATAGCTCTCGATTGTATGGAAGATTTTACTCAGCAGGAGATTAGTGACATCCTGCAACGATTTAAACAACGGCCTGGTGAGGCCTTGCTTACCTGGATGGTGCGTCTTTATGACCTTGGCGCTGCCGGTATTATGCTTGATGCTGTTGATTGCTTACGATTCTGCTCTTTAAGTTCTGATTCTACGATTCAGGACCATTTTCGGAATTATAATGGTGGTGTTCAAATTTCTTTGCTCCAGCTTGCGTCTGAGGGCTGTAATCATAAATATCCAACTGAATCTGATTGGCCTACTGATGAAAAACCGTGGTACACTCTGCGCGATGCGTCGCAACGTTTGAAGGAGGAAGTCATGAAAACGTGTATCTTCCTTAGTACTGCTGACAGGTTATTGGATGGTCTTTTAACATCTTCTGTGCGTAACCGCATTATACGTACTTCTCCTGTTGCTTACAAGCAGGTCATGATGACATTATTGATTAATCAAACTGGCAATCCTTTGTCTGCTGTGCTTGAGTCTGTTCGTCAGCTTGGTGAGCTGGGTGAATGGTTTAAACCTGAAAGACAATCTCGACCTGAGGGTCGTACTGGTGGAGACTACAAGTTCTCTAGACGTGACATGTTTCTTGCTCTCATTGCTGATGGTGTCAAAAGGGAAGACATTGATGGCGAGCCTAATAATCGCTTATGGGACATGTTTCGTAAGCGTGGTTTGGATCGAAAGGAGGGTGCCCGTCGTGTGCGAAAGAATGAGTATGACCGTGGTTCGGATGACAGTGGTGATGAGAGGCGACGTGTGAATTCTGATCGCCGTGATGATCGGCGCTATGAACGTGATGGATCCCCCCGTCGGAATGATGGGAGGGGGAGAGAGGATGATCGTGAAAGGGGTAGAGATGATCGTGTTTCTAGCAGACGACGAGATGCAAGGAGTTACTCCCCTGACATGAGAAAGAGAGAGGATCGTAACAGACTCTCTGACCGTAACTCACAACTTTTTGAACCTGACACTAATCCGTTTCGTACTGGAGACGGATATGAACAAGAAATCCTAATACCAAAGAAAACTGAGAACATTTACCCTGATCTGTCTTGGTTGACGGAACGCAGGAAAAATGACTAGGAAATAGGTCAAGCTCCGGTACGCAAGTGGGCCCACAGAGATTATAGACCCTATGTAGATATTGAGATTTTTTGGAAACATCGTAATATCCAAAGGGCCCGAGCGTTGGTTGATACTGGGGCGGAGGCCACTTTAATTCATGGTAAGTCAAGAAAATTTCATGGACAGTCTTTTACAATTACCGGTCTGGGTGGTAAAGAGACGCCCGCGGTTCAAACTGCACTCGAAATTAAAATTGGTAGGATTCCTCGTAGAGAATACTCTGTGTTGGTTGTGCCACTTTTGGAATACATTATTGGAATTGACATTTTGAAAGGTATGACTTTGCATTTGGATGATGGATGTTATCAATTTGGTACACGACAGTACATTTCGACCAGACCCGTTCGGGTTGGCCGTTTATGCATGCCACCTATTAAGATCCCTTTAGCAACGAAAGTGATTTCTCAGAAACAATATCGCATTCCAGGTGGTCATGAAGAAATTACTGCTACGATTCAGGATTTGGTTGACGCGGGAGTCATTACTCCGGTCACATCTGCTTGGAATAATCCTGTTTGGCCCGTGCGCAAAAGTGACAATTCTTGGCGCATGACTGTTGATTATCGAGAATTAAACAAACATACACCTAAATTGACTGTTGCAGTGCCTGACATTGTTACACTGATTCAGAGAATTCAAAAGCATCCAGGTACGTGGTATGCTTCTATTGATATTGCTAATGCGTTCTTTTCAATCCCGATTGCCCCCGAATGTCAGGAACAATTCAGTTTCACATGGAATGGACGTCAAATGACGTTCCGGAGTCTTCCTCAAGGCTATGTACATAGTCCTACGATCTGTCACCGGCTGGTGGCGGAACATTTGTCTGAAGTGCCCACGAATCCACAAGTTCAGATTTGTCATTATATTGACGATATTTTGATTCAAGGTGAAACGCAAGACCAGGTACAGTCCCATTTAGATCAGATCATTGACTGTTTGCGAGCGAAAGGTTGGGAAATTAATCCTGACAAATTACAAACTCCATCCCAAGCTGTAAAATTTCTAGGAATTAATTGGCATGAGGGTCACAGAGAGGTGATTCCACAAGTTAAACGAAAAATACTTGATTTTGCTGTTCCCAGAAACAGGAAAGAGGCGCAATGCTTTATTGGATTGTTTGGATTTTGGCGTCAGCATATTCCCCATTTGAGTCAGATCTTGGCTCCATTGTATCGAGTCACTCGTAAAAAGAATGCGTTTGAATGGGGTGAACCTCAACAGACTGCTTTTAATTTGGCTAAAGAAGCTATTCAGTATGCTTTGGATTTGTGGCCTGTGAGTGACGGTGATGTGGATTTGAATGTGTCCGTGGAAGGCCTGTATGCCAATTGGAGTTTGTGGCAAAAGCAGGGCAGACAAAAAGTGCCATTAGGTTTCTGGACCAAAAAGTTACCAGAGGCTGGTGAGCGTTACTCACCTTTTGAAAAACAGTTGCTTGCTTGTTATTGGGCTCTGGTGGATACCGAGCAATTGACCCTAGGCCATGTTGTGATTTTGAGGCCTGAAATTCCCATTATGCAGTGGGTTTTGAGTTCACCGAAGTCCCATCGAATTGGACATGCTCAGGAGGCTAGTGTGATTAAATGGAAATGGTACATTCAGGACAGGGCACGTGTGGGTCCGAAAGGTGTGGCGGTTTTACATGAGCGAGTGGCGCAGGCGCCCTCCAATGAGGCTGAAAGTGAGTGTTCGGTTCCCGTGGTGCAGGAGTCTCCCGTGAAGTGGGGTAAATCATTTGATGATCTGTCCGCGGAGGATAGAAAACATGTGTGGTTTACGGATGGTTCTGCGAAGTTCATTGGTGACAAAAGACATTGGAAATCTGTCTCTTTTAACCCGACTACAAAGAAATTGTTATGCACAACTGGAGACGGTAAGAGTAGTCAATATGCTGAACTCTCTGCGGTTTACCAAGTTTTGAAACAGGAGTTACCAGGTACATGTCACATTTTCACTGATTCTTGGTCCACTGCAAATGGACTAGCGGTGTGGCTGCCAACATGGCATTCTCATAATTGGGAATTGCATTCAAAAGAATTATGGGGTAAAGAGTTGTGGCAAGAAATTTGGGAATTGCTCCCGCAGAGTACTGTAACAATCTTTCACGTGGATGCTCATACTCCAATTGACTCCCTTGACAAATTTTTTCATAATATTGCAGATGAACAGTCTAAAATTTCTGAGGCAGTGGTTGACATGCAAGATTCTGATTTGGCGGGATTGGCGAAGTGGGCCCATCAGAAAGCAGGACATTTTGGAGAGAAAGCCACTAGCAGGTGGGCTGCCGATAGAGGAATTCATATTCCCTTTTCTTTAATTAAAGATGTCATTCTACATTGTCCCATTTGCCAGCATTCTAGGAAGAAAGAGGTGCCTCAAATTGTTCGAGGCCACTTACATCGAGGTAAATTGCCCGCCCAAATTTGGCAGATTGATTATATTGGTCCGCTCCCTATGAGCAGAAACTGTCAATACATTTGTACAGTGGTTGATACTTATAGTGGCCTTTTGGTCGCTTTCCCTTGCAAGAATGCTACCCAAGTGAATACAATTAAAACCCTGGAGCTCATTATTTTGTACTATGGTGTCCCATTCCAGATTCAATCAGACAATGCATCCCACTTTCGTGGAAGATTGGTGCAGGAATTCTGTACGGAAAACAATATAGATTGGGTGTTTCATATTCCATATTATCCACAAGCTTCAGGACTGATTGAGAGAATGAATGGCTTGTTGAAAGAACAGTTGCGCAAGTTGACTGATGACCGTTACAGCCAGTGGAGAGATGTCCTACTTCAAGCTTTGTTAATTTTAAACAATCGTCCTTTGTTACATGCTGAATCTCCTTTGATGCGTTTGTTTCCTCCACATGTTGATGCAAAACCAAATTCTGTTTCGAACACTGTAACATATTGGGAAATTACCCCCGGTGCTTTGGCTCCATGTAGAGCAACCCCAGGTTCCGCAGGCCTTGACCTGCATGCATTAAATGATGCACAATTTCCAGGAAAAGATCGAATCATTGTTGAAACTGGCATTGGTGTCTCTATACCTGCCGGTAGTTTTGGATTAATTGCCCCTAGATCTGGCCTGGCCCTGAAAGGTGTACAAGTACTCGGAGGAGTGATTGACAGTGATTATCAGGGAGAGATTAAGGTTCTCCTGCTTAATAGCAGTGAGACGGATTTGTTTATCAAAAAGTCTGACCGTGTTGCTCAGTTACTGATTATGCCTGTCTTCAGTGGTGAGATCAAAAAAGGCTCTGCTCCAACGTTGCTAACTGTGCGAGGACAAAAAGGCTTCGGATCGTCTGATCTTCCTGGAGCTAAAATATGGGTGCAATCGCCTAAAAATCCTCCTGAACAGGCTGATATTATTGCGACCGGTCATGACAACACCGTTTTGGTGATGAAGCCAGGGAAAGATGGCTGGGAAGCTGTCCCAGCTGATAAATGTTATTTACGAGAATGATTAAGGCCTGTATTTGTATTGTTTCAGATCATTCTTTGGACTGCTGCTGCAGGATGTGTCGGCGTTGGACTCCTTTTGGCTTGCTACGCCGGGAGAGGAGAGGATCCACCGACGCCGGTTGATGGGATAATAAGAGCCACGCGGTCTGCGTGGCGGACTTCATCTAACTTTTGGGTCACACTCGCGAAGCGGGTGACGAACTCTCCACATTTTTGCCTCACACCAATGAAGAGCGTTACTGACATTCTAGCGACCTGTTTGGTAGCTGTCCCTGCATCCACGGAGACTCTTCGCCATGTCTTCAATGTATCTAATGCCCGACCTAATGTTATTCTGGGCGATTTTGCGGCCCATGAGTTTTGTCCCTCATGTACTCTTATTCCAGACCTTGATGTCCCTATTAATTCCAGAATTACTACTTTTAATATTACCCCTGGTGACCTTTAGTTCGTGATGACCTGCAACCCTAAGGCTATTTCCAAGTGTTTGCGGTTGAAACTCCAAGCCGCTACTACTTTTTCATTTCATCAACGTTTGTTATGCTCAAAGAGACTTCCTAATTCATGTTTTTCAGTAAAGAACAATATGACCTGTAAGCGTTTAGTAGTAGCCACTAGCCATTATCGTTCAATGCTATTGCCAGCTGGATGGCTCTTTTCCTGCGGGAATTCATCTTGGCCCTATATTCCTGCGAATATTTCTGGTGGCCCATGTGCCATCACTAGATTAAGTTTGCTAATGTTTTCCTCACATCCTCCTTCCCATTCCCGTATTATCCGAGATTCTATGTCATTACATGAAGACTGTGATTCCTCTGTTCATCTTTTTTCCAAATCAGAATATCTTGGTTTAGCTTTTTCTATTATTGGTGTTCCAGCATTGGCCGTCTATAATGCCAAAACAATCGGCAAAATGGCCTGCTGGATGGTAAAGTCAATTAATCAAACGTCTACTGTTTTATCAGACTTATTATTAGATTCCCAAGGTGAACGTAGAGCTATTTTGCAAAACCGTGCAGCTATTGATTATTTATTGTTGAAACATGGGCACGAGTGCTCTGAATTTGAAGGTCTGTGCTGTTTTAATTTGTCTGACCATTCTAAAGATATCCAGTCCCATATTAATAAACTCCACGACTTGACTGCAGAAATTAGAGAACATATAGATCAGGGTTTCTTTGACTGGCTTTTTAACTGGCTCCCTGACATGCATTTCATACGACAAATTTTAGGGGGGGTTATTGTTGTTATCTGTATCCTTATAGCCATTTGTTGCTTTATTCAGTGTATCCCTTCCCTGCTACAATTTTTTAGACTTACGAAGGGTCGTAGATCAGTTAATTTTGTTTCATATTATTCGTCTACTGACGTTAGTTCCATTTAGTTTGTGGTTAATAGACTGGAGTCAAGGGGTGTAATGTTATGGCTGTCTTTTTGCTAGCTCTTTGGAGAAGGAGAATGATGGAGAGTGACTCCAGCCTATCACCCCCATAGCATAGGGATTAGGCCGATAGACAGGGACCCTGTCTTACATATATAAAGGCATTTTCGTATTATTTCTCTTAGAGTAAGGCTTATGAATTTAAGTTAGGGGATAGATATATAAGTATTAGTCATGATTCACTCATTTGCTAACATGCCGAGCTGTTTTTCATGGAGCTATGCATATTATGGGCTCCGTAGGCCTTAAACGAGACAGACTCCATTTTGCTTTCTGCCCGGTAGCTCGAGAAGGCTTTCTAGGTGAAGAGTAATGTTTTAGTTTCAAGCTGTTGTTCGCTTGGAGAGAACCGGTTCAGGCTGACCCTTATCGAAGGAATGTATTTTTCTCCACTCCGAAGACACAACTTCAGGCCGGCCGGCTGGGAAAGTGTCCTTGGTACGGGGAGGTACAAGAATTTGGTGGGCGGCAGGTTACTGGCCGTGAATTTCCATGAAGGAACGGGCTTTGATATTAGCGAAGGTGTTAGTCAGTTTGTCAGTTAGTCCGTAGGCGGCATCTAGCCGTTAGCATCTCTGCCATTATTCATTTTCATGGTGGATGAGTCGCCATCTTTGAAGTCGGAGAAAGATTTAAGACCGAAACTCTCTGAGATAGACTGAACGAGAAGTAGCGCGGAGCGCACTGATACAGAGAGAGAGAGAGACGGTAGCTAATAAACAGCAAGGTTCCGAGGTCCTGAGGGGAAGCAGACGAGGTTGAGCCTAGCGGTGCAGACGTGTACTTGTGACGACTGAGGGTGACTGCAAGGCGAGCCAGGACACAGAGACGAGAGAGGAGCCTAGATGACTGCCGAGTCCAGACTTCCCACTAACCAGGTGACACCCGCCCAACTTATTTAGGATGTGCACTCTAATCTTTACCTTTTTCTTGCAAATGTTATGCTGCATAGTAATGTGATTTATGTTTATTGTTAATAAATACCCTAATTCATATAGAATTATCGTGTGCCTGGTGCTCATGTTCAATCTTGATAAACCCGACTTCTAGTCAGGAACCGTTTGGGTGAACGGATGAGAAATCCCGATCAGGTAAATGGTGATTGAATAAGGAGGGAGTGGGTGGACCTTTGATGCCAAGAGCAGGGAGTACACTATACAATCTGAAACCATATTCAAAGTTATTATTGTAGTTTTATTCCAGGTAGACCACTGAGATAATATCCCAAATAATGGTTCATAGGAATGTGGTCGTCGTTGATATGCGGCGTTAGTGATAACACTGGGTGGGAGACCAGTGCGAATACCCACCAGATTGTGGCTTGGATAAGTGAGAACGCCAGGGAGGATACTGGCGCTTAGTTTCGCCAGATTGCGAACAGTTTGGAAAAGGGAGCATTGGGTTCTGCAGGCCCGTGTGTAGACACACCGGATTGTGTGTCAGATCTGCCCTAGGGTAGAACGGTCTGGGTCGGGGTGACCGCGAGACCAACTGATGTGAATAAGATATTGTAGAAAATCCGTACATACATATATTGTCATTCCCCGTCCTTAGGTGCGACCTGTATATTTATCTGTATATCTACTCATTGTGAATACGATCTGAGGAGGGAAGGTGAGTACGTTTTGGCTGGGTCACAGGGGCCCCTGGGGGCTGATCCCATCTAAACAGAAAATCCAGCCATTACACCACCACAGCTTGAAAACATACATTCTAGTAACTGTGGTAACCACATGGAATTGATGACGTCATACAGTGCAAATCAGAGAGTGAAGGATGCTACAACCATGCATTGTTAAATTCCTCACCTAATAACAAATATTTTGTGTCACTATTGGTTGCATCCATGTATAACCTTTATGAATAACTTAAAGCTCTACTCCCCTCCTTTTGAAATGACAATGGTTCATCACAATTCACTGTGTTAATTTTACCAAACTCCCCTCCTCTCTCTCATATCTCCCTTCTATAATCATCCCTCCTCACCGTTTCTTTCTCTCACCACCTATTTGTGAATGCTCTTAATTACCCTGTGTTTTATTTACTTATCAATCATTATTACCACTGATGTCCATTGTTTACAATCACGTTTCTTAATTTGGCTTCATCCACCCCCCCTTTCTTCTCTCGCTTGAACTTGCTCACTATTTTTAACTTGTGCAAATTTTAGCATCACTTCATACTGTTTTACAATCCCCCACCAGAGATAATTCGTACCTGCCATGGTGTTTAAAAGCGGGGTTTTCTTCCTCTATCTCACATCTTTAAAAAGTCATTCGCCACACCCTTATTTCCATCCGTTTTAATCCCATTCAAATCCTGTTCCTCCCTTCATTTAAGTTACGTAATTAACCACTGCATTCTGCCTCCCCCTTGCGTTGAGCTACTACCTATCCATTGATGCAATAAATTCATCCCAATCGAATCGACCAAGGGATGTCATTGTGTGTGCTAAATGTGACCAAAATTCAATTACATAATTAATAGTGACAAAAATATTATGATATCTGTATCATAATATTTTTGTCACTTTGACAAAATGACAAAATGCCAATATGCATTAGGTCATTCACTCATATTTCATGTCCGTTCTCCTATTTACCAACACCGACTGGCTAAACGAACCCAGTTGTTTCATCTTGCGTGTGGATGATTCTGTTCCTTTAAAAATGTTTCCTCTTTTTCCATTTTCTTTCTTTGGGTGCAATCCTTGTGTAGGGCAACATATGATACTGATCAGTGAGAAAGACGGCTGCACTCCTGTTTCATCCAGTTGTATTTCCATTTACTCGGAGAAATGCGTGCGTTACTGGAGTAAGGGTCATATGTATGAAGCTATTTTCGATTCGCAAAGGCCGAAATTCGCCGAATTTCGGCCTTTGCGAATCGGAAAAGGCCATTTTTGCACATTTGCAATGTATGAAAAAGTAGACAAATAAGGAAATGCAAAATTTTGCGATTCCTTATTTTGCCATAGCATTTAAGGAATCGCAATTTTGCGATTCCTTAATTGCTATGTAAGAAGCTTTTTTCTCTTGCGATTTTGGTTTAAGGAATCGCAATTTACCACCAACTGAAAGTTGGTGGTAAATTGTGATTCCTTTTCAATAAGCAAAAATTGGCATTTTTCATTGTGGCATGTGACGCACATGCATGCCCTTAGGGCATGTATGTGCGCCATATGCGCACACATGTCATTTTCAGGGGTGCAGCAGGGTGTTCTTGAGACACCCCCTGCACCCTTGAAAATTCGCACAATTTGCGATTAGCAAATTTCCCCTTCATTCCTATGGGCCTCCCAGCCCATAGAAATGAATGGGAAGTATTCCTTATTTGGGAATTCGCAATTTGCGAATTCGCAAATAAGGAATAGTAAGGAATCGCTAAAATTCCTAGATTACCTACATACATACCGTTTTGCAAATTCTAAATAGCGATTCCTTAAGATTCGCTATTTAAAATTCGCAAAACGGAAGTATGATACATATGGCCCCTAGTGCCTTGCCCAAATGACACTACAGGTTCTAAAACTAAAACTCAACCTGAAGTGTGAGGGGAAATGTGGCCCCACGCCCAGCCGCACTGCTATGATGCCCAATATTTTTTGGGTCAGTTCATTAAAGTTTTCTACAGGTAATCCGTGTTTTCCAATTTTCAAATTCCAAATTTTTACTTTCAAGCGTTTAATCTGATCCACACGCAGACATGCTTATGCCATTTCCCAAGCTTCTTATGTTACTGTAGTGCCAAACCGGGCTTCATACTGAAACACGACTAGTGCATTGTTCGTTCCAGGCAGTATTTATTAAAACCTGATGCATTTCAGGCCAAAAGCCCTTCTTCAGGGGTACCTATAGGTAACAATAAAAATGTTTGAAGCATTTGTCTCTTATTTTAAAAGAACTGCCGGGGTCCATTCAAAGATGGTTTCTTGTAACAATACGCAGTTCACACTGTTCATTTCTAGAGTACAGTTCAAGATAAAATATTCCAAAACTATCTATTCAGAGGGCTACGTCCAAACGTTATTGGTTCCTTTTTGTCTCCACGATTTTCATGTTTTAATCTTGGATTTACATTTTCGTGCAAGCATCAATTTGCACAATGAATCTCTTTAGTGTCTTTGTATAAACGTTATTCCTCCTTACGGCACCTCACATCACGAAACGGTTGTTATGCTTCAAAACACAACATGGTGGACATCAGTAGTGCATGGCCATAGTACAAGGACATTCTAGAGTCCGTATCTGTGTTGTCCCCTTAAAGTCAATCAATCAATCACTAAAATTTGTATAGCGCGCTACTCACCCGTGAGGGTCTCAAGGTGCTTGAGGGGGAGGGGGGGTCGCTACTGCTCGAACAGCGAGGTCTTGAGTTGTTTCCTGAAGGCGAGATGGTTCGGGGTCAGCCGTAGGCGAGTGGGGAGGCAGTTCCATGTCTTGGCTGCCAGGTAGGAGAAGGATCTTCCTCCGACGGTGGATTTCCGAAATCGTGGGACAGAGGCGAGGGAGAGGCTGGCGGATCGGAGCTGGCGGGTGGGTGTGTCGAAAGTGAGGCGGCTGTTGAGGTATTTCGGGCCCGCGTGGTGGAGAGCCTTGTGTGTGTGGGTGAGGATTCTGAATGAGATCCTCTTGCTAATGGGGAGCCAGTGCACGTCTTTCAGGTGGGCAGAGATGTGGCTGTGGCGAGAGATGTCCAGGATGAGTCGTGCTGAGGCGTTCTGAATGCACTGGAGTCTTTTCTGGAGTTTGGCTGCGGTTCCAACGTAGAGGGTGTTCCCGTAGTCCAGACGGCTGGTGACGAGGGCCTGGGTGACCGTCTTCCTGGTTTCGGTGGGGATCCATCGGGAGATCTTTCGGAGCATGCAGAGGGTGTTGAAGCAGGTGGACGAGACGGCGTTGACTTGCTTGGTCATCGTGAAGGAGGAGTCCAGGATGAAGTCCAGGTTGCGTGTGTGGTCCGTTGGCTTGGGTGCGGTGCCCAGGGCAGGGGGCCACCAGTTGTCGTCCCAGGCAGAAGGAGATGGTCCGAGGATGAGGACTTCCGTCTTGTCTGAGTTCAGTTTCAGACGGCTGATCTTCATCCATTCTGCGACGTATTTCATTCCTTCCTGGAGGCTGGCTTTGGCGGTGGCGGGTCGTTGGTGAGGGAGAGGATTAGCTGGGTGTCGTCGGCGTAGGAGATGATGTTGAGGTTGTGTTGGCGGGCGATGGCTGCTAGAGGGCTCATGTAGACGTTGAAGAGGGTGGGGCTGAGAGAGGATCCTTGCGGAACGCCGCAGATGACTTTGGTGGCCGCGGATCGGAACAGGGGGAGGCGGACTCTCTGGATTCTTCCGGCGAGGAACGAGATGATCCAATCCAGTGCCGCTCCTTGGAGTCCGGTGTTGCTGAGGCGCTGTATCAGGGTGTGGTGGCATACAGTGTCGAAGGCTGCTGAGAGGTCCAGGGCAGCTGTTTCCCCATTGTCGACTAGGGTCCTGATGATGTCAGTGGCTGCGATGAGGGCGGTCTCCGTGCTGTGGTTTAATCGGAAACCAGACTGTGAGGGGTTGAGGGATCCGTTGGTCTTGAGGAAGGCGGAGAGTTGTCTGTTGACGGTCTTCTCGATGACTTTGGCTGGAAAGGGGAGGAGCGAGATGGGGTGGAAGTTCTTGAGGTCCGTGGGGTCCGCGGTGAGTTTCTTGAGGAGGGCGCTCAGCTCGGCATGTTTCCAGCTCTCCGGGAAGGTGACGGATGCGAAGGAGCTATTGATGATGTTCCGGAGTTGGAGTGCGATGATGGAGTCAGCTTTGTTGAAGATGTGGTGAGGGCACGGGTCGGCAGGGGATCCGGAGTGGATGGTGTTCATCAGGCGGGTGGTGTCTTTGGTGGTGACTGGGGTCCAGGTGCAGATGGTGGTGGTGGGGGGCGCTGGTTCGGTGGTTGGGTGCGTGGTTTGTGCACCGAAGCTGTTGTGTATGTCAGCGATCTTTTGGTGAAAGAACAAAGCGAGTGAGTCGCAGAGGTCTTGCGAGGGTGTGATGTCGTTGTTGCAGGCGTTGGGGTTGGAGAGCTCCTTAACGATGCTGAAGAGTTCCTTGCTGTTGTGGGTGTTATTGTCTAGTCGTTCTTTGAATGCTGTCTTCTTGGTGGTGCGGATCAGCTGGTGGTGTTTGCGGGTGGCGTTCTTGAGTGCTGTCATGTGTCCTGCTGTCTGGTCGCGGCGCCAGGCTTTCTCGAGGGTGCGCCAGGTTTTCTTGGAGTTCTTGTGGTCATTGGTGAACTAGGAGGCTGTCTTGCTGCCGGGTCTGCTGGGAGGGTTCCTCAGTGGTGCGAGTTCGTCGGCGCAGTTGGTGAGCCACTGTGTGAGGTTGTGGGCTGCTTCGCTGGGGTCCGTCGTGTTGGTGGGCGGGTTCTGGTTGAGGGTGGTGGTGAGCTGGTCGGAGGTGACCTTGCTCCAGCTTCTGCGGGGAACCTGTTGCGGGTGGTGGTGGGTCGTGGTTCTTCTGATGTTGAAGTGCCTCCGTATGTGACTGTGACAACATGTTAAGATGTACATCTATCTTACCTACAGGCACGCAGGTATGGTAACAGGAATCTGTATGTCAGGTTACATGGAGGCACGGCAAGCTATTTGGCTGTGTGAACATCACATGGGTCATTAATGCCAAGTATGTATGTTACCATTCATTTTCTGAGTTATGCATTAAGGTTGCACATGCAACCTTAATGCATGCATGCATGTATTTGTTTTTTATCAGAATAATACATTTATATATTTTTGCTAAACAACTTTTTTCCTGTTTTGACCTTGGGTGTACTACTGGATCCCCTTTGTGTGTATGGTGTGTGAGTAACATAAGATGACTGGGTGCTCTTTTAGTGTGATAAACTACAAGAATTAACCTAAAGGTAGCTTCTCTCTTTCAATTCATCATTTGAACACAATTCCTTTGGTGTAAAGGGGTCCCTCTCTGTTTTTTCTATAAGAACAACATGAGCCCTTGGCAAATTTGCTTTGAGATTTGCCACATTTCCTGAAAGCATTTTAAGCTTGATTGTATACACGTTTGAGTCTCTGAATCCATTTTGTCTTTAGTAGTGTAGGTACTCATTGCAAGGCTGTACACAGTAATATGAATCAAAAACAATAACTGTGGGTAACTCTGGATCTGTATGTGTTAGTATCAGAATTAGTGTTTTAAGCTCAACCAGCTAAGCAGTGCAATCAGATAGTGATTGCGTATATGTTTTAGATGCTAGAATTCTTATCCCTTATTTTACCCTTTCCCGTTGCACACATGGCAGAGACTTGGTGTTTTGTTTCAACTGCAGGCTGGGCAGAAACATCAATGTAAACTATAGAGTTGTACTGATCAAGTGGTATTATTTGACTGGGCAGGGGATATTCTTGTTTATATGTAGGTATGCTTGTGGATGTAGTGTAGTGTCAAATATGTAGTCTATATCAAATCCTGTTAGTGAACGGTATCCATCTTGGATGTAAGGTTTACATGTCAGGAACGCTAGCATTTGTGACAGCCTCTAATGCTAGGAGTCACAACAGTTATGCATTTTCAATAGAGTCAACAATCGTTCTCTCACCACAGCTGTCTGAACAGCAGTCAGTATTTTTCTGTAGGAGCAAAAAGCATACAGCATTGAATTATAGATGCGATTTAGATACTATTGGTATCGTGTCAGCCTCGTTGAAAGTGTTATATGTGTATCATGTGGTACCTGCAATTAAAAGGATGACCACGTTTGTTTTATTTAGTGTTATAAGGCTAGCAAGTCAGCTTGACCTGCAGGAGAAACCTGTGTGTGGTTATATGTCCCAAGCATGCTTGAGAAGTCTGGATGGAACAGATCATAAAACGGTTTTACCCATTGTGCGCAATCTGGTATGTATGTTCTACAAAAATATAGAAACCATAAAAGCGATCGTAGCCTTTTTATTGAGGTTAGTGGTTGTAAAAGTGTAGCACTTCTCTAAGAAACGTGGCACTAAGCTTTTGCCTTCATATGAGAATCTGTGTCCCAAAAACAGAACACTGAGATAGGCAACTTTTGATTTTTTAAATTAGAATTTGTATCTAACTGTAGCAAATCCCAGAATTATGCCATCTACTCTGACCACATGAGCATTTAAGTCATTATCCATAAGGTATCGGTTATCGGTTATCGACATAGCACAATGCTTCATTGTAAAATCTTTGTAAGAGTTCTGTTACACGGGCTGAGAACAAACCCGTGCTGTTCCTGTACCCATGTGCCAAACAATAGAATTTTTTTTGTGGCACTAAGACTATAAATTCTGTCAATTGTCGGATTTCAGGTGCTAAGGTTTGGCAGAAAAACCATTTATATGTCTAATATAGTTTTATAAATGTTTTCATACTATGTTATTTATTAGTGCTGCGCTATGCGCATTTTGCACTTCAAATGTGCAAGTGTGACTGTTTAATTGTCTATATTTTAAAACTAAACTGTATGAGTTATCTGGTTCCGCTACCAGGGATTGTTCATTGATGAGCTACAAGGCTCGATGATGCCCTGATATTAACATTTTGTTAACATTTACCTATCTGCTTTTTTAGCCTCATGGTTAATGGGGAACTGAGGTTGCACTTGCAGGTTCCACCTTATACATGATATATGAAAAGGGAAAATCTCATCCCAGCTAACATGTTTGTGATATAATGTAGGGCTTGTGCAAGAGCCCACTGTTTGGCATACCTGTGTTTAACTGATTCTGGAACAAAGCAGGTAAAAGCTGGGTGCATCATAGCTATGGCTCCCGGTTTTATGGTATTTCTTTTTTTGAAAATTTCCGTCTGTGTTTATCCATATTTATTTTTTCACCATTTAATCTGTATCCATATTTATTTTGTGTTTTGCATATAAATGAAGGTGTAAAGCTGTACATTTCCATATTTATTTAACGGATAGACGTGCACTCTTACTTTGATGTCTGTCATTTTTTAGCTATTTAAGCTGCAAAATATTAAATAACGATGCATCCACTGGTAAATTCTAGCATTATACCACAAATGATTACTGACATATAGCAGTATTTAAAGAAATTTCCTCCTGTTTGCTCATTCCCCCTGCTGTCCATCTACTCAGTGTTGGGCTATACTGCACGAAAGATAGCACAGAGTCACTTAAAAGCAGCACAAATTTCTGTATTTATCCACTTTGTTTTCTGTCTGGAATTATCTGTAAAAATCTGTAAAAATAGAAAACAGGAAGCCCTAATCATAGCTTCCCCTCGTTTGGCTTATGTTACAAACGTAGGTGGCCAATCTTCTTCAGACAAGAGAATGTCATAGCTAAACATCAGGTGCTCCCCAAAGAGAACCTTAATTATGTGTTATTTATCAACCTCAATTTGGAGTTGCAAATCATATAATCTGTGTGGTACATAAACAAGGATGCGTAGTCCAGGTGTAGTAGAAGATCCCTCTTTATTGACAGGTAGTTAGGTGGCAGGTTACAGGATAGGAAGTTACAAGGAGAAAACCCCACCAGGAGAGAGCTACCAGCTCCTCAGCCTGAGATGACCAACTGACAATCTCAACACAGTGAGGCACACCAACATTCCATGATGTCACAGGACATTCTCATAAAGTGGTAGAGAGGGAAAATACATAGAACCATTTACCACACATCCTCTTCCGTTAACAAACAACAGCAAGTAAGAAGTCAAGAAGGAGCAGAAGGATTCAGAGGAGACCGTAGACACAAGAGCTAGTCAAAGAGACAACTGGAAAAGCAGGAAACTCAAGCATGAAAGCAGAAACAAAGGACAATAAAAAGAGGCATGTAAAAAGATAAACATAAGATGCACAGATGAACTAAATGCAAATTACATAACATGCCCATCCACCCTCCTTAATAAAACAAGGTAGCGATCCTGGCAAAACAAGCAGAGTGTAACAACTTAATGACAAAATCAGTGCAGATGGAAACAAGCACAATAAGATGAACATAGCAACCTACACAGAAAAAAGGAAAGCCTTGCGATAAAGACAGCAAGGAAGAAAATCTTTAAACTGTGGAACAAAACAATTCCCCAGAAAAGGGTACACCAGAGGAAAACTAACACCCCTGGAACAAAGTAGACAGTAGTCACACACAGACAATAGTGGCACAACTACACCAAGAGGTAGCGCTGACAACGCACCCCGACAACCCACATAGAGTGATGCAACTTAGACCAACACATACAACCTCCCCTAACAAAAGGGTACACCACTGAACAATATAGAAATTGTTCAAGATAACATCACTAAATGGCGGCGCTGACATCGCACACCACCTTCCCCAGAAAAGGGTACACAAAGAAAACTAATCTTTGAAACTTTGGAGCAAAATAGTTACATGCAAACAACCTCCCCTAATAAAAGGGTACACCACGTAAAAAGTGTGCAACATAACTTCCCCAAAGAGTAACAACAAGACCGTAGGAAACAAAATGTAGGCACTGACTGGCACCACAACCCCACAACCTCCCCTAAGTAAGGGCACACCATAAGTACTAACCCTACGTACATGGATGGGGTAAAATTTAGACAGAAACACCCTAGCTGACATTGTGAAACACAGGATGCACACCCTGTGAGACCAAAACTAGAACATCACCTATAAATATACAGGGTACACCATAAACAGGGTACATGGCCCTAGTTACAAAATATGACATTGACTAGCCACACACCCTCCCCTAAATAAGGGTTCACCGTAGGGTAAGAAGTTGCCTTAGGAAACCAAACTTCAGAAAGAGTACAACATAAAGTACAAGAACACCTAGGGAAAGAGCTCTGTGTAACCCTAGGTGTATGTCAATGCAACAACCACTGCTGCAGACACAAAACACACAATACACAATACACAATGGGAAGAATTAAAACAGTTGAAAAACCTCCCAATTAGAACAAGAGATTACACTCCAAACATACACCCACCCACAACATGCACGGAAAAACCAATAAATTCAACCATAAGCAAATGAATAAACAAAAAACATTGGCTCCGGTGAGCGATTTCCCACCCGGGGTCTTCATAGACAGCTCCTTGAAATATCAAGCAGCGAATAAACAGCGCGAAGTGGTTTTTCCAGTAATGCATGTTAAAGCACTTGAAGTGTTCCAGAGATGCACGTCTCTCACCCAAGACTGACCGTAACCCGGGTTCCTGTGAGCAACTCCTCATGGAAGTGACAATACTCGGACGCACCCAGCAACGTAAGGAAAGCTTGAAACCTTGTGAATAAAGACATGAGAAGTCACAAAATTAGAACTTCTGTCCGTAGTACGCAGTAGACAAACACTCCTCATGTTCCACTTTCCGCTGGGGCGTGGCTTGGACGCCTATCGGGATGGCGGCGTGAGCTCGCAGCTCCGCGCGGAATCCCGCTAATTCTCTTGCTTTTTGTACCCTGGGCGACCCGAGGCCGACACTCCTGCCCTACAAAGTGCGAGGGGACCGCTGGGCACGGACGGACAGTTGCTGGGGGACTGCTGGCCCCGAGGAGACCGAGTTGGGCGACGGCCGAGGTGTTGCCGAGAGTGAGAGGAAAATGGCGGCGATGAGGTCGGGCAGCTCCGGACATCGACTTTGAGCCGAGTTGTTGCCGACTGGCGGGAGGCCCTGCAGCCGACAGATCGAGGCATTGGGGACAAGGCGACAGCTCCGGAGGTCAGGGGACAGTGATTCGCCCCGTCCGGACTTTGGGGACCCTCGCTGGCCGCCATCTCTATCTTCTCCCTTCCCCCCCCCAGGCTTCCGAGGGGGTTGGCCGAACGGTGCTTACCACGTTGGCCATTGGACCTGAGGGCGTCGGCGGTGGCACTTGATCCTGCTCAGTATCGGAGAGTTGGCGCTGAATCACGAGTGCTGGAACTGGACGGGCTTTTTGGCCTGTGACGCAGTACCCTGAAATGGCGGCGGCCGGAGGGCTGGTGCCCGCGGAGCGCGGTGAGGGGGACCTGGCGGCGTCGTCTCGGAGGGGTGAGACTCCCCCGCCGGAGTTGGACCAGGAACAGCGGCTGAACCGACGTCTAGACGCCATACTCGATGCGATCACCTCGACCAAGGAGGCGTTGCACCAGGACATAGCACAAGTGGCCACGGGACTGGGGCTACTGCGAGCGGACCACGCGAAGCTGGCGGATAGGGTCAAGGACCATGATCAGCTGTTATTGGACCTGAAACCGTCGGTGGTGACCGCGGAACACAAGATCACAGACATACTGGCCCGGTTGGACTCGCTGGAACGACGGGCGGAGGATGCCGAAGGCCGCAATAGACGGAACAACGTGCGGGTCGTAGGCCTGCCGGAACGAATTGAGGGGGAGGATACGGTGGCCTACATGGAGATCTGGTTTCGTACAGTTGTGGCACCGGAGGGGCTTACTCCTTTCTTTACTCTGGAGCGAGCCCACAGGGTGCCTGCTCGCCCACTAGGGCTTGGCCGCCCCCCCCGACCGATGATGGTGCGGCTCCTCCACTATAAGGACCGGGACCTCCTCATCCAGAGGGCAAGGATGTCAGGCCCGTTTGAGGTGGAAAACAGCAAGGTCACGATCTTCCCGGACTACACTCAGGCGGTCCAGAGGAACAGGGCATCGTTCCTAGCGGTGAAGAAGGAGCTGCGGGAGGAGGGCATTCAATATTCCTTGCTCTTTCCGGCCAAGCTGCGGGTCATACTGGACGAGACCACGCACTTCTTCCAGACTCCGGACGAAGCATGGCAGTGGCTGGAGTCGTATAGAGCGGGGACGGACAGGTCGCATAAAAGTAGGCGAGATCAGCCTAAGCAACCCCGGATCAGACAATCTCAGCGCATCAGGTCCCGCAACAGGCGCCAGCGGGAGAAACGGGAGGCTCAAATGGCTGCGGAAAAGAGAGATGTGCTCGCAGCGACAGCGGCCATCACGGGGTCGCAACAGAACAGTGATCTGGTGGAAACGGAATCTGGCGGGGAAGGCAGCAGGACAGGAGAGGACCTCTCAGAAGCGGAAAGCTCGAAGGGGCCGGTGGTGACCCCCCAGACCTCTGATGGGATATTTTACGGTTGAGACTGTGTTGGGACTTGGACAAGACCTAATGGTAGGGCGGTATCCTGTTGGCGATGAGTGGGTTGCCGGGAGGGGGGCTGAGTGCGCAGAGTGGGATGAGGGTACGGGGTGTGGGCTCCGCTAGCTGGGGTCGGCGATAACTCACCCCCCTTGGGCCCTTAAGGCCTTCTGTGGTGGAGACCACAGGTTAGGAGATTGGGTAGTTGGTCCGAGGTTTGGATTGGGGCTGACACTGGGTTTGTAGGCTCTGTCCTGGGGAGTGGGGTTTGGGATGTTCTTCTGTTCAGGGTTTGTTTTGGGGGGGGGCAACTGCTTTGGGGGGGATGTGAACTCTCGTTGTTTGACTCGGACTGATCGATGTTGGTATGGGGACGTTACCTAACTTAAAATGCCTAACGTGGAATGTCCGAGGGCTGCGAACTATGGTCAAACGCCACAAAGTACACGCATACCTGGTGCGAAGGGGGGTCCAGATTGCTATGCTACAAGAAACCCATCTGACCAAAAAAGAGTGCGCTGCGTTGCAAAAAAGATGGCGGGGCCAGGTGTTCGGCACCACTTACTCAGCATATGCCAGGGGGGTATTGATTTGGGTGAGGGCGGGGATACCGTTCCAGGTGTTGAATCAAGTAGTGGACCCTGATGGCAGGTTCGTGGCAGTGGAGGGGAGGCTGTATGGAAGGGATGTGGTTCTCAGTTGTGTGTATGCGCCAAACACTGATCAGGCCCGATATTTTGATGGCCTCTCTGGGTCCTTGGCCTCTTTCCTGGCGGGCCCGGTAGTGTTAGGGGGGGACTTCAACTCGATCACGGATGTGGCTCTGGATAGGTCCCACCCTCCCCTTGTTGACTCCCCGGTGCGCAAGTTGGCCATGCACAGGAAGGACTGGCAGGACAGATGGGGGTTGCTGGATGTTTGGTGGGAGCAGCACAGAGACACCAGGAATTATTCCTTTTACTCAGCTCTCCACGCACTACATGTGAGGATAGACTCAGTGCTCTGTAGTGGGTCCCTAGCTCCATTGATTTCCCATACGGAGTACCTGGCTAGAACCATCTCGGATCATAACCCCCTATTGGTAAACATCCAGTGGCAGCTGGAGCGCTCAGCGATACCAACATGGCGGCTCCGGCCAGACACACTGGAGGACTCAGTATTTAGTGACGCTGTCCAGCAAGGCATTGACCGTTACTTTGGCGAGAACGAGGGTACGGCCACGAGTAGGTCCACTGAATGGGATGCGATGAAAGTGGTGGTGAGAGGGGTGTGTCTGGGTAGGTTTTCGAATGCTCGTACGACTGTGTTGAATGCACTTATGAAAGCGGAAGAGACTTTGAGAGATTTGGAGCGCCGCAGGCCGGCCAGGCCGGACTTACAGACCCGGTTATTGGAGGCGAAGGAAGTGGTCGCCACCGAGACGGAACGGTTGAGGTGTTACGACTACAGGCAATACGCCATCAGAGTGCATGCTGAAAGGGACAAGGTGGGCACGCTCTTGGCCAGACTTGCTAACCCGGAACTTAGGGGCTGCCCGATCCTTAGCATTAGCAACGCTCGGGGGGAGATGGTGTATTCCCAGGCGGCGGTGTTGGAGTGCTTTCGGGTGTATTATCAGGAATTGTACCAGAGTCAGTTGGGAGTGGAGGTCCAGGAAATTGCGGAGTACATAGGGGCGAGGCAGCTTCCGGTCCTAGATGAGGAAGACGCGAAGGAGTTGGGCGGCCCGATCACGCTCACTGAAATACGGGTGGCCATTAAACATATGGCTCGTAATAAAACGCCCGGGGTGGACGGGTTACCAATTGAATTCTATCAGCAGTATGTCGACAGCCTGGCCCCCAGGTTGCTGGTGGTGTACACGGAAGCTTATGAGACAGGGGGTTTGCCTGGGTCCATGCGTGAGGCCTTAATTGTGCCGCTCCTAAAGCCCGGCAGGGATGCAACAGATGTGAGGTCCTATCGCCCGCTGTCCATGTTGACGGTGGACTACAAGATCCTGAGCCGAATCCTAGCCACCAGACTGGCCCCACACATGACGGGCCTGGTGCACAGGGATCAGGCTGGGTTTATCCCCACGAGGAGCACGGCGCAGAATATTCGCCGCCTGGTGGGGATAATGGACGCCATCTTGGATGGGGACGGGGCCCAAGCGGTCCTGTCCATGGACATTGAGAAGGCCTTTGATAGTTTGGAATGGACTTTCCTGGACGGAGTGCTGGAGAGGTTTGGCAAAGTTGAGGGGTTCCGCCGGTGGACGAGGGTCTTGTATTCCTCGGCGACGGCGCGGGTACGTTTGGGTGGTCTGGTGTCTGCGGCATACCCGGTGGGTAGGGGCACGAGACAGGGGTGCTCCCTTTCCCCCCTGTTGTTTGCTCTGGCGATGGAGCCTTTGGCGGTCCATGCTAGGTCGGGTGACAAATACGCGGGGATAGACAGCGGCGGGCAGCAGCACCACATCTCGCTGTATGCGGACGACCTACTCCTGTACCTCGACGATACGGAGCGGGCCCTGGAAGGAGCGATGGACCTGTTATCAGAGTTTGGCCGGCTGTCGGGCCGTAAGGTCAACTGGGCGAAGACATGTGTGTTTCCGCTGAGAGCGGAGTCGCCCAACCCTGCTCGCGACTTGGGGGTAATCTGGGAGCCATATTGCTTCACTTATCTGGGAGTCCGTATTTACCACGTGACCGCGGACCTATTAGAGGGCAACATTGGTCGGTGCATTCGGGCACTGAGGGGCAGCATGTCCTTCTGGTCGACCCTCCCGCTGACAGTCCTGGGCAGGATTGCTCTCTTGAAAATGGTAGCGCTTCCCCGCCTCCTGTACTACTTCCGGACGTTGCCTATCTGGATTCCTCAGGGGATCTTTAGAGACCTGAGGACGATGGTTATTGGTTTCCTATGGGGCCATGGCCGCCGTAGAGTGGCTCTGAGCACGCTGCTTCGCCCCAAGATTGAGGGGGGTATGGCTGTACCTGACTTTGAACTATATTATTTGGCGGCGCAACTGCAGGTCCTCACGCAACATGTGGCCAGGGTGTTTAGGGGACCGGAGGAGGACCGAGTGCTGGGGATACAACGCCATGTGCTGTCCTATATCGTCATGCAGCAGAGACTTGAGTTGCGGGGCCTCACTATGGAGGAACGGACACTCAGGCTGTGCTGGCAGAGGAGCCTTAGGAGAGCGAAGGCGACGCGGCCTTATGCGCCGGAAATTCCGATCGGTATGCTGATGGCCCTGCCACACGGGGGCGATTGGTCCCCATTGCTGGATTGGGAGGAGGCGGGCCTACAGGTGGTAGGAGACCTGTACATCGATGGGGCTCTGGTACCATTCAAAGTGCTTCGGGAACAGTTCGGGTTGCCTGACGGGGGGTTCCTCCTGCATGCGGCGGTGGTGGCGGCTATACAGAAGCACTGGAAGGGAGGGCTCATGGAACCGACCACGACTATGGCGTGCCAGTATGTGGTGATGGCAGCGGGCACCTTCAAGGCTGTGACATGCCTCCATAACAGGATGCTGAACGAGGGACTGGAACCGCTCCAGGGGCTCAAGGCTAAATGGGAGGTGAGTGTGGGCAGGCCCATCCCAGACACGGCGTGGGGCCACATTTTACGGCGCACGTGGAAAGGCACGAGAAACGCGCGCTTCCAACAAGTGCATTTCTATGTGCTCCATAGGGCCTACCTGACCCCCGAAAAAATACGGCGGTACTTCCAGGTACAAGACGCTCGGTGCCCGCGGTGTTCGTCTCCAGGGGCGGACATGGATCATTTGTTCTGGGGTTGCCCGCATTTGGAGGCCTATTGGGCGGAGGTGGGGGACCTCCTAAACGATGTGACCGATAGGGAGGTGGATTTCGATATGGCGGCGTGTTTGTTGCTCTGGTTCCCGCACACCAAACACACCAAGGTAACGAGCAAATTTATTGATCTGGGCCTGATACTGGCACAAAGAGAAATATCATGGCATTGGAAGTCCAAGGGCGGGCCGTCAATACGGAGGTGGAAGAATGAATTGATGCGGTGGTCTGAATGCGAGAGTGTGCTACGGATGAAGCAGGCTGTCAAGCTTGGTAATGAGAAGGCATTGGATGCGGCGCGTGCGTGGGAGTTGGTGGTGCAGGCTTTGCGTGACTCTTTGGTGGAGGATGAGGAATGAGCGACTGGGGCCAGCGGACACTGCGTGGCATACGAACTCAGAGTTGTCATTGAACTGTAGCGGGATCCATACTACACATCAGGACGAAGCACACACCATTAGCAGTTGCCGGGGTGGGGACACCGGGGGGAAGTTCAGTGGGAGTTTGGGGTGGGTTGGAAGCCAAGAGGTTGGTTGTCCGAGATGGCGACTTCGAGTTAAATAGGGCCGGTGGGGCGCTGAGCGGAATGAGAGATGACTGAGGGGAGTGGCCAGGCATGGTGGGCTCTACAGTGCTCGGGGTGGGTCCGGAAGCGGATAGTAGCATTGATCGCGCAAGTGGAATGGCTGACGGTGGTATTGTTGAGGGTGGGGGGGTAAAATGCAGATACGTAAAACGATCTTTCGACCATGGTCCCTAAGGGACACTCACTGTGATGTTTTCCTACTTTGTAGAGTACTATGCCGCCCGGCCTCCGGGATGCGGGCTGAATGGCTGTGTATGGTATACGTTTTACTGTTGATCGGGTGGGACGTCACGAGTGGACTGGTTGACTAATTGTATTCTGTGGTTTCTAACTCTGCAATAAAAACAAATTTTAAAAAAAAAAAATGTTCCACTTTCTGCTGGGACTAGCACAACAAGGCAAGGCAAGCTGCAGCAGACCAGGATCCAAACAGTAAAGTCCTTAGGCCAGTGGCAGCAACAGACGGACACGCAGACAGCGCGGAGACTTGCGCAGTGAAAGCAGGCAAAATGGAGGCACGTTGTCACGTCGGCGCCGGATGGCTCACGAGAAAGAGATGCGGTCCGGACCTGCAAAGGAGAAGGCAGTGGAAGAGGTGCAGACATCACAAAAAGCACGAAGAAGGCTCCTTGAGACAGGTAGGATTGTGCGTGCGCCATAGCGGATGTTTTTTTTTTAAATGTAGAGGCTCAACCGCCTCAAAGCAAATCGCAATGTCAAAAGTGCACAAAACGCTTCACAAATGTACCCACTGACCAGAAAAGAACAAATAGACTTCCAGACCTCCACACGCTGCCTGCACACGCTGAACAGTTCAAAGTTGCGAAGGCAGAGGAAACACCACTTGACAAAATGGATGATGGATGGCTGTTCCCCACTCACCGCAAATATTCCAAGCTTGCACACGCTGCTAACACATGCTGAATGGTTGTTGTGAAGGAAGTACTGGCAGCGCTGAAAAGGTCTGTAACAAAACGCAAAAAGAAAGGAACTGCACATGAATTTCACAACAAAATTGGCAGTGGTGAAGGGTAGCGCCAGCGCTGGACAACAGTAATAGGACACTTACTGATGTTGGCAGTTG
Source organism: Lissotriton vulgaris (assembly GCF_964263255.1). Classification (NCBI taxonomy): domain Eukaryota; kingdom Metazoa; phylum Chordata; class Amphibia; order Caudata; family Salamandridae; genus Lissotriton; species Lissotriton vulgaris. The sequence continues at coordinate 135,748,994 of NC_141690.1, forward strand.
AGAAAGAAACTGCAAGCGCTGGGCGAACTGTCATGGAGCAAAAGCCATAGAGAAACAGTAGGGTGATCAGGCCAGATGAATCTCACACGCTTTTGTGGCTGGAGATATACAATTTCCAGATAACAGCAAGTACGCAGTGGACTCCTTCACTTATCAAACGCCCAGGGTGCAGGCTGTCCAGGGTGAAGAGGACACTGGTGGGGTTTGCTGGGCGTTTCTCCAATTACAAAAGGAAATAAACTTACTTCTGTTTTAATTTTGACTGGATCCCAAAACAGTCCTTGGTTTCCTTAGTGCTCAGTTACAGTCCTCTTTAGGTGCAGCATAGGTCAGTCCAAGAAACGTCGCCAAAATGTGGTACACAAACAAGGATGCGTAGTCCAGGTGTAGTAGAAGATCCCTCTTTATTGACAGGTAGTTAGGTGGCAGGTTACAGGATAGGAAGTTACAAGGAAAAAACCCCACCAGGAGAGAGCTACCAGCTCCTCAGCCTGAGATGACCAACTGACAATCTCAACACAGTGAGGCACACCAACATTCCATGATGTCACAGGACATTCTCATAAAGTGGTAGAGAGGGAAAATACATAGAACCATTTACCACAATCTGCTTGGAGAACTAAATCTCTAATCTGGGGTTTCCACCTGAGCAAACTCATCAGTTGCTCTCGCCAGCAGAAACTTTTGAAGATTCTGGCAAACTTTTGATACTTCTGCTGTGCTATCTAGGAGAGTCAGAGCCCACTCCATGTTCAGAAGCGGAGTCCTCAGTATTCATGGCAGGTCTAACCAAAATATTTGCCACCTTTTTAATTGAGGCTTTTGTTGTGGATTTTTTAGTACTTTTTTACAATGAAGTCTGGAGAGCATTGTAACTCATTCTTTGTTTTTACATACTCCTCTGACCTGCGCTCTGATTGTCCACCTCTCTCTGTTTCTCAGATGACTCCTAAAATGAACGTGAAGGCTGTGTATCAGTATACTGATACCTATCAGGCTGTTTAAGTGCTTAACGGTTGTGCAGATTATAGAACTTTTTGGAAGACTCATGTGAAGGAGATCTCTCCGTTCGTTTACATTTTTCTTTAATATGTTTCTTATTATGCCGGTGTTTTTGGAAGTGTCAGGTGCCTGTTTGAAGTTATCCTTTTCATAATTACCCTTCCTATGTGGTTTATTAGGTTTTGCTCTCAAACTATCTCGACATGTATATGTATAGGTTTTTCCAATACATTTTGGTAATTTTCGCTCTTGATCCATTACTGGAACTTGTGCAAGATGTTGGTGTACTGCCAGTGATCCTGCTTCCCCTGTAATATTACTTAAAATCATTGAGGAGGCCATGGAAAAATTGTCCAGCAGTTTCATCCCCAAGTCTAGGCACGGGCTGCCCCGCATTAATTTTTAATTTGTTTTATTTCATCAGGCAAAACAGCAATGGATGGTGTGTCATGGGTTGTGGTACACACCACAGTAAGCAAGGTGCCCCATGTGGCACAAACTTCTGTCATAGTAACCGTTCCTAAATACGGGCATATTGTTAGAATTCTGTTTTTCTTGAGGTCTCATATAGGGTAATGGCTCCTCAAGCTGATTTGCTTTCTGTGTGCGATCCAGAATGGAATTCCCTTCTGTCCAGAGGAAATCTTTCCCAATATTGAAATTAATAGTTACTGGACTAATTGCCTGCATTGCTAAATGTGGTTGTGCAGCTTGAGCATTCCTCACCGGGTTTAGTTCCATTACATGTCTGTTATTGAGAAAACAGAAGTGAATAATGACTCATTCACAAGTTCATTATCCCAAGAGACTGAGATCATTCTAGTTTTCACCCACTTTGCTGCTCAGATGCACGAAGGCTTCTAAAGAACAAGAAAGAATCACATGTAAAACTCTTGAGCGAATCACTATCCTTCTGGTGCAGATTGCCTGATGGAATACACACCAAGGGCCGTATTATGGAGAGTTTCTTGGGGGTGCAACGAACATGTGTGACTACTTTGCGGGCCCGGTGCACTTTGGTATTAAAGAAAGGGCCACAGATGTTTGTGTGGCCCATTCAGTAATACAGATTGCGCATGTGCACTCATAGAGCCAGCCCTATCACCCGTGGGTGTTCCCTTATTAGCATGGGGGCATGGCCCCGTGCAGAGGAGGAAACCCTTTATCCTCTGCACCGTATAATTATAATGGACGTGGGTGCAGAGGCAAAGAAGCTGTCAGGTGGCACTGGCAGTATGCCACATAAAAGGGGGCACACTGTCAGTGTGCCCCTGAAACCACCAGCCCTCTGGAGGGGGAAAACAGTGTCCTATGGACCCTCAGACATCTCCTTGCATGTGGGTGCAGTCACTCACTGCACCCGCCTGCACGGGGATTTCTGATCCCCCTTAAAAGTGCCGGTAGGTTGCCATCTGCACAAGGAGCAGCTGCTTCAAAGCTGCTCTGTATTTCACTTGAATGTGCTGCCCCTAGGGCAGCACGACTTCTTAGCTGCCCCGGGGCAGCGGATTCAATATAATACTGCACACTCGCCTTGTTTGCACATGGCACAGCTTTTGAAAGGTGTGCCCGGCGAAACACGGAGAGCGCGCCGTATTCTGTAATATGGCCCCAGGAAATTACTGTGACAAAGCAGATGGCATGTCCAGATTTTTTTCCTAGATGGTGAGACTACCATACAGACAAATGGATTGCCAAACACACTTTATACAGGGTATAGATTGAATCCAGAAAAACCTGTCCACCGATTTTATTTGAATTTGGATTTTTTACAGTGGTTGGAGTCAGTGACTTGCTGAAACTTTGTGCAGTGCAACCTTGTTAACATACAGTCACCTTCCGATTAGGCAGACGCGCAGAGTTTCCATCAGGTAGGCAAATATTAAGAACCTGTGCACTTCAGGTTAACTCTCTTGCACAGGAAACATGTGTATGATCTATGATTATATGAACATTAGGTGTAAGGGCTGTGGAAGGTGACACTTTTTTTTTTACCGTACCCTGGATTTCTCTCCGAAGGCTTTTACCAACCGCTATTTGCTGATTTTTAACAAAACACTTGCAAGTCCTACACAGCCACAGCTTAACCTCAAATAGAATACTACTAAAAATGATCCCAATATTCTGTCACTTTTGAATCATGGCAACATTTCGGCACCACCTAGGATGTTTCTGTAACTAGACTTCTAAATCAGAAACTATATTTGTATTATATTTGAATCTAGAGGTATGAGCAGTGACAAGTTCTCGTGTTTCCTTTTCAACTGGGTAATAAAGGCCTGTTTGTAAATGGCTGGTGGATACAGATGGGGCCCAACAGAAAAATTAAGTAAAATCTTGAAGATGAAGAGAGCTAGTTATTATCTAGATATTAGTTATTAGCCAGTTATTATCTAGTTATGTTTAGCATTTAGGCTCGTGTTAGACATGGAGTCACATGACAGCTGGCAAAAGGGCTCTGAAGATTTATAGACAATGGCTGGAGGGCTCTGAGGGCTCCTGATGAGGGTTGTCAAAGTACCCTTCAGGGCTGGACGAGAAGCTCAAGACCTAGTAGAGAAGTTACCAGGTGCCCATATGGCTGGTAGAGTGAGGCAAAGGGCCTGTAGAGCTAAATGTGGGGTTTTATGGAAAGGAGCGGGTGTCAGACAACTGGCTGATGGTATGGGAGGACCAGTAATAGTTGTAAGGGTCAGGGAATTGTCTGTCCGGGTTGGCGAAGGATCCCTTGGCTCTCCTGAACGCCAGAAAGGGAACTATGTTCTGCTGAAGGCATGTTCAGGGTGTCTATGTAAAGAAGAAGCCCTACAAAGCAGTCATGGCAAACTCTAAGTAGCAGTATAGTGGGCCTGAACAACAGCATAGTGGGTCTCAAAGAACATTAGGGGACAGTGGGTGAGCAGAGAGGCAGGTGAGGGCATCTGATGGTCATCTGTTGGACTGTCTGTCGAATGAATGAGGGTGTCTCAGGACTGACAGAGGGCCTCTGAGGGTGCATGTGGGCTAACGTATTATCAGCTGAGGTCTAGTGCAGGATTGCTCAGCGCTGGCTAAGGATTTTTAAAGGTTGGCCAGGGATCTAGAACAGGCAAATAAGAATCTGTAAGAGCTGGCTAATATGGAGTGAATCTCAGGGCTGCTGACAGCCAGTGGATCAATATTTACAGCAGAGTGAGGTTGACTGAGAGCAGGCAAGTGACAGCCAGGTGCTGGATGGTCTGGATGGCCTCCAAGGAGGTGCCAAGCCATGACAAAAAAAGTTCTGGGTGATGATAGAGGGCACAGCAGAATGCACATTTCCCAAAACTCTTTCAAGACACCACCACCTATTTTTCATACTCTACTGAGAACAGGACCCAATAAGTAGGCTGCTGTCCACATGCTTTGTCATCATATCCTGCAAGGTCAGGAGGCCCCATTTTAGGTAACTGGATTCACACTTGTAATTCTGCTGACCTTCCTATACCAGGTATGTTTGGTGGGAGGTAAGTTTGCAGATACCTATACTATATACCTGCTTGTTTTGGATAGAAGCATGAATTACTGTTACCGCTTCTGTGCCTTTTGTTTGTCCAAGGGAAAGCTTGCACTGTTGTCGCCTGTATTTTATGGGTTCCTCATGTGCTAAGGAAGCGTGTTCTGGTTCTGAGAGTGTGAGAGAGAAACCTGCACGCCTGCTGGTTCTGTGGTGCATGAGCAGCTGAGCACAATTTAAACAGTAAATGTTTGAAGAGGAGGAATGTAAACAATCATGAATGGGGCATGCATCACCAAATAGCCTGTTTTTTTCTGCTATCTCTAAGCTTAGCCCCACACACCCCTAATCGTTTAATCGGCTATCCAGGCAGTATTTACTGTCTATTGTCAAACGTTTTACCAGATGACATCACCTGGGAAGGGCACAACACCTTTTTTTATTTTATTCAAGGGGAGCTCGAAATTAGAACGTTTGAAGACCACTGGGGTATGGAGTTCTGTTTTTCGGTATAGATAAACTAATCCACCTTTTTTTCAACGTACCCCTTTCCTTCTGTAAGTCTTGCATCCAGTGATGAATAATACCTTTAATTGGTTTCCTGTATCATTCCACGTTGCAACACCCCCTCCAATCATCCCTCTTCTACTCACTTCTGTCTCTTAATTCCGCTGTTCTTTTGATTTTATTGCATATATTTTCTGTGGTAATTATTCCCTTGAGTGTTTAATCTAGGCTTTTATGCCCCTTGGAAATCTTCCTCATTTATCTTCATAGTGCACCTCGTATTCCCAGTAGGCTGTTCTTCTCTTGTGATGGAAGCGCACATATGTCTAGTGTTGCTCGTGTCTCAGTAATTGCTTTAGGTGTATTTTCTCATGCATCTTACAGTATTTATAATTAGATCACCAATGCCACGTAGGAAAAGACACAACATGAGGTGCCACATTCATTGTAAGTATATACGGAATGCCCTCTGTATATATAAATAATGCAGATTCATCCGTTTTGAAATCTTGCTTTATGTTTCAGACTTAGCATACTCTAATTGGATTTAAAATGAAAATAGGCTAAGCATACCAAGCACTGCAGTTGATGTTTGTATTATGAGAGCATACCATACATCTATTAGATTAAGATAGCAATGCAATGTACATTGCTTGGTTTTAATCTCCATGGGAAACTGAATGAAATATTGTTTAGCATTGGAAAATATGAGCTGACTAGTTTGACAAGCAACAAAACAAGAAGCAAACTATCAGACAGATTTAGCTGCTGCTCTGTGTTGCACTAGTTGGGGAAGGCAGCATGGAGCCCTAGTTCCTATATGCATTGGCGGCTGGTGGAATTCGAAACTGGTGACGCATATGCAAAAGAAATCAGCGTACGCGAGCGCAGCGAGTGAACTTGACGGAACATAGGGGGATTTGGGGGGTTCTCCCCCGTTAAGACATTTTTTAAAAATTCCCATCTTTTTGGTGCGATTTTCAGCACTATTTCTGTGAAAAATTGACTAAAAATTCAGTTCTTCTAGGCATTCATAAAAGAAAACTCATACATTATTTCAGAGAATTTCTGAGTTGCCAAGCAAGTCTAACTTCTGAAGTGGGCTAGGGTACTAAGCAAGACTGCTTTGGCTCTACCCTTTCCAATTAAAAACACTAGTTAGCGATGTGAACAAGTTTACTGGACAAACCTGGGGTCTAGGGAGAGTCCGTCTCCTGAGAAAGACATTTTAAAAAGATTGACAAATGGTGCATTTTAAAGCAAATGAATGCATTGATAAAGCAAGGCTTATTAAGCAGTGGGAACCTGAAATATTAAACACATTAAAAACTGCCCTGTATCTTCTTGCATTCATTTCTTCAACAGTTACTGTAATATGTAAATTGTTCTGCATGACAACTTTAGCCCTTTAAAACATGCGCTTGCCCAGTGTCTAATAAGTTTGGAAAAATATACTTTAACCAGACTTCGGGAAGCACCCACTGCTGCCCCAATATCACCAAACTCCCGCAGGCAAGTAATGTCAGTTCCCTTTCAAACTATCCACAGCCACCACATCTGACCCTTGTATATGTTAATCCAACGAACAGCCTTGCATCACACCGCTGTACAGGACTGGAACAAACTGTCAGCCTCTTGAACGCGACTGCAAACTCGAAAGCGATCACACAAGTCCACACAGTTACACACTGGTTCTTCTTGCCGACCGAGTTCCATTGCGATAAATACACATGTTGGTCTCACAGATGGGTAAATTCATATTTTCGGACAAGTAAGTACATCCTGACAGACGCTGTAGATTATTCATCACAGGTACTTGAGTTCATCAGTAGAGACACTATGCAGTCATCACCGGCACATTCGTCATCAGAACCAAACCAGTTCATACTCACACAGACACACAACTGCAATGGTTGCGGCAGGCCAACATAACATCTCATTTAAAGGCTGTGGAGACAAGTAACCAATCATCCACAAGAAGGTAAAACACAAAACCGCTCAAGGAGACAAACAGCCATTGATAAAGTGCTCGTGCTTAGTCATTGGTTGGCTCTAAAGTGCTAGCATTCACAATAAATGCATTGGTTGTGGCTGGCCAACATAACATCTAATTTAAAGGCTGTAAAGAGATGCAACAAATCATCAACAACAAGTTAAAACACAAGACTGCTCTAGGAGATAAACAGCCTTTGATAAAGTCCTCATGCTTAGTCATCGGTTGGCGCTAAAGTGTTAGCATTCACAATAAATGCATTGGTTGCGGCTTGCCAACATACCATCTAATTAAAAGGCTGTAGAAGGACGCAATGAATCATCCACAACAAGTTAAAATACAAGACCTAGGAGATCAACAGCCTTTGATAAAGTGCTTGTGCTTACGTGGATAGGCTGCTGCCACAGAATGAGGCACGAAGGTGCGTGCAGTGCAGCGTGAAATCTGACAGTTCTAATAACACATGGTAGGGCCACGCCAGGCGAGTTGCCCTTGGCCCCATTTACCAAAGGCTGTGGGCTGCCCTATTGTTGTGTGCATGGCTGAAACATCTGGCAAGGCTGAGGGATCGCTGGTGCCTCGATACACCACAGCACATCGGACTAGCTCTTATGGAGGCCATCTGCATCAAATATTGGTTAGCTTTGGATAAAGTACCAGCACTGAAGTGGGGTGCTTCAGAGCAATATTTGTAAGACTGGGTGTTAATATACAGTGCATACAAGAAACAGAAAAGCTTTAAGATAATATGACTCTTCTGTCTAAACCAATTTCAAAGAGATGAAGGCTGTGTAAGCCTTGCGAGGATTAGAACCTGGGAAATGCTGGTTATGTACACAAGAGCAAGTGAGTTCAACTCACTGAGCTATCACCCCGGCTGATGACTCTGCGAATAAGGAACTCGTGTAAAATGGAAAACACAAAAAAACAATGTTAACTCAAGATGCATGTACAGAGTGAACTGTCAGTTGCAGAATGAGGAATGCGTTGAATCTTGTAAGTGGAAAGTATATGTTTATTCAGAATATTGTTTCTAAGTGCCTAGCTTTAGGCAGGTGTGGCCTGCCTGAACTATACACTACCTGCTCTCCATGCAGCGATCTACTGTGGTCTCGGCTAGACCAGTGGTTCCCCCTCCATCGACTCTTCCCTGAGTCTGCCTCAGGCCTTCTGCCAGTGCAGTAGATGTTTTCTGGTGACTACATTAATATCAATGTCTCTGGACCATGCCGGCCTGGAATCTAGTCCCGGCTGCCCCACTTTACACAAAATGTGTCATCCAGTCCAGATCACGTTATCATTCTGAGCCTGGATTCTCTCGTCTGTCAAAATCTTAGCGCTTGGAACTGGCTGGAGGCCAGCACTAGGCGCTTCATATGCTCAACTTGCAGGTGCTCAGAGGTGATTCTGATCGCAGTGTTGTGCTACACAAGTCGCCGTTTCTCTCACATCAGTGACGGACACATATTACCTGTCTACAATTGCATTTATTTATCGGTTCTATAAAGGACCAAGCAGCAAGCTGAGAGGTGCAGCGGCTGGGTGAAGGCCGAGGATAGGCCAACCGTGTCATTAGAACTAGACATGAATTTACTCAAAACTAGGCTTTCAGGCATCTTCTGCAGGCTGGAATTGTCAGGGAGAAGTGTGCAGGATAAAATCCTCAGCATAGAGCCCTCCCTCCCCCTGCCCACCCCACCCCAATGACAGGAATACCAATGAACCATTAGCACATGTCACTTAGAGAAGCAAGATCACCAAGTGTTAGGTTGTGTGCTCATAGGCCAGACTTAGCCCTGGCTACAACAGCAGATCACCACGCGCTTCCAGTGACAAGGCCAGCAATCATGACAGCCAACTCCACAAGTGCCTCAGATGGAGTCCGAGGTGTGTTATTATGGGACAGCTCAAGATGTGTGTTGGTACACATACATTGCATTGATGGAAAGCACAAATGTTCTTTGTTACAAATTACACAGTGGTTTTGCCAGTCCTCAGACAGAATTCCTCGAGGGAACTGAAATTACTTCCACCCTATAGTGTACCATGCAACACGCGCGCCCTCCACAGCACTTAGTTGCCTCCTCAGGGAAATGAAGGGCTCTATAACTGCAGCTAAAGTGCAATATGTGTATAGTTACTGAAACTTAACAAGAGCAAGCTAAGTATTACTCACTGCGTAAGTGAAATGGTCCACAAACCCCCAGCCTTCCAAAAGAGAATAATAATAATAAACCATTTATTGAGCGCCTGGTTACACAGAAGACAGTGTGTCCCCGCGCTAATTGCTGCTAAGATTTCAAGAGGCAGATGGTAATAGAGCCATTGGAGGGAAAAGTTACATAATGGGAAACAGGAATGTCTTAAGTTTACCCCGGAATCTAGATTCCGAAGGTTACATGCGAAGATGTAACGGGAGTTCGTTCCACTGTTTAGGGGCCAAATATCTGAATGAGCTGCCACCCATCCTGGCCCTCTTGACTCGAGAAAGTTTGAACAACATCGTGCCGGAATATCTTAAATTCCGGATAGGACGGTGTATACTAAGGAGATTCTTAAGATAATCTGGGCCTTTACCTTGTGCGATACGATGTGCAAAAAACTTTGGCCATCGCTGTCAAGGCACCGCTGTTCAGATTAAACTTGACAGAGTGGAGCATACTGCTCATGCAGACACTAGACAGCAAGAGTCGCCTGGTCCTGAGGCTAATGCTAAACAGCTATATCCTTTGGGCTGGCATTTGGCGACTGCATTCTGCGTGCGTGGGTCTCACAGCATGCACTTTCCTGCCCTTGCAGTGATGAAGACTCAGCCACGGTGCTCCCAGGCAGCCAAAAATCACACACCATTAGCTGCTCTAGCAGAGCTGCATTCCCAACAATGCTACCGGTTGCGGGGGGGGGGGGGGACAGGAGGGGGGTTTAATAATAATGTAAAAATAAAACAAACTTACACTTACTTGACCGGGCGGGTCTGCACCGCCTCTGCTGCCTGCTCCTGGGCCGAGGTCCGGTGCATTGGAATGGCGCCTCTTCTCAACGTCTTGAGTGAGTGGCTGACAACCCCTGGCTCTCAGCTAATCCAGACGTGCTGCTCCAGCAGCCCCGCCGCCAGGATTGGCTGAGGGACCGTTAGGAGACTGGGGGCTGCGCAACAAGCAACCCTCGGTCTCTTAAGGGGAAGGCTTGTGCGCATTTTTGTGCTGATCATAAAAATGATCAGCCCAAAAACAAACATGCGCACCATTGCGCTGTCTGCTGTCAACCTGGAGTGTGCTGCAGCAGCCCCACCCCCTTAAGTGTCCGTGTTCTACTAATGACACTAATTGCAAGATTGCTGCAATTAGCATCAGAAGTAGATTGATGGAGCCGTGGCATTAGTGGGGCAACGCCCCAACAACCCTAATGGACCCACCGCCACTACCTATATGCTTCTCTTTTCCACGGGGCTTGGGCACGGCCAGACTGCCTAGCACCAGGCAAACACACATTTTTGCAAAGGTGTGTGAGTACTACCCAGCATAGCTTTTGTACTGGAACTGCACTTTTGCAGTAAAAAAGGCTATGCTGATGAAGTCTCGTAAAGGGGAAGGTAGTTTCTGCAGATTTATTTCCAATCCGGAGCAGAGCAAAATTCAGATGAACCTCCCAGTACAACAGCCCAACTGCCCCTCTCTCAGCTCCACATTCTCTCTAGAATCTTAGTAGCCTTCCAAACAGTAAAGGAATCCTATGATAAGAACACAACACATCTCTTCTCATTGAAATAAACAAACAGATGGAGTTTTGAAAAAGCTTTATTATACGACCCTAGCTATATAAATCACATTGAAGGATGGATCCAGGTGTTCCTATAGATAAACATTGGCGACGCTTTTCAAATGACAGTCTGGGATACCCTAAAGGCAGGGATCAGAGGCGAGACCCTTAGGTTCTCTGTACAAAAAAACAGAGCGGAAAAAACCCAGATTAAAGATCTCCAAGAAAAACTGAAATAAAGCTAACCCAAACAATACACGCAGGGCTAGATTGTCAACCAATTCAACAAGAAGCAATTTTGGTTCGGGGAGAAATAGGGGCGGTGTTTATGGACAAAATCGTGGCTAAGTGGCAGCAGCAAGGGAGAAGACGTACGAGTGTAGTGACAGCATTGGACATCATTTAGCTGTCAGGACAAGACAACAAACTACCTCTAGTGAAATCCACAAAATAAGACTTGCTTCAGGAATAGAGGTTTTGGATCCTAGCGGTATTCGGAATGAGTTTCAGGAGTTTTATGCTAGGCTATACAAGGAAGAAATCTGTTGCACAGCCGACGCTTTAGACAGAGAGATTTCTGAATACCTCAGCGAGATAGAATTAAGCAAATTGAGCCTAGGAGATAGCGAACTGTTAGATCTTACTCCTACATGGAAAGAAATCCTGGATGCCCTTAATAGCCTCCTAGACGGGAAGGCTTCTGGACCTGATGGCATCCCCGTTGAGTTCTTTAAAATATTTGCCAGTCAAATTAAGGCTATATTTACAGAGGTAATTACTTCCATCTTTAATGGCACCTCCCCTCCAGCCTCTTGGTCTAGTGCTAGGATTTCTATTTTTCCTAAAAAGGATAAATCCCCACTAGAAATGAGCTCTTGCAGACCAATAACTCTTATCAACTGTGATTCCAAAATATCCTCTAAGGTATTAGCCTCCAGAATATCCCGAAAAGTGGAATCCCTTGTCTCAAAATGGCAACACGGTTTTATACCTAAGAAAGGGACCACTGAACATGTCAGGAGAGTTATTACTCTGTTCGACACTGCCCAAGTAGCCGGAGACCCGATGTCACTTATATCTCTCGATGCGGAGAAGGCTTTTGACCGGGTCTCATGGCGATTTCTCTGGAAGGTAATGGACAATATGGGGTTCGCTGGTAGATTTATGCAGGCAACGCAGGCACTTTATCATAATCCAACCGCTAGTGTTACCATAAATGGACAATTGACGGAACCCTTTAAAATATCACGAGGCACCAGGCAGGGATGCCCCTGCTCTCCGTTATTGTTCGCCCTTTACCTAGATCCCCTCATTAAACAAATAGAGAAAAACCACAACATTTCTCCAGTAACATACTTTCAAAACAGCTGTAAAATCTTGGCTTACGCTGACGACCTTGCTATTACCACTCCAGACCCTATCTATTCCACACTGGCATTAGAGGAGGAAGCCCTCAAATTTGGGAGACTATCTGGATACGCCCTAAATAAAAACAAAACAAAATACTAATAAATAGTAAAATCATCTGGACTGATACCAGAGTTGTACCAGAGGCTAAATACTTGGGTGTACTAGTCTCACCTAGACTGGAGGAAATAGTCACAGTTAATTTGGCTCCCCTTGCTGTCCAGACGAAGAAGGCACTAAAACAAATCGATAATTTACATCTAACATTGGTCGGTAGGTGTAATGTCATTAAAATGACTTATTTTCCCAAATTACTCTATCTTTTTCGTTGCATCCCCCATGAGTTTAGTAAAAAAGACTTACTTAAATTCCAACGAATTTTTACTCAATTCATTTGGGCATACGCTCAGCCCAGACGTGCATTAAAACATCTCACACTACCAAAAGATAGAGGGGGATGGGCTTTTCCTAACATTACCTTATATTACTGGGCGGCAGTCTTGCAATATAGCTCAGTTCTGCTAAGAGATTCCACCTTTGGAACTGAACCATCTTTACCCTCACCCTTTCGGTCTCTGGTAGGGGAACAATAGTGGGGCTGCCTACTCCGAGAAACAGCTTATGGATACTACAATTGCGTTAAATTTAAGACGTTAATGAATTCTTACAAAGTTTTTCGCCATGTCCCGAGAATTTTGGGACTCGGCAGATATAATTTTTATTCCCCAATAACTAATAACAACAACTTACCTGCTATATTTATCCGGAATGTTACCTCTGTATGCATAGGGACTATCTATCAAATAATAAATAAGGAAACTCCAGATGACCTAGAAACCATTGCTACCAAATGGCATGTTAAACTTGATTCCCCCAAAAGTATATTTTACAATTCCCTGCGACTATCACAACATATCTTAATTTCTGCTAAACTCCAAGCACAACATTTCAAAACGATATTCTTTTTGTATATGACACCTAGCAAAATTATTAAATGGGGATCTGGGAGAGGAACACTATGCCCACGCTGTTCCGAAGTAGGGGGAGACTCTTTACACATATTTGCAACATGCCCAACTATCAATTCCACCCTACTCAGAATACAGAATTTACTCTGCGAAATAACTAACCAATCAATACTCCTAAACCCCACGACCATTCTTTTAGGAACACAATCTGACTCTTTAAGAGTAAAGGAGGAAGGGTTGATCTTTGTTGCAATGGCAATTTGGAGGATATGTATCTCCTCCAGCTGGCTAGATTCTGAATCTTCCTCCTATGCACAATGGCTGGCTAGATTAGTCGCTACATACCATATAGAAAAGTCTGTATATGCCAAGAAAGGACGAAGGAGGATGGGGACTGAAATCTGGGGAGAATTTTCTAAATGGATTGACCAACAAGGGCAAGGGGACTCCGAGACACAATAGGATTATCAGATACCCATAATACCTTCTTTGCCATATTCTTTTGTTATGATATTATTTGTTACTATTTTTTTTCCTCATTGTGTATGTTTATTTGTACCTGTATCATTGATCAGCAATACATGTGAGAGATGGGAGGAGGGTGGGGAGGGGGGGGGTCTTGAATCTTCTTTTCTTTTGTAACGCTGTTTGAGATTCTGCTTTGAGAAGAAAAAGAAATGAGGTTCTGAAGGAAGGAAAAAAAAAAAAAAAGAAATAAACAGACAAAATTCTTATTCCCTTTAAAAGAACTATTTTCCCTGGGATGATAAAATGCTGTTTCTGATGACGTATGCTGTGAGATTTTACGAAATCAGTATTTTGCTCTGAAACAAATTGCAGACCATTATCCGTGACAATTTCCTGTGGAATACCATCCTTCTCTACAAAATCCAGTGACTATGTCAGACTTTTAACCACTGTCTGGAGCATGAAGACATATGAAAAGAGATATACTCATTAATGGTATAGCTGGAAAAATACAGTATTTCATAATATTAGTGAAAAGCAGTAATATCTGATGACATCAAATATGTGTTTGAGGCTTTAACATTCTATAACACATGGGGAACATGGTCATTCAAGGTTGCTTTTTATCCACAGAATGTAGTCAGTTGTAGGCAAGATAATACATTTAGATGAAAACAGCACAGCCAGCACGTGTTTTGTCTGAAAAGACTTCCTCAGGGCTGCTGGTGTGTTCCGATTAGGTTTGCTAACACGTGTAATATGTATCAGTGTAGAAGCCGTACCTGAGTAAATTAAGAAAGAATCTGGAGAAAGAAGGTACTGGTATTACATATTGGACCAATCCAAGGTATAGCGGTGTCCCGGTAATGCATGAAAGGTATATGTAGATCAGTCAAACAATGGGTGATACTGAAGAAAAAAGTTGCTGGGTAGTGGAGCCACTATAGAAGAGTGTAGATTAAAGAATACAGGGTAAATGGTGTCACCTTTAAAGCCAAAATGGAAAGTTCTCAGACATGCCTCTTGATGAGGGGTGTCCTTGTGCCAGTTATGCTCATAGCACTGAAGCTGAAGAGTACTCCACGTGACTCGATCCTGTGGATAAATAGCAACCCTGAAGGCCAATGTTCACCATGTTTTATAGAATGCAGTCCATGGTAGCCCTGATTACATATTCCTGTTCTCTACTAACCATAACTTAAGGGCTGTACCTGTCCAGCTGTTATTAGTGCCACTGCTGCCCCTTTCTGATATAGCAACTACATCAGACTTCACCTCATTAACAATCAAAACTTCTGGCCACTATAGCATACTTACCTCGCAGTTCATGTTGGCCAAAGGGACCACACACATCCAACCTAAACCTTCTCCATGCACCTTCAGGACATTTTATAGGCACTATAGATGACTTCTTGACCACAAAAGATTTGTGACTATTTATGCACGCTTCACAATCGACTACATACCTTTTTATGTCCCTGTCCAATCCCTGCCACCAGAAATCCTTACGTGCCTTGTGCTTCATGGCAATCATGTCCCCTTTGACCCTCATGCAACAACATAATCAGTTTTTTCTTTCTAATAGAATCTACCACCACTAATCTCTCACCTCTAAGCAAGGTACTATTTGCTCCTGAATATTGTGTCCACACCAGCTTATACTTCCCAAGCAATTCAGCATTTGTCCATTCCATCTTCCATCCACAGGTAAGTTTGTTTCTTACCTTGTTCAAGACCACATCTACCTTAAGGGCACATGTCCAATCACTTTCAGTGATAGCTCCCTCAAATAGAAATCCCACTGTGGCCACCGTCCATTCATCCTATTCCTCTGCGCATCCATCAACAGATGGTGCATTTGGTAAATTTGAGCGGCAATCTGCCTTAACATTTCTTGAACCAGGGACATATCTCATCCTATAGGAAAATTCTTGAAGCCTAAATAACCATTTCTCTATTCGAGAAGTGTTTATTTCTCTCTCCTGGTTTTGTCGTAAACACATTTGCAAGTGTTTTATGGTCTTTCAAATGTAGTTCCCCCAGTTCCAGAATTGATTTTGTTTGTGTGAAGTTGTTTTAGACCAATCAGAGATGAGTCCGTGAGGAGCCAGTTGAGCCCTTTGGGTACTTCATGCAAGCTCCAGCGCAGACATGCTTGTTTCAGAATTGATTTTGTTTGTGTGAAGATAGAGGATTTTATTGAATTGTGGAGACTGCTGACTCATTTAGTACTAAAAACGCTGCTGCTAATTCTTGCCTCAACCTTCTCCTAACCTTTTTTAAACTTCTACTTTTGTTTCATCTGACAACATTTCTCCACGCTGATTGGTTGTATTAGTCCAATCAGAGGCGAGGCCGGGAGGAGCCAGTTGCAGATGCGTTGAAGGCATGCCAGAGGAAAGCCAGTCTGCACCTGTCCATGCCTGGACGTCGACGGGAGCCAGGCACTCTGCCTCCTCGAATGCCCAAAGGTTGGTATAATTTCAGGAGGAGCTCCTTTCCATCCAAATCCACTCTAGTTTCTGTCATGAGCATTGCTGGGTCCCAGCAGGGTGACCCCATTCACTGTTAACTATCTGATTTTAAGACAAGTGAAGCTGGCTCCACTGCAGAGCCTCTCCCCTATACCAGAGAGTATACATTCCTTAGTTTAAACTGCAGCACTGTGGTAAAACACCATGAGGAAGTGTTTGACCTGATACAAGGTGAGGCTCCAGATATTAGCCTATGTAGCACACTCTAGCTTAATCTACGCTGGTTCTTCCCCCAGGCTACACCATGAAGAATCATAATAGAGTGGACGGTAGATGATGGGGCATTGCAGTCATTTTTAAAGAGCCCTACAAGCGTAGCCTTATATTTGAGACGATTCCTGATTGAATACACACTCTTTTCAAAATAACACTTAATAGCAATATTACCTTTTCAGGGTTGCTAATCTACCGACCTCCTGTTCCTTCTAACTCATTTAGGGAGGCATTGATCAATTTGGTTACCACTCTGGCTATTAAGACAGCTAAATTTAATATTGTGGGTGAACTCAACCTTCACCTGCATGCCGGTAAGGACAGTGATAAGAGTAATTTCTTAGATGATCTCGAAGCATGCCAGTTGGTGTAACACATCCCAAGTGCCACTCATTTATCTGGGCACCTTCTTGACCCTGTTTTTTTCCAGTATCTCTCTGCTAAAGGTCTACAACCCTCTTCCTATGACTTGGTCCAACCATTTCTTAATCTCTTTGACTTTATGTTCTGAAAGGCCGAAACGACTTGCCCACTATAACCCCATTTCTAAATGCCCTTGGCACAAGCTCAATTTCAATAATTTTCGGGACCTCCTTCGAACACAGGGTCCTCAACTGCCCCCCAGTGTTGAGGAAGCTAATACCCTATTCAATGAATGGCTTACGCACGTATTCAATAGGTGCATCCCTCTGAAACCAGTACAGAGTAGAAGAACACCGACCAGCCCTTGGTTCAATGAAACTTTGATCCCAGCCACAAAAATAATTGCAAGGTTCTATATCTCTCCTGGAGATTCTCCTATGAGCCTTCCACTAATACTCTCTATCAAATGGCCATTAAGGCATATCATAAATTAATTTGGAAGTCCAGAGTCAAGCATTTTGCTATAAAAAAACAAAAGAGTTGCACACCAGCTAAAATCATCTACTCTCTCCTGAATGGCCTCCTGAAACCTGCATTGGTAGCAGAGCCTAATATTGCTTCCAATATCCAATGTGAAGAACTAGTAAAGTATTTTATTACAAAGGTAGAATTTATCTACTCTAAACTTGCCTCTGACACTAGGGATTCCAGTCTAGAGGCGCCTATTAATTATCCCCCTTCACTTTTTTCCTTTGCTGTCCTTTGCAGAACTCCAAATTCTTTGTAATAAAATCAAATCAGGCTCCCCAGATGATCCCCTCAAGCCTGACCTGTTCCTTAAATTTCAAGACTGTCTTTTGCCAGTTTGTCTTGAACTAATAAATCTTTCTCTGATGGTGGCATTGGTACCTGCCCCTGGAAAGATGCCAAAGTTATCCCTTTAATGAAAAAACTGCTTTGGACATTTGCAAACCTGAACATTTTCATCCTATCTCCATAATGCCATTTCTCACCAAAATCATTGAGTCCCACATCAATACAATTTTAACAAACTTTGTCGATTCAAACCGAATTCTGCATTCTTCTCAGCATGGCTTAAGACCACTGCGCAGCACCAAATCCCACTTGTTGGCAGTTACTGAGCATTTGCTTGGCTCTCTAGATGAAGGCAGATGCTCTGCTCTGATTTTACTTGATTTAAGCGCTGCGTTTGATACCTTATCTCATGGTATTTTGTTGTCGCGCTTACAGGAGATTAGTATTAGTGGAGCTGCTCTTACCTTGTTTTCTTCATTTCTATGTGAGAGATCTTTTCAGGTTGCCTCTTCTCTGTACAGTTCTCAGGTTCATACTTTACGCCATGGAGCTCCCCAGAGCTTGTTTTGACTTCTACGAGGGCTAAAACACATTCTTGTTTTTTTTAACCTTGCACAAACAATCCTTACCTCCCAGTCAGCTTCCAGTTTATCCAATCTGCTCCACCCATATGCTCCTCAGTGGGCTCTGCTCTCAGCTAATCTTTATTTGGCATGTGTTCCTCATGTTAGAAGAGAGAAAGCAGGAGAGCGCTCTTATCGGGCCAAAGCTCCTGCCCTTTGGAATGCTCTTCCTGTGTAAATGTAAATGTAAATGTTTTTGTACTTGTATAGCGCACAGCTACCCACAGTGGGTTTCCCGGCGCTTGTACGAATACTGCAAGGGAACCCTTCCTGGCTTTCCCTGTGAAGTGTCCACTCCTGGGCACCCCCATGGTGCAGACCAGGCATCCTTCGCGTTGTGGGGGCCGTTGTGGAGACTAAGCAAGCTATTGCCCAGAGTTGCAGCGTGGGACCCATGATCAGACTAGGCACTGAGGCGAGAATATCCGGTCAGGGGAATTAATGAGCCCGAGACCCGCCGGGGCAGGAATCAACCCATGTCCCTGGCCAGAGCTCTGCATCGAGGGCCGCCTGCTCTAACCATTGAGCCACACTTCTCCACTGTGTCTATCAGGACCATCCAGAATCACTAGTCATTTAGAAGTGCCGTGTAAAACTGGTGATTCTCTGCTTAATCCACCGATTATCTTCAGCTGATGCTCATTCGGAGACTAGCGCAGGGACGCCCCGTTGCTGCGGCAGCCATGCGCTTTACAAATACTATAGCATAACATAACATAAGTATGTCTTAAAATCTTGAACCCCATCAACCAGTACGTGGTCGAAGGATGGGCTAATTGAACTTACTTGTCAATACATCAGGAAGTTGGAACAATTCAGTTTGAACGAGAACTTGAACTAGTCACTTCCTTTTGTGACGTGTCAATTGAGGATAGGCTAGCTTCCCCGTTGAACTCAACCTTGAAATAGACAAAAACTGAAGCCCCAAGTCAACGTTCCAGATCTGTTTTCAGCAGCAAAGAAGAAGGTGAGACTGACTCGGGTGAGTTCTGTCAGCTGGGAACTATGTCGGTGTCTCTGGTGTGATGTTATTTTGGTTCTGTGGTTGCCCCTATTTGCGCAAATATAAATGAGAAACCAGGCAAACAATTTGGGTAAGCACTCAGGGCCTCATTTATGAGAAATAACGCATCGCTGCGGGAAAGCAGCGATGTGTCACTTCTCAGTGCGCACTCCTTGCGACATTTCTGATGCGTCATACTTAACGTATGACGCATCATGTCGCAAGGAGTTACAGATACGTCAGTATTTCTGATGTATCTGTAAGCGCAAAAGTGACGCATTGCTGGAGTGTGTGACAAAAGTGACGCAACTCCAGCAATGCGTGTTTTCACATGGGGCAAGTCCCATGTGAAAGGGCCTGCGTCAGTCTTACGCCTGCTGTGAGGCAGGCGCAAGATTTTGACGCAACGGCATCCTAAAAGTGACGCAGTGAAATCTCATAGATTTCAGTGCGTCACTTCTACGACCCTTCCTTGCGCCAATACGCCCCCCTTGCATACATTACACCTGGCGCAGGTATAATGTGGCGCAGGAGTTTACAAAGTGACGCATCTACCTAGATGTGTCACTTTGTAAATATGGCGCAACAAGGCGCATTTTTTACGCCACTGGTGCATCACAAAAAGTTACGCACCGGCGGCGTAAAAGTGATGCACAGCCTCATAAATGAGTCCCTCAGCTTTTAACGAGCTGGTAGACATCCATCTGACTTTTTTGTGATGGACTGTGTGTTTTCGTTTTGCTGGTCTTCTCAGCTTTGAGTTTTCGCATTTTGTTTGATTTAAGTTTTTCAATTGTACTGCACCGAATAGTGATATTTAACATGACATTTTCCCTAATACAACAGACTATGGTATTTCCCTCACTTACGGGGTTGACATCCTATATTAGTTACAATAGTTTTATTGACATGATTTTAGAAATATGTACAGCCATTTTATGTGAATTAACATAGGGCTGTTACATTGGAAATTGTCAATAGCTTGCAGGCTTCCTTACATGTTATAGTTAAATTAAGCTGCATACGTCTGCCATATTTCTAAGTTTGAGGCGGATACATTATTTCTACCATGCGAGTGATGCATTTTGTAGGTGAAATAATGAGTTTGTTTTCTTCTTTTATAGCCAGTTTTACTTTGAACATTTCTAGACTCGAGGGAGTTCTTGAAGCCCGAATAAATGACTAATTGGCCCTTAGTCCTAAATTATATTCTTGGACACGCGACTTCTGTTAATGCAGAGTCTATGTCCACACGGAGAACGTGACTCAATCATTTGATAAAGGTACTTGAGATTTCGATTTTATTTCACAATTGGGGGTCACTCATTGTGAAACCCTCTTTCCTTATTTTTCTAGTAAAATTTCAAACTCAAATATTCGTCTTTTTCTGGATGACGGTGTACATTGCTCTAAAAACCTATTGCGAGATACCAGTCTTAGTAAGGGAGTCAGGTTTAAAAAAAATTCGGTTGGGTTAGCCAACATGAGCACTGCATGGTGGGTATGTGCATGTTGGTTGGTAGCCTTTTGTCTTGATTTACAAGTTATCGTAATTTCTGACTAGATGATCATTGTAATCTCACTTTTTGACTGCATAGGAATTATGTTTAGGAGCTTTCACATGTTTGGGTGTGTTAAAAATCTCTTCACTTAAAAATATTGCTTTTCTTTCCTTTTTCACTCTATTGTATCTTTCTCTTTAGTGGTTACTTTCGTTCCTTTAGTCCTATCATGTAAGGCTCATGTCTTTGCACTCTCTTGGAATTGACTATTTTAAGGGGTATATTGTTTATTCCCCCTTATCTTCAATAATGCATTTTGTATGCTACTTTGTTTTTTAATCATGATCACTAGTGTTTGAACTGGCACGGTAGTAGAAACGTTGCTTTTACAGTATCTGATTTGGGTATGTTGTATTTGCAGCCCTGATAAAGCCCTGTTTAGGGTGAAACGTGTTGGCTGTAATATAAATCACTGAATCTCCTGAAGCCGAAGCCGGGAGCACGACCGCAAAGCATATTTAAAAAAATTTGAGGGTCACTGTTTGTATTGTTTTTAAATCCTACCTGCACTCTGTTTCGGGGCTCTACCACGCTCCAGACACACCCGCGCAGCGGATATTAGCGCTGCCGCGGGACAAACCACAAAGTCCATTGCCGCCATTCCCGGCAAGCCCACAGGCCACGCCCCTTTCGAGAGGCCACGCCCCCACTGCCCCTTTCCCTCTTTTTATAAACAATGTGCCTCTTCCGGACGCGCAGCGTGCCGAAGGCGTGCCAAAGGAAAGCCCGTCTGCGCCCGTCCGCGCCAGGCCGGGCCCAGGGCCCGTAACCCCTGGAGGTAACTCTACAACAGTTAAGATCTACACGCCTGAGCTGCTACTTTCCCTGCGACCCCCTGTCAAACATAACTGTAAGATCTTAACCAACGACAGGCACAACTCTATCGCATGCCCTGCATGCAACTTTCAACTTGACGTCCCTCAGCTCTGTCGGCCCGGATCCAATGGCCGCAAGCCGGCACACACATGGCTTTTTGGCAGCCTGAACTGCAGGTCTCTCAGCAAAAACAAAAGACACATATATGACATCCCGTCCGATAACTCACTAGATTCCTTTTTCCTCACTGAGACGTGGCTACATGCTAGCCCAGGCCCAGACATCGCCGAAGCCCTACCATCAAACTACCCCATCATCAGAAAAGACCGAACCACCGGAATTGGAGGTGTTATAGCAGTCATCTTCAAAGAATCGCTGCAATTTACTCTGGAACCGATTCCCTTAATCGCCTGTGAGATGGCCCTTTTTAAACTCCAACTCCACCCGAATTTCACCTTCACGGGTCTCCTGATTTACCGTCCACCTGGCCCTATACAACCTTGGACCACCCAACTAGTGGATTGGACCGCTTCAGTCCGGGTAAACTATAACAACCTATCTATCATAGGCGACCTGAACATTCATTTCGAAGACCCAATAAATAAACCTGGTAAAAATGTAATTCACGACCTGGCCGCCATGAACCTCACCTTATGGAACTCGGGAGCTACACACAAAGGGTGCCACCTCCTGGATCCTATTTTTTCCAGCTTTCCCCTGCTACACTGCCATCCTGCTCTGCCCCTAGACTGGTCAGACCACTTCCTAATAAAATTCAGCGTGACTGAAAACGGCTTCTAGCTTTCCGAGCGTGACAAGCCAGTCCTCCAAAAGGAATTGGAAGAAACTGGATATAAACCACTTTGCGTCCGTTCTAGACTCTGCCCCTCTGGATGAAATATTTGACACTGAGGACATAGAGATCGTAGCCACCAATATCAACAAATGGCTTCTAGGTGCCCTAGACATTTGCCTTCCCCTGGCTCACAAAAAATCCACACCTCACAACTCGCCAGCCTTATGGTATAATGAGCAACTGAAGGCTGCTAAATCCAAATGCAAATGCATGGAACGCCTTTGGAGGAAAGATTACTCCCCAGTAGCCAGCTCGAACTACAGAAACGAGCTCAAGCTTTATCACAGAGCCTGTACCACGGCTAGAGCCAATTATGTAGCCAAATCTATCTCTGAAGCGACAAACAAATCAAAAACTCTTTTTAACCTCGTAAAAGAGTTAGCAGGCTCCAATACATCAGCCAAACCCCTTCCTCTGAATAGTTTCCAATGCGAAGAACTGGCGAAATTCTTCACAACGAAGATTGAGACAATCTACTAGGATATATTAAAACAGCAACAGGTTCAAGCTAAGAGTGAGCTGGACCCCGGCTCGAACGTAGAGGACATCTCCTCTCAGCCATACCTGTCCTATGAGCCACTAACATCGTGGCCCGGGATTGACGTTCAGGGTCTTCGAGACATCTTAGGGAAAGTAAAATCTGGCTCTCCCACCGACCCCCACCCGATCTCAATACTCAGACTCCTGGACACTCCACAACTTTCCATGATATGCCAAACTCTGAATTTATCCCTCTCCACGGCAAAGGTCCCTGCATCATGGAAACATGCCATGGTTTCACCTCTACTCAAGAAACCATCGGCAGACCTGAAAATCCTGGCAAACTTCCACCCAATATCCCTCCTGCCCGTCTTCTCCAAAGTCTTGGAGAAATATGTCCATGGACACCTCGCTAGGTTTGCGGAGGTTAATGATATACTGCACCCCTCCCAATCGGGTTTCCGCCCCGGATTCTCGACGGAGACAACACTGCTCGGAGTGATGGAAAATCTTCGCCTCCTGGTCGATAAAGGGGACTCCGCTGCGCTGATTTTACTTGACCTCAGCGCAGCGTTCAACACCATCTCCCACAACATACTGCTTGACTCACTCTTCAACATGGGCATCAAGGGAAATGCACTGGATTGGATTGCATCTTTCCTGACACTCAGGACATTTCAAATCACCTCCAGCACCGCGGCATCAAATGTCCATCTCTTCCCCTATGGAGTGCCGCAAGGCTCGGTGTTAAGCCCCCTGCTTTTAAACCTCTATGTAACCCCGTTCGCCCGGATTGCTGAAGCAGCTGGTCTTAACAGGTTCACCTACGCCGACGATTCACAGATCGTATTCTCCCTCTCAAATAGTAACCATGACTCCCCCTCCCTCCTGCAGACAGGCCTCAGGAACATCGCCACCTGGATGAGCACTAATATGCTCAAACTTAACGGCAGCAAAACAGAGGTCTTAATAGTGGGTCCAAACCAAAACCTCTGGAATCCAAGACACTGGCCATCCGAAATGGACCCCTTACCCACCCCGTCGCAACAAGTCCGTAATCTTGGCATTACCATTGACAATGGCCTAACTATGGAGCCCCAAGTTAACAACCTCACATCCACCTGTTTTACAATTCTGAGGTGGCTCAGAAAAATCATTTGGATGCTTCCGGATGACACACAAAAGACTGTGGTCAACGCATTAATCACCTCCCGTTTAGACTACGGCAATGTCCTCTACCTAGGGGCACCACAGGCAGTTATTCAACGTCTCCAACTGGTGCAAAACGCTGCAGCTAGACTGCTATGTAAATGCCACAGGAGGGAACGCATGTCCGGTCACATAAAGGCGCTCCACTAGCTACGAATCGAAAATAGGGTCAAATTCAAAACTCTTAGCCTCATGCACAGAATAAAATGGGGCAATGCCCCCAGATACCTCCAAACCCTCGTGCAAACCTACACGCCAGCTCGGTGCCTGAGATCCTCCACTCAAGGCCTTTTCTGTGTTCCCAAAACACGCCGAGCGAGGATGGGAGGAAGATCCTTCTCCCTTCTGGGCCCCAAGCTCTGGAACTCCCTCCCGCAACCTCTACGTTTGGAAACCCGCTACACTCATTTCCACAAAGCCATTAAGACCTGGCTTTTCAACCAGTAACCTGTTCCAGCCTCTTTCCTGAGACTTTCTTCTGCCGAGGTGGTTCAGTATCTCCCAGTGCCGGGAAACCCTTTTTGGGTAGCTGTCGCGCTTAATAAGCCCAATAAATAAATAAATAATATACTGTATTGTGAATATTAAAGAAGAATTATTGAAGACTCAAGAATCACTTTCTTATCCTTGGTTAATTATTCTAGTTGCCTCTCTCTTTTTGCCATTGCATGTTATATTGTGTGATCTATAAGCAGCGAACCATGGAGATGGGCAACATCATGTATATAAAAGAAATTCCTGTGTATACTTGAGTGACTAATTAGGCTGTTCTCTCTTGAATTACCTTTGCTGCTTGTTGAGAGTATATTTTAGGCACTTGACCTTAATATGAAATTGATATGGGCCTCAGCCACTTTGGACTTTGTACTATGGCACTGTATAGGCACTAGTGAAAAGTAGTCTGTGGCAGTTTGATCATTCCCTGATTTGTGCACAATAGTGTAATCATACTCCCCACCTCTCGATGCGAGGGGGCATCTTGGCTTTCAGATTTTTGAAAATGGTGAGCAATGCCCGATGATTCATGACATGGGTGAAATGCTTTCTGTACAGAAACATATGGAAGTGTTCACATGCTCATACTACAGCTAAGCTTTCTTTCCCATGTTGAGGATAAGCACGTTTGGTCTGAGATAGAGTTCAGCTAGCAGTCCAAGAGAACCAGCTGGTCCATTGTGTTGAGCAAGGATCACACCCAACTCCAACCCCACGGGGCTAGCATCTACCAAAATCTCTGTATGCAATTTCAGATCAAAGTAAGCCATTTCAGTTGCATTTTCAATTGCATGTTTTATTTTCTTGAAACTTTGGTCACATTAAGATGACCATTCAAACCAACATCTCTCTTTGTTCTCTTAAAGGGGCACTCACAGTGGCATAATCATGAATGTACCTAGCACATTAACTAGCTATGCCTAGGAAGGATTGCAGCACTGTCACATCTTCTGGAAAGCAAGTAGATGAAAATGCAGACACCTTTTCATGGTCAGGAGTCATTCCCTTTCCAGAGAACTATGCCAAAAAATATAATTCTGTTTTGTGAAACTCACACGTATCTGCATTTAGTATGAGACCTTCATCAGCAAGCAGAGAGCATACTTGTGTGAGTGCTTCATCATGTTCCTTTTGTGTAGCACCAAACACCAAAAGTTCATGCACCTGACAACACAACAAAACTAAGTCTCTTATCTGAACAAACCAACATGAGTGGAAAAAGTAGTAATGTACCTGCAGTTTTCTTCCAGTTCAAGTTGATGGGAGCCTATGTTCAAATCAAGTTGGGAAAAAATCTTTGGCACCATTCAAGTGGGTGATCAAGTCCACAATGTGTGGACCTGGATGTCTTTCTCTTTCAATTCCTTTGTTGGCCTGTCACAAATCAACACAAATGAGCACTGAACCTCCCTTGTCCTTTTTTGGACACCTTCACAATGGATGAAATCCATGGCGTAGGACCAGTAGAGTAATAGATGATGTCATGCTTTAACCCTGTTTCTAGCTCTTACTCAACCGCTTGCTGCTAGGAAAAATAAATTTGACAGTGTCGCTGTGCAACAAGGCGAATGTCTTCATTAATGTGAAGCTGCAACTTCATTGTCTTAAGTTTTTGAGGTTCATGAAATGATGTTGGCGAATTGAAACACTATTTCAGAATAAACATTATAGTTGTATTTAATAGTAAAGTAAAGTTTATTGCACAGTTAATTAAAACTCACAATTTAAAATACATTGTTTAAAAGAAAGGGTGGTTACTAACAAGAATAAAAGAGTAAGTTTCAAAAGTTAAAATGTTTCAGTGGTTCAACTTCTTCTGCAGTCTGACCAAAAGTTCGAAAGATACCCCAGAACATGTTTCCGGCTATTGGGCAGTTGCTTCTGTTTGTCCCTCCTTGATTCTCTTTGCCACAGCATCAAGAAATTTTGTGGTTCTGCAGTTTAGTTGGATCTCACTTGGGTTGAAGCACAATTTAACTGCCTGTCGGCATGACCTGACCCCCTCCTGGTTCCATTTTACACGTAGTAGTGTTCTCCTTATGTACATTCAGCTGGGACAAATGCATATTATGTGAGTTAGGTCTTCAGGTCCTGCCCCACAAAGACGGCAGGTTAGATCTTTATGGTTCCTTTCCCATGGCGCCAGATGGGGGAGGATCGGTAGTACGCCTAGTCGGAATTTTAAGAATTTTTCTTTGTCTTCTGCTTGAAGCCTTGGTCTAGGTATGCTTGTGGTTTGAGGGTTTTATAGTCATTTAGTACTATCCAGCCGTGGGCTCTTTTCGCCAGGGTTACTTTATCTTCAAGTAGCGATACTATTTTCGTTGTTTTTGTTACTTGCTTTTTAAAGCTTTTATGATCTACTGAGCTATTCCAGAGGCCAGTCAGTTCTAGGCTTTCTAGCGATTGCATCAAGTACTCTCTAGCGTGTGATCGTTCACGTCTTTTGCAATTCAGTCCAGAGGTGGGTGTTTAGGGTGCCTGGCTCTCCGTTTCTGATCTTGTGCCAGCATTTTATAAAGCTGCACCTTCTTTCCACTGTTTGCTTTTGTATCCCAAATTCCAGACGAATTTGTGCTGGTGATACGTATCTAGGAAGCTGAAAAATTGACCTGTAGGTTTTACCGATCACCTTGTCTAGTGTCTGTGCATCCTTTCCAAGGGTTGATTCGCTCCCGTATGTTAATCTTGGTTGGAGACGAGCTCTCAGTACTTGTAGGAAAGGATCGAGCGTGGGGTCTGGCATTCACGAGCAGTTTGCTGGACCACAGCAAACTCTCAGGGAGAGGAGCACATTTCCCCTATCTCATCGCCATGTAGTGTCCTCCCCAGCCCGCGAGCATGTAACAGACCATACCACACAAAGAGCTCTGGTTTTTAAGTCTTTATTCTTCAGCATGTAACGGTTAACTGAACGCACTGTGTCACAAGCTTTATTACCCACAACCGGTCACACCCTCCAGATTATGTAAGGAGTTTTCTGAGGACCACCAGAGGCCTTATACACACAAACACATAACATGATAGTCAGGATGCTGTAGAAACATACGTGGTGCTATTACAGACTCCATCATAAACACAAACACAAAAGCTCAATACAAAAAATGAAAATAATAAACAGTCACAGTTGCCATGGAGAAGATTATAAAAGGAAACAGCCTTCAGCAATGATAAACTATTATTTCTTCTTTCTATGTGAATGCTGCTTGTCTGTCCACTTTCAATGTCTCTTATTATTTTGTAGAATGCTCGAATGCAGTTGTCCTTCTTTCTTTTAAATGAGCAGTAGGATTCTGCCAGTCACAACCATGGTGTGCACAAGACTGATATGAAAGTTAATACTCTATTTGGTCAGACAGACAAGATCCACACACATGGAGCACCGCATTAGAAAGCATTCTTGAAGGGTATTAAGCCACAAACTCTCTTGTCCAAGCACCGTCTTTTGCCTGTGCCTCGCGGTGACAATCTCTTGCTACGATTTGATTTTGCCCAGTTAGGGCGAAGGTTTGCGGACATTCTGGGCAACAATTCGACACTCGAGCGCCGCGTCGGATGCTGTATGGAGGCGCAGGACTGCTTGTTAGTTCACAGGGTGCTCTTGGGCAGCCCAGTCACTCAAGGTGATATCTAAAATACAACAAAGTGAGTGGCACGAGCAGCATAAATGTAACATCTCACAATAGTAAAATAATAAATACTGAAATGCTGTATATATTTTTACACTGCAGCGGTATCACGAGGGACTTGCAGTTAGTTATAAGTTGTCATCAATCCATTCCTCCTCCTCAGACACGTAGAGTTTGTTTC
Organism: Lissotriton vulgaris; assembly: GCF_964263255.1. Classification (NCBI taxonomy): domain Eukaryota; kingdom Metazoa; phylum Chordata; class Amphibia; order Caudata; family Salamandridae; genus Lissotriton; species Lissotriton vulgaris. The sequence goes on from NC_141690.1 coordinate 135,777,353, forward strand.
ATCAAGGTCGCACACCGGATTCTTAAGTGAACAGTGTTCAGCAGCAGGAAATTACTCGTCGCCAGTGAAGAAGCCTCATAAACTAGTAGGTTTCAGCAGATTTATTTCCAATCAGGAACAGCGCAATGTTCAGCCAAAGCCACAGTGGGACAGCCCATCTGCCCCTTCCCTCAGTTCTTTGTTCGGATTAAAATCTAGGCCTTCTAAACATTGAAGAAACCTTATCATAAGAACACAACATATGCCCACACATTTTTTGAAACATTTCAAACACTGGATGCGACTGTATCACAAAGGTTAATTACACTTTTTTGAAACTTTACGACGTTTGCTATTCACAAAGGTACTTCAGGAGTAGTATCTTTACGAATGCAGAGAATACGATGGCTAAAAAGGAAAGCATACACTTAGCCTTCATAGACCTCAGCACAGCATTTGACACAATGGTAAGATCTAAGCTATGGGCTATGCTGAGGGGGAAGGGGGTGGATGAAGCTATAGTTGCATACAAAACCAATGGTTTCCCATGCAGACACATAGTACGCAAACACTATCCCAATAGCTACTTCTTTTTGTTTATTCATTATCCCTAGGGGAAACAAACTAGCCATTCTAGTTCCTCTCTCTCTTCTATGATTACAAGACTCTTCGGCAGCGCACAGCTGTGAGAGATTCAGACAACATGGCCAAGAATCCAGGCCTAACTTTTTCTGAGAATGAGATCAGTGAGCTCCTTGCTGATCCTTCCTTCTCACTGGACATTAACATCTCCCAAACTATAGCCCAGACCACCGACTGGGATGCACTCACGGAGAAAAAATTGAATAGAATCCGCACCATTCTACACGGTGTGATCCTCACTCAGTACTTACGTACCAACACAGCACCTAGGGGCTTGCTAGTTAACAACACACCCAGGATCTTTCTGGATGAGGCAACATTCAGGAAGGACTAGGCACAGATAGCATGGCACTGCACAAGGGATTGGCTGGTGCTTATAATCAAAACCACCAAATGCCTCTCAGATGCAATGATTATTGGCATACAGGCCACTGAGACACACTTCAGAACTACCATTACTTCGTACAAAAAGAAGCTGGAGGAATCCAACAAAGCTGAATACAATACAGGGAATATTTGACACAGGCAAAAATAGCCAAATTTGATAAAGATCTGGAAAAATTCAACTATGCTAAGATTTATCCATACTCAGAAGAGGGTTACATTGCCCCACAAAGACAGGACAGGTCATCCAACACCTCTGGGGATAACACCTCCATGTCAAGTGATTCCAGCTTAGACTCCTCAAGACAACAAAGAAATAGAGGACGGGTACAACGGTGGCAACAACCATGGGGTGTACAACAACAACAACAGACAAATCAAACTTTCGGACCCCCACCCTTCAACCATCCCCAGCAGAACCCTTAATTTGGCTGGCCGCCAATGTACCACCAGGTGCCGCAAAACTTCTTTGGACAACAATACAGATCGCTTTTTTCGGTTAGGGCATACGATCAAGAGGCCACAGGAGGAATGCACCACAAGTACACTGGGCAGAAGAGGACAGACCAGTCAGTGCCAATACCAGGCACAAAACAAAGGAAACACAACCAGGAACCAGTGGGAACCCCTGACCACCGAGCAAAACCCGCCGTCGCTGGTGTTTAACCTATCAACCTCCCCTCTAACGACAATGGAAGAAAGAGTCTTAATCAAAGGCCTCTCCTTTGTACCCACCAAACACTTGGACAAATTCCACCTCCACACGGAGCTAGCTGAATTTTTTAGAAAACTGAAGCTCAAAGCTTTCTTTGAGAAACAACAAAATACCAATGAAACAGGAGACGTCAAAGAAACTGGCCTACAACTTAAATCAACGTTTACACCCCCACCGTCGAGCAGTCCAGTCGAAATCACGACGTTTGAACAGGCCATCTACAATGAAGTAGAGAAAATTACTCAACCAGAGACCTTCAACGACCTCTCCAAAGAAGAAAGAGAGGCTTTAAAACACTCCGGAACAACCGCGACATCACCATTAAACCTGCGGACAAAGGCGGAGGGAGTGATCCAGTATACGCGGGCAAACAGAGCTGAGTGCTAAAGAATACTTGATGACAAACGCCTTAATGGGGATCCAACAGACAACCTGCAGGTCGCCATAACCAATCTGGTGACAGCAGCTGCGGACCGCAACCACATCTCCAAACAAGAGGCAGCTTTCCTCTGTAAGACAAACCCAAAAGTCCCGTACTTTTATACGGTCCTTAAAATTCCCAAAGAAGCAAGACCAACCCCGGGCCGTCCAATCGTGTTGGCCATTAAATCACTACTGGAGCCCCTCTCCAGGTTTTGTGACTTCTTTCTTAACCCACTTGTAAAGGCAGCATCCACATAATTTAAGGACATAAAACATCTCCTAACTCTCAACTCAGACATGGAGTTTGACCCCATCACGCAATTATTAGAAAGCTTAGATATCGAAAGCTTGTATACAAGCTTATCCCAGGACGCCACCCTTAAAGTACTGGATGAAATGCTGACAAGATCCCAATGGGAATACTCGACCCCTAGAGAGTTCATCCTGGAAAGTGCCAGAATAGCACTCAAGGAGAACTATTTTGAATTTGAAGGTACCTACTATTTACAAACAAATGGTACCTTGATGGGCAGAGTTTTTGCCCCAAGCGTGGCCGGGCTCTACGTCTACCATTTTGAACTCACACACATTCTGTCACCTAACAACCCATACTAAGACTCAATGGTCTTCTGGCGTCGCTACATCGACAACATCCTCATGATATGGACTGGCACTGAGAAACGCTACACCACTCCCTATCCTACGTAAACACAAGACCCATTTCTGAGCTTCACAAGCACAAGCAGCAATAACCAATTGCCATTCCTCGACCTAATGATCAATCCTAAAGGCGGCAAACTCGTCACAACCACATATTACAAACTGACCGCAAGGAACACATTGCTCCAATTCAGAAGCTTTCACCCGCGCCCCGTCAGGGAAAATCTGCCATTCGGGCAAATCTTGCGCATCAGGCACAATTGCAGCACCAGAGAGGACTACAACAAACAGGCAGCTGACCTGGCCCAGAAACTACATCAACGTGGTTACCTGAAAAGAATAATTGAAAACACAAAGAAGCGCGCAAGGAACCAAAATCGAGAAGCCCTCCTAGAGGTCCCAGAACAAACTGAGGACACCCCGCCCCTCACTTGTGTCACAACCTACAACAGTATCTCAAACTAAGTGGCCCAAAAAATAAAGAAAAACTGGAGGATACTGAACACTGGCAACCGAGACTGGGCACAACCTCTTTTCGCCTACAAAAAATCCAGCAGCCTGAAAGACCAACTGGTGTCGACACGACCCAGGACTACTGAACCAACAGCAAGCACTACATTACACACTGCGTGAGGCCTGCCCAGAGTCACAGGACACTTCCCCTGTGGTGACTGTAGCATTTGCCATCTCACACAGCACAGTAAGACCTTAGACCTGGAACCAGGGAAGACATGGCATCAACTAAAGCACACTAATTGCACCTCTACAAGCTTAATATATCTGATTGAGTGCCCATGCAAACTCAGATACGTGGGGATGGCCACAAGAAAAGTGCACACGCGGATCACAGAACACAAAAGTACGATCCGATGCAAAAAAAAGCTACAGCAGACTTATGGATCATTTCTTCCAAACAGGACACACAACAAATGACATGCGGTGGACAGTAATAGAACAAATCCCTGTGCATCCTACTGACAAAGAGAAAACACTACTAACAAAAAAACAACGCTGGCTCTATAGACTATCCACCCACATCCCGGGCCTAAATGATAATAATCCATGGAACAGTCTTAGGAAATAATCACATGACCCTTATTCACTGGGTACTGACATACATACATTTTAAATGGAATGGCAGCAACTTAACTGCTCTGCCAGAGTGCCACACTGAGCATCTCACCCACTGAGTGCCCACACACTAGGTAAACACACCCTGTGTTGGACTTCCTTATGCCTTGCTTCTACTGAAGCTCAGCCACTTCCACAATGAGACACAACCTAGTCACTAATAGACGCCTCTCACCCGGACCCACTACGTAGGGACCAAGTTGGCAGTCACCTCAATAATGAGACACAACCTAGTCACTAATAAATGCCTCTTATTCGGACCCACTGCGTAGGGACCAATCTGGAAGGAACAGCTGAGCACTGCGCTATCCCGCCCGTATATATATTTTTTACTGCCCCAACTTTCAGGTTTAACACAGCGCCCAGCTCATTTTGAGATTAGACCATGTGCTTTTCTCTTTAAAATAATTACTCCTTCGAAATTATCTTGCCCGCCAGCCTGGTAATTAATAAATATAATTCCGTGATGTATACACTTTAGGAGGTAATCCATAAAAAGTCCTTAGGACGCGAGCGTGTGTGTTTTTTCTCTGTCTATCCCACAACCCTGCAGATGCTACTCAAAGAGAGACACACCCGCCAAGACTAGCGCCAACTGCAGGCTCAGCCGAATGCTACACATCAACACTACTCACAGAAACCCCGCATGCCTCGGACAAGCTACACCTGCGGCAACGAGAGGGTACTTAAACATGCCGGCTCCGAGCATTCTTTTCCAATTCAGCTCGCAAACAGATCATAGGTGTTCCAGTGGTTTTGGAGACCCTGCCAAGTAAGTGTGGAGGCCGGCCCCTGCTCGCGGTACAGCCGCCAGGTATGCTGCCTTTGGCCATAATTGTGCATGCATCTCTTTACCGCTAGTAGCGCGTGATCTGACCTCACCTGCTTAGATGCTCCCTTACCTTTTTCCTCCTAACATTTTAGAGTGCACAAGAGTCCCGACCCTCCGGTGGAGATCCTTCGAGTTTGTCCTTTGTAGATAGGAGTAAGCACCACAATTGTATACAATGTGCATTTTTCTCGCTGCATTTTCACAGCAATTAGCTGCCGCCTATAGGTACTAGCACCTTTATTAGATTATCATTAACACGGCATATGCCACAATTTGCCACCAGCGCCTAACACTCCTGCTTTATCCATTCACATATTTAGGCACCAGGCGCAGACCCACAATCTATGTGGCTGATAATTGTGTGTTTTTAAACAATATGTGTCTTTTGTTTGTCCTGTCTTGTCTCCTTCTTTCCCCCACCGGTACAGACTGAGAGGAAACACCTCTCACAGATAAAGCACCTTAGCGCGTGCTACACATAAAGGGTACACATATACCCCTGTAACACCCCCACCCTTAAGAGGTCCTGATGAAAGCCAGTTTAATAGGAAGGCCTGGCTGAAACTAGTCGACCACACTGGACGTGGGAGACCATAAGTCTACCCCTACACATCCTGAGCCTTTGTTTTTAACCTCTGCCTGGGACCCACCAATTAAAGTAATCTTTTGGAACCCCAAGGACAGTATTTTAAACCTCATGCAACACACCAGCACAGCACAATCACGCTTAAAAAAAACGCTCCGCAGGAACCTGGCATCGCAGCACACCTGAGGCGCACTCGGTGCCTCGGGTGGGGCCCAATGATGAAGTATGCCACCAACTAGGTTGGTAGGTGAGGGCTTTCATACAAAACCAATGGTTTCCCATGCAGACACATAGTATGCAAACACTATCCCAATAGCTAGTTCTTTTTATTTATTCATACATTGGAGGAAACCTAACAGGCACCAATGTGAATAGCAGCACTCCTCAAAAGCATTATACTTGTCCTTTGTAGTGGACCGGACATTGGAGTGTTGAAGAATACATAACGTCCATTTTTAAAGTAAAGACAGATCTTGTCTTCTTTTTTGAGACATTCTTTCACATGCAGGTTACCCCCCCAATCATGACTGAGAGATGGTTGAGTAAGGGGGCTTCTCAGTCATTTGTGTTTGGACTCTCTTGTCATGGTGCTCTCTACACTAGCTAACATTCTTGATGATACTTGAAGACAAAAACTGTAGCTTGACCAGCCTTGTGGAATTCACAGAGGTCAGGAACTCCCCTGGTTTCAGGGCTGGACTTCTGGAATACACAAAATCTGCATTCAATTTTTATCTTGTCGAAATTTTCCAGACCACCGCAAAATCAATGTTGCATCCATCTGTCAATGGAGTGTTTTCCGAAAAGCAACTGATGTAGGCATCTCTGCCCACCAGATGGGAACTTTGTGTTCCATTGCGGTTATACCTCCACACCTGACCTGTGGTTTCATACCAATAAAAGAGTATAACAGACATCACCTACATTTATACATCGATTTTTCACAAGGAAACTGATGTTTTAAGGCTTTACTAACATGCTGTTTGATATGGATGTCAAGCCACAATGTCGCTGACGTAATCAAAGGTATGCTTTTTTTTCTTAGACTTCCCTGTTCCAAAATGTGGTGTTTTTACATAGTGTCATTTTTTATCACACTATTAGTACATTTTATTTTTAAATGTTTACCTACAACCTTTACACTTAAAGCGATTGTTTGAAAAAATCTTCTATATCCTAGATCTTTTCCGTCATTACTATCCATTGTCATTTTGGCACACACCTCAATCATTATGGAGGATGTGCGCAACAAATAAACAATGTTGAATATACATTTGGGGCCCGATGTAGGTAAATGGGTTTTTCCGATTTCAAAATACCGAGGCGGGCCAAATCGGTATTCAGAAATCGGAAAACGAGATGTAGGAAAAAAACACCGAAAAAATACCGAATCGGTCGGCATCAGTATTGTGATTCGATAAGTACCGAATCGGCACGGACCGATTCGGAAAGTACCGAATCGGCTACCACCGAATCGGAAATTACCGAATCGGCAAAATCCGAGTCGGCAATTACCGATTCGGAGGTCGGAATACACCCCCATGGCCAAAAAGCCCATAGGAATGCATTGAACGATCCGAATCGGTAAAAACCGATTCGGATGTTACCGAATCGGATTTTACCGATTCGGTAAAATCCGAATCGGTAAAATCCGAATCTGCAAAATCCGATACAGCCAATGAGGTGGATCCACCCTCCCCCATCCAAGCAGGGAGTGGCAACCCAGGCAGGTGCAGCTCATTAAGAACATTCTGGAGAGCCAGCCTGAGCTGAACACTCACAGTGAGCAGCAGTGGGAGCAGGAGGCAGAGAACTGTGGAGAGCAAGATGGCAAACACCAGTGAGAGCCATAAGGCTGGCCAGAAGAGAAAGCCAAAGTTCAGTAGCATGGAGCTGCAGGTGTTGGTGGAGGAGGTGGTGAGGGTGCACAGGCAGCTCTTCGGGAGGCTGTCCCTCACTGTGCCGGACAGCACGAAGAGGAGGCTCTGGAGTGAGATAGCAGAAAAGGTCAACGCAGTAGGTGTCACCCTCAGGTCCCTTGATGACCTTAAAAAACGCTTCTATGACATTCGCAGCCTGACCAAACGAAAGATGGCTGAGATCCAGAGGCAAGCTGGACTGACAGGTGGGGACAGGAACCCGGCACCACCCCTCACTGAGCTGGAGGAACTGGTGTCCAGCACCATCGAGAGGGAGTGTGTGACAGGAATCGGGACCCTGGATAGCTCAGCCCGAGCTACAGCTACAGGTAAGAAGCATGCGCATCATGACACACCCTACCAGACACCTCCCCTTTAGACACAATGCACAGGCAAACCCCAGCCCAGTACTGTAACCAACATACAAGAGAAAAGCATCATGGTATATGTAGTCAGCAGAAGTTAGCAAAATATGGCAATGCAGAACCACAAGATAGAAAAGAGTGGAACACATTCAAAGGAGATGCAAGGACATGTGCAATGCTTTAATTGTAGTGACTGTAATACATCAGCACTCAATTTACAAATGCTTCTTTATACCTAGGGGCACCATCAGGCGGATGACCACAAGCTAGAGAGGCACCAGCACCAGCACCAGCACCAACTACCAGTGCGGTGGCAGGGCCTAGCACGAGTCAGGCTGCCGAGGAGGAGGAGGAGGGCAACAGCATTGAACTTGCTGTTCTCCCCTGAGAACTCTCCGACAAGGGCCCACCCTGCACCTACACCACCTCCTGCCACGAGTATGGCTGTGGCTCCAGTCAACCCTATCCAGGGTGCAGCGGGTCAGGCCCCGGCCACCACCACACCCACACCAGTGGCACCCCATCCCACACAGCAGGGCGGCAGCAGCAGTACCCGGAGGCGTGCCATTTCAAGCACTGCAGCGCCGGCACCGGAGGGCAGTGTCTTCCAGGGCCTTGAAGGCAGCATGGTAAAAATCCAACGGCAGCAGGCAAAGTCCATCATGGCCTGCCAGCGCCAGCTCCGCCAGCACAACCTGCAGATGGGCGAGATGGTGAAAGGTTTCAAGGCATTTGTAGACACTAACAAGGAGGTTGCTGCAGGTCTTGGCAGGCTGACCACAGCCATAACACAGTTATGCGGAAGAATTGAGGAGCACGAGCACTCGCGCAGGTGGGATGCCCGCGTGCAAAACCGCTCCATTAGCCGCCTTGCTGCTGCGACCGCGCAACTGTGTCAGCGTGGTGCCAATATGGAGGCAAGTCTGACTCAAAACACCGCCGAGGTCACCAGGGGAATGGCCCGCATCACTACAGCCATGGAGGCAATGATAATCTCCAACACTGCCGCCAATCCAGCCCTGGACCTGGGGGATGCTGGGGACAGCAGCAGCCGCAGCAGCCCGGCCAGCGCTGCGTCAGAGCCGCGCAGGAGCACCAGGCGCTCCGCAGAAGCCGCAGGACATGCGGAAGGGGGTGAGGCACACCCCAGTGGGGCTGCCAAGCGCTCCAAGAAGTAGGCTTGCCAGGGCGGGTGAGGCAACCCGGACCTTGGACATTTGTTTGCTTTACTTTTACATATTATTTTGTTGCACATCTGTGCAGTAACGGTGTTGCAACATTATTAAAATTTGCTTTTCCCCACAACCATTTACCTGTCTGTGCATCTGTACTCACTCAGAAAAAGTTTTCTGTAATCTCCTCACGTCTGTATCTGCCATCACTTGGCGTAGACACCCCAGCAGGCTGTGTTAGTGGCACAGCATCGTCATCGTCATGGTCCTCGTAGTCAGACAACTCCACCTCAGTGCCCTTCTTCACCGCAAGGTTGTGCAACATTGCACAGACAGCTATGATCTTGCAGCAGGTGATGGGGGTATACTGCCTTGCACCTCCACTCTTGTGCAGGCATCTGAATCTACTTTTCCAGATGCCAAAGGTCCGTTCAACTACATTCCTTGTGCTTTTGTGGGCCCGGTTATACCTCCTTTGGCTGGGTGTGGAGGGGTTGAGGTAGGGGGTGAGTATGAAAGAGCGGAGGGCATATGCACTGTCACCGGGAAGGAAAAGGGGTAACATTACTCACATGCATACATGTATCACACCTAGCTACTTTGTGTTATGGGGGTCTGATGATGTGTCTCACCTAGGAGGTATCCTTCACCAAATTCGCCAGCCATCAGCCGTGCATAGATGCCGCTCTGTTAAAAAATGTAGGAGTCGTGGGTACTCCCTGGGAATTTTGCTACCAGGTCTGTGATGGTGCACTTCGCATTGCAGATCACCTGCACGTTGATGGTGTGCGTAGACTTCCGATTGCGGTATATGTATTCTGTGTCAGCTGGGGGGCAAATCGGAATGTGCGTGCCATCTATGCAGCCAATGATTTGGGGAAATTGTGCCATCTGATAGAAGTCAGCTTTAGTTTGTAGCAGTTCTGCGTGGGTTGCAGGGAAAGAGATGTATTGGTCCATCCTGTGGATCATGGCGTCAAGGAATGTGTGGAAGAACCTCGACAGGCTGCTCTGGGTCACCCCTCCTACCGCCGCAACTCCACTTTGATAGCTGCCAGACGCAAGCAGGTGTAAGCTGCATAGCACCTGGACGTGTGCTGGGATGGCGTGTGCCCTTGGGGTGGGGTGGTCCAACAGTGGTTTGAGGTCCCTGATGAGCTCCAGAATGGTGTCTGAGTCCAGCCTGTACCTCTGTAGGATCTCTGCCTCTGTGAGCATGAACAGGGTGATCCTCTGTCTGTAGACCTGTTCCTCTCTTTGCCATTCCCTCTGTCCTTCCTGCTGTAGCCGTAGCCGCCTCGCAATGACATAAAAAGCTGCCATCCTGCAAGTTGCAATGCATTTTGGGTCTGTTTTTATGTGTTGGAGTTGGTTACCACCTGATTGTAATCCATGGTAAATACCGAGTGAATAATACCGATTTTGAGCCGAAATCGGTGTTTCTGTGCTTCCCTACATCTCCCCATCTGTCCGAATCGGGGACTTTCCCGATCGGTGATTCTACCGATTCGGTAGGTTATCCGATTTGGCTTATGTCCGATTCGGTGTCACTACCGAATCGGTACATGGACCGATTCGGCTTATGTCCGATTCGGTGTCACTACCGAATCGGTACATGGACCGATTCGGATATTTTCCGAATCGGTGTCACTACCGAATCGGTACATGGACCGAATCGGTATTTTAATCCGATTCGGTGTGTTACCGATTCGTTACATTTCCGATTTTCGGTATGTACGTATCGGATTATTTTCGATTCGGTACTCATTCCGAATCGTTTTTTGGACCGATTTGGACTTTTTTCTTTGCCCTACATCTCGATGGCAGTATACCGATCGGTAAGGGCCCAAAATCGGTATTTTCGGCCGTTACCGATCGGTAACGGCCTACCTACATCGGGCCCTGAATGTACTGCTCAAATATATATTTTTAAGTATTATTTTTAAAAAATGCATGATACATGCACTTACATGTGTATTACGTTGCTAAGACATATCGAGATGCAACATACTAGCAACATTTCTGTCCCTGGTGTTACTATAACATATCAACATAACACATGTTAATATTCAGTATACTTTAAATTTATTCAGAAAAATTCATATCCCTTCTCAGTTTAGTTTCTACTTTGGTTGTACTGCATTCCTTTATTTCTCTCTTCATCTTTGTTTTTTCACATCCTATATGATTAAAAAGGATATACAAAAAAGTATCATGGTAACTCAATGCCAAAATTGTATGTGTTGTGGCTAGTACTCACATCAAACTTAATGAATTTTAGTATTTTGTATGTGAAAAAAGTTAAATGAAACCATGTGGTTAAATATCTAAAATAAATTTATTTTCAGAGATACATTTCTCATAATGGAAAATTAATTTTATATTCATAAATTAATAATAAACATTTGAAGTTAAAATTCCTCTTCCCAAAGAGGCTTCTCTCACTTCATGAGCTGATAGAACTCATGCACCTCAAATAATTATTGGGGGTGAGGATTTTTTTAAGGGGTTGGGAGTAGGTTTGGAGTTCTAAGGAGAGATAAGGTGGGTGAAGTAGTGTTCGGGAGGTACTTGGTGCTGATATTGGTGTGATGCTCTGGGATGGTTGGGTACGTTGCGGTTAGTGTGTTGAGCTGGTGTTGGAAAGTGGATCATTCATAGGGGGAAGAATGCACCTACCACTAGTAATTAGACCACCAACACAGATTAGGCTCCAGTAAGGATCTTAGTAAATTAGCCCCTTGTTCAACTCTTGGTAGCTGACAACGAGCAGTCAGGCCTAACTTAGGAGACTGGAGTGTTAAGCATTTAAAAACACTAATACATCAAATACGTAAGACACAACACACAATAAAATTCTCACACCAATTTAAAAAATAGGAACTATGCTAATAAAGGCAACTGGCTGATCAAGGCCCTCCTCATTTACTTGTGCCAACACTGCCCCAATTCTTCTGTCTGAACCACAAATTCCTTTGTGTAGTCAGGGTCCAGTAACACCGGTGCTGAACACTTAGGGCCTTATTATGAGTCTGGTAGTCTGAGGAAATATAAATTTTTGGTCAAGTTATGTTCCCTATCGTGTACCCCACCGTCTCCATGTACCAGCTTAAAGTGCATGTAACTTCCCTCCTGTGCCAGCTATGAAGACGCAAATACATTTGCGTCCAACGTTAACATGTCCTCTTTCAGACCCACCCTGAATGGGTTGAATATTCAGTTCCTAAGTATGCCATGCCAACGTCTTTTTGTGGTGTACTTTACACGTTTTTCAGCTCTGGCGAAGTAGGCCCTGAATTCTGCCATCGAGCCTTTTTTCCTGCCTCCTGACTCTGAAAGCCTCAGCCCAGGCTGCCTCTGTACCCGTGAACTCTGCCTTACTTCCAGCGCGGCCCACCGCGCTTAGCTCAGCCTGCTGCCTGCCAAGACTGGATTCAACCTTCGAATTATCTGGTCCGCTCCTCGAAAATACATTCCTGCCTACTAGTTTAAGTAAACATTCCCCAGCTGCAGAGCGAAAGGGCCCGGCCTCACTGTTCCTTGCAAGTAACTCATAGCCTCTGTTACCATGCTACCATGGAAGGCCCATGCCCCCACGCTTCTCATGCAGACACTTAGGCGCTTATACACGCGCTCTCAGCCAGTATAGAATAGCTTCTGCCCCAGAGACCTTTCCGCCCAGATAACTCAGTTCCTAAAACATCAGATATCAGATATGATAGAAACACAAGTTGATCTGACATGCCAGACTTCTGTCTCTTTCCGTCAGTGTAAATGTCAAGTCCCCAGCACCCTCCAGCTTCACGTCAATCACACGTCATGCAGCTGCGCGCGCATCCAGGCCTCAGATTTCTGCTGACATTGCAAGATTCTGCTCATTGTTGCCACCCACTTATGATACCTACCTGTGACGTTTCTAGCACACACCTCTATGTTCACGCCTAGTTCACGCCTCCTAATTACGTATCAGTATCACGTGTGTGTTTTATCTTGTTTCTCTCAGCTGTTACGCCTACTGTATTGGTTTCTATAATGTAACTTAAGTATATAAGCTATGTATTGTCAATAAAATGTTGCTCTATCCCTTCTTACACCCCTGTGGTGGTAAGAATCCGATATCCAGTCATGACCATTCCTTTTTAAGGAATAAAACCCCTAAGAACTCTAACACCACGGACTCTGCCTTTTTCTTTCCGATTGAGTTATTATTGATTAAGTACTTACCTGCATAGAAATTAAGACGGTAAATCAAATATTTACCACATTATTTTGGCGCCCGAATAGGGACCCCTCCCCTACCCCACGCGCCGGTTGGTGTGTTGCAAACTCTGTCCCCTGCCATCAGTTAGACGGAACCTACGCGTACCGGCAGGATTTCCTGTATCTCCCTCTGGCCCACGGAGGTGACGAAGACTGCAATCAGCACCCAGACGAGGCGGTGAGGAGTGCGGAGGATCCCGACCAGAGCCTAGTCGAAAGAAGCAAGGTCCGAGGTGTCAAGAGGCCCACCAGTTTCCGAAGTATCCACGTGTCGAGTCGAGTCGAGTCCGGTCCAGTCCAGTCGAGTTTTCCGAGGCCTTCTGTTTCCGTGCTTCCCGGTGAGTACCATTGCTGGGACGTATCTAGACGGGTTTGGGTACACAAGTCCGGTCTGCACTGTTTTAGACAGTGTATCTGTACTGTTTAGCAGTATATCCGATGATTCAGGTTCTTGCACTGTTCTCAGCAGTGTATCTGTGCTGTTTAGCAGTACATCCAGTATAGGGGGTAGTCATATGTGTTTTCAAATGTTTTCATGTGATTAATGTCGTTGTATGAGTGACTGTTTTTAATGTGCATTATCGTGTTCTTGTGTAACTAGTTGTGTCTAGATTTAAGCAGTAAGGATTGAGCATTCAGTACTAAGTAAGCAAAATGCCGTTTTTCAACAAGTTAAAGCAGATAGGAACTAGGAAAGGGATACTAGAGGAAGAAATTCCTATCCCCCCTAGGGACACGCCTGGAAATTTCATGTATCAGAAACATGGCATAGATGCCATATTGTATCTAGATTTGTGGGCCGATTATACTAAGCATCTAGACGAAAGACACAGATGGCCCGTTACCGGGACATGGGATGCCGAGTGCATCATGAAGGTAGAAGAAGCACTATGGAAAAAGAAAGCTAGACAATCTCAGAAAGACGCCATAGAATTCTGGCGTAAGGAATCACATAAACGTACAGAAAAAGCACTCCGTAGAGAAGACAGACTTAAAGAATCAGATAAAGCTCAAGAAAACGAATTAGTTACTGAGGGGATTCGAGTAAAATCAGAGCAAATAGACCGCGCACGAAATAACCTCGTAAATGGTATGTATCTTGTGGCCGAGGGTTTGCCTGAAGCCACTTCAGAAATACCGAAAAATCTGCCGCCACCATTGGTTCCAACTAAAGTAACTCACAGGACCACTAAAGACATATTTCTGAATTCCTATCTAGAGGATGTAGCTCCCGCTTACACCAATCTACCTGTCCGCGCCCCGCCTACCGACGGGGACGGAGGTGGTAACCCACCTCAAGATCGCATCCCACCAGTACCACAACAAGGTTCTCCCGCCCGACAGGTTCCCCCTGTTCCACCACCTCCACCACTTCCCGCACCTAAAATTAATCTACCGAAACCACTTCTACCTGATCCTGCCAAAAGACAAATTCAAATACCGATACCGACTCCACAAAGAGATAATGCTCAAGCTTCAGCCTCAGGAGGTGCGTCCAGGGGTTTCCAGACCCCGCCACCAACACACAGATTACACTTGCAGAAGCCTTTTACGCTCCACTCACCCCGCCTCGACCCACTCAAAGAACCGCTTCAAGTTTGCAGATACGACCCAGTACCCGGTAAAGACGATAGGATGTTTATAGCATCACTACGTTTACGACAAGCTACAGATTACCTACTATACTTTTCAGGAATGAAAGAGTATCTAGACAGAATATATAATTTTGTCCGGACTGGGGAAGACCGTGACAGTATTGAGGAAGCCATGGCACATCAGAAAGTTGACACTCAAACATACATACTACGTTTTTTCATAAATTGCTTAATAAGAGAACGAGACAGGCCTGAGACAGAACAGGACGAGCTGGACGGCCTAAATAAGTGGGGTCAGAATATATCCGAGGGAAGACATGATAAAGGGGGTTGCATAGCTAGTATGTACAAGAAAATAAGAAAAGCAGTAATAGAGATACACGAAAAAGAAAAAGAGAAAGACAAGGCCTCCTCCGAGGAGGAGGAAGAACTTGAAGAACCAGAAAAGACTACAGAAACGATAGCGTATGTAGGTAAGGGAACTTACCTTAGGAAAGGCATTCGTCCAGAAAGCAAGAGAGTTTTCCTCTCTGGCATAACAAAACCGAATTCTCCTGAACATCAGTTTCAAGAGACTGACAAAATGCTCCGAGAACGAATGGGGTACCATGTACTCAATTCTATGGATGAACAAGAACTAGCCCGGTCAGCAGTATTGTGGGCTGACAATCCTAATATATACAATGATGACACAGTAGTACAGACATTTCTGAACCTTTCCCCAGACGAGCAGAAGTTAGCAGGTGTATACATGATTCAGCACCTCCTCACGTTATTCAGATATCAACATGCTGACCCAGGTCCCTTACACGACACATTAGAAGCACTACTTATGGATAGATGGAGAGGCTTAAGTACCAAATTAATTCAAATAATTCTAGAACAACGGCACAGATATAACACTTTCCCAGGTTCACAATATGTTCCCGCTCCACCCGCAGAAAGGAAAATGTATCATATGGAGCGCCTGCATGGCATTGAAAGTCAGAATCCCTTACGAGAAGTACATCCAGTCATGGGTACCGATCATACTCTGAAACGTGTGTATGTACACACACCTCTGACCAAGTTAGAACTATTAGAAATGAAGAAACTAGTACCCTGCCATGATAAAGACCCTGCAGGTTTTCATAGAGAACTTAAAGACATGTTACTGATGGGGGATTACACATATGAAGATATCATGAAAATGTTAAAGGTATTGCTGCCCACGGGCATCTACGAGAAACTCAAGGAAAAAGAATGGGAAGTGGGAGACAAAAAGATTGTATGGGCAGAAATAGAAGACGAGGAGGAAAAACGTACCCCAGGGCTAGGCCTTGGGGAGAAAACAAAAGCATTACCAGGTTTGATAGTACAGGTTCTGCCAAGATTACTGACAACTAGAAAGGAAGATTGGGACGCCATCTCGTCCTGTAAACAGAAACACGACGAAGATACTAGTGACTTCTATTCAAGATTCGAGAAATATTTCATTATTATTAGTGGCCTTAAACCAAGTAGCGAGTCGTACCCGCATCTTTTTGTATCAAAATTAGTCGAGAATTCCCTGCCATTAGTTAAGAACCGCGTGTACAAAGTTGAAAGCACTTGGCAGGCAAATACACCATCTCAGATGTTACAGATGTTACAATAGCATCAGAACAGAATCAGAGAAGAACAGGATCAGGAACAGAAACGCATGAAAGACACGAAAATGAAAATGTTAGTAGCTCAGTCGGTTCCAGCCGACAGCCAGAGAAAGGGTGCGACCCAGACAGGTCACGCCACAGCTCCCGTTAAAGGGACATGCAACTATTGCAAGCAGCCAGGTCACTACGTACACGAATGCCCAGTTCTGAAACATAATATAGCGACAGGTAAAACTAAAGAAAGACCGCATCCGCCTAAACAAGATCACAGTCAGCATCAGTCTTCACAGAATATACAGCCCGTGCAGAATACGCAGCCTATGCATGCTTCATCACATGCAGCACAGACAGTAGCGGTACCACAGCCACAGCCCATTGCCGCGACTCAGCAAGTTTCACAACAAATGTATCAGTATGCCCAGTCCGCTTACCCCGATTATCCACGATACACATGAAACAGCCTAGAGAGGGAAGGTGGCTTGCCTCTTATTGAGATTCCTGTAGATCAAGAGGGTCCTTATGTACACAGTCAAGTATTGGGAAAAGACAGAAAGTTTTTAATTGACACAGGGGCAAGTCGCACCACAATCAGCCATGATGAAGTCCCAGGGGCACCCCTCTCAGGCTCACAGAATGTTTCCCTTGGTTTTTCAGGACAGCCTATTGTAAATGAGGTATCGAAACCCGTTCCCCTGGCTGTGGGTCCATTATCACGTGTTACAGACCTGTTACTTACGAAATCATGTCCAGAAAATCTGTTAGGTTTCAAAACATTGAAGGCTCTAGGAGCTGTTATATGTTGTTCCCCGGAGGGAGTTAGACTCTTTCTGCGGGATTTCAAGGGTCATTATGTATTACGAGAGTTTGATGTCAGATTGAAAAATGTACCAGATCACTTGTGGGCGAAAGGCCCAGCTGATGTAGGTTGTATGCACATTACACCATACCGTGTTACACTCAAACCAGGTGTTGTTTTACCCAGAATCAGACAATACAAGTTACCACCCGATGCTGTAGTGGCTTTACTGGAAATCATTGAAGAGCTCATTGCCCAAGGAGTGGTCGTAGAAACCGACTCCAATATCTGTAATTCACCCATCATTCCGATTCTTAAACGTACTGATCCCAATGCACCGCCAGTATATCGGCTGGTGATTGATCTAAGAGAACTGAATAAATGCATTGTTCCACAGTATCCTGTGGTTCCCGACATCTCTTCCCTATTAACTGCTATTGACTCAGAAGCAACGTTCTTTACTGTAATTGACCTCAAGAACGCCTTCTTCAGTGTACCTATTGATCCGGAGAGCCAATATCTCTTCGGATTCAGTTTAAATGGACGAAGTTTCAAATTTTCACGCGCACCTCAAGGATTCACAGAAAGCCCCAGCATCTATAGTCAAGCACTGAAACGACAACTTGATTGTGTCATAATGTCAGTTAACACCGCCTTACTGCAATACGTCGATGATCTGCTGATCACCGCACAAAGTGAATCCGAATGTGAACAAGCATCATTGACAGTTTTACATTTCCTGGCCGACAAGGGACACAAGGTGTCTCCTTCAAAGCTACAATTCTGTGTTCAGCAAGTTGTGTACTTGGGTCACTTGCTGTCCAAAGTGGGGAGACAGCTCACTCCCGACCGTATTCAGTTAATTGTAAATATGCCGCAACCACAGACACAAGAGGAAGTGCGGGCCTTTATAGGCCTCACCTCGTACTGCAGACAATGGATTCCCCAGTATGCATTTCTAGCCAAACCACTCATTCAGTTAACAACGCAAGAGGCAGCGACTTCGACTGCCCTTCCTTGGACTCAGGAACATACACAGGCTTTTGAAGAATTAAAGAAAGCTTTATGTCAAGCACCAGTTCTAGCGACACCATGTTACAGCAAACCTTTTACACTTTTTGTTACAGAACGTGACGGTACAGCATTGTCTGTCCTCACCCAAGACCAAGCAGGTTCACATAAGCCTTGCGCTTATTTTTCAAGTACGTTGGATTCAGTAGCCCAGGCACTCCCTGCGTGCTTAAAGTCAGTTGCAGCGACAGCCCTAGCAATCAGACAGAGCGACTCAATTGTTTTAGGACATCCATTAACAGTTCAAGTTCCACATTCTGTAGAGGTTCTTTTAAACAGAACCCAGACTCAGCACTTAACTATAGCACGACTGACAGGTTATGAATTGACGCTCTTCCAGCCACACATAGAAATCAGACGCTGTAGCATTCTGAACCCCGCGACATTGTTACCTACAATTATGACAGATCCAAAACCACATGATTGCATAGAGATCATTAATGCAGTAACAAAACCTCGACGAGACTTAACAGATGTTCCACTGACAAATCCAGACCTGACACTTTATGTGGACGGTTCATGTATGAGGACAAGTACAGGAGAATTAGTGGCCGCCTATGCAGTGACCACTGAAACCGAAGTTAAAGAAACACATCGTATTGACACATTGTCTGCTCAAGCGGCGGAGCTCATCGCTCTGACCCGAGCTTGTATACTAGCCAAGAACAGAAATGTTAACATATACACTGATTCCCGTTATGCGTTCGGAGTCGTACACGACTTCGGCATGTTATGGCAAGAAAGAGGTTTCTTGACCTCTCACGGGGCCAAGATACAACACGGTCCCCTCATTCAAGCACTGTTAGAAGCAATACATTTGCCCTCGGGCATATCAGTCATGAAGTGTAAAGCACATACTAAAGTTACAGATTCTGTTTCCCAGGGTAATGACCTGGCAGATCAGACAGCAAAACATACAGCATTGACTCACACCCAGACTACTGATATGACAAAGACAATAGTACCGACACAGTGTATGACAGTCAGGGATCCCACCCTAGATGTAATCGATATCCAGACGCATGCCACTTCAGATGAGATAAAGAAATGGACTGAACTAGGAGGGATTCAGACAGATCAAGGATGGGTCACGAAGGAAAAATCTACATGGTTTCTCCCTGACTCAATGGTTCAAATCATGATAAATACAGCACATAGTCCTGCACATCTAGGAGAAAAAGCTATGATAGACAGTTTACAGAATCTCTGGTACAACAAACACTTACGAGCAGCAGCAAAACAGAAAGTGCGTACTTGCATGATCTGTTGTCAGTTCAATCCAGGTAAAAGCGTTCCTGTAGAGCAAGGTGGATTCCATCCTCCCGATCACCCTTTTGAAGTCCTCCAGATGGATTATATCCAGATGGACCGTTGTCGGGGATTCAAATATGTCCTCGTAGTTGTTTGTGCACTTTCCCGTTGGACCGAAGCATACCCAGTCTCAGATTACACTGCCCCGACCACTGCCAGGCAGCTGGTTCGAGAATTCTTCCCACGATACGGCTTGCCTCGTGTTGTGTACTCAGATAACGGACAGCCGTTCTCATCCGAACTCATGAAGCATGTCTCCCTTCTGTTAGGATATCAGTGGAGATTTCACTGTGTCCGACATCCTGAAGCCGCAGGCCTTGTAGAAAGGCATAACCAGACACTAAAGACCCGCCTTGCAAAAGTTTGTAAAGAGAAAGGGTTCGACTGGATAGTCGCCCTTCCAGTTGCATTATTCTATATGAGAATGGTTGCCCATTCGAGATCAGGACTATCCCCGTACGAAGTGGTCTTTGGCAGACCACCGAATATGTGGGGGACGCCCATGCCTAAGAAAATTACTGATGTCGATTGTAATATGCTGACAGATTACCTTGCCTCCTTGATGTCTGCACTCCAATCATGTCGTTCACAGGTTGCCGCAGCCTTCCCTGACAACACTGATGTAAAGCCGCATGATGTCCGTCCTGGCGACACAGTCTTAATAAGGAACTTTGACAGGAAAAGTCCGCTGGAGCCCCGATGGAAAGAGCC
Organism: Lissotriton vulgaris; assembly: GCF_964263255.1. Lineage (NCBI taxonomy): Eukaryota > Metazoa > Chordata > Amphibia > Caudata > Salamandridae > Lissotriton > Lissotriton vulgaris. The sequence goes on from NC_141690.1 coordinate 135,797,536, forward strand.
GAAGACCGTCCTTCTTACTACGAGGACAGCAATAAAAGTGGAAGGCAGAAAGGGGTGGGTACATACGAGTCATGTTAAGAAGTGCAACGAACTGAAACCAGACCCAGACTCGTCCACCCCCACCAAAGACTGTATTGAACCTAGTGACTTTAAAGTTCCCGAAAGAGAGAAAACTCCCCAAGAGGAGTATAAATTGAAACTCCGATCTAGCAAGTCAGACAGTTTAATTGTTTAAGTCCTCCCCTAGGTGAATCGGTTAAATAGTTTCTGACATGTATCCCCTAGATCGAGATAGAGAGAGAGAGAGACAATTCAAGAAACGTGCATATTGCAAATCACTCCGCAGTCACTGTATAGTGACATTACTGGTTATGTTTTTTCTAAGTTTTCTGATTATTGTGGCGAGTATACTGCTCCCTATATACTACCCTATCTTCAAGCGTGAACAATCTGCTTACAATGTTTCTGCTGAACATTCTTTTAGTACATTACCGCCTCATGAACTGTCTTACAGACTTGCGCTGCGCAACAATACATTCATTAGTATGTTACATCACTCTCATCAGACTAGCAATGCTACCAACTGCTGGATATGTGGCCGACTCCCTCCCCATCAGAAATACCAGGGAGCTCTGCCTCTCTTTCCGTATCCATTCTCTCACAATGGCTCCTGCGGTGCATGGAGTAGATTGATCAATTCTATAGATTCTGACATTGCTGTTACCCTCGAGGGGGGCTGGATTTGGGGAAACCTGAATTTAGTTCTTTTCGACGTCTGTTACCCTGACAGTGAAGGTCAATCCGTTACAGTAGGAACTGATCTAGAAAACGAAGTATATGGGTTAGGCAATTACACAGTTAACCTTATGATTCTTACTATTGAGTCCGAAGCTGCACCCGTTCTCCCCGCCATGTCAGTATTACCAGTCACTGGTCACCTTTGTGTTAGAAAGAAGGGTTCAGTACACTTAGGTCATAGTAAATGTACTACTGTGGTCGAATTCACTGATGAGGGTAGGTCCTCATTTCGAGCCAGACGTCATTCCTACTTTGTGTGTGGCCATACCGCATACATAAGTTTACCTCCAGATTGGGATGGTACCTGTTACATTGCCTTCCTTCTGCCCCCTGTTTTCCTAGCTCCTCCTGATTATCATAGAAATACAAATCTAGTAAACAGTAGATTCCGAAGAGACCTCCCGGTTGTCGACTATACTGAAACGGCATGGGAGCAATACACAGATTTCAATAAAGGATTCTTTTTCTTCACAGGCCCCGTCCAAAACAGTAAATTAATACGTAGATTAACTAGAACACTTGAAGCAGTAGTACATGAAACTGCCTCCGCCCTAGGTAACTTAACAGAGGAACAGTCTGCTATGCGGATTGTTGTCCTTCAAAATCGTCTTGTTATTGACGTCATCTTGGCAGATAGAGGTGGAGCTTGTAAGGTCATCGGGTCAAGTTGCTGTGTTTTCATTCCAGAAAACGCGCCATCTGTATACAAAGCTATTACACGTCTTCATAAGATTGCAAGTTTGATACATCAGAATACAGGCACCTGGACTTGGTCCGGTTGGTTCTGGACAACGTTAACCGCTTGGGGATGGAAGATCCTATCCTTCCTAGGCATTGCCCTTGTCATAGTATTCAGTTGCTGCCTGTGCCTACAGTGTGGGCCAGCGATTTGTGGACTGTGTGCCACATCATGCATCGAACATTCCAGTTTCCTCTCAAACCGTCAAAGAAAGAAAGACGAGCAAATGATGTTACAAGAACAGACTGATCGATTCATGAGGATCGAGATATCATGAAGGGTCCGTAGGGAACAAGGAGGGAATGAGGAAATATAAATTTTTGGTCAAGTTATGTTCCCTATCGTGTACCCCACCGTCTCCATGTACCAGCTTAAAGTGCATGTAACTTCCCTCCTGTGCCAGCTATGAAGACGCAAATACATTTGCGTCCAACGTTAACATGTCCTCTTTCAGACCCACCCTGAATGGGTTGAATATTCAGTTCCTAAGTATGCCATGCCAACGTCTTTTTGTGGTGTACTTTACACGTTTTTCAGCTCTGGCGAAGTAGGCCCTGAATTCTGCCATCGAGCCTTTTTTCCTGCCTCCTGACTCTGAAAGCCTCAGCCCAGGCTGCCTCTGTACCCGTGAACTCTGCCTTACTTCCAGCGCGGCCCACCGCGCTTAGCTCAGCCTGCTGCCTGCCAAGACTGGATTCAACCTTCGAATTATCTGGTCCGCTCCTCGAAAATACATTCCTGCCTACTAGTTTAAGTAAACATTCCCCAGCTGCAGAGCGAAAGGGCCCGGCCTCACTGTTCCTTGCAAGTAATTCATAGCCTCTGTTACCATGCTACCATGGAAGGCCCATGCCCCCACGCTTCTCATGCAGACACTTAGGCGCTTATACACGCGCTCTCAGCCAGTATAGAATAGCTTCTGCCCCAGAGACCTTTCCGCCCAGATAACTCAGTTCCTAAAACATCAGATATCAGATATGATAGAAACACAAGTTGATCTGACATACCAGACTTCTGTCTCTTTCCGTCAGTGTAAATGTCAAGTCCCCAGCACCCTCCAGCTTCACGTCAATCACACGTCATGCAGCTGCGCGCGCATCCAGGCCTCAGATTTCTGCTGACATTGCAAGATTCTGCTCATTGTTGCCACCCACTTATGATACCTACCTGTGACGTTTCTAGCACACACCTCTATGTTCACGCCTAGTTCACACCTCCTAATTACGTATCAGTATCACGTGTGTGTTTTATCTTGTTTCTCTCAGCTGTTACGCCTACTGTATTGGTTTCTATAATGTAACTTAAGTATATAAGCTATGTATTGTCAATAAAATGTTGCTCTATCCTTTCTTACACCCCTGTGGTGGTAAGAATCCGATATCCAGTCATGACCATTCCTTTTTAAGGAATAAAACCCCTAAGAACTCTAACACCACGGACTCTGCCTTTTTCTTTCCGATTGAGTTATTATTGATTAAGTACTTACCTGCATAGAAATTAAGACGGTAAATCAAATATTTACCACACGTCCATGGACCTCCAGATTCAGGGTGGGGGTTTCCTGACCACCCTATTACAGCTAGGGTAGTTGGGCTGCCCTCGGACCACCACATCTGCCGCAACCTCCAGGGAATTGCCATTCCCTAGAATTTATGCTTCAGTCCTGAGGCTACAAAATGCTTGGCAGGGCTTCGGTGGCCTGGCCAAGCATATTAAGAGTTTCCTCACCCTCTCACTTTTCATGGTAGTATGGCCAGGTTGAAAAGTGTAACAGTGAGGAAACAATGGGGGCCCTACAGGGCCCCCTTGTTCCTCATGCCATGTGGATGCACACATGGAAGCACAACATGTGCCCCCCTGTGTGTATGCATACAAGTACCTCCACAGCATGGACTGCAGCAGTCCATGCTGTGCGGTACCGCTTTGACATTCCCATTGTGGTGCCTATTTCATAGGTGCCGCCCTGTGAAAGCCAAAGAACAGCCCGCCAGACAGGAGAAAATGGCTATTCTAGCTGGTAGTTCAAATATGGGTATGGCGGTGCAGGAGCGGGATGGTCCTGCTCCCACCCAACTCATACTAATGCCGTTAGCTTTTTTCAGAGTGTCAAAAGCCCTATGACACTCTGGAGTCCACATCACTTTCTATGGCTTCTTCTTAAAAGCTAGTTCTGTCATGGGATCCACACTGGACCCATAGTTCTGAAAACATCTTCTATAATACCCAATCAGGCCAAGGAATGCCCTGACCTGTGCCTGGGTAGTAGGAGCTGTCCAATCAAAAATGGTTTGAGTTTTTAGCCTGGAGAGTTTGTGTATGCCCTATGTGTCACTTGCTGGGCTTAATAGTCAGACCTCCCTGTTGCATGGCCTGAAGCACTTCAATTATGTGGTTTAAGTGACCCTCTCAGGTGGGACTATACACAGGTATATCATCCAGATAAGCTGCACTGAGCTGCTCCAACCTAGACAGGACCCATTTCCCCAACCTTTGGAAGGTGGCAGGAACACTCTTTAAGCCAAAGGGTATCACTTTGAACTGGTAATGTCCCTCTGGTGTGGGTAATGCTGACCTCACCTGTGCTCCTTCAGTGAGGACAATCTGCTAATAACCTGGAGTCAAATTAAAGTTACTCAGATACTTATCGGCCCCTAACCTATTATAGAGCTCATCAGCTCTAGATATAAGATGAGCATCAGTCTTTGTAACTGAATTCATTCTTCTGTAGTCCACCCAGAACCTTAACTCCCTCTTTCCTGCCTAGGGGTTAGTTTTGGACACTAGCACCACTGGGCTGGCCCATGGACTACCAGAGGGCTCAATCACTCCCAGGGTCCAGCATCTTTGCCACCTCAGCCTTGATGGTGGCTCTGACCTGGTCAGACACCAAGTACAGTTCATTTTTGACAGGTAAGCTGTCACCAGTTTCAATGTGGTGTACACATCAATCAGAGGTACCTGGCATCAACAAGAACATTTGGGGGAAGAGTACCAGTCCCTCCATTGACCCATCATGCACATTGTTGGAGAGGAGGTTTATCACTAGTTTACTCTCTTCCTCTTCACCCTTATCTGTGACCAGTAACATAGTCATGTCTGCCCTGTCAGGGTAGGGTTTCAATCTATTGACATGCAGAACCCTATGAGGATTCCTGGGTATGTGAAGGTCAACCCTTCTTCTCAATGAATGCATACTTTTCAGTCTTCTTGTCATGGAGGGCTCTAGGAGCTATAGGCTCCCACACCCACACCAGTTGCCCTGGAGTATAGTCAGGCATTTCAGCCCTCTGATTACACAAGTGCTTCATGAGCTCCTGGCTGGCCTCCAGTTTCCTACCAGCCTTGTACATGTACTCTGCCGTGCAAGATCTCAGCCTTACCACATAGTCAAGCACATTGCCCTTTGCTTCCTTGAGAGGCTTCTCTATCAACTTTCTCAGCAGGCACAATGGACCCCTCACATGGTACACAAATAACTGCTCAAAGGGACAGAAACAAAGCCCTTTTGTGGGTCCTCTCTGTAGGCAAACAGTAGGCATGGGAGGAGAACAACCAATCTCAGACAAAGCAGTGATCATGCCCTTCAGGTCTAAATGAACCTTTCCACCAGACCATTAGTCAGGGGGTGACATGGGGTGGTGAACTTCTAGGTAACACCACCTTCATCCCACATCACTTTTGAGAAAGCTAGACATTACGTTTGTGCCCTCATCTCAAATGACCTCCTTTGGGAGCCCACACTGTGGTGAACACACCAGGTAGGGCCCTAGTCACTGAAGGAGCAGTGACTGTTCTTTGGGGTATTGTCTCAGGGTATCTGGTGGCATGTTCCACTACTAACAAGATATACTTATTCTCTGATGCAGTTGATGGTTCTAAAGGACTGACAATGTCCACCCCTACCCTCTCAAAGGGAGTCCAACCCACTGGCAATGGTATCAAGGGAGCCTTTGACCTGCCCCCTGTCTTACCACTGGCCTAACAGTTGACAGAGGAGCTACAGATCTCCTTTACCTTCTCTGACATATGGGGCCAGTAGAAATGATTTACCAATTATTTCCAAGTCTTGTTCTGTCCCAAATGGCTTGCCAAGGAGATATCATGACTCAAAGTCAAGATGAACTATCTGTACTTCTGGGGCACACCAACCTCCTGTTAGCCTCTTCCTTGAGGATTCTGGCCTCAGTATAGAGCAGTCCATCTTCCCAGTAGATTCTGTGGAACCCCCTTTCATTCCCCTACTCTTCCTTTAAGGCAATCTGCCTCAAGTTCTCAAGGGTGGTACAATCTCTCTGGCCCTAAAAAAACTCCTCTCTGGAGGGTCCACTGGATCCTGTCAGTTCTGCCACGTCTAACAGTTCTGACAGGGATGGAGTCCCTTCCTCAAAGGTTAGATCCTTTCCCTCAGGGTCAGATTCCTGCTGCACCTCTGAAGTTTCCTGGCCTGACTCACCAGACCCAGTGCCCTTGTCCATGGATGCTTTGCCCATTGTTCTAGAGTCCAAGTGTCTATCATTTGCCTTTTTGCTACTCTGTGAATTGGTCACAGCATATACCCACTCAGGGAATTCCAATATTCTTGTATGGAACCCTCTCTCCACCTCTGGCCATTTAGTTTCTTTGAGATCATTTCCCAGTAAACAATCTACTGGGAGTGCAGGGGACACATCTACCTTCATAGGGCCTGTCACACCTCCCCATTCCAAATCCACCATAGCCAGTGGATGGAGTTTGGTTCTGCTGTCGGTATAGGTCACCTGGGGAAACTCACCAGGTAGGATCTGCTCTTTAGACACCAGTGTGTCATTGACTAAAGTCACACTGGCTCCTGTGTCTCTCAGAGCCTCAACCCCAGTTCCATTAATGAAAGCCTCTATCTGTACCTATCCATACTTATAGAGGTAAGGAGGCCAGGTTTGCAATATTCACCCAAACCAGGGACACTACTTCCCTACCCATCTCTTGGGCACTCTCCATCCCCGCACTTTGCTAGCAATCCATGGGAACTGCCCATCAGTGGGGGGCTTCTTTGTGCAGACAGCATTTCCTTTCCTGAGCCCTGGCTGATTACAGACAAAGATCTTTTCCACATTTGAGGAATCCACAAACCTACCATTCTTTCCCTGATACCCCTGCCCCTTCAAGTTGAAGTGGCTGTCAGCCTCCCTCCTTGCTCAGGTTTTTGTGGGTCTTTGAGGACTCCTTCTGTTTTTGGCAATCTTTCCCCTGGGGGGACCTCTCCTCCCTTCTTCTGATTACCTCCCTGGTGCTGATTGGAAACCTGCGTTCCCACCCACTCATTAGTTGACCTGGCTAGTTCCATAGGCTTAGAGTCCACTATGTACTGGTGTAACTTCTCTTGCACACAATGAGTCAAAATGTGTTCTTTCAAAAACAAATAGTTCGGCCCATCAAATGCAGTTACTTGATTACCATCAATCCCGCCACCTAGCTCTTTTTCTGAGAGGTTCCAAAAGTCCATCCAGGAAGGACTGTTTGTTCACTTTCTGGGTGTCCCTGAATTTCACCCTGTACTGCTGTGGGGTCAAACAAATTTCTCAACTAAGCCTCCTCTCATGTGGGTGTAGGATTTAACCTTTCCCCCCACTTGGAAAAGGAGTCTAACCCTCCCAGCTATAGGGATTACTTCCCACAAGAGTGAACCCCAATGCTTGGGACAGATGTCCCTCATCTCAAGGGCCCTAGCAAATGCTATGCGCCATTTGCCAATGTTTCCCCCTCTGTGTACCAGGGCACTATTCTTTTGGGGAGCTTAGAACCCCCCCCCCCCCCCACTATGGGACACCTCAATTTCTTCTTCTTCAATTTAGCTGACACTATTTCTTCTCTCCTACTCTCTTGCCAACTAATCTCAGCTAATTCCAGTCTCTTCTGCTCCAAAGCTATTAAAGCTAGTTAGCTGCAATGGACAGTGGTGGTTTCCGTGTGGGGGACCCTGCCCTCCTCCCACCATCTGGACTTTTGCACTTAGTGTAGAAGCAATGGAGGAGGCATCATCATCACCCTCCTCTTGGGTGACATTGGAGGGTCAGCATTCCCCTCTCCTTAATTCTTTGAGGCTGACCTGGGCACCTTTAGGGACCTACCCAACTCTGCCTTCCTAAATTTGTTAGCAGCAAGTAGCCTCTTAGCCTTACACAGAAACCTAAGCTCAGCTTTGTTGAGTTTAGTCACTTTAGGCAACTACAACTCCAAGCTATCCCAATTGTTGGGTCTTTACAACTATCAATTGTACTTAGAACAACCTTAGAAAATCAAAACAATGGATACAAAATCAGTTTAGTCCAAATTTAAAAGATTCAAAAATCAAACGTTTTGTTCTAAGACAATTTAGAGGATTTTTAAATATCCTACCTAATTACTGTATGGTGTACTTTAAACACAGGTCTGTATCCACACTGCTGAATACAAAATGTTGGAAAGTGAATTATTGGTAGAGGTAGGTATGCACCTACCATTACTAATAAGGCCACTAACATGGTATAGGATCCTGTAAAGGTCTCAGTAAAGTAGCCCCTTGCTCAACACTTGGTAGCTGACAAGGAGTGGTCAGGCCTAACTTCGGCGACAGGAGTGTAAAGCGTTTAAAAACACCAATACATCATATAAGTAAGACACAACAAATAATAAAAATCCTGCACCATTTTATAAAATTTGGAAACATTTTTATGGTCAAAAAGACATAAAAATGACAAAAATCCAATGTAGAGAACCAATATCAATTTGTTAAGATTAACAACTTTATAGTGCTTAAGATCATACGGGCACATGCATCATTGTAGGAATTTGCATTTCCTAAATTGCGAAAATTAAGGAATCTCAATTTGCAAAATCCCATGCATCAAGAAATCCTAACATTTTTTAGGATTTCTTAATTTTCGGAATTTGCGATTCCTTAATTGCGAATCGCAATTAAGGAATGGCATTACATTGATTCCTATGGGCCTGGAGGCCCATAGGAATCAATGCCGTTTTGCATTTCTATTTTTTGGAATTCGCAATTTGTTGATGCATTGCAAGGGTGCAGAGGGGGGTCCAAAGGACCCCTCCTGCACCCCTGAAATGTATTTTAAAGTGCATGTTTCACACACACATGTCCTAAGAACATGTGTGTCTGTATCATGACACTTTCCAAAATGCATTTTTGTGCTTTTTTAAAGAATTTCGAAAAATTACACGAGGGTCAACCTCGTGTTAATTTGCACTTCCTATTTCAAAATTCGCATTTTTTAAAAAATTGATGCATTGCATTTAAGGAATCGCACAAATGTGATTCCTTAAATGCATTCGCATTTTTAGGAAATGCAAAAAAAAGCGAATTTTGAAAAAATTGTTTCATGCATCCCAAAAACGTATTTAGGAAGCGCAAACGGCCGAATTTTGCGATTCGCACCGTTTGCACTTCCTAAATAGGTGGATGCATGTGGGCCTTTGGCCCACATGCATCAATACCGGCTTTTGCGATTTCTAAATTGCGAAAAATAGCGATTCGCCATTTAGAAATCGCAAAAGCCTATGCATGATTATTTTTTCCTTTTTTATGCAATTCGGTAAAAATCGCTATTTTTACCGAATCGCATAAAAAATGCGATTTTCACATTGCGAATTCGCAATTCCCATTCATTCCTATGGGCCAAAATGCCCATAGGAATGAATGGGAATTGCAAATTCGCAATTTGAAAATCGCAATTCATCAATCCATTTCAAGGGTGGTGAGGGGGGTCTAAATGACCCCTCCATGCACCCCTGAAATGTATTTTTCGCATCATGTTGCACACACACATGTCCTAAGGACATGTGTGTCCGTAACATGAATGTTTTAAAAATGCATTTTCTGCGTTATTTACACTTTTTGCAAATTTACCGAGTGGTTCAACTACTCGGTAAATTTATCCCTCTAATTGCGAATTCGCAATTTAAAAAGTAATCATGCATTGCTTTTAAGAAATCGCAAATTTGCGATTTCTCAAGAGCAATCGCAATTTTAGAAATCGCAAAGATGTTGCGATTTCTAAAATTGCTTGATGCATCCAAAAAAGCATTTTTGGAATCGCAAATGGCCGATTTTAAGGAATCGCACCGTTTGCGACTCCAAAAATGCTTGATGCATGTGGGCCATATTGCACTACTCTGGGAAATCTGGTTGTGCTTGGCTGGGACAAAGTCAAAGATGGAGGCTGACCAATATGAAGCCCTGGTAAAATACAGTAAGTGGGAGGCCCCGGTCAAAAGTTTACCTTCATACTTAGAAACTTACTGAGCTTTTTCTTCCGACGTCACCCAACCATCCAGAGCATGCCGGATGCGGGGAGGGTTGGCTTGCTTGACTTTCTGCAAGGCCTTGGTCAAATCCTATCTGGAGCTCCAGAGCTTTCAGTGGGACGAACCTGAAATGCTGGCCATGTCGCAACTGAAGGTAGTCCGCTGGACTCTAGATGTCGGGTCGGTCACCTCATGTAGCTTTTTCACAAAAGTTCTCCAAAGTTCTCTAAACTTCAGGAGGTTCATCCTGAAGGTTTTCTTGTAGGCTCAAAGTGTCCAAATCATCACTCCAAAGGTCTAGAAACTCCTAGATGGTCTCTGGGATGTCTGGAACACAATCCCCACAATGCTCCTGGCCAAATCCTTAAAAGTGCACTGAACACACTCCAGGTTGGAGGCGCGTGGTGGAGATGATGCAGTAGGGATCTATGAACCTGTACCTTGCAGGAAGTCAACCCCTTAATCCTTCTTGAAGCAAGGCACAGTCGCCAGGGCTGTTTTACCAGATTATGCAGCAGTCGTTCAGAGTGCATGCCTTTGGGTGCAGATCCAGATTCCATCAGAGTAGTCCTTCTTCTCCTTGTAGTTTCAGGCAGTAGGTCTGAGAGACTATGCAGCTCTCACCTACTTATTCAGTATTCTGGGGCGAGAAGCAGGGGGCACCTCTGTCCAATAAAATGCTGTGTGCCACCCAAAAGCATGACAACTTTTTCCAAAGTGTGGCATCTTTTTGTCCCACTCAGCACTGCACTTCCAAAATCCAACATGGATGATTTCTCTCCAGAGGAGTAAGGGCTGGCTGAACCAACCCACAGTGAGGCTCATTTCCATTAGCTCTCCTCGCCCTGACCTATGCAAATTCTTGTCCTAAATCTGCCATCTGGCTGGGGCACATGATGCGGGGGTACTTTAACCCTGGGCGTAGTTTGTGTAATAACGCTACGCGAAGTGCACTTTGCGCTACGTATAGCTACGCAAACTGCGTAGTGCGGTAGGGAGAACATTTGTACTCGAGCTGCAGCTTTCTCAATGCGTACTGGTAGTTTCTCATCGCGAGCGGTCGCGAGCATACGGGACCACTCGCAATGAAAAACTGACCTCCCCACATTGAAAATTTCACCCGGAGGTTTATTTTCCACGCTCGCGATCGCCAACTTGATGTTGCTGATCGTGAACGAGGACAAATTCTCACAGGGATGTTGATTTTGCTCGTTCGTGGTCAACAACTTGATGTTGAGGACCGCGAGCAAGCAAAAAATGCCCGCTACGCTACATGTTCTTGCCCTGTGCTACGTGCAATGCGCGTAGTGCGTAGTAGCACAAACTACGCACGCTCCACCAGCATAGCGTAGTACTATACCCAGGGTTAAGTAGGTATGACTGCATTCCTTACTCATCTCCTCTCTATTTGATCTCTGTTTGATTTTCCCAGCCCCCTGTGTATGACCCATCCTCCGCAGCTTCAGAGTTCCCTCCATCAGATAAACTCTACTCTAGCCATTCCACATATCACCTAATCAAAGCAGCCTGGCTAAGCCTTTTAAGGCTGATCAATCAACAGAGACTACTAGAAGGCTGGATTTTGGCTTACAGAAGAGAATGTTCTATACCTTTTCTCTGTACTAGTTATGATTAATTTAACAGTGGAAAATTGTTTAATTTATCAATACCAATCTTTTAAGTCGCTGAATGAGATTGACTCCTTTCCTAGTAGTTTCACCCAAATAACATATTGAAATGCTAGCCTATGGCCCTTAGTATCTACAATGAGAAAATTTAAAAGGGCAATTTTTCCCTCTCCAGGGCATATAAACATCTTTTATAAGGTCCCTGCTAATAGATGCATGGCTCCCCACCTCTGGGACACCTAGGGAGAACCCGGGGGTGCCTAATATGTAAGAATAAGATGGATTATCATGTATAAAGTGCCCATACTACTAAAGTTGAGTTTGCATACAATTTACTTTTCAAGACAGACTGCAAAGCCAAGCTGCCTTTAAAATGACACCAGGCACTCAGCAGTGCACACAAGCAAGCGCAGGAAATCCGATGGACCTCTACACTTACGTGCCCTGTTATATGGGAGGGACCTATAGGTAGTTTGAATCCCCTAGCCCTAATAAATGCTAGGGACTAATATGGTATGACAATACCAATTGTGGGAAATTACTTTTAAAGACAGGCTGCAATGCAGGACTGCCTTTACAGGGACAGCAGGCACAAAGCAGCGCACACATGCAAGTGCAGGAATTCTGCTACTCCTCTAAACTTCAATCCCAATTAAAAACTAGTAACTTATAGGTAGATTGCACCCTGTGGCTCTGTTCTCTACGATGAACTTATAGGGCCTGTCATTGCCAATTACAATTGTACCCTAATATATGTACCTTTTTAAACATAGCACTTGCCCTGTGTTTGTTTAGCAGAGACCAGAGAACAGTCAGTTACCTCCTGTATCATTCAGCCAAAAACGGGGGTGAACAGGGCAAAATGATGACTTTCTAACAGCTGGTATCAGGGGTGGAGGTAGCAGTTTGGGCTGGATCTTTGGGTGTGAGTGATGTGGTTTTGGGATGTTTGGGTATGTGTGAGTGTGTGGGATTCAGTGAGGGTGTGAGTTTGGCTGAGGGTGTTTTTTTGGTGTATATTTGGGAGAAGGTGTGGGTTTGGGTGAGGGTGTTTTTTAGGAGTGTGCTTCAGTGATGGTTTGTGTTTCAGTTTTTCAGTGTGTATGAGTGTAGTGCTGTGGCATGGGTAGGGTTGTTTGGGTAGAAGAGGTTGGTGATGTAATGGTGGTAGGTGCAAGATGAAAGATATATCAAGAAAGGAGCAGGTGGTGATGGGAGAAGTTATGCTAAAAGAGGCTCTGCTCTGACTCAAGCCTCTCTGTATTGCAGACAGAGCACCATGTATGCCGTTCAAGAAGGCTACTAACTGGGTCATTTGCTGGCTCATTCCCTGGATAGCACACAACAGTGCAGTCTACCCTACAGAGAGGCTTTGTAACACATCCAGAGCCTCCACAGAGAACACTACTGGGTGGATAGCGGCAGGAGTTGAGATGACTGGAATGAAAGAGAATCCAGTATTTTTAGGGGATGGGTGTTGACCTACATTGGAGGGAGTAGGGAGGAGGGTGCTGATGGATCTGGTGGTGGTGGACAAGGTAGTAAGTCCTGTAGATGGTCTTGGCTCCACCACGACTTGGGGCTGGTCTGAAGTGTAAACCTCAGACTCCAAAGATGTTGTGGCTTGCTCTCCAGCCCTGTAACCCCAGTGTGCCGCTGGGTCTTTCTCTCTTAGCAAAGTCACCTTCGGAGTCCTGGCAGGCAGACTGTTCCCCACCTTCTCGACCAACATCCTCCTTGGCTCAGGTGGATGGAGAAAGAGAAAAATGTTACATGACTTTAGCACTGGATTTTAAATGTACTTTTTACATTACAAACAATAGCTAATTATGATTCACTCTGACACAAATATGATGTCGACCCTGTTCAAGAATACTTAGTAAATCTCATGTATTATGGCTCTCATGCAGTTTTATTTCCTAGAAAATAATGCAAAAAGTCTAAAGATAACTTTTCTATATTTATAATTTACCACTATTGTAGGCCCTACAAGACTGGAGGTCAAGTATTATGTGATATTAAATTAACAATATGAGCACTTCTTATGTAAACATATTTGATTACATTAGGTAACCTGTAACTACTTCATTAAGTTAAGGCGTCCCACTTTGACATATTAACACTGGTTAACTTCATTATTCATCATAAAGGCATATAGATTCAAGTGTGGAAGTTCAAGAAGGATGATTATTGCACTTATTCGTTTAAATTAAATAACATTACTCGTAAGGAATATTACACATTTAAATTAAACGTTTGAAAATAACACCTTTACATCAAGTTTCAATGTGCAGCAAATAATTTGAGGTGCCTGGTCTCAACTTTCCAGCTTCACCTTGGGCGAACATTTCTGTCACCCTTAAAGTTTATATGCATAAGACAGTGCAGACTGAGGCTTGGATATGATCAGATTATGCTGCCATTATGGATGGGGTGGATCTGGTACCTTCCCCATTTACCTTTAAAATGGCAATTTACAATGCACACACACAAAGAATCTGGCACCAAGCTTACCTTCAGGAAGATCTCAAAAGACAGGCTGGACACACACCTAGGAAGTACAGGGGAACTCAACTAACAATGTTTCTGTGGCCAGCTGGACTTCTTATCTACCCACACACAACCACTGGGTATATGGATGGCATCGTCTAAATGTAAAGCCAATTCACTAGGGCCCTGAGAAGAGCAGAAGAAGGATAGCCATGCTGTCTGAACACTAAAATGAAGACTGGGTAGATAGGATTCAGATGTATTATCCCAGCTAAAATCTAAGCAATATTGGGGAAACAATTTGACATTGAGAGATTTAGATTTACTATTCCCACTTCCACCTAAGCTACGTTGGAAAAGTGCTGGACATTGAGGGGTTTAGATTTACTATTCCCACTGCAACCTAAGCTACGTTGGGGAAAGTGTTGGACATTGAGAGGTTTAGATTTACCCTTCATACTCAATTCAATTTCACTCTTTATTCAGTTAAGTTAAATTGATCATAAAAGCACAGAAAAATACATTATCATAAAATTATAAAAAATTTAGTTTTTAAGATAACAAATATTTCAGCGATGATTCTAGAATAAAGACATTACTACATTAAAATCGTTAAAATCATTTCATATTCTAAGTCTATGTTGTTGTATTATTATTTATCAATCGCACTGGTCTACTCACCTTCCCCTTCCTCCAGAAAAATGACGCCACCGAATAGCAAATCAAAGGGTCAGATAATGATTTATAAAAATGTTGTGCCACCCGGCACTGATTAAAATTCCCTTTCTTTAAAAGTGGTTTAAGGTGGTCATTTCTTTCATTCTCGTATAGCCTGCAAAATAGAACTATGTGCAATTCAGTTTGGAATGATAAATTATCACATGGGCACGCACTTAAATCCGAGTGATTATATGTTTTTTCTGGATAATCTAACATGAGAGGGATCAGATTAGTACGAAACCTCAGTAATATAGGGCCAGATGTAGGTCACCAAATACCGGTCGGTAACGGCCGTTTTCGGCCGTTACCGACGGTATTTGGGTTTTGACATGTAGGTGGCCTTAATTTTACTGTTTCGGTAAATTTACCGATTTGGTAAAATACCGAATCGGTAAATTTACCGAATCGGTAAATCCAGATGTAGGTGGCACTTTAAACAGTGCCACAGGCCATTACCGATTCGTTATTTCCCACCAAATACTATTTGGTGGTAAATAACGAATACCTGTGTACATGCACACCTGTGCCATGTGACACACATATATGCCCTTAGGGCATGTATGTGTGCCACAAGGCACACAAGCCAAAATCAGGGGTGCAACAGGGTGTCAAAGTGACACCCTGTTCCCCTTGACAATTCTGTATTTTTACCGAATCGGTAAATACCGATTTGGTAATTACCGCATCCTACCAATTCGGTAAAAAATACCGAATTTTTAGCTACATCTCATTTACCGAATCTAGAATACCGAATCGGTAAAATTCTGTATTTTAGAGAGTCCGTAAATGAGGATTACCTACATCGGGCCCATAAATCTGTATTGTGACCTATTTACATTCACTAGGTAAGAAAACCCCCCTCTATTAATGGGGGATTAACGCGGTATATACGGACAGCGGGTGTCTCTGTATTATGTTCCTTATGCTTGGACTCAGACATTAGCAAAAACACGTTGGGGACCTTTTGTTTAGACACCGTCTTGCAAGCCAGTGGATCTTTAAAAAGTTCGGGGAGACCAATCTCCCTTAATACTGACTCCATATAGCAAAGCCACCTAAACCTCTTCCACTTATCCATGGTTAAGCAACTCTTTATTATTGATTGAGTTAGTGGCACTGTATCTCTCCACCAAATTGAATGCCAAAGAAGGAGTGGGGCTAGTTGTATATAATCTGAGCAAGCCAAATTCCATATGTAGAATGCAGTTTGTAACGGAGGGAGGGAGACCCACTACAGATTTAAAAACTGTATTCTCGATGGAAAGGCACATCACTGCATGTATTGTAATACGGATTGGGGTGTCTTGCAGACACGCCACCACATCAGGCCCCTTTTCCGCCTGGTCACCTGTGTGACCAGCGGAAAACCATTGGACGGTCTTTCTATCCGCTGTGGTCCCCCCGCCATACTAATATGGTGGGGGGAAATGCGATATTTTGACATTCGCAGAGTTGAGGAGAATTTTTTTCATGTTTGCCCTTTGAAAATGTGTTCTTGCGCGCGCCATCACCTTACCAGGATCCCCGCTGTGGAATTTTAGTTTACGAGCTGAACATCATCTGCGCCAGCTTGTCACCCACGAACAACGTGCACAACAGCCATTTTAGGTATCATGGTCTCCCTGTCCACGATCGATCGCCAGCGCGCCCCTCTGACCCTGCAAGCATCCTCCGCGCACCCTGGCTCCCCCTCCCTCTCTCACGGGAATTGCGATATTTTGACATTCGCAGAGTTGAGGAGAATTTTTTTCATGTTTGCCCTTTGAAAATGTGTTCTTGCGCGCGCCATCACCTTACCAGGATCCCCGCTGTGGAATTTTAGTTTACGAGCTGAACATCATCTGCGCCAGCTTGTCACCCACGAACAACGTGCACAACAGCCATTTTAGGTATCATGGTCTCCCTGTCCACGATCGATCGCCAGCGCGCCCCTCTGACCCTGCAAGCATCCTCCGCGCACCCTGGCTCCCCCTCCCTCTCTCACATGAGCATAACCCTTCTCCTCCAGCATGACCCTGTCCTTGGGAGTCACGCCCGCGCCTGACCAGCACCTCCTCTCCTTCCATGAATACCCCTCTGTTGATAAACCATCCCTCCGCGCTTGATTGTCCACGCGGCATGAATACCCCTCCTTTGATGACCCCTTCCCCCGAGTCCGGCTGACCACACAGGTCCGAGGCCATCGCCTAAGCCGGGAGATGCCGTTTACTGCCCCTTATTGTATGGAGTCGCTCCTCTTCAAAGGACCCACTATTGATCATGGCCTCCCCACCCCATGGGATACGATCAGGCGCACACATCCTAAGAATCGGCGGAACACTCAGCCGCGTGATAACCCCCTCCTGTTATCAGCAGGGTGAGAACCTCTATTGTGGATATATGTGGGGGCGGGTTTAACACGAGGATTATGGGGATGTCATTTCGTAAGTTTAAAGAGTCTTTTATGCAATAAAGAATGTTCACATGTCATAAACCAGGGTATAAGAGGCCAGGCCTCAGAGAGGCTGTTAGAGCACCTCGAGACGATACCTTGTTGTCTGATCTGATGTGTTCTGCTCCGTCGGAATAAAACTTCTGTTTCCTGCCTTCTGGTCTCCGGCGCCTGCCTCATTGCTTGATAAATTGAATGGTACAAAGGCGGTTAGCGCCGGGCAAATCTTGAAAAAGGTCATAGCCTTACCCTTTTTCCACAATTGGCGTCCCAAAGCGTGGGGCCCATCAGCGACACGTGGATCCAGTGGGAGAGGTCCCGACAACAGAGTGAACGACTGCAACGATCGGGAGAGCTTGTGTCCGATAGACCCTCGTCTGACAGCCGATCATCCGACCTTCACTAGTTCCGAACAGACCTCTCTCGAGTGATCTACGGTCCTGACTGGGAACCATCAGGAGTGCCACGAACATCACGAAGAATAGAGGACGATCGGGCGCTGGATTCGGAAGACAGGAAACCGTCCATGCGGTCCGGGTAAGGTCGTGTAAACACGACAAATTGAGAAATGATTGTTAGATTTGGATAATACTAGTATTACTCTTTTGTTGATCCCTCTGGAGATTCACCGTCTGCAAACGGAGAAACAACAGGCTCTCTCTTTGCAAGCAGTGAAGGATAGGTAACGCAGACTTTTGTCCCCATTGTAATCCGTCGTGCCTATCTTCCTCCCCCACTGTTTTCCCGAACTGCCGTTCGTGGATTGTTGTCTGGAGATTCTCTGTCTGCAAACAGGGAAGAACAAGGTCTCTCTTTGCAGGTAGAGAAAGAGTGGGTAACGCAAACCTTTAACACGTCGTGCCCACTTATTCTCCCCACTGATTGTTTGATTGATCGAACATTGATTGTTCGATATTGGTTCTTTTGAGGTATTCACCGCCGGCAAACAACGGAGAATAGAAATATTCTGTCTAGTCTTTGCCCGCCGTGATAAGATAGGTAGTGCAGACCTTTGTCCCCGTTGTAACCCGTCATGCCTATCTTCTCCCCACTGATTGGTAGCCTGTTCAGCCCGGACCGCTTATTAGAGATGAACCATCCAGCTCCACTGGAAGGCACCCCTAATAAGGACATGTTCACTAAGCATGGACTAGTCGCTATTGCCTATACTAGGTTATGGCATAAATACACAAAAACGGACCTCAAAAGTCAGTGGCCACTGATAGGTTCCTTTGATGATCATAAAATAAAAGCATTAGAAATAGCGCTCCAGAAAAATAAGACTACGCCCACTATGCTCGACAGTATCGGCATGTGGCGCAAAGAAACGGAACAGCGAAGAAAAAGAGAAGAAGCAAAAATAGTGAAAGAATTACGAAAGGCAGCCCACCTAGCCGCTAAGCAACTAGAAGAAGAAATAAAAGCAAGAAAGGAAGCTACACAAAACCAAGAATCAGGATCGACAGGTCAATGTCCCGTTAGGACCCCCTCTGCGCTCTACCCTGAATTGCCCTCCAAACAGCGGGCGAACGATGAGTTACTACTAGGTCCCCCAATCATCTACATGCCCCCTCCGTATGCCCCCTGCCAACAACACCTACAGGCCCTGAGTGCGAACGAGAACGACCTTAGCGCTAGTGCACCAGCCCTCACGGCCTCCGCACCAGCCACATTAGCAGCACCACCTGATGACCTCGAGGCTAGCAAACACCCACCAGCCAGACCAAATAGGTTGAGCAAAGATGATCGGGATGGGATTGACAAAATAGCAAAGACACTAGTAGAACAAAGGGAGAGCGAAGAATATACAATGAACATGTATAACTCGCATGCCGACAGCCATAGACGGCATTTCATTTTGCGCTTCAGCTACCACACCCTGAACGCATATGAGGATAGGTATCAAAGTAAGGGCCCCGCTAACCTGACAACGCTATATAGGAAGGTCGATGTTGGAGATGGGACTGAATGTGAGGCGACGGAGCTCTTCATGCAAATGCTTGAGGTCTTCCGCCACCTCACGGAACAAAAACCAGAAGCCAAGGTTACAGTCCCTGAAACGACCTCAGTGGAGGTAGCCAATACTATGATGCCCATCAGAGAAGAGGCCCCTTACTGGATTCCGCCACGTGGTCTGGGAACAAACGATGATATTAATCACGCAGATGCAAAAGGGAGGGTTGTGTACAATTGGGTTTACCAACCATGGGACCGACAAGATATCCTAACTTTTAGGCAAACTCTGCCCGATTTAAGAAAGAACCCGACAGCATTCTATACCGAATTGGCCACAGCCTTGGGTTCGACGATAATGACTTTAGCGGACATTGACTTGTTTTTCGGGTTATGCCTGCCAGCTGACGTGTGGAAGCAAATCCGGAAGGCTGACCACACAGATCTGTTTGGGCATACCTGGAACCAACTCAGTGAACTAGAGAGACAGCGAGAGCCTGGAAGGAAACCAGTAAAGGACATATTAGAACTCCCAGACAAATTAGTCCAGAAATTAAAGACACTGATCCCAGAGAAAAAGGTAGATTGGTCGATAGTCACGGCCTGTCGTCAGAAACCCCAGGAAGATGTATCAGAATACTTCTCCCGATTCGAGACAGTGTTCTCCGACTACAGTGGCCAAGACATGACCACCGCAACCGGACAACACCTGTTTGTACAAAACTATGTGAAGGGCCTATCACAAGAGGTCTCCCAAAAACTGCAGACGAGTGGAAGTAGTTGGGGGGCCTCCAAACCCGCAGCTATCCTTCAGATGGCTCAGTATTACGAGCACCAGAAAAATGAGAATGACAGGGCGTCCGAGAAAAAGAAGAAAGATTTGAAAGAAAGGGTGATGATAGCCCAGATACAAGGTATAGCGGTCGGACGGGAACCCCAAAGGGGGAACTACCAATCGACCATCCCTAGAAATCCACCTCCTAAAGATCACACCCCAACACCCCACGCTGGACGTAGAGACATTAGCGATGACCAATGTGCCTTCTGCAAAGGATTCGGCCATTGGAAATCCCAGTGTCCGGTCCTGCTAGAGATGAACAGAAATAGGGACCCCAAGGATGTAGCGGGTGGACCGAGAAATAGGGGACAAGGACGAGGGCACACAAACGACACCAACAATGACAGATAAGGGAGATCGAACACATTTGACCGTCCCCGACAGAACCAGTATCAACTATCCGACGGCGAGAATGCCCCCGATTTTGCATAGGACTGCCAGGGGCAAGGGAGGGATCCAGTCGAGCTCTGTGTTGACCAGCAAGGTCCTTATGTCACTGCTAAGGTCCTGGGTACAGAGTCTCCATTTTTGGTAGACACTGGGGCGACACGTAGTGTGTTATCGAAACGACTGATTCCAAGGGCACCCTTGTCTGGCTCACACATTACATCGATAGGTTTCGATGGGACGCCCTCCACTAACCCCCTGTCCGTACCTGTCACCTTTGACCTAGAAAGCAACACCACTGACACAACCTTTCTGCTCTCCTCCAACTCCCCAGACGCCATTATGGGCATTGACTTACTGAAGCATTTTCGAGCTACCATTAGGTGTTCCCCGGATGGAGTCCGAGTCATCCTGTACGATAACCCAGACATACCCAAATCTTGCCCTGCACGACACATGTGCTCCATAACTAATGCTGACCTGTCCTTGCTTGATACCCTGCCTCCGTACCTATGGGCCAAAAATGACTCTGATGTGGGACGAATGATGATTGACCCTATTCATATAACTGTGAGACAGGACGTTATGCTCCCGAAACTCCTGCAGTATCGGATATCGCCCGAGGGTGAGAAGGCACTGGTAGCGATCATTCAGTCTCTGGTGGATGCAGGAGTGGTCGAAGAAGTGGTTAGCAATGTCTGCAACAGCCCTATCCTACCCATTGTCAAGAAGCAAGGCGAGGGAGATGAGAAAGCGCACCGCTTCATCATCGACCTGCGAGAATTTAACAAAGTAGTTGTACCCCAATACCCCGTAGTCTCAGATATCACCACCATCCTGACCCTCATCCCGTCCACTGCCACCACCTTCACTGTTATCGACCTCAAGAATGCGTTTTTCTCTATCCCCATCCATCCGGACAGCCGTTATCTCTTCGGCTTCACCCTGAAATCCCGCTCGTACCGATTTTGTAGAGCTCCCCAGGGGTACACTGAAAGTCCCAGTATTTACAGCCAGGCCCTCAAAAGACAGCTGGACGCCGTCCAGCTACCGGATGGAGTGGTGTTGATCCAATATGTCGATGATATCCTTTTGGCGGCCGACACCACCCCACTTGCAATCACAGCCACTGTCCAACTCCTACACTTTCTTGCAGAAAATGGCCATAAAGTTTCCAAAAAGAAATTACAGTTCTGCCAGCCACAAGTGACATACCTAGGCCATCTCCTGTCCAAAGAAGGGAGGAAACTCACACCTGACCGAATCCAAACCATCCTAGACACCCCCGTCCCAAAAACACAAAAGCAAGTCGGCTCTTTGGTTGGCCTAACCTCTTTTTGCAGACAGTGGTTACCTAATTTCAGCCTCATTGTGAAACCCCTACTTGCCCTATTGACCAAAGATGCCCCCTTCCCGCTCCCTTGGACCCCTGAGTGTCAAGCATCCTTTAAGGAATTACGAGATGCCCTCTGTTCAGCGCCCGTCCTGGGAACCCCGGATTACTCCAAACCCTTCTCCCTCTTCACCCACGAGAGGGAGGGGTGTGCATTGTCTGTCCTGACTCAGCCTATAGGTCCAAAGCAGCGCCCTTGTGCCTACTTCTCCGCCACTCTTGATCCTGTAGCCAGAGCTTTGCCTGCCTGCCTTCGAGCAGTAGCTGCCGCTGCCGTCTCTATCCGTCAGAGCGAAGGAATCGTACTTTCAAACTCTCTCACCGTGTTAGTACCCCATGCTGTCGACACCCTTCTGAACCAAACCAAGACTCAACATTTGACTAGCGCACGACTGACTGGGTACGAATTGACGCTACTTGCACCCCACATCACACTAAAGAGATGCACGACTTTGAATCCTGCCACATTGTTGCCCCTGCCTGAAAATGACCCCGACGTGCCTCCCATACACGACTGTGTGACCCTCACGGACGAACAAACTAGGAGTACAGTTGACCTCCGAGACACTGCTTTCACAGACCCCGATGGAGAGCTATGGGTAGACGGCTCATGCATCAAACTCCCAGATGGCACCACTTCAGCTGCCTATGCAGTAACGACAGCCCGAACAGTAGTTGAGACAGCCCGCATCACACAACGATCCGCACAAGCAGCGGAGCTGATAGCCCTCACACGAGCATGCATCATAGCCACAGGGACCACCGCGAACGTATATACAGACAGCCAGTATGCCTTCGGGGTGGTTCACCATTTTGGGCTCCTGTGGAGGGAAAGGGGATTCCTGACGTCCCACGGCACCCCCATCCTTCACGGAGATCTGGTTTCTGCCCTGATTGAAGCAGTTCTCCTCCCCAAATGACTAGCAGTGATCAAATGCCAGGCACACAAGAAGGTGACAGACTTGGTCGGACAAGGGAATGCACTGGCCGACATCACTGCACGAACCACAGCTGAGAATAGAACGGTGACACGCATGTATGTGACCAGGTCACAAGCAGAGAAATGGACTGACGCAAGGGAAATGATCAGAGACATCCAGTCGGCCAGCACCCCTCACAAACTGACTAAGTGGGCAGGGGTGGGTTTGAAGGATGATGAGGGCTGCTGGCGAACAAAAGATGCAAACAAATGGTTGCTGCCTGACTCATACCTGATCCCCATACAGACAATGGCTCATTCCCCCGCACACATAGGATCTGCACCCATGATCGAACTCATTTCCAAAGTCTGGCACAACGACAAAATCCCCGACTCAGCCAGACGCCTAGTCCAGCAGTGCCTTATCTGTCTACAACACAACCCCGGGAAAGGAACTGTGGTACCCCGGGGAGGGTTTGGGTCCCCCAATCACCCCTTTGAGGTCCTTCAGATGGACTACATCCAGCTAGAGAGATGCCAAGGCTTGAAGTATGTACTAGTCATTGTATGTGCCTTCAGCAAATGGGTAGAGGCCTACCCAACCCGTGACAACACTGCCATGACTACTGCTAAAGTACTACTGAAAGAATTCTTTCCTCGCTACGGCCTTTGTCGAATTTTGTGGAGCGACAATGGCCCCCACTTCATAGCTGAGGTTATCCAACTAATCCTAAAGGGGTTGGGGGTGAAACAGAGATTTCATGCGGTCTTCCACCCCCAATCCGCCGGCCTGGTGGAGCGCCATAATGCCACACTGAAGTTGAAATTGTCAAAAATAGTGGCCACCACCGGACTTAAATGGCCGGATGCCCTCCCACTGGCTTTGCTATCGATGCGCTCCACTCCCACCAAACACCATTTGACTCCCTACGAGGTTGTATTCGGGCGACCGATGAACCTCTGGACTGCCCCCAAACCGACTTCCATTCATGACGTCCTGGACGTCCTACTGTCTGATTATTTGTGCAAGTTAACTAAAACATTGTCTGTCATCCATCAACAGGTGCAGCAGGCCATCCCCGATGCTTCCAGGGGCCCAGGCCACGACATTCAACCGGGGGACTTCGTTCTAGTCCGAAACTTCCAACGGACCAAGAGTTTGGAACCCCGGTGGACGGGCCCCTGGCAAGTGCTGATCACCACCCGGACAGCACTTCGAGTGGAAGGGAAGCGGCACTGGCTGCACGCACACCACTGCAGGAAGGTCTCCTCGACCCTGACCACGACAGACAACGTCAACACCCAAGAAGAGCTCCTGAACAAAGATCGACCAACATTGAACTGTTATCCCGATACTGAGGCACTTGAACTTGCAAAATTCTCTGATCCCACTGTGCCAACCAGAGAAGGGTATTTCCTGCGTCGAAAGGAGGGAGCTTCGGCTAAGTAGGCCACGGACTAAGTTGAATCTCAGAACGGTGACCTAAACACAACCAAGGGTTACCGGGAGAGAAGCTAAACGAAGTCTGTGGTTCTGCCCGCTACCGAGCACCTTGAAGATGATGGAAGCGCCAGATAAGAAGATGATGGAAGCGCCAGATAAGAAGATGATGGAAGCAACGGGAAATACCCACTATAGGAACCCAAAGACTGACAATTTGCACAAATCGAAGACAATCGCCCTCTTTATTGTCTTCCTCTTTTGCCTCCTCCTCATGACCTCCTTCTGGATCCTGAAGGAAAGCACACCGGCTCATCAAGCATTGCTGCCCACTGCACAACCGACCCCCATGAAAGAGCATCACCTGATCTCCCTGTCGCCTCAGCTCCGAGAAAGGCGCAGGGAATTCTGGAACAATTCCTTCGTGCACTGTTGCACCAACACAACCTTGCTGCAAATGCTACGAACTGCTGGATCTGCGGGTTGCTCCCGCATGCCACTGGACACTCCATCCCCTTCATCCCTTCTCCTTTCTCAGTTCACGGCTCCTGCCTTGCCTGGTTGATCCTCATGCAAGAGAGCCACAAGGATAACGCCACTTCCGGTCAGACAGTGTCGCGCTTCTACTCTGGGTTTTGGCTGAACAAAACCGGAAAGACCTCTGCTCCCCTGTGTCCTGCGCTCACGGGCGCCACCTTCCTTAAAGACATTCCAGCCAAAGAACGTGTCGAAGTACAGGTGCTCCACAACCCAGCTAGATCCACCTTCTCTCATCTGCAAAAACAAACTACCGCCACTCTGACTGTGGCTCTGTCCGTTATCAATGTCACTGGTCTTGTGTGTCTCGAAGGCCAGGGAACACAGCTGGTGGGTCACAGTTCCTGCCGAATCATCAGAACATTGGACTCAGTTGATCCCCCTTCCTTTGTTGCTTCTCCAAACATGTACTTTGTGTGTGGCACCAAAGCTTACACCTGGCTCCCGAAAGGTTGGAAGGGTATCTGCTACATTGCCTTCGTTCTCCCCCCCACGTATGTAGCCCCTGCTAACCATCACCGGCAGAGGCGTGCAGATGACATTGGACAAGCCGACTCCACTGGAGCACAGTTCTTGGATGCAGCAAAGGGACTCGTTCCCCTGTGGGGCCCAATGGCAAACAGCCGCGCTATCCGACACCTGACCCAGGCAGTAGAAACAACGATCAACATCACGGCTGGCATCCTCGCTAACAACACGGCTGAGCTTCAGGCAGTCCGCCTTGTGGCCCTTCAAAACCGCCTTGTTCTAGATGTGGTTCTAGCCGATCGAGGAGGAGCATGCGGCATCATCGGATCTAGCTGCTGCACCTACGTGCCAGATAACCCGCCTTCAGTCTACAAAGCAATTGAGCACCTCCACAGACTTTCCTCGGAGGTTCACCAAGAACAAGAAGGATGGTCGCTTGGGAGCTGGTTTTGGGACACTTTGAAGGACTGGGGTTGGAGGTTGTTTTCCTTCGTACTGATACCTGTTGTGATATTATGTGGGTGTTGTTTGGGTATCCAATGTCTGCCATCTTTATTCGGCCTTGTTTCCAACTGTATGTGCCCAAAGACTTTGGACTTCCGAAATGAGCACATGAGTCCCCTCTATGAAGTAGAAATACGTGGCCTTATGGGGATTAATCCGAACTGACAAGTTGGCGAGACATGTTGAAAGGGAGGACTGTGGAATTTTAGTTTACGAGCTGAACATCATCTGCGCCAGCTTGTCACCCACGAACAACGTGCACAACAGCCATTTTAGGTATCATGGTCTCCCTGTCCACGATCGATCGCCAGCGCGCCCCTCTGACCCTGCAAGCATCCTCCACGCACCCTGGCTCCCCCTCCCTCTCTCACATGAGCATAACCCATCTCCTCCAGCATGACCCTGTCCTTGGGAGTCACGCCTGCGCCTGACCAGCACCTCCTCTCCTTCCATGAATACCCCTCTGTTGATAAACCATCCCTCCGCGCTTGATTGTCCACGCGGCATGAATACCCCTCCTTTGATGACCCCTTCCCCTGAGTCCGGCTGACCACACAGGTCCGAGGCCATCGCCTAAGCCGGGAGATGCCGTTTACTGCCCCTTATTGTATGGAGTCGCTCCTCTTCAAAGGACCCACTATTGATCATGGCCTCCCCACCCCATGGGATACGATCAGGCGCACACATCCTAAGAATCGGCGGAACACTCATCCGCGTGATAACCCCCTCCTGTTATCAGCAGGGTGAGAACCTCTATTGTGGATATATGTGGGGGCGGGTTTAACACGAGGATTATGGGGATGTCATTTCGTAAGTTTAAAGAGTCTTTTATGCAATAAAGAATGCTCACATGTCATAAACCAGGGTATAAGAGGCCAGGCCTCAGAGAGGCTGTTAGAGCACCTCGAGACGATACCTTGTTGTCTGATCTGATGTGTTCTGCTCCGTCGGAATAAAACTTCTGTTTCCTGCCTTCTGGTCTCCGGCGCCTGCCTCATTGCTTGATAAATTGAATGGTACAAAGGCGGTTAGCGCCGGGCAAATCTTGAAAAAGGTCATAGCCTTACCCTTTTTCCACACCGCTTTCGCCAACGAGTTTTCCGATCAGTTCGCTTTCTCCACGAGATGTTGGAAGCCGGTTGCGCTATCTTGCGAGAGTTCACGATCATGTCATTCGCCTCGCCATCAGACAGCGCAAGAGTTTGAGATGGCGAACAGGAAATAGCATCGCAAGTGGGCGGGACAAGTGAAAACAAGATGGCCGCGCCCATTAGCGACCGCATGGGCAAGTTGGCGACACATTTCCAACTCGATCACGCAAAAAACATCACGAACAGGGAGGACAAGCACTTCGGCGTCTTTGCGATATTTCGGCATGCTCGCTGAGATTTTTGAAGTTTTTGCGAAAATTTGCGTAACGCGATTTCTATGCTCAGTGCTAAATTCAGGCACTGATCCACAGTACCCCTTCCCTGCTGGAACCCATGGGCTTGGATTAAGATGTTGTTATTCTTAGCCCATCCCTCTTGCCTAAAAAGGAGAAGGCGGCCCATGAGCTTTGATGTTGTATCCAGCAGGGAAATCAGTCTATAAATCTTTGGGTTGGCCCTGTCTCCTTTTTTGTAAATGGGTACAATGACCCCCGATGACCATGAACGGGGCGGGCCTAACTAAGCTATACTATTCAGGACGTTCATTAGGAGTGGTATCAATAAATCAGGGTTATCTTGAAAAAAATCAATTGGGACACCATCCGGTCCTGGGGCCTTTCCCAAGCTACATGAATCCAGCCCTACTTTAACTTCGGTAAAGGAAAAGGCAATGGCACATGGCACATTTCCTCCACTGGCACGTAGTGGGATGGAGAATTTTAGGATTTAGTACAAAAATATTCTCATCGACATTTGTGTCTATTGTTGGGTCATTAGAATTTATAAAATATGGTGCATTCACTATCTTCCAGAAATCACAGCTGCTTCCCAAATTAGCTGCCTTATCAAGGTCGGCCCATAAGTCCTCCCCGTTGCCTTTTCTCGGTTTTTCTGTGTCAATTTATATGAGGCCCGCTGTATTTTTATTTCACACTCCAATCTAAGCTACAAAGGGAAATGTGTAGAACATTAAGGGGTTTAGATTTACGATTCCCACTGCAATCTAAGCTACGTTTGGGAACATGCTGGACAATAAGGGATTTAGAGGCATTATTCTAATTCCAATCAAAGCAACTTCGGGGAAATGTTGGACATCGAAGTGTTAAGATTTGCTATTCCAACTCCAACCTAAGCTATTTTGGGGGAAATGTTGGACATTGAGAGGTTTAGATTTACTTTTCCCACCACAGTCTAAGCTACGCTGGTGAAAGTGTTGGTGATTGAGGGGTTTAGATTTACTATACTGTAGTATATATGTATTGGACATTTTGTGGTTTAGATTTGTTATTCCCACTCCAGCGTAAGCTGTAAGCTACATTGTGGGAAATGTTGCACATTGAGGTGTTTTAATTTACTATTCCCTCTCATTGTGTTAGACCTGGCATTCTTGGTGTGGTTTCCCCTGACGTTTTTCCTTCTGACCTCCTGTTTTTCACTGTTTTGCTGACTTCATTTTTGATGGCTTTAGGAATCTGGACACTTTACCACTGAGAGGTTTAGATTTACTATTCCCACTTCCACCTAAGCTACGCTGAACTGTTTTGCTGTGTTGGCCTGCTGCTTATTTCCTGGGAGTGAGAAGGATTGGACCTGCATATCTACAGGCCAGAACCTAAGTATCTCCAAGTGCTTGCTTTCTTGCGACCTGTTTCTGTTCTCTCAGGGATATCAAAGACGTCACCCTTCAACCTGCAACCAGGACCTGGACTCTGTCTGCTGTGAATCCAGCTCTACTAAATGGTGCCAATCCAGTTTCAGTTCGGCAACCTAGAAAATCCATTCATCGACTATGTTGTGCTGATCGGAACCGGCGCATCAACTTAGACACTGACATATCGTCTTTGCTGCACGAACCACAGACACCTCATCGCAGACAGTTTGACACGCAGTTTGACATCTCCTTTTGACAGCAGTCACGCGCAAGACATTTTTGAGCTTCTCGACACCGAGAAACCTCTCTGTCTGATGTTAACTGAGACCTGGTGGGGAGAATCCTCCAACCCTGACGTGGCGATGGCTATCCCACCTGATTATAACATCTTCAGGAAGGACAGAGCCAAGGTGTGAGAAGTTGGCCTGGTATATAATGCTCACTAATTCTAGTGATCACTTTGTACCATGCCAAGCAACCCTTATGATGATGGTTGCTTGGCATGGTACAAAGTGATCACTAGAATTAGTGAGCATTATATACCAGGCCAACTTCTCACATTGGTGAGCAGCGGATTGGGATCTGAGCTTGCTGTTGTTTCACCATTACAATCTTTGAGATTATCATTTGAAAGATCATACAGGTACCTGCTAGGTACATATAAAACAAGACTAGTATACTTAAGTTCTACTGAACTTAGTTGTTGTAGAGCAAAGGGAGTAGCACACCCTAGCTACAACTACTAGATAGGTTTAGTAGGTAAACACCAGTGTAGGTAGATTGCAACACATCCACCCACACTAGAGCAATGTCTGGAACAGAGGGGTCCAGTGGACTTACTCCTGTTGAGAGTGACCCTCCAAGGGCACCCTCCCAGTTTGCTATTTTTCCCTTTAAGGAATTAAGACAGCTTTGTGTCTTAAGGGGTCTGAAGACAGGGCCTTCCCCTACTGCAGACCACCTAAGAGAGCTCTTGGATCAGTCTGAAGCTCTAAAGACCTCTAAAGCAAACCCCACAGGGAATGCTGAAGGAGGCCATCCTTCAGAGGATGACACTGTAGACCCTCCTGCCCCTATCATCCTAGTAGATGAGGAAGCCTCCACCACTGGAGCTCCTCAAGTAGATGAAGAGGAAGAGGAAGAAGAAGAGGAGGAGGAGGTGGAAAGCAGTGAGTCAGATGATGACAGAGATAGTCAGGTGCTGGTCAGTAGACTGAACCAGGCTAACTTAAGTCAACTTGGGAATGAATCAGGTAACAACCCATTCAGACCCCCAGGTGGACTTAACCAGGAGCCTAGGAGGAGAAGGATTCACTCAGGTGACTCTGACAACTCCTATGCTTCTAGAGGTTCTCATGGTCACTCCAGAAGGAGGATGACTAGCCCTCAGAGAAGGGAACATGAGACCAAATTGAGAGAATCTCAAATTAGAGAGGCTGAATTGAGAGTCCAGAGACAAGAGTTAGAGATTGCCCTGGCCCAAGAGAAACTTGCTAGAGCAAGACAGCCTAGAGAGAGTGGGGTAATAGAACCCACTGGTGGCAGCAATATCCACAAGGATAAAGACAGGTCTTTTGATAATAGAAACCTGAGTAAGATTGTGCCCCCCTACAAAGCTGGGGATGATATCCATAAATGGATTACTGCAATGGAGAGAGCCTGCAGAGTACAGCAGATCCCTCAGGAGCAGTGGGCAGCAATCTTGTGGCTCTCCTTTGAAGGTAGAGGCCGAGACAGACTCCTCACAGTTAGTGATGGGGATTCTAGAAACTACCTGGTCCTGAAGAGTGCTCTGATTGATGGGTTAGGCTTAACCACTGAACAGTACAGGTTAATGTTCAGAGATACCCAGAAGACACAGACTCAGGACTGGTCTGAATTTGTTGAGTGTGCCACTAAGGCTCTGGAGGGATGGTTGCTGGGAAGCAAGGTTACAGACTATGAAGGATTGTATAATTTGCTGATGAGAGAACAAATTTTAAATAATTGTCAGAACCAGCAGTTGCATCAACATTTGGTTGACTCAGATTTGACCTCTCCCCAAGAATTGGGAAAGAGGGCAGATAAATGGGTAAGAACCAGAGTTAAGCAAAAGAACCAGAACCAGAACCAGGGTGGTGACCAGAAGAAAACAGACCAGAAGGGTGGGGAGCAGAAAGCTAAAGACCAGAAGTCTTCAACAGGGCCCCAAACTGAGACAGAGGGTGGGTCCCAAACTTCCAAGAAGAAGAAGAAAGAAGGTCAGAAGAAACCCTGGTGTAAAACTTGTAAAAACACCTCTCACTGGACAAGTGAGTGTAAAAAGGGTGGAGCCCCCAGCACTGCAGCCCCTAAGGCACCTGCACCCACTAGTACAGTTAGCAGTGCTGGTCCTCAAGCCAAGGGTTTAGTGGGAATCACTTTGGGAACTGGAGGAGATTCTGACCTAGTCAGAACTCTTACACAGGCTGTTCTGGTTTGTGAAGGGGACCTAGATTTGGTCCCTGACATAAGTCCTAGTAATCTGGGCAAATACAGACAGACACCTTTGATTAACAACAAAGTGGCTCAAGCTTACAGGGACACATGTGCCAGTACCACTATGGTGACACCTAACTTTGTGGACCCTGGACAATACATGCCAGGCGATGATTACCTGGTGACCAATGCCAGCAATGTCACTACTACACATAGTGTGGCACTTGTTAACTTTTCCTGGGGAGGGGTAACTGGCCTAAAGAAAGTTGTGGTTAGTGCTGATCTCCCAGTAGAATGTTTGTTGGGCAATGACCTGGAGAACTCTCTATGGTCAGAAGTTGAGTACAGGACTCATGCAGAGATGTTAGGGATATCATCACATGTCCTTGCTGTGACCAGGTCACAGGCCAAAAAGTGCCTCTCTGAACCTCAGGTCTTGGATCCTGGAACAATGGACCAAGTACCTCCCAAGAAGAAGAACAGGAGGGTTAAGGCTGCGCCTTCCCAACTGCCTACAAGTGAGGATCAGGCTTCACAGGAAACTGATCTTGAGACCCCTGAAGGAACTGTCCCTGAAGAACTTGAACCTGATCAGGTTGAGTTTCTGGGGACAGGGGGACCTTCTAGGGCAGACTTGGGGCAGGCTCAGTTAACCTGTCCTTCTCTTGAACCCCTCAGACAGCAGGCTGCTGCTGAGGCTGCTGGGAATGCTCAAGGTGCCCATAAAGTATATTGGGACGATGGACTCCTTTATTCAGAGGCTAGAGACCCCAAGCCTGGTGCTACCAGGAGGTTGGTTATACCTCTGCAATTTAGGGGCTTCCTACTCACCTTGGCCCATGATATTCCCTTAGCAGGACACCTAGGCCAGAACAAGACTTGGGACAGGCTTGTCCCTCACTTTCACTGGCCTCACATGTCTGAAGACACCAAGGAGTTTTGTCGCTCCTGTGAAACCTGCCAAGCCAGTGGTAAAGCAGGTGGAACAACAAAGGCCCCCCTGATACCACTACCTGTGGTGGGGGTTCCCTTTGAAAGAGTGGGGATTGATATTGTTGGTCCAATGGATCCCCCTACAGCATCTGGGCACAGATTCATACTGGTGGTAGTGGATCATGCCACCAGGTACCCAGAGGCAATTCCCCTTAGGACCACAACAGCTCCTGTTGTGGCCAGGGCCTTACTTGGAGTTTTCTCCAGAGTGGGGTTTCCTAAGGAGGTAATATCAGATAGAGGTACCAACTTCATGTCTGGATATTTGACAGCTATGTGGAAGGAATGTGGTGTAAACTACAAGTTCACCACTCCTTATCACCCACAATGCAATGGGCTTGTTGAGAGATTTAACAAGACCCTAAAGGGCATGATTAAAGGATTACCTGAAAAGCTCAGGCGAAGATGGGACATCCTTCTGCCCTGCCTTTTGTTCGCTTACAGAGAGGTCCCTCAAAAGGGGGTTGGCTTCAGCCCCTTTGAATTGTTGTTTGGGCACCCTGTAAGAGGACCCCTGTGTCTAGTGAAGGAAGGATGGGAGTTACCTCTCAAAAAGCCTAAACAGGACATAGTGGACTATGTACTTGGTCTCCGCTCCAGGATGGCAGAGTACATGGAAAAGGCATCCAAAAACCTTGAGGCTAGCCAAGAATTACAAAAAGCTTGGCATGACCAAAAGGCTGTCCTTGTTGAATTTCAGCCTGGACAGAAGGTATGGGTGTTGGAGCCAGTGGCCCCAGCAGCACTCCAAGACAAATGGTCTGGACCCCATACAATTCTGGAAAAGAAGGGAGAGGTTACCTACTTGGTGGACCTAGGAACTCCCAGGAGCCCCCACAGGGTGCTCCATGTGAACAGATTGAAGGCATATGTCAGCAGGGCAGACATGGGCTTGCTCATGGCTACAGATGAGGGACAGGAGGAAGAGAGTGACCCTCTCCCAGACCTGCTCACTCAGAACCCTGAGGATGGCTCAGTTGATGGTGTGGCCTTAGGTGGCAGCCTCACTGAACATCAGCAACATGACTGCAGACAAGTTCTACAGGCATACAGGCATATGTTCTCATTGACACCCAGTCAGACTAACTGGTGCACACATGTGGTGGACACTGGTGACAGTCTTCCTGTAAAGAGCAAAATTTACAGGCAACCTGACCACGTCAGGGACTGTATAAAGACTGAGGTGCAAAAGATGCTGGAATTAGGTGTCATTGAGCCTTCAGAGAGCCCCTGGGCTAGCCCAGTGGTTCTGGTCCCCAAACCTCACACCAAAGATGGCAAGAGAGAGATGAGGTTCTGTGTGGATTACAGAGGACTCAATGCTGTCACCAGGACAGATGCACACCCTATTCCAAGGGCAGATGAGCTCATTGACAAGTTGGCTTCTGCCAAATATTTGAGCACATTTGACTTGACAGCTGGCTACTGGCAAATCAGGTTAGCTGAGGAGTCTAAAGCCAAAACAGCATTTTCTACCCCTAGTGGGCATTATCAGTTTGTGGTGATGCCCTTTGGTTTGAAAAATGCACCTGCCACCTTCCAAAGGTTGGTGAACCAAGTCCTCACTGGGTTGGATGACTTTTGTGCAGCTTATCTGGACGATATTGCTGTCTTTAGCTCCACCTGGGAGGATCACCTGATCCACCTGAAGGAAGTGCTGGAGGCTCTGCAGAAGGCAGGCCTCACTATCAAGGCAACAAAGTGCCAGATAGGGCAGAGCAAGGTTGTATACCTGGGCCACCTTGTAGGTGGAGGCCAAGTTCAACCACTGGAGAGTAAGATCCAGACCATCAAGGACTGGTCCCCTCCAACTACCCAGACTCAGGTCAGAGCTTTCTTGGGCCTGACTGGGTACTACAGGAAGTTTGTTAAGAACTATGGGTCCATTGTGACTCCTCTTAATGATCTGACATCTAAGAAGATGCCCAAAAAGGTTCAGTGGACAGAAATCTGTCAAAAGGCATTTGATGACCTGAAGAAGGCCATGTGCTCTGCACCTATCCTGAAGAGTCCTGACTACTCAAGAGAGTTCATTGTCCAAACAGATGCTTCTGAGTTGGGAGTGGGAGCAGTGCTTTCACAGCTTAATGTAGATGGCCAGGACCAGCCCATTGCTTTCATTAGCAGAAGGCTGACCCCCAGAGAGAAACGTTGGTCAGCTATAGAGAGGGAGGCCTTTGCTGTGGTGTGGGCCCTGAAGAAGTTGAGACCATACTTATTTGGCACTCACTTCAAGATTCAGACCGACCATAAGCCCCTCCTATGGCTTAATCAGATGAAGGGTGAAAACCCCAAACTACTCAGGTGGTCCATTTCCCTACAGGGGATGGACTTTACAGTGGAGCACCGCCCAGGGACTGACCATGGCAACGCAGATGGTCTCTCCAGGTACTTCCACTTAGAACATGAAGACACAACTGGTCAAGGTTAGTCTAATGTCCCTGCGTTTGGGGGGGGGTTATGTAGGAGAGTAGGGTCTGCTATCCTATGGTCACCCCAAATTTTTGCTTTTTGCTTCACTGGTTTCTGACTTAATGTGGCTGTGGGCCTGCTAATCAGACCCACAGCCTGCTGTTCTCTCTCTAAATTACTGCCAATGCACTCTAGGTGCATTACGAATTGGAACTGGTTCACCTTATGAGCCCCTGTAATAGTGCACCCTAGGTGCCCAGGGCATAGGTGTATCCAAGGCCTACCAGGGGCTGCAGCACGTATTGTGCCACCCCTGGCCTGGCCTCCATATTTGACACAACTGGCTGATCACTCAGCTGGGGTAAGTCGGTGTAATCACCTCTTACTTAGGCGCAGTATGTCTGTGCCTAACCCTAAGCTGGACACATATGTTCCTATCAGCCACTCCTATGGAAGGCCTCATCAATCCTGGAGGCAGAGTGCGTGGAAATATGTGAGATGGTGCTCTAGCATGAACTGGGCCTGTCTGCAGCTGTCGGGAACAACTCCCTAAGCTGTTCCGGGATATTGCCATACCATATACTCTTAAATGCATTATAATCCTCGCGGTTAAATGCTATCTTTGGTTTGGCTTTATCAAAACATGTCGAGTAAGGTGTCATACGAATTGGAATACTATCCCCTCGCCAATTCTGGCGACGGGGATAGCATTCCACCCTTCTAGAGGGACACGACATGTGTGTAGCCTTAACCCCGGTTAAAGTTAAACAGAGCCTCAGCTTCACAAAATGGACGCTGCCACCACAGACACAAGTCTGGCCTCCTGCTGCTGACCGAAACTCGGCAGATGGTGGCCTGGACAAAGGGTTTCCTGCCTTGGGAGGTGCGAGCACCACCCCAGACAGGATTTTGTGTATTAGGTAGGACAGGGCTGAATAGAATCAGACATGCCCGGGGCACACAAGGTGTCCCCGTGCATAGGCCAGTCCAAACCGGTTCTGGGGCCTTCCAGCCCCAGTCCTGGCGCGGAGCTGGACAAAGGAAAGGGGGTGTAACCGCCCCCCTTCCTGGTTCCTCCCAGAGGAGGGACCTAGTAGGTGATCCACCCCCAGTTTGGGAATAAGAGGGGGAGCAGTGCCATTGCACAGCAGATCATCCCGAAATCAACTTAAAACTAAGAAGAAGACTGGACTTCGACATTCTGCTGCACAGAAGACTGAAGAAGAATCTCCCTTGTGGTCAAGGAGTGACCACCCTGTGAACACAGGTACCAACCAGCACCTCGACGTCTGCTTTGCCGCCGCCTCCCGCCAGAGACCGAGCCCAGAGCCCGACAAGAACCAGACTCCCAGACCTCTCAGAGCCCGATCCACAGTCCCTGCAAAGAAGGGACCCGTGGAGGCACCGAGTGACGTGGGACCGGACCTCTTGGAAGACACTCGAACAGCTGACTGCGCAGCTTCTGA
The DNA here is from genome assembly GCF_964263255.1 of Lissotriton vulgaris. Classification (NCBI taxonomy): domain Eukaryota; kingdom Metazoa; phylum Chordata; class Amphibia; order Caudata; family Salamandridae; genus Lissotriton; species Lissotriton vulgaris. Next base: position 135,833,195 of record NC_141690.1, read on the forward strand.
GGCATCCTCGACGTTGTGCTTTGGGGACTGAGAACCCCCACCACCGAGCAGCCCTTGCACCGAAGATCAGCCCCCCAGCATCTCCACGATCTGCGTGGGGCCCTTTTGCACTGTGCCACTCGACGCGCCATCCCGGCCACTAGCCCCGTGGTCAGCGGCCATCTTGGCGACGAACCCGAAGATTTAAACAGCAGGTCTAGTTGCTCCAGACCTACCCAAGCTCCTGTGAAAAGGAGCACCCGCTCTGACCTTGCTGGTCCGAGTGAACAGCATCTTTCAACTTCTGCGTGGCTTGCATTTGCCAAGGCCTGTTTGCTCCGATCAGGTCGCCGACACCGCCAACAGCGAGAAGCCTACGTGGGACAGCTCGTGACCGACTCCTGGACGTCCTCGACCCCGGGTATCCACGTGGCTGCAGAAAGAAGCTACCCGACAACGCCTGTTTGCACCCGACATCGCCTGGTTCCAATCTGGTTCCACGGTAGTCACTGGCTAGTGACTTTGAACACTGTCCCCTCTGCTTTCAGGTCTTCACATCATCAGATCCACCCTTGGATCCACCGGAACTCTTCTCATCGAGCCGCCTGCAGCATCTTCTGCTCCAAGCACCATCGACCAGCGTGACGAAACCCGACACAACTTCGACCCTGTGCACCCGCTTCCTGTGGGTGAGGTAACTCAGCTCCGCCGGTGCTCCTGCACTGGTACACATCCCAAGGGCCTGTGTTTTAAGTTTCAGCTCCGTAGGTCACTCGGAAGGTTCCTAACTTTCTAACTTTGTGTATTTTAAACTGTCTTGTGATTTAACGCTTGTGCTTCTGTGCTCATAAAGAGTCCAGGGGATTTTATAGTTAATAAATCAATATATATTTTCAATATATATCTGTGTGGTGTCCCTTTCATTTGGTATTCAAGGGGGTTGTGTATGGTATAACAGCTGGCTTCACATGCCTTTCAGAGTTTAGCCTAAGACTGCTTTGTCCACGTTACCACTAGGATAACTGGTCTACAAGGTTGAATTACAACCATCATCATAAGGGTTGCTTGGCATGGTACAAAGTGATCACTAGAATTAGTGAGCATTATATACCAGGCCAACTTCTCACACAAGGGAAGGGGCGGAGGGGTCGCACTGGTGGTGAAGAAGGGCACGTTGTGTACCGTCCTGCCGACGGAGGACATCCGTGGCTCGGAGTCGCTTGCTTTTTCTATCACGCTTGCGCCGCACCATTCAGTGAAGGGGCTGTTGGTCTATCGACCCCCGGGCCCGCCTGGAACATTCTTCTCTGACCTTGACTCAGTGCTGCTGGACTGGCCCTGAGAGCAGAACACTGTATAGTCGCGGGCGATTTCAACGTTCGGATGGATGATCCGTCTGACCCCGCTGCTATGAAGCTTTCCGAGGCCATGATCCCGCTGGGTCTCATCCCTTATCTGCAGGGGCCGACTCACGTCAAGGGACATACTCTTGACCAGGTCTTCTCTTCGTCGCCTTTGGTGGTGAAGGAGACCCTACCGGTTCTGTGGTCGGATCATTGGCTTGCCAAATTTGTTATCACTGGCACCACCAGACCGGCCTCTTCTGCCCCGCAGCAGCGGGGTTGCGCGTTCAGAGCATTCAACAGAGTGACCCCTGAGATGCTGGCGCAGGCTGCTTTGGACCATCCCTGCCTTCTCTCTGGTGACCTGGAGGTAGATTTGGAGTCCCTGCAAGCATGGCTTACTGATAGGCTCAACGACCTGGCCCCGGTGTTGCCCCCCCGTCTGACATCGAAGCGGGTTTCCGCCCCTTGGTTCTCCTCTGCACTGTGGGCTAAGCGGCAGCAGTGCAAGGTGGCCGAAAGGGCCTGGCGGGCACACTATGATAACATGGACAGGGTGGCCTACAAGGCTGTGGTTAAGGACTACCACCGGGATATCCGCCTTGAAAAAAAAGCCTATCTGGCGGGGAGAATTGAGGCAGCCTCAAATTCCAGCAGGGAGATTTTTACCATAGGAAGAACAAGGAAAGTCCCTGAATCAGTTGGCGTGTTAGCACCTGAATATAGTCATCATATACCTCAAAATGCCAGATATCAATTAGAGTATGTACCATCAACTTAAAAAACAAGAACCTCAGATAGTGTGTTGAGTTATAAAAACAGTTAATTTATTACAATTTCACAATAGGTTAAAAACATTTTATACAATATTCGTGCCCATGTGTTACCATGGTATTAAAAACAATAGAACATCACAGTTTGATTTGGTCTGGTTCTGTTTGGTACATTTGCTTAAAGGCATTTTGAGCTATATTTCTACTTTCCTTCTTTGGGGATATAAAGAGCACGCCACTGGATGCCTTCAATTCTGCCCGCAAGATAGAGCTTGAAACTTAAGAAGGTAATTAACAGTAATGGAAATACGAATGTCTCTCTCTTAAGGTAAATGCTTAATGGAATGTAAAGACACCAGAAGCTCTACATAATATATTACGCATGAAAACATTCCTCCAAATTGAATAAAAGAGGAATCTACTACAATCACCCACAGGTATGCTTCGTAAAAATCCTCACCTAGAAGCTACCGAATAGGTGACCTTAAGTCACCTGGCTATAAGACCCCAGGATGTAGAAATATAGCTCAAAATGCCTTTAAGCAAATGTACCAAACAGAACCAGATCTTGTAGGAATAAGTTCTATTTTTGAAGTGTGTCAAATGTTATGTGCCCTGACAAAAAAGTAATATTGCTAATACTATGGTTTTTAATGTAAATCAAGAAAAAAGTTTTTTTAAAAATGCACACAGGGATGGTCTTTAATTATAAATGTTCTCTCTTAGAATTGTTTGTCCTGAAGAAGGTGGTATCACAGACTCACCGAAACGCTGCGTCGACAACACCAACAAAACTGTGAACCCTGGCATTTATTGTTTTAAATCAAACTGTGATGTTCTATTGTTTTTAATACCATGGTAACACATGGGCACGAATATTGTATAAAATGTTTTTAACCTATTGTGAAATTGTAATAAATTAACTGTTTTTATAACTCAACACACTATCTGAGGTTCTTGTTTTTTAAGTTGATGGTACATACTCTAATTGATATCTGGCATTTTGAGGTATATGATGACTATATTCAGGTGCTAACACGCCAACTGATTCAGGGACTTTCCTTGTTCTTCCTACATATTCTCCTTGTCCCCTTATACAGAGAATAGGAGACCTCCCTTTCTGTTTTTTCTGTTGCATAAAAGATTTTTACCATAGTCAGAGAATTTATATCTCCTCGGACCACGTCATCGGAAGAGGTGCCTTCAGATTCTTGGGCGGCAGACATTGCGTGTTTTTTCACCAGCAAGATAAAACTCATACAGGACTCTTTTCCTTCTGGGGTACCTGTTTCGCCGGTGATACCTGAGGCCAGTTTGTCCCATCCGGCCGCGCAGGGCGTCACATTAGCTGAGTTTCCATCTTTACCAGCCGCAGCTTCCCTAGCGCTTATGGGCAACTTGAAATCTGGGTCTCCACTTGACCCCTGCCCAGCCAAGCTTCTGGGTAAGCTGGCGGAAGTGATAAATCCACTGGCGAACCCTCTTCTGAATCGCTCGTTGAGGCAGGGGGTGGTCCCGCCAGTCTGGAAGCAGGCAATGGTCATCCCGCTGCTTAAGAAACAGGGTCTCGACCCGAAGGTTCCTGCCAACTATAGGCCGATCTCCTTGTTGCCGGCCCTCGTTAAGATCTTGGAGAAACATGTTCAGTCGGTGCTCTCCAATTTTTTGGAGAACCATGACATCTTACATGACTCCCAGTCGGGCTTCCGTTCAAATCGCAGCACCGAGACCGCGCTCCTTGAGGTTTCTGAAACTATCAAGGGGGTGTTGGATACCGGGGGCAAAGTCATGCTGGTGTTGTTGGACTTGTCGGCGGCTTTCGACACCGTCCCCCATGATGGCCTTCTCGCTAGACTCTATGAGATTGGCCTTAGGGGGACGGTGCTCAGCTGGTTTTCGTCCTTCCTAGCCGGCCGCCGGCAAACAATCTGGACGCCGCCTGACACCGCCGCCATGCCGCCTTTGGGAGTTGGGGTCCCTCAGGGCTCTATATTGAGCCCTACCCTTTTTAACATCTTTATGACCCCCTTGGCGGCGGTGGTGGAGTCGTTTGGCGCCCGGATCGTGTTGTATGCCGACGACACCCAGCTCCTCTTTTCTTGTGAGAGAGGGGCTGACTTTGACGGGGAGAGTATCCGGAATTGCCTTGGGGCGGTGTTCACATGGTTCCAACTGAACAGCCTCAAGTGCAATTCCGATAAATCTGAGGTACTCTTTTTCGGATGCGATACGGAGCCGAGCTGGCAGGCCTGGTGGCCCATCGATATGTTCCCTCCGTCCGGTTCTTCCCCTATGGCTAAAAACTTGGGGGTTAAGATGGACAAGGGGCTGACGATGAAAGCCCAGATCCTTGGAGTGACCGGCACCTGCTTCGGCCTACTGAAGATGTTGCGGAGGTTTCTGCCTTTTCTGTCGGTGGAGCACAGGCAGCTGACTGTACAGGCCCTGATAGGTTCCAGGTTGGATTATGCCAACATTCTTTACCTGGGCCTACCAGAGTACCTGTTGCAGCGTCTTCAAGTTGCGCAGAACGCAGCTGCCAGGGCCATTTTCGGTCTAAACAGACGTGCCAGTGCCTCGGGCCTGTTATCGACCCTGCACTGGCTACCCATCCGCAAACGGATCGCCTTCAAGGCTTTGACTCTGGCATACAAGGCTCTCCATGCGGTGGGAGCAAGGTATCTTCAAAAGAGACTGGCTTTTTATCATCCTGCTCGTTCTCTGAGATCTGAATCCTTGCTCTTGGCGGCTGTTCCTCGTGTTAAGAGAGCGCGCCTGGGAGGCCGCTTCTTCAGCCTGCTGGCCCCACAGATGTGGAATTCGCTCCCGCTCCCTCTCAGGGGGGCTTCAAGTCTGCTTGAGTTCAGGAGAGGTCTTAAGACCTGGTTGTTCTCTCAATAGTCCTGTTAGCAGTCCCCTCTTATGTCTTATGTGCTTTCTGTTGGTTTTAATGTGTTATGTTATTGTGAATTAGTTCTCCTTACCCAAAGCGCCGGGACACTCTTCTTGAGTAACCGTTGCGCTATACAAAAGTATAAATAACATAACATAACATAACATAACATAACATAACATCATTTTCGATTCTCAAAGCATCTCCGACTTTGTGCAACTCGGGGCCAACACATTGCTTTGTGCAGCATGCCTCGCCTACGATGACAATGAATCGCCTCGATGTTCATCCCATCCTGACTCTCGATGCATCCTCAACTTTGCGCAGTACAGCACCAACGCATTGCCCCTTCTGCATCGCCTCCTATGCTTCACGCATTGCCCTCGGGTCATAGCATCCAAGGTACTGTTTGGCGGGCCAAGGCTGGTCCTTTTCCCAAACCTGCACTCCTACTCGCACAACCGGAACTTCTGGATTTGCTGCAATCAGGGTTGGGGCTATTTGTTTCTAAGCACTGCAAAACAGTTTATTCTTTAAAAATTCATATCTTGACTTCTGCTTATTGGAATTTTGGCATTTTGGTCTTGTTTTACTCATAGCAATAGTCCCTATTTTATGGTGTGGAGTTCATTTGTGGTGTTTTCACTGTGTAACTGTGTGCTGTGTACACAAATACTGAACACGTTGCCTCTTAGTTATGCCTGACTGTTTTATGCCAAGCTACCAGAGTGTGTTACTGACCTACCTTGAATAGGACTGCGGTTACTGCTTCCACATGGTGCATACCATTGCCAACCAGAAACCCAATTTCTAACACATAGAGAAAAGCGTTGGACATTCAGGGGTTTACATTTACTCTTCTCACCACGGTCAGCGCTACATTGGAGAAGATGCTGAGCTATGAACTGTTTTGTTTTACTATTTCCACTCCAATCTAAGCTCCATTGGCGGAAGTGTTGGGCTTTGGGGTTTTAGAGTTACTATTGCCATTAATAATATTTGTTAAATTAGTCAAAGCGGTTGAAGGAAATCAATTACTCCAATCAAATAATCTTTTTCCCAAAAAATCAAGAAAACCCAATATAAACTTAAAACAAAAACAATACATGTAATACATGAACGTATCATTTTATTTTTACAAAAAGGGTTAATTACACATAATACTAAAAAATGTATACTACTCTTTTGGTTTAACATTTTTAATTTAAAAAAATGTAATATATTTGGTATTTCATTCAATAATAAAATTAGTATAAGAGATAACATAAAAACATGAAGTATTATAACGATTATTTTTTATTTACGTATACATATTTTCACAAATAAATTAAATATTTAAAAAAATCCAAGAAATATTACTCACACATTTGCTTTATTTTGAAATATGTATACATCTTTAATATTCCAATGAAACAAATTGATTTACCCAAAATAAAAAACATTTTAAATCAATACCCACACAAAACACCAGGAATTACAATCAGCAAAAGAAATCATTGAAATGCATAATTTATTTTAGAAAAGATTAATTTGTTCATTTAATTTTTAGAAAATTGTAAAATAAATAGAAATTATTTATAAATATTAACATGAAGAACGACCTGAAAAAAACAAAAAAGCATAAACAACAGTAACAATAAAATGTACATTTTTAATAAATTAAATCTTTAAAAAAATAAATCAAATTTAGTTTTTAAACAACTTTATTTTAAAATTCTAATTACCATAAACCTCATCAATTCCCAAAACTCAGGTAAAATAAAAGAATATAAAAAAATCACATATATTAATTTCATAAATTGAACACCAAAATGTTAAATAATAAAATGTTTAAATTTATAAGTATAAAATCTACTAAAAATTGCAACAACAAATAATGTTATTAGAATGATACACAAAACAGTTACATGCTTTTTTAAAAACTTTTATTTATAGTTTTCAAATTACATCTTCATAGGAATACAACCAAACATTGTCACAGTGAATCAGTACAAAATCATATTAAACCCACCCCTTCCATCACCAGCAAACATGATATTATTCGGAAAACGTGTAATGGCATCACAGATCATAGATCACAGGATAAGTATCACTTGGCACTTAACTGTACAGTCAAGGTATTGACAAACAAATGAGCAAACTTTGTCCGGGGTACTAACATTGCCTAGTTTCCTACAACAGGAATCCGATATGGAATGTGAAGATTCACCATCAGGCACCGTATCATCCTGCAATAGTAAACCCACCTGGAGGGGCCCCCAAATATCCTAGGGCTTGGAGGGTAATGATAGCAATATGTAGTATTTTGCTCCTGGCAGTATAGTAGGTCAGCCATCCATACATTAAACTTTGGAGCTCGACCCCTACCCCACCTATAGGCCACTCTCCGCTTAGCCAGAAGTAATGATAGTGCAACAAACTTTCTGTGTGAAATGGATATCTGCGCTGTATGCGCTAGTAAAGTGAGTAATGGATCCCTCTCTAAGACACTACCTATCATACTATCTAGCGCCGTCAACACTTGCTCCCAGTAATCCCTTATGGCCGGGCACTCCCATGCCAAGTGAAGAAAGCATGCTCCCAGATGCCTGCACCATTCACACCTATCCGTATCAGTCAGTTTAAACCTGAGTTTCTTTGCTGTGTATAATATAGCCTATGTAAAAACTTATAATGTATAATGTGCAACCTACTGCTGGCCGAGATCTCTGCGGTTTTCCTACAACAATATTCCCATAGAGCGTCTGTAATGTCTCACCCTAGTTCCTCACCCCAGTGTGTGCGGGAGCCACTATGTAGTCCTGGTCTGTTCTCTCTTATGCTATTAAATAAGCCTGACACTAAATGTTTACAACCAACGGACCCTAACATTTGGTAAAGAGGGAGGAGGTTTACTGGCTTGTGAAGGAAATCAGGGAGTATCGACCTCATCCCCTGTCAGAGACGCACGTAAAGAAATATATCTAAAGGCGTTTTTGGTATTCCCTGAAGAAGGTGCTCCACGGACCTGAACATCCCATCATGAAAGATATCCCCCCAGGTGGTTACATTTACACATTTGCAGAGCTCCTGAAAGCACTTTTCCTGTAAAAGTGAGAGGTCTGGGTGATACAACAGCAAAAGCCGCGAGGAGTAAAGGAAAGGCGAATCAAGCAACACTTTGATCTGGTGCCACGCATCCACTGTGCCCGATACAGTGGTGGGGGATGCCGCCCGCGTGCTAACCGGGCCATGTATCACTCCAGTTAGCGGTATTGGTTCAGCCAACCAATCCGCCACAGCTATTTGCGGCATATATTAGGGGGGTGCACTCAACAGTATGCGTAGTGTACCTGCGCACTCAGAACATATAACTCAAAATCGGGGATGTCGAAGCCTCCCTGGTCATATGGCCTCGTCAGTATCGACCATTGAAGCCTCGCCTGTCTCTGCCCCCCAAAGTAGCCTGAGTAGCTCAGTTTGCAATGTCTTTAACCTGAGGGAGCACAACCATCTTAATTAGCGAGGCTCTACCGGCAAGAGAAAGAGGCAGCGATATCCAGCATGTGACACTGGCAATTAGGTGCGTTATGGCTGTGCCATAGTTTGCACATATAGTTTCTTCTCTGTCTCTAGTGACTTGAATCCCGAGGTACCGCAGCTCTGACTCACACCACTCTATTGGGAAATCCAGTCTGAAGCGCGATACGGCTGGTGTAAGCGGGAAAACCTTGGATTTCCCCCAATTAATGCCTATTCCAGACAGATAACCGAATCTCACAAAGTCGCGCAAAATGGGATTAATATTTTTTTGTGGATTTCTTAAACAGTTACATGTTTAAAAAAAAAAAGTGAAACAGTGCAAGAAACATTCTTCCCATAATTCATGTAAACACTATATAAAAAATCATTTTAAAAATTCAATATTTTAAACTTCAATATAATGATGCTAAAAATAGTATGCTTAGCAACAACATGACTTTCATCTTGATGCTGTCACTATTCTGTCTTCTACATTTTGCACCATTGATATTGTGACCACCCTATTTAGGGTGCATAACCTCCAAGTCCATCACCAATAGCAATAACTATCAGGATAATGCCAGACTGAGGTGTATACCTTATTAAATATAAAAAATCCAAGATGTGTTGACGTTATTACTAATTCTAAAATATAACCCATTTCAATTCCATATGTCTTCTACTGTACTCTATAATCTTAGAAAGGCCTCCACTCAATGTTAATGCAGCATCTCCTCATTCACTTGACCCACACTTAATGATGACATTTAATGTTATCAATAAGGTGCTGTTCACCACATTAGTTCATCTGTTTGTGAACCCCAACTCCAACCATTATCCCTGAGCCCTCGTATGTGACAGCAAGACTATCATTTTCTTTTCTATAGAGACACTAACCTATTGGCAGTGTTAATAAAATCAGCCTATCCCTCATCCTTCTCAAAACGAATCCCATAAGTACAGGCCTGACTGCACTCCCCAAATCAAACCACCATCACACGCTGACAGTTAACTTTTTTGTAACTGCATAATTTTAGTATATATATCTCAAACACACCCCATGATTGTTGATACTCTCTTCAATCACAAGAACTTCAGACCTATCATTACTGTAACATTTGAGTCTGTTTATAGTGTTGTAAGGACCAGCCAAACTGACCTCTCAGATGCTGAATCAAATTACCCCATCTTTTTCACAACATAAAGTCTTCTTTAAACATCCTGGCTTCAGCCAAAGCAGTAAACCGAAGCAGAGTGTTTTTTTATTGATTGTCTCACTATGAATCTGTGCACTGTATTACTGGAGGCCCAATTTTAATTTTATTGGATGTCTTAATCGATTTTGGGTTTTTGTACTTTTATGGATATGTATTTTTATCCGAATAAAGTTTATATTGATTGATAAACATCCTAGCTTCAGCCAAAACAGTAAAACCTAAGCAGAGTGTCAAGGCATCCAACAACATGTTCTGCAGATAAGTATCTGAATTACTGGTCACTGGAACTGAGATAGTGTAAATTCTTCCTAACATTTTCACCTTTTCTCACAAGGTCCAGATCAACCAGAGAGCTTACTCCAACATTTGAAGTTACTGCAGTCGACTGGGCCACTAGTATGGTTACTGATCTAACAAAGCACTACCACTTTGCTTATACACTTGTCTCTTTGTGCTGGTTTCTACTCAATTAATAGCCACTTGTTATATCTTTGGGTCTCATACATAAAACTTTGAACAGTGAAAGGAACACTTATTTCTCAGCAGGATTCATTTGGTTCTGTCCTACCCTGCAGTTCATATATCAGAATAAATACTTTCTACAGGTTCCCAAAAGTAAGGCTAGTTAAGATTGGAGACAGGGCTATCTTGGTGGAGGCTGCAAATCACTTGAATCTCCTACCACCTGCAATTCATCTACATGCGAATTAGGGGGAAAAGTAACATATAACAATACATTCTAATACAAAACAAACTAATCCTTACTTAATATTCACAACACTGGGAAGACCTTGAGTTTCAATTCAAAAATTGTCCAAATCTGCAACCATAATGCCTCCACTCTCGTGGTCTGCCTTCTTAACATTGAACCTATGCAGGCCACCAGTAAGATAAGCTTAGCTATCAACCACAGCATCAAACTGACACATGGGTTGCTTCTCAGCATCTTGCTTCAAATAAATCCTTACTTCTTTTCACGGAAAAGGACAAGAAAGAAGACTCTGTGCTCCTCAACTACTTTGTGGAGAACAGTACTGTTGACCACACAATATTAATGAAAAGGCTGGGCCAGTTAGTTTCTTAACAGCAAGTGCTCTACCTTGTATTTTTCTGCCCAATTCAGCAAAATAATAATAATTGCCCATTTAATTCATTAAGGTGCTTGGTGCCCTATGGTGTTCCTCAAGGATCATCCCTACTTTGTCTGTTAACTAACATATGCATTCAGCATCTGGCTCAGCTACTCAACCAATGCCTGCTCAACATTAATGTATCTAAATGAGAAGAATAATCACTTCTGGCTAGACAACCAATTAAATCAACTCTTGCTTTGGCCACATTGTCCATTGGATGAAACAGAGCTTCTTCTGCATGTATTAAGAGAAAACACAGACCCCTGTAATGACAACATCTTAGCCAAACTGTAATTATGTTGACTGTATCAAATGCTAAAACACTACCCCCTACACTACACTTACACTACAACACTACCCTAAACCCTAAAACCCTACCCCCTAAACTACACATACACTACAACACTATCCTAAAACCTAAAACACTACACCCTACACTACACATACACTGCAACACTACCCTAAACCCTAAAACACTACCCTACACTACACATACACTACAACACTACCCTAAAGCCTAAAACACTACCCCCTACACTACACATACACTACAACACTACCCTAAACCCGGGAGCATCAAACATTCCTGACAATGTGGCGGGCGGTAAGCACTGCCCGCCACAAAGCCAGGAAGGCATGCTGTGCACTTCCTTGCACAACATTGCAGGCACCGCGTGGTGCCTGCCATGTTGTGCATGGAACTGCTGGGCGTTACCATAGGTACCCCCCATGTGCACCCCCCACCCTCCCGGAGTTCCTGGGGGCCCGCAATGGGCCACCCAAGCAGACTCCGCATGCCTTTCTGTGGTGGCAATGCCGCCACGGAAAGGCATTCCCAAAAGCACTTTGTAATATGGCTGGCGGTGTCAAACACACACCGCCACCATATTGCAGCATTTTCCGCCCAGTCGCAAGTTGACCGGGGCGGAAATGCGGCGGACGGTCTTTCCATCTGCCACGAACCCCCCAGCCATAATAATATGGCGGGGGGTCTTTTGTACAGGGATGGCGGGCGGATTCCCAAATTTCAAAATACAATTAGTAAGTCATTAATCACATCTCTTCAATCAACTATTGTGGTCGATGCGTATTTCTAACTGGCCCATGTGTCATTTCAGCCTCTTCAATCTGATTCATGCTTTGCTTTGAAGTTGTATCCTCATTTTGGTACACTTCATTTGCTTTGTTTCCTAATTCTTCTGATCTTGCACAGGACATCCAAGGCTGACTACTGAAATGTGAAACATTTCTTGTGATGGTTTTAGTTAGAATGCGGCTGAAATCATAATTCCTTTAATTTGTATTACCTCTAAACGTTTTGTGTGAAACCTGGATGTTCTTTTCATTAAATTTATAAATTTGGTTGATGCAAGTCTACACAAATGTGAATCTTGCTTGTCTCTTTATTTGGCTCCACTACAATAGATCCGGTCTAGCTACTCATTCTATACTGTCTTGCATTATTAATCTTTGAATTTCTTTGCCTACTTGAGTTAGAGTTGTATTAGAATTCTGTGATGAATTTGGGCTACCAGGCATATTGCTTTGCTTCTGTGTAAAGCTGATATGGGTGCCACACAATTTGTCAAGACTTTGCCAGCGAACAATCCTGGAAACTCTTCATTCATTGCATGCCCAGTTGTAATATTGTATCTAATAGCTCCAAGCCCCATCAACCGAGCTGTCCCATTCCTCAACAAACAATGTGCAGGGACATATCTTTTTGAGATAGATATTTCTTCCATTAGTAAAGTGATTCACTAAGTGATGGTGCCTTTTACTTTGCCTAAATGTCCTACTAGTTTTCTTGCTCTCCGTAGAAACACGTTTGCAACTGACGGTATATGTGCTGATTTATTGAATATTTTGATATATTACGTTACGGATATAATGTTGCATGTTGCACCACTGTCCAATACAAATGTAGCAACATGTTGATCCACATTTTAACTACACAGACACTATTTCCTTTATTTGTTTCCGATCTAAGAAATTAATTTGTTCATGCCAGTTTTTTTTTATTTTGTCAGAATCATTCCTGTTTTCCATTACATATCATCTTTCCTAAACATTTTCTTCAAATGCTCTTTTTCATTTTTGATTCACTATTTACTGTATATGGCAGGCTATCCTTTTTCCTGAAGTCAAGAAGAATCCCTGGAGAAGAGTATTTACTCACTCACACTAGATATTCTGAGCCTCATTCATAATCACTGGTCACAAACTAATTATTATGAATGAGGCTCAGAATATCTAGTGTGAGTGAGTAAATACTCTTCTCCAGGGATTCTTCTTGACTTTTGGTCTTTAGTACCCTGTTCCCTGGAACTTGTGGGGTCATCTCTCTTTTTTTAAATATCTTTTTTCCTGGTCTTTCTTGTTTCGTGAAGCTTTCCATCCTTAATACCTGGTTTTTGGCTTTGACTACATTTGGTAAATGCTCATTTTTATCACATTTCTGATATTTCTGGCCGTAGTTGGATATGTTGAATGTGGAAAAGTAATTTTGCATCATTAACATAAGTTCACTTCTTTAGTTACTCTTGCAGTTCTATTATCTTTGAACTTTAATTTCATGTGTCTGACATGATCTATTATTTTCTTCTTCCAATTTACATGTTACTTGTGTAGGCCACTGCTCCAGCTTCGGTGTGCGCCATTTCTAATATCTTTGCCAATTCAAAAGCTACTCTTAGTAATTGTGTTCTGAATGCAAGCGAATGACAGCCTCCTGTGACACGTAGACACATTAGTCCCCATTATTGAATTTGCAAAAGTGACAGTGTTATCAGCTTTCCTAGTCATGTCACAAATTTTTGTGGGATTTCATCAGCTTTTTGATAATTTATGATGAATGTGTATCTCTCAATATCCACATTTCTTTGGTGGTTGAAGCATTCATTTACATATTTAGATTTGTTCAGGTGAGAACATTGTCAACAACTCATCTACATCATCCCCTATTAGGCTGATGAATAAGTCTTTTGTCTGTTCATCGGTGTGCATTTTTACAGGTTGCTTTCAAATAATGTTCAAATCTTCTAGGCCCTTTTTTCCATCGTAACCATATATTTTGTGACTAAGACATGTACAAAGGCCGTGAGTGGCCTTGTAAATATTGCACTTGAAATAGTGCCCTCTAAGTTACCATCAACATTCTGACATAATGTGACTGGAAACTAACATTGTGTGATTGACATTGTGATTATTTGCAACCATGTTAGAAATATACCTCTCTCTCTTTCTCTCTCTCTCTCTATGTATATTAATATATGTGTATATATCGATTCCAACTCCTGCCTGTCGGTCCTGGATACCAACGTCGATACAGGTACAGACCACAAAGAAAACGCTCAAATCATATGCAAAAGGTGGTTTATTGTCCCCTCATCTCCAGCATGACGTGTTTCACTACGTCACTGTAGCCTTGTTCACATGACATTAGGAACCAATAACAGTGATTAAATAGTGTATGCAATCAGAGGCTAGTCATTACAGTGCATAGACATAGACAACACATTTAAAATACTAAAGTGCATTCATGTACGATGTGGCAATCATATAAAAGTATACATAAAAGCAATTAATATGATAAATGGCTAATTCATAAATAACCAATTTTAACGGAAATCCTATTTTGTGGGATGTTATATATCGGAATCAAAACCACATTTAAAAGGATTGAATATGCTAAAATTCATGACCACAACGATATGCTAATGAATGTATAGCAAAATAAGAAGTTCTTAAATCTCAAAACATATGTTCTATGGAACAGTGCTGAAATTAAGACAGCCCCAAAAGAAGGACTAAAAGTGCTAGTGCAGAAATATGTACAAGTGCAAATTAGTGCATAGTGCAAAATTGTAGTTAAACTTAGATAAAAAGATATAAAATCACCATATCGCATTACCAAGTTAAAAATATATCAATTGATTGCAAGGAAACAAAAGTAGAAAACATGTTCAGAATCATTAAAATGATGATCTACATGTTCTAATACTACATTAAATCTTCATTTAAGAACATTACAAGAAAAGGATATATATCTTGTCCAAAAATGATTAACATGGCATAGAAGGCTGGATTATTACGGCACAGTGCCCCATTATTTCAAGTGGTGCTCCTGAGAAAAAAACACACTAATTGCTAGTGTTCCTATTATGCATAGGGTTACTTAACAAAGTAATCTACCTGCTAAGGACCAAACTCAAGAGACAGGGAAATTATTACCTAAGGCAACAAAATAGCACAGTAAAATACAGTACATTGAAACAAATATAACTGATACCGTGGAGCTTAAAGCCATTCAAAAAGGGGATTAGGTTCAGATAAGGAAAACCAAGATTGATGCACTATCCCAAAAATTAATTTAAACAATCCAATAGAAATGTAATTCATCATTCACAAGAAACAGTGCAAGTCTTCCCCTGTATTCATCCCTTTTGGGATCCTAGTATCAAGCAGTAAAATGTATTTACTTTCCAACTGTCTAAGTTGTCTTTCTCTGCTGCCTCCCCTGATGTTTTTGGGTACCACATCAATGATAAAATATTTTAAGTCATTCAGATTTCTTTTGTGAACTAGCTCAAAGTGGCGCGCAACTGGATAACTTTCATCTGAATTGACAATCGCTCTGAGATGTTGGAGGATACGATTAAAAGCCTGCAATTTTGTACTGGAAATGTACTTGAGCCCAGAGGTACATTGTAGTACATAAACCGCAAAATCTGTGCGGCAAGTATAAAGTGCTTTAATCTGTATTGGCTTGGGATCAAATGCAGAGTAATATTCACTGGTGTTGATAGCAAATTTACATGCTCTGAATGATATACATTTGTGAAAGCCAGATTTATTTGATAACCAGTTTTTCTTCAATATTACTTCAGGACTAGATTTGACCAGAGCATCCCTCATTGAGGGTGCTCTCCTGAAAGTAATAGATGGCTCATCTGGTAACATTGGGTCTAAGCTGATATCAGTTTTAAGTAATGGCCAATGTTTTTTAAGTATCCCCCTCACTTTCCTTTCCTCAGTATTGAAGGTGGTGATGAGGCTAATCCTGTCATTTGTCTTATCAGGCTCTTGAGTAGTGCTGGTGTTACCAACAGTGAGACACTCCTCTCTGCTTAAGCTATTAGCCCTGTCTCTCGCCCCCTGTAGTGCTGAGGCACAGTAGCCACGGGCACAATATCTGTTAAACGCCTCTCTTTGGCAGGTCATGACACTGAGGAAGGGACGCTTCCCGAAACGCGTTTGTCTATCTTGAATTAAAGTTTGTTGAAAATCGCCAAAAGAACCCATGAGTGCTGCCGTCTTTCTTTGACCTAAGGATTTGGGTAGAAAGTTTTGGAGCTAACATTTTGTACGCGGCACACCAACGCGTGGTAGCACCCGCCAGGAGAGTGACTCATGGTACTGGTGGACCCTGGAGCTTTGATATTTATATATATATATATATATATATATATGTATATATATTACCTACTGGCGGTCGCCAGTAGGTATATATAGTTAGGATTTTTTCTCTATGGGACTTTTGAAAATTCTATGTCTAATAACTTTGGCGTTTGTGGACGGAATCGGCTGAAATTTTCAGGAAAATGGCACATTTTGTTTCTGAGCAGCCCCTTAGAATGTGGGGGGGTTTCGTCAAGGGGGGGCCGAGAAAAAAGGAGGGTCTCAAAACGCGTTTTTAACATTGAGTTTTCCATAGGGCGTTTGGCCTCACTTTTAGCTCGAACGGCTGAATGGATTTGCACGAAACTTGGCAAAATTGTAGGGACTGTTAGCCCGATGTGCCTTTGCTGGGTCTCAATATATGTGCTCCAGTGGATTTTGAGAAATTAACGTTTAAAAAAACAGATATATCTGTGACAGCGTCCCGGGTAGCGCTCCGGTTCGCGAACTTTTCGCGTAACGGAACTTTGCGTAGCGAAGCTGATTGGCTCTCCGGTGTCTGTCAACATTCTAAACAGTCCGGAGCGACCGCCATCTTTTCTCTCGGTAGGATCGAGAGACAAGAGGAGGAGAAAAACGAAGGGGGAATTTAATGAAAGGGGGCAAGGTAGACCCTTCTTGACCCCCTAGGAATGATGTTGGGGTTATTAAAGGGTCCAGTGGGGCAAATAAAAACATATAGATTTTTTGCAGTAGAAGCGCTTTCCGGTTCGCGAACCGGGCAGTGAACCGGGACGCGAAACGGGAATTCGCCATTTTGTGTTTCGATTTAATTAAATTACAAGATGGAGGAAAAACCAATGTGAGAAATGGGTATAAGGGGGTACGGGAGACGTATCCTGACCCCCTATGTTTTCTGAGGGTGGCTGAGGATGCTCATATATGTTGATACTTGTCTTCCAGCGGCTGCGTGTGAGCGTTTTTTTTTTTTTTTTTGCTGCGTGACGTCTGTTAACGTTCGATTCGAAGGAAATCAGGAAGTGTTGACCGCCATTTTGACACTGCAAGTAAATATATTGTTAAAAATAATTGTTACAAATTAATTCGTATTGATAAACATTGTCTGCGCCATCTTGCTTTTTTTCCAATGCCACACTTTTGTCGTGCACGGCAGCCATTTTAGATGCCTTGACCAGACCCACTCTCTGCACGCCGCCGATCCTCAGCATGGCTCCCCACCCTCGCAAGCATCTCCCTCACGCACTGGTCACCCCCGCTCTCTGTCTTATGCATGGGCCATAAACCTCCCCCCATCTGCGCTGCTCTTCCCTGAGAATCACACCCTGTGCCCGCCCGACACAACCCTTTCACCCTATTCACTACTGCACCCTCTGACATTCCTCTTCCTTTGTGTCTGATTGTCCAGGCCGGTCCCAGGCTATCACCTAGCCCTGCGGATGTAGTTTATGGCCTCAACTGTAAAGAATCACCCCTTTTCAAAGGAGTTACAGTAGATCAAGGCCCCCACCCGATGAGATCCGTCACACCACACGCGTTCCTACTATCTGATAACCATCCTGTATTGTGATTGGGGAGGGGATTCTCACTGTGAGGGTGTGTGGGACCGAGCCTGAAGCGGAAGATTCCAGGGAAGCCTTTTTGTACATCAAAGTCTTCACAATTATGTGTCACATTAAAAATATATAGCACTCCAACAAAGTAGTAGGATTATAACACTTTAATAACTAATAAATATATACAACGCAACAAAAACAGTAAACACGTTAAAACATTTTTTTTTAAACAGAAGCAACAATGGTCAGTAGCGGTCTGTTGTGCGAATAGTCCAAAGGCAGCACAATGTGCTGAGTTCTGGACGGCACCCAGGTGATGTCACCTGGGTGCCGCACTGGTTTTGGTATCCTATAATGCTGCTCCGAAAAACGGCGTGGGGTGCCCCGGGGGGGGGGGGGGGGGGGGAGGAGGCGGCGTGAACGGGCCTCCCCAGGTGGAGGCTCGTCTGCTGTAGTGGGGCGCCCCTTTAGCGTTTCACTTGCCATTCAGCGGTTTTCCGCCCGCTTTTGCTGCCCTGTGCCTCGTCAGTAGCGGTCTGTTGTGCGAATAGTCCCAAGGCAGCAGAACGCGCTGAGATCTGGACGGCACCCAGGTGATGTCCAGTAAGTTGCCGCACTGGTTTTGGCATCCTACAATGCTGCTCCGAAAAATGGCGTGGGGCGCCCCGGGGGGGGGGGGGGGAGGCGGCGTGAACGGGCCTCCCCAGGTGGAGGCTCGTCTGCTGTAGTGGGGCGCCCCTTTACCGTTTCAGTTGCCATTCCGCCCGCTTTTGCTACACTGTGCGTCATCCGCCATTCAGCTGTTTACCGCCCGCTCTTACGGCTACAGCGTCTCGCTCACCATGTAGTTGAGTTGCGCCCACTCTTGCGGTGCAGCGATAGGCGGCTGCCACAGGACTCTTAAAATGGCGGCCGTCTCTTCGGATTTGGGCCTGGTCCACTAAAATGGCCCTGGGACACCTTGGAACTCGGACGCTTGTCTGCTAGGGCTTGGGCCCCATTCTCGAAAGCGTCCCCTCAGCCTTGAAGATTCTACAAAAGTCTTGGGGGCCCCCGACTCCCGCAGGCTTCCGGTGGGGAGCGGCTGCCATGATTGCTTGCGGAATGGCCACGACGGAGCTACGAGATGGTGGTGCTCTCATGCTGACACCAGCTTCAGTCTGAAACATCCAGAAACACTGTAGACTATCAATTCGATGAGTTCCGGTGGAGCCCCAACGTGACCCGGTAGGGAAGAACTTGCCCTCCCCTTTTTTGAGTGATGGTTCTTGTTGCCTGTCCCCTCTGTTGTCATCTAACGGAACCTTTATGGATTGCCGAGTGAGAAAAAAAAAGGTGGGGCTTTCATCGTTTGGGAAAAAAAAATGTTTTAATCCAATAAAAAGTGTTATTTTTAGGTCATATGATCAAGTAAAGTGAACCAATGAAAAGTTTTATAAACAAGTCACATGACCTGTTATGCGGCTTTGGGCTATAAAAAGCCTACAAAATCAGTTGGCCTGTGAGGCGGCGTCAGTAGCGGACCGATGTGCGAATAGGACGAAGGCAGCACAACGCGCTGAGATCCGGATGGCACCGAGGTGGTGTTCAGCAAGTTGCCGCACTGGTGTGGCCATTCTACAATGCTGCGCCGAAAGACGGCGTGGGGTGCCCGGGGGGGGGGGAGGAGGTGCGAACTGGCCTCTCCCACCTCCCCAGGTGGAGGCACCTCATCTGCAGTGGGGCGCCTCTTAGCGTTTCACTCGCCGTCCAGCTGAGTTGCGGTCACTCTTGCTGCTACAGTACGCCAAAGGCAGCACAACGCACCGAGATCCGGATGGCACCAAGGTGGTGTCCAGCAAGTTGCCGCACTGGTGTGGCCCTCCTACAATGCTGCTCCGAAAGACGGCGTGTCCAGCTGAGTTTCTCCCGCTCTTGCGGTACAGTGACTCGAACGCGCCGAGATCCGGATGGCACCGAGGTGGTGTCCAGCAAGTTGCCGCACTGGTGTGGACATACTACAATGCTGTGCCGAAAGACGGCGTGTCCAGCTGAGTTGCGGTCACTCTCGCTGCTACAGTACGCCGAAGGCAGCACAACGTGCCGAGATCCGGATGGCACCGAGGTGGTGTCCAGCAAGTTGCCACACTGGTGTGGCCATCCTACAATGCTGCGCCGAAAGACGGCGTGTCCGGCTGAGTTTCTCCCGCTCTTGCGGTACAGTGACTCGAACGCGCCGAGATCCGGATGGCACCGAGGTGGTGTCCAGCAAGTTGCCGCACTGGTGTGGACATACTACAATGCTGTGCCGAAAGACGGCGTGTCCAGCTGAGTTGCGGTCACTCTCGCTGCTACAGTACGCCGAAGGCAGCACAATGTGCCGAGATCCGGATGGCACCGAGGTGGTGTCCAGCAAGTTGCCACACTGGTGTGGCCATCCTACAATGCTGCGCCGAAAGACGGCGTGTCCAGCTGAGTTTCTCCCGCTCTTGCGGTACAGTGACTCGAACGCGCCGAGATCCGGATGGCACCGAGGTGGTGTCCAGCAAGTTTCACTGGTGTGGCCATCCTACAATGCTGCGCCGAAAGACGGCGTGGGGTGCCCGGTGGGGGGGGCGGGGGAAGGCAGCGCAAACGGGCCTCTCCCTCCTCCCCAGGTGGAGGCACTTCATCTGCAGTGGGGTGCCTCTTAGCGTTTCACTCGCTTTTCAGCTGAGTTCCGCCCGCTTTTGCGGTACAGTGACTCACCCGCCATCTAGCTGAATTGCGGCTATTCTTGTGGTGCAGCAATAGCCGGCTGCAACAAGACTCTCAAAATGGCGGCCAGCTCTTTGGATTTGGGCCTGGTCCACTAAAATGGCTCTGGGACACCTTGGAACTCTGACGCTTGCCTGCTAGGGCATGGGCCCCATTCACAAAAGCGTCCCCTCTTTTGACTGATTGTTCTTGTTGCCTATTTCTTCTGTTGTCATTTAACGGAACACTTTTGGACTGCCGAAAATGGTTCTGGTCCGACCGCTGGTTGGTGGAGACATTTTGACTATATCCTGGACCTGCCCGGCCTCGCCCAAAACGGCGCCGGTATAAATGGGACTCGTAACTCCTTGTTGTGTACTGGTTGCCCAACCTTGATATCACGAGATACGTATGCAGTTTTGAAGCACATGGCGGGCGGGGACGAGAATTGATTGAACATTTTGACATCCCTATTGATATTAAGTTCTGATGTGTTATTGATTACTGTACTATCGAAAGTTCGAATTAACGTCACCCATGGTACTTGCCCGCAAATGTATATCTAGATAATTTTATTGTAATTGGCCCTGTCGTACTTTAATTATAAAATGTACGTCCACCGATTCCGCAAATGTTAGACACCTTAGTTCTTGCAATCTAATGGGTCCCCCGTTACGTTCTTCTACAGTGTAAATGTGCCCTCATCATATACGATTCCAGTTTGCTCCGTGGCCGGCCCACGTGGTTATAGGCCCGTATTTGTATACTGACATTTTCACAATAAAGGTTTTTTTAAAAAAACATGGTAGTAGTACCTACATTGGTAAAGTTTTGAATAATAGCCACTGTTTTCGAATCAGTAAAAGGCAAGTGAAATAAAGCAGTCCAATTACATGACTGTTAAAAGGTATAATACGCAGGAACGCAGTAAAGATAAATGGTCAAGGGCTGTTGCCTTTTCTACTCCTGCAACATAAAGTGATCGATAAGAATCTGATATTCATGCCTATCAGTGACTAAGACAGCAGGCCGAGCCTCTTTTGCTCAACGGCTCCCTCATGGGACGAAGAAACGCCCTTTTTGTCGAAAAAGGAATATTTTACTTGCAGGACAGTTGTAAATTTCCCGGGAAAATACATTAGCCTGGAACATTGTTAGTGATAAACTGTAAATGCATCTGGGTCCTTTGCTTTACAAGTCAGAGTGAGAAAAAAAAGGTGGGGCTTTCATCATTTGGGGGAAAAAAAATGTTCGAAAGCAATGAAAAGCGTTATTTTTAGGTCATATGACCAAGCCTTTCATCATTAGAATAACAAAAGTAAAATGAACCAATGAAAAGTTTTATTAACAAGTCACATGACCTGTTATGCTTACGTTACGCGCTGCGCGCCGCGCTCTGGATCGTTTCCGGGAAGCTGCGCCTTGCGCACCGGAGCACTTCCGGGTGCGCTAACGCGGCGTGTCATATGACGCATTACGCGACAACGCAGGTCCAGAATATAGTCAAAATGTCTCCACCAACCAGCGGTCGGAATACAACCCCTTTCAGCAGTCCAAAAAGTTCTGTTAAATGACAAGAGAAGGGACAGGCAACAAGAACAATCAGTCAAAGAGGGGAGGGCAAGTTCTTCTCTACCGGGTCACGTTGGGGCTCTACCGGAACTGATCGAATTGATAGTCTACAGTGTTTCTGGATGTTTCAGATTGAAGCTGGCGTCAGCATGAGAGCACCTAATTCTAAAACAGTAAATGCTTTGATAACAATCAATCAAATGGAGAGGGAAGCAGGCACGACGGGTTACAACGGGGGCAAAGGCTTACGCTACCTACCCTTCACTATCTGCAAAGAATACTCCTAAAAGAAAAGAGGAGGGGGGGAAAGGGGTGGGGGCAGCGTTCAAAGCACATCAGTGTGCATAAATATGAAAATGTTTTTACCTACCACGTACTTGACATTTTACAGCTTTTGATGTTTGCTATTAAAAAACCATTGAAATTCACAGAAAAAAACATAGGTTATAGTAATGTCATTTGAGATGTCATCAGTGATGTCATTTGAGATGTCATCAGTGATGTTATCAGTGATGTCATTGACCATGTCATGAATGATGTAATATGTGACATCATCAGCAGTGGATTGCGGGTGCGCGATATATAGTTATTGCAACTAACTATATATGCGAATTTCAATGGTTTTGTGTGAGTAAATTAAGGTTTTGTAAATGCTAATCCCTAAGTATATATGGTCTATAACCTATGGTTTTTTCAGTGAATTTTCAAGGTTTTGTAAATGCTAATTCCTAACTATATATGGTCTATAACCTATGGTTTTTTCAGTGAATATATATATATATATATCCTTAAAGTTTGGGGGTGATTCGTCAAGCGGGGACAGAGAAACAAGGGGGGTCCCAAAACGTGTTTTCCCAATGCAATTTCCCATAGGAACTTTTAGCCGCAGCTTCAGCCCTAACTGACTCGTGCCTTTTTGATAAATGGAGTAAATCCGTTCTGTAGTTCCTGAGAAAATCAAAAGTGAAATCATATATATATCTATGGCCGCAAAGGATCCACGCACCCTCCGTGCACCCTCCTGAGCACGAGCTTCATGCTAATTGGCTGTCAACACTCCAAACCAGGAAGTGTTGGCAGCCAACTTGTGCCTTGGTAGAAGCGAGGCACAAGAAAGCAGAAAAAAGACGCGAAAAACGCAAAAAGGGGGGGTAGAAACACCATGACCCCCTAGGCCTGCTTAAGGGGGGCCCCACAAGGACCCCCAGGGCCCCCCAAAAAATAATATTTTTTTTAAATCAGCAAAATCCACGCAGGGTGCGTGGATCTTGCAGATAAAAAAAATCCAAATCCCAGGGGAAATACTATTTATGTGAAGGGGGCCCAGAGGGACCCCCCAGCCCCAGGGACCGCCACTCCCTGGGGCTTTATTCAATTATGTGCGGGGGACCACACTCCCCAGGGCTTTTTAAAATTATGCCTGAGGGGCTCTCAGGACCTCTCAGCTCCGGGGACCGCCACCCCCCCGGGGCTTAAAAAACAAATGGGTGGGGGGCTCAAAGACCCTCCCAAGCCCATGGGAATGCTACCCCTGGGGCTTCCTTAGAATATATGCAGGGGCTCACAGCCCCCGCCGCCAACCCCGGGGCTGGTTTTAGAAAAAAACTAAACCTGTGTGGGGGGCTTGATCCCCCCACATGCCCCAGGGACCGCCACCTCCCCAGGGCACTAAGAATTTAAATTTGGGGGTCCATTATGGACTCCCAAGCCCCGGGAACCACCACCCCGGGGCTTTGAAAATGTTGGGAGGGGGCCATGCGGCCTCCCTCCTGGAGCCTCGTCATGGCCCTGGGGAGCGCCACCCCTCAGGGCCGGCTCCTGCAGTGTCCCGGGGTGCCCACCCCCGGGACACTGTAGTTGGCTATGGCAGGGTGGGAGCTGACATAGCAAACTTGGTTTGCATTTTGAAAGAGAGAGCAGGGAAACCTGCTCGCTCTTTCAAAATGCAAACCAAATTGCTTTTCCACATGGGAGCTGCATCTTAGCAGCTCCCCATGTGGAAAAGCAATGCCGGCTCCCACAGGAGGTGGGGCCGGCTGGGACCATGGGGGGATTGGGGACCCTCCCAGTGTTCCCGAGAGGCCTGGTCCAGGGGGATGGGGTCCCCGGGGCCATAAGTGGACCAGGAGGGGGGCCACGCGGCCCCCTTCCCAACATATAAAAATAATAATAACATTTTTTTAAAAGGATGGCCCTGGGGATGGGATCCCCGGGGACATAAGTGGCCTGAAAAGGGGGGCAACGCAGCCTCCTCCAAAAGATAAAAAAATTAATAGAGACCATGCCCGGGGCATGGGGTCCCCGAGGCCGATTAAGGTCTTGGGAGGGGGGCCACACCGCCCCCTTCCAAATAATATTTTTTTTTTTAAAAAGGGCTTAGGCCCTAGGAGATGGGTTCCTGGGGGCCAAAAAACATAGGAAACAAAGAAAAAGAAAAAATCAGCATCGTGTGGAGGCCCCGCCCCCTTGCTGCAGCACTATGCAAATGCACCCCCTGGCACGTTTGCAGATGGGGGACGAATTCCTCTTAAATATGGGGGTTCCTGGGGGCCAACTAACCCACCAGGAACCTCCAGTATGCGCCAGGGGGCTGCTTTACAAAGAGGTGTTCTGAGGCCACGCCCCTTTTTACACCTCTCTGCAACACAGCTCTGTGGCGCTTAATGGAGGTAGCTGGTGGGCTAGTTGCACCACAGGGACACTCAGGATTGAAGGGGAGTTAATCCCCCAACGTAAAACGCACCATGGGGCGCGTTTCCACAGTGGTGAAGAGAGGGGGTTAGGGTCTGAGATGACATGTGTGCAGACATGCCTTGAGGGTCCCAGGGGACCAACTAGCCCACCAGGTACCTCCAGTAAGGCCACGCCCCTTTTTACAACACTCTGCAAAGCAGCTCCATGGCGCTTACTGGAGGTACCTAGTCGGCTAATTTAACCCTAGGGACCCTTAGGATTTAAGGGGACTTGATCTCCCAACTTAGAACCACCACAGGGCCCTCAGCTTTGAAGGGGAATTATTTCCCCAACTTAAAACCCACCACAGGGCGTGTTTGCACACGCCACCTCAGGTGTCGTCCCCTCCCTTCCCCACTGTACAAACACCCAATGCGGCGTGTTTTAAGTTGGGGAATTAATTCCCTTGAATCCTGAGGGTCCCTGGGGGCCAATTATCCCACCAGGTGCTTCCAGTAAGTGACACTGCGCTGTGTTGCAGAGAGGTGGGGCAGGCCGTGCCCCTTTTTACACCTCTCTGCAACGTCGCCTACTGGAGGTACCTAGTGGGATAATTTGACCCTAGGGACCCTCAGGATTCAAGGGGACTTAATCTCTCAACTTAAAATGGCCACAGGGCGTGTTTTCACAGTGAAAAAGGGAGGGGAGGGCGCCTGAGGTGACGTGTGCAAACATGCCCTTTGGTGCGTTTTATGTTGGGGAAATAATTCCCCATCAATGCTGAGGGCCTCCGGGGGAACTATTCCACCAGGTGCTTCCAGTAAGCGCCACTGCACTGCGTTGCAGAGAGGTGGTCCAGGCCGTGACATTTTTTACACCTCTCTGCAATGGAGCTTACTGGAGGCACCTAGTGGGCTAATTTGCCCCTAGGGACCCTCAGGATTCAAATCAGCCAACCTAAAACGGACACAGGACGTGTTTACACAGTGGTGAAGGGAGGGGACGGGGCCTCATGTGACGTGTGCCAATACGCCCTGTGACTCATTTTAAGTTGGGGAAATAATTCCCCTTCAATCTTGAGGGCCCATGGGGGCCAATTAGTCCACCAGGTGCTTCCAGTAAGGCTGTGCCCCTTTTTATACCACTCTACAAAGCAGCTTTGTGGTGCTAACTAGAGATACCTGGTAGGCTAGTTGTACCCAAGGGACACTTAGGATCCAAGGGGACTTTATCCACCGTCATTTGAGATGTCATCAGTGATGTCATGAGTGATGTTAATGACCATCTCATAAGTGATGTAATATGTGACATCATCAGCAGTGCATTCCGGGCGCGTGAGTTATAGTTAGCTGAACTAACTATAACGGTGGAATTTCAATGGTTTTGTACAAGTGAAATGTCCAGCTAACTATACCGCCCCTGAAACCTATGGTTTTCTCAATTAATTTCTAAGGTTTTTTAAATGCTAATTCCTAACTATAACGTGCCTGAAACCTATGGTTTTT
This sequence comes from Lissotriton vulgaris, assembly GCF_964263255.1. Classification (NCBI taxonomy): domain Eukaryota; kingdom Metazoa; phylum Chordata; class Amphibia; order Caudata; family Salamandridae; genus Lissotriton; species Lissotriton vulgaris. The sequence continues at coordinate 135,859,473 of NC_141690.1, forward strand.
TCAGTGAAAATAATATATATATATATATATGTGTTATAGTACAGTGGTCCCGCACAGGCTTATGGGAGAGGTAGTCCATAATTATTCCAATTATTGCTGAGGAGCGGGTTAGACAGCGGGAAGAGGCGGCTTTGGACATTTTCTGTGATGCTGACAACAGAGCATCCATCGCACAGAAGTCTTCCAGTCGTGATGTAGAAACTGCTCAGAGTGATGTAAAAAAACTTCTCCATGAACTAGAGAAACTCCGCAAAAACGAGGTCTCCAAATGGTGGGAGTGCAAGTCTTTAAAGAGATATTTGGATGTGGGACGTGTGCCAAGAGGACTCAGAATCCTCGTGGCACCAACATATGAAAATGCTGATCCCGCAATACTACAAGACTGGGCGGACAACAGTGCCCAGTCCTCTCAGAACATGCTTAATATCTTGATAAAGTATGCTGTAAGTGACAGGGAGAAACTACTAGAACGCATTACTGAAATTCTAAAAGACCTGGAATCACCTGAGAATCAAGAAGACATTCAAAAGAGCATGAAAGAAATCCAAACACGCTTAATAAAGTATGAAGATGGCATAAAAGAAAGAAAGGCAACTAAATTTCAGAGAGACAGGAATGATTACCTGAATGGGAGAATATATACGTTCGCAAGAAAGTTTGAAAACATCAGGCACCAGCAACTCTCAGACACGGCAGGAGCCACCAACAAAATGGTGGAACAGAGTGAATCAGTATGGAGTTCTGAAATTGAGTCGGATGTGGAAAATAATGCAAGTGGCAACCCTAGGCGTAAGGCACCAGTGCAAGAGTTTTCTTTTTTACGTATGGAGCGAATGATGTGCTTGCGTCCACGGCCACAGCGCCAAGACTGGACGGCTGGAATGCCAGAAACCAGTCCTCGGTAGCTTGTTTCCGGTCCAGGGAAGACATGGCTTGGCAGTTCGGGCTGGACTGTTCCCATGAGGCACAGGGTCAGACTGATTTGCATATAGCCATGTCTGAACTGGGGTGGCGGTGTGGGCTAAATAACGGTGATGGAGTAAACCCAGATCTTTTTACTGGGTGTGAGTGTTTGATTGATTCAGATGCTCCGTCCATCACCACCCCCTTTTGTACCGCTTTTGGCCGCCATAAGTGTGGCAGGGTATGCTCAGACGTGAGTCCCTTGCTCACTTTGCCACTGGATTCAAGCAAGCCGGGCTGAAGACGGCTGGAATGCCAGAAACCGGTCCTCAGAAGCTTGTTTCCGGTCCAGGGAAGACATGGCTTGGCAGTTCGGGCTGGACTGTTCCCATGAGGCACAGGGTGAGACTGATTTGCATGTAGCCATGTCTGAACTGGGGTGCCGGAGTGGGCTAAAGAACGGTGATGGATTAAACCTAGATCTTTTGACTGGGTGTGAGTGTTTGATTGATTCAGATGCTCCGTCCATCACCACCCCCTTTTGTACCGCTTTTGGCCACCATAAGTGTGGCAGGGTATGCTCAGACATGAGTCCCTTGCTCACTTTGCCACTGGATTCAAGCAAGCCGGGCTGAAGACGGCTGGAATGCCAGAAACCGGTCCTCGGAAGCTTGTTTCCCGTCCAGGGAAGACATGGCTTGGCAGTTCGGGCTGGATTGTTCCCATGAGGCACAGGGCCAGACTGATTTGCATATAGCCTTGTCTGAACTGGGGTGGCGGAGTGGGCTAAAGAACGGTGATGGATTAAACCCAGATCTTTAGACTGGGTGTGAGTGTTTGATTGATTCAGATGCTCCGTCCATCACCACCTCCTTTTGTACCACTTTTGGACAAAAGGAAAACCACAAAACCCAAACCAACAAAGAGCAGACGCAGAAAGAACAGACGCTGGGGACACCACAAGGACAAAAACAACAACGACAAACAAACAATACAGGAGAAACAGACGCAGATAGTATCGCAAACAAAGAACATTGACAACACAGGTATAAAGCTTTCCAACATGGAAATAAGCCAAAAAGAGAATGAGATTTTATCTTTGGGACTGACCTATTGCACAGAAACGAATTTTGATTATGCACAAACCAGAATAGATCTGTTCCAATTTGTGCGCAAATTAAAACTGCAAACATATTTTATTAACAGTAACAAGAAAAATGCTGAATCAAACACAGAGAGTGAAGCAGAGTGTCCACTAACAACTACTGACATGAACCTACTGAGAGACCTCATAACACTGGACCCAGATGAGATGGCAAGCCAGATATCACCTGGGGAGGCAGCAAGTAGGTCAGGACTAGACATATACCAATCGGTACACACGATTTTCAAACCTAAATCCATGTTGAAACCAGAGTTTGATTTCCTCAAAAAAGACTACCCGATCATCCCAAAATTGTATCAGATACCTAAGGAACATAGGAATGCACAACAACCACAGGGCAGACAGATAATATCGGCCATAGGGAGCCTCTTCGAAAATACCAGCATATTTATTGACTCTTTCCTACAACCGTATGTTCGCAATTTACCGGCCTTCATCAAAGACACTGGAGATTTCCTTACCAAAATATACGACTGTGACTGAAATGAGAACTATGCATTTATGACCCTATACGTGCAATCCTTGTACACAAGTATTAGGCACACAGACGGGCTACGAGCCTTACAACACTACCTAGGAAAGAGACCGATTACATAACATCAACATACCTGCATGCTGTTGGAAATGACAGAATGGGCCCTCACCAATAACACATTCATTTTGAATAGACTACACTGCAAACAGATACAGGGTTCGGCCATGGGTACTTGCTTCTCCCCCAGCTATGCTAATCTGCATATGGGCTGGTGGGAGGAGCAAGTACTAGGGGTCACACAACAACAGGCCATGGCTGAGAATGTAATCATTTACAATAGGTACATAGAGGATATCTTCATTCTGTGGAAGGGGTCAAGTGAGAGTGCTTTGAAATTTGCTAAATAAATAAATAGTAACAGTTTGAATCCCACTTTCACCAGCACCATCAGTCCTAATTCCATCCAATTTCTAGACCTTGAATTGTTTGTGGCAAATAACAAAATACACACTCGCACATACAGAAAACCCACAGCTGGTAATGCAATATTACACGCTTCCTCCCTACCAAACTAAAACAGTCCATACCATATGCTGAATGTCTGAGAATGACCCGCAATTGCAGTAGGGAAGTGGATCAGAAAGAGTAAGAAGCGGAATTGTTCATGAGACTCAGAAACAGAGGTTACAACCAAGCCACACTTAATAATGCTGAGAAAAAGTGTGCATCCAAGAACTGGAAAGATCTTCTGTTCCCGGAAAAAGACCAACATACACAACCACCTAAAGTAGTCTCATCCCATACCCCTAGACTGATCACAGGTTATAACTGCTACCATGCAAATTTATGTAAAATCCAGAACAGACTTTGGCCTTTGGTTCGGAATGACCCAATTGTAGGTCCTTCCTGTGAAAAAAAGTCCATCACTCACTTTTAGGAAGGCGAAATCCATGAGAAGCGAATTAGTGTGCAACGCACCGAATAACGTCAAAAGCACCACATGGTTGCCAGCCCAGAATGGTTTCTACATATGTTTTAAATGCACAGCCTGTAGACATGGTGTCAACACACAATCAGTCAGGCTTCCTTTCAGGCACACACCTTACACCATCAGAGGTAGCTACTCTTGCAAGACTGAGTACGCGGTATATGTACTTGGATGCACATGTGGAAGCATATACGTGGGTAGCACGATACACCAGGCACACATAAGGGTATAACAACACCTAAGGGCAATTGCCGATAATGACCAGACGTACCCTGTAGTGATACACAAAACCGGGGGAGGGAGGGTCAAAGGGAGGAAAAGATTAGAGACCTGTTACAAGTTCACTTCCCCAGCTACATGCTACGAAAAACAGAACAGAACTTGTAAGGTCTATTGGCCAAATAGGTTTGGCCAACCTGACATGAAATATACTATGTCAGTAAGTGCTATAGTCACCGTTTAGTAAAGTGAGAGAGTGTGAATAATATGTGTGTAAACAAAAAACAATCATGAGCTGGTCATCAAAATCCAGAACAACTAATTGTGGGTAACCATCAAACGAACCAAGTGAACAGTCATATCATTTGGTCGTCCACACTGTGACCTGGCCGGTCTTCAGATCATCTAGACCCCATGCCGTACAGTGAGTTGTTAATATTGGATCAAGTCCACAGTGTGTTGTGAACCATCAATTATTGGCCAGTTAGTGATGGTTGAAGGTGGTGAAAATGCAGTGCAACATGACAAAAATGTGGTGAATCTAAAATAGGGTGATGTGTAAAAACGACTCTTTATTAGGAACAACACACATCCCCTAATTAAAAGAACAGGAACAGTGCAAAGGACAGTATGAATGAATGACTGTCAATAATATGGCCAACATGTTTCTGCCTAGTGGGCTAAACGTCCCTTGGCTTTCATCAGGGCCACTGCTCTTAAATGTTGCTACTGTAACACATCTGTGAGAAATGAAAAACTTGTTTTACACCATACTAATAAGTGAAAAATCAGAAAACAAGTGAAAGTAGGAACAATACAACCTGTACCTACATGTGTGTACAAATCCTCCTTGTCAAAGGGATACTCAGCATGATCTAAGGGGAAATATACAACTATTACTCATGTTGATACAAAGCTGTTGACGCTATTGCACACACATACGCTCACATTATCTCATACATAAATCATTAGCTGTCAGCGACGGCCCGTGGAGGGAGTTACGGTGGGGCAGGAGGGTGGGGAGGGGGAGGGGCAGGGTGGAGGTTGCTAAAAACCGGCATATGGATAATTGCAGGTAAGTAAACAATTTAATTAATAAAACGAATTTCGTAGCTCGCACTGCATTGCATTTTGCGATGCAAGGCGCACTACGAAATTCGTTTTAATAATTAAATTGTTTACTTACCTGCAATTATCCATATGCCGGTTTTTAGCAACCTCCACCCTGCCCCTCCCCCTCCCCACCCTCCTGCCCCACCGTAACTCCCTCCACGAGCCGTCGCTGTTAGCTGTTATTAAATTCATTGCTTACCCAAAATGACAGGGGACTGGACCTCACCTCACCTGGACCGTGCTCAGGTATACGAGGCCCCTCTCTGTGGAACAAAAGGTGTATAAGCAAGGGAAAGCATAGAGGCTCAATACAATCAGTAGAGTCTAACGTGCCTGTCTCTCCTGCTCAAAGTATCCGATTGTCCACACTAGTATTCAATGGCAAAAACGACCACCGAGCACAGGTCGCTACCCCTCAGACTGGCATAGTAGATACGCCTATCTAAGGCTTCAAAAGCATACAACATGGATATCTAAATGGTTACACTAAAAGTTTGATGCCACTGTGTTGTTTGTATCAAACCTATAGGATAAATCAATAGGATAAATCAAGCCTGATCTAACCTGCTAACAAGTAAAGAACAGATAGTGGCCCATATCACCAGGATAACCCTAATAACTCCCTTCTCAACTGTCCGTCGGTGCCACCAACCTTTCCAGAGGCTTGGGGGAGGCAATTGTGTAGCAGAAATGAGCGTATAAATACAAATGTTCGAAGGGGACTGCTTTACGATCGAGACACCTCAAGAGAACAGTTTGTCTTAAAACACTATGTATCCTCTTCTTTCCAGTTTATATTCGTTCTTAATAAGGCCATAATGTATTGTTCCTCGATTAAGTGTACTAAAATACTGGTAGACATTGGCGGCGCCGTAGCAGCTTGTCTAAACAAGATCCGGGCGTTTGGATCAATCCGCGGAACTACAGCATGACGTCACTGCGGCCATGCTTGTATATCCGACGGCATCCGTGTGGCATAAGAAAATGTTACTATGCACGCTCTCAATTAAGGCCTTCGTATCACAGTAAACTAGGGCCCCCTGACAAAGTAATAACCTCAAGTGTACTTCCAAACTGAAAACTGATATTAAAACGAAGTTTACAAGATAATGGCACACGAGCGCTCTTAATGCCCAAACCTCGAACTATGATGGTACAATATAGCCAACCTTACATAGTCAAAGATAGACTAGTAAAAGTCACGGTTAATTAAGCTGTAGATTAAAAAATAAGCCCAAGTTCAAAAACTGTGAGCAGCAAACAACGAACTACACAATCACTATACTGCAGCCATTTTGGTAGTTTCAAACAGTGTATTGTCATTGGTCCAAAGGCAGCCAAGGGCATGAGGCAACTGCTCGATGGGTGATCTCACTAAAGTGAATAGATGACTTATTGTCCCAAAGTAGCTGGTAATGCTCAAATAATATCTCATGCTCTACAGTGTACAAAATACAAAGAGACCCTGAATATTAACACAAGCAAAATTATAATGTAATGTCTCATGTAATTACTAGGACGCGACAGGAATTCGGGCAAAGATATTAACAGATCTTTACACAAAATGACTACAAGGTGTTCTAAGGTATCTGGTCATTAAGCCCTGTTATGTCAGAGGAAAGTTTGAAAATCCATTTTTGTTCCCTCAGAAAGAGGTATCTGGAGATGTTACTCACATGGGACGGTATACACTGTTTGAAACTACCAAAATGGTGCCATTATCTTGTAAACTTCGTTTTAATATCAGTTTTCAGTTTGGAAGTACACTTGAGGTTATTACTTTGTCAGGGGGCCCTAGTTTACTGTGATACGAAGGCCTTAATTGAGTGCGTGCATAGTAACATTTTCTTATGCCACACGGATGCCGTCGGAACTACAAGCATGGCCGCAGTGACGTCATGCTGTAGTTCCGCGGATTGATCCAAACGCCCGGATCTTGTTTAGACAAGCAGCCACGGCGCCGCTATTGTCTACCAGTATTTTAGTACACTTAATCGAGGAACAATACAATATGCCCTTATTAAGAACGTATATAAACTGGAAAGAAGAGGATATATAGTTTTTTAAGACAAACTGTTCGCTTGAGGTGTCTCAATCGTAAAGTAGTCCCCTTCGAACATTTGTATTTATACGCTCATTTCTGCTACACAATTGCCTCCCCCAAGCCTCAGGAAAGGTTGGTGGCACCGACGGAGAGGTGAGAAAGGACTTATTAGGGTTATCCTGGTGATATGGGCCACTATCTGTTCTTTACTTGTTAGCAGGTTAGATCAGGCTTGATTTATCCTATTGATTTATCCTATAGGTTTGATACAAACAACACAGTGGCATCAAACTTTTAGTGTAACCATTTAGATATCCATGTTGTATGCTTTTTAAGCCTTAGATAGGCGTATCTGCTATGCCAGTCTGAGGGGTAGTGACCTGCGCTCGGTGGTCGTTTTTGCCATTGAATACTAGTGTGGACAATCGGATACTTTGAGCAGGAGAGACAGGCACCGTTAGACTCTACTGATTGTATTGAGCCTCGATGCTTTCCCCTGCTTATACACCTTTTGTTCCACAGAGCCCGTCCTTGTATACCTGAGCACGGTCCAGGTGAGGTGAGGTCCAGTCCCCTGTCATTTTGGGTGAGCAATGATTTTAATAACAGCTAATGATTTATGTATGAGATAATGTGAGCGTATGTGTGTGCAATAGCGTCAACAGCTTTGTATCAACATGAGTAATAGTTGTATATTTCCCCTTAGATCATGCTGAGTATCCATTTGACAAGGAGGATTTGTACACAAATGTAGGTACAGGTTGTATCGTTCCTACTTTCACTTGTTTTCTGATTTTTCACTTATTAGCATGGTGTAAAACAAGTTTTTCATTTCTCACAGATGTGTTATAGTAGCAGCATTTAAGAGCAGTGGCCCTGATGAAAGCCAAGGGACGTTTAGCCCACTAGGCAGAAACATGTCGGCCATATTATTGACAGTCACTCTTTCATACTATCCTTTGCACTGTTACTGTTCTTTTAATTACGGGATGTGTGTTGTCCCTAATAAAGAGTAGTTTTTACACATCACCCTATTTTAGATTCACCACATTTTTGTCATGTTGCACTGCAATTTCACCACCTTCAACCATCACTAACTGGCCAACAATTGATGGTTCACAACACACTGTGGACTTGATCCAATATTAACAACTCACTGTGCGGCATGGGGTCTAGATGATCTGAAGACCGGCCAGGTCACAGTGTGGACGACCAAATGATATGACTGATCACTTGGTTCATTTGATGGTTATCCACAATTAGTTGTTGATGACCAGCTTGTGATTGTTTTTTGTTTACACACATATTATTCACACTCTCTCACTTTACTAAACAGTGACTATAGCACTTACTGACATAGCATATTTGATGTCAGGTTGGCCAAACCTATTTGGCCAATAGACCTTACGAGTTCTGTTCTGTTTTTCGTACACTGTAGTGAGACACATCAATTCTCAACACTCAGGTAATGACAAAGATCTTACATTTTTTGAAACAGATAGCATCCCTAAGAACATCAGGGGAGGAAATCGACTTTTGGCACTGAGAAGACTCGAGTCGAGATATATCATTTTACTCGACTCAAAAATCCCCAACGGGTTGAATGCGGACGAGGCGCTTAATGTGCACCTCTAGCCCTCTGTCGCTTGACCTGCCTAATCTAACCCCCCTTTAAGACATCTAGATCTCACTTATGATCATATGATTTATTTTATTAAGTTTGACACTAAGAACACATAAGTTTTCTTTGCACATCACAGTTTTTTCACATTGGAAACACCTGTGGCAGAACACATGTATGGCATACATAGACTTCAGGAAACAAATGAGCAACGGGAGTCAGGCATCCCAATGAGTTGGTAACGATTTCAATACCTCCACCCACTTGGGTTATATTGGGCCTATAGGTTTTTCCATATAGGGAGACATGGCTTAGGTACACAAGCATTCAATTTGTGTCTGCACTTTGCGTTGACAATACACAGGGACATAACATCGCAAGATGTTAGAGGGAAAACCTTGGGCCTCATATAGCCTTATCCGGGCCTCGCGCACACAGAAACTTCCACCATAACCAAGGAGTTGAAACAGGGGTGTATTTTACATAAAATTACAGTAATCTGCTGGGTTTTCCTGCAATTTGACAATAAAGAGCCACAGGTTTACACATTAACACGCAAGATTTAACCAAGCAGTTTTGCTCTCATAAGGAACAGAATCAAGAATGTTGGTTTTTTCTTGTTTGTAAATAATCATTGTAAATATTCACTAATTGCATTTGTATGTCACAATGTGTTTTTCCTTTTCTTTTCCAATATTTGGAAATCTACTCGAGAATAGTGTTACAGAATGGATGTAATCTGGGTACAGGCTTTATTCAACGGTAAAGATAGCAATATGCCATAAGTTTCAGAGAGTGATAATGCAATAACTCTTCTATGTTGTTTAGAATGGTGTCACAGGGTTGCCATGATGACCAAACCAGTTCTAGCATGTCAGCTTTTGATGTATATTAGTTGAACGACATTGAGATCAGATGTAGTGAGCAAGGTGGTTCTGTCCACCGAAACGCTTCTGAGCAGATAATTGTGGAACAAAAGCTATTCTTACTTTGAAGCATCCACGGAGTCAGCGCCTTCTTTTGGAAGTAAAAGGTTGGACTAGTGTGCTATATATATATATATGTTCACGAGCTTCTTGCAATAAAGAAACAGCAACTTGTTCTGATGTAAACCGCTTGCTTTTAATGACAAAGTTCACAAGCTTCTTGCAATAAACTCCGAGCTGTTTCTTTATTGCAAGAAGCTCGTGAACAAGGGCGGTGGCCCGAAATGCGTAATTACACCGTAATTCAGGCAATATGGTGCATTCCTGCCAAAATCCAACGTAATTTAGGCAATATGGTGCATTCCTGCTGTCTCCCTTTCACTTGATGCAGCACAGCAAGTTGTCTTGCTGCATAGCCTAAAATATTGGTAAATATATCCCCTCATTTTTGTAAGTAACTTTCTTTTAATTTTGTACTTTATTCATAAGGAAATAGCCATGTTCCCTTCATTGAAATGCGAGCACAGAGGCAATGCGTTTCATATCAACTGCATCCCACAGAGAAGAGTTATTACATTTCCTTTCAGAAAACCTAAGTTGAAGTAGTGGGTTTCTTGCTCCCACACCTAAGGGATTTCCAGATTACCTTTAGTTGACATGCAGCCGATGAGAGCTCACCATGATTACATTTTAATATGCTATATCTTGATGATTTATTATTAAATATGTTGATGCCTTCTGCTGGAGTAATTTATTTTTAATATTGTATATTTCCCTAGCTGTTCCAGTGCTCTGAAGTACCCCAGCTCACACGAAATGCTATGTAAAACTTGGAAATATATAAAGAAATTATTTTTTTGTTGAAAGCCTGGAAATATCTTTTGGCGATTTCTTGAGTTTACTCTGCAGGGATTCTTGTGTCATTAAAATGTTTCTTTTTATCATTGCCTTTTGCTTTATGTCTTTGAATCATTCTTATTTTATACTGGTTACTGCTTTACCTTTGAGAGCCATGCATATGTCATGATTTTTCTAAGTAATATTTTCTTTTGAATGTGTCTGAGCAAAGACCTCACGCTCCATGGACATCCACCTAATTCATCATGCCTGCCTGTACTGCACCCCCGAGATGTATTGTAATCACATAAGAGAGATTTGCATGTTATAGCTGTCCACATTCAATTGCATTCATACTCCTCATCATTTATTAAATCCTCATTCTTTTTGAGGAGCTGCGAGCGGATCCAAGATGGACGCGTGAGCACAAGGCTCCCGAGACCCTTTCCACTTCCCGCATCTATCCTGCCACATATCCTGATTTGGACGACGGGTTCTATTAGCTGGCGCCCTGCTGGCATAATATAGCTTTTCCGAAATTGATTTGGCCGCTGGGAACCGGACTCTCTGCATCTTGGAACTTTGTGGCCTACACCGCCGAACCTCCGCGGACTCGAGTCTCTGAAGTACCCAGGTGGCAATTGAACAACAACGGCCACTGAGACCCATCTGTCGCCCCTGAGGTACTTTCAGTTTCGTTTTTGGTCATCATCTACTGGGACTCGCTGTCTGTTGCGACTGTTGGCCACGCCCGGCTGCTGGCCCTACACTTCTTCTTCTCTTGCCCTCATCCCTGCCTTTGCTGGTTGGTGCTGCGGGGAGCCATTCTCACCAGATCTCGAACGGCCCGACTGGGCTCGCTACCCAACATGGCGGGCAGGTCGGATAGTGAGAAGAGACCCACCAGGGGCGCATTCCGAGGGGGTGTCGCCCAATCCAATACTATTGATCGCTTCGCCCGCCCAAAGGGATCCCCTGGTGGAGTGGGAAAAATCTCGGATGAGACTGGAGATGGCTCTCCTGTGATGGAAGACTTGACATTGTTGGATGTCATGGGCACCATTGCCGGTATGAAGACCTCGATGGACCAGCAGTATGAGGCCCTGGCTTTAAAGATAGACACAGTGCGATTGAAGTCAACCTTATCAGAACGGACCTCGCAAAGACCAACGAGCGGGTCAAGTCGCTGGACATTAAGACCGCAAGCCTCACAACAGAAGTCTCTGATCTACAGGTGGAGGTTCGTACTCTTCGATCATCAAATGACTTGTTTGCCCATCGGCTGGACGACTTCGAAAGCCGGGCCAGGCTCAACAACGTCCGTATTATTGGTGTTCCGGAAAGTTCCTCAGAGCTCTCCACGGATCTTTTGGTGGAGGATCTTGTGCTGCATCATCTCGCGCCTGATGTCTGATCACAAAACAACAACTCAGGCTCAGTAGTGTCTAGTCTCAAAGAAGGGGACACAGCTTCTTGCAAAATATTGTCGTCTTCACGCTCAGAGCTTGTCCAAACCAAACGTGCATCACTGAATGGAATGAACTTTGTCACAGTCTCAGTCTCTGAATCACCAACACCCTCCTGGACCCACTGGCCGTACGGCAGAGGTAAAGAAACCCTCTTACAATGTACGCCGTGGATCCAGTTTTTTTTGCCGTGAACTCTCACTGCGGTACGCGTCGCTAACAGGACCTGATAGGGTCCAATCCAGCGGGGCTGATCGTTCTTTGCCCGCTGAAAATTCCGCACTAGAATCCACGAACCAGGATCGATGGCGTGTCCTGGATCTTCAGATGCTTCTGGCAACGTAATGTGAACATGTTGGTGTAAGACACGCAATTTAGCCGTCAAATCATACAAATAGTCGATCAGCACAGGATGTTCAATCTCGCTAAACTTTGTCGGCCTCGGCACTCTCCATATATTTGCCGGGCGACCGAATACGATCTCGTAAGGACTAAGTCCCACTCGAGAATGTACTGTAGTTCTAGTCGACAAAAGTGCCAATGGAAGTCAAAGGGAATTTCCCTGGACTAACTTTATGGAGAATAATTTTTTATCCTAAATATCATTTAGCTATGACACAAACACATTATTCGAAAATAATTTTTTGCCACCAACTAAAATGTAATGTTTAGTTGGTGGAGTAATGTGTTTGTGTCATAGCTAAATGATATTTAGGATACAAAATTATTCTCCATAAAGTTAGTCCAGGGAAATTCCCTTTGACTTTGATTGTCTGTAGTACCCTGTTCCCTGGAACAAGTGGGGTCTTCTCTCTTTTGTTAACAAAAGTGCCAATGGCAAAGCATCGGGCCATTGGAGACCAGAGTTCGCCTGAATCTTGGCTAGCTTAAGCTTTAAGGTGCCATTGTAGCATTCAACTAAACGAGCTGATTGGGGGTGATTTGCAGCATAGAATTTCTGCCTGATGCCTTCACACACTCTCTTCATGACTTGAACCACAAATTCACTTCCATTATCACTCTACACCATCCTTGGCAAACCATATCTGGGAAAAAATTCCTTGAGTAGGGCTTTAGCTGTGGACAACGCAGTATTATCTTTCAGGGGGTATGCTTCTACCCATCTCGAAAAGACACAAACAACTAAAGGACGTATTTCAAGTTGTTACATCTCCCCATTTGGATAAAATCCAATTGCAGCACCTCAAATGGATACGTCGGAGGCGCAAAGTAACCAGCTGGAGTTGGAGTTCCTTTGCCAGGATTATACATCAGACAAACCATACAATTCTTGACCAGATTCTCCGCACACTTAGGAATTCCAGCATTCTGCCATACTGGAGCCAACAACTTACAAATCCCTTTCGCACTAATATGAGCCATTCCATCCGCCATTGTAACCACTGCAAGCACATACGCATCAGGTAACAACCATCGCTGATGCTCTGACAACTCAATCCAACAACCAGTCGAATCCAATTTTCCCGTACTCTCTCTCCACACATTCAATTCTTTCTCCGTAGCTTCAGCTTGAATTGACTTCACACTCTCTATCGTATCTTCACACATTCCTCTATCCAGAACTCATCTTGCTGGACCCGCAACATACATTTTACTCATCACATCTTTCGCCGTCTCTTTCCCAACTTCATCCGCAAACGCATTACCACGACCAACGTCATTGGTAACCTTCTTATGTGCACTGCATTTCACGATCGCGACTTGCATCGGTAACGTAAGTGACTCAAGAAGTTCATTTACCAACTGACCATGCTGAATCTTCGTACCATGAAACGTAAGGAACCCACGTTCCTTCCATAACTTCCCAAAACTATGGGCAACACCAAACGCATACTGACTATCGGTATACACAGTCACTCTCTTTCCTTTCGACAACACACACGCTCTTGTCAGTGCAATTAACTCTGCCGCTTGAGCTGAATTTTGTGGGATACGTGCAGTTTCAACAATCGTATGCAAAGTCGTAACCGCATATGCTGCAGTCGTATCACCATTTGGAAGCTTAAAGCATGAACCATCTACCCATAAAGTACCATCACACTTTGCAAGAGGAGTATCTTTCAGATCAATTCTAGCCTTCTTTTCTTCCTCTGTCCTAAGAAAGCAATCATGCTGTTCCTAAACATCTGTCTCTACAGAAATCGGCAACAACGTAGCTGGATTCAACGTGTTGCATCGCTTTATATGCACATGACTCGCCAAAAGCGTCAACTCGTAACCTGACAATCGAGCACTAGCCAAGTGCTGGGTCTTTGTCCTGTTTACCAAAGTATCCACTGCATGTGGAACCATCACAATCAACATATTATCCATTACCAAACCAGCAGACTGTCGAATAGAAACAGCTGCTGCCGCTGTAGCTCTCAAACAACTCAGCAACGCTCTAGCTACCGGATTCAAAGTCGACGAGAAATACGCACATGGACGCTGTTAATTGCCAAACTGCTGAGTCAGGACTGACAATGCATATCCCTCTCTTTTGTGAACATAGAGTGTAAAAGGCTTACTGTAGTCGGGAGTACCCAACACAGGAGCTGAACACAACGCATTTCGCAATTCAGAAAAACTCTTCTGACATTCATCAGACCAAGGAAGCGGATTCGGAGTATCTTTAAGAGTAAGTGCTAATAAAGGTTTCGCAAGTAGCGAAAAGTTTGGAATCCATTGCCTACAGTACGAAGTAATACCCAAGAAAGCACGCACTTCTCTCTGTGTAGTTGGCACATTCATTTTCGCAATCGCTTGAATTCGTTCTGGGGTCAACCTTCTTCCCTCCTTCGATAAGAGATGACCTAAGTAGGTCACTTCTTGTCGACAATACTGCAACTTCGAAGGTGACACTTTATGATAGAGGTCAGACAAATGTCGCAACAAAGAAAGAGTAGCTTCTTTACAAATCTCCTCATCATCAGCAGCAACTAACAAATTGTCAACATACTGAATAAGAGCAGCACCATCAGGTAAGACAATCGTATCAAGCTGTGTTTTCAAAGCCTGACTATAGATGGATGGACTCTCACAATAGCCTTTAGGAGCGCGCTTAAACCGGAAACTTAGGCCTCCTAAAGAGAAGCCAAAAATATCTCTACTCTCCTCTGCAATCGGGATGCTGAAGAAAGCATTCTTCAGGTCAACCACTGAAAACCAGGTAGCAGAAGCAGGAATCATAGTCAGTAAAGCAGTAATATCCAGAACAACAGGAAACTGTGGCACGACAATCTTGTTCACTTCTCGAAGATCGATCACAAACCTATACACAGGCTGTTGCGAAGAATCAGTACGTTTCAGGACAGGCAAAACCCGACTATTGCACACATTACCTCTCGTTTCCTCAATCACACCTTTCTCAATCAGATCATAAATGATCGCTAAAAGTGCTCTTTCACCGTACTCATGTCTTGACCGGTGTGATCTATAAACGTCTCTTCAAACCTAGTGAATAAATCATACACACTTTCATCTTTCTTCTGCTTGCATGCAGACAACTTATCCCAATTCACTCGCGTAGCAGGCATCAAAGTCTTCATATAATTAATAATCCTACCAGGGAGTTCTGCAACTAAAGCTTCAGGCTTAGCTACACCACCTTGAAGACCATCTGCAGCAGTAATGTTAGCCAATGTATCACCTAACTCTTGCGCATGATCCTCTTGACGAATCGCCCACAAAGGTTGAGGAAATACATTACCAAACAACATATCTATATCGGCCTAATTCATAATGCATGCGTCAGCTGTCTGTGATAACTCTTTATAATACCCTGCAGGATTCTTTCGGGGATCAGGTAGGGTCTGCTTAAGGGCCAAAACTTCAGCTCTCTTCCACGGAACATGTACCCAAACACGCTGGAAATGAGCATCCACAGCTGCAATACCCGCATTAGCATCGGCCTGAACTGCTTCTTTCCATACCGAGGAATCTCTCTCATTGGATACTCTCGCGTTTTTCTCCTAACAGAAGAATCAGGCTCAAACAACGGCCGAGAAGGACAAACACACCTAAACGAAAGCAGAGTTGCAACTGCTTTTTCAACATCGAGACCCACTATCGTTCCTTTCGCAAATCTGACTGTACTCTAAACAACTCTGATGGAGTCTGACCCAACTCACCATCTTCCCATTCTTCACGAAGGAAAGTACACATCATATCGAAGACATACCTCAGCTTTGGTGCTTCCCATTGACGGAAGACATCCATATCTTGAAGAATTAGTAACCCATTTACAAGCCAAATGATCCAATACTGCCCGCTCTACGCAACTGTTTACGCTTAAATACAGGAGTCACACTCAATGACTCAAGAAAAGGAGACAAAAAAACAGCAACAGTATCAGTCATTGTTATGTTATGTTATATGGGTATTTATTACACGCACAACTACTCTTGAGTATCCACAGAGTAACCACAGAGTAACCACAGAGAAGTCGAGAGCTGAACAACAGAAAATAACAACTTTAGTAGGCTATATTAAAAAGATGCGTCTTAAGGAGCTTCTTAAAGCTGCCAAGATCTCTGGTGTCCCTGAGAGTAAATGGGAGGGAATTCCAGAGGGCAGCGGCTTTGACCGAAAAAGATTGACCGCCCAATCTGGTTCGCCGGAAGCGGGGGGACTACCATCCGGCGTTGGGAGGCCAACCTAAGGTGGCGACTTGGGACATGGAAAGTCACTCTTTTCCTGAGCTAGGCGGGGCCAGTATCATGAAGGGCTCGATGCGTGAGTACCAGAGCCTTGAATTGGACTCTTTGGGCCACCGGCAGCCAGTGAAGTGTGGCCAGTTGCGATCTTATGCTATTTCGTCTAGAGATACCCAGCAGGAGTCTCGCGGCCGCATTTTGGATGAGCTGTAGTTTATTTACCAGAAAGGAGGGTGATCCCAGATACAAAGCGTTAGCATAATCCTGGCGGGACAATATGAGGGCTCTAGCGACCGTTTCTTTAGCTGGCTGGGGCAATAGAGGAAAGAATCTACTCAGAGATCTGAGGGTCCCGAAGCAGGCACCCGTCAATCGCTTGATCTGCTCGGCGAACCTCAAATCTTCGTTGAACCAGATGCCCAGGTTCTTGGCCTGGCCACCTTCAGAGAGGGGACGGGTAAAATCAGGAGGCCAAACCAATTCAGTGAATTGGTTTGGAAATTGACCGTATAGTAAAATCTCTGATTTTCCCTCATTGCATTTAAGTTTGGCATGAGCCAACCAGGTGAAAACGGCTGCCAGGCACTTTTGTGCTGCATCCGTTTCTAATGTCGAGTTACCCAGGTGAACAGGAGCTGGGTGTCATCAGCGTAGGCCATAATTTTTGCACCCAGCTCCTCGGCCAGGTAGATCAGCGGGGTCATATAGATGTTAAAAAGAAGTGGGCTCAATGTTGAGCCCTGTGGGACCCCGGTCTGAACGAGCCTGGCCGAAGAAGAGTACGGGTGCATCCAGACTTGCTGATAGCGGGAGTCCAGAAAAGACTCCAGCCAAGACCACACAGCCCCAGTGATGCCAATATCAGTGAGGCGAGCCAGGAGGAGTTGGTGAGGAACCGTATCAAAGGCGGCAGAGAGGTCCAATAAGATTAGCGCCGCTCTGCCATCCTTGTCCGTGCACTCCCTAATGGCTTCCACCACCTCCACCAAGGCTGTCTCCGTGCTAAAGGAGGCCCTAAAGCCCGACTGGCCTGGATGAAGTGCATCAGACTCCTCCACAAAGGCGTTCAGCTGCCGAAAAACAACCTTTTCGCAGACTTTCGCCAGTGCCGGGAGCAAGGAGATGGGGCGGTAATTGGCTGCAGTAGCGGGGTCTGCCGAGGGTTTCTTCAGGAGAGGCAGGAGTTTAGCTTACTTCCACTGCTTAGGTACCACTGCCGATTGCAAAGACCAATTGATCATAGTAGTGACCTCAGACCCTACACAATCTGCTACTCCCGCCAGAACTCTTGCCGGGCATGGGTCCGAGGGGGAGCCTGATTTAAGAGATTTCAGCAGTACTAGGATGTCCAATTGATCTACCATAGTGAATTTGGCAAGGCAACTACTAGCAGGGGCACGAGATGTCAGCTCCAAAGGGTGTGAGGCAGCGTTACTCAAAGCTAATCCCTCTTCAATAAGCCTGATCTTATTAATAAAGAAGGAAGAAAGCTCCTCACACCATTCGGCAGAAACCGGGATCCTTTTATGCTCCGCTAGAGGTGACAGAAAGCTTTGGACTATAGCGAAGATTTCCTTGTCATTATTATCCGCTTTTAGGATCCTAGTCGCAAAGTAGGCACCTTTCGCAGTCTTGACTGCTGTGTAGTACTCTCTTTGGGCTGCACGGAGGTCTGCTTTAGTTTGCGGGGAGTATGCAACCCTCCAGAGCAGCTCAAATTTCTTGCAAGACCTTTTTAGTTCTTTTAACGCTGGCGTATACCAAGGTTGGAAAGGTAGCATGCGTCGGGAAATATTCGGAGCCGGTTTGGAGATGGTCTTTACTCCCAAACTGACCCAGGCGTTAAAGAGATCCACTTGGCCCTCTAGGTTGGTGGTCCGATCCATTTGGGAGTGCGTGAGGGCTTCAGCCAGTCCAGGAATGTTAATTTTCCGTACTAAGGGGCCTGACTGAGGGGGAGGGTGGTGAAATGGCAGTGCCACATCCCAGGAGAAGATAATCACAGCATGGTCGGACCAGGTAACTGGCTGGGGATCTTTGAGGACCAAGGCAAAGTTGGAACAAACCAGGTCCAACACATGTCCTTGAGAGTGCGTCAGTTTCGAGATCCACTGAGTTAGGTGCGTTATGGCCAAAAGGTCTTGAAGACCCAATGTGTCCGAGGAGCTAGTGGAATCTAAATGTATGTTAAAGTCTCCCAAAAGGAGAAATTTTGGGAAACGTAACGCACGGTCCGTCAATGTGTCTCCCAAGGAGCTCAGAAAGGAGCCAATCGGCCCCAGCGGTCTATAGATCAAGGTCCCTCCTAGGGTAAAGTGGGGAGAGAGAGTAAAGGAGAAGTCAAGGGCTTCACCCTCCAGCACACTCAAGGATTTGTCGCAGGAGAAGGCCCATATTTCTCTGAATACTACAGCAGTGCCGCCCCCTCTACCTGAGGTGCGATCGGCTCTAGCCAGGCGATAGCCACGTGGGACTGCCAGTTCTACCACTGGGGCACACGAATCACTTAGCCACTTTTCCGTGACAAACAGAATGTCCAGATTATTGTCTCTAATGAGCTTGAATATATTCTCAGCATGTTTCACCATAGAACGGGCATTGATGAGAGCTGCCTTAATCGGAAGCTCGTTCTGGTTTTTAGAAGATGAATGTGATAGACGTGGGGGAAGGTGGAAATTATAGACCTTACAGTCCCATATCGTGTCGGAGCTCGGCAAACACCTATGCAGACCCAAATGAGAGCCTGGGTTCAGGGAGAGCAAGGTGTTCTCTGTCGAACAGAAGGAGAAGCTGTCATAAGGACAGGAGGCAAAGCAGGCTGAGACAAAGCAAACGTAGGAGTAGTAGCAGAAGGAGTAGCAAATACAGGAGAAAAAGTCGTAGGAGTTGAAGGCGGATCTGATAGCAAAGTCGGTGGCCCTAGTGAAGGCTGCGCCAGAGGAAGAGGAACCAGCTGAAGAGGGGCTGGAGGTTGTACAACAATGGGAGGCACAACAACTGGAGGTTGCGGAACTAAAGGTTGCAGAGGTGCCGTAGCACTCTGCACATAAGGGGGTGGCGAACTCAACAAATGTGACATCAAAGGATCCTTTTCAGAGTCCCTCGTTGCACCTTGTGGAAGAGGTGACAAAGCTGGATAACATTTATCGATGGTCATTTTATGTTGCCTATGCAACAGCTCACTCGCTTGTTCTTCTTCATTATCTTTAAACTGTATAGCAGCTTGCATTATCAATATACCCTTCTCTCATTTCTTTCTTTTCGCTAGTTTAATTTCTTTCTGTTTGGCTTCCTTTCGCCAGAGGCGGAAAGAGTCAAACATTGCCGGCCGGGCTTTCTTCTTAAAAAGTTTGACTTCCAGATTATCTAAAATCTCTGTGTCATAGCTACCATATTGGGGCCATTTTAGAACACCGTCTTTCCTAGTGTATCGGACCCACAATTCATTATACGTAATGGGGCCCACACCATGTTTAGAATAGAGCTCATAAGTCGGAGTTCCAACCGGGGGTATCGGACACGAGTCCTCCAATCGGGAATCACTGTTACAACTACAAAAAAATATCTTTCCAAATTTGCTAAGACCAGGCATCTTTGCTCACTAATCTAGCTTCAAACTTCAAGGGATTACCAAACACGATAGTCTCGCAAATATACGAGTCCCTCGGCTTTGGCACTTGCAAGTTCCAAATCAAAGATCCCGAAGGAAACCAAAAACTAAGGACTGGGAAACGTTCCACTAATACTTAACTGAAGTATCAATCACGTCACCAGCAGACCCGTCTATCGTCTCGCTCTACAAATCATCTCGAAGAGTCCAAGACAGGGCGACAGTCAGGGCAGTAGTCCTTTGTAGCCGCCGGAAAGCGTGGAAGCCTCGCAGCAAAAACCTTCAGTCCACGTTCGACATGCCGGGGTCGATGAAGTGGGGGCCGTCTTCCAGAATTTCCTCACAAAGCTCCTCACGATCTTCAGGCTTGGACCGGTACCACTGAAGTGGCCCCAGGTTGGGCGCCAACTGAAAAAACGGGTTTTAGAACCCAGCGGCGCCAGGGGCACGCCCAAAGTCTTCGGGTTCTCCTGTCTTAGAATACAGAGACACAGGATACTTCTCGGTGACGTCAAAGATCAAATTTATTGGCTGCAACCAGGAATAGAAGTCTACGAAGTACAACACGGGTAGGTTCGCTAGAATCTGCTCAATTTTCGTATTGCGAGACATCGTCTTTGATGCCAAAAATCACATTCCTGACAAACACTCATTATTTACGAATTGTCTAATCACAAGTAACATTGCAAAAGGTATCGCATGACGACAAACCCACTCTTCAGTTGTCCAGCCCATCATCAATTACACGGGAAAGCCCAACATTCTTGCTCGGACAGGCCGGACAAACCCATAATAAAAACCACAACCCAAACCATAAATAGACCATAAAAGAAGGAACAGAAACAGATGTGAAGCAAGATAAAGGGGTGTGTGCGTGTACAATAAACTCAACAATGTCCTGTTCTTTGATCTCTATCTCGATCAACTACCGGACAAGGAATTGGCTTCGCAAGGTTAGCTTCAGGCAACGGGGTCAGTTTGCTCAGGTCACCTAGGAGTCAGCTAAAGCATACGTGTACCAAAGACTCGTTCGGCCGTAGTCATCGGCCTATATGAGGGCAACCACAAAATGGCTGCCGTACACAAAATGGAACCCAAGGGTTCTGAACAAAATCCCTAAATACGTAGTGAATCGATCGGTCTAACATGGCGAAAACACTCGTACTTGCCGCACTCACTAGTTACGGTTTGCTACTATCAAATTCGTAACGACACCTTGACCTTTATGAAACGGGTTCAGAATTCACGGAACCTCAGTATTCATGTGAAAACACATAGCAGCTGCTCCGTGTTTTCAGAGTACAGGCGGCAGCCGCCTGCACTTTCAAAGGGGATTAGAGATCCCCTTGCAGGCAGGCGCAGTCAGTGTCTGCACCGCCTGCAATGGGATTTCTGGGGGTCCATTGGACCCCTTTACCCACTGCAGAGGGCTGCTTTCAGGGGGCGTCTGACAGTGAGCCACCTTTTAAATGGCGTACTGTCAGTGCCCTTCCTGAGGGCTTCTTTGACTCTGCACCCACATCTGTAATATGGCACGGATGCAGAGTCAAAGGAATTCCCTCATTGGCATAGGGCACTCCCCTATGCCAATGAGGGAAAATGGGATGGTGGCTTGCTGGGAACAGCAGGCCACCATGTCTGTGTTTGCTTTTGATAAAGCAACTTTTCTTTTAATGCAGCCCATTTTCCTTAAAGGAAAACGTGATTCATTTAAAAAAAAGAAAAAACTATTCTGAGTCATTTTTTAAAAGGAGGCAGTGGTCCGTGGGACCGCTGCCTGCTCTTAAAAAACATTTTTGCTACCATTCACAAAGTGGAGAGGGTCCTCCTTGCCATATGTGCCTGGCTTACCACCTCCCTTGAGTAGGTGGTAAACTGTGATTATTTGCAACCTCATCAAGACAGAAAACAATTGACATCTTCCTGCGAATAGGAAGGGACACCCTTGGCACGCCCCTGCCCTATTTTGCGAGTTGGTAATAGGTTACTGATTTGCAAAGTAAGATTTGTACATATAAAAATACATTTTACCGGTCATAAACTGTGTTGTACATCTTGTTCAAATTAATTTCAGTCCTGTAGTCCGGAAACCAATAGGAATTCTTTCTATCCGACTCTGGTCTCTTCTTCCAGAGACCTCCTTATTGATAAGGCTGGCTCCACTCCATAATGGACCGTACATCAAATCAGAGACTTTTGTGTACCTTGGAGTCTATTAGGACAATAGTGGCCCAAAGTATAACATTATTTTGAGGCCTCAAATGGGCTGATTTGCAGAATTGGCCTGTTTGCGCATGCAAAAAAGCATTTTGATATGTTTGAATTTCAAATTGGGATTCGCTACAACGTTACTGAATTGCAATTTGGAATTGCATACCAATTCCAAATACCAAATCTCAATGGGATATATTAATGTTAATGTTTTGTGACTGTTTTGTGACTGATATTTTACTGTCAACCAGAAGGAGGTGGTAACCCATTTGCAAATGGTAAGAGGTCCCCATACGACTCCCGCCCCTTTGAGAATGTTCATATAAGTATTTTTTAAGGGGAGGCACTGCCTGCTCTTAAAAAATGAAACTTAAACATTTCATTTTCTTTTTTGAAATGCCTCCTATTTTCCTTTAAGGAAAACGGCTGCATTAAAAAATATATATATTAATTAAAAAACAATTACAGACATAGTGGTTTGCTGATCCTGTCGACCACCATCCATGTGATGGCCTTCATTCCTAATGGGTTGCAAACTGCGACCTACCTTATTACTATTGAAGAGGTAGTTTGATTTTTGAACCACTAGTTATTGCTATTTGTATGTTATCTTACATTAGGAATTGCGATTGGGTAAGAATCATAGGGCCACATGTATCAAAAAAGCATTTTGCGATTACCTAGTAGCATTTTTTGCCAAATCATTATTTGGTAAACGCAAAATGCTTGTAGTAAGGAATTGCCAAAGATTCAGCAATTCCTTAATATTACCGAATAGTGATTCTGTAAATAGGTAATCGCTATTAGGTAATACTACTCCATTCGTTCCTAATGTCCCATAGGTGTGAATGGTTTTGCACTAGCTAATTTGAAATTACCTAATTGGTAATCACAAATAAGGTAATGAAAAGCCAGGGCCCTCCTGAAACACCCCATAAAAAATCAAATGTGCGCACGTAAAGCGCTCACATGCCCTAGGGGAAAGTGTGGATTACATGGCACTGTGAATGGTAATAGCATTTTCCTAAATGCACAGGTGTATTTAGAAAATGCTTAGTACATGTAGTATGGGAATCGCAAATTGCGATTCCCTATTGATAGTCACAGTTTTAGGTAATTGCTAGTTTTGCATTGACCTAAAGTTATGACTACAAAGCTTTTCATAGATCTTGGAAGGCTATTTTGCATTCGAAACAGCCGAAATTACCGATTTGCACTGTTTGCGAATGCAAAAGTGTTTGATACATGTGACCCATAATTTAGAAAGTGCAAGTCCTAATTTTTGAACATATGGCCCTCAATTTTTTTTACCGTTGCATTCCTGTTCCCTTGGAGGAACCAGCTAAAACAAGAGAAGGTGCACGCGACCAGACTATAAACAATCACATGCGAATCCCATGTGTCCAGAGTATGTGAATCACCCACATTTAATATGTATGCTGCGCGTATCTGAAGCACAAAATCATGAATCTTTCACAAACACATATGAACAGAGCAGTGGCAACACGAAACGAATTCAAAAGAGGTCAAGACGGCTTCCTTGCTTTTCTAAACAAGGCACTCGTCCCTATGTCAGGCAAGCAAGAAGGAAATCACTCACCTACAATGTTAATTCAGCGACACAAACAAGAATATGTAACCCACCCTGTATGTTTGTGCACTTCGCTGACAGTCCTGTATATGAGTGAGGCCTGCGCAGTTAGAAGGTAAAAATTGTGAGGGGTAGACAGATTGTTGCAGACTCTCAGACTAGCTACTTGAAATGTGTTTTGTGTTTTAAGTCGCTCATGTGAAATAAATCTGCGAACTTTTATTGAATTTATTTCTGTTGTTGCCTAGCTGTTATTTCCAGCCATTGTTTTTTTTTATACAAGCACATTTAGCAATTTATATATATATGAATGTGTGTTTTATTTTGCACTGTGGAGGCCATAACCTGTATTTGCTCTTTTAAAAACTGTATCAGTGCTGTCGCAACTAGGGTTGACACCTTTCTCAGAGAAACATTCAGGACACCTGAATGTGTTTTGAGGTCTTGGAAAGGACACGAGATGGCTCTTAAATTACGCTCTGTGTAAAATCGTTTTCATTCTTTTTTTTGCAGACAATTTAGCCTCTGTTATTTAAAATATATATTTAGCAATAGTTCAGGTAATGCAAAATATATGACCTTTTATCTAAAAATACCGTCCATCACCAGTTCAGTTGTCTGAGACTAGCGGGAGAAATGTCTGCCAGTGTGGTAGCTTGCTGTAGGGGGAATGCAGCTCAAACTGATAGACCCTGTCACTGAGGACCCTCACACTGCTGAGGCTCTATGCATATCACTTCTGGGAAATGTAGGGCCTAATTTAGAATTTTGAGTACAGGTCGTTGTTTCTCCATCACACAGTAATTGATTCATCCTTTAAGTTGAAGAAATACTGCCCAGAGTATTTAACCCCTCCCATGCTGGTGATGGAACCGCTCCGTCCCCAGCCTCGGTCGCTCTCTGCTGGTGACGGAGCGGTTCTGTTCTGGCCCGCTCGACGCGCCTTCGCGACGCTGATTTCGCGCCTGCGCTGGACGTTCCATTGAGAGGGCCGGGCCGTGACGGAACTGCTCCGTGACAAGCACAGCGCGCCCGAGGCTCGTGACGGAGAGGTTCCGTCAGGAGCATGGGAGCTCCGCGCCCCCACCCCTCCCCCCTAGCGCTGCTGCAGAATTGCCGCCCCAGCGAAGGGGTTAAAGTTTGTGCTGCAGGATTGCTGTCCTTCATGATGGATGGAGTAACATCCGTCAGCCGATCCACAGTACTCAGTCATCGGTTCCCCAATCTACCACCAATGGATAAATCATCTGACAACATTGGTATGGTGTCTCTCTGTCTGCCATATTTAGAGTTGTCTGCTGTCAAAATGTGATGAGGGAACATTAAAACGGAGTACATCAATGTAGGAGGTGATTTCAGATAGTGGTTGCTTTCTTCATATTGACAAGTTGCTATACATTAACTTATTAATTAAACCTGCACTTCACACTACAAAAGCTACTTCTCTAACCACACAAACCATTTACTACTCTAGCCTCACACCAGGAGCAGCACCACACCCAGTTTAGTATTTTTTTTTTTTAACCAAAATGTCGGATAGAACATCCGCTAGTTTTTCAGAAAATGAGTTAACAGTAATACTGGATAAGATAATTAGGTTTCTAGGTCTCAAGGAGATGTCCTGCCAACTGATGCTGGTTCTCCCAGGACCCTCAACCTCATGAACTGAGAGGAGAAGATGTTTTCCATACTTCACACTGTAGCCATTGCAGGAATTCCTGGCAGAGTGGAGGCTGGTATGTCCAAATAATACTTTTCTAACCAACTCACCCTCTCTTCAGTCTGAAAACCCTATTCACTAACTCAAATCTTTCCACTAATAGAAAATATAAGAAGTTGGGTTTTTGGTTGGGGGGCAGCCTTCTCAAGCAACAGCCACAATCCTTGTCAGGGTGAACCACAAAAAGTTGCTAAATGAACCTATGCTTAACATTGTGGTAGCATGGCACAAAAGCAGACAGACTTAACTTAGGAGCAATGTGTAAAGTATTTACACAGCACTTAAAAAGTAATAAAGTTAAAACACAATACAAGAAGAATCCCACACCATTTAAAAAAAATAGAGTAACTTTGTATTAATAATGTGACACCTAAACAACAAAAAGCAAATCAGCAGGACCAGAATTATGATTTTTTTTAAGTCAAGTCAAGTCAAGAAGTCTTTATTCGATTAATTCATCATAAAAGACATAAATACAAAAAGACACAATAGCATGGATAAAATCAGTATTAAATCATTGGCATCGAATGGCTTCTTGCAGAAGAATACAAAAATTTAAAAAAGATACAGATGTTGATTACCACAGTATTATGAGATAAAAACAAGCAGACTCAGCTAATTTAGATTAATACACCTACTTCTAATAATCCAGGCCCAGCCTAGGAACTTGGCTACCCCACCACAATAATCGGATCCAGATTAGTTTTTAACAGTCTCAGGGCCTCGGCTGACGAACGTGTGCCTAATTGGCTACAGACTGGTTTGAGCCACTTAGATCTGGGGGCAGAGTATTGGGGGCACACAAACAAAATATGAGACAAACTTTCCCCGGACCCCTGGCATTTTGCACAAAACCCCTGACTAGCTTTTCCCCACTTAGTGGTGAAGTCCCCAATAGGTAGTGTTCCGCATCTGAATTGAAAAAAAAGTTTTCGGTCTAGGGGTTTGGTAATGATCTCCCAGTAATTCTCTAACCTGGGCAGATCTTTATGGACCAAAAATAAACCTGTGAGACTACTTGGGCTTGTTTTTGAAAAGGTATTGTGCATCACCCAGGCCCAATAACACTTCTTGAGCTCGCCTTTAGATGGAAATGTGGCTGTCTCAGGCGACAGCCACAACTCAGGGAGGCCCAAAGATAGAAGAGTAGCCTTAAGAACTCTGAACCATCCTATTTTTAGGGCTCCCGGAGAGTTTTTTAACTCCAGACAGGCTTCAGCATAGTAGTGTAGGTCAGGGGTAGTCCACAGTCGCCGCCAGAAGGAGATCGGTCGAAATCGAGCACAGTCGACCACCGAGTGGCACCCCAGATCGTATAGTAGGGGAATTAAAGGTGTCGATTGTGGCAGACCAGTTGCCATCCTTAGGAATTTGTTTTGGGCAAGTTTCAAGGAGTCCAGGTTACTACCTCCCCATAACTCTGCACCATATAACACTGATGACAAAACCTTCCCACCATAGATCTTCATCAGCGGGGACATGGGCTTGGTAAAAGATCTTTTATGTTCTTTGATCAAAGCTCCACCCAACTGTTGATGTTTCAGGGACAGGAGCTCGATCTGATGAGACCAATTAAGTGTGTCGCTGAATGAAACACCCAAATAGGTAAAGTGGTTGGTCTGCTCTAGGGGTGTATTCCCCATAATTACCCTAGCCTTGACCTGCTTGTGACCCCTCATGACCATAAATTTGGTCTTGGCGATATTCACCTCCAGCTCATGCTCGCTACAGAAACTCTCAAACCTAGACAGTGCAAGCTGTAATCCCTGTCTGGTTCTTGAAATCAAAAGAGTGTCGTCAGCGAACATGAGCAGAGGGATTTTCTTGCCAGCCAAACTTGGCGCATCTGTGGGGCATCCCTCAAAGTACTTGGTGACTCTGTTTATATATAGGGAGAACAGAGTTGGAGCCAAAGCACATCCCTGTCTGACACCTTTCAGCACAGGAAACTTTTTGGTCACCTCACCAGGTTTGCCCCATCGTACATAGGCGTAGGTCTCCGCATGAAGGTTAACAATGACACGAACTAGGGAGGGAGGCATACCCATTTCCAAAAGACTGTTCCAAAGCCCAACCCTTGGTACGAGATCAAACGCAGACCTAAGATCTACGAAGGCCGCATAGAGGTTACCTTTGCCCAAAGTGACCGTCTTCCAGTGTAGTAACATAAACCGGAAGGCCTGATCCAGGGTACTAACATGGGGTCTAAACCCAGCTTGGAGAGGGGTAAGAATATTATATTCCTCGATCCAGGCCTGAACCCTGGTTAGGACAAGACGTGACACTATCTTTTGAACAGCGTCAATAAGGCTGATCGGCCGGTAATTAGAAGGAACCGACCGATCACCCTTCTTGAAGATGGGCAAAATCTCAGCTCCCGCCCAAGAAACAGGCACCTGTGCACCACTGGCCAGCGTGTTAGCCAGGAACAGTAGATAGGGTACCCATAGGTCTTGGTCCTGTTGGAAAATATCCGCAGGAATACAATCCGGGCCAGGGGCTTTGCCCCTGGGGATGGAATTCAGAACGTTTTCAACCTCCTTGGCTGAAAACACAAGCGTGTCAAAGGACAGCGGCCAACCAATGGGAGTTTCCCTTTCACTGAGGCACCTGAACTGATCCTCAAAATAAGACACCCATTTTTCTTGATCGACAGAAGCAGAGCTAGGTCGATCGTCCAGGGACTTACCCCATTTAAGGAGGTGCCAAAAGTGTGTAAGATTCCTAGAGCCGCATGCCTCAACTAGGAGGGCCCAGCGTTCTTCGTCCCAGGCGGCTTTGGCCCGCCTCTTGGCTATATTGTAGGCCTTCCTGGAGGATTTAATAAGAGCTGTGTTTCTAGATTTTAGGGCTTTAAACAGGTTTGAATGAGATGTACCACACTCATCATTAAACCAGTTCGCTGGCTTCCTCGGTTTTCCAATGCCCTTATTGGCAACTATTTTAATAAATAGGGTCTTAAGGGAAGTGAACAAGCTGGCATGAATATCGGGGATTTTGAGGGATATTTGGATTGGGTCATCACATTGCTCTATTAATCTTAGGGAGTCAGATACCATGGATCTTATTTTAGAACGAGCATCCGTGTCTACAGCAACCTTTGGCCACCGGACCCTCCTCATGTCGTTAGTTAATACCATGGCCTCCTGTACAACATTGGGGAGGTGCACAGAGGACCTGGAAAAACTAAGATCCTTGAGTTCCGCTAGGAGAGGCTCGTGGTCACTTTCGGGCCGGGGTCTAATTTCCATATCCGAAACTAGGGGCCACATAGTTACATCGACTAAAATATAGTCGATGCGACTACTAAATCTTCCATTAAAAAATGTTGGATTGCCCAATCTGTCCGATCTGGTCCGCCCGTTTAAAAACTGTATCAGTGCTGTCGCAACTAGGGTTGACACCTTTCTCAGAGAAACATTCAGGACACCTGAATGTGTTTTGAGGTCTTGGAAAGGACACGAGATGGCTCTTAAATTACGCTCTGTGTAAAATCGTTTTCATTCTTTTTTTTGCAGACAATTTAGCCTCTGTTATTTAAAATATATATTTAGCAATAGTTCAGGTAATGCAAAATATATGACCTTTTATCTAAAAATACCGTCCATCACCAGTTCAGTTGTCTGAGACTAGCGGGAGAAATGTCTGCCAGTGTGGTAGCTTGCTGTAGGGGGAATGCAGCTCAAACTGATAGACCCTGTCACTGAGGACCCTCACACTGCTGAGGCTCTATGCATATCACTTCTGGGAAATGTAGGGCCTAATTTAGAATTTTGAGTACAGGTCGTTGTTTCTCCATCACACAGTAATTGATTCATCCTTTAAGTTGAAGAAATACTGCCCAGAGTATTTAACCCCTCCCATGCTGGTGATGGAACCGCTCCGTCCCCAGCCTCGGTCGCTCTCTGCTGGTGACGGAGCGGTTCTGTTCTGGCCCGCTCGACGCGCCTTCGCGACGCTGATTTCGCGCCTGCGCTGGACGTTCCATTGAGAGGGCCGGGCCGTGACGGAACTGCTCCGTGACAAGCACAGCGCGCCCGAGGCTCGTGACGGAGAGGTTCCGTCAGGAGCATGGGAGCTCCGCGCCCCCACCCCTCCCCCCTAGCGCTGCTGCAGAATTGCCGCCCCAGCGAAGGGGTTAAAGTTTGTGCTGCAGGATTGCTGTCCTTCATGATGGATGGAGTAACATCCGTCAGCCGATCCACAGTACTCAGTCATCGGTTCCCCAATCTACCACCAATGGATAAATCATCTGACAACATTGGTATGGTGTCTCTCTGTCTGCCATATTTAGAGTTGTCTGCTGTCAAAATGTGATGAGGGAACATTAAAACGGAGTACATCAATGTAGGAGGTGATTTCAGATAGTGGTTGCTTTCTTCATATTGACAAGTTGCTATACATTAACTTATTAATTAAACCTGCACTTCACACTACAAAAGCTACTTCTCTAACCACACAAACCATTTACTACTCTAGCCTCACACCAGGAGCAGCACCACACCCAGTTTAGTATTTTTTTTTTTTAACCAAAATGTCGGATAGAACATCCGCTAGTTTTTCAGAAAATTAGTTAACAGTAATACTGGATAAGATAATTAGGTTTCTAGGTCTCAAGGAGATGTCCTGCCAACTGATGCTGGTTCTCCCAGGACCCTCAACCTCATGAACTGAGAGGAGAAGATGTTTTCCATACTTCACACTGTAGCCATTGCAGGAATTCCTGGCAGAGTGGAGGCTGGTATGTCCAAATAATACTTTTCTAACCAACTCACCCTCTCTTCAGTCTGAAAACCCTATTCACTAACTCAAATCTTTCCACTAATAGAAAATATAAGAAGTTGGGTTTTTGGTTGGGGGGCAGCCTTCTCAAGCAACAGCCACAATCCTTGTCAGGGTGAACCACAAAAAGTTGCTAAATGAACCTATGCTTAACATTGTGGTAGCATGGCACAAAAGCAGACAGACTTAACTTAGGAGCAATGTGTAAAGTATTTACACAGCACTTAAAAAGTAATAAAGTTAAAACACAATACAAGAAGAATCCCACACCATTTAAAAAAAATAGAGTAACTTTGTATTAATAATGTGACACCTAAACAACAAAAAGCAAATCAGCAGGACCAGAATTATGATTTTTTTTAAGTTTAGAGTGAACAGTAGCACCTAGCAGATCAAAGTGCCAACAACAGACATCTAGTTGCACAAAACCAGGGCAGAGTCAAAAGCTATGGCCAACCGTGATGGAGCACGGATTGGATACAGAAAGTGGATGGGTGCCTGATCTCCATTTATCTTACCACCTAAATGAACTTGTCGGAGAGAATGTCCGAAAAGGCAAAGTTCAATGGGCAATGCAGCTGGCAGTGTATTATCATCAGGGAGCTGCTGGATGAAGTCACAGTGAAGATTCCTATGTTTGAACTTCATCTCTTTTTGGAAAGTTGAAAATCTCCAGTGAGATTTAGCTGCAGGCTATCGGCAACAAGAGCTCCATGAGACAGGATATCCCTTTTGTGAGGAGCCGATGAACAGGATTCATTGCTGCAAAGAAAGAAGACTGTATTGGGAGCTGCAGAGATGTCAGGATGACTGGCGATGCAAGTTGGGTGGATCACCATGCAAGTAGGTCCCAGTCTCCTCTTGGTTCTAAGAGTACTTTTTGGGCCAAATTTGTTAAAGTCTCATGTATTGGATTTGGGCTATCTGGGCATCTGGGCACCTTTAACACCACCTCTGAGGGTCCAGCACTGGAGAGGCATCACTTGGATGGGCAGGACTCACTTGAGCAGGGTATTGGTGTGTGTTCAAGATGGTTAGATCATTTTCTGTCCCTGTGGCTCTGATCAGGAGGCAAGCCAACAGGCCTTAGAGTCACTCTGGAAGTCCTGGGTACAAGTAGAAGAGCAGGGCTCAAGCAGCATGGCAGACCTCTGGGTGCTCAGAACAGGCTTCAGGCAGCACAGAAGTCATTCTTGGTGCACAAAGCAGTCCTTCTAAAGTACGTAGCAGGCCACAGTAACAGGCAGTCCTCTGATAGTCCTTCTTCAGGTACAGGAGTGACCTGTAGATTGGGTCTAGGGGCCAAATATATACTGGGTTCTTCCTTTGAAGTGAGAGAACATTCTGGAGGCTTCTTCTTGCATAAGTGTCTGGAATTATTTACCTCTCTGCTCTGGTCTTTGTCTGCAGGCACAACAGACTAGTGTGAAGTTATTTTCGTGAGTGCAAGGCAGAATCATTTGAAGTGCTAGTGGGGCTGTGCTTATCTCTGTCCCTACAGCCTGCCTGAGATGGCCATCTAGGCATACTTAGTCCCTCTATTGTGTAGCTGTCTGGGAGGAATACACAAAGGCCAACTGCCAACTACACCCAGTCATGTGACCCAAGAATCAACTGCATGCACCAAATGGTAAGGTCAAGAAAATGGCAACTTTCTAAAAGTGGCATTTTCTGAATTTTTACTTAAAATCCTACTATACTATTAAAGAGGATTTTACAGTTCCTCAGACATCGATCATTACATTTCTACCTGCTCCCAATCAAATGGTTTCACTTATTAAAAGTAATAAGGTAACCAATGTAATCCTATGGGAGAGGTAGGCCTCACAGTAGTGAAAAACAAATTTGTGAGTTTTTTTTACTACCCTGACATGTAAAACTTAAAGGTACATGCCCTACTTTTTTAATTCACTACACCCTGCATTATGGGCTGTTTAGGGCCCACCTTAGGGGTTACGTACATGTATTAATCAAAAAGGGTGTTGTTGACCTGAAAAAGTGGTTATATTGCCTAGTCAACTGACATTTTAAACTGCTTACAGGCTGCAACAGAAGGCCTGGGACATGATAAGTGACTACTTAATTGGGTGGCACAATAAGTTGTACCAGTCTGTGGTACAAGGTATACCCCTTTACTAGGGACTTACAAGGAAATTAAATCTGTGAATCAGATGTAGGTCAATTTTACCATGTTTTAAGGAGTGGGCATAAGCACTTTAGCTTTGGTTAGCAGTGGTAATGTGCACTATGTCCTAGGGTCAACAAAAACACATTCAGAAAAACAGGAGGGGAGAAGGCAAAAGGTTTTGTTGAGTGGCATTTTAGGCTCCGATTGAATTTTCCCGATTCATGCCCTTATATAGGTACAATTCACGTTGCCCTTATATAGGCATAGAAATGCAGCCCTTATTTAGGCATATCCCATGCAGCCCAAATACAGGCATGGCTACTTCCATCCGTTCACCAAACTTTTCAACGATTTCTTGGAAAACCAGCTTATGCCGTTTAGGGACTTCCCCTTGCTTGAATATTGATTTCTCCAAGAACTCAGTTAGTTATACAAAGAACAACTATTCCCCTGAGGTTCATTCATGACGTTCATAGGCCTGACTTTACGTCAACCGTGGCATTCCTAAACACCTTCAAGGTATAAATATACCTTCACTTGCTATAGCAAGATACAGTGGTTCGGAGCAGTTCGACGCAGCTCGCTACAGCAAGTGCCGAAGGAAGCCGACTCTCCAAGCTGACGCACTGATCAGGAAGCTGCCCTTCTCTGCCGAGAATCCAATCTTGCGGGGTGTTGGGAAACCAAGTCAACAGACAGAGATACCAGACCTCCTTCATTCTAAAGTTATGGAGCTGATAAGAACCTAGAGAAACGTTTGGTAGATTCTTGGCAAAAAGAAAACCTATGCTAAACAATACTTACTTCTTTCCTCGTACTAGACCTAGGTTATGTACATCGGGGTAGGCGTATTTTAGAAGCACCAGTTGAGTATTTTAGTCTACGTTATTTATGTATGTATTTTTATATGGCTTACAAAGCATACAATGCTCTTACAGTATTATTTCATATACTATTCTCTCTGTACGCATTATATATACTTTGCAGCCTGCATAACGATTGTAGCAGTTCACCTCTCTTGCATGAGAAAGAAGACTGTTAAATAAACCTTTTTTTTAAAACCGCCCATCTCACTATTTCTCTGCAACTCTGTAGAAAATAAGCATGCACAATTGACTGAGTGAACTAGTTATCTATTGTTTCCACGACTCTGAGAGATATATTCTTATTCTTGGGAAACAAAGTTGTCATGTTTATGCAATTGTCAGAAA
The DNA here is from genome assembly GCF_964263255.1 of Lissotriton vulgaris. Classification (NCBI taxonomy): domain Eukaryota; kingdom Metazoa; phylum Chordata; class Amphibia; order Caudata; family Salamandridae; genus Lissotriton; species Lissotriton vulgaris. Next base: position 135,893,138 of record NC_141690.1, read on the forward strand.
CTAATCCCTTCTTGTGTATTCGAGAAAGTTTCTAGTGACCTCTGAGCTAGCTGGCACTCACTATTAAGTTATTATATTCGATGGAAACCTATTCACTTAAGTCCTATGTCAAATCTATGGGATATATTATTCCAATGCGCAGAGCCTATTGGGAATATAGGAACTACACTACATGGTGCCCAACATTTGGTAAGGCACTAATTTAACGCTAGATACTAAAGTAACTCAGTTGTGCTTTTCTCGGAGACCCCTTTTTCCGTAATACTCCAATAGACGTCTGGAGTGGGTAAAAGTTTAATATCCGCCATAGATGAGTAGGATGAAAAAATCCTATGTATTTGTTTTTGGTTTATTCAACGTTGAAGGATACAGTGTTCCAAAATATTGTGCACCTTATCTTTTTTTCCTTAAAACTTGCTCTACAAACTTTCAGTCAACAAAATGTACCTCAATATTAATACTGAGGCCGGTGGACCTACAGGCAACAATGTCGTACGAACTTTAAACTTTACAGGTCTCCAAGAGACAGACGAATATGCTATAAGCATTCCAGAAAATATAAAGAAAGCCATCACTATAAAACTCATACAAAATGGCCTATCAGGAAGAGGTGGTAGGGTAGTTTTTGTGATAGAGACTCATGAATATCATCAGTCAGAGGTATTCTATTCATGGATAATCTTCCCTGAAGCAGATCCAAGAACACAAGTGTTTCACTTTTACAAAGAAGATGATGGAATACATTCCTTCCGAGGCGATTGAAATTCCACTAACTCACCAAGAGCATGCGCTCTGGTTTAAAGGCACCCTAAAACATATAAATCACATTACCAGGCTCGGTCTACTAGGTAGACCAGGAGCAATATGGCTAGTTTTAGCCAACTACAGACCTGACCCTGACATTGAAGCAATGTCAGATGATGGATTACTTAGTAATATTCAAAATTTAATAGAATCATATTGTTAAAGGTCTTTAATAAAAACACTCCTACTCCTCCTAAAAAGGAAGTGGGAAAATAGTAAACAAACTTCTAAAGAGAAGCGTTCTCAATCCGGAGGTAGGTCTCCTCTGAGAGAAGGTTTAACCTTAAGAATAGGGATAATTTGAAAAAACCTGATAGATATCAAGATACTGATACAAGTTTGTCACAGAAATCCGAAAGAAGAGGACGGTCAGAAAACAAGGAAGAAGGCGTGAAATCCAAAGACGATCAACATGTTCAGAAAAACAAGAAACCTTAATTCACCAAAAAGAAGGTAGCAGGTCTAAAAATCAGACATGCCGAGGAACTTGAGGACACAACTCAAGAACGAGGAATGGGCTCAGACAATGTTGGACAGCGCAGCAGTAGTCACCATAGCTCACAAGAACTTGAAGGATCATCTGCAGACAGTGGACTTGAATGAATACATTCAAGTCGAAACTGCAGCCACCAGAGTTAGTTGTCAACATAGGCTACATGAAATAACACTCCGGATGGAGGGGGACATATCAAGAAAAATGAGAGCACTCTTTTGGGAGCGAATCTCTCAGGGTTATGACATTCTTCTAGCTGAACAAGACTTTCCACCACAATTTGTCAGGTCGTGCCCACATGACGAAGACATCATTATGCCAGCCTTCTCCAAACACATTCCAATTAATTTAAAATATACCTATGCCAGGAAATGGGCAGTAGCCCAGACTCCTGCATTAAATAAAAACCATGTAGGATGGAATGAGGATTCTTCTCACCATAAAATCCAGTTGAAAACTCAACCAACTGCACAAAGGCAGTATCCGGTTAAACAAGAAGCTAAAAAACAGGTCAGAAGAATATTAGATCAACTTAAATACTAAGAGGTGATTGAAACATGCACCTCGTCAATGAACAATCCTTTGTTTCCTGTCTCCAAACCAGACAATATGTATTATCTAGTATTGGATTACAGACATCTAAACTCTTGTTGCAAAACTTTTGCAGTACAAAATGCACACATTGCAGCATTAATGATTAACATTGTGCGTAAAACGTATAAAACCACATTAGATATTTCTAACAGTTTCTTCTGTCAAAACATTGCACCAGAAAGTAGGTATTTGACCGCTTTCTCAATGATGGGGACACAGCGTCACTTCTGTCGTCTCCCACGGGGATTCAAGAATAGTCCTGGGTTATTTTCAGCAAGGTTAACAGAGTTACTACAAACATATGATGACGAGGCTCTATCATATGTAGATGACTTCTATCTAACAGACGAAGACTTGGATAGGCACTTGAATAGGGTGAATATAATTATATTGGGATTTGCCTCTGAATGGTACAAATTTAATTTAAAAAAATCCAGAATTGCACATCTTAACGTCCTATTTTTAGGATATGAACTTTCAAGTGAACGCGAAAGCCTTGCAGCCAACTTTCTAGAGAAATGTGCACTGCTCCAACCTCCGAAAGCGATGAAAAACTTACAGTCGACTCTAGGTTTCCTAAATTTCGGAAGAACTTATATTCTAAACTACGCATAAAGGGTTAAACCTTACTACGAATTAATCAAATTTGATTTTAAATCAGCTAATTGGACACAAGAACACACTGAAATTTTGTATTCAGTCCAAACAGACATGTTAGCATCAAAACATATGCAAACACACGTAAAACGTATGCAACTTAGTGATCCGAATCATTCCAGGACAATGCGGATTCAAGTACTTAACTTTAAACGAAGGTGAAAGAGTACCAATAGCTTACAAATCACACTTGTATACACAAGCTGAAATGAAATTCACAACTACAGAAAACATTCTGACAGCAGTTCAAACTGCAGTAGCAAAAGAGAGAGCACTCGCACAAGGAAAGTGAATTATGGTTGTTACACCTGTACCTGCCTTAGAAGCAGTGACAAAAGCCAGCATTCCAAATGCTAAAGCTTTACATCCGAGATGGATACAATGGGTGTATTCTCTTGCTGCAACAGACGTTGAATGCGTTTTTGACCCATATTTGAAAACACAAGCATTTCTACAATACGAACAAGAATGTCCTCTGCCTACTGAAATTCTGCCTCTAGAGATGTATGGATGTATAATTTATACTGACGGATCAGCACAGCCCGCTACAGAGGGTAAACAAGCTTATAGTGCTGCGTGCACGATCGTTAAAGGTCTATGGTGCGACAGCAACTTCCGTCCAATGTCACTAAAACACAATCTCTAGGAGATTGTACAGCTCAGCGAGCTGAACTACAGCATTCAAGATGGCGCTTGAAAATACTGATCGCGAATTCCCCATACACATAGTGTGCGATTCGTATTATTGTGTTCAATCTTACAATGAATACTTGCAGAACTGGATTCAAAACGGTTACAAAGATGCAAAAGGTGGCATAATCAAGCATAAATTGCTTTGGGAACAAGTAGTGCAGTTATGGAAACACTCATGTGATACATACACTGAGTCATCAACGTGATTGGGTTCACGTTGAAGGGAACTCATTGTCTGATGAAGCCGTGAAGGCAGCTGTGCAAACGGCTTCCGTAGCTGAAATCACTCGTTTGAAAACGAAAATAGACAGCGAAATAATGCTAGCTGTCAGTGCTTCGAGCAAAGACAGTGGTAAAACATTACTAAAAGGCTTTCCACTCAAATATTCATACATAACTGATGCAAATAATGTTCCGTTTGCTTGAATCTCTGGAGTTGGGGATAGAGTAATGCAAAACATGGAACATAGATTAGGGCTAACCTTAGCAGAACATGAAGGGCTTGCCTCTACAGACGCAGGTGTTTCTGCCACAGTGTTATTATTAAAACAGAGATACTGGTGGCCACGCATGAGGAAACAGACCAGAAACTATGTTTTGGAATGTGAAATCTGCTAAAAGATTAAAGTCTCTACTGTGAAACGTCCTGCGCAGATGCCCCTGTTATTTCAGAAAAACCATTAGCTTGCGTTCACCTGGACCACTGCGGTCCCTAAGAAAGGGACGGTAACTACAAATATATCATGGTCGCAGTGGATTCGTGTTCAAGATTCCTTTGGATGTGGCCTCAGCGCTCGGCTGACGCTCGAACTGGTAACCGGTCAAAATAATATAGACTACAAAAATATCGACTAGAAAAAATTAATATCGACTAGAAGAGCAAAAACATCGAATCAAAACTATAGAATTGACATAATATCGACTAGACAGAATATAGACAACAAAAATATCGAATTTAAGGTAAGTTAATATTAATATTTAATTTTTGTGTAATATAATTCAGTAGCGGGTTGTGGGTTTATAGGGGAATAGGGTGGGAAGTAATTTAATTATAATTAATTAAATATGTTATTTTATTTATTGGTATTTATTTAGAATTAATTGTTAAATTATTAATAATTGGTAATTAATTAAAATATAATTGATAATGAACTTTAAATGATTAATTGATAAATATTTTATTTTTAGTAATTTATTTATTGTAACGGGGTGTGGCTTTATAGGGGAATAGGGTGGGTAGTAATTTAATTATAATTAATTAAATATGTTATTTCATTTATTGGTATTTATATAGAATTAATTGTTAAATTATTATTAATTGGTAATTAATTAAAATATAATTTCTAATTAATTTTAATTGATTAATTGATAAATATTTTATTTTTAGTAATTTATTTATTGTAACGGGTTGTGGGTTTATAGGGGAATAGGGTGGGAAGTAATTTAATTATAATTAATTAAATATGTTATTTTATTTATTGGTATTTATTTATAATTAATTGTTAAATTATTATTAAGTGGTAATTGATTAAAATATAATTGCTAATTAATTTTAATTGATTAATTGATAAATATTTTATTTTTAGTCATTTATTTATTGTAACGGGTTGTGGGTTTATAGGGGAATAGGGTGGGAAGTAATTTAATTATATTTAATTAAATATGTTATTTTATTTATTGGTATTTATTTATAATTAATTGTTAAATTATTATTAAGTGGTAATTAATTAAAATATAATTGCTAATTAATTTTAATTGATTAATTGATAAATATTTTATTTTTAGTCATTTATTTTCTGTAGCGGGTTGTGGATTTATAGGGGAATAGGGTGGGAAGTAATTTTATTATAATTCTCTAAATATATAATTTAATTTTTGGGTATTTATTTAGAATTAATTGTTAATTCATTATTTATTGGCAAAGAATTAAAATATAATTGGTAATCATATTTAATTGATTAATTGATAAATATGTTAATTTTAGTAATTTATTTTCTGTAGCGGGTTGTGGGTTTATAGGGGAATAGGGTGGCAAGCAATTTATTATAATTAATTAAATATGTTATTTTAATTATTGGTATTTATTTAGAATTAATTGTAAATTAATTATTAATTTGTAATTGTTAGAAATGGGATCCCTGGCTGGCCAGGGCTTGCGCCAAAGTCAGTCAGAGACCACCACTCCTAAGTCAGAGCAAGGGGTCACACGCCAAGACAACCCCTGCTCACCCTCTAGGTAATGTGGCGCGAGCAGCAAGGCCTATCTCGGAGGCTATGTGTAAAGTATTTGCGCACGCACCCACCAGCAACACCCTCCAGGGCCCCCCACAAAAGGAACTCCACACAAGGTATATATAAAAATTGTCTTTGTATTAAAAGAACACATTAGATAGGAACACACATTGACAATGTGCCAGAGGCACGGGTAGAGCTTAGAAGGGACTATGTACAGGACAGGGTCAGGGGGGCTGCTGCCAGGAATATGCACTTGGTGGAGTTGGCATTAGAATATATCACAACTGGGAGCTTCATAGAACTAGCACTAGAACACAGGGTAACCAGGAGCTAGCATTAGAACACATAACAACCCGGAGCTTCATAGAACTAGCAGTAGAACTCACTCTAACCAGAAGCAACCTACATGAGGCAATAGATATTCAGGAGGGAAGGAATGACAAGGCACATAACACATCAGACGCACCTTCAGAGGCGCAACACATAAGAACTCTCAGGAAGTCACATTTAACATTTAACCAATAACTTTCACCAGGCCAACTGGCCTTTCTGGGGCGGGGACGCCCAATGTCTCAATGTCAGGACAGGCTGCGGGGAGCCCTGAACGAACCTACACGTGGCAGCTGCCCACGAAGTGCTGGGCAGCTGAGGGACAAGGATACGGCCAACACGTTGGAGCCCCACAGGCTCGGAACAAATGTACCAGGAGGGAGCCTCTCGGGCTCGGGGACATAGGTGCGGGGCTGAGCCTTGCAGGCCTGAACAAGGGGCCAAGGGGGAGCCTCTCAGGGCTTGAGAAAGAAGGGCAAAGTGGAGCCTCTCAGGGCCCAACCACGAAGAGGCGGGGGCGGAGCCTCGCGGGCTCGTCAGGGCAAAGGTAGGCGTTGCCCGAGATGCCGCCGACCCCCCCCCCAGGGTTCCCGAGAGTGAGGGAGAGCCCCAGAGAGCGAGAGGAGGCTGGCAAGGCAGAAGAGACCGGCGCATCGACCCGGTGAGTGCAGAGAATGGGAGGGAGCGTCGGGGCACATTGCCGGTGCCCGCCCCTCCCCTCCAACACTCCTTTGTGGTGCTGCAGAGGCCCGTGGGGCCCCCTGTAATATCGAGTCCCCCGAGAGGGACTCCGCCAACCTTTGCCCTGATGAGCCTGCGAGGCTCGGTCCCCGCCTCTTCGTGTTTGGGCCCTGAGAGGCTCCACTTTGCCCTATTTTCTCGAGCCCTGAGAGGCTCCCCCTTGGCCCCTTGTTCGGGCCTGCGAGGCTCAGCCCCGCACCTATGTCCCTGAGCCCGAGAGGCTCCCTCCTTGTACATTTGTTCCGAGCCTGTGGGGCTCCAACGTGTTGGCCGTATCCTTGTCCCTCAGCTGCCCAGCACTTCGTGGGCAGCTGCCACGTGTAGGTTCGTTCAGGGCTCCCTGCAGCCTGTCCTGACATTGAGACATTGGGCGTTCCCGCCCCAGAAAGGCCAGTTGGTCTGGTGAAAGTTATTGGTTAAATGTTAAATGTGACTTCCTGAGAGTTCTTATGTGTTGCGCCTCCGAAGGTGCGTCTGATGTGTTATGTGCCTTGTCATTCCTTCCCTCCTGAATATCTATTGCCTCATGTAGGTTGCTTCTGGTTAGAGTGAGTTCTACTGCTAGTTCTATGAAGCTCCGGGTTGTTATGTGTTCTAATGCTTGCTCCTGGTTATCCTGTGTTCTAGTGCTATTTCTATGAAGCTCCCAGTTGTGATATATTCTAATGCCAACTCCACCAAGTGCATATTCCTGGCAGCGGCCCCCCTGGCCCTGTCCTGTACATAGTCCCTTGTACGCTCTACCCGTGCCTCTGGCACATTGTCAAATGTGTGTTACTATCTAATGTATTCTTTTAATACAAAGACTATTTTTATATATACCTTGTGTGGAGTTCCTTTTGTGGGGGGCCCTGGAGGGTGTTGCTGGTGGGTGCGTGCGCAAATACTTTGCACATTGCCTCCGAGATAGGCCTTGCTGCTCGCGCCACGTTACCTAGAGGGTGAGCAGGGGTTGTCTTGGCTTGTGACCCCCTTGCCCTGACATGGAAGTGGTGGTCTCTGACTGACTTTGGCGCAAGCCCTGGCCAGCCAGGGATCCCATTTCTAACAGTAATTAAATAAAATATATTTTGTAATTTATTTTAATTGATTAATTGATAATTATGTTACTTTTATTAAATTAATTTCTGTAGTGGGTTGTGTGTTTTTAGGGGAATAGATTGTGAAGTAATTTAATTGTAAGTAATTACATTTTTGAACAAAACATTTATTGAGTTAATTTTTCAAAATACGTTTAAATTGTTAATTATTTTATAGGTAAATAATTAGTATTAGTAGGTAATTTTTATTATTAAATAATTTTTATTTGTATTTTAAATTGATTATTTAATATATTTTACACAATTGTAAAATATTTTAATTAATTTGTAATTGGTGTTACTATTTATATTATTTATATTTAAATAAGAAGTATTTACTTGCCCTACTATTGCACTCACTGTAGTTGGGATAGTAATTTTAGCCCTTCGCTATTCAACGCTTTCCCTACTGTTGCACTCACTGGAGTTGGAATAGTAATTTTTACCCCTACACTATCCAATGCTTTCCCTACTGTTGCACTCACTGGAGAGGGAATAGTAATTTTTACCACTACGCTATCCAACACTTTCCCTACTGTTGCACTCTCTGTGGAGTGGGAATAGTAATTTTAACCTTACGCTAACCAAAGCTTACCCTACTGTTGCACTCACTGGAGTTGGAATAGTAAATTAAACCCCTACGCTATCCAACACTTTCCCTACTGTTGCACTCTCTGGAGTGGGAATAGTAATTTATACCCCTACGCTATCCAATGCTTACCCTACTGTTACACTCACTGGAGTTGGAATAGTAATTTAAACCCCTACGCTATCCAATGTATTCCCTACTGTTGCACACTCTGGAGTTGGGATAATAATTGTTACCCCTACGCTATCCAACGCTTTCCCTACTGTTGCACTCACTGCAGTTGGAATAGTAATTTTAACCTCTACGCTATCCAACGCTTTCCCTACTGTTGCACTCACTGGAGTGGGAATAGTCATTTTTATCCCTACGCTATCCAATGCTTTCCTTACTATTGCACTCTTTGGAGTAGGAATAGTAATTTATACCCCTACGCTATCCAATGCTTACCCTACTGTTACACTCACTGGAGTTGGAATAGTAATTTAAACCCCTACGCTATCAAATATATCCCCTACTGTTGCACTCTCTGGAGTTGGAATAGTAATTTTTACCTCTATGCTATCCAACGGTTACCCTGCTGTTATACTCACTGAAGTTGGAATAGTAATTTAAACCCCTACGCTATCCAACGCTTTCCCTACTGTATTAAAAAAATATATATATTTTGTAGCTACATTAATTATTTCTCAATTTTTCGTTTATGTAAGTATTTTAAATATGTTTACATTAATTTAAATTATTATTATATTACTTTTAATTTACTTTTAAGACATTTAAAAAATTCGATATTTTGACAGTCATTTTTTAAACTCGATATTTTGGAGTCGATATTTTTGTACTTACCTGTTTGAAGATAGGAAGTCGATATTCTTGCAGTCGATATTTTTACTTCGATATTTTGTCCTATCGATATTTTGACTGTCGATGTTCTGTCAGTGATCAGCTCGAACTGTTATAAAAGATTTACGAGACTTTATTGGCACATACGCAGTCGGCACACCACATTCTGACCACGGTCCTGGTTTTAGCTCTCGAGCTTACAAGGAGGCCATGGCCATTGCGGTACTCTAGTCTATTCAATCCTGAGGTAAAATCGGTAGTGGAGAGAAAAAACCGGGACATAAAGCAATCTATAACAGCCAGGGTATGAGGCTTGGGTGACGGGTGGGTCAAAAATCTAATAAGTTTCCAACGTAGTCTTAATAATCTGTCAAGACGCTCTCTAGGGGGAATCACTCCATATGAAGTCCTCTTTGGGACTAGAATGTTAATATCGGACCTCGTTTGACAGACTTCAGTGGTAGACTAAAAACCTTTTGATATCAAAGATCGTGTGGCTATTTTGCAGGATTAAATGAAATAAGAACGAAACAAAGTAATATGTTCCTGAAGCCAACAACCACTGAAGACAAACTGACCATCCCAGCAAGGCCTGTCTGGATTCCAAAGATTGTGGGTCTAGTCAGTGAAAAGATCGCGGACAAGAAGGAATTTGGGTCTTCTTACAGACAACCAGTACCTGTCCTAGCAATCCATGGATCAAGAATAATATTACTGCCGCCCCTTGCTGGTAAAAAGGAGAACTGGTTTGTGTCCATTGACCTGGTAAAACCACATCATGTGGCCGATCATAAGCAGTAGGCCAAGTGGACTCCGCCGATGTAGCAGACACTCTAATCTGACTTCCATCCAAGAGGTTCAAACTGAAAGACTCATCACCTTTGGAGAATCTGCAGTGCAAAATGAAGGACTATGCAATAAAGCTATGGAACTTGTACCTCTTGAGACCTAAATAACAGTTTGTCAAGAAACGCCGGTCTACAATGCAGTATCATCTGAATACACAAATGTAACAAGTGATCGTGAGGTTCCAGTGATTTCAATGAATCCTGATGCAATGCCTACAATTGACAGAACTGCCTCTGGCTATCTTATTAACTTTGATATGTTTTCTGAGGATCCAAGTGAACCTGAAACGACTCCAGTAAAAATAACTTTGAAAGAACAAACAACAGACCTTTTTCATCACCTGGAAAAGACTTGTCTGGTTTCACCATGGATTGAATTTTGGATTTTGTTGGCTGTGCTTTTTCTTCTACTTTGGTTGACTCTGGTAATAACTTTGGGAATGCTGATAAATGGAAGATATGTTAAAACGGACACAGCAAGTAAGAACATCAACTTACAACTCAAGCCACACAAATCATCTCATGTGAACAAAGAGAGATGTCATCAGTGAACATGACAGCCGTTCCTATACCAGGGGGTATAGCTTGGTACAGAACGGATTATGACATTTTTAGCCCTGCGGAACTGTTGAAGATTCCATACCAGTTCAAGATTTCCTTAAATGACTTTGTTTCATCTAGTACCTTTAACGATGATTGGGACTTCAAGACTGTTAATAATATGATGTCAGACTTAGAAATGTCTGCAAAGTTTACAAATCATGAATATTTAGAAGGTTCATCAGATTATGAACAAATGTATTGTTATATTCACTATGGTCATCATTTCTTGCACAAATCTGCAAACCCTAGAAAGGTACTGATGTATAACCAATGGGGACTTTGTCCTATGCCACCAAAGGGTAGCTCAAAAACATTTCTTGAAAAATGTCCATACTTTTCAGGTTTTAATGTTTACGATCCAGAATCATTTTACTTTATAAACGTTAATAAGACAGGAATGAAAAGTATGTTGACAAATACCAAGCAAATTTATTGTGCGGCCTTTTATGTTCAGCTGTCTTCATTAGATTTTGACTTTTGGAAAGACAACATTGAGACAAAAACTGTCTGGGGCACAAAAGATTGGCAAGTGCAGCGGATAGAAGCTTTATTAAGAGCCTGCACCTTTCCAGAGCAAATTATGTTTTTGAATGGCACTGCCCAACAGACATCTTGTCTTGGATTAGCCAAGATAAAAGACCTAAACAATCCATCCATACCTACACCTACACCTGATAGCAGTAACCCTTCAGAGGGGGAGGTCGACGTACATACTATTTTGCATCACAACAGAACAGATTTGAAAAAATGGTTAATCTGGCCTGAAGACACAAACAACTGTCTAGATAGATTCCTGAATAAAACACGGGGGTTCACATTCACTAGGCCATATCCAAGATATGTTCAGAGACAGCATCCAGGAATAGTAACAACATTCAGTGTTGGGAAATTGTGCCTTGAATGGTTACATAGATGTACACTTGAGGATGTTAAACAACACTTATCTTTACTTAAAGATGGCGCTGATCTTAGGGAATTCTTGCTAGGACCAAGAACACCACATCATAAACATTTTATATATGTTGGTATCTATGCATTGTATAATGAAGCATGGAAGATTACGCAAGCAGAGACTGCAGAACGAATGCGAGAAATTGATGGTAATAATTTAGAGAAAGCTCTCTCTGTAGTTGACAATGGGTTAACAACTCTGTCTTCCAGAATATATTCTTAGGACAGCATAGTTCCCTCTGCCATAAACATCATGGAACAGGACTTGGTCAAGTTGCAACATGGTCAGTCGCAATTACGTTCTATAATGCTATTAGGCTGGACGTTACAAAACCTTTGTTCAGGCTATGTGCCTTGGCGTTTAATCAATACTGCGTCACTGTTTTCAGAATTCAATCTCACTGAAAAACAGATCAAACTGGCACAGAGGGGAGCAGACTATACAATGCTGAGCATTGAAAAACTGGAAAGATTGCCATTTACAGTGGCTGACAAGCCAGCAATTGAATGGATACTACACGGAACAATCACTCTGTATGTTACAATTTTCCTTTTTCAGTATTGCCTAAAACATATACTAGTAGGCATATATAAAACGAATTTCGTTGCGGGCACTGCATCGCATTTGGTGATGCAGTGCACACAACAAAATTCGTTTTATTTATTTATATGTTTATTTACCTGGTAAAGTCTGTAATCCATACATTACAACCCCCCACCCTGCCCCTCCCCCTCCCCACGTCACCGCCCTGCAGTTACACCTACCACCGGCCGTGGCTGGTTTTTTGCCTGCTTTGCTGTGAGCTGTGATTTGTGACTCATTCTTTGTTTGACCTTGAATCCGAGATATTTATGTGAAGCAGCTGCCTCTACTTTTTTTTCCATCCAAGTGCCATGTGCATTTCTTGTATTTGGCATCCACTCACTGTACTATCTTTGTTTTTGATAAATTTCGTTGGCATACCGGAGACACCCAATTTCCTTATTGGCGAATCATGATGGATGGCTGTTGGCTTCCCAGAGAACATCTTTGAGGTCGGATAAATAAAAGGTGAAAAGGCTGGGGGCTAGCACACACCCCTGTTTTAATCCGTTGTGGGTGTCTATTTTCTTTGTTATACTTGAGCCATCCCCTATGTTTACCCGCATTCAGGTACCTGTATGTAGTTCTCGGATGGCGTTCAATAACTGGGACACCCCTACTGTCCAGTTTTTCCCATAGTGGTCTTCGGGACAAACCGTCGAAAGTGGACTTGAGGTTCACAAAACAGGCAAAAAGAGTATTGTTCTTATGTTTTGCATTTTCTGCTAATAGCGTTGGTGCTGTTAAATTTGTTAGGGTGCCTGTACCGGCCCTGAAACCTGTTTATGTCCTTGGAATGCGATTGTTATCATCTGACCATATTTTCAGATGGGCCTGTAGGCAGGCCGCATATAACTTGGCTTCCACATCTATTAGTGCAATCATTCTTTAATTGGTTGGCTTTGTTGAGTTTCTGCCTTTGAAGATTGGGTGGAAAATGCTACCCCTTCATGATTCGGGAATTTAATTTGAGCTCTGGTTCTTTGTACATTGCTCTTATATGGGCCTCCCATGTGTCCTTAGTTATCGCTGAATTTTGTGGTCTAGTTTTTCCAAATGTCAGGGAGTTGATCTCAAACCAAAAAATATTTCCATTCCGTTGTTTGGTCGCCAGAAGAAGTTTGGTCCACATCGTGACACTGTGGCATATTTTACTTTGCAAAAGATTTTTTTGTGTTGTGTTCTTAAATTATTAAGTTTGCTTCTGTCTAGTCGTTCTCCTTGTTTTAACTGGTTTGAGACTATTCTGATTTCTCACAACATTCATTGTTGCTTATGTAATTCAGTGCGGTACCATGGTTGGTAACTGTTTGTCCGGAAAAGCTTCTCATGGTAATTTTGGGACTGGTGCTTCTGTTTGAGAGGACATCTTTCCAATAAGGCACAAGTAAAATTTGACCAGGCTTTTAATCTCTCTCCTCTCTTGCTAATTGTGAGCCATCTTGGCTTCCTGTTTCCATTATTCTTTCTTCTTTTATTCCCGCTTGGTGGTAAACTTTGGCCATCACCTTCTCAATCCCTGTTCCTCTCCATCTCGGGCTTTTTAAATTGCATGTGCAGGGCAGCGAAATTAGGGCCCTATTATCAAGAACAGCAAAAAAATAATAATGATTGTCCCTTTAGCAGCTGGAAACTGCCACTAAAGCGGTGATAATGGGCTTGATAATATGCCCTTGTGAATTCCCATTAAAACCCTGCTTCACACCAGAACCTTCTATGGGAATTGACAAGGGCATATTATCAAGCCCATTATCGCTGCTTTAGCAGCAGTTTCCTGCCACTAAAGTCACGATAATTTAACGCTGTACATGATAATATGCCCCTATGTTCTTTAGCCGCTGTTAAAAAGGCTACCATTTGTTCCAGCTGCATTGTTTGTGTAAAATGTTCGCTCTCCGTGCATGGAATCATTTGACATTTATGCATCTTGTGGGCTTCATTTTCAATCACTTGCATGTGGTCGAAAATCACCTGTGATAATGAACTGTGATTGACAGTATTGCTTCTGCATTGTTTTTATCATTTTAAAAAAACACTTGCATGTGCTTCTATTTTGTCTCCCTTCTTGGGTGGATATAGACGTTTAAGAGAATGAATATTCTCAATGCAGCGTCTGTCTTGTGATTTTCTAAATTCATTGTGAGAACCTAGTTTGTCCCTATTAGTAATTTTTCTGATGACCAATCTAGTTTAGTTGAGGGATATGTGGACAAACTACCCTTAGGGTGGCCAACTTTAGTTGATTTTATTGCCCGTTCGGGATGATCTGTGTAGCCTATGATGTGATGTGGTGTTGTACTCCATGTTTCTAGAGCCTGAAGGATGTCGTAATCTTGGAGGAATTCAAAAACTTCAGGGTTTTCTAAAATATTTTCTAAGCCATGTGTGTTACAAGAGCAAATGTTAAGGTGTTTTTGATTTTCTTGTGTACTTTTACTCTCATCAGGATTGCATATAGGTATATTATTGCTGTGACCCCGTCCTTTTTTCTTTGATCACCCGCTTAGTTGAGTTATATTCCTCAATGCTTCCACCAGGTGGGACCATGGATAGGGGCCTGGTGATTATCAGATTTTCAAAATTGCTCTGATTTGTTGCTGCACCAATGGCACCCCTTAGTAGGGATCCCACTGTTTCTTTTGTAGGGAGTAACGGACCTGGGTAACAAGGGACCTCCATCCTTTGTAATTCGACCCCCCAGGCCTTGAACTGTTGCTGATGTGTCATTATTTGGTCTACTATTTCCGTTGAGGTCCACTTTGTTACTGTTACCTCTCTGTTGTTCATTAATGGACGTGGTTTGAATTTGAGTGATAGCAAGTTGGTGGAGTTAATATAGGCTATGTCCAGGACATAATTTATCAGTTTTAGGATCATGCCCCTGTTTAAAGTATCGAAATTCCCTCTTGAAATGTAATTGGGGAGTAACACTAATTTATTTGTCTGATTTCCATTTGTTGTAAACTGAAGGTCATGGTCCATCTTTTGAGTTGGAAAGAAGACGTTTTAAGGCCTTCGATCTCCCACAAGCCAATTTGTGCGTTTCTCATGAACTGGTGATGTGCCTTCTCCTTCCTGCCAGAGGGAGCAACTCTGCTTTGGTTCCTCATGTATTAGTGCCTGATGCTTAAAGCTTATCATCAGGAGTAAAATGAGCTCAGGATTGCCTAAAGTGCGAGAGATATGGCCTTTTAAAGGTTAGCGACAGCATAGCAATGTCACTGAGCTGTGCTACCATTCTTAGAATGTATACAAAAATTGATGGTTGGAATTCTTGAATTAATCTCAGCCACTGGTAATTACTTGGGCTGCATCCCATTCCAATGTTGTTGAGGGGGGGGTTTTCGCACTCCGACTTACCCACCAGCAGGTGTGCCCCAGGAGCATCATGGACGATGCACGATGCAGTCTCTCAATAGCGTGTGCGCTATTGCGTTAAAGTGTGTCGTAGCAAGGTTGCAGCACCAACTCTGGACACCGGTGTTTCAGAATTCTTGTTCCTCGTCAGCAGAGTGTAGGTTTTTCGGGATTAGCTGTGCAGGCTGCCAAGTGTTCTCAGGTTTGTACCTCTCTGGCGCGGGTGCGAGTTCCGAGCTCGTCAGCTCTAGCTCAGGGGAGCCAATCAGTGTTGGGGGGGGGGTTTTCGCACTCCGACTCACCCACCAGCAGGTGTGCCCCAGGAGCATCATGGACGATGCAGTCTCTCAATAGCGTGTGCGCTATTGCGTTAAAGTGTGTCGTAGCAAGGTTGCAGCACCAACTCTGGACACCGGTGTTTCGGAATTCTTGTTCCTCGTCAGCAGAGTGTAGGTTTTTCGGGATTAGCTGTGCAGGCTGCCAAGTGTTCTCAGGTTTGTACCTCTCTGGCGCGGGTGCGAGTTCCGAGCTCGTCAGCTCTAGCTCAGGGGAGCCAATCAGTGTTGAGGGGGGGGTTTTCGCACTCCGACTCACCCACCAGCAGGTGTGCCCCAGGAGCATCATGGACGATGCAGTCTCTCAATAGCGTGTGCGCTATTGCGTTAAAGTGTGTCGTAGCAAGGTTGCAGCACCAACTCTGGACACCGGTGTTTCGGAATTCTTGTTCCTCGTCAGCAGAGTGTAGGTTTTTCGGGATTAGCTGTGCAGGCTGCCAAGTGTTCTCAGGTTTGTACCTCTCTGGCGCGGGTGCGAGTTCCGAGCTCGTCAGCTCTAGCTCAGGGGAGCCAATCAGTGTTGAGGGGGGGGTTTTCGCACTCCGACTCACCCACCAGCAGGTGTGCCCCAGGAGCATCATGGACGATGCAGTCTCTCAATAGCGTGTGCGCTATTGCGTTAAAGTGTGTCGTAGCAAGGTTGCAGCACCAACTCTGGACACCGGTGTTTCGGAATTCTTGTTCCTCGTCAGCAGAGTGTGGGTTTTTCGGGATTAGCTGTGCAGGCTGCCAAGTGTTCTCAGGTTTGTACCTCTCTGGCGCGGGTGCGAGTTCCGAGCTTGTCAGCTCTAGCTCAGGGGAGCCAATCAGTGTTGAGGGGGGGGTTTTCGCACTCCGACTCACCCACCAGCAGGTGTGCCCCAGGAGCATCATGGACGATGGAGTCTCTCAATAGCGTGTGCGCTATTGCGTTAAAGTGTGTCGTAGCAAGGTTGCAGCACCAACTCTGGACACCGGTGTTTCGGAATTCTTGTTCCTCGTCAGCAGAGTGTAGGTTTTTCGGGATTAGCTGTGCAGGCTGCCAAGTGTTCTCAGGTTTGTACCTCTCTGGCGCGGGTGCGAGTTCCGAGCTCGTCAGCTCTAGCTCAGGGGAGCCAATCAGTGTTGAGGGGGGGGTTTTCGCACTCCGACTCACCCACCAGCAGGTGTGCCCCAGGAGCATCATGGACGATGCAGTCTCTCAATAGCGTGTGCGCTATTGCGTTAAAGTGTGTCGTAGCAAGGTTGCAGCACCAACTCTGGACACCGGTGTTTCGGAATTCTTGTTCCTCGTCAGCAGAGTGTAGGTTTTTCGGGATTAGCTGTGCAGGCTGCCAAGTGTTCTCAGGTTTGTACCTCTCTGGCGCGGGTGCGAGTTCCGAGCTCGTCAGCTCTAGCTCAGGGGAGCCAATCAGTGTTGAGGGGGGGGTTTTCGCACTCCGACTCACCCACCAGCAGGTGTGCCCCAGGAGCATCATGGACGATGCAGTCTCTCAATAGCGTGTGCGCTATTGCGTTAAAGTGTGTCGTAGCAAGGTTGCAGCACCAACTCTGGACACCGGTGTTTCGGAATTCTTGTTCCTCGTCAGCAGAGTGTAGGTTTTTCGGGATTAGCTGTGCAGGCTGCCAAGTGTTCTCAGGTTTGTACCTCTCTGGCGCGGGTGCGAGTTCCGAGCTCGCCAGCTCTAGCTCAGGGGAGCCAATCAGTGTTGAGGGGGGGGTTTTCGCACTCCGACTCACCCACCAGCAGGTGTGCCCCAGGAGCATCATGGACGATGCAGTCTCTCAATAGCGTGTGCGCTATTGCGTTAAAGTGTGTCGTAGCAAGGTTGCAGCACCAACTCTGGACACCGGTGTTTCGGAATTCTTGTTCCTCGTCAGCAGAGTGTAGGTTTTTCGGGATTAGCTGTGCAGGCTGCCAAGTGTTCTCAGGTTTGTACCTCTCTGGCGCGGGTGCGAGTTCCGAGCTCGTCAGCTCTAGCTCAGGGGAGCCAATCAGTGTTGAGGGGGGGTTTTCGCACTCCGACTCACCCACCAGCAGGTGTGCCCCAGGAGCATCATGGACGATGCAGTCTCTCAATAGCGTGTGCGCTATTGCGTTAAAGTGTGTCGTAGCAAGGTTGCAGCACCAACTCTGGACACCGGTGTTTCGGAATTCTTGTTCCTCGTCAGCAGAGTGTAGGTTTTTCGGGATTAGCTGTGCAGGCTGCCAAGTGTTCTCAGGTTTGTACCTCTCTGGCGCGGGTGCGAGTTCCGAGCTCGTCAGCTCTAGCTCAGGGGAGCCAATCAGTGTTGAGGGGGGGTTTTCGCACTCCGACTCACCCACCAGCAGGTGTGCCCCAGGAGCATCATGGACGATGCAGTCTCTCAATAGCGTGTGCGCTATTGCGTTAAAGTGTGTCGTAGCAAGGTTGCAGCACCAACTCTGGACACCGGTGTTTCGGAATTCTTGTTCCTCGTCAGCAGAGTGTAGGTTTTTCGGGATTAGCTGTGCAGGCTGCCAAGTGTTCTCAGGTTTGTACCTCTCTGGCGCGGGTGCGAGTTCCGAGCTCGTCAGCTCTAGCTCAGGGGAGCCAATCAGTGTTGAGGGGGGGGTTTTCGCACTCCGACTCACCCACCCGCAGGTGTGCCCCAGGAGCATCATGGACGATGCAGTCTCTCAATAGCGTGTGCGCTATTGCGTTAAAGTGTGTCGTAGCAAGGTTGCAGCACCAACTCTGGACACCGGTGTTTCGGAATTCTTGTTCCTCGTCAGCAGAGTGTAGGTTTTTCGGGATTAGCTGTGCAGGCTGCCAAGTGTTCTCAGGTTTGTACCTCTCTGGCGCGGGTGCGAGTTCCGAGCTCGTCAGCTCTAGCTCAGGGGAGCCAATCAGTGTTGAGGGGGGGGTTTTCGCACTCCGACTCACCCACCAGCAGGTGTGCCCCAGGAGCATCATGGACGATGCAGTCTCTCAATAGCGTGTGCGCTATTGCGTTAAAGTGTGTCGTAGCAAGGTTGCAGCACCAACTCTGGACACCGGTGTTTCGGAATTCTTGTTCCTCGTCAGCAGAGTGTAGGTTTTTCGGGATTAGCTGTGCAGGCTGCCAAGTGTTCTCAGGTTTGTACCTCTCTGGCGCGGGTGTGAGTTCCGAGCTCGTCAGCTCTAGCTCAGGGGAGCCAATCAGTGTTGAGGGGGGGGTTTTCGCACTCCGACTCACCCACCAGCAGGTGTGCCCCAGGAGCAACATGGACGATGCAGTCTCTCAATAGCGTGTGCGCTATTGCGTTAAAGTGTGTCGTAGCAAGGTTGCAGCACCAACTCTGGACACCGGTGTTTCGGAATTCTTGTTCCTCGTCAGCAGAGTGTAGGTTTTTCGGGATTAGCTGTGCAGGCTGCCAAGTGTTCTCAGGTTTGTACCTCTCTGGCGCGGGTGCGAGTTCCGAGCTCATCAGCTCTAGCTCAGGGGAGCCAATCAGTGTTGAGGGGGGGGGTTTTCGCACTCCGACTCACCCACCAGCAGGTGTGCCCCAGGAGCATCATGGACGATGCAGTCTCTCAATAGCGTGTGCGCTATTGCGTTAAAGTGTGTCGTAGCAAGGTTGCAGCACCAACTCTGGACACCAGTGTTTCGGAATTCTTGTTCCTCGTCAGCAGAGCTTAGGTTTTTCGGGATTAGCTGTGCAGGCTGCCAAGTGTTCTCAGGTTTGTACCTCTCTGGCGCGGGTGCGAGTTCCGAGCTCGTCAGCTCTAGCTCAGGGGAGCCAATCAGTGTTGAGGGGGGGGTTTTCGCACTCCGACTCACCCACCAGCAGGTGTGCCCCAGGAGCATCATGGACGATGCAGTCTCTCAATAGCGTGTGCGCTATTGCGTTAAAGTGTGTCGTAGCAAGGTTGCAGCACCAACTCTGGACACCGGTGTTTCGGAATTCTTGTTCCTCGTCAGCAGAGTGTAGGTTTTTCGGGATTAGCTGTGCAGGCTGCCAAGTGTTCTCAGGTTTGTACCTCTCTGGCGCGGGTGCGAGTTCCGAGCTCGTCAGCTCTAGCTCAGGGGAGCCAATCAGTGTTGAGGGGGGGGGTTTCGCACTCCGACTCACCCACCAGCAGGTGTGCCCCAGGAGCATCATGGACGATGCAGTCTCTCAATAGCGTGTGCGCTATTGCGTTAAAGTGTGTCGTAGCAAGGTTGCAGCACCAACTCTGGACACCGGTGTTTCGGAATTCTTGTTCCTCGTCAGCAGAGTGTAGGTTTTTCGGGATTAGCTGTGCAGGCTGCCAAGTGTTCTCAGGTTTGTACCTCTCTGGCGCGGGTGCGAGTTCCGAGCTCGTCAGCTCTAGCTCAGGGGAGCCAATCAGTGTTGTGGGGGGGGTTTTCGCACTCCGACTCACCCACCAGCAGGTGTGCCCCAGGAGCATCATGGACGATGCAGTCTCTCAATAGCGTGTGCGCTATTGCGTTAAAGTGTGTCGTAGCAAGGTTGCAGCACCAACTCTGGACACCGGTGTTTCGGAATTCTTGTTCCTCGTCAGCAGAGTGTAGGTTTTTCGGGATTAGCTGTGCAGGCTGCCAAGTGTTCTCAGGTTTGTACCTCTCTGGCGCGGGTGCGAGTTCCGAGCTCGTCAGCTCTAGCTCAGGGGAGCCAATCAGTGTTGAGGGGGGGGTTTTCGCACTCCGACTCACCCACCAGCAGGTGTGCCCCAGGAGCATCATGAACGATGCAGTCTCTCAATAGCGTGTGCGCTATTGCGTTAAAGTGTGTCGTAGCAAGGTTGCAGCACCAACTCTGGACACCGGTGTTTCGGAATTCTTGTTCCTCGTCAGCAGAGTGTAGGTTTTTCGGGATTAGCTGTGCAGGCTGCCAAGTGTTCTCAGGTTTGTACCTCTCTGGCGCGGGTGCGAGTTCCGAGCTCGTCAGCTCTAGCTCAGGGGAGCCAATCAGTGTTGAGGGGGGGGTTTTCGCACTCCGACTCACCCACCAGCAGGTGTGCCCCAGGAGCATCATGGACGATGCAGTCTCTCAATAGCGTGTGCGCTATTGCGTTAAAGTGTGTCGTAGCAAGGTTGCAGCACCAACTCTGGACACCGGTGTTTCGGAATTCTTGTTCCTCGTCAGCAGAGTGTAGGTTTTTCGGGATTAGCTGTGCAGGCTGCCAAGTGTTCTCAGGTTTGTACCTCTCTGGCGCGGGTGCGAGTTCCGAGCTCGTCAGCTCTAGCTCAGGGGAGCCAATCAGTGTTGAGGGGGGGGGTTTTCGCACTCCGACTCACCCACCAGCAGGTGTGCCCCAGGAGCATCATGGACGATGCAGTCTCTCAATAGCGTGTGCGCTATTGCGTTAAAGTGTGTCGTAGCAAGGTTGCAGCACCAACTCTGGACACCGGTGTTTCGGAATTCTTGTTCCTCGTCAGCAGAGTGTAGGTTTTTCGGGATTAGCTGTGCAGGCTGCCAAGTGTTCTCAGGTTTGTACCTCTCTGGCGCGGGTGCGAGTTCCGAGCTCGTCAGCTCTAGCTCAGGGGAGCCAATCAGTGTTGAGGGGGGGGTTTTCGCACTCCGACTCACCCACCAGCAGGTGTGCCCCAGGAGCATCATGGACGATGCAGTCTCTCAATAGCGTGTGCGCTATTGCGTTAAAGTGTGTCGTAGCAAGGTTGCAGCACCAACTCTGGACACCGGTGTTTCGGAATTCTTGTTCCTCGTCAGCAGAGTGTAGGTTTTTCGGGATTAGCTGTGCAGGCTGCCAAGTGTTCTCAGGTTTGTACCTCTCTGGCGCGGGTGCGAGTTCCGAGCTCGTCAGCTCTAGCTCAGGGGAGCCAATCAGTGTTGAGGGGGGGGTTTTCGCACTCCGACTCACCCACCAGCAGGTGTGCCCCAGGAGCATCATGGACGATGCAGTCTCTCAATAGCGTGTGCGCTATTGCGTTAAAGTGTGTCGTAGCAAGGTTGCAGCACCAACTCTGGACACCGGTGTTTCGGAATTCTTGTTCCTCGTCAGCAGAGTGTAGGTTTTTCGGGATTAGCTGTGCAGGCTGCCAAGTGTTCTCAGGTTTGTACCTCTCTGGCGCGGGTGCGAGTTCCGAGCTCGTCAGCTCTAGCTCAGGGGAGCCAATCAGTGTTGAGGGGGGGGTTTTCGCACTCCGACTCACCCACCAGCAGGTGTGCCCCAGGAGCATCATGGACGATGCAGTCTCTCAATAGCGTGTGCGCTATTGCGTTAAAGTGTGTCGTAGCAAGGTTGCAGCACCAACTCTGGACACCGGTGTTTCGGAATTCTTGTTCCTCGTCAGCAGAGTGTAGGTTTTTCGGGATTAGCTGTGCAGGCTGCCAAGTGTTCTCAGGTTTGTACCTCTCTGGCGCAGGTGCGAGTTCCGAGCTCGTCAGCTCTAGCTCAGGGGAGCCAATCAGTGTTGAGGGGGGGGTTTTCGCACTCCGACTCACCCACCAGCAGGTGTGCCCCAGGAGCATCATGGACGATGCAGTCTCTCAATAGCGTGTGCGCTATTGCGTTAAAGTGTGTCGTAGCAAGGTTGCAGCACCAACTCTGGACACCGGTGTTTCGGAATTCTTGTTCCTCGTCAGCAGAGTGTAGGTTTTTCGGGATTAGCTGTGCAGGCTGCCAAGTGTTCTCAGGTTTGTACCTCTCTGGCGCGGGTGCGAGTTCCGAGCTCGTCAGCTCTAGCTCAGGGGAGCCAATCAGTGTTGAGGGGGGGGTTTTCGCACTCCGACTCACCCACCAGCAGGTGTGCCCCAGGAGCATCATGGACGATGCAGTCTCTCAATAGCGTGTGCGCTATTGCGTTAAAGTGTGTCGTAGCAAGGTTGCAGCACCAACTCTGGACACCGGTGTTTCGGAATTCTTGTTCCTCGTCAGCAGAGTGTAGGTTTTTCGGGATTAGCTGTGCAGGCTGCCAAGTGTTCTCAGGTTTGTACCTCTCTGGCGCGGGTGCGAGTTCCGAGCTCGTCAGCTCTAGCTCAGGGGAGCCAATCAGTGTTGAGGGGGGGGTTTTCGCACTCCGACTCACCCATCAGCAGGTGTGCCCCAGGAGCATCATGGACGATGCAGTCTCTCAATAGCGTGTGCGCTATTGCGTTAAAGTGTGTCGTAGCAAGGTTGCAGCACCAACTCTGGACACCGGTGTTTCGGAATTCTTGTTCCTCGTCAGCAGAGTGTAGGTTTTTCGGGATTAGCTGTGCAGGCTGCCAAGTGTTCTCAGGTTTGTACCTCTCTGGCGCGGGTGCGAGTTCCGAGCTCGTCAGCTCTAGCTCAGGGGAGCCAATCAGTGTTGAGGGGGGGGTTTTCGCACTCCGACTCACCCACCAGCAGGTGTGCCCCAGGAGCATCATGGACGATGCAGTCTCTCAATAGCGTGTGCGCTATTGCGTTAAAGTGTGTCGTAGCAAGGTTGCAGCACGAACTCTGGACACCGGTGTTTCGGAATTCTTGTTCCTCGTCAGCAGAGTGTAGGTTTTTCGGGATTAGCTGTGCAGGCTGCCAAGTGTTCTCAGGTTTGTACCTCTCTGGCGCGGGTGCGAGTTCCGAGCTCGTCAGCTCTAGCTCAGGGGAGCCAATCAGTGTTGAGGGGGGGGTTTTCGCACTCCGACTCACCCACCAGCAGGTGTGCCCCAGGAGCATCATGGACGATGCAGTCTCTCAATAGCGTGTGCGCTATTGCGTTAAAGTGTGTCGTAGCAAGGTTGCAGCACCAACTCTGGACACCGGTGTTTCGGAATTCTTGTTCCTCGTCAGCAGAGTGTAGGTTTTTCGGGATTAGCTGTGCAGGCTGCCAAGTGTTCTCAGGTTTGTACCTCTCTGGCGCGGGTGCGAGTTCCGAGCTCGTCAGCTCTAGCTCAGGGGAGCCAATCAGTGTTGAGGGGGGGGGTTTCGCACTCCGACTCACCCACCAGCAGGTGTGCCCCAGGAGCATCATGGACGATGCAGTCTCTCAATAGCGTGTGCGCTATTGCGTTAAAGTGTGTCGTAGCAAGGTTGCAGCACCAACTCTGGACACCGGTGTTTCGGAATTCTTGTTCCTCGTCAGCAGAGTGTAGGTTTTTCGGGATTAGCTGTGCAGGCTGCCAAGTGTTCTCAGGTTTGTACCTCTCTGGCGCGGGTGCGAGTTCCGAGCTCGTCAGCTCTAGCTCAGGGGAGCCAATCAGTGTTGAGGGGGGGGTTTTCGCACTCCGACTCACCCACCAGCAGGTGTGCCCCAGGAGCATCATGGACGATGCAGTCTCTCAATAGCGTGTGCGCTATTGCGTTAAAGTGTGTCGTAGCAAGGTTGCAGCACCAACTCTGGACACCGGTGTTTCGGAATTCTTGTTCCTCGTCAGCAGAGTGTAGGTTTTTCGGGATTAGCTGTGCAGGCTGCCAAGTGTTCTCAGGTTTGTACCTCTCTGGCGCGGGTGCGAGTTCCGAGCTCATCAGCTCTAGCTCAGGGGAGCCAATCAGTGTTGAGGGGGGGGGTTTTCGCACTCCGACTCACCCACCAGCAGGTGTGCCCCAGGAGCATCATGGACGATGCAGTCTCTCAATAGCGTGTGCGCTATTGCGTTAAAGTGTGTCGTAGCAAGGTTGCAGCACCAACTCTGGACACCGGTGTTTCGGAATTCTTGTTCCTCGTCAGCAGAGCTTAGGTTTTTCGGGATTAGCTGTGCAGGCTGCCAAGTGTTCTCAGGTTTGTACCTCTCTGGCGCGGGTGCGAGTTCCGAGCTCGTCAGCTCTAGCTCAGGGGAGCCAATCAGTGTTGAGGGGGGGGTTTTCGCACTCCGACTCACCCACCAGCAGGTGTGCCCCAGGAGCATCATGGACGATGCAGTCTCTCAATAGCGTGTGCGCTATTGCGTTAAAGTGTGTCGTAGCAAGGTTGCAGCACCAACTCTGGACACCGGTGTTTCGGAATTCTTGTTCCTCGTCAGCAGAGTGTAGGTTTTTCGGGATTAGCTGTGCAGGCTGCCAAGTGTTCTCAGGTTTGTACCTCTCTGGCGCGGGTGCGAGTTCCGAGCTCGTCAGCTCTAGCTCAGGGGAGCCAATCAGTGTTGAGGGGGGGGGGTTTCGCACTCCGACTCACCCACCAGCAGGTGTGCCCCAGGAGCATCATAGACGATGCAGTCTCTCAATAGCGTGTGCGCTATTGCGTTAAAGTGTGTCGTAGCAAGGTTGCAGCACCAACTCTGGACACCGGTGTTTCGGAATTCTTGTTCCTCGTCAGCAGAGTGTAGGTTTTTCGGGATTAGCTGTGCAGGCTGCCAAGTGTTCTCAGGTTTGTACCTCTCTGGCGCGGGTGCGAGTTCCGAGCTCGTCAGCTCTAGCTCAGGGGAGCCAATCAGTGTTGAGGGGGGGGTTTTCGCACTCCGACTCACCCACCAGCAGGTGTGCCCCAGGAGCATCATGGACGATGCAGTCTCTCAATAGCGTGTGCGCTATTGCGTTAAAGTGTGTCGTAGCAAGGTTGCAGCACCAACTCTGAACACCGGTGTTTCGGAATTCTTGTTCCTCGTCAGCAGAGTGTAGGTTTTTCGGGATTAGCTGTGCAGGCTGCCAAGTGTTCTCAGGTTTGTACCTCTCTGGCGCGGGTGCGAGTTCCGAGCTCGTCAGCTCTAGCTCAGGGGAGCCAATCAGTGTTGAGGGGGGGTTTTCGCACTCCGACTCACCCACCAGCAGGTGTGCCCCAGGAGCATCATGAACGATGCAGTCTCTCAATAGCGTGTGCGCTATTGCGTTAAAGTGTGTCGTAGCAAGGTTGCAGCACCAACTCTGGACACCGGTGTTTCGGAATTCTTGTTCCTCGTCAGCAGAGTGTAGGTTTTTCGGGATTAGCTGTGCAGGCTGCCAAGTGTTCTCAGGTTTGTACCTCTCTGGCGCGGGTGCGAGTTCCGAGCTCGTCAGCTCTAGCTCAGGGGAGCCAATCAGTGTTGAGGGGGGGGTTTTCGCACTCCGACTCACCCACCAGCAGGTGTGCCCCAGGAGCATCATGGACGATGCAGTCTCTCAATAGCGTGTGCGCTATTGCGTTAAAGTGTGTCGTAGCAAGGTTGCAGCACCAACTCTGGACACCGGTGTTTCGGAATTCTTGTTCCTCGTCAGCAGAGTGTAGGTTTTTCGGGATTAGCTGTGCAGGCTGCCAAGTGTTCTCAGGTTTGTACCTCTCTGGCGCGGGTGCGAGTTCCGAGCTCGTCAGCTCTAGCTCAGGGGAGCCAATCAGTGTTGAGGGGGGGGGTTTTCGCACTCCGACTCACCCACCAGCAGGTGTGCCCCAGGAGCATCATGGACGATGCAGTCTCTCAATAGCGTGTGCGCTATTGCGTTAAAGTGTGTCGTAGCAAGGTTGCAGCACCAACTCTGGACACCGGTGTTTCGGAATTCTTGTTCCTCGTCAGCAGAGTGTAGGTTTTTCGGGATTAGCTGTGCAGGCTGCCAAGTGTTCTCAGGTTTGTACCTCTCTGGCGCGGGTGCGAGTTCCGAGCTCGTCAGCTCTAGCTCAGGGGAGCCAATCAGTGTTGAGGGGGGGGTTTTCGCACTCCGACTCACCCACCAGCAGGTGTGCCCCAGGAGCATCATGGACGATGCAGTCTCTCAATAGCGTGTGCGCTATTGCGTTAAAGTGTGTCGTAGCAAGGTTGCAGCACCAACTCTGGACACCGGTGTTTCGGAATTCTTGTTCCTCGTCAGCAGAGTGTAGGTTTTTCGGGATTAGCTGTGCAGGCTGCCAAGTGTTCTCAGGTTTGTACCTCTCTGGCGCGGGTGCGAGTTCCGAGCTCGTCAGCTCTAGCTCAGGGGAGCCAATCAGTGTTGAGGGGGGGGTTTTCGCACTCCGACTCACCCACCAGCAGGTGTGCCCCAGGAGCATCATGGACGATGCAGTCTCTCAATAGCGTGTGCGCTATTGCGTTAAAGTGTGTCGTAGCAAGGTTGCAGCACCAACTCTGGACACCGGTGTTTCGGAATTCTTGTTCCTCGTCAGCAGAGTGTAGGTTTTTCGGGATTAGCTGTGCAGGCTGCCAAGTGTTCTCAGGTTTGTACCTCTCTGGCGCAGGTGCGAGTTCCGAGCTCGTCAGCTCTAGCTCAGGGGAGCCAATCAGTGTTGAGGGGGGGGTTTTCGCACTCCGACTCACCCACCAGCAGGTGTGCCCCAGGAGCATCATGGACGATGCAGTCTCTCAATAGCGTGTGCGCTATTGCGTTAAAGTGTGTCGTAGCAAGGTTGCAGCACCAACTCTGGACACCGGTGTTTCGGAATTCTTGTTCCTCGTCAGCAGAGTGTAGGTTTTTCGGGATTAGCTGTGCAGGCTGCCAAGTGTTCTCAGGTTTGTACCTCTCTGGCGCGGGTGCGAGTTCCGAGCTCGTCAGCTCTAGCTCAGGGGAGCCAATCAGTGTTGAGGGGGGGGTTTTCGCACTCCGACTCACCCACCAGCAGGTGTGCCCCAGGAGCATCATGGACGATGCAGTCTCTCAATAGCGTGTGCGCTATTGCGTTAAAGTGTGTCGTAGCAAGGTTGCAGCACCAACTCTGGACACCGGTGTTTCGGAATTCTTGTTCCTCGTCAGCAGAGTGTAGGTTTTTCGGGATTAGCTGTGCAGGCTGCCAAGTGTTCTCAGGTTTGTACCTCTCTGGCGCGGGTGCGAGTTCCGAGCTCGTCAGCTCTAGCTCAGGGGAGCCAATCAGTGTTGAGGGGGGGGTTTTCGCACTCCGACTCACCCACCAGCAGGTGTGCCCCAGGAGCATCATGGACGATGCAGTCTCTCAATAGCGTGTGCGCTATTGCGTTAAAGTGTGTCGTAGCAAGGTTGCAGCACCAACTCTGGACACCGGTGTTTCGGAATTCTTGTTCCTCGTCAGCAGAGTGTAGGTTTTTCGGGATTAGCTGTGCAGGCTGCCAAGTGTTCTCAGGTTTGTACCTCCCTGGCGCGGGTGCGAGTTCCGAGCTCGTCAGCTCTAGCTCAGGGGAGCCAATCAGTGTTGAGGGGGGGGTTTTCGCACTCCGACTCACCCACCAGCAGGTGTGCCCCAGGAGCATCATGGACGATGCAGTCTCTCAATAGCGTGTGCGCTATTGCGTTAAAGTGTGTCGTAGCAAGGTTGCAGCACCAACTCTGGACACCGGTGTTTCGGAATTCTTGTTCCTCGTCAGCAGAGTGTAGGTTTTTCGGGATTAGCTGTGCAGGCTGCCAAGTGTTCTCAGGTTTGTACCTCTCTGGCGCGGGTGCGAGTTCCGAGCTCGTCAGCTCTAGCTCAGGGGAGCCAATCAGTGTTGAGGGGGGGGTTTTCGCACTCCGACTCACCCACCAGCAGGTGTGCCCCAGGAGCATCATGGACGATGCAGTCTCTCAATAGCGTGTGCGCTATTGCGTTAAAGTGTGTCGTAGCAAGGTTGCAGCACCAACTCTGGACACCGGTGTTTCGGAATTCTTGTTCCTCGTCAGCAGAGTGTAGGTTTTTCGGGATTAGCTGTGCAGGCTGCCAAGTGTTCTCAGGTTTGTACCTCTCTGGCGCGGGTGCGAGTTCCGAGCTCGTCAGCTCTAGCTCAGGGGAGCCAATCAGTGTTGAGGAGGGGGTTTTCGCACTCCGACTCACCCACCAGCAGGTGTGCCCCAGGAGCATCATGGACGATGCAGTCTCTCAATAGCGTGTGCGCTATTGCGTTAAAGTGTGTCGTAGCAAGGTTGCAGCACCAACTCTGGACACCGGTGTTTCGGAATTCTTGTTCCTCGTCAGCAGAGTGTAGGTTTTTCGGGATTAGCTGTGCAGGCTGCCAAGTGTTCTCAGGTTTGTACCTCTCTGGCGCGGGTGTGAGTTCCGAGCTCGTCAGCTCTAGCTCAGGGGAGCCAATCAGTGTTGAGGGGGGGGTTTTCGCACTCCGACTCACCCACCAGCAGGTGTGCCCCAGGAGCATCATGGACGATGCAGTCTCTCAATAGCGTGTGCGCTATTGCGTTAAAGTGTGTCGTAGCAAGGTTGCAGCACCAACTCTGGACACCGGTGTTTCGGAATTCTTGTTCCTCGTCAGCAGAGTGTAGGTTTTTCGGGATTAGCTGTGCAGGCTGCCAAGTGTTCTCAGGTTTGTACCTCTCTGGCGCGGGTGCGAGTTCCGAGCTCGTCAGCTCTAGCTCAGGGGAGCCAATCAGTGTTGAGGGGGGGGTTTTCGCACTCCGACTCACCCACCAGCAGGTGTGCCCCAGGAGCATCATGGACGATGCAGTCTCTCAATAGCGTGTGCGCTATTGCGTTAAAGTGTGTCGTAGCAAGGTTGCAGCACCAACTCTGGACACCGGTGTTTCGGAATTCTTGTTCCTCGTCAGCAGAGTGTAGGTTTTTCGGGATTAGCTGTGCAGGCTGCCAAGTGTTCTCAGGTTTGTACCTCTCTGCACAGCTAACCCCGAAAAACCTACACTCTGTTGACGAGGAACAAGAATTCCGAAACACCGGTGTCCAGAGTTGGTGCTGCAACCTTGCTACGACACACTTTCAACGTAATAGCGCACACGCTATTAAGAGACTGCATCGACCATGATGCTCCTGGGGCACACCTGCTGGTGGGTGAGTCGGAGTGCGAAAACCCCCCCCTCAAAACTGATTGGCTCCCCTGAGCTAGAGCTGATGAGCTCGGAGCTCGCACCCGCGCCAGAGAGGTACATACCTGAGAACACTTGGCAGCCTGCACAGCTAACCCCGAAAAACCTACACTCTGCTGACGAGGAACAAGAATTCCGAAACACCGGTGTCCAGAGTTGGTGCTGCAACCTTGCTACGACACACTTTCAACGTAATAGCGCACACGCTATTAAGAGACTGCATCGACCATGATGCTCCTGGGGCACACCTGCTGGTGGGTGAGTCGGAGTGCGAAAACCCCCCCCTCAAAACTGATTGGCTCCCCTGAGCTAGAGCTGACGAGCTCGGAGCTCGCACCCGCGCCAGAGAGGTACATACCTGAGAACACTTGGCAGCCTGCACAGCTAACCCCGAAAAACCTACACTCTGCTGACGAGGAACAAGAATTCCGAAACACCGGTGTCCAGAGTTGGTGCTGCAACCTTGCTACGACACACTTTCAACGTAATAGCGCACACGCTATTAAGAGACTGCATCGACCATGATGCTCCTGGGGCACACCTGCTGGTGGGTGAGTCGGAGTGCGAAAACCCCCCCCTCAAAACTGATTGGCTCCCCTGAGCTAGAGCTGACGAGCTCGGAGCTCGCACCCGCGCCAGAGAGGTACATACCTGAGAACACTTGGCAGCCTGCACAGCTAACCCCGAAAAACCTACACTCTGCTGACGAGGAACAAGAATTCCGAAACACCGGTGTCCAGAGTTGGTGCTGCAACCTTGCTACGACACACTTTCAACGTAATAGCGCACACGCTATTAAGAGACTGCATCGACCATGATGCTCCTGGGGCACACCTGCTGGTGGGTGAGTCGGAGTGCGAAAACCCCCCCCTCAAAACTGATTGGCTCCCCTGAGCTAGAGCTGACGAGCTCGGAGCTCGCACCCGCGCCAGAGAGGTACATACCTGAGAACACTTGGCAGCCTGCACAGCTAACCCCGAAAAACCTACACTCTGCTGACGAGGAACAAGAATTCCGAAACACCGGTGTCCAGAGTTGGTGCTGCAACCTTGCTACGACACACTTTCAACGTAATAGCGCACACGCTATTAAGAGACGGCATCGACCATGATGCTCCTGGGGCACACCTGCTGGTGGGTGAGTCGGAGTGCGAAAACCCCCCCCTCAAAACTGATTGGCTCCCCTGAGCTAGAGCTGACGAGCTCGGAGCTCGCACCCGCGCCAGAGAGGTACATACCTGAGAACACTTGGCAGCCTGCACAGCTAACCCCGAAAAACCTACACTCTGCTGACGAGGAACAAGAATTCCGAAACACCGGTGTCCAGAGTTGGTGCTGCAACCTTGCTACGACACACTTTCAACGTAATAGCACACACGCTATTAAGAGACTGCATCGACCATGATGCTCCTGGGGCACACCTGCTGGTGGGTGAGTCGGAGTGCGAAAACCCCCCCCTCAAAACTGATTGGCTCCCCTGAGCTAGAGCTGACGAGCTCGGAGCTCGCACCCGCGCCAGAGAGGTACATACCTGAGAACACTTGGCAGCCTGCACAGCTAACCCCGAAAAACCTACACTCTGCTGACGAGGAACAAGAATTCCGAAACACCGGTGTCCAGAGTTGGTGCTGCAACCTTGCGACGACACACTTTCAACGTAATAGCGCACACGCTATTAAGAGACTGCATCGACCATGATGCTCCTGGGGCACACCTGCTGGTGGGTGAGTCGGAGTGCGAAACCCCCCCCCTCAAAACTGATTGGCTCCCCTGAGCTAGAGCTGACGAGCTCGGAGCTCGCACCCGCGCCAGAGAGGTACATACCTGAGAACACTTGGCAGCCTGCACAGCTAACCCCGAAAAACCTACACTCTGCTGACGAGGAACAAGAATTCCGAAACACCGGTGTCCAGAGTTGGTGCTGCAACCTTGCTACGACACACTTTCAACGTAATAGCGCACACGCTATTAAGAGACTGCATCGACCATGATGCTCCTGGGGCACACCTGCTGGTGGGTGAGTCGGAGTGCGAAAACCCCCCCCTCAAAACTGATTGGCTCCCCTGAGCTAGAGCTGACGAGCTCGGAGCTCGCACCCGCGCCAGAGAGGTACATACCTGAGAACACTTGGCAGCCTGCACAGCTAACCCCGAAAAACCTACACTCTGCTGACGAGGAACAAGAATTCCGAAACACCGGTGTCCAGAGTTGGTGCTGCAACCTTGCTACGACACACTTTCAACGTAATAGCACACACGCTATTAAGAGACTGCATCGACCATGATGCTCCTGGGGCACACCTGCTGGTGGGTGAGTCGGAGTGCGAAAACCCCCCCCTCAAAACTGATTGGCTCCCCTGAGCTAGAGCTGACGAGCTCGGAGCTCGCACCCGCGCCAGAGAGGTACATACCTGAGAACACTTGGCAGCCTGCACAGCTAACCCCGAAAAAC
Source organism: Lissotriton vulgaris (assembly GCF_964263255.1). Taxonomy (NCBI): domain Eukaryota; kingdom Metazoa; phylum Chordata; class Amphibia; order Caudata; family Salamandridae; genus Lissotriton; species Lissotriton vulgaris. Next base: position 135,924,843 of record NC_141690.1, read on the forward strand.
CTACACTCTGCTGACGAGGAACAAGAATTCCGAAACACCGGTGTCCAGAGTTGGTGCTGCAACCTTGCTACGACACACTTTCAACGTAATAGCGCACACGCTATTAAGAGACTGCATCGACCATGATGCTCCTGGGGCACACCTGCTGGTGGGTGAGTCGGAGTGCGAAACCCCCCCCCTCAAAACTGATTGGCTCCCCTGAGCTAGAGCTGACGAGCTCGGAGCTCGCACCCGCGCCAGAGAGGTACATACCTGAGAACACTTGGCAGCCTGCACAGCTAACCCCGAAAAACCTACACTCTGCTGACGAGGAACAAGAATTCCGAAACACCGGTGTCCAGAGTTGGTGCTGCAACCTTGCTACGACACACTTTCAACGTAATAGCGCACACGCTATTAAGAGACTGCATCGACCATGATGCTCCTGGGGCACACCTGCTGGTGGGTGAGTCGGAGTGCGAAAACCCCCCCCTCAAAACTGATTGGCTCCCCTGAGCTAGAGCTGACGAGCTCGGAGCTCGCACCCGCGCCAGAGAGGTACATACCTGAGAACACTTGGCAGCCTGCACAGCTAACCCCGAAAAACCTACACTCTGCTGACGAGGAACAAGAATTCCGAAACACCGGTGTCCAGAGTTGGTGCTGCAACCTTGCTACGACACACTTTCAACGTAATAGCGCACACGCTATTAAGAGACTGCATCGACCATGATGCTCCTGGGGCACACCTGCTGGTGGGTGAGTCGGAGTGCGAAAACCCCCCCCTCAAAACTGATTGGCTCCCCTGAGCTAGAGCTGACGAGCTCGGAGCTCGCACCCGCGCCAGAGAGGTACATACCTGAGAACACTTGGCAGCCTGCACAGCTAACCCCGAAAAACCTACACTCTGCTGACGAGGAACAAGAATTCCGAAACACCGGTGTCCAGAGTTGGTGCTGCAACCTTGCTACGACACACTTTCAACGTAATAGCGCACACGCTATTAAGAGACTGCATCGACCATGATGCTCCTGGGGCACACCTGCTGGTGGGTGAGTCGGAGTGCGAAAACCCCCCCCTCAAAACTGATTGGCTCCCCTGAGCTAGAGCTGACGAGCTCGGAGCTCGCACCCGCGCCAGAGAGGTACATACCTGAGAACACTTGGCAGCCTGCACAGCTAACCCCGAAAAACCTACACTCTGCTGACGAGGAACAAGAATTCCGAAACACCGGTGTCCAGAGTTGGTGCTGCAACCTTGCTACGACACACTTTCAACGTAATAGCGCACACGCTGTTAAGAGACTGCATCGACCATGATGCTCCTGGGGCACACCTGCTGGTGGGTGAGTCGGAGTGCGAAAACCCCCCCCTCAAAACTGATTGGCTCCCCTGAGCTAGAGCTGACGAGCTCGGAGCTCGCACCCGCGCCAGAGAGGTACATACCTGAGAACACTTGGCAGCCTGCACAGCTAACCCCGAAAAACCTACACTCTGCTGACGAGGAACAAGAATTCCGAAACACCGGTGTCCAGAGTTGGTGCTGCAACCTTGCTACGACACACTTTCAACGTAATAGCGCACACGCTATTAAGAGACTGCATCGACCATGATGCTCCTGGGGCACACCTGCTGGTGGGTGAGTCGGAGTGCGAAAACCCCCCCCTCAAAACTGATTGGCTCCCCTGATCTAGAGCTGACGAGCTCGGAGCTCGCACCCGCGCCAGAGAGGTACATACCTGAGAACACTTGGCAGCCTGCACAGCTAACCCCGAAAAACCTACACTCTGCTGACGAGGAGCAAGAATTCCAAAACACCGGTGTCCAGAGTTGGTGCTGCAACCTTGCTACGACACACTTTCAACGTAATAGCGCACACGCTATTAAGAGACTGCATCGACCATGATGCTCCTGGGGCACACCTGCTGGTGGGTGAGTCGGAGTGCGAAAACCCCCCCCTCAAAACTGATTGGCTCCCCTGAGCTAGAGCTGACGAGCTCGGAGCTCGCACCCGCGCCAGAGAGGTACATACCTGAGAACACTTGGCAGCCTGCACAGCTAACCCCGAAAAACCTACACTCTGCTGACGAGGAACAAGAATTCCGAAACACCGGTGTCCAGAGTTGGTGCTGCAACCTTGCTACGACACACTTTCAACGTAATAGTGCACACGCTATTAAGAGACTGCATCGACCATGATGCTCCTGGGGCACACCTGCTGGTGGGTGAGTCGGAGTGCGAAAACCCCCCCTCAAAACTGATTGGCTCCCCTGAGCTAGAGCTGACGAGCTCGGAGCTCGCACCCGCGCCAGAGAGGTACATACCTGAGAACACTTGGCAGCCTGCACAGCTAACCCCGAAAAACCTACACTCTGCTGACGAGGAACAAGAATTCCGAAACACCGGTGTCCAGAGTTGGTGCTGCAACCTTGCTACGACACACTTTCAACGTAATAGCGCACACGCTATTGAGAGACTGCATCGACCATGATGCTCCTGGGGCACACCTGCTGGTGGGTGAGTCGGAGTGCGAAAACCCCCCCCTCAAAACTGATTGGCTCCCCTGAGCTAGAGCTGACGAGCTCGGAGCTCGCACCCGCGCCAGAAAGGTACATACCTGAGAACACTTGGCAGCCTGCACAGCTAACCCCGAAAAACCTACACTCTGCTGACGAGGAACAAGAATTCCGAAACACCGGTGTCCAGAGTTGGTGCTGCAACCTTGCTACGACACACTTTCAACGTAATAGCGCACACGCTATTAAGAGACTGCATCGACCATGATGCTCCTGGGGCACACCTGCTGGTGGGTGAGTCGGAGTGCGAAAACCCCCCCCTCAAATCCCATTCCAATGTTATTTTGCAAACAATGGGCAATACATTTGGACCAAGCTATATCTAAATCAGCCTTGGTCCTGTTCGAGTGAGAACAATTCAGCTCGAATTTCCAAGTCAACTCCCAGAACACAGGCAACCCAGGACGGGTTTGCCCTTGTTATGGGCTCATCAGCTTGGTGTAGCTTGTTTCCAAAGACACAGTGTGCATAGGACCCTCTTCTGGGCATATTAACCCCACTTAGGGAGACATACTAAAGTATACAAAAACTTTTTCTGGAAATTAGGCACATGGAGCTCTGCTGTAAAATTAGCATGGACAACCAGTGTGGGCCAGTGCCCTGGGTTCAACGCAACCTCCATTAACTATTTATACGTTTGGGAAGGATTATGTGTCAGGCCCCCTCCCCAGAGCTCTTAAGGCCCAGGCATCCCATCTGCATGCCCTGTTTATGCCAAGGTGATGCTGAGACACCATTCCTTGGCCACTGTGAAAAATATGGATGGTGTCGCCTTCATCCTCCCCCACTAAACAGGAAAGGGACCTGGTATCCCACCTCTGAGCCCTGGGCGAAGCAGAAGAGTGGGCACTATCATGCCCTCGGAGAAAAAGGAAAGGGACCTCATCTTCAGGCCCCAGCTTCAGTGACCTTGCCCCTGCTCTCCGTACCCATATCCTGACAGAGCTGCGTGGCACCCACACTAGTGGAACACCCTACCTGCATGCAACATGTAGTGGAGAAGTCTCCTGGTTGCTCCCATGCTGGGAATGATGGCTGCAGGGAGCTGGCAGGAGTTGCCGTGGGTGGACTTCTCAAGTTTCCCCCAGGTAGAACCAGGCACCCACATCAAAAACGCACGAAAAATGCCAAAGGGCATAGAAGATGTGGATCAGTAGCTCTGTGCTACAAAAACAAATGAAGGCCAGATCTGCTCATGGTTTATTCATGCTCCTATAGGAAACATCCCATAATGCACTGTAGGGCTTTGTCCTAGCTCACATTTGTTTTGCTTATTCTGGTGGCTCCAAAGTGGCAGGTGTAGAACCAAAGTTTGCAGCAGAGTATGAGGTAAATGCAGGAGTGCATCCCCCCAAAGTATTTGGAAAGTGGCGACTATAAGACTGCAGGGTCAGAAAATCTATGATCGTCCTGGCTTTCTGACTGAGGCTTAAAGCATTCTTAAAGGTGGAGTTTTTGCTCTTGAGGTAGGAGCCCTTTAGGGGCTGGATCCATGGTAAATTTGGTATGGCATGAATGTGTATGAAAAAGACAGAGACACATGTTATGGTAAGTTTAAATGCTTTCTTAACGATATAATGCTGACAGAGGGTGTTGATCAATTTTTAAATGGTTTATTGATATTAATGAGTGTATTACACATAGTTACTGATTACAGTGAAGTGATGATGGTTTTTAACATGTGGTCATTCTTTTTTACATAGTGAATGTTTGGCAAGCCTATAGGCTTGTCTTATGAGTGTTGTGATGACCCTTTGACAAAGCAATAGGTCTGTTTTATTTAAAATGATATAACCCTATATTGTGAAGTGCTGTCTGGTATAGGATGGGAGTACTTTGGTTTTGAGGGTCATGACCCTTTAGGGGTTAAATATGATTTCTATGTGCATAGGGTTTAGTAGTGTGTGTGTAATAAATGCAGTTCGGTTTTTCAAAGAAAATGTACATACGGGGTGTTCATTTATTGGGTGTTATTATTGTGTGTCACCACCTTCCCTGAGTAGGCCTTGGACTGCTCTGCATCGCTTCCCCGAGAGAGTCAAGTGCAATAATGGGGGGCTTGGTTCCCAGTAAAGGGAATTGTGAATCTATTACTTGTGCATGGCCTATCACCCTACACAATTAATAATCCAATTTCTTACATTATTTATTTGTTAACATGAATTTTGGGTACAATTTTTAACTATATATATATCTTTTATATTTTTATGGTTCACTGACACAACATCGATGTAAAAAGTATCAATGCAAAAAATATCAAATAAAATTATAGACAACAAAAATATCGACTCCTATACTTAAACAGGTAAGTACAAAAATATAGACAAAAGAATATTGATGTAAAAAATATAGATGTTTAAAATATCAACTTTAATATAAATATAAAATGATATTTATTAAATGTATTAAATAGGTAATATATTTTTTATCAAAATAAATTATATTTAACACAAATCTATAATGAATGAAAACATTAAACTATTAGAAAATATTTAAACTTAAATTTCACAATACAATCAGTGCAACAATAGGGAAAGTGTTGGATAGCAAAGGGGTCAAAATAACTGTTCCCACTCCCAGTGAGTGCAAAAGTAGGGTAAGTATTGAATAGCGGAGGAATTAGATTTACTATTTCAACTACAGTGAGTGCAATAGTAGGGAAACTGTTGGATAGCGGTGGGGAAAAAAATTCTATTCCCACTTCAAACAGTGCAACAGCAGAGAAAGTGTTGGATAGCGGAGGGAAAAAAATTACTATTTCCACTCCAAACAGTGCAACAGTAGGGAAAGTGTTGGATAGCGAAGAGGTAAAAATTACTATTCCCAATCCAAAGAGTGCAATAGTATGGCAAGTGTTGAATAGCAGAGGGGTAAACATTATTGTATCCACTCCAGTGAGTGCAACAGTAGGATAAGTGCTGGATAGTGGAGGGTTAAAATTACTATTCCCACTCCAGTGAGTGCAACAGTAGAGAAAGTGCTGGATGGCGGAGGGGTAAAAATTACTTTTCCCACTCCAGTGAGAGCAACAGTAGGAAAAGTGTTGGATAGCAGAGGGGAAAAAATTACTATTCCCACTCCAAAGAGTACAACAGTAGAGAACGTGTTGGATAGCGGAGGGGTAAAAATTACTATTCCCACTCCACTGAATGCAACAGTAGGATAAGTGTTGGATTGTGGAAGGGTAAAAAATTGTTTTCCCACTCCGGTGAGTGAAACAATAGGAAAGTGTTGGATAGCGCATGGGTAAAAATTCCTATTCCAACTCTAGTGAGAGCAACAGTAGGGAAAGTGCTGGATAGCGGCAAGGTGAAAATTACTATTCCTACTTCAGTGAGTGCTACATTAGGAAAAGGGTTGGATAGTGGAGAAATGAAAATTACTATTCACATGCAAACACGTAAAACAAAAATGAATTTTTTTTTAACTGTTAACAAAATCATAAAACATAAATGTACAAAATATTTAAAAAATGAAAAATCAAATATATTAAATTTAAAAAGAAAACATATTATAATATTAATTACGTGCACAAAAACCTAAAAATAATGTACAAAATAAAATAATAAATACATTTATCATAAATAATTCTTTTAAAATCAAAAATATTTATAAACTAAACAATGTATTAATACATACATCTATTTATTTTATTTCCTACCATATACCACCACACCAATAATAAAACACTTCCAAAGTTTTATTCAAATTTACTTCCATAATTAACATAATTTACAATCAATTAAAACATGTTATGTATACAAAAACTAATTACACACACTTTAACACTTTAATATCCACAACACACTCTTAAATTAAACTATAAAAAATATAAACACAATCAAAACGTATTTTGAAATGAAAAACTATTACTATTAACAAATAATAATAAAGTAAATAAAATGTATTTAATAACCAACCTTTACCACTTTAAAAAAGAAAACACAAAAAAATAAACAATTAACCAAAACAAATATCAAATAACTACCATTAAATAACAACGATATATTAATTAATTAAATACAAATTACTTCCCAACCTTTACTCCTATGAACACAACACACACCTAAAATCAATTACACAAGTATCATAATTACCAAATAATTAATTAAAATAATTTACATCCAATTATTAATTTATCAATTAAAAATAAATTACTTCCCACCCTTTACACCTATAAACACCACAACACACACCTAAAATTAATTGCACAATTACCATAATTAATTATCAATTAATTAATTAAAATGATTTAACAGCCAATCATGAATTAATTAATAATAAATTACTTTACATATTGAACACTATAACAACTCAATTAATCAAATATTTAGAAATTTAAAATAACCAGAAATGGTAAATAATTGAATTACTTCCCACCCTATTCCCCTAGAAACCCACAACCTGCCATGGAACTAAAAACGCAAAGTACAAATAAAAAAAAAAAATAACTACAAAAAATGTAACACATATATTAAAAATACAAAAAATACTTATACAAAAAAACATACAGCACATACACATAATATATATACTAAAATACATAACATTACTTACATTATGTCGATAGTCTTGACCACGTTATTCTTGCTGTCGATATTTCTGAACCACGATATTAATGAATCGACATTTATGCAAATCAATGTTTTTACTCGATATTCTGTATCTGCACCATTTTTTAGGTGTAAGTCTGTTGAGGCAGACACACCTTACAGTGCACACAGTTTGCACTATATCTTGAAAGGGATTTTACCAACAGCAATGTCATCGGATTTGGATTACTTGCACGCTATATTGTCAGGCAAAACTAAGTCTGAAAATATAGGTTTATGCTGGCAGACATAAAGTGGCAGATTACTGATATATCTGTCATGGACAAAAAGTGCTGTTTGTACCTATCTTTTCGGGCATTCTGAGTCCCATATTGATTAAAGCAGGACATGATTTATGCAATATGTTGAAGCTGTGTAACTATCCACTGACATAATTTCCTGTAACATAGGCAAACATGTTTTATGAGGGCCTTTTGTCACTTACCTCCTGACCTTCAAATTTAGGAGACATCCTCACCAGTTGCTGTTTGTTTACATTCACCGGGACCCACCATGACAGAGGCTACATGTGGGAGAGCCCTCAGCTTCACAAAGGAAGAACAGGTTATCCTTGTGAAGGGGGCCCTAGTCAACCACAGCCAGCTGCTTCTCAATCCAAATGTACTGATTTTATATTGAATGATAAGAAAGATAACTGTGAGCTTGTGTGACTATAATATAAAATAACAAGTCTTTCAGAGCAAACAATGTCAAGTAGAAATGTAAAATGCATGGCTTCCTAGGCAATTGCCAATTTACAGGCTAATGTAAGTTCCATTTATACTTTTAAATTTGTATTACACATATATCTGTGTATGTATTTATTGTGGATTTGTTAAAACAATTTTTTTAATTATTAGTTGCAGATTTTGACAATTAATTTAGCCCAGTATCATAAATCAGGAATTATACATATGATATAGTAAATTGTTTTCAAAACATCAAAACCCTCAACTTATGTTGTGTTATCAAAGTGAACGGTAGAACATTGTTAAAGCCATGGAGGCCCAGCTTGCTATAACAGTGACCCAAATCGAAATATCCATGGTGTCCTATATTTTTGCACATTTATCTGTGGATGGTGTTCAAATGGCTTTTAGGTATTATGACAAGGCACTTGCCAAGAAATTGGATGCCTTATTCATTTTTATCGTGCCAACCAAAATCCGTTTAACTCCACTTAAAGAATGACCATACAAGCTTTAATTTGTATCCTTTGTAGGCCCTCTCATTTTGAAATACTAACACCTATAGAGAAAAACTATCGAAAAATAAGGCCCACTCCATTAATGGGACATATATGCCATTCATAGAAACAATACAAACTTTGAAAGCACTAGTGAAATAGTGATGTGCCCTTCCATCACAGCCATGCATAAATATTTAAAAAAAATGAATACATGTGCATAAATCTGCCCAGAAATGTCATCAAAGTAAACTCTGTCACAATGTGACATGCTACGCATATGTTTGGGAATATTGTATATGTATTTTTTTTTTCACTCCTTTAACATGTGCACTTTATTTGAATGTCTTCAATTAAGTGTACAGGTAAGCCCTCCCTCCCCACATAATGGCACCACATCTTACTGATGTCAGAAGAAAGTTTGTAAACCTTCAAACAGCAAATTGGGGATTGTCCATATGGACTAGAGGAACAAAATTGAAGATACGGACCAAGTGTTTTAAGGCGAAAGATACAAAATGTAATGTAATGTAATGTAATGTAAAATAGCATTTGTACCGCGCAGCAGTCACTCCAGGGAGCATCAAGGCGCAAGATACTGATTCAGAGATGAAGGAAACAGGTAGGGTGTGGATGGAAACTCACCCAACTGTTACACTAGTGCTCTAACACAGGAGTCCTGTAGCTTGAAAATCCAGGTTTTCAGTCCCTTTCTGAAGTCTTTTTCCTTGTCTAGGGCACGAAGGGAGGGGGGAAGGGTGTTCCACGCTTTTGCTCCGAGTACTGGTAGGGATTTACCACCTCTCGTGCTGAGCCTGAACCTAGGTACTGACAGGAAATTAGAGCTAGATGAACGGAGATTGCGAGAGGGATGGTATCTGGCGAATCTCTGCTGTAGGTATTTTGGTCCCAGAGCATGGGTGGCTCTAAAGGTGATAATCAGTATTTTGAATAGGACTCTCTTGTTTATTGGGAGCCAATGTAGAGTATTTAGTGCAGATGATGCAGAGGATTTCTTCGGCCATTTAAGGACTAACCTAGCTGCAGCATTCTGCACCATTTGAAGTTTATGTGTGGTGGTTTTCGTAGTACCTGCATATAGACTATTACAATAGTCTATCCGCGACGTCACCAAAGCGACTGTTACCGTCTTCCTAGCCTCTAGTGGAAGAAGGTCGAAAAACTTCCTGAGTCCTTTAATGATGGCAAAGCAGTTACCTGCCACTTTCAAGGCTTGCTGCTTGAAAGACTTGTTGGGTAACATAACTTCACATACAAGCAATACTATCACCAATATTGTTGGGTAACATAACTTCACATACAAGCAATACTATCACCAATATATGATTCCCGTACACGCCCCATGGAACTGGGCAGCCTTCACAGAGGCAAGTAACGTCCTGTAACAATGTACAATCAAGTCCTCCATGCATTGTAGAACATGGGAATGTTTGCTCCACAATACTGCCATCTTCCTTTGTTCCAGTTTTCAATCCTGAGTCAAGCGCCAAAAACAAAGTAAAAAGCCATGCCTCGTCTTGGTTCTTTTTGCGAAGTTACATTTGTCAAGCTATATTGAGCTACAGTCATTTAGAAGCATTTACGGTGGACAATTGAAGGTCCAGATTCATCGTACTCCTGCTTGCTGATCCACATCTGCTGGAAGGTGGACAGGGAGGCCAGGATGGAGCCACCAATCCAGACAGAGTACTTGCGCTCAGGTGGGGCAATGATCTTAATTTTCATTGTGCTTGGTGCTAGAGCTGTGATTTCCTTCTGCATTCTGTCTGCAATACCGGGGTACATGGTGGTACCACCAGACAACACTGTGTTGGCATACAAGTCTTTTCGGATATCAACATCACACTTCATGATAGAGTTGTAAGTAGTTTCATGAATACCACAAGATTCCATACCAAGGAAGGACGGCTGGAAGAGGGCCTCCGGGCACCTGAACCTCTCATTGCCAATGGTTATCACCTGACCGTCGGGCAATTCATAACTCTTTTCCAGGGAGGATGAAGATGCAGCAGTTGCCATTTCCTGCTCAAAGTCCAGAGCAACATAGCAGAGCTTCTCCTTGATGTCACGCACAATTTCTCTTTCGGCTGTAGTTGTGAAGCTGTAGCCTCTCTCTGTCAGGATCTTCATGAGGTAGTCTGTCAGGTCACGACCAGCCAAGTCAAGACGCAGGATGGCATGGGGCAGGGCATAACCTTCATAGATAGGCACAGTGTGGGTGACACCATCACCAGAATCCATCACAATACCAGTGGTACGACCAGAGGCATACAGGGACAGCACAGCCTGGATAGCCACATACATGGCTGGGGTGTTGAAGGTCTCAAACATGATCTGTGTCATCTTTTCTCTGTTGGCCTTGGGGTTGAGTGGAGCTTCAGTTAGCAGTACAGGATGTTCCTCTGGGGCAACACGGAGCTCGTTGTAGAAGGTGTGATGCCTGATCTTTTCCATATCATCCCAGTTGGTGACAATACCGTGTTCAATGGGGTACTTATTTGTTAAATACATAATGTATATGTATTTAACAAATAATTGATGTGAAAAGTAACAGCTATCACAGGCATTTGAAAATTTGAGAAAATTGTGCATGACACATCATGTACTTACTTTAACTGTATCTCTGTGTGAGTAGTGGCAAACAAACATGAAAAAACAAATGTTATTCAATAACGAGCTTGGTTGTAAGCAATTATTCACATATAGATATTAGTCTATTGGCGATTGCAATTCTATCGTTTAATAAAACGTTTTTGATTTGAAAAAACAAAGTTATTTAGTTTCCTTTTACTGTCTGTAGGTCAGTCCCAATCAAAAGAAAAAGATCTGATGGGCATTTTTAAGGTAATTGCAATAGAAGGGGTCTAGAGGCGTTGCAGCATCCACTATTGGAAAAGGTGGCAAGACAAAAGAAGTGGGTAAAGTGGTCGCTGACCCTCATGAGACTCCAAATTCTGGCAGTGGCCTTCCCTGAGCTGGATAGGGTGCTGAAGGCCCAAGAGCAGCAAGAAGGGGGTAAGTGTATTAAGCTACAATCCTTTGCATGTTTGTATAAAAATGTTAATACATTTAGCAGCTATTACACTCATGTTTGAATTCGAAGTCCTGGATTTATGGTTTGGTGTAGAGGTTTGGCAAAGGTTACTCGAATCTCAAGCATCATGCATATCCCGTTCAGCTTCTTCAAGGTGCCATAGGATTCAATGCAGTAGTAAAAAGAACGATGTGACATACGACAACCGTGTAAGGTACAAAAACGTCTAAATGCTTATAAGTCTGTATAATGAAGCATACAAATTACTCAAAATTAAAGGGACATTATTTTAAATTCTTATTGCCAGTGAATTGATTTCTTATTTTAATGTTTGCTGATGTGTTACTCTCTCACAACAAGAGCAATCTAACATCCGCCTTCCTACCAGTGCCATGAGATATAAGGCACTAGTAATAATACAAATGGGATATGCATTGCATTGTGACTGTCAGGATCCATCCTTTCATGCCTTTCGGTAGTCACTACTATCTCTCCATTCAAACTTCATTTCACTATGAACAACAAGATACCCTAGAGAATTCTATTTCAATGACTTACAGGGCCCACTCATGTGACATTCCTCAAAGTAAGAAACCTTGAGCCATAACGTGTGATCCAGGAAGAGTGTTCAGCCAAACATACTGCACGGTAAGGAGTATACTTGTGGGGAGTCCTATTTCCATTGTGATGCCTTTGTATCACCGCCTGTTATGTCCTTCGTTTCTTTTGGTGCTCTCACGTAAGACTGTCAGGAAGATGGAACCAAGAGCATAAAAGAGAGCCACGCCCTGCGGAGTATTGAGCATCCAATGCTGTCCGAGCGGATGTCCGTGGCACAGTCTTGCAGGCTTGGGGAATTCCATTGGTCGAAGAAGACGGCGAAAGACAACACAACCAAATCGGAGGAGAACAAGGTAGGGTGAAGACCTTGCTTCTTTGTCAGTGTTCTTTGGTTAGAAAGGATAGGTGAATGAACTGTTCCTTTTGTTGTTTTATTGCCAAGCCGATGGAAAAGTATATATTGTGGCAACCATAGCCTCTGATGAACAGTAATATCATGGCAACAATAGCCTATGATATCAATAGCCTATTGAGGAAAAGTGTATGGTGTGACACCAAAAGCCTATAAAGGAAAGGAGATAGTGTGTCTCATTGTTTGTGATTCCTTGTGATTTATCAATATTGTAATAAAACAAACAGACTCCCTAGCAATGTAATGGTTGAATGCGGATTGCCTTGCCCTCTGATAAATGAAAGACACATATCATTTATGGTATATTCTAGTGTGAAGTAACAAATAGTAAATATTGAGAACACTCTTATGCGAACATTGTTTCCTGCCAAAGTGATCACGATGGCCAATTAAAGTTCGTGTAATCCTTCAGAGACAAGTAAGATTCAAGTCTCCACTTCCTCAGGCGTCTTCTGTTCTCTTTTTCAGGTATTGACATTTCAAAAAATTAGCTCCAAGTATCAATTACTTGATATAGTTGTGTATGTAACAGTTTCCTGTCGCAGTGATCTTAATTGTTTACTTGCTTTGTTCCATATCTCCCTCCCCTCAGTACCCTTCCTAATTCCCTTCCCCTCATCTAGCCACTCTGAACCTCTGTTCTCTGAAAACACAGAGTCAGAGCTGCAGAAAGGTGGCCCTCTTGAGGGGGACTTCTCCCAAGGAACGGTGATTGTGACTGAATATCCCGCCCACAGAATTTGTTCCTCTTGAGCAGTGCCACCAAGATGTCCAGTCTAGACGATATATGTGCTATGTTAAGCAGCATGCAAGAAGAACTGTCAGCAGACAGGCAGTAGACAGCCTTATTAGCCAACAGAGTTCCTCAATTACAAACTCAGATATATAACCACCTATCATCTACAGGATAGACCCCTGCAGCTACCTCAGAAGCAAGGTCACCTGTCTTCTACAACATATATATAACTGTACCTCAGCCAGTACCTTTGGCCCCACCAGAACGTTATGCAGGGTATCCACCCAAATTGCAAACCTTCCTTACACAAATCCAATTACACTTCATGGCCAAACTAACGTCTTTTCCTGAATTCCAGTCATGTATCACCTTTATAATCTCCTATCTCAGTGGTGATGCTGCAATGTTGGCAATACCGTTGGTAAATACCGACGATCCTCTGCTTTATGACTGGAGATAGTTCAAAGTGGAATTTGAAAGAGTTTTCGGTCCGCAGATTGCGAGTTGTTAGAATTGAAACAAGTTAATGCACTAGTGCTTGCTCTTTTTGCACTTTCAGGCTGTTACCCACCTCAGTCCCCGCAGCTGGCGGCTGTTTGAGTTGAGGGCGTGGTTTTCAGCAAGCAGACCACTCGCTGATCACATCCTGTCAAAGAGGGGGCGGAGTAGCACTTCCACTTGACCCTCTACATAGACGGATTTGTCAGCATGCATGGAAGGGATTGCGGTGAGTAGGCAGCTGCCTGACCTCACACGGGATCGTATTGTGAAAATTGGGAAAACTACTTTTAAATTCTTGCTAATTGATTTTATTAAAGCACATTTTAGTTCTTTTAAAAGTACCTGCACTAGCACTTGCTCTTCTTGCACTTTCAGGCTGTTACCCGCCTCGGTCCCCGCAGCTGCTGGCTGTTTGCGTGGAGGGTGTGGCTTTCAGCAAGCAGACCACTCGCTGATCACATCTGGTCAAAGAGGTGGCGGAGTAGCTCTACCGCTTGGCCCTCAAATTTGAAAAGGGAAACCTAGACCAGGAAAGTGAAACACTCACGAATAGTCTACGACCAGCTATGGACCACAAAGCACCTGAGCGAAGGGAAAGGGTGAAAGACACGGGAAAAAGAGCACCCTGGTTCAATCAATCACTGAGAGAGACAAAGAAGAAGCTCTGCCACGCGGAGAGACAATGGCGCAAAACTAACAACCCAGTTGAGCGAGAAAATTACAAGACCCTACTCAACTCATACAAAAAATGCATCATGACCACTAAAGCTGAATTATTTTCAGACTAGAATCACTACAGCGGCAAACAAACAGAGAGAGACCTTCAGAATCCTGAAGGAACTCAGCCAACAGTCAGAGCAGAAACTAGCTGGTGATTCTATCGACTGCAAAACTTTCCAATTGTTTTTTTGCAGAAAGTGAGGGACATTCTCTCTGACATAGACAATATCCCTATTAATTATAGCTCCTGCCTCAGGAACCCCCCAGGCCAAGTGCTCACCACCTTCCCCAAAGTGGACCCCTCCTCCCTTACATTACTTATGAATCGGATTAAATCAGGATCCCCGCAGGTCCCTGCCCCCCTAGATTCTTTCAAATGGCCCTTCCTGTTTCAGAAAGACAGATCATCACCATGCTAAACCACTCTCTGGCAACCGGGTATCTGCCATCTAACCTAAAGGAAGCTAGAGTCATACCCCTTCTGAAGAAGTCGAGGGCAGACACGGCCAACCCCAAAAACTATAGGCCTATTTCCCAGTTACCCTTCCTGGCGAAGGTCCTAGAACAACATGTCCTGAAAACACTATCATCCTTCCTGGAGGACCACCAACTACTCCATAGGCGCCAGACAGGTTTTAGGACACACCACAGTACTGAGCTGGGCATGTTGTCAGTACTTGACGAGTTATGGCTGACAGTAAAAGACCCAGTGCCCTGATTTTACTAGAATTATCCGCGGTATTCAATACTGTCAGCCATGCTCAATTACTGGACAGACTCACCATCCTGGGCATCCGCGGCTTGGCACACCAATGGCTTGAATCCTTTCTATGAGGTCGGTCCCAAAGAATTCAGTTGGGTGAGCTGGTATCAGACAAGGGTATGCTTAGTTGCGGAGTCCCTCAAGGCTCGGCCCTGTCCCCACTCCTTTTTAATGTCTATCTGCAATCACTGGTAGCAGCTCTAGCCAACATGGACTGTAGAATCTTCAACTACGCGGATGACATCCAACTCCTCCTCAGCATTGATAACACCCCTCATGCTCAGGACCAGGCACAAAATGTCCTTAGATTTGCAGTGAGTTGGATGACAGCAAACTCACTGAAAATCAACCCAGACAAGACAGAGGTCCTGGTTATCCCCACAATAAACTCCCCTTGGAATGACCATTTCTGGCCCCAAGTGCTAGGCCCCACCCCCCAACCCATGCCGGTTGTGAAGAGTCTTGGTATAAAAGTAGATTCCGAGCTCTCCATGGCCAACCAAGTATCTTCTGTGGTCAGTACGTGCACCGGCCTGATTAGGCAGTTGTGGAAACTTGTCCCTCTTCTCTCCACTACCTCACTGCAAATGATTGTGTCGGCCACTATCGTCTCGAGGTTGGACTACGGTAACGCCTTATAAATTGGCCTCCCACAAAAATTGGCTAACAGACTGCAGGTGGTGCTCCCTAGAAGGTCACATGCCCCTGCTTTGTTGCGCAAGCTGCACTGGCTTCCTATTAGGCAAAGAGCAAAGTTCAAGGGCCTCTGTATCGCCCACAAAGCGATCTATGGCCAAGCCCCAATTTACATAAAAGAACGCCTTGAGGCCTATGTTCCCGGCCGCACACTGCGGTCTTCCGAGACCTGTTGTTTGTACTGTCCACGGTATAATATTGCATCAAAAGGGGGCTAAGCCTTGTCTGTCCTAGTCCCCCAGCTTTGGAACCAGCTACCTGAGCAACTCCGGAAAGAAACCACCCTACTTCGGTTCATAAAACAGCTCAAAACGATCCTGTTCAGGGAGGCCCTAAGCATAGTTTAATTCTATTTCACTCTCGACTCCTGTTGTCGTCTAGCATCCATGCCCACTCCCTCCCGAGCACTAAGAGACCTGACAGTGATTTAGCTATAAATATTAATTAACATGAACAATAATAAGGACTGTTAGAACTGGGGGTCTTTAGTTGGCAGAGGTAGGTACCTTTGACCAAATAGGGAAACTTGCTACTAGTCAGGGAAAGGAGATTACACTCCTGGATAACCCCTGCTCACCCCCCTGGTAGCTTGGCACGAGCAGACAGGCTCATCTCAGAGGCAGTATGTTAAGCAATTGTGAACACATACAGTAATACAGTGAATACACTACAGATGGACACCACACACGTTTTATAAAAATATGTATTCTTTATATAGACTTAACACAAGACCACAAGCAACAAAAAGCTACAATACTGTACTCAAAATAGACAAAAAGGTGGTAGAAGTTACTTAGTTCAAGTTGATGTTAAATGCGACACGTTTCTCATAAAAGTACCTTGGATGCGTAACACAAAACAAATAAAAGGTTCGCAGGGAGATTGATGCGTCGGTCTCTTGCTTCAGGGGAAATGATGCGTTGTGCCGCAATGCTTGCGCCTGTTCCTTACCGCAGAGGAGGTGATGCGTTGATTCTCGTACTGCGTTACGGTTGGGATGCGGCAAGATGGCGCCTCGATGCGATGCAACAATCTGGTGCGATGCGATAAGATGTCACCCTTGATGCGATGCAACAACGTGAAGACGATGTGTGCACGCCCGACAGCTGATGCGACAGCGACCCTTGCAGTGGCGACATGCTTCTCCAGTGAAGCGACGGCAAACAGCTGCAACAAAGACACGCTTCTCTGGTGATGCGGCAGTGGCCTCCACGGCAGCGACACGCTTCTCCGGCGATGCAGCGGCAACAGCTGCAGTGGAAACACGCTTCTTCCAGTTGAGTTGCGCTTCCAGCTCCCAGCGACACGAAGGCTTCTGCAGACAGAAGTCCCCAGCAAGGGATTCAGAGGGGATCTGGTGGTGAAGACTTGTAGCCCTGAGACTTCAGCAGGAGGCAGGCACAAGTTTAAGCCCTTGGAGAAATATTCTGCAAGATGATAAAAGTTCCTTAAAGTTCCTTCTCCTTTCCATGGCAATGAAGACACCACTGCAGACCAACCCAGCAAACAGCACACTGGCAGAGGGGCAGTTCAAACTCCTGCAGCTTCCTTAGTTCTTCTCCTTGGAATAGGTTTGTCTTGTTTTGCCAGAAGTGATCCAAAGTCCTTGGGTCTGGGCCCCAATATTTATACTGCAAAATCCTTTGTCCTCTGAAGGCAGATGGTCCTGTACCTAGTCAAAACCAGTGCGATGCAGTCCTGAATCACTTTGTGTACAGGACTCCTTTTTTCCTTTGTCAGGGTAGGACAGGGGCCTCAAACACACCACAGGAGGTGTGGCCAGCATTGTGGAAAGCTGACACAGCCCTATTCAGGCCCAGGTTTAACTCCAACCACCAATCTACATGCAGATAGGTCTAATCAGCCCGGTGCTGACTCACTCTGTCTCCTGGATCCTCCCCAGCCCAAGTCACTCACAAACCAGACATGCAATACACAAACTAGCAGAGGCAGACTGGATACCAACTTTCTAAAAGTGGTATTTTCAAACACAGAATGTTAAAACCAACTTTACTAAAATAATTATGTTATCATTACGAGTTCAGGCATACTAAATTCGAATTTCTACCATGTTTCCTGGGTCAGTTAGGATTATAAGATGTTATAATCAAAGTGCTCATTCTGGCCTATGGGGACAGTTAGCCTTGTAATAGTCAAAAATGAAAATGCCAGTAATTCACCATCAGGACATGCCACACACATCAGGGCATGTCCTACCTCTTACATACAATGCACCTTGTCCTTGGGCCAACCTTAGGGGTGCCTGATATGTAGAAAAGGGAAGGTTTAGTAACTGGCAAGTGGGTGCGTCTACCAAGTCGACATGGCAGTACTAGACTGTCCATAGGCTCTGCAATAGCATGCATGAGTCACACTTTACAAGCTGCTTTTGTGAGTGGCACAATCAGTGCTGCAAGCCCACCAGCATCATTTGATTTACAGGCCCTGGGCACACTTGGTGCATTGTACTAAGGTCTAACAAGTAAATCAAATAGGCCAATCACGGAGTCACTAATCAATACATCAATTTAACATAGGGAGCACCTGCACTGTGGCACTGAATATCAGAGGCACAGCGCCCAAAGCATCTAAACCAGCAAAACATATCAAAACCAGAGGAGTCAATCAGTGAAAAATGGAAGGGAGACTCACGCCAATGGCACCAGGTCTAACAAGGACCTAGTACACTATCTCACACAATTAAATAGGTTAGTGGCAGAGACAAATTGGCATGAAGAAAAAAGAACGGGCAAGTATTCTTAGGGTTTACAAGATGAGTTGAGGATTTCATTGCACCCGTTGATCCTCAGCTAAGAACTTGTGATGAACTGATTGCTCTGACTCTGCACTTAGATCATCGCTTAACTGATCAAAAAAGGGATAGATGAAGATCGATTTTTAGAAGTTTATCGTGACCCAAACAAAGACACAATGGCCCTCACACAATGTTAGTGACCCTATGGAAATTGGAAGTATAAGAAAACCACTCACACCAGAAGAAAAAGACACGTGTTGTAAGAATGGCCTATGTCTTTACTGCCGAAAAAAGGACGTTTTGTAAAAGAGCATCTGCTTCGTCCTAAGGGCCGTGGGCTGTTTACTCTAAGAAACAGGGGAACTAGGATTCGCTGGGACCACGCGGTGCCTGCCACTTTGTGCATGGAACCACACGACAAGCCTTTTTGGCATTGTGGCGGGCGGTGCTGAGAGCACCGCCCGCCGCAATGTCAAGAATGCTGGATGCACCCGCCAGTGTGGCGGCACATCCTAATGTCACCCACGGGACCCCCGCACCAATGGCGGGCGGTCCCTTTCTACGAATAGATGGCGGGCGGACAAAGTCCGCTCATCATCCTAATGATGCCCAAGGTGTTCCATGAATACTTAGACCGGTTCGTCATTGTATACATCAATGACATTCTGATTTATTCTAATTCCCCTCACGAACATATACAACATGTAGAAGCCGTTTTTACTACTCTTTGACAACAGGGTTTGCTTTGCAAATTACCAAAATACTAATTTTATGTGATCACAGTGGAATTCTAGGGTTCTTCCTTTCTCCCCAAGGTATAACCATGGTCAAACGAAAGCTATAAGCCACATTAGACTGGCCTGAACCCAAATTATTCAAAGATATTCAATGCTTCCTTTAGTTTGCGAATTTTTATAGACGTTTCAGCCATCATTTTTTAACAAAAGCAACTCCTTTGGCAAAACTGTTATAAAAAGGGACAACTATGGCTGATTCCGCATTTAAAACCTTAAAGGAGTCATTTGTGACAGCACCTGTTCTTAAACATCCAAACATCAATCAACCATTTATTGTAGAGGTCGATGCGTCTGCCACAGCTAAAGGGGCCATACTTTCTCAAAAAGATCAGGATTCCAAACATTTGCACCCTGTGGCCTATTTATCAAAAAAAAATCCTCCCTGCTGAATTAAACTACACAGTGGCAGAGAAAAAACTCTTTGCCATGTGAGTGGCCTTCAAAGAACGGTGTCTTTATTTGGTCGGTGCTAAACACCCCAGCATAGTGTTAACGGACCATCGTAACCTACAATTACTATGGTATGCTTGAGCATTAACACCATCACAGTTACTTTGGACTCTATTTTTTTCTGAATTCAACTTCACCATAACATTTTGACCAGGGAGTGTGAATAATAAAGCAGACACTCTATCTCGCTATGCAGAACCGAACAAAAGAATACGTCAACACTCTCTCCATCCATAATACCTCAGAAACAAATCATAGGCACTACTATGACAAGACACATTTTTTACAAGATCCGTGAGCCTATGCCCATGTGTAAATTAATTCCATGGCAACAGAGAGACAAAAATGCTCTGTGCTAGCAGAGTTACCTTTTCAAGGCAAAAAACTGTGTGTTCCAACTAAAGTCTTAAAGAAACAAGTTCTTACGTGGTGCCATGATCAACATCTAGCCGGTCGCCCAGGAAACACCAATACCATGTATTTGATCAGTCGAAATCTTTGGTGGCCTAGTTGGAAAAGAGACACAGTAGACTATGTACAAAATTGTGCCATCCGTGCTCGAGCCAAAACATACCATTCACAAAAAAGAGGGCTCCTGTGTCCATTACCTACACCCACTCATAATTGGGAAGATATTGCTATCGACTTTATCACATATGGGGGAAATTGTCATATTAGTAATTGTGGATCAATTATCGAAAATGGCTCATTTTTTGGCATGTGAGAAGCTTCCCACGGCATCAAGATTGGTAACTCTTTTGCGGCAACATGTAGTAAAATATCATGGCTTGCCTCGTTCAATTACATCCCAAAGAGGATCTCAATTCATCTCCAAGATATGAAAAGAGTTGTGTAAAACCTTAAATATGCAACTCAATCTGTCTACTAGTTTCCATCCTGAATCAAACGGACAAACAGAATGAGTTAACAAGCAATAAAACAGTACTTGCGTTGCTATCTCTCTCATGTCCATGGGTCCTGGGTGGATCTTTTTGGGGAAATCAAATTTGCTTAAACAACCTACATCACATTCACACTGCTACTAAGATGTCACCTTTCTTTGACAATTATTGATGTCATCCATGATTTTTACAAATGATAAAACCTAAAAACGAGACTCATCCACACTTACAAAACCAACTAATCAGCATCAAAAACGTGTTATAACGTCTTCGTCAAAATGTTATGAAAGCTAAAGTTAGAGCCAAAAAACATTCAGATCGAAAAGACAGCCAGGCCAACTTTATAACCCAGGGCACAAGGTGTGCTTATTCACGAGACACTTACTCTTCAAAAATCAGTATACATTCCACCCTCGCTTTAGAGGTCCTTTTGCTGTTATTCGTTGCCTAAATCCAGTAGCATATAAATTGAAGTCCCAAAAACAATGGCATCGACCACGTCCCCCACCTCAACTAGTTGGGGATCATATGGAGTAAAAAGTGCAAGACATAAAAGATAGCAAAAATAAATGAGGGAAAATATGGTATTTGGTGTCCTGAAAAGGTTATGGGCATGAAGAAGATTACTGTGAATCATCCCCCGACGCGGTTCATGCCTCATGTCTTTTGCAGATATTTTATGCCACATACCCTGCTTTTGGGGGGGTGGACTCTCATGATCCATCATTTAGATGCCTTGCAGTAGCCATTAGTTTCTCTCCATTCAAACTTCATTGCACTATGACCAACAATATACCCTAGAGAATGATATTAACTGGCTTACTGACTTACAGTGCCCACTCAGGTAATATTGCTCATAGTAAGGAATCTTCGCCCACATGCATCAAGGGTTTTTGCATTCGCAAACGGTGCGAATCGCAAAAATCGGCCGTTTGCGAATGCAAATCCCTTTTTTGGGATGCATTAAGGTTTTGGCTTTTTTCGCAATTTAAGAAATCGCAATTTATTTGCGATTTCCTAAATTGCGATAGCATTTAAGAAATTGCAATTTTGCGATTTCTTAAATGCAATGCATGATTATTTTGAAATTGCGAATTTGGAAGGGGTAAATTAGCATTAAGTTGAACTTCATGCTAATTTACCGAAAACTTTCAAACATGCACTAGTTGGATATTTGAAAGTTTTAATTTACACACACACATGTCCTTGGGTCATGTGTGTGTGTAAATCGCACTTAAAGTTAAATTTCAGGGGTGCAGGGAGGGGTTCTTTAGACCCCCCCTGCACCCTTGAAATTGCATTCACATTTTGCGATTCGCAAAATGAAATTCGCAAAATGTGAATGCCTTCCCATTCATTCCTATGGGCCTTTTGGCCCATAGGAATCAATGGGAAGGGTTCCCTTAATTGCGATTCGCAAATTGTGAATCGCAATTAAGGAAAATTACTGAATTGCAAAAAAAGCGCGCATTTTTCATGCATTGCCGTTTGTGATTTCTTAATTGCGTTTCCTTAATTTTCGCAATTTAGGAATCGCAAACGGCAACAATGATGCATGTGGCCACATGAGCCATAACGTGTGATCCAGGAAGAGTGTTCAGCCAACCATAATGCAAGGTAAGGAGCATTCTTGTGGGAAGTCCTATTTCCATTTTGATGCCTTTGTATCACTGCCTGTTATGTCCTTCGTTTCTTTTGGTGCTCTCACGTATGACTGTCAGGAAGATGGAACCAAGAGCATAAAAGAGAGCCACGCCCTGTGCGCTCTGCGGAGTATTGAGCATCCAATGCTGTCAGAGCGGATCTCCGTGGCACAGTCTTGCAGGCTTGGGGAATTCTATTGGTCGAAGAAGACGGCGAAACACACACAACCAAATCGGAGGAGAACAAGATAGGGTGACGACCTTGCTTCTTTGTCAGTGTTCTTTGGTTAAAAATGATTGGTGAAGGAACAGTACCTTTTGTTGTTTCATTGCCGAGCTGATGGAACAATATGTATCGTAGCAGCCATAGCCTCTGATGGAACAGTATGATTGTGGGAACAAAAGTCTATGACAACAATGGCCCAATGAGGAAAAGTGGATATTGTGACAAGGAAAGGATATAGTGTGTCTCATTGAGTGCGACTCCTTGTATTTTATCAATATTGTAATAAAACAAACAACAGACTCCCTGGCAATGTAGTTGATGAATGGGGGTTGCCTAGTGTGAAGTAACAAAAAGCACACATTGAGAACACTCACTGTGTTCACATTAAAATTCATGTAATCCTTCAGAGACAAGTAAGGAAGATTCAAGTCTCCACTTCCACAGTCGTCTTATTTTCTATTTTTCAATGACGAAGTACCAGTCAATTAAATATATATCTGGCCCATAGTTTTTTAAGTTGGAAAACATATGGCGAAATGTAAATGGAATATGACTACTGTAAGATAGTGGATTAATATTTTGGGTGACCGACTACCCAACTCAAGGAATACTTTACTGTTTTGGTCTTGCATAAATACTGTACACATTTCTTTTAGTTGAGCATATTGGCTCGGTGCTATGGCCACCAAGAGGGTTGAGCTCAGGTTTATTTAATGACTTCACTCCACATTATAATCCATTTTTTTACCATGGTATAAAAGGGACTGTAGTCCACAAGTGGACTTTAGCCTCCATGGTCTCGGTGCACTTTTTAGAACATACACTAGGGACTTATTAGTAAGTTAAATGTCAATCACGAAGGCAATATAACCATGTTTATAGGGGAACACAGGGATTTTAATCTAGGGGTGGGTGGAATTCACAGATTTTTACATCACAGAATCCTCGGAAGTTGCATACGAGTGGTGAAAATTCGGCACATCACTCTGCTCATTCTGATTTTTATTTCCCAAAACTTTTTCCACACTGTAATATCAGTGCGAACTGCACCCTGTGTCATGCCAGAAAAAGCTTCTTCTTTCTGTCGCTCAATAAGATTTTTTACGCAACCGCAGCTCGCTCAATGTGAACGAAAGCAACCTGCTGCACCTACTTGTGCTGCGAAATTGCGCCGGAACTTGTCCTAGCGATCAAGTTTTCACACTCACGCTTGCCAACTTAATGTTGGCAAGCCAGATATGAGAAAAACTCTGCCACACAGAGGTTTATGGAGTTTTTCCCAAACTTCTGGCTCCAATCGGAGCGCTGAGTGGGCAAAACTCCTTGAACTCTGCTGGCAATGCAGAGTCTACCACTCCCCCCCCCTACTTTAATCCAGATTAATGGGG
The DNA here is from genome assembly GCF_964263255.1 of Lissotriton vulgaris. Lineage (NCBI taxonomy): Eukaryota > Metazoa > Chordata > Amphibia > Caudata > Salamandridae > Lissotriton > Lissotriton vulgaris. Next base: position 135,948,780 of record NC_141690.1, read on the forward strand.
TAAAATGTACAGAGGTAAAAGCAACAACATTTATGGGCCACCTTTTTAGAGTTTTTGCAGGTTTACTCTGTCAAAAATATCACATATATCCCCTCAATATTAATATAAGTGTAATAGCATTAAAAAGACTTATATACGAGTAGCAGAATATCCTTTAGATTTGAGAATGAGGAAGCAGTATTCCAGGATTATACTCATGGTCTTAATAATGCACCTAGATCCTCCAATATATTCAAACCATCCCATGACCATATGTCCTACAATACTGCCAAATGCTCCCATGCTCCTATATCCTATATACCTCTACACCTACCTGTACCCACAAAAACTCCCATACCCCAAAATCTCATATATGGAACAATAATCCTTTACCAACAAACCTTCCATGTACCCACATCCTACCATACCCCAAACGCTCCCATAAAGCCAAATTCTTCCATACCCCCAACCCCATTCTCTCACCATTCACCCAACCTTACGCTTCCAGCTGTCAACCCTCCCCTGAACTATCTGGCCATTCATCAACTAAGAAAATATTAAGGACCTTCCGCCACCTAAGAAATAGGTGCCCAGAAGTCATCAGCTCCAGGAGAATGGAGAGTCCACTTAATCAATCAATCAATCAATCAATCAATCAAAGCATTTATATAGCGCACTACTCACCCAGAGGGTCTCAAGGCGCTGGGGGAGGGGAGTCCGCTACTGATCGAACAGCCAGGTCTTGAGTTGCTTCCTGAAGGCAAGGTGGTCCTGGGTCAGGCGGAGGTGGGTCGGTAGGGAGTTCCATGTCTTGGCGGCGAGGTAGGAGAAGGACCGTCCCCCTGTGGAGGCTCTTCGGATGCGGGGGACGGCGGCGAGGGCGTGGCCGGTCGATCGAAGCTGGGGTTTGGGAGCGTAGAATTTGAGGCGGCTGTTGAGGTACCCTGGGCCTTGGTTATATAGGGCTTTGTGTGCGTGGGTGAGGAGTCGGAAGGTGATTCTCTTGTTGACCGGGAGCCAGTGCAGGTCTCTCAGGTGACCGGAGATGTGGCTGCGACAGGGGATGTCCAGGATGAGTCGTGCTGAGGCGTTCTGGATCCGCTGGAGTCTCTTCTGGAGTTTGGCGGTGGTTCCGGCGTAGAGGGAGTTGCGGCTGGTGACGAGGGCCTGGGTGACCGTCTTCCTGGTCTCGGTGGGGATCCACCGGAAGATCTTACGTAGCATGCGCAGGATGTTGAAGCACGACGAGGAGACAGCATTGATTTGTCTGGTCATGGAGAGGGAGGAGTCCAGGATGAAGCCCAGGTTGCGTGCGTGGTCTGTTGGTTTGGGTGCGCTGCCTAGGGCGGGGGGCCACCAGGAGTCGTGCCAGGCGGAGGGTGAGGATCCCAGGATGAGGACTTCTGTCTTCTCCGAGTTCAGTTTCAGGCGGCTGCTCTTCATCCATTCGGCTACCTCTTTCATCCCTTCGTGAAGGTTGGCTCTGGCGGTGGCGGGGTCGTTGGCACTTAGGAGGATAAAGCCGCAGGTGTTCAGAAGGCCACAACTATGGCTAGAAGCATAAGAACAATGTTTTGTCTGACTGTGATGCAGCAGTGTTCATTTCCACCACAGACTTCGTTTTTGTCTTTTGTTCTCAGATTTCCCAGAGGATGAAGATTTGAGTTACCCCCTTTTTATATACACGTTTAAATCTCAAAAAAGGACTGTTGTTTCCTTCAACATATACTATGTGTAAAACATGGAAACAAATGTGTCATATTATTAACCAAACGCCCTTTTCTGGATAGTCACGACAGATTGTTTTACTTTTTAGAACTCTGTTTTCGTTTTTTTCTTCTCCTGTTAATTTTAACCCTTCTCTTTCTTGATAAATGGTGACATTGTGTTATCCCTGATTGGCATTTTTAAACTTTTAATTTGCCATGCTGTAAAAAATACACCTAGGGAGTTGAATGACACCTGTGTCATACACAGGGTTGCCCTGTAAAAATGGCTCCAGCCCTAGCAAGTGTAGCATAACTGCAGCAGACTAAAAACCTGTTGTCAAACAGATTTAAAAAAATCAAAATTGGACAGTATGTAAATCCTGCTAAAAGTTCTCAAAATTCACCCCTAAGTGGTACATGTGTGAATTAAGTTGCCATGTTCCTCCTGTGACTAGTCTCAAAAGACTATTTTCACTGTCATGTCTATAGCTGAATATTAGAAAAGCTCTAAATATACATTAGGCACCTTTAACCCTACTTTTGGACAGGAAAAGGATTAAACAGTAATTGTAAGATTTTTTTTATTTCATTAATAAATAAATTAATTTTAGAAGACTTAATAAATAATCATGTAAATATAATTTAGCAAGTTAGTTTTTTTCCTGCCTGAAGCTCCTAGAAGACATTTAGTTTTAGGTTTCCAGCGGCTGCCCAGAAAGTGCTTGACATTAATGAGTTATGAAGAATGCTCACAGGGGCCGAAAATGGCATAGGGCTTGTGCCAGGACAGACTACGTATGGTAAAATTGATGCCTTGAAGATGCTTGTAACAGAAAACTACTAACTAGCCCCAAGACATACTGTCACAAATTAGCCTACAGGCTCAATCTATTTAGCATTGTTCCAGTCCAATTTCCTGGGTGAGGATGGTTGTACAATTCAGCCACCAGTCAGTCCCTGTTGTTACCACTGGGATGGGAAAATTAAAGTAGTTCTGAGAAAGTAGATTATTAGTTTATTTATTTATTTTATTTATAACATGTTATATAGCACGAACATGATCCCGAGGGATATCAAATCGCTTTACAATTGGAGGGAGAGGAAGATAAAAGTTGCAGTAGATGTGTCAAATTGAGATACCAAACAGAGCACATATCAAAATAGAACTCACAGAGCAAGAACGGATACAAATGCAAGGGGTCCACAAAGAGTAAGATAACAACTGGGAGGGGAGCAAATGATTTGAGAAGGAAAAAACAAAAAACAAGAATAACATCTAGTGCATGGCTTAAAGGTGTCCAATGCATTAGAGCAGACAATCCAGCACCCTACTGAGGTAAGAACTTGTTCATAAGGACTCTTTTTACTTTTTACACTTTGAAAGCAACCTTGGAGGAGATTCTCCATATTTCTGGTGGGAGACAGTTCCAGATCTTCGGTGCAGGGACGGAGAAAGTTCGGTGACATGTTCTCCTTTCTGAGATTTCAGGAGGAGGGAGTTAGCACTCCTAGAGGGTCTACCCCCTCCGGAAAAATCCAGATTTTGCGCTAAATAACGGGGTTTTGAAATGGAGGGCTTTGTGCGATAGGGAAGCAATCTTTAGCTGTATTCTTGCTTCGGAGGGTAGCCAGTTTAGTGATTTTAAGACTGGGGAGATGTGTGCAGTTCTTTTGGTACCCCTGAGCAATCTGGCCACCGCATTCAATGAGGCCCTTAGTGGGGCCAAGGTATATTTGGGGAGACCACATAGTCTAGCCTCGGCAAAACCAGCGCTTGGACAACTTGCTTCAAGGCAGCTATTGCGATGAAAGTTTTGAGATTCCTGAGTGTCTTTATCAGGTGGTTAGCTCCCTTGCAAACATTTCTAATATGAGTCTTCATGTTCAAGTGCTTATCCAGGGAGATTCCAAGAGATTTAGCTGAGTCAATAATGAGGGGGGAGCAGTTGAAGGCAGTAAGGTGGTTCATCCAGAGGTCTAACTTAGGAGTGTGATTCGGAGAAGAAATGAAAAGGAATTCAGTTTTGGAAGTGTTAAGCAGGAGGTGGTTCTCAGTTAAGCAGTTTTGAGTAGTCAATAGGGTAGTGTTGAGTTAAATGATGTTGTCGGGGAGGAGACTTTCAGATAAAGTTGGGTGTCATCCGCATACATATGGAAAAGAATGTCCATGGAATTTAGAGCATTAGCTATTGGTTCCAAGAACAGGCAGAAGAGTATGGGAGACGGGGCGGACCCTTGGGGGACCCCATGGATACTGGTGATGGCTGGGAGAGAGAGTGGTTCGCCTTCACTCTTTAGGATATGTGATGGAGGAAGGACGAGAACCACTGCAACACTGTACCAGATAGGCCCATCCAGTGCTTCAGAATGAATAGGAGGTTATTGTGATTAACAGTGTCAAACACAGAGGAAAGGTCCAGGAGGATAAGGAGGCACAATTCATTTTGGTCAAGCATTTTTAAAATGTCATCCATAACGTGAGTGAGAGCCGGTTCTGTGCTGCACCCACTTCGAAAGCCAGATTGATGTTGGTCCAGGAGATGGAAATCTTCGAGCACAGAGTTGCAATTGGATGCATTTTTCTAGGAGTTTGGCTAGTGTGGGATGTTGGAGATAGGGCAGAAGTTCTTAAGGTTATGGCTGTCTGCTGTAGTTTTTTTAAAAATAGGTGTTACCTGAGCTGCGTTTAGGCGCTCCGGTATCATTCCTTGTGACAGAGACACTTTGGCAATCTTTGTTCAGATGGGAGAGTTGACATCTTTGATTTATTTGAAGATGGAAGGGTGGGAGAGGGTCACTGAAGTAATTTGATGGGTTAATACTCTGAAGAACCTTTTTAATGTCTCTTTCACTTAGGGGGGTAAAGGTGTCCCAGGAGGCATTGTTCTTGATGCTCATACTCATCGGTTCGATCTTGTCTGATAGGGCTAAAGGGGTGTATTCCCATCGGATAGCAGTAGCGCCCGCCTGGTCTCCAAATCAATATTGATGAGCCTAGATTTCTCAGTGAAGAAGTCATCCAGATCATCACATGAGAGAGGGCAACTTCAGGGTCAGAGCAGTTTGGTGTTTCAACCAATTGTTGTTTAGCCAGTTCAAAAAGTTTCTTGGGGCGTTTTGTGGCTTGATTGAGTTGGGATCTGAAAGAGTCCACCTTAGCTCTCTTGATTTGTTTGTTATGGGAGCTCCTTACTGATCTAAGGATTTTTAGCTGGTCTGAGGATGGATTAGATCTCCAGGATTGTTCGATTGCCCTAAGGTTGCGACGTTCTGAGTTTAGGTTGCAGTTGAACCATGGTTTGGATATTTTTGATGAGGCATTTTATTGTTGGAGTAGAGCAATGGAATCCATGATGCTAGAGATGGTAGACTTGTAGAAATCATTGAGTACATGAGCCTCAGACGTGTCAACTTGGGAAGAGAGGGCACATTTACTTTGGTTTACAAGATCGGCTGTGGTGAAATCCTTGACGTCCCCTTTCCAAATCTTCAATTTCCTTGGTTGAGCCTTCCTCAGAGATACCTCCATGTTAATATGGAAGAAGATGCTGTGATGGTCGGACCAAACACAAGGGGTGATGGTATCCATTGTGATGGTGTGTTCTTTGATCAGGATGAGGTCCTGTTTTTCTCCTTTATTATGGGTTGGCCGGGCACAATGTTGAATCAACTCGTGATCACTCAAGAAATATTTGAGGCTTGCTACCGCTTGGTCATTAGGGTTAGACCAGTGAAGGTTGAAATCACCGAGGTAAATGTGGGACAGAAAGGAATCAGCATTGCCAGAGATGATTTCCATTAATTACTCGATGAAGGGGAGGTTGTCCCCAGGGGGGGATAGAATGTGTATAGTTTGCACACCGGGCGGTTGTTACTAGAGATGTTGAGACAAAGTTATTTGCATGAAGATGATGTAGAAGACTCCAAGAGGAAGACCGCGAGTGTGCTCCGATGTATACAGGCTAGGCTACCTCCCAGCTCCAAAGCTCTGTTGAGGTGAATTATATCATGGGTAGGTAGGCACTAGGAGGTCTAGGATAGGAGTGGAAGAGGGATTGAGCCAAGATAATGTCTATCTTGTTGTGTTGGATGAGTTCGAAGATATCAGAGGTGTGTTTGCTGGCTGACCTACAGTTGAGTAGTACACAATTAAGTTGAGTCGGTGTATGGGGGGAGGAGTCTGTATGATGTTCACTCTCAAGAGGTGGTCATTGTTTATGACTCTAAGGTTGAGGGTGGGTTCTCTGTTCGGGTTAGTTTGACTGGCTTGAATAAGCCCCATAGGAATCTTGTTGGTGTCTAGGATAAGCGAGTAAGAGTTGAGTAAGTCATTGATATCTTTAGAAGCAAGAAGGTACATCGATCTTCTGGGCGGGAGGGTGCATTTGGTAGGGGTATGATTTTGGAGAAAGTGAGGGCCGAGAGTTGGTCTAGGCAAGCTCTAATGCTAGCACTGGCAGGGGCACTGGGCAGAATCGGATGAGAGAGGAGGGAGCGTAACAAGGGGAGATGTTCTAGTGAGAGGGCTTTCAAATCATGAAGTTCGAGTGTGAGAAGGTGCAGTTGGAGGGATAGATCATCCAGGCGTGCCACCTAGCCTGGGTGCTGGGAGAGGGGTAGAGGTTGTGCGGGGAGATCTGGTGAGGAGGAAGGGTATCGTTGTGCGCCAGTGGGGTCAGAGGTGGTAATGAGAGGTTCCAGAGGGGGGAATTGGTCACTGAGGACTTGCGGTGTTCCAGGATGCATTGGTAGACAGGTTGGTAATAGTGAGAGGGTTACTGGCTGCGAGATGAGTGGCGCATTCAATCCGCCACCCAGTAGGTATGAATGTCGATTAGCGGGCGAGCAGGGAGGAGTACTTTGTAGTTGCTAGCAGTAGATCTTGTCGCAAAGAGATTGAATTGTTAGCCAAAGAGTTTTTGATCTTCATAAAGAGTTTGTCGAACTGCTCTAGATTTTGATCCGATGATTGTGTGAGGACGATCCCAATATTGTAAATAGTAATGGTGAGAGTTGGTAACAAAAAGACTAAAACAATGAGGTGTTTGCCTTATCTGTTTGACCTGAAAAAAGGATATGAGGGTTTTCCTCCATTGGGCTCTTCTATCCGTGAAGAAGATTAGGTTGTTCAGGATGTTGCTATTAGAAATACAGAAATAAGTATCTGATATAAGAAGTTCCGGGTGTTTTTTGATTATGTTGTATTTGAATTTCTTGGCCGCATTTTTAGTAAGGTTAGTGGGATAAGTAATCTTAAAGGCCTTGAAGCCCACTTGGGAGAGTGAGCCTTCAATGGGGCTGGAGATGGATGTAGCCAATGTGGGGGGTGGCACAATGGGAGTGAGAGGGTCAGTTCTTGGGTCAGTTCTAGCCACTCCTAGGGTCAGTTCTAGCCACTCCTAGGGTAGGCCTGTTAGAAATCATCAAATATGTAAGTAGAAAGACCCAACCTGGATGTACTCCGTAAGAGGGTGAGTAGCTTCTATTTGTTGAGGGAGAACCTGTAGAGTATCACATGCACAAAAGTTACATGGAGGACATAGAGCCCAAGTGTGTGAGATCGACATAAAAGACAACATCAAGTAATAATGGCACTATTCTTGCTAGGTTCGATAAAGGTTTCAGTAAGTTAAACCTGCATCCAACCGCTGGTCACAATGCACAGAGCAGGGAGGCCTAACATAGTTAAATTGGCAAAGCATTTAACAGTACCTAAACAGTTACAAATTTGACAACACAACACTGTAAGAAAACGGGTTAAGCCATTGGAAGCCCCATTCAGGCAAGAACCACAATCCTTGTAAGGGTGAACCGCAAAAGTCACAAAATTAACCTGTATTTAACCCTCTGGTAGCTTACCATGAAAGCAGTCAGGTTTAACTTAGAGGAACTGTGTAAAGTATTTATGCAGTACACAAACAGTAATAAAGTAAAAGCACAAGACAAATTCCAAACCTTAGAAAAATCGAGAACATTGTAATGAATAGAATGGCATTAAAACAAAGTAAATCAAATAAGTAGAACCAGAGTTATGCATTTTTAAGTTTTTAGTGTAAAATAGCATCAACCACGAGTATCAAGTCAAAAGTTAAGGCTGATTGCAATGAACATTGTTCAGATACAAGTGATGGATCAGGCCTGAAGCAACATTTCTAACATCACTTCCAAGGGTCCAGAATCTGGAGGGCATAATTTGGGGGGTGAGGAATCCCTCCAGCAGAGGCCAGGTGCAGAGTCAAGGCCACATGAGCTTGTTATGTACCTGTAGCTTACACCGGTGGCCAGCCAAGTAGCCCTTGGAGTTGCTTCTGTTGGTCCTGTATTCATGATCCAGTTCTCCTTCAAGCAGCAGGGCAGTCTTCTAATAGCAGCAGGAAAGTCCTCTGGGAGTCAAGGCAGTTCTTCTGACGTCTTTCATAGATCCTGGTATGTACTGAAGATGTATTTAAGGGTCTAATAGTTATACCTGGTGCCAGCCTTTGAAATTGTGTGACTCCCTCATTTACGCCCCCCCTCCACATCTGGCTCTAAAAGGTTCTTGCCCTCCCCTGCCAAGGCTTCAAGACGTCTCAGGTAACAAAAGCCTGGTATCAGGAATACACAAAAACCAACAGCAGAGCAATTCACAGTCATGTGACTCAGGACACTGACAGAGGCAGAAATGGTTAGGATAAGAATTTGCCAGCTTTAAAAAAAAACCAATGACAATGGTCCACAAAGAACTCGTTTAGCATGAAAATATTGGATAAAAACAGCAAATGCAAATTTAACTGCAGCTATACTAGAATAGTATCCTGACAATACAGAAAGTAAGTTTCCAATGTAACAGAGCATATTTATTAACATCATAAATCACATAATTCACATTATGAAGCCAATGTTCAACATGATAAGTTCAAAGTGACTCCCATGTGAGCAGCAACCACAACCTAGCATAGGTGAATAAAGTAGTGAAAATTATCAGTATATTGGTATGCAAACAACCACGTAGTAAAGACCCATAGTTGCCTATCCACACTGTTTCTTTCAACTCAACAAGAGGTACTAGGGTCTCATTAGGACTAGGGATGGGTGATAAATTCTGCTTTTCCAGCAGAGTTGGCTGAGTTTTGGCTACTCTTTGTTATGCATGTAACATGGAATTCTGGCCAAATTATGGCGACTGCCACATGATGGAGTTTTTTTGTTGCATGCGGCTCACCAATGGTAAGTTGGCAAGTGAGATTTGGTATCCCCAAGAGTGATTTGTTGTTGTTAAGAGGGCATCCGGTGAGATTTGCCCAATGCGGGTGGTCGTGGGTGTTCACGACTGTTCATAATTTGAAAGATGCCACGCCAGTTGAAAATCTATTTGAGCAGCAGCAAAATGAACTCGAGAAGCAGCGCCCTCTGATGCTCTGCATAGTGCCGTTCATTCTGATTTGTCAGTATGGAATGAGCTCCCCAGCGCAAATAATCAGCATGTGCAGTGTGACGTGCCAAATTCCATCTGTTCATGAAATTCCACGGAATCTCATGGATTTTTCATGTAACTCTGCAAAATTCCATGCAGTGAAAATCAAGACTTTCTTTAAAGTTATACAAGGGGCTGGGCATAGCCACAATTTCATCCTGTCAAGGCAAGGTCATCCTCATCCCATGCCCAAGCTTTGCCTTAGCTCTGGGAGCCAATTCATAGCTCATCAAGGAGCTATTCAGCTTCTTGATAGCTGTTGTCAATGAAATGAAAAGTGTTGCTTATAGAGCGCAGCTAATGATTTTCTGGTCCTGACGAATGCTGAGCTGACTGTAGGCTCATGAGCAGAAACATGTTGACCATTTCATTATATTAATCTTTTGCATTACTATTGGGACTTATTGGTTCAATTTTTCACTGCTTTTAAAAGGGTTAGAGCTACCCTCTCATTAAAATAAATTGTTTGAGGAGTAGTCCACACTCTTTTTAGTCACTTTCCTTACTTTCTCTGCAACTACTTGGGACCCAATGAAGGCAACTGGCTACCAGCTTTTAGCTGGGGCTTGAGGGTCCCTTTAGTTCACTCGGAGCACGTGTATTTTATCTCTTTTTCATCACTGTACTAACAGCCTTCTCTGGTGCTAGTAATTCTGTAAATCTTTTCCGGAATTCTTGGTTCTAGCATCTGTTGTCTTTGACTGTTGACACTCTTACGTTGATTGTTATATGGAGCGCAGCTGCCACTCCTGACGGAGTTTCTTGTCACTATCAGATAACGAAGATCAGCTGTATCAGATTGGTGCCTAGATAAGTGCCAGGCAACAGGCGTCTGATGTTCCAAAGATCCATGTCTTTAGTGCCTTTCTAAACTTCTCTTCCTGTTCCATTGCTCTGAATTCCTTTGGCATGCAATTCCAGGCTAAATGGGATTTTAGAGGCTTCAGGGAGGTAAAAAGGTGACTTTTAACAGTATATTTTGGAAAATGTTTACTACAAATCAGACTTCCAAAGGAATATATTTTTAAGAAATATTTTAAAAAGTCCTATAATGTACTTTTCATCTGGTTCTTAGGCAGGGATATTATCTTTAATAACGTATCCCAATGGTTTCTTAAGGAACAGCTAACCCTGGAACAGTGAAAATAGCGTTTTGTAATTGTAATTGCATTTTTATAGTGCTTACTACCCCTGATGAGATGTCGAGGCACTTTTTTGGCAAGTAGCACGGTTCTACTGAACCCAAAAAGGATTATTGCTGAAATAGTATAGGGAAAAACTAAATTAATTTGAGCGATGGACATGTTTGTGTGTTATTTGGATTGGAAAGGATAGAAGAGGGAAAGATTTGCATTTATGTAGTGCTTGCTACACCTGATGGGATGTTTAAGCTCTTTTTGGCAGGTAGCGTGCTACTCTGGTACCCAAGCAGGATTAGTGGAGAAATTAGTATAGGGGAATATGAAAATAATCTGAGTGATTGACACGTGAGTTTGTTATTTGTATCAAAAAAGACTAGTGGAGGGATAGAAGTTGGAAGGTTTTGCATTTACATAGCGCTTGCTACCCCTGACGAGGTGTTGAAGCGCTTTTTGGCAGGTACCAATCTACTCCGGAACCCAAAAAGGAAGGGAGTGTGTTCATATTTATAGTGCTTGCTACCCCTGATGAGGTGTCCAAGTGCTTTTCTCACGCTACTCTGGAACCCAAACAGGATTAGTGGGGAATTAGTATATGGAAATATGAAATTATTTTGAGTGGTGGACATATTAGTCTGTTATTTAGTTTGAAAAGGATACTGGAGGGATAGCAGATGGAAGGGTTTTTTTTTTTTTTTCTCTTAGCTGAAGGGTTTAGAAAGGCTTGCTTGGCTAACTGAATAGTAAAAGATGTATAAGATGATGCAAGGAGGGGCAGAGAAGGGAATAGTCTAAAAAGGGTTGTTTTGGGGATCATAGTAGTAGAATGTGGTTTGGGATGAGTGAGAGAGTGGAGGTAGAGGATATATTGAGAGAGATATAGGGTGAGAAATAAGTGAGAGTCTAGAAAGGGTAATATTGGGGATCATTGTAGCAGAATGGGACTTGGGATGAGAGAGAGACTGGAGGTAGAGGGTATATTGAGAGAGATATAGGGTGAGAAAAAGGGGAGTGCTTTGGAAAGAATAGTAGAATGAGGTTTGAGATGAGTCAGAGTGGAGTTAGATGATACATTGTGACAGGTATAGGGTGGGATAAGTTGTATTTAAGTTATATTTAATAAACTCAGACTTTTAAGTGCTGCTGTATTTAACGTTAATTTCTTTGTTTTGAATTTTTTTTGTAATTCAATAGTCAACAGTTGTAGATAAATAGTTATGATATGACAAAAGATGTATTTATTTATGCAGTTACCTATATACATGTTGAACATAGAATGATTTAATCATAAGTAATATGTACATTTGTTTAGAAGAAGTAATGAATATTTATATATTTAAAAACATCATTGTTATACATGTTCATACAAAACACTACACATACAAAGGTGCACAACTATATTTCAAATAAATGCTTATATGCAGAGGGATATGCTGTATTTTAATGTTTGAGTATGGTGGTTATATGGGGAAGAGCTAACTTTTGAGCAGTCTTCTGAAGATAAGGTAGTCATTGTGGATCTTATGTTTCAGGGTAAAGAGTTCCATATTTTGGTTGCTTAAACAGAGAAGGATGTGTCACCTATGTTTTTTTTTTTTGCACGGTGGGTTTTTGAGGTGAGGTGCCAATCTAGAGCAGTGGTTCCTTTGTTAATGTATTTGGTGAATTTATTCCTGATGAAGTGAGGTCCTGTTCCATGGCAATGGCTTTCAAGGCTAGAGAGATGTGGGCTTGTGACTTTATATGTAAGAGTAGTCTGGCACCAGACTTCTGAATCCTTTGTACTCTTTTCATAGTTGTTAAAGATGATCCGTGGTAGAGGCTGTCGGTGTAATCGAGTTTAGACAGAACTAGAGAAATAGTAGGATGGACCTTGTGTGGAAATCACATGTGGGGGAAGATGCATTACAGAGTTTTTATAGGAATGAAACTTGATCCTGCTAGTTTTTCCACTTGGGCATTCATTGATAACTCGGAGTCCTTGGTAATCTTAGGTTTCCCACTTCCTTTGATACATTAGGTGGTGTTCCCAGGTCTACAGGCCAGGCACCAAGCGGGTCATAATTTTTCCAATGGCCACACTTAGGAATTTCTGTTTGTGAAGCCTTCAGTTTGAGATGGCTCCATGTCATTCACTGATCCACAGCTCTGAGACAATTGAAAATGTGTTAGTGTCCAATATCTTTGAGGCTTTTCAGTTTAAGAAGTATTTGTGTGTCATCTGCATAGTTATAGCCAGTGAGGTGAAATTGATTGATCAGTGCCAGAAATGTCTTCATGTAAATGTTGAAAAGCATGGGTGAGATGATTGAGCCTTGAAGGAACCCTGATATTGTGAAGTACGGATTGGACGAGAAGGGAGGTATGAATAACATACGTTCTGCTACGAAGATAGGATGTGATCCAGTCGAGAGCAGTCCCCTCTATGCTGGGTTCGAGAGTCTTTGCATTAAAGTGTCATGGTCAACCTTGTCAAAGGCAGCTGAGATGTCCAAGAGAAGTAGTGCAGCAACTCTGTTCTTGTCAACTGTGTTCTTAAGGTCATTCCGGATGGCAATGAGGGCAGATTCTGTGCATCTTCCTTGACGGAATCCTGTTTGGAAGTCTGAAAGTATGGAATAATCATCAAGAAATTGTGACATCTGGGTGAATACACCTCTGGAGGTGTGAGGCTACCTCTCATCACTGTATGTGGAACGCATAGCATGTGTCCCAAAAGCCCAATATGTGTGATGTTGTGCAGGTACACAAAAACCTTACACAAGTAGCAGCGGATATTCACTCACTGGCACTAACTTTATCACGGTTCATGACGTAACATCACGCCCCAGGAACAGTGGTGGTATTGGGGAGATCGTGGGTCAGCTTTTGGTTTCATGGGTAAGCCCTCCTCAACTGTCGTTTGTGCCTTCTTCCGTACTAAAATAACTAATCACGAAACCTCTCCTAGTGCTGTCAGAGCAGGCCCCTCACATCACCTTGCTGTTGAGGCATGAAAATGATCACCCGTTCTTGGAAGCAGGGGACGTGTTTCTTCTCTCTCTAAACGTTGATGTAATCCTTCTGAACAGAATCCTGTCCTGTTGAAGTCAGGTGCTTCCCCTCTCCCCCATGTGCGGTTTTAGAATGGGAAAATCTGTGACTTTTCAAGTTGAGCCTGGAAATCTTTGAACCTTCTGACTGTATTGTTAGTAAGGTAAGCCTCGAAAATACCATATATCGTCAACAAATCTATTCCAAGTACACTTAAACTACATGAGTCTGGGAGTTTGTTGTGTGGCTGTGTTGCTGATACCGCAAGTCTAAAGTACCACGTGCATTCATCGAATCCGTTTGTTAACAGATAAACTTGGTCATACAGTAATATGCTTTGTTAATCCCAATGAAGATTATGATTTATTATAGGTGTTGTGAGCAAACAACTGGGAGAATTTAGCGAACTTTCAACACTATTACATTAAAATATAGTACTGCGCCTTGCAAACACAAAGGGGAGGATGTCCCACTGAGTTCAGGGGTCAATTGACCGAGATGTTAAATGTGATGTGTTCACCTAGTGTGATACCTTTGGCGGCTCTAATTGGGTTCCTCCCATGGTTCCTCCCATCCTTAGGGTTGTGCAAACTTTACTCACTTTTTTTTTTCTTTATCCCAACCTGAACTGAAGTACTTTCCATCGAGAGAGATGACCTGGCATGTGCTTGGCATGTGTAGCGTTCTAACATGTACATATTGGTAAAATATTTATTAACCGAACAGGTCGCAAACCGTTGTTATCACTATGAAATAGCAGTGAGCAACCTGAACTGAAGTACTTTCCATTGAGAGAGGTGACCTGGCATGTGCTTGGCATGTGTAGCATTTTAACATGTACATATTGGGTAAAATATTTATTAACCGAACAGATCGCAAACCGTTGTTAACACTATGAAATAGCAGTGAGCACTTTGTAATGAATAATTACTTACCTCTGCGGGAGTCCTGCAGAGTATTCGTACAATATCTGCATGCGCACAGTATAAGTTAGCGAAAAATTGATGTATCATACTTTGGAATATTTTGCGCCTGCCCCCTAATCTCGCATATAATGCTTTGGTATTATTATAAGTTTCATATTTGCCTGTCAGGTAGATTTTGTGGATCAGACGCTTTACAGGTAGATTTTGTGGATCAGACGCTGCACATATGATAACACTTCACAAATGTTCATGTCTTGACAAACGGGTATAACTTGCACGGCTCTAACAAGTTGCTACACGGAGGTATATACAATCAGGGCAACTACATATAGGGTGAAAGTGGTTCTTGCACAATTCTGGATGAAAATGTTGGTTGGCAGGATGGTTCACTGGGTTAATTGCATAACCTTTGAGCTATGCAGTGGTCCACATGTCACTAGTGACTTACATTTAGGGCCTGAGTCGAGATTTGTGGACGGATTACCCCTTCGCTGAGAACTAGCGTCTTTCAGAATTTCCTTACCCAGTCCTGAGGCGGAAGCTGGGAGCTGGTGGTACGAGTTCATTTAGCATTTCTTCTAATTTTAATCTTTGTTTGGTGTCACTTACTTTTGTGTTTTAAAGCGGCTCTGTAGCAAAAGTCTTATTCCTGCGCACAGCCGATCTGAACGCTGTTGCGCTCTCCACCCACTTGAGCGGCCGCCATCAGCCCAGGCGTGCTCGCTGACCACGCCCCCTTTAGGCCACGGCCCCCGCCCGGCCTATTAAAAACGCTGAGAACTAGCGTCTTTCAGAATTGCCTTACCCAGTCCTGAGGCGGAAGCCGGGAGCTGGTGGTACGAGTTCATTTTGCATTTCTTCTAATTTTAATCTTTGTTTGGTGTCACTTACTATTGTGTTTTAAAGCGGCTCTGTAGCAAAAGTCTTATTCCTGCACACAGCCGATCTGAACGCTGTTGCGCTCTCCACCCACTTGAGCGGCCGCCATCAGCCCAGGCGTGCTCGCTGACCACGCCCCCTTTAGACCACGCCCCCGCCCGGCCTATAAAAAACGCTGAGAACTAGCGTCTTTCAGAATTTCCTTACCCAGTCCTGAGGCGGAAGCCGGGAGCTGGTGGTACGAGTTCATGTTGCATTTCTTCTAATTTTAATCTTTGTTTGGTGTCACTTACTATTGTGTTTTAAAGCGGCTCTGTAGCAAAAGTCTTATTCCTGCGCACAGACGATCTGAACGCTGTTGCGCTCTCCACCCACTTGAGCGGCCGCCATCAGCCCAGGCGTGCTCGCTGACCACGCCCCCTTTAGGCCACACCCCCCTCAGCTAGAAATGTGCATGCACAGGAAGCGCAGCGGACGAGCGCAGCGGCAGCGCCGTTTGCGTGCCGAAGGCAAGCCCGTCTGCGCCCTTCCGCGCCAGGAACGCGATAGGCGCAGGAAACTCTGCCCTAACCACCACGTCTATCAGGTACCTTCCTAGCGGCCTCCTCCTACTACGTGTCAAGAACAACTGCACCTGCAAACTTGATATGTTGAACCTCACCGGCTCGTTCAGCTGTTAACTTTGCCGTTGGTCTTCCATCAAAACCCCAGCCCTTTCGCCCACCCCCATATCCTTCCCCATGGTTAGCCAGCCGCACTTTAAAGCAGGGCTGATTAATGCCCGCTCCATGTGTAAGCATAGCCAAGACATAAGAGACCTCATCCTCGATTCAGACCTCGACTGCCTCCTGATAACTGAAACCTGGCTAACGGAAGATAGCAATCCGGATTTAGCCATTGCCCTCCCCCAGGGTTTTTCCATTTTCAGACAAGACAGACCGAAAGGGAGAGGTGGAGGAGTTGCAGTAATACTGAAAAACAGTTTTACCTGTCATACTTTTAACTTAGACCCCTTAAAAGACACCGAAGGTCTTGGTTTCTCAATCAAACTCAACGAATCCTCGTCCTTCTCAGGGGGACTGATTTATCGCCCACCCGGTAATGCCTCCCGGTTCCTAGACACACTGAGCGACTCGCTGGGTCATCTTTTACTTAGATACCCACATTTCACCCTACTCGGGGATTTTAACTTACATCTGGAGTCCAAATCCGACCGACAGACCAACAACTTTCTACAGACCCTAGAAATATTCAACCTTCAGCAAAGTGTTACCTTGCCCACTCACTTACTAGGGCATACACTCGACGGGGTTTGCACCAACTTTCCCCCTCTAACTACCCTACCCCCTGTCCCTCAAATGTGGACGGATCATAGTCTGATCCCGTTCCACATTAAAACCTTACGCCCGCAAACCTCCAGTAAATCCAACTCACTCTTTGACAATTCCGTCAACTGGAAAAAGATTCAAGAAGTTCTCGCACTAAATCCCATCTCACAATCTCAGGCCCCCAATTCCACTGGTGACGTTGAACACGACGCAAATCTTTTTCACAGCTGGATCTCTCAGGAAATCAGAGCACGTGACCCTCCAAATCGCCCCCGAAGAACAGACAAAAAACCCAAAACCAATGCCCCCTGGTTCACTTCTGACCTAGCCACATCCCATCTATCTTGTAGAAAAGCCGAACGTAAATGGCGTAGAACGTACGACAATGCTGACCGACTTTCTTATATTCAGCTGAGGAAAATATACCATTCCAACATTAAATCAGCTAAAAAGATCTTTTATATGAACGCTATTAAGGAGTCCAATCAGAAACAAAAAACACTGTTCTCAATAATGAAATCGTTCACTCAGCCCAAAGCGTTACAACCTGAAATCCCCCCATCTCAAGATCTTTGTAACAAAATAGCCGACTACTTTGAGGAAAAAATCGACGCCATCCAAAAAAAATTTCCCCCTCCACAAGCAACTCAAGTCTCAAGCAATTCTCCTCAGAAAGAAATTCCAGTGGGAAGTCTTAAAAATTTCTCTCCGGTTAGCTTAGATCAAACCAGAGAAGTTATCTTGGCGTGCAAATCCGGGTCTCCCTCCGACCCCTGTCCCCCCAAGATTCTCCACCAACTCATAGACGTGGTGAATCCAATCATTAACAATATTGTTAATTCATCTCTTTGCACGGGATCGGTCCCTCGCTTGTGGAAACAGGGAATAGTTAAACCCCTGATGAAAAAAGCCAACAAATCCCCGTCCGACCTCACTAATCTTCGTCCTATCTCGCTCCTCCCAGCCCTGGGAAAAATCACCGAACAAATGGTTTACAGAGAACTCAAAAGTTATCTTGAAGCTCACAATATACTCCACCCGCAACAATCTGGTTTTCGCCCCAATCATTCTACCGAAACGGCACTGATCGAACTTACAGGCTCGATAAAGATGCTGCAAGACCAGAAGAAGAATGCCGTCCTCATTCTTCTAGACCTCACTGCGGCGTTCGATACCATCTCTCATTCCATCCTGATTAGTAGATTGACAGACATAGGTATTTCTGATGTGGCCCTATCTTGGATAAAATCCTTTTTAACCGACAGATCCCAAACTATCGCTCTTGGTCCTTTCCTCTCCAAAGAGAAGAGGGTTTCCTCGGGGGTCCCCCAGGGCTCCATCCTGAGCCCCCTCCTTTTTAACATTTACCTTATCCCACTTATATCTCTGATTGAGTCATTCGGCATACTTGTTACATCGTATGCCGATGACACGCAACTCATCGTACCCTTAGAGGAAAACTCGACCAAGGCAGAGCAAAACCTCAAAAACTGTCTGAAGGCTGCCTTCCACTGGATGGATATAAACCATCTAAAATGCAACTTCAGCAAAACGGAGATCCCCCCCTATGGGAAAAAATACCATCTTCTGCCCAGCCCTCTGGTGGCCGGAAGACTCAGCTGCCCCCCCCCCCCCCCAGACCGTAACAACTGCAAGGAATCTTGGTGTCCTGTTCGACACCGACTTATCCTTCGACCAACACGTTAGGACTGTAGCGGACCGATGCTTCGGACTTATAAAATCTCTAAAAGAATTCTTTGACTTTTTACCGTTAGACTCTAGGAAAACCGTAACAGTGGCCCTAATAATCTCACGCTTGGACTACTGTAATGGTCTCCTTGCTGGAGCTAAAAAGGCTACACTTAACAAACTCCAAAGTGTACTTCACACCGCAGCCCGACTAGTCCTAAAGCTGCCCAGAAAATCATCAATATCCGCAGCTTTAAGATACCTGCACTGGCTCCCACTTCACAAGAGAATATTTTTCAAGATGCTGATTGTCGCCTTCCGGGCTTTCAATAACTCCGGCCCAAAATACCTTACCAGACGCATCCCCCACTACAACCCGAGTAATTCTCTGCGCTCCTCCCATGACAATCTCATCCGTCCAGCCAGGTTCAACATGAAGACAAAAGGTGGCAAAACCTTAAACTACTTGGCCACAAAAGCCTGGAACCTCATGCCCAAAAACCTGAGACTCCAAACCCAAGAAAAACACTTCAAAAAATCGCTAAAAACCTGGATCTTTAACCTTCCGGATGACTACACCAAGGCAGCCATCTAATTTCCTCAGCCACCATAAAGTAATTTGATCTTCTACCTGGAAATTCCAGCGCCATGATGCTCCTTCCGGAGCGACCGTTGCGCTCTCTAAATACCCTCACAAAATCACAAATTCACAAACCTGGCACACATCCATTTGCTCCTATTACCAATGTATCATATTCTATACGACTTACAATAAGGTGTATAGGATGTTCATTACGTTTGTTACAAAGTAACTAGACTGATTCTACATCCGGCACTTACAGCCAACTGAGGTCTGTAATTTAATCACTGCTACATCAGGTAATACCTACAGCGCTTAGATCAGCAGGGGTGAAACATGAGGCACTCCCAAGATAATTAAATTCTTATCATCATTGATAGTAGTAATATGTGTTATTATTAAGGCTTGCCCGCAGAGTCTTGCTCAGGAACAATAGACCCACCATACTCATTTGCCTACTGCAATATACCTCGTGGTTGCTTTTGCAGTTGCGTCTGTGGATGAGGATTGACTGATTTGTCATGGCCAGGAGGATGAAGTACTCAGACAATCTTACAAGATGGTGGGATACGCAGAATCATATCTGCATGAATCTGGTACATTCTCACAGGTGGGAGGGGCTTGAGGAATTAAACTTAGATGCTAGGAGGCAGTTGTATGCCGGCACAACACAGGGAAATACTTTTCACGCCTTTACCACACCCCTTTCACCCCACACTTCCCTAGATCACACGTGCCCCCCTAACGCATGCCTCCACCGCGCATTGTTTAAACATTATTCTTTATATCAAATCTATTTGTGGGGGGGGACCCCCAAACCCTGAACTTAGCTTAAATGCGTGGCAAAGGCACACGCCGCAAAGCACGTGCGCCCCTTTTGGAAACAGGAGACCTGAGTAGAGTCATCACATTACACTGTTATTAGAGCTATTGTTGAATGGCGATACTGCGCACTTGACTTTCTGCGAATTGCCTGGCATTTGAAATTGACTTCTGTACTTCCATTTATACAAAAGGATCATTCGCATGACATTACAGGGCGACTAGTCTAATGAATATTATTTAGTCTACAGACCTCCCTTGCTGTACTCACATTACCAAAAGGAAACCTAGTTTTAAAGCCATTTAGACCCACTTTCGTCCCTTGGAACAGTTACCTCTTTGTGAATCAGAGACCAATCCTTTGAGCCGTCAATAATATTTTAATAGATAGAGCATTATACATCAAGTTCAGGTTGGGGGTACTTCCATTATGTGAGTTTATGTCAACTTGGAAACCGCCCGCTCAAACTGTACCCTATTGCCCCTTTTGTGATCTAAGGGTAGAAACTGTGTCCCATATGTTGTTTGAATGTAGCGTCTATGTAGCCCCAAGACGTAGGTGGTTGAAGCCTATTTGTAGAAGCTTGGGAACTCGCTCTCATTTGGAAGCCCTGCGTATTTTACGAACAGATCCTAGACCCTTCTTTTCAACTTGTATGGCAAAATTTTTGGGTTGGGCATGGTGCCTAAGAACTGCAAGGAAAATGTTAATTCAGTGAACGATCTTACTCACCCAATATGCTGTTTTGTATATGAAATGTTTCTATGTGTGATAATTGTTGTCAAAAATGTGTTTTAAAGATGTGTAAATGCTTTTATGATATGTTTTTATCGAATAAAGCTATTACTACTATAAAAAAAAATATTTTAATGGTTTGCCACCACAATTACGGTCACCAACCACACCCAAGGCAAACAACAGGATCACAGGGACCACCTTGCTTATCTAAAAACCGACCCTGGATTCTGCATGGCAACTCTGTAACAGCATTGTGAACGTAGGCACCCAGTAATTGACATTGTGCAAAGCCTCGAGCTGTTTGCGCAGCCTGCGAGACTCACTTCCTTCATTTCATTTTTTACTTAATTCTGCGTTTTATATGGACGCTTGCAGTAGGGAACATGTGATGTTTCCTCTTGTAAAACGTTTATTCCTCTTGAGGGAAATTTGCACACCTCAAAGTCATAAATTAAATTAAACGACAGCATTCGCACTGCCAACACAAGGGGTTGCTTGCTTCCCCATCGACAAAGACAAGCCTTTCCTTGTTGTGGAATTATGCGCGCTTATGCTACAGGCTCCTCTTGTCGGAAAAGACCCTGGGAGACAAGTTAAGAACTAGGCATGCGCAAAACTGGCAGGGGACTCGACTACCAGCAATTCTGTGCAAACTCACTGATTTACGCCCCTCTTTAAAGCGACCAATTTCACCAGGCTGGGGTTTGACCTATCGGGCAAAGATTTGGCCTAATTGCCAGGGCGCTCGCTCGATCTCGGACCCGCGTTCGATGTTCTGAACAACTCCAAGTTGACCTCCCGGAGTTCTGTGCATGTCGCATAATCTGCACAAGCTCCATAGACGCTTCCACGCAAGTGTTTGCGATGGCGGTTCCGGACACTGAGCCGCCGTTCTGCTTGCAATAGAACCAAATAGGTGGGAGGCGACCGCTGCCTAAAGTGCCATACGAGTTGACACAAAAGACATGAGTGTATTACTCTGCCGTCGAGCCGACTGGGGCAATGGGCCTTAGAGTGAAATGTCCACGTTGGTGGGGAAATTTCGACACCCTCGACATAAGAACACACACTCACACCTCCGATGGACCGGAGCTTTAAGTCTGAGGCTTAGACCGCTCATCCCGCTCCCCTCGACGACGGAGTAAACAACTACCTTCGAGCGAGTTGTCCGCTCTAATAGGTAATGGCGGGAAGACGGTGCAAACAGCTAATGTGTGTACGGGGCTTCGGTGCGAGTTCCCATGCCTCCCGGGTCCACGGGTCACTTCGATCGACCTGACCACCTTAATGGGTAAATGGCGGGAAGACGGTATGCCACGCTACCTTCGAGCGAGCTGTCCACAGTAATGTGAAAATTGCGGAACAGTCGGAAAGTCATTGGTGGCAGACAGTGAGGCAAACTCACCCCTCCGATCGACCGGCGCTTTAAATCTGCGACTTAAACCACTCAGACACGCTTCCTACAAGGCGGTGAACATAGCTACCTTTGAGTGTGCTGTCCACCTCCATAGGTAAATGGCAGGAAGACTGTTCCAATGCGTCCCTGCACAGGGGGCCCTTTGAACGAGCAGTCCATATTACGGGACAATGGCGGGAAGCCATAGCAGACAGTGCAGACACATACTAGCAGACAGTGAGGGCACACACTCACCCTCGGATAGACTGGAGCTTTAACTCCGCGACTTAGACCGCCTGCCGCGCTGCCGTCGACGGCGGTGTACACATTCATCTGTAAACAGCGGGGAGACTTTGCACACCACTAATTAAGAATCGATGCAGTATCACAGCCTTGCACTGATCTTTGAGAAAGCGTGGCTCGATCCTGTTGTTTGTGTCGGAAATTTTTATTTCAAACGGTGCGCTAACACCCATGTGTGTTTGCAGGCTTCTGAGCTAGTTCTCGGGCCTCCCAAGTACAGGGGGGAATGAAGTTCCTCGGCACATGTACCGCCCGGGATTAAGTTATAAACGAGGAGCAACCCGAAGTGTTCCACCGCCCGCCTGCCCGATGCTGTTGAGACCGCAGCCTGGCCACATCCTCCCCCCCGTGATATACAACCACAGGCCCCTGAGCAACCTGGGCTTAACCCAGGGACGGGGCGGGGGGGGGAGAGAACATGGCACTCACCTTAAAACAACGGCGATCGCGCACCTAACGCCGATGTACAGCGGTGAAACCGAAAGGAGAGAGGCCGAGCTACGCCCGCCGAGGTATAAGTAGCGGGGTCGCCCCTCCCACAGGTAAGCCCTCCCCCTGGCCGGTGAGAGGAGGATGCGGGGAGGGGTGCCCCATAGGTTGGCTCGAGCTAGCCGGATGGGAATAAAGCGCTGCCCCGCCCATGTTCCCCTGCGGGTCACGCGGTCAGCGGCATTCCCTCAGTTTGCCCAGGAAAGGTCCATTTGAAATTGGTCTGTAGTTGTCAGGGTACCCAGGTCCAGGTATGTTTTATTTATTAATAGGCGTATGTATGACTGTTTGAGATCTACTGAAAATATTCTGGTAGTTAAGGAATTGTTGATGATGCTTCTTACTAATGTGGTAGCAGAGGTAGTTAGAAGAATTGTCTTGAAGGTTTGTGATGGACATGTATCAGAAGGGCTGCTGGCAGTCCTGCTTGCTTTGACCAGGTCCATAAATTCATTGTGTGAAATTTGTTGGAAGGAATATAGAGGCTGGGTTAGCGTACTCTTGGAATGCTGTTTTTGGTAAAGGGTCGGTGTTGGTAGTTTTTCTTTGTTTTAAATTTAAGTAGGAGTCCAACATGTCTGCTTTGGTTTTGTAATGATCTGAAAGTTTGTCTGCAAATTCTTGAGTACTGGGATGAGCTCCCTTGAGGGAATTAGGTTTACAAAATTAAGTGAGAATTTTATAGAATTCTTTATTTGCACATTCAGCATTTAGAATTCTGTCAGAATAGCGGCTTTTTTGATTGCTGACTTGTGTAATCTGTTAAGTTTTTGTAGGTGGAGTGGTGTGGCTCACTGGTTAGAGGCGGCAGACCTGTAAGCAGAGAACGGCCTGGGACCAGGGTTCAATCCCCGACGCGGCAGGGTCGTGGACCAGGGGTCAACGGACTTGATAATTCTCGCCTCAGTGCCTACTCTAACCTGGGAACACATTCGGTAACTCTGGGCATTAAGCTTGCCTCATCTCTACAACGGCCCCCCACAGACGCCAGGGATGCCTGGTTTCACCCTGGAGATACCCAGTAAGGGACCATCTCACAGGGAAAACCAGGACGGGTTCTCCAGCGGCCTGCAGCGCCAGGACACTCGGTTAGAGTAACAGTGCGCTTTACAAATATCCCCACACAGGTGAGGTTTGTCTTGATTGGGGTTTGGTTTGAGCCAGGTGCATTGTAGCTTTCTAATTTGCTGTTGTATATCTATAGTTCTCCAAGGTGCTTGTTTTCTTGTGTTCTGTTGTGTTGTTCTCAGTGATATTAGGATATTAAAAGCTTCCTGTAGCTACTCATATAGTTCTGGAACATAGTTTATTATGTCTAGAGCTACACTGCATGTTATTTGCGTTTCGAAGTGTTCAAAACGGACTTTATTCCAAGGTCGATAGGTGGACGCATGTAGGGTGGTTTTAGGTGTGCTGCTTTGTGTTGTTTTATGTTGGAAATCAACCTTGTGGTGATCTGACCATGTAAATGGAGCTCTGTATTTGCAAAGATGACATCTAGGATGTGTCCATAGATGTGTGTTTTTGGATGATCTGACGTAGGTTCAGTGCGTCTGGGCCAGTGATATTTGTTTTGGGATTTGGCATATTGGGTTTGTCACACCAAATGTTTATGTCACCCAGAATGCATAAGTTGGAGTGTAGTGTTATAAAGTTTGAAACTGTGTCTAAAAGTGTGTCTTGGGAATATTGCATTGCTAGGTGGAGGTCTGTAAAGGAGTAGGAAGTTACAGAAGGAAGATGGTGTATAGTTGCATCTGGTGGAGCGAGTCTCACAACCTTGTACAGAGATGTAGTCAGCTGTTTTGATATTTAATGTTTGCTTGAATACAACTCCTAGGACACCTCCTCTTTTACCTACACTATAATGTGTGTCATCATTTGATAGCGTAGAGGAATGGCTTCATGCAAGACTGAAGCCATGGCATCTCCCAAACATGATTCAGTTATGAAGAGAAATTCAGGTTGTGTGTCAGTGAGAGGGTCGTAGATATGATCCTTGTGTTTAGAGAGTGATGAAGCATTTATTAATTGGCAGTTTATAGAATGTGATTTGGTGATGGAGTGACTTTATTTCGTAGAAGAGTGAGCAGATTTTTGTGGGATTGTAACTGGTGTGTTGTCTGTTTTGGAATTAGCTGTATGAGGACAGCTGGAGTGTAGCTGTTCTGTATTGTGCTCCTCGTCCAGCAGGCTAAGAAGGCATTTTAATGGGTCTGTGTGTGT
Source organism: Lissotriton vulgaris (assembly GCF_964263255.1). Lineage (NCBI taxonomy): Eukaryota > Metazoa > Chordata > Amphibia > Caudata > Salamandridae > Lissotriton > Lissotriton vulgaris. The sequence goes on from NC_141690.1 coordinate 135,973,470, forward strand.
AGGTAGTGGAGATGGTGGTTGAGATGTGTTGTTTTTGTAGAGTATCCTTGTTGTGCAGTAGACATGGAGATGCAAAGTTGTGAAGAGCGGCATGTTGCTTATTTTGTTGGTGTCTTTTTTGGACAGAAAGTGTAGAGTTAGGGGTGGTGGTGCAGCATGTTGGTCATGTTGTAAGGTTCTAAAGAGGTGGTTAAAAGAAAGTTGTTGTATTGCTGTGTATTTGTTAGGTGAGAGAAAATGTATAAGTGGAGTTGGTTTGGGGTGTGTATTATTGTGTAGGCAAAAAGGTGGGAGTGGGAATGTTTCTAGTTTGTGATGGCAAGTATTATGAAGTGTTGTATGTGGGAGCTTTTGTTGTGCTGGTGTGTGCGTTATGTATTGTTTTTGAGGAGCAGTGTAAGGAGGTGATGATGCTTTTGTTTTCTGAGAGAACTTTGTGTTTAAAGTATTGTTGGTGAGCGGATGTAACAGGGTGGTGATGTGTTTGTGAATAGAGTGTGTGTGTTGTGTTAGAGGGGATACACTGGAGGTAAGAGTGTTTATGAGAGATGTGATTTCTAAGAGAGGTCATATGTGTGGTACAGACGAGTGTAAGTATTGTGTGGTTGTGTTACTGTGGTAGAAAGAAGAGGAGGCTGTTGGTGGATGAAAAGATGTAAGGCTGAGTTTAGGTTTGTTTATGACCAAAAGGGGTCTGTTTGCAGCAATTTGGGAAGGACGTGGTTTTCTCGATGGGATATAGATAAAATTGTGAATTTGGGTTGTGTTTGTGATGAGTGGATTGGCTACAAGGTATTGGATAGAGTGGTGTTTTGTGTTTAAGTGAAGGTGCAAAGGTGTGGTAGTTGGGGAGAAGGGTGTATAGGTGTGGTGTCTCTGGACATTGGAGTACGTGCTGAGACATTGAACTTTGTGCAAGGTTAGTTTGTATTAAATGAGTAAAGTACAGTTGTTGTGAGTGAATTAATATGGTTATAGATGGGGTTGGGTGGGTGCTGGTGGATGTGAAAATGGAGAGCATCTATGGCCCTAGGCCCAACCAGTCTCGAACAGGCTCAACCAGGTCCCAGTATGTTTGTTTCTGGTTAAGGGAAGACCTGGCTAGGCAGTTCGGGCTGGACTGTTCCCATGAGGCACATGTTCAAGATTGATTTTCATATAGCTGGGTCTGAACTGAGGTGGTACAGTGAGCTAAAGGACGAGAATGGATTCAACCCAGATCTGTGACTGTGAAAAATGTCAATGTTCCGTCCACAATCTCCTTGTGTTTGCTTCAAACATGCACCTGCCCTTGTCCTCTCTACCTTTATCCTCAATGCACGGGATGGGTTACCCTGAACCCTGACCTTCTATAGCCCTAGTGATCAGGTGACCCCTTCAGGCAGTGGAACCCCTAGCAGTAACCCTAACCAATCTCACCACTAGCTCTAAGCCATACGACCAATAGGAGACTATGCCCTTGAAGCCAATTCCAGACCTAGTCCTAACAGCCAATCAGTGACAAACCCTTGGCCCTAGGTCCAATAGAGCCCTAGAACCCAAACAAAAAACGCTAAACGTATGCACCAATCATACTTCAAACCCAGCCACGGTCCATGCAGGTAACAGTGGTGGGGCGGGGTGGGGATCTCGAGGGACGATGCTGAGGGAAAATAAATAATAAATTTTCCATCTGCATCGTCTGTCGGAATCCCATCTACCCGCCCCAACCCCGACCTCTGTTACCTGCACAGAACACAGCTGCTCAAAACCTAAGCCCTACGTCCAATAGAATCACTAAGTCTGGGCAGTGAACTCTGCTCGGTTCGTAGAGTTAACCACACTTGGTGTTACGTTCGGCTCGCAGAGTTCCGAAAAACTCTGCAGAACTTTTTTCCTTGCTCGCGTTCGTCAACATCAAGTTGGCGAGCGTGAGCGAGGAAATTCCACCTCTCGGCAAGATGTCTCAACGCAGCCGGTCATTGGGAGTGGACGCGGACGCTCGCGACTGCTCGTGTTGAGAAACCATTTGTTCTCGTTGAGAAAAGCTGCTGCTCGAGTAAAAATCTACTCAAGCGGCAGAAAGGAAGCAGCGCCTGCTTGCGCTGTGCATGATGCCGTTAGCGATGATTGCACATGGCACTGAAAATCACCGCAAACTTGCATTTATCTAACGCACTCCACTACTCACGGAGATTTGCGTATATGCGGATCCCCGCGAACTACCCCCAGGCGAATCACTGATCCATGGACAAATCAGAACTCTAGACTGATCTTTCAATCAGAACACTAACCCTAAGCCCAATAGAAACGCAAGATACAGCCACCAATCTGTTCACACAGATGTAACATCCAATGCCAGCCTATATATGCTGCATGGGAGCAAAGGCTGCTGGTCAGGGGCGGGGACCTGCTTCTTAATTCATAATCTCCTTGGAGACTGAAAAACTCAATGCACACTCTGTAGTTCTGCAGGTAAGGGCCTAAACTAGGCCTCTTACATTACTGCTTTTACAACCCATAAACAACTCACTCTCCTAGCCAAAAACGAGTGCTACAATCACTTTCCAAACACAGTTTAAACACTGAGAGGAGATTATTGCAGACTCAGAGCACACTTTGCATATTATGTCTGTTTCTTTGCAGGGGTCTGGGGGTAGAGAGATGGGGATAGAGGCAGTTCGGGCTGGACTGTTCCCATGGCACAGGGTCAAGACTGATTTGAATATGGCCATGTCTGAACTGGGGTGGCTTGGTGAGCAAAATAACGATGAATTAAACCCAGATCTGTGACTGGGGCTGAATGTGTTGCCATTGTGCAACAGTCCGTCCATCATCTTGTGTGTTTTGCTAATTATCACGTCATCAGCATATAGTACAATCTTACTAAAAAAAGTAGATGCATAAAAGGGAATAACCTGACTATCTGAAGCCGTTGTGCCAAAGGCTCAATGTATATGTCAAATAAAAGAGGCAACAATGGGCCACCCTGACTCGTACCCCTCTGTATGCTGAAACTCCTAGTTAAAGAGCCTTTTTTGTATAGTTTTTGTATAGTTTTTGTATAGTTTCCGAAGAGTATGGATGAAACCAAGGCTAAACCCCATTATATCCAGGACCTCCCACAGAAACGCCCAACATACCCAATTGAAAGCCTTAGCCACATCAATCGTGACCACGTCAAAGGGAACTGAATGATTCATGGCAAGACCAATTGCTCCTATCAGCTAGTGAGTGAGCTCTTGAACTTGCCTCTTTGGAATAAACCCTTCTGATCAGGATGAATAAGCAGGGGGGTGAGCTTAGCCAATCTCCCTACCAAGATGCTCATAAAATTTTTATAATCTGCATTTGGCAGGTAGAATGGGCAATAAGAACTAACTTTCCTAGGGTCATTGGCATATTTTACCACCAATACAATCGTGGCTTCTTTCCACGAGTTTGGAATATGTTCACCCTGCGAAAACAGTAATTTTCATTCTGGAACCGGTTCTTCTATTACGAGTTTATACAACTCTGATAGAAGAGTATCAGGGTCAGCCACCTTACCCTTTTTAGTCACTAATAGGTATTTCCTTATTTCCTCCTTAGTTATTGGGGCATTTAAACATTTTCTACCCTCCGTTGTAAGTCCCGCGAGCGGAGCACTTTCCAGCCAAATTCAAAGCCTCACAAGGTCAAGTTGAACCTCTCCTGTACTGGAATTGGAAAATGAGGAAACTAAACAGGCCTGCATTCCCTCTACCTTATTTGGGCGCGGGGTTGCTTAGGAGCTAGCAATGTTGGGGACAGGGTAGCTACAGCTCACAAAATGTAGGTGAATGTCTTGGGGTTCACATAAACACACCTTAAGGGGCCTGTGTAGGTGTGAGACCAGGGCTCAGGGTTGCTTGGGGCCTAAAGAGCCAATCAGCAATTTCAGGCTGCTGGGCAGGGGGACTGTGAGTTGATACTCAATTCAGAATCTCCCTGGAGACAGGCAGGCTCAATCCACGCTCTGGAGGTCTGCAGGTAAGGGCCTAAGCTAGACCTCCAACAATATTGCTTTTCCAACACTTAAACAATTCACTCTTGCAGTCAAAAACATTTACAGCATTGTCACCAAAAGAACATGGTGAACATAAAAATGTACATGTCCTGTTTTTAAATATCATGAACCCTACCTTATAGACATGTACAGCTTATTTAGGGTTGACTTATTAACAAGGAGGGGTTAGGTCTGTCAAAAGGGGCTATTTTGACTGGGGTTGTATTGACAGGTCTCACATAGGATACCATTGGGTTACCTTATTACATTTATTAAGTGCTAACTTTCAATGGGAAGCAGGTAAGAATATCGAGGTTGATGTCTATAGAGTTGTAATTTAGAATCCTCTTTAATGATAAAGTCAGGATTTAAGTCACAATTTTATAGAGTTGGCATTTTCTGGTCCTAATCATTTGGTGCGCGCAGCCTGTATCCTGGGTCAAATAACTAGGTGTAGCTAGTGCTTAGTCTTTGTGTTTTGCTCCCAGAAAGTGATACAAAAGTGGACTAGGTGTTGGCAGGATGGTCCATCTCTGACCTGATGAGACGGATGAGCTACCAACTACCACACTTGCACATCACAAAGGCTCTGTCACAGCACACTCACAAAGGGTTTGAAACTAGTTTTTTGTGGCCAGAATAACTGGGGTCAAGGCAGGGGGCAGGAAATCCCAAACACCTCTGGGGTGGAAACCTCCAGATCCTTTCCCTAAATCAAAACCTGGCATGAAGTATGAGTTTTTGACCCATAGACCTAGTACACCTCTGGACCTCTGCAAGTCTCAGAAGGATTGCTGTGTTGCTCCAATGCAAGAAGGACTGCTACTCTGCTGTCCTGGTGCCTTGCTGCCTGAGTGAAAAGGGCTTGAACCAAGGGACACCCAAGGGACTGCAAGGGCTAGATGGCTATCCTCTTGATCAGAGCCTCAGGGACAGAAAAGGGTGCAACCACCTAGAACCCATCACATTGACTCTGTCTGCTGCCAGTCTTCCCCACCAAAGTTGGACCTCTGAAAGTGAGACTGGAGGTCCTCTGCCAGTCCAGCTGTGGTCAAGGCAAAACCGACACAGTGAGATGCATTGCCTCGCGCTTCCATATTGGAACCACCACTGTGCAACACATCCCCCACACAGGAATCGTGGCCCTTCTAAGATACTACTGCGCAACGCCCCCTCAACACAGTACCTCTTATGGCAGCCCCGCAACCCCTCAGAACTGCCACTGCATGACACATCCTTGATTCGGTACCTCACATCGCAGCTTGCAGAACTGTCGCTGCCCAATGCCTCCTCCACGCTGGATCTTGCAACACTCCGTTACCTGGAGTTAAGGTTCTTTGTTCAGTGGGTCTAGCTTGGTCCCTGTATCCCGCCCACTCTCCATAGTATTTGGCCTAAACTTGTAACTTTGTCCCAGTCCACTGCAACCTGATCACCACAGTTGGTGCGTTCTGCTTTTAGGCACTATTTCACATAAATCCTTCGAATTGAATATTTCCAGTTCTACGAATTCGTTTTTGTCATTTTGGTCTCAAATGATTTATTACGTTTTACTCTATTTGTCTAAATTGGTATGACATTTTAGTACATTTTAGTACATTCCCACTTTAGTACTGTTTGAAGTGCTGCACAGCTACTTTGCACATTGCCTCTAAGTTATGCATGACTGATTTTGTGACATTATAAGCTACGAGAGTGATGAGCACATGTTAAGTTGGGGTTTGCATGTGACTTCACCCTGTCAGAAATTCTGCTTTCTGCTTGAGTAGTATTCCCTCATCCAATCAGTACCTCAATTTCCTACAGCCTTGTATTACATTTGTTCTGATTTGTGTTCCTTTCAGCCTGATTCATCAACGGGCCGTTTTGCGAGCCCCTAATAGCGAATCATAGCGATTCGCTATTAAGGACTCGCAAAACGGTAATCATGTAGGAATCGCATAATAAAATGCGATTCCTACTGATTCCTTATTTGCGATTAGCAAATTGCTAATCGCAAATAAGGAATAACTCGCCATTCATTCCTATGGGCCAAAGGCCCATAGAAATGAATGGGGAGTATTCCTTATTTGCGATTAGCAATTAGCTAATCGCAAATAAGATTGCGATTTGAAGGGTGCCAGGGGTGTCCACAGGACACCCTGTAGCACCCCTCAAATGAAATTTCACACAGGTGTTGCACACACACATGTCCAAAGGACATGTGTGTGTGTAACATGCAACTCAGAAAAATGCATTTAAATGCATTTTTCTGAGTTTTCGCAATTTACCGCGAGGTCTGACCTCGTGGTAAATTGCGGCATGAAATTTAAATTGGATGTTGAATTGCATTTAAGGAATCTCTAATAGAGATTCCTTAAATGTAATTCCTCGCACATTTGCGACATCGCAATTAGCGATTTTTGCATTTGGGATGCTGAATCCCAAATGCAAAAATCGCTCTCGCAAAGGGCCGGATTCTCAGAATCCGGCCCCTTGCGAGCGCAATTTAGGTTCATGAATCGGGCGGTTATTTCCTTCTAACCTTTCTTTTCCTTGAGAATTTGAAACACATTCTTGTATCAAAATGTTCCCCTAGAGTCCCTTCTTATCATTACTCAGCATTTAAAGCAAACATCCTAGTTATTTGCTCAGAAAAGACTATGTTGTCTTTTGCATGAAGCTGATTTTTTAAATCTAAAAATGCAGACCACCCATATTAGGCTGAGTTCAAAGCCAATTCTTACTCCTGCTGCAAGAACTTCCTAACCCCTTATGATTCACAACCATGAAAATTAGATTCGAATGGTATGTTAACACTGCCTTTGCTAAGCAACACTACTTTCGGCACACCTACAGCTATCCGTGTATTGTATAATTGCATATGAACACTAAATTTAATTTGAATGATAAAACAGTCAAGGGCCTTTGAAATCCACATTGCCAAACATCTAAAGATGCATATAATTGTTGCCTTCAATTAATTGTTCCATTAATTTTACATTTCTGTGTGCGCTGCTATTTCTGTGTCAAGTTTGGTTTCAAGCCAAACCTATTTTCAGTGATAAAAGGATACCTCGATTTTTCTTTGTAAATTGTTCATATTCATACTAGAAGAAAAATAAATACTTAAGTGAACAGAGTGCTAATGGCTGAGGTGGGAGCTTTTATGTTAAAATCAGAACTTTTGCAACTCTTTTATCCCGCCAGCTCCCATATTTTAACGATCTGCACATGAAAATATGACCTTAGGTTGCGAGTGTCTACTGTATATGAGCAAGGAACATTATGTGACATGCGTATGCACATGCTAAAGTCGTGAGTTACTAATGCATTGACAGGAATTTAATCCAGGCCTCTAAGGTGCAGTGGCCTCCATTCCTTTAGGGACCCCCCAACTCTTCAAGGGGTGGGGGAGATTAATTCCCAGAACAATGACTGGATATGAGATATGGGAGCTTCAGGAGCACCTCATCATATTCTGCAGATGGGCCCATCATTTTGCATTACACCACTGCGAGTAATTGTGTGATGTCAGGTAATTGGTAATAATCAATTAAGCCATTTTTTATTCATGCTAGTTATGTAAAGAGAAGAGAATAGCTGCTTGGTTGTGCTTCTTTTTTAGGTCTAGGAAAACAAAGGAGGAACCTGGTATCCTACTTACTTCTATATTTGACTTATCACCCTAACCACACTATATTCCATTAGTGATGGGGTTATTTATTCACCCTATTTTTTCAATGACTCTATTTTGTTTTGTGTAAGGAACTCAGGGGCATATTACAAGAATGAGCGATAATTATCGCTAAGCTTGGTTAGCGGCTATACTTTTATCGCCGTGCTTCGCCTATTTTTATCGCTTAGAAACCTTGCTGTTATTAAGGTTTATCTCCTAAGCAATAAAAATCGGCCGAAATGCATGAATATCGCTGAAAAGTCAGCGATATTCATGCATTACCGAGCTAATGCTCTTATCCATGTTATCCACCTACCATTGGATAACATGGCTAAGAACAGCTCTGGGCAGGCGTTAGGTTTTGGAGATATTCGCGCTTAGCGCGAATATTTCCAAAAGTTGGTAATAGGAGATAGCAATGTTAGCGTCTGTTTCCAGTCACTAACATTTTGGCACGCCCACTTTGCATGTCATTAGCGATAATTATCGCTGACATGCAAAGTGGGCCCCAAGATGATTGCTATCTCGTACTAGCTGTCGCTAACTGGTGTTAGCGACAGCTAGGTAATAGGGCGAAAAAATTCCCGCTAAAGCGGCGATAAGGCCCTTGGTAATATGCCCCTCACATCCTTATAGAAAAACACATATCCAGTGACATATACATATTTACATATATGACAATTTACACAACATTTAGAACATTCACCACATTTTACACTAAAATTAGTTTGACATCATAAACATAAATATAACACAAGACCAATGTATCATTAACATTATGGACATAAACGTAACACAAAACTAATGTATCATAAATATTTCAAAAAGACACCACTGTATTTTCTTTGGTGTTCCTACTAAAATTCAGTCCATTATTTCCTGAATTATGCGTGCATCAATATCAATATTTGCCATCTTAACTTGACATTGCTGACGCGTTTCAAGCCACACAGAATTCTCAATGGGCTCTCATCAGGGTTTCTTAGTAATAACACATTGGTAAAAACTATAACGCAAATAAAACAAATGATCACTCTCTGACCTCAACCCTTCTGAATATTGATGACACCCTTCGCTTGTATTAAGTTCATACCTGCCGTTTTATCTCGAAACCAATTCTGAATGAGCAAGCAGCTCAAGAAAGCAGAGAAAAAACTCACACAACGCAAAAATGGGGGCAGGGAAGAAACACCCTGACCAGCTAGGCCTACTCAGGGGTCCCACAAGGATCCCCAAGGCCCCAAAAAAATGTAGTCATCTTTTTAAACTTGAGATCCGCTCAGGGTGCGCAGGTCCAAAATTCCAAATTTGAAACATTCCACCAGACAAAGGGAGCCGGGATGGCGGGGGAAGCCGGAGCTCTGGGGCCTTCCCTGCAGTATTCCGACCCGCACACCACCAACCATCCTTAGGCCTGACCCCCTCAAAATACATCGCCCGTAGCCTAGGCATTCCTCCACCCAGCCTCCTGCACACTTCTCCACCCAGCAGCCTGGACCTGCACATCCTCCACCCAGCATCCTGCGCCTGCACACCCAGCATCCAGGACCTGCACACCCTCCACCAAGGACCTGCACTTCCTCCACCCAGCATCTTGCGCCTGCACACCCCTCCACCCAGCGTCCTGTACCTGCTTACCCTCCACCCGGCATCCTGAACCTGCACACCCTCCACCCAGCATCCAGGACCTGCACACCCTCCACCCATCATCCAGGAACCGCACACACCTCCACCCAGCATCCTGCACACCCCTCCACCCGGCTTCCTGGACCTGCACACCCTCCACCCAGCACCTAATCACCCCTCTTGAGCCTATAATCTCTCCACCCAGCACTTGAAACTACACACCCTTCCACCCAGCATCCTGATGTAAGGCCTTTCCAGCAGCCGGAACCTGAAAAGTTACCTCAACAGGACCCACAGCCGGCAGAACGCCCTCCAGCACACAAACTCAGACATCCCTTCAGCATCTGATCATGTACATCCTGAGCCCACCCGGACTGCAGACCACCCAAACCCAGGCACCCCGATAGCACCTGGAACCAGTACATATCTCTACGGTCGCCATCCTAAGCCTGGGCATCGCTCCAGCATCCTGAGTCTGTTTAGGGCAGAAGCTTCGGGAGCCTGGGCACTCCTCCAGCATCCTTAGCTCCGACACCACAAGCCTCCTGCGCCAGGGCAGCAAAGTCTAGACACACCAGCAGCATCTTCGTGCCTGGGTACCACTCCGGCACCCTCCCTCCGTCGCCAACCCTCTGCTAGGTCAGCTTCACGGGGACAAACATAGAGACTAGACACACCGGCAGCATCTTCGTGCCTGCCTGGGTACCACTCCAGCACCCTCCCTCCGTCGCCAACCCTCCAGTATCCTGAGCTCATACACTTCCCAACACCAGCACCATCCTGTGACTGTCTGCCCCACTACAGAACCCTGAGACTATTTGCCCCTCTTTTTCGGCAGCATCCTGAGGGCCCCTGGGGGCTGACTAGCCCACCCGGTGCTTCCAGTAAGCGCCACTGCACTGCGCTGCAGAGAGGTGGTCCAGGCAGTGACACTTTTTGCACCTCTCTGCAACGCAGCTCTGTGGAGCTTACTGGAGGTACCTAGTGGGCTAGTTGGACCCTAGGGACCCTCAGGATTCAAGGGGACTTAATCTCCCAACTTAAAACGGCCACAGAGCGTGTTTGCCCAGGGGTGAAGGGAGGGGACGGGGCCTGAGGTTACGTGTGCAAACGACCTGTGGCGCGTTTTAAGAGGTAGTTTTAATCCCCCTGCTCTATTATATACTAGGGGCTTACAGGGGAGGGCATGCTAATCACAGGGGGACCCCAACGCATAGTTTTTCCTAGTGTATGTAGGTGTTTTCACTGTATTATAAGTGTCTTTTAACATAGTACTGACTCTAGGACTGGTTACTCAGACTCAGTTACCACCAGTATCCGTCTGAAAAAGTTGAGGGTACAGGATCCTTTTGTAACAAGTCTTCTTTCTGCTCTTCTGTTTGTTCTTTCTGCACGTTTTCCTTCTTCCTGCTCTTTTCTTCGTCTTTTAGGACTTCTGTTGCTTCTTTCTGCATTTATTTTTTTTCTTTCTGTGCATTTTTTCTTCTTTTTTCACATGTTCTATGTCTGTAGGCATAGTTACAAATTAGCATTTAAAAAACCTTAAAATTCACTGAAAAAAACATAGGTTTGAGGCACGTTATAGTTAGGAATTAGCATTTAAAAAACCTTAGAAATTCACTGAAAAAATCATAGGTTTCAGGGGCGTTATAGTTAGCTGGACATTCCACTCGTACAAAACCATTGAAATTCCCCCATTATAGTTAGATCAGCTAACTATAACTTTAAGTGTGGCTCACTGGTTACATCGGCAGACCATGATGCAGAGATCTGACCCGGGACCAGAGTTCAATTCCGGTCCCGGCAGGGTCTTGGGCTCAATGTCCGCGGACCCGATAATTCTCGCCACGGTGCCTACTTTAATCATGGGTCCCTCTCTGCAACTCTGGGCAATATCTTGCTTCATCTCCACACAGGCCCAAATCGCTAAGGATGCTTGGCTTCACCTTGGGGTGCCCAGGAGTGGGCGCCTCACTGGAACGGGCCAGGATGGGTTCCTCAGCGGTACAGCGCGGGGACACACTGGCTAGTGTAACCGGGCACTTTATAAGCTCAGTTACTTACTTACTTACTACTTAACTATAACTCGCGTTCCCGCAAAGCACTGCTGATGACGTCACATATTATATTACTCATGACATGGTCATTGACATCACTCATGATCAACCTCAGTTCTCAAAGCCGAAGTGTGCCGAAACAGTGTATCATGCGTCCACAGTATTGTAGCACAGCCAGTGCTGTGTCTATTCCAAATTGAACTGGGAAGTCCATGGAGGGGCATAAAACAAAAAGTAGTAGGACAAGCGAGAGACCACCAAAACCTGTTCCCAAGACAATATGAAAGATAGTATAACTTCAAAAATTGTCTAAAAGGTGCTCACCAATCCAGAGTCAATACATTTTTAAAAACGTGCACTGATCCCTTTGCATCAGACATATTAAAGGCACGTGGACTAGCTACCCAAAAAGCAGCAGTAAGTTAGTATGGAGTAGCGTCTGTATCTCGAACGAGGACCATTCAAACTAGAGATCAAACGTCTTCTGGCCGATGTTAAGGCCACATCTTTTTGAAAATGCATGGCTTTCAGTTTGCTAAGAGAATCAAAGCATATGTTGGAAACATTTATTGAAGGTCATAGTGTTGCCTCCTAATTGTGCAGGCAGGTGGAAACAGTTCTTGTGTGCAACAAGGGACTATGGAATTAACCATTACCAGATACCCGGTTCAATCCTGCAGCAACCTTGATAATTCTGCATAAAATAGCTCCCATTAAAGAGCAGATTAAAAACTAGATAAATCATGGCAGCCAGAGTACCCTTTAGATAACAGGACAAGTTTGCAACTGAAGCATTTCATGCCCCAGAAAGTGAAATGCCTGTGCAAACTAAGGACTCGCTCAAAGCATCCTCATATTCGGAACCGCTAAGAAAAACGTTTGTCCTGATTCTTGGACCTAAACCAGAATGGTATTTTCCAGTATTCATGCACATAACCTTCCCCAAGCGCGTCATATCTGCCTACTTGGTGGTGTTGTAGACATTATTGGAATTGGAAAGTCGTGACTGGTAGGGTGATGTAACCCTGGATTAACGATTCTGTGGATTGTGTCTCAGCCAGGTGAAAGGTAATTGGTCTAACTTTTCAATGTGCAACATGGTATATTTTGCATCGCTTCATGCCATTAATCTCTGTCTTTCAGTTGGATTGTATGCAGAAAATAGACTCGTTGATATAACCCCATGGCACGTGGCCAGAACTTATTGTTTGAAGCGTCCAGCTTAATAACACAATGGATCTTAGTTGTGATTGTAAAATAGACATATCTTGATGTTTTATGTCATTGGCTGAAGATACTATGTTGCCCAGTGAATAGACTCTTGATGATGATGTGGTCATACCATTGTCAACCACAGCCAAATCCTTTTATAAATTACCCCTATCAGTCTTGCGCAGTCTCTCAGGAGCCTCCTTTGAGAAACTTTTCACATCTCGTTATTTATTGCACACAAGAAGCACTTTTGACATGGGTTCCGGGGACGTAGCAAAAAAATCCCTGAGATCCATGTCATCAGAAAGGAGGGACTAGTGTTTCTTTTCCAGAGAGTGTTGAGGTTTTTAGCCAATCAAGACACAACTTTCCAACACTATGTGATGTCACCACCCTGAGTGTTCTGATTGTACATATCGCTGATCAGGCCTATTGAGCCTAAACCCTTCGGTGTTGCCCAGGATTCTAAATTGACACCCATTTCTGTCCATAGGCCAAACCAATCATCCCTTCCAATTGGGGTCTGATAAACTGCAAGAACCATTTTGTATCATGGTATCTAGTGTATCCTCACTGTATTGTGTGAAATGTTCCAAGTTCTCACAGCGTGAGAATGTGAGAATATACATTGCTTTTAAATCCTTCATCTTAGCTGGTCCAAAATAAGAAGTTTGTTGCACTGTTTAATTCAGGGAAATTAACTGATGTGGTATAAGGCATGCTCTGAATAAGGCTTTGGTTCCCTGAACCTACCAATCTTTTGTCCCCAGACAGATGTTGTGTCTATGGTGTCTATGAGCCTTGCTGCAGCATTGATGGAGGCTCTTATTGGTGTGGTTGTTGATAGGGGGAGGCCGCAGAGGGCGGTACTTCCGTAGTCAATCCGAGGGATAACTAGCGCTTGAACTGCAGTTCTAAAGTCGTTGGCTGGGAGGAAGGGTTTCAGCTTTCTCAAGGTATTGATTGAAAATTAGCTCCCCTGGTTGCATTGCTGATATGTTGTTACATATTGAGATTGGAATCGAGAGTGATACCTAAGGATTTGGCTGAGTCTACAATGATAGGTTGGACGTTGAATGCAGTTAGGTGTTTCAGCCAGTCCTGGGCGATGGGGATTTTGGAGGGAGGTGCTATTAGGAGAATTCTGTTTTTAGAGCGTTAAGTTTGAAATGGTTCTCAGCCAGCCATGTTTGTGTGTAATTTGAGGTGAAGTTGGGAATCATCCGCATACTGGTAGAATTGCACATTAGAGGCATGAAGCAGTGCGGTGAGTGGCTCCATGACTAGGTCGAACAGGGTCGGTGATAGGGAGGAACCTTGAGGGACACCAAGTGTAACTGGAACAGGTGTGGACATAGTGTTATTAGTTTAGAATTTCTGGGTCCGGTAATGTAGGAAGGAGGTGAACCATTTGAGTACTGTCCCAGAGATGCCCATTCTGATATTCAACAGATTGAGTAAGTTCTCGTGTTTGACCGTATCGAATGCAGATGAGAGGTCAAGCAGGATGGGGAGGCAGGTGCCGTTTTGGTCTAGAATTTGGAGTGTGTCATCAATTATGGGAGTCATGGCTGATTCTGTGCTGTGGCCTGCATGGAAGCCGGATTGGTGTTGGTTGAGGAGGTCAAAGTAATTGATGTGTTTAGTCAGTTGGAGGTGGACACATTTTTCTAACAGTTTGGCTTAGGTAGGGATATTAGAGATGGGGCGATAGTTATTGAGGTCTTTAGGGTCAGCTGTGGGTTTCTTAAGTATGGGTGATACTTGTCCCACTTTGAGGGAGTCTGGGGTAGATCCCTGTTGAAGAGAACGATTAATGATTTTGGTCCAGAGCGGTAGAAGCCATGGGCTAAAGTCCTTTATGGCGTTTGCAGGTAGTGGATCCGAGAGGTGGTTGGAGGGCTTCAGGGTACTTAGGATCTTGCCTATAGATTCCTCCGTGTATGTATCAAAGGATGCCCAACTAGCATTGTTTTTTAGTTTGACAGGTGTTTTGCTGATGGAGTTAGAATATAGGTTTAGATCCGTGAGGAGATCCTTCTTGATGTTGACTGTTTTTAGGTTGAAGAAGGTAGAGAATTCTTCACAGGATGGTAGCGTGCAGGTTGTGCTCTGCACTCACTGTGGTTCAACTTTGGATTGAGTTTTGATTTGTTCAAATAGCTTTTTTGGTTGTTTTTTTGCTTGGTCTAGTTGATGGCTAAAGAAGTCCGCCTTCATTCGTTTGATTTTCCTGAAGTAAGCATTTCTTTTTTTCTTCAGAGTATTGAGGTGCATAGCTGATGGGGTGGATCTCCAGTTGCGTTCTGCTAGTCTCATGTCTTGTCTATCCTTGTTAAGTAGACCGTCATACCACAGCTTTGAGCTTTTGGAGGAGACTCTCTTTAGCTATAGGGGGGCAACTTCGCTGATTATCGTAGTCATTGAGTTGAGGTATGGAGGGTTTTCAAGCTTTTAACACCTTAGCAATACCCTCTCAAATGGGCAGGGCAAAAGGTGGTTTAATGTCAGCAACCTCCTTAAAATTATGTAAACTTGCGGCCTCTATAATAGTTGATTCACCTTGGTTTCAAGTGTTGATGCTGGTTAATTTGTTCCCTGAACCATTGTTGTTGATCAACTGGTACTACAATATCTTTGACAACAACGAGACAACTGTAATCTCAGAATTAGAAAGGGCCATAGCTGGGGTACGTCAAGAACAACCCCAACTATTTGTTATCTGGTTGGGAGATTTTAACTGCTCATTATGTGCCCATGGTGATTCAAAGGTGTGTGGTTTGACAGACTCACATGATCAACCGCTGTCACATTTCAAACACACACCTCAGGGGGATGCGTTAAATAATATCATTATTTTAAATGATTTATGCATATTGGAGCCCTGGGTTGGCCCAAACTCTGTGCCTATACCGACGTTTCAGGGAACCAGGGGCACTATGAGTTTCATCGACTTTGTAATTGTCTCTAGTGGGCACCTTTCCTATGTCGATAAGTTGGAAGTAATACCTAATGCTGCCAGTGACCACAATCCTTTAATTCTAACCTTGTCTTGTCCGGTTAAACCCAAACATTCTATCTGGGAGCAACCGGTAAAGTACAGCAAAAATCAAGGTATCACCCTTAAATGGGGCAAAATAGACGCGGTGGGTCTTGAGGCAGAGATCCTAAATGGATATAGTGCTGAATATGAGGCCTGCCTCATACCTACAACCAGTCCAGAAGAGGTTATAGGTAATTTTGAATCCCTATGTGAGCATGTAGCTGAGCGCCTAATAAAACCAATTGGTAAAAATAAAAAGTTAGGCCCCAGATGGTTTGATGCTGCATGTTCAGCAACGCAGAGATCGCTGAAAGCAGCATTAAAACAAAAACCTAGGGATATAGAATCAGTTAGAGCAGCTAGATTAGCTTATAAAGAAGCTATTAAATCAAGGAAGTTGGGTTTAAAAAATCAAGCCTGGGAAGACTTAGAAAAGTCAACGGAATTAAAGGATAGCAGACTTTTCTGGGAAGTCATCAATCGCCCCCTCTTTGCAAATAATGATATGGACAATATTGTGATGGAGATTGACTGTGATTCATGGGAAACTCATTTTGGGAACATTTTTAATCCTCATAAAATCCAACCAAATGTGATATCGTCAGGAGATGTAAGGGTATCTGTGGTTCCCCAATCTTCCCTTTCCCTGAGTTTATCGTTGACTCTGCAAGAAGTGGAGGATGCGTTATTAAAAGGCACACCACTAAAAGCACCTGGCCCCGACCGAGTACCTTTGGACTTTTTTAAGCACAATGTCAAAGTCTGGGCACCTGTGTTGTTGAATGTTTTTAAAGCAGTTGTCACTAGCCATATTCCGGCATCCTGGAAGGAGGCAGTGGTGGTGCCAATTTTTAAGAAGGGCGATAGATCAGATCCCCGATGCTATCGCCCAATCTCATTAATTGACGCATCATGCAAGATTTTGGGCAGGGTCATTTTAGCACGATTAGAATCATGGGCGGATTCGGTGGGTCTCATTGTAAATTCCCAATATGGATTTAGAAAAGGCAAAGGCACTGTTGAACAGTGCCTTAATTTGGCCCTAATTATTGGGAAATACACAAAGGCAAGAAAATCTTCAATCCATCTTGCTTTTATGGACCTATCAAGTGCATTTGACACTGTGTGTTGTAGTAAGTTGTGGCAAATGATGGAGGAAATGGGTTTCGAGGAACCCCTGGTCACTCTTCTTCGCAGACTTCATGAATCTACTACGGTGGCCATAAGGTTTGGGCCAGGGGGAGAGAAAACCAAGTCCATTCCCTCGACCGAGGGTGTCCGACAAGGATGCATATTAGCTCCTTTTTTATTCCTTGTATATACTAATGGCCTGGAAAAATACTTGTTGGACCATTGCCATGATTTCCCAAAAGTCAATGGCAGAAGCATTCCAATGCTTTCCTATGCCGATGATACGGTACTCATGACACTTACTGCAAATAGTATGCAGCACTGCCTTGATGCCTTTCACAAATTTATTCCGCTTCTGTGGCAAATTAGGCCAAAAACCCATTATACATTTAAAAACTCTGTATAAAGCCAAATGTCTGTCGATTGCCACCTACGGGGCAGGGGTCTGGGGGACAGATAGCCCCGACACGGTACAGATTATGGGAAACAAATTTTTAAAACGTGTCTTGGCCATCCCATCAGGCTCCTCAAACAAATTCGCCCACAATGAACTAGGTTTAAATTATGTAAGTGACATTATTCGTCTTTCGCCTCTATTGTTATGGGGCAAAATATGGTTATCGGAGGATTTGCAGCTCACTAAGGATATCCTCCAGGACTGTTTAAAATTGTCAAATATGAATCAAATCCCCTGGCTATCCTACGTAAATGAAATGTTTCATAAAATAGGCTTGGGTGATACCTTTGACAATCCTGAAAATATACAGGGAGATATTAAAAATGTAATTAAATCGAATTACTGGAAATCTTCGATTGTAAATTGCATGGACAGCCCCTATGCCCCTAAGGCTGCCTTACAGCACCAGTTGTACAATGGCGTTTTTACTTGACAAGATTTAGGCTACATACTTTGCATTTTCTTTTTGCATTTCCTATACAGAGGGGCTGGTGTGAGGAACTCCCCCCTTGCAATTGTAATAACAAAGATAGCCAAAACACAATGCATCTTGTTCTTTTTTGTTCCTTATATAAAGACCCGAGAACCAGGTTTATCAAACCGATTCTCAAGGAAAAACAAATACGCCTTTACAAAAGAGGGTTACGATTTCTTAATATCTCTGTCATCCCCTACAGTCTGTTGTGCAATGTTGAACTTTATACGCGTATCACTTCTGATCAGGAAACGGTATGGCTAAAACTTTGCCCCAAGAATCAGACCACTTGATATGTACACTTTATATTCCTGCACCGTGATTCTTTCTACTACTTATTTTACTTGTTCCTAAAAATACCCTTGCTCGATGAATTATGTACTACCCAGAGATGATTAATTGAACGTAATAATATGGTTATGTGACTTTACCTGCCAATGAATTTTCATAGTGCTATAAACTGTAAAACTGTCTTTTATAATGAATTTTTACTGTGTTTTGTAAATGTACTTCTACTTTTATGATTCTTTGCATTGAATCGAATAAAGTTTTGAAATGAATGAATGAGTTGAGGTAGTGATCGGTAAGGACATGGACGTCGTCGTTGCCAATAGGGGGGTATGAGTAGGTTGTAGCTGGGGAAGGGTGAGGAGATGGGATTGAGATTCCTCTAGTCTCTTTTCCATACCTTGGGTTTGGTGGATTGGGCTGGGTGAAGTTTCACAAGTTCATTGATGAAGAATGTGATAATGTGGTGGTCAGACCAGTCACAAGGTTGGATTGAGTATAGTTGGGTGGTGTCACCTTTGGAGATAATGTGGTCAAGGATAGAGCCTTTGTCATGAGTAGGGCTGTTGCAGATTCGGGTTAGGTCTAAGGTTTTGAGGACGTTTTTGAGACTGCTAACCACCGAGTCGTTGTGATCATTCCAATGAAGGTTGAAGCCATCAAGGAATATTTTGTGTTTTGTCGATCCGAGTTAGTTGTGATCATGTCCATGAGGTGTTCAGTGAAGGCGAGGTTGTCACCTGGTGGGTTTTAGATAATATGTAGGAGCACACTGGATTGCCCTCACTGTTGACGTTGAGGTAGATGTGTTCACAAGAGGAGAATGTAGGGGAGATGGCTCTGGTTACTGAAAGGCTACTGCAATAAATACATGCTATTCCACCTCCTGTCTTGCCGGTACTGTTCTAATCTGATGATGTGATAGTTAGGGGGAACAAGAATGTCGATGAGGGGGATGAGGATTCAGTTAACCAGGTTTCGGTGAGTATGGTAAGGTCTAGGTCATGAGCAATAATGAGGTTGGCTATGTCAGGTGCGTTTCTGGGGAAGATCTGCAGTTAAGTAGTGTGTATTTGAGCCGTGGGCTGAGGAGGGAGGTGGCGGGGTCCAAGGAGAGGGTGACTGTTTTCAGATTGTTAGAGATGGTACCTCTAATATTTTCAGTGGGGGGCCTGTGAGGGTTGGGTAGGATGGTGGGGATGGGAAGGTGAGTGGTGGGCTATTTTGATGGGGGGGGCATGTGAGGGTTGGAATGGATGGTGGGGAGGGGAAGATGTGTGGTGGCTATGTGGGTAGTGGGAGCGGATTCGTAGGAATGTGGTAGGGCCCGTATGTCATATCGTGTCCATGGATTGGTGCAACGAAGAGGGCGGTTGGAAGAATTAGGGGCAGGGATAGAGGTCCAGTAGGGGGGGTTGAGTTTGTGTAAGCGTGTGGGATGGGCGGGGTGCTTGTGGGATATCAAGGTACTAGGTGGAGAGGGGAGCCTAAGGTGACTTGAGAACAGTAATTTGAAAGTTTGAAGCTCGTCTCTGTTTTGGTGAAGGGTGGACATGATCTTGTCGAGAGTGTAGTTAGGAACAGCAGTAGTGGGGGTAGTAGGAGAGCCAGGGGTAGGTTGAGGAGAGTTGATTCGGTTAGATGGGTGCGTTGGAAGGGTATGGGTGAGGGGAAGGTAGAGTGTTGGGTATGGGTTAGACGTGGGTGTGGAGGACGTTAGGCTGGGTGACCTTTGACCCTACCCCACTGGCTGGTCACTCCACACACTGTTCGGACCCCTGTGAGTGTGCCCAAGGTCTCCGCTACTGTCGCCAGCTCCCCGCTGCCCCTGCAGCTAAGGACTCTGGGACTGGTAGTTTGTGCCAGCTGCTGCCCGCGATTCTGAGCTCTCTATCTTAGTTGCCTGATGCTGCCCTTGATTCTACGCTCTCTCCCTTCGTTGCCTGCCGCACCCTCGCCTCTGTTTTTTTCCCACTCTTCCCTCCACGCCGCTGCTCCCCTGCGGCCCATCCCTTTCCTTCAGGTTCCCCTCCCCATTCGCCGCCCCGTTCCCGCCTCCCAGCTGCTCCTCCCTCCCACTTGGCAATTTATGGGGGAGCCCATGCAGTGCTGAGCAGTGACCTCTGACCCGACCCCAAGGGCTGGTCGCTCCACACACTGCGCGTACCCCCGTGAGTGTGCCCAAGGTCTCTGCTACTGTCGCCAGCTCCCCGCTGCCCCCGCAGCTAAGGACTCTGGGACTGGTAGTTCGTGCCTGCTGCTGCCCGCGATTCTGTGCTCTCTATCTTAGTTGCCTGCTGCTGCCTGTGATTCTAGGCTCTCTCCCTTCGTTGCCTGCCGCACCCTCGCCTCTGTTTTTTTCCCACTCTTCCCTCCCCGCTCCCCGCCGCTGCTCCCCTGTGGCCCCGTCCCTTTCCTTCAGGTTCCCCTCCCTATTCACCGCCCCGCTCCCGCCTCCCAGCTGCTCCTCCCTCCCACTTGGCCATTTATGGGGGAGCCCATGCAGTGCTGAGCAGTGACCTCTGACCCTACCCCAAGGGCTGGTTGCTCCACACACTGCGCGGACCCCCGTGAGTGTGCCCAAGGGCTCCGCTTCTGTCGCCAGCTCCCCGCTGCCCCCGCAGCTAAGGACTCCGGGACTGGTAGTTTGTGCCTGCTGCTGCCCACGATTCTGCGCTCTCTATCTTAGTTGCCTGCTGCTGCCCGTGATTCTAGGCTCTCTCCCTTCGTTGCCTGCTGCACCCTTGCCTCCGTTTTTTCCCCGCTCTTCCCTCCCCGCTCCCCGCCACTGCTCCCCTGCGGTCCCGCCCCTTTCCTTTTGGTTCCCGTCCCCATTCGCCGCCCGCTCCCGCCTTCCAGTTGCTCCTCCCTCCCACTTCGCCCATTTATGGGGGAGCACATGTGTACGCGCAGCGAACACGCGCATCGGGCGCGCCGACTGTGCGCCAAAGGCAAGCCCGTCTGCGGCCGTCTGCCCCTGGACTACGCCCAGCGCCAGGAACCCTGGATCTCGACGATGCCAATGCACCCGACGAACCTATGACGTCGCCACCCTCCGCACACTCAACACCGGCCGGGACCCCGCCTGCCACCTGGCCAACCCGAAACGCACCGATGGATCCTTCACCTGCCAAGATTGCAAATTCACCTGCATCCATCCTGAGCGGCACCCACCAAGCCTACCACCAACAAGAATCACCTCAAGTGCATCCTGCTCAACACTCGCTCCATCTACCGGCACGCAGTCGAACTCTGGAACCTCCTAGACACTACAGCACCCGACGTCGCCTTCCTCAAGGAAACCTGATTGAACGCCTCCTCAGCTCCAGACATCGCCATAGCCATCCCGGGCGGCTACAAGATCACCCGGAGGGACCATACCAACCAAACCGGAGGAGGCATCGCCATCGTCCACAGAAACACCATCCGCATCACAACCAACTCGGAAGACACCCTCACAGCCGCTGAACACCTGCACTTCCAAATACACACTGACCCCAGGACCACCCTCAGAGGGACCCTAATCTACAGACTCCCGGGACCATGCACTCAATTCAGCGAAGCCATCGCAGACTTCATAAGCCCGCACGCCCTCACCTCCCCAGACTACATCCTCCTAGGAGACCTCTACTTCCACCTGGAGAACAACAACGACAGCAACACCACCACCCTGCTGGACAACCTCGCCAACCTCGGACTCAAGCAACTGGTGAACACCCCCACCCACTACGCCGGCCACACGCTTGACCCAGTCTTCTCCTCCAGCAAGTACATCTCCTTCAGCCACTCCACCGGACTCCACCTGACAGACCACAGCTGCGTCCACTTCTCCTTTAGGAAAACCACGACTCACCACCTCCCACAACAGGTCCCCCGCAGAAGCTGGAGCAAGATCACCACCGACCAACTCACCACTTCTCTCAGCCAGAACTCTCCCACCATCACGACGGCCCCCAACGAAGCAGCCCACAACTTCGCACAATGGCTCGCCAACTTTGCAGACGAACTCGCGCCACTGAAGAAACCACCCAGCAGACCGCACAGCATGAAAGCCTCGTGGTTCACCGATGACCTCATAAACTCAAAGAAAACCTGCCGCTCCCTGGAGAAAACCTGGCACCAGGATCAGACAACAGAGAACATGACAGCCCTCAAGAACACCACCCGCAAGCACCCCCAACTGATCCGCACCACCAAGAGAACTACAAACAAACAACGTCTGGACAACAACACCCACAACAGCAAGGAACTCTTCAGCATTGGCAAAGAGCTCTCCAACCCAGGCGCCTGCAACAACAACATTACACCCTCGCAAGACCTCTGCGAATTCTCGCCTCGTTCTTTCACTGCAAGATCGCCGACATACACGACAGCTTCGGCGCACAGACCACGCAACCAACCACCGAACCAGCGCACCCAACCGCCACCCTCTGCACCTGGACCCCGGTCAGCACCGAAGACACCGCCCGCACAATGAGCACTATCCACTCCGGCTCCCCTACGGACCCATGCCCTCACCACATCTTTAACAAAGCCGACTCCGTCATCGCACCCCAACTTCGGGACATCATCAACAGCTCCTTTGCATCCACCACCTTCCCGGAGAGCTGGAAACATGCCGAGATGAGCGCCCTCCTGAAAAAACCCACCGCAGACCCCACGGACCTCAAGAACTTTCGACCCATCTCGCTCCTCCCTTTCCCTGCCAAAGTCATCGAGAAGACGGTCAACAAACAACTCTCCGCCTTCCTCGAGACAAACGGATCCCTCGACCCATCATGTCCGGCTTCCGAGCAAACCACAGCACCGAGACCGCCCTCATCGCAGCCACTGACGACATCAGGTCTATGCTCGACAATGGGGAAACCACCGCCCTCATCCTCCTGGACCTCTCAGCAGCCTTCGACACGGTATGCCACCAGACCCTGATACAACGCCTCATTGACACCGGAATCCAAGGCGCGGCCCTGGAGTGGATCATCTCGTTCCTCGCCGGAAGAACACAGAGTGTCCGCCTCCCCCCGTTCCGGTCCACGGCTACCGAAGTCATCTACGGCGTCCCACAAGGATCCTCGCTCAGCCCACCCTCTTCAATGTCTACATGAGCCCCCTCTCAGCTATCGCACACAAACACAACCTCAACATCATCTCCTACACCTACGACACACAGCTGATCCTCTCCCTCACCAACGACCCGGATACCGCCAAAGCCAGCCTCCAGGAAGGAATGAGAGACGTCGCGGAATGGATGAAGCTCAGCCGCCTGAAACTGGACTCAGACAAGATGGAAGTCCTCATCCTGGGACCATCCCCTTCTGCTGGGGACGACTCCTGGTGGCCACCTGCCCTGGGCACCGCCCCCAAACCCTCTAACCATGCACGCAACCTAGGCTTCATCCTGGACTCCTCCCTCACGATGACCAAGCAAGTAAACGCCGTCTCAGCATCCTGCTTCAACACCCTGCGCATGCTCCGAAAAATCTTCCGATGGATCCCCACCGCAACCAGGAAGACGGTCACCCAGGCCCTTGTCACCAGCCGCCTGGACTACGGAAACACCCTCTATGCCGGAACCACAGCCAAGCTCCAGAAAAGACTACAGCGCATACAGAACGCCTCGGCAAGGCTCATCCTGGACATCCCCTGCCACAGCCACATCTCTGCCCATCTGAAAGATCTGCACTGGCTCCCCGAGAGCAAGAGAATCGCATTCCGACTCCTCATCCACGCACACAAGGCTCTCCACGACGCGGGCCCCAGGTACCTCAACAACCGCCTCGCATTCTACACACCAACCCGCCAGCTCCGCTCCGCCAGCCTCGCCCTTGCCACCATCCCACAAATTCGCAGAACGGCACCGCCGGAGGAAGATCCTTCTCCTATCTGGCAGCCAAGACATGGAACTCCCTCCCCACACGCCTCCGGCTGACCCAGGACCATCTCGCCTTCAGGAAACAACTCAAGACCTAGCTGTTCGAGCAGTAGTGATCCCCACCCCACCAGCGCCTTGAGACCCTAACGGGTGAGTAGCGCGCTCTACAAATTCCTTGATTGAGTGATTGATTGGGTGGAGGAGGAGGAGGTGGGGTGGGGGTGGGGGTTTCCCTGGTAGGTACGCGGGTGACTGTCATGATGGGGAGAGGGGGAAGTGATGCGGTAGGGGAGGGTGGTAAAGGAGGAAGGGAGACTTGGGGTGGTATAGGAGGAGGGGGAGCTTGGGGTGGTGTTGGAAGGCGGGGTGGAGGTGACAGGGGCAAAGTTTGGAGGGAGGGCATGTGCTGATGTGAGCGGAGGAGAGGAGCTTAGGTAAGAGAGGAGGAGGGGTGGTGAGGGGGAGGGAGAGCAGGGTGAGAGAGTTGGTGTGTTGGTGGTATGAGAGGAGGAGGTGAGTTGGGTGTGGGAGGTAGCAGGGTGGGGGTGTTGCAGGATGAGGGTGTGATAGATGTAGGAGGTGTGGGGGTGGTGATAGAGGAGAAGGGGCTGGATTTGAGAGATGAGGGGTGGTGATAGAGGGGAGGGGGCTATTTGGGAAGAGGAGATGTATGTTGTAGGGTGGGGTAGAGGGCTTGAGGGTTGCACCAGACTCTGGGCAACCAGGAGTTAGGGGTGTTGTGGGTGGGAGGGTAGGGAGCTGAGTAGGTGGTGGTGTGCGAGGAGGAGGGGAGCTAGGAGTGAGAGGGGGCAGGGTGGAGGTGCGGTCGGAGGAGGGTGGACTAGATGTATAAGCAGCGGGGTGGAGATAGGGAAGGGGGCTAGAGGTGAGGGGAGGTGGGGTAGGGATAGAGGAGGGGGGTTGAATGTAAGAGGTGGCGAAGAGGTGATAGAGAGGGGGTGGTTAGATGTAGAAAGGGTATGCATGTTGTGGGGTGAGGTAGATTGGTTGAGGGTGGCGTGCGGTTCTGGGGATCCAGGAGTCAAGAATGTAGGGGGTGGGAGGGTATGGGACTGAGTGGGAGAAGCAATGGATTGGGTGTTGGGAGTGGGGGTAGGTTGGGAGGGGGTCAGTAAATTGGCTGCTTTCTCTTCAATGGTGGCAAATAAAGTATCAAATAGATTATGGCTACGATCTGTGGACTGGGTGAGAATAGTACCATTGCTGTAGATAGTGATGGTTGCTGTCGCTTGGAAGAATTGTGATGGGGTAATGGACATCATAAGACCATGTGCGGACTTCCTCATAGAGGAGACCGTGAGTGGGGCAAGGAAGGCTTTCCTCCATTGTGCTCTGTGTTTAGTGTAGAAGATGATGTCGGTGGTCATGCGTCCAATACGGGGTGAAAAATAGGGATCTGCCAATGGTGTTTCTGGGTGGGATTTCAGAAAGTTGTGTTTGAAGGTTTTGGCAGATTTTTTTTAGAGCTTGGGGGGTTGCTGATTATGTAAGTGTGGGTGGGGGAGAGTTCCATGGTGGTTAGTATGGTGTGGGTGAGAGTGCTGTGAGTGTGTAGAACTGTGAAGGTGAGGAGGCAGCTGGAGGGAGTGTGATTGGGATGTCTTAAGTGGTTATCCTAAGACTAGTCAAAAACTAGTTGGAGACGGCCGATACTATAGGAGAGAAGAGAGAGGCTAAAAGGGGGAATAGCAGCCGAAGAGAGTGTTCCGAGCTTGCCTGCAGAGAGGCTAGTCTAAGAATTGTCAGAGACTAGTCCCAGATGGCCGACATCTAAGGAATGAAAAGGTAGTGACAGTGTGGTCCTTTGTCTGTTTCAATGATAAGTCCTATTTCTGTTGTTGTGATTTGAGAGACAAAGAGGGAGCTGGGACTGGCCAGAGGCTCGGGTGAGCTGATGTTTATGTATTTTATGGCTCGGCCAAAATGGGGATGTGAAGAACTGTGGAGGTGGGGTAGCAGCTGAAGAGAGTGTAATTGGGGTGTGGGTGGAGGGGCTATCCTAGGACTAGTCAATACTGGTTAGAGAGGGCCGATACTAGCTGAAGAGAATGTTCCGAGATTGCCTGCCGAGAGGTTAGTCTAAGAATAGTCAGAGACTAGTCCAAGATGGCCGACAGCTTAGAGAGGAGAAGGTAGTGGCAGAGTAGTCCTATGTCTGTTTCAATGACAGGACCTATTTCTGTTGTTATGATTAGGGAGAAGGTTGTGGCAGTGTAGTCCTATGTCTGTTTCAATGATGGGTCCTATTTCTGTTGTAACGGTTTGGGGGACAAAGAGGGAGCTGGGATTGCCCAGAGGCTAGGTTGAACTGTTGTTTAGGTATTTTATTTTATGGCTCCGCCATTTTGGGCAGAAGTGAGGAGGATAAATCAAGACAATTCAGTTTCAATAACCTAGGGTGGGCGATAGTAAGCTTACAAGGGTGCCACTGAGTCCGGCAATAGTGATCTTGAAGGTATGCAGTACAGCAAGAGTCGCTGGTAGATTTTCGGCGGCAATTGGGAAAGCGGCTCATTGCTGCGCTCTGTGGCTTACTTGTTTAGTTGATGTCCTCTATGTGCAGCCCAGCGGGGGTCCGCTGCAACCACGGTCAGAGCGACAAAGTTCTCATAGTAGCCAAGAACAGTCCTGAGTCGCACACGGTATCAGCTCCACTGGGCACCGCATCAGCCTCCTTTCAGCTGTGTTGGACAGTGGGTGAAATTCTAAACACCATGTGGGATACCAGCTTTGTGTAGGAAGTGATGACCATAATGTTGATAAGAAAACAAGTCACCCACTACTGCTGTACCGTTATGCAGTTCATCAGAAGAAAATGCTGCTGATTGCTCTAGATATGCAAGCAAATTATGGGCAGTTTCAATGACGTTGCTTTGAGCGCCCCAGAATTCATTCAGTCCCTGTAAAACAGTGAAACATTCATTGATGTCAAATGGTGTTTCTGCCACCCCTATGCTGACATTATCACGGTCTGGTGCTCACATTCTCACACCAAACAGGATTTCATAAGGAGTACCACCCCACAGGGATTTCCTTAGCATGTTATTGAATGCCCTCTGGACCCCATATAGTCGATTAACCCAACTGCGACCCAATCCTAATACCTTTGCTATTAAGGACTGCTTTAAGTCACGGTTTTCCTCTCAAATATCGAATTTCCCTCTGGATGATAGGGGGAAGAGTACCACTAGGCCACACCCAAACTTCATATGGCATCTTTGTAAGCCCAACAGCTAAATGCTGGGCCCTGGACCAAATGTGGTGCGCCAATTGTGTATATTCATATGAAGACTCGCAAATCATTTATACATTTTTCAGTGTCTTCCGAGTGATGTGGCCAAACCCACAGAAATCTGGAGCATGAATCCACGGCCTCCAAAATGTACCCATAAGCCCCCTGAGTGTAGGGGCCGCAGTGATCCAAATAGATCCTAGAAGCTTGTCTGAGATCAATAGAGGTGTCTGTGGTGAATATGCTATAGTTGAGCCTTTCATCTGCTGACAGATGTCACATCTGAGGACAAAGTCCTTGGTCTGTTTGGTTAGACCTGGCCACCAGTAGCATTGTTAAAGTAGCAGGAATGTAGCAGTAACCCCAGGGTATGATGAACACAGACCCTCATGTGAAGCTAGTAATCCCAATCTGTGATAAATGCTTAGTATTACTCTATCCCCACTCCTGGAATCTGAGCATACAGAAAAGTTTGTGAATCTAACTTTTAGGAGTACATGGGTGAAAAGCCTTTCTGTAGGTTTGTGTCATTGCATGCGCCATTGACAGCCACAATGATGTCTCTGTCCAATCTCGTACTATAATGAGTGATTGCAGGAACAGCAGCTGTGCAGACTGTTGCCTTAGCATCTTCTTCAGCAATGGAATTACTTGCGGCATGAACCCCAACATGTTGATGACTCAATGTATGGATAACATGAGCCTGTGGCAATCATTCCTTCAGCAGTGCTTGATTGTGCATCCCTTGAATCTCAAAATCCATTTTGGCCCCACTTGTGAAGGTATTCATTATAGGACTGAACACAGTAACATGAATCGCACACTATAAGTGTTGGGAATCAGTGATCAGTATTTATAGTGCCAGTATCAGGGATATGCTAGCTGCACTGTACAGTCCCCAAGGGACTGTGTGTGTGTTTTTTCAGGACAGGACTCTCCGTCATTTATGTGCCTTTTTACGATTGTACATCCCACAGAATATTGGTGTCTTGTCCTTACAGCAAGCTGAGCAGACCCATCAGAATAGATGATATAGTCATATTGATATGGAGGCATTATTTCATTTGGCAGAGGCAATTCTTCGTACTGCAGGAAGGCTTATGTTTGTAGTTCTTCCATACAATGTTATTGATTATTGCAGCATTGTGTGTATTTTGTACTGCAAATGTGCATGTGTGTGTGTGTAAATGTCTGTAGTCTAAGACTAGACAGTATGACTTGTCAGATTTCATTATGGGAAAAAAGGGATTCTTCATGGAAAAGGTGCAATTTTTCGACACACTTTGGTATTCAAGTTGTTCTAGGATTTCCCTAACTTGTTTTTTATCTTCATGCTTTATTGGGTACTGTCTTTGGGGTTGAGGCACTGATTTTAATGGTATTTCGTGAAGAGCTAGCGCTAGAGCCCAAATTTTGGCGTATGAATATTTAATTAAAATGACCTTTTCCCCCATTGGCACTTCATTACGAACTCAGGTGGCCCAAGCTTTTCAGCCAAAAGAATATCCTAACCATGCATCAAATGCTCCTAAAAGACAGCCTTGATGTTCCTGGGTATGTCCCCCTGCAATTGGAGTGCTATTTCATATAAACAATGGGTGACACTGACCCTTGTATCAGGTATTTTCAACCATGATATGCTCACTCTGTGCTACTACCACCGGAAAATCCATCAGGTTTGGGTGAACTATTGTGGCTTCTGCTGCCCTGACCAATATTGTCACTGCCCTCACCCATTAAGAAGCAGAGTCCTCAGTAGCCTGGGCATGGGTCATTTTAATCCCAACTTTTTAAATTGAATTTTACAAGTCTTTTTTTTCTATTCTTTTTAAAGGATGTAGTCTGAAGTGCGATTTGTTTCCCTTTTTGATTCACATGCTCTTCAGATCTGTGCTCTGACCATATACCTCTCCCTGAAAGTGTATCAGATGAATCCTGAAAGGAACAAGAGGAACTGCATCGGTATCCTGATACTGTCAAGCTTTCTAATATTATCACGGTTTCTCAAATTATATTTCTTTTCTGTGGTTTCCTGTTAGGAGACCCACCCCTTAATTGTGGCTAATTTTGTTTCTTTTTTTGTTTATTGTCCCATTTCCTCTTTGAGAATTGGGTGCTTGCTTAGAGTTATCCTTTTCACAATTACTCTTAGCCTGTGGTTTTCCAGGTCTGGCTCTCAAATTATCTCTCCCTATCATAGCATAGGTTTCTTTGATAATGTCATGCAATTCCTGCTCCAGCTGGGCAGGAGTGAACTCACTCAGGCATTGGTGTATAGCCAATGCTGCTGCCTGCTCTGTTATGTTACTTAACATAATGGCTGACTCTGCTGCAAAATTGCCCATCAGCTTCATTCCCTAGTCCATGAAAAGTGCTGCCCTGTACTCATTCTGTACCTGTTTCAGTACCTCAGATAAGGTAACCAATGAAGGGGTACCTCTCGTTCTAGTATAGAAAACAGCAAAGACTGTTCCCCAAGTAGCACAATCTTCCACTGGGGGAACCATTCCCATTGGCTAGCAAATTGTTAAAATTCTAGGGTTATTCCTGAAAGCCTGTATGGGCGAAAACTGATTTAAGCTGCCTTGTTTTCTGTGCTATCCAGAACGGAATTGGCTCCCGACCTGTGGGAATCATTCCCATTACGGCATTTACCATTTATGGGCGGATACCTGTAGTAGCCAATTTTGGTTGTGCAGCCTGAGCAGTCCACGTAGGGTTAATTGTGAGTGTTCACATTATGACCTGTATAAGATTTCTGTAAATCTTTACTAGATCTTCGTATAGTGTTCCTAATTCTGCTGCATCTAAATGAGCAATATTAGGATGTGGTGTATAAGCCACTAGGATGGGCCAAGTTGCTCCTTCTTTACTGAGTCAACAGAGTCTCAAATTTTTTGCAGTATGGGGAGGGCCCCTTTAAACCAGTTTGTGTTCTTGGTAAGTCAACAGAATTTCTATGCCCCCATGTGGTAAGTATTCCTCTGGTGTTTCATCTTCAATGCAAGTGTGAAACAACCTATGCAAGCAGCCGCAGCTGGAAATGGAATGCAAGAGTGGAATACCTCTGTTCTGAATGCTTTGTGTGCCTCGGCCACAAAGGCAACGTCTCCACCCATTACCGGCAGAACATGATGTAGTAATTTCATAGTAACTGCATGTCTGCAATTATCTGTAATATTTAGAGTAACTATTTCCACTCCATTGTTTGTCATCTCCGTTATATCTATGTTCTGACATGTATGGGGTGTATGGTACTTCCCACGTACAGTTTGTCGCATGTGCAACGAAGAACATATACTGCAAAATCTGTCTTACATGAGTAACTTCCCCGGATTTCCAAAGGGGTTTTTCTGAGGGGAAGAGGGACTGTTCTAGTGTTAACACTGTGCTTGCAGGCTTTACATTTTGAGCACTTGCGGAACCCTCTCTGTGGTTTGAGCCAACTGGCTCCTTTGTCTTGTACAGGTGAGTTGCAGACTAGTTCTTGGCGCATAATTTAGCTCTCCTGAATGTTAGTTGTGGGAACTTAGTGCAAGTACGGCCTATCGTGGGGTCACTGCGCACTAAGGGCAAGTGTCTGTACAGTATCTTTCTTAAGTGGTATGGTAAGTGTTATATCCTGTGATGAGTCTAGGAGTGTTGTCTATCACTTTCTGTGTGTCTTGTTTCTTGTTTTTGAAAATTAGATCCTCTCTTTTGATTTTAACATATTTTTGTTCTGCTGTTTTCAGTGTTTTAGTATTGTAGCCTCTGTTCTTAAGTCTCGTAAAGAGACCCTCAGTGGAGTTTTTAAGACTGTCATGTGTGCTACAATTGCGTTTCATTTTCAGGTATTCCGCTATGAGGTTAGTTGGATGAAATCTATTAACCTGGAGGATAGCATTGCCGGATGTTGGTTTTCTAAATGCTCTTTATTTTGAATGTTTTATATAGCGCTAGCTCTTCCCAAGGGTATCAGAGCGCTTTACATCAGCAATGGTAATAAACAAGAGAGCAGCAATAGCAATGCACGAAAAAAATTCTACAGTTGATCAGACAAAAATAAAAAGGAACCATTTAGAGTACATAATGAGAGGAGTGCATATAAGATATAAAAACATCAATTGAAAGAACAAGAATGTCGTTATAGATAGCTATTTTACAGTATGCTGAGGAGGGCTCAGTGGACATCGTAGAGTGAGGGGGAATATAATGAGGGGGAGGGGGCAAGGAGGCTGTGAGGAGGGGGGTGAGTGGGTGTGAGGGGTAGGCGGGGTTGCTTAAGGTAGGAGGAGGGAAAATGGTCAAAAAGGAGAACATGGAGTGAATTTCCCCAATATTTAGTGAGAAAGTGTATTTTAAGCTTTCTATTGAAGTTGGTATAGGAGGGCTTGCATCAAAGGTCTTTGGGGATGGCGTTCCAGAGGGCAGGGGCCTTGCCAGAGAAGGAGCGGGATTGTGAGGAGCTTTTTTTGAGTAGACGGGGTATGAGACGAAGAGTGTTGGTGCTTCTCAGTGTTCGGGCGATGCCAGCTTTTTTTAGTTTAGTTGATAGGTAGGATGGAGCCTTCTGATAGAGGGCTTTTTATTGGAAGATCTACCTTCGAAGAGGAGCCATTTGATGGTCTTGAGGGCAGGTGAGATGTGGTCAAAACATTTACAGTTTGTTGTAAGTCTGGCTGTGAGGTTGAGGACAGATTTGATGGGGGCAAGGTGGATTTTGGGAGTACCAGAGAGAAGGGCATTTCCGTAGTCGGTTTTGGATAGGACAAGTGATTGGGTAATAACTTTGAGGTCTTCAGCTGGAATAGTGGAAAGTGTTTGATGTTTTTGAGTTGCCGGAATGTGAAAAGTGCACTTTTTGCTGAATTTGTAACATGGGAGTTTAGTGTAAGATTATTATTGATAGTGATGCCGAGTGATTTGACAGATTCGGCGAGGGAGATAGGGCAGTTTAGGGCATTAAGGTAAGTGATCCATGTTTGAATTGGGGAGAGGGTTGTTTTTGGGCGAAAAGAGGATGATCTCAGTTTTGTTAGGGTTGAGTTTAAGATGGTTGTTGTGGAATCAAGTTTGGATCTTGGTTAGCGCTGCGTTGAGGTGCAGGATATCCGAATGGGATTTTATTTTATAGTGCAGTTGGGTGTCATCAGCGTATAGGTAATAATTGATATTGGCTTGTTTAAGTATCAGGGAAAGGGGCTCCATAAAGAGGATGAAAAGGGCACCTTTGCGGGACACCTAGGGAGACAGATGTTGGGTTAGAGAGGCAGTTTTGAATTTGAATTTGTTGGGTTCTATGTTGGAAGTAGGAGGTGAACCAGTTAAGGACAGTGCCAGAAAGGCCAAAGCGATCTTTGAGTGTATTGAGTAAGGTAGGGTGGTAAACTGTGTCAAATGCAATGGTCAGGTGAAGAAGGATGAGTAGGTAGGTCTCACTCTTGTCAATGGCAAGGTGTATGTCATCGACTATGTTGAGCAGTGCAGTTTCAGTGCTACAACCTTTGCGGAAGCCAGATTGCAGGGGATCAAGGAGGTTGAATGTGTTAATGTGTTCGTCCAGTTGAAGTAGGGTGCACTTTTCGAGGGCTTTAGTGAGGAGGGGGAGGTTGGAGATATGGGGGAGATTGTTAGGGTCATTAGGGTCAGCCTTGGGATTTTTGGGAATGGGAGTGATTTGTCCGAGTTGAAGGGAGGTGGGCACATTACCTGTTGAGAGGAAGGCGATAAGTGTCCATCCTTCTCCCTCCAGTAAAGGCTTCATCGGAGGGAGATGGAGGGACTCTTTTGATTGCAATAGAGGAAATCCTCACACCGATCATTCATCCTGTGTGGTCTTGGTGCAATACACTCTGCCGTTACTATACTTAAAATGAATCCCTAAAAGACAGTTGACTTCTGACCAGTACGAGGTTTCATTATGAAGACTCATACAGTTGGGCCACACTGCTGGTGTGCTGAGTCGACGGTGATCGGGTTATAGCTCATGATCTTATCTCTGTATTATTTAAGTATCGCTTCGGGTTGGACCACCATATAACGGCTGGGCCTCGCCCTCTTGTAACCAGCTCTAGAATTGAGGTCACTGACGATTATATATAGCCTACATGTGGTCATAGATTTGATCTGGCAGTGGCTCTCTACCATTTTTATACCATCCTATGTACCTGACGGATGTTGCTTCTCTGTATTTTCAGGTTCAGATAGGAGCCTTCTGTTCATTGGAAAGGGTCACCGTTTTAATAATTTTGACATCCTAGCGACTACTGCTGTTATATTTGCTTTTCAAGTGTACAGGCATGTGGGACACTTTTTCATTTGCCCTGAAGAAGTTCCTGTTATGGGGATGAAACGCGTTGGCTGGCTTATGTAAAAACTAATTGACTTTTATGAAAAAGAATTATCGAATAAAGAAGTTTCTTGACTTTTTACATTGATTCAGTGGACTTCTTGAAGCAGTGCACCCCCATTTTGTTACTTGACTTTTTTGATCTGGAGCACAGTGACGCCATGAATTGGCTGGCGCAGGGGTGGTCTGCACAGCGACTATACTTTTAGGAACTGGCAAAGAGGTGCAGCTAAGGGGGTCCGCCGTTGTTGCTTTGGAACTTTTAGCTTGTTACCAAGGGTATCTGATAGTATAGGTGCTCTTCTGTAGGACACCAGAGGCCGATCTCTGATTTTGTTACCTATATGTGGATCTTTTCGTAGTACATTCCAATATTTAACTAGAGTTTGTTGAATCTTGAAACTCTCTTTGCTGTAGGTCAATATTAGGCATGGATGCCCCCCATTTGACCTCGCCTCCTCCTTCTCCTTAGTTATTTTATTCTTGTCCACCAGGGTCTGCGCTCTTGCTTTCTGCTTTGCTTTCTCTTCCCCTTGCTTGATATCAGTGTGTCAATGTGTCTATATCATCTTTCTACAAAGTGTGACTTGGTTTCATCAAATTTCCTCTCCATTTCTTTATGTTCCGAACAGTTGCTTTTCATTCTCAAGAACTCTCTATATGGTATACTTCTAATTAGAGATTGGGGATGGAAACTTGACCTATGAAGCAGGCTATTAGTCGCAGTTTTCTTTCTGTATACCGTCGTATGTATTTGGTTAGACTTAATATAGATTTTATATCGATCTAAGTGTCCAAGAAGTCTATATCTTTTGAGTTGATGTTGTGAGTAAATCTCCTGATTTTCATTCAGGACCGCCAAATATGCCAATAATTCCACCTCAGTCCCCCTCCACAGAAGAAAGAGATCATCAGTGAATCATAGCCAAAGGGCTACGTTCATCGTGTATTGGTAATTTGTCTCTCTCCAGGCTGTGCTCCTCTCCCACCACCCCATCACGAGATTAGCATAGATCGTAGAGAAGGAAACTCCCATCGCAGTTCCGCAGCTTTGGGAATAGATCTTCTTATTGAAGAGAAAGATGTTGTTCTTCAAGTCATCATTTCAATCAACATGTTAGTATGTTATAGTTCACTTATAGGTCTTTGTTTTAGGAAGTACATGATGGCATTTGTTCCCATGTCATGATTGATTGAGGTGTATAATAACACCACGTCAATTGTTACAAGCAGATAATCAGGTTGCCATTGGGTGTCCATTAATATTCTGAGGAAATCCTCAGTGTTCTTGATATAGGATCTCAAGGTAGGGACTATTGGAGGTAGAAAAAAGTCCACATAGGCCGCTATGTTTTCATACAAACTGCCACAACTAGATATGATTGGATGTCCTAGTGGCTTGTTCAGAGTATCGTGAACTTTGGGCAAGAAGTATATGGTGGGAACCACTGGGCTCTCCACCATTAGGAAACCTTGGTCCAGAAGATAGTTTGCACCTGCAGGGAGTTTTATGAAAAACTGTACACAGCTGGCACCACATCAGAACACAAAACCACAGACTACCTTCAGTCTGTTACTATAGTCCATACTATCCCCAGACCAGGCAGCAGCACTGGATGCTCCCATCCGAGTCGAGGAAGTAGTCACAGCAGTATCGCCTCTGAAGGTGCTCAAGTCCCCCGGCCCAGACGGGTTTCCTGCTCTTTTTTATGAGAAATGTTCCCACATTCTAGCTCCAAGTTTGACGAGACTGTTTAATTCTTTTGGGAGTGCAAACCCGATCCTCACAACGATGTTAGCGGCAGCAATTGAGGTTCTGCCTAAGCCGAGTGAAGCTAGGCAACAATGTGGCTCATATCGCCCTTTATCTTTACACAATGTAGATTTTAAAATCTTTATTGGAATACTCGCTACCCAACTAGGCCCCTGCATGCTACATCTGACTGAGCCAAAACAGGTAGGATTTTTTCAATCCCGCCAATGCGCAGGTAATACAAAGAGAATACTCCAGCTTATTGGCAAGGCCCACCAAACACAAATGGACACACTTTTGTTGACAGTCAATGCTGAAAAAGCATTTGACCGGGTAAATTGGGGCTTCCTTAGTCATATGATGTCCAAAGTCGGTTTGGGGGAGAAATTCAGGGAGTGGGTAGGTTTCTGCTACAACAGGCCTTCGGCGTCCATTAGAGTAAACACCATCTCCTCGCGACCATTTGCCATTCGAAGGGGCACCAGGCAGGGTTGCCCGTTATCCCACTTGCTGTTCGCTTTCTATATTGAGCCCCCTGGCACAAAGGGTTAGGGACAACCCTGACATTAGAGGGATTCCATTTGGGGGAGAAACACATCAGATCAGCCCTTATGCAGATAATGTGATTGCGGCATTGACGGGACCAAATGAATCACTTCCCGCCTTTTAGGAAGAATTGGACATATTCGGACGTGTTTCAGGTTTCCGGGTTAATGTTGAAAAATCGCTCATATTGAATTTAAACCCAGCACCCGCCACACTCAACCCTAGGGAGGAATGGCTGTTGGGAATTCAAATAGTGGATTATATTCCATATCTGGACTTGGATTTAGTGCCAACAGTGTGCCAAACGACTCAGCTGAACTATGCCAGGCTAGCCTGGCAAGCGAAAAAAGATCTGGGCACCTGGAGTAAACACCACCTATCGCTATTTGGGAGAATAGCAGCTGTCAAAGTGTCCCTTTTACCAAAGGCACTCTACCTGTTCCAAACCCTGCCGTCATTGTCTCCCCCAGGAGCGATCGCCTCGCTACAATGGGACATTAATGAGTTTGTCTGGGCAGGGGCATGATCTCGGATGTGTACGTTTTAGAATATATGGGGCCCGAAGTTTGCGGATTGGGGATACCAGAGCTCCTCAACTATTATAAGGCGGCACAGTTGAGGTATTTAGTGGAATGGGCACGGCAATCCGAAAAAAGATGGCTTTTTCAGGATAGAGCACTTGCTCGGATTCCTCTCTGAAAGGTCCCCTTTTCAAAGAAGGCCCAACGCCCAAGCAGATTGATGGGGTTAACCAATTACTACATCTGTGATGACAGTTTGGGATGGGGTGGCGACAGCAAAGAACCTTACTACCTTTCCGTCTCCCTTGACCTCACTGTTTGGCACACCTGGGACGTCCGACAAAGCTTTTCCGGCATGGCGGGACACCTCCTGTCACTCGATGGGTCATCTATTTGACCTATCAGGAATAATTCAATTTTTTCAAATGAAGCTTGATTATGGGTTTCCTGAATCCGAGAGATTGAGATACCTGCACTTGCGACATTGGGTACTTCAGAAGGGGATAAGGAAGCAAGGGTCCCATCGACTGACCAAATATGAAAAATGGCTAATTACCAAACTTACCGATAAAGGACTGATATCCGACATGTATGATATAATTAGATATAGCCCACAATTACAGGCCAGATCGAGTCAAAGGAGGTAGGGGAGAGTACTGGGTGGGGAATTTATGCAGAAAGACTGGGAAGGGATTTATTACAGGGCAAAACACACAGCTCGAAACATAGCCAGCATAGAAACTGCCATGAAAATAGCTACTTATTGGTATCTGACACCTGCGCACCTACATAGAGGTAATCCACAAAGGAGCCCTACTTGCTGACGTGGCTGTGACAATGAGGACACATTATTACAAATTCTGTGGGATTGCCCATTGTTGTCTGACCATCGGACTAAAATTCTTGATGAGATAGACAAGCTATTTGACACACAGATCCCAAGGCTTCCTATTTATGTCATCTTAGGCCTCTACAACCCACTCACATTCCCACTTAAAAGCATGAGAGGATGCCAGATGGGGTTGGCACTGGGGGCAGCGTTGCAAAATATACTGTCGCATTGGGGTTCCTCCACCTCTCCCACACATACAGGTTGGCTTCATAGGCTCTGGCATATTTTAGGGATGGAACGGATTTCGGCTACCCTGAATAACATTAATGACTCCTTTCAGAAGGTATGGAGCCCATTCCTAATACTGCTCCCGTCCGAGTTCAAAGAAATAACCCAGCCCAAATATCTAAGAGTGTTGCGCCTATCGAACTTATGGAAAGAACAAACATCATTTTTCATTGTTTAGCAAGTGATGTAACAAATGCAGAATTGGGACTTGCTCAATGTGCTACAGATTCTACCGGAGGGGGTGGGGTGGGGGAGTGTACGTATTTGGTTTCTTACAGAGGCAGAACTTTCACTGGTGTTATCCATCTATTGTTGCACAACGGTTTTATCTATGACAAATACTGTGCTGACGATATGCTTCTTTCTGTTACCGGATTATATGTGGATGGTACCTTCTATTGCATTGTATTATACATGCCTCTGTATTGTTTTCTATTTTTGAAAATGCTAATAACCACATTTAAACATAAAATATAGTTCAATAAAAATATCTGGCAAGTTCCTATTTTGCCAAAGTAGGATATAGTAGTTCAACCTCCCCAGTCCTAGTACGCGGCGTACAGAAGACCATAGTTTAAAGGCTGTGAGCAGTGTCTTGAATCGACCTCTTTTGTCAAAGCTGTACTCTAATTGTTGCCACAAACACCCCCTAATTGCACAGAATTTCAGAGCTTCGTCTTCAAACGCCTTAATAGCTTGATCAGGATGGGGAGTAATCAGGGCTATGTCGTCGGCATAAGGCAACACATAACTTCCCTGTTCATTCCTTATTACCGAGGGAGTATCTGCTGCCATTTCCAGCTGTTTCAAGAAGGGATCAATGTATAACGCAAAAAGTAGCGGTGAGCAGGGACATCCCTGTCGTGTTGCTCTCATTATTTTAAAGGCCTCCGTTAATTCCCCATTGATACAAATTTTAGTCTCTTGATCTTTATTAAGAGCTTTAACTTCTCCAATAAATATGTTTCCTATCCCTTTTCTACCCATTGTAATCCAGAGAAACTGCCAGGAGACCCTATCAAATGCTTTTTCGGCATCTAAACAAATAGCATCCATAGGGTCTCCTGGCATCTGTCTGGTGTCAAACAGGATAATAATCCTTCTAATATGTTCTATGGTGCTTCTACCAAGAATCAACCCATGCTGCCCCATGGATACAATTCTGTGAATAATCTGTGAGAGAAAGGAGGTCAAAGCTCTTGAGTATATTTTAATGTCCAAATGTATTAGGGTTATTGGGCGGTAAGACAACAATTTGAGAACAAGTTTAATTTTCTTTGGAAAAACTATAATCTTTGCAGAAGCCGATGATCTCGAAGGTGTAACTCCCTCTACAGTCTGTAAAAACATTGTTATCATTGTTTCCTTGAGTTGCTCTTGAAAAACCTTGTACAACTCTACGTGGATTAAATTGGGACCAGTCGCTTTGCCTCTAGGTAGATTAGACATTGCGACCCCAACTTAATGGAAGGTCTAATTGCTCTCTCTCTTCAAATGGCAAAACTTCCCCACTGAAGAATCCAGATATTTAGGTATTGCATCTTCACTCTGGACCTCAAGATTTGCCCGATCTTCTGTATAAAAGGCTTTATACAACTTACAAGAAGCTGCATAAATTTCACCGGTTTCGGACACAAGCCCTGTTGTAGTATCTATTACCATGTTGATTTCACCTCATGTAAATTCCTGCCTCGTCCTAACTGCAAGTAAGTGGCACACACTCTTGCTGCATTTGTACATTCCTTCCAGACTGGCCACTGCTTTATCAATAGCTTTTCTCAGTAATGTTTCCCCTGTTGCTGATTTATTGCATGCTACTTCCATCTAGACTTCTTCCACCCCTTCTTCTGTTGCAATGCAGCTATTAACTTCCCTTCTGTCTGGGCCAGTTTTGCTGAAAAAGCCATAGGTATTTGTTTTCGTTTTTCTTCTTTCGAATCGAAAATTGAGTTGTTTCTCCCCTGATACCTGCCTTTAAGGTGTCCCACACTATGCCCAGTGAGGCTGTTTGCCAGGTTCCTTTGTAAAAAATCTGGAATCCGTTCCCTCATATGTTTTATATAATCTTCATCCAGTAAGAGATCTCTCACAAAAGTCCAGGAAGGTAGTTTCTCCCATGCACCTCTAGTACTAATGGATTATGATCCGATAGAAATCGCTGGAAGCATTTAATTATACTCTTCTGGCTAATTATAGCAGAAGCAAAACATTATGTAACCTCACAAGTTTTTGGTGAGGAGCAGAGAAGTAAGTGAACCTATGCTCTAAAGATCTATTTTTAGCCCACAAATCAAACAATGCGTGCATCTGACATAGGTTACATATCGCCCAAAAAACGTTTGGGTTCCCTCCCATATATTTATGCCCTAATTTCCAATTACTTTTAAGGTTAATATTAAAGTCTCCACAGATAACTATAGGGAGTTGCCAATGAGATAGCTCATTAGATAACCATTCCAGTAGAGAAGGGACGTCCATATGACTGCCATATAATGAGAATAGGCTAACATTGGGTTGTTCTGGTGGTCTACAACTAGCTAAAACTCACTGTCTGGGAGCATCCATCCTCACTTAGGGGAACTGTATTGTTTTACTATGGGTTAAAATTGCAACACCGTGTGCGGGTCCCTTGAGACGTGGGCCCCACTATGCTATACCCCAAATGATTTAGGAGGTATTTTTGATTAGCTTCTAAGTAGGTTTCCTGCATGTAGATGATGTCTGCCTGCAATACTTGCAGCCCCTGTGACACCATCTAACCTTTCTTTTGAATCATTTAAACCACAAATATCTATTAATGCTATCCGTAGTTTACCCATTCTCTATGCTTTGATATCCTAGATTACGCTTTCTACTTGCATTGTCCACATAGGCATCCCACACCTTGCACAAGCAAACCCACCCCCCAAAAAAACTAAAAAGCCATTGCTTGCCAGAATCCCCCTACTCCCTCTTTGAAGTGACCCTCTGTTTCTCCCATCTGACCCTCCCCCACCTACCCATAAACACAGGCAATCAGGCATGGCCTGAATGATGTGCGTCTGACAAACTGCACCACCGTCTCTCTCTGCAATATAGCATCACGTTCTGCAGCGGCTGCTCAATCCTAATGAAATTGCCTTAGGAATATAACAAAGCCAATGTCCATTTATTTAGCGTGATCCACTTTTTTCCCCTTTTTCTTTCTTTCTGATTTCTTTCAGGTAGGCTTGCACTTGAACTTATGACGTAAAACTGCAAAGCGTTCCTTTATATTTGATTTTAAGTCTAGCTGGATTCAGTCAAAAAACCTCTGCCTCAGCTCTTTGGGAAGGAGAGAATAATTGTCGTAGGCGCCAGCACCTTTCCACCATTGCATGTGCAAATTCCAGCTTAACAAAGAATGATACACCATTACGGAATTTTGGGGCATTAGGGCGGGCTTGATCTTACACTAGTGGCCTCAGTAGGAAGTTCCCGAAAAAGGCCAGTATTGCTCTAGGTCTTTCTTGCGGTTGTTTTTTAATCATAAATGTAAATCAATTAGTGCACTGTATTTCAGAGTCTCAGTCCTGTTTCAGCTGATCCGGGAAGGTGTTCTTCAATAAGTTCACCATGTAGGCTCTAAGATTATTGCCCTCCACTCACCCCGGAATTCCTAAAAATCGTAAGTTTATTTCTTCTCTGTCGCTTTTCCTGTTCTTCTATCTTAATCATTATATCCGATATAGCCTCTACTTGGTCAATATTTTGTGTCTTCAAAGATTCTACTTCAGCTTCCATGATCTCTGCCCTTGTCTTTACAGAGGTCACTCGCTCAATGATTTCCCCACACGTTTTGTTGATCTTTCGGATTTCTGCTTTCACCATTTTAGAGGCAACTCTCGCTCTATGCCTATCCTTTCTAATATCCTCTTGCATTTGCTTAATAAATGAGAAGATAACTGTTAATGAGGGTACGCTATGTTGTTTATCTGTATCCACACCCTCTTCTAGGCTTGCGTATGCACGTTCCTCCAGAATAACCAGATTAGTATCTGAGTAATCTAACTTTAACTGTCTGCCAACACTCCATTTTTTACTATCTTTCCTTTTTTTCCCACAGTGCTACTGCCAGAGTCTGTGAGAACCTCGCTACATGAGGGAGTGGCTTCTTGGCCAAGTGAGTCTGAGTCTGAGTCTGTCATTGGTTAGGGAAAATAACTTTTTGCCTCATAGATCCGGGGACAGCTCCCCTCTACTCTGCCCTCGAGAGTTAGAGGCCCAGCACTAAATGGGGTGCCATTCCTCTCTTTCCCCAGGCCTCCCCTCTCCTGGTCCACTGTCTCATCCTTTCTTTCTAATGTTACGGTCTCCTCCGCAGATAGACAGCTCTTCTCTCCACACTCAGCATGAATCTCTGAGCAGGTGGTCACAATAGCAGAGGGGGAAGTGAGGTAATTTGCTCCCTCAACCATCAGGATACCGGGGTCTGCCACAGCTAACCATTCACAGTCTACTGCTTTGTTTATTGAGTTTTTTTAGTTACCCTCCCTTCCTGCCTGTGTTACTGCTAAGTTAATAAACATGGAAGCAAGTGGAAGTTGTATTGCACCCCCCTCTATCTGTGTCATTGTTTTATTTGTTGTCTTTTTAGCTCCCATTTCTCGTTTCCCTTTTCCTGCTCTACCATGAAGCCTCATCTCGGGACCAGCTCTGCTGCACTCTGTCGATTGGCCACCCGCCGGGACTGCAGATCCACTGTTGACAATCCTGCTGCTGGCCATCCCATTTTTTCCCGCTTTGCCTCCTCTCTGCGCCATGAGTTTTTCCTACAGCCACCGTAGCTGCCTGCCCCAGCTCCACTGTTTTCACTGATGGCAGCGATGGAGAGTACCCGCCAGAAGTCACTGCAGTGCCGCTCGCAGGTAGGCAGCAGGCACACCAGAAGCCGTTCACAGTGTTTGCTCGCAGACCAAACAGTCTCCCGTAGAGCCGTCGATCCATCCGGTGAGAAATGGCAGGCGAATCGAAATCAGTCAGACGCCATCTTTGCCCAAAACAGAATATGTTACAATCAAGTGTACTTCCTACTAATTATATAAAGTTAGTGCTTCTCTGTTTGTTG
Organism: Lissotriton vulgaris; assembly: GCF_964263255.1. Taxonomy (NCBI): domain Eukaryota; kingdom Metazoa; phylum Chordata; class Amphibia; order Caudata; family Salamandridae; genus Lissotriton; species Lissotriton vulgaris. The sequence continues at coordinate 136,015,905 of NC_141690.1, forward strand.
GAGATGTCCTCATATTCTTCTGCATCAAGAACGCACCATCAAAATCGTTGAGAAACAAGCTTGGTTCCCATTGTTAAGTTAAGCTTTCAGCATGGAAAATGGCAGGACCACCATTTTTATTTTAATGGGGAATGGGGCCACATGGCTCTCCCGACAAGCTTGTTTCGGCCCTGGATATCCCATCCCCGGAAACTACCTTTAAGATCTCTCAAGGATTCTGCTGACAAGCAGAACTGTGCTTTGGATGACAGGACATCTTAGTCCATTAGAAAGCAGATGTGCTGCGATAAGTAGACAAATACAACTAAGCAAAGTAATCAACATTACTAGCAGACTGCATACAATAGATAGCCTAACTATGGCAAATTATCTACCTGTCTAGGCCTATTGTTATTGTGTAAGCAAAAAGATCTATTACTGATCTTTGGAATTAGCAGGATACAAAAAGGTGGTTTGTGCGTATAGGGAATTTGGCGCCACAGGGTTGAGTTGCACTAATTATTTTCTGTTTCTTAATTGGGTTAACCGTGCTTAAAGGTGTGGAGAACCACTAAACTCCACAGAGTAAGCGCTAAGGCTCTCAACAAAATTCTACTCCCAAGCACACATTTCAAATTGTAACAGGGTTTACCTTTTAGTAAAAGCAAAACAATAATATAGAGACAGGATATATGCAATTACTTTAGTTTTCTTGATCACGTTTTATTCAGATGTTTTCAGCCACAACCAACACGTGTTTCGTCGCAACAGGGTGTGATCCCGCGACTTCCTCAAGGCTGTGTAAACATAAATATACAAAATTCTACTGTCTTAATGATGTCACATCATTCTGTGTCAACATTATCAATTATGTACACAGTATGGCCATCCATAGCCAATAACATAATGTGTGCTAATGTTAAGAATAAGCAATGTTTGTGTGAGTGCAAGTAGCGGCTCATTGGGGCAACTTTACTCATAAATATGCGTTAACAACAATGATGACGGAATGTAAGATAGTTTGAGAAGTACATGAATCAGTGGGCTCCACGAGACCGCATAGGGCGGTATCTTATCCCTCAATGTTTTATATCGGTGCTGCATACTATAATACTGGCATTTACATTGAATGGACCGGGAAGTGGATTATCCGCAGGCTACGCGATAGCTATATTTTGGAGTGAGACTATAGGTGTGTGAGTGAGATTAGCGATTCTTATTATTATTATTATTATTATTATTATTATTATTATTGGGACATTTGTAGAGCGCTGCGATTACGCACACCGGCGTGTCCACGCGCTGAAAGTGGGATAGGCAGATGACAGGGGACACAAGAAGACTGCACGGGCCATTATTTAATATAAAGAAATGTTTTTAGTTTTGCTCGGAATCTAGCCTCCTCTGGTTCCAGGCGCAAGTCCGCTGGCAGTTTATTCCAGTTAGTTGCCGCTAGGCATCTGAAGGACCTGCCTCCCATGCGGGCCTTCTTAATTCTTGGAATCCTCAGTAGGCCGCCCCCTGTGGATCTAAGCGCACGTGTTGGTTTGTACACTTCGATCAATTTAGTCAGAGGGTCGGGTGCCCTGCCATTCAAGATGCGATGACAGGTACAGAGGGCTTTATATTCCACTCTTCTCCTCACAGGGAGCCAGTGTAGCTGCTGGAGGGCCGCCTTAGAAGGCGCCCTTTTAGGCAGTCTGAGAATCAGACGCGCTGCCGCATTCTGCAGCACTTGCAGGCGGGCCATGCTTTTTTCTGGAGCCCCCAGATACAGCAGGTTCCCATAGTCCGACCTAGCTGTCACCAGGGCATGGACCAGGGTTTGACGGGCTTCAAGTGGGAGTAAGTCCAGGACCTTTCTCAGCTTCTTCAGAATCCCGATGCAGACTCCCACCACCCGATTGATCTGGGGGCCAAAAGTGAGACCCGCGTCAAACCACACCCCCAGATTGCGTGCCTCTAGGCAGGGGGTTGGGGTAGGTCCAAGGCAGGAAGGCCACCATGCCGACGACCAGGCAGACTGGGCTCTCCCCACCACCAGCACCTCTGTCTTGCTGCCGTTCAGCTTCAAGCAATTGTTGGCCATCCATTCGGCTAGATCTTTCATGCACGAACGGAAGCCATCGGCAGCAAGACAGGGCGCATGCGATTGGGAGATCACCAGCTGCGTGTCGTCGGCGTAGGAGACCAGTTGGAGGCCATGGCTTTCCACAATCGAGGCAACAGGCGCGACATACATATTAAAGAGGGTTGGGCTCAATGACGAGCCCTGCGGCACGCCTTGGCCCAAAGGCACCCCCTTTGAATAGCAGTCTCCCTGCCTGACTCGGAAACTTCTCCCATTGAGAAAGTCTTGGATCCATCTCAGCGCGGTGCCAGAGATGCCACCTCTGTTCAGACACTGTAGCAGGATGTTATGTGCTACAGTGTCGAACGCCGCGCTGAGGTCCAACAGGATCAAAGCCATAGTTTGGCCTGCATCCACGCCCTCTCTCAGATGTTCCGTAGCCATGAGAAGGGCGGACTCGGTTGAATGTCGTGGCCTAAAGCCAAACTGCGTCGCGTGGAGCAGTCCCCTTTCTTCCACGTGCTTCATGATTTGAGTATTGACCACCTTTTCCGCCACTTTTGACAGAAAAGGCAGGAGGGAGATGGGCCTCAGATTTTCTAATACCTCGAAGCCTAAGTGGGGTTTCTTCCGGAGCGGGAGCACCACCGCCTGTTTCCACCCCTTCCGCAGCTTTCCTGATCCGAAAGATACGTCGAGGATGTGCCTTATATAAGGCTCCAAGACTTCCAGGCTGTCTACCAAACGTTTTGGCGACACCGGATCCCACGGGGACCCTGATGTAACAGAGCGGCACACCGCTATTAATTCCTCAAGAGGAGGGGTGCAAAAGTGTGTAATATGCCCTGCCGTCTCTGTGTCCCCCATTGCTACCTACAGGTCAGACCCTGTCGACCGAATAGGGAAGGTCGAGTAGATCTTCTCTACTTTAGCGGAGAAATATTCGGCAATCCGGTCACATGACTCCGTAGAGCAGCTCTCCGGCTCTGTGGGTTCATTTACCGAAGTCAGGGATTTATAGATGCCGAACAGTTCCTTGGCGGAGTTTTCCGCCCCCTGAATTTGTCCAGCAAAGTAGGCTGCCTTAGACTTTTTTATCAGCCTATGGTGAAGGCGCCTTTTTTCCAGAAACAAGTCCCTGGCCTTGTTGTCATAGGACACCCTCCATACTTTTTCTGCCCGCCTACAGTCCGCCTTTGTTAGTCTCAGCTCAGCACTGAACCATGGAGCTGAGCGATCTTTCCGAGCACCTGTGGTAGTACGGCAAAGTGGGGCTGTCTGGTCAAGCGCTTCCGTGATGCGCTGATTCAAATTAAAGACCGCTGTTTCTATGTCCTCGCCCCCAGGCTGACCATCCCTAGTTAAGGCTTGATTAAAATCCTCCACCGAGAATTTAGCCCACTTCCTCCTAAGATAGTTAGTGGGTGCCTGACTGGCTTTGTTGGTGTTTCTACTCTGTATGGAGAATGCCACCAGGAAGTGGTCGGTCCAGGGAATGGGCTCAACACCTGACACCTCCACACCTCCCCAATTAGCATAGACCGGGTCCAGGAGGTGTCCCTGTCGATGCGTGGGGGCCTCTAGTTTCAGATCCAGTTGAAGAGCAAGCATGTCCCGACCAAAGTCCTTGACCCCTGTGTCCTCTGGGCAGTTAAGATGCAAGTTAAGGTCTCCTAATAGGAGAAATTTATCCCTGCGCAGGGTCGCCTCCATGAGGCTTTCTAGCAGGCTCTCCCTAAACTTAGTGCAGGCCCCTGGCGGCCGATATACCAAGCATCCATTGATCGTCATGCCCCCATTGATTTTAATCGAGAAGAGGCCCGCCTCACTCTCCACGATCGGCGTGCGCTCTAAGCAGCAGCCCAGAGTGTTCCTAAAAATAATCGCAATCCCCCCTCCCACCCCCTCTGGCCTGTCCTGCCTGACCCAGGAGTAATTCTCCGGCGTGGCCTCGATAATGTCAGAATCGGAGAACTGATCTAACCACGTTTCTGTTAGAAACAATAGGTCGAGTTTTTTATCAGTGATCAGCTCGAACACATCAAGCCTATGTTTGCGTAGAGACCTGACGTTCAGGAGACCACAGGACAATGCCTGCTCCGTGGTATCCCGCGGCATAGTAGTCATACGGAAACCACAGTGAGGGCATACCCTGTCGCTGCTCATCATACCGTGCATACATATGGAGGCAGTGAGGGGACGGAAACCAAGGAGTTGTTCCTTAGTCCAGTAGATCTTTCGTCCAGGGGTTATCGCCCTAGCCCGCAGTCGGCCGCGGACGGGCGCAGACGGGCTCGACTTTGGTGACACTTCGGCGCGCCTTCGTCGCGCCCGCTGCGCTGCCTTGTTAACATCCGCCTTATATGCCCCAGAGCGAGTGCCTCAGGATGACTAGACCGCTAACCGGTCTCCCCCGCTCACCGGAAGTGGCAGTCTCGACCTTCCACGCCCTCCGCGCAACGGTGCTAGTCACCGCGTCGGACCAGGGCGGGAAGGAGGGAAGAGAACAGCCCCGGCATCCGCTAAGACAGGTAAGCCTGCGATAGACCCCAAAAATAAAAAGTTTTTGTTGCCACAAGCAAATGAAAGTAAAAAGCGCTAACACGCTAACACGCTATTTTAAAATACTCAGCGCCGAGCACAATGGCTGTGGACACTGCCACTGCCCACTTACCACTACGCGAGCCGGCTCCTCCAGTGCCTTATATGCCCCAGAGCGAGTGCCTCAGGATGACTAGACCGCTAACCGGTCTCCCCCGCTCACCGGAAGTGGCAGTCTCGACCTTCCACGCCCTCCGCGCAACGGTGCTAGTCACCGCGTCGGACCAGGGCGGGAAGGAGGGAAGAGAACAGCCCCGGCATCCGCTAAGGCAGGTAAGCCTGCGATAGACCCCAAAAATAAAAAGTTTTTGTTGCCACAAGCAAATGAAAGTAAAAAGCGCTAACACCCTCATTCTTTGAGGCAACTTTTACTTAGAAGTGTGTGTTAACAATAATGATGACGGTACAAATGACACTTTGATAGGTGCATTTACAGTGGACTCCATGAGAGCACATAGGGATGTGTTCTATACCTGATTGTGTTATATCTGTGCTGAACACTATTGACACTTAATTTGAATAATCTGGAAGGCGACTACTCACAAGCCTGTTTCCGGATTTATGTAGAATGGACAATAGCTAAGGGGATACCTTGTAAAATACTGGTCTGAAGATTGCAACATGATGTATGAACTTGAACATGACACATTATGTTAATTCACAGATAGAGATATAAATGTATGGTGAAAGACCGGGAAGAGAAATTGAAAGGAATTATACTTTGGATCAATCGTGAAATTGACTAGAACCCCTGTGTGGGTCGGAATTAACACCACATTTAAAGTAGGTGGACTTCAGCTATACTATCTAGTCTCTTTTTTTTTTTTATAATTTTTGCTATACTATCTAGTCTCAAAGACAAAAGAGTGTGTGCAGGCTACTAAATGGCATCTGATACACGTATGCCCTTCTTTTATCTTCCAGCCTCACGTACTTGGACGTAATAGGTATTTACTTAGTTCCCCATTACACACACTTAACACTGAACACAAATGACTTATAGGTGTGACATCTTGTGACGCGCATATATTGACCTTAAAATCACGAAAAATTATTGTGATTCTAACTAACTCACAAGCACGAGTGGCTATGCACTTTTTGATGACGTTGACGCTTTTATCTGTTTCAACACTTGGACTATAAGGTGGCAAGGTTGCTGGCATTTGGCTTTGATGATGGCTCTCCGCTTCTCCCCATCGAATACTTTATCCTACATTGTTTCTATAATTTGAAAGTATGTGTCGCTTAAACATTTTCGCTTATTCTTAACATTAGCACGCATTATGTTATTGACTATGGATGGCCATACTGTGTACATAATTGATAATGTTGACACAGAATGATGTGACATCATTAAGACATTAGAATTTTGTATATTTATGTTGACACAGCCTTGAGGAAGTCACGGGAACACACCCTGTTGCGACGAAACACGTGTTGGTTGTGGCTGAAAACATCTGAATAAAGCGTGATCAAGAAAACTAAAGAAATTGCATATATCCTGTCTCTATATTATTGTTTTGCTTTTACTAAAAGGGAAACCCTGTTACAATTTGAAACATGTGCTTGGGAGTAGAATTTCTTTGGGATTAGCAACACACCCCATACCTGGTGTGCGTACATTCCAGGACAGTTCTCTCTGCCGGAAATCTCTCTGCCCCAAAAAGGACCAAGCAGAGTTTGTATGATAAAACTACTGTATTGGATAGCTGCAGATGGGCCACCGTGTTATGTCTAAAACATTAAGAGCTGTTGCTGAACGAGCAGAAAACAGTACAATATGGTGTTATATATTCTAGAAGTCCTTGCACAAAATGTTCAGACTAAATCCCAAGAAGAGTCACAAAATAGCAAATCAACATGTACAGCATATTTCTAAAATAATGTCAGAAAAATAAAAGTGGTATGTGTGCCTGTGCAATCAGAAGCAGCCTAAAACATCTAATATGCTAAACTAAGGGGGACCAAAGTGTGCTCAGAACGGACATCACTACCCTCCCCCTCCTTGGTTGGGAAAGAAAGTTAGCAACTAAAAAAATAATAAATGCCATAAGCCAAGCAAGCAACTTCAGTGAAATGCTAAGAAGCATAATAATCAAATATATAGATGTAATAAAAATAAAATCAAACATTTTGAAAACCGGCCAAATTAGGATAGGGCACCCAAGATTTCTTTCACAAAATCAATCTTTAGTGAATCCAGAATGGATTCAGTCTCCGCAGATCCTGTAGAGCCCTATTCAAAAGCTCCAAAGAAAAGACATGATCCTTGTATTCATGCATTGCTGAAGAAGTAGTCTGTTGTCCTGCATCCATGTTATCAGAGCCGGAATCTCGAAAATCCTAGAGCTGAAGTATCCCGGTCCCCAGCAAATAGAGGCTCACACCATGCATCCTGAAGCAGCTGCAAGTTCATGGGACAACTCCGAAAATGGGTTGTCATCGAACTCATCAACAGGTACATATCCATAGGAACCAGCAAATGCAGAGCAAGGCACACATCAGGTGCCCACTCAAAGGGATACCATAGGCAATGAAACACAGGTCGTATGCAGGTAAACCAGGCAGGCCGGAGTGACAATGACCACTCAGTGTTCAGTTCCAGAAGCAATGGGATTCCAAAGAATCATATCATGTGCACATGGCACAGTTGGACTGGTGGCAATCCCTTTACCAGTGGGCTTCTAAATGGAATATCCTTGTGAAGTAGCAAAAATAGAACCAAAAGGACTCAACTGAGGAAAAACAACAAGGGTGTGCCCCCAAAAATACTTGAAAACAGAGAACGTATAAATGCTGCCATTACTCCAAAGATTTTCTTTAAGGTACTAACTAAGGCAGTCCCAATTGTTTTTAAAAATTGCATGATACTGGCAGTATTGTATGCATAAGCTCACTGTGGGAGGTTTGTGCTTAAAAGTGACTGTATTTTGCTCAATATCCTTGCATACTGAAGTTCAAAGGTTTCTCGGGCAGATGTTAATGCTACATCTTTTTGAAACAATAAGGTTTTGAGTCGGCTTAACTTATTAAAGTCTGCCTTCAAAGTTGGAATTGAGGGCCACAACAAACTATCAGAAACCAAATGCGAGGGTGGGAAAAGCATGTTATTGCAGCAGGTCACCATCTGGGAAACTGCCAAAACATAAGGGATCCCAGCCTTCATTCCACAATAGTCATGATCGCTTAACATTTAATAACTTCCATTAGAAAGGACAGATGATGAGGGGGAGAATCAAAGAGGCAGGTATTCCTTTTAGAAAACAGGCCAAATTTGCTACTGAAGTCTTACATGGTCCGTGAATAGTAATGTGTTTACAAACAAGTGAGTGGTCGGAGGATGAGTCGCATTCCTTTCCAGTAAAGAATATCTCTCTTACTGATCGTTCACATCAATAGTCAAAAGGGAGTGACTGTAATTTGTGACTAAAGCTCACTCCCATGACTGCATGCCTACCTAATGGCAACTGTTTCATGCAAGATGTGTACTGGAATGTGGAAATCAGCAAAGATATTATGCCACGAATTAAACAAATCACGGAGACGTTGCACAATACCCCACTGCTGAGAATACCCATACTGTATGATTGCTGCCCAAAGCGCTTCAACTTTATAGAAGCAGCCCGGTCATCAGACAACAGTGAAAAAGATCAAAGCCAGGCTGTCGGAGAAGAGGGCAGAGACGCTTACCACGGTAGCGGCTCAGCGTGTGTGAAACTGCTAATGTGGGGAGTGGCTGCTACGCGGAGGGGGCAAACAGGAATAAAGTGCTCACAGAGGAATGGATTGAAGGTGAGGGGGTCTCCTGAGTGGGGAGGTGATCCGGTGGAGTCTTGCCTGACCCTAAAATGGCGGGTATCTCTTATTCATGAGTACACATCATAGGGGTCTTCCCCTAACTACCCTGAAGAGACAGCAGCAGCTCCAGAGTGGTCCCAGGATCTGTCTCACTACCAGTCGTGGGGACATGGGGAGACAATCAAAACCCCAGGCTGAAGCAGGAGCTTCTCACTCTCCAGACCCTGCTCTATTCGGCTTTGCACCAGGCTAAGCCTCAGGTGGCCGCCGGTACCTGGCACTGCACCTCCGGTCCCCGCGCCGCCATGCGAGATTATGAGAAGGAGCCCGCCTTCCTGGGAGAGTGGCAGCCATTCCGGCACACCATCTTCTTCCTGCTCAGCGCCAGCATCATCCCCCAACGGCTTCTTGGCATGTAATCTATAGCGCCAGGACACCCCCTCTGGGGGTAGCTGTGCGCTCTATTAGCTTCTTAAATAAATAAATAAAACAACTTCAATGGGCTCTCGGCGGTTTTCCTGTCCGCCACCCCTGAACACCGCTGCATGGTGCCCGCTAGCTCCAACCTCAGTGCCCCCTGGAGGAACGCCAGCCTGCCGCTGGAGAAGCAGGCGGAAGGGACCCTGGCAGAGAGCATGTGCTTACGCTACCGGCTGGAGCTTCTGACAAACTTCTCTGCCGTCACCTACCCATATGGTCCTTGGGCTGACTTTCCCTTTATCTCCTTTCCTTTTTCCCCCTCGTCCTCTCCCATCGCACTCCACCACTACCCTTAACCTCTCTATTTGTCTCTCCGGACTTTGGATACAGTTCTTCCTCGTCTCCCTGCTAAGGCTCCTTCCTCCCCTCCTTTTCCTATGAATTCTCTCAACCTCGTTGTCTGTTTACTGTACCTTTCTACGCAATTGTAACTGATGCACTTTGTAACGCAATCTTCCTCTGCCATAGCGCTCTGATACCTACGGGTCTATCAAGCACTTTATAATCCTTTTGATGTATCTTATAATGCAATGTTCCCCTGGTTATGCGCTCTGATACCTCTGGGTCTTGATAGCGCTATGTAACTTTCGCAAACCAATTAAACTAAAATCAGTTTTTTCCTGAAATGCTGAGACCTGAGCAACATGGCTGATGATCAGTGGAGCTGCTTGACAGCTAATGAGGAGTCTGGCCCTGGTTTTCCCCCTTGACCGTCACCTACCCAGCCGGACATTGGGCATTGTTCCTCCTCGTCTCCCCGCTATTACTCCTTTCTCCCCTCCCACCTTCGAATTACTGTAACATTGTTTCATGTGTAATGTTCATTACTATGCTTTTGTATCTGATGTAACTTGTAGCGCAACGATCCTAAATGTAAAGGGCTCTGATACCCTCTTTGTTCAAGTTTGCGCTATATAAAACTTTATAAATAAAATACTTAAATAAATAAAATAGCAGTAAGGGCAATTGTTTTAACTTCTCAATAGTTAACATTATTTAAGTGTAATCTTTTTTGTCCATGAGTCGCTATTACATGTGAGATTGAAAGGCAAGAATTGCAGTGTAGAAGTTAGGTGATGCCAGTGCAAGCTGCCATTTTTCAGGACCTGAAGTGTCCATCTAAACTGCAACATAGATCTAAGCTGACTTAGCCCATGCTAAATAAATTACATTCTTTTGCATAATATCAATAAAAGATGATACAATATTATTCAAACTGTAAATGCGAGAAGACAACATAATAATTCTATTATCAGCAACAGCAGGTATTTTATTCAAATTATCTTGATTAATTTGCTTTAAACATCCACCTATTTTGGGACAGTTTCAAAATGTCATTGTAAGTTGCATGAATATTTTTTTAAGAGTGCTGGGACTTAGGACCCAACAAGAAATAAAATAGGTTCATGTCTTCCGACTGGAGGGAAAGATGTTGTTTTACTGCAGACAGCATGAAATGTTCCAACCATTGTTGGCATAATTTCCCTATCAAATAGGTGGTGACTATCCCTGAGTGTTGTGAATGGGAATCCGAGGGTTGGATCTGCAAGCCTTAAACCTCTGTGTGGAATTTAAATTAAGGAGCATAACAACCATTGCGTCCACTGGCCACAATAACCATCCATTTAATCCTGAAAGTGTGGTGGTAAATGTACCATTCTGCACCATACGATTATCAAATCGTGCAATGGAAGGAATGCTTGGGGAATTCATGTCTTTAATTTTAGCAAATCCTAGATGAGTAGTAAGTTGAACTGTGTCATTTAGAAAAATCATTTGTGTTGAAATTAAACAAGCTCCAAATAAAGTGCTGGTCCCTGAACTTGCCACTGTTTGGTACCCCAAATTAATTTCATGTCAATGGTATCCTTCCAATACTCATATCATTTTGAGGATAACTGTTTGCCAAACAAATCTGTAAAAAATATCTTTGTTTGAGTCAGAATATATTTATTTGCTGGTATTGGGACAAGTGTAAAGTGTAAGGATTTCTGGTCTAATGCATCATGTCCAGAATAATATGTGAATGTATCCTTATATGCTTTTGAGCATCCTTGTGTGAGAGTTGATCAATGTTCCCATTATGTGTAATTACAAATTGTCAGTTAAACACCAGCTTGAAGTAAATAATAATGTCCATAATAATGATAACAGAACATTTCACCATAATTAGCAGAATTTAGATGCAGGTCTTTACTTTCAAAAACAGTATAATACTCCGACTCTAAAAGCATGGAGCTTACAGTATCAACATCCCAATCATCAGAATCTAAACCAGGTCTAATAACATCTCTCATAGAGACCTTAAAGACATAAGGAATCAGCACTATTTCTGTAGGGATGAAGATATTATCGGGGACCTTATCCCAAACTATTTCATAAGTTACTGGAACAACTGAAATGTTCACAAGGGACAGGCCTCTTTCCAGTTTATATGAAGATGAGTGAGGTGATAACACCTTGACAACCAGTTTCGTGGCAGAGCTTTCTGGAAGGTAATGGCCATTGAATAGCAAGAAAAAAACTGTCATAAATTCAATCCACAGAAATAGAAAAACTAAATAAAGTGTTATCTAAACATACATTCTTATACACTTCTTGTCTGACAAAATGGCCGCCTGAGTAGGAGCCTCCCAAAGAGCTCCCAGTTTGGGGATTACCAACTGGTAACTATCCCTGTATAAACCACCTCACCGGCCTTCCACCCGCCTGCACCCTGGACCAGACAGTCCCACGAAAAAGGATTCACCAACCCACCCGGATTGGTAACCTATGCAGCTCAGGTCGGCGCCCACGCTGCCGAGACTCCAGCGCTGCACAGCGGGTGTCTTGCTCCTGGACTCATCTGCTCGCTGCTAGCCTGGTGCCCAGTTCCCGATTCGATCGTTGTGGGAGGACGAATGCCAATGCGGTGAGTCCTTGAACAGACGGTGTCAGCGCTGTGGACCCCCGTGCCTGCCTCCAGTGAGTGGATATTCCCCAGCACTGGGATTCATGCCCTGTGTGCGGACGCCATTGGGTGGAGCTCTCCTGTGGGCTCAAAGAGCTAAGCGGTGATCCCCTGCTGCCGGCGACCATGGTCCCGGGTTAACTGCCTGAGCCCTGCGACCTGTACCGGGTCGTGAGTTGGGCTTCTGCTGCCGTGCCCGCCTTGCTCCCGTAGAGGGGCGTGAATCGCGTCTTGCCGACGCCACTGCCATCCGACCTCAGGATCCTCCTCGGAGTGGATCGGAAAGCCCTGCCTTGCCACCTCGAAGAGTGGGAAACACGCCAGTGCTTGATTATCGCTCACCGCGTTGACTCTTAAATATTAATAAGTGCAGGGGCCAACGGCTGCCTGAACCTAAAATGGAGGCGCCTCGGTAACGCGGGAAACTTTTTTCTTTCTCCTTCCTGATCGCTTACGGGAGCATGTACCTACAGACGCTGAGCTGGTGCTTGGAAAGCCATACTGCTACCCTCGGCCACTGATTGTGCTTCACTATTGGTTTCTCTCACAGCAGCCATTTAACCGGCAGACTGATCATTGCCTGATTCTAAAATGGCGGCGATATGAGGAAATCACGATCACCTTACATAGCCTGACTTTAAAATGGCAAAGCTCCTAAGACAACCTGGTGTTCCTCATATTCACTAGCTATTCCTCGAGAGCTGCCAACCATTTATCTTCATTCCCACCAGCTATCCTCCCGTGAGTTGCCAACCAGGCTGTCACTCAAATAGTGCGCACCCCGAGGACAGAGCCACTCTACAGTTCTGGTTCTCGCAAGGTGGGCAGCCCATGCTGCTGCATAACTGTCCCTCATTGTTCATTGTGACCCGACATGAGCGAGCATGGCAAGTCCTGGCCTGTCTGACACTGGGGAAAACTCTTACCTCTGGTTTATCCCCACAACCTCTACAAAACCGACGCAAAAACCTTCAAGCAACTCACCCTGAAAAGTCACCCTGAGACACTGATCTCCGACCTGCGTTACAGTGACCTCATTTTCTACTCTGAAAGATCCTCTTCCCAGCGCAAAACCTTTGCTCACCTCCTCAATGTTCATGCAACAAAGAACATTTCACATGGCACTAAGCTATCAATAGCACCCTCCCCAACCCTGCGAGCTGACTTCACCATCACTCTTTACAAAAGCGGCATCATTCTGATCCAAGCCTCAACCAATAACCTGAATACATTTGCTGACCTTTTTATCCTCCTCAGAAACTACGTCCACAACAATGGCAGCATAATTAACTCCTGCCCTGATGAACCTTCGCCTAGCACATCCAGCGTGTCTAACCACTCACTAGACCCTCTAAGATCCTCCAATATAGACCATCCCAACCGCTCCAGCATATCACCTGGCCTTGCCACCAGGATCACCCCTAGACCTTTGTTCACCTCCTTACTAGCCCCCCAAGTCGACCTTGGCACCAGTACACCCCCAAAGACCTACGATACAGGTAGTGCTTGCCCGGCCTGCCCTCTTGTTAACCCGCAAAGGGGTTTCCTCATAGTTCACCCTAACCCCTCTACCACTTCTCCCGGCCTTGCCAGCATCAACTCTTAGAGTCCTTTAGCTCCCCCCACTAGCTCTCCACCTCTACGGTGAGACAGGTACGTCTCCATTGACCCACTACACAGGTCAATCTAGCCCCCTCACCCTCTCACCTAAACATGCCGATAGAATTGCTCTTGAACCACTGCCCCCCTGCCCTCTAACACCTCCATCTCACATGGACATCAAATCTCTGCACTCTAGAGCTGCCAAACTAACCCAGAGCATTCATATTTTCATCCTGGATCTTATGAACCTCCTTCAACTTGCTGAACTCTCATTCGCCAACCTCATGCCCCTGTCAAATTCCTCCCCCCAATTATCACAGAGTTCCCTAAAGAGCCTCTCCCACTATCCTTAAGACATCTTCAGCCGCAAGCAACCACATCTCTTCTCAGAGGAAGAAACCCTTGCTCTTGTCCTCTCCTACAACTCTACCCTTACCACTCCAAGTCCACAAGACCTCACTGAAACGGAAATAGTGGCCATCCTCTGGGACTACAACTCTGCCCCAGCTACTCCTTTTCCTCCTGACGTGAACGCCGAACAGGCCTTCTGCATGGTCACTATCAACCCCAACAGACCATCCACCTTCCGCAATAGAATTGCGGTCAAAAGTAACCTAGCACCTGTTTACATGTCCGCCCAGACTTCCGTAACACCCTCCATCTCTACTCTGTCTGGCCTCTTAATCAGCTGCCGATTGGCAGCTAAGCATGCCGCTGAAATTGCTAATCTCATCCTTTACAAAAATCTTGACCTAGTAGTCCTAACAGAATCTTGGCTCAATGAATCCTCATCGCCATGTCTGGACCTCTTAGTCCCTCCCAACTACAACATCGCACGGCTGGACAGGCAATCCAACAAGAAAGGAGGAGGCTTCGCCTGCATCTACCGCTCTAACCTTCTTGTCTCGGAACTCCTGGCGGATACCTCCGAATCCTGCAAATACCTCGCCCTCGCTATCTGCAGCAACTCCACCCAACTGTGCAACCTGCACATCTTTTATCACACCCGGGCATGATCGAATCCTTCATCAACCACCTCATGGAAATCATCACAGACTAGACTTCCACCAACGCTAATGATATTTTCCTTGGCGATTTCAATGTGCACTGGAACGATCCCAAGGACACACATGTCAACGCCATCAAATACCTCTTGACTGATCAAGGCCAGACCCAAGCCTGCTCTCTCCCGACTCATTCAAAAGGGGCCCATCTTGACTGGATCATCTCCAAAGAATCATCAGTCAAACTCAGATCCATAGACCCATGTGACTGGTCTGACCACCACGCCATCACCTTCCTTCTACCTGGCACCTACAAGACAAGGGCACCACAACCGGTGGCTCCCAAACGCTGGATTAGAGACATCAAGAACCTGGACCGGAGGGAGCTCGAGACTCGTGGCAAATCCGACCCCCCCCGCATATCACAACAGTCAATGGCCTCAATGATCACTACTCTGTGACTATACTGAACATCCTAGATGATCTAGCCCCACTAAAACTGAAAACATCAGACAGAAACCCCTGGTTCGCGCAATCCCTCAACAATGAGAGGAGAGCCCTTCGGCAAGCTGAAAGAACCTGGAGGCAGCACCCCTCTGCTGCTCATCTAAAACTCCTATGCCAGGCCAGAAAGGTCTACAACAGGAACAAACTCAATTCTAAAAAAAAAATCTTCAGAACTGAACTAGAGAATGCCAAGAACAGACCCCACAAGCTCTTCAAACTGGTCAAATACCAATCCAATAAACTGGCCAAATCATCGAAAGAAACCCCCATCCCTCTAAGATCCTCAGAGGAATTCTCCTCTTTCTTAGCTGTCAAAATCTCAGCCCTTGGAAATGAACTCAGCTCGATCACATACCTGCAACCCCTTCCTGACTCGCCTCATTCTACCGCAACACCCTCATAGGCTCCACCCAAAAATCATGCTCACTGGTCTGACTTTGAAGTCTGTGATGAAGACTCAGTCTCCAAAATTCTTTCTACCCTAAACCCGAATAACCATTTTAATGACTCGCTCCCGTCCAACTGCCTTGCTGCCATCACCCAATCCATTATTTCAAGCTGGACTGCAATAATCAATTCTCTCTCTGGCAGAGAATTATACCTGACTCACTAAAAGCCGGCCAAGTCCTTCCCATTCTAAAAAAGCCGTCAATGGATCCAGCCTCCCCTAACAACTTCTGACCTATATCCAACATCCCCCTCCTAGCAAAAGTCTTGGAGAAGTGTGTGCAACAGCAGCTAAGTCAATATATCAACAACTTCCACCTACTCGATGACTTCCAATCCGGATTTCGAACTGGGCATAGCACTGAAACCACCATGCTCCACATTGTTGATGATGCCCTCCAAGCCCTTGACCAAGGCAAATCCTGTCTCCAAATCCTCCTGGACCTTTCCTCTGCCTTTGATACGGTCAACCATGAAAAACTACTCGAACGCCTCAAACTCAGGATGGGATTGGAGGGCACAGTTCTTGAATGGTTCAGGTCCTTCCTTCAAAACCGATCACAGAGATTCCTAATGAATTGCAATCTATCCGCACCATCACCGGTCACGGTTGGAGTCCCTCAAGGATCAATCCTTTCCCCACACCCTCTTCAACCTTTACCTAGAACCACTCACCGAAGTACTACTCACGGCTAACATCTACCATATGTACGCTGACGAAACTCAGCTATACATCAAAAAAACCTCATCTCTTGAAGAGATTCTCTCCATGAATGAAGCTCTGAAACTCACTGTCCAATGGCTCACATCCAATCAACTCAAACTCAATGCAAAGAAAACTGAATTTCTCCATATCTCCCCTCCCAACACCAACCCTGATATCCAATCATGGATTGAAGCTGTCACAGCCTTAAATTGTCCACCGACAATCGTAGGTTCGGCCAAATCCCTGGGAATTACCCTCGACAGAAACCTGAACATGCGGGACCACATCAATTTGATGGCCAAATCAGCCAAATTCCACCTGAGTTTCCTTAAGAAATTGAAACCCTTCCTCGATGCTCCCGACCTAAAAACGGCAGTCTGGGCACTTGTCATCTCTAGACAGGATTATGGCTGTTCTACCCTCTCGGGTCCACCCAAGATCTCCCTTGAACCTTTAAAAGCTTGCCTCAATGCGGCCACCAGACTACTTACTGGCACAAGGAAATTCAACCATATTTCTCCACACCTAAAAGCTCTGAACGGGCTTCCCCTTGAAGCAAGAATACAGCTCAAACTAGCATGCATCATGCACAAGGCGTTATACTCTCACTCCCCTGCACACCTTGCACAGAAACTTGTGATCTCCGGAGGAATCAAAAACTCCTGGTCGGCCAGAGACCTCTTGCTCCAAACTGCGCGCTTTCGGAGGAAAAAAACGTACAATCTGGCCTTCTCCGGGGCTGTTCCAAGAATATGGAACTCTCTCCTACCTGCCATCAGAAGAATCCCCTCTCTGGCTTGCTTTAAAAAGAATGCCAAAACCTTCCTGATGTGTAAATTTCTTGCTTAACCTCAGCCTCATCCACCACTATGCCCCTGATCTTTGGCTGCCTACTGCCTCCCTTCGGATTACCTAATCACCCCACCAAAAACTCTGGGAACTTATCTCAAGTAACTGCAAATGTAACCTGTAAATCTACTGTCTCGCTTTTAATAACCTTGAAAGTAAACTCTAAATATGTGCCCTCTCTCTCGGATGTATCCTGCCCCCCTTCTACCCGATCCTTTATCTGGTGATCCTAAGCCTGTCTATGTAATGCTTTGTTTTCCTGTACAGCACTTTGATACCCTAACGGGTCAAGTCTGCGCTCTATAAAACACAAAAATAAATAAATAAATAAAATAATAAACATTCAAAGAGGGACCAGATAAGTGTGTTTCAGCCATGAAAAGCAAGCACAGGCTTATGTAGGTGAAGTGTAGATAAAACTGTCAAAGGAGTTGGCTGAAAAATCGTCTGATCCCACAAAATAACAAGAATCAGTTTGTTGCAAAACAGGAGCCACAGGTAAAGTAAGAGGACTGGTACGTTCCATGAGCAGTGAGTCAGTATAAATTACATCATCCATAAGAGAAGCAGTGGTAAGTACAATACTCACATCCTTTGTATGGCTGGCATTTGTAGCGGTATTAGTAAGTATCTGAAGTTTATTCCCTATCCCCCTCCCCCCAGCTGGGGAGAAACAACTTTGATGTTGCTCACAAGATATAGAGGAATTTCCTTTACTCATCGTAGCCTACTGTTTAGAATCAGCCACATGATGTAACTTTATGTGATCAATGGAGACAAAACAATTGTCTATATAACCAGCAAGTGGTGGCAATATTGCAATTCTTTTACCTTGTCTGCCAAGTAAGTTTTGTAATCCTGTAAGACAGTTCAACGATCATTTACCTCAAAGGGCATCGCCATCGCCACGATGGCTGGACCATCAACGTCTGGAAGATACATTTTGATGCCAAAGAGGACCTCCTATGGGGTCCGGCCACCCAGAAATAGTTTGGGGAGATTATTAAGGGCCCTTTGCACCCCATATAGGTGATGGATCCAACTCATACTGAACCTAATACCCTTGCTGTTAAAGATGGCTTTAAGTCATGATTCATCCTCTCCACCACCAAATTTCCCTTGGGACAGAATGGAGAAGAGTAATGCACCGCTACTCCCAGGGAAGCCAGAGGTTTACCTACATGCTTTTTAGGCGAAAGCAGGGCCTTGGTCCGAGTGGAATGTGTTCTGATAAAGAGTTGCAAATACTTATTAACTTTGCGAGTGTGAGCTGAACATTGTGGCCACACCCAGAGGAACCTGAAGCTGCAAGTAAGATAAATGTTGGCGCTCCATCCTAATTAGGAGGACCACAGTTGTCCAAATATATGCAGCCAAAAGGTTTGTTTGAAATCAACATGTGTGTCTATAGTGGACGGGCCACAGTAGAACTTTTAATTTGCTGATAAATGTCACAACAAAGGACATATTTCTTGGCCTGCATATATAAGCCATGTAACCAATAACATTTCGTTAGCAGCTAAATTGTAGCCACCACATTTGCATCTGTAAAAGCAACACCTTCATGTGCAGCTATCACTAAGGCTAGCCTGTGGTCTTGCATGGGAATCAACCAATCTCCTACCCCTGGTATTGTAACAAAGGAAACTTTTGTTTCACTCAAATGTTATGAATATTTAGCTTGAAAGCTCTTAGGTAAAGTGGGGCTGTCACGTGTAGCAGTAACGGCAGCTAACATATCGTCATCTACCCTCATTTGAGAATGAGTAATCACAGCAACTGTCACTGTCACAACTGTGGATTTGGCCACTTAATCAACCAAAGACTTCCCTACGGCGTGTGGTCCCAGATGCTGATGACTCAATGTATGAATAGGAAAAAACAGAACAAGGTGGCTGGACAGGATTATTCACAAAGCCATTCCCCAATCACACAGCCAATATGTACCATGTAACCACTGGATTTATATTCCAAACGAATTTATTTTCTTTTTCATATAATTTCCACACAATATTTTAGAAAAACAGGCACAAACAGAACCACTGTCAGATCAAAAGGTTCATATATACAGTATCTACAAACATATACATTTACAAATTAGCAACAGTGAATCAAGCAAAATTGGTTTAACACACCAAAAGACAATAGAATATATAATGGTCCAATTGAATTGCAATTATATACAGTGCAAAAATTAGTACGTAAACAAAGAAAGGGCACCAGTCCTAGGAACTAAAAAACCAAAAGACAGGCGGGATTGAGATCAAAAAACCAAGCCTGCCTGCCTACAACAGCCTGCATAGGACAATGCATCTGGGTCAATAAGTAGAAATTGAATCAATGCAGGCTGCAAACAGACCTGGACTATTTTTATACCCTGTGGGGGATCGGGAAAAGTGACATTGAAGCCCAGCACAGAGAAGGCAGTCCAATCTCTGCTTTCAGCTGCTATATTTTGGCAGAAAAAAAATTTGGAAATATCCAAAGTTGTATTGTATTTGTTATGGACAATAATATTTATAGGTGCCATACTGTATGTATTTTATATTGCAAATGTGCATGTATAACTCTTTAATTGCCAATAGTCTAAGACACCACGATGTGAAAGATCTGGTTTTAAGACAGGAAAAAGAGTCAAGTCAAGAGTCAAGTCAAGAGATTTATATAGCGCGCTACATACCCAGAGGGTCTCAAGGCGCTTGAGGAAGGGTGGGGAATTACTTGTCGAAAATCCAGGTTTTAAGTTGTTTTCTGAATGTAAGGTGGTTCTGAGTGAGGCGGAGGTGAGTGGGAAGTGAGTTCCAGGTTTTAGCTGCCAGGTAGGAGAAGGATCTGCCTCCCATGGTGGTTTTGTTGATGCGAGGTACAGTTGCAAGGGCTAGGTTGGAGGATCGTAGGTGGCGGGAAGGGGTGTAGAAGGATAGTCCGCCGCCGGGACGGAATCTCCGGCCCGAGTGCGGACGTAAAGTTAGTAGTCGTAAATCCATTCTGTGAATACCAAAAGTAGTAGGTGCATTTGTGAATACGAAAAGTATTAAGCGCATTCTGTGAATATCAAAAGTAGTAAGTTTAGGATTTTGTCGTAAGTTAATTCTGTGAATCGGACCCTGTATGCTTGTGGTGCTGCAAAGTTAGTGTGGTCATTAAATGTTCCTGTATTAGCATCCACAGCTATATTGACCCCAGAATAAAAGACTTTTAGGCAATAGGCATCATGGGCTTCCACTACGAAGATTATGTCACCACCTACGTTGCCAAGGCCATGTAAATTTAAATGTGCATGGACTACAGGTCTGCAATTGTCAGCTATTGGATTGGGCTGTGGCTGCACCATCAATAAAACAGTAATAGAAACAAAGTGCAAACACTAATATGGGTGATCCTTTTAAAGGTTAAAGCTATAACAACCAACAGAAAATTAGGTGCTTTCTCCAATACTGTGAAGGATTAATCATCAAAACCACGGACGTCTCCAGAGGAGGTATAAGGGAACAATGGGCATGCACTGGTACTACTGAGGAAACCCGTTAAATAAGAACCTGACCAATCGTTGGTGGCGCCATGTTGCAGGGATTCTGCTGGCAGGCAGAACTGTGCCTTGGGATGACAGAATGTCAGAATGTAGGGACTTTGACTCTCTACCACATCAGTACCTGGCAGGTCAAATCAGGGCTAGCTCACAGTCCCTCACCTAAACTCCTAACCTTCCTAGAGTAGCAGGTGATTTTTGCAAACCTGGAACATGAACCTCTAGTCCACAGGGGGGTCATGAAAACAGGTCATCACCTTTTGTCTCTCACTCATGCATTCACTTAGTAAACAGTAAACAAAGAAAAGACACAATGTGTCGTGGTCCCTCAAAGGCCTCTCAGGTTCTGCTCGTTGCTCAATGGGGTCCACCTATTGACAACTTCAATTCCGAATTGCCGTGATGGCATGGAAGATTAAGGGGGGTCAATCGGGGAAGGAAAGGATGGGAACAGCGGGGAGGGCGACCTGTGAACAGAAAAGGTTATTTAGACACCTTCAATGGTCAATTAAAGCTATATCTTTTTGCCAAAGCAAGTCTACCTGTAAAGAAAAAGAATCAGTTCTGGTAGCTATAAGAAGAACGATTTGGCAGTCATCGAGACCTTCTCTTGGCTACCCTGTATTGGTTTAGTCTTATGGCAGACACATGTGATGGCAGGCTGAGCACTGGAAATAAATGAACAAGGAAACATAAACAGTGCACCACGGGAACATAAACAGTGCACCTTGGTAACCGGTACAAACTTCATACACCTATGGATGTTTACAGTACCCACCAGTCAGTGTATGGGTGCGGGCCTCACAAGGGAGGAAGGTTACGCTTAATGGCTGCTACCTCTCTACGTCCCCTGCTAGAAGGTAAGAACAAACACATACACACACTTATTTCACATGGAACTTCTTTGCCATTAAAATAAACAGCCTTTAAACAATTTGACACTTAGTACACACTGCTACCAGCCCAAGTGCTGTACCACGTAGTAGCGATAAAGAATATACCACCTGATATAAGTACCAGTAGAAATGTTCAAGTTTGTCCAAGAATTGTTTAGACCCCAAAACGGGTGCAATCCAATTGTTATCGTGTTGGCTTAATAAAGTTTTCTTTTCCAAAAAAATGCAAAATTCAGGAAAATGCTAGCACTCGCTAGCGCAAACAAAGTTATCACAGGAGATTGACTCTTGGCGGTGTCACCGACACCCTTACCCCACCGGGATAGGTAGTAGCCCAAAACCCTTCTGTATGTTCCTCGCAGCAAAGCCGGAATAATCTGCGAGCTTCCTTCATCCGGCTTCAGCTTACGTAGCCGGCCGGAAGCTCAGTGACGTGTCACTTCCTGGGCGTGTTCCTCTTCTTCCGCACAAGTGGCTGGGTATTGTGGTCCTGCAGATCCGGCCCTCCAGAGCTCCCGCATTTTACGGAGAATGACGGTGGCCCTTTCCCATAGTTCCTGTCTTTCTGTTTGGCCTGGAAGTTGTGCAGCGGTCGAGGCTGTGCACGCAACACAATGAAAGTTTACAACACATTTAAATATCGTAGTCTATTATGAAGCAGATGTGCTGCGCTTAGTAGACAAATACAAATAAGCAAAGTAATCAACATTACTAACAGACTGCACACAATTATGGCAAATTATCCATCTGGCTAGACCTATTCTTTGCAAGTAAGCAAAGAGATATATTAGTGATTTCTGAGATTAGCAACAGACCCCATACCTGGTGTGCATTTGTTCCAGAACAGGTCTCTCTGTCAGAATTCTCCTCTCTGCCCCAAAAGGGACAAAACACAGTTCATATGACAAAACTACTGTGCTGGAAAGCTGCAGTTGGGCCAAAACCTTACGTCTACAACGTTAGGAGCTGTTGGTGACCGAGCAGAAAACAGTACAACATATTGTTATGTATTCTTGACAAACTTACACAAAATGTTCATACTGAATCCCAAGAAGAGTTTTGGAGTAACAAAATTACATGTACAGTGTTTTTCTAAAATGATGTTACAAAAACAAGTGGTATGTGCGGCTGTGCAAGCAGAAGCAGCCTAAATCATCGAATCTGCTAAACTAAACAAGAATCAAATGGGCCCATAAGGGTGCCCCATATATAATTATTTTTGTCGCTTAATTGATCAAAACTACTGAATGGATTTACAACAAATGAAAAAAAGCATAATCTGTAGACCACAATCAAGCTTCCTGCCAAATTTGGTATATTTCTGTTCAGCAGTTTATGATGCAGCCTTGTCTAAAGAATTCTATGGAAAATGCATGGGGATTTTGTGTTTTGGGACCACCTATTTTCTTCCTCCCTTTTGACGGATCATCCAAAACTTTCCAGGAAGGAGCTGAAGTAGATGAGCTTTTTTTGGAAAGTTTTGTGATGATTTGTCAAACAGCCAAAGATAATATTGAACAAAAAAAACGTTCTCTATAAGGAAAACCAGATCTAACTCTCCCTAGTGGTTGACTAAAACTGACAGTTCCATCTTCAGGGAGTGCAGACTTGCTCCTGCATGTATATTTATACAGTACTAGACACATTTTTTATGCTACTGAGACCTGTTAATGGAGAAGCCAATTATTTGGAGACCCAAATATGGTGACTTCTCATGCAACAGTGAGGTCTCAATAGAGATCAGTACTTGCGCTTTCTTCCGTATACTGACCTCTCATACAAAAGAGAGGTTTATGAAACAGAGGCCAGTGATCCACTTTTTCTACTACACACTATCAGCTGGTGGAGATGTGATAGTGGAGGGGCAGTTCTTTTGCACATGTTACTATATATTCTTGTGATTCTGGAAAGACATTTCAGCTGAGAGGTCTGTCCCTGTGCACAACCTACTATATCTCATTATCCCCATGATGAATCATCTGAGGGAGAGGCGAGTGTGTCCCCACATTCAACTATCCACAGTAATCAACCTAGCTACAGTTCTGAGCAGACAGGATACTCAATTTCTATGTCCTACTACCACTTTGCACATATATTAAGCTGCAGAGATGTCTCAGCTGACAGGGTACTGTGTTAACACATCATAGTCTTTGTAGTTGACAAACTTCTGAGCTGTGAGGGACAAGGGCTTTTTACAGTGTCTACTCCCTCTTTTTGTCCCCATTTAGACAGCTAGATGCTGGTTTTCTGACTCTGATTATGCTCTTGACTCTGCTAACCAGACCCAGGGCCAGTGCTCTGTGTAAAAGGTACATGGTAATTAGGTATATTTCAATTGATACTGACAACCTACCTGTAAGTTCCTTGTACATAGCAGGGCATGTAGGTTTAGAGGCCTAGTAGATTTCATACATGTAAGTGTGCACTGCTGTGTTGCCTGCTGTCATTTTAAAAGTCAGCCCTGTTTGCAGGATGGTTTTAAAATAAAACTATGTCCAAATTGGACTTCTGAATTAAAAGTTCTTCCAAAGTCTTAAACTGCCTTATTTTGTACATATAAGTCGCCCCTAGGTGCAGCAAGGGAAGAATGCCATGTTAAAGTAAGCAGGGACATTTTAAAATATGTTTTAGAAGCCCTGATGAGGGAAAAACTGCCAATTTCGTTTTTTCCCAATTGCAGTGCTTTACCCGCAGAGGATAGCATGGTTAGGCTTTGTTTAACCTTAATAAACTCTAACTATTGGTAGAAGTGGGCTAAAATATGGCTTAAAAGTATGAAAATGATATTTGCAATAAATCCAGCAACTTGCCAGGGTTGGCAACTATTACATTAACTATTAACTATTAGAGAAAATAAGTTATAGAACTTGTGATGTGCCTGAACTCAGCCCTATAACCATCTCTTCTGATTGGCCAGGTTAAAAGAGCTCCACCTACATCACCTCCACCAAGATAAACCCATCTGGATAGCGTTCAGTGGACCTTGAAGGATTTTACCAGGTGCATTGTAGTCCTTATTGTTCCAACTTTCCAAGGAGCAACACAGAGATTCTGGAACCTTGGATTGGTGTTGTGGACCCTTCAGTATCCCAAATGGACCTTTGGGACGAAGATCTAAAAGCTTGGAATCAGTTGGATAATTTTTGTCAAAAGCAGCATAAGTTGACTAACCTGTTGTCAAGAGTCGATCTGCTGACGTTGAACCGTAACCCAGCTTGAAATTGAGCTACTTCCCGCTGAAAGTTCCAAGACATCCAGGATTTCACTAAGGCCTTGCGTTGATGCAAGCAACATCGTAGACTCACAAGCCGGCCTGACGAGGAGCCTAGCTTGATTTCAATAGCAAAAGCTCAAAAAATTTGACTACGTCAAAAGGTAAAAACTTGACCGGACCCTACTGCTCACTGTATCTGACCTCCACCTCTGTTGGCCTAAAACCTTGGCTCTGTCCCGGTCAATCGTGAACAAATGTCCCAAGTTGGCGATTTTAGATTTTAGGCACTAGAAAGTATTTATTCTTCAGAAATTCATACTTCCGATTCCCTAAATTGGATTTTTTTCATTTTGGTGTCATTTTAATTATAACAATATGTCCTATTTGTATAACGTGGTGTCCAATTTTTATTGTGTTTTGCATCTTGCTTATTTAAAGTACTAGTGTTTTCAACTGCTTTAAACGCCTGTCCCCTAAGTGAAGCCTGTCTGCTCTTAGCCAAGCTACCAAGGGTTGAACAAGGATTAATTTATTGAGAAATTGACTGGACCTTATTTGTGATTGTGGTGTTATTACAAAGTGTAGGTACCTACCTGAACCTACTTATAAACCACCTTCCAACAAGAGCATAGAGGTACATTTTTCCCACACCATGCTTGTATATCTGTCATCCTGTGGAAATCTGTGTCCAGAGAGGTAAGCTCACTTGCTTTCACAGCCTAATTTGCACACCCATCTTCTAAGGCACAGGTCACAGGAGAGGGGCTAGTCTTTTCTCCGCACTGTTCTACAAAGACTTATCATGCATGAGAGATGTGTCAGAAAACAGGACACTTCCTCCCCACAGTCCACCATGCATACATGTCAACATGGAAAGAGGTATGAGCAGAGAGATCAATTTTTGTCAAACCCTACTACAGACATCACTCTCCCCCGTAAGATGTGTTAGGGGAAAGGTCACTCCATTCCTAGACAGCACTACATGTCATTGTTGCTGTAGGGAGAAATGTCAGTACAGAGACCATTGCTTCCCCACACTATAATGCACATCCATATTGTCCTGTAGATAGATATTAATGAAGAAGGCAGTGTTTCCCTACATATGAATGTACATTGCCGTCATGCTGGGGTGAACTGTGACTGGACAGTCAAATCCATTCCCACACCCTAATATATATGGTTATTTCCCTGAGGAGAGGCCACAGTGTAGGTGATAGTACTTACTATACTTACTATGCATACTGAGGTCTTATATGTGAGGGGAATACCTTCTTCACCCTGCTAGGCATACAGATTAGCCAGGGGAAAAAAAATTTGAGCGGAGAGGCAGTGCCTCTTTACACCCTACTTTGCACACTGGTTACCTACATGCAAGGTCTCACTGGAGAAGCCAGACTCTCCCTATAGTCCACAATGTACGGTTGTTAGGCTATTGAGCGGTGTCAGTGAGATCCCAGTGTCTCCTACACCCTACTGTGCACTGTTATTATACTGTGAAAAGGTTTCATTTGAAGATCTACTTTTTCCTCACACTGTACTAATAGGGACGAGTGTGTACATTCTTCCCCTAAAAAAAAGGTTTATAATCTTGTGGGACTCTCGCAGGATTGTAAGTATGTGATTGAACTTTTTCTTATAATAATCAATGGACTTAAAGTAAATAAATGAGCATCAGTGTGAGCTATGTGCCAATGTTGGTCTCATGCAGATAAAACGTGTTTTTTCATAAATCTAAGTGATTTATTTTTTCCCACAATTATACAATTCATTGCATTTCATTAAACTAAACACACTGTTACTAATCTGGTGTATATAAATCATACATATTACATCAGGATATATTAAGTGTAAATACAAAGTCCATTATAAAAATTACAATCTAGCAAAGAGGTCATAAGAGCAAATCAGGAAGCACTGCCCTCTCAGACTGCACCCCAGGAATTGCCTGCCGGGCCCTCATGAGAGTCTCTCTAGAAACATTAAGAAGGGGAAAAGTAGAGGGTAGCTCTTACAAGAAACGTTTTTGTTAACAGTTTTCAACAAAAAAAAATATGTGTTGTATTTTCAAACTTTGGTAGGACAAAAACATGCAACTTAAGGTGTTAAACAAACACCAACAACATCTCCTTAAAAACAAAAGGAGAACATTTTGGAAAGATCTGTTTTTAAAAAAAACTGCCACCAGTGGGCGAGGGCATTTGTAATCTTGGACAAACATGTTCTGGACAGACCTGCTTGTCTCAGAAGAAAAAAGTATCTGCTTGCAAGCAGCACAATAGTGCTTTATTCAAGAAAAAAAGGTTTATTGTCTGCACTTAGAACCTGAGTAGGCACAGTATCTCCAGGAGCATATGATGTGGAAGCCCCTGTAAAGTTGTCTAGCTCCACAGCCTGTGTCACCTCTGCCTGAGCAAGGGTTTGAGGATGCATAGATCTGAGGTGTCTTCACATGCCTATTGTACTCATGCTATTTTGTTTATTTCTGCTCCCCGGACTGAGCTCCTTCTTGCAAAGTTTAAAGATTACATACTTTGCAGAAACTTTCTAGCTATCTGGCCTTAAATCAAAGAATTGCCACACCAGTGTTTCCTTAGGAGGCTGGGATGGCTGAGCTGGTGCAGGTGCTTCTGGCAGTCCATCAGAATCTGATGAAGACATCTTTGCGATGAGAGGCAAACAGAAAAGGTGAGGGAGCCATATATGTCTACCCTCACCAAAATCCAATGCTTAAATAAATTCTTCTTCTAAATAAAGACATCCATATGAACCAATAACAATACTTCCTTGGGGTGTGCCTCTTCTCCCAGACCTCCTGTAAGAGACTCACGGGCATCTCACTGGACTGTAAAAAAAGTAATTGCTTTATATCTTTCTCGCCACTCCACCATGAGTATGGCGGTCCTATCGACTGCTGAACCCATAATAAGGCCCTTGCATTTAAATCTGATGCATACATCTAATGCATGGCACATATTTAGAAGATTTTTTTGCATATTACATATCAACTGCTTTATGTTTCAGCACCTTTTAACATTAATAAAGAAGGCATGTGGTCACTATTATCACAGGTGCTGCTTAAGCAAGACTAATTTCTGTTAGCACCTTTCTCTACAGTTCACTTTTTCAATAATATATTCCTACAGAAAAAGACAAAGACATACAGTCTTGTATAGTGTCCACATTCCACTAGCAAGCAAAGTGCACAGCTATTCTCTGCGAGAGATGTTTGACCTCTTGCTGCATCTTCCTTGTTTCAGTGACATGTGTGTGGTGCTGCCCACATTAGTCTGTTGTTCATATGAAGGGATTTTGCAAACTTGATCCTTTCTTTGCTTGGTCAGTCCAGTCTCTAAGATAAGCTTTCGCTAGAGATGCCTATTTGATGTCTGTTCTTTTATGAGTGTTGTTTGCACTACTGCTACCTGTGCGGTCCTAAAGATGTAAGCTCTCCTGTTGTCTACTAAGGCTATTCTGTTTCTCAGATAGGCTTGCACTGGGACCAAGAAAACAATGCTAACTAAAGCGCTGACACCTTAGCACTTTAGCGCTACAGGGCCTGCCTTCGCACATGGCTGCACACAGTGACCAGCGCATGAACAGAGCAGAACTGCATCATTTCTTTATAGATATGGTGGGATTCTGCTCACTCTAAATGTGGCAGTGGAGTGAGTGAAGCAATTTTGCTTGCTGCCTGCATTGTAATAACTCTTAGTAAATCTGGCCCTGGGTTTTCTAAACTCAGTTCTGGTGACATATATGTTGATGCCAAAAAATTCCACCTTAAAATGTTATCCTGAGAAGGCTTCAATGCATGCCTTTTTGACAGACCACTGCCTGCTCTTAAAAAAAGACATTGAAACGCTTTGTTTTTCTTTTTTAAATTCATCCTCTTTTCCTTTAAGTAAAACGGGCTGCATTAAGAATTAATTGCTTTATTGAAAAACCAGTCACAGACATGGGGCCTTATTTACTAGATTTTGATGCACAGCAATGAAGCAAGTCTTCCTGCTGCGTTGCTAACGCACAAACAGCAGCCGAGTGCCAATCATTGATGGCATTTTCCTCTTTTGCATAAAAAGAGCAAAAAACTAGGAGAAATAAAAGTTTTTCTCCTTGTTGTGCCACTGCTACACCTCCCCTGGGGAGGAGTAGGATTCTGATGCATTCCCAGCTTTGCAAAATGTTGTAAATCTAGGAATGTATCAGGTTCCATGGATGTTGCGTGAGAACACAGAGTAATGAGTGAAATTGTCCAATATTTATAAGGCCTTGAAAAGTCACAGAGGGTTACTTTATGTGGCTTTGTAAATATGGGCAAGCCAATTGCGCTGCCGGTGCATCTAAAATAGGGACGCACGGTTGGTGCAATGGGCTTGTAAATGAGACCCCATCAGCCCGCCATCCCTGTGAGCGCTGGCATGCCAGCCATTCCCAATAGGTTTCAAAATGCAACCTGCATCAAATGCAAATTGAAATTGCACTGAGGGTTGTACATCTGGCCCCAAACGTCATATGACTACTTCATTAGCTGAAATAATGGGTCATTTTGACTGTGTTGATATTTGGAGAGCACTACATCTGATGTTGAGAGAATTCTCATTCTACTCCCCTGTTCATGACACTTATAGCAGGTTGGGTAGAGTTCGGTTTTTAACCACACTGACTGGAAGAGTAGTCTCACAGGAATACTTAAATAGGTTCCTCTTTGACCATTCCCTGCTAAAGGTGGCATACAGTACTGATAAGGTAATACTTGGTGTCCTCTTCTGAAGACCACATCTGGAAACCCTGCAGGACCCTGTATTTTGGACAGATCCACACAGGGTTATCACAGCATATCAAGAACACAATTGAACCTCAACAGACACCCAGAGGAATGAGTTGGAAATGCTTAAGGTGGTTATCAGGGGGGAATGCTTGACAAAACTATACTACACCTGCGTGTAGCAACAGCGCAAGCTGATGGATAGTGAGAAAGCACTGGCAAGAGTACAAACACCGACTCACGATCAGCTTGTTAGTGAGTATAAGATGTTGACCGCAAGGAGTAGAGAAGAAGGTGTGGGATAGGCTAGATTGCTTTACTAGTCAAGAATATACACAACAACTATACAAAGAGGGTAATAAAACTGGGTGACTACTTTCCTGCCTCTTGAGGAAAGAAAAGCCATCTTTGTCATGGCCAAATGGTTTAATGGTTGTAACACAAGCAGAGATAAATGAGACCTATTTTGTGTACTTAGCCATACTACCTCCATCTCTGAATGTTCTGCATTTAGTATGGCTCCCTGGGATTTCTGTGGATCAACGGATGGAATTACAGATAGGCTTATGGGGTGAAGAACTTACAGAGAACATAAAATCTAAGCCGTGATGTAAAACTCCAGTAGCTGATGAGTTCCCATTTGAATTTTACCGAGCTTGTGCAACACAGGTCTCTGAGAAGCTGTTGGTTGTCCCTAAGGAAGCAAGACATATTGGTATGCTCTCCCATCTATGAGAGAGGCCTTCATCACTATGGTCCTGAAGCCGGATAAGGCATGATTCATGGTGTAATATTTTCCTGTTATGCTCTACTAAATATTCTGAAATAAATCCTTTTAACTTTTTATTGATCTAGAATACAGTTTTTTCGTGGACCCAGCCACTATTTTCATGTAGATGGCTAAATTATTGAGCCTTCTACTGTAGAGGGTGGTGGCTCTTAGCACAAGATCAAGGGGACTGGAGATGATTCACCAAAAGGTACATTTGGGGTGATCAGTATATTTGGGATAATCAAATTATTGGGGTTCGGGTTCCCACACCAATATTGCTACAAGTGCTGGAGCATTTTGGGATATGATTTGGGTCTATGTATCACTAAACAAAAGACGGTCCTTTTCCACTTAGGTAAAAACTGATGGCTCTCCATGAAATGGGACTGCCATGTGAACTGCAGGTCTGTTATTTGGGTGTATAAGTGGCAAATCAGTCGGCTGAGGCAAATAAATTTACAAAATTAGCACAATAAATTTACAACATGAGCAGAACTCTTCAGGGACTTGCGTTGTAGGTTAAATTCTGGAATATTTTACCAGTTTTCAATATGGGAGGGATAGTGATAAGCACAATGATGTTCCTTCCCAAATGTCTTTATATTCTTCAGAAGTGACGCGATAATTTTGGCTGAGCATCTTTTGAATGGGGACTACTGGAATGAGCAACCACTGCTGCATTTTCTTGCCAGGAGGGGGCCAGGCAGCACCAACTGGTTCCCGCAGCTCTTTTAAGGGCAGAAACACTCAAGCAGCGCAGGATGCAGTAATTTTGGCTGTGCACCATTAGAGTGGGAGCTACTGGGACCAACAACCACTGCTGCATTCTCCCACCAGTGCGGGGCCAGTTAGCACCCTTTTCTTCCTGTAGCCCTCTCCAGGTCAGAGACACTACAGCAGCACGGGATGTGGTAATTATGGCTGTGCACCATTCGAGTGGGGACTACTGAGACCAGCAACCACTGCTTCATTCTCCCACCAGGAGGCAGCCAGGCAGCACCCATTGGATCCTGCAGCCCTCTTAAGGGCAGGGTCACTCCTGCAGTGCGAGACATGCTCGGGCCATGCCCTGGTGAAGCCCGGGCTATGGGCGGACCCATCTGCACCCATCAGAACCTGGAGGAATCTGGGCTGCTTTGTTCTTAAATGTTTTATGTCAGCCAAGAAGTTACCAGCATTGATGAACTATGGGTAAGCAAAAGGCTAGTGCCATTGCTGCCAATTACAATGATAGTAGATCTGTTCTGCTCAATTGGTTGCAAAGTCACCATTTAAAAATATTTTATGGGGTTAAGGCATCTGATGCAGAGGTGCCCAGTAAATCTCAGGGAACAATAATAATAATAATAATAGTGAGATAACTCTGGAGGTTAACACATTTGCTGGAGAGATCTGTGTTTTGAGTAGTCCCAAATTAGAATCAAAGTAGTGTCATGTCTTTTAGGATAGTCTCATCGATGTATACACCATTTTACATACATTATTCCATCCACACGACTATAACAATTCCAAACAGGTGACCTTTTACCTATTAGCTTGATCCTGTCTCTTCAACACCTGGCTCTCAATCTTCTATCTGAATCCCTGTACCTGACATATGTAAACAGGTCCCCTGACACAGCATATTTATTCTGTGTAAGGGTCACCAACCATTTTTTTCATCTTTGCCAACAGCCATCTATGCATGATCACACTTGTTTAGAAAGCATTGTTGGTTGTTTTCCAAACATTTATGATTGTTTTCAAAATATTCATGGTTGTTTTAAACACATATTGATTCTAGAAACAACCCTGGAGTAATCACTTTAGTATAAAAGACCCTCATCCCCCCCCTACAAAATAGAGGAGAAATCCTTCCAAGCTGAGACTGGGGTCCTGCATGCTGAATCTCTGACAAGCAGGGGTCTGACATCCCTTGCGGTTTGTCATACTCGACACAGGGATGAGGTCCTTCATTCCCAATCATCAGGTGAGGGTTGGGTCATCTTTAGGGGTTTCTTGGCTACAGATACACATACACTTACACATCCAGGTTAGGCTAGGTTCATTTTGGCAAATTTACTTAGGGCACGCATTTTAGGAATATGCAAGTGCTACTGTATTAATCTGAACTGTTTCTGTTCACCTTATTAGCACTATCGTAGAAATGTATCTACTATTCACGATATTGATACTAGCAATCTCTTTCGCATGCTTCTGTCTCCTGATTGTGGAAGCACATATGTTTTACACAAGGCTGTCACTGGACCAATAAATACTTATTGAAACATCCTAATTGCCATCCTGTGTATTTTCTGAGAGAAAGCCAGCAGGGGTGTCTGAGTGAAACACCCTGCACTGTTTTCCACAATCCCTGAGGAATCAGGGTTGTCATGTTCAGTGGTTGCCAGAGACTACCAACACCATTGTAGAATGTAGGGGGTGGTAGTGGCACTGTAAAGCTAGCTGGTCTAATGACTGATATATCCTGTGGCCGTCTCCAGAAGCGGTTGGGACACCAAGCCCTCTGTTTAGGTCATCCAATAGGCGCAAGTCCTGGGGACTCCTAAAGGCGATTAGGATGTTTCAATAAGTATTTATTGGTCCAGTGACAGCCTTGTGTAAAACATATGTGCTTCCACAATCAGGAGACACAACATGTGGCCTCCAACGTTGGTTTGGTTCTAATATTGACAGTAACAATATGAGTAGTTCAGCCGTGCTTTCTCAGAAAAACCCTACTCACAACTTTTTAGAGACATCTGAATGGGAAGCAGAATCTGGCTCAGCTGAGCAGATATACTCTGTGTATTGGCTGAAGGTTAAGGAAGCTTGTAAGGATAAAAGGTTTCCCATGTTGTGCAAAAGCCTACCTCTTAACTTAATATGTTCTGCTAAGATTGACTGGCCCCTCATATAGCTTGGGGAAAGACAAATTGGCTAACACACTTAACATCACAGAAAACTGCAGACATGCAGTGACTATGAAATTGTTAGAACACGGTGTACCCTTAACAGGTGGCTGTGTTACCTTTGTGATTGAGGCACACAAGGTGTTCGGATCAGAGGTATTTTATTGCGGGTTCAGCTCCCACCTGCAGATACAGTGATTAAATTGTTCCACACATACATTGTAGTTGAACCACCAGATGAAAACATTCCTTACGAAGACAAAGAAGTCGCATTAACGTACCAGCAACACAGAAACTGGTTTAAAGGCACCCTCCCTAAGACACCATCTGTCGTGGGATTCAGTCCGCTCAGTATAGAAGGAGTGACCTGGCCGGTGTTAGCAACATACACTCCACATCCCGATATAGATAAACTACCAGTGGATAAAGTGCGTGCAATATACAAAGACATAGTCAGGCTATACAGACGCATCGTCCAGTTCGTCATGCGAACATAGACAGTCCAACCTGAGAGACATGCTCCAGCCGGTCCACATCGCGCAATACCTACAATTAACCCACAGACAATAAAATCAGCGATTGGGACAATATCTTCTGAGCTGGGCCAAATTCTGTTCTGGATTGCACAAAAAATTACCCAGCTGTAAACAGTGTTTCCCTAATTTGGGCCTGCAGGAAAAACCTTGAATGCTAACCATTTGCTTGCCATTGGGCATGGTTCTCTCCTTTGAGGATTGTACCACTTGGGAAACATTCTTTGCTGATGTTTACATCAGAGTACACAGCACACCTTGCTTAGGAGTAGCTCCTGATGTATGGATCAAATACAGAACAAGTACGGGGCAGGACCTGCCCTGGACTTGGGAATGAAACTGATGGGTAATTTTGTCCAAGTCCCTGCAATCATGCTGAGCAATATAAAGGGGGAGGCAGCAGCAGTGGCCATACCCAGCCGCCTAAGGGAAACAGCTCCTATAAATAGCGAGTGGGAATTACCAAAAATTGTTGAAGAAATCTATGCTGCGTTAGGTAGAGATAACTTGGGAACGAAAGCAGGGAAGCCACAAATGGAAGGTAGTCCCGACAGAAACAGCTCAAAGCAAGAACCCACTTCTTGTAAAAAGAGATGGGAAAACAAATATTCTAAAAATAATAAATCAGAAAAGAATTGACGATCGAGGGGTGGGTGGGTCTCCCCAACTGGAGTCCTCTGAAAAGAGGTACAACCTTAGGAATTGTGATAACATTAGGAAACCTGACAGGCATCAGGACACTGATACACATTCCTTTCATTCCTTTCAGGGTTCAACAAAAAACTGGGAGAGGGTCAGGCGATCAGAACAAAAGCAAGAAGATCAACCAAAGACAAAAAAAGTGAAACACATCGCACTTCAGATTACATTATGAAACAGGAAGAGCAACCTAAAGCAAAACCTCAATTCAAAAAGAAGAAAGTAGCTTGCTTAAAAAAATAGGCATGCCCAGGTTACTGAGGACTCAGCTTCTGAACAGGGAATGGGGAATGGGCTCTGACGATGCTAGACAGCGCAGCAGAAGTAACAATAGGTCGCCAGAACCTGAAAAAGATTTTCTGGTGAGAGCAGTATTGAATGAACACATCACTGTAGAAACACATGATACCAGAGAGTGTCCCGCATAGATTATATGAAATTACAATTCAAATAGAGGCAAACATCTTGAGAAAGGTTAAAGGTCTCTTTTGGGTGAACTAAAAAATATGGATATGGCATACTGTTAGCAGAGAAAGATTTTCCGCCGGAATTTGTGAGGAATTGCCCAAAAAGGGGATAGCTTTATTTTGCCTGCTTTCTCTGACCTTGTTCCAGAATCTTTAAAACATTCATACGCGCAGGAGTGGGCACCAGCACTAGCTCCAGAAATATACCGCAACCATGTAGAGTTGGACGTGGAGTCTACCCACCACGAAATCCAATTTAAATAAACTCCAAATTTACGGAGACCGTACCCTATTAAAAATTATGCTAAAAGACAGGTCAAAGAAATCCTAGACCAATTTGAATACCAAGTTGTAATTGAGACTTGCACCTCCCCAATGAATAATCCTTTATTTCCAGTAATGAAACCTGACAATTCATATCGTCTATTTTTAGAATACTGACATTTGAGCACATGCACACGAACATTTGCAGTGCAAAATGCACACAGTGTTTCATTAATGAATAACATTGTGTGGCAAAAATACAAAACAGCATTAGATATCTCAAATGGATTCTTCTACCATACTATAGCTCCACAAAGAAAATATCTGACAGCATTTTCTGCGCTCGGCACTCAGAATTTTTTTTGTTTGTTGCCTCAAGGGTCTAAGAAGAGTCAGGGGCTATTCTCGGCAAGAGAGTCTGAAATATTACAAACATGCGATGAGGAGGTGGTGTCCTATGTAGATGACATCTATCTGACGGTCGATTAATTACTTAAACACTTGTTCAAGGTGAAAAACATAATTGTGGGATTCAAAACTTTGAAGAAAAAATTTAATGTAAAGAAATCTAAAATTGCCCATCTTAATGTCCTGTTTTTGGGATATGAGCTCACAAGTGAAGGCAAGAGCTTGGCAGCCAACCTTTTAGTAACGTGCACAACATACATTCTAGATTATGCAGAAAGAGTAAAACCGTTCTACAAATTAATCAAACCTGATTTCACACCACATCAGTGGGCACAGCAACACACAGATACTATCCGTTCAGTTAATGCTGATATGATAGCATCTAGACACTTGCACACACGTATAAATTCTACAAACTTGGTGATCCTGGTTGTCCCTGGATTATCAGAATATACTTACCTCACTTTCAATCAAGGTGAGACAGTTCCAATTGCATACAAATCACATTTATGCAAAAATGCTGAAATGAGATTTGCAGCTACAGAATAAATATTGACCACACTACAAACTGCTGTAGCGAGAGAAAGAGCACTAACACAGGAGAAACGCAAAATCATAGTTTCCGGGTACCAATTTTAGAAGCTGTTACCAAAGCATGCATTCCAAATGCGAAAGCATTACATCTACAATGGATTCACTGTGCTACTTCTCTTACTGCAACAGATGTAGATTTAAAATATGATTCTACATTAAATTACGATTTTAATCTCCCAGATCCCCAAAGGAATACAGAACCTGCTGAATAAATTTCAGTAGTACTGTCTGGATAAAAATCTTGAAATTAATTCTTCCAAAACTAAGGTCATGACGATCAGTCGTCACAAGGGTTTTAACAAAGTTTTTATTGTAAATAATGAAAAGATTGAATATGTGCAAAATTTTAAATACTTAGGTATTACCCTCGATACCAAAATGAATTGGAAGCCACAAATAGAAAAATCAAGGTTAATATTAACACAAAATCAAGCCCCCATAATAAGGAAGCATAAGACAGTTTTGTCAGAACAGTTTCGCCTGCACTTGAACTATTCAAATATAAAGCTCAATCGGCTACTGGATATGGGGCAGAACTGTGGGGTCATGCAGTCAGTGATGCCTTTGCAGTTCAAGAAAACAGCTTTTTTAGACAACTTTTAGCTGTCCCAGGTAGCACTCCTTTAATTCCTTTATTTTGTGATTTGAATATACGCCGTTCCGATGATTATGCCTCTCTACGCCCACTACTATACTGGGTTCGCCTGTGGTCTACCGATGAGCTAGTGGACTATAGAGAAGCACTAAAGGAAATAATGCAAATAAAGAATACTACTCCGTTGGCATGGTTGGTGCACATTGAAAACTGGTTTTCAAAACTGGGCCTACGTAGTTTTTGGACAGATCCTGACTCCCTTACTCATTCCTCAAAGCAATTGCTTACGGCAAGGTACTGGGAATATACCCACAACTGTCTAAACCATAATTCTAAAGTAGGAATATTGACCCTTAAATTCTTTGATGTTAAAATTGAAAGTAAATTTGAATGCTTTATGGATGAAATTCAGCCTCCTGTGGCTAAATCACTGCATTTAAAGTACCGCTATGGCATTCTACAAATTAAATCTAGAACATCAATGTGGGCGTATAATAAAGGACCTTGTGGCAGTATCCAACTGGACCTATGTGAATTGTGTGATATGAGTACCAGGGAGGATGAGGCCCATGTTTTATTTGTATGCCCTGCATACTCGCAGGCAAGGAAAAAGTGGATTAAACCCATTTTCTTCCTCCTAGGCTTTCGGCACATCAAAGATGGGGAGCGAGTGTTCAAGGGTGACACATCACAGACCATAGTATTCAGTTTGAGCTGTTTTTTCTTGCTGTGGCGATAGTTAGGAAAAGAAACGGTTTAAAAATGTGATAGTACTACTAGGACAAGTACTGATATGATACGTGTTGACCTCTACCCCATTCCATTTAATAAAATTATGCTGGTTTTATTAAGTCTCGTTTATATATTTTAACCTTAACTGCACATGTGTAATGTTTTATAGACTGCCATGATCCAAATACTCATTAGCACCAACATTTTTTAACATAATAGCTTTTGGTATTTTTTAACCTTTTCTATTTTTTTTAAAAAATAAACTATTTATTATATTTATTCTTCTATATTTTATTACCTCGCCCACGGTTGTTTGGACTTGTTGCAAAGGACTGATGAACTCAAACTGTGTCTGGAAGAACCTTTAATGTCTCCATAAACTGTGAGCTGCCCAAGTTAAATTTTATGACTGAGCAGAGATTATTGTACGTATGTATGAACCAACCTCACCTTCCCCAATGAGCACAACTTGTTTATGATGAATGTTTTTAAATATTGTATTTTATTCTTTTATGGTTGTTTCAACCGAAATAAAGATATTAATGATGATGGTGATGATGATTCTACATTAAAGACACAAGCGTTCCTGCAATACGAACAAGTATACCCTCTCTCAAATGAAATCTTGCCTCTAGAGAAACAACAATACATCATTTACACTGATGAATTTGCTCAGCCTGACATAGAAAGTAAACAACAGTATAGCTCTGCATGCGCTATAGTAAAGGGTCGCATGCGGGATGAGAAATTCAATCCGAGCAATACAACAACATAATCTGCAGTACAGCGCAGTTGTCAGAGCTGAATGCCCTGATATTGCCACTACAGTATAAGGATCAGGAATTTCCCACACTGATAGTGCAAGATTCATTTTTCTGCATGCAGTTTTAGAATGAATATCTTCATTACTGGGGCCAGAATGGGTTTAGAGACTCCATAGGTTGCAGAATTAAACATACATTGTTATGGAAACAAGTGGCAAAGCTGAAAGCATGCCTCCTACTGGTTCAAGTCTGATGAAGCCACCATGGCGACAGTGCAAACTGATGCTGTTGCTGCAATCACTCATTCTAGCACGAGGATAGATGGAGACATACTGATACGTGTCAATGCCTCAAAGAACAGCTCTACCATTCCAAAGGGCTTTCCACTCAAATATTCGTATAAATTAGATGTGCAAAACACACTGTATGCTCAAATTCCAGGAGTGGGGGATAGAGTTATGCCAAACACTAATTGCAGATTAGGTTTATTGCTAGCTGCACCCGAGGGTCAGGGCTCTGCACGTGCAGGAGTCACTGCTACAGTTTTTTTACTGAAGCAGCGATTCTGGTGGCTACGTTTGTCTAAACAAACAAAGGCTTATGTCTTAATGTGCACATCTTTCAGCAGATGAAAGGCTCCACTGTAGCACGGCCACCACAAACACCATTATTCATTTCAGACAGACCTCTTACACATGTGTATTTGGATCACTGCGGCCCCTTAAATTCAGATGGGGCTTAAAAGTACATCTTGGTGGCAGTGGATTAATGGTCTAGATGTTTATGGGTATGGCCTCAGCACTCGACTAATGCTCGAACTGTTATAAAGGATTTTGCGAGTCTTCATATGGACATATGCAATTGGCACGTTACATTCCGACCGTGGCCCTATATTTAGCTTTTGGGCTTACAAGGAAGACATGGAAAGTATGGACATGAAATTCCTGTTCCTGTTAATTTGGATTGGTATAGTAACTGTGGCTTGTTCCTACTACTGACTGGACATTACCTCCCACAACACTCTGCAGTACGACCTGTGAACTTGGTCTTGAAACCACAAACGTCATCACACCGTGAGCAAAAAGAGTTGTCCCTGGGGAACATTTCAGCAGTTCCAGTACCGGATGGTATAGTTTGGGATAGAGTTTCATGTGATGTATTTGGTCCTATGGAGCATTTAAAAATTCCACACGTTTAAAATTTCAATGAATGATTTTATTACCCCGAGTACACTCTCTGATGATTTGGACAGCGGGCCTGTAAATACTATGCTTTCAGATTTAGAACAATCTGCTGCATTTTCTTACACACAATTGTAGGAGGATACACCTGACTACGAAAGTATGGTTTGTTACCAGCATTATGGTCATCATTTTTTGCACAGCGCTAGGTTTACACGCGTTGTAAACACTTACCACCAATTGGAACATTGCCCAACACCACCTAAAGGTAGTTATGCCACATTTGCGCAGAAATATGCATACTTTTCAGGGTTCAAGACATCTGACCCAATGTCATACTATTATAGGACAGTACAGACTAATGCAATTGCGAAGATAATTATGCTGACAAACACCAAGCTCATATATTCAGCACCCTTCATCTCCCAACTGTCTATACAAGGTTTCGACTATTGGAGGGACACAATATACACAAAATATATCTGGGGGACAAATGATTGGCAGCTAAAGGGAACAGAGGCTTTATTTAGAGCTTGCCTCATACCGTTACATACGGCCCTATAAAGGGTCCTTAATGTTGACCAAGAAAACGGAACAACCCATAAACAAGTCAGAGAGCAAGAACCATGATATATGAACAATTACTTTTATTATTCATTTTTCATTTTTTCTTGGAGTTCAAGATTGAGTGCAAAAAATGCTACACAAATTTAGAGATCATTTCATTATGTACACATTAGATAAAACATACACATCAAATTATCAAATACTTTTTCTTTATCACAGTTACTGAATTTTGTGCTTTTGTATAGTTACAACTGAGGTAAAATCAGTTGATATGTTGGTCAAGTGTCCCTAATGCTTAGTTTGTGTAATTTTTAATCTTCCTCAATTGTTTGATATATTTTACTTTCTTTATTCTTCATTACCTTTTTCACCATGAATGAGCAGACTCTCTGTTGTCTGCGAATGTTTGAACTGGCCCCTTTTTTCTACACTTTGAAACATGATAATTGCCATTGGATATAAATGTGCACTATTGTATGTCTTTTTGTGCTTGAACTGTTCTTACCAGGCCATGAGTTTTTCCTATGTGATCGTTTATATATAAAAAATATTTTAGAACATGGAACTTCCCAAAGAGCCCTAGAGATATACGGTTGGCAACCAAGTCAATTGCCAACAAATGTCTGTAAAAATAGCCCAATGGCAATAGTGTTGTATTAAAATCCCAGCATGAGGAAGGAGGTGCATTAAGTAAGGTTTTGTGCGCCCAGCCTGGCGACCTAAAATTAATTATTATACAGTCGCCATCAAATTTTTTAGGTAGTGGGCCTATCCACCCCACTCTTTGTGTAAGTATTATCTGTTCAGCCCCTATTGATGGAAAACCACAGTTTTTTGATAGCCAATGAAGAGTTTTATTTTTAAGAGTTTCATGTGTTTCTGATTGATCTTCCCACAATTTAGGTACATTAGAAAGGATTACAACGTAAGCTCCACATTCTGATGGTAAATTTATAACCGCTGGTGTATCAGTAACTTTAGGGTTAACCGGGTTACGTGACCCTCTTGCCTGCTCCGGGGGGTCCTCCCTTGGTTTCCCATTACCTATCGATGGTACATCTAAATGTTTACCATCATCTAAATTTCTAGCTACAGTCAGGCCTGTGCTAGGCCCAGCCATCGTTAGGGTTGGCTGGTTAATCTTTGCCAAATTAGCGGTAGCATTATTTGTGATCGCACTAGCCTGGTCCCTGGGGTTGGATATTTGATCTCTCAATCTAAGTTTATCCACGTGCCCACTAAGCTTATGTAACTCTATTGCCAAATTATCAATTTTGTCATGTAATGGCAAAATTAACTCATTTATTTTCTCCTTAAAAACATCCACACTGAATATGCACTTGGATTGTTCGTTACCAGAAGCAACTCTCTGTTTCGCCAAGGTCCATCTTGTATTGATTTGCTTTTCTTTGACTGTCTTTCTATATCCCTGACCTATATTTTTCTTTTTACACCCTTTGGTTAAATTTGTAGGCGGTGGTGAAGGGGACAAATTAGATAAATTTGGTGTCACTGAGAGGTGGGAATTCTCAGCTTCAGCTACGGCTGTGTCAAGTATCACCTCTGTTGTATCAGTGGCCCAGTCTGTAGTGATCAATCCTTCCTCCCTATTTGTATGGATCTCTGAAATCAAGCTAACTTGTTCACCTTCCCTTGTACCAGTTCCCATTGATATACGTCTTTCTGTGCGGTCTATTTCTTCCGCCAAGGCGCTAACCGCTTTGGTCAGATAAGTATCAATAGAAATATGCGCTTTATCCATTAAGGGTTATACTCTGCGTCTAGTCATACTTGGGTAATATCAGAATGTATAATATATGTCAAAAAAGTGACAATCAACAACAGCAACTAGCATGAGCAATCATGGGTCACATATAATGATATTCTAACAAACTTTGGTTTTAGCGTGCTTAGGTAATATATATAGAATGGTACTAACCAACACCTCCTTCAACATCATATAACTTATAGATTTGTAAAGAGTAAAGTAAAAACCCTTGCAATCTTACTCGATTTACAAAAGTCAATAAGGTGGCCCATCCCGGCCTCAACCGGCCTTGGACGGCCACAGATGGCCCGCCCTTTGCCCTGGCTTAGCCCGGCGAGTCCCACGTGCATCTCGCGACGCGGGGGCTCTCCTCGTCTTTTAAGCGCCTCCGGGCGCATAATGGCGTGGGCGGCTTCCTGCTCATGCCGCGAAAGCTCGTGGGCAATGTAGTCCCTCCTCACTGCAGCCATGCCAAGATGCCAGGAGGCTGTGGCAGCGGGGGAGACCGGGAGCAAGTGCGGAAGTCCTGCGGCGGTGAAAAAAGAAATCCGGTAAGTCCCAGTAACCTCGAGAGAGCTCCCGCTCCACCCGCTCCACCGGGGCTCTCCTCATCTTTTAAGCGCCTCCGGGCACGTAATGGTGTGGGCAGCTTCCTGCTCGTTCCGCGAAGGCTCGTGGGCAATGTAGTTCCCCCTCACTGCGGCCGCGCCAAGATGCCAGGAGGCTGCAGCAGCAGCAGAGACCGGGAGCAAGTGTGGGAGTCCTGCGGCGGTGAAAAAAGAAATCCGGTAAGTCCCAGTAACCTCAAGAGAGCACCCGCTCCACCGGGACTCTCATCCTCTTTTAAGCACCTCCGGGCGCGTAATGGCATGGGCGGCTTCCTGCTTGTGCTGCGAAGGCTCGTGGGCAATGTAGTCCCCCCTCACTGCGGCCGTGCCAAGATGCCAGGAGGCTGTGGCAGCGGGGGAGACCGGGAGCAAGTGCGGGAGTCCTGCGGCGGTGAAAAAAGAAACCCGGTAAATCCCAGTAACCTCGAGAGAGCACTCGCTCTCCCGGGGCTCTCCTCATCTTTTAAGCGCCTCCGGGCGCGTAATGGTGTGGGCAGCTTCCTGCTCGTGCCGTGAAGGCACGTGGGAAATGTAGTCCCCCCTCACTGCGGCCGCGCCAATATGCCAGGAGGCTGCGGCAGCGGGGGAGAACGGGAGCAAGTGCGGGAGTCCTGCCGCGGTGAAAAAAGAAATCCGGTAAGTCCCAGTAACCTCGAGAGAGCACCCTTTTGGGTGTTCTTTCTTCCTTATTTTCACATTAGATAATGTTCACAATATTTTTTGATTCTATTATGATTGAACACTTTGAAACCTCTCCCCGTTTGTTTTCTTTTTTCTCCTTCCTCTTATAAAGATTGTTTTCAATTTTAATTATTACGTTAGTGTTTTTGAAAAAATATTTTTTTTTCTGCTGGAATATTTAGTATTAAATCTTCAAATGAGATGTATTCTTTTTTGTTAAACAGCCTTGAAAAAGTTGTCTTAAGACGAAACACGTGTTGGCTGTGCTTGTTTTGTTCTCTACATGTCAATATTGGAGAAGACCAATGAATAAAATATTTCCGATATATACACTTTTGGATTTGTGCTACTATTGTTCCTTGAATCAGTGATTCATTAGAGTCTCTTGTTGTAACTCATGTGGGTTGTGCTCTGTCAATCAGTTCATTATACCTCCCATTGTGTACCACACCTGGTATTGAGCCCTACTTGCAGAAGGTGTCATGCCACCAAAGATTTAATTTATTAAGATTTAGGCTTGGCTTTTCCCATTTTCTGGTGTCCTCTACCTCTAAAGCATATACTGAAAAAGATCTGATACTGTGCCCTTGCAATTCAATAGT
Source organism: Lissotriton vulgaris (assembly GCF_964263255.1). NCBI lineage: Eukaryota > Metazoa > Chordata > Amphibia > Caudata > Salamandridae > Lissotriton > Lissotriton vulgaris. The sequence goes on from NC_141690.1 coordinate 136,059,429, forward strand.
ACATCAATCTCAATTACACATGATGCTTTTTTGAGAACTGTATAAAAATCAAAGAATCTGGATGCTAAAACTTCTTTTGAGGTACTTAAACATCAGGAAATGCAAAGAGGACTTGGGATATTTAGAACAGCTCCAAACCGGTGAGTTATGGGTAACTATTTATAGATTAAATTCCTCATGATTCCTCAGTATTCAAATATTAGAAACTAACTAATATTAGAAACTAACCAGCAAATAGAGAAAAATGAATGGTCAGCTCACGTCTTTTTGTAGTTTTTTTATGACCTGGTTTAAATTAATTGTATTAACTAATCTTAAACTTTCATGCACTAAGAGACTTTATTCATTGATGATATGGTAACCTGCTTGCACCATTGATTTTATTTTAATGGAGATTTTATTCATCTGTATTTTCCATGTAATTTCATGGTGTGTTTTAAAACAAAAAAAGTCTTTAAAGTCTTAGAAATATTCTAGAGAACTCAATAGCCCGGGCCGACGTTTCAGGAGCTGAAAAATCTCTTAAGCTTGTTAATGTGGGTTAGAAAAAGGAGCATGGTTAGCTTTGACAGATTGAAATTGGACAGGGAAAAGGGTGACCAAGGACTCCCAGACCTACAAATATATTATATTGCAGGGCTACTACAGTCTGCAGCGACGCGGTGTGACGAAAGGCAACCGTGGCAAAAGAGATTACTGGAGAGTGCGCCGGATGAGGACCAGCTTCCAATGCTCTTTATGAGTTAAGATTCACTTGCCGGGGGCGTGGCTTGCGCGCCGCTACGAGATGGCGTGCCGCGCTTGAGCACCAGGGAGACGGAGACTGTCGGGACGATTTTAAGATCCAGTTTGTGAGTGTTTCTTCTCCAGCTCTTACCATGAGGTGTCGGAAGGTGCTGTGAGTGCTCTCCTGTATCCTGCAACGGCGCACGACGACCTGCACTGCCCTTTTTTCACTTGCAACCCTCATTACCGGCACTTCAGTGAGCAGCCGCCATTTTGTTTTTGCGGTGGCGTCGCTCGTTTTCATTGGGACAAGACCCTTGCCTTCGAGCGCAACATGTTCAGTCAGCTGTACTGAGGTGACATTTATTACCTTTCTGTTTTGATGGTCCTTTGCAGCCGTTATATGCATAACTGACGCAATTCCTGCTTATTACCTTCTATGGATTTCTGACTGTCTTTTTTCCCCTCACTCTACTTGTTTATGATGATTCCCTGCCTTACCTGAGGTGTTCGTGCTTTGTGACCTGATTGCTAGGTTGCTTGCTATGTGTCAAAATCTGTTTTTGGCGCTCTAGGGTCTTTTTGGCTTCTTCTTCTACTTCAACTGCTTTTGTCCGACATTTTGTGCGCTGGTGTCCCGGGCATAGTCTACGCCTACGGTGCTTCTTGTCAGTGGCACTTGGTGAATTATTGTTTGTGTAATTCCTGGCCCTTGCTCATTTACTCTACGTCAAGTTCCTTTGGTGGTGGTGTTTTTGAGCTGTCTACTGTGGCCTGTTCCTATGGAGGACCCCATGGGGCCTTCCCCTACTGCGAAAGACTCTAAAGGGACTTTGAAACAATGTAAGCAGCAGTCCCCCTCTCCGGAGTCCTCTCAGAAGGATACTAACTCCACTTTGGATGCTATTCTGATGCGTCTGAATGCCGTCCATGATATTGCACAGTCTACTAAAACTAATACCGACTTATTGCAAGTTGAGGTGGCTGCTATCAGGAGTGACTTTAAAGCCTTATCTGTCAGGGTTACTAATACTGAATCTCGTATCAGTGTGGTGGAAGACTCTTCGCCAGCATTCGAGGTCCCTTCTCCAGCTAGAACGTTTGATGACGGCCTAACGCAGAGACCTTACAGAGCAGGAGGATCGTAATCGGAGGAGCAACCTCCGTATTTTTGGTCTTCCTGAAGATGCTGAGCAGTCAGCTCCATCAATGATTGACTTCCTCTCCAAATGGATCCCTTCTACCCTACAAATTTCCTTTCAAAAAGACTTTGAAATTGAGAGAGCTCATCGGGTGCCTGTGTTCAAACCTAACACCTCCACTTATCCCAGAGTAGTAATCCTTAAACCACTGCGCCATCAGCATTCAGAACAGATTTTGGCCCATATGAGGAAAGTCAAGTCGGTGTCTTGGGAGGGCCATCGGATTACTATCTCCCAGGATTTTGCCAGAGACACTGTTATTCGGAGGAAGGGATTTCTCAATCTGCGAAAACGTCTGTTGGACATGCATATTCCTTTTTCCTTTGCTGGTCCATCCAAGTTTCGTATAACTTTCAAGGGCCCCTATCGGATTTTTGATGAACCTGCTGATCTTTCCTCTTTTTTGGATAACCAACTTGAGTCTCAGATGGATTCTTCTCCAGTTCCTGGCTCTTCTGGGACTTGAGTTTCTGTCTTTGTTGTTTCACGTGGTTTAGTGCGTCTTGCTGTTTGCCATATGCCCTTGTTTTTTCGCTCCATCTGTTGATCGCTGGTTGCTATTCGTTTTCCAAATGATTTGTCTGACTCTTGTCTGTTTTTGCTTCACTTGTTATTGGTATTTATCCACTTTTCCCGATATTTGTCTGTGGCCATTTTATCTTTCTTGATTGTCCTCCTTGTTGTGGGCGATTTTTGGCTCCTTGTTCATGCGTCTCTTCCGATATTTGTTTCATATTGTATTTCGTCCCACTTTTGGTATTTTTCCTAGCTCTTCTGGGACTTGAGTTTCTGTCTTTATTGTTTTATGTGGTTTAGTGCGTCTTGCTGTTTAACATATGTCATTGTTTTTTCGCTCCATATGTTGATCTCTGGTTGCTATTCGTTTTCCAAATGATTTGTCTGTCACTTGTCAGCTTTAGCTTGACTTGTTATTGGTATTTATCCACTTTTTCCGATATTTGTCTGTGGCTATTTCCCCTTTCTTGATTATCTTCCTTGTTGTGGGCGTTTTTTGGCTCCTTCTTTATGCGTCTCACATCTTCCGATCTTTCTTTCATGTTGTATTTTTTCCCAACTTTTGATATCTTTCGATTTTGTACTTTGCCGAGCGGTGATCTTCCCTTTTCTTGGCGTAGGTTTATATGTCTGTTTTTGTCAGCCGTTCGGTCCGATGTGTCAGTTTTTCTCTTTGTGCTCATTCATATGGTTTGTTTTCTATATTTGCCTTTCTTGTCATTATTTATGGCTCCCTTCCTAGTATTTCATCTTGTCACTTAGTGGTATTTTGTCTATATTTTCGCTCTGTTTTTTTAACCTTGCAATTTTTATTCCTGCTGATACATGATATTGCTTGACATTTTATCTGCTTAATTTTTCAATTTTCATATTTATTGTTTCTCCTTTCTCTAACTATATACCATGTATTTTATTTATATTTTGCGAGTTCTTGATTTGCACCATTTTCTGCTTTTCATACATACTTCTCTTGTCCTTTGTATAGAATTTATAGTTTCTTTCCATTTAACTGTTGTAATATAGCTAAGATCCTTTTATCTCACTTTAGCTTCTATTCATGAGCTTGTTATTTGATATGCCTCATATTGTATTTTCCTCTCTTTTTTCGGTCATTGACCGGGTTTGATTATTCTGTGCCTATTTCTCGTAGCTTTTCTTTTTCCGATTTCAAATATATTATAGGGTCCACTTTTATTTTTCTAGTATCACTGCTTGTGGTTTACTTTTCTCTAGTCTGGGATCTATCGTTTCTCTACTGTCTTTTTCCTGACGGTCTTTTGTTTCCCTCTCCATGTTCCCCCTGGTAAGAGATGGGTCTCTCAAAGACCTACCCTGGCGGGTCTCTTTTTCTCTCTTTTCCATTCTTCTTTCTTCCTTTCTCTCCTTCTCTTTCCCTTTCTTCTCCTTTTTTCTTCTTTCTCTTTCCTCTTGGATCTCCTGGTGGCGCCTCTCTACTTTGTGTCAGATGATGGTGTTCTGTTTTTCTGTCCATCTGTATTTCTTAATTTGTTTGTTTTGCCTGGCTTAAATGTTGTTTCCCTTAATGTTAAGGGTTTAAATCATCCGGTTAAGAGGGCTAACATTTTAGATTATTGCAAATCTTTGTCTTTGGATCTGGTATTTTTGCAGGAGACGAAATTATCCCATAAAGATGCTCTGTGGTTGCGGAATGGCTGGGTTATGGATGTGCTATGCTCTGATGCTCTTGGTAAACGAAATGGCGTGATCACCTTTATTTCTAAAAACTCTGGATTATCAATCCTTTCTTCTGACCATGACTCTGAGGGTCGTTGGGTATTATCAAGATTATCTGATGGTATTCATGATCTTTATGCTTTGAATATTTATGCTCCAAATAATGATGATCCTCTTTTCTGGCAGAATATCACTAAATTACTTTCCCGAACGCCTCATAACGGTAATCTAATAGTGGGTGGTGACTTTAATTTGCAGTTGGATCCTCTGTTATATAGAAACTCTGCCTTTTCTTTTCGCCCTCCTAGAGCTCACAAGCACTTATTAAACATGTGCTCTTCCGCTAATCTTCTTGATATATGGCGTCTTCATAACCCTACTGGCAGTGACTTTTCTTTTTTTTCCTCTCCTCATTCTAGTTTTTCTCGTATTGTTTACCTCTTGGTTCATTCGTCTCTGCTACAATCTTCGTCTTTACCATCCATCCATCCTATTCTTGTCTCAGACCATGCAGCGGTTTCCTTCTCCCTCTCGGGCTTGCTCCTAAGAAATCCTCCCCTTCGTGGAAATTAAATACGAAAAATTTTTATGATGACGCTGCGGTCAGTGCCTTGCAGCCGAAATTGAACAGCTTTTCTCTGATAATGAAGGTTCCGATGATTCTCCAGTGGTTTTGTGGGACGCCTTTATATGCACTCTTCGCGGTTACATCATTAAAGTTATGGCACAGAGAAATGCTGCCATTAAGAAGGAACTTTCTGATTTAGCAGATAGTATTAAACGGAATGAACTCCTTTTTCGTCAAACGAAAGACTCACAAATTTTACAGTCTATTAAAAATCTAAAATACTCATATAATGCTCTTGTCACTAAGAGGGCTCATATTGGTGTTCAAGCACAAAAGTCTAATCGGTTGTTATTGAAAAATCGTGCTGGTAAGGTCTTGGAGGCCACGTTGAAGTTTCAAAATTCTACTTTTAGTCGTCTCAAATTACTTCTATCTCTGATAGATCCGGCATTAAATAATTCCAGACTAAGGAGATCCTTGAGATCTTTCATGATTTTTATGATACTTTATATACTCCTACTAATCCATCGTCCTGGGAGACTTGTCAAGAGTTCTTAAGCAGTATTCCTATTCACTCTGTTTCTGAGGAAGATGGGGAGAAGCTAGGTGCCTCAATTACAACTGAGAAAATTACTCTTGCTATCAAGGCTACTCGTTCTGGCAAAGCTCCGGGACCTGATGACTTTCCCATTCTGTTTTATAAAACGTTTCTCCTTCTCATGGTCCCTCGTCTAAAGACCCTTTTTGATGTATTCATTCAACAAAGTGCGGTTTCCGGTACAGCGGGGGATGCTACTATTGTGGTCATCCCTAAGGAGGGAAAGGATATAACAGACCCTAAAAACTTTTGTCCTATTTCCCTCCTTAATATGGAGGCGAACATTTTTGCCAAAATTCTGGCTTAACGTTTGGAGTCCTATATCCCTTCTCTGGTTCATCTATCACAGACTGGGTTGTCAAAGGTCGCCTTGCTAGGGACAAAATACGTACCTTTTGCCATATTTTGGGGGCAGCTAAACGATCTACGCTTCCTGCTGCAGCTTTAGCCCTTGACGCTGAGAAGGCTTTTGACAAGGTCTCTTGGCCTTTTTTGCAAGCCGTTCTTTGTGCTCACAATCTTGGGGATTCCTTTGTTAATATGGTGATGTCTCTTTATGCCCAGCCTCGAGCGAATATTAGAGTAAATGGGGCTACCTCTGAGTTTTTTAGTCTTCGACATGGTACTCGTCAGGGTTGCCCCCTGTCCCCACTTTTGTTTTTACTAGCTATCGATCCACTCCTGAGGCTAATTGATCTTCATCCAGACATTAAAGGATTTACGTTTGGTTCACAATGCATGAAATCAGCGGCTTACGCAGATGATGTTCTTATTTTTTCTGAAGATATTGTTTCTGCTATTCCTGCGATCACAGATACAGTTGCTCTTTTTCTACGGTCTCTGGCTACACTCTAAACAGAGACAAGACAGAGAGGTTTCCCCTTAATGCTTATTGTTTTGCGGCCCATATGGGATCTGCGGGTTTCAAATGGCAATCTAAACAGCTCAAATACTTAGGGGTCTGGTTTTGTAGTACTTTATCGGATACCGTGGCTTATAATGAGACACAGACCATAATTAAAGTTCATCATTTTTTAGATACTTGGTCTCCTAAACACATTTCTTGGTGGGGCCGGGTCCAAACTTTAAAAATGATGGTCACTCCTATTAACTTTATTTCGTCTATGCTCCCATTGAATCGATCTTCCTCCTTTATTCGTGAGATTGATTCCATCACTTCCTCATTTCTTTGGAATGATAAGAGGGCTTGAATCGCATATAAATCCTTGAGAAAACCTTGTGATATGGGTGGCTGTAATTTCCCAGATTGGGGGAAGTATCAAGTCGCTTTTTTAGCTTCTCAAAGAGCGTTGTGGTTTTCCTCACTTCCTGGTCCTACACCTTCTTGGATGTGCATCGAGCGGGCTCTCTCTTATCCTCTTCCAGTTTCTTCATTTTTAACTACGTCTTCCCTAACTATCCTTTTTTCTCGTGCTATTATATTGGATACCGTTGCAGCTGTTAAATTGGTCGATCGGAAAATGGCAACTCCGATTCCTAAATCTATGTGGTCATCTTTGTGGCGTAATCCCCGAATAAAGGTTCTTATTGACCTCCCACTGATTCAATATTGGTCTGCCAAAGGTATTACGCTGGTCCGTCATCTTTATGACTCCAATGATGACCTGTTACCTTTTTCTTCTTTAGCTCGGCAATTTTCACTATCTAATTTGGATTTTTACACCTTCTTGAAAATTAAAGTCACTCTTGCCAAAGTGCGTCTTGTTCCCAACTCCCCTTTGATCACTTTATTTTCTTTGTGGCTTAAGTCTGGCCACATTGCTTCACGCATTTATACATTTTTGATTTCAACGTCTTCAGACTCTTGTACCATTGCACAGCAAAAATGATCTCGTCATTTTGGTACGGAGTTAACTGATCATCTGTCGGCGGACACTTGGCAATTGATAGGTACGTTCTCTTTGCGCAATAAAATTGCTCCTTCTTTGTTTCAATCCAAATTCTTCTCCATCAACCTTCTTCATTAGACCCCTAAGCGGCTTTGTTCTCTTCATTTAAAAGATGATGACTTATGTTGGAGTTGCGGCTCACGGTTGGTGACTATCCACATATGTTCTATCATTGTTCCCTTCTACAACCCTTTTGGGATCTTATTCATAAACATCTTATGTAAATTTTTCGAATTACATTTTCTCTTTCCTTTCCTATCATCTTATTGGGACCCTTGGCTTCTTGGGAGCCTCTGCCGTTAGATACCTTAGATATGCAATTGTTGGATCTTTTACTTAGTGTGGCAGTTAAGGTAATTCTTATGGATTGGAAATCTTTCGCTTTCGTGTCTTATCACACATGGTGGGCATGGGTCTCCTTCTTGAGAAGTGCACACACTTCTGTGGATAGAGCTCATCTCACTCCCACTATTTCTTTTAATGTATGGAGAACTTTAGATAATTATATGGATTTGGCCTCACGGAGGTTGCTTGACCAATATCCCTTTGTGACGTCTGTCTGACCGGTGGTTGTAGTGGTTTATTTTATTTGCTGCGTCATCAAGAGAGATCCTTCCTTTCCCTATTTCTTCTTTCTTCTTTTCTTTTTCCTTCTTTCTTTTCTTCTGTCCTGTTCTCTCTTTTCTTTTTCTTCTCTCTTTCTATTTTGTACATAATGATACTGTTCTTGGGTTACTATGATTCACTACTGTCACTCTGCTCTTTGACCTTCATTTTGTATTTAAAGACATGAGTTGTGGCAATTTATCTACTGTTAATGATGTATTCTACTGAACTGGTGGTTTTTTCCTTATCTTTTATTTTGGTATCATTATGAACTGTACCTATCTGCTTTTATCTTTTTTAAATCCTAATAAAATTATTGAACTAAAAAAAAAAAATTTAACTTGCCGGGTTGAACACTTTTGTGATACATCAGAATTCTCCTGGCTCGAAGCTGACAATTAAACGGGTCATAATAAAACCTCCACCTTATGCCAGGCAGTTGAATATTTGGTGGCTGCAGCCATTATAGCAAATGGAAGAGGTTGTATGTGTTAGATGGTGACAAGATAGGGGCTGCTGGTTGGCAGGGGATGTGTACCCCTGAGCATCCTCAGCATACCCCTAGTGCATCGCCTCAGCAACGTCGGAATCCAGGAGAAGGCACTGGATTGGATCATCCCCTTCCTCGATGGAAGAACTCAGAGAGTCCGCCTACCACCGTACAAGTCAGAGGCCACCGAAGTCATCTGCGGCGTCCCCCAAGGATCCTCTCTGAGCCCCACCCTCTTCAACGTCTACATGAGCCCCCTCGCGGCCATCGCACGCCAACACAACCTCAACATAATCTCCTACGCCGATGACACCCAGCTGATCCTGTCCCTGACCAACGACCCCGCCGCCACCAGAGCCAATCTGCACGAAGGGATGAAAGATGTAGCCGAGTGGATGACGACCAGCCGCCTGAAACTGAACTCAGACAAGACGGAGGTCCTCATCCTGGGCTCCTCGCCCTCCGCCTGGGACGACTCCTGGTGGCCCCCCGCCCTGGGCACCGCACCCAAACCGACAGACCACGCACGCAACCTGGGCTTCATCCTGGACTCCTCCCTCTCCATGACCAGACAAGTCAACGCCGTCTCCTCGTCGTGCTTCAACATCCTGCGCATGCTACGGAAGATCTTCTGGCGGATCCCCACCGAGACCAGGAAGACCGTCACCCAGGCCCTCGTCACCAGCCGACTGGACTACGGCAACGCCCTTTACGCCGGTACCACCGCCAAGCTCCAGAAGAGACTCCAGCGGATCCAGAACGCCTCTGCCAGACTCATCCTCGACATCCCACGCAACAGCCACATCTCCGGACATCTGAGAGACCTGCACTGGCTCCCCGTCAACAAAAGAATCACCTTCCGTCTCCTCACCCACGCACACAAAGCCCTACACGATCAAGGCCCGAGCTACCTCAACAACCGAATCAACTTCTACGCTCCAAGACGCCACCTCCGATCAGCCAGCCACGCCCTCGCCACCGTCCCCCGCATCCGAAGAGCGACAACAGGAGGAAGGTCCTTCTCCTACCTGGCCACCAAGACCTGGAACTCCCTCCCGACCGAACTGCGCCTGACCCAAGACCACCTCTCCTTCAGGAAGAAGCTGAAGACCTGGCTGTTCGAGCAGTAACGCTCCCCCCCCCCAAGCGCCTTGAGACCCTACGGGTAAGTAGTGCTCTCTATAAATGTCTTTGATTGATTGATTGATTGATTGAGGGGAGATTCTCAAGTTCGAAGAGTCACAGCAGACCTTTCAGCTGAAGCTGAGCCAAACCTTCTGCTTCCTAAAATATCCAGAACGACACAGGAGATGTGGACTGACTAGCAGATGGTGCTACTTCCCAGATACCGGAGTGACTGTTAAATGTAGCACCTGGGGGTATGAGTTCATGTGTTTGGGTTGCTCTAAAGAAAGTTAGACAATGTAGGCTGTGGGGATGGGGGACCCAGACACTCGGTTCGATTCTGCTAGGCCCAGTGCAGGCCTATGCCACTATATGTAAATGAGTAGACACGCACACATACAATGCTGGTCCGGACAGGAAGTGCTGTGCCACTCCTGTCCTTTTATTTATAGCCTTCTGGCCACGCCTGGCCAGAAGGTGATACAAATGGGGGTAGTGCTTCCGGGGCTCAGGAGAGACCCTCGGAGCACTAGAGCGCTACATAGGCCAACAAGGGCGAGAGAGCAGAGTGAGAAGGATCTCTCAGATTCCCTGACAGCCAGCCAATGGAATGAAGCCTGTGCCCTGGATCAGACGGTGGCCTTCAATGTCCGACTTAAAGGATCACGCTTTGATCATGTACGTCCTTCCTACCTTGCACCTTACAGACCAGTGCCATGTCCTAGATGTGGCTTCGTTTATAGATACGACAGTGACTTGTGTGGGTGTCAGATTACTGACAGGCGTTAGAGGCCATGCTCTGCGGGGTGACTGCCTTAAGATTATTCTCAGCAGTGAAACTATGTCTGTTGGAATTAATATCCAGACGTAAGAAAGGTAAAAAAATTCGAAATAGGTTTGCTGCACTTGGTCTACTTTTGGCTTAGAGAGTATAGCAATAGACTGACTTTCCCCCATGCCTTAAACCTCAAACGTGGGTCCTAGATTTGACAGACTGGGCTGTTCCAAGGAGTGTCGGCTGCGGTCGGAAGATGAAGAGGGATGAGAAGGTGGAAGCTGATTTCGAAATCTGGGGTCAAATTATTACGCATTTGATAGTAGACCCTGAGGTCTGAGTGACCCCACACAGGGTTTTTCGAAAGAGAAGAGTGTTTGCAGGGGAAACATGATTGGTCGGACTTGACAACGTGAGAAATTGCCTTGCTGAATGTATATTTGATATAAAGACAATTGAACAGCCATGCGTGATGAGCTCGATCTCTTTAAATATTGTGAATACAATGTACAAGACTGCAAATCGAATGGACTAGGAGATCTGGGCTGGTGTCTGGCACTGCTGGAACGGTATGATTCATACCTATTGTTTTGGGGTTTATATGTGCCAAACCAGAAAATACAGAATTTAAAACAATCTATCAGGAGAACAAATAATGCTTTTCTTTTAAATTACAATTTTTTACAATCAAAATCTTAGAATCCAAAAAGAATGTATGGGTTCAACTAAAAAAAGATATCCATATATTTTATATTTATATTATATTAATTATATTTGTACGCAGCCTCTATGTCGATGCCTATGAATAGTTCACTCGGATGCAACTTGGTGCCCTGGTTCAGACTGCCGTAGGTAGCAGGGGCTGGTTCGCCTGTCAGCCTTCAGCATGAAAAGCCGCCCCTGCTGTAAAGACGCGCGCAGGAGGAAAGCGCGCATTCCACGCAGGGCGAGAGGAGGCGGTGACAGAGTTGTGAGTTGACTTACAAACCCCATTCCGAGTGAATTCATTCATGATGTACACACGCTGCAGCCGGTGCACAGCGCGCGAGCAGCCCCCACTTCTCCCTCGGCGACACTAAGAATAGCCAACCCCGCTGCTTAACGTAAACCAGAAAACACGCACGAGCCGGAGCGGTGGGGATAGCGCCAGAGCTACCTTCACCTACGAGCTCATTAAATCTGCACTAACATTTCTAAAGAGACTGCTTCGGATCGGCCGAGGGGCGCAGTTAGAATGCACTGGACATTATGACGTCCACTTTCTGATAACCAGAGGGAAGGAGGCGCACAGGCGCTTTGAAGCAGAAGCACTTGGAAGGAAGCTGGCCACTTTTCAGAATGTGTGTGAGGACCGGCGGCTGCAGCGGGGCTTTGTTCCCTCTATTCCGCCGGTGCAGTGCCGGTCCCGGCACGCCATTCACCCCTGGTAGAGGTAGGAGAGCTCGGCTCCCCGCGTGCGTGTGATCCTCGGACATCCGGTGCATGTGCTGCCCGCTGCCGAGCCCGGCCCGATGGGGCAGCCCGTTTGGAGCCCGTGTGCACGCTATGTCATTGCCCATCTGGAACAACTGGAGCCGGCGGCAGCCCCTGGGTCCGCTGCACGCGGAGATGCTGAACCGGAGCCTGTCCCGTCAGCAGCAGGCTCAGCACCGGGACGTGGCCGTGGCGCAGACCGTCACCGGCACCCTGCTCTCCCTGCTCATCCTCTGGACGCTCTTCGGTAACGTCTTGGTGTGCGCAGCTGTCATGCGGGTCAGGCACCTGCGGGGCAAGGTTACTAACATCTTCATTGTGTCCCTGGCCGTCTCCGACCTGCTGGTGGCGCTGTTGGTCATGCCCTGGAAGGCCGTGGCCGAGGTAGCGGGCCACTGGCCCTTTGGAGCCTTCTGCAACATCTGGGTAGCCTTTGACATCATGTGCTCCACGGCCTCCATCCTGAACCTGTGCATGATCAGCGTGGACCGCTACTGGGCCATCTCCAACCCCTTCCGCTACGAGCGTAAGATGACCCCGCGCGTGGCCCTGGTGATGATCGGCACCGCGTGGACACTCTCGGTGCTCATCTCCTTCATCCCCGTGCAACTGGACTGGCACCGGAGTGGAGCCGAGAGTCCCCGCAGCAACCACACCGTCCCCCGGGACTGCGACTCCAGCCTCAACCGCACCTATGCCATCTCCTCCTCCCTCATCAGCTTCTACATCCCCGTGGCTATCATGATAGTCACCTACACCCGCATCTACCGCATCGCCCAGGTGCAGATACGGCGCATCTCCACGCTGGAGCGGGCGGCCGAGCACGCGCAGAGCTGCCGCAGCGCGCGGCTGGACTGCCAGCAGCACCACAAGAGCCTGCGCCACTCCCTGCGCAAGGAGACCAAGGTGCTGAAGACCCTGTCCATCATCATGGGCGTCTTCGTCTTCTGCTGGCTGCCCTTCTTCATCCTGAACTGCATGGTGCCCTTCTGCGACCGCTCGGCCCCCGGCGCCCCGCGGGGCCTGCCCTGTGTCAGCGAGACCACCTTTGACGTCTTCGTGTGGTTCGGCTGGGCCAACTCTTCGCTCAACCCCATCATCTACGCCTTCAACGCCGACTTCCGCAAGGTCTTCGCCAGTCTGCTGGGCTGCGGCAGCCTCTGCTCGGGCACCCCGGTGGAGACGGTCAACATCAGCAACGAGCTCATCTCCTACAACCAGGACACCGTGTTCCACAAGGAGATCGCCACCGCCTACGTGAACATGATCCCCAACGTGGTGGACTGCACGGAGGAGGACAACGAGGACACCTTCGACCGCATGTCCCAGATCTCGCAGAGCTCCCTGAACCAGGACCCGGCCACGGACGGCATCTCCTTGGACAAGATCACACCTTTCACCCCCAACGGTCTGCATTAGGACCGGATGGATACAGCCCACCATGACTGTCTGATTATGCAGGCGTCATACGATTGAACCTGACAAAGCGCTCTAACAGGATATATTTTTTGTTAAGTAAAAGACTATACAACATGCGCGACTGCCTTTACAAACGGGGGGCGCTGTTCCAACGTCCCGCCATGGGGCACGTGGGGGCACGCGAGGACGTGCACTCCAAACCTGTGCTCCGTGGCTGCGTCACTTCCCGCAGTGTTAAAGAAGTTCTGTCTGTGTCCCGGACTGAAGACGTTCACAACTCAAAGGACTAGTTGAATCGTGCACTGCTGCTCAGCACAGTCAAGGCCTTTTTAAACAGTGCATGCAACATCAATCCATTGTCCAGTTAAGACATTTGCACTCCGTGGTTTCACCGTCTGATCTATTCAATTTCTGAAATTCTGACAGTCACCAACTTCATTAAACACAAAGGGATGGAGTATTGGTAGGCAGCAAATTCTAGTCATGTTGTGATATTTAAATCTAATTCTGTGAAATGTATTTTTAAAAATTACAGAACCCCCATTCTCTTGCTTTTCATTTGTGAATAAAAACATATTATTTATTACATTAGCTCTCATAATATTCTTTGGTGCGACTGCGAGTTGTTCTCTATCCTCTTGGAACACTTGGCAGTGGGATCAACTTTCTGGTAAAACACAGCACACCGTTTTTAGCAGATAATTTCACAAACAAAAAAAGCTGTAGTGTCCTACGATTCAACCAATCTTTGATGGGTGCAAACACACAGACGTTTTGTTATTATTGTACATGATAGTCGCTGCTGACATGTTCCTATGCCTTTAATGTTATAAGTGCATATTTTGGACAATTCCATAAAGTGATGAGCAAGCATTGTAGGTGGGCAGGCGAAATTCAGTCTGCTTGAAAGTTCTTTTCGCTTTAAATTGTTGGGCTGCGTCACATGATATTTATACTACCGCTGAACTATTTTCCCCTCTCAAGGAAAACGATTGAAAACTGTTGGCCTGGAAGGTGCGAAAGAGGAAATGACTAAGGGACGTTCGCCAAATGAGGCCCCCCCACCCCCGCCCCCGGGTGAGGGGTGGGGGGGGAGGGGTTGACGGACTCTTTGTTTTGAAGATTTTTGTATTATCAGAGAAGAGAAAGTGGGCTGGTTGTGTGACACAAACCTTTGTTCTAGTTACTGAGGACGGTAACGCATTGTCGTCCTATGTCCTGCGTGCTGCTGACGTCTCAAAGCAATATAAACATACTGTTTAATTGTACACTAAATCAGATCAGGAGACAGTTTCCAATCGTATTACAGACAGTGCTTTAAACGGGCTGGTACTCCCTGGTACAGAATACCAGCACTTCTCAGTGTTCTCCCCTTTAGTACCAGAACTTCTTGTGTCAAGAGAGTAGGGTACTCCTGGTGGCAAGTTGGGGTCAGGCTCTGGGGTATCGGCGGTGCAGCGCAGGTGTTGCTGAATAGAAAGGTTTTAGATAGAGCGTCTCAGTGAGGTGCTCTGACAGCCAATGGGCAGTGTATTGCGGTGCTGGGTTGCTGCTGCATCCTTGAATTCTAACAGAAATAAGGAGAAGAGGCCTGAGGGCTAGAGGTGCAGCCCTGGAACACCGTCGCTGTTGACTGCCCGAGGGCCTAAAAAAGTTGGGCTCCTGTGTGCAGTGTGCAATTGATACTTTTTTTGCAGTTTTACATAGCGTGAACTTGGCACAAGGATATTGCGCTTTACATGAGAAGTGCAAGTTTTACACTAAAGCATAGTTTTGAGGCTTCGCCTGCACAGCGCTTGTGCTCTGCTTCTGAGATCATTTGTATTTAATATATCTAAAAAGGGGCTCTTATCAATTCCTGTACCAAAGTATTCTGTTCATTCGCTTTTGTGTGGAACTTTTTTTTATCTGAGCCTGTTACTTGTTGACTGAATGTCTTTTCCACTCCTTCACTCCCGCCCTCAAAGAGAAAGCCAATAAAGGTCCTCCAGTATTCAACAGCAAACCACCGCTCGCTGATCGCATTTAAGGATGCTTATCAGTGTCCTTTAATGCACCTTAGGTTCATAGTGCACTGGTCACAGAAACAATAGAATACACATGCAAAACATGTAAAATAATAGGAACTATTTGAGAAGGGCAAAAATCCACCCAATCCCCTTTCTGCACATTGTATGATGTACTGTATGTTGTGTGGTGTCTGTTGAGTTGAATGCTGTGTTTAGTGGTGCCATCAGGGTAGGGTGACCAGAATTGAAAAGCCAAAAACCGGAACATTTCACTAAAATAGAAGAAGGACTACAGCTGTACTTCCAGCGAGCGCACAGAATGACAGCGCTCCTCAGCACAGAATTACAGAACAGGTAGTTAGACCATACATAAAATGCAATTTTTAAACCCTGAAGCTTGCCTGTTAATTAAATTGCTTTCTAGAAACAACTGCTCACTATCCCTGCTTTGTTGTGACATAAAAAACACCTCCCGCCGTTTTCAGCTGACCCTCTCTAAAAACCGGGACAGGAGCTACATTTCCTGAAATCTGACTGGACAGCTGGTGAAAAACAGGGACCGTCCGGGCTTAATCCGGTACGCCTGGTCACCCTACTTCAGGGACCTGCTACCCATCTAAAACTGTCTGTACCCAGCCCCTACAAACATAACAAAGGAAATGTAGTGTTTTGACAGATGGTTCATTTGATTCCGGTCCATAACATGTTCTATTAGACCTGGAATCCTAAATTGTGATTATGATTGGTTATCCATGATGGGCATATTGATTTACTGGTTAGTCTCTAGTAAAGTGCACTGTGTATGCCCAGGGCCTGTAAATCAAATGCTACTAGTGGGCCTGTAGCAATAATTGTGCCACCCACATGAGTAACCATTTAACCATGTCTCAGACCTACCACTGTAGTGCCTGTGAGGGCAGTTTTTAACTGCCATGTAGACCTTGCAAATGTACATTCTTGCCAGGCCCAAACCTTCCCTTTTCCCACATTTAAGGCACCCATAAGGTAGGCCCAAGGTAGCCCCATGAGAAGGGTGCAGTGTATGTGAAAGGTATGTGAAAGGTAGGACATGTACTGGTGTCCTGATAGTGACATTCTGCCAATTTCGTTTTTCACTATTGTAACGGCTATCTCTCCCATAGGCTATCATTGGATCCTGTCCTGTAACATCTTACAAGTGTAACATTCAATTGGGAAGAAATGGAGATTTGGAGTTTGGGCTCCCTGAGATCAGAATTAAAAAAACATCTTTTAGTGAAGTTGTTAAATTGTATGTTTGAAAATGCCACTTTTAGAAAGTAGACATGTTCTTGCTTTACCATTCTGTGTCTCTGCCTGCCTGTGGAATTAATGTCTTGTTTAGATTGACAGCTGGGTTGTTTTGCATTCAGCCTAGACAATTACACAAAGAGAACTAAGGTGTGCCCAGCATATCCTGATGGCCCATCACCAGGCTGTTCTGCCTTCCTGAGCTAGAGTGGTGGGAGGAGTTGTCAATGACACCTGAATAAGGCTGTGCCTGCCCTCTTACAATGCTGTCTCCAGTGCCTGTACTGTTTTTGGACCCAAGGCAGCGCAAGGCAGGATTTTATGGACAACAAAGATTTCCCTCTGAAGTAAGCCTACTTTAACGGCCAAAAGGGGTATACGTATCGGACCTCTAACCCCACATCTTTAGAACACTTGTGGATTGAGGATTCTACCAAGAAGAAGAGCTGGAGAGCTGTCAGGAGGAGTACTGCCCCTTTGCTGTGTCTTGCTTTGCTGGATTGGCCTGCAGTTGCTGCTTCTGTCCCCGGACAGTGAAAGAACTGGACTTTGCTTTCTTGTATCCTGCGTTTCCAAGGTTCTTCAAGGGCTTGTGTGCTTGCCTCCTGTTGCAAGTCTCAGGGCCCTCACAGAGTTCATCTGCAGCATCTCTGAACTCCACTGCTGGGAGTCCTGACTTCCCAAGTGTTGCATATACCAATTCAGGGCCCTGGGAGATACTTCTGCAGCTTCAAGACCTGAAAATCCACTCATCACCCTATCAGTGCCATTTTCCCATGGTAAGCTTGCCATGTAGTGGAAAAACCAATGCGTTAGTGCAGTGCAGCTACAAAATCAACGAGCCGCCTGTTTGTATCTAGAAGAACCGCTGCAGCAGGAGTCCAGAGCAAAGAGTCTCCAACATCCGAGACCGCCACTCCGACTTTGACGCAGGCCCTACTGTACAGTTGCAGTAATCAATGCATCACCTGTCTGGCGCTGTGGAAATCGATGCAGCACCTGGTTTGTCTCCACATTGATCCACAGCACCGGGATCTTCTCATGTATCGGCACCTGTGAGGCAAGTTTCCAATGCATCACCCTGCCGAAAGGAGTCACCCCTGGAAATCAACGCCTAGCTTCTCCTCACAGTAAGGAATTGATGCAACAAATCTCCTGCGTGCAGCAGACAGAACTGACGCCTTCATTCCCCTGGAGATCAAGAACCAATGCATCCCATGTTTTCTGGCGCTTTTCTCCTTTGCGGCTGTTTCCGTACTAAAATCAACACATCTATAGAGTTCTACGGACAGAATTGCTTAAACATTTTCAAAGTGATATTTTAAGGAATGTATGTTGGATTTTTGTTGTTTTGGTCTTTTTTGGTTTAGATAAAGATATTATATTTTTCTAAACTGTTGTGTTGTCCATTTGTAGGGTTTTCACTGTGTTACTGTTTGTTATATACAAATACTTTTCACATTCCCTCCGAGTTAGGCCTGACTGCTCGTGCCAAGCTATCAAAGGGGTGTCTAGGGGTTATCTCAGGTATGTAACTCCCTTACCTGACTAGAAGGAAGGGTCCCTACATGGACAAGACATTGCCAAATAGAGACCCACATTTCTAACACGTTCTAACATAATTCATTATACTGCCAGCTAGAGCATTAGAACCTGCACCTGTCCACAATATACACTGTCTTAGGTGCTGAACACATCTCCAATCAACTCAAGCTCTTCTGCGACAACCAGCGTGGTGTTTCAAAATTTTAGTAAAACAAACACCTTATAAAGAATATATGATGTTACAATGCAAACAATTGCAATGCATGCCTTTACATCGCGGGTTTTACATAGCAGCTACCTTTACAATGCATGATTTTACAACGCATGCCATTACAATTCATTTTTAGAAACTACCTTTACAATGCATTCCATTACAATGCATACCATTACAACTCATCCCATTCGAAATCAGAGCGTGTAGGGAACATTTTCCCTTCAGGAAAAAATTAAAAACATTCCTGTTTAACTACTGATTTTGGTTGAACATTAAATAAACACATGACAGGGCTATTTGCTTTCTGATGACGCCAAAGGCGCGGAGATACTCCCTAGGGAGTCGATTCCCAGCGCGGTACAAGCTTGCAAATAAATAAATAAATTACAACGCATAATACTTTTAGGGTAACAGTGGGTTAAGTTTTGGATAGTGTAGGGGTAAATTACTATTCACACTCCAGTGAGCGCAACTGTAGTGTAAGTGTTGTATAGTGTAGGGGTAAAAATTACTATTCCCACTGCAGTGAGTGCAACAGTAGGGTAAATGTTGGATATTGTAGGGGTAGAAGTTACTATTCCCATGTACCCCCAAACCCATACCCACCCTAAAACTAAAAAAAAACTCCATTACTTACCTTAGTACGCGTTGTAAAGTCATGCGTTGCAATGGTATGCATTGTAATAGCATGCGTTGTAGTGACATGTGTTGTAATAGCATGCAATGTAAATGCAATTGCATTGTAACATCCGCATTGTAAAGGTGGTGCGTTGTAATGACTGTATTGTAATGGTTGTTTCCCATCATAAATTATATAACATGTACTACAATGCTTCACTGGAAAAGAGAATAAGCTAGGTAGAGTGTGAGCCAGAGTTGTAACTTAGGCTAGGATATCTTGCCTGCCTGACTACGAATGTGAGCTTGAGATGCAAATGGTTTCTTAAAAGTAAAATGCCACGGTCCCCAAATATGAAGATGTAACGTTGAGCTTTACCCATGGGCCCTTGGATCTTTGATTCTTGCAGTTCCTCTAAGCACATGTGCTGTGAATTGCACATCTTGCTGCTAAGTTTTATTATAAGTTGTATTTTTCTACTACCATGGACAAGCCTCACATTTTAAAGTTTTAAGTTGTTTAGTTTGTACCATTTTTTCCATTGTGCTCTTCCCAATGCCATTTTTCATATTACTACTCAAAAACTTGGGTAACCCAATACACCTTTGAATGCTTGGGTGAGACCAATATCAGGTAAATATGCTTACGAGAGAATTCTTTTATATAATAATCCAGAACTAGATCAAAACAAAACAAGCAAGAATAACAAAACACATGCTTGCTTGTTTTGTTTTGATCTAGTTCCTCAAAAATCACAAATCTTTTTTAAAGTAAGTTAAACGATTAATTTGATTGAGGCCACTGTTTTGGGTCCTCAGAATTTGTTTGTCAAAAAGCTAAAAAGTATTCTTATATAAAATAATTCCCTTGTAGGCATCTTTACCTGATATTTTTCATATTACTTTGGTTTTCCACTTTTCCCTGATTTCGGTTCTTCCATGTCCTTTTTTATTTCTGTTGTCCTATCCTCTAATGATTACCTGTTATGGATTATGTGGCATACTTCACTTCCACTTGCTGCATACCTTTCTTATGATGTCAATTCTCATTGTCATGGTGTCTCTGTTTGCTCTCCATCCTCATGAACTTCATCACAGTGCTTCTCGGTGCTGCTTCTAGTCTGCACAGTCCTCCTCTTGGGTCCTTTGCTCTTTACTTCTCCACATGCCTGGTCTTGCTCATTCTTCTTCCACAACCTTGTGCCAGTGAATGAGGCTTTTCGAATGCTGCAGCTGTCTTCTCCTAGTTCCTATGCTCCCCTCAGCTCCAAGTCCCCATACTACTTTCCTGTTTTTCTACTTGTGCTGTGGGTCATCCAGTGCAGTTCATTAGGCTGTTACCATGGTTGCGTTCCTCATGAGGTATACCAACGTGACAATATATTTTGCTGATCTTCTGATAATGGTATTGGTCTTCCTAGTGGGAGCCATGCTCCTCTCTAAGTGGATCTACCATACATCACCTTGTGTGATTATTTTGCTAGTGCATCATGTAAGATGGTATGTAACTTAGGGCCAGATGTAGGTAAGTATATTTTACTAATTCATAAATACTGAATTTTACAGATTCGGTAAATTTACCGAATCGGTAAAATAAGCCACCTACATCTAGAATAGCCATTTACCGGTCGGTAACCACCGAATCGGCCGTTACCGGTCGGTAAATGTCGACCTCCATCTGGCCCTTGATTGTTAAGTAGAGGTGGTAAGTCCATGGGGGGATGTGGGAATGCTGTGTTTTTCTCTGTGTCACATACACCAGTGCCTTACCACCAGTTACTGCACAATATAGGGACTATCTCAATAAACAAGTCATAACATTTTTATGGTGTTCCATTAAATTATATTGCTCAACTGCTCACTAAACTATAGCTAATTAAAAAAATTAATCGCATAGGCGAAACTTACTGCATTTACCAATGCTTGTTTGTTTTTATGGAAACTGGAGGTGAAATCCCAGCATCAGCTCAACATTAAGTGATTATTGGCAAATCTCTTAATCTCCCCGTTACATAAAACAAAACCTCTGCTTCTCATGTAAAATGCTTTATTGCTCTTGAGCCAAGTTTGCTCTACATAAAACTTCAACAAACACCAATTACGCCTTGCACTTTATTCACCAAACTTGGCCGAGGGGGGGCATTTGGATGCTTTACATTAAAGAACAAAATTCGATTTTTGTAAATGCCTACCTAGAAGCCACACCCCCATAAACACCCATACCAGAACTCAAGACCTACCCCATCAATGTGCCAGCACTTCTCTTTCTCCATTTAGAGCACTAACTACCGGCCAATGGAATAACAGTGGGCAGCAGTTTTCAAATTATCACGACGTGAGATACAAATACCAACACATCTTGCATTGCAACAATTTGCTGCGGTTTAAACCTACACGATCCATTCCTTACTTCCCCTTGGCATAATGCCCAATGATGCCCCTCCACCGCAGAATGTGACAAGGGACCCGAGTGTATCACAAATCTCACAGTTACTAATACAAATACAAGACACCTCTCATCAATCTGAAGGCAGTGCACACTTTTTCGCTTCCAACGACCAAGACATGTTTTTAGGGATGTCAGGACTTTGGGCCACATGTATTAAGCATTTTTGAGGTCGGAAACAGATGATAGGTCCGTTGCCGACCGCAAAAATGCTTTTACATATGTATGAAACACAAAAAGCAATTTGTTACCAATACGTTTCCGAATCACAATTCATGTTTTAATTTCGGTATTTGGAAGGGGCGTGTTTAGGGCGTCCCTTCCAAATACTGAATCTGACTGGAATGTATGAATGTTTTGCGACCGAATTACGGTCGCAAAACATTCATATTTTACCAACTCCTTAAAGAAGGTGGTAACTCATTTGCAAATAGAAAGGAGTCCCCATGGGGCACCTTTCCCTTTGAGAATGGAAAACAAATATTTTTTAAGAGCAGGCAGTGGTCCCACAGACCACTGCCTACTCTTAAAAAATGAAACTACAACGTTTCATTTTTTCTTTTTAAATGCATCCCAATTTCCTTTAAGGATTCTATAGCTCTTCCTGGGTAGAAAGGGGGGGGATAACACTTACACCTGAATAGGCAGTGTCCTGTGTCCCACACAAAGTGCTGATTACCCCGTACTTATAGTCTGGGCAGCTGGGCTTGGAATAGAGGGGTACCAGTGCACTTCAAGGGCCTGCTTTGAAGTCACCCAAACTTCAAAGGCCCAACTAGGTATAAGTACTGGGCCTCTGACCCTACCAAGACAGTACACTACTGGACCTGTGAACTCTGCCAGAAATAAAGACTGCTGTGCTACAAGGATGGCCACCCTGCTTCACTGTTGCTCTGAAAGAACTGCTTTTCTGCTTTGCTGTGCTGTACTTCTGCCTGCTGGTCTCTGAGAAGTTGGCCTGATATGCAGTGCTCACTATTCTAGTGATCACTATGTATCATTCCAAACGACCCTTATTGATGATTGGTTGTAAGTCAACCGTAGACCAGCTATCCTAGTAGCATGGACAAGAGCAGTCTTTAGGCTAAACTCTAGAGGGCGTGTTAAGCCAGCTGTTATACCATCACATATACCCCTTGAACACCAAGTGAAGGGACACCACACAAGTTGTTATGAAAATAAAAGTATATTTATTTAGAACACAACAACCCTGGACTCTTTATGAGGACAGGGTGCTAAGCACAATACAAAGCTCTTAGGAAAATACTCAAATCGAACAATTTACACAAGTGCCAGAGGGGCACGAAAAACCATATACTCTAAAAGTAGAATGCGAAATTACTAGCAGGTAAGTACTACGCTAATAGACTTTAGGATCGCTAGGACTGGACTACTGAACCTTCAGATTACTAGCAGGAGGCCTAGGGAGATCGGGTGCAGAGTGTGCACTCTCACGCGGGATGCGGGACAAAGTCTATGGTTGCTAGAAATTACAAAGTTAGTGTTATCGGAC
The DNA here is from genome assembly GCF_964263255.1 of Lissotriton vulgaris. Taxonomy (NCBI): domain Eukaryota; kingdom Metazoa; phylum Chordata; class Amphibia; order Caudata; family Salamandridae; genus Lissotriton; species Lissotriton vulgaris. The sequence goes on from NC_141690.1 coordinate 136,082,146, forward strand.
GAATCCGATTAGGTAGAGCTGAAACGAAAAAGGATCTGGACCCTTGGATAGTGAGGCTATGCTGGAGCACCGAAATGCTGAGGTTACCTAGCCCAGGGGCTGCGGCTGCATAGGTCTGGAAAGACGTCGGGAATCCTCGTTGCAGTCTATGGAGCCTGAAAGAAGTTGCTGGCAGGCGACCAGTGAAGAAATTCGGAGGGATCCAAGCCTGGATCGAAGATGGAAGACACCTGGAAGCAGAGGGGACCAAGTTCTGAATCACTAGCCAGTGATTAGATGGGCACCAGGATGGCACCGGATGGAGTCACCTCGACCAGGTGAGTGGGCGACGCTGGGCTCTGCAGTCTCACGGACCAGGAGGCATTGTCGGTGACCAGGATGGAGGTGCGAGCTGTCCCACGATGGTATCTGCTGTCGATGTCGCTGGACCCAGGATTGGGGCAACAAGTCTTGGCAAATGCAAGCCCACGCGGAGGACTTAAAATGGCGTCTGGAGTGGACCAGGAGGGTCCGGGGTGCTCCTCTGTTGGAGGGGAGCAAGGGCCAGTCTGGAGCAACCAGACCAGCGGTGTTGATGTCGTAGTTCGTCGTCGGGAAGGCCACAAGCCAGCCGGCTAGTAGCCAGACAACGCGGTGAGCAGCAAAGAGCAGAAGGGCCCCACGCAGATCTCGTGGAGGCTGGGAGGCTGAACTTCGGTGCTGGAGCTGCTCAGGGTTGGGGCTTCTCACACCCCAAAGCACTCACTCGAGGATCCCTCGGCGGTCGTGCTGGGCAAGCGTCGTGCAGTCCTGAAGATGGCCGGTCCCTCGAGGTCTCGTCACACCCACGAATCTCAGCTGGGCTGATGATGCAGGTTGAGGTCAGAGGGGCCAGGGAAGCTGGTTCTCGTCGAGCTGGGCAGTCTTGATCCGGAGGAGAGACTTACAGCAGACCGCGATGCTTGGATGGTGCCTGCGGATGCAGGGTGACTTCTCCTTAGTCACATGGGAGAAATCTTAGAAAGAAGTCTTGAGTTTCTTTCGTAGAAAGTAGTTTCAGGATTCAAAGATGATCTAATTTGGAAGGGGGCCCACTCCTATCTTTATACTAGGAAAAGGGGCTGGCACGCGACTAGGTCCTGCCCATGGGTGGGAACAGGAAGGGGGGTGGTTACACCCTTCTCCCATGCCGGACTTCCCCAGCTCAGGGGCTGGTGTGCCCTTGGAACTGGTTCTAACCGGCAGATGCATAGTGAGCACCAGGGTACCACTTGCAGTCACCTTCCTCTAAAGCCCTGCCTACCCAGGATACACAAAACCCGTCTGGGATGGTGCTAGCACCGCCCCTGACAGGAAACCCTTTGTCCAAGCCTCCCTCACTGGAAGGACTCCCAGCAGCAGGAGGTCAGACATGTCTGGTGGCAGCATCCATTTTGTGATGCTGAGGCTTGAGTTAACTTTAACCGGGGTTCACAGTTACATACATGTCGTGTCCCTCTAGTAGGGTGGAATGCTAACCCCGTCGCCAGAAATGGCGAGGGGTTAGTATTCCAATTCGTATGACACCTTACTCGACATGTTTTGATAAAGCGATACCAGATTTGGCATATAACCGCGAGGATTATAATGCACTTAAGAGTATATGGTATGCGTTATCATGGAACAGCTATTAGGACTTGGTTCCGCAAGCTGCAAACGGCCTCAGCTCATGCCAGAGCACCATCTCACACGATTCCAAGCACTCTGCCTTCAGGATTGTCAAGGCCTGCCATAGGAGTGACTGATAGGAATACGGGTGTCCATTTTAGGGTTAGATATAGGTATACTATATCTAAAGCAAAGGGTGATTACACCACCTTGCCCCAGCTGTCGTACAGCCAGTTGTGTCAGATTTAAATGGCCAGCCAGGGGTGGCATAATACATGTGCAGCCCCTGGTAGGCCCTGGGTACACCTATGCCCTGAGTTACAGGGTCTGATAAGGTGGCCCAGTACCAATTGGATATGTACCTAAGGTACATGGAATCCATTTACAGAGAGAGCAGTAGGCCTGGGGTCCTGATTGGCAGGGTCCCAGGCCAACTATGTCAAAAAATAGCTAAAACACAAGGCAAAAAGTTGGGGGCAACCATAGTCAGGATCTACCTTCCTACATAACTCCCCCCCCCCCAAACGAAAGGAGATAAGGCTATCCTTGTCCAGGTAAGCCTCTATTGCCTAAGTGGCCATATAAGGAAGGACCAGCACTGGCTTGGTTTCCCCCTGTGTCATGGTCCACTAAGCAACCCCTCACCCTAAGGGTATCTGAGGGTCTCCACCATAGGGAATCTCTGTCTCTGGTGTGTCTTGGGAAAGTAAAAGGCTGATGTTGGGATGGAGTACTGAAGTGAGGCTCCTCTACCTTTGGGCTCAACTTCCTCCAATCACCATCCATCATGCGTGCCTTTCTTTCTGTAGCTGAGATACACTGTGCTCTCAGGGTCAGCCTCTGGCTACCTAAAGCTGGAGGCTGAGTCCCTCTGTTTGGCTTACTGGAGGGACAGGTCAGGTTTGGGGTTTTTAGGCCCCATGTTTGGCTGTGCCCAACAGTGTCCAGCTGTGGGAGGTCCCTTACTACTTTTAGGGGGATCCCTCAGGAGTCTGTTTTATTTTCACTTGGCTAGGTCTACTAGCTTCAGTGATCCTAATCTGCTGATTAGGAAGTTCGTTTGGACAGGGGGCCCTTTGGGGTCCACCACTGGCCTCCCTGACCTCCACAGCCCTGGGCTGACTGAGGCAGGGTAGAGAGGTGCAGGCTACCTGCTCCAGACTGGGTCCCACCTGGGAAGGGTCCACTGCCATCAGGGGCTCTGTCAGGCTAGGCCTGACTACCTCTGGGGCAGTTCCTTCACCAGGGGTAGAGTCAGTTCCCTGAGGAGGCTGGCTCTCACCTAGTGTCTGGGAGGGGGAAGACTTTTCTTCCTCCTCAATGCTCTCAGTTTGGGTGGAGTGATCCATTGTTTCAGGCTTCACAACCCCACTACCTGTTTGAGTAGAGGCTGAGACCATTACAGCCTTCCCAACCTTTTCAGGAAGGCACTCAGTTTGTGTTTGGGCTGTGACTGTCACAGCCCTCCTATCCTGTTCTGGAAAGTCTGTCTGCTCTTCCAACCTTTTAAGGGAGGAATGGTGCTTGGACTGGGGCTGTAGCTATTACTGCCCCACTAACCTTTCTGGGTAGGCCTATCATCCTGGAGTGGGTTTCTTGCTCCACCAAAGCCCATGCTGAGAGTTCCAGGTCATTCCCCAGTAAGCAATCTACAGGTAGGTTGTCTGTCACTGCCACTCTTATGGGCCCTGTGACATTACCCCAGCTGAGCTCGACTACTGCCATGGGATGCCTTCTTTTCACTCCATGAACGTCTGTCACCTGATAAATGAAACCAGGGGTCAGTTGAGCAGAGGGGACCAGATGGTCAATCACCATGGTGATGCTGGCCCCTGTGTCTCTGTATGCCTCAACTTTCTGACCATTGATAAGGGGCTCTTGTCTATACTTCCCCAAAATGTGGGAACCAGTAGTGAAGTTGGCAAACCCCATGCCAGTCTCACAGACAAGAGTTGTGTTAGGGGATCTGGCTAGGCCATGATCCACCTGGTTTCCCAAGGTAATGCCCACCACATTCTTGGGGGCACTCCCACCACCTGGGAGATTACCACTAGTGGTAACAGGAGGTCTGGGAGTAGTACCTGGGGGTATGTTTTCCTTATTGTTGTTGGCCTTGGGGCAACTGCTGTCACTTTTGTATTGGCCTACCTGTTTGCAAGTATGACAATAAGGTTTCTTTTGGGTTTTGGGAGAAGTCTGGGACCCACCCTTTTCAGAGGATTTTTGGGGCCCTGTGGTTTGATCAGAAGATTTATTCCCACCCTTCTCTTGAGGCTTGGTTGATTCCTTCTTTTGGTCACCACCCTGGTTCTTAGGCCTGACCCTGGTTCTGACCCATTTGTCTGCCCTCTTACCCAATTCTTGTGGAGAGGTCAGATCTGAGTGTACCAGGTGCTGGTGTAATAACTGGTTCTGACAATTACTTAAGATTTGCTCTCTCATAATTAGATTGTACAATCCTTTAAAATCAGTAACCTTACTTCCCAGTAGCCAGCCTTCAAAAGCCTTAATGACACAATCAACAAAGTCAGCCCAATCCTGAGACTGAGTTTTCTGGGTGTCTCTGAACATCAACCTGTACTGTTCAGTTGTTAAGCCAAACCCATCAACCAGTGTATTCTTCAGGACTTGGTAATTGTTAGCATCCTCAGCTCTAGTAGTGAGGAGCTTATCTCTACCTTTGCCTTCAAAGGAGAGCCACACGATAGCTGCCCACTGACTCTGGGGGACACACTGTACATTGCAGGCCCTCTCCAAAGCAGTCATCCATTTGTGGATGTCATCCCCTTGTTTAAAGGGGGGCACTATCTTACTCAGGTGTCTAGTGTATAAACTCCTGTCCTTTTCTCTAGGTAAAATGCTGCCACCAGTGAGATCTAGCCCACTTAACTTTTGCTCTCTAGCAAAGGCAAGCCTTTCTTTGGCCAGGGCAAGTTCTTACCTTTCAATCCTCAGATTGGCTTCCCTCATCTTTGCTTCATGCTCTCTCCTCTTAGGGGATGACATCCCTCTATGAGAAGAGGTCTGAGAGCCATTGGTTCGAATGCATCTGTTAGAGCCTCTAGATAGAGACCTAACTCGTCCATTCCCAATGTTAAGTCCGCCTGAGAGTGGCCCTGGGGTCCCCCAAATCCATTCTCATGCCTACTTAAGTTGGTCCTGGTCATTCTACTGACTTCTCCCTGACCCTTGTCTGCCTCATCCTCTGACAACTCCTGATCCTCCTCCTCTCCTTCACTAACTGTTCCATTGAGTGGGAGGTCAGGGTCCCCAAGGGTTCCCTCTAAGGGGGGCATATTCCCATCTGGATGAGAAGAGACTGTGTTGGCAGACCTCCTGGCATCATAAGTCTCAAAGAGACCAATCAGAAAAGGAATGGTAGGGTTAGAACCCTGTTTTAGCTTCCTGGATGTACAGATTTGTCTCATCTCCTGGAAGCTAAGAGCAGCATATCGTGAAGTGACCTGTGGAGGGTCTACTGACACAAGGGGTGCTTCTGAGTTCCCTCCTTTGTCCGACATGCTTCTAGTGTGGTGTAAGTGATGCACCTACCTACACTATTTGTTTGCCTACTGATCCCTTGCTAAGAGTTGTAGTCAGGGTGTGCTAGGCCCTGTTGAACTACAACAGCTGGTTCAGTAGAACTCAGAGTATTCTAAGCTAAGTTATATGTACCTTAATACTTATGTGATCTTTCACAATGATATTCTTAGGATACGTGTGGTAAAACAACAGCAAGCTCAAATCCCAACCGCTGCTCACCAATGTGAGAAGTTGGCCTGATATGCAGTGCTCACTATTCTAGTGATCACTATGTATCATTCCAAACGACCCTTATTGATGATTGGTTGTAAGTCAACCGTAGACCAGCTATCCTAGTAGCACGGACAAGAGCAGTCTTTAGGCTAAACTCTAGAGGGCGTGTTAAGCCAGCTGTTATACCATCACATATACTCCTTGAACACCAAGTGAAAGGACACCACACAAGTTGTTATGAAAATAAAAGTATATTTATTTAGAACACAACAACCCTGGACTCTTTATGAGGACAGGGTGCTAAGCACAATACAAAGCTCTTAGGAAAATACTCAAATCGCACAATTTACACAAGTGCCCGAGGGGCACGAAAAACCATATACTCTAAAAGTGGAATGCGAAATTACTAGCAGGTAAGTACTACGCTAATAGACTTTAGGATCGCTAGGACTGGACTACTGAACGTTCAGATTACTAGCAGGAGGCCTAGGGAGATCGGGTGCAGAGTGTGCACTCTCACGCGGGATGCGGGACAAAGTCTATGGTTGCTAGAAATTACAAAGTTAGTGTTATCGGACGAATCCGACTAGGTAGAGCTGAAACGAAAAAAGGATCTGACCCTTGGATAGTGAGGCTATGCTGGAGCACCGAAATGCTGAGGTTACCTAGCCCAGGGGCTGCGGCTGCATAGGTCTGGAAAGACGTCGGGAATCCTCGGTGCAGTCTATGGAGCCTGAAAGAAGAAGTTGCTGGCAGGCGATCAGTGAAGAGATTCGGAGGGATCGAAGCCTGGATCGAAGATGGAAGACACCTGTAAGCAGAGGGGACCAAGTTCTGAATCACTAGCCAGTGATTAGATGGGCACCAGGATGGCACCGGAGGGAGTCACCTCGACCAGGTGAGTGGGCGATGCTGGGCTCTGCAGTCTCACGGACCAGGAGGCGTTGTCGGCGACCAGGATGGAGGTGCGAGCTGTCCCATGATGGTATCTGCTGTCGACGTCGCTGGACCCAGGATTGGGGCAACAAGTCTTGGCAAATACAAGCCCACGCGGTGGACTTAAAATGGCGTCTGGAGTGGACCAGGAGGGTCCGGGGTGCTCCTCTGTTGGAGGGGAGCAAGGGCCAGTCTGGAGCAACCAGACCAGTGGTGTTGATGTCGTCGTTCGTCGTCGGGAAGGCCACAAGCCAGCCGGCTAGTAGCCAGACAACGCGGTGAGCAGCAAAGAGCGGAAGGGCCCCACGCAGATCTCGTGGAGGCTGGGAGGCTGAACTTTGGTGCTGGAGCTGCTCAGGGTTGGGGCTTCTCACACCCCAAAGCACTCACTCGAGGATCCCTCGGCGGTTGTGCTGGGCAAGCGTCGTGCAGTCCTGAAGATGGCTGGTCCCTCGAGGTCTCCTCACACCCACGAATCTCAGCTGGGCTGATGATGCAGGTTGAGGTCAGAGGTGCCAGGGAAGCCGGTTCTCGTCGAGCTGGGGAGTCTTGATCCGGAGGAGAGACTTACAGCAGACCGCGATGCTTGGATGGTGCCTGCGGATGCAGGGTGACTACTCCTTAGTCACAAGGGAGAAATCTTAGGAAGAAGTCTTGAGTTCCTTTCGTAGAAAGTAGTTTCAGGATTCAAAGATGATCTAATTTTGAAGGGGGCCCGCTCCTATCTTTATACTAGGAAAAGGGGCTGGCACGCGACTAGGTCCTGCCCATGGGTGGGACCAGGAAGGGGGGTGGTTACACCCCTCTCCCATGCTGGACTTTCCCCAGCTCAGGGGCTGGTGTGCCCCTGGAACTGGTTCTAACCGGCAGATGCATAGTGAGCACCGGGGTGCCACTTGCAGTCACCTTCCTCTAAAGCCCTGCCTACCCAGGATACACAAAACCCTGTCTGGGATGGTGCTAGCACCGCCCCTGACAGGAAACCCTTTGTCCAAGCCTCCCTCGCTGGAAGGACTCCCAGCAGCAGGAGGTCAGACTTGTGTCTGTGGTGGCAGCATCCATTTTGTGATGCTGAGGCTTGAGTTAACTTTAACCGGGGTTCACAGTTACATACATGTCGTGTCCCTCTAGAAGGGTGGAATGCTAACCCCGTCGCCAGAATTGGCGAGGGGTTAGTATTCCAATTCGTATGACACCTTACTCGACATGTTTTGATAAAGCGATACCAGAGTTGGCATATAACCGCGAGGATTATAATGCACTTAAGAGTATATGGTATGCGTTATCATGGAACAGCTATTAGGACTTGGTTCCGCAAGCTGCAAACGGGCTCAGTTCATGCCAGAGCACCATCTCACACGATTCCAAGCACTCTGCCTTCAGGATTGTCAAGGCCTGCCATAGGAGTGACTGATAGGAATACAGGTGTCCATTTTAGGGTTAGATATAGGTATACTATATCTAAAGCAAAGGGTGATTACACCACCTTGCCCCAGCTGTCGTGCAGCCAGTTGTGTCAGATTTAGATGGCCAGCCAGGGGTGGCATAATACATGCTGCAGCCCCTGGTAGGCCCTGGGTACACCTATGCCCTGAGTTACAGGGTCTGATAAGGTGGCCCAGTGCCAATTGGATATGTACCTAAGGTACATGGAATCCATTTTACAGAGAGAGCAGTAGGCCTGGGGTCCTGATTGGCAGGGTTCCAGGCCAACTATGTTAAAAACCAGCTAAAACACAGGGCAAAAAGTTGGGGGCAACCATAGTCAGGATCTACCTTCCTACAGTCTCTGCTTCGCTGAGGACAAGGACTCAATCCATCTCACTTGAATACAGAGTGACTCCAGAGGTTTGCTGGCTTCCCCCTGTTCTGAAGTCTCAGGGTCCTCAAAGATTTCCTTCAGCTTCGCAACAACACCTTGACGCTACCATTTGAGAGTCCTGCCCAGTCAAGTGGTGCCCAAACAGTCTTGGGCCCTTGAAAGGTGACATCTGATGTACAAAAGCATCAAATTTGACGTGTGGACGACTTTGAGCCAATTAGAACCGACTTACTGCTCTTCGATGCCAACGCAGGAGCTGATCGATGACATTGCTTTGACGGACTGCATGCCTTCACGACGCCAGGCAATACGACTCAATGACAAAGCAGTGTCTGCATCGTAAAGGTGTTCACTGACAAAGCCTTCATCACCTGGGTAGATCAGAACCGGCAATGCTTGCTCCATTCAAGGTAGTTTTTTAGCTGGACCTTCATGAGTCCTGTAGTTGTCCTGTCCTCCATCGTGGTTATCCTGAACTTTGGCTTTACTCCAGTCCAGCACAACCTCAAGTAACCGCTAAGCGCTATTGGACCCTAAGTACTAGATTTTGATTTAATCCTTAAAAATTCATAACTCCAGCTCTACTTATTGGATATTTGCCGTTTTGGTCTTATTTTGCTTATTAAAATATAATCTATTGTTCTTTACCTTTCACACCTTTAAATCTTTCTTTTCCCTCTAACTGGAATGCTATAAGTTTCTGTTCTTTCCCCTCTGGCCTTATTAGTTGGCAGGTTTCCATCCATAGGTTAAAATATTCAGTGTATGTTCACTCTCCCTGCTGGAATTTCTTTCTCTTTGCTGGGTGTAGATTCCAACAGGAAGAGTTTGTTGGAAGCAGAGCCACCATGCTTGCAAGATCAGGAGAATCTGGCCTGATATGAGGTGCAGTGAAAGATTAATTTAATTCCACCTTGAACTGATTATCTAACGATAGGGATGGATGTAATTATACACGGAATATTTTAACCTATGGGCAGAAACCTGCTAACTTATAAGGCCAGAGGGAAATAAAAACAGAAACTAATAAAATTCTGATTAAAGGGAAAAGAAAGATTGAAAGATTTGGCAGCTGAAATAGGATATTTGGATTACCTTGCATTCAATTATGGTTTCAAGAGTAGATCAGAAAACCCTGACGGAGTCTGTATGTGTAGAATGCATTGGCTACAAACGGGCACAAGAAGATGATTAAAAAAAAATTAATAAAGAAGTTGTTTACAAAAATTAAGATGACAGAGTTTTGTAATATTTGGCACCTTGAGACATGCATTTGTTTAATGAAGTATTGAAAGTGACAGAAGAATTAATTGTGCTGAGTCAAAAGCTTGATAATATTTGGAGGGAGTTTTCTCCTATATGGGGTGGTTAAGAGGTTGACCCTTCAGACTTGCGCACTCAAGAAATTAGATACCAGTACATTTTCTTCTTATACGTTTCCTACTTGAAAAATAGGTCCTGGGTGCTTTGCCTCATCCCCTTGTTGTAAATGACTTATTGTTCTAATCCTGTGTGGATTGTTTTTCGTGGTGTCGTCATTGTGTTACTGTGTGTGTTTTGCTAAATACTTTACACATTGCCTATTTAGGTTTATCCTGATTGGTGTGTGCCAAGCTATCAGAGGGTGTGCACAGGTTATCTTTTAGTGTGTATCTAGTATACCCTGACTAGAGTGATGGTAGTTCCTGCGTGGACAGGGTGCATGCCTCTTCTAACCAGAAATCCAGCTCTAACAAATACTGCCTTTATATCCCACAAAGGTGAATACTCTATACAGGAGGACGTTTTAAAAGGTTCAACCTTACGGTTTTTCACCATAGAAAATATTTACTTGTTAGTTCACCTTTGACTTTGATATGTTCTGCTGAATTTGCTGATCTGTAAGCGTTGATCTGTAGGCCTTACATGAATTAAACAGAGAAACAAAAAAAATACCAGCTCCACAGGAGAGGCAGATACTGGGTTACTTTCCTATTCAATACAACACCTAACCAAGACTGCCCAGGCATGCTTGTATCTGGTTAAGCGGACATAGCCAGGTATCCTCGATAATAGAAATGTGTCATAAAAAAGACCCTAGACAAACCAGGCTGACTGGAAATCTTCCATGTAATAATCTGAAGATGGCCAATTGGAATGAGTTTGCGAAGAAATTTCTGAAGTGTCTCAAAGTAGGAGACGAAATAAAGGAAGAATTCTGGGAAAATCTGTTGAGATTTCCAATAGTTCAGGGTATCAAGGTTGGGATGGCTAAAAAGGTGTGATCAGCATAAAAGTTGATGGAACCCTGCAGACAGGAATTTACAACCAGAAGATCATGGGAAATGGAGGGAAAATATAAATGTGAAGATATCTCCAATGTTGAAGAAATTCATCCACCACCTCTGCTTCTGGATCCGGTCCCCAACTGAAGAACTAGGGAAGTTGTGATAGAACCAGGGATGTTGTGATTCAACCTGGCGACATAGTGGTTCAAAGTGTTGCCCAAAGCATGAGAATTCTTTGAAATATGCTCATGTTAAATAAAAATTGCTGCTGTTGTGAAAGAATCTGGGTCCCCAATCAGTCACAGAGCTTGTCAACCCTGGGAGCTATTCTGACTGAAGCATACTCCCTTTTTCTAGGCACTAATGCCAAAATTCCCTGGCCAAATCTGCTAAACCTTTGAATCGAACTCCCCCAAACTTGTTTATGTACTGCACAGCTGATACGTTGTCTATTCTTAGATGAACGCAGTGATCCAGTAATCAGGGATCGATCATTTTTCTTAAACATAGGCCCATTCACACGACCCAACTGATCCCTTAACGCTGGGTGTTAGTGTGATGCAAGTTTATACCCAACTTACCAGATACAAAATAGAACCTGCATTTCTCCTTGCAACATGTATTATTTTTAGCGAAATACCTATAGTTGAGTAGTGGATAACAATAATTATGTACCTATCAATAACACTAAATAATAACAGACTTAGTGTAAATTTTATAATATTTATTGTAAACAATGTGAAATAAAATGCTCATTCAAGTACAGTTACACGAATGCAATCATAGATTATCACAGAGAGAAAACATTAGCCCCCTGTTACTCCGACCAGAATCTTATTAACGTGCACAAAAGCAGCATTAGTCTTGTTATTATTTTCTCAAAGCCATAATCAACTGTGGCCTGGTTTTTCATGCATTAGCTCACACATGAGTTTTACACATGCGCAAAAGCATTTTCCCTTATTTTAGCATTTATTAATATAAATCTTCACAGCACACTGTTAATACATGTTACTGAGGGTTCAATCCAAGCAGGTTTTATTTACACAAAACCCTGCTCTATCAGTCCCCCATTTGATAGCGTCTTTGAGCCATCACAAAAATACCTAACAAGATACAATTTACCACTTATTGAAAATACTGTACTTCTTTCTTATGTTCTCATTCTTTCATCTAAGTCTTTCATGATTTTGTAGTAGTTCTCCCTTTTATCTTCTAATTTTATCTCTTCTCTCTTCCTTTTTCTAGCTCTACGTTTTAGATCAGTCTCTTCATTTCTGCATTTGCATTTGCAACATTTATAAACTATGATGATCACTTATACTACTACAACTACTGAAGTAATAGTGTTGGACTTGGCCCTGCTTGCAGGGTCATCTCAGAACCTTGTTTTGCCTTCCCCCTAGTTTTTTTCCTAACATGAAATTGGTGATTTACAATGAAACACAATAAATATGTATGTTTGGTTTGCTGGAATGCAAATGTTAAATGCTGTACAATGGTGTACGCAGGATTATTTACACTGTAATAGAAGTGTCACTTTCCACAGACGCCATTTTGATGTACTCTGTGGCTGCCGGCCTCAGGTGGGCTGGCGGTCTAGTGCTCGAAGTGACAGGGTGCTCTACACCTCCCCCACAGTGATAGTTGAGACTGGAACTGCCAGGACCCTTCCAGAAGCTTCAGGCACTTTCTAGTAGGTGGGGTGAGGGGCCTATATAAGGAGAAGCTGAGAGTCCATGTGTTTAGAGTGTACGTGGACTTTGACTTGGAGGGGACACTCTGCCAGGAGGTACCGCCGCAGAGCCTGCTGCTGGCCCCATATGGACCCCTCTTCTGTCCACCGGGCCAGTGAGAACCCTTTGCTGGAGTGAAGACTGCTATGCCAGGAGGAGTGCCAAATTATGGGTGTTGACTGATCCTAGGAAAATTCTGTCCTGTTTTGATGAGTGCCCACTGCATGCTGATCTTGCCCAGCATAGCCAGCCTGCTCTCCTACCTAACACCTCATGAGCGCTATATTTGAAGTGACTGTGTGCCCTTCTGCTCCCTAGCGCCTCGCGAGTGCTATATTTGCTGGCCTGTACTTCAAGGAGGTGAGGAGCTGAATCCTACAGCGCTGTGCTGCCAGCATGCTGTGAGAGGATCCCGGAGTGAGGGATTACCCCCATGGGGCAGCCTGCAGAGGAGCGGGTGCCCACCCCACATTTATGCTTTCAAAAATAGCAGGAGCCCACCCCGCATTTGTGGTCCTTCCTGGGTGCCCACCCCACGTTTATGCATTTCCTAAAATAAAGCGGTTGCCCACCCCGCTTTGTATTATAAATTAAGAGGGAGCCTACCCCTCATTGCCGCCTGAAACCACCGCAGAGGAGAACAGAGGAGAAGAAGATGGAAGACAGGCACCCGTGCCTCATGGTGGGCGGGGCCTGCCGGGCCGGAGCCTCGCGGAAGCCAACTCTGCCTCCCCCTGCCTGGGTGAAGCCATCCAGGACCTGGCGAGCTCTGCATCAAAGTCCTAGGTCCCAGGAAGGGTCCTGGGTGAAGCCAAGTGAGTGGCGGGCAAAAAGGAGGGCGGTGCCTACCCTGCCTCCACAAGCTGCAAAACATAAGTCCCGGGTCCCACGAGGGGCGGCCCGGGTGAAGAGAGTCAAGTAAGCCGTGGTGGTGGACAGCAGGGCTCTCCGGTGGAAGAGAGAGCCCTGTGTGTGTTGCTGGGTCACCGACGGAAGAAGGAGACAGCGACCCGGATAGAGGAGCCCTGAGAAGGAGGGGCTCAATTGGATCCTCGTGGGCTCCATTGCTTCTCCACGTGGAACCAAGGAGCAGATTCCCTGGACTGCTGGTGAGTTGGCGGTGTGGTCAGACTGTTGGTGCGGGGGCCGGCCAAGGCACACTATCGGTGCCTGAGGAGCCTGTGGGCCCAGGAAGTCGCTATGCCGCCATTTGCTGGACTTACCAGGCAGCTGCCCCGGGTGGCAGTGGGCGGCTGCCTTTCATCCCTTTTGGCTCGTAGGGCTCCAGCCCGGACTGGGCCACAGTGTCCCGGGGGGGGCTACACAGCGACGCGTCAGTTGCGGGTCACTGCAACGGGAGGCATTTTTCTTGAGCCTCAGGTCCCTGAAGGGGACCCCAACTGGCTGGTACTTTGTGGGCCCCATCATTTTTGTATTTCTGAGTCCCAGAGAGGGGCTCCAGCTCATCCAGTGTTTGTTTGATTCAACTGCCCTGCCGGACAGTGGGCAGTTGCCACGCTTTGGGGCATTTCCGATGTGTAGAGTCCCAGCAAGGGGGCTTTCCAGACGAAGTGGCGCCTCAGGCTAACCTACAATGTTGGGGACATTTATAATGCGCACAGCTTTTCCCCTAATGGTTCTCCTGCTGATTGATGCATAGTGTACTTGATGAGGCCTAATGCACATGATGTATGCATAACATGATTTTTGTGCCTAAAGATATGCTGCCTTGCTATTGATGTTATGTGCAATGCAGCCTCATAGCTGGGTTTATGCATAGGGCAAATGATGTCTAGAGACGTGCCTTCATGCCCATGAGAATACATAATGTGTTGTTTGTGCTAATGAGATGCCCAGATGTAATCATGTGTCCCTAGATGGTACTTATGCACATGATTGGTGTTCGGTATAATGTGCTCACCGCTGCTTGACGAGATGTGCAACTAAGGAATGGGTTAATTCTTCACGTGGCCTCTACTGATTCTATTTTATGCCCAGGCTCATGGTTCATGCCTAGTGCTTCCCACTAATGCATACATTGCTGGTGTTATGCATAATGTTTTTCTGTTTATGCGGATATGATACATTAGGGGCTCCTATGCTTAAGGTTATGCCTAGGATCATGCTATGGTGATCAAGGTTATGTCTGACATAAAATATTTGATGTTTATGCCCAATGTGACCTGTGCCTATTTTTACGCATAGTGTTATGGTATATCTAATGTTGCATTTTATGCGAATGCTAATATGATTATGCATTTTGCATTTCTATGCCTAACCTAATGTTTTCATTCCAGGCCTATGGCAAAGTTGATTTATGCCTGATTCTAAAGTTATGATGCTTTATGTTCTTGCCTTGTGCTAATAGGATGTTACTAGGTGCATGGACTTGCCAGTAGCTACTGGCTGTTGCACATTTATTGATGCTATTACATTTACCCCCTGCACTCTATGATAGTCCTGGCAGCGGCCCGATTGGCCCTGCTCTGTAAATAATTCCCCTTTAAATGACTACCTGGTGCCAGTTGGCACAGTGTCATATGTCACTATGATTACGAGTCTAATGTGTTTTCTTAATACAAAGACTAGTTTTACACAACCTGGTGTGGAGACTCTTATGTAGTGTGCCTAGTGTGTCGCCTGTGAGTGTTGTCTGCCCAGATGCCTTACACATTGCTTCCGAGTTTGGCCTATCCGCTCGCAGCATCGGAGCTGGTTGTGTTCTGTCATGGCGGGTGTCTCGGCGTCTTTGATGCAGGAGAAGCTGCAGTTCTGGCAGGCGAAGGGAGCGTGGGTGCGCTTCAGGGCAGCCCTGCAGCAGATGAGGGTCCATCCTGGGTTGAGAGTATTGAGGGTGCTGGCGTCGTATTGGAGGCGGACTTCATGGCTGGTGTGGGGGCCAGGGGTTCTTGCTCTGGCCGCAATACAGGCGCCGACGGGTACAGACAGGCTTGTCTTAGGGGAGGTGGAAGGGAGGAGCAGCTGGGAGGCAGGAGGCTGGTGGCAGGTGGCAGAGAATGGGCACAGAGGGGGGCGGGGCCACAGGGGATGCTGCAGCAGGAGCTGGAGCGGCGAGGGGGGCGAGCAGGGACAACAAGGGGCACGGGGTGGAGAAGGCAAAATGGGCAGCGGGCACAGAAGAAGCAAAAGGGCACATAAGGGGAACAGAAGGCAAAGGCAGGTGGCGCTGCAGCGAGGGGGAGCAAAATACCTGCCAAGCTCAAGGGTTGCTCTCCTCACAGCGCAGCGGCCGCCATTTAAGGGGAGGTGGGAGGGAGGAGCAGCTGGGAGGTGGGAGGCGGGTGGCAACGAATGGGCACGGAGGGGGGCCGGCCACAGGGGATGCAGCGGCGGGAGTGGAGAGGGTGATGAGCAGGGACGACAGGAGGCACGGGGTGGAGAAGGCAAAATGGGCAGCGGGGCACAGAAGAAGCAAAATGGCACACAAGAGCAACAGAAGGCAAAGGTAGGAGGAGCTGCAGCGGGGGTGAGTGACCTACCTGGCAATGTGTGTTGTACTGCACTGGAGGATTGGATGGTGTGTAGCGTTGTGAATGATTTGGAAGGGCTGTTCCATCTACTTAACAGGGAGCTTATGCTCAGGAATTGTTTCCCAAGGTTGCGCCAACACCTATTGCAGTGTGGGTTCTCTTACCCAAGGGAGCCTGCAAGGAAGACAGACCTTTGGGTGAGTGCCAGAGAGTCTTAGAAAGCATTGGTGAGTGATCCCGAAGGGAGTGGCTCAAGGTTCTTCCAACCCAGGATGGTGGGAGAAGTGCAGAGTAGCCCAGCTAGGTCCCAGGGTAGTGAGAGGGGTGTAGGGCCTCATGTTTGGTCTCCAAGGAGGGGGAGTGAGACGGGGAGGTGTCCAGAGGTGCCCCAATCACAGTCTCAGGGCCTGGAGAGTTCCATAAGGGAGCCCCAGGTTGGGAACCTAGGCTGTCATGATGGGCCTTGCATTGAGTGGGATCCCTAGTGTCAAGAGCTCCAGGGGTTCTGGGGTCTGCTCAGTGACAGGGTTTATATCCTGGGCTGGGATGCAAGGTTCAGAGACTGCCTGACCTGGAGGGTGGGACACCTGTAGTCAGTGTCCAAACCAGTTTGACTTCCAGGGATACTACTCCAGTTAGGAGGGTGCATAACTCTGGAAGGGGGTGCAGAGGGAGGAAGGACTTGCCTCTAGCACTGGCTCATCCACATGGCTTAGATGCTGCGTTGGGAGGCCAGGGACAGGTACTGCCTATCCTGGCGGGAGGGACATCTCTAATCAATGTCCCCCCTGGGTTGCCTTCCAGGGGTACTTCCCTATGCGGGAGGGTGCAGAACTCTGGAAGGGGGTGCAGAGGGAGGGAAGACTCACCTCTGGCACCGGATCAACCTGAAAGTTTAGACCATAGGTTGGTGGATCGGTCCCAGGGTCAAGGCCCTGGACCGGTGAGAGAGTGGTGTTCTGAGGGTGCCTCGCATACGAGGAGAGTGCGGAACCCCAGAAGGAGAGGTAGGGGGAGGAGAGCCTTGCCCCTGACTTGTGGTCAGACTGAGGGTGCGGTCCTCAGGTGGGTGGACCAGTGGCAGTTTGGAACTGCACGGAGGAGAGGTAGAGTGGCCAAGGGTTACTATGGGCCTGGGGCTACTACCCCCCACTCGGTGAGGCGCAAGGACCAGAGATATCTGGGTGACCAAGGGGCCTGTCCTGGCCGCGACCAACTAGAGAGTACCAGTGGGGTAGCTCAGGGGGCCCTGGGAGTTCTGATGGAGGGAACCACAGAGGTCCAGAATGGCGGAGAACCTGCAGGTGCCCCTGCAGTAGCAGGCTCGGGTCCATCTTCTCTCGCCCCAAGCAGGGAAGCTCATCAAGGCATTGATTGGTCTACCCTGGCTTTTGGCTGGGAGGGGGTCCTGTTGGACTTGGCCCTGCTTGCAGGGTCATCCCAGAACTTTTTTTGCCTTCCCCCTAGTTTTTTTCTTAACATGACTTTGGTGGTTTACAATGAAACACTATAAATATGTATGTTTGGTGTGTCTGGAATGCAAATGTTAAATGCTGCGCAGTGGTGTACGCAGGTTTATTTACACTGTGTTAGAAGTGTCACTTTCCACAGTCGCCATTTTGATGTACTTTGTGCCTGTCTGCCTGAGGTGGGTTGGCGGTCTAGTGCTCGAAGTGACAGGGTGCTCTACACTTCACCACAGTGACAGTTGGGACTGGAACTGCCAGGACCCTTCCAGAAGCTTCTGGCACTTTCTAGTAGGTGGGGTGAGGGTGAGGTGGGGTGAGGGTCTATATAAGGAGGAGCTGATAGTCCATGTGTTTAGAGTGTACTTTGACTTTGACTTGGAGGGGACACTCTGCCAGAAGGTACCACCGCAAGGGCCTGCGTGCTGGCCCCTGAGCCCATCTGGACCCCTCTTCTGTCCACTGGCCGATGAGAACCCTTTACTGGAGTGAAAACTGCAATGCCAGGAGATGTGCCACATTATTGGGGGTGACTTTTCCTAGGAACTTCTGTCCTATTTGATGAGTGCCCACTGCCTGTTGATCCTGCCCAGCATTGCCTGCCTGCTCTCCTACCTAGCACCTCTTGAGCGCTATATTAGACGTAACTGTGTGCCCTTCTGCTCCCTAGCGCCTCGCGAGTGCTATAATTTGCTGGCCTGTACTTCAAGGAGGTGAGGAGCTGAATTCTGCAGCGCTGTGATGCCAGCATGCTGTGAGGGAATCCCGCCGTGTGGGATTCCCACCCCTGGGGCCGCCTGCAGAGTAGCGGGTGCCCACCCCGCGTTTATGCTTTCAAAAATAGCAGGAGCCCACCTGGCATTTGTGGTCCTTCGTGGGTGCCCAACCCCCGTTATTGCAATTCTACAAAAAAGCAGGTGCCCACCCCGCTTTGTATTACAAATTAAGAGGGAGCCTACCCCTCATTGCCACCTAAAATCACCGCTGAGTCGCAAAGAGAGAAGCACGGAGGAGAAGAAGATGGAAGACAGGCCCCCGTGCCTCACAGTGGGTGAGGCCTGATGGGTCAGAGCCTCGTGGAAGCCAACTATGCCTCCTCCTGCCTGGGGGAAGCAATCAGGAGCCTGGTGGGTTGCCCATCAAAGTCCTGGGTCCCAGGAGGGGGCCCGGGTGAAGCCAAGTGAGTAGCAGGCAGAAAGGAGGACGGGAGTCTACCCCATCTTCACAAGCTGCAAAACATAAGTCCCGGGTTCCATGAGGGGCAGCCCCGGTGAAGAGAGTCGAGGCAGCAGCGGTGGTGGACAACGGGGCTCTCCGCTGGAAGAGAGAGCCTGTGTGTGTTGCTGGGTCGCATACAGAAAAAGGAGATGGCGACCCGGATAGAGGAGTCCTGGGAAGGAGGGGCTCGATCTGAGCCTGTGGGCTCCATTGATGCTCCATGTGGAACCAAGGTGCAGAGTCATCGTGGTCAAACTGTTGGGGGTAGGGGCCTTCCGAGACACACTTTCGGTGAGGCACAGGGAGCCCAGGAAGGGGTAGCGCCGCCATTTGCTGGACTTGCCTGGCAGCCATCCCGGTGGCAGTGGGCGGCTGCCTTTCATCCCTTTTCCCGAGTAGGGCTCCAGCTCAGACCAGGCCACAGTCCCCAGGGGGGCCTACACAGCGATGCCGCAATTGCGGGTTGCTGCAACGGGAGGCATTTGTCTTGAGCCTCAGGTTCCAGGAGGGGACCCCAACTGGCTGGTACTTTGTGGGCCCCATAATTTTTGTATTTCTGAGTCCCAAAGAGGGGCTCCAGCTCGTCCAGTGTTTGTTTGATTCAACTGCCCCGCCGGACAGTGGGCAGTTGCAACGCTTTGGGGCATTTCCGATGTGCAAAGTCCCAGAGCGGGGGCTCTCCAGGCGCAGTGGCTCCTCAGGCTAACCTACAATGTTGGGGGCATTCAGCTTTTCCCCTAATGGTTCCCCTGCTGATTGATGCATATTGTACTTGATGAGGACTAATGCACATGATGTTATATGCAATGTAGCCTCACCGCTGGGTTTATGCATAGGGCAAGTGATGTCTAGAGATGTTCCTTCATGCCAATGAGAATACATAATGTGTTGTTTGTGGTAATGAGATGCCCAGATGTATTGATGTGTCCCTGGATGTAATGTAATGTAATGTAATGATGTCTTGTAAAGCGCCTGAATCACCCCACATGGGATATCTCCGCGCTGTAGACCGCTGGGGAACCCGTCCTGGCTTTCCCTGTGAGATGGTCCCTACTGGGTATCTCCAAGGTGAAACCAGGCATCCCCGGCGTATGTGGGGGGCCGCTGTGGAGATGAGGTAAGCTAATGCCCAGAGTTGCCGAGTGTGATCCCTTGTTAGAGTAGGCACCGAGGTGAGAATTATCGAGTCCGCTGACCCTGGTCCACGACCCTGCTGCGTCGGGAATTGAACCGTGGTCCCGGGCCGTCCTCTGCTTCTGGGTCTGCCGCCTCTAACTAGTGAGCCACACTACTCCACATGGATGGCCCCTATGCACATGATTGGTGTTCGGTATAATGTGCTCACCACGGCTTGACGAGATGTGTCACCAAGGAAGGGTTTATTGCTTCACGTGGCCTCTACTGATTCTGTTTTATACCCAGGCTCATGGTTCATGCCTAATGCTCCCCCTAATGCGTACAATGCTGCTGTTATGCATAATATATTTCTGTTTATGTGTATATGATACATTAGGGGGTCCTATGCCTAAGGTTATGCCTAGGATTGTGCTATGGTGATCTAAGATTATGTCTGACATAATGTATTTGATGTTTATGCCCAATGTGACGTATGCCCATTTTTACGCATAGTGTGATGGTATGCCTAATGTTGCATTTTATGCCAATGCTAATATGATTATGTGTTTTGCATTTCTATGCCTACCCTGATGTTTTCATTCAAGGCCTACGGCAAAGGTGATTTATGCCTGATTCTAAAGTTATGATGCTTTATGTTCCTGCCTTGTGCTAATAGGATGTTACTAGGTGCATGGACTTGCCAGTAGCTACCGGCAGTTACACATTTATTGATGCTCTTACATTTACCCCCTACACTCGATGATAGTTCTGGCAGCGGCCCGATTGGCCCTGCCCTGTAAATAGGTCCCCAGTAAATGACAACCTGTTGCCAGTTGGCACAGTGTTATATGTGATTGTGATTACGATTCTAATGTGTTTTCTTAATACAAAGACTAGGTTTAGACAACCTGGTGTGGAGTCTCTTTTGTGGTGTTCCTAGTGTGTCGCCTGTGAGTCTGGACTGCGCAGATGCTTTACACAGTGCTTCCAAGTTTGGCCTACCCGCTCGTGCCAGGCTACCCCGTTTCTAACAAATAGGTATTCATATATCCCTTATATGCTACTCTCAATAGTAGAAAATCAATTTCAGACTGAAGAAAAACTCTTACCAAGTTTCTGCCAAACACCATCAACTTTCAGTTGAGTCAAATCTTCATGAAGGTCAGTAATATTTTTAATATACCCCTCAAGATTTGTTCTTTTATCAGGGATATAAGTACAGCATTGTTGTATTTTCAACATACTATAGACTCCACCCTCTTTTCCCAATAATATAACGAGGGCAAGTCGATTTGCAAAAGCATTGATCCAATAGAAACCATTTCAGTATCAATCATCAAGAACCCACCAGCAGTATCCATTGATAAACGATCGACCACTGTGGACAATTGTCTAATTTTATGTGAATTCAGAATAACTCCAACTGAAGGTATCAGTGCTTCAAAAATATCCCCAAATATTTCAGAATAACTTCCTCCTCTCTTATTACGTATTAGTCCTTGTTTTATTTCATTAATTTTATTATCCTAATCTATATGGTAAACATTTGAAAACACTATGCCTAAATATCAACACCCATACCAACCTGCTTGTAACCTATAGTCCCAGGATGCTTGTTTCCGGTCCAGGGAAGACATGGCTTGGCAGTTCGGGCTGGACTGTTCCCATGAGGCACAGGGTCAGACTGATTTGCATATGGCCATGTCTGTACTGGGGTGGCTGAGTGAACTAAAGAATGGTGATGGATTAAACCCAGATCAGTTGACTGGGGGTGAGGGTTTGATTTGCTCAAACGCTCCTTCCATCACCCCCTTTTGTATCGCTTTGTTCGCCCTAAGTCGGCACGGTATGCTCAGACGTGAGTCCCTTGCTCACTTGGCCACTGAATTCAAGATAGCCTGGCTGATGAGGATTATGAATCCGAAACCGGTCCCAGGATGCTTATTTCCGGTCCAGGGAAGACATGGCTTGGCAGTTCGGGCTGGACTGTTCCCCTGAGGCGCATGGTCAGACTGATTTGCATACCGCCATGTCTGAACTGGGGTGGCTGAGTGAGCTAAAGAATGGTGATGGATTAAACACAGATCAGTTGACTGGGGGTGAGTGTTTGATTTCCTCAAACGCTCCGTCCATCATCCCCTTTTTCATCGCTTTGTTCGCCCTAAGTTGGCAGGGTATGCTCAGACGTGAGTCCCTTGCTCACTTGGCCACTGGATTCGAGATAGCCTGGCTGATGAGGATTATGAATCCGAAACAGGTCCCAGAATGCTTGATTCTGGTCCAGGGAAGACATGGCTTGGCAATTCGGGCTGGACTGTTCCCATGAGGCACAGGGTCAGACTGATTTGCAAATGGCCATGTCTGAACTGGGGTGGCTGAGTGAGCTAAAGAACGGTGATGGATTAAACCCAGATCAGTTGACTGGGGGTGAGTGTTTGATTTGCTCAAACGCTCCGTCCATCATCCCCTTTTGTATCGGTAACCTATAGTAGGCATTCTTACCACACACAAAATAAATTCCCGGGAAAACAGGATCAGTTCCTCCTTTCAATCCCCAACTTCCTTTAATCAGGAAAGTATGCTCGCATTCCCTGGAACCAATAAAGTAACTATTTCGTTTAATCATTTCTCTAAACACACAAAGCTTTCCTCTATGTTGAAAATCTAGAGTCATGGCAGCGTAAGTTTCCCCCTTTTTGTAATCACCCTTTCTCAACGCCCATAGAGGTACATGAGACTTTTTGCTCAGCAGCTTTCTTTTTTAAAATTTCGTCTTCTATATTCTACTAAATTCATAAACTCAATTTCTTCATGCCGTAATTTACATGTTAAATTATTTCTATGTGCTTCTATTGTATCTATTGGTGTGTTACTAATGAAAACATCTCCCGTATATGCTGCATAAATAGGTCCATACACAACTTTTAAATCTCTTCTAATTGGTATTTCTGAAAATATTACATCAAAATTTGAGTAATAATACTCCAGACCTTCCCTCTCATAGAATAGACTAGTTAAGACACTACAAGACACACCATAAGTTAAACGTAGGTGATGATATGTCACCCCCTCTGAGACAGACAATGGTAATCGCATATATACATAACAATCTCTCGCATTCATTGTGTTAACGTACTCATAGAGTAATTTAGTAAAAACATTTACCGACAAATCATTATTTCATTTATCATGATGATAAACACCATCATCCTCTATCTTTTCTATATTAGTGTTTACATTTTCTTTTATAACCAAATCCACATTCTCACTTTCAACATTATTAGTATTATTTTTGTGATTAGTCACCATTTGAACAGGCACAAAAACAATCAGTGTTAACCACACCAATGTTAGTAATAGAACACTACATAAGCAAGCATTAATACATTTACGTTTAAAACTATGATTTTGATATCCAGTCTCTGTTATCTTTGCCATTTTAGACACTATATAAAAAAATTAAAAATCTAAGAAAAACCTAACTATTCTAAAGATTTGAAGAAAACGTATCCAAAAACCATCTAGAGCAGGTTATCACACTTTAAGCCTCTCTTATTTACCCCCTCTTTTTATTTTTTTATCTTCTTATTCAAATCTTTGGAACTTTCAAAATAATCTTCACTGAGTTTGTCATACCTTATTTTTCACAGTTCTTTTTAAGGTGGTCACAGTTTGCTTTGATCACTGAGTTCTGACTTGTGCTTTCAATTTCTCCCAACACCACATATGTCCATTCTGGAGCTGTGTATTTTTTATTTGGAATTCGTATTCTCTTTGTTTTTCGTACCAGCTCTTCTTCTGAGTCACTTTATTCACTTTGAATTGATATTTCATCTATTGAATCTGGCTTTCTCTTTTCAAGAGCGTATTTCAGTCTTTTCGCTCCTTTTGGCCACTCATCACTTTTTCTTGCTTTCTTAACTTGAACTGCTTCTTCACCTTCGTGGTCAAGTTGTCAAGTTGTCAAGTTCTCTTATTCAGTTCTTTTTTTTGTTGTACTTGTGCTTGATTCTCTTCAGTCACTTTCTCCATTTCTTTCTCAACAGCAGTCTTTTGAGACCCAGTAGCTGGTGCCCATTTTATTCAATTTGTGCTCGGTTCTTCCTCAACCTTTTCAGAATCTGTAACACTAGATTCTATAGCTTTATGTCCTTCAGCTTTATGTTCTTTTCTTTACCATTTGCCACTCTTCTCCTTGTCTTTTAAGTGGACTTGGGACTGTTCTTGTATGACTCGCATGTGTCCAGTTCGGCAAGCCACCACACTTCACTGCTGTTGTTGTTACAAAATAATCTAGTATAGTCCATGCCACCTGGGTTCTAAAGAGAACTTCCTCAGGTGTTTCTTCACCAGAACCCACTCTCCTAGACTCAAATCATGTGCTTTTTCAGACTGTGTTGTGGTTGCAATTCCTCCAACCTGATGAGACCAGGTCAGTCAATCCTTTGCAATATTCAAGCACTAGGCCATCAGTAATAATCAGCCGTTTTTTGCTGGTACAATTGCTTCTCTCATTGCTCTCCCCATCAAAACTTCATAAGGACTCAATCCAGTCTTTTTATCAGGAATGCTTCTAAGACTCATCAGTACCAGGGGTAAAGCATCTTGCCATTTCAGTGTTGTAAAGGCACACACTTTTGATAGTCTAGCCTTAATAGTGCTGTTAATTGCTCGACCAAGCCTGATGCTTCTGGCCAATAGGCACAATGCAGCTTTTGTTCAATTTGAAATACTGCGCAAATGATCTACATTTTTTCATTGTTAAAATGTATGCCTCTATCTGTTTCTAAAGAGACCAAACTGTGGTATTATCTCTCTTAAAAGCAATTTAGCAATGGTCAGACTGTCATTCCTTCTTGTTGGATATGCCTCCACCCAACGAGAAAACAAACAAACAACAACCAACACATATTTTAGTCCATTGCAAGGGGGAAGTTTGATAAAGTCTAGCTGTAACCTGGTAAATGGTCCTGCTGCTTTTCCAATTTGACCCTCACTTAGCAACTGTCTTTCTACCAGGATTTTGCTGCCTCTAGCATAGACTCTCTGCAAAGACTCTGAATTTCCGTTTATACCATGACTGCTTGAAGAGTCTGTTCATAGCATCTCTTCCAACATGTGCAATTCCATGGTACATCCTTTCCACATGGAAGAGTAAACTATCTGGCATTACTGGTCTCCCATCAACATACACCCATACTTCATCTGCTGCTCTCTTTTTCACAACCTGATTTTATCCAAACTTGTTTTTCTTCCTCGTTTGCTTCCTCCTGCAGTTGTCTAATCTCTTCCTATGTTTCCCAAGAAGAAAACATCAAATGGCAATTTGTAGCTTTCTTTTTCCAACCCTCTGTTGATTGAAATTCAATTTTGTGCACAGAAACAAGCCACTTGGTTAGCGTATCTGTTTCCATTTGTCACATAGTCATTTCCTGACATGTGTGCTGAAGATTTTACTACAGCAATCTTTTTGGGCAATTGTAATGCATTCAATAAATCCTTCAAATTTTTACTGTTCCGGATTGGGGATCCTGAAGAAGTCAGAAATCCTCGTTGCATCCACAACTGACCAAAATCATGAACCACTCCAAAACCATATTGACTATCAGTGAATATGGTTACTTTCAGATTTTTGCCAATTATACATGCTCTAGTCAAAGAAATTAGTTCAGACATTTTAGCAGAATTTCTTCTTTTTTGGCAGGATACTTCAAGAACCATAGCCACTGTACATACTGAATAAGCAGCACTTAATGCTCCTTTTACATTTCTCAGACAAGATCCATCCATAAAACATCACACTGTCTGACTTTTCTAGTGGAGTATCTTTAATGACTGGTCTAGGTTTCATGCATAATTCTGTCACATCCAAACAATCATGATCTTCTTCATCTTTCACTTCTTGACAATTAGAACTCTGCAACAAAGTTCCTGGATTCAATGTTGTACATCTAATCACTGTGACATTATCAGCATTCAAAATCACTCTTTCATATTTAATCAGTCGGCTGTACGTCATATGCTGAGTCTGAGTTATTGTTAACAGGATCTCAATAGAGTGTGGCACATGCACTTTCACTGGATATCCCATAACAATTGTTTCACTCTGCTCAAGACTCACACAATTAGCAGCAACTGCTTTTAAACAGCCTGGTCACACTGCAGCCACTGAATCCAAAGTAGCAGAAAAATATGCCATTGGAAGATGCGCCTTTCCATGTTTTTTTGTTAAAACTGAAAGTGCAGGCCCATCTCTCTCACAACAGAACAATGCAAATCATTTTATATAATCTGGCATTCCCAATGCAGGTGCTCGACAAAGGCTGTCTCGCAATTCAATAAAAGCTTTCATACTCTCTTCGTCCACCTCAATCGGATCCACCACATCTTTATGAGTCAACCTCTGTAAAGGCTTCGCAATCAGTAAAAACCCACTGATCCATTGTCTACAGTATCCCACCATTCCCAAAAACATTCAAACTTCTTTTTGAGTCTTAGGAGGAGCAATTTGCAAAATCACATTCATTCTGTCTTGAGTTACTTTTCTAACTCCTTTTTCAATTTTGGGCCCCAAATATTGAACTTTTTTTAAACAAATTTTTAACTTTGCTAGTGACACTTTATGACCACCTTCTGATAAATGATGTAATAGAGCAAACACAAGGAGATGATGGACGGAGTGCTGACATTTTTCAGACACTCAATCCCAGTCACAGATCTAGGTTGAATCCATTATCATTCTTTAGCACACTTCGCCACCTCAGTTCAGACCAAGTCAGTCTTGACCCTGTGCCTCATGGGAACAGTCCAGCCCGAAGTGCCAAACCAGGTCTTCCCTTAACAGGAAATAAGCATCCTGGGACCGGTGTAGGGTAGTTCCTATATTCCCAATAGGCTCTGCGCATTGGAATAATATATCATATAGATTTGACGTAGGACTTAGGTCGACTAGGTCTCTATCGAATATATTAGACTTAATTGTGAGTGCCAGCTAGCACAGGGGTCACTAGAAACATTCTCGAATAAACAAGAAGGGATTCGTTTCTGACAACCGCATAAACATGACCACTTGGTTTCCCCAAGAATAAAACTGATCTTTAGAGTTCTGGAAACAATAGATAGATATTTTACTCAGTCAATCGTGCATGCTTTGTTTCATCAGAGGTGCAGAGAAATAGAGAGATGGGCATTTTCAATAAAAGGGCTTTATTGAACAGTCTTCTTTCTCATGCAAGTAAAGTGAACTGCTACAATTGTAATACTGGTTACGAAGTATAATGCGTACAGTAAGAAGAGTATTACGAATAATACTGTAAAAGCATTGTATGGTTACTAGACCATAGATAAATACATACATAAATAACAAAGCTAAAAAGTACTCAACTGGTGCTTCTAAAATATGCCTACTCCAATGTACCTAACCTAAGTCTAGTACGAGGGAAGAAGTAAGTGAGGTGTAGCATAGGTTTAGTTTGTCTTAGAAAAATGATTTCTTATCTGCGCACTCCCTTATTTGATATCAATTTGCTCCAAAAAATTTTATATAAAGTTTTCAAAAGGTAGGTGTGCTGCTTGGTTGTAGGGCAGCCAGCCCAAAGTAACAAAAGAACCTCCGGTGGAGAACTCCACTAGTTTACCAAGCGCACTCCCAAGTGTTAAAAGTATGACAATTATCAAAAATTGATACCTAAATATTACAATTAATCACACAACAAGAAAGATTTCTTCTTCAAAGACCATGAATTTTTATATAATCATGTACATATAAATCTCATTTTTTGACAAATCAGTAGTAGATTCAATTAATGCAAAATAAATGAAAAAATAACTCAACAACACTAGGATGCAGTGTTTCTACGGTTAACAATCTGCAGAAAAATATTCTGATACATTAGAGAACATAGTTGAGAAGTAAGCCCAATGCATTTCGGGGGGATTCCCTTCTTCAGGGGCACTGCAAAAATAAAACAATGTATAAGTCATTCATATTTACATTTTTTTAAATTAACCTAAAAGTACAAGAATAAATTGTTTACGATGCGGAGGCGGTTCATGGCAACCAGCTAATAATGCATAAATAAATATGAACGTATAAATTGCAACATCATATTGTATAACATGTACACTGTGGACATCTTATCCAGGTCAGCGGTGAAACCCCAATTGCTAAAGAAAATTGTGAAAACTATATTGCAGTAACTAGATGCAGACACTATAGTAAACATTGTTTATCTATACAAGTGGCAACATTCCTAATGTGAACGTCATGATATTGTAGGTATAAACATAAGATAACTCGTGTACTCACATCTCAACTACTCAGAGTCACATAGTGGATTAGGGGATGCTTCTATCATATGGAAATTTCAAATACGATCCTATAGGCTAAGGACGGAAAACAACGAAATGTGTGTTTGTCAACCACTTGTAATCAATGTGATCACTGACCAACCTGGCATTCTATTCAAATAGATCACAACTTACTTGATGTTATTGCGAACTGTAGCTGATAGATTGTTAAATTCAACGAGGATAGTCAATACTGAATGTAGTCAAAAGTGTGTAAGCACTAAGTCCATCTATGCAAAGCGGCATTCAACCATTGCGAAGAATTCTCGGTACTCTCTTTGTCTGTGGTACAATAAGCAGAGAGAAATAAGGCACTTTCCTTTGTTTGGTGAAATTTACAAAAGAAACTCTTAAGTGAAAAAAACTAAAGTTCATTCTAAAAATTGTATAAGGTAAAGTTCTTAAACTCGCATGTTAACGCCATCATTCTTGGCATCTAGAAGGCAAGACAAGCTGAACCGATCAATTAATGCCCGATTTAAAATCTTCCCTAAATGTCAAAGCTCTGGGCATTAGTGTAAGCGCGAGTTGCTACAAACAACCTAATGCCTACCTAACCATTGCGCATCGTATCCCCTTGACAAAACTGATAGGCTGTTAATCATCACGTTAAATAGCGCTTGGCTAGTTACGTAATATAGCGCTAGGTAAGAACGTGCATTTCTAAACACCAAATGTATACTCGTAACCATTTGCCTGCAAAACCATTGCACATCGTCTCCCCTCGACAAAACTATTTAGCTGTTACTCTTCACGTTATAGTGCTTAGCTAATTACGTACTGTAGCGCTTGGTCAAAACGTGAACATCTAAACACCGTGTTCATGCTCGCTAGCCAATTATACACTGCTCTTCACATATTCACACTCACCTCAGTAGTAAACTTCCTCACCAGAATACCACTAAGCTTCTCTCTTTAAATCTGAAAAAAGTAAGCGAGTCTATTTTAAGCAAGATAAAATCTGTTAACTCGAAACTAATACTGCCACCGCCAACAGCAACTCACCTTAACTTTGACAGATCCCGGTCGTTCCTCTAACGCACTCCACCATGGATTAACCTATCAGTGGTGTGCTACACTGTTATATACCCGAGAAAATTAGAAACTAAAACAAGACTACATTGTATCATCCGTTACTGAGCTTCCATGTGACCACCATCGACAGAGTGATAGGACTAGGTAATGATCGGCCATCTTAAAGTGGTAAAGAAAGACAAATGCGTCCGACACTGTTGCTTCCACATAATGTGTTTCATTGATATGAACCCACGTGCTCACTGTGAACAAAGTGAAGAGACTAACAGATAATCATCCATCTAAACAAATGAACAGTAGAAAGCATCCAACTGTGTAGCGACCCTATAAACTAAGATGACCGTAACGCTGAGATTATATGATATCTCGCACTGATGTATCATGTGGTGCAATCATAAAACTCGGAATTTCCATCCATGTTTAAATATAGCTTAATGTAGTGTCTATGTCATCTACCACTGCGAGTACTGCAAAGCTAAACTAAATGAAAAACATCAACGCGGAGCACAATTAAACCACTGTGTATGACTGCACAATGTTAGTGTGCCGAGAATACAAAGAGTGTTTGTGTCTCTCCTGTATGCATCTATGCTGAGCAAAATTGTTGAGTAAATGAGATAGGTCAGGATGCTATTTAGATAAAAAGTAAACCAACTACTACCAAAACAAGGGAAATACTGGGAAGCATAAATGTTTAACTGAAATATGACCTTAAATAACCATGTCTAAGTGGTTCCTGAAAGTAGCGTAGAGCCTGGATAAGAGTCCATGAAGTGAAAACAAAACAAGGCACCATGTATATTATTAGTTACTTAGAGCCAAATGACGTTTCGACATATGAGTCATTGGATGTTGCTTGACAATAATATAAGAATGCTTAAACAATTGTAATAACAACATTTGAGTTATTTGGTTTGTTCAGAACAAATTGCATAGCAGGTGGGCTGGATAACATGTGAGATATTATTTCCTCAGTACAGTTAACAAAGCAGGTAACAATACAAATCCAACTATAAAAAACATTGCAATTCAATCCTGTCATTGAGCCCACTTGGGACCATAGTCTGCAAGAATTTTGTCCACCAGGCCTCCCTCTGAGCTAGATGTATGGAATGGTTGTGATCTTGTTTGACTGTGACTATTTCAAGAATTGTGAACCTGAGCTGTGCATTGGTATGTTGATGTTCTAACCAATGTGTAGCAAAGAAGGACTTAGTAGACTTTGTTCTGAATGTACTCTTGTGTTCTGAGATGCGTATTTTTAGTTTTCTTGAGGTTTTGCCTACATAAAGTAGACCGCATGGGCATCTGATGGTATAAATTACATTCATGCTATTGCAGTCCCCGTTATATTTTAATGAGATGCTTTTCCCCGATTGTGGGTGGTGGATGATATTCCCTGTTATTACATTGTTGCAATGTACACAGTTGTAACATTTGCGCATTCCATTAAATGAAAGTTGACCTTCAAGAACTGTGGTATTCAGGATTTCCTTGAAATTCTTGCTTCTTGTATACGCAAATAGAGGCTCTTCATCGAATAATCCCTTAAAGTCAGGCTCATGTCTCAGTAGTTCCCATCTGGATTTTATGATGTGTTTGATTGCCTGAGATCTCGATGAATATTTAGACACGAACACATGTCTGTTTGTCTTCTCTTTGGATTTAGTTGTAAGCAACTCCTCACGGGGTTTAGTTTCAGTCTTACTCATAGCCGTCTCTAAGACCTCTACAGGGTAACCTCTTTGTTTGAATCTCTCTAATTGCTGATCTAAGGCTGCTTGTAGATCTGTAGAATTGGAAGTAATCCGTTTGACTCTTAACAATTGAGAGTACGGGAGGTTATTCTTTAGTGAAGGAGGGTGGAAGCTTGAATACAGCAATAGATTGTTTCTATCAGTGGGTTTTGTGTACACTGATGTTTCCAATTTGTTAGCTCTTTGAGTTATCTGAACGTCCAGGTAGTGAATTTGTTGCTGACTTATCTCGTGCGTAAATTTGATTCTTGCATGCTTGTTGTTAAGTTCAGCTATCAATTGTTCTAGTGAATCTCGTGAGCTTTTCCAGACAAGAAATATGTCGTCTATAAATCTGATATAGAAGGCTAAATTCGTAGCCCAAGTTTCCTGCTTGTAGATGTGCATGTCCTCAAACTGCGCCATGAAGGTATTGGCGTACGCTGGTGCGCCTGAAAAACCCATTGAGGTTCCACTTACTTGAAGATAAAATCTATCTTGCCACATAAGGTAACTGTGTTGGAGACAGAAAATCAGTAATTCCAAGATGAAGACTTTGTTGACTTCTAAGTCAGGTAGTTGTAACAGTGCCCATTCACTAGCTTCTACACCATCTTTAAGCGGGATCGATGTGTATAGCGATGTTACATCTATGGTGCACATCAACCAGTCCGAATTGTAATTACTCTGTACTTCTTGAAACAAGTTCAAAAAATGGGTAGTGTCCTTTACATAACTCCGCCAAGTTTGGACGAATTTTTGCAAAAAATGGTCAATTAGTTGTCCCAATGGTGAAAAAATGGAATCGCAGCCTGAAACAATTGGTCGAAATGGTGGATCATTTAGACATTTATGCACCTTCGGGAGCATATACAGTTTGGGTCTTCTAGGGTACTGAACTGTGAGGAACTTACGCATTGTGGGTGTTATCCATCCTACTTCTTCTGCTTTGTCTAAGATTGAACAAAGTGTTGACATGAAATTATCAGTAGGGTAATTATCCAACAGTAGGTAGGTTGTAAGATCTTCTAGATGTTCGTTGACCTTCTGCACATAGAAACTCGTGTCCATTACAACCAGGGCGCCGCCTTTGTCTGCCATTTGAAGCGTGATTTGATCATCTGCGCTCAGTCTCCTAAGAATGTCCAGTTCATCTTTTCTTATGTTTGTTCGCATCTTTGGTTTTAGATTGAGTTTGTTAAGGTCATGACGTATCAAAGATTCAAAAGTATCCAAAAGTTTATGTGTCACCGGGGACATATATGTACTTTTGGGTCTGAACTGCCTCATTTCCGAATCTTCGCTTTCTTGTTCCAGTGGTTGTGCATCTGTTGTAGGTACCACATTGGTGAAAAAGTGTTTCAATCTCAGGTTACGTAGAAACCGAAAAACTGATACTTCAAGTTCTAGTTTATTTGTGTTGTAGATGGGTACAAAAGAGGTCCCTTTGTTGAGTACCACTTCCTGGGCTGTAGTCAGTTGCTTAGACGAGATGTTAATTACGAGGGTTTCCCCTTGCTTCTCAGATTCCGTGCTTCCGCTTCGCGATCCTTGACTTCTTTTTCCTTTTCCTTTATTTCCTTTTCCTTGTCTTTTACTCCTCCTGGTTTTCTTTGGAGGTCTGGAGGTCTCCCTCCTCCCTGAGCCTTGTCTAAAAAAGGAGTAGATGTTGTTGCTGCACTCACTCCATCTCCTGTTCCTGATGTTGTTGGTTCTTGTCTCAATGACAACGGCTGTCTTGATGGATCCATCTCATTATCCGAAACTATAGATTCTTGTGATGATGAAGCAGGTTTTTGAAAAGGACGCCTTTTGGCGTACACCTCTGCCCAGGTGTATACCTCATTAAGTTTATAATCTATAGTATCTCTCCTGAATTTTCGCAATTTTCTTTCCTGGATTTCCTTGCCATAAGTGTCAAGCTTAGAATTCAGGTCCTCCAACGTGAGTCTCCAGAAATCCGCCTCACAGCGATTGGACATGTCTGATTTGATGATGTTTATCTCTTCTTCTAGCTCCTTGATAGTTTTGGAGAGTTCTTCAATTAATAAAAGAATTAAATCCAATGAACACTTATTTAGCACTGCCTGCCACTTTTCCATGAATCTTTTGTTATACTGGAATTTATATAACAACGGTTTAATAGGCAATCGTAGTCCTCGCGGTATTCTTTGTACCTTGTGGTACTGGATAAGTGTTGAAGCGTGCAATCGTTGGCTCAACGCTCTTTTGGCTATAAATTCCAATTGTTTTAGTTGCTGTGGTATGGAGCTGCCCTGCGCATCAAATGAAGGTGTTTCTTCAATGAGTGAATAAATGCTCTGGAATTGTGTGTCTGTATAAGTTCTCGTGTCTGCTCTATTCTCAGTTAAGTTAGATATACTCTCAAAAGACATTTTCAAATGAATTTGTGCGGGGTGCTGCGGGTAAGTATAAGTGGCAAAAGAGTTAAGAAAAATGATTTCTTATCTGCACACTCCCTTATTTGATATCAATTTGCTCAAAAATGTTTTATATAAAGTTTTCAAAAGGTAGGTGTGCTGCTTGGTTGTAGGGCAGCCAGCCCAAAGTAACAAAAGAACCTCCGGTGGAGAACTCCACTAGTTTACCAAGCGCACTCCCAAGTGTTAAAAGTATGACAATTATCAAAAATTGATACCTAAATATTACAATTAATCACACAACAAGAAAGATTTCTTCTTCAAAGACCATGAATTTTTATATAATCATGTACATATAAATCTCATTTTTTGACAAATCAGTAGTAGATTCAATTAATGCAAAATAAATGAAAAAATAACTCAACAACACTAGGATGCAGTGTTTCTACGGTTAACAATCTGCAGAAAAATATTCTGATACATTAGAGAACATAGTTGAGAAGTAAGCCCAATGCATTTCGGGGGGATTCCCTTCTTCAGGGGCACTGCAAAAATAAAACAATGTATAAGTCATTCATATTTACATTTTTTTAAATTAACCTAAAAGTACAAGAATAAATTGTTTACGATGCGGAGGCGGTTCATGGCAACCAGCTAATAATGCATAAATAAATATGAACGTATAAATTGCAACATCATATTGTATAACATGTACACTGTGGACATCTTATCCAGGTCAGCGGTGAAACCCCAATTGCTAAAGAAAATTGTGAAAACTATATTGCAGTAACTAGATGCAGACACTATAGTAAACATTGTTTATCTATACAAGTGGCAACATTCCTAATGTGAACGTCATGATATTGTAGGTATAAACATAAGATAACTCGTGTACTCACATCTCAACTACTCAGAGTCACATAGTGGATTAGGGGATGCTTCTATCATATGGAAATTTCAAATACGATCCTATAGGCTAAGGACGGAAAACAACGAAATGTGTGTTTGTCAACCACTTGTAATCAATGTGATCACTGACCAACCTGGCATTCTATTCAAATAGATCACAACTTACTTGATGTTATTGCGAACTGTAGCTGATAGATTGTTAAATTCAACGAGGATAGTCAATACTGAATGTAGTCAAAAGTGTGTAAGCACTAAGTCCATCTATGCAAAGCGGCATTCAACCATTGCGAAGGATTCTCGGTACTCTCTTTGTCTGTGGTACAATAAGCAGAGAGAAATAAGGCACTTTCCTTTGTTTGGTGAAATTTACAAAAGAAACTCTTAAGTGAAAAAAACTAAAGTTCATTCTAAAAATTGTATAAGGTAAAGTTCTTAAACTCGCATGTTAACGCCATCATTCTTGGCATCTAGAAGGCAAGACAAGCTGAACCGATCAATTAATGCCCGATTTAAAATCTTCCCTAAATGTCAAAGCTCTGGGCATTAGTGTAAGCGCGAGTTGCTACAAACAACCTAATGCCTACCTAACCATTGCGCATCGTATCCCCTTGACAAAACTGATAGGCTGTTAATCATCACGTTAAATAGCGCTTGGCTAGTTACGTAATATAGCGCTAGGTAAGAACGTGCATTTCTAAACACCAAATGTATACTCGTAACCATTTGCCTGCAAAACCATTGCACATCGTCTCCCCTCGACAAAACTATTTAGCTGTTACTCTTCACGTTATAGTGCTTAGCTAATTACGTACTGTAGCGCTTGGTCAAAACGTGAACATCTAAACACCGTGTTCATGCTCGCTAGCCAATTATACACTGCTCTTCACATATTCACACTCACCTCAGTAGTAAACTTCCTCACCAGAATACCACTAAGCTTCTCTCTTTAAATCTGAAAAAAGTAAGCGAGTCTATTTTAAGCAAGATAAAATCTGTTAACTCGAAACTAATACTGCCACCGCCAACAGCAACTCACCTTAACTTTGACAGATCCCGGTCGTTCCTCTAACGCACTCCACCATGGATTAACCTATCAGTGGTGTGCTACACTGTTATATACCCGAGAAAATTAGAAACTAAAACAAGACTACATTGTATCATCCGTTACTGAGCTTCCATGTGACCACCATCGACAGAGTGATAGGACTAGGTAATGATCGGCCATCTTAAAGTGGTAAAGAAAGACAAATGCGTCCGACACTGTTGCTTCCACATAATGTGTTTCATTGATATGAACCCACGTGCTCACTGTGAACAAAGTGAAGAGACTAACAGATAATCATCCATCTAAACAAATGAACAGTAGAAAGCATCCAACTGTGTAGCGACCCTATAAACTAAGATGACCGTAACGCTGAGATTATATGATATCTCGCACTGATGTATCATGTGGTGCAATCATAAAACTCGGAATTTCCATCCATGTTTAAATATAGCTTAATGTAGTGTCTATGTCATCTACCACTGCGAGTACTGCAAAGCTAAACTAAATGAAAAACATCAACGCCAAGAATCTAACCAAGATTTCTCTTAGGGTCTAATCAGCTCCGTACCTTGGTTTTAGAATGAAGAAGGTCTGGTATCTCTGTGTCAGGACTCATTCCACTCAGTTTTCAGCTTACGTCTGCGCTGTGGCAGTAGAGCCGGGCACAGACACACTATATGCTCCAAGGTTTCATCCGTCTTACCACACCCTCTGCACAATAGATACTCTGTCATTCGGCGCCAGGAAGGTAAATTCTTTAAAATTTGCCATTCACCCAACCTGAGAGCCATAAAGCTAAGTTTTAAGTGCAGGGAGTAGGTGCAAGACAAATAGGAAGGAGGGGAGGCCGACCCGTAAGAATT
The DNA here is from genome assembly GCF_964263255.1 of Lissotriton vulgaris. Lineage (NCBI taxonomy): Eukaryota > Metazoa > Chordata > Amphibia > Caudata > Salamandridae > Lissotriton > Lissotriton vulgaris. The sequence continues at coordinate 136,117,898 of NC_141690.1, forward strand.
TATTATTGCCCATGCATGTCAGTGATTTGGGACCTCATTCGTATGCGTTTCTTGATGCTAATTTGAAAAACTGCCTTACTGGGGTTAAGATCCAATAATTCACCCGCAGACAGTTGCTGGACACAGTCCTTAAAAAAATGGGCGTAGGAGCCGCCTAAGTTTTTCTGAGAAATGTCTAGCCAAAGTAGTGACTCCAAGGACCCTGGGACTGCCTGCTCGAGTTTATGGCACAGATTCAAATAAGTGCCAGTGTTTGAAATGTCGTAATTTAATAAACCCAGTTCTAATCTAATCTAAGCAGCAGAAGCAGCTTTAGGCAAGTGAAGAGCTTTTTTTGTAAATTTTAGTCACATGTTGGTTTAAGTTGGCGTTTAATTTTCTCCTAAAAGTTTCTATGCCATACGACAGGGTAGGCCCGATTTTTGCTCTCATGACTTCCAAGAGAGGTGATAAACTCAGGCCAGATAGTTTTTTTGAGAGCTTACAAAGAAAGGTTCACCTGAAGATTCAAGGCTTTTATTGATATTTCGCTGCGTTGTTTGCCAAAGGTACCCCTAGTATCAAAATTGACCCCTAAATATTTATATGTTTTTCCTATTGTAAGACACTTGTTATTATATAGCCATCTGCCACCATGGGTGCGTTTCCTGCCGAAAGTAACCACTTGGGTTTTCTTTAGATTAACCTCTAAATTATTCAAGGAGGTGTAGTTTATTTAGTAGCCTTTTGCAGCCCTACCCGGGTGAGACTAAAAAGGACCAAGTTGTCAGCATATAGAAGATTACTTATTAGCTCACCACCCATCTTGGGAGGATGGCTGTTTTTTTCTTCTAGGGTGGCTGGTAAATCTGCTATAAACAGGTTAAAAAGTAGTGGGGCCAGCATACAGCTCTGTTTGACACCTCTCGTTGTCATGATTTTCCGAGAGAGATGTTGCCAGTCCCCAACTTTACTTTTATCCATCTGCTGGTATGCCGTTGAATAATCGCCTCCAGAAGTTTAGCCGGGATCCCCCATTTTTTTAGCTTAACACAAAGAGCAGCCCTGGGGACCCGATCAAAGGCGGCTTTGAAATCTACAAAGCAGCAGAAAACAGACCTTGATGTAATAAGTGCATTATCAACAATTATTGACAGTGCCAACAGATTAGTCGTGGTACCAGAGTCAGCAGTAAAGCCAGTTTGATTTCTTGGGATCAAGTTATTCTGCTTTACCCAGGTTCTCAGTTCCTCCAATAGAATACTTGCATAATGCTTTGCCTCAATGTCTAAAAAGATGATTAGTCTGTAATTGGTTGGGGACGCATGAGATCCTGACTTATAAATCGGATGAATTATTGCGCCACAAGAGTCCGGAATGGTTGAGCTTCTTAGTACAAAATTGAAAAGAGTAGTTTAATATCTGACCAAAGGTTGACACTTGTTTTGAATAAAATCTGTGGTAAACCGTTCGGACCAGGCGCTCCATCAGATCTTGCTTTTGTTAGTACTTTTGTGACCATGTCTTGAGAAATCAGTAGATCCCCACTTAAAGATTCCGAGAATTTGATGGAACTGCTCCAGCCCTTACTCGGGCTTGCTTTCGTGAGGTTGAGAGGACAGACGTCTGTAGAAGCTGATCCCTCTGTGGCCCTAAAGTGTTCAGTCAAAAAGGCAGACCAGTCGGCTTCTGCAATGTTTGCACACCCAGATGAGGGTAGTCTAGAATTTTGGCGATGGATTAAAGCCCAGAATTTTCTTGAGTTGCGATTTTTGCTCTCGCATAATAGTTTGCACCAGAATTGACCTAAATAAAGTTGTTTGTCTTTTTATTGAGCCTGCCTAAATCTTTTTTGGGCCGTTTTATACACGTTCAAGAGCTCACTGTTCCCAGGAGATTTCTTTAGAGCACGCATGGCATTGTTTCTGTTTTTTTTTAATACCATAGTTTGGGTTGAAATCCTAGACTGGGGCCTGAGAGGAGCCTTATGAGTGGGCGATTTAGATGGAAAAAGACTTATCAAATGAAGACAGAAGGGGGACCAGGAAACAGTAGGGGAGGCCGCCAAGTCAATGCCTCTTGTTGTAAAGCCAAACATTCCTTCATGACAGGAGGGGAAGATGTCTTCACTCCATCTTAGTTGTTTAAGGTTTTCGGTGTAAATTCCTTAACAGGTTGTAGAAGCGGATTTGTGATAGACTGGCTTTAAATTGAATGTGGCAACTTGTGGTCGATGGTTGCTTTCCGATCGGGGATAAATGGTGTAGTTTACCAGATGTTGAAACAAGGCTAAATTACAGATAGTGTAATCAAGATAGGAATGTTTGCGACCGTTAGTCCAAGACCCCTTTGGTGGAGTATCATTCATAGATCTTCCATTCATCACCAGGAAGCCGGCACTGTAATGTTGCAGCACACAGAGTTCTCCTAAGCCACAGTATGCTTGATTTGGTGGTTTGGACTGAGCCTCTACTTCTGTTGATGTAAATGGAAAAGCCCTTCAAGGTCAGCAGAGTTTCCCTGAAAGAGGTTGGTGTTGAAGTCTCCGGTGATTATACAGTCTGAGTGGGGAAAATCCACAGTTAGGTCACATACGATTTTAATTAAGCGTGTTAAATGCTTCTTTTTCGAGCGTGTGCTCGGATTAATGTAAACACTAAGAAGTAAAAGCGATTGCTGTTTGCTCCACGAACTGATCTTAACTCCAAGTAGCCAGTCTTCTTCAATGTTCAGCAGCTCAGTCGGACCTTTTAGATTGTTGGAGACATAGATCGCCAGACCACCTTTGGGGTGGCCGTAGATATGGTCTCTAATTGCAGGTTTCCAGTATTCAATAAAACCTATGACTGGGCAATTTTGGATAGCCCAAGTTTCCTGAAGGGCTATTATTTCGTAAAGAGGCTTAACCCTTTCTGCGTAATTTAGAATGTATGTTCTTCCCAAATTCAGGAAACGTGGAATTGACTGTAAGTTTTTCAGCGTTTTTGGTGGTTGGAGCAGCGCACATTTTTCGAAAAAAGTGGCTGCTAGGCTTTTGCCTTCACTTGATAACTCGTATCCTAGAAAAAGGACGTTGAGGTGGGCAATTCTTGATTTCTTAAAGTTGAATTTATACCCTTCAGAGGCAAAGCCAAGTATTATGACGTTCACCCTGTTCAAGTGCCTGTCCAAATCATCGTCTGTTAGATATATGTCATCGACATAAGAAAATGCCTCATCATCATACGTTTGTAGTAACTCTATTACTCTGGCTGAAAATAAACCTGGACTATTCTTGAATCCCTCAGGGAAACAACAGAAGTAGCGCTATGTCCCCATAATTGAGATAGCAGTCAAGTTCCTGCTTTCAGGTGCAATGTTTTGACAGAAGATACCGTTAGAAATATCTAATGTGGTTTTATATTTTTTCCGCACGATGTTATTTTTCAGTGCTGCACTGTGTGCGTTTTGTACTGCAAAAGTTTTGCAACAAGAGTTTAAATGTCTGTAGTCCAAAATGAGATGATATGTATTGTCTGGTTTGGAGACAGGAAACAAAGAATTGTTCATGGACGAGGTGCATGTTTCAATCATCCCTTGGTATTCAAGTTGATCTAAGATCTTCCTGACCTGTTTTGTAGCTTCTTGCTTAACTGGATACTGCCTCTGTGCAGTTGGTTGAGTTTTAACTGGATTTTATGGTGAGGAGAATCCTTATCCCATCCTACATTATTTTTATATAATGCTGGAGCCTGGGCTACTGCCCATTTTCTTTCATAGGTGTATTTTAAATGAATTGGATATGATTCAAGAAGACTGGCATAATGATGTCTTCACCGTGTGAGCACACACTGACAAATTTTGGTGGCCAGTATTTTTCGGCTAGAAGAATGTCATAACCCTTAGAGAGCTTCTCTCAAAAGAGTGCTCTTATTTTCCAAGTTATGTCCCCCTCCATCCGGAGCGTTACTTCATATAACTTATGGGGTACACTAACCCTGGTATCAGCTGTTTCAACTTGAATGTACTTATTCAAGTCCACTGTCTCCAAATGATCCTTCAAGATCTTGCGAGCTATGGTGACCTCTGCTGCGCTGTCAAGCATTGTCTGGGCCTACTCCCTGTTCTTGAGTTGTGTACTCAAGATCCTCAGCATGTCTGATTTTTAGACCTGCTACCTTCTTTTTGGTGAATTGAGTTTTCTTATTTTTTGGAACGTGTTGATCGTCTTTGGACTTCACACGTTCATCCTTGTGTTCTTCTTTTCCATTTCTATGAGGAAGCCTGAAAGGTACGAGAGGAACGTGTATCAGTATCTTGATATCTATCAGGTTTTCTCAAATTATCCCTGTTCCTGAGGTTATACCTCTTTTCAGAGGGCTCCTTTTGAGGAGACCTTCCTCGGGACTCAGAGCGCTTCTCATTACAAGTTTGTTTAGTATTTTCCCACTTCATTTTAGGAGTAGTGAGAGTGTTTTTAATAAAAACCTTTTCAGGATGTTCTGTTAGTTGGGGTTTAACTGGTTTCCCACCAAAAATATCTCTACCTAGTTCTTCATAGGATTTTTCAATTATTCTGGCCTGTTCATATGGTTGCTCAGTTATATCAATTTCCCTTATTTTTTGGCGGATCGCCACGGATGCTGCTTCACCTTTATTATTAGCTAATAATATAGCTGAGACTACTTGTTTGAAATCTTTCAGTAATTTCATACCTAAATTCAAATTAGGCTCTGCCCTGTATTCATCTTGAATCTGTTTCAGGACATCTGGTATCACCGCCATAGACGGTACACCAGGTGTTTTTGTGTAGATTGCAGCAAAGACTGTACCCCAAGTGTCGCAGTCCTCCAGATGTGGTGCGATCCCCATTGGTAAACAGATTGTTAAAATTCTGTGTTTCTCATGAGGTGTACTGTCAGGAAATACTGCCTCGATTTGAGTATTTTTTTGAGCTATCTAGAATGGAATTTGTTCCCTTTTTGTGGGCAATTTACCAATGACTGATTGTATAGTCGGTGGTGTAATTTTATTTGTGTTCCCCTTGTGAGGAGTTTGTTGTGGAATCCTTATAGGAGGTTGGACTGTTAGAGTCCGCATGGCATATTGAACCAATTTTCTATGTATTTTCATTAGTTGTTTTAGTTGAACTAATAGTTCTTCACTTGACATTTCTTCAATGTCAGGATTTGTTGTATATTTGACTAGTACCGGCCATGTTGCTCCTGGTCTACCTAGTGGACTGAGCCTGGTGATGTGATTTTGATGTTGTAGGGCGCCTTTAAACCGGAGCAGATCGCCACGGATGATGCTTCACCTTTATTATTAGCTAATAATATAGCTGAGACTACTTGTTTGAAATCTTTCAGTAATTTCATACCTAAATTCAAAGCAGGCTCTGCCCCGTATTCATCTTGAATCTGTTTCAGGACGTCTGGTATCACCGCCATAGACGGTACACCATGTGTTTTTGTGTAGATTGCAGCAAAGACTGTACCCCAAGTGTCGCAGTCCTCCAGATGTGGTGCGATCCCCATTGGTAAACAGATTGTTAAAATTCTGTGTTTCTCATGAGGTGTACTGTCAGGAAATACTGCCTCTATTTGAGTATTTTTTTGAGCTATCCAGAATGGAATTTGTTCCCTTTTTGTGGGCAATTTACCAATGACTGATTGTATAGTCTGTGGTGTAATTTTATTTGTGCTCCCCTTGTGAGGAGTTTGTTGTGGAATCCTTATAGGAGGTTGGACTGTTAGAGTCCGCATGGCATATTGAACCAATTTTCTATGTATTTTCATTAGTTGTTTTAGTTGAACTAATAGTTCTACACTTGACATTTCTTCAATGTCAGGATTTGTTGTATATTTGACTAGTACCGGCCATGTTGCTCCTGGTCTACCTAGTGGACTGAGCCTGGTGATGTGATTTTGATGTTGTAGGGCGCCTTTAAACCGGAGCAGATGCTCTTGGTAAGTTAGTGGAATTTCAATGTCCTCGAAAGGGACATATTCCGTTGGATTATCCTCTACTTTGGAGAAGTGAAATACATGCAATACTGCATTTGTTTCAAGGAAGATTATCAATGAATAGAATACCTCTGTCTGCCGATATTCATGTGCCTCTATGACAAAAATCACTCTACCACCTCTAGGTGATAGGCCATTCGTTATAAGCTTTAAAGCGATGGTTTTCCTTAAGTTTACCGGGATGATTATAGCATCCGCATTGTTTTCTTGAAAACCTGTAACGTCTAAACCTGCTGCAGCTCCACTGGTTGCGTTATTGCCGTCGTCATTCGACATTGTTTAAGGAAAGTTTGCAGCGCAAGTTTCAAGGAAACAAAGATAAGGTGCACAATATTTTGGAACACTGTATCCTTCAACGTTGAACAAACCAAAAACTAATATGTAGGATTTTCATCCTACTCAGTAATGGCGGATATTTGATCCTTTTACTCACTCCAGACATCTATTGGAGTCTTTTACGGGTAAAAGGGGTCTCTGTGAAAAGCACGACTGAGTTACTCTAGTATCTAGCGTTAAATTAGTGCCTTACCAAACGTTGGGCGCCATGTAGTGTAGTTCCTATATTCTCAATAGGCACTGCGCATTGGAATAATATATCCAATATGTTTGCTCAAAGTTCCGAATGGCAATCGCTGCCGGGTGAAGAGCGGTATCTCTGTAAGGTTTGCAAGCTCCAAGCGGCCAGAACAGGAGATCTCCAAAAGCCAGCGAGTTGATGGGGCTGTCCGTGAACGCCCACAGGCAGGTATAGAGTAACCAGCACGGGAAAGCTGAAGTTTAAATGGCACCTGAAGCGTATGTCGTGCGAAATGGGCGTATTCAGGGGCAATCTGCAAAGGTCGACAGACCCCCTCTCTGATAGACTGGAACCGGCAAAGCCGCCTCCCCCAGTGCCTTGAGACCCTCACGGGTGAGTATTAGCGCTTAACAAACACGTGATTGATTGATATCAACTGAATTTCTAAGATCCTGAATCTCAAGGGGTGGGGAGGAATCAGCTGAACTGGATGGGAATAAAATGTTATTTTGTAACAGTTAGACTTGGCCCTCTCTGCAGGGAGACCACCAAACATTTGGCTAACCCCTCCTCTTTTCTGAACCTATGTGAGTTGACATTTAGGACTCTGTGCACTTTACTACTGCTAACCTGTGATAACAAACTTGTGCTCTCTCTTGTAAACATGGTGAATTTGGCGTACACCCAATTGGCACATTTAATTAACTTATACGTCGCTAGGAAAGGGTTACTGCATGTACCCAGGGCCTGTAAATTAAATGCTACTAGTGGGCTGACAGCACTTATTGTGCCACCTATTTAAGTAGTCTTTTTAAACATGTCTCACAACTGCCATTGCAGCCTGTGTGCAGTTTTAAAGAGCTATTCCGACCAGGCCAAATAATCCTTTTGCATGGTCAACCTCCAGTCACTCCTAGGATAGGTCCTAAACAGCCGGTAGGGCAGGATACAATGTATTTAAAAAGAAGGACACATACTTTTAAGTCCTGGCAGTAAAAAACTCTTTTATTCTTTTTCACTACTGCAAGGCCTGTCTCTCCCCTAGGATAACATTTGAGTTGCCCAATTGCATTTTACAAGGGTAATTTCCAAATGGGAAGAGATAACCAATTCATGTTTGGCATATCTGGAATCCTAATTTCAATTCTAACTTATCGTGAAGTTGGATTTTAAATTGCAATTCTGAAAATGGCACTTTTAAAAAGTTTTATCACAAATTATTTAAACAGGGGGTCCTAGAGAAAATATTTAGAGACCAACAGTCTTCTATCCCCAGACTGAACCTTACATAACAAACAAAAAACCGTTGGTCTAAAAAACAAGAACTTGGACAGCAATAAACTGAAATGTTTTGTTCAAAAAGATCCCTTTAAAAAGGACAGAATCATTTCATCATCTGGGATCTCCTCTTAACTGCAAATCCTAGTGTAGCCAAGGGCTCCACCCTTCTGAAAATGGGAAGGGAGCTCAAGATGTCTTAATCAGTGGTCTAAGGTGGAGTCCACTATGATCCCAAAAATGATGAGATAAGATTCTGATTTAAGAGGGGTCATTTTCTTGCCTTAGCCAATTGGTGCCTGCAGCATGTCTCTGCGCCACATGATTGTGTGTAGGAGACAGTTGGGCTTGTGTAGTCCAACTAGACCGCCAAACACAATGGGAGTCTAGATGCAACCCAATGAACCAATTACTGGCAGGATGGAAGCGATCAGCTGTGCCCAGCCCCACTTACACTTGAATAGGTTGTGTCCAGTCTTAACACAAAGCGTTGCATACCCCCTGTAGGTAGTCGGGAGCCAGGGACAGGATGTCAGGGCATTTGTACACTTCAAAGGCATGCCTCTATAAGCTTCTCCCCACTTCAAAGCACAACTGTGTAAAAGAAAGACCTCAGACACCAACTCTTCAGTACACTTCTGGACCTTTGGATACTCTGCCAGGAAGATGGACTTCTGTGCGGCTACAAGGACTTACACTCTGCTGGACTGCTACTCTAAAGGAACTGATACACTGTTTTGCTGACTTGCTGCCTGCTACTCTCTTGCCCAGGGATGAAGAACTGGACCTTCAACTTCATCTTGTATTGTATTGTAGGGTATCTGTGCTTGTAAAGCGCTGCTGCCACCCTACGGGTATCCTTGCGCTTCAGATATCAGAACACTTAGTCAGCATGATGGCGAGTAGAGATTAGGTCAGTTGGATCAGACCTTTGGAAACAGCCAGGTTTTCAGGCTCTTTCTGAATTCAGTTAGGGAGTCGGTTTGTCTGATTCTTTGTGGCAACTCATTCCACAGCTGGACCTCTACCACTCTAAAAGCCCTCCCCTCCCATCCGGGAGCGTTTGAATCTTGTGGTTGCCAGTAAACTGGCACCAGAAGACCGGAGCTTTCTCTGAGGAAGGTACCAGGAGAACCTTTCCTGCATAGAGATTGGGCCTATCCCGTGACATGCTTTGAACACCTGGCATAGTGATTTAAAAATAACCCGTTCCTTTATTGGAAGCCAGTGGAGCTCTCGTAGTGCAAAGGTGGAAGATGAAATGTGACCTCTAAGAGGTGCCTCTCAGGTCCTGGACCCTTGGTGTAGCTCACGAGCGCTCGAAATCTAGCTTTTGGGCAGTGAACACTGGAACTGCTCCATTTCCACTAAAATCCAGACCAAATTGCCACCAGCCTGTCTCTTCTCACAGCAGCATCAACATCCATGGCGGACTGCCAACATGAAGCTCCAGGTGGCCCATACCCGATGCCCAGCCTGCTCTTTGTGTCACACCAGCCACCGATCTCCGCTCTCCTTGCTCACTGCAACCCTCTCCAACGCGAACAGGAAGTTTTGGCATAGTACTTGAGAAGATAAACCTTCAGGGCCACTAACTTGGGACTGTATCCAACCTGCACTCATCGCAGTCGGCCTGAACTTTTGACTTTGTCTTGGTCTAGCATGACCAGATAGCCACCGTTGGTGCTTAAGGCTTTTAGATGCTATTTTAGCTTATTCTTTGAAAAACTTTAACTCACGTTCCACTGAATGGATTTTTGTAATATTGGTCTTGTTTATTTATTAAATTAAGCTCTATTTTTCTAAGGTGGCATGGGATTTTTTTGTGTTGTGTCTGCGCTGTTGTAATGTCTGAAGGGTTACACAATACTTTACACATTGCCTATAAGTTAAGGCTGACTCCTCTGTGCCAAGCTACCATGGGGGTTGGACACAGGCTAATTTGGAATTTTCATGTGCCTTACCCTGACTAGGATTGTGTTTGATGCTTGACCAATGCTCACCCCTCAGTCAACCAAATCTATATAAATAAAAATGTAAATGATTGTTTGTTCAAAATCGCAAATCTGCGAAAGTCCTTCACCGATTGGTTTGAAATTTTGACACACCATTGGATTCGAATACACTCGGGTTTTTATATACACAACGTTGGATTCCAATACGCGCGTGTCGAATACACATGTGTTTTTTAACGAAAGCTCGAACAGACACATAAAAATGTCAATGTTTGTTTGTTGAAAATCTTAAATCTCCGAAATGTATTCACCGATTGCTTTGATTTTTTGACACAATGTTGGATTTGATTAAGCGCGTGTTTATATATACACACACCGTTGGATTCGAAAACGCGTGTGTCCAATACATGCGTGTTTTTAATCGAAAGACCGAACAGACCCTACCGATTTGGTTGCTGCGCAACAACTACAAGGGATGCATAGAGACAATAGTCTACATATATTAGGATGGCCAGTTGGTGTCAGGATGGCAGACCGGGAAGTGGGTGGAGGGAGGGGGGAGAAGTTGGTTCACTTTGCAACATTAAGAAAGGACGCATAGAGACAATAGCCTACATATATTAGGATCGACAGATGGTGTCAGGATGGCAGACTTTGCAACATTAGCGCGTGTTTATATATACACACCGTTGGATTTCAATATGCGCGTGTACAATACGTGCAAGTTTTTAATCGAAAGGCCAAACAGACCCTATCGATTTGCTTGCTGGGCATAGAGACGCATAGAGATAATAGTCACAAAAAACGTATTGTATACACAAAAGCATTGTGAAATTAAACATATTAGAAACGTGTGCGTACTCTTTTCTTTCTCTTCCATTTAAACAGACTGAGCCACAGCAACGCTTGGCCGGGTACAGCTAGTTTCTAATATGGGAGATCAGCCATTAGGATAGAACTTGTGTTTGTGCAGTTGTATACAGTGAATTGGTATAGACTACCAACCCATTTTTAAGACCAGTTTGAGATTTAAATTCTTTTGGCCTTTTTTTCCAAATTCTTTCCTACTGTACTTGACTTTTTGTGTCTGTGGTCCCACCAGCAACGATAGCGTTTTAGCTTGTCAACCTGGAAGTGGGGGGAAATGGAGGATCTCCGGTAGACCTGGGTGGAGCTCGCAGAGTTTCACTCTGAGAAATTCCGTGGAGTTACAGAAGAACCCTGCCAAATTCTGTGGATTTTCACGAACGGGCGCTAACTATAATCTAATATAAATATATTAATAATGTATTATTATGTCATCCCAAAGAAATCTAAAAAGCCTATTGTATATGTAGTTCATAATATTGAACACTAGATGTCCCTGTTGCATCAAATAAATATGACTGCAAAACTCCATGCCGGTATATGTAATCCTAAATGGCCTCATTTAAGTATTGTGATAGTTTACGGAATCTGTGAGCATGGCTGTAATTAATGAAAGTATAAGGAAGTAATAAATGCACACTGTTGTAGAAGTTGCATGGGGAAATATACATTTCATCCATTTTGGTGCATTCATCATAATCAACTCACCTGCATACTGGTGAATACGTTTCAAATGGTGATTTGCCGACTAAAATGTTTTTTTCTCTTAATTACAAAAAACGTTCTCAACAAAAACAGGATTGCATTTCTCTGGAATAAAAAAATACCAAAGATGCACTGAACAAGTAGAAGAATAAACACTCATTTATTAACATAATTGCTGCTGAAAGGAGATCTCAGATGAAGAAATGTTAAACATGCCACTTGAAATTTCTTTTTTCTACTAAAAAGAACTTTATTTTAAACGATTGATTATTTCTGCCCATTTATTTGCATTCTGAAAATAAACCCAAGACAGGTGTTTCATTGAAACTATTCCCATGCGCATGAATGACCCTACTTCCAGCGACCGTTCCTGGGCAGTTAACCTGCAGGGGATTTATCGCCCATGCTCTTCCTTAAGATTAGGAAGATGGCAGATGTGCTAAAATGCATCCTTCTCCCTTTTCTGGACCCTCCTGTGATCAACCAGTGGAGGATAGATGAGATGGAGGCGTCCACTGTGCTCCAATAAAAGGCTTTCAGACACATATGTGCATATTTACAAGGGGATTGGGCAACTAGAACGCCACTTTTTAAACGTTCAAGTGGTGCAATGCCCTACACCGTATTTACAGAGTGTGATTTAAACACTTTGCATGGCTTAATGCCGCTTTGTAAATATGGTACCTTTTCATAGAGTTTTCTGCATAAAAGGGGCGTGCAGTGGGTTTTGCTGTGGGTGTTCCACCGCAACACCTATTGCTTTTCGATGCTAACCCAGATTTACAAGGACCTTTGAATCTGAGGCAGCGCCAAAAACTAACAGCAAGCAAAAGCCCTACTTAAGATGGTGTTTTACGTTCATGAGGCACCTTAGATTAAAAGTGGTGTCCGTGTGAATTACAAATCTTCTTTGGGACGGCTGCCTCTGTAAACATGACTTCATGGCGAGTGTACTGCGGCCTGGTCGCTTCCCTTTCCATTGCTCAGCTAAACCTCAATCTTGGGGTGGTCGGTGAGCAATCTGGAGTAGGTCTAACTGCCGCCTGAGGCCCTATAAACCAAACGTGCAGTATAGACCCTTCTTCTGAGTATTCACTCTCTGATATAATGACATAGATAGAGCCATTGGCCGGCAGCTTTGAGTATGTATGTATGTATGTATAGGCATTTATATAGCGCACTACTTACCCGGAGGGTCCCAAGGCGCTTCGACCGCTGCGAAACCCTTCCTGGCTTCCCTGAGAGATGGTCCCTTAATGGGTATCTCCAGGGTGAGACCAGGCATCCCCGGCGGTCTGGTGGGGCCGTTAGTGAAGATGAGACAAGCTAATGCCCAGAGTTGCCGAGTGTGATCACCACGACTAGACAACTGCAAGCGTGCTTGTTCAGTCCTTACTGCGTGGGCATTTTGCTTTTGATACTTGGCTGTGACTTCAAATTCAGGGCACTCAATAAATTATTTCTTTATGTGCATGACAGCCTCCTTGTGCACAGTTTGGATTGGTAAGGCGGGCACTCGGGCAATGGCCGAGGGACCGGTATCCGAGTTCCTGCTGTGGGCTGCTTTTTTGGGCAGCCTGGGGGCCGATTTGGGTGGTGTCAGTGGTGTTAGGATGCCACCAGTGGCCCAGTGGGTGCCTGAGTCACCTTTATAGAGGCAGATGGGCATCCATTACCTCCCTTTCATCAACGGGCAGAGGTGTCACTTCCTTTGTGTCGCTGGCCGGCCCATTAATGTATGCAGATTGAGCGGGGGTAAGGGTCCTGAGCAAAAGTGGCCTCACTTGTTTTCATAATTTTTTTTTAATCTAAGTAAAGTTTAGAAAACATGTTTCTGTCAGAGAACCCCTCTCCCTTCTTTTTATAAAAGTTTGCCAAAGCAGCGTTTTGCCGAAAGGCAATATGCAAATGTGGGCCACTTTTTTTTTTAGCACGGGACGATTTTTAACTCCAATCCAACCCTGTCTCGTGTGTGTCCTCTTGTGAATGCCATGCATACGATACGGGCCAGCAGCTTTTACAAACACTGCGACTACCAGGGTTTCTGTTTGTGCGAATACTGCACATTGCTATAGTGAAGCAGGTGTGAGCATGCACATCCTCGATCCGGCGGCTACGATGCACTGTGGTTAACAGGTTTCTTTCTATACATGTGGAATGGAGACTGCTGTCCAGCCCATCTTGTGAGTACCTCAAATCATTATATAGCACTTACAGTAAGGGCATGCAGCTTTGAAGCACTGTCAAGAATCAAGTTTGACATGAGGGGTGATAATGGAAAGAGAAGACAGGCCAGGAGTTTAAACCACATTTCAGACTAAGGTCTTTTGCAGAGTGGCAGTGAGCCCGTCCAGTCCTGGTTTCGAGGAAGCCGGGGGGTGGGAGGTGTGGGGAGGTCGGGCCTGGTCCCAGTAGAGGCATGTGTTCTTCATTTGCCTGTATAATCGGCAGATATTGGTGTACCCCAGAGAGCAGCCATCAGTGCAGACGGGAGTATGTAAATGTCCAGTGAGGCATATCAACAGAATAATAATGCCTCCCGCTGACGCACAGTAGAAACGCTGTACACTGAAAGCATAATGTGCAGCCAGGCTTGGGAATTACAGAAAACTCTGGTAACCTGGGGCCTTATTTATGAAGGCCTTGCGCCACTGGTGCGTCACTTTTAAAATGGGAAAAAGTGACGCACCGGCGGCGCAAGGCCTTCATAAATAAGGTCCCTGGTGTGAATGACAGCAGTGTGTAAAGGTTCAATATGCCAGAGTATCCGTCCCATCCACCTTTTGTCTGATGCACAGTGTAAATGCTGTCCTCCTTATTTCCTTCACTCTGGCCCTGTTGGTTCATGTGGGAGCCTGATAAACTCTGCCATGCAGCGGAGCAGACTTTTTTGTCACACTCAGCGCTCTGCTTGGAGTGTGGACTAGCAAAACTCTGTGAACCCTGCCCACGGAGTGGAGTTTATCGCCCAGGCCTAGTCTCAGGTTCCTTGAGGGCAGCTTTTAGTCCGTCCATGCTTGTGGAATGTTTCCTTGGCAAGGAATTAGAGCACTCCATCTGGACAGAGGTGGAGCACAGGTCTCATTTAGAGATGTTGGGGTTGCCTGAGTGGGTGTGCCTGACCACACAGTACATGCCACCTACTGGGGTAGTTAGGAGGACCTAGAGCCTGGAAGAATGGCCCAGGTGTCTGCCAAAAAAGAAAATGAACAAAGGGCATGGGAAACCTGCTCTTGAAACTCCCACAGTCCAGGAGGAGGTTAAAGCTGAGGGGATGCCCAGGAGCTTAGAGAGGAAGATGTTTCTGCCCTGGGGAACCTACCTGAGCTGGCCAACTGGCAGAAGGAAGGATGTCCCACCGGGGAGAAGTTCTGCATGGTGCAGAGGGTATGCTCTAAACTTGTGGGCCTACAGCAGCAGGCCAAGGCTCAGGCACCTTGCAAAACCTCTATTGATCACCAGATATACTGAAAGAATGGGCTCTTGTATGGTGAACGTAAGGTTCCTGAGCCTGGTGCAGCCCATGTGTTGGTGGTCCCCCCAGTGCTACATGGCCCTCCTATTGAAGCTGGCTCATAATGTACCCTTGGCAGGTAATTTGGGGCAGAACAAGACCTTTGATAGGCTTGTCACCCACATTTACTGGCATCAAAGGAGGAGGTCCTCAGATGAGTTCTGTAGGGTCTGTGCTACCTGCCAGGCCAGTGGCAAGTCAGGAGGGAAGAGCAAGGCTCCCCTGCAACAATGTCCTGTTGCTGGCATCCCCTTTGAAAGGGTGGGTATAGAAATTAGTGGCCTCTGGACCCCATGGCTGCTGTAGGCAACAGGCTCATCCTGGTCTTAGTGAACCATGCTACCTGATACCCAGAGGCTATTCCTCTAGCACTGCACTTGCAGTGGCCAGGTCACTGATGGGGAACTTTACCCATGTGGGATTCCCCAAGTAGGTAGTGTAAGACTGTGGTACCAACTTCATTTCGGGGTAAATGAAGGCCATGTGGAAGGAGTGTGGGGTAACCTACAAGTTCTCCACTACTTACCACCCTCAAACTAACAGGCTTGTGGAGAGGTTCAACAGGACCCTAAAAATGGGCCTGTCAGATCTCATGAGCCAGAAGTGGAATGCCCTCTTGCCTTGACTTTTACTGCCCTTTGAAGTTTTGTACAGGCATCCTGTCAGAAGACCTCTCAGTCTGGTGAAGGAGGTCTGGAAGCCGCTGGGGACCTCCAACACCAGGCTCCAGCTTGCCGATCCTCAACGCTCAGCCTGCGTCTTGCGCCACACCGATTGCATCCTGTGACAGTCTCCTTGCTTCTTCTGACCCTCTCCAACATAAATGGGAGTCTTGGCACAAAACTTGGGAAAGTAAACCTACAGCCGGACTAATCTGGGACTGTGTCCGACCCACGCTGCTTTGTGGTCGGCATGAACTTTTGATCTGCTTTTAGGTGCTATTTTACAGTTTATCGTTTAAAAATTAATTACTCCATTTCTACTGATGGTTTGTTTGTCATTTTGGTCTTGTTGTATTTATTAAATGAAGCTCTATTTTACTAACCTAGTGTGGGATCTTTTTGTGTGGTGTTTTTACTGTTTAACTGTTTAAAGTGTTGCAAAAATACTTTACACATTGCCTCTAATGTAAGTCTGACTACTCTGGGCCAGGCTGCCAAGGGATAAATTTGTGGTTTGCGTGTACCTTACACTGACTAACCAGGGCTCACACCCCAGTCAACCAGTAACCCAATTTCAAACAGTCAGCTTCAGGACTCATATCCAATTTGTGTGGGGTAATTGGTTTTGGACATTCTGCCCTAAGCTTATTTCTGTTAACTTTCTCCATAGGTTTTCAAATCCAGTGAACAACAAATTCCGTAATATAGTATGTGTACTCACATATGATCGAAATTTGGAGAACCGATTGCATCTAAAATTACACCAGTTCCTGGTGATGGAGACACTATGGGCAAAGGATCTAAGGGTTTTTGGGGTGCAAAGGGTCCGATTCACAAAATCAGGTCATTTGTGACCACAAAAGACCTTAGTATGTAACAAACACAAATGGTGATTCAGTAACATCTGTGTTTGCAAGTACATACCAGATTGTTTTTTGGAAAGGGTGTGTTTAAGGCCTCCCTTCCAAATACGGATTCGGGAAGGGATGTATTTATGTTTTAGTTCAGAAATCCATTTACATAACATGACTATATTACCAACGAGTGAATGCATGTAGGAAGGGCTCCCTTGGAATGGGTCGCCAAGGGACCCTTTCCCCTTTCTGAATGTTGACAATTTCTTTCAAACCTTTACTACATTAATAAAAATATGGTTGCTATGTTGAAAAACAATCACAGGCATGGTGGTCTGCTGACGCTAGCAGGCCACCATGACTACGAAATGTAGTTGGTCTCAATTTATAACCTACCTTATGAATGTTCATGAGGTAGTTTGAATCGTGACCCATTATGAATCATCATTTTACAAATTGACCTATTAGTACACAGGTCAGTTTGCAAAATACCACATTGGTCACGAAAATACTGGTCACAAATTGCGACCAGCATTTTGCGACTAGTCCTGATCTTGCCCTAGTCCATTATAGTGTGAGGATTTTCAGAAATGCCATCACCATCATTGGTCCATAATGTCCAGTAGGTGAAGCGGCTGAATCAGAATTAGAGGGAATAGTTAAAGGTATCTTTGTTGTGTACCTTCTTGTGTACCTTCTTGAAAAGGTATCTCCCACACATGTAACAGTGTTGTTTTTTTCCTGAACCAAGGGTGTGGCCTGGTTTTTTGAGAGAGATAGAGTGTCATTATAATCATTTGTGTGACACAATTCAGCACTTCTTTGACTTGAAGAGGTGTTTACCTTAGTACTATGAGGTATTGCTCATTCCTAGGTGGTCGGTGCATCATCCCTAAGACATGAGGGCAAATGATAAGTCTGCGAAAGAAATTAGTAATAAAATTACTGATAGCACCCTTGTGAGAAGGTGGCACTCACCCACAGTAAACTTATGGTAAAATGGACTGCATGTGTTTTCCACCGGTCTCCGCCTTGTGAGATAAGGCCCTGCGATGCCTCCTTGGTAAGGAGCACCAGACTGGTTACATGTGGACATGTGTGTACACATGTGTAAGGGTTGTGCGGGGGCAATTCCTGTTGCGTGCAGCCCAGGAGTTGGGTACATTATGAAGGGTGTAGAAGGGACTATGCAGAGTTGGGTGGTGATAAGGAATAGGCCAAATAATGTGGGGATACATGTAAGGATAGTCAGTGTGCTTTACTGTTTCACTGTAGGAACACTCCATTATACTCCTATGTTAAAGGAGATCACATGGGGTATGTTCAGCTCCCTTGGGCCTACAAACTCCGCACACGCACACAAATTCACTATAATTTGTGTGACAAGAACCATTCTGCTATGTCTAATGGCATATCTGTACTGCTTATGGTTAATCCAGAAATATCATATTCCTCCGACTCAGCTCAGAACCAAAGTCCAGGCTTGTGCGACCTAGCCAGGCTGGATTAATTACCTTCCTTTCCAAGTTGTAGCATCCGAGGCCAAACCCTGTACTGCAGGCATTCCCCAGGGCAGAGCTCACCTCTCCAGGAGGGAGAGATGGGTTGAAGCTGCAGGACATTAATTAGCATTGTCACCCAGTGCCAAGCAACAGGCCTGCACCAGTGTGGAATTTTAGTTTACGAACTGAACATCATCTGCGCCAGCTTGTCACATATGTACAACGTGCACGACAACCATTTTAGGTATCATGGTCTCCCCGTCCACGATCGGTTGCCAGCGCGCCCCTCTGACCCAGCAAGCATCCTCCGCGCACCCTGGCTCCCCCTCCCTCCCTCTCATGAGCATGACCCTTCCGCATGACCCTGTCCTTGGGAGTCACGCCAGCGCCTGACCAACACCTCCTCTCCTCCCATGAATGCCCCTCTGTTGGTCAACCTTCCCTCCGCGCTGGATTGTCTACGCGGCATGAATACCACTGCTTTGATGACCCCTCACCCCGTGTCCGACTGTCCACACAGGTCCGAGGCCATTGCCTAAGCCGGGAGATACCATTTACTGCCCCTCATTGCATGGAATCGCCCCTCTTCAAAGGACACACTGTTGATCAGGGCCTCCCCACCCCCTGGGATATAATCAGGCGCACACATCCTAAGACTTGGCGAAACACTCAGCTGCGTGATGACCCCCTCCTCTTATCAGCAGGTTGAGGACCTCTATTGTGAAGGTATATGGGGGTGGGATTGACACGAGGATTGCGGGGATGTGTCTTTCCTTGTTGTTCACAATGTTCTGATTGTAATAAAGAAAGGTCACATGCCATAAACCAGTGTATAAGAGGCCAGGCCTCGGAGAGGTTGTTAGAGCACCTCGAGACGATACCTTGTTGTCTGATCTGATGTGTTCTGCTCCGTCGGAATAAAACTTCTGTTTCCTGCCTTCTGGTCTCTGGCGCCTGCCTCATTGCTTGGTAAATTGAATGGTACAAGGGCGGTTAGCGCCGGGCAAATCTTGAAAAAGGTCATAGCCCTACCTTTTTCCACAATTGGCGTCCCAAAGCGTGGGGCCCATCAGTGACACGTGGATCCAGTGGGAGAGGTCCCGACGACAGAGTGAACGACTGCAACGATCGGGAGAGCTCGTGTCCGATAGACCCTCGTCTGACAGCCGATCATCCGACCTTCACTAGTTCCGAACAGACCTCTCTCGAGTGATCTACGGTCCTGACTGGGAACCATCAGGAGTGCCACGAACATCACGAAGAAGAGAGGACGATCGGGCGCTGGATTCAGAAGACAGGAAACCGTCCAGGCGGTCCGGGTAAGGTCGTGTAGACACGACGAACTGAGAAAAAATTGTTTGGTTTGGATAATACTAGTATTACGCTTTGATTGAAACCCTCTGGAGATTCACCGTCTGCAAACGGAGAAAAATAACAGGCTCTCTCTTTGCAAGCAGTGAAGGATAGGTAACGCAGACTTTTGTCCCCATTGTAATCCGTCGTGCCTATCTTCCTCCCCCACTGTTGTCCCGAACTGTAGTTCGTGGATTATTGTCTGGAGATTCTTTGTCTGCAAACAGGGAAGAACAAGGTCTCTCTTTGCAGGTAGAGAAAGGGTGGGTAACGCAAACTTTTCGTACCCACTTATTCTCCCCACTGATTGTTTGATTGGCTGAACACTGATTGTTCGGTATTGGTTCTTTTGAGGTATTCACGGCCTCCAAACAACGTAGAATAGAAATATTCTGTCTAGTCTTTGTCCGCCGTGATAAGATAGGTAGTGCAGACCTTTGTCCCCGTTGTAACCCGTCATGCCTATCTTCTCCCCACTGGTTGGTAGCCTGTACAGCCCGGACCGCTTATTAGAGATGAATCATCCAGCTCCACTGGAGGGCACCCCTAATAAGGACATGTTCACTAAGCATGGACTAGTCGCTATAGCTTATACTAAGTTATGGCATAAATATACAAAGAAGAACCCTGAAAGTCAGTGGCCACTGATAGGTTCCTTTGACGATCATAAAATAAAAGCATTAGAAATAGCGCTACAAAAAAATAAGACTACGCCCACTATGCTCGATAGTATCGGCATGTGGCGCAAAGAAACGGAACAACGAAAGAAAAGAGAAGAGGCAAAAATAGGGAAAGAATTACGAAAGGCAGCCCACCTAGCCGCAAAGCAACTAGAAGAAGAAATAAAAGAAAGAAAGGAAACTATGCGAAACCAAGAATCAGGGTCGACAGGCCAATGTCCTGTTAGGACCCCCTCTGCGCTCTACCCTGAATTGCCCTCCAAACAGCGGGCGAACGATGAGTTACTACTAGGTCCCCCAATCATCTACATGCCCCCTCCGTATGCCCCCTGCCAACAACACTCGCAGGCCCTAAATGCAAACGAGAACGACCTCAGCGCTAGTGCACCGGCCTTCACGGCCTCCGCACCAGCCACATTAACAACATCGTCAGACGACCCTGAGGCTAGCAAACAACCACCAGCCAGACCAAATAGGTTGAGCAAAGATGAGCGGGATGGGATCGACAAAATAGCAAAGACCTTAGTAGAACGAAGGGAGAGCGAAGAGTACACAATGAACATATATAATTCACATGCCGACAGCCACAGGCGGCATTTCATTTTGCGATTCAGCTACCACACCCTGAACGCATATGAAGATAGGTACCAAAGTAAGGGCCCCGCTAAACTAACAACGCTGTATAGGAAGATTGATGTTGGAGATGGGACTGAATGTGAGGCGACGGAGCTCTTCACGCAGATGCTTGAGGTCCTCCGCCACCTCACGGAACAAAAACCAGAAGCCAAGGTTACAGTCCCTGAAACGACCTCAGTAGAAGTAG
The DNA here is from genome assembly GCF_964263255.1 of Lissotriton vulgaris. Classification (NCBI taxonomy): domain Eukaryota; kingdom Metazoa; phylum Chordata; class Amphibia; order Caudata; family Salamandridae; genus Lissotriton; species Lissotriton vulgaris. Next base: position 136,138,592 of record NC_141690.1, read on the forward strand.
CCAATACTATGATGCCCATCAGAGAGGCGGCCCCTTACTGGATCCCGCCACGTGGCCAGGGAACAAGCGATGATATTAATAATGCAGATGCAAAAGGGAGGGTTGTGTATAATTGGGTTTACCAACCTTGGGACCGACAAGATATCCTAACCTTTAAACAAACTCTGCCCGATTTAAGAAAGAACCCGACAGCATTCTATACCGAATTAGGCACAGCCTTGGGTTCGACGATAATGACTTTAGCGGACATTGACTTGTTCTTCGGGTTATGCCTGCCAGCTGACGTGTGGAAGCAAATCCGGAAGGCTGACCACACGGATCTGTTTGGACATACCTGGGACCAACTCGGTAAATTAGATAGACAACGAGAACCTGGAAGGAAACCAGTAAAAGACATACTAGAACTCCCAGACAAAATAGTTCAGAAATTAAAGACACTGATCCCAGAAAGAAAGGTAGACTGGTCGATAGTCACGGCCTGTCGACAGAAACCCCAGGAAGATGTGTCAGAATACTTCTCCCGGTTCGAGACAGTGTTCTCCGACTACAGTGGTCAAGACATGACCACCGCAACCGGACAGCACCTGTTTGTACAAAATTACGTAAAAGGCCTAACACAAGAGGTCTCCCAAAAGCTGCAGACGAGTGAGAGTAGTTGGGGGGCCCCCAAACCCGCAGCTATCCTTCAGATGGCTCAGTATTACGAGCACCAAAAGAATGAGAATGATAGGGCGTCCGAGAAAAAGAAGAAAGATTTAAAAGAAAGGGTAATGATAGCCCAGATACAAGGTATAACAGTAGGACGGGAACATCAAAGGGGGAACTACCAATCAGCCACCCCCAGAGATCTACCTCCTAAAGATCACACTCCCACACCCCACACTGGACGTAGAGACATTAGCAATGACCAATGCGCCTTCTGCAAAGCGTTCGGCCATTGGAAATACCAGTGTCCGGTTATGCTAGGGATGAATAGAAATAGGGACTCCAGGGATGTGGCAGGTGGTCCGAGAAATAGAGGACGAGGGCACACCAATGACACCAACAATGACAGATCAGGGAGACTGAACACATTTGACCGTCCCCGACAGAACCAATATCAGCTGTCCGAAGGTGAAAATGCCCCCGACTTTGCATAGGACTGCCAGGGGCAAGGGAGGGATCCAGTCGAGCTCTGTGTTGACCAGCAAGGTCCTTATGTCACCGCTAAGGTCCTGGGTACAGAGTCTCCATTCTTGGTAGACACTGGGGCGACACGTAGTGTGTTATCAAAACGACTGATTCCAAGGGCACCCTTGTCTGGCTCACACATAACGTCGATAGGTTTCGATGGAACGCCCTCCACTAACCCCCTGTCCGTACCTATTACCTTTGATCTAGAAAACAACACCACTGACGCGACATTTCTGCTCTCCTCCAACTCCCCTGACGCCATTATGGGCATTGACTTACTGAAACATTTCCGAGCCACTATTAGATGTTCCCCAGATGGAATCCGAGTCATCCTGTACGACAACCCAGACATGCCCAGATCCTGCCCCTCACGACACATGTGCTCCATAACTGACGCTGACCTGTCCTTGCTTGACACCCTGCCACCGTACCTGTGGGCCAAAAATGACTCTGATGTGGGACGAATGATGATTGACCCTATTCATATAACTGTAAGACAGGACGCTATGCTCCCGAAACTCCCACAATATCGGATATCCCCAGAGGGCGAGAAGGCACTGGTAGCGATCATTCAGTCTCTGGTAGATGCAGGAGTGGTTGAAGAGGTGGTCAGCAACGTCTGCAACAGCCCAATCCTACCTATTGTTAAGAAGCAAGGTGAAGGAGATGAGAAAGCGTACCGCTTTATCATCGACCTGCGAGAAATTAACAAAGTGGTTGTACCCCAATACCCTGTAGTCTCCGATATCACCACCATTCTGACCCTCATCCCGTCCACTGCCACCACCTTCACTGTTATCGACCTTAAGAATGCGTTTTTCTCTATCCCCATCCATCCAGACAGCCGTTATCTCTTCGGCTTCACTTTAAAATCCCGCTCCTACCGATTTTGTAGAGCTCCCCAGGGGTACACTGAAAGTCCCAGCATTTACAGCCAGGCCCTCAAAAGGCAGCTGGATGCCTTCCAGCTGCCAGATGGAGTGGTGTTGATCCAATATGTCGATGATATCCTTTTGGCGGCCGACACCACCCCGCTTGCAACGACAGCCACCGTCCAACTCCTACATTTTCTTGCAGAAAATGGCCATAAAGTCTCCAAAAAGAAGTTACAATTCTGCCAGCCACAAGTGACTTACCTAGGCCATCTCCTGTCCAAAGAAGGGAGGAAACTTACACCCGACCGAATCCAAACCATCCTAGACACCCCCATCCCAAAAACACAAAAGCAAGTCCGCTCTTTGGTTGGCCTAACCTCTTTCTGCAGACAGTGGTTACCTAACTTCAGCCTCATTGTAAAACCCCTACTTGCCCTATTAACCAAAGATGCCTCCTTCCCGCTCCCTTGGACCCCTGAGTGTCAAGCATCCTTTAAGGAATTGCGAGATGCCCTCTGTTCAGCGCCTGTCCTAGGAACCCCGGATTACTCCAAACCCTTCTCCCTCTTCACCCACGAAAGGGAGGGGTGTGCATTGTCTGTCCTAACACAATCAATTGGTCCTAAGCAGCGCCCTTGTGCCTACTTCTCCGCCACTCTTGATCCTGTAGCCAGAGCTTTACCTGCCTGCCTTCGAGCAGTAGCTGCCGCTGCTGTCTCCATCCGTCAGAGCGAGGGAATCGTACTTTCCAACTCCCTCACTGTGCTAGTACCCCATGCTGTCGACACCCTCCTGAACCAAACCAAGACTCAACACCTGACTAGCGCACGACTGACAGGGTACGAACTGACGCTACTTGCACCCCACATCACACTAAAGAGATGCACAACTTTGAATCCTGCCACATTGTTGCCCCTGCCTGAAAATGACCCCGACGTTCCCCCCATCCACGACTGTGTGACCCTCACGGACGAACAAACTAGGAGTAGAGTTGACCTCCGAGATACTGCTTTCACTGACCCCGATGGAGAGCTATGGGTAGACGGCTCATGCATCAAACTCCCAGATGGCACCACTTCAGCTGCCTATGCAGTAACGACAGCCCGAACAGTAGTTGAGACAGCCTGCATCACACAACGATCTGCCCAGGCAGCAGAGCTGATAGCCCTCACACGAGCATGCATCATAGCCACGGGGACCACCGCGAACCTATACACAGACAGCCAGTATGCCTTCGGGGTGGTCCACCATTTTGGACTCCTGTGGAGGGAGAGGGGATTCCTGACGTCCCACGGCATCCCAATCCTCCACGGAGATCTAGTCTCCACCCTGATTGAAGCAGTTCTCCTCCCCAAACGATTAGCGGTGATCAAATGTCAGGCACACAAAAGGGTGACAGACTTAGTCGGACAAGGGAATGCACTGGCCGACATCACTGCACGAACCACAGCTGAGAATAGGACGGTGACACGCATGTATGTGACCAGGTCACAAGCAGAGAAATGGAGTGACACAAGGGTAATGATCAGAGATATTCAGTCGGCCAGCACCCCTCACGAACTGACTAAGTGGGCAAGGGTGGGTTTGAAGGACGAGGAGGGCTGCTGGCGAACGAAGGATGCAAACAAGTGGTTGCTGCCCGACTCATATCTGATCCCCATACTGACAATGGCACATTCCCCCGCACACATAGGATCTGCACCCATGATCGAGCTCATTTCCAAAGTCTGGCACAACGACAAAATCCCCGACTCAGCCAGACGCCTAGTCCAGCAGTGCCTTATCTGTCTGCAACACAACCCCGGGAAAGGAACTGTGGTACCCCGGGGAGGGTTTGGGACCCCCAATCACCCCTTTGAGGTCCTTCAGATGGACTACATCCAACTAGAGAGATGCCAAAGCTTGAAGTATGTACTAGTCATCGTATGTGCCTTCAGCAAATGGGTAGAGGCCTATCCAACCCGTGACAACACTGCCATGACTACTGCCAAAGTACTACTGAAAGAATTCTTCCCTCGCTATGGCCTTTGTCGAATTTTATGGAGCGACAATGGCCCCCACTTCATAGCTGAGGTTATCCAACTAATCCTAAAGGGGTTGGGGGTGAAGCAAAGGTTTCATGCGGTCTTCCACCCCCAATCCGCCGGTCTGGTGGAACGCCATAATGCCACACTGAAGTTAAAATTGTCAAAAATAGTGGCCACCACTGGACTTAACTGGCCGGATGCCCTCCCACTGGCCTTGTTATCAATGCGCTCCACTCCCACCAAACACCACTTGACCCCCTACGAGGTCGTGTTTGGGCGACCGATGAATCTCTGGACTGCTCCCAAACCGACCTCCATTCATGACGTCCCAGACGTCCTACTATCTGATTATTTGTGCAAGTTAACTAAAACGTTGTCTGTCATTCATCAACAGGTGCAGCAGGCCATCCCCGATGCTTCCAGGGGCCCCGGCCACGACATCCAGCCGGGAGATTTCGTCCTAATACGAAATTTCCAGCGGACCAAGAGTCTGGAACCTCGGTGGACGGGCCCCTGGCAAGTGCTGATTACCACCCGAACGGCGCTTCGAGTGGAGGGGAAGAAGCACTGGCTGCACGCACATCACTGCCGGAAGGTCTCTGCAAACCTGGCCACGACAGACAACGTCAACACCCAAGAAGAGCTCCTGAACAAAGACCGACCGACATTGAACTGTTATTCCGATACTGAGGCACTCGAACTTGCAAAATTCTCTGATCCCACTGTGCCATCCAGAGAAGGGTATTTCCTGCGTCGAAAGGAGGGAGCTTCGGCTAAGTAGGCCACGGACTAAGTTAAATCTCAGAACGGTGACCTCAGCACAACCAAGGGTTGCCGGGAGAGAAGCTAAACGAAGTCTGTGGTTCTGCCCACTACCGAGCCCCTTGAAAGTGATGGAAGCGCCAGATGAGAAGATGATGGAAGCGCCAGATAAGAAGATGATGGAAGCAACAGGAAATACCCACTATAGAAACCCAAAGACTGACAATTTGCACAAATCAAAGACAATAGCCCTCTTTATTGTCTTCCTCTTCTGCCTCCTCCTCATGACCTCCTTCTGGATTCTGGAGGAAAGCACACCGGCTCATGAGGCATTGCTACCTACTGCACAACCAACACCCCTGAAAGAGCATCATCTAGTCTCTCTGTCGCCTCAGCTGCGAGAAAGGCGCAGGGAATTCTGGAACAATTCTTTCGTGCAACTGTTGCACCAACACAACCTTGCCGCAAACGCTACGAACTGCTGGATCTGCGGGTTGCTCCCGCATGCCGCTGGACACTCCATCCCCTTCATCCCTTCTCCTTTCTCAGTTCACGGCTCCTGCCTCGCCTGGTTGATCCTCATGCAAGAGAGCCACAAGGACAACGCCACCTCCAGCCAGACGGTGTCGCACTTCTACTCTGGTTTCTGGCTGAACAAAACCGGAAAGACTTCTGCTGCCCTGTGTCCTGCGCTAACGGGCGCCACCTTCCTTAAGGACATTCCAGCCAAAGAACGAGTCGAAGTACAGGTGCTCCACAATCCAGCCAGGACCACCTTCTCTCATCTGCAAAAACAAACTACCGCTACCCCGACTGTGGCCCTGTCTGTTATCAATGTCACAGGTCTTGTGTGTCTCGAAGGCCATGGAACGCAGCTGGTGGGTCACAGTGCCTGCCGAATCACCAGAACATTGGACTCAGTTGACCCCCCTTCCTTTGCTGCTTCTCCGAATATGTACTTTGTGTGTGGCACCAAAGCTTACACCTGGCTCCCGAGAGGTTGGAAGGGCGCCTGTTACATCGCCTTCGTTCTTCCACCCACATATGTAGCCCCTGCCAACCATCACCGGCAGAGGCGTGCAGATGACATTGGACAAGCCGACTCCACCGGAGCACAGTTCCTAGATGCAGAAAAGGGACTTGTTCCTCTGTGGGGCCCAATGGCAAACAGCCGCGCTATCCGACACCTGACTCAGGCAGTAGAAACAACGATCAACATCACGGCTGGCATCCTCGCTAACAACACGGCTGAGCTTCAAGCGGTCCGCCTTGTGACACTTCAAAACCGCCTTGTCCTAGACGTGGTCCTAGCCGACCGAGGAGGAGCATGCCGCATCATCGGATCTAGCTGCTGCACCTACGTGCCTGACAACTCGCCTTCAGTCTACAAAGCCATTGAACACCTCCACAGACTTTCCTCAGAGGTTCACCAAGAACAAGAAGGATGGTCGCTTGGAAGCTGGTTTTGGGACACTTTGAAGGGATGGGGTTGGAGGTTGTTTTCCTTCATACTGATACCTGTTTTGATATTATGTGGGTGTTGCTTGGGTGTTCAATGTCTACCCCCCTTGTGCAGTTTCGTTTCTAACTGTATGTGCCCAAAGACTTTGGACTTCCGAAATGAGCACATGAGTCCCCTCTATGAAGTAGAAATACGTGACCTTATGGGGATAAATCCGAACTGACAAGTTGGCGAGATATGTTAAAAGGGAGGACTGTGGAATTTTAGTTTACGAACTGAACATCTTCTGCGCCAGCTTGTCACATATGTACAACGTGCACGACAACCATTTTAGGTATCATGGTCTCCCCGTCCACGATCGGTTGCCAGCGCGCCCCTCTGACCCAGCAAGCATCCTCCGCGCACCCTGGCTCCCCCTCCCTCCCTCTCATGAGCATGACCCTTCCGCATGACCCTGTCCTTGGGAGTCACGCCAGCGCCTGACCAACACCTCCTCTCCTCCCATGAATGCCCCTCTGTTGGTCAACCTTCCCTCCGCGCTGGATTGTCCACGCGGCATGAATACCACTGCTTTGATGACCCCTCACCCCGTGTCCGACTGTCCACACAGGTCCGAGGCCATTGCCTAAGCCGGGAGATACCATTTACTGCCCCTCATTGCATGGAATCGCCCCTCTTCAAAGGACACACTGTTGATCAGGGCCTCCCCACCCCCTGGGATATAATCAGGCGCACACATCCTAAGACTTGGCGAAACACTCAGCTGCGTGATGACCCCCTCCTCTTATCAGCAGGTTGAGGACCTCTATTGTGAAGGTATATGGGGGTGGGATTGACACGAGGATTGCGGGGATGTGTCTTTCCTTGTTGTTCACAATGTTCTGATTGTAATAAAGAAAGGTCACATGCCATAAACCAGTGTATAAGAGGCCAGGCCTCAGAGAGGCTGTTAGAGCACCTCGAGACGATACCTTGTTGTCTGATCTGATGTGTTCTGCTCCGTCGGAATAAAACTTCTGTTTCCTGCCTTCTGGTCTCCGGCGCCTGCCTCATTGCTTGGTAAATTGAATGGTACAAGGGCGGTTAGCGCCGGGCAAATCTTGAAAAAGGTCATAGCCCTACCTTTTTCCACACCAGGTCTGGGAAGTGGTGTCAACAAGTGGGGGAACTAGGCTTTTCAGAGCCGTGTGGCATTGGACCCCTGGACGACGTCGTCTTGAGGTATCCCTGAGGCCTGTGCAGGAAGGAGGGATCACAGGCAGAGAGGTGATGTGGCACTTCAAGATAGGGCAGAGGTTCATTCCTACTAGCACCCTCTGCCCCTGTTTAAAAGGTTTCAAACAGGAAGAAGCACTCTCTCTGGGATCTGCTCTTGTTGAGGAACACTAGTACTGGAGGCTGACACCATGGGCAGGTGGAAGGAGGAACTCACTGACTTCCCCCAGGATTCTAGACTGTGCCTCCAGGGGAGTTTAGGACCAGTGAGAGATGTCCTGGGTTTTCTGGGCAAAGAAATAATCCCCGAAGAGGAAACCAGGTGACAAGCTGGCGCAGGGAGCCAGTGGAACCAGCTCCCTGCTGAGTAGATCCTCTGAGAAGCCAGGTGGCAGAAGGAAACTGCTCTCAGTGGTTAGGGCTGGCCACCAGGAATGAAAAGAGGCCAAGATTGTCTAAAGCGGCCCAATGAAGGTCGAGATATGCCCTCAGAAGGCAACCAACCTTTGAGCTCTACCGGACCAACAATGAAGCACATGGGGCTCCGCCACTGGTCTCTTATGTGCCCCTCGGAGCGGCCTGCAGAAGAAGACAAAACTGGAGAGCGCCATTGCGCTCCCCTTGAAATGGCCCCAGAGAAGTGGCGAAAGTCAGCGAACACAGCCGCGCTCCCTACAGAATTTTCAAGGGACCCAGGATCCCATCCCTTGGACCCCACAGAAGTGAAGATGAAGGCAGGGATCACCATTGCCCCCCGTGAAGGTACCACAGGGGGAAATCATGAGTTGCAATGCAAAGCTGCTTACCTCAAAGTGCGGCAGCCGTGCAGGTCAAGGCGCATAACTGGGAGAAAAGGACTCCTGTTCAGCTTGTGGTGACCCCAAGAAGATGGGATCACCACCATTGGAAAACAAATGTGCAGGGGGAGATGCCGGAGCAGCCAATTCTTCTCTCTGGGGGTCAGCCTTCTGCTTATAAAAGCAATGGGCTGGTCTTGACCATCAAAATTCAGTTGAGAAAGAACAGCTCCCACACCCAACTCAGAAGCATCTGTTTGGACAATGAATGGTTTGGAGTAGTCTGGACTCTTAAGGATAGGTGCTGTGCACATGGCCTGCTTTAGGTCATCGAATGCTTTTTGACAGCCTGCTGTCCACTGAACCTTTTTTGGCATTTTCTTACTTGTCAGTTCATTTAATGGTGTCACAATTGAACCATAGTTCCTGACAAACTTTCTGTAGTATCCAGTCAGGCCCAAGAAAGCTCGAACCTGAGTCTGGGTGGTTGGAGGAGCCCAGTCCCTGATTGACTGTATTTTGCTCTCCAGTGGCTGAACCTGGCCTCCACCTACAAGGTGGCCCAGGTATACAACCTGTGTCTGCCCTATCTGGCACTTGGTGGCCTTGATAGTGAGGCCTGCTGCTTGCAGAGCCTCTAACACTTTCCTCAGGTGGACCAGGTGATCCTCCCAGGTGGAGCTAAAGACAGCAATATCATCTAGATATGCTGCACAGAAGTCATCCAGCCCAGTAAGGACTTGATTCACCAACCTTTGGAAGGTGGCAGGTGCATTTTTCAGACCAAAGGGCATTACCACAAATTGATAATGCCCACCAGGGGTTGAAAATGCTGTCTTGGGCTTGGCATCCTCAGCTAACCCGATTTGCCAATACCCAGCTGTTAAGTCAAATGTACTTAAGTAGTTGGCAGAAGCCAATCTATCTATAAGTTCATCTGCCCTTGGTATTGGGTGGGCATCAGTCTTAGTGACTGCATTGAGACCCCTGTAGTCTACGCAAAACCTCATCTCTCTCTTACCATCTTGGGTGTGAGGCTTTGGCACTAGAACTACTGGACTAGCCCAAGGGCTATCTGAGGGTTCAATGACTCCCAACTCCAACATTTTCTGCACTTCAGTTTTTATGCAGTCTCTAACATGATCAGGCTGCCTGTAGATTTTACTCTTGACTGGCAGGCTGTCACCAGTGTCAACCTCATGGGTGCACCAATTGGTCTGACTGGGTGTCAGAGAGAACATATGTCTGAAAGACTGAAGAACTTGTTTACAGTCTTTCTGTTGATGTTCAGAGAGGCTGCCACAAAAGACAACACCATCTACTGACCCATCATCAGGATTCTGAGTGAGCAGGTCTGGGAGAGGGTCACTCTCTTCCTCCTGTCCCTCATCAATGGCCATGAGCAAGCTCATGTCCTTCCTGTCGACATATGCTTTGAGCCTGTTGACATGGAGTACCCTGTGGGGACTCCTGGGAGTTCCAAGGTCCACCAGGTAGGTGACCTCTCCCTTCTGCTCAAGAATTGTGTGGGGCCCAGACCATTTGTCTTTGAGTGCTGCTGGGGCCACTGGCTCCAACACCCACACCTTCTGTCCAGGCTGGTAAACAGTCAGGACAGCCTTTTGGTCATGCCAAGCTTTTTGAAGTTCTTGACTGGCCTTAAGGTTTTCAGATGCCTTCTCCATATACTCAGCCATCCTGGAGCGGAGACCAAGTACATAGTCCACTATGTTGGTTGCAGGCTTTTTGAGAGGTCTCTCCCATCCTTCCTTCACCAAACACAGGGGGCCTCTCACAGGATGCCCATACAAAAGTTCAAAAGGGCTGTAGCCAACCCCCTTTTGTGGGACCTCTCTGTAAGCAAACAGAAGGCAGGGAATCAGGACATCCCATCTACGCCTGAGCTTTTCAGGTAGTCCATGAATCATCCCTTTTAGGGTCCTGTTGAACCTTTCAACAAGCCCATTGCATTGTGGATGATAGGGTGTAGTGAATTTGTAATTGACACCACATTCCTTCCACATAGCACTTAAGTAGCTTGACATGAAGTTTGCACCTCTGTGAGAATCAACCTCCTTAGGGAAGCCCACTCTGGAGAACACTCCAACTAGGGCCCTTGCCACCACAGGTGCTGTGGTGGTCCTAAGTGGAATAGCTTCAGGATACCTGGTGGCATGATCCACTACCACCAGTATAAACTTGTGCCCTGATGCTGTCTGGGGTTCCATTGGACCAACAATGTCAATCCCCACTCTTTCAAAGGGCACCCCCACCACAGGCATTGGTATAAGGGGGGCCTTTGTTGTGCCACCTGACTTACCACTGGCTTTGCAAGTGACACAGGAGCGACAAAACTCCTTGGTATCCTCATTCATGTGAGGCCAGTGAAAGTGTGAGACAAGCCTGTCCCAAGTCTTTGTCTGGCCTAAGTGACCTGCTAAGGGAATCTCATGGGCCAAGGTAAGTAGGAAACCTCTCTGAGACAAGGGTACAACCAGCCTCCTGGTCATGCCAGGCTTGGGGTCTCTTGACTCAGTGTACAGGAGTCCATCTTCCCAGTATACCTTGTGGGTACCTGTGGCGTTCCCAGCAGCCTCAGCAGCAGCCTGCTGTCTGAGGGGTTCAAGAGAAGGGCAGTCTAACTGGTCCTTCCCCAGGTCTTCCCGTGAGGGTCCCCCTGAACCCAAGAATTCAACTTGATCAAGTTCAAATTCTCTAGGCTCAGTTTCCCTCAATTCCTGTAGGTCAGCCTCCTCTGAGACTTGATCCACAACCTGGGGCAAGGGGGAAGGCACAGCCTTAACCCTACTGCTCTTTTTCTTGGAAGGTGTCTGGTCCATTGTTCCAGGATCCAGCACCTGTTCAGTGGGGCATTTCCTGACCTGTGACCTGGTCACAGCAAACACATGTGCTGGCAAGCCTAACATTTCCATGTGAGTCCTCTGCTCCACCTCTGTCCATTGTGATGACTCCAAATCATTGCCCAACAAACAATCCACTGGGAGGTCTGAACTAACTACAACCTTCTTTTGGCCAGTTACCCCTCCCCAGGAGAAAGCTACAATTGCCATACTGTGAGTGGTAGTGACATTGCTTGCATTGGTCACCAGGAATTCTGTACCTGGCATGATCTGTCCAGGGTCCACAAAGTTAGGTGTCACCATTGTGACACTGGCACAAGTGTCCCTATAGGCCTGAGCCATTTTTCCATTTATGAAAGGTGTCTGTCTGTATTTGCCCAAAGTATTGGGACTTATGTCAGGGGACATATCCATATCCCCTGTACTGACAAGGACAGCCTGAGTGAGTGTACCAACTAAGTTGTCACACCCTCAGAACCCAGGGTTAACCCTACTAAACCCTTGGGAGGTGCACTACCACTGCTGACTGTACTAGGGGGCACAGGTGCCTTAGGGGCTGCAGTGGCAGGAGTCTGCCCTCCTCCTTTCTTGGTGCACTCACTAAACCAGTGAGTTTTACTTTTGCAGTATTTGCACCACCTTTTAGATTGGCCTTCTTTCTTCTTTTGGGGAGCCTGACCCCCCACCCTCTTTGGGTTGTTGGGGACCTGTCGAAGACTTCTGGTCATTTTGTTCCCCCTTAGAATCTTTACCCTTCTGGTCTGCTTTCTTCTGACCACCTTGATTCTGGCCCTGGTTCTGTTTAACTCTTGTTCTAACCCATCTGTCTGCCTTCTTTCCCAATTCTTGGGGAGAGGTCAGATCTGAGTCAACAAGATGCTGATGCAACAACTGGTTCTGACAATTGTTTAAAATTTGTTCTCTCATCATCAAATTGTACAATCCTTTATAATCAGTAACCTTACTGCCCAGCAACCAGCCCTCAAAAGCCTTAGTGGCACAATCTACAAAGTCAGACCAATCTTGAGACTGAGTTTTCTGGGTATCCCTGAACAGCACCCTGTACTGCTCAGTGGTTAGGCCAAACCCTTCAACCAGTGTGTTTTTCAAGACTTGGTAATTGTTAGCATCCTCCACCCTTGTAGTGAGGAGCTTATCTCTACCTTTGCCTTCAAAGGAGAGCCACAAGATAGCTGCCCACTGACTCTGGGGAACACCCTGCACAGTGCAGGCCCTCTCCAGAGCAGTAATCCATTTGTGGATGTCATCCCCTTGTTTAAAGGGGGCACTATCTTACCAAGGTGCTTTATATCAAAACTCCTTTCCCTATTGCTAGGTATAATGCTGCCACCAGTGGGGACTACCCCACTTAACTGTTGCTCTCTAGCAAAGGCAAGCCTCTCTTTGGCCAGGGCAAGTTCTTCCCTTTCAATCCTCAGATTAGCTGCCCTTTCTTTAGCTTCATACACTCTCCTCTGAGGAGATGTCATCCCCTTCTGAGAGGAGTGTTGAGAGCCATTGGTTTGAAGGGATCTGCCAGAGCCTCTGGATAGAGACCTAGCTCGTCCATTCCCAATGTTAAGCTGACCTGATAGTGGCCCCAGGGGTCCCCCAGTACCACTGTCATGTTTGCTTAAGTTGGACCTGGTTAGTCTGCTGACTTCTACCTGTCCCTTGTCTGCCTCATCCCCAGAGGGATCCTCATCCTCCTCCCCATTTTCATTCTCAATGGAGAGGTGGATTAGGTCAGGGTCTCCTCTGGTTCCCTCAAGGGGAGGCATGCCTCCATCTGGATTAGAAGGGCTAAGAAGTCTCTCAGCCTTTCTGGCATCATAGGTCTCTAGGAGACCAATCAGAAAGGAGGTGGTGGGGTTAGACCCCTGCTTAATCTTCCTAGAGGTACACACTTGTCGTAACTCATGGAAGCTAAGCACAGTATATCTTGAAGGGATGACCTGTGGAGGGTCAACTGACACAAGGGGAGACTCAGAGTTTCCTCCTTTGTCCGACATACTGTTTCTAGTGTGGTGTAAGTGATGCACCTACCTACACTATGTGTTACCTACTGATCCCTTGCTAAGAGTTGCAGCCAAGGTGTGCTAGGCCTTGAGGAGCTGTAACAGCTGGTTCAGTAGAACTCAGAGTATTCTAAGCTTAGTTATATGTACTAACAGTACTTATGTGATCTTTCAACAAGATATTCTTAGGATACGTGTGGTAAAACAACAGCAAGCTCAAATCCCAACCGCTGCTCACCAATGTGAGAAGGTGGCCTGATATGCAGTGCTCACTATTCTAGTGAACACTATGTATCAGTCCAGCAACCCTTATTGATGATTGGTTGTAAGTCAACCTTATAGACCAGCTATCCTAGTAGCGTGGATACGAGCAGTCTAAGGCTAAAGACTCGAGAGGGCGTGTTAAGCCAGCTGTTTACCACACATATACCCCTTGAATACCCAGTGAAAGGACACCACACAAGTGTTATGAAAATAAACAGTTATTTATTAAGAATCACAACAGCCCTGTACTCTTTATGAGGACAGGGTACTTAGCACAAACCAAAACTCTTACAAAAATACTTAAGTTAGCACAGTATATACAAATGCCCGAGGGGCACGGAAAACCATATACTTGAAAAGTGGAATGCGAAATTACTAGCAGGTAAGTACAGTACTAATAGCCTTTGGAATCGCTAGGACTTGACTATAGAATCGTTAGATTACTTCTAGGAGACCCAGGGGACTCGGGTGCAGAGTGTGCACTCTCACGCGTGATGCGGGACAAAGTCTATGGTAGCTAGGAATTTGCAAAGTTAGTGTTCTCGGGCGAACCCGACCTGGTAGGAGGAAAACGAAAGTGGATTCTGACCCTTGGATAGTGAGGCTATGCTGGGGCACCGAAATGCCGAAGTTACCTAGCCCAGGGGCTGCAGCTGCATAGGACTCAAAAGACGTCGGGAATCCTCGTTGCCGGACCAGGAGCCTGGAAGAAAGAAGTTGCTGGCAGGCGACCAGTGAAGAAAGTTCGGTGGATCCAAGCCTGGATCGATGGAAGATGACACCTGAAAGCAGAGGGGACCAAGTTCGTGACTACTAGCCAGTAGTCAGTGGGCACCAGGAGGGCACCGGATGGTAGCCACCTCGACAAGGTGAGTGGGTGACGCTGTGCTCGGAGATCTCACGGACCAGGAGGTGTTGTCGGCGACCAGGATGGAGGAGCGAGCTGTCCCACGAAGATAGAAGCTGTCGGCGTCGCTGGACCCAGGATTGGGCAACAAAGCCTTGGCAAATTCAAGCCCACGCGGTGGACCTAAAATGGCGTCTGGAGTGGACCAGGAGGGTCCGGGGTGCCTCTCTTGAAGAAGGAAGCAAGGGCCAGCCTGGAGCAACCAGACCAGCAGCAGTGATGTCGTCGGGCGTCGTTCAGAAGGCCACAAGCCAGCCGGCTAGTAGCCAAACAATGCGGTGCACAGCAAACAGCAGAAGGGCCCCACGCAGATCGTGGAGATGCAGGGAGGCTGATCTTGGGTGCTGGAGCTGCGCAGGGTTGGGGCTTCTCGGACCCCAAAGCACTCACCAGTGGAAGACTCAGTGGGCTTGTTACAAAGAAGTCGTGCAGTCTTGGCGATCGTCGGTCCCTCGAGGTCTCGTCGCACTCACAGTTCTCAGCTTTGCTGTAGAGGTGAGTAGAGGTCAGAGGTGCCAGGGAAGCCGGGTCTCGTCGAGCTGGGTCGTCGGATTCGTGAAGAAGGACTTGCAGCAGACCGCAGTGTTCTTAGGATGGTGCCTGCGGATGCAGGGTGACTACTCCTTAGCCACAAGGGAGAATCTTGAAGAAGGAAATCTTGATGCCTTTCGCAGAAAGTCGGGTCTTGATTCCAAAGATGATCTAATTTGAACAGGGGGCCCGCTCCTATCTTTATACTAAAAAAGGGGGCTGACCCGGTGACTAGGTCCTGCCTATGGGTGGGACCAGGAGGGGGGTGGTTACACCCCTCTGCCATGCCGGACTTTCCCCAGGCCAGGGGCTGGTGTGCCCCTGGAACTGGTTCTGACCGGCCTATGCGTAGTGAGCACCGGGGTGCCACTCAGCAGTCACCTTCCTGAAAAGCCCTGCCTACCCAGGATACACAAAACCATGTCTGGGACGGTGCTAGCACCGCCCCTGACAGGAAACCCTTTGTCCAGGCTCCCCTCGCTGGAAGGACTCCCAGCTGCAGGGGGTCAGACTCGTGTCTGTGGTGGCAGCATCCATTTTGTGGAGCTGAGGCTTCAGTTAACTTTAACCGGGGTTCACAGTTACATACATGTCGTGTCCCTCTAGAAGGGTGGAATGCTAACCCCGTCGCCAGAATTGGCGAGGGGTTAGTATTCCAATTCGTATGACACCTTACTCGACATGTTTTGATAAAGCAATACCAAAGATAGCATTTAACCGCGAGGATTATAATGCCCTTAAGAGTATATGGTATGCGATATCATGGAACAGCTATTAGGACTTGGTTCCGCAGGCTGCAGACAGGCTCAGCTCATGCCAGAGCACCATCTCACACGATTCCAAGCACTCTGCCTTCAGGATTGTCAAGGCCTGCCATAGGAGTGACTGATAGGAATCTGTGTGTCCATTTTAGGGTTAGGTATAGGTATACTACACCTACAGCAAAGGGTGATTACACGACTTTGCCCCAGCTGTCATGCAGCCAGTTGTGTCAAATTTAGGAGGCCAGCCAGGGGTGGCATAATACATGCTGCAGCCCCTGGCAGCCCTGGGTACACCTATGCCCTGAGTTACAGGGTCTGATAAGGTGGCCCAGTACCAATTGGTAAATGCACCTAGGGTACATGATGTAATTTAGAAAGAGAACAGCCAGGCTGTGGGTCTGATTGGCAGGCCCACAGCCAGAGAAAGTCGTAAACCAGTGAAACAAAAGCAAAAAATCTGGGTGATCATAGGATTGCAGACCCTACTCTCCTACACCCATCCTAAGTCTCTGGGGTACTGCAAGGAAATACCCCCACCCAAGGGTTTTTGGATGTTTTAAGCTTAACTGGTGCTAGAACCTTTGGTATTTAGTTGGGATTGCTGATGATTAGGACTACACCCAGGTGTGAGAGGCTTAATTTGAGTTGTCATACTGGAGAAATGCCCTAGGGGTGGAAGGGTGTAATTGCAAATAAGTACAGTTTCATTGAGGTAGGCCTTCAGGGACTCGGTTTCATGTGCTTTGTGTTGTATTAAATGTGATGGATCACTGGATCACTGACAGAATATCGACAGACCGAATATCGATCTACAAGAATATCGAGTAAAGAATATTGATGAACAGAATATCGACATCCTATCTCTACAAAGGTAAGTACAAAAATATTGAAACCAAAATATCGTTAAATGTAAAATGATACTTGTATAGCGCACTACTCACCCGCAAGGGTCTCAAGGCGCTTGTACGAATACCGCTGTGGAACCCATCCTGGCTTTCCCTGTGAGGCGTCCACTCCTGGGCACCCCCAAGGTGGAGGCCCGGCATCCTTAGCATTGTGGGGGCTGTTGTGGAGATTAAGCAAGCTATTGCCCAGAGTTGCAGAGTGGGACTCCATTATTGGAATAGGCACCGAGGCGAGAATTATCAGGTCCGTGGAATTTTTTTAGCCCAAGACCTGCCGAGGCAGGGAATTGAACCCTGGTCCGAGGCCAGACCTCTGCATCAGGGACTGCCGCTCTAACCATTGACCCACACTTCTCCACTCGTTTTTTAAATTATCGTTGTTTAAAATATCGCCGTTTAAAATATCGTTTTTTTAAATGTCTTAAAAAAAATATAAAATTAATGAAATAATAAATACAATTAATAAAAGCTTAGGGGCTCATTATAGCGGAAAATGTCAATTTCCGCATGCCAGCAGCTGTCCTCACGCCTGCCATATTACAATGGCCAAACATAGCCCATTTCACGTCCGACGCGGTGCAATGTGAACCACCATAAAAATGCACCCGCCACCGCGGTGTTGTGAGCCAATAGAGACCACCGTTGTGCGGAATAATGTCCTGACGCCGTACAAATCAGGATGTCCCAAACAGCCCGTCACACTGCAGCGGAGAAACCACCCAATTTGAGACAGTGGAAGCACGACAACAGAGCACCACTGGATGTCCCCTCTACTCGGTCCCGACCACAATGGATCTGGCTTTACATGCCTTTTCGGTGCTGTACATGATCCACTACCAGTAAGTAATGCACCGTCGCGGACAACGCCGCAGGTATGCAATCACACAACTCCGCACACAACCACAACACACAACTCCTGGGCTGATATATGGTTCCTGTCCGCACCAGACGCTCTGGTGGGGACAGGAACATATCCACAAATGTACCCACACATGTCCTATCTGTCATTAAATCACCCCTCCTCATCGAGGTCACCCATCAACCGTGAAATCACTGCAATCTCCTGGTCACGTCACTGCAGCTGTGAAGACACAGGAAAACCTGAAAAAAATTTAGTAGGCAGGGTCAGCACCAGGCATGGGCAGTCCACGGAGATCATAGGGCCACACCTCCACCCTTCACACACTAGGCCCCCCACACCCATTAGGGGACATGCTGTGTGCCCCTCTTGTGCCCCGCTGCACAATTAACCAGCCAGGTGTACCCAGACCCTGTACCACGCACAGCAAACAACCAGAGAACCTGCTTCAGAAAGTGGGGGTAAAGCAGAACGCCCTGCACAGAAGCTCAGGGGTAGGGCAACCCTCCTCCCCACACCTACCCTCCACTCATGTCAAGCAAACTGAGTATAATCACAACATTAACACTCACACTGAATATGAACAACAACTTAACTGTACACACTGCCTGTGAAGTCACCCAGACACACCCCACACTGACACGCAGCCACATATACATACCAGATGTCAGCAGCGATGGAGGACAATAAATGGGCTAGCCAAATGTGAGGTGCACAGTGCTGCAGAGCCACGGAACAAGCCACAAAGCATGTGTACATCACATGCAAAAGAAGGAACATATCACAACACCCATAGGCTATCAAATCAGACATGGCTGGCACAGTGAGTGCAATTAAACCACAGTGACCTCTGTGCAACAACTCAGGGAGATAGCAAGGCAAGCCATGCATAGGCACATGGATGATAGGAAGTATCTGAAGTGAAACAGTGATCAGCCACACATCTGTCTCAACTTACTTGACATGTGTCTGTCATCAGCACAACACACATGGCTTATTGTCACACTCCCTGACTGTCAAACACAAGTTGGATCCTTCTCACATACCCCTCCTTCACTCACCTAACACCTGCTCACTCAACATCAGTGTCAAACACACAGAATGGTGCAAACTTGTCCTGTGAGTTAACTGTCAAACAATCATACTCCCTGGGGTGTATCCACAAATATCACACACACACTCAGGGATGCCTGAACCAATGCTGGCACAAAAACAATAGCCAAACACAAGCCTCACAAACAACATACATAGAAGTACAACAAGCCCACATATGGCCAGCCAAACAGTGGAAAGGCAATTGGAACCCATACAGAACAGTAGCACACAACATTGTCACTCAGGACCAATGCACAGACACCATACCCCAACACAAACAAGAAGTGCATCATCCCAAAACAATTATGGACATAAACTAGGATCAATGGGGCAATAAGATAACACAGACAGACAAACCACACCACCCATCAAGTCAACATGGTGTCATAGTGTAACACATGCATGCACACGCACAATCCTGAAAAGTGACATGCGAAAAATAGGATGACAAACCACCAATGTGCACTCAAAACAAGCTCACGAACAAGACTCCACTTTGCTGCATGTGACAGACACACAAGTTATGCACACTACACCTGCAACATACATCTGAATGTATCACAAAGCACAAAGAACTCACACACAATGTCATGCAAATAGAACATCACACACAGAGCATCCGTCAGCTGAAAGAGCCAACACTAGCCAAACACTGCATACGTCCACAACAACAACACAACAGATGCACATGCCAATCCATCACATTGCAAACTCAGCTGGACATCAGGGGATGTACACCACACATGTTCAAGGCAACGGACAGTCACAGCACTGCATGCACAACAAGAAGTGTGTATACAACAACCAGATCAGTACCACACACATGTCAGTGCCACAACATGTACTCCCACAACACAACTCAGCACAGCACACAGACATCACACTCAGGAAAGGTAGCAGTACCTGAGCAAACACACTTACAGCTAACCCAACACCCACAGATGCTAAACTCAGGGACACCCAAGTGCAGACAACATGACCAGAGGACTGTCCAGCACAATCAGTTGCACTGCAAATGAGCAACCATGACTGCAAAACAGAACAAGAAAATCACACATTACCAATTGGGAAACTGTCATGAGTGGCACATTGGTCCTGTGCACAGATCAGAGCCACAAAGCATAGTGTAACAAAGGAAGTGGTGGGGAGGCACATACACTGCCAACCCAAGGGGATAGGTGACATGAGAGGGAAGTGGTGTGCACGTCAGTGGTGGACAGGGCAGCAGTGTACTAAACACAAATACATGGATAGGTCACTCACAATGGGTAAGCATCAGAAGCAAAGCTATGGAATGGTATAACTTCACATTCCACATACCATACTTGAGCCATAAATGGCTCAAGTGACTACAATACATGAGAAAACTCACCCATAATGTCAGTGTGGCTGAGCAGGTCTGCACAGTGAGCACAAACAGTGACAAGACACATGACTGATCAACAAAACACCACACAGACTTGGCTGTCGCACACTCTGAATACTCACAACTGGCAGCAACAAGTAGGTGTCCCCCAGGATTGCAAGGACACACCAACACACTGCACCATGTACAACCTAAAACTACCACATGTGCACACAATCATAAGTACAGGGCTGACAAATCAAACTAGCAAGCACTCAGCTCCAGGGTGACACATGTGTGCAGTTGCCATTGCAGGGGCACACACACATCAACACTACTGACATAGACACCCCCTTCATACTGCACACTTCATGACCGCTCAAGTGCACACATTCAAATGTACCCATGTGACTAGGAAGACAGTCCATCACAAGATGACCATGCACCAACAGTGCTGTTCACACATCAAGAAAGATTACAAAGATATAATGGACCCTGGCCAGCCTGCCTGCAATCTTGTGGATAGAATCCCCCTCTGTGCTAGCAGTGCATCCAAACATGACATGTGCACAATTTAGCAAACCTGACCACATAATGATTAGGATGACAGTAGGTCATCACAAACAACCATCAGTGCACCCCCAAGCCTCAGAGTCAAGAAGAACTGAAGTGCCTGATATCTCTGCCAAACTCTGAAAAAGTGAAACAAATCATTGGCAATGTTAGACCTGGCATACAGAGCATGTGTCACATTAAATCATACACATGGAGCACACCATTTATTTAGCAAGGAAATTGACAAAGCAGACAACAGGAGTAATTGTTTTTATTACATATTACACAGATAGGCATCAAAAGTAGACAGGAGCAAGGCCAGTGGCCAGTCCACAGTTCAAAGTCGGCACATGTGTGCATGAGAACCTGCACAGTGAATGGGCATCAACAGTGATGAACAGCGAGGCCATTGACCAGTAATAAGTGCAAAGTAGGTACATGAGAACCTGCACAGGAAATGGGCATCCTAAGTGATAATCAGCAAGGCCAGTGACCAGTACAAAGTATGACAAAGTACATGTGTGCATGAGAAACTGCACAGGGAATGGGCATCCTAAGTCATAAACAGCAATGCCAGTGGTCAGTACAAAGTATAACAAAGTACATGTGTGCATGAGAAACCGCACAGGGAATGGGCATCCATAGTAACCAACAGCAAGGCCAGTGGCCAGTACAAAGTGCAAAGTAGGCATATGTGTGCTTGAGAAACTGCACAGGGAATGGGCATCCTAAGTGATATCAAGCAAAGCCAGTACAAAGTGCAAAGTAGGCGCATGTGTGCTTGAGAAACTGCACAGGGAATGGGCATCCTAAGTGATAAACAGTAAGGCCAGTGGCCAGTACAAAGTGCAAAGGAGGCCCATGTGTGCTTGAAAAAGTCCACAGGGAATGGGCATCTTAAGTGATAAACAGCAAGGCCAGTGGAGAGTACAAAGTTGAACAAAGTACATATGTGCATGAGAAAATGCACAGGGAATGGGCATCCATAGTAACCAACATCAAGGCCAGTGGCCAGTGCAAAGTAGGCACATGTGTGCTTGAGAAACTGCACAGGGAATGGGCACAGCTGGTTTCGAGTACAGCTTTTCTGGCCGCCTCCAGCTTCATTGAGTCTAAAGAAAGGTTTGTGTATTTTTTCCTCATCCAGCATCAGATTAACTTCATCAGGTCGGCCACAGGATTTACAAGTTGCTCAATCAGCTGGCTCTTACTGGCTATTTAGCTCTTGAAAGCTTGTTTCAATTGCAGACAAGTCTTCACTTTTCTCTCTCATTCCTATTGGCCCACGGCAAAAGTCTTCATAGAAACAAACATAGGACTGGTTTATTGACAGAAAGAATTAATTTAACATTGATGAACACTGCCTATACAGTGATGAAAATGTTCTATTTCCTTTTTCTCCTCTTCTTCTTCTAATGACTACTTCCTGATGAGTTTTCAACCAAGGGCAAGCAGTGAAGTTGTGTCCTTCTTTTATACATATTATTCGCCTATCTTCAAAAATCTGCGATAGAAGAGGTTATCAAGGGAAGACGTATACTTTTATTCTACATTCTGTGGCCAATCCGAGAAGTAAGCCGCCATAGGGGAAGAGATAGATGCCCCCATGTACACCATCTCTCGAGTGAATGTGTAGGGAGATACTGCATTGTATTTGTAAGCCTGAAGAAGGTGGTGGATCACACTATGCCACTGAAACGCGTTGCTTTGTGTTGGGAACGCACCCAAGTAATACTGGGTTCAATTAGGAGGAAAGAATGCTATTAAGCATCGAACCAGAGTTATCAACTTCACTTTTTGTGTGTTTGGGGTGCTTACTGGATTTATCAGGTTGTTGATGTTTTTACTGATTGTCAAATTCTCCCAGGGGTCTATGTATGATATATTTTTAAACAATGTGTATTGATGATGCATATATTTTTTAACCTTTTGTATATACTTTGAATTTATAAGAGTCCTAATAATAAAAATATATTATAGTATTTATATTTAATTTTTTTGGTTTCTGTTCAGTGTTGGTGATTAGGCCGTGAGTGGATGTCAGAAGTGTGTGTTCGTATGCTTTAAAGGAGCCCAAAGGGATCTCATCTTTGACAGAAGTTTATTTTAGATTGGCCTACTTGCCTCTTCAGTCCGACACATGATGATAGATGTACTGCTCTGTTCTGTACTACCTTTTTGATAGCTCAATATAGGGGCGGATATCTGACTGCCTGGATGCCATTCTGTTTTGCTGCTGTTCTCATTTGTAATGTGGGGGAATGTATGACTAGCGGATTACTGACTTATTGTTCTCCCATTGTCCTTTTTAATATGCCTTATTACCTGGTGCCCTCCCTTTCCTCCCCTCCCACCCTTTCCCCGCCCCTCCCATCTACTGTATCCTTGTTTTTGCAAAGGCAGGAGGTCTGTCTGAACTGCTTTTTTTTCTCTGTTCAATTTATTTGTGAGTACTTTGCGATGCTCTATGTATCCTTTCTTATTATCCCGCTTGTTTAGCATTGTTTCTTGCTTTTGTCTCATTGGGAAAATAAATAAATGATGCACAGAAAAATTGAACAAAAGCAATTCAACCCACTAATATTAATTTAAATAATTACACTCTGGCATTATCTTAACAATATTAAAAAAGCACACAATGCAATGATGATAATCTCCCATGAGGCACAGGGTCAGACTGATTTGCATATGGCCATGTCTGAACTGGGGTGGTGTGGAGTGCAAAAAAACGATGGATTTAGGCCCAGATCTCTGTACTGGAGTGAATGTATGACATTGTTCTGCATTCTGTCCATAAACTGTGGTTTTTGCATTTGTCACCCCGAGTGGGATGGGTATGCTCAGACGTGAGTCCCATGCAATCCACACCACTGGATTCAAGCAAGCCGGGCTGAAGGCGGCTGGAATGCCAGAAACCGGTCCTCGGAAGCTTGTTTCCGGTCCAGGGAAGGCATGGCTTGGCAGTTCGGGCTGGACTGTTCCCATGAGGCACAGGGTCAGACTGATTTGAATATGGCCATGTCTGAACTGGGGTGGTGTGGAGTGCAAAAAAACGATGGATTTAGGCCCAGATCTCTGTACTGGGGTGAATGTATGACATTGTTCTGCATTCTGTCCATCAACTGTGGTTTTTGCATTTGTCACCCCGAGTGGGATGGGTATGCTCAGACGTGAGTCCCATGCTCTCCACACCACTGGATTCAAGCAAGCAGGGCTGAAGACGGCTGGAATGCCAGAAACCGATCCTCAGAAGCTTGTTTCCGGTCCAGGGAAGGCATGGCTTGGCAGTTCGGGCTGGACTGTTCCCATGAGGCACAGGGTCAGACTGATTTGCATATGACCATGTCTGAACTGGGGTGCTGTGGAGTGCAAAAAAACGATGGATTTAGGCCCAGATCTCTGTACTGGGGTGAATGTATGACATTGTTCTGCATTCTGTCCATCAACTGTGGTTTTTGCATTTGTCACCCCGAGTGGGATGGGTATGCTCAGACGTGAGTCCCATGCTCTCCACACCACTGGTTTCAAGCAAGCCATGCTGAAGATGGCTGGAATGCCAGAAACCGGTCCTCGGAAGCTTGTTTCTGGTCCAGGGAAGGCATGGCTTGGCAGTTTGGGCTGGACTGTTCCCATGAGGCACAGGGTCAGACTGATTTGCATATGGCCATGTCTGAACTGGAGTGGTGTGGAGTGCAAAAAAACGATGGATTTAGGCCCAGATCTCTGTACTGGGGTGAATGTATGACATTGTTCTGCATTCTGTCCATCAACTGTGGTTTTTGCATTTGACACCCCGAGTGGGATGGGTATGCTCAGACGTGAGTCCCATGCTCCCCACAACACTGGATTCAAGCAAGCCGGGCTGAAGACGGCTGGAATGCCAGAAACCAGTCCTCGGAAGCTTGTTTCCGGTCCAGGGAAGGCATGGCTTGGCAGTTCGGGCTGGACTGTTCCCATGAGGCACAGGGTCAGACTGATTTGCATATGGCCATGTCTGAACTGGGGTGGTGTGGAGTGCAAAAAAACGATGGATTTAGGCCCAGATCTCTGTACTGGGGTGAATGTATGACATTGTTCTGCATTCTGTCCATCAACTGTGGTTTTTGCATTTGTCACCCCAAGTGGGATGGGTATGCTCAGACGTGAGTCCCATGCTCTCCACACCACTGGATTCAAGCAAGCCATGCTGAAGATGGCTGGAATGCCAGAAACCGGTCCTCGGAAGCTTGTTTTCGGTCCAGTGAAGGCATGGCTTGGCAGTTCGAGCTGGACTGTTCCCATGAGGCACAGGGTCAGACTGATTTGCATATGGCCATGTCTGAACTGGGGTGGTGTGGAGTGCAAAAAAACGATGGATTTAGGCCCAGATCTCTGTACTGGGGTGAATGTATGACATTGTTCTGCATTCTGTCCATCAACTGTGGTTTTTCATTTGTCACCCCGAGTGGGATGGGTATGCTCAGACGTGAGTCCCATGCTCTCCACACCACTGGTTTCAAGCAAGCCGGGCTGAAGACGGCTGGAATGCCAGAAACCAGTCCTCGGAAGCTTGTTTCCGGTCCAGGGAAGGCATGGCTTGGCAGTTCGGGCTGGACTGTTCCCATGAGGCACAGGGTCAGACTGATTTGCATATGGCCATGTCTAAACTGGGGTGGTGTGGAGTGAAAAAAAACCATGGATTTAGGCCCAGATCTCTGTACTGGGGTGAATGTATGACATTGTTCTGTATTCTGTCCATCAACTGTGGTTTTTCCATTTGTCACCCCGAGTGGGATGGGTATGCTCTGACGTGAGTCCCATGCTCTCCACACCACTGGTTTCAAGCAAACCAGGCTGAAGACGGCTGGAATTCCAGAAACCGCTCCTCAGAAGCTTGTTTCCGGTCCAGGGAAGTCATGGCTTGGCAGTTCGGGCTGGACTGTTCCCATGAGGCACAGGGTCAGACTGATTTGCATATGGCCATGTCTGAACTGGGGTGGTGTGGAGTGCAGAAAATGATGGATTTAGGCCCAGATCTCTGTGCTGGGGTGAATGTATGACATTGTTCTGCATTCTGTCCATCAATTGTGGTTTTTGCATTTGTCACCCCGAGTGGGATGGGTATGCTCAGACGTGAGTCCCATGCTCTCCACACCACTGGATTCAAGCAAGCCGGGCTGAAGACGGCTGGAATGCCAGAAACCAGTCCTCGGAAGCTTGTTTCCGGTCCAGGGAAGGCATGGTTTGGCAGTTCGGGCTGGACTGTTCCCATGAGGCACAGGGTCAGACTGATTTGCATATGGCCATGTCTAAACTAGGGTGGTGTGGAGTGAAAAAAACCGATGGATTTAGGCCCAGATCTCTGTACTGGGGTGAATGTATGACATTGTTCTGCATTCTGTCCATCAACTGCGGTTTTTGCATTTGTCACCCCGAGTGGGATGGGTATGCTCAGACATGAGTCCCATGCTCTCCACACCATTGGATTCAAGCAAGCCGGGCTGAAGACGGCTGGAATGCCAGAAACCAGTCCTCGGAAGCTTGTTTCCGGTCCAGGGAAGGCATGGCTTGGCAGTTCGGGCTGGACTGTTCCCATGAGGCACAGGGTCAGACTGATTTGCATATGGCCATGTCTGAACTGGGGTGCTGTGGAGTGCAAAAAAACGATGGATTTAGGCCCAGATCTCTGTACTGGGGTGAATGTATGACATTGTTCTGCATTCTGTCCATCAACTGTGGTTTTTGCATTTGTCACCCCGAGTGGGATGGGTATGCTCAGACGTGAGTCCCATGCTCTCCACACCACTGGATTCAAGCAAGCCATGCTGAAGATGGCTGGAATGTCAGAAACCGGTCCTCGGAAGCTTGTTTCCGGTCCAGGGAAGGCATGGCTTGGCAGTTCGGGCTGGACTGTTCCCATGAGGCACAGGGTCAGACTGATTTGCATATGGCCATGTCTGAACTGGGGTGGTGTGGAGTGCAAAAAAACGATGGATTTAGGCCCAGATCTCTGTACTGGGGTAAATGTATGACAGTGTTCTGCATTCTGTCATCAACTGTGGTTTTTGCATTTGTCACCCCGAGTGGGATGGGTATGCTCAGACGTGAGTCCCATGCTCTCCACACCACTGGATTCAAGCAAGCCGGGCTGAAGACGGCTGGAATGCCAGAAACCAGTTCTTGGAAGCTTGTTTCCGGTCCAGGGAAGGCATGGCTTGGCAGTTCGGGCTGGACTGTTCCCATGAGGCACAGGGTCAGACTGATTTGCATATGGCCATGTCTGAACTGGGGTGGTGTGGAGTGCAAAAAAACGATGGATTTAGGCCCAGATCTCTGTACTGGGGTAAATGTATGAAATTGTTCTGCATTCTGTCCATCAACTGTGGTTTTTGCATTTGTCACCCCGAGTGGGATGGGTATGCTCAGACGTGAGTCCCATGCTCTCCACACCACTGGATTCAAGCAAGCCGGGCTGAAGACGGCTGGAATGCCAGAAACCAGTCCTCTGAAGCTTGTTTCCGGTCCAGGGAAGGCATGGCTTGGCAGTTCGGGCTGGACTGTTCCCATGAGGCACAGGGTCAGACTGATTTGCATATGGCCATGTCTGAACTGGGGTGGTGTGGAGTGCAAAAAAACGATGGATTTAGGCCCAAATCTCTGTACATGGGTGACTGTATGACACTGTTCTGCATTCAGTCCATCAACTGTGGTTTTTGCATTTGTGATTGGTGCTCGGCTTGGTAATCCCGTCTCCTGATGGGCATGACGTCAATTTTTCCCTTCCGCAACTATCAGCCCCTTTACTTCCTAAACTGTTTCGCTCCTTTGCTTCTCCCTGTTCCCTCCCATACTCCATAACTTTTTCCACCACAAACACCTTCCCACCCCCTGCTTTTCGTGTCCTCTTTTATCTCTGCACTGCTGTTAAAAATGCAATAGGACTCCCGTAAATACGTGTCCTATAGCATTGTCAGTGCTTGTTTGCTATTTCATTGGTGGGTGCATTCGCACTATTTGTCTCGCATGCGTGCGATGCCTTACATCGCACAGCATGCGCGCAGGGGCGGCCTTAGGCATGTGCAAGCTGGGCGCCTGCACAGGGCCACCAAACCCCAGCGGCCACCACACCAATATATATCCTTAATATACTAATCCTCTGAGGATGGATACATATTTACGTGGCGGCCCCTGGCAGGGATTTGGCGGCCTCCGGCTCTGTTCCACTTCCAAACACCTTCCTGAGCTCCGGGGTGAGGGGCTCCGCCCCACCCGGACCCCCTCTTCCGGGGCCCACTACCTACGCTCCTTGCCCAGGGCCACCATAAGCCTAGACCCACCTCTTTTGCGTGACAAAACACCACACGCATGTTGGCTTGTAATCATCATATTTCCGATTGTCTTAGGGGCTCGGGCACTACAGAGGCTTGTGAATCTGGGAAACAGGTGGGAGTAATGTTATTTATAATTTACAGGTTGGAGGGGGTCATCACACACTTTTCTCCCCCTCAATGTTAAAGCTCTCTGGCTGCTCCCTGACTCCGTCCACAGCTCTGAAAGAGGCCACGGACACCCCTGCGCCAGTCGTCAGCAGCGTTCAGCAAAGATTTGAGAAAGGATTTTACGTCAACTTTACTCCGTGCTTGCCATCCGCTGAAAGCCATACTTCTGAATCTATCCGTGTGCAGGTATAGTGAGTTCACCCCTTCGACCTCCGCACCTCTGTTTGATCTTGACCATGTGTGCAGATGACATTTGCCTCCCCCTAGGCACCTGTTGGTCCATCTTTCCAGGAGTGTAAAAACTGCTCGCCTAACCGAATCTAGCACCCGCCAGCCCTGCTGGGAGTCCTGATACAACTGCGCTAGGAACTTCGCAAAACGCGCACAAACATTGCAGTCGGGATGCTCCTTTCAAAGTGGGCCTTCTTATCCTTTTTTCTCTTGCCTCAAATGTGTCCCAACTCATTTGTAGCAAACATACACCTGGCTGTAACTATTCATACGATTGGACTCTGTTTTACCACGAAAATAACGCGTGATTAGACCTCGTGAACTCGCATTATCAGCAGGTTGTGATCAGAAGGTCACAGTTCAAATCTAGGCGGAGCCCTTTCATCCTTCCGTCATAATATGTTATGTATAGTGCTTAGATGAGCAGAACTGTGTATGTAGCGCAAACAACAATGTATCACTAGAGAGAGTAGCGTCTAGTGGTATAGCACAAACTGCAGGCAATGTTGCCTTTTGCAAGAATAATGATTTTGCATACACCCGCGTCAGAGCTCATATTTCTGTTACACGTTTTCTATAAATGTATACATACAGTCTGCAGGTTTATTGCTGTACTATAGATCGAATTGGCATATTTTATACATCAGATGCCCTAACTCCACGAAGTAGGGGCTGGTGGCAAGGGGGCAAGGGAGAGCTGTAAGGGTCCGGGGCGAGAGGCTGGCTGTCTGCGCCCCTCTAACGCAGACCGGCATTGTCAGGTACCTCACATCCAGTTTTGCTAGTGTCGTGGTATGCAAGCAGGGTCACAAGACTTAGTCGATAAGGGACAAGCAAGTATGCACTGACTATATTATGGGGCAATCAATCAATCAATCAATCAATAACATTTATAGAGCGCGCTACTCACCCGCTAGGGTCTCAAGGCGCTGAGCAGGGTGGGGCACTACTGCTCGAAAAGCCAGGTCTTGAGGTGCTTCCTGAAGGAGTGATGGTCCTGGGTGAGTCGCAGGTGGGTGGGGAGGGTGTTCCAAGTCTTTGCCGCAAGGTAGGAGAAGGATCTTCCTCCGGTGGTGGGTCTGCGGCTCCGTGGGACGGTGGCGAGGGGGAGGCTGGCGGAGCAGAGCTGGCGGGTTGGCGTGCAGAACGAGAGGCGGTTGTTGAGGTATTCGGGCCTAGGTCGTGGAGAGCCTTGTGTGCGTGGGTGAGGAGTCTGAACGTGATCCTCTTGCTGACTGGGAGCCAGTGCAGGTCTCTCAGGTAGGTGGAGATGTGGCTGTGTCGGGGGATGTCCAGGACGAGTCGTGCTGATGCGTTCTGGATGCGCTGGAGTCTTTTCTGTAGTTCGGCAGTGGTCCCAGCGTAGAGGGCGTTCCCGTAGTCCAGACAGCTGGTGACCAGGGCCTGGGTGACCGTTTTCCTGGTTCTAGTGGGGATCCAGGGGAAGATTTTGCAGAGCATGCAGAGGGTGTTGAAGCAGGAGGAAGTCACAGCGTTGACTTGTCTGGCCATCGTGAGGGAGGAGTCAAGGATGAAGCCCAGGTTGCGTGCGTGGTCCGTGGGCTTGAGTGGGGGGCCCAGGGCAGGGGGCCACCAGGAGTTGTCCCAGGCGGAGATGGATGGGCCAAGGATGAGGACTTCCCTCTTGTCCGAGTTCAGCTTCAGATGGCTGAGCTTCATCCAGTCCGCGATGTCTTTCATGCCATCCTGGAAGCTGGCTTTGGCGGAGGTGGGGTCGTTGGTGAGAGAGAGGATCAGTTGGGTATCGTCGGCGTAGGAGAAGTTGTTGAGGTTGTGCTTGCGTGCGATGGCTGCGAGGGGGCTCATGTAGACATTGAAGAGGGTGGGGCTGAGCGAGGAGCCTTGAGGTACACCGCAGATGATCTTGGTGGCTTCTGCGAGGAAGGGCGGGAGACGGACTCTTTGGGTTCTGTCGGAGAGGAAGGAGGTGATCCATTCCAGGGCCTTTCCTTGGATCCTGGCGTGGTGGAGTCGGGTTGTCGGGGTGCGGTGGCAGACCGTGTCGAATGCAGCCGAAAGGTCGAGGAGGATGAGGGCGGTGGATTCTCCGTTGTCAAGCAGGGTCCTGATGTCACCGGTGGCTGTGGTTTGCTCGGACTCCGGACTGCGATGGGTCGATGGAGCCGTTCGTCTCAAGGAAGGCTGTCAGCTGTTTGTTGACGGTTTTCTTGATGACTTTTTCGGGGAAGGGGAGGAGCGAGATGGGGTGGAAGTTCTTGAGGTCTGTGGGGTCTGCTGTGGGTTTCTTCAGGAGGGTGTTGATCTCTGCATGCTTCCAGCTCTCCGGGAATGTGGCGGATCCAAAGGAGTTGTTGATGATGTCCCAGAGTTTGGGTGCGATGATGGAGTCAGCTTTGTTGAAGATGTGGTGTGGGCAGGGATCGGCTGGGGAGCCCGAGTGGATGGTGTTCATCGCGTGGGTGGTGTCTTCCGTGCTGACCTGGGTCCAGGCGCATAGGGTGGTGGTGGGGGGCGTAGGTTCAGTGGCAGGGTAAGAGTTCTGAGCGCCAAAGCTGTTGTGTATGTTGACGATCTTACGGTGGAAAAAAGTGTCGAGAGTGTTGCAGAGGTCTTACGATGGCGTGATGTCGTTGTTGCTGGCTTTGGGGTTGGAGAGCTCTTTCACGATGTTGAAGAGTTCCTTGCTGTTATGGGCGTTGTTGTCCAGTCGTTCTCTGAATGCTGTCCTCTTGGTGGTGCAGATCAGCTGGTGGTGTTTGCGGGTGGCGTTCTTGAGGACTATCATGTTTTCCGATGACTGGTTGTGACGCCAGGCTTTCTTGAGGGCACCGCAGGATTTCTTGGAGTCTTTGAGGTCGTTGGTGAACCATGCAACTTTCTTGCTGTCGGGATTGCTTAGAGGGTTCTTCAGTGGAGCAAGGGCATCTGCGCAGTCGGAGATCCACTGTGTGAGGTTGCGGGCTGCCTCTTTGGGGTCCGTAGTGTTGGTGGGGGGGTTTTGGCTCAGGGAGGTGGTGAGTTGGTCGGTGGTGATCTTGCTCCAACATCATCGGGGGTTTGTTGTGGGCGGTGGTGGGTCGTTGTTATCCTGACGTTGAAGTGTACGCAGTTGTGGTCGGTGCAGTGGAGCTCGGTGGTGTAGCTGAAGGAGATGTGGTTGCTGGAGGAGAAGACAGGGTCGAGTGTGTGGCCGGTGTAGTGGGTGGGGGTGTTGACCAGTTGCTTGAGTCCGAGGGTGGCGAGGTTGTCTAGTAGGGTGGTGGTGTTGTTGTCCTTGTCGTTCTCCAGGTGAAAGTTGAGGTCTCCTAGGAGGATGTAGTCGGGGGAGGCGAGGGCGAGCGGGCTGATGAAGTCTGCGATGGCTTCACTGAAATGTGAGCGTGGACCCGGGGGTCTGTAGATGAGGGTCCCTTTGAGGGAGGTCTTGGGGTCGGTGTGTATCTGGAAGTGAAGGTGCTCCGCGCCGGTGAGGGTGTCGTTGGTGTTGGTCGTGATGCGGATGGTGTTCCTGTGGACAATGGCGATGCCTCCTCGGGTTCGGTTGACGCGGTCCCTCTGGATGATCTTGTAGCCGTCCGGGATGTCTATGGCGATGTCGGGGGCTGTGGTGTCCAGGAGGTCCCAGAGTTCGACGGCGTGTTTGTGGGCGGAGCGGGTGTTGAGCAGGATGCACTTGAGGTGGGTGTTGTTGGTGGTTGTTGTGGCTTGCGCGGTGCAGGACCGAGTGCAAGTGAAGTTGCACGTGTGGCAGGTGAAGGCTCCGTGGGTGCGTTTCGGGGTGGCTTGGTAGCAGGCTGGCTGTCGTCTGGTGTTGAGTGCAAGGAGAGTGGCGTCGTCGTATCTCTGTCGGGTTGGCTGGCTCCGGCGAGATCCAGGGGTTCTGGCGCTAGGCGCAGTCCAGGCTTGGACGGGCGTAGACAGGCTTGCCTTTTGCGCGCCTTCGGCGCGCAATCGGCATGGCCGCTGCGCATACGCGCGGTCCCCGCCATATATGGTGAAGTGGGAGGGAGGAGCAGCTGGGAGGCAGGAGCGGGGTGGCGAATGGGAAACAGGAAAAAGGAAGGGGGCGGGGAGCAGGGGAGCAACGTCGGGGAGCGGGGGGTCAAGGGCGGTAAAACAGTCACGGGGGAAGCAGCGAGGAGGCAAGCTTGAGGGCAGAGGCCAAAGAAGCAGTAATGGCGGGGAAAAAAAACACGAGGGAAGCAGCGAGGGGGCAAGCCTGAAGGCGGAAGCCCAAGAGCAGCAACAGCACACAGGGGAGAAGGCAACAGGAGTTCCGGCGAATAGAGGCAGCAGCGGTGACCAGGGCCTTACGAGGCCGTGCGGTGAGTGGAGTGACCAGGTCAAGTTATACCCCACATTTTGTGGGGTATAACCTGCAAAAAAGTTATACCCCACATTTTGTGATAGTATCCCTTCATTATTATATTGTTTTTCTGCTCGTGTTGACATAGTTTGGGCAAATATTTCACCTCATTAATACCAGGTTAACACCCAAACACATCAATAAGAAACATAGGTGACTAGTCACTCTTTGTGAATGGCCTTCCACGGGCAGCCACACCTGTTGCTGCATTGTAGTAATTATTGATCCGTTTGAGTTAGATATTTTTTTTTAATGTGCAGTTTATGCAGAAAATAGTAGATATGTGGCAACATTGATAATTATGCGGAAAGTGCCACAGAATAAGAGAAGTTTCACAGTTTGTGGCCTTGATGTCTTAATCAGTGGAATTGAATGAGTCCGTCCCGGCACATCTAATCCAGAAGAGAGGGTGCCTTCCCTGTCAATATTCTTATCTCGAGAAGCTTTTCACAAGCGAAGATTGGGGTGTTACCGAAAGACGAATACCCTAAAATGAGCTGCAGGTTTATATCAGTGTCAGTGGGACACAAGGCTTGCCAGTCTGGCATGCCACTGCTGCGCTGTCTACCAGCTCTACTGACCTGTCCTCTGATAGTAACACCAGTACCTTCCTCTAACCTACTGGGTCTGGTTCACTCTTTCTTCCTTGGGTTTAACAGTTTTAAGATTGTCCTGAGTTTGTCCTTTGTTTAAAGCTCA
The DNA here is from genome assembly GCF_964263255.1 of Lissotriton vulgaris. Lineage (NCBI taxonomy): Eukaryota > Metazoa > Chordata > Amphibia > Caudata > Salamandridae > Lissotriton > Lissotriton vulgaris. The sequence goes on from NC_141690.1 coordinate 136,171,763, forward strand.
GGCTGCAAGTTTCTGGGATAAAGCACTCGATAGCCTGTCTTTGGCCACGGTAAAAGTTTAATAAAGTAGGTTCATGGCCTGTAAGACGGAGCTCCTCTGACCATGGACATGACAGGGATGTCTCATGACCTCTCCATCCTTGGATGTCACTGTCAGCACACCCTTCCCCCACCCCCATCTCTCATTCACGAGGCAGCCCACTTTTACTGCAGCCTCTAACAAAGAAACGAGAATTGTCGAACCTCTCCCACAGCGACCTAGGGGCGCATGTTCTTGCAGGGCCATGGCTGTTACTGACCCTATCTCAGCCCTTCCACACCTGGTGCGACAAACGGCCATATGTATCAAGCAAATTTGTATTCGCAAAGGCTGAAATTCGCAGAATTTCTGCCTTGGCGAATGCGAATTTGCTAAATGGAATGTATTAAGAAAAATGTGGTGCAAAATAAGGAATCGCAAAATTTGCGATTCCTTATTATGCAATTGCATTTAAGGAATCGCAAATTTTGCGATTTCTTAAATGCAATGTATGTAGCAAAAAAAATGAGCAAAATGTCCTTAAGGAATCGCAAATTACCACCAACTTCTAGTTGGTGGTAAGTTGCGAATTCCTTGAAAAATGCACATTTTTGCATTTTTCAAAGTGCCATGTGACGCACATACATGCCCTTAGGGCAAGTATGTGCGCCACATGTGCACCCATGCATATTTCAGGGGTGCAACAGGGTGTCCTTTGGACACCCCTGCACCCTTGAAATTATTCTCAATTTGCGATTAGCAAATTGCGAATCGCAAATTGAGAATAACTTCCCATTCATTTCTATGGGCCTCCTGGGCCATAGAAATGAAGGGGAAAGTGAGGAATCGCAAAAAAAATGCGATTTTGTATATACATACCCATTTGCTATTCTCAAATAGCGATTTCATAAAAATCGCTATTTGAGAATCGCAAAAAGGGTATCTTGATACATATGGCCCAAAGACTTTAAAGGGAGGCTCCTCTTGCATGTGAAACCTCTTATGCAGCACAGGCGCTTGCTCACTTTCCATTAGAGTCAGGCAAGCAAAAAGAAACCTAGGGGCATATTATCAAGGGGGTTTATCTCCACTTTTTTGGCTTTAACCTAACACCAGTTAGCGACAGCTAGTAGGAGATAGCGACCATCTTGGGCCCCACTTTGCATGTCAGTGATATTTATCACTAATGACATGCAAAGTGGGTGTGCCAAGATGTTAGCGACTGAAACAGTCGCTAACATCGCTATCTCCTATTACCAACTTTTGGAGATATTCGCGCTAAGCGCGAATATCTCCAAAAGCTAACACCTGCCCTGAGCAGTTCTTAGCCATGTTATCCAATGTCAGGTGGATAACATGGCTAAGAGCATTAGCTCGGTAATGCATGAATATTGCTGACTTTTCAGCGATATTCATGCATTGCGGGCGATTTTTATCGCATTTGCGAAAAACCTTGGTAATACCAAGGTTTACCTGCGATAAAAATCCCTGCAGCTCAGCGGTAAATTTTTGTCTCTAACCAAGCAATTGCGATAATTATCGCTATTGCTTGGTAATATGCCCCCTAGTTTCACAGGTTCATGAAATTAGAGGCTGGGACCGGACGAGACTAAAAGGGGTCAGATAGTTTGCCCTGGACGCGCTTTTAGACCCAGCCAGACACGACTCCTACACAGGTGCGTAAACAGCGAACACCGCATTCCACAGGCGGAAATTAATTTATGTCCTGTTAATTCGACCTCGGACAAAACCCTGCAGCCCGATCACGACTGCGGCATCAGCCTTGGGAACTTGTACACAAGACCTTCTTCTCAATGCTTGGAGACTCTGATGTTCAGAATAAGATTGTATAGTTTCAAATGTTCCCCCAAGAGCCTTTACTCCACTGCCTCTCCGGTGGCCTGGTGCCTGCACGCATGACAATGTCGGAATGCTGGCCCAGGCTTAGTGGTTTCCACGAACTGCCTGCACTCTGCACCTGACAGGGCCCCCCCGCTCTAGTGGACGAGCACAGGGCTCCCAGCCTTTCACTCGTGGCCGCCATTTCCTGCTTTGGAATACATGTTTAAAATAAGGCTTTCCATCACTTCAGAGCAGGTTATGGAGCGGTTAGACAAGGACTGCTGGACCAAGGCTTACAAACTCTCCTAGAAAACACTTCGACACCAAACCTATATTCTTCGATCACGTGCAGCGTGCAGCTCCACGTATTTCGGGGGTTGTACCCCTTCCTCTTTGGAATATTGTTTGAACATTATGCCAAACTATTCAGTTGGAGATGATGTGGCTTAACGACAAGAGCTGCCGACGTTGGAACTGAAGAACCAGCTACAGTTTCAGAGTGTGATGCTGGCCAAATCCCTTATATCTATCTCCCTGGGTCAACAAAATAAATAGATAAGTTATGTGTCCTTGTGTAACGTAATTTGTGCTCATGTAGAGTGCTCTAATACCTCCGTGTCAAGTTCCTGCTCTATAAATCTGCACAAAAAAAAGAACATGTAGAGCCTAGTTTTTTAAATATATGGTTAGGAAGTCACAGCTCAGTTACAGATGGTTCTGAAGAGAAACCCTAAAAGAATCCACTGCTCCAGAGTCTGCTACAGAACTCATGCTTCTGCAGCAGAAGGCAAGAGTGGATATGAATTTCTTTTATTGGTGCTCCAGGGGCTGGAGGAGCCTTTAGACTAACTAGCTGCGAAAGCTGAAAACCACTTACCCCAGATTTCCAAGGTTTTTTCCTGTGACCTATTGTGTTTGATTGACAACTACAAGTGGACAAGGGTTCCCCTCCCGTCCTGTCTAAGCCACGAATGTGTCATTGGAATGCTTTTCCAACTCTACACTCACCGAGGACATATTTTCATAATACACTAATATGGCGAAACCAATTGGCATGGACAATGCTTGTTTATATTGTGTGGGACGAAAGACAGCTGTCTTGATTTAAATTGAGTTGCTTCATGCTTACCAAACCTAAGAATAAATCATTTAGCTAGTACACTTTCTGTCCACTAGATGGTAGCAAAGTCGTTCAATACGAGTTCTCACAAAACTTGTTGCGGGTGCAACAGTGAAAGAACAACTCGGAGAACAACCATTTGCAATGCAATCGGTCTTGCATTCGGAACCTTTTAAGTATTTAGCCATGCAGCACATTCTCATGGGTGCCGCAACATCTACTTTTCTTCAACATGGAAGCGTTGGCAGTAATAGCACTGCTTTGACAAGTACAGTTATGGTCATTTGTGTGAGCAATGAGAGTGGTTGCTAAATATGTACCAAAGCACCTGAGCTACCACTGATTGTACTTTCAATAGTGCAATTCTTCCTTTTCTTGCCACATAATTTGCTCACCCCTGCTGCATAAAGCGTTGGAAGCAGCCAGTCAACCCAATCCATTCATTCAAAGTCTCAGAAATAGAAGGGGATAGAGGATTTTTGATGAGATAACATTCTCTTTTTTATTATTGTTTAAAATATTTCTTAAAGTTATGATTGAGAAGTGCAACCATTTGTTAACACTGTCACCTTAAAATTGATTTGCCTGTAAGCATGGGCGAATTTTGTGAATCTCGCGTTCGCGAATTTTGCGGATTTGCGAACTCGCAATTTGCAAAATCCGCGAATTCTCGCGAATTTGCGGATTTTTTTTTTTTGTGTTCGCGCGGGTTTCTGCCAGTTCGCGAGGGTTTTGTACAATTTCGCAAACGCGAACTTACCTGTCGGGTCGCAAGTTTTGCAAACTTGTTGTTTCTACGTGTCCAGCCTGTTTGGGACACTCTTCTTCATCACTGCCACTCTCTGTCACCACTGCCACTCTCTGACTACTCATGCTACCCTCTGGCCCACCCATGCCACCCTCTGTTTCATCACAGCACCCTCTGGTTGTCCAGTCAGTGTACATTATTGTGGCAAAGCAAAGCACACCTTCCCTGCCTCAAGTGACCTGAATTAATTTGGGGCTGATTAATGTGTCACAGAATATTTTTTTAGCTGGCACCTGCTTCCTTAGTGCTTCCTGATTAGTGATCTTTTGCACTTGCTAAGTGCTTTCATTGTTGCAAAATTAGTTACAACACCTGCCCTGCCCCAACTGACAATAATGAATTAGGGGCTGATTAATGGATTTGAACTTCCAGCCTGGCTCCTGCTTGTCTCCCTTAGCTGCTTTGTGGCATATGTGTAACTATTCTGAGGTTCATAGCAGGGTCACATAATAGTTGCAAGTAGGCAACTGAACTCTGGAGGGGCCCCTCAGGAAGCCCTACAGGAAATGGCTACTAATGATGAGCCTGAACTTTTGAACCTGGTAAGTAGTTTCAGTTTTGCTAAGATCGTATTTCTGCAATTTAGCGCTTATTCGCGGGGCGCGAAGTTGTACTGGGAAGCCGCGAACTCACGCGAACAGTGCGAGCAAGCCATAAAATCCGCTGCTCGCGGATTTGCGGATTTTGCGGGAGATTTGCGAATCTAGCGGATTGCGAATTTACCGAAAATCCGCAAAATCCGCGAGCGAAACGGATTTTCCGCCCATGCATATTTGCCTGAGAACACTGTCAGAGGCTCAGAAAGGCTTGCTGAGCTGAGGCAGAGTCAATTTAAGTGGCAGGTTTCACTCACTGAAACAGGCCTTTCTGGGGCTTCACATGTAGCTTGACCTTGGCAATGTTATCATTAGCCACCATATTGATACCTTATTATATATATATATATAGGACCTTTAGACTCAGCAGCAGCCCGAACTGTGAACGGAATTACACCAAATTTGGCAAAGAGGTAGTCCTTGGTTCAGACTCGTGCCTTTTGCTTATTTGGTGGTAATCCATTCAGTAGTTCCTGAGAAAATGACAGTTAAAGTCATTTATATATCTATGGGCTAGGAGAGTCCGCTTACCCTATGCCGAGGCACAAGAAAACAAATTAAAAACATCGCAAAACGCGGAAAGGGGGCAGGGTAGACACACCCTGACTCCCTTGGCCTCGCGGGATGCGCGTAGGATCCGTGCATCCTAGCAATAAAAAAAAAAGAAACGCCGTCTCCCGCGCAACATATTTTATTTGTCCCTGGGGGGGACAAATCCCGGGGGCATTATTAAAAAAAATAGTGTAGGGGGTCCCAATACCCCCCACACTACCCCGGGGACCACCACCCCCGGGGTTCTTAGATAATATATGCAGGGGGCTCACGGGGCCCTCCCGCAGCCCCGGGGATCACCACCCCCTGGGGCTTGTTTAAAATGAGTGGGGGGGCTCTCAGGCCCCCCGCAGCCCAGGGGACCGCCCCCCTGGTGCTACTATGAAATGGGTGTGAGGGCTCTCTGGCCTCCCAGCCCTGGGGACCACCACCACCCAAAGCTCAAATTTAATATATGCGGGGGGCTCAAGGGGCCCCCCACAACCTTGGGTACCACCACCCCCGGGGCTAATTTGAAATGGGTGGGGGGCTCTGAGGCCCCCCAGCCCGGGGGACCGCCACCCCCTGGGGCTTTTGAGGAATGTGGGAGGGGGCAACGTGGCCCCCCCTCCAGGAGCCATCGATGACCCTGGGGACCGCCACTTCCCAGGGCCAGCTCCAGCAGTGTCCCAGGGTGCCTAGCCCCTTGGACACTGCTGTTTGCAATGGCAGGGCGGGAGCCTCGCGGCTCCCACCCTGCCATTGCAAACTGCTTTGCTTTATTGGGGCGAGAGCAGGGAAACCTGCTCTCTCTTCAATGAAGCAAAGCAGCTTGCTTTTCCATATGGGGAGCAGCATGTTAGCTGCTCCCCATATGGAAAAGCAATGCCGGCTCCCGCAGGAGGCGGGGAGCCGCCGGGACCGTGGGAGGATTGGGGACCCCCCCACGGTCCCCAACGGTGATGGCCAGCCCCGGGGGATGGGGTCCCCGGGGCTATTAGTGGCCCAGTAGGGGGGCCACGCGGCCCCCTTCTCCAAAATATATATATATTTTTTTTAAAAGGGCAGGCACCGGGGGATGGGGTCCCTGGGACCATAAGTAGCCACAGGAGGGGGGCAAGGCAGCCCCCTCCTAATTAATAATATTTTATTTTAAAGGCCCATGCCCCAGGGGATGGGGTCCCCGGGGCAGAGTATGGCCTTAGGAGGGGGCCATGGGCCTCCCTTCCAAATATTTTAAATTAAAAAAGAAAATGGAGGCAGGCCCTGGGGGATGGGGTCCCCAGGTCCAAAAAATTAGAAAAAGAAGGGGGGCTACACAGCCCCCTTCTACAAAAACAAATATTTTAAAAAAACAGGATTTCTGCCGGAGGCCACACCCCCTTATTGCATCACTCTGCAAACGCGCCCTCTGGCACGTTTGCAGAGGGGGATCAAATTCCCCTTGAATACTGGGGGCAAACTAGCCCACCAGGTTTCTCCAGTAAAGGCCAGAGGACTGTGTTGCAGAGAGGTGTTCTGAGGCCACGCCCCATTTTACACCTATCTGCAACGCATCTCTGTGACAGTTACTGGAGGTAGCTGGTGAGCTAGTTGCACCCCAGGGACCCTCAGTATTCATGGGGAGTTAATCCCCCAACTTAAAACTCGCCACAGGGCATGTTTGCACAGTGGTGAAGGGAGGGGGCGGGGCTTGAGTTCACATGTGTGCAAACACGCCCTGTGGCGCGGTTTAAGTTGGGGAATGAATTCCTTCTCAATACTGAGGGTCCCTGGGGGCAAACTAGCCCACCAGGTACCTCTAGTAAGCGCCACGGAACTGCGTTGCAGAGTGTTGTAAAAAGGGGCATTGCCTCTGAAGACCTTTCTGCAACACAGCCCCCAGGCGCATACTAGAGGTACCTGGTGGGCTAGTTAGCCCCCAGGTACGTGCACTTAATCCCGCAACTTAAAACGCGCCCCAGGGCGTATTTGCACACATGTCACCTCAGGCCCTGCCCCCTTCCTTCACCATTGTACAAATATTCCTTTAAAATCAGCCGAACTACGAATTCCGATTTACTCACCTGTTATCAGGAGTGACCTCAGTGCTGCATCTTTGAGCCAAGTACTGATCCTGAAAAGTAATTCTAACCATACTTACCAGTAACTTGAATTTCCTTCCATAGGCTAACATTGACCGGTTTCACTTGGAAATTCTTTCAAGTGTGGAGTTTTTAAACTTTATAAAATTCCTCTAAGATCAGCCAAACTACGAATTCCGATTTGCTCACCAGTTATCAGGAGTGACCTTAGTGCTGCTTCTTTAAGCCCAGTACTGATCCTGAAAAGTAATTCTAACCGTAATTACCAGTAACTCGTATTTCCTTCCAAAGGAATCCATTGTCTGGTTTTCACCAGAAACATTTCTAAGTGTCTATTATCACAAACTAAAAATAAACCTTAAAAATTGCCTGTATGACTTCAACGCATTCTTTCAACTGTTTACAGGAGATGCACCCGTGCTGGATCCAGGAGCCATCACTGAGTAAGAAAAAGTAACGTTAACACTACTTACCTGCTAAGTGAATTTCTTCCCATAGGATAAAATTGGTGATTCTATGTGAAAAAGTTTCTAAGTGTCAACTTTTAAAATACAATAATATTCCTTAAAAATCACTACTGTAACAAAAACGCTTTTACTCAACTGTTTACAGGAGATGTCCCAGGACTGAATCTAGGATCCAGTCCTCTGGTTAGAAAAGTCATTCAAAAAGTAACTAATTGCATTTAACAAGAAATTCACATTGACCTCGATGTTGCATTGTGTCTGAAATTGTTTTGCGCATTACTAAAACTGTAACTACTGTACTTAGAAGACTATTGCCTATTTGCAAAGTATTTAAACTAAAGTAATTCTTTCTGAGAAAGTATATTTTGTAATGTAATGTATAAAGTCATTATAATGTATTTAAAAAATAAAATATCTAAAAATAAATTGTTTAAAAAAATGTAAAAAATCAGTTTAAAAAAAAATAAAATAACAATTAATACATTTAAAAATTGTCATTTACAAAACCTTTGAAATTCACTGAAAAAAACATAGGTTTCAGACATGTTATAGTTAGGAATTAGCATTTAAAAAACCTTTGAAATTCACAGAAAAAACCATAGGTTTCAGACAAGTTATAGTTAGGAATTAGCATTTAAAAAACCTTAGAAATTCACTGAAATAACCATGGGTTTCAGACAAGTTTTAGTTAGGAATTAGCATTTAAAAAAGCTTAGAAATTCACTGAAAAAAACATAGGTTTTATGGGTGTTATAGTTAGCTAGACATTTCACTCGTATAAAACCATTGAAATTCCCCTGTTATAGTTAGTTTTACTAACTAAAACTCACGCTCCCGCAATCCACTGCTGATGATGTCACATATATATGTGGAGAAGTGTGGCTCACTGGTTAGAGCAGGCAGACCCTGAACAGAGGTCAGACCTGGGACCAGGGTTCAATTCCTGACGCGGCAGGGTCTTGAGCTCAAATGTCCATGGACTCAATAATTCTCGCTTCGGTGCCTGACCTAATCATGGGTTCACACTCTGCAACTCTGGGCATTAAGCTTGCTTAATCTCCACAACGGCCCCACCGCGGTGGGAGGCCTGGCTTTCACCTTGGGGATGCCCTGTAGGGGCTATCTCACAGGGAAAAGCCAAGACGGGTTCCCAAGGCAAGCGCGGAGATACCCCTCGGGGGGTCGATTCAGGCAATGTATAAGAAACATAATAATAATAATATTACATCATTCATGACATGGTCAGTGACATTACTGATGACTTCACTGATGACATCTCAAATGACATCACTAAAACTTGTCTGAAACCTATCTTTTTTCTGTGAATATCTAAGGTTTTTAAATGCTAGTTCCTAGCTATAACTTGTCTGAAACCTATGTTTTTTTCAGTAAATATATATATATATATATATATATATATATATATATATATATATATATATATATATATATATATATATATATATATATATATATATATATATATATATATATATATATATATTCTTCACAACTCCCAATCCTCACGGAACAGGTGAAAGCCACTCGGGGGAAACGTTGGAAGAGGCTTTTATTCAGAACAGCGTTGCACAATGCATTTCGGCCTCGCACGGCCTTCCTCAGGTGCCGCCATATACCCAGCATAACTCCACCCCTCCTTAAATGTCCAGGTTGCCCCACCTAGGCGGAAGTCCGCTGACGTCAGTCAAATGGCACCAACTCGGCTGCAGACCTGCCACGACTACAGCTCCCAGAATTCACTCTTCCTGGGTGAGTGTTTGTAGGTGGGGAAAGAATTACTGGAAGGGACGGGGTGTTAAAATGGCGAGTTGGGTAGAATCCACGTTCTTCCTCCGGTCCCCTTTGTCACTCCTTCCCCAAAGTGCGTGTGTCAACAGGATCGCGAAGCAGGATAGGTTGAACCTGCCTCCTCGTTTTAGTGACGAGCTGCGGAGCGCAGCGGTCCTCGTTGAAGGTGCACTCTGTGGAGAGCAGAAGTTTATCAATATCTTGATGTGCAAAGGGGCTGCAAGCAGCGGGGAGCCAGTGAAAACTCTTGCCACTTTAAGGAGCGGGGTCTTCCAACACGCCTCTGGCTGGCGTGATAATCTTCACAACTCCCAATCCTCACGGAACAGGTGAAAGCCACTCGGGGGAAACGTTGGAAGAGGCTTTTATTCAGAACAGCGTTTCACAATGCATTGCGGCCTCGCACGGCCTTCCTCAGGTGCCGCCATATACCCAGCATAACTCCACCCCTTCTTAAATGTCCAGGTTGCCCCACCTAGGCGGAAGTCCGCTGACGTCAGTCAAATGGCACCAACTCGGCTGCAGACCTGCCACGACTACAGCTCCCAGAATTCACTCTTCCTGGGTGAGTGTTTGTAGGTGGGGAAAGAATTACTGGAAGGGACGGGGTGTTAAAATGGCGAGTTGGGTAGAATCCAAATTCTTCCTCCGGTCCCCTTTGTCACTCCTTCCCCAAAGTGCGTGTGTCAACAGGATCGCGAAGCAGGATAGGTTCAACCTGCCTCCTCGTTTTAGTGACGAGCTGCGGAGCGCAGCGGTCCTCGTTGAAGGTGCACTCTGTGGAGAGCAGAAGTTTATCAATATCTTGATGTGCAAAGGGGCTGCAAGCAGCGGGGAGCCAGTGAAAACTCTTGCCACTTTAAGGAACGGGGTCTTCCAACACGCCTCTGGCTGGCGTGATAATCTTCACAACTCCCAATCCTCACGGAACAGGTGAAAGCCACTCGGGGGAAACGTTGGAAGAGGCTTTTATTCAGAACAGCGTTGCACAATGCATTTCGGCCTCGCACGGTCTTCCTCAGGTGCCGCCATATACCCAGCATAACTCCACCCCTCCTTAAATGTCCAGGTTGCCCCACCTAGGCGGAAGTCCGCTGACGTCAGTCAAATGGCACCAACTCGGCTGCAGACCTGCCACGACTACAGCTCCCGGAATTCACTCTTCCTGGGTGAGTGTCTGTAGGTGGGGAAAGAATTACTGGAAGGGACGGGGTGTTAAAATGGCGAGTTGGGTAGAATCCAAGTTCTTCCTCCGGTCCCCTTTGTCACTCCTTCCCCAAAGTGCGTGTGTCAACAGGATCGCGAAGCAGGATAGGTTGAACCTGCCTCCTCGTTTTAGTGACGAGCTGCGGAGCGCAGCAGTCCTCATTGAAGGTGCACTCTGTGGAGAGCAGAAGTTTATCAATATCTTGATGTGCAAAGGGGCTGCAAGCAGCGGGGAGCCAGTGAAAACTCTTGCCACTTTAAGGAGCGGGGTCTTCCAACACGCCTCTGGCTGGCGTGATAATCTTCACAACTCCCAATCCTCACGGAACAGGTGAAAGCCACTCGGGGGAAACGTTGGAAGAGGCTTTTATTCAGAACAGCGTTGCACAATGCATTTCGGCCTCGCACGGCCTTCCTCAGGTGCCGCCATATACCCAGCATAACTCCACCCCTCCTTAAATGTCCAGGTTGCCCCACCTAGGCGGAAGTCCGCTGACGTCAGTCAAATGGCACCAACTCGGCTGCAGACCTGCCACGACTACAGCTCCCAGAATTCACTCTTCCTGGGTGAGTGTTTGTAGGTGGGGAAAGAATTACTGGAAGGTACGGGGTGTTAAAATGGCGAGTTGGGTAGAATCCAAGTTCTTCCTCCGGTCCCCTTTGTCACTCCTTCCCCAAAGTGCGTGTGTCAACAGGATCGCGAATCAGGATAGGTTGAACCTGCCTCCTCGTTTTAGTGACGAGCTGCGGAGCGCAGCGGTCCTCGTTGAAGGTGCACTCTGTGGAGAGCAGAAGTTTATCAATATCTTGATGTGCAAAGGGGCTGCAAGCAGCTGGGAGCCAGTGAAAACTCTTGCCACTTTAAGGAGCGGGGTCTTCCAACACGCCTCTGGCTGGCGTGATAATCTTCGCAACTCCCAATCCTCACGGAACAGGTGAAAGCCACTCGGGGGAAACGTTGGAAGAGGCTTTTATTCAGAACAGCATATATGTATATATATATGTATATATAAGGCATTTTAAATTTAGCCAACGAAGACATTAGCGCTAAGATAGACAATATTTTTAATATGACGCATTCTGTGGTTTGCTTAAATAAATCCTCTTTTGGCACTCGGAGCTGTGTCCTGCTTACTTTCGAGTGAGGTGAGCGTTTGGTTTGGATTCGTAGTACCGGGTTGCCAATACCGGTACAGGACACACCCTCTCGGTCTGGTGCTCCGCGTTTTAAAGGCAAAACTGTGGTAAAGTACGAGGAGTGCACAACGCGGCGCCCCCCCCAAGCAAAAGTCATTGCCACCAGGCGGTTATTTCAGCAAGGGGAGAGAGTAGGCGGTATCCTACTGCCTGATAAGAGTGCCAAAAGGAGGTTTAAGCTGGAAAAACAAACCTGCGAGTGGTATGGAGGCACACAGTCCAGCGCCATGAATTTGGGACACCACCTGGTGTTTTGGTTCACCCCATCACTGTATGCGGCACCACGATGGACTCCAGTTCCCACCATGCACCACTCCATGAGTCACAAGTATCCATCTAAGCACCTGCATTAAGGAGGAGGAGCCGAGAGGCTACTACTTAGTGGGCAGTCTCTATGTCCAGGACTTACTAACCAGCCTGTGAAGCCGGCACTGATGACGGCCATTTCCAGCTAGAAACGCGTCTGCCATAGCGTTTCACGGACTGCAAGGACAAATCTGTGGTTTGCTTAAATAAATCCTCTTTTGGCACTCGGAGCTGTGTCCTGCTTACTTTCGAGTGAGGTGAGCGTTTGGTTTGGATTCGTAGTACCGGGTTGCCAATACCGGTACAGGACACACCCTCTCGGTCTGGTGCTCCGCGTTTTAAAGGCAAAACTGTGGTAAAGTACGAGGAGTGCACAACGCGGCGCCCCCCCAAGCAAAAGTCATTGCCACCAGGCGGTTATTTCAGCAAGGGGAGAGAGTAGGAGGTATCCTACTGCCTGATAAGAGTGCCAAAAGGAGGTTTAAGCTGGAAAAACAAACCTGCGAGTGGTATGGAGGCACACAGTCCAGCGCCATGAATTTGGGACACCACCTGGTGTTTTGGTTCACCCCATCACTGTATGCGGCACCACGATGGACTCCAGTTCCCACCATGCACCACTCCATGAGTCACAAGTATCCATCTAAGCACCTGCATTAAGGAGGAGGAGCCGAGAGACTACTACTTAGTGGGCAGTCTCTATGTCCAGGACTTACTAACCAGCCTGTGAAGCCGGCACTGATGAGGGCCATTTCCGGCTAGAAACGCGTCTGCCATAGCTTTTCACGGACTGCAAGGACAAATCTGTGGTTTGCTTAAATAAATCCTCTTTTGGCACTCGGAGCTGTGTCCTGCTTACTTTCGAGTGAGGTGAGCGTTTGGTTTGGATATATATATATATATATAAATATATATATATATATATATATATATATAAATATATATATATATATATATATATATATATATATATATATATATATATATATATATATATATATATATATATATATATATATATATATTCCTGAAGGTTGCCCTTGCAATGAGGACGCCACTCCACAATGGTAAGTTCACCTGAACTCTTTATTTTTCAAACTGGCCTTCTTTTCTGAAATCTTCTGTTTCCCTAATGCATTTCGAAGCTTGCTGCTCCTTCCTCTGAGGGAAAGCCTGAAAGAGTCACAGTGAAACCCTGCACACCTTGCATTAATTAGTTCTCATTAGCCTGCCTTTGGGCTTTCACCAGGAGTTCTTGCCTGCTGGGATTTGTAGTTCAAAATTCGTGCAGTGTTCCCTTCTCTGTGCACTTGCAGGTCACTTTTAAATCATTTTACAAGCCCTCCAGTGGGCCTCAGAAAAACATGCCAGTTTGCCTTGTAAATACCTTTGTGCTGACAACAGGAAAGAAAAGTTCCTCCTTGCAGACCTCTATGCTTTACGGCGGTGCATCCTCTGCGGCAGGGCATGCCGCATGTAAATATTCCTGAAGGTTGCCCTTGCAATGAGGACGCCACTCCACAATGGTAAGTTCACCTGAACTCTTTATTTTTCAAACTGGCCTTCTTTTCTGAAATCTTCTGTTTCCCTAATGCATTTCGAAGCTTGCTGCTCCTTCCTCTGAGGGAAAGCCTGAAAGAGTCACAGTGAAACCCTGCACACTTTGCATTAATTAGTTCTCATTAGCCTGCCTTTGGGCTTTCACCAGGAGTTCTTGCCTGCTGGGATTTGTAGTTCAACATTCGTGCAGTGTTCCCTTCTCTGTGCACTTGCAGGTCACTTTTAAATAAAAATAAAAAATAAAGAGTTCAGGTGAACTTACCATTGTGGAGTGGCGTCCTCATTGCAAGGGCAACCTTCAGGAATGTATATATATATATATATATATATATATATATATATATATATATATATATATATATATATATATGTGTATATATAAGGCATTTTAAATTTAGCCAACGAAGACATTAGCGCTAAGATAGACAATATTTTTAATATGACGCATTTGTGCAACATTATTCATTTATTTGTATGTACACACATCTGTGATTTGTGTTTTATATCTTAACACACTAATGCCAGGAAAATATATGATGAAATTACTTTATGTAGAGATACTTTTTGCAGAGGCACTTTGAAGGCAAAGAGCTACAAAACAGTTTTAAAAGTATTTTTTCTATGTCTGTTACTTGCGCAGTGACATCACTGTTTGGCGCCCTTTGTGATTTTTAAATGTCCGCCTTACTGCCCGTTTGTTTGTAGTGAACAAGGACACAGCCTGGTGTCCGAAACGCGTCTGAGGCATGCACGTTTCTTTGCACAGTAAATAAAAATCTGGCAAGCAACTATTACCGTGTCCGTGGTCCTGTTTGGTGCAGCGAAGCACTTGGGAAGTGGAGTGTATATATTTATTTAATAGGGGAGCATGACCCATATGCTGCCGCCAAACCTACAAAGGAGATGCCAACTGGTGAAAGTGACGGCGGCGCTGGAAGGGATTTGGTTGGGGCTGACTCCCCTTCAATCGTTCAGGTGACAGAAGTGCTTTGGTCAAGATGTTTGATCACGTAGCATCTGCTATCCCGAGGAATCTGACTTTCCAAATTGGATGTATATAAAAAATTGTGAGCGCATCAGGGTTCTGAGCAGCATGTTACCAACTGACAGCTAAATGAGGAACTTTCAAAATAACACTTACCCGTAATATATGATGCATTCTGGGAACTGTATGCCACAATCAGTCAGGTGACTGCAAACGTTATAAATTTGTAGGCACAGACTCTCTGGTGAGACTTCCTGCCTGTGATCAAGGCTGCAAATACCAAAACTAGTAGGGAAAACAGGAATACTGTGCTGAAATCCTGATTAAAGACTTTCTGACTACTCAAGCGGGCATCTTATGTGTGCTTCTTCACTGTTGTAATTTGTCGGGCTTCTCTGGGCCCGTCTCAAAGAGGCCACCCTGCAGGGTCGGGGGCTCCCCATTCGGAGGTGGTTTTGTGATGTTTAATGGGGGAGCATTACTCACACGCTGCCGCCAAACCTACAAAGGAGATGCCAACTGGTGAAAGTGACGGCGGCGCTGGAAGGGATTTGGTTGGGGCTGACTCCCCTTCGTTCAGGTGACAGAAGTGCTTTGGTCGAGATGTTTGATCACGTAGCATCTGCTGTCACGAGGAATCTGACTGATTTCCAAATAGGATGTATATAAAAAATTGTGAGCGCATCGGGGTGCTGAGCAGCATGTTACCAACTGACAGCTAAAGGATGAACTTTCAAAATAACACTTACTCGTATTATATGATGCATTCTGGGAACTGTATGCCACAATCAGTCAGGTGACTGCAAACGTTATAAATTTGTAGGCACAGACTCTCTGGTGAGACTTCCTGCCCTTGATCAAGGCTGCAAGTGCCGAAACCAGTAGGGAAAAAAGGAATGCTGTGCTGAAATCCCGATTAAAGGCTTTCTGACTACTGAAGCGTGCCTCTCACGTGTGCTTCTTCACTGTTGTGGATTTGTCAGGGTTCTCCGTGCCCGTCTCGAAGAGGCCGCCCTGCAGGGTCGGGGGCTCCCCATTCGGAGGTCTTTTTTGTGATATATATATATATATATATATATATATATATATATATATATATATATATATATATATATATATATATATATATATATATATATATATATATATTACGAGCTCAAAACCTTGACAAACCATTTGAAGAGGAGACGACAAACAGCGTGGTGAAAAACCTTCTTTTTATTCTTTAGTCGCTATCAACGCGTTTCGCCTGACCCAGCAGGCCTGGTCACGATGAAAGTTCAAAAAAAACATACAAACATTTAAAGTGCACAAGCGTCACGTGATGCATCACGTGGCAAATGAAATCATAGAACAAAAAAAAAGATTCACATTGGTTTCTGTAGTTTGTGTTTCCGTGAGAAAAGTTTGTATATACATTAATTTCATTACGGGGTTGCTTGGTACATACAATTTCATCAAATGTCATTGAAAAATAACCTAAAATAAGTAGTCATTATTTTTAACGGGGTATTAGCAACAAAACAGCGCTAAGGATTCGCCCTCATTGTTCAGATCCTGATTACGATTCAGAGATAACTTCGCGGTTATTACACAAAGTGCAGCCCAAGTGGGCATAAATCCTCTGCCAAGACTACAAGAAGCGGTTTATATTCAATAATTACATTCGTGTCCAATAACCCCCAAAGTTTTTCACGGACACACTTATGAAACCAAAACCAAAAGGTTTTTCCAAATAGAGCCCAAGTGGGCAAATTTCATCAGTTCTATTCTTTGAATGTGAAAACAAAAAAATTCTTAAACCATTAATAACACAAAATTTTGTAAACTCTAAACCAGAAAAAATTACTTTTGCTGTTCAAGAAGCTAGATATACCACAGAACAATATCCATATTACAGTTTAGTCAAAGTTCATAGATGTGTGTACAGATCCTCTTCAATATTTAATCCGTACGGGCTTTTTGTATTCAATTCAACTATGTACCATGATTTTAGTTTGCACAGCTTTTTAACCCTATCCCCCCCTCTTTCATTCAAGGGTACGGAATCAATCACAAAATAGGACAGACTGCTTGGATTCTTTCCATGGAACTTTTCGAAATGTCGGGCGACTGGATAGGATCTATCCGCATTCCTAATCGCCCTTAAATGTTGTAACACCCGTTGATGAACGGGTTTGATTGTACTACCTACATCTGTAGGTTACATCCACAACATAAAACATAAATCGCAAAGTCTGTCTTGCAGTCAAATTGTCCTTTGATCTTTTTAATTCTGTTAGAAAGGCCTGGTTGGTATGTACTCACATTTTTCCCATGTTCACAAGCCTTACATTTGCTACATTTTAGGAACCCATCCTTCCTGGACAACCAATTACTCTTTTTATATTTTGTCTTTTTCTTTGCCTTAGTCAATGTGGTTTTCACTAGCATTTGTTTAAAAGATCTTGCCTTTCGAAAGGTTATAAGAGGTCTGTTAGTGAGTAATGGACCAAGAATTGGGTCATTTTTAATGACATGCCAATGTCGAGTCAAAATTTTCCTCACTGATCCGTGCAGTTTGTTGTAATTAGTGATCAAACTACATTCATTCACTGCTTGCTTTTTCATCATCCTAGTATCTTTGAAGAGGATTTCTTCTCAGGTTTTTTGTTTGGCTTTGCAGAAAGATGTATTAAGGCAGTTATCACTGTACCCCCTCTGTTTGAAATGTAGCTGGAGCTCAGATAATGCACACTCCCTGTCCTTCGGGTCACTACAATTCCTTAAAACCCTAAGACCTTCCCCGTAAGGGATGCTGTTTACTAAACACGTAGGATGGAAACTACTGGCATGTAGCACAGTATTTCCAGAGGTCTCCTTTCTGTATATTTTAGTCTGTAATTTATTATCCTTGATGTAAACTGTAAGATCTAAAAAATAAACAGATTCTGTACTTACGGCACTAGTGAATTTCAAATTCAAACTGTTTCCTTGTATTTTTGCCAAAAAAAGAGTTAGATCTGATAATGGGCCTCTCCAGACAACAAACAGGTCGTCAATAAAGCGACTCCAATGGAGGATGTTATTCTCCCATTCAGTTTGGCACTGCTTCCGGATCACCTGCTCCTCCCACCAGCCCATATGCAAATTAGCATAGCTGGGGGCGAAGCTGGTGCCCATCGCAGTGCCACAGGTTTGATGGAACAGTTCATCATTAAAGATGAAAAAGTTATTCTTTAGGCAGGTTGAAACCATTGATAAAAGCATTTGGGTATGGGCCCACAATTTAATTGGTCTTGTTCCAAGGAAGTGTCTTATGGCGTTCAGTCCATCACTGTGCTTAATGCTTGTGTACAAGGTGGTAACATCAATAGTTACCAAAATTAGATCATCTTCCCAGGGAATGCCATAGATAGATTTCAGAAAGTCCCCTGTATCCAGAAAATATGACGGGAGTTATATGTATATATATATATATATATATATATATATATATATATATATATATATATATATATATATGTCCAGAAGTGCTCCAACCAAAAGAAGAAGCGGAAGCCCAGAGGAGAACAGGAAAGGAAGCCTTTATTCACCCGGTCAACTTTCTGATGGCGGCGAATGCATTTCGGCGTGTGCTTTCGTCAGCACCCAACACCAGCATGACTTATCAGTATAGTTCCTCCATGCTTCCATTTGCATGGTGAACACGAGTTCGCCCCTCCCCCATGATAATGCAACTCAACAGGTGCAGTCCGTTCTCCATTCTCCGGACCACAACTACCAGGGTGCCTGGTTATACAGGCAGCCCAGGACGGTGAGTAAGATCTTGTGGGGGTGTACGGGATCGGGAGTGGTGGAGGCAGCAGGGAGTGAGTCGGACACCTGGAATAGTGATTTTAAGGATGGCTTTATTTTTAAGTAGGCTCTTCGTCGTCTGTTAGAGTGTCTTAACCGGGCAAACTCATCCGGTTCCGTCTTTACGCCTCTGGGGAATACAGGTTCCAGGGTGCTTCTGAAGCGCCGGTTATGAGAGCCCGCCAGTCCTGTGAATCTGCGATGGTTGTTGGGTCGAGGGTATCCTCCCAGGTCAAGGATGCAGCAGAAAGAAAAGGAAAAGGAGTAATCAGTCTGAGGTTCCTCGCAATGCTCTTAGGGGGCCAGGGAAGTGAGGGACACCAAGTGCTGTAGTGAGTTCCACACACACAGTCGATCCTGTGCCTACTGTTCTCGTGAGGGAAGGGGTTGCGGAGGCTGTACACTATTTACACTGGCTTTCTACACGTTCGGTTGGCCACTGCGTGCAACCCAGCCCGCCACTTTGCCCCGTACCTTTGTGAGCCATGCTCCCCCCGCGGGAACGTGGCGCGGCGAATCGCCGGTCTGTTGGCCTCCTGGCTTGCAGTCCACAGCTGGGCTCGTCAGGATTTCTTTCCCGCAGTACTCCGTCTCCGTTTCAGCTATCCAGTCTCTCGCGCCTTCTCGTCCTCGGGAAACGCCGTCCGACGACTTCCTGGTCATGCCTCCTTTTGGCTCCGTGACGAACCATGGGGGCGGAGTCTCATCCTCCTCTACGTGGGAATTAAAGGGACCGTGTACCTTCTGTTCTGCATCTCCCCAGTGGGCGTCATTGTCCGTCCGGGGCCAGTCCTCCGGCCAAGAGGTGGCAGACTGTGTTTCCGAAACAGAAAGGGGTGTAAGCGGTAACAGCCAACCACCAGTCCATATCAGCATCAATGTCCATACAGTGGCGCCCTGCCCCGTGACAGGGGGGTTATGTTGAAAATGCCAAAGGAACTCGTAAAGCAGGGTGAGATGTCATTTCCAATTGTCCCAAGTTCAATCAGGCTCCCCTCGGGTCCCCTCAATCTGCCACAGCCTCCCGAACCAGAAGTCAATAGTGCAGGGACTAAACTGCGGATGCAGACTGCCCACAAGAGAGGTACAATACCTCCACTGCTCTTCTCATTCAGTGCCGGTGGCGTGAACCGGACAATTTCATACCTGGAACAACGAAGCGCCGCGAGGCAAAGTTCCAGTTTAAGTCCGGATCCCAAATATACTATATATATAGTATTGCATATAGGCAGTAATGGATTGGGATAAAAAAGCGGCCCGGGCACATCAAGAAAAGTGGCCCACATTTGCGTATTGCCTTTCTGAAAAACACTGCGAAGTTTTATGAAAAGAAAGGGGGTGGCCGCATGTCTTATTAGCTTCACTTAGATTAAAGAAATGCACAGATTAGTTCACACAGTTGAGCCACACAAAGTCCTGCTGTCTCGTTAAAGTCCCTCGCCTTCGGCTCGGGCCTGTAACGATTCAACGGGCCTTTAATAGCCGGTAAACCCTGCTACGGCGGGCTACAAGGCTACAACAAACACTATTTATCAGCGTTTGGAGCTTTTGAGAATGCAACCAGTGATTAGTGTTTATCCCTCTCAATCTGGCTTCCGTCCCCTACTGCACAGCGTGTCTAGATTTAATGTTGTCTGCGGCGGTAGCTAAACAATTCCCTCCCAATGTGTAAATGCAAAAGCACTATAACTCACTCAGTCAGAATAACTTTATTTTGCCGACATGATGAAGGCATAAAAGTATACTACATGTATGAAAGGATAAAATATAAAAACATTCCACATCCTTACAGTACGATAATTGTTAAGATACAATAGCTATACAATTTCAAAACATATGATAAAAATTCATACTTGATTAAGTTCAATTTAATGCCCTTCCGAAAGAAATTAAAAACTGTGCTCTTCCAGCAAGCGTGGGGTGGCCTTTAATCGGCAACCAGTTGTATCCTTATGTATTGCCTAGCGGACCCTGACAAAGCGCTTAGAGACCTCTGGGTTATAGTGTGCTATATAAATCAAATAAATAAATAAATAAATAAATATTACAATTAATTGGATCCGCAGATTGAACGTCTCTATTTTAGAGCAGTTAAAAGAAAGGATGCCACAGAGGAACAGATAAAGGGGTCAGACAATAGCTGTAAATAGTAAAAGGCCACACGCCATTGTCTAAAATTCATTTTTTGCAAAATGGGGATAATAAACCTTTTCCTCTCATTATGGTAAAGTTTACAAAAAAGCAAAAAATGCATATCATTCTGTATTGACTGATTATCACATGTACAGATTGGGAGATCGGCAGCAACATAAACATTACCAGGGATACCCAACATTAGAGGAATATAGTTTAGACGGAATCTCACCAGGATGTACCTATGCTGTAGATTAGTTACAAAAGTTAGGTACATTGATTTTTTTCTCCGTTTGTGAGATACTCGGTACAGGTAGATATATTTAACTGTTGACAACTTGGCGTTTAAGATCTCCCTTCCAATCTGCATATTAGATAATAGCTGGGTTTTCAGATCATTCTCAGAAATAGAACAGCAGCTTATAGGATCTAAAAAAAGGTGATGTAGCCCGTTAGCTTTTAAAGTACATTCAATATATCGTAACCAGGTTATGTTACTCACCCCATCAAGTTTCAGGACATCACTTATAATATCTCTTGTCAGTGTGAGGGTCTCCTTTTGTCATATTGAGTGCCACTGTAATATTGGCCCAAAGAGATTTTATCAGAAATGTAGGGGGCAGTCATTTCCATATGGCATTTAAAATTGGCGCAAGACTTTGGTAATGAGAGTAACTTTAAAAAAAATTATCTTCGATTGATTGGAGTTTTGTACATTCTCTGACTCCCCAGATGGTCGCTCCATAAGTGGCAGCAGACACCGTCTTTGCTTTATACACTGTGTTTATAACATCCAGAGGTCTTAGACTGTTTTTTTCATAAACCTAATTAAAGCCCCAATATTCTTTTCCATCTGGGTCGCTCTATGTACAATCATGTTTTGCCAATTAATTTGCCTATCAAACATGATCCCTAAATAATTAAAAGAGCCAACGACTCAATTTTCCCCTGTTCAGTGACAATTTGGGGTTGTTTCCGTAATTTGGGACCGGCCACAAGGATAAAGGACTTGAAATAATTAACTTTCATATCCAGGGAGTTCATATCTTGCGTGTAATCCAGCACTAAGTGACGAAGTGCATTACTAGTACTTCCTATGAGCACTGCGTCATCCGCATAAAGTAGTATAAGTATCGGTTTGGAGTTTATATAAGGGACATCTAGGGGGGACTCTCTCAGAGCAGCTTCTACATTATTAGTGTAAAGTGCAAATAGGAAAGGGACTAGAACGCACCCCTGCCTAACACCTCTAATGATTTTAAAATGTCTAGTGCGTTCACCATTCCTTCCATATTAGACACAGGCAGAAGCACCTATATATAGGTCACGAATGATGTTAATAATATTCTCGTCAATCCCCATTGCCTCCATGATCTGCCACAGCCTAGACTGTGCCACGTAGTCAAAGGCTGCGGACAGATCCATGAAGGCAAGATAGAGGTGGCCTTTTTTAGCTACAGTATATTTCGTTATAATTAGACTCAAATTCGAGCACAGATCGATAGTGCCTTTCCCTTTTCTAAAACCAAACTGGCTGGGGATTATAATATTCTTATCCAAGGCCCATTCCTCCCACCTATTTAAAAGAAGGCGACCCATTAACTTAGCAGTTGAATCTATCAGTGAGATAGGTCTAAAGTTCTTCGGAGTTGACGTTTCTCCCTTCTTGTAAATGGGGACCATTACTGTTGTTTTCCATGATGGAGGGGCACATGTTTGGGCAATTTTGTTAAAAACATTTGTTAAGAGCGGGGCCCATAAATCTTGGTTCTTTAGAAAGAGATCAATGGGCACTCCGTCCGGTCCTGGTGCCTTTGCCCGTTTACACTGACTTAGAACATACTTCCCTTCCTCTAGTCTAAAACTTAGAACGCCCCCTACTGCTCCTAAGATTTTGGGAGAGGACTGTGTGGGTAAAGTCTCACCAGCTCCAAATAAGCCTTTAAAGTGGGTCACCCATTCCGCCTGATCAACGTGAGTGTCTGTACTCAAAGCCTGTTGGTCTTTCAGAAATGCTGCATTAATCAATGACCAAAACATCTGCGGGCTTTTTAATATAACGGCCTTCTGCAGATTTTCCCACCATTCTTCCTTTAGTGTTTTCAATCTAATAGTCCTAGCTGTTTTATAAGCTTGGCGCAAGGACCTAATTAAAGGTGGATTACGGGGCTTACACTTCAAGGCTATGTGAAGAGTTTTTAAAGATTTTTCACATTCATCGTCAAACCAGCTAAATTTTTTTGTTGGTCATTACGTATAATACGGGTAAATTTTTTTTTAGCATCAGATAGTATGAGCTCAAAGGCAGAAACCATGCAATCAGGTAAGGCTGGGTCTAAACCAGAGGTCTTCAAACTGGGGGGCGGGTCCCCCTAGGGGGGCCTTAAGTGATCCCAGGGGGGGCGCCAGGCTCTGGCCAGAAGAAACATTATGCTTTGATTTCAGCCTAAAAGAATGAGCTGCAGTAAGCACGTCTATAATGGGCCATCATTCACATCCTTTGTCATTTAAATCCTGGCTGGGAGAAGGTGTCAAAAGGGAAGGGACTTCACATTTTCTCCAAGACCCACACTACTATTTCGAATAACCACACTGTAGATCCTTTGCACATTAGCAAGGCCTGCATCACCGGAATAGTATGTTTGGAAATCCTGTATTTGTTTGCATTTTTAAAATGGTGACAAAACTTAGCTACAATGTTTAAATAGGTCTAGACATATTTAAAAAAAATGCCAGTTAAATAGAATAATTGTGAAGTATTTTGAGGGGGGGGCGGCAAATTGTTTTTCTACACTGGGGGGGGGGGGGCACGGAATTAAAAAGTTTGAAGACCACTGGTCTAAACAGTGCATTATCTCCCCAGAGCATTTAGGAAGTAAATTGGCCAAGAACCTTTAAGGGTCCACTCTTTCCCACTTCAGGGTGATATCATTCTTTCTTGCAACCACAGGATCTTGAAAACAGACTATTTTTTCTTTGATATGGAAACAAGAAAAGTTAATGCAGCATGGTCACTATAAGGGTATAATTCAGTCTTAAAACTATTAACGCCTTCGTTGCTCATGACGAGCTCAGCTCGTCATGAGGTACACCTCTCGTACACTCATGACGAGCTGAGCTCGTCATGAACAATGGGAATAAATCAGGGCCAGCACAGGAGGGGAATACCATCAGCATTGATGGTGTTAAAGAGCCCTCTTATCGAATCTGAGACTAAAACACAATCAAGGGTTGAAGAAATAGAATAATTTAAAAAGGTATCTCCTAACTGACCAGTTAAGGGTTCATAGGCGTTTAAAAATATAAGATCATTAATAGTCAACAATCTGTTTAGAGCATTACCATACTCTGTATGGTTAAAGTGAAGGACATTCTCCGCCTCATCATCATGGACTCCGCACACCAAGGCATTACTCTTGTCGCAGGGATGGGCATTAGAGTCCCCAAGCCAAATTACGTTAAATGATTTATGGCATTTTGCTTGCAGAGCATTAATATCTCTTTCTAATGGGACCAGGACTTCTGCCTGATTAATTCCAAAATTATTATTATAAAAATTAATAAGAAGCCAGCAAGAATCCACAGAATATTCTATCAAAATGACATAGTAAACGGGCGACGTATTAAGAAATCTCTTCACCTTAAAAGGGAAATCGTTAGTGAGCATAGTCAGTAACCCACCCTTTGCCCGACCTGAAGGAGACACAATTGCAGAAGTATAAAAAGAACGATATCCATTCACATATATTGGTTCATCCTCCCAAGTTTCTTAGAAACACACCAGGTCCTTAGTTGTCATCAAGGACAGCCATTCCATGTTGAGCCTTTTTTAATTATAGCCAGCACTATTCCAGGACATGACAGCTAAGGACCCTAAGTGGCTCTCTCAAGGAATATATTTCTGGGATAAGTCTAGGTTGTCCAACTGGGAGCCCAAGCACTATAATTAATTGCAAAAGCCTTATAATCCCCGTCAACATCTTTTTTTTTAAGTAACTCATTATTGTATATGCCGTTATTTCCCTAAAATGATCCTGCATCAGGTTATTTCCCAATGAAAAATGGTTGGTGTGAAGATGGATGGAAATTAAAAATGGACCCATCAGGCTGTTTTTAATTCATAATCCCATTATCTAATCTATGACCTTTTTACAATGAGACTTGATGCTCAAGAGAATAGTTTACTAAATGAGCTGCTGTAAATCACAATTGTGTTGGTTAAATACAAACACATCATATCATGAGCAGAAACTAATAAGTCCCAGCCTCAGTGAAAGTGATTTCGTAAATCTTCCGTCATTTTTTGCAAACATATGCAAAATACAATAATTTCTGCAGCTCTGTGAAGGTCGCATGCATATGTTTAACAAATAAAAAGAAGTTAAAATTATACAATACAAAAGCACTCTGCCCCAGAAAAGAAGAAGGAGCCCTAAACCTTTCTGAAAACAAATGCAGCTGTTCCCGCACTTTGGGAGATATTAGGTGAAAATGAATACACAAATCTGAAACCAGTCAGGGATGGGGAGGGGTGGAATCGTCCGCAGCTCACATCAGGAGCTGGGGCTGCTCATTTGCGAGATCATCTGGCCCGCGCCCCAAGCATGGATCGTGTCCTCTTCTTTATCACACACCAACTTTCCGAGTGAGCCCCGGGGCCCCAGGAGGGCCCGCTTGAAAAGCTCCCAACAGAAAGCCGCCAGTCTGCACCCACGGCCCACCGAGGGCGCGCTATATTTACCAATAAACAACACAGCTTGTGCAAGCAACAGCTGTGGAAAGAGTGGTGTTACTTACCACGGAGTGGTGGTCAAGCAGTGTTGGGGGGAGAGATCAAATCACGTGAGCGAACGGCCCAAAACTCCCTTACATTTGAAACTGCTGAGCAGCCACCTCCGAGCGAGGGGAGGTGGTGGGGAAAGGGTCTCTGTTGTGAAGGAAGTCAGGTAAGCTGTGTTGTGGGAGGGTGTGGTTTGGGTGGGGAAGCACTGCACAGGGAAATAAGTGACGTGCGCAAACGGTGCACAAAGTAATTATAAGTACCTCAAATCTGAAATTCCGAGCAGCGATTTTGCGCCTGCCCGAGGCCACGCAGTGGCCATTAGGAGGGCGGGCTCCTAGTCACGGAGGGCTGTCCCGCCCCCGCATGACGTAGTAGTTTCTCACCCGAGGCAATCTCCCCTGGTTGGTGGAGACTGGTAGGTGATGCACGTCCGGGGCGGCTGGGAGGAGTCGTCGGGAGTACTTCTGACCTATGCCCCGCTGGGGAGGCCTCTTTGCCGCTCCGGACGTCGCAGTTCCACGTCACGTCGGGACACTCTTTCCTAGGGTCGCCGTCTTGAGGTCCGGTGTTTCGTCGCTGTGATAGCTCCGACGTGCCGCTTTGCGTTGCATCCGGTGAGTGGGGATATGAGACGGCTGCTGGTTTCTTTGTCCCTCGGTGTCTGTGGGTTGCATCCCTCTACGGTCGTGTCGCCTGCCCCCTGCGCCTCATGTTCATGCGTACATGCGAGGCGCCTGTGGCGGGGGGTTTGCGCCTGAGTTTTGGCGTGGTTGTGTATTGGCGCGTCTGGGAAGGTGAATGGAGAATTCCGTATTCTTTGCCCCCTTTGGAGTTGCGGGCGGGTGAGGGGGGTTTTCCGTATGTTTCCTCGCTTCTGGCAGACTTTGTGAATCCTTTCCTTAACTCTGGTCGCTGCCCAGAGGTCTGGTTTTGCGTCGCGACGTAGTGTTGTCTGATGCCCATGGTTTGCTTCTCCAGCGGTGAGTGCTGTGATGCGGGGGTCGCGTTCTTACGGAGAAGCGTTGGTGGGCTGGTTCCTCTGTTGGAGGGGGCACGTGGGGCCATTTGTGCTGGCCCGGGTGGGTGGCTCCTTCCGCTTCGTCTGTCCCCTTCCGTTGTCCCAAGGTGCTTGCGTGCTTATTCACGGACGCGCGTGCGGCGGGCGCGTCAGCGAGTGGACGATGTGTACATTTCAGCCCGTTAGTCGACAGCGAGTCATTGTGCACCTGCGTTGTGCCTCTGAATTATACAAAAATGGTTTCTTTTGCATATAATGAGTTTTTAGTGTTCGGATGATGTGTAGATTGTCGGAAGCTGGGCTATTCGGTAATATCAAAATGTGAGAACTTTCCCTGCCGCATTTCATGTGTGATCTGTTAACACGTTTCATGAATACTCCTGGCTTAGACTCAGCATGTTGTACTTCAATTCTGTACTAACCATGTGTTGCGGCGCTGTCTCACGGCCACAACGGTAATTTCTTGGATAGATATAATGCCCTTCTGCAGCCTGGTATCTGATTCGCCTGCTATGGCCTGGTTGGCAGCCACCCTGCGGGAGCTACAGTTTCGAACTTGCGGGGTGGGGGGGGGTCTAGGTCCGGGCTTGACACAGCTCGGGGAGTCCTCTACCCTGTGCCCGCGAGGGAAGTTCCCCCTGCCTGTCATAATTACGAGGGTTGGGTGGGCGACCTTGTTCCTGGAGGCCCGGGTTCGAGCCTTGGCGATGTCGCCGTATATCCTGTGTGTAGGAGCTATGTTTTTCTTTCCTTGCCAACTTGGATGTGTCATGTAACGCAAATCGCGCTAGGTACGGGGTTCGAGCCTTGGTGATGTCGCTGAACATCCTGTGTCTAGGAGCCACGTATTTATTTCTAGCCAAAATGCATATGTCATGCAATGCAACTAGAGCTAGGTTTTGCACATAGTTGCCTCAGCCGGAAAATATTTTCCCACCTCGCTGGGACCGCGTTGCCAGCGCGGGCAGATTAGTTTCGTTATTGTGGTTCGATATGAGCCGTGCAGTCCTTCTCCGTGCCCAAATGACGTGTTATGTATGCAACGGGAGCTGGGTATTGCACCTCATTGCCCAAGCCGTGTCTCGCTCGGCCATTTTTAATCCGATAAATAATTTCTCATATGGCGGGGACTTTGTTTCCAGCGTGGGCAGAAACGTTGTGTACTATGGTTTTACATAGCGTAGGGCCGTCCTGGGTGGGGGCGTTAGTTGTGGGTTTCTCCCGGGTATTCATCGGCTATTGGGTGATGTATGCGCGGGCTCTTTCGTGCCTGTGATAAATGTCAGCGCGCAGGGCCCCTTCCCCTATTAAGCCAGGCCTTTAATTACCAGTACGGGTGTTCGGAGTTGTGGGATGCGCTGGGGGGTGGCAGTGGGTGCTGCATGGCTGTCCCCTGCCTTCAGGGTGGGCATTCCTTTCTTAGTCCAGAGTTTAAGCAGGGCTAGCAGTATAGGAATGCGGACACAGGAACCGACTCCTTCATGGTTATCATGTTCTTTCAGCGACCATCTCAGGGCTACTCGCCATATTATCTTTTATTCAGACTCTGAGATGTTATATTTAGCAGCCTCACAGAATAATGCAAACAGCGACTGTCTCTAGACTGTACACAGGGCGCCGCGCTACTCCTGTTTGCACACTGATTTAGACTTCCATTGATTATTTAGTTTAGGTTTCTGCCCTACCAGAATATATGATCCTCTCCTATGGATGCATTTCTTGAGATTTCCCGAATTGGCTAAGCCCGCTGATCGGAACACGAGGTGGAAAAGCTGTAAAGAACGGATTGCCGGGTTCGTCACCCTGGCCTATGTGTGTTCCTGCACGTCAGAGTAACGTAAGCTGCTGTGCCCCTGATGGGCTCTGCCCCGGCACCGCCTTGAAAACGCCCCCTTCCGTACTTAGGAGGGATTGGACCTCTAGTGCATTGACCCTTATGCCCGAGGCCCCCCCCCCCCCTAGATTGGCCGACCTTCTCGATCATGTACCATTACATTTCGAGTAGTGTGTGCAGGATGCAAGTAGTCTGTGATGTGCGCTAACTGCCCTCCTGGTAATGCTGCTCCTGGCATAAGACCCCCGGTGCCAGAGTTCGCAGTACCAGTAGAGTCCAAATGATTCCCTAACAGGCAACGACAAGTTCTTGCAGAGGTCTAAATCGGATGTATCACGCAACCCAATTATTGATAGAAAGGGAACTATAGTGGATAGGTGGCCTGTTCAACATTAGGATCTTACTGTTGTTACACCTACCCTGTTCAGTACTTGAATCCAATCAGTGAGTTACGCTAAGCTATATGGTTCGCTTGCATTTGGTGTGTGTCTACCAAAAACTTTGTTATTCGGTGTGTTGGAGCACTGTCCAATATAGTCTTTTATTTCGCATATTACTAACCTTTCTTCCTTGTGATTAGCAAATCTGAAGCTATGTTTCCTGCAGATCAACAGTTGGTTATACTTCTTTTTATACATGCAGTGTATAGGCCTTTGGTCTCCCCTAGGCAGCACTTGCGCTGTCTCTTCGAGGCATGATGCAGGCACGACAAGGGCATGATGCCCCGCCCGCTTTCTGTCCATCTTTTTATTGGATCCTTCATTTTGGGTTTTTAGCATGAGTTTCAGAAGAGATCCAAGTATGACCTGCGCATTCGTACTAGTAATAGAGGTTTAATGACTGATTTTGCCCCTTGTAAATTCTGGACGTGGTAGTGACACTGGTCGTCATATCGTACATGCATCGGGTTTTCTTTTATAGCTTTAGAATATAGCTTATAACTCTACTCTAATGTAGCCCTGGTACTCCCTTATCAAGCTATAGATCAGCATTGCAGGTAGTTATCTCAATGTTGTGGGTGGCAGTATGTCATCAGCATAGCAGGTGATGGAACTGGTCCGATAATATTATAGCTGGATGCTGTACAGGAATTTAGAATAAGACCCTACACCTGTTTCTTAGTTGAAGAAGCTCCCTCTCTGAGACAGGCATAAACAAGAGCGTAGCTGCAGCGGGTGCAGTGGTACCAAGGACACTTGAATCCTCCTTATTGCTGTAGTTGATCATGGCTGCAATTTTATCATCCTATCACCTTCCTGGGGCCCATATTCTTTCTTTTAACAGTGCCTATGACACACTAACTACTCTATTAGACATGCACCCCGCACCCAAACCTTGCGATTCCTGCTCAAAGTAAACAAGGCAAAACACAGCTATAGATAGTGCTGCACTTCGGCCCATGTTACGAAAGTAACCTGACGTCTTGGCAATGCACGACTACTTTAATTTGATAGTTCGGCCTTGTAACTGTCACGCAGGTAATCTCCAAAGAAAATCCAGTATCTTTTTATGTTATTATTATTTTCAAAGCACTTACGTTATATCTTGATCCCATTTACCACAAAGAGGTCTTCATCCTATTAGATAGGCACAACGGCCGATCTCTTTTTAGTCCTTTTCTAACATGCGGCGAAGTGCTAGACATAGATATTCATGTCACACGTCAATAAAGACTGGATATGCCACTTACATATTCTCAGACTTTGTCAGCTATGTATAGGTCCCCGTAATTACTCCAGTAGGTTAAACAGGAGGCTTGCTATTATTTGAAATACTGGGGGTTTACTTGTTTGACAGCCCAGGCTAAGTACTGAATTACACCAGAGAATTCTGAATGGATCTACATTAAAGACTCCTCCCCCTATGATATCTCATTCAAAATAAACCTTTTCCCAACAAAATCGTCCCTGTTAGACATGTTCTCTTATGCCAGACGATTTTAGTGGTGTGGCTATTAGGCTACTTCTGAGTAGAACCTGGAAGCGAATTTCTGAGTGTTGATTTACTAACTAGGGTAAGCATATATGCTTGGAACTCTGGGAGTTGATAGTACCCCACCTTGAGTAGGGAAGGTCATATGCCTAGTCATCCCCCCCCTTCCATTGGTCCTGCTGTCTAGCTTGATCCTAGGCTCGGGTACTCGCTGGCAGCCCACCCGCGGTCTGCAGCCTTCAGTGTAACACTCAATTCAGGTATAAGGTGAACAACTGTGGCGACGACAGCCCGAGCCCGGACGGCCAATAATCCTTAGGTGGGTCCCTAGAAGGCTTTTAGAGAATATTCTTTCTGGTATCTTACCCGCTGCCCCCCCCCCGGGTGTCAGTTCCCTATCCCATTCGGGGGGGTCCTAGTTTACCTCCAAGACTAGCTATCCCTGTGGTAGGATAGACTGGCAGCCGACAGGCTGGACTGGGGGGCATGTATTAACTAGGGGGGGGGCAGGTGTTTGCAATAGATTTCTGTATCCTGTGGGGGATTAGTTGCTCTAGCGCAACCTTGCAGTTTATTGGAATGTTATGTCTGCGCTTGTATATTGGCACAGATGCTCTGCAGGGGGGGCCCTCCCCATCCCCGGGTCTCTTGCCTGGGATAGTCTTCACTATTGCGTTAGAGGGATTGCACCCGGGTGGTTATGCCTATTGGTGTCGGAGTGGCGTTTTCTCTCCAGGCATGTCCCTGCGCAGGTCAGGAGCTTAGGGGGTTCCCCGTTGCAGGCGCAGCTGTCCCCGGGAGGTGGTCGTATGTCGGCATACAGACTAGCTAACTCAATGGTATCATGGCCATAGCTGCTTACCAGCCTAAAACCCAAGGGGCAGGGGATGCCAGCTGTAATTGCCTGTGGACCCGGTATTTTGCTTACCTGGGACTCGTCCAAACTCTATAGTTTGGCTTGTGCCCTCCAATTCCCTGGTCCTCTACTGAGGTTAGCAGCACAAGCGTCATGTATGCATACTTTCTGCTCGATTGTGCAGAAGAGGGCGTTTCAGTAAGCACACTTCCTGCTAGATTGTGTAGAGGATGGCGTTTCAGCTGTAGCAGTGGCTTCCTTGGCGCAGTTTTCTGACGCTTGGTGGGAAGGGATATGTTGGCGTCCCAGTGGCAGGTGCTGGACAGCCTATGTCTTGATGCAAAGGGCTTACAGAAGTAGGGGCCCCTCCTATCCCTTTAGCTTCCCTGATTTGGTGATCGGTCCCGCGGGGACCGGCAGATAGGTGGTAGAAGGGACCTTCTTCCCTTCGGGCATGCAAGGTCATGTCAGGGGCCTTGGACTCTTCGTGGAGGATAGGGGCCCGCACCTGGTGTGGTCGTGTTCCAGGGGCTGACGAGGAACTTGACCGAGCTAGTTTTGTGGGACAGGGTTGATGGTGTCACCCCACGCCTTTGGGCATTGCCCTGTTCCTCCTCTATCTGAAGGAAGCAATTATAGGTGAAGGTTGCAGGTAAAAGAGCAGTAGCAGTGGTGGGGGGGCCCGTGCGGCAGCGGGAACCACCGCACTGGGCTGTGGCAGAGTTACTGGGCGATCCGGAAGAAGAGAGGTGCAAACGCTGGACGTCAGCGGGCACATAGGGGTGCCAGAGCATAACCTCAGAGCCTAACCTGTAACCTCATGGGAGGTGCAGGAATTCGTGTCCGCGCCCCAGTAGTCCTTCGGGCGGTTGTGGGCCTGTGCAACCGGGGGTTTGCCTAGTCACGCCCAGCAATGGGCGTGTCAATATAATTATGGTATTTGTACAACAGTTGGGTGGTTCGCCACTGTGTTGTTTGGCTCAACAGGCGGGCAGGTGGCGAGAATGCGGCCTGCCCTAGGATCGCCCGTAAGATAACCCACCGTCATTACATATGTTGTATGTAATAAACCTGCAGCAATTTTTCCCAAACCTAACACTTGTGTCTTTGTGTTATTTGCGGGTTTGGGCATGTGGGGCGGGGGTTCACGTGGCCCTGATGTGACTATGCGCCTGCCCGAGGCCACGCAGTGGCCATTAGGAGGGCGGGCTCCTAGTCACGGAGGGCTGTCCCGCCCCCGCATGACGTAGTAGTTTCTCATCCGAGGCAGTCTCCCCTGGTTGGTGGAGACTGGTAGGTGATGCACGTCCGGGGCGGCTGGGAGGAGCCGTCGGGAGTACTTCTGACCTCTGCCCCGCTGGGGAGGCCTCTTTGCCGCTCCGGACGTCGCAGTTCCATGTTGGGACACTCTTTTCCCGCCCTTCCTCTAACCCAGAGTGTCTGCTTGAGGGGCTCAGGGGGGAGCTTTTAATGTGTTCCTTTTTCGTTGCAGGCGGAGTTACTGGGCGATCCGGAAGAAGAGAGGTGCAAACGCTGGACGTCAGCGGGCACATAGGGGTGCCAGAGCATAACCTCAGAGCCTAACCTGTAACCTCATGGGAGGTGCAGGAATTCGTGTCGGCGCCCCAGTAGTCCTTCGGGCGGTTGTGGGCCTGTGCAACCGGGGGTTTGCCTAGTCACGCCCAGCAATGGGCGTGTCAATATAATTATGGTATTTGTACAACAGTTGGGTGGTTCGCCACTGTGTTGTTTGGCTCAACAGGCGGGCAGGTGGCGAGAATGCGGCCTGCCCTAGGATCGCCCGTAAGATAACCCACCGTCATTACATATGTTGTATGTAATAAACCTGCAGCAATTTTTCCCAAACCTAACACTTGTGTCTTTGTGTTATTTGCGGGTTTGGGCATGTGGGGCGGGGGTTCACGTGGCCCTGATGTGACTATGGAGCGAGGAGTGTTGGTGGGGATGGGCTAAGTGTTGTGAT
This sequence comes from Lissotriton vulgaris, assembly GCF_964263255.1. Lineage (NCBI taxonomy): Eukaryota > Metazoa > Chordata > Amphibia > Caudata > Salamandridae > Lissotriton > Lissotriton vulgaris. The sequence continues at coordinate 136,204,669 of NC_141690.1, forward strand.
GGAGGGTGGAGGGAGGGGGGAGAGGGGGGGGTGGCAGGGGAGAGTAAGCCATGGAGATGCCAGCTAAAAAACAACCATATGACTACAAAAGGAGGCACATGGACGCTGCATTGCTGAAATAAAAGTGAAAAGAGCGTCGGCTTAACATCTGGTGATTTTGGGCATATGACTTAATCTTCAGTGCTGAATGTGTCCTTGTGCAACATAACTGGTGACCTTTGGGTCCGGTTCGCTCTATATAAAACTACAAAAAAAAAAACACCTAACCTTCAATAGCCATATGGGAGGAGGGAAGAGAGGCTGTACTGTGTGATTGATGGCAGACCAAAATGCTCTCTGAGTGAAATCGCCAGAAAGAGAGCTGAACACACAAAGGAGGGACTTTTACAGAAATGCACTAATTAGAAACCAGCATTTCTGAACGCTGCAGCTAACAACCAATAGCAATGGGTAGATTTACCAAAGCCACACAGAGAGATACAACAGGTCATCGCTGACGCTCGACCTAAAAATGAGAAGCACAAAGACAAGGTTATAGAAAAGAAAGCTAGATATATGAAATGTTGATAGTTTGTAGAAAAACATTTACTCTTAGAAACCACACAATTAAGTGACACCTGTTCCTTTGTACTTCCTACAGACAACTCTCAGGGTTTCACTCTGAGATTTACTAAGCAAGGTGAGTATTTTGCAGCCATCTGCATTTTCTCTTAGTTCTGTGTGAAGTCACAAGGAGATCAAACATATTTGAATGTGTGATTTAAAAAATATTTTCTAAATATATATTCATCGCAATTGACAAACTGGAAAATTTTAGCTTTACAAAAAAGTAAGCAGAATGATCAGTCTCTCCTCCTCATAGGGCTGTACTCCATCCTGGTGGAATACTATGCTCTATTAGCACATGAACTTGGCAGGTTTCTTGTATCCTTATTTGGCTGTAGAAAGTTTGTTGTGTTTATTGAGATTTTCAATTGAGGGCCTGTACCATAAGTTATGGACTGGTTTAATCTCGCCTTCTCGATGGCTGTGCCACATCTGTGGGAAAATTAGTCTATGAAACATCATAGTATTACGGTTTGCATAATCAGGCAATACATCACATTTTTGGCCTGTGTAGTGTCTTGTAAATAAAAGAACGCTGGAACTCTTTTAGTTCCCACTGTACACTGCAGGCCTGTTACGTACGCGTTTGAGAGACTAATTGAAGGCAGGATTAGAATGTTGAGTTCTGACTTACATGCAGAGGAATAAAGGCGTGTAAAATAACTTTCTGTGTATGCTGTGGTTATTGGTGAGTACCATGTCTGGCAGGATGTTACAAGTGGATAAAACATAGGGGATAATACAAAGCCCGTTTACTGAAAGTGCTTTTCCAGAGAGTATACTATGGTCCAGCAAACTGCTTGTGTGTGCCGTGTGCTGCAGTCGAAGTGCAGAATTGACGCTGGCTTAGGTGGAGTCTCAGTGCTAAGCCAGTCTGTGTAAAACACTTGAAGATAAAGAAAACAACATTAAAAGTCTACAAGTTGGTGGACAGGAACTGAATGAAATGACTGCAAATAAAAGGTACTGATCCATTACCAGAATTAATGCTATACGAACTGAGACGCTAACGGCAAATGCAACCAGGTGACAATAGCAGCGCACCACAATAGTTCATTACAGAATACACTGAAATGTATGTGCTATGAAACATAGATTAACCAGGTGTCTGTGAAGAAACTTTTAAGCACAAAGTTGGTCAAGTATCATAACTTTATCTGCTTTCATTGCTTAGTGGCATATAAGATTTATCTACTTATCAAAACCATTAAAAAATGATTATGTGCCATAGCATGTTGCGGAGCGGCCCCAGAAAGAGGGTCAGGGTTTGTGCTAGTGGGTAATCCCCAAACAAAGCAGCTCATCACCAAAGCTGTCAGGGTGAGATCAAAGCCCCACAAGTCTTTAAAGCGGACCCCAAAGCCAGCACGGCACATGGTGCTAGAGAAGCTGTGTCTGATCAAGTTCCACACAAAGCGCCTGGAAGACTACTACTGTCCATCAATGTATATACAGCTGCTGCATTCTTGAAACCGCCATCTGCATGTGACACTGCCAAAAAACACAATTTTAGCAATAGATGGAATGTATGGAAAGAAACTTTTGAAGATTTCATTGATGCTAGAGATGAAATAGATGATAAATACATTATGAAGTATCTGAAGAACATGCCTGGTAATGGAGTGAAAGAAGCCATGAAAATGATACCGCAAGAAGGTGAAGTGACATACAATCAAATCAAAACAGCATTCGATGTCAAATTTAATCCAGTGCCAAATGTGGATTGTGAAAGATACATATTCAGTCAAGAACACCAGAGACCAGTTGAAACCATCAATGACTTTGTTGAGAGACTGGATGTCCTGGTGAAGCGCTGTAAATTCAGTGAATTTAATGATAAGGAAGCTACCTGCCTGAGAGTAATCAATGGATGTCTGCCAGAATTCCTTTCAAACACGAATGTTGAAGGAAACTCTGAGCTTAGAACAAGTCTTTAAGGCTGCACGTGCTGAAGAGCATACATGCTGATCATCAAGCGACTGACATGGAGGCTGGAGGCACCCAAAGTGCGTCAGTCATGAGCATGAAAGGAAGCCGAGGTACAAGACCGAGGGACACAAGGCGGTGTCTCCACAGAAAAAGAAAACCTCTTACAGATGCATACTGTCATTTCCACACAAAGGAGAGGAGACTTCCAGCCAAGAGCACCATCAGGAAGGTGAAATTGCGAAAGGCACTGAGGACGTGCGCGGAAGTCCACCAGTCACTTGCTACAGCAAATGAAGGAGATGAGGAGATGGCCAGGCCAGGAGAGGACTTGGACCTCAGTCCTGAGGACAAACAGCCTACTGAAAGGGATGACTTCACCCCTAATTTAGAGCTCCATGCCATGGCAGGGAGCAGTGTCTCTTCCCATGGCCTGTCCCCAGAGGGTCCAGCAGAGAGGAGGGATGGAGGAAAAGTAGTCTGAAAGGGCCCTGGGTGAGAAAAAGTTACTGTTAGCTCATGAACTGAGTTTGAAAGTGCTGAATCACAAGGCTAGGCAGTTAGAATACAGCAGTGATGGTGGCAGAAATTCTACTGTGTATGAAGTAGACAAAAAGGTCCCCATCTCCAAGGATTTGGTGCCCAATGATGTGGTAAGTGATAACATTTACAAGTGGTGTTCTGCCTATGAGGAAGCCCTGAGGATGCACAAGATCCCAGAAGAGCATTGGGGGGGAGGAGGGTGGGGGAGATTTGGGCTGAAGAAGGTTTAAGGGCTAAACAACCCTGCATTATCACTTCAGCCAATTTGGAGCCAGGGCAGGGGAGGCATGGAATTCCATGCACTTCAAAGACATTTTTTGGAAGCTTCTGCCACCTTTAGAAGCAGATAGCTGCAGTTGGCGCTTCATGCTTTTAGGCCCGGTATTGCAGTTTATTCTTTAAAGATTCTAACATGGTGTGGTATTTCTTTGTGTGGTGTTTACACTGTTTTACTGTTTGAAGTGTTGCACAAATAGTTTACACATTGCCTCTAAGTTACGCCTGACTTCTCTGCACCAAGCTACCCTGGGGTGAGCACAGGTTAATTTGGGGTTTGCTTGTGCCTTAGGCTGACTAAGACCGTGGTTAGTGCTTGACCAGGGCTCACACCCCACCCAACCAGTAACCTAATGACTTATACCCTAATCATCCTCAGTTGTTTCTGGAGGACTATAATCCTTTGAAATGAAGTGTGTTTTCATTTTAATCATCACAAGTCTCTCAGTCTCTTCTGACTGTAATAACTGCCTCTGCTGCACTGAGAACATGCCCGGAAGTAACACTGAGGTTCTTTGGTTTTCACTCCGTACGTATTCGACTGCGATGTTGTGTCCTGTCGCCATTTTGTGTTGCCCTCACTCAGGCAGCGCAGCGAACAAAGTGTTTTTGCCTTTTCAGCTGCTACGTGTCTCTCCTGTTAAAAAGTAACCCTTTGCTCTTATTCACGAAACCGATGTCAGGGTCTGGCCGAGTCAACTAATCCATGTCTAGACTGATTGATCCTTGTTTCGACTGACTGTTTGGCTCTCACTATTCTTCCCTCACCCTATCTTATCCGACTGGCCTTCGCTATTCTTTCCTTGTATTCTCTTGTTACACAACTTTCCTTTGAGGCATACAAATGTGTCCTGCCACCTGCAAATTGGATTGCAGGCACTAGCGTTGAATAACTTGTGGGGAGGGGCGATACACAGGGTTTGAGAAAAGGGCGTATTTGGGACATTCGATAGATTGTTTTCCAACTTTTTCTATTGGCTGGGTTTGTATGTGTTGGGAGTATATGTTGTAAATATATGTGCTATAAAGTATTGTGCGCCACGGAATGAAGTCGCAGTCTCCTCCGAATATACGCCGTACTTTTGGGACAAATGTGCTTAGCTGCAGCTAATAAACAGAGTGTCTTGTGTATCTGTCCGACAAGGCAGGTGAACTCGGAGATTTCAGGCGTGCCCTGCGCCGCCAGTCCCATAAGGCCCGGTTCTTCAACTGGCGCCCAACGTGGGGCGGCTTCAGTGGTAGCGGTTCAGCCCGAGGGTCGTGAGGAGCCTCGCAAGAAAATTCAAGCGACCCCTGTATGTCGAAGTGGACCGAAGGTCTTTTGCAGCGTGGCTACTCCTTTCCGACGGCTTCTAACGACTGCTGCCCTTGCTGCCGCCCTGCCTTGGCCCTTTGATGACGATTGGTATTGCGAGATGTTAGATGGACCTCTGTTGGCGTGAGAAAGCACTTAGTTAAGTATTTGTGGGTAGCGCTCACTTCTTTGTTTTTGTTCTTTGGGTTTTGTTATTCAACCATTGCAATAGCCGAAGCCAAGGGGTGAGTACGTTTTGTGCTGTGTTATTTGTCGTAAACCCCTTGAAGTTTGTAAGTGGACCAGTGAGTTAAAGATGCCTGTTCTCAGTAAATTTAGGAAACTCTTTTGTTTTGGTTGCAATAGGGATTCCCGGCTGGAGGACTCTTGTCCAATACCTCCGGTTGGAACTCCCACTTATGAGCTTTACTCGAAAAATGGTATTGGCCCCATTACCTTTAACGAAGCATGGATCCAATACACAAAGAAAGATGGTGTTCTGCAGTGGCCACAAAATGGTAGCTTTGAGCCTGACACATTAGATAATTTAGAAGCACTTTTCTTTAAGAGAAAAGCCCGTCCGGCAATGTTTGTCTCTTTCCGCCTTTGGCGAAAGGAAGCCAAACAGAGAGAAATTAAGCAGGCAAAAAGATATAAGAAGGAGAGAACTATGACGATCATACAGGCTGCCCAGCAGTTTAAAGATAATGAGATTGATCAAGCGATTGAAGTCTTGGAAAGACAGCATTGCATGGCGATAGATAGGTGTTACCCTGTTTTGCCTACTTCCCCACAGAGTAAGGATCTTGATGAAGATCCCTTAATGTCCCATTTGTTGAGCTTGCCTCCACCCTATGTACAAGGTGCTAATGCACCCCCATTGTTGCCGCTTGTCCAGCCACCTGTTGTTCAGCTAGCAGCTGCGGTTCTTCCACAATTGCCTCTTCCAGTATTTCCACCCCGCCTCCATTGCCACTGACTTTGGCCCCTCAGACTCCTGTATCTCAGTCTTCTTTACCCCCGGTCCCTTCTGTAACTGTCAGCTCCGCTCCCGCCTCGCTTAGCGTCTTGTCTCCTGTTTTACTGACATATTCTCCTACAGTTCGTAGATGATTGGTCGACACTGTTTCTGGCTTTTTCTCTCCCTTTTTGGGTCTTTTAACATAACTCCTGCTCTTTCTCGAAGGCAATCTCGTAGTCAGGTCCAGGTCCCGACGAGCAAATTGTGCTAGACTCCCTTGCTCACAAGTGGATAATGAGTGGTTCACAATATAGTGTGCACGATATCATGAACACCCTTCACCAATAGGATGCGCCGACGCAGAGATATGTTTTTAATGTGATGTGTGACACTCTTGTCAAAGGATTGGACGATATGGATTTGGGTTTAGCTCCTCAGGGTTTGTTGGACGTACAGGCTGAATTTGATAAAGGACTTATTGTGGGTTCTAAGTTTGAGGACGCCATAGGAATGCATGTCGTTTTTAGGTCTTTATTCTCTTCTCAGCGTATTCCTGAATCTGATCCTGTAGCTGAACAGAAAGTGAAACATTATCATATGAGGGAAGTTCCTCCAGTGTGGAGGGAAGCAGTTCCGCAGGTAGGCAATGTTCCAGGTGGCCCTACTCATTTCCAGCGTATATGGGTACATGTCCCCTGGAAACGGTCTGAGGTGTTGGCACTTAAACAGTCTTTACCGGACCCTCGTAAGAATCCCGCTGGGTATTATAAAGAGTTGCCCCAGACTGTTGATGCGTGCATTATGAATTTGGCTGATATTGATATGCTGATGGGAAATGTAGTTCTACAAGCATTGTGGGTTTGGATACGTAGGGAGGACCATGATCAAGCTTTAGGTGGTACTTGGGCTGCTATTACTGCAGCGGATGCAGCACACGTAGGTGGTGCTAAACCTGATGATCTAATTGTGCAGCTTCCTGGTAGAATTATTACTTTAATGAAAACGATAATGCCTGCCTTATGTGTTAATTGGGATAAGTTAGCTGCCTGTAAGCAGAAGAAAGATGAGAGTGTCTCTGATTTCTTTACTCGTTTTGAGGAGATGTTCATTGATCACAGTGGTCAAGATATGAGTACTGAGGGTGGACAGTGATTATTTGTGGATACATTCATATTTAACTTCCTTCCAGAATTATCGCATGAATTGAAGGACTCTGAAAGTTCATGGGCTGTTTCGTCATCTGCCCAGATATTAGCCACTGCTCAGTATTATGAAATAGGGATAAGGAGGAAAATGATAAACTTGAGAAAAAGACTAGAGACTTAAAGACGAAGGTTCTTTTACAACAGGCTTATCCCCCTCATTCTGCTCAGCGGCAATTTCAACAGCCTCCTCAATTTCAGAGGTTGTTACAGAAATCTGAACCTTTTGTTCCTCGACCTCCACTGGGTCCTAATCAATGTGCCTATTGTAGGGAGGAAGGTCACTTCAAGAATAATTGCCCGGTTTTGTTACAACGTGCTGGTAGTACGCCTGGGCCGAAAGGCTGAGGTTGTTTTCAGTTATCACCTAGGGGCAGAGGGCGAGGTGCGTTTTCCCAGGAGCAGCGTTCCTTTCCCCCTCAGAATTCTATGAATTATTTTGATCAGCAGAATACTCAGTTTGCGCAATATTATAATGATGACTATTATATTGAAAGTGGAAATCAGGATTTTCACTCTAGCTAGGACAGCCATGGACAAAGTAGGGGAGTAATATCAGTTCCAGTGGATCAGAATGGGCCTTATGTTGAAGTTGTTGCATTGGGTTTTGCAGAACCATTCCTTTTGGATACTGGTGCAATGAGAAGTTCTATTATTCACTCTAAACTCCCTGGGGCACCTTTGTCTGGCCTAACAAACGTTTCTGTAGTATTCTCTGGCGCCCCAGTTCGTAATCCGGTTTCTTGTACTTTGCCTATCTCAATTGGTCCTTATGATTTGGAAGCGCCGCTCATTTTAACGACTGGTTGTGGCGAGAATTTGCTGGGTTTGGACTTGTTGAAACGTCTTCACGCAACATTGTACTGTTCCCCTTCTGGTGTACACCTTACTTTAGGTGCGAAACTGACTTCTCCTATGTATTTGTCTAAGGATCAACTCCCATCTGAATTGCGTTCTCTTCCTGCTACGCTTTGGGCTACAGGTCCGAATGATGTTGGTTTGCTTCAGATTCCACCCTATGTGGTTACTATCAAGCCTAATGTTAAATTGCCACGCATTCCTCAGTATAAAATTTCTAGCGATGGTGAGAGAGCTTTTTTGGCTATCATCTATGATTTAGTTCAGAAGGGTGTGGTTGAATAAACAAGAGGAAATGTTTGCAATAGTCCTGTTTTACCTGTTTTTAAACGTACTGACTCTTCTCAGCCTCCTGCATATCGTTTTGTGATCGATCTTCGGGAGGTCGACAAGATTGTTGTACCCCAGTTTCCTGTTGTCCCGGATATCAGTACTCTGCTCACAATGATACCTGCTTCAGCTGCCTGGTTTTCAGTAATTGATCTCAAAAATGCTTTCTTCAGCATTCCTATTGCTGAGGAGAGGAGGGATATTTTTGGTTTCTCTCTCGGAGGCCGAAGTTTCCGATTCAAGCGTGCACCTCAAGGCTATTGTGAGAGTCCCTCCATTAATAGTCAGGCTTTGAAATCTCAGTTGGATGCTTTCACTTTGCCCCCAGGTGCTACTCCTATTCAGTATGTGGACAATCTGTTGGTCGCTGCTGATTCAGAAGATATCTGTAAGGATGTGACTGTTTCATTGTTGCGTCATTTGTCCGACCTGCATCATAAGGTGTCACCCTCAAAACTACAATATTGCCGACAAGAGGTTACCTATTTAGGTCATCTCTTGTCGAAGGAGGGAAGGCGATTGACCCTGGAACGTATTCAAGCAATTGCACAAATGTCTGTCCCATCTACACAAAGGGAGGTGCGTGCCTTTCTGGGTATCACCTCTTATTGTAGACAGTGGATTCCCAATTTTTCTTTGTTGGCTAAACCTCTGTTGGCACTTACTCTGAAAGACACGCCCCACCCTCTTCCTTGGACTGATGAATGTCAGAAGAGTTTTTCTGACTTGCGTACTGCTCTGTGTTCTGCTCTTGTGTTAGGTACTCCGGATTACAGTAAACCTTTCACACTTTATGTTCATGAAAGGGAAGGTTGTGCATTGTCAGTTTTAACACAACAATTTGGAGACAAACAGAGGCCATATACCTATTTTTCGGCTACATTGGATCAAGTAGCTAAGGCATTGCCTAGTTGTCTCAGAGCTACAGCAGCAGCAGCAATTTCTATTCGGCAGTCTGCTGGATTGGTACTGGATAACACTCTTGTTGTTATGGTACCACATGCAGTGGATACTCTTTTGAATAGAACGAAAACACAAAACCTTACGGGTGCCCGCTTGTCTGGGTACGAGCTGACGCTCTTGGCTAGTCATATACACATTAAGCAATGTACTACTTTGAATCCAGCAACACTGTTACCGATTCTAGAAGAGAAAGACACCCAAGAACAACATGATTGGTTTCTTCATACAGAGGTGGAAACAAAAGGTAGAATAGACATGAAGGACACACCACTCGTGGACCCGGATGGGATCTTATGGGTGGATGGGTCCTGTTTCAAACTTCAAATGGTGAGACGACTTCAGCTTATGCTGTTACCACTTTGTATACAATAGTAGAGTCAGCACGTGTTAGACAGAATTCAGCCCAAGCAGCTGAGTTGATTGCCCTGACGAGAGCATGTGTGTTGGCTAAGGGAAAGAGATTGACTGTTTAAACCGATAGCCAATACGCCTTTGGTGTGGCTCATAGCTTTGGTCGTTTGTGGAAGGAAAGAGGATTCTTTACTTCCCATGGGACCAAGATACAGCATGGTCAGTTGGTAACTGACCTTCTCGAATCACTTTACCTACCCAAATAGCAATCGTGAAATGTAGTGCACATAAGAGAATTACTGACGATGTGGGTCGCGGGAATGCTTTTGCAGATGAGGTAGCGAAAGAAACAGCGAGAGATGCTACAAGTCGCATGTATGTTGCAGGCCCTGCAAGTTGGGTCAGAGAAGGAGGGATGTGTGAGGACACAATAGAAAGTGTGAGAATGATTCAAGAAGAGGCTACAGAGAAGGAATTGAGCATGTGGAGAGAAAGTACGGGAATGTTGGACGCAACAGGGTGTTGGACAGAATTGTCAGAACACCAGCGTTGATTGTTACCAGACGCTTATGTACTGCCTGTAGTTACTATGGCGCATGGTCCAGGCCATATCAGTGTGAAAAGGATATGTAAACTTCTGGCTCCAGTATGGCAGAATAAAGGAATACCTAAATGTGCGGAGAATGTGGTGAAACATTGTATTGTTTCTTTGATGCATAATACAGGAAAGGGAACTCCAACTCAGGCAGGTCACTTTGCTCCACCTACGTATCCTTTTGAAGTACTACAAATTGATTACATTCATATGGAACGTTGCAACAATCTGAAGTATGTTCTGCCTTTTCCAGATGGATAGAGGCCTACTCCCTAAAATATAATACTGCTTTGTCCACTGCCAAAGTCCTTTTGAAATAATTCTTCCAGAGGTTTGGTTTGCCGCGAATTGTCTGGAGTGACAATTGAAGTGAATTTGTAGGCCAAATTATCCAGAAAGTGTGTAAGGGTCTTGGTATTAGGCAGAAATTCCATGCGGCAAACCACCCTCAGTCAGCGGGTTTGGTAGAGTGCTATAATGGCACTCTCAAGCTTAATCTGGTGAAGATTCAGGCCAGCACGGGTCTTGCCTGGCCCGATGCTTTACCTTTGGCGCCTCTATCTATAAGAACAACTGTACACTCTCGTATGGGACTCAGCCCCTACGAGGTTGGTTTTGGGCTCCCAGCTAATGTCTGGGGAGTCCCTCGACCTAAAAAGTACTCCGATATTCCATTTCCTATGTTGGTTGACTATTTACATGACCATACCACTAAATTGTGTGTTCTTCACCACCAGGTTTAAAACGTTTTGCTGGAGGTTTCTGTAGATCCAGGCCACTCCATTCAACCTGGAGTTTGGGTTTGCCTGAAGAATTTTCGGAGAAAAAAGAATCTGGAACCTCGTTGGGGGCCGCCTCGCCAGGTGCTGTTGGTGACATGTACAGCAGTGAAAGTCGATGGAAAGAAAAACTGGATCAATGGTGTGCACTGTAAAAGGGTACCTTTGCCTTTACCTTTTGACCAGTGGGTCCGCGAGGTGTAGGTGATAGTGAAAACGAAAGGGTCCCTCGGTTCGTGCCTTTCATTAGTGCACATCTGGATTGGACAAGGTCTGAGAAAGAGGACGACAATGTGTTAAAAGAAGCTGTACCATCACATCTGCGACTGAATACAATTAATCCAGAGACTTTATTCCAAGACCAAACGAAAGCTGATGAGACTCAATACAATCTAAGACCTAGAGCAACAAAGAACAATTAAACTTTTTCCATTTTCTTCTTTTGCTAATTACACCTTGTTGAAAAGACATTTCTTTATTTTCCATCCGTCAAGTTGCAGGGTCACGGTAGGAGTCTTAGGCTGTGACCTGAGTAGTGACAGTAGATCTGCAGGACTTGCAGTCTTATAGGACGGAAGATAATCACAGCTAAGTGATCTAGGAAGATTGCCTTGAGCAACGCTTTAGAGGATGGATATTAAATTGGAAAAGAATGATAAGAAGAAAGAAATAAAAAGTAAACATAAGAAAATGTTGTTTAGTCCATGTGGCGTAACTTTGTGCATTTTAATATGCCTATGTATTTTACTAATTTGTGTGGGTTGGGTTGTCCACACTATGCAGTAAGCACCTGTCCCTACTTTTGTTCCTTTACCTTTTTCTACTAGTGCCTCCTCGCATCAGTTCTATACACTCCCAGAACACGAATCAATCAGAAGAACGGAATATTTTAACAATTCATTCATCCAGATGTTGAATCAGCATCAACTGGCGGTTAATACTATGGACTGTTGGGTTTGTGGGTCTATGCCCCATAATACGGAGAAAGGGATGCCATATTTAGGCCTTCCATTTTTCTATGAAGGTTCTGCTTGGGCCTATCTGGCCATGTTCTCTAATGCATACCAGAACCAACTCCGACATCCTCCTGTTGGTCCATATGGTGGTGGACCAGATTTTAGGCATAGTTCTTTGATAAAGGGAATAGTGGCTATGGCTAGATTTGCTGAAAAGGGTAACATTCCTGTTGATGAGAAGCGAGCATGTGATGGTTGGAATGTGACTCGATATGTTACTAGCCTTACAGATAGGGCTAGACGAGGGAGATCTCCGCCAATTTGGACCATACCTCATCGAGGTAATTTGTGTTTACAGATTTATGGTAAAAATGTTAAAAATAAACAGGAAGAGAGTGTTTGTTCCCATACATACATCTATTCATCTCAGATTTCTGCACCATTAGTGCCATCTCAGGGCACATACTTTGTCTGTAATGATAGAGCCTACACATGGCTCCCTACTAACTTTTCGGGAACATGTTACGTGGCTTTTCTTCTACCTCCGACATATACTGCTCCTTCAGATCATCATAGAAATAGATATGGCAGAGGGATTATAGATTCCAGAGATACAGTAGGACAAGAAGGAGGGGACTTTTTCAAAGGGCTCATTCCTTTCTGGGCCCAATGGCCAATAGCAGAAACATCAGACAGTTGGTACGAGTTGTTGAGGCTACTATAAGTGTGACTTCTGGAGCTTTGAGTAACCTAACAGCTGAGCTTCAGGCGGACTGCCTTTTGACTTTGCAGAACCGGATGGTTCTAGACATTGTCCTGGCAGATCATGGAAGAGTCTGTAAATTGATCGGGTCTAGTTGCTGTATTTATGTTCATGATCATGCCCCTACGGTATACCAAGCCTTCTCTAAATTGCATTTAATCTCTTAGTCGATTCATCAGGACACAGGAGATTGGTCTATGATGGGATGGTTTTGGGGACTACTGTCCACATGGGATGGAAGGTACTGGCCTTCCTAGGAATAGTTTTGGCCATCATTTTTTTCTTGTTGTCTCTGTTTAAAGTGTGGTCCTGCCATCTGTGGTCTTTGTGCCACCATGTGTGTTCCAAGGCCAGGGTCACAGAAAACAGAAAACATTAAAATGATGTTGCAGCAATAGCTCGACGACCTCATGGCTATTGACATCGACTCAGATTAACTTGAGTCTTTTGTGTTTTGCCTGAGTAATGGCAAAAGGAGGGTCTGAGGTTCTTTGGTTTTCGACTCCGTATGTATTCGGCCTCCATTTTGTGTCCTGTCGCCATTTTGTGTTGCCCTCACTCGAGGTGAACAGAGTGTTTTTGCCTTTCCAGCTGCTACGTGTCTCCCCTGGTAAAAAGTAACCCTTTGTTCTTGTTTACGAAACCGATGTCAGGGTCTGGCCGAGTCAACTAATCCATGTCTAGACTGATTGATCCTTGTTTCGACTGACTGTTTGGCTCTCACTATTCTTCCCTCACCCTATCTTATCCGACTGGCCTTCGCTATTCTTTCCTTGTATTCTCTTGTTACACAACTATCCTTTGAGGCATACAAATGTTTCCTGTCACCTGAAAATTGGATTGCAGGCACTAGCGTTGATTAACTTGTGGGGAGGGGTGATACACAGGGTTTGAGAAAAGGGTGTATTTGGGACATTCGATAGCTTGTTTTCCAACTTTTTCTAATAGCTGGGTTTGTATGTGTTGGGAGTATATGTTGTAAATATGTGTGCTATAAAAGATTGTGTGCCACGGAATGAAGTGGCAGTCTCCTCAGAATATATGCCGTACTTCTGGGACAACTGTGCTTAGCTGCAGCTAATAAACCTGATTTTCTACGCCTAACAGAGTGTCTTGTGTCTCTGTCCGACAAGGCAGGTGAACTCGGAGGTTTCAGGCGTGCCCTGCGCCGCCAGGCCCATAAGGCCCAGTTCTTCAACACTGGCTACCAGACATGCATGATACTTTGGTGCAAGCTTGCTGAGCTATGGCCAGTGTACCCTCCTTCCATACCAATACATTAGTGGGTCTTGATCCAGGTCCACCTCTGTTGGTCATCCAGATAGGTTTGGACCATCTTCTGAATTGTCATTGGAGCTGACACTTGCTGTGCCTGCACCTCTGCACTTGACTTAAGTCCATTGCAGAGGTTGGCTGTGGACTTGAAACGCCTGTTGCTGTGGGTTTTGGAGTAACTGGCAATGGAGCTGGTTGGACCTGGAGAGACTGCGAGCCAAACAGCATCTCCCTATGCAGAGGTTGAAGGTTGCACTACAGGATTCTACCACAGCCTCAAATTCTAGATTACCTGCTTTACTGATAATCCAACTCTTTTAAACTAAGACATCTGTTTCAGTAAAAGGAATTACATTGGCCAATGCTTACTTATAACATGGATCCAGAAACCTATCACAGGCAAAGTATTTGGAGGACACTGTCTCTTTTTGCAGCCTTTGCTTAGTGGTCAAGTGAAGTATTAAGCCATCCATCAAAGAAGCTGCTTCTTCATTGACAGGGGCATGTTTGCTCAATCTTTTTTAAATGAGCCTGTGGTAGATGCAACACTCGGATTGCTAGGCTCATTGTACTGTCTTTGTTGCTGACTTCTGTGTCGTAATCTTGAAAAGAGCTTTTGTATCAGGCATTCCAGTACCCCCATGTGACCACTCTCATTGGCATGGCTTTGGCAGTTGCATCCCACATTCTTTGAATTATATAATCGTTGATAGGCCTGTGCTGCTCAAACATTCCTTCCGGCATGTAGTAGGTTGCATTTCAATGTGTTGGCACCACCTGTATGAGGTTGTTAGACCTGTCAACATTAGGCTGGTCTTCTCCCAAACATATTGCCTTTCTCACTCCTATTTATGCTGATCTCGTTTTTGTTAGCCATAGAACTCTTTGCACTTTACCACTGCTATAAAAGTGCTAAAGTGCTGGTGCTCCCTCCCCCATTAGCTTGATAAAATTGACTAGTACCCATTCGGCACATTTATTTTACTTGTAAGTCCCTAGAAATGTTTTACCCTATTTACCCAGGACCTGTAAATTAAATGCTACTAGTGGGCCTGCAGCAATGATTGTGCCACCCACTTAAGTAGCTCTGTAAAACATGTCTGCCGCCTGTGTGTGCATTTTAATACTGCTGTTTCGGCTTGCCAAAATAAACATTTTGTCGGGTCCAAAATTCTTTTTTTAATACATATACTTCACCCTTTTTTAATTTCTATGTCATCACAAGGAAGCCCTGAACAGCCCAGAGGGCACGGTGCAGTGTATTTAAAAAGTTGGATATGTGCTTTTAAGTTTTACATGTCCTGGTAGTGAAACACTATTACATGTGTTTTTCATTACTGCAAGGCCTACCTCTTCCTTTGAATAACATTAGTTTTTTTTATTATGTTTATTAAGTGATAATAGGTATACAGGTCAAGTTTGAGTCATAAGAACTGTAAGTTAAAACCCTCTTTAATGGTATTGTAGGATTGTAAGTCACAGTTCTGAAAATGCCACTTTCAGAAAGATGGCATTTCCTTGCCCAAACCATTTGTGCCAGCAGCCTATCCCCGGGTCACAAGACTAGGTAAGCCTGACACCTCAGGGGGTTGAAAACCTATATTACCTTCTCCTACTTCAAAGTGGGCACCAGGTATAAATAATGGACCCTCAGACCCGGATTGTCAGTACACACCTGGATCCGTGGAACACTCAGAAGATGGACTGCTGTGCTGTTTTGCTGCAAGAGGGGCTGTAACTTTGCTGTCGTGCTGTGCTGCCCTTTCTGACTGAGAAGGACTGGACCTGCACCTTGAACCCAGTACCACCAGAGTGGCTCTAAGGGCCAGTTCCCTGGCCTCCTGATCAGAGCCTCGGAACAGAACACACTTCAACAACCTTGAAACCAGCAACTGGTCTCTGCCAACTGTGAGTCCTTTCTCCCCAAGTGGTGCCATACCAGTCCTGGACTCTTGGAAATCGGCCTGAAGGTGCTCTGTCAGCCCAGCTGTGGTACCAGCAGAACAGACATAGCTTTGCGCATCGCCTTGCGAAACTCCTCATTGGAACTGATGAGCGATGCCACTCCAACACAGGGATTCACATCGCAGACTGCAGCCTACTCAGAACTGCCACTGCCCAATGCACCCTCGTTGCAGGAGTTTGCATTGCAAGCTCTTAATTTTCGGCATCCTTAACAATGATGCAGGACTCTGCATTTGAAGCCCCACAACTTCTTCGAAATGTGTAATTCATCTTCGATGCAGGACTTCAAATCACAAGACTGTCAATGACAGAATCCTCGACGATGACGTAGGACCACGCATCACAGCCTGGCAGTTCTTCAGAACTACAGGAGCACAACATAACCTGCAGAATATTGCAATGCTCCAAAACCAGGAATTAAAATAATTTGTTCAGCTGGCCGAACAGGGTCCGTGTAGTTGGCCCGCACTCTTGGTCAAACTTATTCATAGTTGGCACTTGGTACTTTTTTGGCACTTTTTTACTTAAATCTTAAAAATTGCACAAATGAAAGAGAGACCAGTAGGGGCAACATGCTGAGGACATAGGTGTATTGTGGCAGTGTCACTATCAGAAACACCTATACCTTGCCCCATTACGAGAGTCTCCCCTAATCCTGCTGACCATTCTGTGTCCAAATGTGGACACTCGTGTGTCCTTGATATTGCTCTCCCTTGTCCTTGAAGGGGCCCTGCCTCATTGGAACACTACATGCTATGTACCTAGTGCTCTGTTTCATCTTGCACTTTGTATTTCAATACAGTGTTACTGTTTTACATCGGGTACCTTGTGTTCTCTGGTCCTCCTTTCCCTATACACTGTTTTATTTTAGTCTTCTAATAAAAAAAAATTGAACAAATAAAACAAAAAGTTGCATATCCCCAGTTCTACTGATTTGATTTTTGTTGTTTTGGTCGTAAATTAATTATTACATCTTACTCTATTTTTCCAAATTGGTGTGGGATTTTTCTTGTGTTTCACTTTATTACTGTTTAACTTGCGGCATACATACTTCAATCAGTATGTAACTGCTCTCTGCCAATCTACTAGAGGGTTGAGCACAGGTTAATTTGGCATTGGCTTGTGACTCCACCCTGACAAGGATTGTGGTGGCTGCTAGAGCAAGGTTTCATCCCCCTTTCCCCGCAATCAATAACCCAATTTCATACAGAGAGCTTTTACAGGTAGTTTATTAGCTTGCCAAACGATCCTCAAATGTTTCTGGGCTCTGACTGAGTGTCTGAAATAAGTGCATATTTGCTAAGTGACCATTGTGTTGCTGACTACCTCTTCTTTGTTTTAGAAAGTCAGCACAATTAGATTGATGCAAAGCCCTAAATACAGGACTCTGAAATATCCACTATGAGCCATGGCTTTCATTTTATTTTTGTCATTGCCAGTGGCAACAAATCCAATTGTGAACCCTCTGAGTTTAAGCCATTTGCAGACCTTGGTATTAAACTCTTCCAAGATGTTGATAACTGTATGTGCTCTCTCCATAGCAAACATTGCAACTGTTCCATGCTGCCAAATGCCCCAAAAATAATAATTTACAGTGAGACCAGCGGCTAGTTTTTGCCTAATTCTCTAGAATTGCTTAACAACTGGTCTAGATGTCTGCTGTGAGGTATATGAACTGAACAGCACTCTGCTTCATAACGTTGCCAACTAATTGCAGCATTTCATGATGCAGCGATGGCACAGACCCTCTGGCAAAATAATAACCGCAGCTGGGTGTTGGACCTGGCCTTTTTTGTAGTGTTATCACCAAACCTTTTGCCTTCCTCCACATATTTTTCTGACCTTTTTTGTTGGCTTTAGGACTCTGGGCACTTTACCACTACTAACCAATGCTAAAGTGCATATGCTTTCTCTTCTAAAACATGGTATGATTGGTTTGCACCTATTTGACATCTTTTATTTACATGTAAGTCCCTTTGTACAAGAGTATACCATATACCCAGAGCCTGTAAATTAAATGCTACTAGTCGGCCTGCAGCAGTGATTGAACCATCC
The DNA here is from genome assembly GCF_964263255.1 of Lissotriton vulgaris. Lineage (NCBI taxonomy): Eukaryota > Metazoa > Chordata > Amphibia > Caudata > Salamandridae > Lissotriton > Lissotriton vulgaris. The sequence goes on from NC_141690.1 coordinate 136,222,367, forward strand.
ACAGATGTAGCCTTTCAAAACTGTCTTCAGGCCTCCCATTGCAGAAACTGGGTGCACAGTGTACTGCCACTTTGCCCTGGCATGTAAGACTACTTGCCAAGCTTCAAACTCCCTTTTTACTACACATATATCACCCCTAAGCTAGGCCCTAGGTAGCCCTAAGGGCAGGGTGATGTATAAGTAAAAGGTAGGACAGGTGCCTTTATTGTGTGGCATGTCCTGGTAGTGACAAACAGCCTATTTTGTTTCCCACTGCTGTGAGGTCTACTACTCTCATAGGCTAGCAGTGGGTAATCCCTTATATATACTTAAGTGGTAATTCTAGATCAGAAAGGAGAAGCGTTGCCATGTTTGGCGTGTTTGGAATAGTGGTGATAATTCCAGCTTACTGATGTAGCTGGATTTTACATTACTTTTTTAGAACTGCCATTTTTAGAAAGTTTCTCTGTGCTTATGACTCATTGTTCTTTGCAGCAGGCTCCAGTCCACATCTAGGGCTGAGTGACGGCTACACTTGGTGGATACTTTCCAGACAGCCACAACACAGGAAGGGCTGGGTATGACAGGGATACATCTGCATTCATCTGCATACTAATGGTATTCCTGGGCTGTGTGGGGGGAGGGCGTTCACACTTTACAATTGTATCGGCTGTGTTCTGCTCTCACAAAAAGCATTGATTTACCACCTACTGATGTCTGGAGCCAGGGCTTGGTCGAATGGGATTGTTGCACAGTTTTAGAGGTAATTTTTGAAGTCACCCCTTCATCAAAGAAATTTTTGAGTATAAGTCCAGGGACTCTAACCCCATGATTCTAGACACTACATGGGACTTGTAACCAGATGCAGCTGGCTCTACAAACTACACATTGCCAGGGGCCTGGAATACAGCAAGGAGGAACAGTTATTTGCACTGTTTGCTTTTTCTGTGTTGGCCTGCTGACTGCTGGGCCCTTATGTCCTGGTCTGCTGTCTGCCATCCTACCTTTTTGCCCTCCAGATGTTCCTCAGGGACTGGTTGGCTTGTCCCCTCCCTGCTCATGCCATCTTAAATTCTCCTTGATTTACTTCCACAACGTGTTGAGCGCTCTGCAATTTTCTCAGCACATGTTCAGCGCTTCATTTCCGGACAGTGTGTGTGAGGCACTCCGTTTGGTGCAAATTTGAGGCATGGACACTTTTGTTGTGCAAGGCTACATGCCAGCAGGCAAAGTGCTGTCCTGCTACAAGGACAAGCGTGTGTTTGTTTCTACTATGGCCCCCAGCATGGGGACCTTTGACGGACAACCTAGTGGGGAGCAGTGCCCTGTGGAAACCCCCCCGCTGAGGCCCCCGGTGAGGCAAAAGACAAACCAACAATTGAGAGCTGCCATTTGGGCGGGAGGCCCCCTTGCCAAGGAATCGTAACTCGAGCTCTCCCCAGTGACAGAGGGCTCTGCTTGCCCCGAGGAAGGTATTGTGTTAGAGCCCGTAGCCGCTTATGTGGTCCCTGCAGCTACTTTGCGAGTTGCGGGTGGCCATTGCTGCCTCTGGTTCCCTGTCCTGAGGGACCCGCAGAGCATTCCTGAATTCTGGTGCAGCCACCCTGGGCAATGGGTGGTTGTAACTGCACTAGAGAACACTAGTCCAAGTGGCCCCTGAGGGCTCTGGACATGCTCTACTTTTGGAGATGTTACAATGTTCAGAAGGGACCTCAGTGGGAGTAAGTTTGATGGGGACCATCACACTTCGCATCAGCGGAACTACCCTTGAAGCCCCCTAAGGAGTGGAGAATGCTTTACCTACCCTTATCTCTATGTAGTGATGCATGTTTTTGCATCTGAACCCACGGGCAGTAACAATTGCTTTGGTGATAAATGATTGCCTATGAGAATTCATGTGTTTTCTCTAAAAAACCCGGTTTGGCTTGCACTACTTATGCAATCCATGTAATTTAGATCTTGCTTTGTATGGGATAATGAATACTATGTAAGTGATTTCCTAACATGCATAATATCAATGATCAATCAACCATAGTCTTATAAAGCGCAACTACTCACACATGAGTGTCTCAAGGTCCTGGGTTGGTGGGGTAGCTAAGTCAGCGGTTCATTCAAAGAGCCAGGTCTTGAGGTCCTTCCTAAATTGCAGCGGCGGTGGTGATTGCCTGAGGTGCAGAGGCAGGGAGTTCCAGTTATTTATATGATTCATATGCTTTTTCATAACCTGCCGCATCTCGTGCCCTAAATATTCCCTACTGTTATGATGTGTGTCGTGTTGGCTCTTGCATTGTCAGAATAACGAGTACCATCTTAGAGTTGGCATGGGATGCACCATATTTATGATTAATACCATTTTTGCCTGCATGTATATACAATAAACTATATATATATTTTTATATAATCCTGTGTGGAGTCTCTTTTGTTGTGGATTCTTTGTGTTTCTGTGAGAGTGGGTTGCGCAAATGCTTTACACAATGCCTCTGATGATAAGCCTGACTGTTCTGCGCCAAGCGACCAGAGGAAGAGCACAGGTTATCTTTGGTACTAGAGTGGTGGGTTCTGTGTGGCTAAGGTACATACCTTACCCAACCAGAAACCCCATTTCTAACACTGGGAATCTTTTCTTTTGGGCTGGGAGCCTCCATGAATCCCAGGAGGCCCACTCCTTCCACAAAAGTAAAAGGGAGGAGGTTCCTGTGGTACGGCGACTCCTTGGTAATCGGCCTTAATATTAGGCATTTTTCTTCAGGTACTACTTCCACCAGCTTACCGGGCTGCTTTGCATGATGCTGCAGTTAGCATCCTTTACTTCTTCCTCCTGACCACCTTCTATCATTTCAACTGCTGGTTCTCTCTCACCACCAGCTAGCAATGATTTTAAGGTGCTCTTCCCACATGATTGTGTGTTGTTTTCTCAAATGGTACAATTGCCTCTGGTGCCTTGGTGCCAACCTGGCTTACCACTCCAAACTTACATACGGCAAACGGAGCATATTGCAATGTTATCCTCATGTGAGGTCCCAAACTGAAGAGGTGGCTTTGCTCTTGTTTGACTTTCTGTATGGCATGCTGCAACTATGAGAGAGGTGGTGCAGGGGAAGGTTTCTGAGATCTTGCAAATATGGAAGCTGGCAGTGTTAGTGGAAGTGCATGCCTCTGAGCAGGCTGAATAGAGGTGATCTGTATTTATTTATTTATTTTCGAGATTTTTATTGCGCAAACAAATACTTTCTCTATGCCACTCTCTATGCTGATGGTCACTGTTTTTTTTTATTTTCCATATATTTCTTCATTGGTGTTCCTCCACATCAACGGATTACATACTATTATCAGCATCAATCTCTGTCACCTCAGCCGAGGTGGAACACTATTTTATATCAGTACAAATCAAGATTTAGCCCACAGATCTTGACAGAGAAGGAGACTCTTATTCCACATTCCTTCTCGTTTTTATAAACATTCCCAGAAACATAACTGTAATTAATCCCCCCACCTCTACCCCCCTAAACCCCACTCCCCCGCTACTCTTCCCTCTCGCCAAGTCTGGGTACCCCGAGGTCAGTCTGGGTACCCCGAGGTTTGTACTCTGTAACATCTATACTGGGTCCCTGTGTGTCTGGCCACTATGGCCTGGGGCCGTCCCCCCTGTGGAAGGCGGCTGCTCCTCATTTGCTTGTGTGGATTGTGTGGTGTGCCCCGCTATCTCTTGCATCATTGTTCCACATGCCAGCATCACTTCCGGTAGTTTATGATCTCTCCTGGTGTTGCGCATATGGACTTTTTCAGCCAATGCCCACTCCCTCAAACCTATTTTCCACTTCGTCACTAGTGGCCCCTGTTGGGTTAGCCAATGGATTGCGATACGCTGTTTGGCTGTAACTAGTCCCAGGACCAGGAACCTCCTACTTGTCATAACGATTTTAATGATGTACGTTTTATATTGTGAGTTTTAATTAACTGTACAATAAAGTAAATCTAAATCTAAAATCCTACTTGTCATATATATCATGTTATATTGGATTTGCTTAAAGCGGTTGCATGCCGATACCTTCCGGACCCCTTAGACCCCCTGCGAACACACCTGCTGCCAAGTATCTTCTATTTTTAGTGGTTCATTCTTCTCATCTTCTCGAAGTGCCTATAGAGATGAGTCACAAACTTCCGACCCCCAGCCATGGCGAGCATCGTTACAAGGGTGTGCGTGTGCTCTAGGGCTTCTGGGAACGAGGGCCACAGGTGTCACGCCATCGCTCCTATCTTATTTAACAACAAGGGGTGGTAATGGACAGAGTTTCTGAATTAAGCAGAATACTCTCACCCAGTCAAGAGATCAGGGCTAGATCCAACACCGTTTTTTAGCTCACTGCACCATCCCAGCTCAGAACCTGGCTATATGCAAATTAGTCTGTTCCTGTCCCAGTGCATGATGGGAACAGGGCAAACCAAACTACCAAGCCAATTCTTACACTGGGAAGGAAACAAGCTTCCGGGGACCGGTTTCTGGCATTTCAGCCGTCGTCGGCCCGGCTTGCTTGAATCAGACATCAGAACTCAGACATGAGTCCCTTTCTCACTGCACCATCAGGGTTCAAGCAAGCCGGGCCGACGACGGCTGAAATGCCAGAAACCGGTCCCCGGTAGCTTGTCTCCTTTCTGGTGAAGAATTGGCTTGGTAGTTTAGTCTGCCCTGTTCCCATGATGCACAAGGCCAAGGACAGACGGATTTGCATATAGCCAGGTTCTGAGCTGGCTTGGTGCAGTGAGATAAATAATGGTGATGGATCAAGCCCTGATCTTTGGACTGGGTAAGAGTGGTCTGCTTAACCACATGGCTGCTAAGGCAATTCCCCTCCTGTGCTGCAGATCCTCTTTTCTCATTGTTTCATGACGAGCTCAGCTCGTCATAAGCACACGACCAGTGTACTGCATGACGAGCTGAGCTCGTCATGAGCAGCGAAGGGGTTAATTCAGACACTCTGTTCATCACCACCCCCTATTCTGAATCGTTTTTGGCCACTATAGGTGTGGCAGGGTATACTCAGACATGAGTCCCTTTCTCACTGCACCATCAGGATTCAAGCAAGCCGGGCCGACGACGGCTGAAATGCCAGAAACCGGTCCCCGGTAGCTTGTCTCCTTTCTGGTGAAGAATTGGCTTGGCAGTTTAGTCTGCCCTGTTCCCATGATGCACTGGGCCAGGGACAGACTGATTTGCATATAGCCAGGTTCTGAGTATGGATGGTGCAGTGAGATAAATAACGGTGATGGATCAAGCCCTGATCTTTGGACTGGGTAAGAGTGGTCTGCTTAATTTAGACACTCTGTTCATCACCACCCCCTTTTCTGAATCGCTGCTATCTTAGCATACTGCAGAGACTGCCCTGATCCCAGCTCAGAAATTACTCAACGTTTCCTGGTAGGTGATACATTTATTATCCGAATAAAGGTCAGAGAGCATGAAACAGCCCCCATCTTTCCACTTGTCCGTGGACATCACCTGGTCTTTGTGGGCAAAGGATGGCATAAGCTAGAAGTCCGCCTTCGGGGCAAACGGTCGACCCCTAATCAGGCGTCGCGTCACCCAATGCCACAATGCCACCCCAAGTCTCACCAGTGGAGGGCTCGGCTCCCGCTGTCCCCCTACCCACCATAGAAGTGCTCCTAGCTGTTGATCCCCATAAGTACCCTCTAATAGCGATCTCTCCCAGGAGCGGTCCGTGCCCAGCCATGCTATGACATGCTGCAATTGGGCTGCAAAATAGTAAAGTTCCAAATCTGGGACCTCTAGACCCCCCTTCCCCCATCTACACTCCATAATCTCCAGACTCACCCGGCATCTCTTCCCGTTCCATAAAAATAGGACCAGGAGTCCATGCAGTTCCTTGAATACTGTGTGTGGGAGTTCAAAAATGGACCCTTGCATAGTATAAAGACAGCGAGGCAGGACCACCATTTTTATCAACGCGATGTTTCCCATGAGGGAGAGACTAAGTGTGTTCCAAAAGGCAAACTACCCCGTAATCCCCGGATAATCCTTCCCATATTGTGTTGATAAAATATGCCCTCAGTCTTGCCAATCCATATCCCCAGATACCGGAGCATGTCTGTTGCACAAGGGAGTTCCAGCACCGGACGCTGGGTCACCTCTCAATCACTCTCCGATCCTATGGCATTCAGCTGCGATTTTGCCTTGTTGATGAAAATCCCTGAAGCGCCCCAAACCGCGCCAGTGCAGCAATCAGGACAGGCAGGGACTGGGTTGGCCGGGCCAGTTATATAACTGCGTCATCCACATACAGGGATGCAACATGCTCCGAGCCCCCAATTCCAATACTCTGTCCCTCCAGTAGCCCCTGAAGATGGCAGGCCAATGGCTCCATTGCCAGGGCGTAAAGCAAGGGGGAGAGCTGACATCCTTGCCGCGTCCCCCTTTCTATGGGTATTTCGTCTGACACATACGTCCGGTGCGAACCCTCACCACCGGCTGAGTATAAAGCAGTTTGACCTAATTAACAAAACCGTCACCTAGGCCCATCTTGAGCAGTACCTGTCAGAGATAGTCCTACCTTATCGAGTCGAACGCTTGTTCGATATCTAGAAACACTAAAGTACTCTGTTGGGCTCGCTCCCCACCAAGGATTGCATAACACGGGCAAGGCGACGGATGTTCTGCAGTGTATTTCTGCCCAGTATAAATGTCTTCATGGACCAGTTAACGTAAATATGGAAGGAGCCTATTGTCTAATAATTTTAAGGTCCACGTTCAGCATTGAAATTGGCTGATATGAACCAGGGAGCAAGGGATCCTTCCCAGGTTTGGGGATCATTACTGTCCGTGCCTCCCTCATGGAATCTGGCAGCTAACCGCACCCACCAGCCTCCTCCCTGATTTCCAACAATTTAGGGATGAGGACCCCCCATATTCCTTATGCAGTTCCGCTGCCATGCCGTCTGTCCCAGAGGACATAGCAGTTTTCAGATGGGCGATTGCCGTCCGTATTTCCACCCATCTAAAGGGAGCTCCTAAAGCCGCCTGACTCTCCTGGTCCACACAAGGCAGCTCCACCATTGCCAGAAAAGTCTCTACCATCTCAAGGACCGCAGGAGCGTCAGACACCGAGTATATTCTACATAAGTGGGTCCAGAATGTTTTGTTGATCTCGTGTTTCGTATTTACCACCCGGCCAAGGTCGTTTTTTAGTGCCAAGATCGGGAGGGGTTGTGTCTCTGCCCTAATCAGTCGAGCTAATAACCGACCCACCTTCTGTATACCAGTGACGCCTATTCAGATTTTTATTGAATTTGCCCAGCAAATCCCATAAGTCCCCAATCTTCTCTTGCGTGTTTGCCCATTGCGCCGACCCCTACTTATTCGTGGGAAGCTCCTTCTCTAGAGCCGCCAAGTACGACTCCTGATGGTGTAGGTCGCGTTCCAGCACTTTTTTAACTCCCACCTCTGTGGACATGCACCCCGCACCACCACTTTCATTGCATCCCATTCAATCGCCCTGGAACTGGCAGAGCCTCAGTTAGTCTCAAAATAGGATTCCAGGCCATTCCATATGGGGTCCTTATAGGTCGGATCCACGAAAGCTTCAGTGTTGAGCCTCCATAGCGGTATCTTGAACCGCGGTCGGCCCAGCGAATATGTTATTAATAGTGGTGAGTGGTCGGACAAGTAGAGGGCCAGATACTGCGTTTCCGCTATCCTATGCTCCGCCGCCCGTTGGATAAAAAAAATTCTAATCTGCTATAAGTATTGGCAGCAGGTGTGTAACACGATTACTCCTACAATCTGGGTTTCGATGGCGCCATATATCCAATAGGCCATATTTTTGAAGCATCTGCTCCATCACTTCTCTGGTTTTGGGTTTAGTATCCAACTTTGGGGGTGTCTGTCTATTTCCCTGTTTAGGGCACAATTAAAATCTCCCGCCATAAGCACTTCTGTGTCGCGGTCCATATCACTATTTGGGGCATATATATTCACCACACATACACTACGCCCATTCAGCGTCCCTTCCACCGTCACAAACCCACCCATATAAGCACGCCCCTGACAAACCCCGAGTAGGAAATAGCAAAGAATTGGCCATTCCATCTACGTTGAACATATTTAAGACAGTCTCCCCACAAGTGCGTCTCTTGAAGCAGAGCAATGCAGCTCCTATAGCGCCTAAGATATGTTGCCACCCGAATCTGCTTGATCCTATTATTGAGCCCCCTCATATTCCACATTATTACTTTATATCTCTGTGCATCCCCTTGCATGAGTCCGCTGTTGTATGTAAATACGCGCCCCATCGTTTTGTAGGGGACCCCCTTGCGTTTCGTAATATGACCTCCCACAATCAGTTTGTCGCAGACCTCTACCCATATAGAAATACCCAGACCTGGCAGCATCCCAAAAAAAACTAAAATGCAAACCCCAAACCTCCCCCGGCAGTAGTACTCTTGTCTCATAACCCAACCTTGGTCTGAGGACACAGAACCCCGCTCCAAAGCACCACCCACCCCCAAGATCACCCCACCAAACTTGAAGTAACTATTCTTAGGTAACTCACTTTCGCATGACCAAAAACAATTCCCCCCTTTTTCTCAACCACCAAACTGAATCGACTGCCTGGCACCGCGTGGCCCCGCCAGACCAGAGGTCTAGCCGGGTCACCTCGACACACTACAGCCGGCCATTCTAAGACTGTCCATGTAGCGGGATACCATAACCCTCTCAACAATTATTCATCCCATCCCCCGCGTGTCTCCAGGCACCCCAGCCTCCTCACTCAAGTCCCATATTGATGTCCAGTGCCCCGCAGTGCAGCGCTTGTACTCGTTGTATCCATGACCCTGACCCCTTCGATCACCACCCTTAGTCCACCAGTCAGCTTTCTCCAGAGCCCGCACCCACCCGGCCGGTGGCAGCACCCATGTCAGATTGTGTTTCTTGCACTAAGCATAATGGTGAGAACTGATTTTGCATGGAAATCGCCTCCCATTCCGTGAGGAGTGTGCCATCTGGTCCCACCACTATACGACCTCCCTCCGGTGGCTACTGGGTTCTCGTCCGTTGTTCCTCTTCATGTAGTTGTCGGCTCTGTTGCTGGCCACTCCGCCTCCTCTGCTCTTGCCAGCCTTGGTTTTGGTCTAGACCCGCCAAGCCCAACGAGTCCATCCACTCATTAGCCTCTGCTGGGTTATCAAAGAAACGCACCTTGCCTTCATATTGTATTTGAAGTCTGGCCGGGAACATTAGCCTATATATTTAATGTTGAGGCTCCGCATCCAATGTTTCACACCCAGAAAGCCATTTCGCAAGTTCTGCACCCTTTTCGTGTAGCTGGGAAGATGTGAATATCCTGGTTTTTAAATCTGGGTGGCCCCGTAGTGCGGATGTGTTGCAGGATTCGGTCCTGGTCTCTAAAATTAAACATTCGGGCATTCATGGCTCTGGGCGGGGCACCCTGTTGTCGCGGCATACCAAGAGATCTATGTGACCTCTCCACTGCAAACAGTTTGGAGAGTCGGAGTTTCGGAAATGTCGTGCAAATCCAGTCTTCTAGGAATAGGTCCACCACCGGCCCATCCGCCTTTTCCGGAAATCCCAGAAATCGGAGGTTGTTTCTTCATGAGCGGCCTTCCGCATCATACGCCCTATCTTCCAGCCTATCCATGTGGTCACGAAGGGTCATTGTCAGAAGCAGTACCTGAATTTTCCTTATTCCGTAGGAGCTGATGACCAAGGCTTCAAATGCTGAGTAATTCCAAATTCCCAAACACCCCTGGACCCGGATTTCTCTAAGCCCATAAATGGAAGGGAAAGGGGAAGTGGATAACAAACAAAGAGAGACTGCCACACACAGGTCTTCTTCCACTATCTCTTGTATTCAGAAAGCTGGCGAACACCTGTAACATTTAGCACAACATTACTACAGCTCTTGCACACATTAGCATACTACTCTACTTAAACCCCACTCCTCTCTATACCTGTTACTGTGTGGAATTTTGCCCCTCTCTTGTAGCATATAATAAGCTACTTGAAGACTGTCTTTCTTGTGCTGGTTGAAGAACACAAACTGGAATGAGACAAGGCGTTCTGTAGAGTCTAGTAGAGGTGGTATATAAAAGTATACTATATGCATATGGTAAATACTCCTATATACTTGAAGCTGTCTTAAACTGCTCTTGCCTTGTAGTAATAAGAAAATGATAATTTCAAAGTTCTCAAATCTCTTATCGTAGTCAGTTCCTTCTCTGAAGAATTACACCTGAATTCTCTTGATACGAGTCTTTATAATAGTTCTCTGCTCTTGACTCAAGTAGGTAGTTTCTGGAATCAGTTCAAATTATATATGCTTCGCTTTACTCTCCAACAAAAGCTAATAGTCTAATGCAGCGCCGTGCTACTCAGTCTTAAGCCTGCTTCTGGAAGCTCAAGGTCAGCGCTGACTAGTCATACGAAATTGGATAATAGGTATTTCTTACCGCTCTAAGAAAGACCCCGGAGCGGAGGTTTCACTTGCCAGAATACATTCACTGAGGTGCAACTGCTGTAGCCGACCCAACCACACTCCACGGAATACTCTTTATGCGGAGCTACGGCGGGAGTAACAACAGTTCAGGATACAGACTGAAGCCCAAAGTCCCTTAGAGGAAACTCCAGAAAAAGACTGAAGCCTAAATAGTGAAAACGGGGAGAATACTGACTGAACTGGAAGTTCAAAAGACGAGCGATAAAGCAAACGTCTTTCTGCTGGCAAAATGACGGTTGAAGTGCGCCGCTCAATACGAGCAGACGCGTGAAATGGCGGACGTAGGGAGAAACACTAGAGCGCTAACCCAGGGGTGGAATGGAACCATCAGGAAGCGTAACCCAACCATCCTCCAAACTGCAACCTTGGACCTGTCTCTGCATCAAACCCCAAATAGGGAACTGGGGCAAGGGGTTACCATGAACCCTATACACTGATCTTGGGATGGTTCTGATAGGACCCCCCACCAAAACCCCCTCTCCGGGCTTCTGTGGATGAGTCTTGTGAAATTATGAGACCAATCTTGGAGCATGAACATTGTCACTGGGTTCCCAAGACCGTTCCTCAGGCCCATAACCCTTCCAATCCACTAAGTAATAGACTTTCCCTCTTTTACATTTAGAATCTAAAATCCTCTTGACTTCAAATTCTTCAGTGGATTGCACTTGAATTGGAGCTGGTGGCTGTACTTGTCTAAAATTGGGTGGGTTTCTTTTAATCAAAGAGACATGAAAAGTAGGGTGAATTTTCAATGACTTAGGCAGCGCTATTCTAACACTCACTGGGTTCACCATTCTGATCACTGGATATGGACCCACAAATCTCGGTTGGAACTTCCGATTCCCTCTCAACCGCATATGTCGAGTGGAAATCCAAACCTTTTCCTCAGGCTCATAAATGGGACTTACTCTTCGCTTCTTGTCTGCCTGAACCTTATAAGCCCCCTTTGCCTTGCTGAGATTTGAGGAAGCTGTCTGAGAAGCCTTTTGCAAATTTCGAATCACCTCTTCAGCTGCAGGGACCTCAACATTCACCCTCCCAACCAACATATTGGGATGACGTCCTGAATTCAGAAAAAATTGAGAAAAACCTGTGGCTGAATGGACTGCATTGTTGTAAGCAAACTCTGCCGTGCTCAACAAAGAAGGCCATTCCCCTTCCTGATCCATCAAATACATGCGAAGATATTGTTCTAAATCCGGATTTACTATTTCCGTCTGTCCATCAGTCTCTGGATGATAACTAGTGGACAGACGAGAGTCAACCCCCAGACCATTTAAGAAGGACTTCCAAAAACGGGAAACAAATTGTGGGCCCCGATCTGAAATGACCACTTTGGGAATTCCATGTAATTTGACAATGTGCTCCACAAACAGAGTGGCCAACTGAGATGCAGTAGGTAAAGTCTGTAAAGGAATGAAATGGCTCATCTTGCAAAACTGATCCACCACCACCCATATCACTGAGTACCCCTGACTGGATGGCAGATCTACTATGAAATCCATGGATATAGTGTGCCAAGGGGAAGGAGCCACGGGCAAAGGCATAAGGAGACCCTGTGGGGATTGTCTCAAACTCTTGCCCTTAACACACGGTTCACAAGTGGCGATGTACTGCCTCACCCGAGAGTCCATGCCAGACCAAAGAAATGTTCTCTTAATCAATTCCAAAGTCTTCTTGGCTCCTTTATGACCTGCCAATTGATGATCATGAAACTGCTGAATGATTTCTCTTCGAAGATCCTCACTGGGGACAAACAGTTTCCCTTGTAAGAACGGTTTCCCATCTTTAACCAGTCGGACTGAGCCTTCCATATCCCAATTAGAAAACTCCTTCTTAGCGAATTCCTCTCGAATATGATTCTCAAATTTATCCTTGACCGTGACAGCTACAATCTTTTCTTCTGGAATGATAAATCCCTCCTCTTTTGCTTCCGATTCTTCACCCAAACTCAAACGAGAGGGAGCATCAGCCTTTCCATTAGCAGCTCCAGGCTTATAGGTCAAAACAAAATCATAGTCTGCAAAAAAGAGAGACCACTGCAGTTGTCTTGAAGTGAGTGTACGGGCAGACTTCAAAAATTGCAAGTTCCGATGATCTGTGAAGACAGTGATCACATGTCTCGCCCCAAGCAAATAATGTCTCCAAACCTTAAAAGCCTCCTTCACAGCCAGAAGTTCTTTATCCGCAATGGAATAATTGACCTCTGCAGGTGACAGTTTCCGGGAATGATAGGCTACTGGATGGAACTGACCCGTGTTTTTCTGACGTTGAGACAGGATTCCTCCAATTGCCAAATTTGAAGCGTCAGCTTCAATGAAAAAAGGTTCCTTTAAATCTGGATGTTGTAAAGCAGGGGCAGTTATAAAAGCTTCTTTTAAAAGCTGAAAGGCCTCCTCTGCTTCACGCTCCCAAATGAATCTTACATTTTTCTTGAGTAGTCGAGTGATAGGACTAACTTTTTCTGAAAAATTCTGAATGAAGCGCTGGTAAAAATTGGCAAATCCCAAAAAACTCTGTGTCTCCTTTACCGACCTAGGAGCAGGCCAAGCCTTTATTGCCTGAAGCTTGGAATTATCCATGGAGACTCCCTCTGGAGATAGAATGAAACCCAAAAATTCCACTCTTGAAGAATGAAAAACACACTTTTCCAACTTCACAAACAGTTGATTCTCCAGCAGTCGCTCCAAAATTGCACGCACATGAAAAACATGCTCCTCTAGACTGTTTGAAAAAATGAGGATATCATCGATGTAAACCACCGCACATCGGTCTAGGAACTCACGAAGCAAATCATTCACAAAATGCTGATAAGCTGCTGGGGCATTACATAACCCAAAAGGCATCACTTGATATTCGAACAGCCCTAGTCTTGTTCGAAATGCGGTCTTCCACTCTTCTCCCTCTGCTATGCGCACCAAATGGTAAGCCCCTCGTAAATCCAATTTTGTATATATACAAGCATCCTTAACCTGATCGAGGAGTTCTGAAAAAAGAGGAAAAAGGGTAGCGATTTTTCTTTGTGACTAAATTTAATGCCCGATAGTCTATGCAGGTCCTCAAGGTTCCATCCTTCTTTGGAATAATTTGTGAACATCGTTCAAACATCAGATGCAAAAAACTAACAACCAAAATGAGCAGACACTTCCTGGAAAAGAACCATACAACCAATGATTTACATTGGACTGTAATTGAACATGTAAACAGTGGCAACAACATAAACAGTTGCCTCTTTGAAAAAGAACAGAGGTGGGTCTACAGGCTTGGGACCCATCTTATCGGTCTTAATGATGATAACCCTTGGAATGCTGTGATGAAGTGGACTTTGTGTGAGCCTAACAAGCTGTTCAGCAAACTCGGTACGTAAGCAGCCCTCGCATGAAATGGCATTTACTGCATAGAAGTCAAAAAGGTGCCGTGCCTGGGTCCTGGAGGGGGCAAAAACGAATAGTGGATGGCGCTGTAATACCGGGCAGCCGGAGCCACGCTGATCCCTACGTCTCCAGTGCACAGCGGCCGCCGACGGGAAGCTCAGAGCGGGGTGTCGGTATCGGACGGACCCCAGAGCCTGCTTGCGAGTGCTGGAGGCCCCTGTGACCCCCGAGGAGGCCCATTAGCGGTGGCTGGCGGCATTGAGGCACTGAGCGGAGGTACCGGGGTGGAGAAATGGCCGCAGGAGGAGTGGGTCGGTCGGAGGAGAGGCCTGCTCGCCTCAGCCCTGTGGTGGCAGTAATCCTGGTGAGGCGAGCCCCGGATGGCAGCGGGGGGCCACTGTACAATGTCATGGTCCCATGGTGAGTAGCAAGGAGACCGGGTTCCAGTGGGTGCCCTGTCGTGTGAGGCCTGGGGGAGGCGGCTTATGTGACGTGATGTCCAGCATCTGAAGTACGGTGGGATCATGTCAGTGAGGTCTGCCTGCCACAGAGTACCGGTATTCTACGGAGGTGGCCACAACGGCCCCTCGCGGCGGGATGCCTGTCTTTCACCTTATGGATACCCTGTCGGGGTATCTCACAGGGGAATACCAGGACGGGTTCCCTAAGCAAGCGCCTTGATGCCTTCGGGTGATACGTGCGCTATATAAATCGCAATACACATTTACATTTACATTAGACTAAGGAGGACTTACCTGCATTGACACAGGCCTCCTGGTGAGCTGGGAGGAGGCCCGTGAGAAGAGGATTGCCGTGCCGCATGGCGGAAAATGCCTAAGGCCTGCTTGGAGGCCTGAACTAGGAGGGCGAGACTGAGCGGTGAGGCCTGCCTGCCTCTGCCTGACGGAGGCTGCAATTTTGGTATAGTAGCCCAGGACATTTGAGGGGGGACCTCCGTGAACTTTCCCAGGCCTTCCAGTGCACTGGACGGAGGCCTGTGATCCTAGGAGTACTCAGCAGCATGGGGAACGGGCCTGTGGCCTGCGTGACGGCCTGCAGGGGTGAGCGCAACCCGGGACTGTGCGGCCTGTCTGCCTCTGCCCAACAGCGGCTGGGATCCTGGTGCAGAGGCCCAGGAGCCTAAGGGGGAAAACACTGTGATTTGCCTCAGGCCTCCTGGTGAGTGGGGAGGAGACCTGTGATCCTGAGGGTGGACAGGGACTGTGGACTGCAATGGTAGGGGGCAGAAGCGCCCGCAGTGAATTGAAAGACGCCTACAGGCCTCCAGCACAGGAGGTGCGGTGCCCCTGCCATGGTAGGACCTGAAACGCCCGCTCCTCTGGCTCGAATGGTGAGGGGCCCTATCCCACACATTGCGCGGGCTCCCCCGGTGGCGAAGGAGCTGCAACGCACAAGTGAAGGCCTGACACCCTCGCTCTGCGAAGTGGCACATTCCTGAGTTCAACGGAGTGGTGGTCCAAGTGGTGCGGCCCAGTGGGACCACATAGTTTACCTAGATAACAGACGGTACCAGGGACCCAGGCTCTAGATTGACTCTTAGAGAGTATGCCTGTGAATTTACGCAAGACATAACGGTTGTTAATAAGACGGTACCACCAAATCTGTACTAAAGCAAGCCCGTTCTGGACATGGGGAAAGACAGGCTTCTCTAAGGAGCCCAAACGAATAAAATAATGCAATATACGGTCCCGGGCCCAGCAGTGACAGATCGCCATAGAACACTCCCGGACCCAGAACCTCACAGGACGCGGCGGCCCGAGACAAGGCTGATATACTGGCAGCAATCTGTGACTCTAGAATGGCGCTGGAATCCAAGATCGACGGAATGGCCATTGATATTAACCACTTGCGCCTTGACTTTCGAAAGGTGGCGGAGAGGGTAACCACAACAGAAGGGGACCTGACTGCTCTGCAGACGGAGGTCCGACAGTTAAGAGCAACAGTGACGACTGTCAGAACCGTCCCAAGATCAGTGTATAGGGTTCATGGTAACCCCTTGCCCCAGTTCCCTATTTGGGGTTTGATGCAGAGACAGGTCCAAGGTTGCAGTTTGGAGGATGGTTGGGTTACGCTTCCTGATGGTTCCATTCCACTCCTGGGTTAGAGCTCTAGTGTTTCTCCCTACGTCCGCCATTTCACGCGCCTATACGTATTGAGCGGCGCACTTCAACCGTCATTTTGCCAGCAGAAAGACGTTTGCTTTATCGCTCGTCTTTTGAACTTCCAGTTCAGTCAGTATTCTCCCCGTTTTCACTATTTAGGCTTCAGTCTTTTTCTGGAGTTTCCTCTAAGGGACTTTGGGCTCCAGTCTGTATCCTGAACTGTTGTTACTCCCGCCATAGCTCCGCATAAAGAGTATTCCGTGGAGTGCGGTTGGGTCGGCTACAGCAGTTGCACCTCAGTGAATGTATTCTGGCAAGTGAAACCTCCGCTCCGGGGTCTTTCTTAGAGCGGTAAGAAATACCTATTATCCAATTTCGTATGACTAGTCAGCGCTGACCTTGAGCTTCCAGAAGCAGGCTTAAGACTGAGTAGCACGGCGCTGCATTAGACTATTAGCTTTTGTTGGAGAGTAAAGCGAAGCATATATAATTTGAACTGATTCCAGAAACTACCTACTTCAGTCAAGAGCAGAGAACTATTATAAAGACTCGTATCAAGAGAATTCAGGTGTAATTCTTCAGAGAAGGAACTGACTATGATATTTAGTGATCCCGGCGAAGGGGAGTCTCTGTATATTTTATGATTCTAGACTTCCTTTTCGGGCAATCTGGATCACTAAATAATCACTAAATAATAAGTAAGTGATACTCTCTTTGACCCGGGTTTGATATAACAATGAAGTTAATAGACAGAGAGCAAATAATAAGACATGGCTTCTGTTTTCTTTGTCTTTGCAGCGCATTTTTTAAAAACTATATACGAACAATTTATACCGCGTGTTAAGATCCATAACACTACATATTTATGTAAGTACAACTGAGGAGTGTATTGGTATTAGAGTATGATCAGCTATACCAAGCAAAGTATATGCATGATTTATTTGCCTATAGACCTTTGTCCTAAATGGATGGCTTTGTAACCACATTATAGACCGGCAGGTCTGTTACTTTATTCTCTGCATGGGAAATTGATGGCGAGCATTGGTTTGAGATTTATGTCACGCTTAGCGTTCCCACTTTTATTCGTATTAGCAACCAGCATAGTAACAGCAGACTTGTTCTGCTTGAGGTACAGGAAATATGTCATTTCAGAAATCTGCCTGTGGCCTCATAGTGTCGCATAAATCTGTCTGAAATACTTTGAGAATTCCATTAGTATGTACATATACAGTCACAAATTCTGTTTGGGTCTACTACACTCAAATTATATACTATGTCCTCAGTAGGCCAGACATTGAAGAAGTTTTTGGTTCGTTATAATTATATTTATCTGCATGATAGAGCGATCGGTATCTGTCTCAAATAGTCATTGAGACTAGTCTATATATGTTTATGGTCTTTAAAAAGCCTTGTGCTCTGAATATTATTCAAGAGCTATTTCTAACCCCTCAGCTCGCCTATTAACATCTGCCTAGATAGAGAGTGGTTTATATCTCTTACTACAAAACCAGCTGCTAATTCTCGCTCATTTTCTTGTATAGGACTATATTATAACAGTCAAAGTGAGAAGATATCTCGCTGGACGAATATCTTTTCTGAGTGGAAAGGAGGCTGAGTACCCCTTATTATAATCCTAACGGTTTTATGATTGAGGTAGGTGATATATCAAGTGTATCCTGTTGTCCGCCTCTCTTGTCTATAATGGATCTAGCTGCACTTAATGCACGCACCAAAAGGGCTTAAGTATTTAGGGCTTAAGTATCTAGTGCATTTGAATTGAGAACTGGAAGGGCACTATAATGTCCCATGATGATTTATGAGTAACAGGTACATGCTAGAAACGTTATTGTCTATTAACGATAAACATTGAAATGTTCAGCGTAAAAATATTGTCTATGATCTCAGTGTCCTTTATTTAAGCATATTGAGGCAATGTGTATGACTATTATGTTATGTTGTTTGAGTAATGTTTGTCTTGTTTAACATGGAAGCAGTGTTGACACAATTTGTTAGGGCTGTATAAATCTATACACACTAAGGGGGTCATTAGGATCGCGGACGGACTTGAGTCCGTCCGCGACCCCAGAGCATGAGGGAACGTCCGCATGGGTTGCGGCGTTCCCTCTGTGCAGATTAGGATGTGACCGCCAGGGTGGCGGTCACATCCTCTATTTTTAACATTGCTGTGGGTGGAGCTTCAAGCTGCACCCGCAGCAATGTTAAAAATGCATGCACAGCATTTGCGTGCACAAAGCGGCAGGCACTGCGCGGTGCCTGCTGCATTGTGCACGCAAATGCAGGGGGGTACCATAGGTACCCCCCATGTGCACCCCCCAACCCCCACTACACCTAGGGGGCCCGCGATGGGCCCCTGCAGTGCAGTTACACATGCTTTTCCACGGCGGAAAAGCCGCTGCGGAAAAGCATGTTCCCAAGCACATCCTAATCTGGCTGACGGTGTCTAAGAGACACCTTCACCATTTTAGTGCTTTTCCACCGCGGTTGTAAGCCAGCCGCGGCGGAAAAGCTGCGGACCTAAACCATGACCCACCAGTCATCCTAATGTGGTGGTGGGTCCTGGTGGGTCCGCAGAGGATTTTCCGCATCCTCCGGGCCGGCGGTGGCTTCCGCCGGCCCGGAGGATGCGGAAAATCCTCCATCCTAATGACCCCCTATATTTTTTAAGAAGAACTGTATTATGTTGCTGTGAGTATTATTTGTAACTAAGAATGGTTCTGTTTTAAATTTTAGAATTATTGGGAAACTGTCATTACAACTGTCCTGATGAAGGTGGTCTATTGTCTCATTCACCACCGAAACGCGTCGATGCACAAGGAGTAATACTTGGTCAAGAAATAGAGGAAAATTCTGTATCGTTGTGTGAATTTAGTCCTCAACCTGTACCTCCTTTTTTTATTGGAATGTCTGATTGATTTATTGTATATAAGTTCCGTCCTGTATGTTTCCCATTTTTTAACAAATATAGTGTATATGAATACATTGTCTAGATTTACTTTTACTAGAGTGTTTTCACTTGTTTTTAATATTGTTTACATTGCTTCCTGTCTGTTCATGTGTCCTGATATGGTGTAAATTTATTTGTTTGGTCTGTAAGAACTAGTTGTTCTATGTTAA
Organism: Lissotriton vulgaris; assembly: GCF_964263255.1. Classification (NCBI taxonomy): domain Eukaryota; kingdom Metazoa; phylum Chordata; class Amphibia; order Caudata; family Salamandridae; genus Lissotriton; species Lissotriton vulgaris. The sequence continues at coordinate 136,241,507 of NC_141690.1, forward strand.
TTCGCCCAAAGGGAATTACACTTTGACTTACTGTCGATTACGGAACCCTATCCCTTTGGCTTCGGGGTCCCTCTCTCTTTTATTAGAGATTCTATGTACGGTCCTTTGGACTGGAGAGCTCTTCTGTTACCTGTGAGTAAAAATTATTGTGACTAGAGAGATATATATCCTCAATGGATCAAATTAAGACCTTTGGGTTTAGCGATGATCAATTACATCGGATTATCAGCACTAAAAATGGTAATAGAATTACAGTAGCTTCTGGTAAAGGGGAAAATTGGAGCAAATTAGTCAACCTCAAGAAAAAGCTTATCCGAACAGAAGCTCATGCTGACTTTCTAGTTGAATATGTAACATCTGGGACTATTCCCATTGGCCTTCAGGTTCGTAATGAACCGGGGGTCCTTACAGAAAACAGAAAGTTTCTTGAGACGTGGGCACTAATCTCGAATAGATGCAGTCGAGATTGGATGCTGCTAGACATTGAAACCGCCCAGGGTTTAATTATCCTTGAGAAAGAAGAAATTGGATAATTGGAAAATGAACTGAAAAACTGCCCCGCTCTCGAAGAGGCCAAAAAAAAACTGGCCGATATAAACCGAGATATAGAAGGATATAGCACATATCTGCTTAATAAGAAAATCAATAAACTAAAAAAGGATATTGAACAATATGCAGAGGAGAGAGTCTACCCTTTTCTACAAGAAAATTACTTTCAGAATAAAAATAATGGAAGGTGGGAGCGACCTGCCAATAGACAAATATATTCTAGAGGGGGTAATAAGCAGGTGACCTTCTCCAATTCATCCTGCTCCAGTTCTGAGGAAGAAGGATGTATTGATCCTGGAAGAAATGGTAATGACCAAGGGTTTTTTTTAGAACCACGCCCGAGGAGAGGCCAAAGCTACAACGGGAACTGGGGACAGGGTCATTTCAATCGAGGTAGGCAGCAACATTTCAATCAGGGACACCCCCAACCGAACTACAACCAAGGGCCTCCTCAACAGAGTTACAACCAGGGACCTCCCCAGCAGAACTACAACCAGGGACCTCCTCAACAGGACAATCTAAGCACCCGGAGCAAACGTTACTGGAAACCTATAAATTACCAGTAATCAACTTATCTTGTAAGGACCTCACTGCAGTTGAAGTAGGGATTCTCAGTAGAAGATTTAGTTTTGTGCCCTCTACCAACCTGGACAAGTTTCAGTTAGAAAAAGACCTAAGATCTTTTTTTAGGAAAATAAGATTAAAAAGATTTTTTGAAAATAGGGAGAGTAGGGACCGGATTAATATCTCCGGACTAAAACCAAAGTCAAAATTTACCCCAACACTAAGTATGGTGAATAAAAATGTTGAAGCATTTGAGACCGCAGTAGAGAGTGGGATTCAAAAATTACTAGAGAAAGATAAAACGTATCACTCCTTCAACATCTCAAAGATTGAAAGAGAAGCCCTTAACAAACTTAGGGAAGACAGCTCCCTTACCATTAAGCCAGCGGACAAGGGTGGCAGAGTAGTTGTCTTCGACACGAGTGACTATGAGCAGAGGATGCTTGGGTTACTTAATGTCGGGGAACACTACGCCCGTACGACGGAATCTAGCCTCAAGAGAATAGCCAAAGAATGCCTAGATTTGTTGACCGAGGCCAAGGAAGCAGGATATATATGTGAGGATGAATTTTGTTTCCTTAATAACTTGGAACCTAAGACACCAGCCATTTATGGCTTACCAAAAGTTCACAAGAATAGACTTGCCCCTCCAATGCGACCTATTGTTAGTAGCATTGATTCTCTTTTAGAACCAATCAGCAAATATGTTGATCATTTTTTAAGACCCCTGGTCTGCAAATTAAAATCCTATGTTCGAGACTCAGCACACATTATATCTATGGTTGAGGGCCTGGCGTTCTGTGAAGAGACTCAGTGTCTGGTCACCCTGGACATTGAGTCTCTTTACACGAACATCCCACAGAGGGACAAAATAGAGGTCATTGATGAACTCCTACTAGAACAAGACCTAGGTGGTGCAAACAGGGAGTTCATAGTTAACTGTGTCAGACTCATTTTGACTAACAATGTGTTCCTATTCAAGAATGAATATTTTAAACAACTAAAAGGGACCAGCATGGGGGCTACCTGTGCCCCGAGTCTGGCCTGTCTGTATGTTGGCAATTTTGAGGCCAAACATATCAATAACGAAATGGCACCTTTTTTCGAAAATGTAGCGGGCTGGTACCGCTACATTGACGATATTTTCTTTATTCTGGAAGGTCCCATTGAACTTCTTGACGAATTTCTTCAGTGGCTTAACTTGGGAGACCCTAATCTGAAGTTCACATTGACATACAGCACCACTAAAGTGGATTTCCTAGATACATCCATTAAAAACTGTAGTGGAGTTTTGGCTGTTGTGTGGTAAATAAAGTATTACCCTGTCATAATTTCTATAGTTAAACAAAGGATCATGCATGTAATGAGAGGCAGAGTCCGTGGTGTCCGATTCAAAAGGGCTTTATTTTCAATAACTCGAGTTAGGGGAGAATCAGTTCCATCACCACTAAGGGTCTTCTAAACTTTATTCACAGAGTACAATATTTATACACTCAAATGCATAGAGAAGGAGGAGCACTCCTGGCAGAGCAAGAGAAAGAGAGAGATAAGAAACATGTGGGCGTGTATGAGGGCGTACATGTGGGCGTTCACTTGAGGAGTCATAGGTGAGTCATAGGTGGGTGGATTCCTGAAGGGGGGTTGCATGGCCAGCTTGAACCTTTCCCTACTTGTGTGCGCAACTTGGTCATGACGTGCAATTGACGTGTAACTGGGGGGACTGGGGGGAGCTGACTTTCGGTCTAGTAGTGAGGCCTTCAGTGTCAGGACGACCAGCACGTCTGGTATTATCTGATATCTTAGGTCCGGGATGTATTATCTGAAGCAAAGGTCGCTCATCACCAAGAGCCAGTGTGGGCATATATTTCTTCGTGCATTGCGTGGGGGGCTTGGGCTTTCTATGGATGCGAGCTCTGTAAATCACTGAAACGGAGACAGAAAGGCTAGGCCCTATCTCTGCAGACGGGTTCTGTTTACCTTCTTCACCAGGCAGGAATGTGATTCTGTAGAGCAAGCAGATAACTGTGTGCAAAATACTGTCTTGGCACCCCGGGCTGGGCCCCTCTCGGCTTAGCCAGAAGTATGCGAGAGGTCACGGATACGTAGCTGCAGCCCTCAGAGTGTCTGGAGGCATGAAAACCCTAATTCGGAGACTGGCTCAGGCTGAGCCACAAAACGGGTTCTTTTCGACTTTAACAGTGCACAATGCAAACACATGGGCCTCAGGGCCTCAATGCGACATTAACGTTTCTTTTATGGAAGACTTGGTAACTGACATCCCAATGTGGGACGCAAATGCAAAGGCATAATTATTGCAGGTCATAGAGGGAAAATGCATGGGAGACATGCACATACACTAAACGTTGGGGTACATACAGGGGACACATTGGCCATGTAAAATTTCATTTTCCTCAGTCGAACTATTTACAAAACCCATGGCTAAAAACACGTTGTTACACTTTTCTAGTTTTCACCCCAAATCACAAAGGGAAAGTATCCCCTTTAGCCAATTTCTCCGACTTCGGAGAAATTGCTCAGATATTGGTGACTATTACAAACATGCGGAGACCCTTAAAACAAAATTTAGAGAGAGGGGTTACCCAAAGAAACTTCTGTTGCAGTCAATGAAAAGAGCGAGGTTTTATGACCGTGATGTACTATTCCAGAATGCTAAGAAAGACAGGGGCCCCCTGAACAAAGTTGTCTTTGTAAGTAAATTCTCCAATATTAGTAACCAGATCAAAAATGTGATGAATAAGCACTGGCACATTCTGAATTATGAAGAGCAAATGCCCCTAGAAAAACCTCTGTTCGCATTTAAAAGGAATAAGAACTTGCGTGATTTGTTGGTACACACATACAAAGATGAACCCTTGAGTAATCAAAGAACGATAGATGGCACACAGGTGATTGGTACGACCAGATGTGGCATGTGTAATGTCTGTGCTCAGTGTATTGTAGGAACAGAAATGGTGTCCAATACCAAGACTGTCAAATGTAAATCCCACAATAATTGTAGGAGTAAAAATGTCATTTACTCACTAAGGTGTCCGTGCGGCCTCTCCTATGTTGGAGAAACAGGTAGAGAGGCACGTACGAGGTTTCAGGAGCACAGATCAGCAATCAAAACTAAAAAGATCACAGCACCAATTGTGGCCCACTTTGTGGAGAATGGACACAGAGAATCAGATTTTAGCTGGTTTATCTTAGAAAAAATCAAAATAGGTAAGAGAGGTGGTAACATTGTCTCTAGGAGAAAAGAGAGAGAACAATGGTATATCTCCTATCTCGACACCGTTAGAAGAGGTCTAAACTCGAGAGAAGAATGGGACCGCTTCATTGGGGCATCATAAACCTTACGCACCTGGTCTATCTGGAATAAGAAAAATAACTATGGCTGAATATAGCCCCAGTACAGATTCATAGCTTATGATGATACTCTAGCACTAGCTGTTTACATATGAATGCACATCTGGATTTGATAGCCTTCATATCGATTCACTTTTTATTTACTTTTGGATCAATTTATTACTCAGGGAGGAGACTGATGCTATCACATATGGGGATCTGTAGCAATGCAATATATGGCACCTCCCACATGTTTAGCGTAACACTGTCTAGGAACTGATTAGCTCCTGTTATAGGATTTTTGAAAGAGAAATAAGAGGCCATATTTCTGGCACATATTCAATATCATAACTAGTGGCCAGTCGACCTGTAGTGGCGGCTTCTCAAAACATATAATCATCTGATCATTAAATCATCCATGTATCATACATGAATGAATTTTGCTTGGCCATTGTTACGGGCATAGGCGGGCCCATTTAACGTGCATTTTAGGGCCCTGCATTAAATAAACACTGCATCTGTATTAAATAAAAAGACATATGTGGTGTTTCCCTACCCCATGACTACAGGGGTTCATAACAATTTTCACTATGGAGTTCCATCTAGTGACGTCTATTTTCAGTCAATAAGGACAAAGAACGATAGATCTATGCCTTTGTATCGGCGTTTTTTTACGCATTACCAGTGTTTATACTTAGCAGGAAGTGAGTATTTTATGCTTCCGATCACCGTTCGTATAGTCCGTCCTCTATATCTAGGACTCTTTGTCATGTGATCGAAACGTCACGCATAGCGTAGGAAGGGAGGATGCATTTAAACCGGTAATTGACGCGGCAGTGTTGTTTGCTGTTGTGGACTCCAAGTTGCTGACACGCGGGACGCTTTATATTTTGGCACCAATAGATATGGATATGAACTAATGCTCGTTTACTAGAGAACAAAGCTTTTTTGAATAATTCGGCTAAAAGTACGCGAACAGCATTTTAACTCTCGGCATATGTCCCCCGTAGGGAATGCACGCTTGAATTGTTGCGGGTTCCATTTACCGAAGGAAATCTAAGCATATTTCACCAAGTAAGTACCACCAATGAGTGTTTTAGAAATCAACTATATAGGACTAGTTGACAAACTAACTATATTTATGGGTAACGTCTAACCACGAGCATTCTGCCCACAGACTCAGATTGCCCGAAAAGGAAGTCTAGAATCATAAAATATACAGAGACTCCCCTTCGCCGGGATCACTAAATAATCACTAAATAATAAGTAAGTGATACTCTTTTTGACCCGGGTTTGATAAAACAATGAAGTTAATAGACAGAGAGCAAATAATAAGACATGGCTTCTGTTTTCTTTGTCTTTGCAGCGCATTTTTTTAAAACTATATACAAACAATTTATACCGCGTGTTAAGATCCATAACACTACATATTTATGTAAGTACAACTGAGGAGTGTATTGGTATTAGCGTATGATCAGCTATACCAAGCAAAGTATATGCATGATTTATTTGCCTATAGACCTTTGTCCTAAATGGATGGCTTTGTAACCACATTATAGACCGGCAGGTCTGTTACTTTATTCTCTGCATGGGAAATTGATGGCGAGCATTGGTTTGAGATTTATGTCACGCTTAGCGTTCCCACTTTTATTCGTATTAGCAACCAGCATAGTAACAGCAGACTTGTTCTGCTTGAGGAACAGGAAATATGTCATTTCAGAAATCTGCCTGTGGCCTCATAGTGTCGCATAAATCTGTCTGAAATACTTTGAGAATTCCATTAGTATGTACATATACAGTCACAAATTCTGTTTGGGTCTACTACACTCAAATTATATACTATGTCCTCAGTAGGCCAGACATTGAAGAAGTTTTTGGTTCGTTATAATTATATTTATCTGCATGATAGAGCGATCGGTATCTGTCTCAAATAGTCATTGAGACTAGTCTATATATGTTTATGGTCTTTAAAAAGCCTTGTGCTCTGAATATTATTCAAGAGCTATTTCTAACCCCTCAGCTCGCCTATTAACATCTACCTAGATAGAGAGTGGTTTATATCTCTTACTACAAAACCAGCTGCTAATTCTCGCTCATTTTCTTGTATAGGACTATATTATAACAGTCAAAGTGAGACGAATATCTTTTCTGAGTGGAAAGGAGGCTGAGTACCCCTTATTATAATCCTAACGGTTTTATGATTGAGGTAGGTGATATATCAAGTGTATCGTGTTGTCCGCCTCTCTTGTCTATAATGGATCTAGCTGCACTTAATGCACGCACCAAAAGGGCTTAAGTATTTAGGGCTTAAGTATCTAGTGCATTTGAATTGAGAACTGGAAGGGCACTATAATGTCCCATGATGATTTATGATTAACAGGTACATGCTAGAAACGTTATTGTCTATTAACGATAAACATTGAAATGTTCAGCATAAAAATATTGTCTATGATCTCAGTGTCCTTTATTTAAGCATATTGAGGCAATGTGTATGACTATTATGTTATGTTGTTTGAGTAATGTTTGTCTTGTTTAACATGGAAGCAGTGTTGACACAATTTGTTAGGGCTGTATAAATCTATACACACTATATTTTTTAAGAAGAACTGTATTATGTTGCTGTGAGTATTATTTGTAACTAAGAATGGTTCTGTTTTAAATTTTAGAATTATTGGGAAACTGTCATTACAACTGTCCTGATGAAGGTGGTCTATTTTCTCATTCACCACCGAAACGCGTCGATGCACAAGGAGTAATACTTGGTCAAGAAATAGAGGAAAATTCTGTATAATTGTGTGAATTTAGTCCTCAACCTGTACCTCCTTTTTTTATTGGAATGTCTGATTGATTTATTGTATATAAGTTCCGTCCTGTATGTTTCCCATTTTTTAACAAATATATTGTATATGAATAAATTGTCTAGATTTACTTTTACTAGAGTGTTTTCACTTGTTTTTAATATTGTTTACATTGCTTCCTATCTGTTCATGTGTCCTGATATGGTATAATTTTATTTGTTTGGTCTGTAAGAACTAGTTGTTCTATGTTAATTCGCCCAAAGGGAATTACACTTTGACTTACTGTCGATTACGGAACCCTATCCCTTTGGCTTCGGGGTCCTTCTCTCTTTTATTAGAGACATATTTTTCCAGGTTCAAGGTCGAGCGTTTTGGAATGTCCAGTGAGGTGGCAAACACTGCAATTAGAGCAGGGAAAATGACCAGTGATTTTTGGTAGATTCCAGGTATCCGTAATTGATCTCACTGTGTCCGGGCAGTAGTTTTAGGTCGTGTGTGGATGAGTGCATCTCTTAGCGTCCTTTTTTGAAAATGAACAAAGGTTTTTCCCAAGTTTTGTTTGTGCCGGATAAGATTGTCCAATTTTTGTTAATGGACTTCTTCATATAGTTTGATAAAGTACTATATGTCGTCACACATGTTAGTGGTATTTCTTCGGGATAGTTTACCTTGTCCTCCAAGAGAGCTTCATGTGGCTGATTGCGTGCTCTTTTGTAGCCCTTATTCAGTGTTGTCATTGGGCAGCCTCGAGATTTGAGTTTATCTGTCAAGTCGACAGACTGAGTTTTGAAGTCTTGTAGGTTAGAGCAGTTGCGTCTTAGCCGCAAATACTGACCGTATGGTAGATTTTCTTTCAGTGGACGAGAATGGAAGCTCGTGAATTCTAAGAGGTTATTCTGAGCAGTTGGTTTATGAAAAGTCTTTGTGGTGAGTCTAGTTCCCGTGATATTGATTGTGACATCATGAAATGTTGCCTCAGTGTTGCTGGTTGCAAAAGTAAATTTGAGGTTTCAATCCAGAGTATTGATCCAGATTAGGAAGGCCTGTAACTGTTCGTCATTGCCGGTCCATATTACCAGGACATCGTCAATATAATGTCTCCAGATCTTTAGGGACGTGGCAAAGGGGCAGTCTGGGTGCAAGACATGTTTGGCCTTAAAATCGGCAACGTAGAGGCCAGCTACACTGGGGGCAAATGTGCTGCCCATTGAAGTACCAGTGCATTGTAGGAAGAGTTTGCCTTTGTAGGAGAAAAAGTTCTCTTTTAGTGCAAGTGTAGCGCAATCCAGAATGAAATCCTTTGAAGCTTGGTATTCCCAGGTAATAGAGTTGAGAGCAGACTCCAGGACCTTGATGGTATCGTCCTGGGAATACTGGTATACAAGCTCTCGATATCGAGTGTGACCAAAGTGACTGTATATCCTGTGAGACCTGGCGTTGTAGCCCACCAAAGAGACATTCGGTCTCTTTGGTGGAGCCCAATGAATAAGCATGTCATCACCAGGTGGTGAGTGAGGGCTTTCTTCAAAAACACCCTAAATCAGGCTGTTTGTTATACTTTCTTTTTGCTCCGTAAATGTGGTCAAAAATAAACCATAGGACACTCTTTTCTTGTTGACTGATCATAACTGGGGAACAAGAGTGTCACATCGACTCTCCCTACCTCTCTTTTTGTTTGGGGATAATTAATAAGCCAAGAGGTGTGGGAGCAGTGGATGAGTGCAGGGAGAATGGCGTGAGTGCTCTTTGTGGTGGGTGAGTGGAGCATGAATGAAGGTTGATAAGTGTCTGAGTGCAGGGTGAAAGTGCCTCAATGCATGGTGATTGATGTGTGTGCAGTGCAGAATGAGAATTGTGTGAGTGTATAGGGTGAGTGATGTTACCCTGTATATGGCAAGAGGTGTGCATTAAAAGGTGAGCTGTATGTCAATAGTATAAGTGCAGGATGAGCGGCTTGAGCTCAGGGTGAAAGGTGTGGGTGGAGGGTGAGAGGAATGTGAGTGTTGGGTGAGATAATGTCAGTGATGTGTGAGTGCAGTCAGCACTGTGTGTGTGGTGGGTAAGCAGTATATGACTGTCAGCACAATGTCAGGGTGACTGTGCAAAGTAAATGGTGGGTGAATGTGTAGGGTGAGTGGTGCCTGAGAGTAGGTTGAGGGAATTAAGTTATAAGAATGAGGTAGAATAGGTTAAAAGGTGTGCATGTTTTACAAAGGCGTGCATGCTTTACACAAGCTTTCGTAGGTAAATACCCACTTTCTAATGAGCAGGAGCAGACATCACTTGTAGCATAAACAGTAGAAACAGGCAGGACTCCATCCTGTGTGTGCTGTCATGGCATGTAACTCACCAGTCTTCAGCAAGCTCTCAGGACAGAATGCACCTCAGATACCTTGTCTAGTACTACAACAACTTTGAAGCGCAATCTGTAAAGGAGACAGTTATAACAGTGACGAAGGACTGAACCTAACAATTAATTTCTGAGCTTGAGCTAAATCATCTAGACCGCAAAAGAGAAGAGTGGCCACATTTGGGTCAGTCAGCTCGCTCTACTTTATGAACATGGGAGGATGGGGCTGAACAAGGGTTGGGAAGAAATGTAATACATTGTGCCTTGCCTTGGTATGGCTTTTACAGTATGAAAGGTTCTACGTTTTTGACAGGGTCGGATAGGTAAGGCGGGCACTCGGGCAATGGCCAAGGGACCGGCATCAATCAATCAATCAAACAATTTATATAGCGTGCTACTCTCTCGGAAGGGTCTCAAGGCGCTGGGAAGGAGGGGTCTGTTTCTACTCAAAAAGCTAGGTCTTGAATTGCTTCCTGAAGGAGAGATGGTCGTGGGTCAGCCGTAGGTGGATGGGGAGGGAGTTCCATGTTTTGGCTGCCAGGTAGGAGAACGATCTTCCTCCGGCGGTGGCTTTGCGAATGTGTGGTACTGTGGCGAGGGCGAGGCTGGTGATCACAGCTGGCGGGTGGGCGCGTAGAAGGTGAGGCGGTTGTTGAGGTACTTGGGGCCCAGGTCGTGGAGAGCCTTGTGTGTGTGAGTGAGGAGTCTGAACGTGATCCTCTTGCTGACGGGGAGCCAGTGCAGGTCTCTCAGGTGTACGGAGATGTGGTTGTGGCGGGGGAAGTCCAGGATGAGTCGTGCGGAGGTGTTCTGTATGCGCTGGAGTCTTTTCTGTAGTTCGGCAGTGGTTCCCGCGTAGAGGGTGTACCCGTAGTCCAGTCGGCAGGTGACGAGTGCCTGGGTGACCGTCTTCCTGGTTTCGGTGGGGATCCATTGGAAGATCTTACGGAGCATGTGCACGGTGTTGAGAGGGAGGAGTCCAGGATGAAGCCCAGGTTTTGTGCATGGTAGTTCGTGTGTGGTCCGAATTCCAGCTGTGGGCTTCTTTTTTGGGCAGCATTAGAGCTGATTTGGCGGAGTCTGTGTTGATCGGATGGAGCCAGCGGCCCAGTGGGGTTCTGAGTGGCCTTTCTGGAGGCAGATGGGAGTCCATTACCTCCCGTTTATCAACTGGCAGAGGTGTCACTCCCTTTCTCTCGCTGGGCCAGCCCATTATTGTATGAATATTGAGCTGGGACAGGGGCCCTGAGCAAAAGTAGACTCACTTGTTTTAAGGTGTTTTTCACCAGTGTGAACTAATCCGTGAATTTTTTAAATCTAAGTAAAGTTAAGAAAACATGCCTCTGTCAGAGACCCCCTCCCCTACTTTTTGAAAAACTTTGCTGAAGCAGTGTTTTGCGAAAAGGCACTATGCAAATGTGGATCACTTTGTTTGTATAGTGCCTGGGCCTATTTTAATCCCAGTCCAACCCTGGTTTCTTAGTCTGCTGGGTGGAGTATTCATCAGCACTTCACTTGGTAGATAAAAGTTGGAGCTGCCGGCTGTAATTCTGAGGGAAAATCACTCCTTGCACTGGCGCGGCTTATTACAAGCAAACGGCTGATGAGAAACATTCACGTACTTGCTTCTGCTCCATTCTCCATCTCTAGACTTCAGCATGCTCCCTCCTTTGTGCAGATGCCATTTGACACTGTAATTTGCCAGAGGAGTTTTTCTTCTGTTGTAAGTCTGTTTTCTGGCGGTTTTAAAATGCCAAATACGTTGACACAGTAACACGGTTCATAAACACTTATGGAAAATACAAGGCAGGTGATTCTGTCTCCATACCTGAGTTTCTCTACACTCTGTGTTATACATATGCGCGCTGCGAGCAGCCAAGGGTGTCAGCATTGAGTATCGACGCCACCTAGTGGCTGACTCACCCGCAAGGAATGAACTGACAGCATCGCGATGATTCTCACTAATGGGAAAAGCCAGACTCTGTGCAAAATGGCCAAGTTCTGAATGGGCACTGAACCTCAAGTAAAGTAATGTGATGCAGTAGAAATTTCACAAAGCATGACGTAAAATGTACAACCATATAAAATACTACTACATAAAATGGAAGAACAAAATATCAGATAGCATGCTAAACCAGACTACAGCGTAGCACAGCACACTTCACAAAAGTCTTGCAGATAAAAAGACACAGTGCAACAAAATGTACAATAGGAGAAATCCATTTTATTGCATAGTATGTAGTAGCCAGGTAAAGAATAATATAACTGAACATAAGAAAATGCGTCTGAGTCATTGTGGCACAAGGATCAAACCACCAGTGGCGGCTCCTCCACTAAGGCGGAAGAGCGTCGCCATACTGCGTTTTGCAGTGTAAAAAAAGGAAAAAAGAAAATGATAATAACCTGAGGTTATTATCAGTTTAGTTTTCCCTGTTGCAGCGTCTTTGTGGGGAGGGGCTGCTCTCAGATCAGGGGGAGTAGTGGTTTGCACTCCCTATGTGAACATAAGTGCTAGGCCGCCTAAAACAGTCATGTGCACATACCATGTCCTCCATGCAGGATGCATTACAGCCTGTGTGAAAAACATGCCCACCCCTCCAGCCCCTGGCTGAGCACCGTGTCACTGCGTTCAGACCAATCACAATGCTGCATTACATTGTTGTGATTGGCTGCTGGGAGCCTGGGAGCCCCGGTGCTTCCTGCTTCTTCTCTCCCTCCAAGAAAAAGCCAGGAAGAGGACGTAGGAGAGGCAGCGGCCGGGAAGTAAGTGATTTTTTTTAACCTATTCCATACCCCGCCCTTTCACCCCAGCCTGCCCCACTGCTGCTAACAGGTAGCAGCCGCCGCTGCAAATGACAGTGAAGTACTAGTGAGGGGAGAAGGTTGTGTTTTATCAGTCCCTTTACTAACACGGCCAAATGGATTGTGCAAATATAGATGTGGAGTGTTTGTCAGTGGTGGGTAGAAAAAGTAGCTAAAGAACTACAACCAAGCGTTAGTGATGCATCGGTTTTGCCGATATGATGGATAATAAATCAATCAACGTCCGGGACTAATGAAACAGCTCCCTTACAAGTATCACAGGAGTTGCAAGGATATGACACAGCGGCCAAAGCTGCTGACTCAAGAGCTTGGGATCCCAGTTTGACTCTCGATGAGGCAACATCCTTGATTCTGGGCAAATCACTTAATTTTTCCTGGTGATATGTTGCGCTATATAAATCTTCTGCAAGACAAAAAAGCATTAAGAGCGAAATCTTTCTGGAAAAAATAGTTCAAAGAAGGTGGATGTTACCAGTATTTTGGCTAGGTGAAAATGAAAAGAGAAGCAGGGGAGGAAAAAGCATTGGCAAATGCAAGGAAATATGCTACAGCCAATAGAAATAGAGGAAAAGCAATTTGCACGGACAGGAACCAATGAGAAGCCAGGAAAGAGAGGAGGAAAAATGTAAGCCTTGTTTAAGTTTATAGTAAAAACAATAGATTTCTCAAGCACAGTGCAAGCGCTGTGCAGGCGAAACCTAAAAAAGAGGAGCAGGCCAGTATAATGTAAAAAAGTTAGTCTGCGTAATAAGTGTAACAAAAACTGTTTCCTTGGTGCCATATATAACCAACATAAAATGTATTGTTGATGGAACAGAATGATTATCACATGGGCAGCAGGGCGAACCCTCTTCGATAAGCCCTTCTTAGGAACAATAAGTAAAACATGAACATTGTTTTCTTTAACCTAAAACGAGTTAAAAGAAATCTATGATGCATATTACCTACAGATATGAGATAGGTTAAATAACAATAGTAGCGAAAATTGTAACGTAAGAACCCAAAGTGGATTTGTTGACCTCATTCGAAAACCTAGCCATGTTAAATTTTTCGGAAAATAAAGGGGCATATTATCAAGGGGGTGTATCTCCGCTTTTTTGGCTTTAAAAGCCGAGAAAGCGGAGATAAAATTATCTCCCTATTACCTAGCTGTCGCTAACACCAGTTAGCGACAGCTAGTAGGAGATAGCGACCATCTTGGGTCCTGCTTTGCATGTCAGTGATATTTATCCCTAATGACATGCAAAGTGGGCGTGCCAAGATGTTAGCGACTGAAAACAGCCGCTAACATCGCTATCTCCTATTACCAACTTTTGGAGATATTCGCGCTAAGCGCGAATATCTCCAAAAGCTAACACCTGCCCTGAGCAGTTCTTAGCCATGTTATCCAATGGGAGCTGGATAACATGGCTAAGAGCATTAGCTCGGTAATGCATCAATATCGCTGACTTTTCAGCGATATTCATGCATTGCGGCCAAATTTAATCGCATTTGCGATAAACCTTGGAATACCAAGGTTTATTTGCGATAAAAATCGCAGCAGCGTAGCTGTACATTTTTGTCTCTAACCAAGCAATAGCGATAATTATCGTTATTGCTTGGTAATGTGCCCCTTAGTTCTTACTGCATATAGTGTAAAAAGAAGAACTCATTCTGCACTATAAAGATACTCCACCCTCCCTAACTGTTCAAAAACATTTTTACACAATTAACACAAGGTATTCGCAGTCCATGCTTCGAAGCTAAACAGTCAGAAATACCAAACACAGGGCCAGTGGTGGAAGCAATAACATCCTCAATATAAGCAATCCCTATCTCAGCATGACAAATATAAATCAATGCACTTTTTTTTAAAACAGACGATACGCTTCGTAACAAGACTTTCTCTACAGATAGTAAGCACTTCAAATCCATGAAAGGCCAAGATCCGCCCAATAACGTTTTACGGAGATGCGCTTGCTTTTGTTTACTAGCATGTCTCTAAGAGGCTTCAAACATAGTTAAATAGCCAACCTAAATATAGCTTTGATCGACTTTTCAAACTGTTGTATTCTTCCTCTGCAATGGTCCCATTTAAAGGCACTGTCCAGAGGAACCTCCAAATGCTGAAAGGTTCTCACTTCATACATACCACCAAGGTAATTGTGTCTGGGTTTCACAGACCGTGGGCCACATATCATCACAACAAGTGTGCCAAGTTCATTTGATGGTCCAAATCCTCCATAAAACATGCAAACGAATCAAGAAGCTATTGTAACCCATTTGCTGTTCTAGTCTTAAGAATGGCATCATCGGCATATAGGATGTGAGCGTAGCTGATACTCGTTGCGACCCCTTAACCTTAAAAGGCTCTCCAAATTATTGACAAAATTACTCCCAGGTCTAATCATAGGCAGGTATGGACTAATAGGTATAGTAAGTAATTAGGAATGCCAAGCAGGTTTCACATGTATGGAAGGAAAGGATGAGAGGTTAGGTAAGTTAGCTTAGGCATGCTAGGAGGGTTAGGTGGGCAGGTGTGCATGGCATGGTAGGTTAGCTGTAGTAGATATGTTACATTTGGCAAAGTATAGTAGGAATAATAGTAGCTAAGGTAGGTAGGTATGGCAAGTATGGTAGGTTTCATATGGTAGATAGTAATGATAATTAGGTGATTATGCATGATAGGTTAGTACCTGTGATTGGTATGAATGGCAAGTATAATTGGTTAGAAATGTTAAGTTATCTATGATAGGTAAGTTAGCTATCATGGATTAGGTGTGGTATGTAGGCAGTGTATGTATGATAGGCAAGTTATGACAGGTTAGGGAAAGTACATTAAGGACGGCAGGAATGTTACGGAGAGATGTTATGTAGGTCTGTATACTAGGTATAATATGTTTCTTAAGGTAGGTAAGTAGATATGGTGGGTAGGTATAACGTGTATGGAGTTTGCCAATCTTGAATGAATTAGTGCCTTCTCCACATAGGCCATATCGGACGCAACCATTAGATCAGTATGGAGCGGATCAAAATGTAGATGTCAGCGAGGATATCATTTTTCTCCTCCCAGCTTTCCAACTTTGCCAACAGAACCCTGCCCACAACTTTGACTATCACTCTAATAACAAAATTGATTTATAAAAAAACAGGGTCTGCTTTGTCTCCTTTCTTTTATATTGGGACAGCGGCCGACCGAGGACAAGATGGAGGCGGTTTACTCCTAGCAACAGCCCTAAGAACATTAGTAACTAACGGTTCCCATAAGTTGACACTGTCCTTATAAAGGTCCATAGGGACCCCTTCAGGCGACAAAACCTTCCTTTTGGAGTGTTTGATAATGTCGATCTTGACCTCTGCCATATCAAGTTGTATACTGGTTCAATAGTAATCTTATTAAATTCGCAACATATATTATTATTACTTTACAATAGATGCATTATATTAATTTACATTTATATTAATTATTAATAATGTTTCAGGTCAAGGGAGGACCTGGCTTGACATTTAGACTGGACTTTTCCCATCAGGACCAGGGTCAAGACTGATTTGCACATGGTTGGGTCAGAAATGAGGTGTTGAAGTGAGTTAAAGAACGATGATGGATTCAACCCAAATCTAATAGTGACTGGGGGTGAGTGTTTGAAAAGTTTTAGCGCTCTGTCCATCATCTCCTTGTCTTTGCTTTGTTTGCACTACGCATTCCAAGTTAGATGGAAAAAGGAACTTCAAGATGGTGCTCACAGAAGTTACAAAAAGAAGACTGAGGTCTTCTTTGGAATTCTCCTGAGACCATCAGCAGGGAGCTTTCTGTTCATGCCTTGTTAATGTTCAACAGGGCTGCTGAGGAGAGAGCAGCTCTCGAAGTTTGTGTTTGCACGTTATTCATTTTTTTATCAAGAGAATTTCTCATTCATGCTCCTAGTTTATAAAATGAGCTCATGCCAATCCTGTATTTCCACAATCTATGGGTTTTCCATTTTTAGGTCTCACTTACGCAGCTCGCATGAGCTACATAGGAGGAGACCTTTAGAAATCAATTTAGGTTTTCAGGCAAAAACGTGCACGCATTGCATTGCTTTGAATGGCAACGCGTGCACGATTGGCAATTCCCTTGCGGGAGCGAGCTTTCAAAGCATCTGTTTGTAATTAACAGATAATTTCTGCTCGCTCCCTTCAAAGGAACCAGGCGCAAGCCTCCTCCTCTCTCCCCTACCCCTGCTGCCTCCTCCTCTCCTGTCAAACTTGTTTTTTTTTTTTACTTTCAAAGTGAGGCGCACACGCTTTTTTCTTCCTGCCATGTGATTGGCTCTCTTCCAAACTGGTCATCCAGAGTGTCTCAGCCCCACTGTCCTTTCAGGGTAGAGGCCACGATGCTACAAACTTTACCCTAGCTGTGCCTTTCAGAGACACACCTAACGGGAGTGACAGACTTGCCTAAAAGCCATTTGGAGACAAAACTGACTGACCCTTCCCCAACCCTAAGCAAATGTCAGAGCCTCAACTGAGTTGTGCCTGCCTCTTTTCCTCACACACACTGGAGAAGTGTGGCTCACTGGTTAGAGCAGGCAGACCCTGCAGCAGAGGTCAGACCCGGGACCAGGGTTCAATTCCCGACGGGGCAGGGTCTTGAGCTCAAATGTCCATGGACTCGATAATTCTCGCTTCGGTGCCTGACCTAATCATGGGTTCACACTCTGCAACTCTGGGCATTAAGCTTGCTTAATCTCCACAACGGCCCCCCGCGGCGGGATGCCTGGCTTTCACCCTGGGGATGCCCTGTAGGGGCTATCTCACAGAGAAAAGCCAGGACGGGTTCCCAAGGCAAGCGTGGAGATACCCCTTCGGGGGTCGATTCAGGCGCTATATAAGAAACATAATAATAATAATAATAACACAGGTGTTTCATAGGTGCGACTGACATGCCCCTAACTCATACTTGATTATTACCTAAATCTGTCAGCCTCAGAGGCACCACTGTCGTCTAACTGACTCTGCCCCAGCCTCAAAAGCCTTTAGGAATTGAGACCAACATATTATGATATCTGTGTCAGTCCGCCCAATCTTTTTAAGATATGAATGTAATATGGCTACTTTTTAACCTGTACACTTGCCTTCTGGAGGTGTGATTGGCGTGTGATGGCTCTTCCCCAATCCCACCAGCTTTTAAGTGGTGAGGACAATATACAGTGATATATGTATCACTCAACTCAAACTATTTGAAGTTTTCAAAGCCATATGGCTACTTTTTAACCTTTACACTCGCCTTCGATAGGGATGAGTAACCTGTCAAGACTCCTCCCAGCCCTACCAGCTTTTAAGAGGTGTTAATTCTGTGACCCCTGCCACAGTCTTTGTATTCAGAGGGTATCTCTCGACTTGTGACTTTGCAAGACCAGTTTTCCCAGACCCTGTGCTTCTTTTGTGATCTCCCTATTTTTCCAGACATGTCACGCTTGATCCTCAGTGGGGCCCAGAAGACCTGACCATACGGGAGCTGTGCACACAACCACCAATGACAACATATATCTCTGACACCGGCGCTGAAAACAATATTATTAACCCCACACTCATGGGTTCTCTGCCTCTATTTATCCTTGTACCTTAAACTTTCAACATTAAACAACAGAGTAGAGCATATTAGCAAAATTAGAACTAGCACATTGATTTTTTTTTTGTTTCACATTTTTTTTAAATTATAAAATGTGCATATCAGAAGATATGTGAGTTTACTGCAGTTTTTAAGTCTACACAATAATAAAGAACATTTTACAGCTAGATGGTGCCACACTTTAATGAATGTAAATTACGGCTGTTACAGAAACATCACTGCAGGCTGCAGAGATTAAGGGAAGAAACACTTAAAACTCAATCAACCAGACCTGATCTTTACTTTGTTGGCCTTGTTCTGAGTGCAATAATGTATTTATTTTTTAAGTTTGAAAAAGAAGTTTATTGAAAACAAAATGCAACAGAGCATACATATTTAACAAAAGCTGCAATATGTTAATATAATTATAAAGAAATACAATGGGTTAATAAATGAGCAGCAAAAATCAAAATAGTTGAATAAGTAACAAGCATTGGCATAGCCAATAGGGCTCGCCTTTGGGACCTTATAAGTGTTTAACCATGCAACAGTTAATGTTGTTGCACCAAGGATATTGTGCTGCATAAGTAAATACTTATAAGGTCCCAAAAGCGAGACCTATTGGCTATGCCAATGTTGTTTCCTTCAGAATTGGACTTTTTCAAGTAGAGAAGAGAGAACAAGAGAGCAAGCCACTTAGCACTCCATTGAATGTCCAATTAGTATATGATGTAGGAAGTCATAAGACTATATTCAAAGTATGTCAGAACCCATTGTACAATCTACCGTTAGTCAACAATCATAGTTATCTAATGTCCAATATGTTTCCTCATACAACTCCAAATTCAGAGATCCAAGTCAAGTTGTATTCTTCCAAACTTCTTTTATTATATTTCAATAGTTTTATAACAGCTTCACAGCTCACACCGCCGACACGTGTTTCGTCTCACAGAGGCTTTTTCAAGGCAAAGAAGAAAAACATTGTTTGTGAACCGGAGTGTTGTCCAGAGTCCGGAGTATTGGGGTGGGGTATATTCACCCAAATGTGGGTCCTCAATAGTTGTAGAGAGTGAGATTATACGCCCTGAATTCCTATCCTCACAAATACGGCTGTATGAAAGGTCTTCTAATGTTCATTGAAATCGCGGTTGGTAGAAAAATTGAAGTCAGATACACTTGGTATGGTTAATATGGAACCTAACCGCCATACCAGGAATTATGTGCCCGTTTTTATTGTGCAGTAAGTCAATACTGGGCGGGAGGCGGGGAGGTCCCTCTTAATGGTTAAAGCGTATGCGCAAAAATAAAGACCATGGTAAGTCTCTAACGAGTCGATAGTCGGCCGATCCCAAACCAGTCATCAAAACGCGTTTTTGGCGTTTTGATGACTGGTTTGGGGTCGGCCGACTATCGACTCGTTAGAGACTTACCATAGTCTTTATTTTACAATAAAAACGGGCACATAATTCCTGGTGATATTGGCGGTTAGGTTCCACTTTTGTGCATTTTTGAAAGTTTTCACAAATTACCATGAAGGGCAACTTCATGGTAATTTACCTCTCCCTATTTGTGAATTCCCAAATTTAAAATGTTCATGCATTGCATTTAAGAAATTTCAAATTGCGATTTCTTAAATGCAATCGCAATTTTAGAAATCGCAACGTGATTGCGATTTCAAAAATTGCGAAAAACATGATGCATCCCAATTTTGTAAATTGCATTCGCAAACGGCCGAAAATTGCGATTTGCACCGTTTGCGAATGCAATTTACTTTGATGCATGTGGGCACAAGTGTACCCAGGGCCTGTAAGTTAAATGCTACTAATGAACTACATTACCTATTGTGACATTCAGTAGCTGTGCAAACATAGTTCAGGCCTACCATTGTAGCCTGATGGTAGCAGTGTAAAAACTGCAATTTGACCCATCAAGATAAATGCCTTTGGTAGGGCAAAACCTTCCCTTTAAAAACTAGAATGTCACCCCTAAGTAAGCCTGCCAAGCATTTGAAAGTAGGACATGTGGAAATTAGACAATTGAACAATTAACAAACTGAGTAGCACCAAAAAGCTAATTACACTGTGGGAAAGCTGACTGGCCTATAGATAAACACTGGGAAGCAATATTAAATATAAATTCTACTATCTCAGGGTAGGGTCTAGATAGAAATATGATTCAACAGCCTTTTAAAAAAATTTTAAAAGCACCATTTAATGAAGAAGTTTGATTTTCAATAAATATTAAGGAAAATAACTTGTAGACAATTACCTTTTCCCAGCCTAAACCCTCTGGGAATAATGTGCATTAACATCCAGTTGTAGCACACTGATTGTTTGAGCCTTGATGAGGTCTAAAAACTGCTCCTATGGCAGAGACAAAGGCCTGGGTGTGAGGAGATGTTTTTGTTCCTCTGACAGGATGACCAATCTGGTTTTGCCTAGGAACTAAGTCTACCTAAATGGGGCCTCTCATGTCACCGGCAGATTTCAGATGACATCTGGACATGCCCCTTCTTTTATCCCACTGTCAGGCAAGCACCAATCCCAGTGAGAGAGGAGTTGCCCCAATAACTGGTTTGGACTGACGACAAAGCGGCACTGCTTATTACCCTGGATACACCTCTGGGTGGGCACAGAATCGCTGCACTAAGGCACAAATGAACATCTACAAAGGTTTGTAGGGTTACCCCTAGGAACATTTACCCCTTTAATTAGGGAGGAGCCAGGTGTCACCCTCACCTACAAGTTTAACACCAGGCATACATGTGGCTTTCTCAGGCACCCTCTTCAGAGCACTCAGATTATTTTGAAAAGGACTGAGATTATTACTCAAGGCTGGTAGTCACTCCCTTGATTAATAGCCTAATCTCTCAAAATGAACTTTTCTTTTGTTGTATATATATATATATATCTTAATTTCTAGGTTTTCTCTTACGCTAGTAGATGTCAAAGCATGATTATTTTTATAAATATGTATTTAATTCTTGGTAGGTATTGCCACTCATTAGATCAGTTAGGGTGTACAAAGAGCCATTTTCCTCCCAAACTTTGCCTCGAAGATTTATGGAATTCCTTACAACTTTACAATGGCTGGGAAGTTTTGGATTTGCCGCTTACTAAATCTTTAGGACCTTATCTATAAAAAAAGTGACTCAGTGTGGCACCGCAAGCAATTTGGCTGCACCGCACTGAGTCACTTTCAAAGCACAGGGATGCAACATATTTACAATATTATGCTGCATCCCTGTGCTTTCCCCTGCTCTGGCGCACAATTGGCTGCCATGCGCCAACACAGGCACCCTTTCATCATGGTGCAAGGGTGTCTGCGTTTGAGAGGAGATTGTTTTTGTGCAAGAAGGGACACCTTTCTGCACAAAATAATTACAAGAGATGATTTTCTCTTTCTATGTGTGCTGCAGAATACAGCACACATAGAAAGAGCAAAAATGAGGAGAAATTAAAACATTTCTCCATGTTGTGCCTCCCTACGCCCCCTTTGGGAAGGCGTAGCATTCTGACGCATTCTGAGGTTTACAAAACTTTGCAAAACTGGGAGTGCGCCAGAAGCCATGAGTGCTGCGTGGGAACACCCACAGCATCTCATATTGCAAACCCCTTTTCACGCAAAGTGCTGCGTGAAAAGGGGCCGTATTTACAAGTACACAAAAAGCCACGCGGGTCGTTTTACGTGTCCTTGTAAATATGGGGCAGCAAAATTCGCCGGTTGTGCGTCACAAAAAAGTGATGTGCCGGCGGTGCAAGGGGCTTGTTAATATGCCCTGTGGTGTGTTTTTATTGCACAATGCAGTTGTGCATATAAAAGCTTTTATTGTTAAACTTGCTGAGCAGATTCTCAAAGTATCTGCCATAGTTCATCGCAAACCTTTATAAAAGGTAGGAACATTCAGAAGACTTTTTATGCATAATGGCTGGGGTCTACAAGATGCCTGAAAATTAACTTGCAATGTGAAAAACAATTTTGCATAGGCTAAGGCTGATATTATTTAGAAATGTTGCAACATTTTGTTGGTGACAAAAACTGACATTGCACAGTTCTATTCCAGAGGAAAGTAAGGCTCTTCATAAATCGAGGTGCCGATTTAACTCGAATTGTAAAGAATTCATACACTACTCTTGTTATCACTTACAAAGATTAGGTAAGCCATTAACACATAATTTAAAGCGTTACAGTATTTCAGCCTTTGTGATTAGGTCCAGTTAATGTTAAAAACAATGTACGGTGACTCAGAATGCGAGCCAGAGGAGAATGTTCATGAATACATTACTGCAAAGCGTTATCAAATTGAGCAAATGAATGGAGCCATCAAAGTGGCTGTCGATTATAAAGAAGGCCTTAGACAAGGTCTGACATCTCATTACATCTAAATTAGTTATTCAGGCACCAAACTGAAATCCTGAACATCACAGAACTTTGGAGGTCACAATAACCTCCCTCTTTCCCCATTTGCTTTATGCAGCTACTAATTAAGTTATCAAATCATGTAGTTACACAATTTGTTCACTTGGATTCACAGCTGAGAAGCTTTTACAGTTGCAACCTCATTAGGTTGTCTTTGTTGGCAAAGTAGATAAAGCTGTACCAAGGCCTTTACAATAAAAGCGTGATATTCTTTCATTTGAAGGAATAGAGTTCGAAGTACATATCAGCATTTAATTCTGCATTAGGCATTCATCGGCAGCAAAGGAATGGAGTATTTTAATTGCTCTTTCTATAGAGTGGAACTTGAACAGGTCCTGTAGATACTTAGCAGACAGAAAATTCGATGGGCTTTATTTATGAAAAGTGACGCATCGCTGCGTGAAAACAGCGATTCGTCACTTTTTATTGTGCCCTCCTTGCGACACCAATGATGCGTCATATTTACAGTATGACGCATCATTGCACAAGGAGTTACAGATACGTCAGTATTTCTGACGTATCTGTATGGCGCAAAAGTGACGCATTGTTGCAGTGTGTCACAAAAGTGACGCAACTCCAGCATTGCATCCTTTCACATGGGGCAAACCCCATGTGAAAGGGCCTGCGTCAGTCTAACGCCTGCTGTGAGGCAGGCGTAAGAAATGGACGCATTTGTGTCCTAGAGGTGGCGCAGTGAAATCTCATAGATTTCACTGCGTCACTTCTCCGACCTTTTCTTGCGTCAATACGCCCCCCTTGCATACATTATACCTGGCGCAGGTATAATGTGGCGCAGGGGTTTACAAAGTGACGCATCTACCTAGATGCGTCACTTTGTAAATATGGCATAACAAGGTGCATTTTTTTACGCCACTGGTGCGTCAAAAAAAGTGACGCACCAGGGGCGTAAAAGTGATGCACAGCCTCATAAATGAGGCCAGATGTATTTATGGGGATCGGTGAATGTACTGACTTTTATCTTGCAAAGCTTGTGGGTCTCAACATCACAGGCTTGCCGCAAAATCCAGAATACCCATGGAGTAAGGTACCTTAGGAGTCAGAAAAGACTTTCCACTCACATAGTGCTGAGGGGTGAGGTCCCTGGAGCAGAAATCTGCCAGTAGGGTGGCCCACACAGCCCTACTCCCATTATTTCCATAAACAAAATAAAATAAAGAGGTCTGGCCCAAGGGAGCAGGATCCCCAAGAGTGAAATTGGCTCCAGAGGAGGGCCGCTCAGCGGTCCTTTCTTTAAGTTTTTAAGAATTATTTTTCAAATGGCTGGGCACTGGGGGTTGGGGTCCCCAGGGCCGAAATTGACCTTGGTAGTGGGGCTGCTCAGCCCCCTTCCTCAAACAAAAAAGGCCTGGCTCCAGGGGATGGGGTCCCAGGGCTGAATTGGCCCAGGAAATGGGGAACACACTCCCTAATAACTACATATTTTTTGTTTTAAATACGACCGGCAAATCGTCGGAGGCAATGTCCCATTTCACCACTACTCTGCAAACGCACCTCCTGGCGCACATCTTGTTGGGCGATGAAGTCACCTTGGCTGCAATGGGTACTTGGGGGCCAAAAAGCTCTCCTGCTACCTCCAGTAAGTCCCAAACAGTGGGATTGCTGAAAGGACTTTGGAGGCCATGCTCCCTTTTCCATCACTCTGCAAACATGCTTCTTGGTGCACTACAGTTTGAGGGCTGAAGTTCCATTGGCTGCAGAAGGTCCCTGTAACTTTTGTTTTTTTAACTGAATATATATATATATCTGCACACACACACACACGTATATCTATATTACCTACTGGCGGTCGCAAGTAGGTAGTTATAGTTAGGACCTAGTTTCCATAGGAAATCCACAACATTCTATTGGGAATACCTTTGGCGCCTGTTGATGAATCTTTGTGAATTTCTCAAAGAAGATGGCCTGTTACGCTCCGCTCCTTCCCTGAAAGTGTCGGGGGGGCCGAGAAAAAGGGGGTCCCAAAACGTGTTTTCCCCATGTTAATTTCCATACGACGATTGGACACGGCTACAGCCCGAACCGCTGAACATAATTACACCAAACTTGGCAAAATGGTAGGGACTGGTACGCAGTAGGGCCTTTTCTATATTTGGTGAAAATCGCTCCAGTGGTTTTTATGAAAATTAGCTACATAAAAATGTATATATCTATTTGCGCGCTTCGAGTGCTTTGGGATACGTGTACCGGTAAGCGCACCCGGCGCGCCACGGAAGTGCGCGAGCGGAAAGCTGATTGGCTCTCGCGTGTCTGTGAACATTCCAAATGGTCCGGAGAGTCCGCCATCTTGTGTCTCGGTAGAACCGAGACACAAGAGGTGAAAAACGAAAGGGGAAAACGTTAAAAGGGGGCAAGGTAGAGACCCCCTGACCTCCTAGGTTTTCTCAGAGGGGCCTAGAAGGACCCCGAAGGGCAAAAAAGCAAAATTTTTTTTTTTTTAATTTTGCGGAGTACGCTCAGGGCACGTGTACAGGTGCGCGTATGGGTGCGCGCACCCTGAGCGCACAAGAGTTAAAATATAGTATTTTTTTAGGATGTGTTGAAGATGCTGGTGATTTTCTTTAGAAGGTGTTCTAAAGCTGGTGTTTTTTCTTCGTTGATAGAGCTCTGTTGTAAATGTTGTTATCTGTTGTAGGATATAATAAATATAAAATATTAATTTTGATTTATTAAATCCCTATTTATAGAAAATACTGCATTATTACAAGGTAACAGGTAATTACATTATATAAAAATGCTATTTTGACAGCAAACATTTTAAAAACATTTTTAAAAGAAACATAAAGATATCACTGAAGAAACAGATGCAGAAATGTACACGATTTTAATTTTCAAGTTTTTCACATTGCTTCATTATTGCACATTTTTTTTTTTTTTAATTTTTAAAACCTTTATTTGAAAAAAGCACACAGCTATTCAGCCTAACATCCCGGAGGCAAGGCAGCTCGGTGAATCAGGAGAGCAATAGTGCAAAAACATTTGTAACAGTACAATGCAGGTTGTTTTTATATTTTATATATTAAAGGAACATAGAACAAAGAAAGAAGAAACGCCAAGTGGCGCTAAAGAGTGGCAATGGAGTAGAGGAAGCCTTCGAGGTGCTGGTAGCGGGCAGGGGGAAACGAGCACTGAGTCACTGATACAGGAGAGCGGAGCAGGATAGTAGGGGGGAGGAGGAAAAACAGGATTCAGCAGTACAACGTATCACAGTTGGTGTCACAGGCTATGGTGACATATGTTCATCCAGAGAAACAGGCTCCGGTGGCAAGCAAATATCTCCCCGGTAAGCATTCCAGGCCCCCCACACTTTCTGCCATTTCTGGGGCTTACCCCTGGCAACATAAACCGTCTTTTCCCTAAATATACACCAATCCATGTTGGCCTTCCATTGTACCACCAGGGAAGCCGTGGCTGCCCCCCATTTTTGCGCAATGTCACGTTTGGCCACCATGTTGCCCAGGGTCACCCACTGAGTTTGAGCCACATTGTGATCGGATGGTTCCCAGATGTTGAGGAGACACCTCCGAGCCTCTGCATTTGCCACCACCCCAGTCACCTCGCCCATAATCCGGTGCACACGTCTCCAGTAGGAGGCTATGACGGGACATTCCCATAGGATGTGCATGAAGGTAGCAAGGACACCACAGCCTCAACGACAAAGCCCGTCGGGCGAGTAACCCATACGCACAAGCTGGGGGCCAGTCACGTACACCCTGTGCAGGATTTTGAATTGCACCAGCCGAAGACGAGAGGAAATGGCGACTTCTTTAGGGGAGGACACAGCGCTCTGCCAGTCCTCGTCGTCAATCTCCAGGCCATCGCGCACCCAATGATCACGCACTCCAAGGAGGAGGTCAGTGCGGACATTAATTAGTTTTTTATACGACAGTGAGATAGCACTATTGGGCATATGGCCATCTAACACTCTGTCTTCCAAAGGGGAACTCTCTGGAATCGCCCCCTCCGCCGGCTTGGCAGAGAGCAGCGCGTGTCGCAGCTGGGCATAACGGAAGGACTCCGAGCCGCCCAACTGGTATTCAGTCTGCAGTTGAAGGAAGGTCTTGATCTCGCCCTTAGAGATCATGTCGTCCACCCTGGAGATACCTATGAGGTCCCATTTATCAAAGCCCTTGGTGTGCCACAACCTGCCCAAAATATCGGAGTCATACAAAGGGGTGAATCTAGTCAGCCTGCCCTGCCAGCCCTGCGCCTTGGTGATCGTCTGCCAGATGTGGACCGCTGTCTTCGTTGGACCCGACATCCGCCTATCCAAAGACCTCGAGTACAGTGCCCTGTAGTAGTTACCACCACCCAGAAGCCATCTATCCATTGCATAGCCGGGGCTGTTCACCGGACCGTAGAGGCCATGGTTAATAGCCGCCAGTTGGGAGGCCCACTAATACCTACGCACGTCCGGCAGTGCGATGCCCCCGTCGTACCACGGAAGCGTGAGCTTCGTGATAGCGACGCGGGGACGGCCATCCCAGAGCAAGGCACGTTGAAGGCCTTCAATCTCTCGAAAATAGCGGGCCGGAACCGGATCTTGGGTGTTCTGCAAGGCATACAGGAACCGGGGCAAAGACATCATCTTAAATAATGCAGCGCGGCCTAGCAGGGAAAGCGGAAGCTTGCGCCAACTCTCCACATCGCGCCGGAGACGCAGGAGAGGAGGAAGCAAGTTGTGGTCATATCGCGCCTTCGAACTTCCGGAAATGTAAATCCCCCAAGTACTTAAATCCCTGACTGGCCACCTGAATGTTGCAGCCTCTAGGGAGGCGTGGCGTGTCCCCTTTTAGTACGTACAGGGAGGACTTGGCCCAGTTAATAACGAGGCCAGAGTACCGTCCAAAAAGTCTTAGTACGTCGCATGCCACGATGAGCGACTTGCAGGGGGAGGTTAGGTAGAGCAGGATATCATCGGCATAGAGGGAGACTCTGTCCTCGAAACCGGGGGCCCAGGTTATGCCATGCAGGTCAGGGTGCGTGCGCAACATGGCCGCGAGCGGCTCAAGAGCAAGCGCAAACAACAGAGGCGACAAGGGGCAGCCCTGTCTGGTGCCCCTATGAAGGGCAAAAGATGCCGAAATGCGGCCATTGACAGCAACGTTGGCCAGTGGGCCAGCGTAAAGGAGTTTCACCCAACCCACGAACACCGGGCCAAAACCGAGCTTCGTCAACACCGCCCAGAGGTAACTCCACTCAAGAGAGTCAAAGGCCATCGTGGCGTTCAAGGAAGCGAGGACTGCCGGCTCCTCAAGGGTATGGGCCCTAGCCAGGGCGCCGTGGAGTCTACGCAGGTTAAGGGCAGTGTTGCGGTGAGGAATAAAGCCCAACTGGTCCGGGTGCACTAAGTCGCCAATAACTCCAATCAGTCGATTGGCGAGTAGCTTGGCGAGGATCTTAGGCTCAGCATTTAGGAGAGAAATGGGACGATAAGAACGACACAAGTCTCTCGGCTTCCCTTCCTTGTGGATGACCACAATGGTGGCCAACCTCTGGTCAGGGGGAAGAAGGCCGGTGTCTCGCGCTTCCAAAAACATAGTACGCAGGTGCGGGGAAACCACATCCGGCCGAATCTTATACAACTCGACCGGGATGCCGTTGGGACCAGGTGCCTTACCCGACCGCAACGAACGGATCGCGAGGGCGATCTCGTCGGCAGAGATGTCCCTGCCCAAATCGTCACGGTCTTCATCAAAGAGACAGGGAATGTCAACGGCCGAGAGAAGCGCAGTCGAATCAACCTCGGAGCGGTCCGAAGTAGAGGTGTAGACACCTCAAAAGTAGTCAGCAAAAGACTCGGCAATGGCACTGGGGTCAGAGACAACAACACCGTCATCCCCCATAATCTCGGGTAGGACCCGGCTAGCCATCTCTCTCCTGTCCAGCCAGGCCAGCAACTTCCCAGCCTTCTCGCCAACGTCATAGATCCGACCTTGCTGTTCCTTAGCCAAAGCCAGGGCAGCATTCGTGGCAAGATCGCGGTACTCAGATTGTTTGAGGGAAAGGGCATGCAGGAGAGTGGGGTCGGGTTCTGTCTCCAACTGGGAGTCAAGGCCCATGATCTCCTCCTCGATGCGTACCAAGTCGGCATCTCTGACTCTACGGGCCTCCGCTATAAGAGCGAAAGCCTCGCCCCTCAAAACAGTCTTAAACGCCTCCCATAAAGTCACGGCCGAGCCAACCGAACCCACATTTTCAGAAAAGTAAAGGTCGATGGCCTTGGCTAGGAGAGTGCGAGTTTTGGGATTGCGGAAATACCACGGATTAACAGCCACCGGCCGGTCCGATAGGACAATGTCAAAATCAAATGAGACCCACAACGGGGAATGGTCAGAAATGCCCCTCGCCAGAAATCGGGCCTCAGACACGGCAGGCGCATGTGCTGCTAATGTGAGAACATAGTCTATACGAGAAAGACTACCATGCGCGCCGGAATGGAAGGAGAAATGACAGAGCGTAGGGTGTAAAAGCCGCCAGCTATCCACTAATCCCATGGTCTCGAGGAAGGACGGCAACCACGATTGGGAACCCCGGAGGTCTCTAGGCGGGTGACGGTCCAAGGTGCCTGAGCAAACTGAATTGAAATCACCCCCCATAACCAACAAACCAGCAGGCAAATTCAAAATGGCGCCACCAAGGTCTTGGAAAGTGCTAGATTGCAGGCCCGGGGGAACGTAAACTGAAAGTAATGTCAAGGCACGCCCTTCCCATCTTCCCGCCACTGCGGCGTACCGCCCCCTCTCATCAATCAGGGTGGCGTCGATCTCAAGTGGAAGGGACGCACGTACAAGGACACCCGCCGCCCGAGATCCCGAAGAGAACCCAAAGTGGGCCACCATTTTGTATCCCTTACGATTGAGTGCTTTGCACGTGTTCCCAACCAAGTGCGTCTCCTGCAGAAGGACAACATCAGGCATGTGGCGTTTAAGCAGTTGAATCACTACCCCACTCTTAATGCGGTCACCCAACCCATTAACATTCCAACTGAGTACTCGTAATTTCCTACCCCCCCATCCTCGTGCCGCCTGCCCCACCCAACCCCAACAATCCTCAACAGCAAATGAAACTTAGCAGTGTATACGATCCATTGCCTAAGAAATAAAGGAAAGAAAGAACAAACAAACAAACGAACTTGCCCAACCCCACCCCCCACCCTGCACCCCTGCAGCAGACTAAAGAGCCCCCCCAACCAGCAGTGTGCTTGTCGCCCCCTAAACTAGTCTACAAAAAGCCCCCAGAGGAGTAAGGAATCTCCACGAACTCCTCCCGCCACCCTCCATGTAAACGACAGGAGAATTATCAAAGTCAAAGCAACATCGGTATCAACAGTCACATACAGCAGGGCCACCAACCGCCAAAAACCGTGCAGTAGAGCCAAGTCTCATTGATCGGAACCACCAGTCGCACCTCCAGAGTGTTCGCCGTGGTCATCCCGGCGTTGTGGCAGAGTGTCCAGCCAGTCGCTCACATTTTCCGGAACGTCAAAGAACAGGGCATGACCATCGTGCTCGATCCGAAGTTTGGCAGGGAACAGCATCGAGTATTTAAAGCCCATGTCCCTCAGGCGCCGTTTCACACCCTCATAGCTCTGACGCTGCCTCTGAACAGCCCTGGTGAAATCTGGATAAAAGTGCACTTCAGAATTCTGGAACTTAAGCGGTCCATGCCTTCTGGACGCCTGCAGGATCGCGTCCCGGTCCCGAAAGTTGAGGAGCCGTGCAATAATGGGTCTAGGCGCCACGCCCGACTTCGGCGGGCCGCCCGGAACCCGGTGGGCACGCTCCACGGAGAAAAAATTACTCAGGCCAGAAGGCGCTAGATGCGTCTGCACCAGTTCTTCCACAAAAAGGTCCACTGCCGCTTCCTCCGAGCCTTCCGGAACACCAATAATACGGACATTCTGCCGCCTGGCACGTCCCTCAAAGTCCTCCAGCCTCCGGGAAAATTGATCAGTGGTCAGTCGCAAAGTCCGGACCTCCGTCTGCAGGTCCGAGACGTCGGTGGTTAGGCTAGAGGTCTTGATATCAAGCGATTTCACACGATCGTTAGTCTTACCCAGATCGGCCCTGATAAGAGTAAGATCCACAGCCAAAGTGTCCACCTTGTGAGTCAAGACCTCATGCTGTTTTTGCATTTCGGACCGAATGCCCGCGATGGCCCCCATAACGTCACACAGGGTAGGCTCGGACCCATCGGGCGAGCCCGCTCGAGGAAGGTCTTTAGAGGAGGCCACCGCAGTGGGTGAGGTCCGTGGCTGAGCATACCGATCAATCCTGTTCAGTTGCATCTGAGTCTAACTGCGGACACCTTTGTTCGATGTCTTGTCGGGGTCCCCTCTGCACGCCATGATGGGTCCGATGAGGACAAAGGGCTACACCACCCAAGCCAAAGCCAAGTGAACAGAGGAAAGTCGGAGTCGATATTCAGACCAGGTCGACGGTAGATAACTCCGCAGTCACGAGCACTTCGCCAGCGGGGACCTTAAGCAGCCGCTTCGCATTCCAATCATGCGGAGAGGGCAGTAACCACCCAGGAGACAATGGCGCTTCCCTGGCACGGAGTTCCGCTCGACGTAGCTCAGCGTAGGAACCACCGATTTAGAAGCGGAAAGCGGCTCCCGCGCCTGTGACCATTCACCAAGTAGAATCCACCAACGTGGATCAGGATTTCCAACAGGATATTTGCGGAGGATAGGAGGGTCCGCGGAGCTCCGTGCTTACGCGGCCATCTTGGTTGCCCGCGAAGCTCCTCCCCATTATTGCACATTTTTAATGAGTTTATAATTACTTTATTTACCTTGAACAGAGATGTCCTTCTTTGATATTGGTTTAGTTTGATGTTTCAATTTAATATTGATATGGTCAGAAATATTTCCTGTATGCTGGAATTAAGTAGAAATGATAGGAATTAGCTTTTTAAAAAACAAATTGTGAGGTGATTTTTTTGATCATTATTCTTTATTCGGTAAATTAATATGAAACACCTTTTATTATTATCATACGACTCTGATTCAGTTCAACATTTCAAATGTAAGCTAATTTTCCTTTTGGGAACAAAATGTCACTTTTTTTGTAATACCACTCTAAAATGTATTTAATTAATTTGCCTACTTTCAAGTTTAGTAATCGTTTTTAAATATTCCGCTCCTTGGATAAATATCTGTCAAGTTTGCAAAAAACTGAAAAATAATAGATATTCATTACGTTCACTTTTTTATGGTTTAATAATTAAAGTTAATATTTAATTAGCAATGTATTATACTTACTTGCTTGTTCAGAATGGTTGAAATGCTATGCCACTGAGTTAGTTTCTGTGGGCGAGTGAGAGGCAGCGTTAAATGCGTGTGCTCTTGCTGGTAGTCAGATGACCACTGAATTCAAAATGGTGGCAACCATTATTTATACCTTTTTCTGTGTCTCACCTTTATTTTCGTAAAAATATTCATTTTGAATCTCATTTTTTTTGGGATCATTTCATGTGAGAACTTATAATTTAATTTATCTTTAATAAAGTGGCTGTTTATTTGGTTCATCAGTGTTTCCTCCTCCATTTTGTTTGCTGGAGGCTCTATTTCTTGTCAGGAAAACTGTTGTAGGACTTGTGTTTGAGCAAACCTCATAAAATGGTGAATCGCTTTTAGCTTTTTTGTTTCTTTTCTTCATTGCTTATGTTTTCAATGATTTGTAAATGTATTTAATATATTTATAAATTAGTTTCTGCTTTTTTATTTAAAAATGTTGGATTTTTATCATATTTTATGTTACTCGATTTATACTTCAGCATTAAAATTAATACCCCAGTATTAATTCCCAAAAATTAGTCCATTTTTAAAAAATGATGTGCTCAGTTGCGTATCAAATTTTAATACACTTAACCACCCAAAACCCGTATTTTCCCTGCATCCCGTGCCAGGAGTTATTTTACAAATTTAATTAAAAATATATATTTTTTGCATTGTAATGGTATGCGTAGTATTGTTTTGCGTTGTAATGGCACTTTTAATTCTTTCTATATATATTGCGTTGTAATGGTATGCGTTGTTAAAACATTTGTTATAATAGATTTTGCGTTGTAAAAAATGCGTTGTAAAAGCATGCGTTGTATCATCATACATCCCCGTATATAGTCTGTTCATCTTTACAGTGAACGTTATGGGGCTGTGGATAACCCCAATAATGTTCAAAACCATAATGTGTGTTTTCGCTCCATAGATGTTTCCGCTCTCACGTGGTGACCAAAACAGATACGAAATTACACCTTTCTTTGGTATCCCCATGGGAATATACGGGAAAGCCGCACAACCCCGTCTCCTGCTGCTGCTCCTGTCACAAATGAAGACATAGCATTATTTTAACACCAAGCAATGAGCTGGCAGGTAACTTGGGGCTCACATAATTCAAGAGAAGTGGCTGTATGGCAGTGGAAAGACTGTTGGATTCCCCTATTGAAAGCAGGGATGCACCCCTTGAAGGCAAGAGCACTGGCAGTGGTGTGAAGTTGAAATGTGTGTGTGAACAGACCTCATGTCAATATTCATTTTTTCAACTGGTCAATTGAAGGTGCAAGTCTCCATAGGGGGACATTATATTTGGGGTCAAATCTTCAGTTCATGATCAAGATATTATATCGACTGCCTAAAAGATGTACTTTCCGCAATTAATGATCAGTCCTGCAGACTTTAACGTTGATGGTTTCATGAGTGAACCTCATGTCAACGTTAAAATCTTCAGACCTATTGTCCTAATTGTGGAAAGTCCTGGTTTTAGGCAGTGGTATAATATTTTGATTGTGCACAGCATGGTAAAGGGTATTCTTGAATAGCCAAGAAATGTTCGTTATGAGGCCTCTTATGGTGGATTTTTGTAGCTGGCAAACAAAATGTCACATGGAAACTCGCATGAACACTGGCAACATATATTAGGTCAGTTAGCCCTTCTGATTAGTCTTCAGGTGTCAATATTCCGGATTGTAGTAGACATGAGATAAGGCTTAGGATTGGTCGGGGATGGCGCCTCTGGATAATGGGGAAACAGAAACTGAAAATAACTGAACACTAAACAGTTAACCTTATTTGGACATTCAAATTTTACCCGCATCCAGGCTTCAGGACACTTCCAAGGAAGAAGTGGGGGAAGCAATATTTAAGCGAATATCGAACATGGAGTCAATGCGTGGCAAAGTGTCACTAGTTGTTGTGTTTAATTCTATTTCAAAGCCATTGTTGCGTCCCTCACTTTTCTTTTCTCCTTTTGGTTTCCTCGCATTCCTAGTTCCTTCCCACCTCCAAATTGTTGTTCCTATGGTTAACTGTGATACCCTATTCTTGCTACCTCAGCTGCTGTCCTTTCAGGATTGCTGGTGTGTCAAGGGATATTCTTCAAGTAACCTAGTCTGTGAAGAGGATTCATTACAGCAACAGCCATCATTAAAACCCTTAAGCCTGAGTCTTAATTGAACTGCTGTATTCCATCAAACGGTACTCCATACTCGCATGTCATTTTATCTAAACAAGCAAGTAGTTCCCTCACTACTCGTTCACATACTAGTTGAGGGACAACGAGGACATTCAGGGGGTCTATTCACCAGTAACCTGATATAATGGCAGCTGTTTTGAGCCCTTGTAATTCATGAGAGACACCTTAGGAGGGGGTCCAAACCATTTTTATCACTCTCGTTTATTTTAGATTTGTCATTTTCTGAGTAGTATTTAGCTGTGCATACATTAAGTGCTTTCCTTTTTTTCAGAAAAAAATGGCTGGACAAGAGTTATTTTTGTGCAGCGCTGCATTCACAGGGGCAGATTTATGTTAACTGGGGCATCCCCAGGGACGCGCCAGTTAATGTGCGCCACAGTGCGCCACAGCTCCGCCACCCATGGTGCGCCACATTTATAATGCAGCGCACCATGGTGCAAAAACGGCACGTGACGCATCTGTGCCGGAAAGGTGGCGCATTGCTGGAGTTGCGTCGCAAGCGCGACGCAGCTCCAGCAAGGCTCGGGGGTGCCCTATCTTCACAATGCTGCGTCAAGACCTACGCCTGCTTCAAGCAGGCGCAGGGTTTTGACGCAGCATTGGCCTGAAAGTGACTGAGTGAAATCTCATAGATTTCACTCAGCCACTTTCAAGAGGCGTTCCTACACAGGAACGCTCCACCCTGCGCAGGAACGCCTCCTGATGGCACAGGGCTTTACAACGTGACGCATCTCCTAGATGCATCACGTTGTAAATAGGGCGCATTGTTTGCGCCGCCGTTGGGTCAAATAAAGTGACCCAATTGCGGCGCAAAGAGGCGCAAGGGCATCATAAATCTGCCCCTGAGTTTTTAGCCGATTGCACTAGCTTTGGGCTGCTCTTTCTCACTATCATGAAAGGTAAGTGCAAATAGGGTACTTGGTCCCCAGGTTGAAGGTGCACGAAATGGAAACCCAACCACATTAGAAGTAAAATATCTTCATTAAAATAATTGTGACCTAGGAATATTTAATTGCTACCTGATCCGCGAACAGGAACGTCATACACTAATCCTAGGTGTAAAACTAACATTAGGACATAAAAAACTTTACATCCATCCCTAAACGTGCCTGTTATACCTGCTGCTCAGCCAGTGTGACTCGGGTGTGGAATGTTGGTTTGTGGTGTTGCTGTGGAATGTTTGATGTGAGAGAGTCAGTTGGAGAACAGGCTGAGCAACAGGAAGGATGCTCCTGGTGGGGCTCTTCATCATAGCTCTTGATCTTAACATCTTAATAAATCATGTTACCTAACCTATACTTGGACTACCGACATCTTCATTTGATTACCACATTTCGGTGATGATTTGGTGAACCTACTTCCATAAGCTGAATAAGAGAAGTTATCTCATAGAAACAGAGAAACCTAAAAGATCAATCGTCAAGAAAAGGTTCTGTAATCTTAAATGATGTGTCTACTCGGTACAAGTTAAACTAAAGGGAAGAACCTAAAAGAAGAAACTCAAGAAGTACTTGGTCTACAAGGAGTTATGTTTCCAGGCCACCCTACAGCCCTATCAGGGTCTTGTTTAATCAGACAGCCTACTAACAGGGAGTGTTTCAGTCTGCCTCAATTTTAATTTCTAACATTTGGAAGCTTGTTTGCTATTTGTTTCCAGGGGTTTTCTGGTGGCTGTATTATACGATTCATTTTGGGATAACTGTCAGCTGGATGTGAAAGTTTGGAAGCTGACTTAAGCGGTGACTTTGGATTTTATTTTCGGGTTAAGGCAGCATGCCCACCGCTGGAGTAATTTGGGAGTACTGCACACACTCAGATGCCAGGATCTGTAGTGAGTACTGCATGCTTGAGGGTCATAGTATTTTGGCTAGCACTTTGTTTTGAACGATGGCTTCTGCGCGAGCCTTCAAGTTTGCAAGCGTTCCCTTACCATTGCTGTCTTGGCTCGTGAAGCTTCTGCGGGCCTATTGATGACGCCACTCCGATGTAGTCTAGAAGAGTGTTGTGCAGCAACGTTTGGTGCACGCATGTGCTTGGAGTCACCCAGCACTGGATCATCCTTACCTTGCAGCGATCTTACTTTGCCTGGCATTGCATGTAATGCAGGGGTTTCACTATCTCATGGAGTGCTGTTTTTAACAAACTTTTTAGGCATTCAAAACTAAGATCAATGTGTGCTGATTGTACTGCATGTGAGCCTTTGAACAGGTACCTGTTGTTCTTTGTCTGGAATTTGGAGATTTCGGGAAAGTATTCAACAGTATTGAAGAGTTCCATCAACATTGGCTCATTCCAGGTAAGCAGCTGTTTGAATTGATAATGAAGTGCAGAGTTCGGTGAAATGTCACTCACCAGGGACTTTAGGCGGCAAGCTTGGTCTCTTAATTAGCATTCTTCATTGGTAGTCTGCTGCCATGGTTTTTGTTCTTCCTCTCAAATTATGCCATATGACCAGAATATTACATACAGGTTTTTTTCACACTAACCATGATGTCAAGATGTGTATGTGTGTGAATTTCTACCCGATAGTGCAAGTTTCCTATGCGTGGGAATCATTTCTGACTTTATTGTCAGGTTGTTGATTTTTATGTCACTTTAAATGACTGGGGTGTGTGTCACCCATTGCTTGCGTTACACTAGATGTCCTTTACCATGATGCCAGGATGTGATTGTATGTGAATTCCCACCCAATAGTGCCAGTTTCCTGTGCATGGGAATCACTTCTGACTTTGTCAGGTTTTTTATTTTTCTGTCACTTTGGATGACTGTTTGGGGTGTGTATCATCCATTGCTTGCGTTACGCTAGATGTCTTTGTCGCTTTGGATGATTGTGTGAGGGTGTATCACCCATTGCTTGTGTTACAATGGATGGCATGACTGTTGTGTTAAGATGGTGGATCGGTATACATTTCTAGGTGTTACGGTTGAGATGACTGTGTGTGGATAGATATGTCCAGGGACTACCGAACATCCCCCTCCGCCGCCTTGCGTTTAACCAATATTTATTAAAGATGGACATGAGAGAGGATTTCTTTGGAGGCGGGGTCTTACAACCCCCAATCGTATTTATTAAGACTTAAAATCAAATACAAATTTAAATAAACAATATTTACACATTTTTACTCAGAAAACGTAGCATGACATTTGATTACAATTAATATGTACAGATATCAGATGGCTAACCTTAACATACTTCTAGTACAAGATATTTCCTATCCGAGTCTAACATCTGAACCATAATCATACATTAATTACTTTTCTGTGTATCCTCTTTGGGCCAAGGTCGCTAACTGGTGTCAGATCATTATCAAATTAGGCACGCCCTCCCGTAGGAGTGCGCATGCGCAGAGGGCCCGTTTACCGAGAGGGTACTTCCCCCCCCGGTTACCCCCTTACGCTCCATTAACTCCATTAAAGGGGGCCCTTGCACTCTGCACCATTTAATGACTTCATTGTGCCCGTGCGGGGTGGCCAACCAGCCTAAAGAAAGCGTGACTCCCCCCTCCCCCGCACCCATCCAGCCAACCAGATGTACTGTCCCTGGAGTTCTAGGTGAGACCTCTTGTCCCTCCCCCTGGGTGACCCCTTTCAAGAATGGCGCCACTCTCTAAGGACCTTAAATTTACTGCTCACCAATCATGACCTTACCGTCTGACCAAGGAATAGCAATAAATATGACGATTGATGACCTGCAAATGGGAAAAAGTTCTAAGGAACAAAAATAATCATACGACACACCTGTCATCCATTTACATTGGGAAAAAACCATATGAACAACCTTATAATACAATAACCAGTATCTGCTTTAGGGGATGGTGGGTGGGGCAAAAGATTACAGCCTCCTAGAGGCTGGGTGGGACAGACCTGGGAGCGTGGGTGAAAGAGGCCGACTCCCGCGCTCCCCGGCCTTTTAAACCCCCCTACTGGCCAGGTCGGTTCTAACCGGCCTGACCTCTGCTCCCCATTGACCCAGAAGCGATTCAATCGCTTCCAGGTTACTTGGGAGCCCTTAGGGCCAATCCATGTTGAGGCGCGTCCACCTCGGCATGATGACGCGATGCGCGCCCCATCACGGAGAGCAGGCGAGGGGGGAGGCAGCCGGTTCCCCCACCATACTTGCGACGGGGCCGATGACGGCCCCCGCCTTTCTCTCACTCATGTTTTGGTGTTATGGTTGAGCTAGCTGCACGTGGATGAGTCACCCATTTGTGGTGTGTTGTACGTGGTGTGTATGTGTGTAAGGCTGTGTTTTATTAATCTAGAGTTGTTGTGGGTTACGTTGGGTTGCGTTGTACCTTATTCGTTTCCTGATCTATTTATATTTATTGTTGCATTCATGGACTTTCACCATTCCTACATGTATTAGATTGCATTTAATATGTTGATATTTACCATCCTTAGATTCATTATATCAACGTGCGACATATCCATGGACTAGTAACAATGCTATTCTTGCTCCTGTCTGTTTTCTGTTTTGCTTGCATGATCGTTTACTATCTTAACACTTTATAGGTTACCTGCATTGTTGGACTTGGTCCTTAAGGCAGGTTCACCCCTAATCTTTTTGCTTTTTATCTGTGATCTGTGTGGATGATTTTCTGGTCTGTGCGCACTTTTTCCCTGTGTCCCAGAGTAAAGTGCGTGCATGTAGTTAGGCTGGCCTGCTCTCCCATAGGGATGCATGGGCAATGTCTGTGTCCCTGGTAGTTCCTGATGCGTGGGGAGTGCATGCTCGAATTTGGTATGTGCGAGTTCGTGGGAATGAATGCTTCGCAATGGTGTATGTGGCATGTGTGTGTCATGAGTAGAAATGCAATTTCTAGGACTTGGCATATTAATGTAAAATATGCCTGCAGTATGATTGGCTGGAGCTGGCTGGTGAGCCTGGCTCCAGGAAGGCTGGATGGGTCTGCCCGGTGGTGAGTGTGAGATTAGCATGTTGATGGCTTGGGAGGAGTGCACCTGGTCCCTGATGGGCCTGGACTTTCCCCACACAATGCTGGCTCCACCCCCTGTAGTGCGGCTGATGTCCC
This sequence comes from Lissotriton vulgaris, assembly GCF_964263255.1. Taxonomy (NCBI): domain Eukaryota; kingdom Metazoa; phylum Chordata; class Amphibia; order Caudata; family Salamandridae; genus Lissotriton; species Lissotriton vulgaris. Next base: position 136,280,455 of record NC_141690.1, read on the forward strand.
TAGCCCTGCCAGTGAATAGAGAGGGTGGTTGAGGTAAACAGAGTACTTCAAAACCAGCTGCGACTGGTTTTCCCCCACCCTGCACCCTGAGACAAAGGGAATTTACTGTATGAGAAGGGGCTGTGTCCCCATACAATTTGTCCTTGGTTCTGCTTGTGGATCCTTGCCAGAGGGGGCTGCTGCTGCTGCTGGGGCCAGGAGGACCGCCTCTTGGCTTGTCTCCCTGCCTGGAGACCCAGTGTGCTGGCTCTGGCCCTGCCTTGCCCCTCTGCCTGCCTCCAGACCTTGTTGGAGCTTTTGCTGTGCCTGGATGCGCTCTTATTTTGACTTGTAGCGCTAGGCGCGCTTTTATTTCCTTTGAGCGCTGAGCGCGCTTCCCTTGGCGCTTGAGAGCGCTGTGCCTTGTCCCCGAGCGCTGGGGAGCGCTCGTTGTACAGCCGGTGCCCACCCGGCATCTGCCCGTTGTTGTTTTGCCGATTTTCATTCGAGCGAGTGCCCACCTCGCTTTATATGTAATTTCGAGGCCGGAGCCCACCCGGCATTGCCCGGTGGTCGTGACTTCATTATCGAGGGAGCCCACCCCTCGTTTGCCCAGGAGATCACCGCCACAGCCCCGGGACCGAGAGAGTGCAGCCGCTGACGTCACCCGGAGAGCCGCGCTGTGATTGGTGACAGCTGCCGGAGGATCGCCGGGTGACTCGCGCCGTGATTGGCTGCCCGCCTGAGAAGCAGGAAGCAGCCTGCCGCGTCCTTGGAGGTTCCCGAGTGAGGAGAGGAGCCCCGCGCTGCTGCCGCCAGGAGACCCGGTGAGTGCTCGGTGGGGAGAGTGAGCGAGGGAAGGGAGGAGGGCGTCGGGGCACATTGTCAGTGCCCGCCCCTCCCCTTCCGTGTGCGGGCCGGGCCTGAGAGAGGCCCAGCTTTTTAAGAGCCCTGAGGCTCTTGGGGCATTGTTCGATTCCCGAGTCCCCCGTGAGGGACTCCAACGATCTTGGGGGGCATTTCTGTTGATGAGCCTGCGAGGCTCGAGGGGGCAATTGCTGAGAAGAGCCCAGAAAGGCTCCAGGACCCCATAGTTGTTCTTCGAGCCCAGAGAGGCTCACAGCCAGATTCATTCTACGAGCCCAGCGAGGCTCATCGCCCACATCGCTTTAGAGCCCTGAGAGAGGCTCTGGGGCAATTCATTATTTTGAGAGCGCTGAAGCTCTAATTTGCGCATTTGCTTTGCGAGCCCCTGAGAGGCTCCTTGTCCACTTTGTTCTTGAGCCCACGTGGCTCCAATGTTTGCCCAGCTGTTATTTACAACTCTCCAGCACTTAGTGGACAGTTGCTACGTTTAGGCTTTGTGTTTGTGCTGCCTGCGCAGACCCCCTGACATTGAGACTCAGGGCATTCTGCCCCTTTCGAGGCCAGTTGGCCTGAGGGACAAGTTCGAGTGTTGTGCTATGTGCACCCTGCGCATTGTGATTTCTTTGCTATGTGATTCTTGCGCAAAAGTTCTAACCTGCACCTCTGAATGTGTTTAATACCTCATGTGCAATTGTTGATGTCCCACTTTATGTTTATCCCCTTTTGCTGACCTGCATAGGGAATTGTTGATGTCCCACTTTATGTTTATCCCCTTTTGCTGACCTGCATAGAGGATTGTTGATGTCCCATTTTATGTTTAGGTTTCCTTCCCTTTGCTAAGAGTGACATGCTTAGGTGTTGGTATTCCTTCCTTAGGTCCTGATGATAAGGCCCTAGTTCCCTGCGTGATTTCCTACAGTGGTTTAGGGTTGCGTAGGATGTATTTACTCTTTACCAGTGATTACTGGTTGTGTGCTACATGTACTATTTTGGTGCTAATCATTATATGTTTATGTGCTAAGTGTGTACCTACAAGTATTATTTTTCTAACAAGTGCCTACCCCTGACAGTGGTCCATGTGGCCCTGTCCTGTACATAATTCCCTTGTAAATTCTGCCCGTGCCTCTGGCACATTGTAAAGTTTTTGTGTGTTATCTAATGTGTTTTTTTTATAATACAAAGGCTATTTTTTATATAACCTTGTGTGGAGTTTCCTTTGTGGTGGGCCTTGGGTGTTGTTGCTGGGGTGCGTGCGCAAATACTTAACTCATACCGCCCCCAAGTTTAGCCTTGCTGCTCGCACCACGTTACCTAGAGGGTGAGCAGGGGTTACCTCGGCGTGTGACTCCCTTGCCCTGACTTAGAAATGGTGATCCCTGACTGACTTTGGCGTGAGCCCTGGCCAGCCAGGGTCCCGTTTCTACCATGCATGTATTCTGATTTAATTAAACTGTGTTTTGCATGCATGTTCTTGTTTGTTACGAGAGCAGAGCTAGTGTTGTCGCTCGATTGTCTGAGCAGGGACCCAAGGCAAAGGACTGTTTGAAAAATTGCTAATCCTGGCCACAGACCGCACAGTATTCTTTGTTGAAATTGGTCATGAGAGACCACTATATGTGGCTCAAAAAGCCTTAAACTTGGTTTTAATCGGTTGCCTACAGGCATTGACTTGGGTGTCCTTTCCTACTTGTTAAGGAAACATCTATTGGTTTTTACAGGCAATCACCACCTAAAACAGCTGAGTGAAGCAGACATAGCCTTTCAGATGCAAATGTCAACGTCTCCTGTTAATAGAATAACAATAACAATCCTTGGAGTACTAGCTGATTAAAAGGGCCTATTTGCCACATAATTGCCAACATCACGCTACTGCCTAAAGAGAAAAATTACCTTTAACGCCCTCTTCTTCAGCCCATCCTTGGAGTTTCATGTGATTTAGGTGGGGCTCACGACACTACTGTGAATGTGATTCACCTTGCCTTAAACAAGTTCTGCATAGCCTACAGGTACTGCCTGGCGAATGCCACCAGCAATAGAACAATACACAGCACATATACAAAAGCACCAAATGCAACCTTCCCACTCATACCACTGCCACAGCGCATGGGCAGCGGCATAGTCTTACAAACGGCAGAGAAAAACAGCTGCTGAAGCATCCCGCTCTCAGATACAGACCAGTGCAATGCCCCAAGGCTGTAGTTTCCCTCGCACACATTGCAAGTACAGTACTGGCAACAGTGCTGCAAGTGTAACCTCTTAGAGCAGGGGTCTTCAAACTGTGGGGCGCGACCCCCAGGGGGGCCGTGGAGCGATGCAAAGGGGGTCGCACCTTCACAGTGTCACGTCTGCCCTGGCCTCCAGGGCTTCAGCCCCCCTCTTGCCCCATCCTGTGTCTCAGCCTCGGCAGCTGTAGTGCAGCTCGCGCTCCTGGCCTCGGCTGGGCAGTGTCTGGAGTCTTATCTCCGGCCCGAGTTTTTCACAGGTCTTTAAAGACCATTAGCATATTTTCATGCCTTTGTTAACTGATTACCAAAGCTTATTTTTTTTATGGTTTCAGTACCCCCTGGGCCCCCACTCTGCCTTTTCCTAACATTTATATTTTTACACTTCCTGCTGTAGTGTGAGAATGCATTCAATGAAAAGAAATATAAAGGTGGGTTGCCAAAAGAAACATGCCTGCTATGTGTTTAAAGATCCTGCAGGGACCTGCACTTGACACTAAATTGAGTTATAAATAAAAAAGTATGTATTAATTAGTTATGTGACTTTTCTGTCTTTATTCTCTTTAATTATTAGTCATGGGTCATTGAGGCATCCCTAGAACACAATTAAAAGTGATTTCTATTCATATTTACTGTTCTACGTATTCACAGATAAGTGCAAAAAATACAGCTGTAGGTGACTGCTTATTTCTGGGCCATCAAAATAATGAGATGGTAACCCTAATCATTAGACTGGAAGTTTGTTGCAGGATCAGCACATTATTTATTTCCTCCACCCTCGATCCCTGATTAATGTCATTATAGCAATAGTTTAACTTATATCTGAAACCCTACGCTTCAAGTTTCTGGGAATGCACCCTGCTTTCAGACTACTCACTTCTCATTCTCGCCTTCACTTTCACATTCACCCTGCACTCCAGGCGATCACAATGCACCCACACTGATCACAATGCACTCACACTGATCACCATGCACTCATAGCGATCACAATGCACTCACACTGATCACAATGCACTCACACTGATCACCATGCACTCATAGGGATCACAATGCACTCACACTGATCACAATGCACTCACACTGATCACAATGCACTCACACTGATCACAATGCACTCACACTGATCACAATGCACCCACACTGATCACAATGCACTCACAGCAATCACAATGCACTCACAGCAATCACAATGCACTCACAGCAATCACAATGCACTCACAGCAATCACAATGCACTCACAGCGATCACAATGCACCCACACTGATCACCATGCACTCATAGGGATCACCATGCACTCATAGGGATCACCATGCACTCATAGGGATCACCATGTACTCACACTGACCACCATGCACTCACACTGATCACCATACACTCACACTATTCACCCGCTCACCCTGCACTCACACTGATCACCATGCACTCACACTGATCACCATGCACTCACACTGATCACCATGCACTCACACTGATCACCATGCACTCACACTATTTACCCGCTCAGCCTGCACTCACACTGATCACCATGCACTCACACTGATCACCATGCACTCACACTGATCACCATGCACTCACAACATTCACCCACTCACCCTGCTCTCACAGTGATCACTCTGCACTAAAAATGTGCTTGCATTGTTCACTCTGTACCTCACCCTGCAGTCACACGAGCACACTTCTCACCCTGCACTCATGTGACACTTCACTCACCTGTCCCCCCCTAACTGCTCAATCTGTAGCTCACTCAAACAAGGCCATCACTAACCATGCACTAATTAGTCCCACTCTGCACTTACAGCTGAACCCAAATTCATATGGTCAACTCACTCACCCTGCAGTCACTCGTTTTACCCTACTCTCACACTGTTGCATTGCTCACCGTGCAGTCACATGGGCACTCTTGTCACCCACACAGTGCAGAAGGTTAAAGTGCCTGGTACAAAGAAGATGTACCATGCAGATCACAGAACTGAGTGTGAGTAAACTATGAGTAGCGCTATAAAAAAATGAAATGTTTGTCAGACAGGTGCTATAGAGAGATGAGGTGTATTGTTGGTGAGTGGTAGTGAGGGAATTCATGGAGAAGGTGGAAAGACTGTTGCACCGTGTGCGACCAGTGCTTGGACAAGCCCTGGCTGGGAGTGTTAACCCCCCTCCCTGAAGTTCGGGTCTAGTGGATCCCCTGCTTCTGCCTATTATTTACATTTGTAGTGCGCTACTGTTACCAAAAGGTGTCCTGGGGCTAATAACCATCTGCTTGCAATGTGAGAGAGGGATCCGGGGTCGGGAGAGGAGAGGGATGGAAGGAAGGGGGTGAGAGGAAAGGGGCATAGGTAAACTTTAACTCTGCACAAGACCGCCAAGGTTTGAATGCACCCTTGCTGCTCCCGGCCATGGCCAGGTGAGCTTCTAATGTGGCAGCGCGCATTCCTGCGGATTGGGAGTCCCTTTACAGAGGTTGACTAGACATCTTGATGATGTTAATTGCTGTATTTTGGTTATAAACTGGTACTGATGGGGTGAAATCTTTCCTTAGTATTACTGTGTTTAAAACAATTCTAAATAATAAAGCAATACTACCCCAAAATACGCAGCATCACAAAACATTATTTATTTTCTACTCACACAATTTAGTCAAGCCTGTCACATAATTTGGTCCTCACCTTCCTCATAACCTAGAGGTTTAGAAATTTGTCAGGAGGGGGTCCTTACGCTTGAAAATGTTGACAGGGGGTCTCGGCATCCAAAAGTTTGAAGACCTCTGTCTTAGAGTAATACACAGTTTCAGGCTTTGTCATGTAGCAAAACACAACACGGACTACAACCTACCAAGCAACCACTTTGCCCTATAAATAGAGCACTAAATAGAGCCTTTCTGCCTGCCTGCCTGTGGTGTCCTTGATCCGCCCGCATTTGCCTGAAAAGAACTCCTAGTGGGATGAGGGTCCCAAGGGTAAACGCCGCTACTTCCATGCCATCTGCACTCTCTGGGGTGGACTTTAACCCCCAGAGTGCATCGGAGGTCTCCGCAGCTGCCACGAGTGAGGGAGAAACGGGGCCAATGCGCTCATAGCTCAGCCTCTCCCACCGGGACGCGCGCGGGACGTAGCCCAGATGAAGCCCGGACCAAGGGTGGGCCTGTCTGTGTCGATCAGGGCCAGGCCAGGCCGGGCCACCCCCCTTATTTCTTGAAAATGCATCGGATTGCCCTATACACACACTTCAGTCCAGGAAAGAAGGTTCTGTTACGTGTGACTTTACTAACGTATATGGACTGGAGTCATAAATACTGAGGGAGGATCCTAATAGTCTGAATTTGGTTGAGCACAGGGACCGATCTGAGGAGGCGGGCAGGTTTCTTCGTTATTTGGGAGTTGTGGTAACCAATTGCACAGTGCTTCGTCTAAGTTATTGTGGAGGACTTGTAATTTACAATGAATTGGGCAAAAATCTCTTACTGGGAGGGGAGTGGTGGGAACTTTGGATGGGTTTTTAACAAGAGTAGAGTCAGCGTTAATTCCTGAAATACAACTTACTGAGCACAGGCTCTCACTGGAACCACAAAATGGCACAGCCTGCCCTGTAGAGATGTTTCCCGTAGCAACAGCCCTCATAACAGTGGTCCATGCATAACCTCAGTGTCTCAGTCGATTGTGGAGGACACAGATGACGCAGTCTTAATAGAGAACCCAGAGATCAGTAACAGAAGGCCCAGAACAAATGTGACCACTAAAGGCCAAAAGGTCATATCCACTGATTGTGATAGACTCACACCCCATCTCAAAAGAGAAAGGGACAGGGTGCAAATAAATAAAAAAAACCTGTAAAAATTCAGGCCTATAAGAGTAAGCCTGTGGGAAAGATACCACATCAGGAGCAGGTCCCACTTCGAGTGGCCAAGAAAGTTTACGCCCAGGTCTTCAGTCCGGTATTGGGTGGGAGGAATATCGGTCAAAACTCGAATCTACTGTGGGGTCTATGCTGGATCCATTAAAACAAATGCTAACACAAATTGACAAAAGGTTGACATCACTGGAGAGCTTAATGAACACTAACACGACGGTGTGTAGCTGCTGTAGTGAAGCAGCTCTCCCCAGTTCAAATAGAGCGATGCTAGGTAGCCATCACATAGCTATCAATGAGAGTGGGGTTATACGACAGCAGCAGACACAGCCAGGCTCGAATACCCCAAACGCCTTGATTAGATCAGAGTTGCCAAGAGTAAGTGACCAAACGCTTCCCATACTCAAATGCAGGCAACCTATGCCAGACAAGGCACACTACCAGGTACATGGAAAGGGAGGGTGGCAGAGGATCCCACGCAGACTGCCGCTACGGCTGGCAAACCAGCAAATTTAATAGGTGGTTTAATATCAGGACAGGAATGTTCATTAGAAACTAGGAACTTGCATCTTCCGCCCGAAGCAACACTATATATGGTAGTCTTAGCGAATGCAACTGGAATAGCAGAGCACTGGACGACTTTGAGAAATAAGTTGCTTCACCACCTGGGGGCAAGGACCGGGCTTACTAACATCCTGTTTGCCGAATTTAAAATGGCTAGAAGAATTGCCTGGGTAGGAGGGTCTAGTAAATCCTTGCCAGGAGATTGCACAGGGCTAACATTTGGCTTACCTAACTTGACTCAAATCATATTGGAGAGAGCTGAATCTACATATGTCTCTGCACAGGGAATAAAAATTCTACCACTGGGCTTTTTTTATCAAATTTCCAGGCGCCCACAGTACCCTGTTGAGACAGAGAATTTGTTTGGGGGTTTCATCAAAGATTCCCAATTCCAACTAGTAATCGATTCGAAGCTCTAAGCTCTCTGGGGGAAATTGCTCAGGTGTATCACACTGCCGAGAATACAAATTCCCCTTACATACATACATTACATACACGCTGCCGAGAATATTGAGGCAGGAAGGATCATCAGGGAGGATTTTACAACATGGGGAGAAGCAACAAGGCTCTCGAAGCTAATAACCAGCAAAGATCAGGGGGTGAGCAAGCGAGGGGACTAGAGTAGGGAAATAAGATATTTTTTCCTCTAAACTCCATTCCTGACATGCAAACACTAGAAGTGACATGCTCTGGTGATAGTAACAACTCCAGGCATCCACAACTGCCTCAGCTATTGAATGGTGATGTGCCTATTTGCGATATTATATCCTGGACTATTACGGGGCTGTAGTTGAAAATGGATGACCCAGAGTGGCAAAAGTTCATTCAAGACAGAGATATAATAGGCCTACATGAACCCTGAGTGAACAAACCATTTTATATTAATGGTTTTAAAATCTTCAACACACCGGCCATGAAAGGCCTAGGGGGCAGGCTTAAGGGCGGCCTGAGCCTGTACCTTTCTAACAAGCCGGTAATTACTAAAACACAGGCATTTTTGAGGAGAAACTTTTATAAGATTATTAAGGTGTCCATGACTATGAATCAATGTGTAATATTTGTACATTTTTATAATAATGGGATCTCAACAGAACTTTGTCTGGTTTTAAAAAATGTAAGTGAGGAATTAAACGTGATTTGTAATGCTAGCCCTGCCAATACTATGATAATAATGATGGGCAATTTTAACTGCGCAATGTCCACACTGATGACAAGAGATTATGTGGCCATGTACAATGAGGAACCAACTCACTTAACTCATTTCTGTCATTCCCCAGCGGGAGAATTGTTTAAATAATTTTTAGTTACAAATGACCTAGGCTTTGTAAATGAGCTTATGGATCCCCCAGTAATGATGCCCTATACTTATAATGTAAGAGGTGCATCTATACTTGATTTCATACTAGCCTACCATAATCATGCTCTAAGATTACTTTCCTTTGAGGTCGACCAGAGTTCTCTAAGTGACCTCTTTCTGCTACACTTGGTTGTTGCTCTACCTGTAAAGAAGGTATCCATTACAAATAAGGACAGTGAGGAAGCGGGTGAACTGGAATCAGATAAGATTAATCGGCATACACTTAAATGGTCAAAGGTGGATCCCACAGAAATAACCAGATCTCTTGTGGTTAACTGTAATTCAGCAATTGATATTTGCCTGTCTGAGTCAGCACCTGCTTCAAGCATAGTAGCATCTTATGCTGAAATATCGAACGCCCTTAAAAAATTACTATTAGTGCAACATCGTAAGAAAAATAAGGAATCAGGCTGGTTTAACTCAAAATGCACCCAAGCCTGTTCCAATTTAAAAGTAGAATTACATAGGCAACCTAGAATAATTGATAATATCAGATTTGCAAGACTGGAATATCATCAGACAATAAAGGAAAGGAAGAATACCCTGAGAAACGAAGCATGGAAAGCCCTTCATACAGCAGTAGTAACAAAGGACAGGGCAGCTTTCTGGAGGGCAGTGATGACATCATTCCTAGTCACTCCTAGGACACGAGGGTCCTTCAATAGCCATTGCTATATCAGAGGAGGAATGGATAACCCATTTCGCACAGCTATACAATGGTATTGACACTTCCTATATTGAACCTGATGATGATCAAGAGAATGACCATCCAAATATTAATTTAAATTTCACTCTAGACGAAGTGATTAGAGCGTTACACGGGAGTAAGACCGGTAAAGCACCTGGCCCGGATGGCATCCCTATAGACTTGTTTAAATTTAATATTGCATTATGGGGGCCCATTATTACGCAGGTCATAAATGCAAGTTGTCAAATAAAACTGCCTGAAACCTGGGGTGGGTCATGAATAGTACCAATTTTCAAAAAAGAGAATTGTCAGAATCTAGGCTGCTATAGACCGATCTCCTTATTAGATTCAATGGGGAAAGTGGTGGAAGTGTGATTTTAGAAGGTCTGCAGTAATGGTCAGAAGAGATTAAGATTTCAACTGACCTAATATATGATTTGATTTGATTTTATAATTTATACAGTGCACAAATGTACCGGAGGTGTCGTGGCGCTAGGGACAGTAGGACTAAATCGTTATAATGCCCATTACGCATCAAGTCTATTTGTAAAGAGCTAGGTCTTCAAAGCTTTTCTGAATGACATGAGCGATGTGCTACTCTTAATGGGGCTTGGGAGGAGGGTTTGTTGTATATGAATTTAGGACCCTAGTGTAATTTTCCCGATTCATGCCCATATATAGGTATAAATCACCCTATCCTTATATAGGCATAGAAATCATAACCATATTTAGACTTAGCCTATGTAGTCCAAATACCGCATGGCTACTTCCACTAGTTCCGAAAATCCACAACGATTTCTTGGAAAAACCCACCTTCAGCAGTCAGGGACTTCCCCTTGCTTGAGTATTGATTTATCCAAGAACTCATGGAGTTTTCAAAGAACGAAGTCTTTGATTACGTTATTATGTCCAAGCTTACATCAAACTAGGCACCTCCAAGGTATAAATATGTCCACACTTGCCCAGGCAAACACACAATGGTTTTGAGCAAGTCCACTATCCCCTTGCCCGACGTGCCCTGCTACAGCAAGTGCCCAAGGAAACCGACCCCCCTGCAGAGGCACTGAGAGAGACGCTGTCTTTTCTCTTGCCCAGAAATCAAGCTCCAGTGTCTCCAAGCTACCCTTGCGGGTTGTTGGGAAATCAAGTCTGCTGAGAGAGATACCAGACCTCCTTCATTCTGAAACCAAGGTACGGAGCTGATTAGACCCTTAGAGAATTCTTGGATTATATTCTTGGCAAAAGAATACTGAAACTAAGCTACACCTCACTTACTTCTTCCCTTGTACTAGACCTAGGTTAGGTACAACGGGGTAGGCATATTTTAGAAGCACCAGTTGAGTACTTTTTAGTCTTTATTTATTGATGTATGTATTCTATGTATTTTATGGCTTAGAAACCATACCATGCTTTTACAGTATTATTTTATAATACTCTTTGTAATGTACGCATTGTACTTTACAACCAGTATTTTGATTGTGGCAGTTCATTTCCTCTGCATGCGAAAGAAGACTGTTCAATAAAACTTTTTATTGAAAACGCCCGTCTCTCTGTTTCTCTGCACCTCTGGTGAAACGAAGCATGCACGATTGACTGAGTAAATTAATTATCAATTGTTTCCGCGACTCTAGGGATACATTTCTTATTCTTGGGTAACAAAGTTGTCATGTTTATGCGGTTGTCAGTAACTAATCCCTTCTTGTGAATTCAAGAAAGTTTCTAGTGACCTCTGAACTATCTGGCACTCACAATTAAGTCTAATATATTTGATAGAGACCTAGTAGACCTCAGTCCTACGTCAAATCTATAGTATATGTTATTCCAATGCGCAGAACCTATTGGGAATATAGGAACTACACTACAGTTCCAGATTTTGATTGCACCCACTAGGAAACTTCTTCCTCCCCAACTAACCTGCTTGAACTTAGGTGTTTGTAGCAGCTTGGAGTGAGAGGATCTTAGACTAATACCTGGTAAATACCATTTTAGATGCGTCTTCAAAAACTGCGGGCCAATGTCTTTTAATGCTTTAAAGGCCAGGCATTGCGATTTAAAAATGATCCTTTTGGCCACTGGAAGCCAATGTAACCCTTCCAATCTATGAGCAACCGGCTCAAGTCTGGGAATATCAAGTAGCTATCTTGCTGCTGCATTCTGTAGTCTCTGCAGTTTCAGCAACAGTTGTGCTTGCAACCCAACATAAAGAGCATTGCCATAGTCCAATCTGGACAAAGCGAGAACTGTGACAAATGTCTTCGGTGCCTCACGAGGGATATAAGGAGGAATTTTCCTAATCATTCTTAAAATAAGCCAAAAGGTAGCCAAAGTTAGCTTATTAATCTGAGCACTGAATGTAAGCTTGTCGTCAAAGACAAACCCCAAGTTCTTAACCTTAGAGACTGGGACGAGACAGTTTCCTAGACTATCAGGCCACAACCTTAATGACCAAAAGGAAGGATTGGGGGATAACAGCATAACTTTTGTCTTTTCCCAATTTAGCTTAGGACCGTTGGCCTGCATCCATTCATTTACCTGCATCATGCAGTGATTGAAACAGTCAGTTGTCGCTTCCAGGTCAATTGAGACCGACACCACCACCTGTGCGTCGTCAGCGTAAGAGATAGTGGAGAACCCACATTGTCTAATAATAGAAGCCAATTGCGCCACATATAAGTTAAAAAGGGTGGGGCTAAGTGAAGACCTCTGAGGTACCCCACATAGCAGTTGAATATATATGGCTTTCAGAAGGGGCTCGGAACCACTGAGCAGTGTTTGAATCTGGCCCTACATATAGAAAAGTACACGAGGGCAAAAAATATTAGATTGTATATGATCTTTGTAGACCTAACTGCAGTTTTTGATTCGGTTAAACATGCAAGATTGTGGGAAATCCATGAGGACTTAAATGTAGATCCTCAGATTATTGTCTTTTTTAAGGAATCTTTATAGCAAGGAATCGGCTAGTGTACGCTTTGGAATAGGGGGGAAACGCACAGCTAACTTTCCCGTTCAAAGGGGGTGAGGCAGGGCTGCGTGCTGGCCCCCTTTCTTTTTAACTTGTATACTAATGGGTTAGGAGAAGCTCTAGTTAGAACAACACATGACTTTCATCACGTTGCTGGACGATCCATCCCGGTACTACTTTATGCAGATGACGCAGTTATGTTGGCAAGAACTCCAATTGCTCTCCAAAGGGTCCTTAACAGATACTGTGCTTTTATGAAGGATCTAGTCCTCAGCATTAATATCTTAAGGACATATGTAATGAGATGTGGCTGTGCACCTATGCGAGTGAAGGACATTTTTGTAGAGGGGCAGATATTAAAATCAACCAATTGTTTTTCATATTTGGGCATTATGTTTAATCAAAACGAATCTTGGGCCCAAACTATAATTGCCAAAAACGGATGCTTATCCAGACAACGAATGCTTTGGTGGGGTTTTCTAAGAAACTGGGCCGGAAACCCCCAGCGTAGCTGATACAAATTTACAAAGCAATGTGTATCAGCTCTACAATGTACGAAGCAGGCGTTTGGGGACTAGCAAACACCACGCAACTGCAAAAAGGGGCAGATTATTTTTTAAGATTTATATTATCCGTCCTCCGAGTACATCTATTTTTGTTTGTCATGAAGAGCTGGGTCTCCCTTTTTTATCTGATCTACTTAAAATAGAACCAATACTATTGTGGCATAGTATCTGGATCAAGGAGCAGACACATTTAAACGGGATATTCTCGCTGATTATCTTAAGTTAGATGGAGCCTTAAAAATACTGTGGATCTGCCTTGTTCCTGACTTTATGACTGATTTAGGGCACCCAGAGTATTTTATAATCCCAAGTTCCTTGCAGAAGATCTCACAGGAAACATTAAAAAGAGAGGGGCTTTGCTCTGCATGTTAGAAGAGGCCAAACTGTCTAACGAACTCACTAAGCCCACTGTTAACCATCATCAAATTATTTTAACTACTTTTGGAATGGAGCCATACCTGTCTTATGTAACTGTTACCTTTGATAGAATGTTATTGGCTAGATGTAGGGTAAATACATTCCATAGAATGGTGTCGTGGCCCAAAATAAATAATGATTGGTCGATACAATTCCCACCGTGTTTCTGCGATAACCACTCATACCAATCTACAATCCACACCGTTCTCTTCTGTAAATTTTACTGTGAATTAAGAAAAGTGTCACTGGTCCCGCTCCTAAAAACTTATGGGCTAAGACAATGTCATCCTGCTTTTTTAAAACTACAGTTACTGGACAATGATCATGTAGTATGGAGATTTGCCATGTTTTTAAAGAGAGTATTTTATTTGAGGAGAAGTGTAATTACCATTGATGAATTATAATCCTTGTTTGAATGTTTTTTAACTCTTTACCTAATAATATTGTGTATCGTATGAAAGCATTTTGCACAACACAATAGCTGCTACTCTGTAATTCTTATTTAATGTAATGTAATGTAAAAGCTAGTTTTTTTAAATTGTGCTTTTATGATTGTAAATTTGTAACAATCGAATAAAGCTTTATGAACGAATTAATCACTGTTACATTTAACATGTTACATCTCTGTGCACCTGATATTTCCATGCAAGAGTCTTCCCTCTTATAGTACATTTGTGAGATGCCTGGGGTAGTAGCAATGTTATTCTTGCTCCTTTAAAGAATGGAGATGTGTTATACCTGCTGCTCAGCCAGTGTGACTGGGGTGTGGACTGCTGGTGTGTGGTGTTGCTGTGGAATGTTGGATGTGAGAAAGTCAGTTGGAGAATGGGCTGAGCAGCAGGAAGGTTGCTCCTGGTGGGGCTCTTCATTGCAGCTCTTGTTCTTGTTCTTAACATCTTAATGAATCATCTTACCTAACCTTTACTTGGACTACCGGACATCTTCATTTGATTACCACACTACCCCTACCTCCCATTCCTAAATACCACTCTGAACTCTGAGCCTGATTCACAAGGGGCCTCCATATGTGTGGCTGGGGCCTCCGCACTTGTGGCAGAGGCCCCGCAGCTGTGGGAGAAGCTCCGCACTTGGAGCAGAATACCTGCAATGAGAGTTCTCACAGAGGGGATTCTGCCCCAAGTGTGGAAACTCCACCACGACTGAGGGGCCTCAACTACCAGTGTGGAGGCACCAGTGAGGATCAGGCCCAATAGCTTTAAGACTAAATTCTACCCAGAGTTACTTTTCGCTGCCTTACATTTATTTTCTATGACAGTCTATATTTGAATTTTTGTGGAATACATTTCGTAAATTTTGAAGTAAGTGTTTTGAAAGAAATACAGTTGGAATTCAGAATTAAATGCCCATTAAATAATTAAGTTAATCATTTCATAAATTTACTATCAAAGGCTAGTGGTAGCTGAGTGCTATCAAAATCATGGTAAAACTGCAGGTAAAGTCTGTCCACTCAAATATTACCACTTGTATTTAGTTCTGGAAATACCCTCTGTCAGAATGATATTACCAAATCAGAAGATTCCCCCTTAATATAGCGCCCACCTCTAAACGAGTGCTTATTTTCAAATGTTTTGTACTGTCATATAGCATAATAACTATTGTGCTACAAGAATACTGTACACAAAATATCAGTAATATCATGGAAGTAAGTTTATGTAGACAACAATAGTTTTCCTACATTTACCACTACCTAAAGGCAACTTGATTAAATATATTTCAAGGTACCTAGATGGAGAGTTATGAATAGTAAATCTGGACTTGTGTATATTTACTTCCACACTAGTCTTGTTGCTGATAGTTTTATCTTTATTTCTGATATTGTTGCTGATATTTTGGCTTCGATATTCTTGCAATATTATATTTTTATAGTGATATTCTGTCCTACATACAACCGTTGAATTTATGCAAATACGGTACTACAAACAAGTACATGCTTATTTTAGACACTATTGCAAAATTCTAGATAAATTGTAGAGGTAGCTGAACAGCAATTTTGTTTAACAAATATCATTTAGCTCCTGCTAAAATGGATTTATTTTTCCTCTAAATAATGTTTAACATAATCTGTTTCACTTGTTTTAGCAGTGGTGTTTTAAGCTCTTTGCATTGTGCTAAGGCTTAGCACCATTTCCTTGGCTTGGTGCAGGCGTGGGATGAGCACTCAAAACAGTGGCGGCTGGTGACATTTGAAAGTGGTGGGGCAGAAACTCGGCAGCATACTGCACCGTAGCGAGCGAGCGCAGCGAGCGAGCCCGAACCCCCTAAGGAGGGTTCGGGGGGAATTCCCCCCGAGAAAATTTTGAAAAAATAGTGAAAAAATGGTGCATTTTCAAGAAAATTTGAGGAAGCAGGAAGGTTAATAAAGCAATTGTGAAAGTGCAGGTATTACATTATTAAAGAGCTGTCATATAACATAGGTAGCTGCTTATTCAGTATAACCACAGAGCTTTATAACAGACTTCAAGCAGTATACAATGCTGAGAACCTCACAGATTGTTTTTATTTGAACTGCAAACAAAAGAACCAACTAAACAGGTCACAAACTACCACCATTCAACATATTTACTTTTTGTACCTAAATTCAGCACGTCTGTCTTTAAGCGCAGCAAATTTTTCAATTACTTGAATGTTAAAGTCAGCAATATTTTGAACAAGCTCGCTCTCTATAGAGAGCATTGCTAATGCATTGAGTCTTTCCTGAAGCATGGTGTTCCTCAGGAATGTCTTAATCCTATTTAAGGTGGAAAAAGATCGTTCTGCCTCTGAGGTGGTCATAGGAGTGGTAATTACTATTTTTAGTAAAGCTACTGTCTCTGTAAAGGTCTTTTCCATATGAAGTTCATGAATTAAAGACAGCAAAGACCTGGCATTTGTGGCCTTCTGGTACACAGGCATTGAGTACATTACTGTCAACTCACTTTTCAGGTCCTCTTGGTTGAGCATCGGATAAGCTTCCACAGCCGCATGCAGAGCATGCTCAGGGAAGGATTCATTATATTTTGCAAAGTATGTACTTTCCAATAATGCGGCACTCTCCAAATGTTTTGTGAAAGCAAAACGGTCTTGTGCATGTACAATTACAATGTCACATATCTCTTTTGCCTTTCGTACCAGAGTGGTGATGTTTGTCCTGTGGTTTGAAAAAATTGAACCGGCTGGCAGTTGGCTGTCTAAACTGTCAACCTCATCTCTCACTTGGTTTATGCTTGCGACAAAGACCGTGGTACATCTTTTCACA
This sequence comes from Lissotriton vulgaris, assembly GCF_964263255.1. Classification (NCBI taxonomy): domain Eukaryota; kingdom Metazoa; phylum Chordata; class Amphibia; order Caudata; family Salamandridae; genus Lissotriton; species Lissotriton vulgaris. The sequence goes on from NC_141690.1 coordinate 136,297,179, forward strand.
AACACAGTATCTATGTCTTGTCCTTGTAACTGATTATATAACCTCTCGACATTTAACATTATCTTTTCAAATAAAAATAGAAAGAACTGAAACTCTCTATCATTTAGTGTTCTAGCAAAGCCACGGGCTTCACTGTGACTTTTGAAATCAAAGGTTTCATTGGTTTGTATGGCGTGAAAACATTTCAGAAGGTCCTCCCTATATTGAAATATTAGTTGGACTGTACGTACGTTATAGTTCCAACGAGTTGAGGCTCCCCTTGGAACCCTTTTGTCCACAATCTCCTGAAGTGCTTCCATTCTTTTTGGGGAACGTGAGAAGAATGCTGCCATGCCTCCTATATCCTGAAAGAAAATTCGTGTCTCTGGGATCTTCGATACTGCCTGTTGCATGATAAGATTAAGCTGGTGGGCATGACAGTGCACATAATGAGCATACGGGTAGACATCTCTAATTCTTTTCTGTACGCCACCATGGCTTCCACTCATTACGGACGCACCATCATAGCTTTGTGCAATAAGTTTTTTTCTTTGATGCACCTCTGGGAAAATAAAGTTGAGTTGATGCAGTATAGCAGCAGTAATGGTTTCTGCAGTGGAGTTTTTTAAATGAGTGAAACTATAGAACCGCTCCACAACATTATAGCCTTTGTCCAGGTACCGAAAGACTAATACGGACTGCGTTTGTGTGGCCACATCAGTGGTGTCATCAGCCTGAATAGCCACAAAGTCTGTGTTTTGCAACTCTTGGACAATATGGCTTCTCATAATTTCTAGCATACACTCCAGGAGTTCATTTTGTATCGTTTTAGAGGTGCCCTTAAAGACTGTAGCACTTGCTAAATGTGATTCCATTTCCTTGTCTAGGCTTGCTACTAAATCTACAAGACCCATGAATATTCCAGGATTTGTGGACCCTTCCGATTCATCATGGCCTCGCAATGCCAGTTCGAAAGCACCACAGAAACGAATGCAATCAATTATTTTTGATAGTATGTGTCTATTTCTATCAACTGTTTGATTGTGTTTCTGTATTGTTTGTCGATATGCATCGCTGATGTGCTGCTCAATCGGTGCGTCTCCTAACATTCCCAGTCTGGTCACGTTTTCCATATGCTTTTTTGAGTGTGCATGCTTCTTTATTTTTTCAGACAGATGCTTCAAGTCCAACACGCCTTCTTTTGTCCAAGTAAAGTCACCATTAAACAGCAAGCAGGGGAAGCAGAACAGTCTGTTTTTTGAAGGGCACCCTGTAAGCCAATCAGCTTTTGTGTACCAGGTTTTTGAGAATGTACGATTGTAACATTTTCCTCTGTCCTTGGTAACTTGTTGGAGTTGAAGGTCAGGTTGATGAGGTCCTAACCTCTTTATCTGTAGTTTATCTTCTAGTGGGCGTGCATGGAATGACCATGTAATTAACTGTTGTACCGTATTCATCTTGCCGATGCTGTCCGTACCAATATGAAAGAAGCCTGTCAATAGTCAAAGTACAACGTATAAGATTTGGTGCAATAATATCAAATGTCAGTACAAATACATATATCTTGTGCATGACAGCAAGTGATATAGCTCCAACAGCTCATTTTAGTGGCCATCCAGGGGTGGCATAATACATGCTCCAGCCCCTGGTAGGCCTTGGGTGCACCTATGCCCTAGGTACCTATGGTACACTATACAGGGACTCACAAGAGTGACCCAATACCCAATTGGCAAATGCACCTAATGTACATTGTGTGAATTTAGAGAGAGGACAGCTGTGCTGTGGGTCTGATTAGCAGGCCCACAGCCTTTCTAAGTCATAAACCAGTAAAGCAAAAAGCAAAGAAATGGGGTGACCATAGGAAAGCAGACCCTACTCTCCTACATAACGCTCCCCTTTGGACAACAGGATAGGGAAAAAAATACAGCCTGACTGCCTGCTTCCTCTGTGTGCCATAGTGGCACTGAAACAGACACAGTTTGAGGGCCTTTAACAACGCAAGGATAGATAGTGCCTTTAACAACCGTTATTGCCCAAAGCACAGGGCTAAGGGCAGGCTCAGTATTATTAAATTCCATCCAGTCAGGGTACAATGTTCAGAATGTGCACCCACCCCAACCACCATGTAGAGTGAGTGACCACAAACATAGCCCTATCTCCAAGCTACAAAAAAGTATCATCAGTTTCCTTACCTTGAACACGGTTGTTTGCTGGGTCGTAGCCGGGATGAAAGAGCAGTAAGGAGGTTGGGCCTCTTGTTCTTTCTCCAAAAATTGGTTCAGGTTGTCAGGCTTTACCAGGTGCTGGAAATAAAAATATAACAATTTTTTTTTGAGACATTAGGGTAATCAATCAAAGACTGGGGGGCGGACATAACAGTACAATTTTAACCTTGCAGTTTTCAATAGTTCACTGTTGTATGTTAGGATTTTTACTTACGAACTGCAAGTGAGAAAATGATTTAACTGAGAAATGCAGTGACTCACTGACCTATTTACAGCATTTTGTGATCTGCATCAGGTACATGTTCTTTGCAGCAGGCGCATTAACCTTATCCGCTACCTTTCCATGAGTCAAAACTTTCATTACACAAAACTCTGATCTCTCTCTCTAGGAAAAACATTAACAATATCCTTGGTGCAACAACAAGTGTTGCATGGCTAAACATTTATAAGGTCCCAAAGGCGCGACCTGTAGGCTATGCCAATGAAAATACTGGCTGACAAATTCGAATAGCGGCTGCCCAAATCTATCTACAAGCCACAGGTAAGAGTGCTGGAAAATTCAAATGCTTTAGACGGTGGGCGAAAACATTGCGAAGAGAGAGAAATTGCACCCCTTATGCTAACACCTGTTTGGCACCTGTTCATGAGTGCCCTAAACTTAAATTGCTGTCTAACGTTTGCTCCTCACTTTGCTCACCAGTGTTATTTTTGTAAACTGCCAACTACTCACATTTCCCACCAGTAAACACTCTTACCTATGCAATTTGCCTAAAATTCCCTGCTGCTTATTCAGCCCATCGGTGGACTTTTCTCACACTGCTCATCTGTGGCTGTTTCTCACACTGTCTATTAGTGGTGGCTTCCACACTACTCACAAGTGCCTGCTACTCATATGTCCAACTAAAGCTAGCTTCTTGTAATGCTGACCAGTGTTAGCTTCTCACACTTTGTGCCAACGTGAATGTGCACTGCTGACCAGTAAAATGAATGACATGTCTTTCCGGTGAAATACAGAGCTGGCTCAATAGTAACATACAAGTGACTATCTAAAGCGGAGTCTACAAACAACATTCATTATGAAGCACGTGCAATAGCTTTACACTAGTGGCGTCAACAACCATAGGCCCTGTGCAGTGGCACAGCCAAGAGCAAATAAGGCTGCTGAGGTTGGCCTGAACGCACAGGAGGCATTCTGTCCTTTTGTGTCCCTGTGAGGGAATGGAACCCGTGACTGCTGCAGTCTCATCACACCGTTCTGAAGGGAATTAAGTTGCCAGCCTGAATGCACTTTTCTATCAAAGAGCGGGCAAATTTTCAGATTGTCGGAGCCCAAAGGTCATTGTAAATCTCCATATCTGAAATAGCGGAGTGGCAGTGAGGGCTGGGGCCGTGAAACCTATCACAGGGAAGCCGGGTTCTTGCATCCAGATCTCACACGCCTCACATCCGTGGACCTATGGAGCACTGTTAAGTATTTTGTGTAAATGTTTCTTTTGGCATGCAGTATGTGTGATTGGTATGCACCTTACATTTATGTAAGAAGTGATCTCAGGGATTAAGATTTACGGTCCTAGCGAAGCTACAGGAAAGGGTGGCAGAAAAATGTAGACCAGGTACAAAGGGGAATTTAGGGCCATTGAACCCCTCGAAACTTCCCAATCCCTTTCACATATTATAACCAATAACCATACCGACTGGGGCATGTATTAAAGTAATAGAAGCCACTGGCAAGGTATTTTTTAACTCAGAAGAAACCCCTCCATTGCGTCATTTCAAAAAACATTCATCTGTTATAATTTAGTGCTCCAGCGTGCATGTGTTTCTAGGTTGTCTTCCCCCTGGTCACTTTCTTTCTCTATTCCATTCTATCCTGTTCCCTTCCTTCGTGTGCGTGTCCGTCACTCAGATGGGCTGAGCTGAGGCCTGCTGCACTATCTATACTAAATGGGCCTGGGAGTGGGACCCTTCCTTCGTGTGCGTGTCCGACACTCAGATGGGCTGAGCTGAGGCCTGCTGCACTAAATGGGCCTGGGCTGGGAGTTCTACGGCACATATGAGCTGGGGATGCAACAGGCAATGCTGTTTTATGGCAGGCTTAGGCAGAAATCTGCAAGTCAACAAAGGGCAAATCGGATTAATCTGTCAGTGTTAGTGAAACGTCACTCTGCAGTAATATATGCATATGTATTAAAGTATAGAGGACAGTCTAATGACAAATCAAAACACTCCTTGGCTCATTTAATCGAACAAAACGTATTAACTTCAAAAGACCATAAAGTTGCAAACAATTGATGCTAAGTTATTTTGGCTGTATTTCTCAAGCCGCGAAAACCATTATTACAAATCAAAATAAAAAGAATGCCGAGCTCGATATTACCCAATGTACCAAACTGGTGCAACATAATCCAATTGAAATGATAATATGTAGTATGGATCTATATTAAGCATACATTCCGATTAAACAATGGAATATAAACTGTTGACAAAGCCTCGATAAAAAAAAACACGCTTTGTCATACAGAACACAGTACACATAGAGAACATGTACATGCAGTTAAATATTCCAGCACTACAAACAAGCACGTGCATGAAATTAACAAGATACATGCTAAGCGGGGAAAATGATCAGACAGACTGTGTCATGGACACAGCAGAGACACCTTTACCACATAACATTTATTTGATCTTGTGTGCACTTCTGATAATAAAGGGAAGTACATGAAACAGACACATGTATTATTGTTCGGGTATCAGATACAGTGCTAGGGCATGCTTCATTACACGGGAAAGGGAAAAAAAGGATTCATATTCGAGGCATCATTCACAGTTATCCTGAGCTGAAAATTGGAAAAAGGTATAGTCATAAGTAAAAAAAAAAAAAAAAAATTCTCTTGTTTTAGAACTGCGATAGCATACAAAATAGAGTCCCTCGTGGTCAGAGACCTAGTGATGCAATAATTGCTCATAGTGGGGCCTATTTTCTAATGCATTTTTTAATAGTGCTTTGGATACCCACACACATGCTATGCCTATTCGCCAAGGTCTTGAAACAGATACACCAACACTGTAGAGAGTAAGGGGGGCATGCAGCCCTCAGTGTGCAATTAATACACCTGTCAGTCTGCAGGGCCGGTTCTGCAGAGGCCCTTCGCCACTACTTAAGTGCACACATCTCCCATGCTTTACAGCTGAAAGGTCCCCAGTCGGTCACGCTAGTTGTTTACAGCCCTCAGCGCGCACCACTGCCTGTGCACACAGCCCTCAATATGCGACACTGCCAGTGCACACAGCCCTCAATATGCACAACTGTCAGTGCATGCAGCTGTCGTTGTACAGTCAACTGACAATGTAGGCCTCGCTTTGCTTTGGTGCACTGAGAATGTGTATGTAGCCCGCAGTGTGTTCCACTGACAGTGTTCTTTACAGCCCTCAGAGAGCACGACAGTCAGTGCACTGAGCCTTCGTGCGGCCATCAGTGCACGGTGCAAACGTTCTGAGAGCACACTCGGCCCTTGGTGCTGCACTGCAGGTGACCGTTGACACGCCTCCCGTGGGCCTTACAGGCGGTGCACAGAGCCCTCGTAGCGCACAGAGACAGTGCAGCACGGCTGAGGAACGTGACAGCTTCTATGATGAATTGGGTGCGACGGTACAATTATGCGTTACGTCCTGCTGCTTTATTAAAGCAACCTTTTGTGAAACTCGAAAGGGCGTCCATGTGGTTTCTGCCCGATTACCAACGTGTAAATTACACCGTCTTTGAGACCAAAGTTACACAATGACGCTCTTGTAGCTACAGGGCTCTCTGCTTGGTGCTTTCATAAAATGGCGCAGCCCCCCTCTAAACCCTGCTTCCTAAGACCCGAAAAACAGCACAAATCACTGCTTTATTTTACCTTGCCGGGCCTGCTCACCTAATTTTAATATCAATTTGAGGGGCCAGAATATGCTTCCAGCCAGGTGGCATTGTGTGATTAATTGGAAAGGAAAAAGCGCAAGACAGACTGACAACGTGTTTGCAAAAGACCTTTGAGGGGTTGCGGCTGGCAAAATTCTAGTGCTAATATGCGGCAGCGGCATTATACAGATGACTTTCCGAAAGAAAAAAGCAGCCGGTAGTTTGCACGCGCGTTGCCTTCAACCTTTACTTAACACTGTCGGCAGAAGACAAGCACATTCATTCTGAGAATCTGACACCTTCGGGTAAAGTTCGCGCTATATAAAATCGAATAAATAAATGTAGGCCTCGCTTTGGTGCACTGAGAATGTGTATGTAGCCCGCAGTGTGTTCCACTGACAGTGTTCTTCACAGCCCTCAGAGAGCACGACGACAGTCAGTGCACTGATCCTTCATGCGGCCATCAGTGCACGGCGCAAACGTTCTGAGAGCACAGTGGGGCCTATTTTCTAATGCATTTTTTAATAGTGCTTTGGATACACACACACCTGCTATGCCTATTCGCCAAGATCTTGAAACAGATACACCAACACTGGGACCCTTCCTTCGTGTGCGTGTCCGACACTCAGATGGGCTGAGCTGAGGCCTGCTGCACAGTGCACTATCTATAATAAATGGGCCTGGGAGTCGGGGACCCTTCCTAGTTCCTTCGTGTGCGTGTCCGACACTCAGATGGGCTGAGCTGAGGCGCCCTGCAGTGCAGGCCCATTTAGTGCAGCAGGCCTGAGGCCTGCTGCACTAAATGGGCCTGCACTGCAGGGCGACAGGTCGGACAGGAGAGAGGGTGTAAAAAAAGATTAAACTGTTACTGCATTAACATACAAGTAGTACTATAATAAGATAATAACGTTGCACTTGCACTTACATTAATTTGCCATACGATACGACGAGTCAGGACAGGAGTCAGTCACCGTCACGTGCTTGGATCGACTGGTCTTCTGTCTCAGTGGTCACCTAGTCTGGAGTTCAACGTCTTCTAGAACCTTCCTTCGACTTTCAGTTGCTAACGTCACGCGCAGTCACGTCACTGTAGCTTATGGCCAATCACCTCAACTTGGCTTGATATAGCCATATGTGATTGGCCATTACTGAACTAGCAGCAAACACCCAGGCGCGGCACCATGATCCTGACCCCTGCTCTACTCAGCCAATCCTGGCGCAGGCTTAACAGCGCCACTGCGCCAGGATTGGACTACGAGCAGGAGACAAACTGCCCATATTGAAACCGGGGCCCCGGGTCCCTGCCATGTCTCTCAGTGCTACAGGGGGGGGGGGGGCGAGGTTTATTCAGTACTACGCATGCGCAGGCCAGTCTCAATTATGAGCACTCCTGGCTGTTACATGCGTAGCGAGTCACCCCGACCCCGCTGCAGGTGCTTACGCTCTAGCTGCCTGCCTGTGTGCGCTGTCAATCACTCTCTGCCGCAGCCCCGCCCCCCACGGCCCACTTCCATACGCAATGCCCGATTCTGTCGGGCTCGTCCCGGCCCTGTAGCGCTGTGCGCTCTACTTTATTTTATACACAAAAGCGGAACTTTAAATAAAAATGCTCATACTGTGAATATGTTGCTGGCACCAGCGGCGGGCGTCCATGGCTAGTGGGGCAACGCCCCAACGCCCCCAATGGACGCACCGCCACTGACTCAAAACGAGGGGAAAGCTCAAGCTTTGCTCCTTACGTATTGTGCATTATTTGCTAGTGTGCAGTATTTTTAAAGCTTGATTTCACTCGTGCAAAGATTTGTTTACTGAGTGGAAGGCAACCCTCACCTGATTGCGAGATACGTTTCACTCTTCTCACTGTCCAACCTCTCTGCGACTAGCAGTTTGATGACATCATAGTCTGGGCCTAACCATGACAGTGTTTGGGTAAGTCAGGATTCATCTGGGAGCCCGCTGGTTGTAGCTGATGGGGAACCAGATAGGACATCGGGCAGGATGCCTGGGAGTGCCAAAGTCTTTCTTGGTTGCCTGGGAGACATCAGGGAGGACGAGCTGCTCTGGGAACCAGAACCTGCAGAACTAACTCCCACTAATTTAACTATAAGAGAGGTTCACTCTTCGGCATCTCAGTTTGCTTCGCAGATAGGTGCCAAGGAATGTATCCCCCCTCCCCTTCCCAGGGGACCTGTTTTTGAATAGTCAAGGAAGGGTGGAGCCAGTGCAATATGAACAGCCAACAACCACTAATGAGGATACTCCCTCACCTACATCTATTTATCATTTACTACTACTACATAGGGAGGAATATAAGAAAGACCCATTAGCTTTGAAGACCTCTTGCATTAAGGAAATTGACCAAAAATAGGGATCTCCTCCATGGCCACCCTAACGACATAGAGAGTCAATCTGTCAGCCTGATGATGTCGACACAGAGTATTAAAAAAAATTAAACAACACAATGGTAAACTACAGAATAATTCATAGAAACTCAAGGATGTTGAACTTCGGATGAGATGCAACAGTCTCCGTGTATTGCGGATTCAGGTTCCGACTATCTCCCTTTGACAAAGCCATATTGATATGGAAAATGTCATAGTTATATAAGGTTAGAGATGTTTGGCCAAAATGTTTATATATATATATATATATTGTTGCTTTCATATTAATCAGAGAAATAGATGTGAATGTTTGAAGGGATGGGAGGTCTTTCAATTCTTTAGGGATAACTACAGTTGTAGCTTCGGCATCTGTGCCAGAGACATTATCGGAGGAGGAAAAATTATTTAAAACTGCCTCCAGTGGTGAGATTAAAGTTAAGGCAAAGGTTTTGTAGGCGTTAATGGGGAAGTTATCCAGCCCAGAAGCCCTACTGCTCGGGATTTGCATAATTGCCTCCAATATTTCATCTTGTTCAGTTGGTTTCTCCAATCTGAGTAGATCCGCTTCTTAGAGAGATTTTAAGGGAAATGGATTTAAGAAGTCAAGACCAGAGTCTGATGTCTAAATTAGATGGTATAGACAGCGAAGGGTACACATGATTAAAAACCTCTAGAGTATCAGCAGTAGTGGTTTTTAGTAAACTCGAATGATCCTTACTAGAGGAGATGAGGTTATTGTTTCTTTTCAATTTCAAGTAGGCCACTAAATATTTCCCTACTTTATTGAAGCATGTGCACATCAACTGCCTTGAAACATTGATTTACAGAATAAAGACAATGCTAACTGTTTACTCCATGCCACCAGTTGCCACCTTGAACATATCCTTTCCAACATTCCTACTGGGGAATACAAACGAGCGAGAAGGAATTGCAGTAAACAAGAGGTTTAAGACCTGAACGCTGGGGAAATCACTAGCACCTGTGCTTCAGGGGATACATTTCAATCAAGCTAGCAGCAACACAAAACCTATTCTTAGCCTCCAACTGGAACTCTATTCTACATATTACCAAAAAAGTGATAGCAAGCACACCATCCACACTGGCCACCACCATATTCTTAAATCTCTACAAAAACATTGGTCCCTCCTCACCAGTAATCCAACCATAAAAGATGACATACAAACCTTTCCACAACTAAGTTATAACCGTGTGCCAAACTTGAGGGACACAAACTATTCCCCTCTTTTCTAAAGGATAAAAAGGCACACCCTATCTTTCTCCAATAGCCTAAGGGCTTTTACATCTGCAAGAATTGCTCAATCTGCAAACTGGGCCCACACATCCAAAACCATGGAACTGACAATCAATGGTAATCACTACACAATGCAAGATGTTATAAATTGTGAAAGCAGTGATGTGGTCTTTCTAATAACCTGTGGTTGTAATCAACACTAATACGGTAGCACCATCAGATCTCTAAAAATGAGAATCTAAGAGCATTCTTTAAACATCCACAAAGCCGGCCACAAGCTGCCACTAGTGGAGCATTTTATGAATCCTCACCCACATCAGTGCACTTTCTCTTTCAGTGGTCTACTCAAACTGAGACAAAACCAATGAGGGGGTGATGTAGAATTGAAACTACGACAACAAGAAAACGCACTCATCACTTGCTTCGATAATGTCCAGAACTGACTAAACAAAGGCGCAGAATGTCTTTACTGGCTCTGATGCAACAACGGCTTTCAAATGATTGAACGTACAGACAAGACTATACTGAAGATCAACAGACTGTAAGAACCCTGATCTGAAACAAATCCCTAACGGAATCTTCCCATGTGGAACTTAAGTCTCAATTGTGTGAATCTACAGTGAACTTACTGGCTCATTGTGATACAAATCACACACAGGACACTCAACTACAGGTCTCATTTGTTATTGTGTGAATCCACAGTGAACTTACTGCCTCCTCGTAGTACAAGTCACACACAGGACTCTCAACAGTGTAACCTCAAACGAACTGACAGTGCAATTTCTGTATGAGCAAATACAGGATTACTTAATGATGTGATTTGACTGTAGTAATTTACCATTTCTTGATAGTATAGACCCTATGCAGAGAATTCTTCACTGATCTCCTGGGGTACATTGAGCCTAATTAATCTTCCTTTATTAGACACCTAACAATTAGCTCTCCTATCTATTCAAGGTCTTACTTTTGAGGGACCCATCAGAAGAAGCTATTAGCAAGTAGTTACTGCTTCACCATCCAAAGTTTACCTATCCAAAGATAGTGGCAATGTCCAATTGACCATCATTCAGGTTCCATGTAGTAATTTCTCACATGTCCCATCTCCCAGCCAACAACTTACTCTACATGCACCGAGAAAGCTAGCCTGTAGTCAAACATATTAACATATATTAATACAATGATGTTTGTAACAGCCTCCGCATGAAAAGACCTCAAAACCATTAGTTATAAGCTTAAACTCCACCGCTTTACCAGCCGTATGATGGTGTCCTCTGCTAGCCAACTAGGACTCCATAACACATAGATCCCCACCCCACAACCAATTGCCTTTACATGAAACACATCAAGGTGGTTTGGCCACTGCTTAAATGTCTTTATCACATTAGACCTTCTACCCCGATTTCTACCCACCTAAAGCCAATGATAGCAGATCATGGTACCACAAAAACATGAATCTTATGTGCTATACTACTCATCTTTTCATATTCCAAAATGGCGGCGCTCTACGGAATGCAGATGCCGCTACCCAACTAAGTGCCACTGAACTGAAGAAGGGACCCTCAGCAACCTTAATACATGGCGCCATAGCACCACGCTTGTATCACTGCTCAAGGACACACCACAGATGGAGATTTGACCAGGTACTAGGTAAGATACTGCCCGTGATGAGTATCTAACATGCTCTTCCATATATTTTATTTACGCGCCATGGCCCCTCTAATGCTAGACGCCTCAGTGCAGTAACGGACAAGCATATCTATTGGGCTGATTCATTTTGTTCGGGTGCTCTATAGCACTACAGAGAACATAGGCTTCATGTGTTTCTGAGTTCCTCCCAGTGAACAAACATTTTTGAGTTTGTTGATGGATTATGAACTCACTTTGACCTTACTAAAATGCCTGTAGTGGGTAGCAAAGCAAACAGCATGCAGGACCGCATTAAGACTTATGTTCAATGTTGAGTACCTTGATTGAAGCCTGATACTATTGCACAATATGTTACTTTAGCCACTGTAGCATGTTAAAGAGAAAGTACTCGCATATGTTGGTTAGCACTACTATGGTATTAGGAAAATATGTACTACTTGTTCCTAAAATTGTATGAATATGTCTGTTGTTGAAATATGGACCCACCAACGCTTTCTAACTTATAGGTTTCATAAACACATAGGGCCTTTTTTCCAAGAGAGTGAAAGTACTGCAGCGCGGCAACGCAAGCCCTTTGTCTGTGCCACGCTGTGGCACTTTCAAAACACAGGGATACATCATATCTACAACAATATGGCGCATCCCTGTGTGTTCCCCTGTGCTGGTGACCAACCAGCTACCATGCGTCATGCAGGTACCCTTGCGTCATGGTGCAAGGGTGCCTGCTTACAGGGAGATTGTTTGTGTGCAGGAGGGAGTACCTTCCTGCACACAAACAATAACATAAACAATAAAAAGAGGTGATTTTCTCTTCCTATATGTGCTGCAGAATGCAGCACCCCTAGAAAGAGGGAAAAAATCATTGCTGAGCCTTGCTTTGCCACCCTAGAATGGCATAGCATTCTGACACATTTCCAAGTTTACGAATTCTCGTAAATCTGGAAATGCTGCAGAATACATAGTTGTTGTGTGTGAGCACTCACAGCAACACCCATGTCACGCCCCTTTCACGCAAAGTGGTGCATAATAATGGGCCATATTTACAAGGACAGGAAAAGCCACCCAGGGTGGCTTTACGTGTTCTTGAAATATGGGGCAGGAGGTTGGACCACGGGTGCGTCACAAAAAGAGATGCACCGGTGTCACAAAGTGCTTGTAAATAAGCCTCATAATGGGTAGGAGAGCAAGATGGTAATACCTAAAGGCCATTTTCTCTGAGCTAAACCTTGAAGTGTTCACTTGAAATACCTATCGTGTGTCAGTTGTTTGTGACTCAAATGCAATAGTTAGCATTAACATTGCATTTTGAAAATGCGGGTTCCCTGTTTCTGAGGTGTGATGTATGCATAAATTGATTTTTATCTAGATATAATAGACCAGGACCATATCATTAACAACAGATCTGAACAGTGATATTTTTTTCCCAATGAGGTATATTGTTTTGTACATATCAATGCAATGCCGAGTAACTATGTCCTCTGTATACTATCACTTACGATAAGAGCACTTTTATAGCATTAACCAAAGCGACTCTGTTCAAAGTACTGACCTACTCCATAATGACAATGACCCATCACTGTCAATAGACCTTGTCCTTTCCCTTCCCTTCTCCACCTTGCCCCTCCCCCTTTCTTCACCTGCGCACTCTTTTGTTGCTCTCTTCTGATTCCTTTGGTCATACTATCCCACCTTTTTCTGTTCCCCTTTCCTCGCCCCCTCCCCACCATTCACGCTAATGACCTCAACCTTCCTATCTACTAGTCTTACACTTAACATCTTGTTTTGCCAGAACTTATAAGATATCAGTTTATCAGTTAGATAAATAATGTAATTTTTCCCTCCATCTCTAACAATGACTACTGCATGAACTTTGCCATGCACTACTATCACATGATGGATAAACCTTGGGACAAAATTAGACACATTAAATACTGGAAGTCTTAATCTGTGCACACAGTACGTGGGTGCCCTCTCACTTCACTCCGTGGTGATGGTATCTTGGAATATAGAATTTCTAATTCTGACTACCACATGTGCTTCCCTCTCATTTCTCACAGCCTTGAGAAAGCCCCAAGTCCAATAACCACCGGGGTCGCAACACATGTCGGCTGTCTGTAAATGGCTGTTTGCACATCAAGTGGTACATTTTCATCTTTGTCAGAACATTGAACTATTTATCCAAAATAAATGAACACATGTACAACAACAAAAGGATGGCACCTTGATTTATTTTATTCTTTTTTAATGTGCCCACAGATGTGCTTGTTTATTTATTATTTTATTACATTAGTATTTGAAATTCATAAGGGAGAAAGCTAAAGAGTCTTCTTTAGAATGTCAAAGCAATAGTTCTTTGTCTTTGATTGCTCTTATCATTGTTTCTAAAGAGTTCTTTATCACCTTGTTTTTCTTCATCATACAACTGATAATTTCTCTTCTAATGATGTATTTTGATGCATCCCAAAGGGATACTGGGAAAGAGACGGAATTTGAATTTGTTTTAATGAATTCTTTTAATTCTCTATCCAAAACAAGTGCATCAGCAACTTACTGTAGTATTTTCAGGGGTAGTGCGCCAAGAATGATTTTTAAGACAAGGTGGAGTAATTTGTAAATAGACAGTGATTGCTCAAGGATCTGAAATGATAACATACTCAGTAGTAGAGTTTATTGAGGTTTGAAGAGAAGAGGAGTCAACCAAAAGGTAGGTGATTCTCAAAAGCAAATACAGTGCATGGGAAAAAAGTGACGTCTCTGCCTGTAGGATTATGTAGTCTCCAATCATATGACAGACCATGCAATCTGCATCAGTCATTCATGCCTTTATGGGCACTGGGTTGTCTGTATGCACAGGCAGTTTGTCTGTCTCAAAGGGGATCCATGGGGAGATTAAAATTGCCACCAAAACAATGTGAGAGTCATAAGGGATAGAGACTAATTCATCAGATAAAGACCAACATTGTGGGGAGTCACTGTTAGGTGTACATACATGTATGGCATAACATTCTGCGCTGCCTCTTTGAAGCAGAGTAGTTAACCATCTTCCCTCTTCGTCATGTTCTGAAGAAATTATGGCCAGTCCAGGGGCTGCAGGCCATGTCAACTCTTGCAACCATCCCTGTCTCATGGGCAGAGCTTCTTTATACCCTGTTTTCATTTCTTGCAAGAAAACCAAATCATCTCCAAGAGATTTACAATATTCAGCTGTTTCACTTGATGATTTAGACCTTTGGTCTTAAGGGAAGATACCTTCACTGTGGACACATAAGAGTGGAGGTCCATTGATAGCTATGGAATAGAAGAAACATACAAGTGGAATTCAAAATGCAAAATGGATATCCAGGGAACATTGAAGATGATCATATGGGCAGTGTGAGTAAAGAAATAGGATTAGAGAAAGAAGAAGTACAAAAATGAAAAATCCATCCCATGAATCAGAGTCAAAAAGTCCTTATGAAATGAGGTTACCTAGCAGGACATTGGGGAGGCCAAGCAAAAAGAGGGATAACTGATGGGACCCACACGTTGCAAAGACATAATAACAAAATAGTGATACCTCTTGTATGAAACTGAAGCAAATATGCATAGGCAACATCAGAGAAAAACGGGCTGGCAATGAGGAAATACATCTGATTAGAAGTTGAAGCATAATAAGCTACAATAAGAGGAAACCTAGGATAAACTCATATAGAGCTAACTAGAAATGATCAAATATGTACCTTATGTAATGGGAATACCAATGTAATAATCCCATGATGAGATAACCCAACCATAATACCGTTTTCGTTGGCAAAAGGAGAACTGTTTTAGACCCCTCAACACTATATCAGTTGCAATGATGGCCTATCATCACCATAACCCGTACGAAAGACACAGTTGCCAACATCGTAGCAAAATAAATAAGACCCTCCATATTCACAGGTATTAGGACAAAATAAATCATTTAATTGGAACATGGAGATATTGAATGTAGGAAACAAATGTACGACATTATTCCACTGTATTTCTCCCCGCAGGGAATCACAACACAGTCTTTAAAACGACTGCGTTGCGATTCCGCATACCATTACTCTGCAAGTCAGAACAGCGACTTGCGGAGGGGGGCGCTTGATGTTGGAATAGTATAATTTACTATTCCAACTCCGGACTGTGAAGACAATAGGGAAGGTGTTGAATTTTAAATCCAACACCTCCCCCCCCCCCTCCGCAAGTCGTTGTTCCGACTTGTGGAGTAATGGTATGCGGAATCACAATGCGGTCGTTGTAACAGCTGCGTTATGATTACCTGCGGGTAGAAAGATTTGTGATAAACGTTGTTTACCGTAGGAAACAAATGTGTCATGATCCTGCGACACTGTCACCCTCTTCTATCTGAGATTCAGATTTGTTCTCTAAAAAGGATCAGGTGGTTCTGTGGAAACAAAACATTTCCCTTGAAAGACGATTTTGATTTTTGAAGGCCCAACAAAAGCATTTTGGATGGGTTTGTCCACAAACGTCTACCTAAATGGCCAAGAAATCTTTTTTTCATTAAGTCTTGAGAGATTAAAAGTTTATCTCCAGGCCAAGATATCTATTTATTCTTTGTATTTGTGCCAGAATAAGTTCTGAATGTTGGTGGTGCAAGGTTTGATGATCAGTGGTATCAGCGAGGTGGCATTCTTGGGTTTAAACTTGGGAATCCTATTTGCCCTTTCCAACTCAAAGACTGCCATGCAGGAAATGTTGAGTAATGTTGGGATCCATGATTCCGGGAAACCGAACATTGAAGGGGCCTCCTCTTCTGCCCCTTCTGGAAGTCCAAAGATTCTGTGGTTGTTCCTTATGTTGTGGTCCTCCAAATCTGTGATGTCACATTTGAGGGAAGCTATTAAAGATTTAGATTTCTGAAGCTGTTTATCCTGTATATTGTTACGATACTCCACTGCACTAATTCTACCTTCTGCATTTGGGAGTCTAATATTCAGGTCTTTGAGACTTTTATGAATTCCAGCCACTTCCACTTGTAGTAAGTCATTATTTGTTTTGGTTCTGTGGGTTATATCATGAACAAAGTTTAACTTCTTAAATATTGTTTCTAAGTGTTTGAGTTGTCAGATTTATCCTTCACAGCAGAGTCTGAAACTAGTGGTTCTTGTTTGGATCTTTTTAGTATGTTTTTCAGCTCTATCTCCTGATAAATCAAGACACCAACATTATACACTGCATCAGTGATATAACAGGATCATGGCGTGATGGACCTCTAATGGAAGATGAAGCAATAGAGCAGGTGTTCATCAAAAACAGAGAGGTCATTTCTGCTACATTAAGGTGTTAGAAAATGTAGAGACAGGCACCACAAAAAGCATTCCCATAAGGCAAGTGAATAACAATAATAGAACAAGGTAAGTTCAAACATTGAGTGAGATAAAATTGCAGTTAGGGTGGTAATCACAGTCCATACCAGAGAATGTCACCTCAAGTGAAAAATGAGGGATATAAGTATATTTTAGCTGCAGGGAGCAGCAGTAGAATGAGTTATTAAAATAATCATCTCAACATTGTTACTTGATAAACTTGATACAGCGATGTGGTCTCAGGTGCGTATCTCAATCATACAGCACAGGATACTCTAGGGAACATCATGAAGAAAATACCCACAGCATGGAAGTTAAAGAGAATGCTGAGATGGGAGTTTACTAAACATAAACATGTTGTTGAGGCAGGCTGGTGATAGTGGAGTAACCGACAGTCAGGTTTACTGACATGGAGAAAAAACAAGCTTGTTACAACAATGAGCGGTTGGTCAATCGCATCCAGGGCCATGCCAAGTAATTCTGAGGTGTGGGAGCCCGAGAATATGAGTCAGCAGAGGCGCTGTTGCACCAATGAAATAATAAGGTACCAGCCAGTGACAGGCAGAAGCAGCACATAGGGGAGCTGACAGCAAAGCCCACTGAGTGGGAGACTTACAGGAAATCCTCTTAGGAAGCCCTTAGGGATGGAGAGTTGTCTTGGCCACATATCCTCACCTTAGAGCCATCCTGTGTGGAAGAGAGAAGGTGAGGCTTTAGGGTGTTTCACTCCTCCGTTTTCACAGCACAGAGCCACTCACAGTCCCGTAGCATGAAGCAAGTCAGAATCTA
This sequence comes from Lissotriton vulgaris, assembly GCF_964263255.1. Lineage (NCBI taxonomy): Eukaryota > Metazoa > Chordata > Amphibia > Caudata > Salamandridae > Lissotriton > Lissotriton vulgaris. The sequence goes on from NC_141690.1 coordinate 136,314,686, forward strand.
AATATGGAGTAGGTTGGAATCACTGACTAATCCCCTAAACATGGACCGAGTCCTGGAGTTCAAAAGGGAGCCACCATGTTACTTGGTCTCCAAGTCATGCCCCCCGCAGATTCTGTGTAATAACGGAAGTCATTTATTTATTTGTTTTGTCATTATATCCTTTCCAATTTACAGAGAGGGTAGAATTTCTACTATGACTTTTTCCTTCGAATATATCTGCACTACAGATGTGTCTTGGGGTGATCGTATATAATTGAATTCATATTAGTTTCTTTCATTCATTTGTAAAGTATACACTAGGTATAAATAATTTAGGGATGCCATTTTTGTGTGCATGTGTGCCTTTAGGGTTGACTGGGTGAGCATGCCTTGTCACTTTTGCCTGGCTCACTCACTTAAGGGGTGTCTTTCTCCGGAACTTTTCTCATCTTTTTTCATTGAGTTGAAGTCTTTTTCTCTGGTTTACTTATTCTCTCATATTTGGCCCATGATTATAATTAGCAAGTCCCTCATATAATTATTCACACTCCCCTATTCCCAACAAATTGTTCATATCTGATTAAACAAGAGCCACCATCACGTACAACTCATTCACCAGGCACTGTACTCCTCTCGACAGAGAAACTTCCTGCACACTAGGAGAGGCAGTAAATGCCTTGCTGTTGAGAAACAGCATCTCAAACATCCACAGAACCCATTGGTTATCTCCTAGAGGTAGAACCCTCTGAAGATTTTCACACCACTTAAAGAGTCTCCCTGAATGCTGATAGTGATGACTGATGAGCACCATCGATGTGTAGGTAAGGTCAACTACTGGTCGCTAACCATTTTGAAGAGAATCATATTATTAATCCTAGCCTTTTCAGAATCTATGTGATCAACATATTAGATAAGGAATTAGAGGAGACTGGCCCTCAGACATTTGGAGTCAAGGTACATCATAGAACTTGAGACTAAATTTCCATCAGGTTTGAACTACAAGGAAAAATGGTATATCCGTTTGTTATGGCAGTTTATAAAGCGCCATGGTTACTCCATTATGCAGTGTCCCTGTGCTGAATTCTATTGAAGAGGCTGAGATCATGAAGAGCATAAAGGATAGAGAGATTTTTGGTAGCAAACCTTTTCCTAAACAACCAAGTTTTTTTGAGTTGCGTCCAAAAATCTGCTTCTAGTGGCTCCTGTCTGAGGTAAACAGGTAGAGAGTTTCAACTCTTAGCTGCCATGTACCAAAAAGGTGGCTTCAAAATGTTTCCTAATGAATTTCGGAATGTAGACCAGTTCTGTTCCAGCTGATCTCAGGCTGTGTGTGGGGTGGTAGGAGTGTATCATGGGACAAAGATATTTTGGGCCCTTGCCCTGTAGTATCCTGTGGACATAGCATAGTGCTTTAAAGGAGATCCTCTCCTCAACAGGGAGCCAATGGATTACCTCCAAAGTGCTACTGGTTGGGGCAAGTATAGGGATGTTTAAGAGCATCAGGCAGCCACTTTTTGCACCAGCTGGAGCATATGAATGCACCTCTTTAGTGCCCCCAGATAGAGGACATTGCAAAGTACAACTTGGATCTTACAAGCGCCTGTACCACTGTCTTCCTAGCATCGTCCGGGATGAGACCTAATATTTTTGTCACCATTTTTAAAATCCCGAAACAGGTGCCTGTAAGAGCTGTAATCTGGTCAGAGAAGGATAAGTTTGAGTCAAACCAGACTCAAAGATTTTTAACTTTCTGACTCGGGGAATGTGAAGATCCCAACAGGCTGGGCACCCATCTCGATGACCAGATGGAGGAATGATTTCCTACCACTAGGATGTCTATTTTGCTGGCATTAAGCCTAGGGCACCTATGTTTCATCCAATTTGCCAGGTCCTCCACGCAGAGTTTGAAATCCTCAGCCGCTTTGCCATTGTCCAGGGCCAGGGTAAGGATCAGCTGTGTGTCATCTACATATGAAACTGTCTGCACCTCATGTTTGTTCAGTAGATCTGCCAAAGGACGCTTATATAGGTTGAAAAGGGTTGGGCTCAGGGCCGAACCTTGAGGCACCCCCTGTTTCAAATGTTGAATAGATGAGACATAAGGTTGCAGAGTAGTTTGAAAGGTACGGTTTTCTAGAAAGCCACCTATGCCAGCACAGTGCAGTCTGTCAAGCAGCAGACCATGGGAGACCGTATCAAAGGGGGCGCTTAGGTCAAGCATGATAAGGGCAGCCGTTTGACCATCATCAGCAATTTTGCGTAATGAATCAGTAGCTAGTAGTTTATTACGTGCTGAAGAGCAGTCTGAAACCCGACTGTGTCTCATGGAGGAGACCGTATTCCTCTACAAACTGCATTTTTTGTTGATTGACAAACGTCTTGGCCACCTTTGCAAAGTAAGGGGGTAGTGAGATAGGTCTTAAATTCTCAGGCTGTAAAGGGTCTAGGTTAGGCTTTTTGAGCAGAGGAATTACAATGAAGTGCTTCCACTCTTCCAGAACTATACCAGAGCAAAATGACAGGTTGAGCAGCTCCGCTAGTACTGGGACAATGGTAGCATTGGCTTTATCCAAGATGGCCGGGGATGCGGGGTCTATAGGGTATCCCGATTTGGTTCTCAGCATAAGACTGTGCGTGTCAGCCTCAGTGGAGGTTGTAAATTGAGGAGCTTACCCATGGTGTCATTCAGGGTATTGGAGAGATGCGGCATCTTCAAAGTACTACCACTCTCCCGGAAAGAGGTGCAGATGCTATTCAATTTATTTGCAAAGAAATCCTGCAATTTGATCACAGCACTCAGTAGAGGGAGGGATTATCGCTGTGGTATGTTCTAGGGAGGTCTGGGATTTAATTACCTGGAAGACCTCTCAGGTGGAGTTTTTGGAATGTTCAATTTCAAGGGCATAATTCTTCACCTGGCCCCGCCTAAGATCCTTGTAGTACTTTCTTAAGGCTGCCAGGTAGGTGCATTTATGGTGTTCACAGTACTCTTTGTGCCATATTTGCTCTAACTTTTTGTATGACCTCTTTGTTTCCTGGTGTTCCCTTGAGAACCAGGGTGCCGAGGGCTTACATCACCTGCTAGTGATTGGCTTAGATGGTGCTAGTCTATCCAAGGCTATATTAATCCAGCCCTTAATCTGATTATTAGCTGCCGATGGGCATTCTACGAGAGTTGGTCTGTGAGAATTTAAAACCTTCATGAAAGCGGAGGGTGTAATCTGTGCCCATTTACTCAGGATAGGCTTAAGGGGTGGGAACATTTCCAGTGAGAGTTCCTTAGTTTCAAAGGGGTTCAAGTGGTGGTCTGACCACCCCACAAGGATGGGTTTAGCTGCTGTTAGGGAAGGCGAGTTTTAAAAATGGGGTCCAATAGTTGGCCCAGCTCATGTGCAGGGACATTAACTAATAGAGTGAGTTGGCATATACTCAGATCACACATTACGTTTTTCATGATTGGGTAGTCCTTTTTATCTATGTGAATGTTTAGGTTCCCTAAAACTGTGAAATTAGCATATCTGACTGCATAGTCCGGAATCATATCGGCTAAGCTTTTAACAAAAGTCGTTGCTGGACCAAGTGGACAATAGATTGGGAACCCAGTCAGTTTGAACATACTGTTTAAGTTTAGGATAAAAAAAGTTGCCTCAGAGTGTGCAATATTAACTGGTTGTAGCTGACAACGCAAATTGCTTTTAAAAATTATCGCTAGCCCTCCTCCTCTTAGTTTTGAGTGGTCAAGGCAGAGTATCACGTAATTAGGGGGCACTTCTTCTAATATATCAGGGTCCGATAATTCTCTTAGCCAGGTTTCAGTTAAAAATAGTGCATCAGTTTGAAACTCCAAGATAAGATCTGCTATCTCTAGTTTATTTTTGGGTAACAATCGGCAATTGAGTAATAGTCATTGCTTCCTCCCATTGTCAAGTAGACAGATCTCACTAGAAAAGGCCACAGTATGGGGTTCACCTAAGCGGAAGTCACTGCTCTTGCAGCTATTTGGTTTTAGTGATAGGTTTAAGGTGTGAGCACACACGTCTCTCACCGGGCGATTGAGTTTCAGAAGATCATTCCAGGAATAATGGTCATGCCTACCTACCTCTGCCTTACTGAATGCTATGTGGAGCAGGGGTCCTCCTCCGGCGTCATCCAGGCACAGCTGGGCGCAGATAGGCTTGCCTTTGGCGATCCTCCGGCACGCCAACGGCGCAGCCGCGCAGCTGCCATTAATTTGTAGCCCGCCTCTAGGTACGTGGCTACAGGTCCGACTCCACCTTCAGGGGCAGCTGAAGTGATTTGGCAGCTAAGCAGGCAGAGCAAGGAACCACACCTGAGCTGCAACGCAGCAGCGATAAGCAAAAGGTGAGAATTTTTTTTTTTTAAAGGCAGGATAGTGCAGGGGAGCCATGCACCTCCTAGCGCCTAATGTGCTTACAAAGAAATAAAAAGGTGTAATATAAAGACAAAACTTGGTGTAGGAGCCAGGCAACTCCCAGCACCTAGCGCGCTAAAAAGGAACTTAAAAGATAAAAGCTAGAAGTTAAAAGGGCCATTATACTCAGTTGTTATCACTTACCAGGAAGGAATGCTTTGGTCAACAATTAGCACAATACACCGTTTTGGAAGTTTATGATTGATTTTAAATCCATCAGTATATTTGTTTTGTCTTTGTTAATTTTTTCTGGATTTTGTCAGGAGTCATTCTCACATTCTTAACATATGAGATGTATGACATACACCGTTATGACCAGTACTTAATTTGAGCCAGTGCTTTCCAGTGCTCAGAACCGGCACTTAATTGGTTTCCGGTGCTCGGCACCCGCACCTAATGGTCAACAGCATGCTTAGAACAGTTCACCACATGGTGGCGCTGCTCATCTAATTTAAAGATGAGCATAACAACGGTTGTTTAGGACTACACTATATATTAAAATTGCTAATACTTGCCTCCTCCTTTAGCTTTGGGGACCTGGAATAATCTAAACTGTTGCATTTACATGCGGGCAAGATGGTTAGTAGTTGTTTCGGCAGCAATGACAAGGGTGATGAGTGATGCAAGCTGCAGTGGCCTCCTGTTCAGAGCCCTTGCACTTAATATTTTACAAACTAAGCAATGGTTCTGACATGTTGTCGGTTGTGGGATATATTGTTCATAATAACTTACTATGCTACTTCCTTCCACAGATACTTTCTTGTGAACTCTGTGCCTCTATACCACTCGTTTCCCCCCATTTTTTGTGACCCTTGTGCCCTTTCTTGTGACCTTTCTGCCTCTGTGCCACTCGATTCCCCCGTTTTTTGTGACCTTTCTGACCTTACTTGGGACCTTTCAGCCTCTGTGCCACTCGTGTTCCCCTGTTTTTTTGTGACCTTTTCTGCCCTTTCTTAGGACCTTTCAGCCTCTGTGCCACTCGTTTCTCCCCATTTTTTGTGACCTTTCTGCCCTTTCTTGTGACCTTTGTGCCTCTGTGTCACTCGTTTCCCCATGTTTTTTGTGACCTTTTCTGCCCTTTCTTGGGACCTTTGAGGCTCTGCACGACTCGTTTCCGCCCATTGTTTGTGACCTCTCTGCCCTTTCTTGGGACCTTTGTGCCTCTATGCCACTCGTTTCCCCCCCATTTTTTGTGACCTTTCTGCCCTTTCTTGGGACCTTTCTGCCTTCTGTGCCACTCGTTTCCCCCTGTATATTTGTGACCTTTTGCCCTTTTTGTGACCTTTCTGCCTTCTGTGCCACTCGTTTCCCCCTCAATTGTTGTGCCCTTTTCCTTCTGTTTCCTTCGTCGCCCCTCGCCGCTGCGTCCCTTGCGGCCCTGGCCCCCAGACTGCCCATTCGCTGCTCCCACCTCCCGCCTCCCAGCTGCTCCTCCCTCCCACTTCCCCATATAGTCCAGCCGCTGCGAGGTGAGGAGAGCGACCATTGACCCTTCCAGGTAGGTCGCTCCCCTTCCACACAGCACTTCCTGTGTGTCCCTGCCCCAGCTGCCGAGGAAGTTTGAGGCCCTCCTCCACCCGCAGGCTACCAGGTGCACCTCATCCCTGGTGGCCAGTGGTAGGCTGTAGGTTTGCTCATCCTCCATTGTATTGCCTGTATTTTCTTTAATTGCTCCCATTGTAGTGACTCGTTTTCATTGTTGTGTCTGTGACTGCTGTTGTCTGTTTCCCCCGCTGCCTGTACATGGTCTGTGCCAGTTCTCTCCCTCTGTTCCCCTCGAGTCTCTCTGCCCGGTTTCCCTTCTCCTCCCCTTCGCGGCCCCGTGTCTCTCTGCGCGTTTTTGCCTTCTGTTGCTTAGCTCCCCCTGCATTTCTGTGACCTTTCTGCCCTTTCTTGTGACCTTTGTGCCCTCTGTGCTACTCATTTCCCCCAGTTTTTTTGTGTGTGACCTTTTTGCCCTTTCCTGGGACCGTTCTGCCTCTGTGCCATTCGTGTCCCCCGTTTTTTGTGACCTTTCTGCCCTTTCTTGGGACCTTTCTGCCTTCTATGCCACTCATTTTCCCCCATTTTATGTAACCTTTTTGCCCTTCTTGTGACCTTTTTGCCTCCTGTGCCACTCGTTTCCCCCTGCATTCTTGTGACCTTTTTGCCCTTTTGTGACCTTTCTGCCCTCTGTGCCACTCATTTCCCCCTCAATTGTTGTGCCCATTTGCCTTCTGTTTCCTTTGTCGCTCCTCATCGCCCACACCGCTGCGTCCCCTGCGGCTCCACCCCCCTGACTGCCCATCCGCTGCCCTCACTCCCACCTATCACCTCCCCATACATAACGGCCACTGCGCGGTCGCGCCGATGGTGCGCGGCAAGCCCATCTGCACCCCTCCGTGCCCAGCGCTAGAACCCCTGGCACCTGCACCCACCACGAAGACCTCTGTCACTACAACGCCAGCACTCTGCACGCTCTCAACACAGGACGGACCCACAACTGCTTCAAGGACGCCCTGAAACGCACACACGGTGCTTTCACCTGCCGGAACTGCAGCTACACCAGCCACGGAGCCGACGAACCACCCGCCAAGAAAGACCTCAACCACCTCCGATGCATACTACTGAACACCCGCTCCGCACGCAAACACGCAGTCGAGCTGTGGGACCTGCTCAACACAACCTCCCTGGATGTCGCCTTCCTGACAGAGACCTGGTTGAACAACTCCTCCGCACCCAACATCGCTATAGCCATCCCAGACAGCTACAAGATCACCCGCAGAGACTGCACCAACGGAGTCGGAGGAGGAATCGCCATCGTCCACAAGAACAGCATCAGGGTCTCGACTAGCACCGACAACGCACTCAGCACACCCAAACACATGCATTTCCAGATCCACAATGACCCCAACTCCACCCTCAGAGGCACCCTCGTCTACCGAATTCCCAGACCCCGCCCCAGTTCAGCGACTCCATCGCCGACTTCATCAGCATGCACTCCCTGACCTCCACCAACTACATCCTTCTCGGAGACCTGAACTTTCACCTTGAGAACAACAACGACAGCAACTCCACCACCCTGATCAACAACCTCGCCAACCTCGGACTGAGGCAACTCGTCACAACGCCCAACCACTCCGCCGGCCACACGCTCGACCCCGTCTTCTCCTGGAGTTCTGGACTTTTTGGTTCCGTCCAGAGGTGTCAGGGAACAACACCCGAAGACCCCGGAGTTCCACCTGCCTTGGTGCACAAATAAACAGAAACACGGGCTTCTCGATGGTGGCGTCAAAGACCAAAGGTTTATTACTGCAGGGACACAGAAGTCACAGAAACCACGCCTGGGCAGTGTCTAGGAGCCTGTTCGATTTGTACAAAGAGGGTTGCTCCTTATATACTAAAAATTGGGCTTCAGGCAAATTCTTCACATATTAGTACATTCCCAAACCTTTGTGTCCTAAACAATAAATATTTGGCGTTACACAGGAACCGTCGATAATATCTGATGCCAAACATTACGAAGAGGGGTTCCCACTAGTTCATCACAATCCCTTGTCAATATTGCATTCAAGAGCCGGACCGCCTCATCGTAAATTTCGTTACCTCCCCCTAATAAAGATTCAGAAAGAAAGGAACGGAGCCAGGTGTGGAAGATAGGAAAGTGGGATAAGGGATGTTTGTGGGTTGTAAATGGGCAAGGCTACCGGCTTCGGCCGCCTAATCGTGATCAGGACAATGGACGCGAAGACCAGTTTAGCAGGACTGGCCTCGGGCAGAGGAGGCAGCCTTTGTCGAGTCATGCAGTTACAGCGTGTTCTGTTCCCAGGTGCACGTGTCACTAGAGAGGTGAATCGCCGGCTAAGCCTACGTGTCCTTAATTGAAATGAAGTGATCAGAGGTTATTGCGTATGTGAGGGCAAGAAACACAAAATGGCTGCCATGATCTAAGATGGATGCCATGGGTAGATCAGAAATGTGTTTGTAACAGGAGTACTCTTGCTCGTAGCATAGCGAAAACACCAGGATATGCTAAATGGATCATTTGCGGTTCGCTGATACCAATATTATGTATTTCCGACAATATTGAAAACACGGGTTCAAATTGTCACGGAACCTCAGACCCTCCTTTTGCCCTTACATAGGCAATTACTCAGTCTATGTCAGAATCTAGTTCTATGCTCATCAGGTCAGTGACATGTTGTTGTATCATCATCCTCTCTCGCGCCTTTTCTTCAAACGCAGGTGGTTTTCTAAAACAAATTGCAGCACAAAGACTACACAGAGCAGGACCACACTGGATAATCAGGCAGCATGAGAATAGGAATATTAAGATGACACCAATGACCATTAGAACCTTCCATCCCCACGCTGATATCAGAGTCCAAAACCACTCCATGGAGGACCAGTTTCCCTTGTCTACATGAATAGAGTCGGAAATCTTGTGTAGCTTCGAGATCGCCTCGTAGACTGTTGGAGCATTATTAGGAATAAAGACACAGCAGCTCGATTGGATCATTCTGCATACCCCACCTCGGTCTGCAAGTATTACGTCTAGAACCATACGGTTCTGCAACGTCATGAGTCTATCCGCCTGAAGCTCAGCTGTCAAATTGCTAAGGGCACCAGCAGTTTTGGTGATAGTAGATTCAACTACCCGTGTTAGCTGACGTATGTTTCTACTATTGGCCATAGGCCCCCAGAATGGAAGGAAACCTTTGAAGAAGTCTCCAGCTTCCTGACCAGCGGTATCTTCCTTGCTGAAAACACCTCTTGCTACTCTGGTCTTGTGATAATCGGATGAAGCAGTGTATGTTGGAGGCAACAGTCGAGCAATATAACATGAACCTGAAAAGTCGGCAGGCAACCATGTATACGCTCTGTCTAGACAGATGAAGTAAGTACCCCTAGCAGTAAGAAAAGCAGGGGAAGAGTTAGCCGGAAACACGTAAGTCTCTACGCACTCACTCCTCCCTAGCTGAGCTCTCGGATTTCTCCCATTACCTTGCAAACAGACCTGACCTCGGTGAGGTACGACCCAGATTGGAGTTGGGCTTTTACGCTTGCTTTCTCCCAAACTAAGGCGATACTCTGAAGAGTTCCAACTCAAATATACTCGCAATTCGTCTCTAGGGTAAGATGGAGTATTATTGACGTCCTTGATCATGTCAATAATTCCCTGGACTAAAGCTTTGTTGGCAGAGTTATATTTAGTGGAACGTGGTGGACGCGGAGGATAGGTTTCAAGGGCATAAGCAAAGATGGTTTGAAGGGCCTGAAATGATCCATTATTGCTGAAAGGCAAAACCAGATAGGGAATACCTTTATCCATAGTGTGGGGTATCAAGCCACACACCCAGCAGTCTGTAGTGTTAACTACCAGTTGGTGTTGGTGCAAGAGCTGTACAAAAGTGTTGTTGATGAATTCTGAGCGTCGAGCTTGCTCATGTTCCGGAAACGAGTGAAAAGAGTGTATAGAAGAAATAGTAGAAGTAGCAGGATCAAGGGGAGGTACTGTAGCTACTGGCATAAAAATCAAACTCATACCAAAGACGATTCCACCCACCAACATTATCAAAACAATTAGAAATGTAATAGCACATTGCATCAGGAAACATTTACTATGAAGTATTCTGTAAAGTCTGTTTCTGCGAACATAAATCACATTTTCTCGTTGCAGCGCAGGAAGCTCCATCTTCTACAATCCGCTCGCAACCACTGATGATGTGTACGTAGATGAAAATGCCTCTATCAGCCCTGGGAGTTCCCAGAACCAACAGAAGGATCGACCTTGTGTCAGACCCCCGCAGATTCAACTAGGCACACAGCCACGACCCTACGGCTACCCAGACGGCAAGGCAATATTAAAAACCATAAAACAATAGCAAACTTCCTGGCTGAAGGCAAAAGTTCAAGATTTCAAATATCACAATAGGCAGTTTCCTGCTTTATTTGTCCATATGACGAGATCGTAAGTTGTATCTTAATTTTGCAGGAACTGTTTGATCGGCAAATAACGTATCACTAGTAGCTGTTGCAGTGTTCAGGTTCGCAGATGACAGAGTTTTTTCTGATGCAGAGGACAAATGTTCAGAGTTCAAAGGAGTCTTTTCAGGAGGAGAGTCAGAGTTCGGAGTGTCGGTAATCAATTCGGCATCGCTGAAAGGGATGAACTTTGGCGTTTGTTCAGATTCGGAGGCACCAATTCCTTTCTTCACCCAGTCGTCGTAAGGAAGTGGTAGAGGCACACGTTTGACATGGGACGCATGTATCCAATGCTTGCGACCAGCTACACGAACAGCGGTTCTTGTCGCAAGCAACACCTGGAAGGGGCCAACAAACTTCGGTTGAAGGTTCTTTGTCCTCGCGAAGTTTCTGACCACAACGTGGTCGCCGGGTTTCAGCTGATGCCCTGGACTCTCCGGAGGCTTTGGCAATGCATCGAAAACCTGTTGGTGAATAAGACTCAATTTAGCAGTCAAGTCGTAAAGGTAATCGATCAACATAGGATATTCCAGAGAACAAAACTCCTTCGGCCTAGGCACTCCCCACACATTTGCCGGACGGCCAAAAACAATTTCGTAAGGACTAAGCCCTACTCTAGAATGTACAGTTGCTCTCGTAGATAACAAAGCCAAAGGTAGTGCGTCTGGCCAGGATAAACCCGTGGATGCCTGTATTTTAGCAAGTTTTAGTTTGAGGGTGCCATTGTAACCCTCAACTAAACCAGCAGACTGGGGATGGTTTGCACTGTGGAACTTCTGTTTGATGCCCAGACCGGCACACACACTCTGCATAACTTTCCCTATAAACTCACTTCCGTTATCTGACCATACAATCCGTGGCATTCCAAACCTAGGGAAATATTCTTTGAGAAGAATTTTGGCAGTTGATAGGGCAGTATTGTCCTTTAGTGGATATGCTTCGATCCATCTGGAAAAAGCACAGACTACCACCAAGACGTATTTTAAATTATTGCACCGGTCCATGTGAATGAAGTCTAACTGAATCACTTCAAAGGGGCAAGAAGGTGGAGCGAAGTGACCAGCAGGAGTTGGAGTTCCCTTGCCAGGATTATGCATCAGGCATACCATACAATTTTTCACCACTCTCTCTGCACATTTACTAATCCCATCATTCTTCCAGACTGGAGCCAACATTTTACAGATTCCTTTAGAACTTATATGCGCTACTCCATGCGCCATCGTCACTACTGCAAGCACATACGCATCAGGCAACATCCAACGCTGTTGTTCCGACAAGTCAATCCAACACCCACTCGAATCCAACTTGCCCGTACTTTCTCTCCATACACGTTTCTCTTCCTCAGTTGCCTCTTTCTGAATCTCTTTCACACTTTCCACTGTATCCTCACACATTCCAGACTCAGAAATCCATCTTGCAGACGTAGCAACATACATTCTACTCATCATATCTCTAGCTGTCTGTTTAGCAGTTTCATCAGCAAAAGCATTCCCACGACCAACATCATCCGTGATTGCTTTATGAGCACTGCATTTTACAATTGCAACCTCAGTCGGCAAGGTTAGAGATTCCAACAAGTCGTTAACTAGCTGACCATGTTGAATCTTAGTCCCATGGGACGTAATGAAACCTCTTTCTTTCCACAAACGGCCAAAACTATGGGCCACGCCAAACGCATACTGACTATCTGTGAACACATTCACTCTCTTTCCCTTAGCTAAAACACACGCTCTTGTTAGAGCTATTAATTCTGCAGCTTGGGCAGAATTCTGACTCACTCTTGCAGTCTCCACAATCGTTCTCAAAGTCGTTACCGCATAAGCAGCAGTCACATCACCATTCTCCAATTTAAAACATGACCCATCCACATACAACGTGCCATCTGGATCTAACAATGGAGTGTCTTTTAAATCAATTCGTCCTTTTGTCTCTTCCTCTGTTCTAAAGCAACAGTCATGGGGCTCGGAATCACTCGACTCTTGATTAGCCGGCAACAGCGTTGCTGGATTCAATACATTACATCTTTTGATCTGAATATGACTCGCTAGTAATGTCAGCTGGTAACCAGATAATCTCGCACTGGTAAGGTGTTGTGTCTTGGTTCGATTCATGAGTGTATCAACAGCATGAGGAACCATAACCACCAGCATGTTGTTCATCACCAAACCAGCAGATTGTCGAATGGAAGCCGCAGCTGCCGCTGGGCTTCGATTGGAATTCATAGAGCATATTATCAAGGCCATTATCACCGCCTTATTGGCAGTTTCCTGCCGATAAAAGCGGCGATAATGTATCGCCTGTCCTTGATAATATGCCCCCTGGTGCATATGTTCCCTCTAGCTTATGTGCAATGTAATGTACACATATAAGAAACCATATTTAGCTTCTATGCAAATGTTACATCATTATCTACAGTTCGGTATTTTGAATCAGTCATTCTAGTTTAGTTTACCTGTGATAACTGTCTACAAGCTGCTACTTGCTTTAGTGTACTTACAGGCTTGTTTTGTTCCAGGTTCGAGGGGCATATTAGCAAGAACCTTGTTAAAATAATTGCCGTTTTAGCAGAAGGAAACTGCCGCTAAAATGGCAATAACTGGCTCACTAATATGAGTTATAGAATTCCAATAGAAGCCCAGGTTAGATGTGCAGAACATCTAACCTGGGCTTCTATTGGATTTCTAGAACCCATAGTAGCAAGCCCATTATCGCCGTCTTAACTGCAGTTTCCTGCCGCTATATCAGCGATAATTTTAATGAGGTTCTTGTTAATATGCCCCTTAGTTTTAAGTAGGATGGTAAACTCAAGTTTTTATCGCCATGAAATGGATCTGGCTACTGCAGAGAATCTTGGATTGTTAAAAAAAAATGTTTTCTCAGAATTTCAAAATCTCCTTTTAGATCACAAGTGTTACTAATCTCTAGTCTTTGCTCCAAAACTCTGTTTACTGCATTTATCATACTTATCACCACTAATCTGTTTCTTGATGATTTTTCTCACCCTCTTTCTGCAGTACTCGAGGCGATCCTTACCAGAGCATCACCATTATCTTCAGGAGATCACCTCGATGATCAATCCCGATTCTCAAGTCTTTACCCTGGATCCGTATTAAAGAGCGGATTGATTTTAAGGGTATGGCCATCTTTTTTAAAGCCTTCCACAAAGTTGGAGCTGAGTATTTAATCGAACGAGCTAACCGTTACGCTACATCCAGACCCTTGCATTCTTCTAATGCTAATCTTGCCATTGTGCCCAAAACAGGCCTTGCTTGTACTGGCGGTAGATCTTTCGGCTTTCTGGGTGCAAAACTATGGAATAGTCTGCCGGAAACCCTGAGGCTTGACACACATTCAATTTCTTTTAGGAAGAATCTATAATCATGGCTGTTTAATCAATAACTGGCATCTTCCACTCATCTCTCCCAGCTGTCTTTGCATCAGGACACACTAGCCTGAGTAGCTGTGCACTTTAATAAATACTGAATTTCATTTAATTTCATTTATGAAGATAATTCAGTGCCATGTCCAGGAAAGATTAGTTACTGATATTAGAAGGATATTCAGGTGGGGTTTCTGACTACAATTGCCAGGACATGGTCAAATTTGGTGGAGTATAAGATAGTTGTCAAGATTTCAACGTCTTGTAAAATCTTGCATGTATTTTGCCCTGCTAAAATTGTAATTTTAAAATCAATAAAAAATAAATCAAAATAATGAAAAAAGATAAACAAATAAAAATAAATACTGTCTATTTTTGAGTGTCGAATAGTGATGAATACACACTTCAAGCATTGAGCTTCAATTATTCTTTTATCCACTCACTTTGTGCTCCACTCAGATGCCTGCTCTACACCTCTGCTGGTCATCTGAAAATCCTTGCTAGAGGTAGAAGTGGGTGGCAATCAGTCTTTGGCAACATGCTCTCATTTTTTAAGAAATCCACTACCTGTCAACACAACAACAGTTTAGTAAATTACGTACACTACCTGACTCTGTGTATCTCTTGTAGGGTTGGCATTTCCTTGGTGGCATTTGCCAAAGGAGTATTCCGCAGTCTCTGCCGGGTGTCTGCCCAGGAGAACAGGAGGCCAGTCATGGAAGCATGCAGGCAAAGAAGGTTGTAAAACAGGGTGTTCTTCTTTATGTGCTTGAAAGTTGCCATTACTCAGAAGAGAAGGCATGGGTAGCATTTAGTTTATTTCTATCCAATATGTTTGCCTTACTGAACCAAGATGCTGCTGATCTATTTGTTGCAATGTTATCTCCTGCTTTTACTATTCATAAGGAGGATTGTCCCTGAGATGGGGATGTTTCAATATATTTGTACCCCTATTTTTTAAAATGTCATGCACAACTTATTGGTACAAATGTTCTGCTCTACTTTAGAGGTGGATTTCTACCTGGAAATTAGCCCCATATTTATGAAGCCTTTGCATTGTCCTTGCATCACAATAGGCTACATATATACAATGCAAAAGCTACAGTAGTATTTACAAAGCCATGCAAGGTCTGATTTGCATGACCTGCATAGCTTTGTAAAGAAATATAACGCAAGGCAGCTGCTTTTGTTATGTTTATTTATTTGAAATGTTTTATAAAAACACGAACATGACCCATATGGGTATCAGAGCTCTGTACAAAGTGGCAAAAGTATGAGTACAACCACAAAATGCAACAAATGAGATAAATTAACAGCCAAAAGGTCAAAGGGGGGAACACACAAGGCCAAAGGATTTGGCGCAAAAATTATGAACTTTTAGAACAGATATAAATTTATGCTCTCTGATTTTAAAAAGAAGCTGATTGGAGAGAAAACTCAGTACTTTACAGCGAAGATAGAAAATTCTAGTAGTTCTAGTAAAGAACTATTCCGTACTATTGAAAATGTAACCACTATCAAAACAGATGAATCCACTAATTTTAATCAAGAATTTTGCGATGCTCTAGCCTTTTTCTTCAGAACAAAGATAGATCAAATTTATGATCAATTTACCCACTCTACACCAAAAGTTAATAAATCTGAACAAGAAATTGCCGAAAAACCTCAGTTGCTTATTTTACTCTGACTTCTCCTCAGCAAATTACCAAGCTGATATCCATGGCTAAGTCAGGCTCGCCTGAAGACCCCTGCCCCCAGAAAATTTTACAAAACGTTTGCCATCTTGTAGAACCCCACCTATCAAAAATATTCAACCAGATGATGGAGCAAGGAAGTTATTCCACGGTGTGGGAGCAGGCTTGTATTCTGCCTCAGCTTAAAAAGAATAATTTGGATGCATCAGATACAGCTAGTTATCGGCCGATCTCGAGAATTCCACTTTCGGCAAAGATAATTGAGAAGACCACGAACATGCAACTTTCTAACTTTGTTCCAACCAATCAAATTTTAGACCACAGCCAGTTTGGTTTTAGAGCTAATCATAGTACAGATTCAGCTCTAATTAAGACCCCAGAAGAAATCCGTACTTTGTTAGACAGTGGTGGGTCAGCAGCTTTGGTGCTGCTAGACCTATCAGCTGGATTTGATTTGGTAGATCATAGGCTACTGATTCATCGTTCTACAAGAAGCTGGGATAGGAGGTAAAGCTCTTTCCTTACTGACATGTTTCTTGCAGAGGGGACCCAATCAGTCCATCAGGGAAAATTTAAGTCTGCACCTTTTTCCCTCCCATGTGGTGTCCCGCAGGGCTCGTCTTTGAGCCTTATACGTTTTAATATCTATGTGGCAGAACTAGCACCACTAATAAGAAGCTTTAATTTGACCCCAACATCCTATGATGACGACACCCAGCTGGTGATCTGGATAGTGGATAAGGACATTAATCACTCATCAAAGCTTCATGATTCTATGCTCTCCTTAAGTCACTGGATGAGCACGCATTGCTTATAATTGAACTCAAACAAAACAAAAGTGATTATTTTCAGTAATCTATTCTCCTCCTTGGTCACCAGCTTGATGACCAGATATTCTCGGCCCTCCCCCACCCTAGTTGACAAAGCAAAAAACGTAGGGGTCATTATAGATGAAAAGCTCAACCTCAAAGCTCAGGTCTCTAAGGTTGTGTCCTCTTCGTTCTTTATGATTAAGATGATTAGGAAAATTCTGCCTTTTATCCCGAAAACATGCAGAAAGTCAGTAGTAACTTCCTTAGTCTCGTCTAAACTCAACTATTGCAATGGACTGTACTTTAAGGTGCAAGCCACCCTTCTGAGGAAGCTATAGGCAGTGCAAAATGCCGCTGCAATACTGGTTCTGGGCATTCCAAAATATCAGTCGGTAAGATCAGCATTGCTTAAACTTCACTGGCTCCCAGTCTGCCAGCGGATAAAGTTTAAGACTCTCTGCTTGGCCTTTAAGGAACTACATAAAGAAGGACCGAAGTTTTTAGGGGACCTGTTTATATGGTATTCACCAAACAGATCTCTACGTTCAGCTAATGCATATTTGATGCGGTCAATCAAGATCAAAAAAATTGGGTGGAAGAGTCTTACTTTTAATACTATCAAAAAATGGAACTCTCTTCCCTTACATCTTAGAAAGGCTCCCTCCCTTCTGGAATCCAGAAAACAGCTGAAGACCTGGCTTTTTCGGCAACAGTGGCACTTAGCACAGTATGTTTGCAGCTGAAGTACCAAGACACCCGAGGTATTCGTGCGCTGTACAAGTTTCATTAACATTAACAAAGGGGGGTCATGAGGAGTCATCAACCAATCTAGTGGGATCTGTAAAGTATCACCAGATTAAAATTGATCTAAAGGACAAGTGAGAAGAAACATAATACTAATTAAAATAACACAGTAAAAAGAGTATCAGGACCAGAGAAAGAAGTAGATTGAGAAAGTATCTGAGTTAATGATGTTGATGGTCATTCAGGAGTAGCCATTTGACATGTTTTTTGAAAGAGGCAATAGATGAGTTGGATCTGATCTTGGGGGAAAGGGCATTCCATATTCTTGGAACAAGACCAGAGAAGGCATGATTGTAAGTTCTTTTCTTATTGAATTTGGGATGTTTCAATAATAGGGTGTTAGAGATTCTTAGGTTCTGATTCGAGCCAGATTGCTTAAGTTTTTTTTGCCAGGTAAACAAAGGTATTGTGATGAATAGCTTTGTGCATCAGGCAAGCTATCTTGAACCGGATCCTAGCTTCAATGGTCAGCCAGTTTAATTGAATTAGGTCTAGCATGATGTGGTCATGTTTTATGGAGCCCGTGATGAGTCTGGCCGAAGCATTCAAAGTGGCCCTAAGCGGAGCCAAAGTATTTTAGGTAGCCCAGCAAGGGTCACCAATCCATCTTCCAAGCGTGAGATAACTAGGGATTGTACTGCTGGCTGGATGTTCTCAGGTGGAAGGAAAGGCTTAATTTTCCTAAGGTGTTGCGCTGAAGATTGTCTCCCCTAATAGTTTCACTGATATGGTGATCTTGCATATTTAGGTATTTTTCCAAGGGTACACCTAAAGACTTTGCACAGTCAACAACATGAGGAATGCAGTTAAGCGCAGTAAGTTGTGTAAGCCAGTCCAGGGTCGGTGTAGAGTGGTTGCAAGGGGCAATGGGACGGTATTTAACAATAGATTGTTATGAGTTAGCCATTTTTTAGTTTTTAGGAGTGCATCATTTAGAGTTCTTATGTCATCTGGAGACAAGATCTTAAAATATACTTGAGTGTCATCAGTGTACATATGGTAATGAATGTTAGAGCGGTTCCGGATATCTGAGAGGGGTTCCATAAAAAGGTTGAAAAGAGTGGACGAAAGTATGGAGCCTTGAGGTACTCTATAGTGATTTGGGTACTGGTTGCAAGGGATTGGGTAACTTTGATTCTTTGGGTGTGGTTCTGTAGGAAAGAGGCAAACCGGTTTAAGACAGGGCCCGAAAGTCCTATCCTATATTGAAGAAGAGCAATCAGGTTTTCATGTTTGATGGTGTCAAATGCTGAGGAGAAGTCAAGAACGATCAGAAGACAAGGGACATTTTGATCAAGGGATCTCAAGCAGTCATCAACAATGTCAGTTAGTGCTGTTTCAGTACCGTGCCCCACTCTGAAATACGATTGGTAGTGGTCAAGGAGATAAAATTTCTCAATTTGGTTGTAGAGCTGTGTGTGTACTCATTTCTCCAGCAGTTTAGCTACAGTCATGATGCTCGTTATTGGTCAGAAGTTGTTAGGATCAGCTAAGTTGGCATTATGCTTCTTTGGGATGGGAGTGACTTTACCGACTTGAGGCAATGTGGAATCCTCCCATGAAAGAGGGATTCATGGATGATCCGGGACCAAAGTGGTAGAATGGCCGAATTTAGATCTTTAAAAAACGTGGCTTATTTGATTACATTTCCACTTAGGAGACCTTTCACAGGTGGAGCATCGATGATTCCATGCATCCAGTCTTGCACTTTGGCACAATCCTTGATTTATAAAGACTTGCTAAATTGAGAATGCGTCAAATGCTACACTTTCCCAAGTGAGACGTAATGAAAAGAAATATCTTTATTTCTCCTGTTTGTTTCCTCTTTTAATGTGATCTGCGTTCTACAGCCCACAGAGAATGAGGAGAATGCCTCTACGCCTGTACACCTCTATGCCTGTAATGCAGGCACCCTTGCACGATTGAGCAAGGGTGCCTCCATTGGTGATAGATTGCAAACAGTGCAACAGCACAAGGAGAGCACAGAAATGCTCCATATTTTTGAAAATATGCAGCATTTCTGCTCTCTTCTTTTCACTCAACACATTGCGGCAACTATAACTGCTGACCTGAGTTTTGTAAAAGTTTAGTAAATGTGCCCCATAGTGCTGGAAGATCTATGCTGGGCTCATTCACAACACTGATCCTAGTGTATTTATTAACTCGTTTTACATTAGTCTTCTATAGTCAAGAATCATTCAGATTGCCCATGATGTTTCTTAGGCTTTTTTGGTGTTTTCATCCTAACTGGACTCTCTCAAAGAGACACACAGTAACTATAAATTGTATGCTAAGTACAGGATGGCATCTGGCTACTGGGAGGAGCTCCCTTTCGTTGGGTAATCACACTGTAAGCTACATAGTCTCTTTAGAGTTTTCAGTCTTTTAAATTGGGTGTGATTTGGCCTTAATATCTCATATATGTTGTGATAATGTGGTTAGTATTCCTATTTTAATGATAGTTTTATTTTTTGCTCAGTTATTTTACATTCATTTGTGTAGTAGTAAACCTTGTCACTGGCATTTCTTCTTGTGATGCTATTGTATCACAGAGCATGTGACACAATTTCCTGTATTGACATAACATAGGGTAACTCGTACTCACTTCAAAGAAATTTCAAAATTTGGGAACTGTTGATCCTACACCTTGACAGACGGCATGACATAGACAAAGGAAGATTAGCATGTGCCTTTGTGCATGTTGTTATGTGTACTAGTGTTGACTATCTGTGCATAACCTATAAGAAAGTCAGACCAACTGGCTATTTCAATGATTTTTAAGTGTCTGTTTAATTGATTAAACAGTTGTGTCCTGATTCTCAAATCAATTTACACTTGTAAATTCAAATTAACTCTGCAAATGGAATTAATAAAGAGTGCAACGTACTCACAAAAAGCGTCCTTGTAAATACATCTATTCAGGCACAATATTGTTCCACAAGGTTATTCCAGGTGGGGACGCCATGAATATTTTGGGAACATCCACAATCTTAAGATTGTGTGCAAATTTATAACCTCTTTTCCGACTCATTACAACCCTGCAAATCATTGAAGACTATTTCAGGTCAGAACTGGAAGAAATCTCTTTTGAGGATTGGAAAAAGCTTGGATGACCCTCAACATTGGTTGGGCTGGGCTAATATGTACAAAGTGGTATGTGGAAATTCATTCATATAGTCCCAAGTGTAAATTTACAAACATTTTTCAAGCGTGCCTGCAAGTGTCACAGATCTATTGTGAGTGAAGTCACACAAGCCGCACAGTAGGCTCTCATCACAGGCTTTTCCCCAAATACTCAATTATTGTTCATTCAACCAAAGGGGAAGGAGGCTGCAAAAAGAATTTGTCAAGTTTAGGAAAGCTAATGTATTCACTCTAGACATTTGTATTTTCTTGAACTTAATTTTCTGTTTCAGTCATGGTACATTAGGTTAACAGCGTTTTTATAATGTGCTAACCACCCACGATGGTATCTAGGTGCTAATCATCCATCAGGGTATCCAGGTGCTGTGTAGCAGGTGTGTGGAGCCAGCCCTAGAGGGCTTATTCGAAATGTATGTGTAGGTGAGGAGTTTGAAGTGTTCAGGCTTGTGTCATGGGAGCCAGTAGAGTGCCCTAAGGTGCACCATGAGGTGGGCGTGCGTGGGAGGTTGAGTACAGATCTGGCTGACTTGCTTTTGACTGTCTACAGTCTTCTTGTGAGCTTGTTGGTACCCATGTGTACAGTCCTTAGTCTAGTCTGCTGGCGATGAAGGCTTGAGTGATTGTTTTCATGTTATTGCCTAGTAGCCACTTGAAGATTTTCTTCTGCATCCTGAGTTGACTTGGGCTATCATGTCTAGTTTCTTGTCTTTGATGATTCTGAAGTTTCTCTTATGCGAGCAAGGCATGGGGAGGGTACAAGGCCTGTCAGCCACCAGTTGGAGACCGATGGCAGAGCATCTTTCCCAAAGATCACCACTTGAGTCTTTGGTTTATCACAATAGTTGGAATGCTGAAGTTCATTAATCAATTCCAATGCATAGTTGATTCATGGTATGATGTTTGCATAGTACCATGCCAGTGAAGTGTTCCAACGAGGCGAAGGTATTTCCAGATCACTTATTCATTTGATACAGCATAAAAAATAATTTTCATAAAAATGCTCCAATGTTACCTATGTTGTGATATAGGCAAGTATAATGCATGCCTGTCAAAAAGGTTTAATCTTTAGTGTATAGTATCTAATATGTATGGCCATTTCTAATATCATCATTTGAAAAACTATACATTTTAAACAAATATCATGCTTGCCTAGATATGTTCATATATGAAAAACTGATGCACTATATTTTTATGTAGACATCAAAAAGAGAATACATCGAATGCATACGATAGAATATTGAGAATGGAAGTGCTATGTCAATTAAAATAATCCAAGGTCTGAATCCAAAAACATATTCTTCCAGTCCATTGTCATACTGCGGACGGCATCCAAATGCCTGCGGTATCCAAAGCTGTAGGTGAATAAAAAAACACTTTCAGCATGTCACATATTTGAACTATTGCAAAACAAAAAATTTCAAATTTGTAGCAGCTTGCAATATGATTTCTTATACCATGTACTCCCTATCTCAGCTGTTCAATCACTATCCCAATTTCGAGGACCCCCAGAAACAGAGATAATGCATTATTAACAAGTTGCTGAGCTTAGCTGTGCTGTTTGAAAATAAAGAACTGACTCGGGGAAGTATTAGGTTAACTTAATTCATTTTAAACACCACAGTTAGAAAGCGGTATATTAGTAGAGATAAGTAGTGACTTTGCCACAAGTAATAAGGCCACATACACCATAAAAGGTTCCATGAGGGTCTCGATAAATGAATCCCTTGCTCAACCTATAACATAAAATGTGTATTTATAAAGTGCACATTCACCCAAGAGTATCTTGGGGCTGAATAACAGATGTTTTGTGTTACTTAACGGTACTCATTTTATCTAGCTCAGAAGGATGAAAGGCTGAGTGAACCTGCCAGGATTTGAACCTGTGGCCATGAGGTTGAACACAAACCCCACCAGTGGACGTATTGGTGCACTAAGCCACCAGACCCGGCACAGGGCTTGGTAGCTGGCAACGAGCAGGCAGGCTTAATTTAGGACAGGGTTCTCCATTGTCAGTTGTGGTGGCCGGATCCATGCCAGATTATTACGATATCTACATTTACTGAAATGTGGAAATACTAAAGATCTGGCATGGATCCAGCCCTCTAGGATGGACACTGGAGAACCTTGATTTAGGAGACAGGTGTGCAAAGCATTTAAAAACACCAATATATTAAATAAGTAAGACACAATAGACAAAAAAATCTAACTCCAATTTATAAAAATAGAATATATTTGTATGAACAAATAGACACCAAAATGCCACAATCCCATGCAGGGAACTGGAGATATGATTTTGTAACCAAAAAACACTTTCTAGTGCTCAAAAAACAATATCGCTAAATTGGGACATATGGTTGCGCTTGACCAGGACAAAGTAAAAGTTGAGGCCAACTGCAATAGAGTCATGGTTGAATGCACCAAGTGGGAGGCATTGTTCCAAATGTAACCTTTGTACTTAGTCGTTATCTTGAGCTTTTTCTCTTGACGTCCCGCTGGGCTCCTCTTCAGGCTGGATTTGTGTCAATGTCGTCAGCTTGATTTTCTGCGATGCGCTGTAAATTCCTGGAAGTCTGGAGCTTACAGCAGGATGGAACTGAAATCCAAGCTGGGTCATGGTTGAAGGTCACCGGCTTGACTCTCAAAGTCAAGTTGATCACCTTAAGGAGCTTTCCACCATAAAGTTACCAACTTCACCAAACGTCTGGATCTTCTATCAGAAGGTCTCCTTGAGGTTTCAAAGTGTCTACAACTCCAAATCAGGGGTCTAGAATCTCTGGGATGGTCCTTGGGAAGTCCACTGGACACACTTGAAGGTGGGGACGTCTTGGTGGAGATGAAGCAAATGGGCTCAGTTAACCCGTAGCTTGCAGGGAGTCCACTCCTTAATAGTTCTTGAAGCAAAGCAAAGTCCTTGTGGCTGTAGACCCAGAATGTGCAGCAGGTGCAGTCCTTCAGAGTGCAGACCTTAGGGGTGCAGACCATTTCGAGCAGGGCCTTTCTTCTTCTCTTTGTAGTTTCAGGCAGCAGATCTGAGTTGCTTTGGAGCTCCTCCATATTTATCCAGTGTCCCTGGGCGTCAAACAGGGGGGCACCCCTAACAAATGGGATGCAGGGTACCACCAAGGTGTATGCCTACTTACTCCAAAGTGTGGAATATTCTTGCCCCAGAAAGCACCATTCTTCCAAAATGGAGAAAGTATCTCCTTGGAGGTTCGATCAGACTCAGACAATCCACAGGTGTGGCTAGGATTCTCTAACACTCCCTCCCCTTCCAGCTTTGTCACAAATCTAATTACAGGGGCTCCTTGGGGGTGGGGTTGCAAGATATAGGGGTGAGCCTGTTTGTCCCAAAGGTTGATTCTCTGTTTGAAGCTCAGTTTGGTCACTCCACCCCATCCTACATTGTGCTCTGCAGCTGCAGTTCTCCACACACAGGAAATTCATTCTCTCTATAGTAGGCCACTTCCAACATCATTAAGACAGATTGGCCAATGACCTCACCTGGGGCTACCCTTAGTTTTCTTGTCTCTCCTGTCACAGACATATTTCAGGATGGCAACCTGTCACTCACTATAGTGTGACTGGCATATGTGTCTCACAGGCCAATGGCAAAGATACCATTCATCTGAATGGAGTGGAAGTGCCTACTTCCACTGTCAGGGATCAGCAGTTTACCATCTGGACCTGTCTCCCAACTAACTGTCTCTGCTAGGAGGACCTCCTCATCTGAGGAGTCCACCTCTATGGCTACAAAGGACAGCCCAGAGCTAACCACCTTCTTGGAACAGACAGGGTGGGCCACAAGTGGTCTGACAGCTGGCAGTCAAGACACACCCTGTTGTCCAAGTACTTCTTCAGCCCTGGGGCCACCGGCCTCTGCTTATCAGAGTTGGGGTGGGATGTCCTCTCCTCATTTTTAGAGTTTTGGGGTAATGAGGGAGTCTCTGTAGTGGGCTTACCACCTCCCTCCTTAGGGTTTTGCAGGCCTAACCTGCCCTTCTTGGAGTCTCCCCCCTGATACTGATTGAAAACCCGGGTTCTCAACCACTTATCATCAGTCTTCCCCAGCTCTCTAAGGATAGAAAGATTTGAGTCCACAAGATTCTGGCATAACTTATGTTGTACACAATGAATCAGGATGTGCTGTTTAAGAATTAAATTATACTACACATCATAAGTACGCACTATGTTACCTTCCATCCAGCCCTCTAGTACCTTCACTTAGATGTCCACAAAGTTCACCCATGGCTGTCTGTTTACCTTCTGGGTGTCCCTGAACTTTACCCTAAAATTTACCCTAAAATGTCCTAACTAAACATTTCCTCATGTGTGGGTAGGATACTGCCTCATCCCCCTGTAGAGTCAGGAGCCTAACCCTCCCAACTACTGGAATCAATTCTCAAAGGAGTGAATTCAAACACTTAGAGTGGACCCTTCTCCTCTCACACACCCTTTGAAATGCAGTCAGTTATTTGTCTATGTCGTCCCCTTCTATATACATGGGACCTATTCCCTTGAGAAATCTGGGAGCAAACCCACCACCCCTGAGCATCTCAACATCTTCCTCTTTGTTACTGTCACAATTAATTCTCTCTTCCTACCTTGCCCACTTCTTCTCAGCTAGGCACAACATCCTTTTGTTCCAGAGACATGGAAGCTAACTGAGCCTCAGCCTTTTAAGGGCTCTACTGGAGTTCTTTGTGGAGGAGCCTCCCACCCTATCATCTGGAAGTATGAACCTAGTACTGGAAGAAATGGATAGGTTGTTATCATCCTCCATCTGGACGTTGTTGGAGGGGCCATTGTCCCCTCCCCTTCATTCTCCGAAGCTGTCTCTGCCCAGGCCTTAAGGGACCTAACTGTCTCTGCCTTTCTAATCCTATTAGCAGCAGGTAGACCCTAGCACTACTCTGTACCCTAAGCTCAGCCAATGCAAGTTTAGACAGGTTAGCCATATCTAACTCCATCGTACCCCTAGTTTTGAGTCACAAGAACTTTACAAATCAGAAATAGAACACATTTAGAAAATCATAAATATGGATTAAAATCAGTTTAATCCACATTTTAAAAATTCAAAAATTAAAAGTTTTGTTCTAAGTCCATTTAGAGGATTTTTAAAGATCTTCACTTAATTTACTGTATGGCGTAATTTTAAACAAAAGTACGTATCCTCCCTGCTGAACGCCAAATGTTGGAAAGTGGATGATTTTAGTGATAAGTAGTGGCTTACCACTAGTAATAAGGCCACAAACACAATAAAAAATTCAGTTAGGGTCTCAATTAATTAATCCCTTGCTCAACCATTGGTAGCTGGCAACGACCAGGCAGGCTTCACTTAGGAGATAAGTTTGTAAAGCATTTAAAAACGCAAATACATTAAATAAAGTAATACGCAACACACAATAAAGATCCAACTCCAATTTGTAAAACTAGATTGATTACATTGTTATGAACAAATAGATACCAAAATTACAAAGATCCAATGAAGGCAACCAGAGATTTGAATTTTTAAAAGATTAACACTTTCTAATGCTTAAAAACCAATTACGCCAAATTGAGACATCTGGTGGCGCTTGACCCGGACAAAGTCAAAGTTTTAAACTGACCACAATGGAGCCCCAGTCAAAAACACTAAGCGGGAGGCCTTGTTCAAAATTTTACCTTCGCACTTAGTTGTTTTTCTGGAGCTTTTTCTCTCAACTTCAGGCGAGGCACCTCTTTAGACTGGATCCGCATCAACGACAGGGGTCTGTCAATACCAATTGTAATTATATCTAACTACCTTCTACTTTTAATCAGAGTACAGACCCTGAGTCTAGTTAGCAGAACAAGGGTGCAGTCAGAGTCAGAAAACCAGCATCTATGCAGTCAAAATGGGGGCACAAAGTGGGGGCACACTGCATGCTGGTCCTGATTTCTCACAAACACATGCACATACAAACAGGCGCTCAGCTCTACTGTGATCCAGCAAAGCCCATTATGATAGGGTTTCCTGTTAACTAGACTGCATATAGCTGGAATGCACACATTCCCACCTCAAAAGTTATATTATTTTGACTGTTTAGACAAGAGAATGCCTCTATTGTAAGGTATATAAATATTTTACAATTTGTCTGTGCTGTCACTTTTGTGGCATATAGCTGTGTCTTATTAATAATAATAACTCAAAGCCATGTTTGTAGACCTTTGCCTCAGGTGATTAAAGGGCTACCTGTAATTCCTCCGCCATAGGAACTGAGAGGAATTATGGTGCTGGCAGTTTCTGGCTCTCTATTTTATGCAGTGAAATTTTGAGTCATCTCTGACACAAGTGTTCACAAATTAAGAAAATTGAATTCCATGGAACTTTGAGCTTTATCTAATGCCTTCACATTGCTGAGTTTTACATACTAAGGCACAGTTGTGCTAAACAGCTTGGCCTTTTACTCTATTGGCCATCATTACATTCATTCTGATGTTATTGCTTACTGCAAAAGGAACAAATGTCAAACATTCAACCCAGTGCAGAGATCAGGGCCTAAATCCATCGGTTTTTTTGCTCCCCATGCAATTCCAGTTTAAACAGAGCCATATGCAAATCAGTCTTGACCTGCTTCCAAATTTAAACAGTCTAACCCGAACTGTCAGGCAAGGTCCTCCCCGGACCAGAAATAAGCAGCCAGGCTAGCTTGACTCCAGTGGCATAGAGAGCACAAACCCCGTCCTACTCTGAGTTAGTGCTTACTGCACCATAATCTTCCAGAACTGATATTTTAATGACTTTTACCCTCTTTTCATTTTTGAAGATCTGACTTTCTGAAATGGAACCGGGGAATGTTGTGGGGTGCAGTTTTGCGTCAAAACTCTACACCCCCTTTTCCCCATCCTTTTCTTTTCTTTTCAACCGGGGTTCACATACACTGGTACTTCAGAGGCCTTTTTTCTACTAGAAATTCGGGTATGCATTTTGATTGAAGTTTGCTCTTTTCATGGATGTATCCGCATACTACAAGTAATACTCTCCGTAAGTATGTTTGTTACCCCGCTCTTTCCCCTTCTTCCTTTTTTATTTTTTTACCCCTAAAAATCAATAAAATACTTTGAACCAAACAAAAAAAACTCTGATACTCTTAATGAGGCCTGTGTGGCCTAGTCCCTGAATAAAAAAACACGTAAAAATATGTGAATTTATGCAGAAACATTCTCCATTCATAAAAAGATCTGTCTACTCGATTTATCCTTTTGGAAACCTGGGTCTTACAAACCGTGTCTCGGGAGAGCCACAGGCATTTGCTCCTTCTTCGAGCAGAACAACCAACCTCAGAGGATGCTTTGTGTTAGACCTGTTAGTCTTAGTGTTGTTTTTCCTCACACCTTTTGCCTTACTCCTGTTTTTGCTGACTTCATTTTTGTTGAGCGAAGGAATCTGCACACTTTGCCACTGCTAACCAGTGCTAAGGTGCTTGTGCTATCTCCTTTAAAATATGAAAAAAATGGCTTACATACAATTGGCACATTGAATTTACTTGTAGGTCCCTAGTAAAGTGGTACTACCTATACCCAGGGCCTGTAAATTAAATGCTACTTGTGGGCCTGCAGCACTGATTGAGTCACCCAGTTAAATAGCTCTTCCAAACATGTCTCAGGCCTGCCATTGCAGCCTGAGTCAGCAGTTTTAAACTGCCAATTTGACCATTGACAAGCTGGTGAAATTTGAAAGTGCAAGCCCAACCATTGTAAGAAAGGTTCGGGACATTCTCCCACCAGGAACATTTTGGAACTACAGTGAGCAAATTGTGCATTTTAAAGCAAATTTGAAAAAGTAAGGTTTATAAAGCATTGTAAAAG
The DNA here is from genome assembly GCF_964263255.1 of Lissotriton vulgaris. Taxonomy (NCBI): domain Eukaryota; kingdom Metazoa; phylum Chordata; class Amphibia; order Caudata; family Salamandridae; genus Lissotriton; species Lissotriton vulgaris. Next base: position 136,342,721 of record NC_141690.1, read on the forward strand.
GGTGGACTTTAAATATGTTAAAACATGATGCACTTAACTATGCAACTAGTACATATATATTACATAGGGGCATATTATCAAGACAGGCGATAAAATTATCGCTGTTTTAGCAGCAGAAAGCTGCCACTAAAACAGCGATAATGGGCTTGATAATATGCTATTCTATGGAATTCCAATTGAAGCCAATGTTAGATGTCCTAACATAGGTTTCAAATGGAATTCCATAGAGCATATTATCAAGCCCATTATTGCCGTTTTAGCTGCAGTTTTCTGCCGCTAAAATGGCGATAATTTTATCGCGTGTCTTGATAATATGCCCCATAGTCTTTATGAGAACCCTTCTGACATTTTCTTCACACAGTTTAGTTATGACAGTATTAAACTCAACTAAACTCAGTGTTATTTTACCGTATATAATTTTTTTTCACTGTGGCTGTGTGCCTATGTCTCCAGACTCCGAGGGCTAACTTTAGTTTATTTCGGGTTGGCCTGGGCCGAGTCAGAACGAAACTAAAGAGCATAACTCTTGTCTCCATGACACCCCCACCTCGTGTGCACTGACATAACTGCCTGGTGGCAGTGAGCACGAAGGAGATGAGAGAGCAAGCCGTAAAATCAAATGGCCAATCACTACATGAATTCATAATAAAGCCATGCAGTGATTGGTCATGTCGTGTTCCTGTCCAACCTGAGCCTTCCAATTCTAATATCTAATTTTCACGTGTTTAAATGGACATGGCGATATTTTAACAAAGCACTTTTTAACACAACTTTGTCGAACTGGTGTGCATTTCCACCGAATGATCGGTTTCTTTCTATTTCATCTCCATGCCTGGACCTCTTAGTCCCTCACATGCTACAACATTGCTAGACTGGACAGGCAATCTAACAAGAAAGGAGGAGGCATTGCCTGCATCTACCGCTCCAGCCTAAGTACCACAGAACTCCTGGCGGATTCTACCGACTCTTGCGAATACCTTGTACTCTCCATCTGTAGCAACTCCACTGTTTTGTGCAAGTTACACATCATCTATCATCCCCCCGGCACGAACGACTCCTTCACTGACCAAGTCATGGAACTTATTACTGCTAAGTTCTCCTCGAACTCTAAAGATATCTTCCTGGGTGATTTCAACCTGCATTGGAATGTAAATGTAAATGTAAATGTAGACGTATTTGTAAAGCGCACTGATACCTCGGCAAGCAGTGTGTCCTGGCGCTGTACTCATACCGCTAGGGAACCCGTCCTGGCTTTTCCCCGTGAAATGTCCACTCCTGGGCATCCCCGGGGTGCAACCAGGCATCCCCAGCGCTGTAGGGGGCCGTTGTGGAGGCTAAGCAAGCTATTGCCCAGAGTTGCAGCGTGGGACTCATGCTCAGAGTAGGCACCGAGGCGAGAAATCAGGTCCGAGGAATTATGAGCCCAAGAACCACCAAGATCAGCTGAGATCAGCCGAGGCGGGATTTGAACCCTGGTCCCCGACCAGACCTCTGTACCAGGGACTGCCGCTCTAAGCAGTGAGCCACACTCCTCCACACTGACTCCAAGGACCTCCATGTCAACACCATCAAAAGCCTCCTGTCCGAGCAAGCCCTGACCCAAGCCTGTTCACTCCCAACACACTGGAAAGGGGCCACCCTCGACTGTATCGTCTCTAAGGAATCAACAGTCAAGCTTATCTCTAAAAACCCGTGTGACTGGTCTGACCACCACGCCATCACATTCCTACTACCTGGCACCCACAAGATAAGGGCACCACAACCAGTGATTCCTAAACGCTGGATTAGAGACACTAGAAACCTGGACCACAATGAACTGAAGGCTCGCTGCACTTCTGACCTCTCCCCCCCCCTCACATTTCTCAATGGTCAATGACCTCAATATTCATTACTCTGCAACTATCTCGACAATCATGGATGAACTAGCCCCACTAAAGCAAAACAGAACCCAAACAAAAGATAAGCACCCCTGGTTCACTGGACCCCTTCAACAATGAGAGGAGATGCCTCAGGCAATCCGAAAGAATCTGGAAACAGCACCCCTTCGCCGCACATCTTTAACTTCTCTGCCAGGCCATAAAGGCCTACAGCAAGAACATTCTTAACTCTGAAAAATAATTTTTCAGATCCGAACTAGATAACGCCAAGAACACACCTCGCAAGCTCTTCGATCTGGTCAAACACCAATCCAATAAACTGGTCAAAACCTCGAAGGAAACACTCAAGTCTTTAGTATCATCAGAGGAATTCTCTTTTTTCTCTGACAAAGTCACAGCCTTAGAAAATGAATGCAGCCACATACTCTCTATCCCTTCCAGGCATGCACCCTCCTCCTGCGGTGCTCCCACAGACTTCACCTAAGAATCAATCACTTTGGAGTGACTTCAACCTCTACGATGAAGACTCCGTATCTAAAATCCTATTGTCCCTAAAACAGAATAACCATTTCAATGACCCGCTCCCCTCCAACCGCCTAGTGGCCGTCGCCGAATCCATTATTCCTAGCTGGACTGCAATAATTAACGCCTCGCTCCAGCAGGGTTCCATTCCGGACTCTCTGAGAGCTGGCCAAGTCCTCCCCAATTTTTAAAAAGTGGTCGCTAAACCCAGCCATTCCAGACAATTTCAGACCTATCTCCAACATCCCCCTCTTAGCCAAAGTGTTGGAGAAATGTGTACAACAGCAACTAAGCCAACACATCAACAACTTCCACCTTCTCAATGACTTCTAATCTGGATTCAGACCTGGGCACAGTACTGAAATGACCATGCTCCACATCGTTGACGCCCTCCTAGCTTTGGACCAAGGGTGAACGTGCCTTCTAATCCTCCTAGATCTTTCCTCGGCCTTCGACACGGTCAACCACGAAAAACTAATCAAACGCCTCAAACTCAGGATGGGTTTGAATGGCTCTGTTCTAAAATGGTTTAGATCCTTCCTCCAAAACAGATCGCAGCGATTCCTAATCAATGGCAACCTCTCTGCTCCCTCTCCGGTCAAAGTCGGAGTCCCCCAAGGATCAACCCTGTCCCCTACCCTCTTCAACCTTTACCTCAAACCACTTACCGAAGTATTACGCTCAGCAAATATCTCCTACCTTATGTATGCTGATGACACCCAGCTCTATATCAAAGCCTTCTCTCTCAAGGATATTCTCTCCCTGAATGAGGCCCTGAAATCAACCGTCCATTGGCTCACCTCCAATCAACTCAAGCTCAACACTAAGAAAACAGAATTTTCCTTCATTTCCCCTCCAAAAACCAATCCCGAGATGCAGATATGGATCTAGGCTATCACAGCCCTAGATTGCCCACCGACCATCGTGGACTCAGCAAAATCTCTGTGAATAACCCTTGACTGCAAGTTGAACATGCGAGACCACATCAACTTGATGGCCAAATCAGCCAGATTCCACTTGGGCAATCTCTGGAAACTAAAACCCTCCCGTGACATGACTGACCTAAAAAGTGCAGTCAAAGTGCTAGTAGTCTCTAGACTGGAATATGGCTGCTCCACCCTCTCTTGCCAGATCTCCCTGGCACCCTTAAAAGCCTGCCTTAATGCTGCCGCCAGACTTCTTACAAGCTCAAACAAATTTGACCTTATAACTCCACACCTGAAAGCATTGAGCTGACTTCCCCTCGAGGCCAGAATACAACTCTAACTGGCCTGCATTACACACAAGGCCTTATACTCAAACTCCCCTGCTTATCTCGCACAGAAATTGGTGGAATCAGAAACTCCCGGTCCGCCAAAGACCTTTTACTCCAACCTGCACGGTTTCGGAAAAATCTGCTCCAAGAATATGGAACTCTCTCCCGCCAGCCATTAGAAGAATCCCCTCTTTGGCACGTTTCAAAAAGGAGACCAAAACCTTCCGTATGGGTAAATTCCTCTCCTAAATGCTGCCGCCTACCAACACATAGACCTTGACCAACTACCGACTAGCAACTCCTTTCGGATTACCGGGCTACCTCATCAAGAATCTGGAGCCTTATCTGGAGGTTTTTAAATGTAAACTGTATGTACATGTCCTCTACCCTTAATGTGATTCCTTGCCTAATGTGATCCCCTGTAAAGCGCTCTGATACCCTAACGGGTCAAGTTTGCGCACTATAAAACAATAAAATAATAAATAATAATAATAATAATTTGGTGATTTTGAACTAAAGTGTAAACATTGAAAAATAGACTGTTTAACGAAAAACCAGAATATTTAGCTTCAAACGTATGTGTGTGTAATGAAGTGTTTAAATTCCTCCTTATTCACACTTGATCTTTCCTTAAACAGGCTTGTTGAATTGATTTTCACTCAAAATTAGTTGTTTCTGTTACACAATTGTTTCAATTCATTTCATTTTGGTAACACGGATACTGCAGATTCTGTTTGCCCAGCTTTAAACTTAAGTTGATCCTGTTCATTTATTCATCCAGCAAAATAGCCCAAACTAAATGTTAGCCTTTTCTTTTTAGTTTTTTTGTCTTTACTAGTGCAAATGTCCTGATGTTGCCAGCTTAAAATACAACAGTGGAGGGATACTCTGTGCAAGTGACAGCTCATGAGGAAAAAACACATTCATTAATGAGGAATGTTAAATGGTAAAAAAACAGTAAACAAAAAAGCACGTATATGTGTTAAACACTATGGGAAGATAGTCTGTCAGGCGTCGCACCTAGATCCTGTATCAATTTTGCAGCCAACAGTAGCAGTAGGCGATTGTCGGAGGCAGGTAAGCCCAAGGCCCTGATTTAATGAAAGGCGCAGAGACAGGTTTGATATTAACACTGCCCTGGGTCTCATCTGCTGGCCACACCAGGCCAGGGAATATTTATTAAATCAGAATCATATGGTGCAGCACAGACCACTACAGCTACAATTGCAGGGGCGCACACCTGTGACATCCCTGTGCCCAGAGTGGAACATCTTAATCACGTCGCTCCAGTTACATCACTGGAGTGATACTACATTCTTCCCTACACAAGAAGGAGAACACAACAGAACTGCAGCAACATTGCTCTTGACAACTGAAGCATGACAGGCCTCAAATTGGCAGGGTATCCGGACAGTACACTGGGTTGAGGTCACCCAACTGAGAAGTCATAAATCCGTTACCTGACACCAATGAACTATTTTACATCAAATAATCTCTCAGCCAAATGGACGGAACAGGATTACTTTGAAGACCATAAAGAGTGCAGTTATATCGGCTGCCTTGTTGTTCAGAACTCATTGGATGTGCATCAGCCCCAATGAATGCCTCAGGTTCAGTGATATTAGGTTTCAACGACACCCAGTCTGGATATTGTCCTTCATACCCACCCTCCAAGTCATACTTGACAGGAAGTTCATTGTAATTTCCTGGGAACTGCCAAGGGTTTGATGAAACCTTTTGAACAATGAAACATTCAGAGTGATGGCTTCATGTTCACGCTGAGCAGTGATGCAAGTGTCATGCACGGAAAATGATGGTCCAAGGAATTCGTTCAAACGATAGCCTAAACTTGCTGCCAGGACAACGATCTTTAATTAGTACTTCATCACCCACCTGCAGTTCGGAGACTTTCATTTGCAGGCGACGATCAATGGACTTCTTTTGTCGATAATAGACCACTGGATCATTTATGGGAGCCGGAGACCATCACACATTGTGAGGGATTGTGTCCCATACTACTCGACCCATAGAAAGATGCCCTGGAGCCCGCTCTGTGGTAGAATAGGGAGCCTGGCGTAGTCTCACAAAAAAAAGTAGATCACAATTTCTAGAGACTGTTGACTCACCAAGGCAATGTGGATGACTTTGTTCAAAGTTCTTATAAACCACATTAGGGTAATGCTTTTGTGGGTGATCCCTAAGGATGTGAAATGAGATGCCATCTCTTGTCCTTGAAAAGGTGGACCATTGATTAGCACATGTGTGGACATAACTTTCTCCATCTTGGGCAGTACTTCACTGGCATTCAGAGATGATAGATTCTCTACCTCTGGATATTTGGAGTAATCATCAATCATCATAAAAGTATGGCGCCCATCTGAGAGGCTCCCAAAATCAAGACTGATACACACACATAGCCACTGACGCCCCTTTTCAGTCACTACGGGTGGAGGATGACTGGCATCTCCAGCTGCCTGGCACCAAGAGCAGGTTCTGACCATCTTCGCAACCGTTTCATCCATCAAAGGGAAAAATACTTTTGTGCACAGTCAGTTCTTGGTCTTGACTATACCGTGATGTCCAGCATGGGCAAGTTGGATGACTCTGTCAGCAAGGGTAGTGGGCATGATGAGAAGATGTCCACGCAGAAGGCACCCATTTGGATCAGAACTCAGCTCCTGGAGAATGTGATCCAAGCTTTCCTGGACTCGCCGTGCTTCTGATGTAAGCAAGGACCAGTTATTTTTGAACAAGCTCCATTGATTGCTCTTCATGGTCTCAAGAGCTTTTTGAAGACATTTATCCTGGCTGGTAACTTAGCATAGAACATCCAGAGATATTGGCCTGGGACTTGATCGATCTGTCACATATCATATATACTACTCTCTTTCATCTGCATCCGCTTCCACTTCCTGAGTAGCTACTCAAGGGTGCCTTGACAGGCAATTTGCCGGGTTCTGTGACCCAGGACAATACTCCACATGACAAGTGTATTTCTGGAGTCACAGCATCCATTCCTCAATTCCTGGAGTTGGTTTGGTAGCAGTACCCCATAAAAGAGGAATTAGTGGTTTGTGATCGATTGTTACAGTGAACAGGTGTCCGTATACATACAGGTGAAAATATTGACACCCCCAGTGAATGGCTACAGCCTCTTTTTTTGATCTGAGAATATCTCTGTTCAGTGCTGGTTATAGAGCGACTCGCAAAGACCAGGGGGACCCTCTTGTCCTCTTCCATATATCATTGAATCAGGACTGCCCTCAACCCTTTGGGGCCAGTGTCCACAGCTATGGTGGTGTCCTTCCGGGGGCCAAAATAGACCAACTTGGTATTGGAAGAGAATGTGTCCATGGTAGCTTGAAAAGTAGCCTCCTGCTCGGCACCCCATGACCATGGGACCGACGACTTTGTGAGTTCTCGGAAAGGCTGTGTCAGGGTAGTGAGGTGTATGATGAACCGGCCACAATAATTGACTATGACTAAGAAGTTTTGCACTTCTGTGACAGTGGCAGGTGCGGTGCTTCTTTGATGTCTCAGACTTTACCAGGGTTGGGAGTCACTACCTCCGACGCGAATGCATAGCCAAAAAATTTTAACATTTGCTGCAAGAATTTGCACTTATTGTGATAAAGAGTAAGAACTGGCTCCTGAATACTGTGGAGCACCTTCCTCAATCTCGTATTGCGTTCTGGCATGGTTTTTGCATAGATTAAAATGTCATCACTGACATTTACAACAACTGGGAGGTCAACCAGAAGCTCCTGAATAGTGTTTTGAAACACTTCAATGGCACTGGAGATCCCAAAGCTCAAACGTTTGTAGCACTGCAACCCAACATGGGTAGAAATGTTGTGATGTAGCGAGATTCCTCATCCAGGATGAGCTGGTGATATGCTGAATGTAGATCCAGCTTCGAGAACTAACTGGCTCCGCTGAGTTCACCAATCAGATCATCTATCGTAGGTGCCTGGTGTCTCTCCCTCTTAATCACGACATTGGGCATCCACATGTCCACGCATATCCGTACTTCAACAGGCTGCTTGGGTTTTCGTATCACAACAATCAGTGACACCCGGGGTGTTGATCCCGTTACCTTTTCAATGATGGCTGCGGTGTCAAGCGAGCGCACTTCTTTCTCTACCCACCGATGTCAGAGAGCTATTGGCCTCACCGACTAGTCAATATGCAAGTGGACCTTCTTGTCCTTCAGGGACACGATTCCTTCAAAAACTGGAAATTCACCTAGGATACGAGCTATAACTTTCTGATGTATGCCAAAAGCAAAGGTCACAATGCCAAGATATTCAGCTGCCCGACATCCTAGGAGCATTCCATGGCCTTCCTCTGCAACATATATGTAGGACTCCACCGAGTGGAACACATATGATATTGTAGTCTTGAACTTGTCTTTCATCACCAGGGTTTTATCTTGGCCATTAGCGACCACCTTTATTGTCGCTGGTGCAATTGTGGGGCCGATCTCATGGTGTGGTAAGCTTCAGCACACATGATATTGATGCTTTCCCCGGTATCTACCACTGCAGTGGTAATGTGATCTCCCTCTCATATCTTGCATTGTGGCAGGTGCCTTGTGGTTTGGGTGGCAGTGCTGATGGTACGAACGGAGTGAATGGTGTGTTCTTCAGTTTTGTCATCATCATGTCACTGCCTAGCTCCTTTTTTTTTTTACAGAGTTTTATATAGCGCGAGTTTGACCCGACGGTACCGAGTATCGGGTTGCTTTACATGAGCACCAGTTGGTTTCATGAGGACACATTCATTTTTTTTTGTTAGGCACACGAAGATTAAATGATTTGCCCAGAAACTCAGAATGTTGCGCGTTCTTGCCGAGACTCGAATCCGGTTCCCCAGAAGTGAGGTCGACCGCCCTAGCCGTTAGGTCAACTTATCTCGCCTTCCTTTACTTCTGGGCTGGCGTTGATGATGGTGCGCTGCCCCTGCTCCTTTCCTGATGGACAGACCCTCATGAAGGACTATTTCCACCACAATACCCACAGGACCGTGGTTTGGTGCCAGCTCTCCTTCCTTGTTTGGTATTGATGTGTTGATTGATACTGCTGACTGGTTTGGTCATCACTGGGGTCTGTAGTGTCACTTCCATGCGAGCCACCCGGACTCTGGGGAGTTCTTTCATCCGACCCAGTGTCAGGATGTCCACTAGAGACTTTCCAGACTTCTAGTTTTCGCTCCAGGAGTTTTGCGGATGCACATCCCTGAATGATCTGCCCTCCTATTTCCTTTTTATCACTGAAGCCACACAGGCTGGCAAGTTCCTTAAGGCATGCATTAAAGACGTCAATTGATTCCTCTGCCTGCTGTCTTGCTTTATGAAACACAAACCTCTCATAGTCCTGGTTTGCTATTGGTTCAAAATGCATCTTGAGAGCTGCTCTGAGGGTGAGGTGTGTCTTGGGAGCTGCTTCATTAATGGACTTCGAGATTTTGTAAATGTCTCTTCCCACAAGGTAAAGGATCAGCCCCCCCTTTTGTGCATTGTCTACTTTAGTTGAATCAAAGAACAGCAGCACTATCTGTACCAATTCTTTCCACTTAGGGGCTTGTGCCGACAGACCACCTGCTACGGTGAACAGCTCCACCACTGGTATGTTCGCCATGGTGTTAGTGGAGGTGGGGCTCACACTACAATGTCTTTAACGTGATTGATCCCCTCTCTTGTATTAATGTTACTGTAGCACAATCACCAGCTCTCTGCCTGCCTGAGTACAGTCAAAGGGGTTAGCCTACCCACAGAAATCATCTGCCACCAGCCCACACTGCTCAAGGGGGAGGATGACCATGCAAGGACTCTCCTTCAGTCTCAGTGTGCACTACCTCAGAAACTAGCACTGCTACACAGAATGGGTTCTTTCTCTGTTGATCACTCACCTGTTGTTCACAGTCAGCAGGGGGCACTTCCTCACTTGCGTAGCCCCACGAGGATACACCGTCTTGTTCTTACCCCTCGTCAAGAGAGAGGAACCTGCCAACTGCACAGAGGCTTTGCCTATAGCTGACATCAGATGGGAAGCCTCTGCTAACCGCTGTACACATGCTGAGTTGCTCCGGGCCACCCCTGTCACTTGGCATGAGCACCGTGTACTTCACAGACTGTACGCAGCCACCGCACAGTGCCGGGGGCCGCAGAAAAAAAGACACACTCGTCGCCAATGTTGCGTTTGCAGTGTTACAGCATTTAAGTGTTACAGCAACTACCCTGGTGATTTTCGGAGGCAGGTAAGCCCAAGGCCCTGATTTTAATAAAGGACATGGAGACAGGTTTGCTGTTAACACTGGCCCGACCTGGTTCTCATCTGCCAGGCACTCCCGGCAAGGGAATATTTAATAAATCAGCACCACGTTGTGCAGTACAGACTACTACAGCTACACACACAGGGGCACACACCCGTAACACCCATGGGACCAAAGGGGAACATCTTAATTACGGTCGCTCCAGTTACGTCACTTGGTAACAGTACACCCATTATCATTATAACTGTTGAATAGTGCGACTGGCCAATTGCTGTGTATCTAAGCACTGGTTACACACTAATCAGACTTATACTAAGAACAGAATATATGGATTCTCATCAGTATTGTAAAAGCTAGAAGGTGTTTGTGATGAGAATGGACTACAGTGAGCATCCCAGAGATGATCACTCAAAAACTACCAATAAATTGCATTCTCGAAATTGTAGTTTCACACTTTGCATTAGAAGTAGGAGTTGAAATGGACTCTACCATGCAAGGGCAGTTGGTTAAAAGGCCAAGGCTGTGGGAATGTGTCACACTTGGCACGGGGCCGCTCAACCTAAGTGCCTTTGCAGATTAAACGTAAAACATTAACAAAGCACTGGAGATAATTCATGCCACTCACTGACTGCTGCATGCCGGGAGCAATCTGGTGTCCTGTAGCAGAAAAAAGAGAGCTGGACAACTAAACGCTTCCATGGTAAATGAACACACGTTCTTAAAGCAAGACACATGGGAGATACAGAAGCTGAATATGAGATGGGTAATAGCTTACGGAATATAATAAGAGGAGGCAACACTTTAAACGTCATGCTATCCCAATGACTGATGGGCCCAGCCTGAGTTTTAAAATATCCCAGGGCAGAACCGTTCATGAGTAGCTTCTTCTTTGCATTCTGGGATTTGTGATCGGCTCAAATGAACTACGAATCAGAATTCAGGCCAAGCTACTCACGCATGGATGTAGGAACCTTGTGAGTCGTGACTCACTCTTGGTTTTTGTGTTGTAGTCTAATGCATGAGAGGCTCCTTCATTGTATACCTGTTTGCATCACATGTTTGCACAGACTGTATTGTTTTTGATTCCCCCCTAAAATAGGTTATCTACGGAATCCGGGTATTTAGAAGCCCAGGTAGGTCTCACCTGGGTATACTTAGTGTGGATTGCACTCACATCACCACCTAGGGTCTACTTGACACATAGGCTAACATCATAGGGATCCACAAGCCTTGACCAATACCCCAGACCTATTAGGCTAATCATTGAGGGCAGAAACGTGTTGGCAAAATAGAAAATGGGCTTGAGCCCTCGTAATCTATGATACCCGTCAAAAGAATTGTTTTTAATATACATAGAGTCCTCACAAATAAAGGTGACAACAGAGGAACCCTAAGGTATTTTTAGATTGTCTGGATCCCGCTCTTGTAAAGTAATTTTATGTAAGAACTCCCTCCTACCACAGAGTCTTTGCAGAGGTTGAGTCCGCCTTGGTAGTACCATCTTACCGGGGTGGGAAGAGGATGCAGATGATGAAGCATGACACTATTATGTGTATGAGGCATCCTCCTACATTAAGAATGGCCTCCCCGTTTTAAACGTTCCCACACTGCATACAGTTGTAGTTGATTGATTCTGGCTACAGTTTTTTTACCTCCTCTGTTCCCAATGGCACCCTACCTTTTTGTGATTTACGCATTCTGACGGTACTTGTATTACTGCATTTAGAACGGACAAATTAAAAATACAGGCATCAGAATGAAAAGCAATGAAAGTAGGATTCTGTGGGTGAACTATTTGCGCCACAGGGGGAAGACCCAGGGGTAAACACACCGGCATTGTGTGCTCATGTTACGGTGGAGGAGGCATATGCCTTTGGCTTTGTCACAATCTGAGCTGTTGCTCACCATACCCGACATGCCCATCTTACCTTCCACTGGGTTCTGCAGCCGTGACCAGCACAAGAAACCCATCGCCAGGAGACAGAGAGCTCTCACTGTAGCCAAGGCGACAGGATGTGTCCAAGGGCTTCCTGGCGGTTGCACCGTAAGTCATTTCTGGTCCCCCCTGAGCTGCGCAGGGGATAAGGAGGTGAGGAGGTGAGGAGGAGGGACTTAGGGAGAGGGAGGCAAGCCTTTCACAAACATAGCAAATAGGCAGCAGCTGCAGGCAAAAAATACGCCCAGTAGCCCCACTTCTAATAAATGAACTGTCCAGAGCCTTCCTGTTGCCTTCAAAAATTGAACCAAAGCTTTCCCTTAAATTCACTTTAAATAATCTGACTGACCGACTGGAAGAAGACTCCACTTCTGATCTGCTCATGTCAAGCCTACCCATGTCTCTTTAGCCAATCCAGATGCTGCTCCCTTGCTGTTATGTTACAAACACAGCATGAGGGCAGTGCCTGGATTGGCTCGGGTAGTCCAGCTGAGTGCTCATTCTTGGTAGCGGGGTCTGTGATTCCCTGGACTCACTAATAGCGCAGGTGGAGAGAGGTTTCCAGTGCCTTGTCGGGCTGTCCACAGAAAAGCAGTCGACCAACCAAACATGCGCACTTTCAAGAGTGTGGTGCCAGCTGAGCCTAAATATGGCAGAGGAGTGTCTGCTACTGTCAATCATTTTGGAACCACACCCACAGGCCATCACACCCTGCCCAACTCAGGAACTGTAAGTGACTGGCTTGTGGCTGCAAAAAAACTGACTGCCAAGGCCAGAATAAAACACTTTATTATTATATATTTGTTTACTGCAGGGGAAGGGGGAGCCACAGATGTGGCGGGTCAATGCCCCTACTCCCTAATAAAGGAACTGCCCCTGAATTTGGTCTGGCAAAATAAACCTTTTGGCAGGCCTACAACATCCTTTTTTTTTTGTTTATTAGAAAGAACAGAGAAAGAAAACAGCAACAATCCCGCACATCTTCCCACGCAGAGGGCATAAGTGGAGGCAAATAGCAATGGTATCAAGTAATTGCAAGCTGCCACCGGACAGCGCAGAAGGGCAGTGCCATAGGGCAATGGAGCAGTCCAGGCGTAGGCACAGTATCAGAAACCTACCCAGATGGAAAGTGCAGCAAAGGTGGAGTAGCCTCATGTACACACATAGTTTATCGTGTCCGGATCTGAAAGGCCTCGTTTGTCTGTGAGGGTGCCTCAAAAAGGTAATTAACAAAGTACATTACCCCCCCCACCCCTCCCATCCCCCCTTAGTAGTGATGACGACAACACACATCAGTCATTCATTGTAGCTCCTCTGTTAGACCTGAAATAGGTGGAGCGCTCGTACTGAGGATGGGCAAACTGCAGATGGTAAACCTTTTGAAAGAAAGCGGACCAAGGGGCCCCAGCGGTACTGAAAGTTTTTGAAGTTGCCCAGGAAGATGTCCACTACTCATTCCATGCTCAGCAGTTTCCATAGCTTTGCATGCCACAGGGAGATCGCCGGGGCCTCCGATTTTTTCCAGGCTGCTGCTAGAGTAAGTTTGGCAGCCCCGAGACAGAGCCACAGGATTTGTTTGTCCGCCCTCGTCTGATGTTCAAGAATGGGATCTCAGAGACCCAGAGTCCGCTACCGGGTAACCAAGGATCTCTTTAATATGGGAAAGAATCTCTTCCCAGTATGGGCGGATGATCGGGCAGTCCCACCAAATGTGGCGGAAATCCCCAATCAGACCACAGCCCCTCCAGCATCTATCAGAAGAGGCCGGGAATATGCGGTGGAGCTTGGCCGGATACAAGTACCAATCCATGATCGTCTTAAGGTGGGCCTCCCTCAAGTCCAACGAATGATTGTGCGTAGCAATATCTCACCACAGGGCCGACCATTCCCTGTCTGAAATGTCCCGCCCCAGGAGCTCCTCCCATTGTCCCATATAGCGAGGACGAGGCTACACTGCGGAGGTGAGCAGTAGGTTGTAAAGAAAGGAAATGACACCCTTCATGGCAGAGGTCCGAAGGATGAAGGTCTCAAAGGGCGAGGGAGGTCTCGTAGCCGCATCGAGGACCCCAGGTGACATGGCCCAAAGGAGCAGCTGGACGTGGTGGAATCGCTCTGATGGTGGGATTCCGTAGTCCCTCGTACAGTTATCAAAGGAAAGCGGAGTATAGCCGTGAAATAGGTGGGTAAAAGCCCTACAGCCCCCCTCCCTCCATACCTTGAAAGGGCCTTCCCGCAGTGCCGGTGGAAAGGCCGGGTTAAAATGTATAGGTGTGAATGGGGAAGGGAACGTAGTTCAACGGTCGTCAGTAGCCAACGTATCTCAGACCTTCAGGGTGGTACTGGTGGGGGTACTAATGTAGGCGTTCTTGGGTCTGTCTTTCTTGGGTTTCCAAGCCAGGTCCCAGATTGATCTCCCCGCGACACTCCTGTCCATATGTAGCCAATGTTTCTCCGAGGATTGTTGGGACCAATCCACCATTACTCGTAATTGTGCAGCTTTGTAATACAAATGCATATCGGGAAGGCCCACACCTCCCTCCCCCCGTGGCCGTCGCAAAGTTGCAAAGGAGAACCGCGCTCGTCCCCCCTGCCAGACGAAACGGAGCATCTGGGTTTTAAGGCGGCGAAAGAAGTTTACGTCCAGAGGAAAAGGGAGCGCCTGAAAGAGGTACAAGTATTTGGGGAGGAGGACCATATTAATTGCGTGAATTCTGCCCAGCCACAATATATATTTTGGCTTCCAGCGATCCATGTCCGCCCGGGTCCCCGCCAGCAACGGTGGGAAGTTTGCGGAATACAGCTTCCCAATCGTGGGTGTCAAACGGACCCCCAGGTATAAGATGGAGCTGGGGGCCCAGGCTAACGGAGTGAGAGGCCGCCCTCGATCCACCTCCGCAGGTGAAAGCGTGAAATTTAGAACATAGGATTTGTCGTAATTGACCTTGAAGCCAGCCACCTCCTCAAAGTGCTATAAAACCTTCTGGACGTGTGGTAGAGAATGTGCCGGGTCCATAATAGAGAGTAGAACATCATCCGCAAAGAGGGAAATTTTGTGTTGCTCTTCTGTAAAGGGAAGACCCCGTATTCCCTCGTGTTCCCACACTGCTAACGCCAATGGTTCAATGCTCAGGGCAAAGAGCAGGGGGGAAAGAGGACAGCCCTGCCTGGTGCCACGGGAATGCAAGAAAAATGCAGACAGGTGGCCGTTTACCGCTACTCTAGAGCGAGGGTTGCTGTAGTTTGCTTTCTCCCTCGAGAGGAACTTATCCCAGAAGCCGAAGGCAGCTAAATTGTGGAACAGGAAGCCCCAGTTCACGCGGTCAAAAGCCTTTTCAGCATCGAGGCCTACTAGCACCGCTGGTATCTGGAATCTGTTAGCCTTCTCTATCAAGTGGACAACCCGCCTCGTATTATCATGGGTCTGATGGCCCTTAATGAATCCAGATTGGTCTGGATGTATGAGTGCCGGCATCAGATCTTGGAGCCTGCTTGCAATGATCGAGGAGTACAGCTTGGCGTCGATGTTGAGGAGGGCTATCGGGCGATATGAAGAGCATTGAGTGGGGTCCTTCCCTGATTTAGGTATAATTGAAATTACAGCCTCAGTCAGCGATCCCGACGTTGCGCCGGATTCAGCCATGTCATTAAAAAGGAAGCCCAGAAAGTCGCACACTTCGGTCGCATACGTATTGTAAAAAAGGGCGGTATAGCCATCTGGCCCCGGAGCTTTATGAAGCTTCAGCCTTTTAATGGCATCAAGCACTTTGCTGCCAGTGAACGGGGCAGCGAGCAGATCATTCAATTCCTTAGAAACCTGCGGAATGGGTAGATCCCGTAGATACTCCCGCTGGTCCTCAGAATTGAGTGTGTCCCCCTCATAGAGTGCAGCATAGAAGCGACCAAAGAGATCGGCCTTAATCTCGTCATGGTGCTGCAGATCCCCCATCGAATCCTGAATACCTCCTATGTAATCCCTTACCCTCTTGTCCCGCAGCTGACGGGCCAGGTGTCTCCCCACCTTATTCCCCTGGGAGTACGAGAGGTGCCGTAGCCTCAACAAGGTGAACTCTGCTCTATTGTTGTAATGGGCCCTCAGTTTCCCCCTAACCGCCGTCAAGGGGCTAAGAGTCAATCTAGAAGGATTTAGTTTGTGCGCTTGCTCAAGGGCTGCAAGCTCTATCTCCAGCTCCTCTCGTTCCTTTCGCCGCATCTTGTTGAGGTTAGCATTGAGAGCCAAGCAAGTGCCCATTACTGACGCCTTTAAGGCATCCCAGGTGGTGGATATCGACGTGTCGAACACAGGGTTGAGAGCAAAAAATTCCCTAATAGCCTTCCGTAATTCCTTGCTTGAAGCGTCGTCCCTGACTAGTGCAGCCGGAAGTACCACTTGCGTTGTCCGTCACCTATCGGTGACCAGCACAGGCCGATCACGAGTACGCTATGGTCAGAAACAGATAGCGGGAATATACTAGAGTCGCGGACATCTCCTCTGAGGGCTTGACTCAGGAAAATGTGGTCCAGGCGAGAGTAGGAGTGGTGGACATGGGAAAAAAAGGTGTAATCTCGGGACAGGGGGTGCATGGAACGCCACCCATCGACTAAGCCCAATTTACCAAGAAGCCGCTGTGTCTCAGCAGAGAACAAACCTGCATCAGCTCTTTGAGTACCAGAGCTATCCATCTCTCTACTCCACACTAAGTTAAAGTCCCCCAATAGAAACAGGTGTCCTTCAACAAAGTCTCCTACCTTCGGCAGCAGGTCCTGAAGAAAGCTATTCTGTCCCGCATTGGGGGCATACACCACCACGAAGGTGCACAGTCTACCATGAACCAGACCCTTCACCATCAGCCAGCGGCCCTCCTTATCGCTGCGCACACCCATAGGCTGAAAGTGAAGGGTCGCACGAAAGAGAAGAGCCACCCCCCTATGTTTCGTGGAAGCAGACGATCTATAAATGAGGGGGAATAGTCTGTGCCGGAGGCGGAGCTCATCCTTGCGTGCCAAGTGAGTCTCCTGGAGGCCCACGACATCACGCTGGTGATCATTCACATACTTCCACACCTTCTGACGTTTTTGCAGGGAATTCAGGCCCTTCACATTCCACGTCCCAATACTAAGAGGCATCATTAGGCAACAACCCCACTCCCGCTACTTCCACACCACCTTGCCCCTCCCCCCCACATCCATCATTGATGACCAAAGTTGGTGCAGTACAATAGAGACAATCAGAAATGCCCAAGGGCAGGAGGACACCGGTCAGCCCGCCTCTCCACACTCCTCCATTGCACCCGGACCCCCCTGCCATGCAGCCCCAAACTCCATCCCTCTTCCCCTCTCTCCGGCACAACTGAGGTCCTCCCATATAGCCACCCCAAAACCACACAGTCAAAGAGGAAATCCCTAGAGCCCCAAGAGCCCAACGTATACCTTCCGAAGACACACCACTTACATTCCATGAATCAAAAAGTGCAGCCAGCCAAACAATCCTGTCACCACCACTACCCCTCCCGCTCCCCCCCTCCCATTACCCCCAATGAATCCCTTTGATACCACCCCCCAAACGACTTCGAGTTCCGCGCCCCAACCAGCAGAACTGTAGGAAGCAGCAAGAAGGAAAAGAAAAACAAGAAAAAACAGTGTTCTTAACATTCCCAGTACATGGACGTCTGTAGATTCCCCCAGGGGGTGAGGGCGGGGCACCACAGGGTGTGCCCCCAAAGGTCCGGACTGGGGTGTCTTCCCAAAAAGTACAAAATTACCCACGGTACCTGAAGATACGTGTCCCTCCTGCACCAAGCAACCGTCTTCTCAGGGCTCAGGCCGCCCCGGAGCCATGCTGTGATGGCGCCACCGTCGCGGAGGCTACAGAGGCAACCGCTGCCCCCCTCTCCTGTAGGCTGGTCGTGCGATCAGGTCTTCTCCGATCCGTTTCTCGACCCACTCTCTGCCAGGACGGGGACCGCCGTCTTCGCCGCGACGGGGAGCTTCCGCCATCCGGGGAGGGGGCGGTGTCATCAAGGGCCAGGCGGTCCCTCGCCGCCTGAAGAGATCGGACCTTTACCAATCTATTCTGCCACCTGAAAATGAGGCAGAAGGGGTGGCCCCAGGAGTAGGACACATTGTGTTCAGGCAAAAAGGTAATCACAGGGCGAAACTCACGCCTCTTCTAGAGTGTCGATGCCGCCAAGTCCTGGAATAATTGGGGGTGGTGATCTCGAAACTGCAACAATGGGATCTCCCGTGCCTTTCGAATAATGCGCTCCTTCAGTTGGAAGTCGTGAACGCAGACCAAAATGTCAGGTGGGGGACCCCCTCCACGTCTAGGCAGTCCGACCCTGTGGACCCTGTCCATCTTGATTTCGCGTAGGTCCTCATCATCCAGGATCTGCAAGAAGAGTGGCAACCAGACTCTCCAGGGATCCGGGTTCACATTGTGCTACAATCACTCACAGCCAGAACCCACGATCCAACAGCCGCCGGTGATACCTCTTCGGCCTTCACTCCTCAGGATTGCGCCAATCCGGGTTCCCCGACAGGCAGGGCGACCCCGAGGCACAGGCCACCAGGGGACCTCCTCAGCGCCGGGGGGCTCACCGTAGATCCGCAATGTCAGGAAGGGTCTCTCGCCGTCTCTCAGGCGCGTCGGGCGATCACAGGCCTGGGCACTCCAATGGCGGCTCACTGCAGCAGCGCGTCCCACCAGCCGAGGACGGGGGAAGGGCAGCGCGGTAGCACCCTCTGGCGTCCCCAGCGAGCCACCAAAGTCACGGTAGCCCACTGCACCAAGGCAGCTCTGACTGCTAATTTGGCTCACTGACCGAGGAGGGGGGGAGGGGCAGCGCGGCAGCGGCACTGGTCGTCCCCGTAGGCCGTGGCATCCGGCACCCTCCCACGGGCTCCGATGCGGTCGTCCGGCAATGTTCCACGTGTTTGGGGGGCACCCTGCGGCAACCGCCGGGAGAAGGTGAGCACAGCGCCGGTCGAGCCGGGCCATTTCTGCACACGGCCCCGTGCCGGCGCCCGCTCTTCGTGCCACAACGCTGGACTCCCGGCCCCTCCTCTCACTCAAGCCCAGGGATCTCAGGGCCTCACCCTGCCGAAGTGTACGCGGCAAGATACCACCGTCTCCATGCCTCCGAGGGTCAAAACTCCGTTACCGGACCGCGCCTCTCTGCCCCAGGACTCACAGCAATATTTACAACAAGGGGTGGTGAGGGACAGAGTCTCTGAGTTAAGCAGAAAACTCTCACCCAGTCAAGAGATCAGGGCTAGATCCAACACCGTTTTTTAGCTCACTGCACCATCCCAGTTTCAGAACCTGGCTGTATGCAAATTAGTCTGTTCCTGTCCCAGTGCATGATGGGAACAGGGCAAACCAAACTACAAAAGCCAATTCTTACACTGGGAAGGAAACAAGCTCCCGGGGACCGGTTTCTGGCATTACAGCCGTCTTCGGCCCGGTTTGCTTGAATCCTGATGGTGCAATGAGCAAGGGACTCACATCTGAGTATACCCTTCCACGCTTAGGGTGGACAAAAATATTTACAACAAGGGGTGGTGAGGGACAGAGTCTCTGAGTTAAGCAGAAAACTCTCACCCAGTCAAGAGATCAGGGCTAGATCCAACACCGTTTTTTAGCTCACTGCACCATCCCAGTTTCAGAACCTGGCTGTATGCAAATTAGTCTGTTCCTGTCCCAGTGCATGATGGGAACAGGGCAAACCAAACTACAAAAGCCAATTCTTACACTGGGAAGGAAACAAGCTCCCGGGGACCGGTTTCTGGCATTACAGCCGTCTTCGGCCCGGTTTGCTTGAATCCTGATGGTGCAATGAGCAAGGGACTCACATCTGAGTATACCCTTCCACGCTTAGGGTGGACAAAAATATTTACAACAAGGGGTGGTGAGGGACAGAGTCTCTGAGTTAAGCAGAAAACTCTCACCCAGTCAAGAGATCAGGGCTAGATCCAACACCGTTTTTTAGCTCACTGCACCATCCCAGTTTCAGAACCTGGCTGTATGCAAATTAGTCTGTTCCTGTCCCAGTGCATGATGGGAACAGGGCAAACCAAACTACAAAAGCCAATTCTTACACTGGGAAGGAAACAAGCTCCCGGGGACCGGTTTCTGGCATTACAGCCATCTTCGGCCCGGTTTGCTTGAATCCTGATGGTGCAGTGAGCAAGGGACTCACATCTGAGTATACCCTTCCACGCTTAGGGTGGACAAAAATATTTACAACAAGGGGTGGTGAGGGACAGAGTCTCTGAGTTAAGCAGAAAACTCTCACCCAGTCAAGAGATCAGGGCTAGATCCAACACCGTTTTTTAGCTCACTGCACCATCCCAGTTTCAGAACCTGGCTGTATGCAAATTAGTCTGTTCCTGTCCCAGTGCATGATGGGAACAGGGCAAACCAAACTACAAAAGCCAATTCTTACACTGGGAAGGAAACAAGCTCCCGGGGACCGGTTTCTGGCATTACAGCCGTCTTCGGCCCGGTTTGCTTGAATCCTGATGGTGCAATGAGCAAGGGACTCACATCTGAGTATACCCTTCCACGCTTAGGGTGGACAAAAATATTTACAACAAGGGGTGGTGAGGGACAGAGTCTCTGAGTTAAGCAGAAAACTCTCACCCAGTCAAGAGATCAGGGCTAGATCCAACACCGTTTTTTAGCTCACTGCACCATCCCAGTTTCAGAACCTGGCTGTATGCAAATTAGTCTGTTCCTGTCCCAGTGCATGATGGGAACAGGGCAAACCAAACTACAAAAGCCAATTCTTACACTGGGAAGGAAACAAGCTCCCGGGGACCGGTTTCTGGCATTACAGCCGTCTTCGGCCCGGTTTGCTTGAATCCTGATGGTGCAATGAGCAAGGGACTCACATCTGAGTATACCCTTCCACGCTTAGGGTGGACAAAAATATTTACAACAAGGGGTGGTGAGGGACAGAGTCTCTGAGTTAAGCAGAAAACTCTCACCCAGTCAAGAGATCAGGGCTAGATCCAACACCGTTTTTTAGCTCACTGCACCATCCCAGTTTCAGAACCTGGCTGTATGCAAATTAGTCTGTTCCTGTCCCAGTGCATGATGGGAACAGGGCAAACCAAACTACAAAAGCCAATTCTTACACTGGGAAGGAAACAAGCTCCCGGGGACCGGTTTCTG
Source organism: Lissotriton vulgaris (assembly GCF_964263255.1). Lineage (NCBI taxonomy): Eukaryota > Metazoa > Chordata > Amphibia > Caudata > Salamandridae > Lissotriton > Lissotriton vulgaris. The sequence continues at coordinate 136,363,756 of NC_141690.1, forward strand.
GCATTACAGCCGTCTTCGGCCCGGTTTGCTTGAATCCTGATGGTGCAATGAGCAAGGGACTCACATCTGAGTATACCCTTCCACGCTTAGGGTGGACAAAAATATTTACAACAAGGGGTGGTGAGGGACAGAGTCTCTGAGTTAAGCAGAAAACTCTCACCCAGTCAAGAGATCAGGGCTAGATCCAACACCGTTTTTTAGCTCACTGCACCATCCCAGTTTCAGAACCTGGCTGTATGCAAATTAGTCTGTTCCTGTCCCAGTGCATGATGGGAACAGGGCAAACCAAACTACAAAAGCCAATTCTTACACTGGGAAGGAAACAAGCTCCCGGGGACCGGTTTCTGGCATTACAGCCGTCTTCGGCCCGGTTTGCTTGAATCCTGATGGTGCAATGAGCAAGGGACTCACATCTGAGTATACCCTTCCACGCTTAGGGTGGACAAAAATATTTACAACAAGGGGTGGTGAGGGACAGAGTCTCTGAGTTAAGCAGAAAACTCTCACCCAGTCAAGAGATCAGGGCTAGATCCAACACCGTTTTTTAGCTCACTGCACCATCCCAGTTTCAGAACCTGGCTGTATGCAAATTAGTCTGTTCCTGTCCCAGTGCATGATGGGAACAGGGCAAACCAAACTACAAAAGCCAATTCTTACACTGGGAAGGAAACAAGCTCCCGGGGACCGGTTTCTGGCATTACAGCCGTCTTCGGCCCGGTTTGCTTGAATCCTGATGGTGCAATGAGCAAGGGACTCACATCTGAGTATACCCTTCCACGCTTAGGGTGGACAAAAATATTTACAACAAGGGGTGGTGAGGGACAGAGTCTCTGAGTTAAGCAGAAAACTCTCACCCAGTCAAGAGATCAGGGCTAGATCCAACACCGTTTTTTAGCTCACTGCACCATCCCAGTTTCAGAACCTGGCTGTATGCAAATTAGTCTGTTCCTGTCCCAGTGCATGATGGGAACAGGGCAAACCAAACTACAAAAGCCAATTCTTACACTGGGAAGGAAACAAGCTCCCGGGGACCGGTTTCTGGCATTACAGCCGTCTTCGGCCCGGTTTGCTTGAATCCTGATGGTGCAATGAGCTCACAGCAGGCATGAGGGGCGCTGATAGCTCACTGCTCCGGGGCTAAAACAAAGCTAAGCTGATATCGGCACCGGAGGGACTTCACCGCTCGTCTCACTCCGTCGCCATCTTTGCCACGCCCCCTATAACATCCTTTTTAATACATATAAATCATCCCTAGGGTAAGCCCTAAACAGCCCATAGGACAAAGTGCAGGGAATTTAAAAAGTTGGACATGTACATTTATGTTTTACATGTCCTGGTGGTGAATAACTCCTAAATTTGCCTAATAATGTGAGGCCTACCTCTCCCTTAGGATAATATTGGGTTCTGTTACTAAATTTAATAAATGATAACTTTCAATTGGAAGCGGACAGGAATGTAGAGTTCGGTGTCAACCGAATTGTAATTTAAACGCTCTTTAATGGTAAAGTCGAATTTTAAGTCACAATTCTTTTCGAAAGTTGCTATTTTCTTGTGTTAACCATTTGGTGCCTGTATCCTGGGTCATATGACTAGATGTAGCTGGCAGTTGGTCTTTACGTATTTACTCCAAGACATTGAGACAAAGGGGGAATAGGTGTTGCCAGAATGGGCCATCTCTGTCCTGAGTGGGGGGGCGGAGCTGTCACCTACCACATTTGCACATCAAAAAGGCTCTGCCTGAGCGCACTCACAAAGGATTTGACACTAGTATTTTGTGACCCCAAACATGCTGGGACCAGGGCATGGAGTCAGACAGTCACCTCTGGGAGAACTTCAAGTATCTTTCCCATACTTCAAAGCTGGTGCCCAGTATAAACATTGGACCCTCAGGCCTAAGTCTTCAATACCTTCCTGGACCTGTGGATGCGACAGAAGAACAGCTGTGCTGCTCTAATGTAAAAGCGACTGTTACTCTGCTGTGCTGCTATTCTGCTGCCCTATAGCTTGCTACCCTGGTTGCTGAAAAGGAAGACTGGACCTTCAACTTTTATCCAAGGCTGAGGTGACTCCAAGGGTCAGCTGACTGACCCAAGGGTCAGGACTGCAACTGCCCATCTAAGCAGCTGCTTGGGCCTGCAACTGGACCTGCCTGAGCCCTGCTGGCCTCTGCTAGAGTGATTTCCTGACCCTGAAGAGGTGTCCCTCAGATACTGGAACCTTGGTGCGGCATCCTTTGAGCTTCTCTTCTTCGAGAAAAGGAGAAATCTCAAAGTTATGGGCTCTTTGTTACCTTGAACTGGCTGTCTGCAACAAGGTCTTGTGGCTGCGCCACCTGCCAAGGGGAAGGTCTAGTGGACCCCACTCTTGGTGCCACAGCGAATCTCAGCAACATCCTGCTATACAAGTTATGCACTTAATACTACATCGTCAATAGCCCGCAGTGACCACTAATGCTAATCTCCAGTGGCAACCATTTCCGACGCCAGGCCTGCTCTTTGCACTACTGCAGTGACCATTTGCAGTGCTCTCCCTGCACCACTTCTATGAGGCTTTGATACAGGGTAGCGCGCACCCTGTATACATTATACCTGACGCAGATATAATGTAGGGCAGGGGATTACGAAGTGAAGCAGCTGCCTAGATACATCACTTCGTAGATATGGCGCAACATGGCACATTATTAACGACGCTACAGCATCACAAAGAGTGACGCAACGGAAGCCTAAATGTGATGCAGGGCTTCATAAATAAGCCCCTGGATTTTTTGAGCAGGACTGAAGAAAGTATCTTTTTCTGCGTGACTAACCTGGTTCCTGTATCAGCCTGAGCTCCCTTGTGGTTAGCCTGAACTTGTCATTTTTACTAAGGCCTAGATGTATTAAGCCTTTTGCGATTCGTTAAGGCCGAAATTCGCAGAATTTCGGCCTTAACGAATCGCAAACGGACATTTTGCATCTTTTGGGATGTATGAGAAATTAGCAAAATAAGGAATCGCAAAAAATTGCGATTCCTTATTTTGCTTAAGCATTTAAGGAATCGCAATTTTGCGATTCCTTAAATGCCATGTATGAAGCAATTTCAATTTGCGAATTCAGGTTAAGAAATCGCAAATTAACACCAATTTCAGGTCGGTGTTAATTTGCGAATTCCATTCCAAATTCACAATTAAGCAATTTTGAAGGTGGCATGTGGCACACATACATGCCCATAGGGCATGTATGTGGGCCATATGCACACACATGTAAGTTTCAGGGGTGCACCAGGGTGTCCATGAGACACCCCTGCACCCTTGCAATAATTCTCAAATTGCGATTAGCAAATTGCGAATTCGCAATTTGAGAATTAAGTCTTGCACAACCAGATGGCCCGATTGGCATTTTGTGCTTTTATGCATTTGCTAATCTTAAATGTTTTAAATTGTATATCTCTGGTTCGTACTATTTGAATTTGTGACATTATTATCTCACATAATGTATTCAAATTTACTCTAGCATTCTAAATTGGTGTGGTGTTTTCACTTTATTACTGTTTGAAGTGCTGCATAAATACTTTACACATTGCCTCCAAGTTAAGCCTGACTGCTTTTGTGCCAAGCTACCAGAGGATTAAATGCAGGGTAATTTGGGCTTTGCTTTTGGTTTACCCAAACAAGAACTGTGGTTGTTGCGTGAGTAGAATTTGACACCCTCCCCCACAAACCAGCAACCTAATTTCCTACACTTTGCTTGTTTCTTTAACTCATCATTTGCTCATAGGACTTGAATAGCTCTTGCTATAACTTGCCCAAATGAATCAAACATTTTTCTCCCTTAACCCCTTCGCCGCGGGGCTAATTCCCCCGCGGCGTGGGGGGGAATGGGGGCGCGCACGGCGCTGCGGTGCTGATGACGAGCCCAGGCTCGTCATGCAGCATGGTGCTCGCGTGCTGGTGACGAGCCTAGGCTTGTCATGAGCCCGCCCGCGCAATGAAACGCTCAGCACAGCGGGGGAATTATCCCCACGTGTGAGCGTTCCATGGCTCATGACGAGCCCAGGCTCGTCACCAGCACACGAGCACCGTGCTGTATGACGAGCCTGGGCTCGTAATCAGCACAGAAGGGGTTAAAACTTGGGCAATTCATTAGGTATATTTCACCATAATTGTAGACGTGCATTTCTGATGACACTAGACAGAATCTCCATGTCCTTGTACACTGAAAGGAAAATGTTACCTTTGACTCTCTCCTTCCTGGCCCTGGTCTCTCATTCAGTGATTCTAGGTCTATGTATCGCATGTAAATTTTCAAAGAAATGCTATTTGGCCAAAACAACTGTAAAGGTATATACGCATCTTACCGAAATATTACACAGGAACAAAAATACGGTAATGTTCCTCAGAATTCTTCTTCTCTTGCTGAGCCCTTCCGGCTTTGCACCTTCTCTGGTAGGATGGCAGGGTGGAGGACTGGTCAAATAATTCTTCTCATTATGGACACTTTTCTCCTTAATGACTTGATTCTCATTAGGGTCCTTCTCATTGTGAAACACAGTGCTAATTTCTTCCAAGGGAGGCTTGTAAAGGTCCATGTCGGGGAAGGGGTCCTTCTCCGCTGTGAAGCTCTCACTGTAAAGCAGCTCGAATGGTGGATCTGGAAACAGAGAGCTCTCGTAAGGAATGGTGGCAACACTACTCAGAGTAAGTGTGCTGTTGTCTCTTTGCTCTTCATGTTTGCGGTGAATATATTCAATAATAAACACGTTCTGTACATACTTTTGGATAATAAGAATTATGGAGTATGGTAAATTATACCACGTGTACACAGGATGGGAATCACTATAGATGATGGCCAAAATGGAGCCCCAGGACATGATCCAGGTCCCACAGGAAGACCCAACTAAAAGCTCTGCATCAAGTTTTATTGCAGGACTTTTCGCATCAATCAGTTTTCTGTTGTCTTTCTTACACGTAGCAAGGCCCACGACTCCTGTTAGGGTCATTACGACTAGTAACAGTGTGCAATACAAATAGTAGATGGAAAGGGCTAATTCACTTTGGAACTTTGAGCGACCAATCAGCATAAAGTAGGCCACAGTAGCTGCAATGGTGACAACAAGCACAACCAGTCCTGAAGCACTACCAGGCGCAATGCCATGGAAATCACATTTTTGCTTCCCGTGATGAGATTTCATCTTGCTTCCAATATTTTTCCATAAGACATAGAGCATTGCCGAGGCAAGGATGTGGTATTCAATATTGAATGGATACAGGTAGTTTATTGCCTTTGAAAATGCTGAGCAGACACCAGTTGTACAGTTACACTCCGGTATGGTGACCTCTGAAATAGAAAAAGGAAGACATATTTCAAAAGATGAACAAACTTGAAAGCTCTTATGACGTTCTTTCTTTAGGAAAGGTCTCTGTTACATTTCAAGAATTTTTTAATAACATTTTGCTCTTCTAATGAGTTTTGGGAGTAAAATTGCTGTTTTTTAGTACATTATATTATCTAGCATTTGTATAGTGCATACCTCACACTATTATGCCATAGTGGATCAATTACAGGCCAGAGAATGTGTGGTTGTTATAGGTTGTTTGTTGGAAGAGTTGGGTTTGATGTTGAAGGTTCTGAGAAATGGTATGATCATGTCAGGGCAAATTGCCACTTTCAGCAGGCATTTTTGGATAGTTGTAAGTGACATGCAAAATAGTGTGACATTTTTTTACTATGTACCTCGTTGATGAACTGTAGCATGTTGAGAGTGGCATCCAATTTTGTCTTTCATGGTTATAGTGTGAGAGTCTGCATAGCCTGAGTGGTATCTAGGCAAAATATAGGAAACACAACTATCGTGGAACAGAATATTGTGCCACAAAAATCGAGGACAAGATTATCGTTTAGGTCATTTTCTATGGGTAAGTAAAGTTTTACTATGTATAACTTGACATATATGTACCTTGGTGCTACATACATCTTCAAAGTACATTAATCTGGAGTTAAGAATAGTAAATGTATACTTACCTATTTGCACGTATTTACTTGATTTTGTTATCCTGATATTTTTGACATGATATTCTGTCCACACGATATTTGTGTTTCCCATATTCTGTTACTGATCCAGTCTGAGCATCTGGGGAGTACCAGTTGTAAGTTTTGTCATTTAAGAAAAACTCTAAATTAAACTACATCAATTAAATACATTTATCAAACATGCAATATTATAGTGAGCCACTCAATCACAAACTTGGGGTTGATACCATACCTTCTTCTTAGCTGCCATGCTTTCTAATGTTAGTTGCCTGGCAAATGATCATAGCATAATGGAGAAAGAAACTGCTGAAATTGAGGTTTTTTTCAGTACAATATTTGTATTATTAAAATAATGCTAACATATTCTACTAAATATATAACTCCACTGCCTGAGTGTCAGTATTGCATTCATAGTTTATCCAAAATGCAGCCTAAACCTGAACACTTGTTAAGGCCGAATTGTACATGAGAGTAGATGCATCTCTAATAACTTAACTCTAATGGTGTTTCTATGGCATTAATATGATTGATGTCCCTTTTGGGATTTCCTGTTAATCTTATCACACATTGGTAGTCTTTCTTTAATTATAGGCTGCTCTTAGATCTCTACAAACTAATACTTTGATTATTGCTGCATAAAAACCTTAACAATTTTCACAGAATTGCATTAGGAAAAATATGATATAGATTTGGCAACTTTTGTAAATTTGTCTTTCTAATATCAGTTCTCCTAAGAAAATGTAGTTGTAATAAAGTAGCCTTTTTGGCATGATCACCCTCATTAAGATTAATATGGTGAAGGCTCAAATCTGGCTCTTAGACGCGGAGAAAGCCTTCGATCTAGTGTCATGGGATTGCCTTTTTGCTATTTTGCACAGTTTGTATTTCCCGATTGTTTTTATCTCTCTTTTAAAACAACTTTATAGGAACTCAAGGGCACAGATTATCAATAATAGCACCAATTTTGCGACATGCCAGGTCACCAGGGGCACACGACAAGGTTGCCCCTTGTCGCCAATTTTATTCGCGTTATTTATTGAACCGTTGGCGATCTCAATTAGGATTATAAGAACCAACACTGTCCGAGTAGTTGAAATGACAAATATAAAATTATAAGCAGATGATATTGCTCTTTTTCTATATTCCAAACCCTCAAGCCACTTGAAAATTTTAAACATTTTCTCCGACTTTCAAAAATTAGGGGGCTACAAGATCAATGTTAACAAAACGGAAATTATTTTAGCAAACTGCACTGTAGACACCTTAGTACAGGAATTTAGGCGGATATACAACACACGCCCAAAAAGATATCTGGGAATATTCCTATCAGATAACCTGGAAGACCTGCACTCGCTGAATTTTATTCCTCTGCTAAAAAAAGTTGGGTTTCTTTTAGATCGTTGGAATTTATTACCCCTGTCTCTAATGGGACGAGCATCGCTAGTACGTATGTCAATACTACCTCTTTTCAATTTCCTTTTTAGCGACGCTCCCTGCGCAATCCAGGTTTCCTTTTTCTAAAAAGTAGTTTTTGCCCAAAGTTTTCTTTGGGCAAAAAAATCTCCTAGGCTTGCACTCAGCACTTTATATCTCCCAGTTGCGCAAGGAGGATTATCCCTCCCAAATATTCGAGAATATTATTTTGCGTCTTTTGCAAATCATAGTTTTAGGTTTTTTTTCAGAATCACACAAGGTAGACAATTTTTTAATGAAGAAGATGTTGTCAGAATTCAAAATCACTGATCCGGTTAGAATTACGAAAGATCCAAAGAAAGTTCGTTATAAGTCCCTACAGTGGATTTTTAAACAGAAAACTCAGTTTCTGAATTTTTATAATATTCTAAAATAAGTAACACAACAGACTTAATTAACCTTAGTATAGGAGAGGAGGGCAGTATGGACAATAATATATTAAATATCTGAAAGGAGAATGGTTTTGAGAAAATTGAAGACTTCCTCATGGCTAACAGGTGGAAGTCTTGGGATGAAATCTCTAGACAGATATGTCACTCCCACACAACTTTGAACTGGTCATTCCTTTTGCTTATTCCAAAACTCAGAGAGCTTGATCTAGGAAATTTATTAAACAAAGAGAATATCTCTTCATCTCTCAATAAGCAAATACAAAAGAAGATCAGTATCTGGATTAAAATATTAAAAGAAAATAAAGGTGAGGAATATTCTACCAAGATCATTGAGAGGTGGAAAAGAAGGGAAGACATTGAAATTGACCAGCAGTTAACCCCTTCCATGCTGATGACGAGCTGGGCTCGTCATGGCCTAGCCTCCTCGCACGCTGATGACGAGCCCAGCTCGTCACGTAACATGCGATTTAAAAAATCTCAGCGTGCGAGCGGAATTCCGCTAGCGCGCATGAGGTTAAGGGACAAGATAAATACATTTAATAAAACCATTTTCTGTGGCACCAATTTTAAACGTATGTAATTCTAAAATAAATGGCTAATCTACAGAACCCCCTCCTTCCTCCACAATATCTTTCCCCAAGTTGCCGACAAATGTTTTCGATGCGAAGAAAAACGGTACCTGGAAACATATTGTCTGGGAGTGCTCAAAAATTCAGCCATTCTGGAAGGAATTTGAAAAATATCTCTCCATTGAGCTCAAAGCTACTATAATATTCGATGATTTAATACCTATTCTAGGCTGCTTCTCGAGTTATACTATACACGACGAGCCCCTTTTTATTGCTTCTTTAAAAGCTAAATCCCTTATTTTGCAGTCCTGGAAAAAAGATTCTGTGCCAACTCTCCAGGCATGGAAGGCAAAATTATTACGAATCCAGGGCAGGGAAAGAAAATATGCACTGAGATCACGGGCCCTTAAGAAATATGAAAAGTTTTGGAGTGTATTCGAAATCTAATTTGTTGTCTTTCTATATTCTACTGTAAACTCTTCTTTTATGTTTTAGTCTGCCAGATTGTTTATATTTATTCACATTGCACTTGATAAGTAATTTTTTGAAATGATGAACTCTGAATGTCTTAGTATTTATGAGTCCTGTACTGTATTAATTCTATCTCAAATTGTGTCTTGTAAGATAATTTCTATTTTTATGAACTCTCAATAAAAATATATTTTTTTTAAAAACGATCACTCTCATTGTTTCTGGACAGATGCTTCTGTTTCCTGTCTGTGGCACGTGTACAACGTTAAACAGGTCCCAGTGCAAGTGCAAGTTTGACAAAACTGGCTAACTCGTAATTGGCAATCTTAACATTTCTGTGAGGCAACAGTAAATGGTGCAGAAATACGCCTGTGACAGCAGAAGTTTTATGTCACCTGTGGAATGCAGCACTCATTGTGCCATCCACTATTGTGGCAAAGGAATACATGGCTTCAGGCCTACAATTGCATCCTGACTGCAGCTCTGTGAAACCTGCAGTGCGGTTTGTTAAAATAACCATTTTTAACAGGTAAAAACTTCCTTAATAAATATTAGTAAGTCACCCTCTGTAAGCACTGTAGACCACAAGCTATGTGGTACATGATGAGGTTCCGTGACAATTGTAAGTGGTGTTTTCGACTCGTACGAATATGGTCGAGTCTGTTATCTATGAACCGCAAATGACGAGTTTAGTAAGTGTGCGCAGTTTCGCTGTGCTAACCTAAACGATTCGTCTGTTACGTGGGTATTTTTATCTGTACCCACGGGTTCCATCTTAGATACGGCATCCATTTTGTCCCTTGCCCTCAAGTAGCCAGCGAACGGACGTTGTCCGCTTCGCGACCCTGGGACTCCCAAGATATTTACGGAAGACACATGTTCTTTGTAAGTGTCTTTATGATGAGGGAGATGCTACTGTAAAGCAGATGGCGCCGCTCGAGGCTCATCTTGCTGCACGGACTTATTGTCTTAGCCGTGCATCTCATTAGGCACGTCCCTTTGATGCCCGTATCTCGTGTTTCTCGATGCCTCCCCTTTTTACACCCTTTCCGATCTCCCCACTGTCTCCGTCTTCCTCTACACCTGTTCCTGTTCCTATTTCGATCTGTTTATTACCGATTGGAATGCACTAATGTTGGGAAGATGGGTTTTTACAGTTGGGAACCGCCAAATGTTTCCGCACTTATGTTCCGGACCTTGTGTGTTTCAAAGTGACCAAAACGACCCCTCTGGGGGAAGATTGTGGGAACCGGGTCATAAACTTCTGTGTTCAATGGGGAAATTGTGTATAAAAGGAGCGATTCACAGGACCAATTTGAAGCAGTCTCCCCAAGTTGCACGTGTGTTGCTTGTCGTGACTACTGTATTCCCTGCAGTAAATAAACCTTGAATCTTTGACGCCGAAGGAAGTGTCCCGTGTCTCTGTGATTCGTACGCCGGAGCAGGTTACCCACGAAGGTTTTAGGTGTTGTGCCCTGGCACCGCTGGGTCCTAAATAACCCAGTCCTTCAGTTGGCGCCCAACGTGGGGCTGCATCAGTGGTACCGGTCCAAGCCCGACGATCGTGAGGAACTTCGTGTGAAATCTCCGAGGGATGGTGCACCCCGCTTCATCGATCCTGTTGTCGAAATAAGTGGCCCGAAGACTTTTCCCGCGAAGATTCCCGCCTCCTGACGGCTGCGACGGACTGCTGCCCTGACTGTAGACCTGTTTTGGCGCCTGGCGTAGACCTTGGTAGAGCGAGACGATTGACGGGCCTTCCTGGTGACGCCATTGATCTTTGAGTTAAGTATTTGTGGGTCGCTCCCAGAGTCCTTGGTTGTTGACACTTTAGCGAGTGTTTTTGTTGTTGACGCTGTGAGAGTGTTTTGTCGATGACACTTTTCTGGCGTTTTTGTTGTTGTTGTGTTGTTTGACGACTGCAGCCGCCAAAAACCGAGGGTTTTGTTCTTTGCTGGGACTTGGTAAATCCCGTAACCCTTGAAGTTTGTGAAACTCGGCTAGTGTGCAAGATGCCTGGTCGTAGTACTTTGTTCAGTTGCTTCAGACCTTGTGGTACGGATTCCCGACTGGAGGACTCGTGTCCGATACCTCCGGTTGGAACTCCCACTTATGAACTATACAGTAAACATGGGCTAGGCCCGATTACTTTTAATGATTATTGGATCAAATACACGAAGAAGGACGGTGACCTTCGTTGGCCACCTCATGGTAGCTTCGAGGCCCCGATCTTAGATAATTTAGAGATTAAATTGTTCGAAAGGAAGTCAAGGCCGGCCATGTTTGATGCCTTTCGGTTGTGGCGTAAAGAAGCCCGACAGAAAGAAATCAGACAGACTAAACGAAATCAGCGAGATAATGTTGCTACTATAGTGAAGAAAGCAGAGCAATTTCAGCGTGATAGGGAGGTTAAGGATAAGGAAGTGTTTGATAGACTACAGCGTATGACTGTGGATAAATGTTATCCCGCTTTGCCTACGGAGTCGGAAAAGAAGGAAGAATCAGTTGAGGATCCTTTAATGTCTTATCTTATGAAGTCGCCACCTCCGTATGTACAGGGTACCGCAGCTCCCGTGGTTCCTGCTGCACCTATTCCTCCGCCTATTCTTCCTGTGCCTGTTCCTCAACCTGCACCCACTCTTCCGACTGTTCCTGCTCCTTTGCCTGTTGCTATCCCTACTGCTCCACCGCTTCCACATACTCCTGCTCCCGCTGCTGCTCCTGTTCTGTTAACTCCTGCTGTTGCTACTGTTTCTACTCCTTCACTTGTTAGCCCTGTGTCCTATACTTCTCCCTCTACACGTTCTCGTAATTCTCCTCTTGCGGCTAGTTTCTTTCATTCGCTTGGACCTGTTCATGGGTCCGCTGGTTCCGATGGTCCTCAGAGACGTAGTCAGCTTCCTGGTAACAGAGAACGTGTTGCGCTATATAATATGGCGATGGGTTGGATGGTAAACCCTCTTAGAAATCCGCCACGTGTTGTGCTCGACACGTTTTGTCAATTTAATATACCAACCCAAAGATACGTGTTCGATGAAATGTGTAAGTTCCTTCGCGATCAGATATCGGCTGATGCGCCTGACGAGGTGCTGGCCGCTTTGTCTGATCTTCAGCTTCAGTTCTCGAATGGACTGATAGTGGATACTAATGTTCGACGTGCTGTTGAACGGTTGTTATCTTTCCGTCCCGCTCCTATGCCTCAAGCTTTGTTTGTTGAGGATGTTGAAAGACTGCCAGATGAGTCTGGTCAATTTCCTATGCGAGAAGTGCCACCGGTTTGGATACCAGCTAATCCTGCTGCTCAACCTCCGACATTGGCGCATTTCCAGAGAGTATGGATACATCTCCCATGGAAACGCTCGGAAGTGCTACAGGTGAAGCAATCTTTGCCTGACCCTCGCAAAAATCCTACAGGATATTACAAAGAATTATCGCAGCTCGTAGATGCTACGGTAATGAATCTTGCCGACATCGATATGTTGTTCGGCAATGTTGTACCGCAACCGGTATGGGCTAAGATTCGCCACGAGAACCACCCGAATGAATTAGGTGGTGCTTGGGCTGCCATTGTAGCGGCAGATGCCGGACAAACGGCTGCTGCTAAACCCGACCAGTTGATTGTTGATCTCCCTCAAAGAATTATAACGTTAATGAAAACTCTTATGCCAGCTATGAGGGTAAATTGGGACAAATTATCAGCTTGTAAGCAAAAGAAGGATGAGAGTGTCTCCGACTTCTTTACGAGGTTCGAGGAAGCATTCATCGACCATAGTGGTCAGGATATGGGCACTGAGGGTGGTCAAAGGTTATTCGTGGACAAATTTGTCTCTAACTTATTGCCCGATTTGAGCAATAAATTAAAGAATTCAGAGAGTGCGTGGGCCGTTTCTACTTCAGCTCAGATATTGGCCACAGCACAATATTATGAGAACAGAGAGAAAGAAGAGAACGACCGCGCTGATAAAAAGACGAAAGAGCTTAAGACTAAAGTGTTGCTTCAACAAGCATATCCTCCGCGTTCAAATCAGAATGCATCCCAACAGAATAGATCGCAGTCGCAATCGAATCGATCGCAGCCGCGTAATGATTCCTCCTCCCAAAGATCATCGTTAGGGTACAATCAATGTGCTTATTGTAGACAGTAGGGGCACATTAAATTCAATTGCCCTGTTCTGAATGATCGCAATAGTGGTAATTCGTCTAAAGGAGGTCGTGGTGGTTCACATCAGGTATCACGCGGTAGGGGTCGTGGTGCTCAGAATGATCGTTCCGATAACCCTTCTAATTCTAATAATTGTTTTGATCAACGTGGATCATCGCAAGGACGATCTGCGCAGTACAATGTAGATGATTATTACGTCGATCAGGGAACTGACGACAGTAATTACTAGGACAGCCAAAGACAAGGAGAGGGAGTGGTATCAGTTCCGGTTGATCAGAGAGGGCCTTACGTCGCAGTTGCTACATTGGGCGTCGTTGAGCCTTTTCTGTTGGACACTGGTGCAGCGAAAAGTTCTATTATGCATTCGAAACTCCCTGGCGCACCTTAGTCTGGCTTAACAAATGTTTCCGTTGGATTCTCTGGCGCCCCCGTTAGCAATCCAGTTTCGCGCCCTTTGCCCCTTACAATTGGGCCACGTGAGCTTCAAGCTCCGTTAATTTTGACCACTGGTTGTGGTGAAAATCTTTTGGGCCTGGATTTGCTTAAACGTTTATATGCAACTTTGTATTGTTCTCCTGCGGGTGTAAAGCTTACGTTAGGAGAGAGGGTTGTCTCTCCTATGTATTTGTCTCTCGATAAGCTTCCACCGGAATTGAGTTCTCTTCCTGCGTCTTTGTGGGCAACGGGTCCAAATGATGTGGGCCAGCTTGACATCTCCCCTTATGTTGTTCAGTTGAAATATAATGTGCGATTGCCACGTGTTCCCCAGTATCGTATCTCTCTTGATGGTGAACGAGCATTGTTAGCGATCATTTATGATCTGATCGAGAAAGATGTTATTGAAGAGACTCGGGGAAACGTGTGCAACAGCCCTGTACTGCCTGTTCTTAAACGTACTGATCCTTCAAAACCGCCTGTTTATCGCTTTGTTATCGATTTACGGGAGGTGAATAAGATTGTGGTTCCTCAATTCCCTGTTGTGCCTGACATCACGGCGCTACTGACTCTGATTCCAGCTTCTGCATCGTGGTTTTCGGTGATTGACTTAAAGAATGCGTTCTTTAGCATCCCGATTGCCGAGGAGAGCAGAGACCCTTTCGGTTTCTCTCTCGGTGGACGCAGCTTCCGGTTCAAGCGCGCTCCTCAGGGCTACTGTGAAAGTCCATCGATTTACAGTCAAGCCTTGAAGGGTCAACTGGATGCGTTTAGGTTGCCGGTCGGTGCGGCCTTAATCCAATACGTCGACGACTTATTGGTGGCTGCCGATACTCAGGACATTTGCAAAATTGCTACGGTGTCATTGCTGCAACATCTCTGTGAGTTGAATCATAAGGTGTCCCCTTCTAAACTCCAATATTGTTGTCAAGAAGTAACCTACCTAGGTCACTTGTTGTCAAAGGAGGGAAGGAGGTTGACCCCAGAGAGAATTGCAGCGATTGCGCGAATGGCTGTGCCAAAAACCCAAAGAGATGTGCGTGCCTTTCTAGGTATCACGTCGTACTGCAGGCAATGGATTCCTAATTTTTCATTGCTAGCGAAACCATTGGTGGCTCTTACGTGCAAGGATGTTTCAACTCCTTTACCATGGACGGAAGAATGTCAGAAAAGTTTTTCTGAACTGCGTGATTCATTGTGTTCGGCTCCTGTGTTGGGTACTCCCGACTACAGTAAGCCGTTTACATTACATGTTCACGAGAGGGAAGGTTGTGCTTTAAGTGTCTTGACGCAACCTTTTGGTGGTAAACAGCGTCCATGTGCATATTTTTCCTCGACCTTGGACCCAGTAGCTAGAGCATTGCCGAGTTGCTTGAGAGCAACAGCGGCAGCTGCGGTCTCCATCCGACAATCAGCAGGACTGGTCATGGATAATATGCTTACGGTGATGGTTCCGCATGCAGTCGATGCTCTTTTGAATCGTACAAAAACGCAGAACTTGACGAGTGCGAGATTGTCTGGGTACGAGCTGACGTTGCTGGCAAGTCATATCCAAATAAAACGTTGTAATGTTCTGAACCCAGCAACTTTGTTACCAATTAGCGCAGAGTCAGATGAAGTAGCAGACCATGATTGCTACTTGAGGACAGAGGAAGAAACAAAAGGTCGAGTGGACCTTAAAAACACCCCATTGGAAGACTCGGACGGTACATTGTATGTGGATGGGTCATGTTTTAAGTTGCCGAATGGCGATGTGACTACCGCCTATGCTGTTGTAACGTTGAATACTGTTGTTGAGACTGCAAGGTTGAATCAGAATTCTGCCCAAGCTGCAGAGTTGATCGCTCTCACTAGAGCGTGCGTGTTAGCAAAAGGGAAACGTGTGAATGTGTTCACCGACAGCCAATATGCATTTGGTGTCGCACATAGTTTTGGACGATTGTGGAGAGAGAGAGGTTTCTTGACGTCGCACGGTACGAAGATTCAGCATGGCCAGCTTGTGAATGATCTTTTGGATGCACTGACTTTGCCTAAGCAAGTAGCGATTGTGAAATGTAGTGCGCATCGTAAGGTGACGGATGATGTTGGTCGTGGTAATGCGTTTGCAGACGAGATCGCTAAGGAGACTGACCGGAACCTTAGCACTTGAATGTATGTGACGAGCTCGGTTAGGTGGCCTACAGAATCGAGCATGTGTGAGGACACTATCGAAAGTGTGAAAGAAATTCAGAATGAGGCCACCGAGACTGAAAAGATGAGGTGGAAAGAAAGCACGGGAAAATTGGATGCGAATGGTTGTTGGATTGATTTGTCAGATCAGAAAAGATGGTTGTTGCCTGATGCGTATGTGCTGGCCGTTGTGACAATGGCGCATGGGTTAGCACATATTAGTGCGAAAGGTATTTGTAAGTTGTTGTCTCCTGTATGGAAGAATGATGGTATCACGAAATGTGCTGAACGTCTGGTGAAGAATTGTATGGTGTGTATGATGTACAATCCTGGCAAAGGAACCCCAACTCCTCCTGGCAGTTTTGCTCCCCCTTCATGTCCCTTTGAGGTGATCCAATTGGACTTCATCCATATGGAACGATGCAATAACCTGAAATACGTTTTAGTTGTGGTTTGCGCATTCTCCCGATGGATCGAGGCCTATCCTCTCAAAGACAAAACTGCTTTGTCTACTGCGAAAATCCTACTGAAGGAATATTTTCCTCGGTACGGAATGCCTAGAGTCGTGTGGTCAGATAACGGAAGTGAGTTTGTGGGTAGTGTGATGAAGAGTGTGTGTAAGGGCCTTGGAATTAATCAGAAATTCCATAGTGCCAATCATCCCCAGTCAGCTGGTTTGGTTGAAGGGTATAACGGCACCCTTAAACTGAAACTAGCGAAGATTCAGGCTACGACTGGTCTTTCGTGGCCTGACGCTTTACCTTTAGCATTGCTGTCAACTAGGGCGACTGTACACTCCCGAGTAGGGCTTAGTCCCTATGAAATAGTGTTCGGCCGTCCTGCGAATGTGTGGGGGGTTCCTAGGCCAGGAATGTTCTGTGATCTTGAGTATCCAATGTTGATCGATTACCTTCATGACTTGACTGCTAAACTGAGGTTAATTCACCAACAGGTTCACGACGCACTGCCGACGCAGACGGAGGGTCCAGGCCACCAGCTCCAGCCTGGAGATTGGGTGGTGACGCGGAACTTTTCGCGCAAGAAAAACTTGGATCCGAGGTTCATTGGACCCTATCAGGTTCTCCTTGCCACGAGGACTGCTGTTCGTCTCGAGGGGCGTAAGAATTGGGTGCATGCCACCCATACCAAAAAGGTCCCTATCCCTTTGCCGGCAGACCCATGGGTGAGGAGAGGCATTGCATCAACTGAAACAGAAGGATTGCCGGCGTTTGTACCTTTCAGCGACGCACAGCTTGTTGGAGAATCCTCAGCGCAGCAGAAAGACTCTGATGAACAATTGTCATCAAAAGACTCAAGACCAGAACACTCAACTGATCAGCAGGACGCTGTCTCTCTAACGGATCCTTTGTTTGACGAGCAGACACGTCCTGGGAAAACTCGATACTTTTTCCGATCTCGTACTAAAGACTAATAAACGATCCTGCTTTGCTGTATTGACAACTGCATTATCCCGTTTTCCGTGATCAGTTTTGAACGTTCATATTATTGCAATTATCCCTGTGTATATACATTGAGCTTCATTCCTTATACCTTTTTGCTTCCACAGCCGAGAGACATTGTTTTTGCATATATATATATATTGTGCAATTAAAGGCCGTAGGGCCGCGCGCGTACTTCCTTCTGGATAGTAGGTCTCGACACTAGGTTAAAGACCGTCGATTCCTGGGAACTCCTAGGGATTGACTATTGCTACACAGAACGAAGTGCGTCAAGAAACGTTGCGGACGGTCGTAGGGAATGGCATTTTTGAAGCTGATGGACTTAGAAGAAGCTCAAGCTCGAAGATTCAAGCTGCAGCAACTTAGCCGTACGAAATGTTTTATATTTCAAGTGTTTATGTTATTCTTGACTGTTTCTGCATTCTTGGCAGGTGGGGTGTATTATGTGACATCTGGTTTTCTGTCTCCTGTGCTACCTACTCCTACACCTGACCCTAAACTTATCTCCACTGCATCCCCCCATTCTTTTCACATCCTACCTGAACACGAGCAGGCTAGACGTGCAGAATTCCGTAATAATTTCTTTATTCAGCTCCTTCACCAGCATCAGTTAGTGGTTAACACTACTAATTGTTGGGTATGTGGGTTGATGCCGCATACTACGGATAAGGGAATTCCATATCTGGTGTTACCATATAGTCCCCAAGGGTCAGCTCGAGCATTTCAAACAATGTTTCGAAGCGCACTGGGTTTCCACCCCATTCGAGAACCACGTTCCCCCTACTCTGGTCCTACCTCGTATCAAAAACCTTTGTCGATAGCAATAGAGGACTTAGACAGCGATATCTATGATCCCTCGCTTATTCCCGAAGAAGAGGTACAAGCTTACAGGGTCCTGAGTAGAGGCGAGTATAGTGCGTTCACGAGTGAAAAGCAGCTTAAAAGCTCACCTCCGATATGGGTCGTACCCCACATTGGTAATTATTGTCTCATGGGTCGTGGCCGAAGATCGCAAGCCCGACTTGGAGCGAGTGCTTGCATTGAAAATTACATTCTGCCGATGTTCTCGTCCCCTGTGTTTCTGGCTGCCAAGGGTACATACTTCATCTGTCATGATCGTGCATATGCATGGTTGCCCGCTGACTTCATGGGCTCATGCTTCATTGCAAATTTGTTGCCTCCGACGTTTACTGTAGATGCTGATTATCACAAGACTAGAGTTGTGAGAGGCGTAATTAGCAAAGAGGACACTGCCGGTCAAGAGGCAGGAGACTTTTTCAAGGGTTTCCTCCCGTTTTGGGGAACTATGGTTAATAGTAGGAACCTGAGACAGTTGACTCGAGTGGTAGAATCGACAGCTAATATTACTGCCAGTGCCCTTGGTAATATCACCACAGAACTTCAGGCGGATAGACTTATGACGTTACAAAACCGTATGGTTTTAGATGTCATCTTAGCAGATCGAGGTGGGGTTATGTAAGGTGATCCATTCGAGCTGCTGCATTTTCATTCCAGATAATGCTCCAACTGTCTATCAAGCCATCTCTAAGTTGCATAAGATCTCTGAATCCATACACGTGGATGTAGGGGATTGGACGCTGCTTGGGTGGTTTTGGGGCCTGATGTCGACTTGGGGTTGGAAGATTCTGATGATTATCGGAGTTATTGTGGCGTTCCTGTTCACGTGTTGCCTTTGTGTGCAGTGCGGTCCTGCCTTATGTGGCCTCTGTGCTACAACGTGTATGAGACAGCCGCCTGTTACCAATGGGACTCGATTGGACAGAGCTATGCTACAACAACATCTAGATGGTCTGATGAATATCGAGTATGATTCCGACTAGTGCTTGCCTACATGAGGGCAAAAGGAGCGTCTGAGGTTCCGTGACAATTGTAAGTGGTGTTTTCGACTCGTACGAATATGGTCGAGTCTGGTATCTATGAACCGCAAATGACGAGTTTAGTAAGTGTGCGCAGTTTCGCTGTGCTAACCTAAACGATTCGTCTGTTACGTGGGTATTTTTATCTGTACCCACGGGTTCCATCTTAGATACGGCATCCATTTTGTCCCTTGCCCTCAAGTAGCCAGCGAACGGACGTTGTCCGCTTCGCGACCCTGGGACTCCCAAGATATTTACGGAAGACACATGTTCTTTGTAAGTGTCTTTATGATGAGGGAGATGCTACTGTAAAGCAGATGGCGCCGCTCGAGGCTCATCTTGCTGCACGGACTTATTGTCTTAGCCGTGCATCTCATTAGGCACGTCCCTTTGATGCCCGTATCTCGTGTTTCTCGATGCCTCCCCTTTTTACACCCTTTCCGATCTCCCCACTGTCTCCGTCTTCCTCTACACCTGTTCCTGTTCCTATTTCGATCTGTTTATTACCGATTGGAATGCACTAATGTTGGGAAGATGGGTTTTTACAGTTGGGAACCGCCAAATGTTTCCGCACTTATGTTCCGGACCTTGTGTGTTTCAAAGTGACCAAAACGACCCCTCTGGGGGAAGATTGTGGGAACCGGGTCATAAACTTCTGTGTTCAATGGGGAAATTGTGTATAAAAGGAGCGATTCACAGGACCAATTTGAAGCAGTCTCCCCAAGTTGCACGTGTGTTGCTTGTCGTGACTACTGTATTCCCTGCAGTAAATAAACCTTGAATCTTTGACGCCGAAGGAAGTGTCCCGTGTCTCTGTGATTCGTACGCCGGAGCAGGTTACCCACAAAGGTTTTAGGTGTTGTGCCCTGGCACCGCTGGGTCCTAAATAACCCAGTCCTTCAATGATATTTAAAAGCGGGGCATGTAGAAAATTTGCGTTGTTCTATTTCTACAGTCACAAGGCACTAAAATATATTTTCACTGTGGCAGGCCTAGCTTTCCCATGTAGAAAACAGTAGAGATTAAACTACTAATATTGCTATCTTGGGAATGGGACATGCTGGAAAAATCATTAAACAACTATTCTTATTGCTTTTAAAAAATCCTATTCAATGGTGAAGTTACGCTGTTAATAAATATGAAGAAAGAGTAACTTTTAGCAGGTTATCCTTACTTGCCTGAACTGTCAAAAGGCTAATTAGCATGAGCCTCGCCAGTTCCAATCCTATATTCAAGCCTGTGAACATGTGATCTTATAGTCATTGAGCAAACCACACAAGTAAAGCATTAGAATATACCGACATAGGAGTCATCTTAGGAGTAAGGTTATGGCTGCACTATTGTTAGAACATTTTGTATAGCACAATTACTTGGAAGAAAAACTGCAATGGCAAGTAATCACTGTTGCAAACCCATAGGGCAAAGGCAGTAATACCTCCCCCTGTTAGACCTGTCATCATAAGGGTGATCTGTCCTCCAACTTTTTGCCTTATGCCTCCCATATTTGATGATTCATTTTACTGGCCTTAGGACTTTGAGGACTATACCACTCCTAGCCAGTGCTAAGGTGCATGTGCTTCTCCTCTAAACATGATGGCATTGGGGTACACCTAATTGCCATATTTGCTATACTCGTAAGTAAGTATGGACGAATTTTGCGGATTCGCGGTCCTTGAATTCGCGCGAAATGGCAAAAAAATCTGGGAGATCGCAGATTTTCCCACAAACTCGCAGATTTTTTTGCCATTTGCAAAAATATGTGCTCACTTGTGTCTGTAACTTTGCCACCGCGCCGAAAGGCGCCGAGGTCCCTCGTGTGAGCTGTCCATGATAGTGAAGAAAGGGCGGGAAGACGTTGCATACCCTAGTGTATGTTGAGCGGGGCCAAACGGGCGGGGCTTCTATGCAAGTTCACATGCCTCTTGTTTATAAAGGGTCAGAGGCCGATCAAAGCAGCAGATGAGAAGGAAGCAGCCTCCTGGTCACAGGAAGAACACGGGGATTGTGCTCTAGAAACTCGTGGATGCAAAGACCTCCATCAAGGATTACATCTAATTGTAGGCGTTAGATATAGGGAGGAAGCACACCTGCATAGCCTCGACCGTGCTCACTACGTCATTAGTTGTTTGGGCTGATTAGATTGCCTGACTGAATTTTAGCTTCAACTCGGGCACCAGCTTTATTAATATCTGAAAGTGCTTCCTGTTGAGGTTTAATTGTAGTGACAGGAGCATCGTGCCAGAATAAATCCTGCCTGCATATTTATCCACGAAGATGCCACCGTGTTGTGCCATACCTCTACTCAACTGGAGTACTTTCTACTGGCTAATCAGTAAGTGCTACCTCGTTGGGTAAATGTATAGTGCTTTTGCTACACTACAGCTGTGCAAAGGGCTAGAAGAGTTGTGTCCAGTGACCACGTGTGTCTGTACCTTTGCCACTGCGCCGATAGGCGCCGAGGTCCCTCGAGTGAGCTGTCTGTCACAGTGGGGAAAAGGGCGGAAAGATGTTGCATACCCTAGTGTGTGTTGAGCGGGGCCAAACAGGCAGGCTTCTATGTGAGTTCACATGCCTCTTGTTTATAAAGGGACAGAGACCGATCAAAGCAGCAGATGAGAAGGAAGCAGCCTCCTGGTCACAGGAAGAACACGGGGATTGCGCTCGAGAAACTCGTGGATGCAAAGACCTCGATCAAGGATTACATCTAATTGTAGGCGTTAGATATAGGGAGGAAGCACACCTGCATAGCCTCGACCGTGCTCACTATCACACTAGTTGTTTGGGCTGATTATAATGAGTGACTGAATTTGAGCTTCAACTCGGGCACCAGCTTTATTTATATCTGGAAGTGCTTCCAGTTGAGGTTTAATTGTTGTGACAGGAGCATCGTGCCAGAATAAATCCTGCCTGCATATTTATCCACGAAGATGCCACCGTGTTGTGCCATACCTCTACTCAACTGGAGTACTATCTACCGGCTAAAAGGTAAGTGCTACTTCGTTGGGTAAATGTATAGTGCTTTTGCTACACTACAGCTGCGCAAAGGGGCAGAAGAGTTGTGTCCAGTGACCACATGTGTCTGTAGTACCTTTGCCACCGCACCGATAGGCGCTGAGGTCCCTCGAATGAGCTGTCCATCACAGTAGGGGAAATGGCAGGAAGATGTTGCATAACCTAGTGTGTGTTGAGCGGGGCCAAACGGGCGGGGCTTCTATGCGAGTTCAAATGCCTCTGTTTATAAAGGGCCAGAGGCCGATCAAAGCAGCAGATGAGAAGGAAGCAGCCTCCTGGTCACAGGAAGAACACAGGGATTGCACTCGAGAAACTTGTGGATGCATAGACCTCCATCAAGGATTACATCTAATTGTAGGCGTTAGATATAGGGAGGAAGCACACCTGCATAGCCTTGACCGTGCTCACTACGTCACTAGTTGTTTGGTCTGATTATAATGCGTGACTGAATTTGAGCTTCAACTCGGGCACCAGCTTTATTTATATCTGGAAGGGCTTCCTGTTGAGGTTTAATTGTTGTGACAGGAGCATCGTGCCAGAATGAATCCTGCCTGCATATTTATCCACGAAGATGCCACTGTGTTGAAAAAATCTGCACATCCGCTCGCGGGCGGATTTTTCTGCAATTTCGCGAGATTGGCGGATTGCGAAATTGCCGAAAATCTGCAAAATCCACGAGTGGGACGGATTTTGCGCCCACACTTACTGGTAATCCTAAGGCATGTACCTTTATGTTTTGCATGTCCTGGTAGTGACAAACAGCCTATTTAAGTTTTCTCTACTGCGAGGCCTACCCCTCTCTTTGGCCTTCACTGGGAATTCCATAATACACTTTTAAGCTGTAATTCCTGACCAGAGAGGAGCAGCTTTCTAATGTTTCATATGTTTGAAATGGTAATGATAAATCTTCCATATTGGTGAAGCTGGATTTAATATTACTGTTATAAAAATCCCACTTTTAGAAAGGGGACATTTCTCTGTACTTACTGCCCTTTATGCTTGACAGTCTGTCTCCAATACACGTCTGGGTCGGGTAATAGCTGCATTTTGTTCATTCCCTCTAGACAGCCATAAAAAGACAAAGCTCAGCATTTATCTGCATTCTGATAGGTCTTTCTGGACAGGGAGGAATGGGAGGGCTAACACATTTTGATGAGTAATGTCCTGCCGACACACAAAGGAGTGATTACCCCCCATAGGTAGCCGGGTAGACAGGACTGGGGTGAAAGGAATCCTTGTGCACTTCAGATAGCTCCTTTCAAGTCACCCCCTACATCAAAGGAACTTTTGGTTACAAGTACTGGGTATCTTACCCCCACAAATCAGACACTTCTGGATCTTTAACTCAACCTCTGTCAGAAAGACTCAACTGGACTGCTTTTCTGGAAGGACGGCTTTTCTTCTTGGTGCCTTGCTGCCAGATACTGCCTGACTCTGCTGAAGGAGAGATGGACTCTACCTTCCCTCCAAGTGATCTCAAACTGCATGCTGACTTGGCTCCTGTTTTCTGAAGTCTCAGGGACGCAAAAGACTTCCTGAAATTTGCTAAACTGCTGGACTCTGTGAGTTCTACCCTTACCTGAAGTGTACCCTCTTTATTCTGAGCCTCAGAAGTGAATTCTGAAGCTGATTTCTGCTCAAAACACTGCTTTGTATGGACTGCGTGAGAAATTCCACTGAATCGCCCTTCGACGCTGATGCAGAAGCTGCTCGATAACATTGGATTCACATCCTGTGAGGCTCAATGATGATGCTCTGCGCGGCTCAATTACGACACATTGCATTCACTTCAACAAGCTCGATGATGACGTGGGAACCCCTTTGAGTGGCTCAACAATGACTTAATGTCGACATTTGCTCCAGCCAAGGTATTTCTTCAGCTGGACCTGTCTGGGTCCTGTAGCTGGCCTGCCTTTTTTCGTGGTCAGCGTGGTCCCTTACAACCTCAAGTAAGCTTTTGGCTACTAGTGACTTCTAAGTACTATTTATGCGTTAAATCCTTAGAAATTCAGATCTCAACTTCAAGTGATTGGATTTTTGTCATTTGGGTCTCATTTTGCTCTGATAAATATTCTTTATTTGTCTAAATCTGTGTGGTATCTTTTTGTTATGTAATCATTGAGTTACTGTGTGTGAGTGTTGCACAACTACGATACACAATGCCTTTCTAGGTCAGCCTGATTGCTCTGTGCCAAGCTACCAGAGGGTGAGCACAGGTTATCTTATTGTGTATCTAGCTTACTCTGACTAGAGGGGTAGTTCCTGACTGGCCTGGGTGCATTCCTCAGCCAGCCAGGAATCCCATTTCTAACACTCCCCTCTTAAGCAAAGAAGAGCTAAAAATGGATCCTCCTCTTGGACAGTCTGAATACAGATCCTAATGAGCTGGACCTCTTGATGTAGTGACTTTGTACTCTTGATATAATTAGGACTCTGTGTAGTGTACTTTGCCACTATATGAATATGAATAATAATATTGGTCTACTTCCGTACATACTTATATGTAAATTGACTTTTTTTTGAGGGCACAATATGAACCCTTTCCCCATCCGTTGCCTCTTGGCTATTTTGCCTTTTTGCTGCACACATTATCTAATTTGATTTCTCTCTTTCAAGATTGCATCCTTTCTCGACCTGTCTGATGGTTCTTGGTCCTGTTTTTGTCAGGTCCACGAGTATAGTCCTCATGTTCCACCTGTCTGACGACTCTTCTATCTATCTGTTGAGGCCCATGAGTACTCCTCTATTTTATTACCTTTCTGGTCCTCTGAGCAGAGCCTATTTACATGGCAACTTCTATGCCCGGAGCATGCACACTTTTTCGGGTGTCCATTACAGACGCGTTCTAGGAATTCTCATGGTCGTCCATGCTTATTAAGCATCCATTGGCGACGTGTGATTTGGTTTTCCTTGAGTACCACTGCTCCTTGATTCCTGACTCCTTGTCTTTAACCGCTAGGTAAGTTGAACCTTCTTCCCCGTTGTTTTGCTAGCTGCATGGATTTCACCTGGCTTGTTCCTCATTTGCCTTAATCGTATACTTACAGATTGTCTGGTGAACTACATATGTCTCTGTCTCTCTCATTACCTGCCTTTTGGGTACTTTTTAATAAGGATTCCTTTTGCCCCATTCTGTCCCTATCCATTCATGGTTTCCTTGTTTACACATTTTGTTTACATACAGATATCATTTATTTTATGAGAATGACTCTCTGACAATTTTACACATCATGGCACGTTGGTAACTCCTTTTTTTTTGGATCTTTCTATTTTTTTTAATACGTATTTATTATGTACTTTTGATAATCTGTTCATTCATTTTAAATTTAACTTTTTCTCTGTTTGTAACCCATTATTATTTTTGGAATTTTCTTTTTTGTGGATGTCTTTTATGATTGTATTTTTATGTATTAAACTGTATCTCCGGCATCCATTCAAAACTGTCCTGAAGAAAATACTCATATTTATATAGGATCAAAACGCTATTGACATTGCATGAGGACCCCCTTTTTCTTTTTATTAAGATTGATTGGCTGCATTGCTTTTATTTAGATTGTGGCATGAACAACACACTTTCAAGGCACAATTATCACCTTTACCTGCCTGAGTACACCATCATGTCACATTTGCCTCACTATCCACTATTATGGATTTTAATGAACGTTTTTGTATTTTAGAATATCAATATATTGTTTTGAATATATACTTATTATTTTACTATCCAAGATTCATTCTTTATTACTGTAAAGCCGGCGACCTTACCCGTCGGGAATGGTGGAGCCCGACCTCTACTGATCTGTCGTTTCCGGCTTCTCCACAGGATCCCAAGTGGGAGCACGGAAACGAGACTGCCAGCGAGTTTGAGGACAACGGGCCCTTTAAGTGGGCGTCGACATACGAGGGGGAAACCCCGACCCTCCGTGACGTTGCTGACTCCACATTGGTTAAGACAGGGGAAGTCTTGTACGCCGGGTGTGGAAACACCGCGAGGAAGAAGACGGAAACCGAAGAGACGGAGAAGCGGGGAGTAAACGAAGACGGGACCCGAAGGACCGAAGCAGGACCCTACAGTGGAGCCGAAGGAGAAGCTGACCCACGAGGCGAGCCAGGAGGCCAACGACCCTGCGGACCGCCGTGCCACACTCCCGAGGCAGGAGTGTGGCTGACACAGGTACGGTGGCGTTAGGCGGCTTGGATAGGCAAGCGTAATGATAGTGCCTAGAGCGCAACTGTGTGTATCTCTCCCGCTGCAATTATCTCTCCTCTCCCTCTCCCTACCCTCCTTTACCGCCTGTTCCCAACACTTCCTGCACTGAGCACGACAGTTAATAGTTATATACACTGGGTGTATACCTAACACTCCCTGGGCCCCCCTGGTGCAACCCCATTGGAGGACTGAGTCCTAACGGCTTTCCGCCTTGTTGGTCTTCTTTCTTTCATGTGGAGAGACTCCCGACGCCCGAAGTGAGGACTCATCTTCCTGGGAAAGCACCCCTAGACGAGCAGCGCCACGGACCCCAGTACCTTCGCCCGGGAAAGACTAACTTTCAGGACACGAAAGACGTTGGTCACTAAACCTTTAAGAGCTATCAAAATAAAACCCTCCTTAAACCCTACAGTTGGTGTCACGGTCGTCCCTTCACCCACGTCCACACTGGTGTCAGAAGTGGGATCCTCCCCTCCCAAAACGACCATGGCAATGGAACAAGTGATCCAAACGCTTATTGATGGACAACAAAAATTGGAATGGGCAATAGGCCAACAGATAAGTGCAGCTGACGCTGACCGGGACTTGTTCAAAATGTCTATGACTCAACAGTTGGACGCCATCCAAAAAGTAGTACAAACTCCCCTCTCAACAACCGCAATGGACAGAAGACCCGTAGGCCCACACCCATCAGGGGTAGCCTTACAAAAGTATGTGAGTGGGGAAGATCCAGACGCGTTCCTGCTAAATTTTGAGCGCGCCGCCAGAGCTTGCGGATGGCCGGAAGAGAAATGGCCTTTCTTTTTGGCGCCCTTACTCTCGGGAGAAGCTCAAACTGCCTACCAGGTAGAGAATCATGCAGGAACGTCTTCATATGCCGACATAAAAGCGGTGATATTAGACCACCTAGGGATGGATGCGGAGGCATAGCGTCTACGGTTTAGAAAATAAAAAGGAATACCGGGTGAGAATCCAAAAACCATGTATCTAAGGGTAAAGATGGCTGCTGAAAAATGGCTCAGACCGGATATTCGGAGTAAAGAAGAGGTCATGTCCAGTATTATACTGGAACAATTCATGGAAGTCTTACCATACGGTACACAGAGGTGGTTAAGACAACACCCTGGACTAACGGCGGCCCAAGCCATAGAAATGGCGGCCAACTATAACAGAGCAGCACCCCGGTCTTTTCCTTGGGACAATGAGAGAAATACCAAGGCCATACCATCTGCTTCTAAACCTGAGAAGAAAAAACTGTGCCTGAACCTATTAAACCACGTCAGTTCAAGCCGGAAGGTCCCCATATGAAGGGACCACAGTGCTTCGAGTGCGGAGAATGGGGCCACATAGCCCGAATGTGCACCCAACGAAGACCCGCAGAAGAACCCATGGAGGTCGGCTATATCCCGAGGGCAGTCATGTACACCTCCGAAATGGGCCCATCCTTTTACGTAAGGGTACTAGTCAACCAAAAGTTAGTGAAAGCCTTACTTGATTCGGGTTGTCGTCAATCAGTTGTTCAGGAACGACTTTTGCACCCAGACCAGATAGGCCAGGAAGGTACTGTTCTAATTAGGTGCGTCCATGGTGACGTCAAACCCTATCCTATGGCACGAATAACCCTACATCCTATAGGTAGAGAGCCTTGCTCAGTAAAGGTGGGAGTAGTAAAGTCTTTACCCGAAGAGTTGATACTAGGAGTGGATAACCCAGACTTCCTATCCTTATTCAAGAGGGAGTTAAAAGGCCACACTGCAGAAGCTTACCTGTCAGTAAACCCATGGGTGTTAGACAGAGGGTTTAAGTTCGCACAAGCCAATGATCCCTCTCTATTGAATGCCTGGGAAGCAGCCCACCTCTCTCAGTCCTCTCCCTCAATAACTTACCCCAGATTCAGGATAGAAAACGATCTACTCTATAGAGAAAGCAAAGAGAGAGAACCCACTCAACTGGTAGTGCCCAAGGAATTCAGGGAACAGATTCTTTTCTATGCCCATACACACCTTACTGCTGGGCATAGCGGTAGTGAGAAAACAACACAGAACATCGTACGTCTTTTTTATTGGCCTGGTATATACAAGGAGGCAGACACATACTGTAAACAGTGCGAGGTTTGTCAAAAAAAGAACCTAACACGCCCACCCGCAGTACCTCTACAACCAATGCCAATCATAGGGAATCCCTGGGATAGGGTGGGAATGGACCTGATTTGTCCACTTCCCCGTACATCGCGTGGCCATACATACGCTCTTGTTGTGGTTGATTACAACACTAGATTCCCAGAAGCCTTTGCACTCAGTACTCCGACTACCAAGAATGTAGCGGACAAGTTGGTGGAATTATTTTCAAGGGTAGGGTTCCCTCGCGAGATTCTCACGGACCAGGGAACACCATTCGTTTCCCGGATGATGAAAGAGGTGTGCAAAACGCTTGACCTCCACCACATCCGAACGTCTGCCTATCATCCTCAGACGGATGGCCTCGTGGAGAGGTATAATAGGACCCTAAAAACCACCCTTAAGAAGTTACTGACTACTGAGTATAAGGATTGGGACAGAGTACTTCCACTAGCATTGTACGTGATAAGAGCACAAGTACAGAGTAGTTTGGGATTTTCACCCTTCGAATTGCTCTATGGCCGCCAACCACGGTCCCTGTTAGAGATCACCAGGGAAGCCTGGGAAAATGAAGAAGCCGCTGAACAGAGAAATCTGTTGGAGTATACCCAACAGTTAAGATCTAGATTGGGCAAGTTGAGGGACTTAGCATATTCAAACTTAGAGAAAGCTCAAGCTGCTCATAAACGAAACTATGACAAAGGAAAAAAATGGAGGACCCTAGAAAAAGGAGACTGGGCTCTGGTGCTACTACCCTCATCCACCCAAAAGTTTCGGAGTGAGTGGAAAGGCCCCTATAAAGTTGTAGATACTTACGGGCGTACCACATACAGCTTACAAATGTCCCAGAATAGGAGACAAACTTTCCATATTAACCTCCTCGAGAAATGGATTGGTCCATGTCCCCGCCAGGCTAACTTAACCCTACCAGAAGACAAGAGTGGGTCCACCCTGAACCAACTGCCAATGAATACAGATTTGTCTGAAGTAGAAAAAGAGGAGTTGAGGTCAACTCTACTCCCCTTCTCCCCTATCTTTTCAGACACCCCTGGGTGTACCCATTTGGCGGAACACCAAATACGAACAAAAGAAGGACAGATAGTAAAGCAAAGACCTTATCGCATTCCAGCTTCAAAAAGGGCTGATGTAAGAAAAGAGGTGCAGGACATGCTTCGTCTAGGGGTGATAAGACCTTCTAAGAGCAATTGGTCCTCTCCCATAGTCATGGTCCCTAAACCTGACGGGTCTACCCGTTTTTGCATGGATTTTAGGGCCCTGAATGCTGTGTCCTCTTTTGACGCATTTCCAATACCCCGGGTGGATGAACTAATAGAGCGGATAAGGGATGCCCGCTACATTACCACCCTTGACCTGACCAAGGGGTATTGGCAAGTGCCACTCAGGGAGGAGGATCGCCACAAAACAGCCTTTGCAACAGAAGATGGGCTCTTTGAGTTTACTGTCTTACCGTTTGGACTCCATGGAGCCCCCGCTACCTTTCAGCGGTTAATGAACAGGGTACTGGCAAAACACACCTCATACAGTTCGGTGTATCTGGATGATATAGTCATCTTTAGTTCATCCTGGAAAGAACATCTGGTACATATATCCAATGTCTTAACCGCACTACAGGCAGCCGGACTCCATGTGAATGCAAAAAAATCAAGGGCAGCATTCCCAAAGGTGAAGTACCTTGGATTCATGCTAGGGGAGGGAGTCATAGCCCCTCAGGAGGAAAAGATCAAGGCTATAACCGGAACTCCTTTCCCAGCCACAAAAAGGGAATTACGTGCGTTCCTAGGTCTTATAGGGTACTATAGAAGATTCATCAAGAACTTTGCAGACCTTTCAAGTCCCCTAACTGACCTTTTGCAGAAACACGTAAAGAACGCTCTGCCAAACCCTCCATCTGACGGAGCCACCAAAGCCTTCCAGACTCTGAAGACTGCCCTTACCACCAGCCCGGTCCTCATTCCACCTAACTTCGAGAAACCCTTTTCACTGGCCACTGATGCCTCTGACACCGGCATAGGGGCTGTGTTGTCACAGGAAGGAGATGACGGGGTTGAACATCCCGTACTCTACGTCAGCAGAAAGCTCCATCCCAGGGAACAGAAATACCCCACGGTGGAAAAAGAGTGTCTCGCCATCCGATGGGCTATTGACAAACTGAGGTACTACCTGGAAGGTAAAGCTTTCGTTCTATACTCCGACCATGCACCCCTCCAGTGGATGCAACGAAATAGATCCCAGAATGCTAGGATACTGCGTTGGTTTCTCTTCCTGCAACCGTTTGCCTTCAAGGTTGTGCATCGGAAGGGGGTTGACAATGGGAACGCTGATTTCCTCTCCAGAATGCCCATTCTCCCCGATCGGGAGAATCCAGGGGGGGAGGAATGTAAAGCCGGCGACCTTACCCGTCGGGAATGGCGGAGCCCGACCTCTACTGATCTGTCGTTTCCGGCTTCTCCAAAGGATCCCGAGTGGGAGCACGGAAACGAGACTGCCAGCGAGTTCGAGGACAACGGGCCCTTTAAGTGGGCGTCGACATACTAGGGGGAAACCCCGACCCTCCGTGACGTTGCTGACTCCACATTGGTTAAGACAGGGGAAGTCTTGTACGCCGGGTGTGGAAACACCGCGAGGAAGAAGACGGAAACCGAAGAGACGGAGAAGCGGGGAGTAAACGAAGACGGGACCCGAAGGACCGAAGCGGGAGCCTACAGTGGAGCCGAAGGAGAAGCTGACCCACGAGGCGAGCCAGGAGGCCAACGACCCTGCGGACCGCCGTGCCACACTCCCGAGGCAGGAGTGTGGCTGACACAGATACTTCGGCGTTTGGCGGCTTGGATAGGCAAGCGTAATGATAGTGCCTAGAGCGCAACTGTGTGTATCTCTCCCGCTGCAATTATCTCTCCTCTCCCTCTCCCTACCCTCCTTTACCGCCTGTTCCCAACACTTCCTGCACTGAGCACGACAGTTAATAGTTATATACACTAGGTGTATACCTAACACTCCCTGGGCCCCCCTGGTGCAACCCCATTGGAGGACTGAGTCCTAACGGCTTTCCGCCTTGTTGGTCTTCTTTCTTTCATGTGGAGAGACTCCCGACGCCCAAAGTGAGGACTCATCTTCCTGGGACAGCACCCCTAGACGAGCAGCGCCACGGACCCCAGTATCTTCGCCCGGGAAAGACTAACTTTCAGGACACAAAAGACGTTGGTCACTAAACCTTTAAGAGCTATCAAAATAAAACCCTCCTTAAACCCTACAGTTGGTGTCACGGTCGTCCCTTCACCCACGTCCACAATTACATAGGGACCATTGTCTCCTGATAACAAAAAATATTTATGCAGCACTCAACAGTATTAAAGTTAATACACAACACAAGAAAAAATCCTGAACATATTTAGAAAAGTAGAGCGGATTTTAATAAATACATTGACACTATACCCACAAAGATCCAGTCAGTAAAACCAGTGTTATAAATGTTTACAATTTGAGGCTGAAACAGACCCAAAAGGTGCTAAGCACCAATGGCAGCTGTCTAGTCGCACCGGTCTAGGACAAATTCAAAAGTGCAGGCTGACCCCAATGAAGCACATGATGGTTACAGGACCAGATTTTGCCCTCTGGGAGTTTTACCTTGTGTCCTTGATGCTCGGCCTGCAATATGAGGCTCGGAACCACTCTGCATTGGGTCCATTGAAGCCTTTGATCAGGAACTGTGCCATGTTGAGATGCAAAGCTCGTTGTGGCTCTACACAGGATCAAGTGAAGCGGCCAATTAGGAGCTGTGCAGTGCTGTGATGCCAGGCACTGCGTCGTTCTGCATTGAATCTGTTGAAGTCACCAATCAGGAGCTGCACAGTCTTGTAATGTGAAGCCCGTGTTGCTCTACAGCTCTCTTTGTTGGGTCAGATAAAACCTTCAGTTAAGAAGGGAGAAGTATGCTCTGAGTGATCCATGGGTCAAATAGCTCGATGTCAGCACATGGGGTAAGGACTCACTCCAACAGAGGCCAGCAGACGGGATGAGGCCAGGTCCATTTGGGTCTGGTCAGCTGGAAAGCAGGAAAGGCCTCTGGTAACTTGTTGAGTCCCTGTAATTCAAACAGGAGGTCAACCATCTGACTTCCTGAACGTAGGACCTCACTTATAGGGGCCTAGGTTCAAGGAAAGTAGGTCACATCGTCCTTCCTCAAAAAGCAGGGCAGGCCTTCGTCTGACTCTTTTCAGGTACAGGGCTATTCTTATTTCAGGGTCTGAGTGAGGCACTTTTTTACCTAGAGTGAGCCTGTCGGAGGGGGCAATCCTTTGTCTACCTCCAAAACTAATTCTGGTCCCTTCACGCTCATCCCTGGTTTGGCTTCAGTTGTGAAACAAAAGGAAGAGCCGGAGCTGGCATCATGTTCCTTTGCGTGTGCTTGGTCTCATCCCTTTGAAATGTAATCAGGACAGTGCACAGTTCCTCCCAAGACATTCTGTCAGGAAGAACTACTCCTTTCTACACACAGGCCCCTTTGTCCAGTGTCTGACCCCAATCGACATTTCCACGTGGGGGAGCCATCACCAGCCCAATAGCAACTGGCCACTCCCAGAAAGGGCTTCCAAACTTTAGGTAGGGAAATGCCATTTCCAGAATAATATTTTCAAGTCACACTTTACCATTATAGATGTGTTTAAATTACAAATGCAACGAATGGAAGAAGTAAATCTCTAGCTGTTCCCAAACTGAATTTAGTACTTATTAAATATAATAAGGTAAACTTGTCTTCGTCTATGGGAAGCCATTATTGCCCCAGTGAAAAATACCTCTGGAGGTTATTGCACTGCAAGAATGAATGTACATGCCCTACTATTTAAATAGCCTACACCTTCCCTATGAGTCCTTAAGGCCTACCCTAGGGGTGACTTACAAGTATGAAAAGGACGTTCATACTTGACAAAGGGGTTCTTTTGTCAAGTCAAAATGCCAGTATACAACTGCTTTGCAGGCTTCACTGGCAGGCCGGAGACATTTCTTTAGGGAGTTACTTTAGTGGGTGGTACAACGAGGGTTGCAGCCCACTAGTAGTATTTAATCAAAGGCCTGTGGCACAGGTTTTTCCATGTATTAGGGACCTATAAGTAAATTGAATGTGTCAGTTGGAGGTACACCAATTTTACCATTTTTAAAAAGAAAGAGTGCACACACTTTACCACATGTTGACAGTGGTAACATGCCTGGGGTCATAATACCAACGAAAAAGTGTTCAGCTACTGTAAGGAGATGCCTCTTTTTGTATGGCCACCGCCACGTTTTTGAATCTGAGTGTGCATTGAGGTCTACAAATCAGACCTCTGTGCCTGTACCCTGACCATAAAGCGTATGTCAAATTGGAGGTACCTAATTGGAAAGGGCATGTAAGTAAGAGGGGTACCCCAGGGTTTGCAGAACTGGTTGTGACACCCTGGAGGTCCCCCAAGTAAAATGAGTCCCCCACTCCCCCATTGCAGGTTAACAGAGCACTTGTGCAATGCTAGTTCAACTTTGCATTGTAAGCAATGGAAAAGCCACTACTTCCCCAGTACATCAGTGTAAGTCACCCTGCTGGTAGGCCTACTGAGTCTTAAGGCAGGGTGCAACATATGACATGGGCAGGATGTGTATTTTACATGCCTAGACAGTAAACCTGTGAAGCCAACGTTTTTACTGTGGAAAGGCTTGGTTACTTAATTGGCGAGTACAGGAGTACAAGCTGACCCCTCAGCTGATTCTGAACAGTGCAACCAAAGTAGGCACTCCAAGATATTAAACAACTCATTACATTAGGCCTGACTTGTATAAGTTGAAATAATGTAACTTCTTGCAGTATGCAGCTTTTACAAAGCTCCCTCCTTATTACCTTTAAAATTCCTGTGCCGTCCTGGGAACACATGGAGTATGTTCCATATGACCCCTGTCTGCCCTGTTATAGAGACATGCAGATAGCTCTCATGAAGGAAAACAATGAGGGATTGAAAGCCATAGAAAGTGTTACCTCACTCCTGTAGGAGGCCAGTTAGGTGTCAGCCTTAAAAGGCAGGCTTCAAATGAAGTCGCTTTTGAAGGGAAGATATGTCACACTAAGGAAGCCCCATAGTTTAGGCGGGCATGACCTGCATTAGTGAAACTGTATGGGTCCAACATTTTGTCGCCACATTTTCAATTAAGTCATCAACGCATTTAATAACAACCACAATATTTGCAGGCAAAACATCCGGAATACTGGAGCAGGAAGATATCACCTCTGCCCAGCCAACCAACACGATCAACCATCATGAAAGTATGGCTCAATCGTCACGGTAAGATGAGGAGTTTCTCATACTACAAATAATCAAGAAAAGCAGGCAAGACAGTGCACCAGGTCCGAACGGCATCCCGCAGGCCGTTTTTAAAGAGGACCCCCAGTACAGGGCCAGCAAATTCAATCTCCTCTTTCAATCAATAAACAACACCGGTCGTGTCCCAGATAGCTGGAGGGGAGCTATCATAAACCCAATCTACAAAGGTGGAGATCGCAAAGATCCAAATAATTATCGCCTGATAGCCCTCATTGATGCCGAAGCTAAATACTATGCATCTCTTGTTCTAGCTGATCTGGTTCAATGGTCTGAAACGAACAACAAAATACCGCTGAACTAGGCTGGATTTCGCCGCGGTATGGGAACCATGGCAAATGCAATGTCACTATGCCTGATAGCTGAAAAAAGTCTACAAAACCCCTTGGAACTCTACACCTGTTTCGTGGACTTTAAGGCGGCATTTGACCGTGTCAGTAGGCAAAAACTTTGGCCCAAACTGAAACACCAGGGCTTAACGGACTCAATCCTCACACCAATCATTGACCTGTATACCAATACCTGGATGCAGGTAAAAATTGACAACGGGCAGCGGTTAACGCGAAAGATCGGCACCGTAGACGGCCTAAAACAAGGCTGTGTGTTGGCCCCTTACCTTTTTAATCTGTTTATGGCAGACCTGACAGTAAGCCTAGACCAGATTAATGCCCATCCTCCCCGGCTAGGTAATTTACGTGTAACACATCTATCCTATGCCGACGATGTGGTGCTATTAAGTCAAACGAGAATAGGCTTTCAACGTCTACTGCAAGAACTGACCAGTTACACCAAACAGAATCTGCTAGAAATAAACAGCAAGAAAACCAAGATAATGGTTATAACACGACGCCACAAAGCCCCACCAACTTTCCTAATAGACAATGTTAAGCTGGAAGTGGTGGATAGCTACAGGTATCTGGGGATACAACTAGATAAGTCCCTCAACTTCTCTACTCACTTTAAAGACATTGAAAAAAAGGTTCTACTCTATTACATGCCTTCACCAACTTAGCGATCGAGCTCAAAGGCCCATTGGTCTCCCCTTTGCTAACCACAATGAAAGCAAAGTTACTGCCAACAATAGCATACGGGAGTGTGCTACATCATGGCAAAAGTGCGATACTCATTGACAAAATACAAACCAAAGTCTACAAGCGTGTATTTGCCTTACCAAGCAACACATCACCGGCACAAGTAAGACTTGAATTTGGTTTGCAATCGCAAGTGCTTTTGAAAAAGTATGAGACCATCAAATTTTGGTATGATGTCTGGAGGAATCAGGAAAATGAAGTCTACAGCGCCATGTGGGAAGCAATCCGAAAGAGTCCGAACTCCGAGTACACTAATTACTTAAGACAATCGCTAGAAACAACTGAGTTGGCAACTCTCTGGGAAACTAAGCTTCCAGTAATATCATTCAAACAAGTGGTTAAGAAGACTGCCAAAAGACACTCGCTCCTTAACGATAAGCTAACCTTTAGTCATCGAACCCACGCCTGGATGACTATCAACTCATATAAAAAGCCTGTATCAGCAGCCTATTTAGACCTTGCTTTCTCGCCATTTATTAAGCGCATATACCTCAATTTAAGGTTGGGTAACTTTCCAACAAGTGCTGATTACCGAAATGGAGACCCCAAGAAAATAAAGAATGCGAACTTTGTGGTGCAGGTAAACAAGACTTCATTCACTTGATTTGTATCTGTTCAGCCATGAACCAAGCTTGTCGGTGTTGGCTAAAATCTAAGTTCAATGAACACGGAGTACACACCTGTCGGTCAGCGATTGTTCAAATCCTATGTTCAATGGATCCACAATTGATATGCAGAACAGTCAAATTCATCACCCATTTCGAGAAAAAACGAGGCCCTTGGGAAAGACTTGATCTTGAAACAAGAACTCCTTTCATTGTGGCAGAGCCACGGCCCTCAACAAGCATATTGTTAAGCTAGATTGACATCTGATTTTATAGACTTTATCTTTTATACAGTAGTGTCAATAGCCTGCTTTTGAAACACTGTGGTATTTTATATATTGTAATGGTTTTAATTAACTACACAATAAAGAATTACTTACTGTTTGGGTTTAGGTGGGCAGGCAGGCTAGCATGGGGACCAGATAGGGAAAACTAGTTGACAAACCTGTTTCCCTAGCGGCTTTTAGTCCTGAGGTACCCTTACACCATACGTGGGCTAGGCACAGAGAGAGGGTTCTAACCGTCTTGGGAGTAGGCAGAATGGTGCACCCTGGGTTATCTAAATGCCACAGTCCGCAGAAACTGGTCACTAGGGTGGAGGGGACTTTTTTTTAATGTATTTATAAGTTTTTCTAGTAAATGAAACAAATCATATTCACATACATCATCAAATCTATCATGAACTATACATCCTTCAAATAATATGTCTATGTATCATAGCATATTTCGCAGTATTTAGTATATTTATGCTACAGTCTAATAATGTTACACATCTCTAACAAATACAATATCTATACATCAGTTTTTAGG
Source organism: Lissotriton vulgaris (assembly GCF_964263255.1). Classification (NCBI taxonomy): domain Eukaryota; kingdom Metazoa; phylum Chordata; class Amphibia; order Caudata; family Salamandridae; genus Lissotriton; species Lissotriton vulgaris. The sequence continues at coordinate 136,400,976 of NC_141690.1, forward strand.
AGGTCAGGGTGCTCCATTAAGTAATTGGTAAATGGTTCCCAGAAGTGAGAGGGCTTAGCAGCTGTAGGTAGCTCTTTTGCATAGATCAGAAAATTGTCCTTACAAATGCACCAGCACCCAGCAAACTACAGAAGGGGACTTCTTGCTGTCTCATTGCATGGCAACTTCCCGTTTTGCTAGGAGTAACATTATGGAAGCAAACTTTTTCTTGGTAGATTTCAAGGGTGTTAAGTGACTCAATAAGGATACTTGTAGCGTGCAATCTAATTTGAGGTTCAGGATTGTATTTAACAACTGTACCACGTGCTCCCCAAAAAACTTCACTTTACTACAATACCACGCCAGGTGTACAAAATCAGCCTGGTCTGTCCTACAGTGTTTACATTTTCCATCCTCCAGTAGACCATGTTTATGTAAAGGGTACGTTTGGTATAGATATTTGAATGTATTATACGTAAGTTGGCATTGGGGGTAAGTAGCTCTGTCAATGCACAGCAGGCTTGCCAGTCCTCCATTGCTAAAGGTGCATCCAACACGAGAATCCATTTGTCATGCGCTTTCTTCGTGTTAGCGCCTATCTCCTTCTGCAAAGACTTGTAGAGTCCTGCCACTATGTGTGTGTTGTTTGAAGCAGTTATTAATAATAGTAGCATCAACAGTGAGGGGTCACACTGGGAAATGTGGGGTAAAGTTCCTGAATTGCTGTGTGCAGTCTGGGGTAAGCAAATTTGAACAGAAGTGTTTGATTACTGACATATGTCAGGTCGGTAGGTGTTAAAAATGTGCCGTTCGAGTACAGGTCACCCATCATTAGGATACCAACTTGCTCCAGTAAGCCCATACTACTCTTCTCTTCTGTTACTGATAAGGCGGGTTGTTGCGCCAGTGGTAGATTCGGTGCGTATAGTGGGGTTTCGTTTGTGAGTCGACTCATTCTTCCCCATGCCAAAGACATAGTGCAAACTGTATTTATTTTGTGTTTGGTCAGATGCGGTCTCTTGAGTGGTAATATATGTGCCAGCTTAATTGGATGTGCATCTCCATCTTCCACTGCAATGTGTGGCATATATGGTACTGGGTGAAATCAGTACTAGGCATACTGCGCTTGAGCACATAAATAATATAGGTAGAGATCCGGGACCGTGAAACCCCTGAGGCTTATGGTAATGTCATTGTGTGCAGATGTATCCTTACTTGCTTGCCCGCCCAAATCAGTTTATTCAAAATGGAGCGCAGGTGATTGCAAATGGGGGCCGGTGGTGTTATGGGAATGTTTGTAAAGAGGTATAGGAGTTTAGGCAGGATTACCATTTTTACAAGAGATATTCTATCTGCTAGGGATAATGATAGCGTAATCCATCTATCTATTTGTGTTTCTAATTTATCAATCACAGTGCCATAGTTACTTCGAATCACTAGTTCAGAGTCACAATGTACCCAAATGCCCAGGTATTTTATAGGCTCCTCTTGCCACACCATTGGAAATTCCATTTGAGGTGCTTTTGTACTGGTTGTAGGTGGCATCACTGCTGATTTGGACCAGTTTATCTGCAGCCGAGAAAGACGTCCGAACTTTACGTATTCACAAAGTATTTGTGATAGGTTAACATGGGGATCTCTAATATACAGCACCATATGTTCCAACGCAAGCACTGCACTCCGCAGACCTGCATCTGACCTGTACTCCTAAGGTGCGCATGAGCAGAGCGGGGCGCTCATTTAGGTCCCTGGCCCCAGCCCTATGGAACTCTATTCCAATCTCGGCGCGCAGCACACAAAATCACTGGGCATTCAGAAAACAGATTAAAACCTGGCTATTTTCCTCCATCTAGCTGGGAGGCGCCAGCGTGCTGCGCTTCTGTTCCCCGGGCTTTTAGAAAATAGGCATTTCTTGCCTGTCTTTCCATCTGGCTAGCTGTCGCCATCCATTGCTACTCTTCCTCAAGCGCTGGGACGCCCTGTTGCTGGGGCAGCCATGCGCTATATAAGCATTTTTAACATAACATAACAACGTCCACATATAATGATATGCTAATAGGTCACAACTGAAATTGTAAGGCTGTGGATGCATATTTCTGGCGTATTTTGCAAGCCAATGGTTCCAAAGCGATTGCAAATAGCAAAGGCGGTAGCGGGCTACCCTGTCGCGGTCGCCTCTGTATCGGTATTATTTTCTAAATGTGTCTGTTGACTTTTATGCGAGCAGTGGGTTTCGTGTAAAGGAGTTTGATTTAATTTATTAACATGGGGGGAAGACCTATCTGCTGGAGAATAGTAAATAGATAGGTCCATTTAATAGAGTCAAAAGCCTTGGCCACGTCTAACAATACAGCCACAGCTTCCAACTCCGGGTTTAATTGATGTAATAGGGTGAATATTCCACGATTTAGGGCTGCGGCCGCTCGTTGGTAATGTTCAGTTGTGTCGCGCGATGTGTCACATGTACTGTCCAGTGCGACATTCATGTCTCCGCCCCAACTTAGCTCCACATCTGGAAGCTTCCGTATTGTGGTGTGCACCTTCATAAAGGAATCGGGATCATCCACATTTGGGCCATACGTGTTAATGACGCCTACTCTGGCACCCCCTAATATACCTGTCATTATGACTTACCATCCTTGAGTATCAGTTAGTGTTTGTTCTGTTACAAATTGAGTACCTTTTCGCACCAGGGTTTATAACCCACATGCATATGTGGAGTATGAGGATGAGACCACCAATTCTGCCCATCTTTTCCAGAATCTATCTGCTTTACATTTGAGTAAATGTGTCTTTTGAAGCATGGATAAGCAAACATTTGCCAATTTTTTCTAGGGTTATTAAGACCTCTCACATTCAAGGTAAGTAGTTTTAAGGGCTTAGGGGGAGTGTTAGTGTGCATCAATATGTCTCTAATTATAAGGGGGGATTGGTATGTTTGTCCTACTTTTTTTTCTTGACGATATTTCTACCTGGATGTTGACTAGATGTTTAGGGTTTTTTCGTAAAAAGATAATAGCAAATAACTTTGGTCTGATGACTTGATAAAACAATGGAACATTCTCCAGAGTCCCCTTCCCGTCCCTCCCACTTTGCCATTCCAATTATGACGAAGACAGTTGCCCTAGCCCACCCCCACACTACCCGGTGAAAGAAAAGAATAGAGCAACTTTGGTCGTGGTGCACACAGGAGGGGGGAAGCTGGCAGCTGTACGCCCCAGTGACAAAAGTCATCGAGGGGTAACTACACCATCATATTACACCAATAGCCGCCCCTAAGAAAGTGGCCAGCTTATTATTAACTCAGGTTCAACAGAATGGACATATCCAGTAAGATAAGTATGCAATTTTGTGAAACAAAACCTTTGCTGTATTACAAATTCACAATCACAATGTCTCCAATATCACTTATCTGTAAAAGACTGCAACTATAATCTCATTATGCACCATACATATTCCTGTCCAGTCATCTGTACAGTGAAATTATCTTAATTATTCAACATTTGAAGCCCCAGTTTGTTCTTCAGGTCCGCCTCTTGGTGACTTCCGTCTCAAAGTCTGAGAGCTTTTCTGCAGTCGGTATTTTGGTTGGCTCATTATAAATTGCAGTTTTCCCACCGTCAGATATTCTCAACCTAGTTGGGTAAATTATCTCGTATGGAATGTTTTGTTCTCTAAGTTTCTTTTTGATGGCTATACATTTTTTCCTTGCTTCCTGGACTTGTTGTGTGAATCTTATAGTGCAGGTATGCGCTATGATTCCGATTAAAATCAGGGCATGTAGCCTGGTCTGACCATTTTCTTGTGAAACTTCATCTCATGCTCAAGGACCCTCTCTTTAAACGCTTAGAGAAAGTTGCTTTGAAACACCCCTGGAAAAAACTAAAGCTTGTACATTTTCATAGATTACTTGATGAAAATCCGCCTGGTCCTTTTACTGATGTGGAACTTGGCTATGATCTATTTTGCGATTGGATTACTCGGGCTCTTGATCTTTTGATCCCTGCCACTTGGAGTAAATGTCGCACCCAAGAGCCCAGCCCTTGGTACGATAGTACCTTACAGCCTCTGAAAAAAGCTTGTAAACAGGCGGAAAGGTGCTTGCGTAAAACCTACGAGGCTGAGAAGAAAGTATTGTATCTTTCTAAAGTTAAAATCTATCATAGAGCCATTTGCAGAGCCCGTGCGGCCTACTACGCTCTAGAGTTCAAAACTTGCTTCAATCCCTCAAAGCTGATTTTTAAAGTTCTTAAAGATCTAACTGCCAAGAGAGCCCCAGCAGCTTAAATCCGCTTGGTGGCTAATTGTGAAGACTTAGCGGCCTTCTTTCTTGAAAAAATACAGACCCTTTACCGCTCCTTCCCTAGCTCCACCCCACTGAGTGAGGTCTTGAGGCCTAGCTGTACCACCGATGTGGTCCTTTCGATCCTTCCTGATATGTCGAGGGAAGTATTCGACAGCTTGGCAACTAAGGTAAAATCTGGGTCCCCTGCTGACCCACTTAGACCAGCACAGTTGAGAGAATCCTCTACCCGATGTCTGCCACATCTGCGCCACCTTATAAACCTATCTTTTTCATCAGGCATAGTCCCATCTAAATGGAAACAGGCCTATGTCACTCCAATCTTGAAGAAAACCACATTGGATCCCCTCAAATTAGAGAATTATCAACCCATTTCTCTTCTTCCATGGGCCGCAAGGGTCGCTGAGGCCCATGTAAACAGCATCTTATCTGAACATCTGCAGAGGGTCAATATTTTGGATTCTTCCCAGAATGGTTTTCGTGCTGGCCACAGCACCGAGACGGCTTTACTCTCGATGACGGAATATCTGCGAACGGTGGTGGATTCTGGTCAAACTGCGGCACTGGTGTTACTTGACCTCAGTTCCGCGTTTGACACAGTCTCCCACACGATACTGTTGCAACGGCTGGGAGACACAGGTGTCTCTGGCATAGCACTCGACTGGTTCCGGTCTTTTTTGGCAGATCGTTCATTCAGGGTTGCCACTTTGCCTTTTGAGTCTAAACCTTACCTTTTGGAATTAGGAGTGCCTCAGGGTTCTGCTTTGAGTCCCACATTATTTCATTTTTATGTGCAGCCGCTGGCTGCGGTCGCCAAGCTTTGGGATATGACTGTTGTCTCCTACGCTGACGACACGCAGCTGGCGGTTGCTCTTAGTGGGAACTCAAACCTTGATGCCCTGAGGTTTCGAAATGGTCTCCTGGCAGTGACTGGCTGGATGACAGCTAACTGTCTTCAGCTCAATGCCAAGAAGATGGAGGTCCTGATCGTGGGCAAGCAGAGCAACCTCTGGGGCGATAATTGGTGTCCCCCAGAGTTAGACATCACTCCTACCCCGGTCTTGGAGGTTAAAAACCTAGGTGTTTGGCTGGACCCGGCCCATACTTTCTGTGGCCAGACAAAAAAAAGTAGCAGCGACCTGCTTTGGGACTTTACGTGGTTTGAGGCCCGTATTACAAATTTTCAATGCCCCTACTAGGCAGTTGATTATTCAGGCAAGCATTTTATCCAGACTTCACTATGCCAGCTCACTCCTGTTAGGGGGTAATCAAGCGGAAATTGCCCGGTTACAGCGTGCACAGAATGCTGCGGCTAGGGCACTGGTAGGTTTACCAAGGTTCTGCTCTGTAAAAGGAACTATTCGTGCACTCCACTGGCTACCGATGGCGCAAAGGATTGACTTTAAGACCTTATGTCTCTCCTTTAAGATTCTCAAATTGTCCTCCCCTCGGATTCTTGAAAATCTTCTTACCCCCCACGTCCCGTCTCGATCTCTGAGGTCTTTAGGCCAAAATCTGGTTGTTGTCCCATGGTTCAAGCTCTGCAGAGTAGGTGGACGATCCTTTCGTGTTTTAGCTGCTAAACTCTGGAATTCACTTCCATGTCATATTCATGCTCTAGATGACTTGCTAGAGTTCACGAGGGCTATTAAAACTCTCTTGTTCCCTTCCGCACCTTAGTATTTTTTCTTCTGGTTTTTTTGTTGTTCTCTGTAGTGATATGTTTCTTCTGCCTATCCTAAGTACCGGGACGCCCCTTTGCTGGGACAGCTGTGCGCTATTGAAGTTTTTTTAACATAACATAACATAACATAGATATTTCCATCCCTTGGTGATTTAAGTTGCCCAGTTCCCGAACCCCTGTGGAGCGCCACATCTCGGTCTCCGTAGTTGAGAAGTTTAGCAATAATTGGATGTGGTCTGGCCCCAAATGTTGGCGCCAGAGTCAGTGATCTATGAGTTCTCTATACTATAAATACATTCTAGAAAATGTCTTTGCCCAAGAGTGTTATGAGTAGTTGTTCTACATAACGCTCCATGGGACCTGCGTTGGTCGTTTCTGCCACTCCCATAAGGCGGATATTACTGCGGCGTGATAGCATTTCAAGATCTTCAGCCTTTGCTATTAGCACAGTCATGCTTTTGTCTATCTTATTTTGTTTGGCTTCCATTTGACGTGTTTTCTCTGCTTCCGATATTCGCCGCTCTGCCATGTCAATGCGCTCAGTGTGGCAGTCTAAGCATTTGCACTTGCAGTCCACTCGGTAGGTCAGATTATCTATTTTGCTGTCTATGTTGGGGAGGGTGCCTTATATCGATGGGAACATGACCTATATATCCCCAGTAGCAGCCCCACTCACAACAGATGTGGTCTGTTGTGCATCTTGGAGCCCTTCAGGTTCATTCTTATGTGTTTTTTTTGCTGCTCAAATGTCAGCTTGGGCTGATTTCCGTCTGGCTTCCGCATGTTGTATTGATATGTAGGAGCCCAGCCTCTGATTTGGCATTTTTGCATTTTCTCAGTTTGACACTATCAATTGAATCTCCGGCTGTGCAGTTAGGTGGTTATGCCATTAATAATAGACCTCTTCTGTGTCCTTGCGTGTACACTGAGTGCTGTAATTCACTGTTGTGCCATTATGCAGTGCAAGAGGACGTGGCCGTTAAAGGTTGTCTCTCGGGGGCTGAGTGACACTATGTCCACCGCCTTGGGAGTGCCTGAAAGCCAGTTGCGGAATAGGCTCGGACTGGGCAAGTATTTACTACCAGTGTACTACACGCAGGTTTGGGGTTCTCTAACACGTGTCTGTAGGCACAATCCAAGTGTGCGCACTACGCAGTTTCAGTCAGGAGCCCTGCCCCACGCAGATATGGCTGCAAGCAGTTTATGAAACAATCTGCTCGTGGGATCCCGATGGACGGTGTAATGGGTGCAGTTATGTGGTTTGCAACTCCCATCTTATACAATGTTGGTTATTGTACCCTCCGGTCAGATTAGGGCCAACAGTTACAGTTATGGTGCTTTTCCAAGCAGGTATGGCCGATCATACGATTCTCAGCTCTAGCGCCTCCCGCTGACCCGTGTCGACGCGGTGTCCGGTTGGTCGCGCGCCCAATAATTGTAGACTTACCCGATTTTGCAGAGGGCAGATTCAGTATCTCACCCGCTCGGTGGTCTTCGGGTCCTCCGGTCTCGGGAATCCAACTGCCTCATGCATTGCTCCTTTCTCACCTCTGGCTGGCAGCGTGTATTTGCGGTGTACGCGTCCCGCTGTTCTCCCCACTAGGCTCCCAGATGATCATGGAGGCCTTGGTCCACATCAGCCGCCACCTCAGTCAGTATTGATTTTCGGCCTCTATACAGTCTGTGTAGTATTTCGGCTGTGAACCAGGCGTGCTCTCAGTCACGTTTGTATGCACCGTCTAGGCCATGCCTCAGCCGTTTTTTCCAAGCGCAGGTCACCTCAGGACACGGGAGTCGGTTTCATTAGCTGGTGGGGTTTTCCGATTGCTTATTTTCACAAAACCACCTCATGAGTGTCGTAGTGTAGGATACATGCAGGATATTTTTGAGTAACTGAAGGAGCCCACTTAGTAAGCGGCTATCTTTGAGCGTGGCTAGCTCCGCCCCCCAAGTGGGAGCGGACTTGGTAGCCCATTGGCTACCAACCACATCCTGCCCTGAAGGAATTTTCCGAGCATAAAAGGTCATTCCTGGCAACCAGACCTCAGATCTCTACCGACTGGAAGAAGGACGGAAGGAAGACTACCCTGTTGCAATGAAGGACCAACAAATTAAGTCTGCACCAGAGAAGACTAGACCTGCTGCACTTGGTGGCTAATGAAGGAATGGACAGTGCCTGCTGAGTCCTGCTCAAGGAGAAGCAGTCTCCTGATCCCAGCAAAGCCAAGAGCCAGCTGACTCAAGGGTCAGCTGGCTGGTCCCATATTCACAGCACAAGGACACAACAGCTGAAGAAACCTGCTAGGGCAAGTTGGTAGCCCAATGTCTTCAAGTTGCTACCACAACTGCCCATCACCAGGGACGAGACCTGATGCACAGAGTTGCCCCCAAGTACGCATATCCGGGAATGCTGTTGGAGGCTCCTAGGTCTCACAGAAGGCAAGAAATCTATCCAGGAAGGATTGAACTGTGACAGCGACACCGGGCCTCTGGTAGTCCAGCGGCAACTTGATCTTTGACAGACCGGACAGGACTTTGTGGGATGTCGACCCTGCAACCAAGACCTCCTCACCATCTACATGGACGAGGAACCCGTGCAGGAAGACCCCTGTCAACCGCATTGCATCGCATCCACAGCATCTTTCATCCCTTGTATCAGGACCACTCCGTAGGAATCCATTGAAATGCGGATAACGAGCCTGGTATTTGCTTGAAAACTGATTCTTCTGTGGAGGTAACTGTTTCTTAGGACCCTGCCGGTCCCTCTTATCCCCTGTCAACCCTGTCAACCGCATCGCATCCACAGCATCTTTCATCTCTTGTATCAGGACCACTCCGTAGGCATCCATTGAAATGTGGATAACGTGCCTGGAATTCTTGAAAACTGATTCTTCCGTGGAGATACCTGTTTCTTAGTGCCCTGCTGGTCCCTCTTATCAGGTTCCTTCTGGAGTTTGTCATCCCAAGTACTTCTAGCCAATTGCGGTGACATGTACCCAATTTTTCCTTGAAAATGTTTCTAAGTGTCAAATTTTTTTAATTTACCAAGGCTTTTTCGCTGGTTAGTGAAAATGCTTTAATTTATTATTACTTGTAAATGCCATATTACTGAAATCCTCAGGTAGATCATTTTTGTTCTAGTGTCAACATTTTTATAAAAATACAGGCAATTTTTATAAAAATTCGAGTGAGGTTTCTTGAGTGTTGCGTTGATTTCTCCTTTAATTATTTTGGTGCTGTTTAATTGTTTTACACTAGTTCCCATCTGTAAGCTTTGATGCCCAGTACCACAGCTACTCATGGGTGGACCTAAAGGTGTTGGTAAGTGTGTTGCCCGGTGAGATAGCACAATAACACCATATACTACACCCCATTTCCTCACAGTACAGAAGACAAAAACCTGTCGAAAAATCAGAAAAAAATGACAATTTCTAACATTGTGAAGGAGGTGTGAAATATCTCCCAGGAGCAAATGGTAGTCTGTTCTGAATGGACTACTCTGAGCTCCACAGAATAATCAGAGTTAGGGTAGAGGGCTTCCTGGTAATATCACAGTGTCAAATCCTGCTTGGCAGGTCTGTTGAGTTAAATTCAACACTTGGGGCACACCTAAAAGGGAGGGAGCAGGAAGCCAAGACCATCCTTGAATATCCCCTGTCTGATTGCTTAAGGACTCTGGTTTTATCCCACTAGACTTCTGTCTAGAAATGGATGAATAGACTGCTGCAAACTGGATTTTAATGTGAGAAGAGACAGGAAATATGGGATTTTCCTGTGACCTTCCCACCACACCCCAGCCCTCAGTGTCCAAGCTTAGTGTGGTTTCACCATCTTGAAAATGCCCTAGCACATGCCATTTTGAAACTATTTGCAATACAGCAATCAGGACCTACTGAAAAAGTGGGTAGTGTTGTTCCTCAAAAGTTTTACCCCATTGCTTAGGCAGTGCCCAGGAGTCTCCCCAAAATACTAGCTGGTTTTAAGCAAACATTTGGCTCCCCAAGGTACCTTCTTTGGAACACTACTTGGATTGCAAGAGGACACAAGGTGGACTGAACCTGCTGAACTTGGCATCTGTAACCTGTGAGAAGGACCTGAGGGGTTGGCCCCCCTTCAACTTAAAATCCAAGGACAGAAAGATCTTCAAGGATCATAAGGCTGATGCCCTGTGGAACAAATAAAAAGCTGAAGAGGAAATTCCTTTGAGAAATACAAGCTGACCAGTGGCAACCTAACCTGGACCAAACTTTGCTATTGCCCTCAACCGCACACCCTGGGAGTCTATTGGTGTTCCCTATGACATCGTGGGAGCTTTAGAAGTCAACCTGTGTGGTTTGTGTGGGCACCAAAAGATGTTTTTTTCAAATCTTTTGCTCCAGAGCAGTAAGGCGACCAACAATTAACAGCTTCCAACTGGCAGCTCCACAGACTCAGATTGAATTTCAGGTTTGTCACACAAGGACAAAGGTTTTCCTCAGAAAAATGACAAAGCCCCTTTTCAATTGGAGTCCGGGAAACTTTTTTGAAACCTCCCTACTTTCAAGCCACAGTGGCTGTTTTGTGTATCTAGCCTGCACTATATCGTGGTCAATCTCTTTGTGTGAATATTTTGAACATTTGAAAACAACATTGTGAAAACAACAATGTATCAATTGAATTAAAACGAACCAGTGACAAACGTCATGCAATGAAGTTTATTTAATTTTGTCACAACAAATAAAGCATAAAAATCAATAATACAACGTCGAGACCACGTCTCGAAAAGAGCGCCACAAGGCACAGTGTCCTCGAGGTGACACTGCAATCTTCATTGTTTCAATCTCTAAACATGTGCTCAGATCTGCTGTGGCCATTGATTATTTACTATTAGTACTTTGCACCTATTGCCACTATTTCCAATTAAATCTTTTAAGATTCATACTTCAGCTTCTCCTTAGTGGGTTTTTCTCCTTTTGGTGTCTGCACTTATTAAATTGTTCTTTACTTTTATGTATTGGAGTATGATTTTTATGTGTTGTTTTGTTCACTTTGTAACTGTTTTGGTACTTCTAAATGCTTTACACATTTACTCTAAGTGAAGCCCATTTGCTCTGTGCCATATCTACTATGGGTTCACTACAGGTTTAAATTATTGACAGTATTCACTGAATCAAACAAGATAGATACTTTATTACTTGTGGTGGACACCAATTCGCCACAACTAATAAATCACTTTCTCACTGTAGCACTTTGGTCTTCGTCACCCTTTCCCCCTCCACCTTTCTCCACCCTTTTGCTCATCTTTATTTCTATTTACTCTTTCCATAAACTGTGCTTTTTTCCAAATGCATAATTATGTCTGTAATATCCTTAGAGTCTTAGCAATGTATGCAAATTTGGTTAGGTGTAAGAAACTGCTAACAAGAAGTCTGCGTCAAGTTTAGAAAGCATTTTATACAAGTGCAACATATGCTGAAAAAATTGCAACAGACTAAAAAAATACATATTTTGATTTAAGAAGTAAGGGCCTCTTAATTTTTCTGTGTGAAGGTGCTAATACTGCAGACACGCTGTGGGATATGCAGATATTTCCTTAGTGGTATGTGAAACCTAATACTGTAGAAATGGGTGTTGCTATGAGATTGATAAAGGAGTAGGTAACACAAATACTATGAACACCAAAAAATCATAACTGCGCATATTGACAAATAGTTTTAATAACTGAACCTATTCCAGGGCGGCCCCTGGCATTTGTGGCATTGAAAGTGCAGAAAGCAGCTTGGACAAACCCATGTTTTAGAGGAGTCAGTTAAGAGATAACTAATATAAATGCATGCAGGATTTCATGTTAACCTGCACCTGAAAATTTTTCTCTAAATTACTGGGTCCACAATCTTGATGAAAGAAAATTATTGTAAGTTTTCCTGTCTGTTTTGACTTTTGCAAATTCTGTAAAGGTATAGCTCTTCAATGGATAGACTAAAGTCATCATTATGATATGCACAACTTCTTTTTTTAAATAAGTTTCATTTTTTTGGGGTCCATTATACTCATTTAGTGCATTCTAAACATATCATGATATAGGATTGAGAGTGTTTCCATCTTTTGAGTGCTCTCAGCATTTACAATTACTTCATGTAGGTAATCATGAATCAGGGAGGCATCATGGAAGATTTCCCCAAATATCATGTAAGGAGGTAGAAGAGGCTATCACGAAGATAGCCCACGTAAACCCCTGGCATTGACAAGATCCCCACATATTTGTTTTTATCAGAGATAGACATTTCAACACCCTATCTTACAGTGGTTTTTAACACTATTTTACATGTAGCAAGTTTCCCCAATATGTAGGCAGGGGCTGAGATTCTTCCAATTTATAAAAAAGGTTGTCCATTGGATCCATTCAACTACAGGCTAATCAGTTTAATAGACACCACACAAAAATTATTCAGTAAAGGTAGACTTGGAAGTCTCCAGTGTTGACTTGAAGAGAATGATACACTTTGCCCCATTCAAGCGTACTTTTGATCTAATACCTCCATTGCTGATCAGGTGTTTAAGACTCCAGATAATATACTGGAAGACCATTAGTATCGAGAAGGGAATGCTTTATGCCATTTATGTCGACCTCAGAGCAGCATTCGACTGGGTTCCCAGAACCCTGCTGTGGAAATCTCTAGAAAAGCAATACATATCCCACCTTGCCTGTGCAGATTAATCAAGAGATTGCATCAGAATAATTACGCACAAGTTAAATTTGGAAAGCTGGATGAAGTAACTAAAACCTTTCCAGCAAAGTGCGGTGTTAGGCAGGGATGCAGATTGCCTCCCACTCTTTTTAGCCTGTTTTTAAATTACTTATTTGATTTTTTAAATAGTTGTGAAAAAGATGCCCTGAGACTGCCAGGCATGAGGGTTTCCTCACTCATGTTCGCCGATGATACGCTTTTGCTGTCAAAATCACCAATGGGGCTTCTGAAATTATTAGACCATTTGAATAGATTCTGTGTGCTGAGGGGGCTGGAAATTAACATTAATATCACTAAGTTTTTGATTTTTAACCCTTGTCTTACTAGGCACAAACATCCCACTCTAGATGATTTCCCCCTATAAGAAAATTTATTTTTTGGGTTATTTGTGGATTACCCTAGATAAAAGCTGGACTGGATCCATTATGCTGTAAAAAAGATTAAAACTGGAACAACAAATTAGGGGGCTGTAGAAGCTACATAACGGGTCCCCCTGCATATTTGTATCCCCAGTAATTCAACTTTACTCATATCAGGCACTAGCGGTAGCCCTCTTCAGTGCAGAGCTTTGGGGGAATAAAAACCTAAAGCCATCGGTTATGGTAGGAAACAGGTTCATCCGCAACTCTTGTGTTTACCTGTCAGCTCCTTCCTGGTGCCGTTGAAGCTAAGCTTGGGACTCAGAGCGATTTCTGATAAGCTCGAACTTCACTCGCTAATTCTCTGGAGAGCTTTTGGGCTACTTCTGAACTCTTGCTTTATCAAAGTGAGCTGGCGAAAATTCTTAGAAATTCGATTGCGGAAAAACTCCCCTGGATTAAATTTGTCAAAGATTCCCTACTAGGGATGGGCTTGGCTTATCTTTGGCACACTCGTGTGGGTAGTTGTACAGGAATAACGGCAAAGGAGTTACTAAATCCATTTCAAAATCATAAATATATAAAAAAAATTAACACATGCACAAGGCACTGTATCTACATCTTTTTTAGTGGCCAAGGATAACAACCAGTTTGAAAACTCTTTTGGTTACATAGAACCTAATTTGGCCAAAAATCTATGGGCGTTTGCAAATGTTGGGAATTACAAAATCTAGCTGTTTGCAAATTCAAAAAGGCCTTTTGTTCTGTATGAAAGGCTTTGTATTCACCAGTTAGGTAATCCCAATTTTTTGCGATTACCTAAATTGCGAATGCAAATAGGGAATTGCAATTTGTGAATCCCGAATGCACATGTAAAAATACTTTCCTAAATGCAAACTGTGCATTTAGGAAACGCTAATTACCATTAACTTCAAGTAGACGGTAACCATATGCGAATGTGCTATGTAGTGCACACATGCCTATAGGGCATGTGTGGTCTTCGCATGTTCGTCTTTGGCTTTGCATTTGCTAATTTGCAGTTACCAATTAGGTCATCGCAAATTAGCTAATGCAAAACCACTCGCATCTATGGGCCTCTCGGACCAAAGGAACGAATGGAGTCATATTACTTAATAGTTGTTCGCTATTTAGGTAATACAAAGCATTTTGCGATTCCCAGATAGCGATTAGGTAAAAATTGCTATTTGAGATTCGAAAAATGCTCTTTTGATACATCTGGTCCTTTATGTCCAATTTAGACATGGAAATCTACCCTTATATGGCTTTAATTCAAAATGGGGAGGATCACTAAATAATAACAATTCTGGGGGCCTGAGGTGTGGTTATAAGTAGGAAGATGGCCCCAATTTGTTAATTATTTGGCCAGCATATAATGGGGCTCGACCAAAATGGCTGATTCCTATCTACAGCAAGCTTTGTACAACAAGGTATGAAGAAGCAAATATGATCCTTCAATTCGATACGACCCCTCATTTAGTTTCACATTTGTCTGGCAAGGAACAGAGAGATCAGCAAACTTAAAAACAATGGCTCCTCTAGTTGAATCTCATAAATGCTGCCTCTATTTCATATTCAGCAGTTGTCTTAATCCTTGGTTTTATCTTAATTTATGGACTATGAAAGGGTTAGTCAATGTTCGTAGAGCGTGCATTCTTATTTGATTTTTCACTGAGTAGGTGCTGCTTTTACTTTTTAACTTCATGTTAATTTTAGCCCATTTTAAAACAATGTATTTTTGTATTGTGCACCTTTTTTATGGCATATTACCGACATAAAGAGTATGATGATGATGATAAATTTTATCAAGGAGGCAAAAAGGAACACTGTTCTACTTTCATACTAATGGGCCACAATTTCAGGTGAATAAGACCGCATTTAAATATGGTATAATTTTGTCTGACTGTATGAAGGTAGTTGTGCAAGATGAATAGAGAATATGTTCGCCCATAAAACCCATCATTGATTACATATCTGAACTAAAAGTATCTTTTGTTTAAAATAATAACAAACATAATATCGAACCAAGGTAGAGCTATCAAACTATTTTCAGCCGCACTTACCTAGTGTTATATTTTCAAAACCAAGCGTGGAGAGCCTATCCATGTGTTCCAGAAGCTGATGCTTTGACTCCGTAAACACTTCGCTAGCCCACAGCAGTAAATTTGTGAATACCGAATGGATTAAAGCAAACCTAAAAAAAGAAAAAGGTATTGAATTATGTCTTTATATGACCTTTTCTTTGCCATTGACAGTAGGAATCCTCTTGGCTGTAGGAGGCAGGAAAGCTTTCTGCCACACTATGGTCAAGGGGAATAACTATGCTACATTAAAATCATGTTAGTGGTGTTACTCTCGTGTGGCTGCTGAGTGAGAGTTTCTGGGAGCACCGCCAACAGAGTATAAAGTAGTGCAACTCCCCTAAAAGCACAAAATGGTACCCTTCCTCAAGTCCTCAGCACTCTCCTGGTTGGCATCCGAAGCGATAATGGAATAGTCATTCAGTTCCCACAATCAAAGGTCTTCCATGAATACACACTCTGCTTATGGGCTTACAACATCATATTACTGGCCAGGATGTGCAGCATCTTTAGTATACTCAAGGCAGCTTGCCAAAGAGGACTTGTTATAATGCTGCAGCAATCGGATAATGCTCTCTTTCATGGCTGCAGGGTTGAGGGGGGTCTCTTTATCTCACTCCAACTCACTATTCCCTCTCTTTCTATCTCTCTATCCCTCTCTCTCTCTCTCAGATCAGATCAGAAAATCTTTATTCGGTTTTTAAAAAAAAACATGAAAGCACAATATCACAGTTAATATATGTTACACAATAAAAACTTAATATACAATCATAAAAAATCATTCCTTTAAAATGTATATTATTAACAACAATCACTGGTGAGCAGGTATAATAGTAGCAGCATTTATGAACAGTTAATTCTCCCTACTATTTCTAAGTTTTAGGGTTGATTTTAGGAAACCAATCAGGAATAAAGTGCTTTCAGGCTTTTACAGTTGCAGGTAACAAAGGGCTGGTCGGACCTGGGTGAAATTCTTTTTTTTAAAAGGGCTTTAGGAAGAACCTCCGGGGTGCATCATAGAGGGGACAAATAAATAAAAAGTGCCCCAAATCCTGCGGAGACTCGTTGTCTCAGCCGCAGGCCGGTAGCACTTGACCTCTATGAGAGCCTCTTGGAACAGTTAATAAAAGGTGATAATAATCCAATCGGAACCTGGTTAACAAAAACCGCTCATAGCCCGATATGGGCCATGATAAATAAGGCTCCATTAAAGGTGCAGTTTTTAACATAGCGTATTTGCGGACACTGGGCTTAATTAGTTCCTCCTCATCACGATTCATTTGTTGTAACAAAGAGAACGTTTATTTCACAAACTCCACGTCAGCAAAAGTAATTGAATCAGGATTAAAAAAGAGTTCTGGTCGCCCCAATGCAAGAAAACAGGCATTTAAGTATATTAACCAGGGGCTTTTGAGCATACAATCCATGACCAATACTTCCTTTAAAAGCAAGTGATTTAGGACCAAATCTTTGTTGAGCCAGCATTTTAGCCAGAAAGTTAGTGACCGTAGTGCTAGGGTATCACTAATAAAAGGTGTGCCAGTTTCTTCATGCACTATTAAGTTGGAAGTTCCCTTTGGAACCACTAACAACTGTTTCAAAAAAAAATTCTCAGCCACCACAATATCATCAGCTGCCATGTAACCCCAAAGTTCACTACCATAGCTACCTAGTGCCACACTTTTTGCCTGGTAGATCATTAGTAATGCAGCAATAGGACGTTTGCCCATTTTCCTAGCAAAATTAAATATAGCAGCGTTTGCCCGAATTATTTCACCCCTTTTCCTTTGGAGTAATGGGCCCCATTTTGGCTGATCATCGAACAAGACTCCCAAATAAGAGAATGTTCTAGTCATGGGGACCATCTCCATATTTACCCTAAATGAGTACAGTTTCTTATTACGCTGCCCCACCTGCATTGTGTAATATTTGGTAATATTAATAGATAAATCACGGGCAGCCATAAAACTATAAAAGGCAGTTAATAAGGATTGGAGACCCCTTGCCGTTCTAGCCAAGAGGACGGCGTTGTCTGCATATAATAGAACAGGCAGACCCTTACGCCCAACATAAGGATAATCAGCTCCGGTATTTACTAGGCACTCCTCCAAATCATTAATGTATAAATTAAAAAGAAATGGGGCCAAAATACAGCCCTGCCTAACGCCCCTATGGACACTAAAATCCCTTGATACCCTAAGGTCCTGCGAATACCTCATGTTAGCCTTTGTATCCCGATGCAGGTCCCTCAGAAGATTAACCAAAGTAGGCTCCACCCCCATGGCGCCCATGGACTCCCACAGTTTCTCCCGGTTGACACAGTCAAACGCGGAGGAAAGGTCCATAAACGCCATGTGGATGGTGCCCTGCCGGGCCATGGTGTTCTTCCCAAGGACCATATACAAATTGAGGCATTGCGCCATTGTGGAGTGGCCTGGCCGAAACCCATATTGGATTTTGGAAATGACCCTATGTTCATTGGCCCAGGCTGTCAATCTGTTCAGGATTACTCCTCCCGCTACCTTGACCACAGAGTCGATGAGTGAAATTGGCCTGTAACAGGTGGTACTATTACGGTCTCCTTTCTTAAAGACTGGCACTATCGAAGAAGTCCCCCATGACCTTGGGCAGCCATGTTCTGCGGCTGCGTTAAGCACAGCAGTGAGAACCGGCGCCCAGAGAGACACTTTGGATTTAGATAAATCTGGGGGCATACAGTCTGGTCCTGGTGCTTTGTTACTCGATAGCCCCAAGATGCCTTTCTCAACCTCACTCATTATAAAGAGTGGCAGAGTTACTCTTTGTTGGCCGCTGTCCACTTCTGTCCGTGAGGTATTACTATTAAAAATGAGACTAAAATGAGACACCCACTCATCTTCAGTAATGTTAGTACCGACTGAGTTATCCCCTGCCCCATCAAACAGTGGTTTATATTAATTCCCCAAAATCTCTCACTGTTGCAAAGAGTGTTGGTATCTAACAGTTCTTGCCAGATTTTATCCTTTATTTCTGTTTTGCGTTTTACCAGGGCCTTTTTGTAGGACAGGCGTAGTGACCGAATCAGTAAAGGGTCTCTAGGGCTAATCTTCAATGCTACCTTTAATTCTTGAGCTGCTTTTGAAAAAGAGTGATAAAACCATTTAGGGTCCCTGCAAGAGGGGCCCGATGACAGATCAGTTAACATATAGCCTACTTTTGAGACAATCCCATCAAAGGCTAAGAGGATGTCTGGCAGAAGAGATGCAGAGGACACACACGATGATAGCTCAGGGGCACCTGTTTTATGGATCTTGTCATAAAGTAGATCTGAATTCACCTTAGACCATTTTAGGCGACGCCTTCCATCCGGGCATTTCAAAACGCCCTGGTTTGTCGTCTTTGCCCGTAAATGTAATAGGTTACCATCCAGTAAAATACAAACTGGGTTATGGTCACTATATATGCTTTCCAAGATTTTAAAGCCTGATATAATGGATTGTAGGCAATTAGAGAGCAGAATGTGATCAATAAAAATAAACCCCGGAGTAACCTTTAAATGTGGGAACGGACTGGTAACGCCACACATCCACCAAGGACATAGCTGAAATTAGGTCAAATTAATTTAATAAATGATTCAGCATGTCTCCCCGGCCAGAGTGTTCGAAGTGAAGGCCCTCCATCCTATGGCAACCCAATACTCCCATGGCAGTATTCACAGGATTCCCACAGGGGTGCACATTAAAATCCCTGTGAATAAGAATCCGGTGGGAAGAGCTGTCACAGTGCTGTCTAATAAAGTCGCCCAATTCTGCAATCCTACATACCCCTCTAACATTTACAGCATTGTAGAAGTTAATCAGGGACACTATTACATTACCTTTTTTTATAGTGACTGCTTGGATAGCAGTGTTGTTGGTAGGTATTGTTTTAACAATACAGCTCAAGGCTAGGTCAATATATAAAGCCAAACCCCCTTTAGCTCTGCCACTTTGTGATGGTTCAGCCGGCACAAAAAAGCTTTTGTAGCCTTCTCTCTCTCTCTCTCTCTCTCTCTCTCTCTCTCTCTCTCTCTCTCTCCCTCCAATGTTAAGAATTAGGCTTATGTTTTATGCACACATGTATTATAGAAACTGCATCAACATTAAGTACACTGTAACATTATTGCAGTAAAAATGATATCTCTGCCTCACGCCCACTAACATGGTAAACAAACTTGCAGGACTACATAGAAAAGAGGCAAGTAGACAAATTGATGATCATGGGTCACATTAATAATTTTTGGCGTGGTCTGCAGAGGATCACAAAAAATAGCATTTTACCTTACAGAGGCCATTCCTCTGTGCATGGCTCTAAAAAATGACAATAGGACAATTCAGATTGGTTAGGAGGAGGGCAGTGGGGGAGGATTATCTCTAATGGTCCCTGGAAAGATTTTTCATGATCCGGTGGATTCTTGGACCACTCACATTTCTTGCAAAGGTTAATAGGTTATATGGGCCACCTACAACAACCCACTTGTAACTCAATCTGTCTATCACTGATGAGACTCAATGAGACCGAAACATGTTTGGGGTTGAGTGAGGTCTCACTCAGTGAGTATACGGCCTGGCACTTTGGATTGGACTGTATCTTTTGGGGAAGTGAGCAAAAAAGATGGGGACAATGTTGCTCAGTGTTTATGGACAATGCAGGCATTACCAAATATTTTAGTTTTTCTCCACACAGCATCTGCCAGGTTTTGCATACTCTCTGACAGAGTCTGCACACCCTGATCGAAACCATGAGCACACTCACAAAGGCCTGGTGCGCCTTTAGCCAGACCTTACACACTTGCAGCTTTGCATGACCGCTGTCAACTATACCCTGCACAAACATTCAAAACTTTTAGAACTCTCTGACATGCTTTTCACATCCTAAGTCACAGATCTGCAGTTATGATCTGCACATTCAGAAGCACTTTTCAGACCGTTAAGCTCACTTTGCATGTTATGAACAATGTTTTCAACTCTCTCTCTCTCTCTCTCTCTCTTTCTCTCTCTCTCTCTCACAAACACACACACAAGCACATACTATGCATTCTTGCTCTGCACACGACCCCAATTCCTATACACTAAGTAATGCCCTCAGTCACATTCTAAACCTCCTATTCATGCCCTGCATACCCTCATCCTTGTTCTGAGTACTTCTAGCCGCACATTGCATCCGCTTAGCCTCATTGCACATTCACAGCCATAATCTCACCATTCTCAGCCAAGAAATGCATATTCTCAGCCACACAAACTGATTCCTAAAAAAAAGTCCTCCACACCCTTTGCCAGGATTTGCAAATCTGGCCTGCCAAAATTACCCCTTTTAAATATTAATGTCACCCCTAAGTACTCCTTATTGCTCATAAAGTCACTGTGCATGTTATTTACAAGGTAGGACATGTAAAAGTTAATTCTGACCATGTGCTTGTAGTGAAATGTCCCCCAAATCTATTTTCACTGTAGCAAATCAGGCAGCTTCTACAGGGAAATAGTGGGCTACCTTGTTACATTTAATACATGCTAACCTCTAATTGGTAGCAACTAGAGAAATAGCCCAATCCCTCATTGTTAAAGTGATTAAAAAATCCAATATGTTAATGAAATGGAATTTTGTCTACTTATTGACCAAAAGGTACTTTTAAAAAGTTACCATTTTCGTGTCTAAAGCTTGTAAGTATTCAACTGCCACCTGGCAGCTGGATGGCACCCCTGTGGTGAGATGTGTATTGCTCCCAGACAGTGGACACAGGGACATGGGTGTGTGGAGGGAGCTTTTCTTCTTGACAGGATGGATTAACTTAAAAGAGATATTCCTGGTTAGAGGCAGATGTAGTTAATACCTGAGCATGCTCCCTCTATTGTCCTTCTAGTCACAGTGGTTTCAAAACCAGCAAGAAGAGGATCTACACCAGAACTGGTCTGGAGTGACCACCAAGGAGGGTTTGCCTGTTATCATAGGCACGTCTCTGAGTGAGCACAGGGGAAGAAGAGTTCTGCCATAACGGAGGGCTAGTGCAGGGATTGAGGAATGATGTGGCATCCTACGGTTGGATAGGGGTATTTGACACCTATAACTTTCCCCCCACATTTATAAACCCCTGCACAAGAGATAGACAGAAAGCTAAACCCTGGACCTAGACAGCGACAACAGGAGAAGGACCAGATGGCCCTGAAGAAATAAGGACTTTGCCTGCAACTGACCCGCAAGACTTGCTGGGTCTTCCTAGGGCCAGTAGTCTGACCACTTAGGACCCCTGAAGACCATTTGAGTGTAAAGAAACCCCATGACACATTGTTCAGATTTATCATTCTTTATTCAAAGGATTTTCCTTACATTGATTATTGGGGACAATTGCCTTGCTTTAGTTAATGACTATCGCATTTATCTATGGTGATTGATTCCACTGGATTCAGTGGTGATTCCTAACATGGTATTGTTTTTATTAATATGCACAGGCCTGGCAAGGTCAATAGACCTGCCCTATATTTTCATGTTATGACCCTGTCGGAAAGCCAATGGGATTGCCTTATTATTTATATGGCAACCCCTACACATGGTCAATACGCTTGCTTTATTTAAAATGATGCCACCATATATTGTGATGTTCCATCTGGTGTTGCTGGTGGTATTGTGCTTCTAATGGTTATGGCCCTCTAGGATTTATTCATGTATTTATTTATTAGTTGAGCTTTTAAAGCGCAACAGCTACCCAAAAAGGGGTTCCCGGCGCTGAAAAATAGATAGCTGTTGGGCAGATATGATGTTCAGACGGTAGGCAGGTATAAATTACTGATTGAACATCCAGGTCTTTATGGCTTTGCGAAACTGGACATAGTTTGCTTCTGTGCGCAAGTTGAGGGGGAGCGAATTCCACAACTTTGGTCCCAAGAGTGAAAAAGACCTACCACCCATCTTGGATAGATGAACTTTAGGCACGCTGAAAAGGCCCTGCGAAGAGGATCTCAAACAGCGTGCAGGAAGGTAGGCATGCACCAGAGATTTTAGATATTTCGGGGCAGAGCCGAATTTAATTTTGTGCATGAAACTCAGGGTCTTGAACGTAACTCTATTTTCGGCTCTGAGCCAGTGCAAAGCCTTGAGATGCCCTGACATTCGATCTCTCCTGTGACACTTGCACAGCAGTCTAGCTGCGGCGTTTTTCACTAGCGGGAGACGTCTCATGACAGCTACTGAGGACCCTAAATAAAGGACGTTTCCGTAGTCAAGCCATGAAGTAATGAGGGCATTGACTACAGACTTTTGCGTATCTTCGGGCAACATCCATATGATTTTTCTAAGCCATCTCAAGATGGTGAAGCACGTGGCTGTAAGCTTACTAACCTGAGGCTGCATGGTGAGGCCTTTGTCAATGATGATGCCCAAGTTTCGCACTTGGACAGATGGCGTGGGAAGAGAACCCATTTCAGGAGGCCAGTGCCTAATACTCCACGAGTCCGGATCTGGGCCAAGGATTAAAACCTCCGTTTTGTCACCATTGAGCTTCAACAGGTTTTCCTTCATCCATGTTGCAATTTTGCTGAGCCCTGCCTGCAGAGGAGATGAAAAATTATGATCTATGTTTGAAAGAGAAAAGATGATTTGTGAATCATCCGCATGAGTGAACATGGTCAGCCCTTCAGATTCGGTGATCTGCGCAAGTGGGGCCACATACAGATTAAAAAGCAAAGGACTAAGCACCGAGCCCTGGGGCACTCCATATGGGGACAGATGGATGTTAGAGGACCCAGTGTTTGAAGTTATTTAGAATGTTCTTTGGGTCAGAAATGAAGCAATCCAGTCTAAGGCCTTGCCCCTCACACCCATGGCTGAGAGGGATTTTAACAGAATACTATGGGAGATGGTATTGAACACTGCGCTGAGGTCAAGTAGGATCAGTGCAGCTGAATCCCCTTTGTTTACTAGGTGGCGCAAATGTTCTGACACCCCCAGTAGTGTAGTTTCTGTTGAAAAGCCGGGACGGAAGCCTGACTGCGTAGGAATGGAAAATGTCGTTGGCTTCTGTGTAATGGGTGAGATGGCTATGAACATGCTTCTCCAAAAATTTGGAGAAGGCAGGGAGGAGGGAGATGGGTCGAAAGTTGGCCAAAATGTTTGGGTCGGCCGTTGGTTTTTTCAACAAAGGTGAGACCTTGGCATGTTTCCACTTGGTGGGGACAGTGGCGGTGGATAGGGATTGGTTTAATGCCTTGCAGATAACAGAGAGATGCTGCACGTCAAGAAGTTTGAGAACAGAAATAGGGAGAGGATCAGCTGGAGAACTTGATTTCAGTTTCCCAATTATCTCTTGAAGGCCGTGAACATTCATCTCAGGCCAGGAGGTTAGCGGCTCATATGTCAAGTCAGGCTAGAGTGGAAAGTCCGCATCATTAAAGGCCGACTCAACATTCTTTTTAACGAAACCCAATTGTTGTTTGGAGATGTCCAAATAG
Source organism: Lissotriton vulgaris (assembly GCF_964263255.1). Taxonomy (NCBI): domain Eukaryota; kingdom Metazoa; phylum Chordata; class Amphibia; order Caudata; family Salamandridae; genus Lissotriton; species Lissotriton vulgaris. The sequence continues at coordinate 136,424,587 of NC_141690.1, forward strand.
ATAGTGTCAATAATACTTGTGAAAAAACAAGCCAATTCTTCACATTGGACATCACTCAAGGGAAGGGGTTCAGCAGTAGTTTTAGAACCCGCTAGTTCATTACCTAGATTAAATAAAGTTCTGGATTTATTTGTGGCTGCCAAAATGGTCTTTGCCACAAAGTCGGCTCGAGCTACAATACAGTCTTTGTGATAAAGCCTAAGTTCAGGATCAAATGTCACCAAAGGTATTTGCATCTATCTTATGTTTACATGTGTAATTTAATGTGTATTATTTATTAGTGCATGTGTAATAAATATTTCAAAGAAAAAGCTCTTGCTGGAAAATCATTTATTGAGTGTTGTTAGTGTGTGCAGGCAGATGGAGATTACTAGTCCACACTGCGTCCGTTGAATAGCATTCGAGTGCACTGTTTCGGTACCCTGGGAGAGTCAAGGGTTGGAATATGGTATTTGGTTCCCAGTAAGGAGGCAACTGTCCACCTTTTACTTGCAAATGCCTGGCATTGTGCACAACTAATAACCCAATTTCTTTCTTGATAACCTATTTTTATTGTTTTTTTTATAACACCCAGATTAGTCCACATCACATGATAATTAATGTGCAGACTCGCAAAATACCTTGTTCCCATCTATGAAACCTTCAGCCATTATTTCAGTGTCCATAAAATGCCCACCATTTGCCCCAAGATTTCATGTGCCTTTGTGGATATTCCCTTGTTTGATCTATAGGCTATTCCATTTTGGCACAGTGGGCTACTCCTGTAGGAAGTTGGGTGAAATCGTTTGCAGGCAGAAACCACAATATTTATTTTCAGGATAAAGTCACAAGCAACCCTAAATTAACCTGTGTTCAATCTTCAGGTAAATCTGCACAGATCAGCCAGGCTTAACCCATAGGCAATAAATAAAGTAGGTGTGCAACACTTCAACCAGTAACAAGTTGACAATACACTACTAAATGATCCGCATGAGTTTAGAACAATAGAGCAATGTTTATAAATAAAACAAGACAAAAATGAAATCAGTAGAACCGGAGATATGCTGGTTTAAAGATTTCAGTACAAATAGTGCCAAAAAGCACAGAGTACCAACCGTGGATATTTGGTCATGCTGAACCAGGAGAAAGTCACAAGTTCGGGCCGACTATGATTATGGTCTGCGGAGCATTGCAAGGATCCACATCGAAGATGGGTTGTGCAGCTGAAGTGGTGTGTTAGTTCTGAGATGCGATGTGAGCTCTTGCAATATCGTTGAGGATCCAGTTGACCAAGGCTTCTGAAGCATTGAGGATGCATGGCACAGCCAAGGTGAGCGTTGGTTTGAAGGAGCTGCAAGACCGCAATGTAGAATCTGATGACGTAGTTGAGGCTGTCATTGGCATGGGATGCGAGGGCCTGCACTGAAGGTGTGTTTTGTAGTGACAGTTCAATAGAGACTGTGGAGGCAATGTGGGTCTTTGCGATGGGTCCAAACCATGCAGCACCAGTGATGTTTTGGTCCTGCTCAGGGTTGTGCCGTGCAGCAGAGTGGTTCAGATGGAGCTACAGAGGCTGACATGGCACCTAAGACCTACTTAAAAGGGTCCAGGAATGGGGTGGCAACACTTGACAGGGTAGTCTCACAGATGACAGAGTCCAGGTGCTGGGTTCTAGGTTGTTGGAGCCTACTGTCCCCGATGCTCAAGTCAGGAGGCCAGCCAACTAGCCTTTGGAATCACTTTTGGTCCTGGGTTCAAGAGAGGCAGGCACAGTCCTTCACACACAAGGCAAGAGGACAGCAGGAAGCAGGTCAGCTCTTCAGAGCAGCAGTCCAGCAGTGCAGCAGAGTGACAATCTTTTCAGTAGCACAGCTGTCCTTCTTCCTAGCAAAGTATCCACAGGTCCGGAAGAGTAATGAAGAGTTGGTGTCTGAGGTCCAGTGTTATACCCAGTGAAGCATTTGAAGTGGGGGGGAAGCTTCTAGAGGTTTCCCTTTGAAGTCCCCAAGCATCCTGTTTTCTCTGACCTGGCCCACACACTAACTGCAGGTGGTATGCAACCTTTGTGTGGAGGCAGGACACAGTCTATGCATTTTTAAGTGAGGAGGGCTTTGCCCATCCAGGCATATGGATTCTCTCTATTTAGTGTGGCTGTCTAAGAGGCAGTGGCGTCACTAGGTTTGGTGTCACCCAGTGTGGGTATCTCATGGTGTCACCCCTAACTCGTCCATGATCGGATTACAAGTTGTAATTTTCACTTAATTCATAAAATACATTCTGAATGCCACTTTATTTTGGCTTACATCATGCACGGACAAGCCCATAATGAGATATTTGCAAAGCTCTCATAATGCATATGTATTATGATACACCACATGCAGGAAAAGAACACCACTGAGCAATCAACAGAGTTCATGTTATGCACATCAGGATCTGTCGTACACACTGCATAGTTTAGTACTTACACAGCAACATTATTCACAAGCGCTGGGTGTTTCAGATTCCAATCCAATGCACGCACCTTTGCAGGGTTATCGTATTGCACCTCAACGCTGATACGCCATGCCCTAATATGCCACCACTGTGAGATCAAGAGAGCTCTAAAAAAAACAGTCACAACTGGGATACTGAGGTGGTTCTCACAATGAACCTCTATCCCGATTCGCATCATGAATGAGCATGCCGGAAGTGGGGCGCTACACACACCGCTCAGACACATGCATTTTCACATATGCATCTTTACGTTGTTAGTTATCCAAAGAGTTCTTGCAAAGTCTCCCATAGCTTGAAGTATGGATGCCTGCTTTCTACGGACACATCTGCAGAGCCCTCATTCATAGTGCACTTTCCTCTCGCTGCTCTGAGAGTGACAAGGGTCTTAAAGTGCCTCAGTCCGGTTCGCAGCTCGCCTCTGTTCGAGGCTGCGCTGTGTGCTGGACTCTGTGCACTGAGGCATTCACATTACCTACCAATTAACACCAACGTCGTAGCCTAATTAGATAATAATCTTTGCCGGGTAAGGTTCGACAGACAATAATATTATTTTGCATTTTGGTGTCACGTGACACCAAAATGCTAAATAATATTACTGTCTGTCGAACCTTACCCGGCAACCGGCCAAGATTATTGTCGACACGGACCATGGGGTGTCACCCCATGTGATGGTGTCACCCGGTGCGGTCCGCACCCCCCGCACCCCCCCTAGTGACGCCACTGCTAAGAGGAATACACAAAGGCCAACTGTCAGCTACACCCAATTACCCTTGGACAGGCTACAGTCACTAAATGGCTAAATCAGATAAATGCTAACTTTCTAAAAGTAGCGTTTTCAAAATTGTAAACTAAAATCTGACATTCCATAAGTTAGGATATTTCATTAGAATTCCAAAGACACCAAACATTAACTGGTTACCTGCTCCAATTTGGAAATTACAGCGTATTAAATGTAATTTGGTAATTGCAATGTTATCCTATGGAAGAGATAGGCCTTGCAATAGTGAAAAATTAATTTAGGAGTTTTTCACTACCAGGACATATAAAGCGTAAATGTATATGTGCTACATTTATTTTTTTTAATACACTGCACCCTGTCCCCTTGGCTGTCCATGGCCTATCCTAGAGGTGACTTATATGTACTAAAAAGGAAGGTTTGGGGCCGGACAAAAGGTTAATTTTCCAGATCAACAGTGTAGTTTAAAAACTCCCCACACAGGCAACAGGGGCAGGTCTGAGAAATTCTTGATTGGCGATTTAAGAAGGGTAGCACAAAAAGTGCTGCAGGCCCACTAGTAAAATTTCATTTACAGGCCCTGGGTACATGTTGCACCGCTTTACTCGGGACTCATACATAAATTAAATATGCCAATTGGGGGATAAGTCAATGTTACATGGTTTTAAGGAGTGAGCATATGCACTTTAGCACCAGTTAGCCGTGGTAAAGTGTACAGAGTCCCAGGGCCAGTAAGAAACTAGATCAGAAAAAATGGAGGAGAAAGGCAAAACGTTTGGGGGAAGACCACTCTAAAGCTTACAGGTCTAACAATTCCCCTTCACTACTCCAGGAGGGTAGGGGGTTGACCAGATCTCCATCTGCGTGTTATAACCCATTTAGCCACTGCCATGGCCATTCCCTCAATAATTCTATCAAAGCAAAGACCCCTTAGGTCTTCCAGGATACTCAGTATTCGGGGCAGGACCATGTGGCAGAATAAAGCACCCATCTGATTGCATTGTAAGCAAATAGATTGGGGGAGCTTCCCAGCATGTCATAAGCCCTTAGGTGTAGCGTAGGTGGAATGTAGGTATTGTATTTGGATTAGTAGTAGCATAGAAGAAATTACCATTTCCCAGGTAGCCTTCTGGGTCTCTCACCAGTCTGTTTCCTCAAGTGGACCTGTCAATTCATCCCTCTTCTGTTTGAGGGTTATGAACCCATCAGTGGAAATGATTATCAGTGTGCCGTATACGCTACATATTGCTCCCTGTCCCAGTTGATCCTTAAGAATCTTGGCCTATATTGGGGCAGAGGAATGGAGTCTTGTGAGTGATACGACATGGCATGTTGGATTTGCAAATATTTGTGGAATTGTGTTGGGGAATTACAACGAGTATTGATGTTGTAGTTCTTAGGATTAATCTAAGAGTCCTCCATTTGAAGCATTCCCCAAAGTTGTAATACCAATTTGTCCCGTCTTTTAAGACCTTCAAATTGGGCCATGTGGTGAAGCCTTTGTCCCTCCCATACGGGGGTCAGCAGTGTAAAGTTGTGTCCCATTTTATGAAAGGCAGGGCAGCCCTCCAGATCTTTACTACTATAGCTGTCACCACCGGTAGGCTTTGGGGCACATGAGCACTAGAGAGCAGCCCCATTATAGTGTCAAGACTCAGGGGGCATAGCTCCAATCAGTAGGATGGATCTTCCCACCTTCCAGCAAACCACTCAATTACCATTGATAGAGCGCAAGCTCACCTGCTCAACGTACTCACCTGGGCCCATAAAACTAAGTATATATTTAAAACAGGTAAACTTACACTCAATCAATTTTTAAGTTTTACCATTCGGGAGCTATACCGTTTGTCTTACCAATCCAAGCCACTGATACCTATAGTCCTAAAGGATCAAGGGAGTTAGCATGAAAATAGGTAGTATAATAAAATTTAACATTTCATAAATAACCACAAACGCGAGAAAAATTTAAGTTCTTTCATCTAAGTAAAACTTTAAATGTTGAAATCATTAAATCAATAAATTCTTGTTCTATTTAGAGTGATAAAAATTAAAATAACATATGCAAAATTTTGAAAGAAAATATCATTAAGCATTTAAACAAAGGGTGGGTAGAGAAAAAAGGGAAAACAGTATAATGACAACCTCACACTTTATAGTTACCTAGAATTGTTGGGTGACCAACCCTGGCCACAGGCTGAGTCAAGGAATAAGAATCCCAAAATACAGGTGCCAGCAGGAAAGAACAGGTGCAGATCAGAATCAGAACAGGTTCCGAACCAAATTTGATCAGGACAGGACCACCACAGGCTAAGACCAGCACCACAGCTAAAGTTCAAACGCCAGCATTGTAAACCCTCTCTGCAGCTAACAATCGAACCCTGATTGGGTCATCGAACTCCTTCCCAGAACCCCAATTGGGTTATCGAATCTTCTGACAGAGTGCTCTGGCAGCAACTCTGCTCTCGATCACCTATTGAGTGTGTTGGGTCAGTGAGAGGTCATATATTCGGACAAGTCGGACAATCTAACTATCTAAGCCTACCCTAGTTATACTATTTTCCAGGTCAGTGTACCACCCCCAAATGTTGCAAATGTGTGAATCCTACAATTTTTTTGGACAAAGGACGAGGAGTAGTCATCACACCATATTAATATGATTTAACTTGTCAATCATGTATTTAAATGTTTCCCTCCAATTACTTTATCTTCCCATGTACTTTTTATTCCGCCCGGTAGTGAAATGTAACAATAAGATATTAGAACAAATTATTCAATTTCAGCTTCCTCTGGCAGGGTGAGGAGTTCACTTTTCTCATAGTTCTTGCCATCCATGTCAGATTGGCATGGGTTCAATGACACAGCTTCAGCAGCTTGAGGGTTCTTTCGCACAGGCGCAGTCTCTCCAAAGATGGAGTTCAGAGGTACATTTAGGCCCAAATATGATACATGCAAGAATACAAAAGAAAACGTTTTAATGACACAGAATAAAATGAACGCACTGTATACCACTTCTTTCTATTCTATTCCCATTGTTTTATTTAAACTATTGTATTAGTGTTTAGGCAAAACAAACAACTTAGCAAAGCAGCGAAGCAAGCTTCTTGCACGTTAGGACACAGACCAGCCATCTTAGTCCTAGTGTGCAGAAGCAAAAGTTTCCCACCAAGTATGTCACGTGAGTGTGACAAACTCATGCGCAATAAAAAATTCTGCGTAGCAGCCGCCATTTTAATGCAAGCGGATTATAGTTAGTAAAAGCACATTGACAAGCTTCCTCTAGATACCTAATATGTTGTGTAATGCAATGTTAATATGACAAACATGTTAGTTAGTGCAATATTATTATTTACAAGAGGGTTGTATACAAGCAAGTCACTTTATATGTGCAACCTTGCTCCATCACCATCAGCTAGGATGCCCAGTAATACAGCCTGATATCGGCCATCCCTAGTCCCCCATGGTAAGTTGACTGGCTACATTTCCCCCACTCTATCCAGGGAGGTCTCCCCACCCATAAACAACTGCAAATCAGGGAGTCTAGTTTATGAAAACATTTGTTGGGGATGTCAAAGGGAAAATATTGGAGGGTGTATACAAATCTGGGGAGGATCATCACTTTGAATAGCATCACCAACCCAAGTAGGTTAGAGGAAGGCGCTCCCATTTTGGAGGTCCTGACTCATTTTTGCAATAAGTGGTTAGAGTTTAAGGGTCCATGCTAAGTAAAGATCCTGAGATATGTGGAAGCCCAAGTATTGGAAGCTTAGATTTTTAAAGGAATAGATATGTTCCAATAGAGCTCTGACTCATCACCCTGGAGTAGACCAGGAGTGATTTAGTCCAGTTCACCTGGAGTCAAGATGCACGCTCATATTGGGCCAAGTTCTCCAGTGCACGTGGTCTAGAAATGGACAGGTTCACGAAGAAGAGGGAGATATTGTCGGCATACAAAGCAGTTCTGCCTGCCAGTTGTTCTTAATCTGTGCATCACAGAAGATGAGCCGCACCAGAAGTTTAAAATCTAAATGAAAGAGAAGGACAGACAAGGAGCATCCCTGTCTCCTCCCCCTGCAAATAGAAAAGGGGTCAGAAGTTACCCCATTCAACCATACCTGTACAGTGGGAGAGTGTACATTCACCTACATACTTCCTAAGATGCATTCCAAAGCCCATCCTTTCCAACTTTCTCTGTAGAAAGGACCTATCAACTGAGGCAATCAATAATCAATTAGTCGTATAGTGCTTGGGTATGTAAGGGTCTAGGCTGGTGTTACCACCACTTGAAAACAGCATATAGTGTCTGGTACTATGGGTGAGCATGAAGCCATGCTGATCTGGGTGGATCAGTGTGGAGCCGATTTGAAAGGAGTTTTCCATATATTTTGATCACCGCATTAATTAGGAAAAGTGGTCGATAGACGGCATTGTATGGGTGTATGCCCCACCTTGGGCAGGACCATAATCATGGCCATGGCAAGCTTGGCGGGAAACTCTCCCCTAGTAAATGCCTCCTTATATAGAGCAAAGAGATGAGAGCCAAGGAACACACAACATTTCTGGATAAGACTTGAGTGGCAATCCATTGGGACCTGGGGATTTCCCAGGTTTCATATCAGTTATATCGTCAATTTTGGGGACAACCCTATTGGTCAGATCTCTGCCAGCAGAGCAGTTTCCCATTTTTTCTACTGGTGGGTGGAATTCCGTGAAGTGCCCGCAAAACGCTGCTCTACTTTTATGGAGTTCCGCTCCCTTTCTATTTAATAACCACTTCCTTCCCCATCAGCTTTTACTGTCAGTAGAAACCATACACTAAAACTCATGACTGGCGATGCTCTTTCACTCTAGCACCCACCAATACATACCAGAAGGTAAAACGTTTAAAAAAACAGCTCCCCGGCCAAAACATTGTGTGTGTCTGCATGGTCAGCTTGGGCGCTGAGTGACACATATACCTTGATGATTAGATTAACGCTGGCAGAGCCAATATGGAATCCTCCGCAAATTACCTGTCTCACCCACAGTCATTAGATTTCTATTTAGCGACGTTTTCTTTTTACAAGCCGAGCAAGATGCCAAATAAGCAATAAACACAGAGGCGAGGAATTCTGCCATACCAGTCAAACATGCATTTGAGATCTGTGGGCCCGATTCACAGAACTAACTTAAGACAAAATCCTAAACTTACTACCATTTTGGTATTCACAGAAGGCACTTACTCATTTTTGGTATTCACAAAAGGCACTTACTCATTTCGGTATTCACAGAAGTTAAGAGTCCTAATTTTAGGACTCTTAAATGCCTTCTGTGAATACCGAAATACTTAAAGTAAGGTTTTCCTCAGTTTAGGAGTGGTAAAGTTAGGACGCCTAACTTTACTACTCCTAAACTGAGAAAAATCCTAACTTTAAGACTTTCGGGATTCACAGAAGGCATTTAGGAATCCTAAAGTTAGGACTCCTAACTTTACTACTCCCAAACTGAGAAAAATCATAACTTTAAGACTTTCGGTATTCACAGAAGGCTTTTAGGAGTCCTAAAGTTAGGACTCTTAACTTTACTACTCCTAAACTGAGAAAAATCCTAACTTTAAGACTTTTGGTATTCACAGAAGGCATTCGGGAGTCCAAAGTTAGGACTCCTAACTTCTGCGAATACCGAAATGAGTAAGTGCTTTCTGTGAATACCTTAATGGTAGTAAGTTTTGGATTTTGTCTTAAGTTAGTTCTGTGAATCGGGCCCTATGTGATTGTGTGACATTTAAGGTTTTGCCTACAATGTTGCATCGTGAGAGTGGGCAACCCGGCAACATAAAAGTACCACAAAGATACATTAATTGTGTATAATATTTGCACAATCAGCTTACCTGGCTTATTTGAAATCAAAATCAACCTTTTTTCATTCCTATTAGTGTAACAATTTGGCTGATACATCTCAGTGCTCGTTGATGCCTGTTCTCTCACTTCTGTTATCATTATTGGGGCTGACGATAAATGCGCTGGATTTTCAATACCAAAACATGTTTTTTTCTTGTCACACATATACTAATCCATTACTGTTATGATGATGCCCTTGTTGCAAATGAAGTGCAAAACATTACTTCAGAAATATGTCACCCTTAAGCTGACTTGATCATTAAATGTAAATCCGTCCGCTGTGAAAACATTCAAGCAATCATCTTTCTTCAGGCAGCTCATTCATCAAACAGGAGGGCCACATTGTGTGATGACATGGAGGCTGGGAATTTAAGCTGTTACATGCAAATTTAGCAACAGGGAATTAGTACTTACTGCTTCGTAACCAACAGGAGCTGTACAGTGCACAGCCCTGTGCTTGAGTGAGAAAGATTGTCAGTGGTAGTGCACAGCGTGCACAAGAGCCATTTCACAGAATTGTAGAGCTTTTTTACAATGAAAGCCGCACAATTGCATGATACTTTTAAAGGGAACAAAATATTAATTCCTTGCACTCACCATCTTGAGTCCTTGCGGTGTCTGCCACGTTGTGCATGGGACTGCACAAAATTCCTTCTTGGCATTGCGGCGGGCGGCGCTGAGAGCACCACCTGCCGCAATGTCAAGAATGCAGGATGCGCCCGCCAGTGTGGCAGGCGCATCCTAATGTCACCAACGGGACCCCCGCACCAATGGCGGAGAGTCCCACACTACGAAAGGCCGTCCGCCATCCTAATGATGCCCCAAGTAAAGAATTCACTGTAAAAATCAGATTTGTAATAAATATTTTGGGGAAAGAATTTTAGAAAGCTGCCTTTTTCCCTTCCAAAGCCTCTACAAGTCAATTTGCATGAGCTTCCAAATGTGACCCAGGAGCTGTCACCCAGGAGCCCTCAAAGAGTAGTGAACAATCCCCCAGAACTGAGACAAAGTCCTTGGTTGTGGCGTTGTGCTCTGTTCCTCTGGCAGGAGACTCATCTGGGCTGTCCCCAGGTAATTGATTAACTTCAAAGAAGCCTACCCTGTCACAAGCAAATGTTAGCTGACACATGGACAGAGCCCTCTTTAATCCACATATTCAGACAGGCACCAATCTCAGTGAGAGAGGAGCTGCCACCAGAACTGGTTCAAAGTGACCACAGGGGAGAGGTTGTTCATGTTCCTGGCCACGCCTTTTGAGCGTGCACAGGGGAATAAGGTTTCTGCAATTTTTGTTTAGGGTGGGGTACTGTGGGACTGTTTACAGTAAGTCACATAGGAACTACTGAAAAAAGTGGATAGAATTAGCCCTCTGAACCTTCCCCCTATTGATTAGGTAGAGACTAGAAGTCATACCACCTGCATAAATGTGGCACTCCAGAAACCTTCTTCAGAATGTGACTGCACTGGTGTAATACAGAATACAGACTGCACCTGCTGTTAAGACCTGTCAGGAGACCCGAACAGCTGAAACTGTTGCCACTTGTACCCAGCACAAAGAATTGGACTCCAATGGTTAGTTGGATGACCTCCTGTTCAGCTATAAGGATACAACAAGCTGCTAGAAGCTCTTTCCCTTCAGTGTCAAGTAAACAGTTCCGACTGTAGCCCCCCTGGTGCAGTGCTCCTTGACCTGAAGTCCTGTTCCTGAGGTACAGGGATCCTTGGCTTTGTCAAAATGTTCTCATTCTAAAATATTGAAAACCCTGGGATTTAGAAACGTTTAGGCTCCAAAGACCTCCACAGGGCTGGGACAAACATGCCAAGTCTTTCTGATGAAGATACATTGAAGCTGGGCCAAAGATTCAGGTTACTCACTCTCTGAGATTTTCTATAGCAGCACATTATTTTCAGAGGGTAGTCACACAGAGGGTATACAGCTTCGTGGAGCCCTGTTTGACTACAGATTGCAGCCTTGCCCTGCTGAAAGAATCCAAGCTCTAAAAAAGTGACTATGTCCAAATGAAGAAATCTTCACCAGGTGATGATGCCAACATTATCCTGTCATAGAGAAACCTTTTGTGAGTGCAAATCTTTACTTTGTCCGACTTTGAGCTTTCCCGCTAAAAATCAATGGCTTGACTGGGACATCATCAGCCAGCTAGCTCGCCTCATGGAGCCCTTCTCAGCCACAACCTGCTGCTCTGCCTCGCTGAGGGTTGTGGACTTCCATTTCAGAGACTAAGTCAGAAAGTATAACTTTGGACCCGGTTGAAACTGGTTTCTGTATCCAACGCGTGCTCCATCATGGTTTACTTTAAATTTAGACTACGTTTAAGTGCAACCTGATAACTTATTTAGGTGCTTAACATTGTTTGCTGGTATTTTAATTTAAAATGTTAAAACATTTATATAACTGGTTCTCCCTTTGGATTTCTTTTGTAATTTTGTTCAATAAATTATGCTCTATTTTTATAAATTAGAATAGGATTCATATTGTATTGTATTTTTTACGTTTTAATTGCTTTCGTACTTCTAAATGCTTTACACCTTATCTTAAGTTAGACTATCTGCTCTGTGCCATATTTTTGGGAACATATAAAGGTTGTGAACCTTCAGATTGTCATTTTGCCATTTATGGAAATTTTATCCTTAAAATCTTTATCCTCTATCATTGTGTACCTACAGCCTGAGTGCCCCCCTGTACCAAGGGGTCCTGGCCTTATCACAAGGAAAACATTGTTGGGCTAGTGGGTTGGCCTGTGTCTGGCAAGGGTGACTTTCTGTCTTCCTCCGGATGGAGACATCTAATTGCCAGGTATGTGACTGGTTGGCATGGGCTAGCATGGTACACAGACAAAATATCGAGTTTTAAATTTCGATATACAATAATATCGAAGTTTAAATATCGATGGAACAAAATATCGAAGGTAAGTAATATCGACAGTCCTAATATCGATATTAGTATGATATCAGTAATATCGAAGTTTTAAATATCGATGTCAATAATATCGAAATAAATAACTTCGATGTTACTAATATCAATTTTTAAATACATTTAGTGTATATTATATTGTATTTATTATGTTTTATTATTTATTTTTAATGTAATTTAATTAAATATTGTCTTTTACTACTGTAGCGGGTTGTGGGTTTATAGGGGAATAGGGTGGGAAGTAATTTAATTATGTTAAATTAATTATTAATTAGTAGGAATTATTAATTAATTAATTGAGAATTCATTTTTAAGTAATTTTAATTAATTGATTAATTGATAAATATGTTCTGTAGCGGGTTATGGGTTTATAGGGGAATAGGGTGGGAAGTAATTTAATAATAATTAATTAATTAATATGTGTTTGTACATATTTTAATTAATAATTAATTGGTAATTAATTTATATTAATAAGTTAATTAATTAATATAATTGTGTACATATTTTTAATTATTAATTAGTTGGTAATTAAGTAATATTAATTAGTTAATTACATTAATTATAGTAGTTTTTTTATATATAATTTTTTGTTATTTTTAATTAATTAATTGGGGAAAATAATATTAATTATTAAATTAAATTAATTACAGCTAATGTGCTAATATATTTACTTTATTGTTATTGTTAATAAATAATTAATAGGTAATTAAATAATATTAATTAATTTTGGGTAAAGGAGTATTTCTAGGGTTCAGGGTCAGTTTTCAGTTTTTGGGTAAAGGGGTATTTTTAGGGTTCAGGGTCAGTTTTCAGTTTTTGGCTAAAGGGGTATTTTTAGGGTTCTGGGTCAGTTTCAGTTTTTGGCTAAAGGGGTATTTTTAGGGTTCTGGGTCAGTTTCAGTTTTTGGGTAAAGGGGTATTTTTAGGGTTCAGGGTCAGTTTTCAGTTCTTGGGTAAAGGGGTATTTTCAGGGTTCAGGGTCAGTTTTCAGTTTTTGGGTAAAGGGGTATTTTTAGGGATAAGGGTCAGTTTTCAGTTCTTGGGTAAAGGGGTATTTTTAGGGTTCAGGGTCAGTTTTCAGTTTTTGGGTAAAGGGGTATTTTTAGGGTTCAGGGTCAGTTTTCAGTTTTTGGGTAAAGGGGTATTTTTAGGGTTCAGGGTCAGTTTTGGGTTTTGGGGGTACAGGGATATTATTAGGGTTCAGGGTCAGTTTTGGGTTTTTGGGGTACAGGCGTACAGGGTAAAAACAAAACAAAATTACATTAAATCAATTTAATAACATAAAAAAAAAAAATTACATTAAATTAATAAGTGTTTTATTTATTTTAAATGTATATGTATTAGTTTTAATTTTGTTGTAATATTTGTATTTAATATTTGTAAAATTATATGTATTTTAAAATTATTTTTACATTATTATTAATACATTGAAAAAAACGATATTTTTAATTCCGATATTTTTGTACTACGATATTATTTTTTCGATATTTTTGTACTTACCTTTATGAAGATATGATTCCGATATTTTTGATGTCGATATTTTTGTGCCGATATTTTTGTATTTCGATATTCTGTCTGTCGATATTATGTCAGACATTCGCTAATTTTTCACCATGGTGAAGCCCAAGTGAAAGAAGCCTCTGGTTCATAAGGGACCTACCCAAAGCTCTGATCCTCTGGGGCAGGGACGAAGGCACTATGTTCAGAGCAATAGAGAACACCTTGGAGGGATACAATGAAAGATTCTGTTAAAGGCCGAATTAAACACCAAGGTGGCACTAGAAAGCAAGACAGCTGGCGACCGAGGTGACACTTCTCAGGGCTAATCATGGGGAAGTTATCAGATCAAGTGCAAACAAATGAGTAGAGTCTTGCAACACTGAACCCTACTGTGCAAGGGCTACAAACACAGGTTAAGTCACTAAATAAAATGGTTGAAGTGTTGCAGCAAAGGGCTGAAGATGCAGAGGGTTGCTTCTGCTGGAGAAATATTCACCTGCTGTGCATGCTGGAGGGCTTGGAGGGATCTTCCCTGAGGACTCTTTAGAGAAATGGTTTCTACAGCATGCTGCTGAAGGTGTGGTGCTTGGGATTTTTGTGAGCACATAGAGTTCTAGGGCGAGACCAATCCCTGGTACCCCATCCAGCTAAACTCTTAAATTACCTCATTTAATATTGCGTCCTGGCAGCAGCACAGAAGCACAGTCTTTTAGATGTGGAGAATGCACAGGTCCACATCTTCCCGATTTTCACAGTCCTGGTTCACAAGCAGCAGCCGGCATACATGAAATCAAATTTACCCTGTTGTACCCAGCCAGATTACATATTAGGACTAAAAACAAAACACATTTCATTGACTTGTCAGAGGTGGTTTGGGTCTGACTGGACGCTGAGAGGATGGGTAGATCTAAGATAGTAGATCAATGTGTCGCTTCATGACCCTGTGGGAGGCGGACCGGCTGCTACAGAGTGACATAATGTATGTATGTATGTATAACACACTTGTAAAGCGCTTCTGTCACCCAACGGGCATCCTGGCGCTGAGATCAAACAGATCCTGAAGCACAGTCAATGCGGTGTCAACAAAAACTACCCTGACCTAGGGAACAGGTGTGTTTTTAATTCTTTTTTAAAAGAAAGAAGGTTTCCTGAGCATCTGAGCGACAGTGGCAGATCATTCCACAACTTAGATGCCGTGAAGCCAAAAGATGGGCCACCCATTCGCTTTCTCTGAATCTTGGGGACAACAACCAAGTGGGCAGAGGTAGATCGGAGAGATCTAGTGGGGGTGTACCAGGAGAACATCTCCTGTAGGGGCAGCGGTCCCGATCCATGCAAGGCCCGGAAAACCAGGCATAAAGCTTTGAACTCAATCCGCTGAGGGATGGGAAGCCAATGCAAGTCTCTAAGTGCTGCGGAAGATGAGTTAAAGCATCGACGGGAAAGTGCAAACTTGGCTGCGAAATTCTGCACTCGTTGTAGCTTGCCTATCGCTGTGACAGGTGTCCTCAGAAGCAGTGCATTGCAGTAATCGAGTCTGCTTAGAATGATACTGCGCACTACTTCTGGTCTGGCATGAGCGAGGAGCAGAGGGAGAATGATCCGTAGGGAACGCAGCAGACCCATACAGGTAGACACTGTTTTATCAATGAAACCATCCAGTTGAAGATTAGGTTACTTTGTCACTCCCAGGTTCTGAACCGAGGTAGCTGCTGCTGCCGTGCCCTGAAAGGAGGGGGCCAGAAGTCCTATGGTAGAGGTCGAGAGACCCGGTCCGCTGAGCAATGCATCACCTCCGTCTTGGAGCTGTTGAATTGCAGCGAGTTGTTACTCAGCCATGTTGCCGTGGTGACCATACAATGGTGAAAGGTCTCCTGAGACACAGCATTCTCTCCTTCGAAGGAGAAAATGAGCTGGGTGTCATCAGCGTAGTTGGTGACTGAGATGCCAAAAGATTTAATTAGCTTGACCAGGGGGTGGAGGTAGAGATTAAAAAGAATGGGGCTAATGGCCGAGCCCTGGGGTACTCCCTGACCGACCCTTTTGATGGTAGACTTAAAGGGGGGTAGGGAAACCACCTGATGTCTATTGGCCAAGTATGATACAAGCCAATCCCGGGCCAGGCCCGTCACATCAGCCTCCTCCAGTCTCCTGGTCAAGATGGCATGACTGACCGTATCGAAAGCTGCCGACATGTCGAGCAGCACTAGAAAGGCTGCTCGTCCATAGTCGGCACGCAAACGAAAGTCACTCAAGACAGTCACCAAAGCTGATTCGGTTCCATGCGCTGGTCTGAAACCAAACTGCACCGCATCTAGACATTAACTTCCAAAAAACTGGACAGGTGTTTCGTGACCAGTTTTTCCAGAATCTTAATCGGGAAGGGAAGTAATGAAATGGGTCTGTAGTTAGCGGGGCATAAGGGGTCCAGTGATTCTTTCTTCAGCAGTGGAGAAACAACCGCTAATTTCCAGCTGTCCGGGACCTGGGCAAAGCCAAGAGATTGGCAGCAAATTGCATGGAGAGGAGGGAACAGCTCTTCCCTAAAAACTTTCCAGAGTTTGTGAGGAAGTACGTCGAGAGGAGAGCCAGAGGATACACTATCCGCTAGAGCACCAAACGCTGCGAAGGACGGAAGAGGAAAGCTATCCAGCCTGGCTTTTCCGGCCTCCATCTCAGATGTAAGTGAGTGAGCAGTCCCTGGTGTCATGGGACTCAAGTTACTCAAGATGGTCGCGATCTTGTCTTCGAAGGCCTTGTTCAGCGAATCGCATGGTAACTGAGAGGCTGGGATAGCTGTGGGAGCACAGGCCGGTCGTGATAGCTCGTTGACAATTTTAAACAAAGCCTGTGCTAACAAGTTGACACCATTATTTCACGGATATTAGAGCACTCATCAACTTCAGACTCAGAACGGGAGGCATCACAACTGGGAGTAGATGCAGTTATGGCATCTATTTCCGAAGCACTGCTACAGGGACTGGATATCATGCCCATATCGATGGATTTGATTATATGATTGTATTTGATGGGAACCACACCACTAGGCGAAGCTGATCTTGCAAGTGCACTGTACTGTTTGTGATTGATCTCTAGAGAGGAGTGGGTCAAGTAGCTGCATCCATTTTCTATGGCTTCAGGGCTAGGACTGAGTCCACTACAACTGATACTAGTTGTTTGGTGTTCCTTACATGAACTAACCAAATACTTTCTTTGGAAAATGAGCGGTATCGTTCTGGGGTGGGGGAAGTGGGTCATTTGGGTAGTGAGGTAGTTTCAGATACGTACACCAGGGATATATTTGGTTTTGTAATTCTCATCAAGCTTGACAGTTAGGCTTTGTATGTTGGCAGTGTAAGAAAAAGCAATATACAGCTGCTGTTAAAGAGACAGGATGGAATGGGCTGGGGCAGATCCGATGTCAATGTTACCTGTGCATTTTGGCCGCAATGTCACTTTTGCATTGTGTAGGAACTGGCTCTGTATATACTATACCAAAAAAAGGTATAGTGTGCACAGAGTCCAATGAGTACCCAAAGGTATGGCAGAGGTTAAAGTAGATAATAATTATACTCAGTTTAGTGGTAGCTGAGCTGAGCATTTAGGATTATCAGAGGGTAGTGTGAATGCATTTGTTGTACACACTCGTACAAGGCAGGTACACACACTTTATGACTAATTCCAGACCAATGTTTTGCAAAAATATTACTTTAGTTAAGTTTATTTTAGGAACCAAGTTGAACCCAGTTACATGCAGGTAATACTTTAATAAAAGCAGTGGAAATACTTTATGGTCTTGTCAATCCAAAACAGTAACATTTATTACTCGCACAAGATAGGCAGTTGTATGCAATAGATAAAAATGCAATGCAGTCCGAAGGAAGGAAAATGGGATTATGCATCAGCAGGTAAGTACACGACTTACTTATCCAGTCTTCAGTGGTGTTAGACTGGTCCTGGGCAAGGGTCAGTTTGAAGGAAGCACTGCACTTCCAGCTGCACTGGGACAGATGGGTGGAGAGCCCAAGGCTAGTCAATGGAGTCTGGAGGCCTCTGAAGAGGTGTGGAGTTGAGTATCTACACTGCAGCAGTCAATGCCGGCAATGATGTTCACTATCGTGGGTGTTGTCAGCTGGTCGCTGTAGGTCGAAGGGAGGTACCATCACCCGAGTAGTCACGGTAATGGGGTTGGAGATGCGCAGGGGATGGAGGAGTTCTGACAATGTTGGGCTGTCTCTGAGAAGCCGCCGTCCAGGTGTGGTGCTTTCTTATGGCAGGGCAGTCACGTCGCCACAAGTATCATTCCTCTACCGCTGCCGTCTGGGGGATCTTTTTGTAATGGAGAGTCGTGTCGATACAAGTGTTGGTCCTCAACCACTGCGGTTCTTAAACGAGCAGGCACCGGGGACTAAATAGAGCCTCTAGCCCAAAGGGTGGTTCTTGGAGATTGGGTGAAGGCTGAAAGGTCTCCAGGGTTTCTTGGAGGCCTAGCAGGGTTTCTGGTAGGACAGCAGGTCCTGTTGTCGATCCAGCTGCAGGTGGCAGGCTTCTTGGTGGGTTCTGTCTGCAGCGGTTCAGTTTGTGGTCCAGCAGCGGTCTTCTTCCATCTTCTTCTTTGATCCATAGAATCTGAGGAATAAGGTTCAGGGGGCCCTTAAACATGAATTTTAAGGATGTGACCGAGGTCGGGGGCAGTAGCCAATGTCTACTGTACCCTAGTACATATTTCTAAGAGGGGATTCATCTCAGCTCTTGGCAACCCAAGGAGTGTGCCAGGCTGAGGTCAACACTCTTACTGTGCTTACAAACTTTCCCGTCCCTCCTGCCACCAAAAGTGGGCCCTGGACAGGGGGTGGGCATCTCCACTATTTGTAGCTGCCCATATCAGCACATCACCATGTGAAGCCTTTGAGGCTCACCACCATTTTTTGCTGATCCTTCCGTGATGATGAGCTCCACATTTGCAAGAGCTAGAGCTATCGGTGTTGTAAATTAGGTCTTTTACCTATGTGTTTTGGTTTGGGGTGTAGTGGGTGTATGTGGAGTGTAGTGAGTATATGTGAATTGGAGTGGAATTATGTGGGTTGTATTGGAATAGTTTGTTGTGGAATTGTGTGTGGTGTGGTTTATCTTTGTGTAGTGGAAATATGTGGCATGGTGAATAGATAGGGCTGAGAGCTGCACAGAAGGCTGCTATAAAATGCAAGCAGCTACGGGATGCTGAAGCTGAACATGCACCTATGAATGCTCAACATAAAAACTACAAAAAAACAGCATCTGGAAAAGATTTAGGGATTTATAGAGCGCATGGCTACCCGCAGGCATCCCAGTGCTATGACAGGTAAGGGAAGCTATCTGGACGAGAGTTAAGGGAACAGCCAAGTTTTAAGTTTCTTTTTAAAGGACTGTTCTTTTTCGATCAATCACAGCTCTGGGTCCATACTGTTCCAGAGTTTGCGTGCCAGTTATAAGAATGGTCTTCCACCCCACCTTCACCTCTTAATTCTGGTGGTGTTCATCAGAAAGTTCGACCCTGATCCAAGACAGTGGCGAGGTAAGTAGTGGGAGATCAAGGTTTGCAACATGGTGGAACCACTCCCATACATGGCTCTATGTGCCAGGCAAAGAGACTTAAATTTGATCCTGGTCTGGACGGGAAGCCAGTGTAGCTCTCTAAGGGATTACTCTAGCTGACTGTTTCCTGGGTATATTAATAAGCAGTCTAGCTGCCGCATTCTGTACAACCTGTAGCCTATTGGTGACATATTTTAGTGATCCGAGGTATAGTGAGTTTCCATATTAGAGTCTAGATACAACCAAGGCTTGCACCACCATCCTTCTTGATTTCTCTGGGAGTAGGCCAAGGATTTTCCTGAGCATCCAAAGGATGCCAAAGCATGTACCCGTCACCTTTTTGGCTTGCATGTCCATCGTTAAATTCTGATCGAGCCACATACTTTGAGAATTTTTATGGCGCCTTTAGGGGTTTGGGGGAAGGCCCCAGGTAGCTGGCCAAGGAATCTCTAGGCGAGGGCTAGAATAGCCACCCAGGATCATAAGCTCAGTTTTATCCCCATTCAGCTTAAGGCTGCAGTTCACCATTCATGTTCCTATCCTCTCCAGACAGGGGGTAAGTTGCTTATGGTCGGAGTTCAGGGTGTTGCCCATTGACACCACTAATTGTGTGTCATCGGCATATGACACAATGGAGAGTTCAAACTCCTGGACTATGTGAGCTAATGGGCTCAAATATTCATTAAAGAGAGTTGGACTCAGGGAGGAGCCCTGAGGTACTCCCCATGGAGCTGATATGGTATCTGACAGGATGCCGGCCTCCATGCACTGAAAGGAGCAGTCACAAGAAAACAAGGCCACCGAATGGTTGGCTGTGCCTTTGATTCCGATATTTTTGAGTCTATTGACAAGGAGTTTGTGGTATACCGAGTCAAAAGGCGCACTAAGATATATAACACAATGGTAGCGGTCCTTCCCTGATCAAATATGCTCTTTAATTTTTCGGTGACATTGAGTCGAGCTGACTCCGTATTATGCACTGGCCGAAAACCCATCTATGTCTGATGTAAAAAAACGTGCTCTTCCAGAGAACTCTGAGATCACACTGTTCACACGTTTCTCCGCGATCTTTCCCAAAATGGACAATAGTGAAATTGGGCGATAATTTGCCTTGACCATGGGGTTTAGTTGAGGTTTTTTCAGTAATAGTTTTACGATGCCGTGCTTTCACTCTTTAGGCACTATCCCATTTTCAAAAGAGAGGTAGATGAGGCTGGTAAGTTGAGTTAAAACACAGTCCCCAACTTGAACAAGAATGTGGGGCAGGACAGGGTCTCTAGGAGACCCTGATTTGATGTTCCGTAGAAGGGAACCTGTCTGTTCCTCTCCTAGCATAAGAAATGAAAACAAAGCATGGGAGAAAGAGTTGTTGCCTGCTTGGTGCTAATAGGGAGTACTTGGCTATCATGGAATGCAAGATGAACTCAAATATGTGTTATGTGAACAGCGACTCCATTGCAGGCATGGTTTATGTGTACAGCTTTAGTTGAGAAATCAATTCTTATTTTCCGTCTGGACTTAAGAGTTCAGGAAATGTTGCTCCAGTCAGTGGAAGTTTTTTCTCTCTACCGGGCAGTAACACAAACATATACTCCAGGAAATATTTTGAATCAGTCCCTTTTGGATATTGGGTTTTAACAGCCCATAAACCTTTTTTTGAATTTTCTTTTGAGGGCTCCTGCACTTTATCATGCAAGCTGCCAACTGGCATCTTCATGATTAAATGAGCAGTAGCAGCCAACATCCTGTATCTTTTCAACATTCTCACTGCCTGCTTCTGAATAATTGGAAAGATGCCGGACAGCGCAGCGACAGTAGGGAAATTTGTGGCTTTTGCGTACTGCCACAGTAGAGTGGGGCTCTCGAAGGTGCGCGTCATCACTTATGAACAGTTTTACATAAATGCTTTGAACACCGACGACCATCACAGATGCAGGACCTTCAGGTTTAAGTGGATCAACTTATTCACAATCACCCTGTACCAAAGAAATAGCCACTGCAGCTGACATTCTGTGATGCTCCATGGTGTGTTCTCTCACATACTTAAAGTTCTCTTGATCTCATTAAACAAGAACACGCTCTTGTTGCCCCTATCACGACGTGCAGAAGAGCATTCCTTCCTCCTGACTAAGACCCTCTTCCCAAGGGGACGGTGCTGGCAGGTGGTAACTGTGCACCTGTAAACACTGGTATAATGCCGTAATACTTCACTAGTAAATGCAGCTACAAGTTAATTCCAGCAGAATGGGGAATAACTGTGCCGATCCGTTTTCTACCGAGCGGAATTCCGCATGGTATTTTATTTTTTTGTGGGAATTAATGGTAGGAGGTAAATGTGACCTATGGCATGTGTAGAGTTGCGCTCTAGTGCTCGCGTTTTACGTCACGACGTAGCGTGCGAGGACGTGTGAGAGTGAGCATCTGTGCATGCGCGGGGGAAAGCAAAAGTTAGTGGAGAACGCCGGACGCTCGGCGCTCTCCCTCTCTGTGAGTGATAATAAAGATATCTACTTCGTGCCTAGTGTAAGGCACCTCTTTACAGTGGCGATGAGGGTGGGATCCGAAAAAAGGAATAAATTATAAAATGAAAAAAATGAAGAGATCATCCGGACCCAGCACCAGAACAAAAAGGCAAAGTCCAGTCAGAGACCAGCACGTGGAGGTAGGAAAGGCAAAGCCCAGCTAGAGGCCATCACAAGCAGCTGCAGGTAGGCGGGCAGTCACCGCAGCAACTCAGAACAGCGGGGGAGCGTGGCAGAAGTGCGCAGAGAGTAGGGGAAAACAACCCACGCGTTAAGGTGCCAGACACAGTGGCGTAAAGCAGCAGAAAGTACGGCGAGAGTACAGCAACAATCCACAGAGGCCCTGGCAGAGCTAGCAAGACGCAGAGAAGGGGGAGCAGAAGAGCCCCGACCAAACCAAGCACAAGGCGAGAGCGCGAACGTGCCAGGCAGCCCAAGAGGTCCAGGGGCGGAACCAGAAAGACGCGCCGCAATGAGCGCGCAAGCATCTTCACTCACAACGCCTATCCCGTTTGTGCCGAACCCTGGAGAACCTCAAATGAAGTGGGAGGACTGGAGAAAGAACTTCAAGAACTATATTGAAGCCCTAGAAGATGAAAATGGGGAGGCTTTCCCCAGTGCAAGGAAGAAAAGGATACTCCTGCACAACCTAGGCCTGGAAGGAATTAGGGTCTTTCAGAACCTGGTGCCCACGCCCAGACCACAGGCGGACGATGACGTATTTAGGCACGCTATAGAAGATCTCGACAACCACTACCATCCCGCGGTGTGCATTTTGATTGACCGTTACAATTTCCAACAGAGGAAACAAGAAGCCGGCAAATCCATAGATGACTATGTCGCAGCGTTGAGGAAGTTGGTGGTAACGTGCAAGTATGGGGCCCTGCACGACGAGTTCATAAAAGATCAAATAGTCATGTACACCACCAACAAGACAGTACAAGACAAATTGTGGGTAAACAGTGAAGCATCGCTTAAGGAAGTAATAGCCATAGTAAAAAAGGCAGAGTTGTCGAAACGTTGTGTCGATGCGGCTAAAAGAGAGACTGTCCAGAGGACCATGGTGAACAAGGTGGATGAAGGAGAGCCACCGGGGAGGAGTAAAGCTACGACGATGGAAGGAAAAGGGCCAAATATGTGGATGGGGAAATCTGGACAACCATGGAAACAGAACAAAGAAAGCAAGACCACGTGCTACAGGTGCGGAAGCCTGGCACATGGGGCCCAAGACAAGCGTTGTCAAGTGTTCAGAGCAAAATGCATGTTCTGCGGCATAGTAGGTCACTACGAAAAGGTGTGTCCCCGAAAAATGAAGAGACCCATAGTGAAGTAACTTGATGCAGGATCAACAGGAGGAAGAAGAACTGGACGAGGAGGACAATGTACTATGTGTGGAAGAACAAGTGCTGGGCATTGACTGTAAGCAGTCCCGCAAACCACAATGCGACGTGGTGATAGGAGGAGTGAAAATCAAGATCGTAGCGGATTCGGGATCCCCGTACACCATTGTCCAGAGAGCAGTGTGGGATGAAGAATTCAAGCCCAGCTTGGGTCCAAAATTAGAACCACCTGATATACAACCGGTGTCATACACGGGCAAGCTAATCCCCATGGTCGGATACAGAACTCTAAAATTCGAATTCAGAGGAAAGTGTGCGGAGTGCAAATTGTATGTAGCTGAGAAGGGCCCATCCGTCTTAGGATAGAGGGACCAAGGTGATCTGGGGATAAAATTGGACCCAGCAGACGACAGCCCCCGAAAACTGGCCGGACTGGGAGAAGATGAAGAGCGACTTCCCGAAAGTGTTTGGTGGGAAGGTCGGTAAGCTGGAGAAGTTCACACATAAGATTGTACTCAAGGAAAACTCCAAACTCGTATCCCACAAGGTAAGGAAGGTGCCCCTAGCTGTAAGCAGTACAGCAGGAACTGCGCAGATTAGAAGAGAATGAAATCATCGAGCCAATGTACAGCTCGGAGTGGCTGGCACCCTTGGTGGTAGCGATGAAACCTAATGGCAAGGTCTGCCTCTGTGTAGACCTTCGAGAACTGAACAAGTGCCTTATAGTGGAAAAGCTCCCCTTGCCTCGCATAGAAGAAATGCTGGCCAAGACGAAAGGGGTGAAGTGGTTCCCCACCATTGACCTTACTTCTGCATATCACCAGATAGACCTACATCCAACAAGCCGGAAACTGACATCCTTCAAACCACCCTTCAATGCTATCAATTCCGCAGAATGCCCTTTGGCCTTGCTTCGGCAGCCGCGGTGTACCAGAAACTAATGCACCGCCTTTTTAAGGACATCGAGGGTATCCAGTACTTCCAGGATGACAAACTGGTGACGGAGACAGACCGGAAGGATCATGGCAAGAAGCTAGACAAGGTACTTTGAGTGCTAGAGAACAATGGCCTGACGGCGGAATGAGAGAAGTGTCGACTTGGAATGACGTCGGTCACCTACTTGGGACATGAGATAGGAGGACACGGCATCACGCCGAAACGAGCGAATTTGAAAGCAATCTGTGATGCCATGGCCCCAACCAACAAAGAGGAAGTGAGATCCTTCCTAGGGATGGCAGAATATTATAGCAAATTCGTGCAACACTTTGCCACCAAGACGCACCACCTTAAGCAGCTGATAAGGGACAAAATGGTGTTCAAGTGGACAGAAGAGACTCAAAAGGAATTTGAAGCCTTAAAGAATAACGTTAGTCAAGCTGTACCACTACAAGGATACGACCCTCATGGACAGTCGATATTAACGTCGGATGCCAGCGAGAAAGGACTCAGAGCGGTCCTCATGCAGGAGACAAAAGATGGGACGATAGAGACCCTCAGTTTCGCCTCGAGATCCCTATCACCCACTGAACAGAAATTCAGTGTGATCGAAAAAGAGATGCTGGCGTTGGTATGGGTCATGGGGAAGTTCCGCCAATTCCTATGGGGCACGAGATTCCAATTAAAGACAGACCACAAGTCATTAGTCAAAGTCCTCACCTCGAGTGGGCATTCGAATACCACACCATGCATTGCCAAGATGACATTAAAATTGCTAGAGTACAGGTATGATGTGGTATACATACCGGGGACACGAAACAAGGTGGCAGACTACCTCAGTAGAGCATTAGCGATGGAAGGAGCTCCCAACCCAATGGCAGAAAATGAGGAGATGGAGGCAGTGATGGAAGACCCAGAACGGGTGATAAGTAACCAGGAGTGGACCCAAGCGTATGAAGAAGACAAGGACATCTGCGAGGTCAAGGAGCGCATAATACATGGATGGCCAGAGAAGAAACGATTGCGAAGAGAACTCCGAAAATTCTATGAAGTCAGAGAGGAACTGTCAGTGGGTGACAGTGGAATATTCCTGTATCGAGGTGACAAAGTAGTTCCCCCGACAATGCTGGTTCCTCGCTTGTTGGTGCTACTGCACCAAGGACATCTAGAAATCGTAAAGACCAAGATGAGGGAGAAGCAGATGTACTGGTGGCCAGCAGTGGACATCCAAGTGGAGAGACACATGAGAGAGTGTGATCAATGCCAAAGGGCGGACAAAACCCTAAAGCCCTTAAGGCTGGCTTGGGAATGTTTGCCCAACCGAGTAACCCCTGGGAAGAAGTGTCCGTAGACATTTTGGGACCTGTGCTGGATAACCTGGGGACCCCCAAATATCTGTGCGTCCTCGTCGACAAGTACTCAAAATGGCCGGAGGTTCACATACAGGAAGAGATGGACGTGGAAACAGTGCTTAAGTTTCTTACTTCCGTCTTTTTCAGGGAAGGTATTCCTAGATCTATTCTGGGCGACAATGGGCCGCAATTCACCTCGGAGAAGTGGTATAAGTATGCGGAAAGGAACGGGATCAAAATCAAGCATACCTCCGTATACCATCCCTAGAGCAATGGACAGGTGGAGCGGTTCAATAGAGTCATAATGGTGTCCATCCAAGCTGCCATCACAATGGGTAAAGACTGGGAGAAAGAAGTACAAAGCATGATGTGGGCCTACCGCATCAACCCCACCAGCACTGGGTACAACCCTTTCCAAATCTTGAGAGGAAGACACCCCTTCACCAAGGACAATGTGGCATGGAGGGAAAAGACAATTACTAGCAAGTGGTCTCCTGCAGTGGTACAGCACAACCTAGAGAAAGCCCAGAGGATATACACCGAGCACTACAACCACAGGAGAAATGTGAAGGAAACAGCCCTTGAGAGAGGGGAATGGGTGAGAGTCAAATCAGCGGTACTAAGAAGAAAAGGAGACAGCAAATACAGTCAACCCCTACAAGTGAAAGAAGTATACAATAGGGCAGCACTGCTCAGTGATGGGAATGTGTGGTCCCAAGACCGCATGTCAAAATGCAACGAAATCCTACAATGTTCCCCGGAAGAGAACGGGAGAACACAACAAGACCAAAGACAAAGAGAGAATGAGGGAAGCACCCCTGCTGAAGAAGGAGATCCGGGAGTAGAAGGAAACTGTGAGGAGTTTGGAGACCAGGGGATGCCGGAGACGAAGGAACAACTAGAAGGTGAGAGTGTGACCCCAAGGAGAGAAGAGCCGGGCACCCTGAGAGACAAGTTGGTGAGTCCTGCAGAGAAATGCGAGGGGAAAGCCCTCTCCACTCCGGTAATACGCACACGGGCAGGTGGTGGTAAGGCCCACCCGCTTCTGAGACTTTGAACTGGGGGGAGTTAGGCATCCTGAGGGACTTTCAAGGACATGGTTCTGTTGTTAATAAAAAGAGGGAGATATGTAGAGTTGCGCTCTAGTTCTCGCGTCCTACGTCACAACGTAGCGCGCGAAGACGCGTGATAGTGAGCGTCTGTGCATGCAAGGTGGAAAGCGAAAGTTAGTGGAGAACGCTGGATGCTCGGCGCTCTCCCACTCTGTGAGCGATAATAAAGATATCTTCCGCCTCCACCCAGTGTCTCCAAATTCTTCGTGCCTAGTGTAAGGCACCTCTTTACAGCATGGGGGCAGGTTCGAGAAGGGCATCTGGTAGGACTAGTTAAGAGAGGTAAGGAAGCTGTTTATTGGGAAGCATTACATACTCCCCCTGTGCTGGTATGTGGTGGGGCAGGGGCCAGGGAGCTGAGCTGCACTTGTATAAAGACACATAAATCAACACAAACATGCAGTGAGGACACGTGGCTGCATCAGTCTCTTAAATATACCGTGATTAGGCGATTCGAAATGCCACAGATATACAAGCCTGTTGTCCTTGGTGGAGGCGGGAGATCGATCTCAGGTTTCCCGGGGACGCGCTGGGGAGAGGCGGCAGCTGAGCTCCAGAGTTCATGGGAGGCTGGCGTTTGGCTGAGGGGCAGAGACAGAACAAGTCGATGCCCCCAGCTGAATTTAGAAGAGATGTGGAGGGTTTCTGGAGACTGGAGGCTTTCGGTGAGAGAAAGAACGGGGGGTTCTCTGCGAGAGTGGAGCAACACTTGCTTATGGATACAGGTATCACTAAAGAAGGTGAGGCACCCACCAGGAATACTTTGAGGACCAGGAATATTGGTGGTAAGGCGAACCCTCTTTCCATTATGTCAGATACTCTGCCTGAACTGATGCAAGGAGCAAAAGTAACTGTTAAGGCAAAGTGGGGTCGATAAGGCAGGAGTCTCCAGAACAGGGGAGAAGGAAAATTGCAGACACTAGGAAATAATATTGAAGGGAAGAAGAGAAGTAGAGGAGTAGTTGATCATACAAAAGCAAAAATAACTCCCTCGCTTAAGTCCTTCTTCCGAGTCCTCCCAAGTATGCAAAAAGGCGGTGGGGGTGCAGAACATATGGAAGTGGGGAACCCAGATGAACCCGGAGACAGAGTTAGCTCACACAAATCTATAATCAACTCAGGAAAAGATATGGATAGAGCCAGTGGTCCGCGGAGAACAAAGGGGTCAAATAACAGTACCACGCCATTTCAAGGTGTTGCGACACTTTCTCTGAGCAACAGATTTAACCTTCTTGCGCTACCAGATGAGGAATATACTGGAGCCTCACCTCAAGTTTAGAGCCAAGATCAAAGCCAAAGTATTCAAAGAGGGCTGAATTGCCCTGTTGATGTAAGGTTAGAGGTGAAACAGGAGATACCTGAGATCCCTGAAACCCCCCAAGCTTCACTGGCGCCCATCTTCTTGGTATTAAAAAATTATATCAATTATCGTTTCGAGACTTCAGAAGCAAACCAGTCAGCCATACAAGCATCATGCCTAGAGTTGACACAAAAGTTGGAGGATGTAACCTTACACACTAAGGCGTTACAGGAAGAGGTGGTAACTATAAAACAAAATATGCGGATATCACAAGGCTGGAATGACAGAATGAAATCTTATGGGAAGATGTTGAGAAACAGTCTCAAATTAACAATCTAAGGTTCTTGAATGTTCCGGAAGCTAAGGAAGGGTCTGACATGAAAGCCTTTATCATTTTGTTGCTACGGAACATGATCTTGCAGGGTAAGGAAGAACTAATCCTCGAATATGAGGTTCAAAGAGAGCCTTTCCGGGGCAACCCTCAGGGAGAGTTAAGCCCAGGAAGATCTTAGTGAATTTTCTCTCATACAACATCAAAGAGGAGATTTTGTATGAGGCTTAAGGCCCAATACCAATGATCAACAGCAAGGATTCTTCTAAACGGGATGCTTACAAAGAGCTTCTTGATACTAAGAGGAACGAGACAAGGGTGTCCCATAACTCCACTATTGTTCGATATATATATCAAATCTTTCGCCAAGATGCTATGTCAGGATAAACAGGTCATTGCCTTTTTAGCAGGCGCATATGAAAAGAAAAATCATACTATATGCTTATGACCTTATAATATATACAACAGACCCAGCTGTCACAATTCCCAGGGTGGATATTTGAGCTAAAGAATATGGAGCTTTCTCTGGATATCTAGTTAATAATTGTCAGATTTGGGGGGTCTCTAGTTGGCACAGGTAGGTACTTGTGACAAATAGGGACCCTCTCTTCTAGTCAGGACAAGGGGATTACACTCCTAAAATAACCCCTGCTCACCCTCTAGGCTGCGTGGCGCGAGCAGTCAAGGCTTATTTCAGAGGCGATGTAAGTTAAGCCGTTGTGACCACATACAGTAACCCAGTGACAACACTACAAATGGACACCACACAGGTTTTATATAAAAAATAAGTAGACTATTATATAGAGTTGCCACAGGACCATAAACAATAAAAATACACACTATGATTACTTTAAGATGGTAGATTTAAGCTTAGTTCAGTTCTGTTCTTAGATGCGACACTCTGCGTCAATGTACCTTAGGTTGCGTTGCGCTTCCACGACAAGCAATGTCACAGCGATGGAAAATGTGGCAAAGTCTGGTGCAAAGAAATAAAGACGTGAAGATCTTCCAGATGCGGCACACTTCTCGAGGATGCGAGAACTCTCGGTCCAATGCATGGACTGCAGCGGCGACACCCTTACCATGCAACGGCAACAGCTCCAGTGGCGATGCTCTCCTCCACGATGCGTGAAGCTTCCGCTCACTGCGACAACTACAGCAGCGACATCCAAGATGCGACGGCAGCAGCTCCGACGGCGGCGCACTTCTCGGTGATGTGAGGTGCTCTAGGTCGATGAGGTGCAATGCGAAAGTTCCAGCGGCGACACCCTCCGGCTTCGGAGTTGCGACGGCAGGCACAGCGACGGCGACACGCTCCGACCTCGTTGCGAGATTCTTCTCCTGATGCGGTGTAGTGCGACAACCACAGCGGCGACACCCTCCTTCTTCAGAGCTGCGATGGCAGCAGCAGCGACGGCGACACGCTTCCTGTTCATTGCAGCACGCTTGTCTCCGATGCGGTGCAGTGCTTAGTTCAGTTCAGTTCTTAGATGTGACACTCTACGTCAATGTACCTTAGGTTGCGTTGTGCTTTAACAACAAGCAATGTCGCAGCGATGGGAAATGCGGCAAAGTCAGGTGCAAAGAAATAGAGACGTGAAGATCTTCCAGATGCGGCACGCTTCTCTGGGATGCAAGAACTCTTTGTCCGATTCGTGGACTGCAGCGGCGACACCCTTACGATGGCAACAGCTCCAGCGGCGATGCTCTTCTCCATGATACGTGAAGCTTCCGCTCGATGCGACAGCTACAGTGCCGACATCCAAGATGCGACGGCAGCAGGTCCGACGGCGGTGCACTTCACGGAAATGTGAAGGGCTCTTGGTCGATGCGCTGCAATACGACAGTTCCAGTGGCGACACCCTCCGGCTTCGGAGTTGCAACGGCAGGCACACCGACGGCAAAACGCTTCGACCTCGTTGCGGGATTCTTCTCCTGATGCGGTGTAGTGCAACAACCACAGCGGCGACACCCTCCTTCTTCAGAGTTGCAACGGCAGCAGCAACGGCAACACGCTTTCTCTTCGTTGCAGCACACTTCTCTCTGATGCGGTGCAGTGCTTAGTTCAGTTCAGTTCTTAGATGTGACACTCTGCGTCAATGTATACCTTAGGTTGCGTTGGCTTTCCACGACAAGCAATGTTGCAGCAATTGGAAATGCGGCAAAGTCAGGTGCAAAGAAATAAACATGTGAAGATCTTCCAGATGCGGCAAGCTTCTTGGGGATGCAAGAACTCTCTTTGTCCGATGCGTGGACTGCAGCGGCAACACCCTTACGATGCGACCGCAACAGCTCCAGCAGCGACGCTCTTCTACACGATGCGTGATGCTTCCGCACGATTAGACAACTACAGTGGTGACATCCAAGATGCGACGGCAGCAGCTCCGACGGCGGTGTGCTTCTCGGGGATGCGAGGTGCTCTTGGTCGATGCGGTGCAATGCGACAGTTCCAGCGGGGACACCCTCCGGCTTCGGAGTTGCGACGGCAGGCACAGCGACGGCGACACGCTCCGACCTCGTTGCGAGATTCTTCTCCTGATGCGGTGTAGTACGACAACCACAGCGGTGGCACCCTCCTTCTTCTGAGTTGCGATGGCAGCAGCAGCAGCAACGGCGACAAGCTTCTTCTTTGTTGCAGCACGCTTCTCTACAATGGGGTGCAGTGCTTAGTTCAGTTCAGTTCTTAGATGTAACACTCTGCGTCAATGTACCTTAGGTTGCGTTGCGCTTTCACGACAAGCAATGTCGCAGCAATGGGAAATGCAGCAAAGACAGGTGCAAAGAAATAAACATGTGAAGATCTTCCAGATGCGGCAAGCTTCTTGGGGATGCAAGAACTCTCTTTGTCCGATGCGTGGACTGCAGCGGCAACACCCTTACGATGCGACCGCAACAGCTCCAGCAGCGACGCTCTTCTACACGATGCGTGATGCTTCCGCACGATTAGACAACTACAGTGGTGACATCCAAGATGCGACGGCAGCAGCTCTGACGGCGGTGTGCTTCTCGGGGATGCGAGGTGCTCTTGGTCGATGCGGTGCAATGCGACAGTTCCAGCGGGGACACCCTCCGGCTTCGGAGTTGCGACGGCAGGCACAGCGATGGCGACACGCTCCGACCTCGTTGCGAGATTCTTCTCCTGATGCGGTGTAGTACGACAACCACAGCGGTGGCACCCTCCTTCTTCGGAGTTGCGATGGCAGCAGCAGCAGCAACGGCGACAAGCTTCTTCTTTGTTGCAGCGCGCTTCTCTCCAATGCGGTGCAGTGCTTAGTTCAGTTCAGTTCGTAGATGTAACACTCTGCGTCAATGTACCTTAGGTTGCGTTGCGCTTTCACGACAAGCAATGTCGCAGCAATGGGAAATGCGGCAAAGTCAGGTGCAAAAAATTGAGACGTGAAGATCTTCCAGATGCGGCACGCTTCTCGGGATGCAAGAACTCTCGGTCTGATGCGTGGACTGCAGCGACGACACCCTTACGATGCGACGGCAACAGCTCCAGTGGCGACGCTCTTCTACACGATGTGTGAAGCTTCCACTGGATGCGACCTCGTTGCGAGATTCTTCTACAGATGCGGTGTAGTGCGACAACCACAGCGGCGACACCCTCCTTCTTCGGAGTTGTGACGGCAGCAGCAGCGACGGCGACACGCTTTCTCTTCGTTGCACCGCGCTTCTCTCCGATGCGGTGCAGCGCGACAGTTCCAGCGGCGACACCCTCCTTTTGAGCTGCAATGGCAGGCACAGAGACACGCTTCTTCTCGTTGAGTCACGATTCAAGCTCCTTGCGACACGCAGTTCCTCAGAAGGCCCAAAACAGCAGCAGGCACTTCCACAAAAACACAGAATATTAATCCGTTCCGTGCTCCCGTAAGCCAACGGCCGACGGGAGCACTACCTGGCTGGTGCTGCGAACGACCGTTGGCCGACGCAGCCCCACCCGTTTTTCGAACGTTCCATACTGGCGCGGAACGTTCGAAGCAGCCAAGGTGTTAAAATAAACTTTACTAAAAGATGTATTTTATTATTCTGAGTTCAGGCATACTAAACTCGAATTTCTACCATGTTCTCTGAGGCAGTTAGGATTATAAAGTGTAACAATTCTAACAGTCCATTCTGGCCTATGGAGAACAGGTAGCCTTGCAATAGTGAAAAACGAAAATGGCTGTAATTCACTATTAGGACATGCCACACACATCATGAGTTGTCCAACCTTATACTTACAATGCACCCTGCCCTTGGGCCTACCATAGGGGTGACTGATATGAAGAAAAGGTAAGGTTTAGGGACCGGGAAGTGGGTCAGCATCATAGTACCAGACTGCACGCAGGCTCTGCAATGGCAGACCTTAGACCCATTTTACAAGGCTGCTTCTGTGGGTGGCACAACTAGTGCTGCAGGCCCACCAGCAGCATTTGGATTACACGCCCTGGCACACTCAGTGCACTAGACTAGGGTCTGACAAGTAAACCAAATAGCCAAACATGGAACCACTGATTAGTACATCAATTTACAATAGGGAGCACTTGCTCTGTGGAACTGGATAGCTGTGGCACAGTGCCCAAAGCATACAGCACCAGCAAAAACACATGAGGCAACAGCAAAAATGGAAGGGAGACCCACACCAATGGTACCAGGTCTAACAATAATGAAAAAACAGGGATAATGTGTTGAAATGTTCCTGATTGGAGGGGAAATGTAGAGGGGGACATTAGATACCTCGAAATAAGTATCATCAAGGTGTTAGAAAATATCCTCCAGCACAATTTTGAATGGGTAATGAAAGGCATAGAAAAAACACTTTCTAGATGGAAGATTCTCCCACTTTCAATTGATGGTAGAGTAAACCTAATAAAAATGGTGCTGCTCCCTAAGCTGACATTCCTTTTTAATATTATTACTCTAGCTTTCCCCATTGGGTTGATAGATAAAATATAGGGCAAGTTCGGTAGTTTTGTCTTGGCAGCCTAGGGGGCATGGATATCATGGAAAAAACTACGACGAAAATTGACAGAAGGGGGCCTGGCACTCCGGGACTTAAGTTTATACTGCATGGCATTTCAGTTTGAAAACTCCAGGGCCCTCCTAGGAACACCGGGTCCCATGGTATGGGGAGGGTTGTTGGAGGAGATGTTCAAGGAGTGAGGTAGGAAAGGGTTCCTCTATAAATTTGGTGCAAAAAAATACTTCTAAAAAAGTCAGACTGAAGACACTAAAGGCAGCACTTACCCTTTGGGCAGGGATAAGGAAAATACAGTGAATGGGGGTACTACTCAGATGGAGCACCAGTGTGGGACTCACCTGGGACATCAGAATGTTTGCAGGATCAACTTACCATTCCTTTAAAGAGAGCAAGGATTGAACGATGGGGAGATCTTATGGTGTTGAAAGAGGTGGTCCCATGGGAAATTTTTTCAGCTAAAACTGGGGGGTTCCTCTCAAGGTTCAAATACCTACAGTTGTTATCCTGGGGGGAGGGAAATAGGGGAGAGATTGGAGGAGGCACCTGGATTTTTGAAAGAGCAAGACAGAATGAGGCCCCGAAAA
The DNA here is from genome assembly GCF_964263255.1 of Lissotriton vulgaris. NCBI lineage: Eukaryota > Metazoa > Chordata > Amphibia > Caudata > Salamandridae > Lissotriton > Lissotriton vulgaris. The sequence continues at coordinate 136,458,117 of NC_141690.1, forward strand.
AGAAAGAAGTATCGGTCTGGTACCAGACCCTGGTGATATCAGAAGAAAAGAAATTGAAAGCACCATATGAGATATGGCCAGGTGACATTCAGATGACAAAACCACAGCAAATTTGGCTACTTTCTGTTAAATTGCAGTATAAAGTGGTTAAGCCAGCAAATATGAAAAGGTACCACCTCTTTACAGCTAACAGATTATATTGGACACCGAGAAAACTGGCTAAATTCATAACAGTAGTAGCCCTAAGATGCCATAGATGTGGAATGTCGAGTGCGGACGATCAGCATATGTTCTTTGAATGCCCCTCACTGCAGGTTTATTGGATGTATGTGGAGAAAGTGATAAATGAAATTCTCTGCCCCAATATAAAAGTTAGTTTATTGTTGGTAATGATGGGGGTGGAGGAGAACCCAGTTTCACCTTTATCGAAGAATAGGCAGACCTTATTGTTTTACTTGATTGTTCTTGCCAGGAGAGAAATATGTAAGAAATGGACAGACACTGTACCGCCATTGTGGATGGAATGGCTCCAGGTGTTAAAACTAATCTGCAAAATGGACATATGAATTCAAAACAGTGCACACTCTGAGATATGGGATGATTTGTTAAATTGGAATGGTACCATCAGATCCTAAAAAGTTTTTGGAGTTCTATGATTACACCTGCGTGGAACTAGCAACTAGGAAACTGGGTGGGCTAGTACACAGGACTATTAAGATATTTCAAACAGCATGGGGCGGTACAGTTTGGCTGGCTGGCTAGACATTGTAAACTATGGTGGTATGAGGACAAAAAAAAGAAGACACATGGCTGCAACGGGGTGAACGGGGAGAGCAAGATGAAAATGAGAAAATAAAAAAGGCACACAGCCCCCACTGAGGCCCCTGATGCCCCCACCATGCTTAGGAAGGGGGGTTATAAGGGGCTACAATGCCAATGCCTCCCCGGAAAAGAAATTTAAAAGTACATGAACAGTGCATCTCGGTTTAGGTGGGGGAAAAAAACTAGCGCAGTGGCGGACATAAAGGTTCGAGTCCTGGCGTGGTCTCAACATCTTGTGAGTCTGTGCATATCACTCGACCTCCCTGTGCCTAAAAATAACATTACCTTGTTTAAATGGACTGGTGCTTAAGTAATATACAGCCGTCCAATACCTTGGACAGCATGCTGGCTTTATGGAAGCAGGCCCTGCTGCTGGTGAAACCCCGCTACTATGACCCCTTACCCCGCCATTCCGCAGGCACAGCCAATGGTAGATAAAGGAAATGAAAAGCGGGACGGTCGAATGAATGTAAAAGCAGCAAAAACAAATAACAATCATGACAGGCTAATGACAACAAGAATGCGGAAAGTAATAATTTAAAAAAAAAACCTGTTCTTCCTACTCAAAAGCTGAAGAAGGAAAGCGTACGAAAACTGTACTAGACCGGTGCTCCTCAGCCTTCAGCAGCAGTGAGGTATGCGCTCCGCAAACGAGTAAGGAGGCAGGAAAGAAGAGCGACACTGGTGGGAATCTATGGTGAGCAGCAGGCGGGTTCAAAGTTATTTTAAGATTAAAACAGGTCTTGTACACAGAATATGGGAGCTGCCTAGGATCGACCTCAAAACTGGATGAAACAGAGAACAGACAGAGTACAGTAAGGAAAGTATGTATGTATGCTTAAATGAATCTGCACAAATCAAGGAACAATAAGAAAATAAATAGATCTTTTCCTCCAGGATGGTCCCTCAGCAAGGATTGTGGAAGGAAATTTGGGGTGGGTGGAACTCTTGGAATTGGACTTCCGCAGAGGTGCATAATAACTTCGCAAGATTCCGCGGAATTCTGCCTACAAGTGGAAATAGGCACGTTGCGCTGCTCGCGCTGTGATTTGGCACTGGGAGTGTGTTCCATGCAAAAAAACAAAAACGCGTGAACACCGCACACTGTGCTGTGCCAGAGAACGCAGCTACTCAACTGTTACACTATAGTCATCGCACAGAAGTAGTGTCTAAGAACAGGTTTATTAAGAACAACCCCACACCGAGGTGAAGCGTGGGTCAGTGGAACTGTTATCACAGTTGATATCACGAGGGGTCAACCTAGGGTACAGTAGAATGTCAGGGAAGCAATCAGGGAGGGAGGAGCGCAGGGGAAGCTCACGCGCAGGGGAGAGGAGGGTACCAAGCGCAGGGCACAGGAGGGGTGGCATAGGCGAGATACAACACATCTTCCTCTCTTGAGAGTTTTGACAACTGTATAATGTACCACAGGGAGTGGTAAACATTAACAAGGAAGTAAATAAACTGAAGAAGGTTAGTCACAGACAAAGTCATCCAAACGTTTTGGCTTACGGATGATTCTCCCAAACCGTCCAGAGACTAACGGTGAGTTGGGTTCACATTCAGTGTCAGAATGGGAATCATGGCTAGTTCTGCCGAACCTACCACTGAACCTGTGACCACCAGACGCAACTTCAGAGTCAGAATGTGGGTCATCGTGACAACTCCGATTGGATGTCGAAGTGCTAGGATTGACACCAACAGACCGATCTGTCGATTGGCCATCATCAGAGTCAGTGTCAGGTTGGAAATCGTATGTGATGGCATTCCTAGACATATTACCCACTTCAATACAAGGCTTATCAACATCCACCCACAGATCCTTGCTAACCGTGACATGTTGCTGTTGGTTGTGATCCTTGCATCTAGGATGATATTTTGCCAGTCTGCTCATGTGCCATACTTTCCCATCACTGAGTCTTGCCGCATTGTTAAACAGTTCATCAATGTAAAAAGGGGCAGTGAATCTGCTTTCTCCTTTCTTTACTTTTTTTTCCAAACGAACTTTCACCAGGTCGCCAACCTTAATCGCATGTTCCTTGGCACTGTGTTTCGAATCATACCATTCCTTGTAGTATTTCTGAGCTTTGATAATGTTATTCCTGATGTTTTCAGGTGACCATTCAATTTGCTTAGATTTGGACATCCACCCCAGGTCAATGCTTAAAGGCTGTCTGCTTCTCATGAGGACAAATGGTGCTGTGCTTGTGCTAGCACATGGAGATATCCTGAATGCCCAGATGAGTTTTTAAATTTCTTCTTCCCAGTTTTGGTTTGCGTTTCTAGACAGTTGTATGTGTCCCTTCAAGACACGGTTGAAACGTTCAGTGAGACCGTTACCTTCAGGGTGGTAAATTGAAGTGGTGTGATGAGTGATACAGTTCCTTGCTAGAAACGATTTGAATGCCTCTGAACAGAATTGCGGACCATTATCTGTGAGTACAGATTTAGGTAAACCTTCACTCAGAAACAGTTTGTCCAAGAAACGAATGAATTTTGAGCTGTCAATTTCATCAACGATTTTTATTTCAGGCCACTTGGAGAAATGGTATCTCGCCACCAGGATGTACTTGATTTCGCCGTCATGTCCTTCGATGGGCCCCACGATGTCTAAGCCCAATTTCTCCCACGCCATTAGAGGGGGTTGAATTGGAGAAAGACTGACTTTTGACGTTTTAAGGGTTTTGTCTGAGTCAAAGCATTCAACACAGTTCCTGACCTGCACCTCAATTTGTTTGTCGATACCCGGCCACCAATAACTTGACCTGACTCTCTGCTTAGTCTTGGTGATGCCAAGGTGACCAATGTGGCACAATCTTAGAATTTTGTCTCTGAGTGTGACTGGGGCTATAGCTTTACCAATTCTGTACAACACACCGTTTTCCCAACTGAGTTCATTTCTTGTTTCCCAGTATGCTTTGATATTGTCATGTAGGTTTCGCTTATCAGGCCATGCAGAGTTGACGAATTTGCATACTTCTTGCAACGTTGAGTCGCGCGACATGTGTTGACTCCATTCTTCCGCAGATATTCCATCCAGGTCAGTGTTGAAGAGCAGAGCCACTTTCTCCTCATCTTCATGTGTGGCCATGCTTTCAGTGTGAGGCAGGGGCAGTCTGCTGAGGAAGTCTGCAATTTTATTTTTCACTCCTGGCCAATATTCCGCCGTGTAGTTGTAATCCAACAGCTTGATTGACATCTTGCTCAGTCTTGGTGAAGCATTTTGCAGACCCGAGGCAGACAGTATCTTGATCAATGGTTTGTGGTCTGTGCGAAGATGGATTTTATATCCCCACACATATGCTCTGAAGTAATTGAGCGCCCATGAACAGGCCAGCATTTCACGCTCAATTACTGAGTACTTTTCCTCTGCAGAGGTGAGCGGCCTGGAGGCAAAGGCAACAACCCATTCCTGGTTCGATGTGTCCTTCTGGGCAAGAACAGCACCAATTCCTTTGTTGCTTGCATCAGTGGTTAGATAGATTTCTGCTTTGGGGTCAAAACCTTTGAGAAAAGGTGCCTCAGTGATTTCCTTTTTGATGGTATCAAAGGTGACCTGACAGTCGGGTGTCCAGCCATACATCAAAAATGCTTGTCATGTGGAATGACTGGGCACATCGCCAAAGCATGCAATAAGAAAATGTATAAACATAGCAGACAGGTCCGACAAATTCATGAAGAGAGTGACTCCACAGACGAGGATTCTGAATATTCTGACTCCGACGGCGTCAGTTATGTCTTCTCAATCGAATATGACGTGTTGGAACTCACGCCAAATAAGAAGAAAAAACCCATGTGTGATGTAAAATTGGGTGGTGTGACAGTCAATCTGATGGCAGACTCTGGGTCTCCCTTCACGATCATCAACGAAAATGTGTGGAAGCATTTCACGGATAAAATTGGTTCAACTCTTGAAAAATCAAAAGTCATAGCTAGAAGCTACACGGGAAACAACATAGAATTCTTAGGAACTCGTGATCTAGAATTTGAATTTAAAAACAGGAGAGCATATTGCAGACTTTATGTTGCTAAGAAAGGCCCTTCTGTCCTTGGCCGGAGTGACCAAGCGGATCTTGGTATCATGCTCGATCCCAACAGTGCAGATCCGGTATTGTCTATTAATCATTCTAGTAAAATGGCAATACTAAAAGACTTCCCAGAAGTGTTTTCAGGTAAAGTTGGTCTTCTCAACAGCTTTGAACATAAAATAGAACTAAAAGACTCAGCTGTTCCTTGCATTCACAAGGTAAGACATCTACCAGTGTCAGTGAGAGATGATGTTCAAGCGGAATTAAACAAACTTGTCAAGGATGGTATTATAGAAGAGGTGGAATCAGCGGAGTGGGTTTCCCCCTTGGTTGTTGTGAAACGTCCCAATGGGAAAATTAGACTTTGCATCGATCTCAGGGACCTCGATAAGAACATTTTTGATGCCACTCAACTAGTTTGTCTACTGAGCGGCAGCCTTCTGACGGGCCGTGACAGCCCAGTTAATATGAATCTCAGTAGATATCTTTCTAGTTTCTGGAAATCGCGCTAGAAGACACCAAATCTTGCTGACATCACCCCCCAACTTACCATCCTGGAGCCAGGCACGAGAAAAAATTCTACCTCACTGCAATAGACGGAATTTTGCCAGAACTCTGCATCACAAGTGTAATGCAGAACCGACAAAATTCCACCAACTCCTCTGGCGGAACAGAATATTTTACTGACCCTTAAAGGAAATAACTACATGCACCAGAATGCCCCCTTTATGTATACGGTTTTTAAATCCAGGGCTGGAGCGAAAAGTTGAACAGGGCGTGCACTGGTTGAAAGAGTGTCCTGTAATGATCAAACCTGAACGGCCTTCCTGAGTACCACCTGTTCGCAGTAAAAACGTTTTAAAAATGTGTTAGTCATTCACATCAATAAGTTGAGGGTGTTTTCATTGAAACATGCTACAATATGCACCGTTTTGCATCTGCTCTTATTTGGTCATTGATGGAATACGGTCTCTTCTAATTCCAATACACATTTCACCTCATAATATTTATGTTCCTGAGCATGAATGACTTCTTTTTTATGATATATCTATTCCAGCGTCTTCTTCATGTATGTGTCTTCGATGAACGCAGCTTTGAAGACAGTTGAAAGCAGCGTGAGACGGCACTTTGGTTATGACTCCCAGTCACTCCTGCAGTGAGCTGGTAACAGCATGAAGCCGAGGGGAGCAGTGATAACAATTGTTGCATTTTTGTGATCAGCGAACAGGCGTATTGAATGTCCCTTGCCAATGTGCCTCTCCAGCTCACGCTGATAGAACGTCTTACAGGGCCCTTTTTAGAGCTGCTGCAATACTTACCAGAAAAAAGACCATTTTGATGGCAATACCTTCGCTTCCTTTCTCTTCTTGTCAAAAAAATACACCTTGCTTGTCTGACATGTAATACCATAATTCCCAATATTCTGACTATCCCAAATCCTGCTAACATAAAGATAAGCCTGGATTTCTTTACAGTTTGAGCAAGGTCCTGACCTTTCCTTAATTGCACCTCTCTGTGCTGTACAGTACCGGAGCTGTGGCCATGCATACTGCAAGCCGCTTGTTTGTTCAATCAATCAATCAATCAATCAAAGACATTTATAGAGCGCGCTACCTACCCGTAGGGTCTCGAGGCGCTTGGGGGGGGGTGGGGGGGGGGGTGCCGCTACTGCTCGAACAGCCAGGTCTTGAGCTTCTTCCTGACGGAGAGGTGGTCTTGGGTCAGGCGCAGGTCGGCCGGGAGGGAGTTCCAGGTCTTGGCGGCCAGGTAGGAGAAGGACCTTCCTCCTGTGGTGGCTCTGCGGATGCGTGGGACGGCGGCGAGGGCGTGGCTGGCAGATCGGAGGCGGCGTTTGGGAGCGTAGAAGTTGATGCGGTTGTTGAGGTAGCTCGGGCCTTGATCGTGGAGAGCTTTGTGTGCGTGGGTAAGGAGGCGGAAGGTGATTCTCTTGTTGACCGGGAGCCAGTGTAGGTCTCTTAGGTGTCCGGAGATGTGGCTGTGTCGTGGGATGTCGAGGATGAGTCTGGCTGAGGCGTTCTGAATGCGCTGGAGTCTCTTCTGGATTTTGGCGGTGGTTCCGGCGTAGAGTGCATTGCCGTAGTCCAGTCGGCTGGTGACGAGGGCCTGGGTGACGGTCTTCCTGGTCTCTGTGGGGATCCACCAGAAGATCTTCCGCAGCATGCGCAGGATGTTGAAGCACGACGAGGAGACGGCATTGACTTGCCTGGTCATGGAGAGGGAGGAGTCCAGGATGAACCCCAAGTTGCGTGCGTGGTCCGTCGGTTTGGGTGCGGTGCCCAGGGCGGGGGGCCACCAGGAGTCGTCCCAGGCGGAGGGCAAGGAGCCCAGGATGAGGACCTCCGTCTTATCTGAGTTCAGTTTCAGGCGGCTCGTCGTCATCCACTCGGCTACCTCTTTCATCCCTTCGTGCAGGTTGGCTCTGGCGGCGGCGGGGTCGTTGGTCAGGGAGAGGATCAGCTGGGTGTCGTCGGCGTAGGAGATTATGTTGAGGTTGTGTTGGCGTGCGATGGCCACGAGGGGGCTCATGTAGACGTTGAAGAGAGTAGGGCTCAGCGAGGATCCTTGAGGGACGCCGCAGATGACTTCGGTGGCCTCTGACTTGTACGGTGGTAGGCGGACTCTTTGTGTTCTTCCGTCGAGGAAGGAGACGATCCATTCTAGTGCCTTCTCCTGGATTCCGACGTTGCTGAGGCGCTGCACTAGGGTGCTGTGGCAGACCGTGTCGAAAGCTGCGGAGAGGTCTAGGAGGATGAGGGCCGCTGTTTCTCCGTTGTCCATCAGGGCTCGGATGTCGTCAGTGGCGGCGATGAGGGCTGTCTCGGTGCTGTGGTTGGCACGGAATCCGGACTGTGATGGGTCGAGGGATCCATTCGTCTCGAGGAAGGCGGCCAGCTGTTTGTTGACGGTCTTTTCGATGACTTTGGCTGGAAACGGGAGTAGAGAGATGGGGCGATAATTCTTGAGTTCGGTGGGGTCTGCTGTAGGTTTCTTGAGTAGAGCAGGCGTGCTTCCAGCTCTCGGGGAAGGTGGCGGTGTCGAATGAGGTGTTGATGATGTCCCGCAGGTGGGGTGCGATGACAGCGTCGGCTTTGTTGAAGACGTGGTGAGGGCAGGGGTCGGTCGGAGATCCGGAGTGGACGGAGTTCATCATGTGGACGGTGTCTTCGGTGTTGACCGGGGTCCAGGCGCGGAGGGTGGTGGTGGGTGGCGTTGCTGCGGTCGTGGCGTGCGTCGGTTGGGTGCTGAAGCTGTTGTGTATGTCTGCGATCTTGTTGTGGAAGTAGGAGGCGAGGGAGTTGCAGAGGTCTTGTGATGGGGTGATGTCGTTGTTTCCGGCGTTGGGGTTGGAGAGCTCTTTCACGATGTTGAAGAGTTCCTTGCAGTTGTGTGCGTTGTCGTCCAGTCGGTTCTTTTGAAAGCCGTTTTCTTGGTGGGGCGGATCAGTTGGTGGTGTTTCCGGGTGGCGAGCTTCAGGGTGGTCCTGTTGTCCGGCGTGGGTTCCTTTCTCCAGGCTTTCTCGAGGGCTCGGCAGTTCTTCTTGGAGCTCTTGAGTTCGTCGGTGAACCATGGGGCTCTCTTGTTGCCGGGTCTGCTGGGCGGGATACTCAGAGGGGCGAGTTCGTCCGCGCAGTTGCTGATCCACTTCGTGAGGTTGTTCCCAGGCTACTTCCTTCTTCATGGCAAGACTGAAACCAGAATAAGCCCTCACACAATTCTCAGTCTGTGGCGACCCTGTCGGAGGCTGTGACTAGACTGGGCTATGGCTGCATAGCTGGGCGAGGACAACCGGAAAGAAGTCCCCTGACCCCAGGCCACTGGTAAAATGCCTGGAGGGGGAGGAGGGGCGGAATGACCATTCCGGTCATGGTGCTCTTCTTCATTCAATGTTTGGCACGTATGGTTTGTTCACCTAGTGCATTCGCACACTAGTTTGTGTATCGGGCATTTGGTCCTGTGCATGTAGTCATTAACACTTCTGCCTGGAAAGCGGCTGTACCATTATCAATCATACTTTTCTTAATAAACTTTTTTCTGTCTAATATATCTTTCTCTAGGAATTTGGAGCTCCATTAATGGGGCTTACCTTTTTAACCTGTTCTTTCTTTTCATCGAAATGTTCCTGTGCACTTGCTTTCTATGAAAAAGTTCTCAATAAAGGAAACAAACCTTTATTCACTGATTTGTAACTTAAGCTTCTTATTATTCAGAGAATGTGAAGTTTAACCCGCGCCAGGTTTTATCCATCTGTAGGTTTTATTTTTCCTCTAGTTCGTGAGTATTACATTTCACTTAGACGTCTCATTTCAAGCATTATTACTAATTTCACTGGAAACGGAAAGTACTTTGTAAGCAGCATGTTTTCTTTTTTTCATGAAAAACAGTCTCATAGCTTTGGTAAAGTAAATTATTTTAAAACCAGATGGGCATTGTCGCCTTGCTGTGCCCGGTCCCCTAGAATACGAGGAGGCTTTTGTCGATTTGTTTACCCTAAGGGCTGGATTCTGAGTTTACCTGGTGCCAACCCACATCCAGAGTCTGCGGACAGAAATTCTTTCTGCTAATGCATGAGCAATATCTGTGAGGAAAAGGGAAGCAAACAGGGCCGGACTGCCTACTGGGCAGTTTGGAATGCTGCTGAGCTGTGGGCTGATTTTGTTGATGGGGACCTGCGTGTACTGAACAAAATTCGTTTTGCTTTCATTATTTTGAAGCACGCGCAGGTCTCAATGAACAAAATCAGCCCCCACTGCAGTGAAATCAGCCCCCAGCTCGGCAGCATTCCAAACTGCCCGGTAGTCAGTCCGGCCCTGGAAGCAAACAGCAGCGATCCTCCAGAGACAGCATGCATAGATCAAGGCTACTTGGGGGCTGATTCCGATCCAGGTCGGAAAGCTCTCCAACCGAGCAGGAGTCCTGCAGTCCGACCGAGCTAGTAGGATGCGGCCGCATGCTGCCGGACTCGGTTTGGTCAGACTCCCATAGAAGTCAATGGGAGCCGGTCATACCACGTGTGCATGGGCGCCCATTGACTGAAGTGGTACATCTTGCACAAGGGCGCCCCCTACAGTGGGTACGCATCTGTGCCATCCAGACCGTATATGTCTGTGTTGGCAGACCCCCGTGTCCAAGTCGTAAGGCTGCGGGTGACAGGGGGTCCGACGCGGACTGCCAAAGGCAACTTTCTGGACGTTTTGCAAACCAGAAACTTTGTCTCGAACCGGCTGTCCGACGCGTACATCATAGTGGCTCGTCGTAAATTGCATCCATTGCACAGCACGGTTTACTTACGGACGAGACGTACGGAGCCTTTCGGACCCGGAAACGACTCGGTCGGAAATTTCACGTTGCTCGCATTATACTTGCTCGGTTGTACAGCTGTACGAGTCGGGGGGTAAACAGGCGTACGGCTCGTACTTTTTCAGGCCGGATCACATTCGGTGCCATTCCAAGCGAGATCGGAATCGGCCCCTTGGTGTGTATTCCAGGGAGACTTTGATACCTCGCAAGAAGTGTGATTGCGTGTCCTATCGCCGCATTTTAGGATTGTTGCGTGACTGTTTGTCTTTTCTTTTTCTCACACCTCTGCGCATCTTTATTTCCATATGTTGTTTTCAAATGTTTAGAAGTTATTTAATTCTTCAGTGGATGGGGCCGCTTTATGCTGCAATGACTACTGATTATTTAAGAGAGCTATTACAGATGCCTCTATTTTTTTTCTGTTGTCCTGTTCAGTCTTCAGTCCTACTCACTGATGCTACCAACAACAAATGGCTCACTCAGCAACAATATTATAATCTGGGGTGACAAGCCCCATCAAGACGTCCTGTTCAACTTTACACATCCAACATTGCTGAAAAGCGTAGGCCTGTTAACCACTGCAGGAGCCATCACCTTCACCTCGAAAGAACAGATAGAAAAAATTCACCTTAATGTGTGAAACAAATTACATTGACTTGGCACAACCCTACTGACCTACAATGGAGCCACAGGGACACAAGAAGCTGCAAGAGGCCTTTATCCCGAAGTATCCTGCTGACCAGTAGCAAATGGATCTGGATCTGAACTGAACCCTGTGTTCGCCTCCGCTGGAGTTATTCCTGGCTCTTAAGAACTGTTCCTGAGGTCCTGGGAGTCTTAGGGCCTAATTACAACTTACTGCCAGACAGGCAGTCTACCTGCAGTTGGACCTTCTGCTGGACCTCTGTATCCCGCAGTAGTAGATCAGGCAGCAATATGCTGGTGGTGCCACTGTGGCACCGCCGAGCATATTATAAGTTACCTCACCGCTATCGAATCCATAGCTGTAAGACTGCCATGAAAAGGGTGGCAGTAAGGCATAATTCACCTCTGTGTATGCAGGTGTATGCAGTGGGCACATCTTGTGCCCCCTTGTATTTTTGCCCCTCAGTTCCTGCACAGGAAGAAATACATGACATAGTGCATTTCTTGCCATGCAGAAACGTGCTTCGGCAGTCCCACACTCCTTAGAGCCTTAGATAGGCATCGCCGTGGGACAGCCGCAGCACACACTGCCCGCCAGGATCAAACTCGTTATCTGTCAGGCGGTCTGACTGTGAGTTTGGTGGTCTTCCTGCGTGGCGCTGGCGTGGCGGCCCTCAGGAAGACCGCCAAACTCATAATCAGGCCTTAAGTAATGACCAAGTGGAGCTGCTCTAGAAACTCTGACAAGTTAGAATTAGAACATTTATGGACTTTCTAGACCTCAGGAGTCTTAGCAGGATTTCACAGCATTGGTGTCAAATCTTGAAGTGTCTTTCCAAAGCAGAAATTTGGTGTTTGAGACACTTGAATGTTCCCCACTCTGAGCTTTTCCTGCCAAGCCAGTGGCTTTTAGCAGGATCATGTTCAGCAGTGATTTAGCTTTCAGAGGACGTCAGCGTATACAGCCTGCAACCATGCCTCACTGGATCATTTTGACCGGAATGAACCTGCTTGTTGTATCCACCCCATGCTCCATCGCGATCAGTCTGAAATCATATCAGGTTCAGGTCAACAATAAACAATGACTACTGAATGGCACTTTACTTTCGGTGCCTTTGCCTAAAATCCTTTACAGAAATCCAGTTCCCCTGATTGAATTTTCTGTCAAGTTGGTGTCATTTTACGAATTACATTTTTCTCTGTCATTCCAAATTGGATGTGGAATTTGTATTATGTTGTGTTTTGACTGTTTAGCTGTTTTAACACTGCTAAATACTTTTCATATTTCCCAGTTAAGCCAGTCTGCTCTGTATCAGGGGGCTGAGCCTGGGTTAAAATTATGGAAATTGATTTATGTTAGCAAGTTTGTGGATTTATTCCTTGTGGTGGACTCTCAACCTCCAACTATTAATCCACATACTACAACTACAATTATATTCCCTGAAATAAAATTAAGTTCTTATCTAATTAATTTTCTTTTTTTTATTATTCTTTGGCAGTGTTTTACATTTTCTCAAACTATAATGAAAGTAATATTTTATAACCAAAATGTCAACACAATATTTTTTAATAAACCTCCTAACCAAAACCTCGATGAAATAAAAATATAAAAAAAAATGTAAAATTGTGACATTTTAATTTACATAATCTGTAAACAGTTATAATCTCTAAACTGTTATATTTCAAATACTAAATTAAGAAAAACATTACATAATAATAAAAACAATATTGAATATAATAACATTTGAGTTGCAGGCATTTTAAACGTCAATACTATTGATACACAAATAAAAATAACATGCATAACAATGATATTCCATTTGCTAACATTATGCCACCCTCAATAATATGATTTTGATATTCAGAGAAATTGATATTCTAAACACAATTTTAAAGATCCACACCATAGGCCACCTTATTACTGAACCCAACCTGAGCACCAAATATACTAATTTAGTATATTATAATTGAGCAGCAAGACAAAGCAGTTAAAAAAAGGCTTACTGAGGGAAGTAACTTGGGTGACAAACTCAGAACTTAGAAAAGTACACATTTCCATTTAATAAATAAATGTCTATCTAGTGTTTTTACTTTAAGGCAAAGAAAGCAATGGCATTTGTACACAACTATGCACTAAATATACAATTACACATGTATGCAATGAAAACAAGACGTTGCTATCCCATGCTAAACTAGAGGTCTGTGTAAGAAGGTCTCTTGGTGTTAACAATGTAAAGCTCTTTTTGTCACAAAGTTCACAATTATAAAACCGATTCTGATATTATTTATAAGATAATTCACAATCTACTCCTCCTCGGACTCTACTTGTTACACCAGGCTAAGACAGGGTGTCTGTCATTTGTAAACAATGGAACTACTTCATAGGTGAACTAACACAACTGCTGCTCAAATACCCATAATATAGATGTGATGTAGCAAGGATTCGCACGTAATGCGACTTGCTTGTATTTAGTCCTCACGACATAACGTTAATGTACTAATCTACACGTTTTGTCCTATTAATATTGCATTACATGACAGCTAGGTGAAGCTTGTCTATGTGTTTTTACTAACCATAATCCGGTTGCACTAAAATGGCTGCTGCTACGCAGGATTTCTTACTGCGCATGCGTCTGTCACACTCACGTGACATGACATATCTTTTGCTTGGAGGGAATCTTTTACTTCTGCGCACTAGAACTAAGATGGCTGCTCTATGTCCTCACATGCAAGAAGCTTGCACTGCTTTTTTTGCCAAGCTGTTCATTTTGCCTAATTTATAACGCAATAGTTAAAAATAAAGCAATGGGAATAGAGAAGAGATAGGCGGTATACAGTGCACTCATGTGTTCTTTCTTCTAAAACTGTTTCTTTTCTGCTTTACTATCAGCTCGTGTTTGGGCCTGAAATGTATCTGTGGCTCCATTTTGAAACGCACACCGTGCATGTGCAAAGTTTGCAAGAAAACTCAAGCTGTGGCATTGAACTCTTGCCAGCTACTGTCCTACCAGATGATGTTCATGAGAGCGTGAACTCTCAACCCCACAAGAAGAAGCTGGAATGTACAAGCATAAATACATTGTTTGATATTGTTACATTCATTGCTGGGTGGAATAAAAGTGCATGGGAAAATAAATTGATGGGCGGGAACGCAAACATTAATATTCATTCTAAAAGTTTCATTTTGATATGGTGTGATGACCTCTCCTCATCCCTTTGTCCAATCAAAATTGGGGATCCTTACACTTGCAACATTGGGGGGTGGTACACTGACCTGGAAAATAGTATAACTAGAGTAGGCTTAGCTAGTTAATTTGTCCGACTTGTCTGAATAGCTGACCTGTCACTTACCCAACGCACTCAATAGGTGATCAGAAGCAGAGATGCTGGCGGAGCCCTCTGTCAGAAGGTTCAAAACCCAGATTGGGGTTTGAGAGCTGAAGTGTTGGCGAAGCACTTTGTCTGAGGGATCGATAACTCTTACCGGGTTCTGGCTGTTAGCTGCAAAGAGGGAGTAACGCAGGTGTTGCAACTTTAACTGCTGGTGCCGGTCTTAGCCTGTGGTGGTCCTGTCCTGATCCAATTGGGCTTTACCTGTCCTGATTCTGATCTACACCTGCTTGCCTTTATGGTGCCTGCACTTTTGGGGTTTCTGTCCTTTAAAATGACCCGTGACCAGGGTTAGTTCTTCACACCATTTTAGGTAAATATTCAATGTGGGTATGTCATTGTACTGTTTCCTTCTCTCTTCCCACCCTAATGTAAAATGCGTAAAGTTTGCTTTATAAAATCTCTGCATATTCTCATTCTGATCATTATTTTCCTGATTGAATGATTTCTGATGTTTAATATTTGGATTAAGACTTTAAAGAAATTTAGATAAAGAGTTAAACCTTTCCTGAGTTTGTGGTTATTATATGAGTGCACATGTTATTATTCTACCAATTATTCTAACACCTTTGATCCCTTAGGACTTTAGGTACCGATGATGAGGATTGGTAAATCAGTGGTATAGGTCCCAATGAAATGTATAAATCACTGATTAGAGCAAGTGCAAGTGACCATTATTACAGGTAAGGAAAGGACAATTAGTGGTGTTTTTTCTATAATTAAGTTATACTGTTCAAAACCTTTACCATGGGCACTGTTTTTGTTATATTTGCTTTATTCCCAGATGCCTTTGGGATGTTCGGGTTCCCCTGTTTATAGATACACTTTGCCACTGGAGTAAAGCAAGCCCGGCTGAAGGCGGGTGTAATGCCAGAAACCGGTCCTGGGAAGCTTGATTCCGGTACAGGGAAGGCATGGCTTGGCAGTTCGGGCTGGACTGTTCCCATGAGGCACAGGGTCAGACTGATTTGCATATGGCCATGTCTGAACTGGGGTGGCAGAGTGGGCTAAAGAACGGTGGTGGATTAAACCCAGATCAGTTTACTGGGGGTGAGTGCTTGTATTTTCAATGCTCCGTCCATCATTTCCTTTGGTTTGTCTTTGTTTGCCCTAAGTTGGCAGGGTATGCTCAGACGTGAGTCCCTTGCTCACTTTGCCACTGGATTCAAGCAAGCCGGGCTGAAGAGAAGAAGGCTGAAATGCCAGAAACCGGTCCTCGGGAGCTTGTTTCCAGTCCAGGGAAGGCATGGCTGGCAGTTCGGGCTGAACTGTTCCCATGAGGCACAGGGTCAGACTGATTTATATATAGCCATACTGAACTGGGGTGGCACAGTGGGCTAAAGAACGGTGATGGATTAAACCCAGATCAGTTGACTGGGGGTGAGTGCTTGTATTGTCAATGCTCCGTCCATCATTTCCTTTGGTTATTCTTTGTTCGCCCTAAGTGGGCAGGGTATGCTCAGACGTGAGTCCCTTGCTCACTTTGCCACTGGATTCAAGCAATCCGGGCTGAAGAAGGCTGAAATGCCAGAAACTGGTCCTCGGTAGCTTGTTTCCGGTCCAGGGAAGGCGTGGCTTGGCAGTTCGGGCTGGAGTGTTTCCATGAGGCACAGGGTCAGACTGATTTGCATATGGCCATGTCTGAACTGGGGTGGCAGAGTGGGCTAAAGAACGGTGAAGAATTAAACCCAGATCAGTTAACTGGGGGTGAGTGCTTGTATTGTCAACACTCCGTCCATCATTTCCTTTGGTTTTTCTTTGTTCGCCCTAAGTTGGCAGGGTATGCTCAGACGTGAGTCCCTTGCTCACTTTGCCACTGGATTCAAGCAAGCCGGGCTGAAGAAGGCTGAAATGCCAGAAACGGGTCCTCAGTAGCTTGTTTCTGGTCCAGGGAAGGCATGGCTTGGCAGTTCGGGCTGGACTGTTCCCATGAGGCACAGGGTCAGCCTGATTTGCATATGGCCATGTCTGAACTGGGGTGGCAGAGTGGGCTAAAGAACGGTGATGGATTAAACCCAGATCAGTTGACTGGGGGTGAGTGCTTGTATTGTCAACGCTCCGTCCATCATTTCCTTTGGTTTTTCTTTGTTCGCCCTAAGTTGGCAGGGTATGCTCAGACGTGAGTCCCTTGCTCACTTTGCCACTGGATTCAAGCAAGCCGGGCTGAAGAAGGCTGAAATGCCAGAAACCGGTCCTCAGTAGCTTGTTTCCGGTCCAGGGAGGCATGGCTTGGCAGTTCGGGCTAGACTGTTCCCATAAGGCACAGGGTCAGACTGATTTGCATATGGCCATGTCTGAACTCGGGTGGCAGAGTGAGATAAAGAACGGTGATGGATTAAACCCAGATCAGTTGACTGGGGTCAGTGCTCGTATTGGTAACGCTCCGTCCATCATTTCCTTTGGTTTTTCTTTGTTTGCCCTAAGTTGGCAGGGTATGCTCAGACGTGAGTCCCTTGCTCACTTTGCCACTGGATTCAAGCAAGCCGGGCTGAAGAAGGCTGAAATGCCAGAAACCGGTCCTCGGTAGCTTGTTTCCGGTCCAGGGAAGGCATGGCTTGGCAGTTCAGGCTGGACTGTTCCCATGAGGCACAGGGTCAGCCTGATTTGCATATGGCCATGTCTGAACTGGGGTGGCAGAGTGGGCTAAAGAACGGTGATGGATTAAACCCAGATCAGTTGACTGGGGGTGAATGCTTGTATTGTTAACGCCCCGTCCATCATTTCCTTTGGTTTTTCTTTGTTTTTATGGGCCCATGTGAGTATGGTAAACTGAGTCGGGTGATCTGTGCACTCTATCAGATGGTCAGAAAGGTGGATCCAAAGGCCCTCTATCTAGTCTTCCATTTAGTTCTTTATTTTGCAACATGCTGCCTGGAAGTAGCTAAAGCTTTATCTAGCCATACCTCAAACCCAATTCCAGTTCTTTTCTAGTTGACAGGCCTCTAACTGACATGGTACTACCTCGAACATATGACCATCCCTTTAGGCACGACTATGATGATAGTACTATAACATTTAACTTCTTCCCACCTTTTTAATGAGCATCTTGAAGTACCAGTTAATTTTCTGAAAGACCTGGATCTCACTGAGTATATAATCGAGCCATCTTCTATCAGTGGGATAAGCAGAAAATCCTTGAAAAACCTATGTCTCAGTCATTTAAGGGAATTGCGCTTGCCTGGTGAAGTTTCCAAGCAATCTAATGTACATATTCTGATGGTTCAAGTGTCACCAGGCATACAGCCTTACCTTACATATTACATAACTAATCACGAAAGGTATTTATTAACCAGGTTTCGATTTAATTTGTTTTTTCGTTTGGTTTCTTTCCCAAAAATGTCAACTTGGACTCATGATCTGGGGAAATGTCCTTGTGATAAAGTATCCTCGCAATCAACCATGCATACAGTATTGTTTTGCCACTATTACACTGAAATACGTAGGCGCTGGGTTTTACCAGTGCTGCGCCAGATGGGGTTGAGGACCTGTCGCCCGGCGTTTTTAGCGCTACAACAGCTTGATACTCAATATGTGGCAAAAAGCTTAGCTATGTTTTTGAAATTAAGCCTATCAACTCGCAAAGCTATAGAACTGATCCCTACTTGAACATCTGTATATCTGTATTTATCAAGTTCTGCGAACCCCAATGTATTTCTTTCTCATTTATTCATTTATTTTAATTTGAACAGTAATAATGTGTTGTAATAACAATAATGCGCTTTATTCATGATGATGTGTTTTAAACAATTTGTGTACTTTTTATGATTATCAAAATGATTAATCGAATAAAAGACTTTTTGATTTGATTTGATTTGAAGTACCAGTCTCTGTTACCTCTTAAGGAGGGTTCTGGGAAAATGGCATAATTTCTTTTTGTGTAATTGCATACAATTTCAGAAAGAATCCCCAAAATTATGCAAAATGCTAACCTGGCATTTAGTGCTATATTTTATCATGAAAAATGTCCCTAAATGGATGTGTGTATGCAATATAGCTGAAATATAGGCCAGAAAACACAAGTGCCATGAATAACAGCTGCTTGCATTCTGTTTGTTTACATTGTTTTGATGCTCCTGCAATAGGATTTTTTTCCGAGCTAACTTAAAATCACGCAACATGGCAGGTTGGCATAATTTTGTACACTTTGCATAACAAGCATAATTCAAAGATGCTAGAAATGACATGAGAATGTTTCCATCTCATAATTGTTCATGCTTTTAGAGGCCAATACCAGCACTTCATAGCTTCACAAATTATTGGGTATCAGTAAAGAACACGCACCATAGTGATATTTTTGCATTTCAACACTCTCCAAGCTTCTAATGCCTATTTGACAATGACAGTGTATGAACTCCAGACACATGTTCAGAGTATCTCCATGAAATAATCGAATAAACAATGGTTTACCTCCATTAAAAACTTGAATACTCACGAGTTCACAAGACAGTGCTCAAAGGCCTCAGTGTTAATAAGGACGTCAGAGGAACATTTACACATTTCTCTTTTTATGTTTTATGTTTACTGACAGTTTTAGGTTTCAATTCAGTTATTATTTATACAACATAATTATGAATAGGGAAAATCTTAGGACAACCGCAAGTGAATCAGCAAAGTACGTTGAATTACCTTTCAATGGTTTTAAAAGACTGGATAATATCCTTTGAGTGAAACCAAAGAAAGAAGACCTAAAATGGAAAGAAATTCAGACAAAGGAAGTTCAGATAGGACATACATCTGAAACTGATATGCATACATTTTGTCAGTGAGTGCAACATACATCATTTAGACAATCACAATTCAATATTTTAAGTAGTATTGCAACATTAAAGAAAGAATGACATCGTTTGTGACCTTTAGAATTATGGTGTGGAATCATAGATCCAAGGATGTGGAATCCCTTTATGACAGCGTATTAATAATATTGTTATTGCAGCTGCATTCTGATGTCAGCCAACCTGTAATAAGAAAATGATGGAACTACTCTGTTGTAAGAACTTATTACAGAGTGGCATCTGTGATAATGCCCCTCCTTTCCCTACTGTCACCTCACTTGTAGGAGGAGGAACCGCTTCTGAATGGAAAGGCAGCTTCAGGTAGAAGAGGCAGACCACAGAGAGATGTCCCAGCAAACTCTCCGCCACAGCTGTTGAGGCCAGAGAGGTACTGGACAGTGGATCAGTCGACTCACATTCAGAGATGAATTCGAGGATCATGCCTAGAAATGCTGCTGTCTCACTGTCAGGGAGAAAGGTGGGGGCTGAAGGTGAGGCTGTGCACAGAGGGGCAAAGTCTTCCCTATGATAATATCAGAGGTAGAAGTGTTCGAGGTGGTTTGTTTTGTAGAATACACCAAAATGAAAATACAAGATTATGACCTTGAGAAAAATGGAAACGAATTTGACTGCAGTCAAGGTTATGTGCACCAAGGCACTGATTATGCTTGGCAGCACTGCACTCACAAATATAAAGGCAACTGCAACTACCACTCCAAACTCTTGTTCACCACAAGAGTGAAAAACTGTATTTAATAGGGCCCTGAGACAGTTTTGTAAGGCCATAAAAACCTTCAAGGCATGAATTGTTTATTCTTGTTGCACCTAGATCTCTGGTTTAAAAAAGGACAGGACTCAGAAGAATGCACCATTAAAACATTTTACTGAACAGTAGGATTGATGCAAGCAGTCCCCAAAACGAGTGACTCATTATTAACCCCTTCCCCGCGGGGCTAATTTCCCTGCTGTGCTGGAGGGTGGGGGGTGCGTGCAGCGCCGCGGTGCTCATGACAAGCTTGGCTCATCATTTATTTTTATTTATTTTATATTCTTATAGAGCGCCAGATTAGACTCCCGAAGGGGTATCTCCGCGCTATTACTGTGCCACAGATTAGTGCTGTTACAAGAGAGTGGTTAGTCTAGGGTAGCGAGGCCGGGAAGTGATTTATTTGTCAGAAAACAGATACGTTTTTAAGTTCTTCCGAAAACTCAGATGGCTGGAAATTGACCTGAGTTCTTGGGGTAAAGAATTCCAGAGTGTTGGGCCGGCATAAGCTAATGCACGGCCACCTTGTCTGGTCTTCTTTACTCTTGGTGTCTGCAGGAGCTGCTGTTGGCTGGAGCGCAAATGTCGTCCCGGGATGTAGGGCTGGAAGATCTTAATCATATGTTTCGGGCCCTCTCCTGTCAGGCTCTTATGGATGGTACATAAGATCTTAAAATGGACTCGCTTCCTAACTGGAAGCCAGTGGAGTCTCATCAGCAGGGGACTGGAAGGGGTCCTGGCTGGAGCATTCAGGACAACCCTTGCTGCTGTGTTTTGAATTATTTGCAATTTACTGAGCTGCTCCTCGTTAGCTCCGAGGAGCAGCCCGTTGCAATAATCCACCCTACTGATGACCAGAGCCTGCACGAGCGTTTTTCTGTGATGGTCTGGTATGTAGGGAAAGACTCGTCTCAGCATCCCGATAGCCCGGAAACAGGTACCAGCAACCTGATTGACATGCCCCTTAAAAGTAAGTTGCTGGTCAAAGAGCACTCCCAGGTTCCTGATGGAGCTCTTGGGAGTGGGGACAGGACCTAGTTCCACGGGCCACCAGTCAGAGGACCAATATGTTGCCGCTTGTCCAAAACACATGACCTCCGTTTTTCCCACATTGCACTGCAGACGGTTAGTTGACATCCAGTCTGCTATGGCTCTCATCCCATCTGCAAAAGATCTTTTTATTGCAGATGTGAGGGTTTTAAAAGGGAAAAGGAGTTGGGTGTCGTCAGCATACGACACCGGGGTGAACCCGAAAGATCTAGCTAAGTTGGCTAGGGGTGCCACATACACATTGAAAAGTGTAGGACTAAGGCATGAGCCTTGTGGCACTCCCTTATTGAGCTCCCTTAGTGTGGATTTGTGGGAGCCCAGCCTAACTTCTTGGACACGACCAGTCAAAAAGCTCCTCAACCAAGTCAAAGCCTCTCCCACCACACCCACCTCACCTAGGCGGTCAAGAAGCACTGTGTGAGACACCGTATCGAAAGCGGCGGAAAGGTCCAACAACACCAGAATCACGGAGCTGCCCTCATCCAGTGCCATTCTGATGTTATTGGTCACTGTCTGAAGGGCTGATTCTGTGCTGTGGTTTGGCCTGAACCCAGATTGTGAGTGGTCCAGGCCATCCGTCGCTTCCAGATGTTGAGAGAGATAGGTGTTCACGTGCCTCTCAGTAACCTTACCCAGGTGAGGCAAGAGGGAGATAGGTCGTAGATTGGAGAGGTCTGTCCAAGGAGAGGATGCCTTTTTCCGAATCGGGTTCACCACCGCCCTTTTCCAATCTGCAGGAACCTGGCCTTTGGTTAGAGAGATGTTAATTACGTCCAACATATGCGGGCTCAGGATGGAAGTCATGGGGCCGACCATTTTAGTTGGAATAATGTCATTAGGCGACCCAGATTTAATATGACTGCAGAGGGAGAGGAGCTCATCATGCAGCGCGGTAGGGCTGTGCTCATGATGAGCTGAGCTTGTCACAACCACGCCAGTTCCAATGGAACACCCAGCACAGCAGGGGAATTATCCCCGCATGGGCGCGGCACACCGGTCATGACGAGCTGAGCACAGCGCGACCGTGCCTCATGACGAGCTGAGCTCGTCATGAGCACAGAACGGGTTAAGCTGGAACTCGGATACAGCCGGATCTGGCAAAACATGCAGAATTTGTCCCCACTGTGATTTGCTGACAATAAGACACAAGTTTGCCACTTGCTCTCAGACAGATAACGGACATCCTTGTCTTCAGGTGGAAATTCAAAACCTGGCTATTCCAACAGTAGTATATGCTAGCTGCTTCGAGTACATACTACCTGTCCTGTGGTCTTTTAGCACCGGGACACTCTGTGGAGCTGTGTGCTTTACAAGTACCCAGTTACATTACATTACATTGAGCAGTACCCACAGGTTGTCTGCTTCGAGTACCAAGCACACATCTGCAGTCAGTGAAGGAGCTTTCTTATTTACAAATCCAGCTTGGCCCAAAACAAAAGCCTCATGTAAAGGGTAATCAGCCCTCCTTTTGATCAAGAATGATCTTGGCTTCGAGCTGCTTGTAACCTAATACCTAGATGCAAATCCAATGGAAGGGAAACAAAGCTAAAGTTTGAGGCAGTTTTAGACTTTTTTCACCCCTTGTACATATATATTGTATATATATATGCACGTATAATATAAGTTATATGCACATACTATAAGAAGGTAAACATTACATGTTAAGAATGGTTTGCTGGGAGAAAGATAAATTGAGAATTCAAAATGTAACATAGTACTTGGAGTTGTCTGTAATTATAAGATACCATTACTACACATTGTAACCCTTTTTAACAGACTTATATGAAAAATTGCGAAAGAAAACCGTAACATTCCACACCCATAACTTACAGTTAGCATGCAGTCTGTTGATGCTCGTTTATAGCTCACTGTGCTATAGTGGAAGGATTTTAATGATTGAACTGCAAGTAATTAAAGGATTTGTGTCAAAAACCCACTCACCTATTTACATAAAGTAAAGATCTGCATGGTACACAATTTGCTTTGCAGAAACACTAACCCTCTACGCAACATTATGAGTCTAAACTGTAACTACACAAAATTCAAATCTCTCCAGCTACTGCTTTAACCACCAGAGTTATTTCACTGCTATTATTCTGCCATAATATTTGCTGAGCACACAAAGATCTGGGCAGAAAGTCCCTTAACCCCATAAGGTGTTATAAATGCTGTCTTTTTGACCAATCAAGCTCTGTTCATTGTTGCGTTGTGTCCTTGTTGAAAATGTTTTTGCAGCAGAGGTTTAAAAAAGTAAATGTGTAAGTTGATAGCCAGACTATGATTTTCGTGACTCAGGACAAGATGTAGGACCATTTTATTTTGCGCCCTGCCATTTGCGACTAATTGCGAATCGCAAATTGTGACACGCAAAAAAAATGTACAACAGTGTTTTTATCACTGTTTGCTATTCCCAAAGGGGTTGCAAATTGTGAGGCTAATTAATATTAATGAGTCTCTCACAATTTGTGAGCCCATTGGAAATGACATGCCGTCCCAGGGATGGTGGCCTGCTGGGCTTTTAAATAAAGCAGTTTAAAAAAAAATGCAGCCCATTTTCCTTAAAGGAAACCGGGATGAATTTAAAAAAAATTATTTTCGATGCATTTGCGAATGCATCACCACCTACTTTAAGTAGATGGTAATTGCGAGTATTTTGTGCCTGCAATCGCGGTCGCAAAACATTACTACATGGTTTTGAGACTCTCTATTTGGAAAGGAAAGCCCCATCCAAATAGTGAGTCGCAAAACGTATTTAGCGAGTTGCAAATAAGTTGCGACTCGCTAAATAGGCTTTGCACATGGCCCATGATGTTTTTGCATGCGCAGACGGGTTTGCAAACACGTTTGCGCATGCAAAAACAGGTCGTACATCTGACCCTGAGTTCCTTTTTACGACACCCCTTTTCTGTTGTCACTGCTTGGCCACCAATTTATGTGTTCCTGGCGTAATTTTTTTTTAATTCCACCACTGAATGCCACACACCAATGAGAACTTTGTAGTGGTTTCATGGTGACTTCGCAAAATTTTTCATGATGTTCTAGGATCAGCACCTACAGGATAACAGCCTTACAGACCCATTCATTCCCTTAATGCCCCAAGTTCTAACAGGACCATATTTAAGCAGTATGATTTGGAAAGGGTCACACTCTTATTTGTGTTTCTGCCCAGCTTTCATTTTCAAACATGTTTAAATAACAAAAGGCTTTTATCATGTCAGCAGCTGCTGTGGTCTATGCTGCTGCTTTGTGTTTTTTTCATGCACAGGACAAATTATAACAATATGTTACGTTATGTTATGTTATGTTATGTTATGTTATAACATATTTATAGAGCGCGCAGCTACTCGAAAAGAGTGTCCCGGCGCTAGCAGAGCACAGCAATTTAATGGAAACACGTTTCCTAAAAAGCCAGATATCAGATAGTTCCCTCATTGTGTCAAGAAGTTTGTTACACAGGTGAGCAACTTGCACTTGAAAAGAACGACTACCTTTATGAGATCGTGCAAATTTAGGCACACGCATCATATATAGTTGGAATGATATTAGGACTCTGCCAGCCAAGTAGAAGAAACTCACTCTTCTCCTGATGTAATGCGCACCAGACCCGTGCAGAGCTTAAAAGCCAATGTCAGAGCCTTAAATTGAATTCTACAGCAAATAGGCAGCCAATGTAGCTTCCTATGGTTGGAGGAAATATGGGCACAAGCGCCCAGCATAAAGATGGCCCTAGCTGCAGCATTCTGCACCACCTGAAGTTTACTTAATAGATATTCCAGAAGACCCAGATAGAGGACGTTGGCGTAATCCAGTCGTGATGTAATAGGAGCCTGGACTACTGTCCTTCTGTGGGAGAGTGACAGAAGAGGTAGAAATGTACGGAGTGTTTTCAAAGTTCAGTAGCAGGTTCCTGCCACTGATTGAACTTGTTTCTTCATGTCCAAGGAATCATCCATTTGTACTCCAAGATTTCTGGCTACCCCCACCGAAGGCTGTGGGGGGGACATATCAGACGGCCACCACTGCCTCCGTTTATCTGTATCAGAGGCCTGAAGAGAGTCACTTCTGATTTTGCCAAATTACACTGAAGCTGGTTGAGACTAAACCAGGCAAAGACTTTCCTTATGCAGTTATTGATTTTCTCACCGTCAAAAACTTCTCCTTTTCAACAGGTGAACAATAACTGAGTGTCGTCGGCATAAGATATAATTATGGCTCCCGCCTCTTCAGCCAGAGGAGTGAGGAGGGTCATGTATAAATTAAACAATAAAGGACTTAGCATCGATCCTTGTGGTACCCCAACCTTCATGGGAGGCATACAGGAGGAAAAAGGTGGGTTCCAAATTTCCCGCCTTCTATTCCCCAGAAAGGAGGAGAACCATTTTAACACCTTGCCACCCACTCCGCAGTCACTCAATCTCTGAAGGAGTCTATCATGGGACAAGGTGTCAAACGCGCCTGACCGATCTAACAACATAAAAACCCGCTCTTCCTCCTGAGTCGAGAGTCTCTTTGATGGAATCAGAAATCTCAAGAAGGGCCATTTCCGTGCTAAAATTAGAAACCAGATTGGCTCATATGAAGGAGGTTGTTCAATTCGATGAATTCCGTAGTGACTTGGTTCACATATTTTTCAATTGTTTTGGCGAAAAAAGGCAGAAGTGAGTTAGGTCTGTAGCTAGCGGCTGATAATGGATCCGCCGAAGGTTTCTTCACTAGCGGTAAGATTTTAGCCTGTTTCCAAATAGAAGAAACCTGGCAGCTGCTTAAAGACAGATAAAGACAATATAGCAGAAGTACCAGGGAAAAGATTTGGACGTTCAAGAATTTAACAGAGAGAGCCGAGACATGGATTGGCTCTGGCTCTAAGAGCCCTTAAACTTGTTTGGAATGTAAAACATTCAACAAAAGAACAGCTTAAAATACGATAGGCTTGCCTTCAAAATGTCAATGCGGAAGCATTTCCCCTTTGCAAATCAGATTATTTGGTATTTATTAAGAGTGAGTATTTTTAACATGAACTGAAAAACAGTCAGTCACATAAAGGGTACAGCTACCCCTACTGTGAATGAAATGCAGACCACTGCCACTTCAATAAATACATGCTATATACCAGACATTCATTCAATGCTGTTGTTGCTAGTGAATCGGTTTTATTTCAGTGTTATAAAGCACGAATTCGGCCAAAGGGCATTGGAGCACTTTAAATGGGCACCTGTTACACTACACAAAGGCATATATATTCATTGTTTATATGTGATGTGTCCAGAGTGACAGGGTATTGAAAATGCACAGCTTGGCAAAGCAATTTTTTAATTTATTTTTATAAAGATATTTATTTATGGTATTTGTACATATACATTATGGGGGCTAAAGCTGCCTCTCTTCTTCCTCAGTCTGACTGGGAGAGGAGGGAAGGTTGTATGTGCACAGTGCAGTTTGGCAAATCCAATGTGCCCAGGGCAGATCAGCTACTCTTCCAATAAGCCTTGCCAATGTGCTGCGCACTTCACCAAGAAAGAGACCGTTTGTTTTTTTTGGAGCTCTCTTGTGCTTTAAGTATGGGGCTCATGAATGTTGTGTGTGTGCAAGCATGCATGTTAGAAGGAACTATGGTTGCAACCCCTTCTGGTGTGCACTTCCATTGCATAGATTGATTTTAAATAGCTTTATGAAGCTTGTGTAGTTTGGTTCTGCTCTAAAGAGCAAGTTTGAATAATTTAAAAGTTTCGGGGCCTGGACTGCTATGATTTACCTCCATGCCTTAGCCATTTAAAGGTGCCATTATGTGGCATGCTGTAGTGGAGCAGTGATTTCTCATTAGTGTGTGGTGGGATTCGACTAAAAGTTGTTAATCTGATCCTTTATAACCGCAAGCTTTGTTGTAGATACTGCACTTGAGACTTGCTTTCACTGGGAGACAACATATGACTTTTAGAGTTAGTTGTACATGACTGCATTTGGAAGAGTTGGTTTCCAAGGTGAACCCAAGTGACATGGCATATGCAGAAAGTGGGGTTTGAATCCATCAAGGTTCATATCATTGAGCCAGCTTTGAGCAATCCTTGCTTTTTGTTCTTGTAAAATAACTCAAAATTCTGTCTTTGTTAGTTTGAATTTCAGGTACGTGGTAGACCTACAGATCTGGATGAGGTGCAAACAGTGCTTGAATCCTTGGATGACTTTGGAGCAAAGGAACATTTTAGGTAGAGTTGTGTATCATTTGCGTATTGGTGAATCTTGATGCTGTTATCTGTGAGAAATGGAAGACCTATTGGGCTCTACGTAGAGGTTAAGAATTACATGAGACTATATTAAATCCTGGGGGACTGCACATGAGATAGGTATGTATTGAGATCTGCAGGTGCCCGTGTACACAAATTGGTGTTTATTGGAAATTTAGGGGGAGACCTGTGAAAAACATTGCTGTTGAATCTCATTTGAGAGTCCAGGGTGTTGATTATGGCAGGGTGGTCCATTGTGACAAAGGCAGCTGAGAGGTCCAGCAATATTGGGAAGCTAGAGGTGATCTTGATCTATGGTCTGAAAGGCATCGTCTATGATGTGTAAGTTTGTGTTCTTGCAGTACTGAAAAACAACTGTACGCGTTTTAATTTCCAGGACGTATAAAACCAAAAGGTACATTCCCAACTTTTCAACTAGACTACACCCTGCCCTGTGGCCTGTCCTGGGTCTGCCCTAGCGGAAACATGTGTATTAAAAAGACAGGTTTGGGCCTGACAAAAGGTTTATTTTTACAGGTTGGAATGGCAGTTTAAAACTGCCCACACAGGCTGCAATGGCAGACCTAAGACATGTTTTAGAGGCTACTTAAGCGGGTGGCACTGACAGTTGCTGCAGGCCCACTAGTAGCATTTAAATTGCAGGAATTTCAAAGCGTGCCCTGCATCGCATTTTGCGATGCAGGGCATGGAACGAAATTAGTTTTATTAATTTAATTGTTTACTTACCTGCAATCATCCAGATTCCGGTCTTTATCACCCCCCAAACTGCCCCTCCCCCGCCCCGCCGCCCTTTCCCACCGCAACTCCCTCCACAGGCCGCGGCTGCGACCAAATAGAAGGAAAGTTGATGTATAAGCTAACTATTTTCCCTTCAAAATATATTGGATTTTGAAGGGAAAACTATTGAACGTCTATAAAAATTGACTCCCAGCGCATCAGGGATTTGGGTGAATGGGCCACTATTCTGGGATGATTATCGAGTATTGATCCCTGATCAGGTATTGGTTTTGCGCTGGATCAGTTTCTTGGTAGCAGAGGATGGTTTATTTATTGATTAGTTTGGTAATGACTATTGGTTATATGTTCTTAACACAAAAAATGAGTGTCCTGTTCTATGCTGTCTAGAAGTACAGGTACAGAGATACCTGAGGAATCCATGAAATGGAATTTAGCCTGAAATAGGCAGAAGAAGAGTGTGGTAATGAAATCACACTGCAGAAGTACTTTGTCTGTTGTAATAATACCGGGCTGTAGGTGTTATATTTAGGAACATTTCGTATATAAGTAGAGTGTCTGAAATAGCGATGGGTCCACTTCCGAAACTCTAACCTTATCCCCAGGAGAGTAACAAGTCCTCTTTTCACACCAAAAAATCCTCTTGTGAATTTTGGCCTTATTCCTAGAGGAGTATCAGTTCCTCCCGGAGCTTGTTTGAAAGATAAAATGATGCTGGTCGTTATTGTTTACTGCATGGTAAAGAAATTCAAAAAAAATGAAAGAACTATCTTTTTATCCAGCAGGGCAGACATGGTAGCATTGCTTTTGTGTTGTTACTAGTCGAAATTTTGATTAAGAAAACTACTGTCATAATATTTTGTAAAGGTAGGGTCACTAAGTATAAGGAGTAATACTTTCGTCAGAAAAAGCGTGCTGGCATTGGTCAGGCAGCTGGCATATACTGAGAACTGATTGGTCGGTTGGTGTGGGCCACACTAGTATTGGTCGAGATCGCAGATACGTAGAGAGCTGTGATTAGACGGTTGGTGTGAGTCGAACTGGTATAGGATGAGAGTTGACCAATAGAACAAGTAGAATTACCGAAAGGTTGTCTTGTTTGTTTTTGCTGAGATACATAGGCGTAAGGAGTCAGAAAAATGAAGTTGCTTAAGAAAAGAAAGAATTTCTTTAACAAAGATAAACCAATTGTGACTAGAGAGGGAATTCCGATTCCACCTCTAAGAATGCCTGCTTCCTATATGATGTAGGAGAGAGGATACCATATGTGTATGTTGTTAGAGAATTGGGTAGAGTATACTAAAGATTATGGTGTTATAGCTTTTCCACAGTATGGTTCATTTAATGTAAGAATATTGCAGAATTTGAGAAATGTAATGTATTCATTAGAACGGAATCCCAGACTTACAAACTTACACAGTATGAGGCATTAGAGGAATGGGAAGTTGAGGCCTTTGAAAGAGAGAGATATAGAAGTAACAGAAGTACAGGAGTATGATGTTTAGATCTCCTTTAGAGAAAAGGGAAGATAAGCTGAAAATATGGAGGAGAGCTGTGATAACAGAATGTTTGTACCCAGTTTTAGTTGCTGAAGATCAGACAGGAGGCAAGTGTAAAGAGAAAAAGAAAAATATAGAGACGTCAAGCCTAAGGGATGATCCGAACGATTTTGATGATGATGAGGGATTGGGGGATCTACTGACCAAATGACCTCTGCCATATGATGACAATTCAGGGGAGGTGAAATCAAGTGCCCCACAAATGGGAACCCCATTAACTCCTCAAGTCACAGAAATAGCTAGAGTAGTAAAAGAAAATGAAATTCATTTGTTGAATAAAGCAAGAATAGAGCAGGTCCAGAAATTAAATCAGTTGACTTTGAATGAAGAATTATTGACGGTACTGGTAACAGTTGGTCCTGTAGTTCCATTGTATGGAGAAAAGCAGAATCTATCAAAAGTACATACGTTGGCAGTTCTGAGAAGTAGTGTCAGGAGTGAAGTGATGACAGTAGCAAATGAGAATAGACAGGCTGATCCGAATAACACATTGTTAGATCTTCCGGTTTGTGATATGATAACAGAAACCCCTAGAATAAGTATCCAAATAGACCCAAGGAAAATAGGGCCGAATGTCACTCCAGTAGAGGGAGTTCAGTAGGACCTTCGCCAGAAGAATTAAATAATTGGATAAAAGAAAAAAATGGCAATGCCAAAACCTCAACCACAGAGTATAAATGTGAACCAATTGAAAGTCGATCTGGAAGAGATGTTTATCACTTACCGTGATGAAGAGCTGTTATTTTTGTGTAAAAGTATTACTTGGAGAGTGAAGAAGCTTCATGAGAAAATATCAGAAGCTGCTAGTGAGTTAGGAATAGACATAGAAAAATTGAAAGTGTTGTAGAAAACATAAAGAATGCCCTTTACTGACAAGGATCTAGACTCTAGAGAGTTTGAATGTGTCTGGAAAAAGGTTGCAAATAAGAGAATTGATGAATATTTTGAAGAAATGGAGAGATGTAGATTGATGGAAAAATAGATGGACGAAAAAGAAAGAAGAAGAAGCTGGTAAGGGAGCATCTATGTTTCCGTTGACAGAGACAAACCAAGTTGAAAGGGCTTGTCCATTGAGAGAGGTTCCAGGTGGTGGATATGTTCATGTACCTTGGACCAGACAGGATACATTGTCTTTCACATATGATTTTCCCAGGTTAAGAGAAAAACGTGTTGAATGGTACAAACAGGTAGAAAGGTTTGTGAAGGTTTCAAAGGTTTTGTTAAAGGATCTAGATGGATTGTTTGAGATTGTCGTTCACGCTGATTTATGGACAGAGTGTAAGATCAATGTCGATTGGCCAAAAGAAGAATATCCTAGAGACCCTAAAAAAGGGGACCATCAGATGAAGTAATGAAAGAGTTTAATCAGGTGATCACTTATTTGGAAGGAAAAATGTCCCAGAAGATTGACAGGGCAACCCAAGAACCAAAGGAGTCAGTACATGCCATTTTGTGTTTTGACTAAGACCGGAGATTAGCAATATGATTCAGCAGCATTTTATTTGCTGGCCGAGCAGAACAGTTGATGAAATCATAAGGTGTGCAAAGTATCATAGTGACTAGATTGATACCAAACATGAAAGGTTGAAAGAGAAAATGATGTGGGCGCAAGTGAAGTAGCAGAGCAAACAGGTTACCAGATGAATGGGCAGAATCAGAATGGGCAGTTACACAGTGGAGGTAGAGGTAGAAGTAAAATAAGCAGAGAGGAACCTATGAAGAAATTTCCTTGTCATGTGTGCGGAAAGCATGGACATTGGAAGAATGAGTGTAGATTTGCTCAAAAGAATAATGAGGCAAATCAAAATGTAATTCCACAGATGTAGAGTGAGGTGGGTGTAAATTAACAGCAGCAGGGAGTAACTCCACAGTTACAGGTGGCAGAAGCTCCCATACCAAATAATGTGAATGCTCAAGTGCAGAGGTACAGTGTGAACACTGGATTTCACGGTGGTGATCAAGTTGGTAAGAATCAGACTGTGCAAATGGTTCTGCAATATTGGTTGCAGTGCAATGAGAGTGATTTAGACTTATCTCAATGACTGTGCCTGAGGGGCAGGAAGAGTGTGCACTTGGTACATCCTTGGCAGTGGATCAGTCAGGTCCATTTGTTGACGGAAAAGTGGAAGGTAATCAAATTACATTCCAAGTGGATACTGGTGCTACCCGTTCTACTGTGAGAGCAGCAGAAACTCTAAACCTACCCCTCTCTGGAGAAACTATTCAAGTTGTAGGAGTCTTGAATAAGCATATTAGAACACCAGTCACAAATCCAATAGAAGTTCCTATTGGAAACTTCAGAGAAATGCATTGGATTATGGTTTGTGACTCGAGTCTAGTAAATCTCTTAAGTAGGGAATTATTATGCAATATGAATTGCACTTTCTATTGTACACCGTATGGTTTTGCACTTGATGAGGATGTCAAATTTAAGATGATGCTAGCAAAGCAAGGGACCGAAGTGGGTGAATTGTTTTCATTTCTCACAGAAGAGACTTTGTCTGAAGAGTTCAAATGTGCAGTGAGATTGGATGTGTGGAATTTTTCTGGAAAGGAAATTGGCCTAATGACAAATGTAGATCTGATTCAGATAACAGTGAAGGAGGGTGCTGAATATCCAAACACACCTCAGCAAACAAATGAGCCCAGGAGTAATCGCAGGAGTCAGTCCTGTGATCAACCAAATGATTGAACAGGGAATTCTGAAGGAAAAACTGAGCAGTCCTTGTAATTCGCCTATTATAGGAATTAAAAAACTCAGTGAAAAATACTGCATTGTGCAGGATTTACAAAAAATGTATAAAACTGTATATCCCTGTTGTCCAGTAGTGCCAAATCCAGCAGTAATCCTTTACCAAATTCCCTCTGATGCTGAATCATACACTCTGATTGATTTGTGGCAAGCATTTTTCTGGATTCCTTTACATCTGGAAAGCCAGTATTTTTTTGCATTCCAGTTTGGAGACCGTGTTTTGGCATGGTGCCGAGTTCCTCAAGGGTACACAGAGAGCCCCTCAATCTTTAATCAGATCTTGAAAACATTTCTGGAGACTTTAGTCATGCCAGGAAATTCAGTTTTGGTTCAATTTATTGATGACCTGTTAGTAGCATCAAAGACACCTGAGGCATGTGTGATAGATACAGCTGCCCTATTGAACCATTTGGCACAAGGAGGAAACAAAGAGTCCCCAGCAAACCTGCAATTATGTAAACAAGAAGTCCATTACCTAGGACACAAAATAGAATAAAAAAAAGGAGTCAGAAAAGTGACACCAGAAAGGATTCATGTGATTAAACAAATGAACCGGCCCAAAATTCTGAAAGAAGTATGAATGTTTTTGGGAATGGTTGGATACTGTAGGCAGTGGATCAGTGGTTTCTCACTGATTACAACACCTCTATAGAGGTTGGCACGGAAAGATGTCAAAGATCTGATTGTTCTGGAAGATGAAAGTATGGAAGCTTTTACTAAATTAAGAAGCAGTCTTTGTCAAGCTCCTGCATTGGGAATGCCAGATTATGCAAAGGATTTTGCGTTGTACTGCTGTGAGAGAGAGGGGTGTGCACTTTCAGTCCTAACTCAGAAACATGTAATGGCACGGCGTCCAGTAGCATATTTATCTGCTACTTTGGATTCAGTGGCTGCAGGTTTACCAGGCTGTTTGAAAGCAGTAGCCGCCACTTGAGTGAGTCTGGAAAAAAGTGAAGAAATTATGTTGGGATATCCAGTCAAGGTGTATGTGCCACATTCTGTTGAGATTCTTTTAACTCGCACCAGGATGCAGTACATGACTTCTAGTCGGCTGCCTAAGTATGAAAGAGTGATTCGGAGTGCTGAAAATGTGACTGTGGTGAGGTGCTGTTGGACTTGGCCCTTTTTGTAGGGTCATCCCCGAAATTTCTGCCTTCCTCCTAGCCTTTTTTTCTGACATGGTGTTGGTGATTCTAGGACTCTGGGGACTTTAGCACTGCTGTTCAGTGTAAAGTGCGTGAGCTCTCTGTGGTAAACATGGTAAGATTGGTGTACACCTGTTTGGCATATTTAATTTACCTATCAGTCTCTTGTAAAGTGGTATCTCAGATACCCAGGGCCAGTAAATTAAATGCTACTGGTGGGCTTGCAGCGCTGATTGCGCCATCCACCAAAGTAGACTTTTAAACCAGTCTCAGGCCTCTGCCATTGTAGGGCCTGTGTGCACAGTGTTACTGCTGCTGTGACGTGGCACCTAAATTGTGTGCCACGTCTGTGACCCCCCTTTTACTGCATGTCAGGCACCCCTAAGGTAGGCCCTAGCTAGCGCTATGGGCAGGGGGCATTGTAGGTAACAAGTAGGACAACTACCTTAAGTGTGTGACATGTCCTGGTAGGGACACACAGCAATTTTGGTTTCTCACTGCTGTGAGGCTGCCCTCTCATAGGAATGCATCGGGGATTCACTGATAAGTGTTTCAGTGGTAATTGCTGATATGAGAGGAGCAGCATGGTCAATGGTGTGTGTAGATTTATTATCACTATTTTGGAAATGTCACTTTTAGAAGTTGGCATTTTTGTGTGCAATGTGTCTGACTGCCTGATCTGTATTGCATGTCTGGCTTTGGAGTGACAGGGGCTAGTGAGGTGTATGGCTCCAGGGAGGGCAGGGTTAGACAGTGCTAGGCTGAATGGAAGATCTGCATTTGGTGTAGTGGGAGGAGTTGTCCCCTGACCCTGAGTATGTCTGTGCCTGCCTGGGTGAATGCTGGCTCCACCCCTCCGTGGAGTGTCTGATGACCGAGCCCCCACTTGACAAAGGGGAAGAGGAGCCCGGTAAACAAAGTGCTCCACTACCCCCCCAGAACCAGTTGCAACTGGTTCCCAAAGACTGTGCCAGGACAGAACAAAGAAGAAGTGCTGTATAAGTACTGGGGCTGTGACCCTCATGTTTGGGTGCTTTTCTGTGCAGTTTGGGTGCTTGAGCTGCTGGGCCCCAGGAGGAACCGCCACAAGGGATTGCCCCTCTGCTGGGGGACCCTGTGTGCTGGCCTGCCTAGGTCCAGCTCTACCCTATGGGACTTTGGGGGCAAGACCGTTCCTGGGTTTTGGCACACCTTTTGGGCCCAACTTGTGTTTTGAGCCTCTTGGCTCCTAGCACCTCATGAGCGCTTCAAGGATCTGGCTGAAAGCACAGAGGAGGGCGGGAGGGGCGTAAACCAGCAGCGCTTGACTGCAAAGTGCCTGGGGGAGATCCCGATGTGGGGATTTCCCTGCATTGCCAAAGGAAAGTATGAGCCCACCCCGCAATTGCCAGCCTTGAAGAGCGGGAGCTCACTCTGCATTGGTGAATCGCCACCGAGAAATCGCCGCCGAGATCGGCGGCCTGGAAGTTTGACAAGCTGCCTGACTCGGGGCGTGACCAGGAAGAGGAAGTTACAATGTGAAAGTCTGGCATGAGGAAGCCTGTTGTTGGGCAGGATCTCCCCGTGTGGAGAAGGGCAAGCCCCACGCGCCTGACCCACCGGAAACAGAGCCTTGTGATGACTTGCAGCGCTCAGATACCACTGGAGATTGGTGGCGGGAGGAGGGGCTCAACCGGAGTCGCCCCCTGTGGCAGGTCCAGGAGTAGACCACACCGTGAAGTTGCCACATACAGGGAAAAGCCACATGCCAGTATCCAGGGGCTGACTCGCCAGAGTGAGGGTGAGTCTGGCCATTGAATGAGTTCT
Source organism: Lissotriton vulgaris (assembly GCF_964263255.1). Lineage (NCBI taxonomy): Eukaryota > Metazoa > Chordata > Amphibia > Caudata > Salamandridae > Lissotriton > Lissotriton vulgaris. The sequence goes on from NC_141690.1 coordinate 136,493,148, forward strand.
GCCTATACGGGAGAAACCGGGTGAGGTCCTCCAGCCCTGGGGGGCATTACGCTACCGGGTGGGTAGCAGTGCCGGCCCCCCTTTGCATTAAGGGCCTGATTTCTGCTGCGACATATCTGGATTTGGATATCTATGCAATAGAGAATCGGTTGTGTACTAACGTTCACCTTAAACCGACCGATAAAAACTCTCTACTACACCATAGGTCGTTCCATCCGCTTGCCCTCCGAGACAATATGCCAGTGGGACAATTTCTCCAGTACCGGAGAAATTGTAGCACCACAGAAAAGTTTGTTGAACAAGCGACGGAACTGGCAGATAAGCTTGAAAATCGTACTTACCCCAAGAAAATTGTGAAAAATGCTCAGAAGAGGGCATTGAACACACCAAGAATAGTGTTACTAGAGAGGAGTAAGACAGAGAAAGGAGAATGTTCGAACCTCTATCTACAAAAATTCTCCAAATCATCAAGAGACACTGGAATCTGCTGAGTACAAACTGCTTTAAAATGCAAGCCCCCAGATTTGCTTTTAAAAGATCCAAGAACCTGTGGGATCAATTTGTACATACTCACCCAAGGCAAGTGTCGAACACCTTGGACCTCCTCGCAGGGCACCATCCTTGTGGTGGATGCTCTGTGTGTGATTTGTCGGAGCGAGTGAGCAGTGTACAATTGGTGGACGAAAGAACTTGGCACCAGAATAAGTTCACTAATTGCAACACTGCCAATGTTGTTTATCGGTTGACTTGCCCGTGTGGGCTCTACTACATTGATCTTTCTAAACGGAAGATCAAAATTAGTATTCAAGAACATCTTAACACTATCAAAGCCAACAAATTGACAACTCGGCTTGTAGCGCACTATCGCGAACAAAAACATGGCTTCAGGGATATCAGATGGGTTGTTCTTGAGAAAGTATGGGGTGATCCATTGTATATCGAAAACAGCTTGATCTCCAAGTAGGCCCGGTGGATTTACCAGGAGAAGGCGGACAAAATATGATTGAACAATGTCATTGAGTGGAACAAAGTAATAGCACACACATAGCCTTATCAACTGACATTTAGAACAACATTCTTGCTTCACTTATCAGTTGGACGTGTCAATCCTTTTGAACTCTGTAGATGTCTCCTATACAATCTTGATTTGGGGATCATCACAAACTCTCCCCTCCATGCCCCCAAAAAACATTTTCTAGGAGGGATGTGGAGAGGGTGGAATTACCGAGGGAAATTTGACTCTTCCTGAGGGTAATATGTGGACACTATGTTGGGCATTAGTAGCTAACTAGGAGTGAAATAAATGAATACATTTGTACTTGTAAAGCACACTGCTGCCCCAGCAACGGGGCGTCCTGGCGTTGTACTCGTACCGCTGTGGAACCCTTCCTGGCTTTCCCTGTGAAATGTCCACTCCTGGGCACCCCCAAGGTGAAGACAGGCATCCCAGTGCTGTTGGGGCCATTGTGGAGATTAAGCAAGCTATTGCCCAGAGTTGCAGAGTGGGACCCATGATTCGAATAGGCACTGAGGCCAGAATTATCAGGTGCGAGGAAATTGAGCCCAAGACCCGCCGAGGCGGGAATTGAACTCTGGTCTCGGGCCTGACCTCTGCATCAGGGTCTGCCACTCAAACCACTGAGCCACACTTCTCCACGAGTGCCGTGCTTGCTAAGATGTTAGAGCAGGCTTTGTGGGATGGGACCCCTTTTTTGATGTGTACTTTACGGCATGTCTTTGAGCTTGCGACATGCCTAGGAAAAGGCCTTGGTTATTTTTTTAAAATATGCCCCAGAATCAATAGTTGAGCACAACAAGAGAATTAATACATCAATGACTACATTGGAGCACTGGGCGATCGCAATAGTTGTAGTGGAATCTTTAACCACTCTAAGATGGCCACCATAGTCGTGCATCACGTGACCAGTGAGCGTGCACACTGCAAGGGCGTCTGAGCACGCCCGGCGGAAGAATTTTAAAAGCTCCGCGCTGGAGAAGAATTACAGCAGGGAGTTGGATACCGAACGCGTCGGTCGAGGTCTGGTAAGAGTTTCGATGTGAAAACAAATGTGAGCGCAAACAGGGGGTAATTGCTCTAGTAGTAAGATGCGGTTGGGCTGTGCCGTGTTCTTGTAAGGAACTGGGCGCATGGTAACTAAAGTTGTTTGCAGTAGAAGGAAATACTGAGACTGACTAGATTTGACAGCAGTGTGTATATATCCCGAATAGAATAGACAGCCACCCTGGGGGTCACATTTAATTTGTAAAGCACAGTGACGTTATGATACTGAGAGGATGTAGTTGAAGGCGGCTCGGGCAGAATTTGTATGGAAAATTCATCCCTCAAACCTAGGCAATGTGCTGGATTGAGGGCACGAACGATGGAGGTGTTACACTGTGCTTCGGGTGTGAACTCGATGACTATGAGAGTAATATTTAATGTAGTGACAGGCGCTAAACCTGCTGAATTAAGAGTAATTTAATGTGGTTTGAATTGGCAGTATGTATGTGTATTCTGCTTGCAGGTTGATGGAGTGCAATTGAGGTTACCAGACGTGGATGCGCACTTGTCTTGTATACTGGTGGCGGCAGGTATGCCAGAGAGTGGCAACCAACAGGTAAAATTCAATGTCCAATTAGCAATTATAATGTAAGTGAGCATTTGTTCCTGGAGCAACTATTGATCAGTGTCACTCTGTGGGTGTCTTTTTTTTCCGTATGTGTCTGTGTTCTACAGGTTTTACTGCTGTGAAGTCACAGTAGGTTTTGGACTGACACCTAGCCCTGAAGAAGTTGCTGACAAAGAATTATCGGCAATAAGACATGTTAACTTTATATATGTTAAAACGAAGCTCAACAGTAGCTTTTGGTTTTTAATGTGAGCAGACATCCAGCAGCGAATAAAGTTGATCAGAGTGCTAGTGGTGCCTAGCTTGTTTTTAGAGGGCTAGAATAGTGTATCTTGGTGTTCTAGCCTAAGGGTTGGGTTGTAGTAGGTTTTTGTAGTTTGTTTCCACTATTGAGTTGCACACATAACCAACACGTTTATTTGAAAAATGTTTTGGTGGGATGGCGCCGATGATAAGTGGAACACACTGACGAGTATCTGTCAGCAGTTCCCTGGTGGTTGTTTCCGTGAGGTCCCTTCCCACCATTCACACATATTTTCATAACACATTTTTTAAGTTGGGAGCATGCTTTTTGAATTGGTGGACACACAGACACAGTTAAGATTTTAGAAAGGAGATAGGAACACCCTGTGAGTACTGCAGAAATGTTGCGTACTTTAAATATCCTCACTAATTAGGTAGGCAGGTGATGTCTGAGAGATCCTATCAGATATGAAGAAGGTTTTGTTGATTAATGAATGAGAGTGGAGAGTAACCTGCGTCTTTTCCCTCTGTGCTGCATAAAGGCAGATTTCTGCTGTGCCTGCAGCATGGGGGCTTTGCATTCTTTTGTGGAGTCCCCGTGAGAGGGGCCTGAGTGGCTCCACGGGGCCGGTGTTCACTTTTTACTCAGCTGCACCACAGGAGCGCGGGCAGCTGCAACATGGGGTCATTTCTTTGAGGTAACAAGGAAGGAGTGAGATACACTCCGACACCCCCAAAGCATTGCACATCTTGGTTTTGCTGCTTTGGCAGCCAGAGGGCTACTTGGGAGGCCCTATATTTATAAATCCTGACATTTTGGACAGAGGGTATTTTGAGTCTCAGGAAGGCCAGTTGGTCTGGGGTCATTTTCATGGTGGGTACCTGTGTGAAATGGAGGGCAGCCACGGCCGGTACTAGGTGTAACTGCAGGGCGGTGATGTAGGGAGGGGGAGGGGCAGGGTAGGGGTTTGTAATGTATGGATTACGGACTTTAACAGGTAAGTGAACATATAAATAAATAAAACGAATTTCGTTGCGCGCACTGCATCGCATTTGGTGATGCAGTGCACACAACGAAATTCGTTTTATTTATTTATATGTTTACTTACCTGTTAAAGTCCGTAATCCATACATTACTACCCCCCGCCCTGCCCCTCCCCACGTCACCGCCCTGCAGTTACACCCACTACCGGCCGTGGCTGCTAGTAGGGTGCAAGGCCCTAAGGGATTGCATAATGTGTTTATGCTCATGAGATCTATGATGATGATGTGCTTTATGCCTAATGTGATGCAGACATAATGAATTTATGTTGCTAATGCAGAGTACAGTGTTTTGCCAGTTGTTACTGGTTGTGTTTTACATTTGCTACTTGTGCTTTGTGATGGTTCTGACAGTGGCCCGATTGACCCTGTCATGTATATAATCTCCTGTACATTATTACCTGGTGCCAGTTGGCACAGTGTATATGTGTGATTATGATTCTAATGTGCTTTGGATGATACAAAGGCTATTTTTTAAATAACCGTGTGTGGAGTTTCTTTTGTGGTGTGCCTAGTGTGTTGCTGCTGCTGTGTGTGTTTTACGCAAACACTGTACACATTGCCTCTGGGATAAGCCTGCAAGCTACCAAGGGGATGGGCAGGGGTTATCTTCAGAGAGTAACTCCCTTGCCCTGACTAGAATGGTGGTTTCTGCCTGGCTTAGGCGCAAGCCCTGGACAACCAGAAAACCCATTTCTAACAGCCCATTTCTAACAGGTGCACAACTGTAAACCTGGCAACTCTATTGCAGAATTCTCGTTGTGAGAAAGTGAGAGAGGAAGCGGTTCACGATTGTTTGGATGTGACAGAACTGTGCCCCAAACCCAGACCAAACATAGAGGATGTTCCATTGGAAGAATCACACTGTGAAATGTTTGTGGATGGGTCATGTCTGAGAAATGAGAAAGGTGAATTATACACTGCCTATGCTGTTTGCACTATAGCGGGAGTGCTAGAGGCATCCTGTCTAAAAGGGGTAAACTCTGCTCAAATTGCTGAATTGATAGCTCTGATTAGAGAGTGCAAAATTGCCAAAAGCCTGAGGGTAACCATATTTACTGATAGTCAACATGATTTTGGGATTGTACATGACTTCGGTCAGGTATGGATGCAAAGGGGATTTCTGACTTCTTCACGTTCCCCTATCCGAAACAGTAAAACTGTAAAAGAATTATTGAATGCTTTGCAATTGCCCAAATGCATTGTAGTGGTCAAATGTGCGGCATATAAATCAGGAGATGATTATGTAACAAAGGGGAACAGATACACCAACCAAATAGTGCGTTTCTGTGCATGAAATTTAATGGCCTGAAACAGAGCCATTGAGAGAGGAAATAATGTGTGCCATCTTATGTTTACAAAACAGGTGATGGACCGAATGTGGGTCAATGTCACACATTCAACCCAGTCAAAAGATGTGGGCCCAAATCCATCGTTTTTTTGCACTCCACACCACCCTGGGTTAGACAATGGCGATATGCAAACCAGCTCTGACCCTGTGCCCCATGGGAACAGTCCAGTCCAAACTACAAAAGCCATGTCCTTCCCAGCCACATTTAAACCTTGGGATGAAGTTAGGCATATGCAGGAAGAAGCAAGCGATGAGGAAAAAAACATTTGGAGTCATTCAGGCTGTAGAAAGAGAGCAGAGGACGAAGTATGGGTCTACATAGCCGAAAGACCAGTCTTCCCAGATTCTTTACTTTCCCATTTGGCAAGGGTGTACCATGAAATTGCGCATATTGGAAGAGATGCAATGATCAGACTCTTCACGCAGTCATGGTATAACCCAACCCAGAGCGCCTTTACCAGAGGTGCGTCACCTGTCATGCATGTAGGTTAGAGTGGATATTTTCCAGCGTTCGCCCTCTTCTGTGACTTCCACTGGTCCTCAAAGGTCCTACTTGACAAACTTGAGAAATTAAGAAAGAGACACTCTGCGCCTAATCTTTCAGTCCAAGCATTACAAGGCTCTCTCTCCATCAATCCTGACCTACCCATGGTCATCATTAAGCTCCAGCACCACGAAAATGCTCTTCTCAGCTTGTCACCACTACCCTTGCCATCAAACCAGCACTCGTGTAAAAATGTGTAACCTGATCCTGATGATGTCCTGAACTCCAGGCTGAAACACCGGCATCTTTTGCAGCGTCATTATTGGCTCCATCCTTGTGGTCCCCAAAAAACTACCTCTGTTCATAATGTATCAAATGTATGGGTGCTAATAAGAATTCACGTATATATCATTATTGTTTCTGCACCATTTTCCCCGCTGTATATACCCCTTCACTTGTCACTAGCGCTTTCACCTTCTTCACAAGCATTTGTGTACAGTCTGGTACAGGTTACATGACATTTAATGTAACAGTGCTTTTGTTTTTGATCTTGCAATCAAATATATGAAAAATAAATTTTTCCATGTAACGTTTCCTGGTTTCTTGTACCGCTACCCCCTTTAATTCCCCCTGCATTGCAACACATTGGGCTTTTTTTTATAATTGTCTACTATATAATACCTGTTGAGGCATTGTATTATGCTATATACTATCCATCCTGGTCTCAACTGGGTTTTTGGGTATCCTCCTGTAGTTCGTTACTGCATACAAATCTATGCGGCATATTTATTGCAATTCAGAAAGATGCTTGATATCCTTCTCTTCAAGGAATATCTCCATCTACCTTCCTAAACACCATTCAACCAAGGAACCATCAACTGGTCATATCAGAGTGGAATTCGAGCATCGCCTGCACCGGCTTTATATGTGATCTTCAAATCATTCCCCTACCTCCACCTCTTCAATATCACCCCCTTATAGAATAATCCACTGTTTCCATAGCAACATTTGACTAGCTAATACTGTATTGTAATTGTAATTGCATTTGTAGAGCGCTTACTACCCCAGACAATGATAAAATGGTGATTGCAATTTTTATAAAATCATCTCATAACAGTGCAAGTGCATTGCACCAAACTATTATAGATCTGTTCTTAAATTGCCACTGAACTGAAGCAGAGTGATTGGAATAGAATTAAAAGGTGTACACGGTATGCTCCTTTAACGTATTCCTCTATTTTCTGTGACTATGGCACGCCATGCAAATAAGTGTGTGGTGAACTAACCCCGGTCGGCGGTCGGAATTCCGCTCCTGTGTGGCACATTCCGATCACGGGCGTGGTCGTGACGGCTCCCGGCCGTCATCAGCACAAGAGCACTGTATGCCATGACGGACTGGAGCCGTCACCAGCATGCAAGGGGTTAAACATAAGTTCCATATTAAAAAAAATTGGTTTCCAGGATTCTCAGGGATCTCAGGTTTTATATAACTAAAGCTCCGCCATCGGCAATGGAAATTAGTGGGGACATAGAATGTTCTCTTTAGAAATTTCTTATAACAGGAAATAACATGTTTTCATGGTGAGGACAGTGACAGTGTGTCTTCCTGATGAAACAGAACACCATTCTTTTTCATTTTTTTTATTTTTTCAAAACCTTTATTGACAAATTCAGCATAATCAAAATACACTTTTGTCTTAGATCAGAGCAACTTACACAACAGGCTATTTGCGGAATATCATAGACATAATGAAAATACAAACAGATAAAAGTATTATTCTGTACAGCACGGCGGTGGCACCATGGGCAACATAGAGCTAAAGGAGGTAATGATAGCACTGTAAGGATAGATGCAGGCACGGCAAGAGGGGGAGGCGGGGACAAAGAAGGAGGTGGCTACTGACCAGCGCCGGCAGCTGCCGCGGGCGAAGTGCCGGCGGGGGGCGCGAGAGAGGCACCATGGCTAAGATGTGGTCGGGAAAGGAAGTATCTCACTAGGGGACCCCATATGTCAGGTGGGTGCGTGATCTTGCAGGCAGAAGGTCCCAGAATTTAGATAGCAAGGTCTGACATCTCGAAGCGTCTTCAAGCCAGTGAGCAACCTTGGGAGCCGGTCTGCGGCCCCAACACATGGCCACCCTACGCCAAGCAAGGACAAGCAGAAGAGCGATCAGATGGCGAGAGGAGTCCAGGCAAAATTTGATAAAGTCCAGCAGGCACAACGCTGGGTCAGCGCAGGGGCAGCGCAATGCATGTAACTATCATTAGGGATGATTCCCAGTTTATGTAGCTGAACAGGGGTGCGGTATATTAGCCTATGAAGACATTTTAAATGTATGAGACGATGCCGATAGTTGGGAGATAGTTTCTTTGTCTGGTTACAGCAATAAATTCAATCAGCTTCAGCAATGTCCATGTCTAGATCCTCGCCCCATGTGGCGCGTGCATAATCAGTGGAGATGGAGGTGGTCGACAGAGTAAGGGCGTATACTTTAGTAACCAACGTGCGGGGAGTGGGGGATGTATGTATGAAGTCAAGAGCAGGCATCAAAGGTGGAGGTTGGGGGAACGTTGGATATAGCTCCTTACCGATAGCACGCAGCTGGTAAAAAAGCAATGTGTCCCTCCGACCAGAAAAAGCAGGAACAGAATAATATGTGATTCCTGGGTAAAGATCCGCCAAGGTCGTCAGCCCCAAGTGAGTGACATGTTTAGACATGCAAGTTGGTTGGAGAGGAGGGAAAGCAGGATGACGTACAATCGGCATGGTATTGGGCGATAACGTCGGAGCATTGGAGAGACTGCGCAGTCCCGACCAGGCCCATGGGTGGGGCCAGAGGCCCAAACAAAGGGAAAATTCGGTGTGAATGGCTTGGTGGTGTCAGTCAGAGGGAACAACAATGACTTACTCCAGTTCACCAGTATGTCGGACAGTCCACCAAATCGTATTATCTCCCAAACAAGAGGGCTGAGGTTGTCTTGGGGGTGATGGATATACAACGTGATGTCATCCACAATCCACATACATGGAGGCCAGGAGGGAACGGGCTGGAAAGCTGATGCCCTTCTGTGTATGGTGTTGCCGGAGTCTGGCCACAAGAGGCTCTATCGCATTTGCAAAGAAAGAGCATTGGGGAGAGCAGGCATCCCTGTTGAGTGCCACGTTCAATCAGAATAGGATCTGATACCTGACCATTGATCCAAAGACGGACAGAGGGGCGAGTGTTAAGGAGAGATATCTTATGAATAGAAATGTTACTAAAGCCAAGGCGCGGTAGAAGAAAAAATCGAAAAGGCCACTTCAGTGTATCGAATGCCTTGGTGGCATCAAGTAGAGTAGCCACAGCAGGGAGACTAGGGTTGATTTGATGAAGGACCAAAAAAATTGTCCGAACGTTATGCGAGATGGCCCGACCAGGGATGACACCGGAATGATCGGGGAGGGCAATGAGGGGCATAAGGAGGAGAAGACGGGAAGCCAATAACTTTGCAATTTTAATATTCAATATTAATGAGAGAAAGGGGGTGGTGGGAAACGTGGCAGTAAGCTTGTTTATCTGGCTTGAGTAGGAGTGTTGTCATCGCCTCATGGAGAGACTGCGGCAAAAGGCCGTTGTGAAAAAAATCCTTATACTTGGTGGCCTGATGTGGCACTAGAAGTGAAGCAAAAGTCTTATCAAACGAGGCGGGTAGGCTGTCCAAACCTGGGGCCTTATCACTAGGTAAAGCATTCATAGCAGCAAGTATCTCTTCCTTAGTGAAGGGTTCATGTAAAAATGTACGATGGTAGTCCTCTTGCCAGACCAATGCAAGGGCGTCAAAGTATTGTTCATAGGGCTCATGCGAGGGGGGGGGAGCGGCGTTATAAAGTTGCGAGTAGTAGTCCATAAAACGAGCCTTGATTTCATCAGGGGAGGTAGTTCTAGTGGGGCCACCATCTCTGAGAGCTGCAACATACGACGCAGCACGGGGGCAGCGTAAGAGGGTGGCCAAGGTCTTAGCAGGCCGATCGCCCTCTCAGAAACTGCGGGCTTGGGCCTCTCTGCCTAAAAACGCAAGTTCCCTTTCGGCCCCCTCAGCAAATTCAATATGCTTTTCACCCAAGCGCGCAAGGGTCTCAGACCCGGGGTGGGCCGCATGGGCAGCGTCCAAAGCCTTAATCTCCAATTCTAGCTTGTCCAATGTGGAACGGATGGAAAGAAGGACTCCAGCTTGTTTAGAAATACACTTCAGCGTATCACTGTTTTACAGCCTTCCCACAGGATGGACGCAGAGTCCACTGAACCGACATTTTAATAGAAATAGTTGGTAATAGCTGTTGGGATCTCGTCACAGAAGACGGAATCACGGAGAGCATTCGGAGGAAGCCGCCATGTGAAAGAACGCTGTTTGGGAGTGAGGAAGACGAAAACGAATCTGGACTGGCGCATGATCCGAGAAAGTACTTGCCATATGATTAATGGAGGTAAGCCAAGTGAGAACATCCATAAATCTATATGGGACCAGCAGCCCGGAGCACCAGGGACGCAAGTGCCCTTGCGGGCCTTGGCCCACATGTGACGCCAGGCATCGTATAACAAATTGTCCGTGAAATGGACTGAAGTAGAGCAGTGGAGCGAGGATGGGAGGAGTGGGGGCCAGAGCGGTCCAAGACCGCAGACAGTGTGATGTTAACCCCCCCCCCCAGAGAAGGGCCGCAGGGCCCAAGGAAGAAATGAGGTGCCATATGTGAGTGAAGAGATCGAGGTCACGGGTTGGGATAATAAGGAACCATGCAAAATCACATACCGTCAGAACACCATTCTTCAGAATAGGTTATTGTCAGCGTGTGGGGAGGAGAAAACCTCCCCACACGCTGTGGGGAGGAGAAAACCAAACACACCTGAAGAGTGAGATTACTTCTGCATAAAAATAACGAGGATTTATAGATCCATATTCTCATTTCTATAGACTCGGGCCATATTTATGAGAATCTGACACAGGGCTGTGCCGCAAATTACCTTGCTGCGACAGAGTGAAAGGACAGGAATGTGCAGCATTTATCCGATACTGTACATAACGGGCTTGTTCCTCTGCGATCACACCATTTTGGCAGCATAGCGCAAACGCATGCACCCTTGCACCATTGTGCAAGGGTGCCTGGGTGTTAGGCAAGATTGGTTTTGTGCAGGTCTTGTGCCTGTACAAAAACAATCCTGAAAGACATGTTCCACTTTCTATGTGTGCTGCAGAATGCAGCATTCATAGAATGAGGACACAAGCATTTGCAATGCCATCCATCTCGCATTTGCGAGAGTTTAAGCTATTGACATTGTAAATGACAATGCCTTTTATTTATCTGTTTTGATAATTAACACAAAAATAAAAGACATTGTAATTTACAATGGCAATAGCTCAAACTCTTAAAAATGCGAGACCTATTGCATTGCAAAGAAGCGGCCACCCGCCATTGTCCCAGGCTGCTTGAAAAGTGACAGCGTGCATGGCATGCGGAATGTTGCAGAAAATCATGTCGTGCCTGCAGTAGGTGAAACTCATTAAATACAATATTGCTTACAGACTAAATAAGAAGTACCATGTAACACCCGAGGTAAAAGGGTCAGTCCTCATGGGAGGTTACAAATGACGACAAGGCATCACTAAGGAGGAATTAACAAGCCTATGAACGAATCAGAAGCCAGCATTTAGGAAGGACCACGACACAAGCCTATGACAAGTAAGACCAGAGAGTAGGTGGGGCTTCAAGTCCATACTGTAATACAGCATGCCTCGCAGAGCAGTGCATGCTGGGCCCAGGCTCGACCTGAGAAAATAAAGAGATTGCGCCTTATAGCTCCTCCACTGAGGAGGCGTAAGGTTTTGGCACATCCCCAGGTTTACACGTTCTTGTAAATCTGGGGATGGGTCAAAATCCATGGGAATTTCAAGAGAACACTCACTCAATACCAATTGATTTACACTGTGTTGAGCTACTCCAGATTTATGAGGCCACTCAGTCACGCAAAGTGCCTTTGCTTGGATTCATAAATCTGACTTAAGGAGTTGCGTCATGCATGTACCACTTTGCATGGTGCAAATGTGGCTCAAGCCACTCGTAAATATGACCCATGATGATTAGTAATAATGTGATTAGGGCCCTGAAGCCATATGGCAGGGTTCTTCAAACTGTGGGGCGCGCCCCCCTGGGGGGGCGCGGCACCATCCCAGGGGGGGCGCGTGCTCCACTCCGATCTTCCCTTTGTGCAGCGCGATGTAGAGACTCTCTGTGAGGGCGGGCGATTTTCGTCAGAGTGGGGCTGCAGGGGCCTAAGAGCTGAACAAAGCTCATTAGCATGCGAATGGTCTCTTAAAGAGGTGTGAAGTGCTCGGGTGCGGCTGCCTGGCTGAGTGTGTGTGTGTGCCCAGAAGCTGTGTCAGCCCGGGCACACACAGGCATGGTGAGATGAAGAGGGAGAGGGAGGGAGGAAGGAGACAGAGACAGACAGACAGAGGGAGAGCGAGGGAGGGAGACAGAGGCTGACAGAGCGAGAGCGAGGGAGGCAGCGCGAGGGAGAGCGAGGGAGACTGAGGCAGACAGGGAGAGCGACGGAGAGTGAGGGAGGGAGAAATGCAGACAGAGGGAGAGCGAGGGAGGGAGACAGGCAGACAGAGGGAGAGCGAGGGAGGGAGACAGGCAGACAGAGGGAGAGCGAGGGAGGCAGAGTGAGAGAAAGCGAGGGAGACAGAGGGAGAGCAAGGGAGACAGGGAGAGCGAGGGAGGGAGACAGGCAGGCAGAGGGAGAGCGAGGAAGGCAGAGTGAGGGAGAGCGAGGGAGAGCGAGGGAGGCACAGTGAGAGAGAGCGAGGGAGACAGAGTGAGAGAGAGCGAGGGAGACAGAGGGAGAGCGAGGGAGACAGAGGGAGAGCAAGGGACACAGAGGGAGAGCGAGGGAGACAGAGGGAGAGCGAGGGAGGCATAGCGAGGGAGACATAAGGAGAGCGAGGGAGACAGAGGCAGCTAGAGGGAGAGCGAGGGATGTCGGGTGGAGCCGCCACCAGACGTCCGTTATGTTGCCATATGGGTGAATAGATGTATGGGTGGAGTGGTGGATGTATGGGTGGAGTGATGGGTGGAATGGTGGATGTGTGGGTGACATGGTGGATGTATGGGTGGGGGGGTGGATGGATGAGTGAGGGGATGGATGGATAGGTGAAGGGGTGGATGGATGGTGGGAGAGAGGATGGATGCATGAGTGGAGGGATGGATGGGAGTGGATAGATGTGTGTATGGTTGGAAGGGTAGATGGATAGGTGGAGGGATGGATGGATCAGTGAAATGGTGGATGGATCAGTGAAATGGTGGATGGATCGATGGGGGTTGGATGGTGGAGGAGTCGGTGGGTGGATGGACGAGAGAGGTGATGGATGGATGTATTGATGTATTGATGGGTGAAGGGGTGAATGGATGGATGAGTGAAGGGGTGGATGTGGGGATGGATGGGTGATTGAGGAGGGTGGATGGACGGGGGGATGGATGGAGGAGTGAAGGGGTGGGTGAGAGGTCAATGGATGGATTCATGAGTGGATGAGTGGATGGATGAGTGGGTGGATGGGTGAAGGGTGGATGGAGGGATGGGTGGCTGGGTGAGGGGGGAATGGAGAGAGAGGGGGAGGATGGATGGATGGATGGATGGATGGATGAGTGAGGACATGGATGAATGATTGGCAGAGTGGATTGGCAGGTGTGTGCATAGATGGGTGAGGAGAGGAGCATGGAGATGGATGGGTCAGAGAGTGCATGTATGAGTGGGGGGAGGGTGGAGAGCGGGAGGGATGGATGGGTGGGTGGATGGATGAGTGGGGGGTTGAGTGGGTGGACGGATGAGTGACTAGGTGGATGGATGAGTGGGTGAGGGGATGGCTGGATGGGTGAGAGGGTGGGTGGTTGGATGGATGAGTGAGTGAGTGGATGGGTGGAAGAGTGGATGGATGAATGGAGGAGTAGATGGATGGATGAATGGAGGAGTGGATGGATGAATGAATGGAGGAGTGGATGGATGAGTGGGAGGATAGCTTGGGTGAAGGGGTGAGTGGTTGGATGGATGGGTGGAAGAGTGGATGGATTGGTGAGGGGATGGATTGGGTAAAGGGATGGATAGATGATGGATGGATGGGTGAAGGGGTGGATGGAGGGATGGATGGGTGAGATGATGGATGGAGGGATGGATGGTGGATGGGTTTGCAAGTGGTTGAAGGGGTTTGGATGTGGCTGGGGCACAGATGGAGGGAAGGAATGAATGGTGGGGGAGTTGGTGGATGACAAGGTGTACATGAGGGATGGGGAGGGTTGTGATGACTTCATTTGCCTTGGAAGATTGTGTTTTGAGCTGTGTGGTACGCCTCTGTCGTTTTGCCACACCCACTCACAGGCCTGCTGTTTGCTAGGCACTCTTGTTGTGTTGAGCATTGTTTGCCGGATATGGCCCGTGGTGTGCGCATTGCAGTCGATCATGTGGTGTGCCGGATTCCAGAGGTTTTGGTCGGGTGGTGGGGGGGCCCAACATCTGGGGGAATTCAGCTGGGGGGGCTCAACTTGGAAAAGTTTGAATACCTCTGCCATATGGCATGAACATCTCAGGGCAGTATTATCTCCATAGCCTTCCTGAGCTTTTATCAAACTTTCTCTTTCCGGGAAGTAGCCAGTTCCTGGTGAGATACACTATAAATAAAACTTTCCCAATATACTTGTTGGCATCTTCCAACACGGACTTACTGCAATCCAGATTCCTGTGTTATTAGTGCTACTTACAAGAACCATCAGGGAGGAGGGATTTCCCGCTTTAGTTTACACCAGTTTATTTTGCAAAACACTATGGGCCTCTTTTATGAAAACAGCGATGCGTCACTTTTCACTGCACCCTCCATGCGACACAAATGATGCATATATTTACGGTATGACGCATCATGGCGCAAGGAGTTACAGATACGTCAGTATTTCTGACGTATGTGTATGGTGCAAAAGTGACGCATTGCTGGAGTGTCACAAAAGTGATGCAACTCCAGCAATGTGTCCTTTCACATGGGGCAATCATCATGTGAAAGGGCCTGCATCAGTCTTACGCCTGCTGTGAGGCAGGCGTAAGAAATTTACGCATTTGTGTCCTAGAAGTGGCACAGTGAAATCTGATAGATTTCACTGCGTCACTTCCATGACCATTTATTGGGTCAAAATGCCCCCCTTGCATACATTATATCTGGTGCAGGTATAATGTGGCGCAGGGGTTTACAAAGTGACGCATCTACCTAGAAGAGTCACTTTGTAAATATGGCGCAACAAGGCGCATTTTTTACGCCGCAGGTGCATCACAAAAAGTGATGCACCGGCGTCGTAAAAGTGACGCACAGCCTCATAAATGAGGCCCTATGAACAAAATATTCCCCAATATCTTAGATTACATTTTCGAAGACGGATTCCCTGTAAACTAATTCTAGCGTTTTTAGTTCGGTTTATAATTACCATCAGGCAGTAGGGAACCTCCTCTTTAATACGAAACACATTATTAGCCACTTGGATTGCTAAATTAAGTAAGGTGTAATGTAGTGCAATGCTTATTCACAGAGCAGAATAAACGCACCTTTGTTTACTAAGAAGACAATGAACTGTCAGAATTGCAAATAAAAAAGAAAATAGATAGAATTACATATAATTGACCATTCTGTGAAACCTTATCAGGTTATTGTGCAAACTGTTGTTTTTCTCCTCCAAAGGAGTGTGGTGAGACAATGTAGTTCACATAATTATCTCATTCGCCAGAACTTGTGGTATGATAGTGATTGTGAATATGTGGCAGACATGTAAAGAAAATACTGTATTCACACGGGACAAGAAAATGCATTTGAAAGGTATTATACCGTGCTCACTTCACTTTGTTCTCAAGCATATTCTACGTACAAAGTCCCAGATCGATATAGGAATTGGTAGGGATAACAACAACCTGCATTGTTCTCAAGATATGCAGAGATATGAAAATACATGCAGTGGCATACTGCTACAAGGAAGAGCAAAAACTATTTTAGGATTAGCACACATCAAAGAAACATACTCATGCATAATTGTTGGACCCGACATCCTTGGAGTGGTTTTCCCTCAACCTTTGGCCTTCCAACCTCTTGTTTTTGCTGACGTGGTTCTTGTTGGCCTTTGGGCTCTTTGCACTTTACCACTGCTAACCAGTACTAAAGTGCGTGTGCTCTCTCCTTTAAACATGGTAAATGTGGCCTACACCCAATTGGCCTTTTTAATTTAGTTATAAACCCCTAATAATATGTAAGTTCATGTAAATGATACAAGTGGGCCTGCAGCATTGATTGTGCCAACCACCTAACTAGCCTTTACACGTCTCAGGCCTGCCATTGCAGGGTATGTGTGCAGTTTTAAACTGCTAGGGGAGGCTAGTCCTGAGGGAGTAGCTCAGGCTCTTACAGGAGAAGACATTTGTGCCCTGGGAAACCTACTCAAACTGATAAATTGGCAGAAAGAAGGAGGACCCACATGGGAGGAGTTCTGCAGAGAGCAAAAGGTGTGCCCTGCTCTGGCGGGCCTTCTAGGGCAGGCAGATTACCAGGCAGCTGAAGGCACCTTTGAAGATCACCTGATTTACTGGGAGAATGGTCACCTATGCAGTGAGTCTAAAGTTCCTGATGAAACCCGGGTGTTGGTGGTTCCGCAGTGATACAGGGCTTTCTACTGGAGCTGGCTCACAATGACCCCCTGGCTGGTCATCTGGGGCAAGATGTGTGGCAGGCTTGGCCCCGGATGAAGATGACTTCAGATGCATTCTGCAGGTCATGTCCCAAATGCCAGGCCAGTGGGAAGTAAAGAGGGAAGCACAAGGCTCTCTTGGGCACCCTTCCAGTTATTGGTACCCCCTTTGAAAGGGAGGCCATCAACATTGTTGGGATTCGGGACCCCAAGACAGCCCTAGGCATGAAGGATGTGCTGACCCTCTGCACCCAGAAGAAGCACTTATTGAAGAAGGTCAAAGATAATCTGGAGCCAGCCAGGAGAAAATGAATCTATGCATGATCGGAAGGCCACTCTGGTCGAGATTCAGCATGGCCAGAAAGTGTGACTGATAGAGCCTTCGGAATCCAGGTCCCTACAAGACCGATGATCTGCACCATATGACGTGAGGAAGTGCAAGCAGGATGTCACCTACCTGGTAGACCTCAACCCCCCATGAACCCTTTGCGGGTCCTACATGTGAATCGCCTCAAGCCCCACTTTTCAAAATTGAGCTTGGTGTATAAAGAATTGTGATTTTAAACCCTTTTTGATGGCAAAGTCAGATTTTAAGTCACAATTCTGAAATTGCCATTATTAGAAAGTTAGCGTTTTCTTGTCAAAAGCATTTGGTGCCTGCAGCCTGTATCATTGGACACATGACTAAGTACAGCTGTCAGTTGGTCTTTGTGTATTGGTCCCAGTAGTGAGACAAAGGAGGAATAGATGTTGGCAGGATGGCTATCTATGACTTGATGAGGGGGAAGAGCTGTTACCTACCACACTTGCACATCACAAAGCCCCTGCCTGAGCACACTCAAAGAGGATTGACACAAGTCTTTTATGACACTAGGCAAGCTGGGGCTAGGGCAGAAAGACAGGATATTCAAGCCCCATTGGGGTGAAAGTCTCTAGAAACATCAGCAACTTCAAAGTGGGCACCAGGCATTAACATTAGACCTTCAAACCCAATTCTTCAGTACACCTTTGGACCTGTGGAAGACTCAGAAGGGCGGCTGTGCTGCTCTGCAAGAAGGGCTGCTACCCTGTTGCCCTTCTCCCCTGCTGCCTTAGTGAGAAGGACAGGACCTGTATCTTGAACCCAGGACAAACAGACTGACTCCAAGGGCTAGGTGGCTGGCCTCCTGATCGTAGCCTCCAGGACAGAAAAGGCACCAGTCACCTTGACCCCAGCACATGGACTTTGCCTGCCATGAATCTTGCTTCCCAATTGGTGCTACCCTAGCCCTAGACCCTTGGAAATGGGCCTGAAGGTGCTCTGCCGGCCTAGCTCTGGTCTCTTGGACAGAACCATCACAATGCGATGAGCCACCGAACAGCTTTTGAACCGACACAGCGAGATGCATTCCCAGCGCAGGAGCCCGCTGCTCCTCGGAATCGCCGCTGTGTGACGAATCCTCGACAAAGGATCTTGCATTGTATCCCCACAGCTCCTCGGAACCGCTGCTACAGGACGCATTCTCGAGGACCTCAAATTGAAGTCCCGCCACTCCTCGGAACCACCACTGTGTGACTCATCCTCAACGTAAGAGGTGACTTCGCAGCCCCGCAGCTCCTCATAACCACCACTGTGTGACACATACTCGATTTGTAACCTTGCAACTCTCCTCAACATGGAATTAAGGTTCTTTGTTCAGCAGGCCTAACTAGCCCTGTGTCCGACTCACACTACATCACCGTCGATCTGAATCTGTGACTTTGTCCCAGTCAGCGTGACCAGCAAATCACAATTGGCGCTTGGTGCTTTGAAGCATGTATTCACTTATGCTTTTTCCATCTACTAATGAATTACTGCACTTTATTTCTCCTACTTCCAAGACAGCAGATAAATGAGACAAAGATGTCACACAAGCACATTTCTAGATCATGTACTGTTCTTCATCCGTTAGTTGCTATATTCCAAAGTAAGGCCTGTGCAAATTTCCATTACAACAACGAAATTCCGAATTTCGTAGTATGTGAAATTATTTCTCATAATTTTGCTTTGATTGATTTCACATAACTTTATTACCCGAACACCCACCTTTCATGAAAAATAGTGAGATACCAGCAAGAGCCTAGTTTCACACAGAAAATGACTCACTGAGTAACATTTTCTCCTTGAACAGTCTTCTGCCAGTATCTCAAGACTTTTTACGTGAGGTGCGTGCTCAGGTAAAAGAAAAAGTGATGCGAGAAGGCAGCAAAAGACATTTCCATTCAAAAAAATTACATTTGTCAATTTATTATGCAATTTTGCGAAATTTTGTGAGAACAAATTATGCAACATCGCACAATCCTTAATCAAAATCAGCAGTTAGTCCAAAACAATTTTGAAAGCAGACAAAAGTATGACACCGCTATACATGATACTAAGAGACTGAGGACTGGGAAGGTGTGTGTGAAGGGAAATGCCAAATCTGAGACAGTGTGATGCCATAAATTAATTAGGCATTATACGGAAGGAGAGGCAAGAATATCAAAGTTATAAGGTATCAAGTGCAGCCTGTTGACCAAGTTAGGCGTTAACTGGTACCTTCATAAGTCACTGTGGGAAAGCGGCGGATGTCGTTATTCGTGGAAGAACTGTTCTGTTGAGTGGTGCATTCATGTCCCATCTCTAAGCATTAGCACACATGTAGTCGCTAATAACATATCTTTATAGAAAACGTTTTTCTCAGCAACACTATGAGCCTCATTTATGAGGCTGTGCGTCACTTTTACGCCGCTGGTGCGTCACTTTTTGTGACGCACCAGTGGCGTAAAAAATGTGCCTAGTTGCGCCATATTTACAAAGTGACACATCTAGGTAGATGCGTCACTTTGTAAATCCCTGCGCCACATTATACCTGCGCCATGTATACTGTATGCAAGGGGGGCGTATTAATAATGCACGTAGGGGCATCAAATGTGTATACATTGTCTTTATGGCTTCTGATCCCACAAAAGCGAAAACAGAAGTAATAATAATAATAATACATGGGGCTTGCCCCATGTGAAAGGACACATTGCTGGCGTTGCGTCACTTTTGTGACACATTCCAGCAATGCGTCACTTTTGCGCCATACAGATACGTCAGAAATACTGGCGTATCTGTAACTCCTTGCACAATGATGCGTCATACTGTAAATATGACGCATCACTGGTGTTGCAAGGTGGGCGCGAAGAAAAGTGGCGCATCGCTGTTTTCACGCAGCGATGCGTCACTTTTCATAAATGAGGCCCTATATATTCTGACACAACATTCAAACCATACCAACTAGAGGACGAAAATGCAGTTTAGTCATTTAGATTTCAAGGCACATGTAAATTAAGAAGGTTATGGTTGAATCCGCAACCAAACATTACCTGTATCAGCGTATGGACAGTATGTGTAACCGGAAAAACAGCTTCGGTCACAGATGAACATTCCGAATAACCCAAGTAGTAACCGAGTTTCAAAGCGTCCAGGATTACAGAAATCCCTGCAAACAATGCTATACCACCTAGGAAAATAAAAAAATTACATATTTAGGATGAAGCCATAGGAAACACCTAGCCAGTTTCGATTTAAAACAGGGGTAGGTCCCAGAAAATCTCAAAGTCTCAAAGACTACTCATGCTGATATTATCACAAACAGTTGAAAGATTGTTTTTAATGTTTTCCTCTTGAAGAAATATTAAGGCCTCATTTATGTGATTTTGCTGTAGGGCAGCGGAGCAGGCCTTCCTGCTGCGCTGCCCTACCGCAAAAGAAAAGGGCAGGAATGAGCCGTATCTATGAGATACGGCACATTCGTTCCCTTTTCCCCTACACTCGCGCACAATGGGCTGCCGTACACCAACTCACGAACCTTTGCACCATGACGCAAGGGTGCCTGCATTGAGGGGCTGATTGTTTTTGTGCATTTTGTGCAGGAAGGGAAACATTCCCGCCCAAAAACAATCACAAGAGGCTTTTTCCAAAATAGTGCAAAGGTGTCTGCCTGATGTCTAGCATGGATGTCTGTGTGATGTCTACCATATGCTTTGGACTGGAAGGATACCCTACTGGTACAAAATATTATGGAAGACAAAGTTAAAATGTTTCCCACATTGGATGTATGCTGTCAAGGGCAGAACACATGCAATGTCAGCATAGTTTAGAGAGGTTAAAACATTTCTCCTTTTAATTTGTAGCTTCAGAGGCATTGTTTTTGGAACAATGCAAAGCAAATCAACTCAAGCAGCACGAGCGCTGTTTTGCATTATTTAGGGAAACTTACAGCTTTTATACAGTTTTGCATTGGAAAGTAATCCCAAAGACGCCCGTCTTGTTGGTGAATTCTGTGCCTGCTGATTTTCGGGGGATGAGGAGCCCGGGACTACCTGTCCCATTCCCCCCTGCGGCCGCTGCCGCCTCCGTCATTTCGTCAACTTCCAGACGCGCTTTAAAGCAGTGAGCGCATGTATATTACAGGGGCAACCCAATTAAGCCATAGGCCTCTGGGTACACAATACAATCAAAAAAAGGTAAAGCCTACGGAATCATTACATGTCCATCTTATTTTCAGAATGGATACCATTAATTGTCCATTCTTTGATCAATCATTTTTCTTAGAAATCAATCCTGGGATTCTTTTTTGGGTTTCTCCAATTTAAACAGCCATTCAAAACAAATAATACCCCCTTATGTATGGTTTAAATGTTCTTTTTAATTAAACCATTTTTTTCATTTGATTAATTGTATCTCACATTTAACATAAATATACATATATACAAAATACAAACAAACTTTTACATTTACAATCATACATAATTCTCCTCGAACCATGTTTTGGGTTCTTTTGCCCATAATAGTATCAAAAAGGATGTTTGTCCAGACAAATATACAAAAACATTCCTTTTTTCCAGTTCACCAATACAAACAGGAGCGTCCAAGGTATAATACTTTTAACCTCTCTCCTTTTAGCACTCCTTATAGGTTATTATCTCGCATTCCAAATCAAATGAGATTTTTTTGTAATGGTGCCTTCAAAACAACTGTGTCGACGCGTTTCAGCCTCTTATCATTCCAGGCCTCATCAGGACTTTAAGGGCAAACACAATTCATACCTAAGGAAATCAAATACCTTATATTTACATATATTCTATATACATCTTCAGGGATATCTTTCAACATCTATACATGTATATACATTTGAAACCATCTAAACTAATAATGTCTCTTTTCTCGAGGTGGGTGGCATAAAGAAAATCCTAATATAGTATAAACACCCTTGTTTGTGCACCAAGGTGGAATAGAGTTATCCATGAGTTAAGTAGCTATATTCGTGAGTCATCTATAGAGTACGTCCATGGACTAGAGCCAAACACCAGTGATTCAGGCGCTAAACAATGTGTTGTCCACACGTGTAAACACCTACATGCAGTTATCAATCCCCATATGTGAACAAATTTATCACGGGAAATGATACATACATCTGCAGTATAAGTATAGGATATCAATATCGGTTCTCTCCCGGGTCACTCTCTTTGTTATCGCTGAAAGGAAACGAGTCAAACAGCCAATGAACCACCATATGTCCATCCACCCTTTCACCACCGCCTTGTATAGAAATGCACCACTATAGGCTGATATCGTCTGTGAGGGGGTTAAGGAGAGTAGTGATTGGCGGGTGGTTGAACTCAAAACAACCAACCCATCCCCCCTCCACCCAAATTTCTTAATTTACAATTCTGTAAATTGTTCTGTACATTGCGAGATATTCACTGGATTCAGTCTAGCCAAGATGGTTAATGTATGTAAGCGTACTCTCAAAATTCACCTTTTCTTAAAGTATTTTGTATAAATTTATGAAGCTTGTGGGAAAATGTATACAATTTCAGACATCGCAGGTGCCTATACATTTCTTCTTCAGATTTACATCATGCTAAATGATGCAAAAGCATCCCCTCTTCAGAAAAAACTGTGACAATTGTAGTGCCTTAACAGATTCAAAACAATTTTTACTTGAATAGAAACAAAGACAACTTCCCCTTGCTCGTGCTGATACTTTGTGCCTTAGTGGCAACACTTTAAGTCAAATGAGATGTAAAACGACGAATTAGCGGGACAATTCCCTCACATATTTTTAAAGATGATTTCCATATCCACCTTTGCTTGCGACCCAAAAACCTCAGCATGGATTCACATTACTCTGAGGTGCGACTCTGCCTTGTGCTTCCATATTTCAATCTTTTGTTCTACCCCAAGCAGCCTTGAAAGGCTGAAATCCTCTTGTGTATAAGTTGTGCATTGAGGATATTCTCTGTGTGTTCGTCTGGATATTCTTTCTAACCTCTCTCAATTAAAGTGTCACTTGGAAGAGCTGACATCATTTCTCTGTACAAGAATGCCATTTTTGTCTCAACAGAATCTGATCAGCTCAAGCTGTCTGGTTGCAAAACACTTAGGGGCACATGCATCATACTAAATACCGGTCGCAAAGTTGCGACCAGTATTTTTGCATTTGGGATGGATCAACCCAAATGCAAATTTGCAATTTAAGTAATCGCAACATTTGTGATTACTTAAACAGACCCCACAGGATATTGCGGCATGGATTAGCAAATTTAGCAGCACAAATATGGAAATTTAGTGGCACAAATATGGAAATTCTGCGGCATTTTTGCGGCACTTTTATTTTACTCATAATCACTCATTTTCAGCCTTAAATCAATGGAAACTGTTTTAGTAGAGTATTCCACTTTGAATAGGCAATCTGGGATTTGGAACAGAGGAAGCAGCCCACAGGTGAAGGCTGTTATCCCTTGGAAAAACAATCCTCCATTTGCATTTGTATAGGTTCTGAGAAGCCCATCAAAGATGGCCTGGTAGCATCCCATAGGAAATGGCATTCTAGAACCTACCTTAGTGTATGCTCTGGGGGTCCAGATAGGAGGGACAGGGAGATACCCGAAGAAATTGAAATTATGCAACCAGTCACAGTATATGACCTGGAATCCACTTAGGAGCAGCAGAGGAGAAACTCATAATAAAGGCACTATACAACCGTGCAATACTTCAGGGCAAATCGCTAAATCATGGAGGGTCTGGCTAAGGCTCCGACAGTTTAGGTTTTCACAGTTGAAGGGGGCGGGGGGTCACAAAGTTATAACATTTGCAATGTAATAGGACTCGCATTTACGCACATTCAAGCTATTGTCATTGTAAATGACAATGCCATTTATTTATGTTTTAAAAACCGAAACATAAATAAAAGGCATTGTCATTTACAATGCCAATAGCTCAAACTCGCCTAAATGCGAGACCTATTGCATTGCAAATGCTTGTTTTTATTGCGAGCAACAAAGGCAATTGACATGGAGATTGAGGTTGCTGAGCGGTGGCTATCATTGGGAGGTGGCCCAGTTGGATAGGTCACCGACCCAGACTTGATGGAAATTTAGACTGCTGAAACTGTGGAACTTAGTCAAACAAACTCTGCTCACCTGAGCAGCCCTGTGGCCCAATCTCCACCCCCTGTTAAGCCGCTCCGTACAAAACTTCCAAAATTGCCAGTACATCAAACCGTGGGCAAAAGGAGGAAAAAGTAAAATATACGGAGCCCACAAGGCACACACGGTCCAGGTAAATGAGAAAGTCTCAGATCACATGCACAGAAGCCCTGATGTCACCCTTACAAGCATCAGCCTCTGCGAACAGCGCAAATTTGCTATCTCCAATACAGCCGGTAGCAATCACCCAACATTTCACTGTGGCATTAGTTTCCTTGTTAGAATTTTTTTACTGATTTGAACTACATTAGATAAGCTAGAGTGTACTGTGACACTTATGCATACTATGGTTAGCGATTTAAGTTCAGGGGTAAAATCTAATCTATTGGCTGGCGGTCCTGCTCATAGGGGGATCCCAAACCAAGAAAAAGGGTCAGTTGTTAAATGCAACATTCAACCATCTTGTCTTGCGGATAATGCTGTCCCTAGAAACCCAGCCAATGCAGTAGAACAGAAGCAACGAGGGCTTGCAAATCAAGTGACAAATACATGTAAATCCCCAAATCAAAGTAAGCGAAGCTCTCCATCCACAGTTACAAACAGGAGCGATGTATGCCCAGATCAATCAACACGTTCATTATTGCCCCACAAAAATGGCCAAATCAATCAAGATGATAAAGTGACCCTACATCTCCCACCAATGTGCTGTCCCTACGTTGTCATTCTCACTAATGTTCCCACTCTGCAGGAAAATCCAACTGAATCACAATCTCAATTAAAAAATAAAACCTGCCACTGGCTTCAACAGAACACACATTTTTTAAACTCTGACTATCGAGATATCCTATTCATGAGACAAGTTAGGTGGATGGGCTGTTACCCAAGTCATTTCCTGGTGACAGTATTGTAATAAATTGCAGATCCCCAAATATCGTGAGTCAACTGCTAGACCCCCCCTTTGGAAATTAGAAACAGGTTTCAGCTCTTGAGCACCCTGGACTGGGGAACATCCTTTACCACAAAACTTTAACAACCCGGTACCGTTACCACGCAGATTTTACAATGAAAGCCGTTACAACGACTTTCGCTGGAGGGCGCTCTATGGTAGGGAATAGTTTAATTTACTAACCAAAACCTTCCCTACTATCCACGGGGACTGGAGTTGGACAAGTAAATTAAACTATTCACTATACATTTTTTCCATGCATTGACAGTAATCATGCTATAAATGTACCTGCAATAAACTGTATTCATTCCCACTCTCAACAAGTGTTCAAGGGGGGGTTATTAGCAACCCTGGGCCTACTAAGGAACTCTTAGACAACTTCCAGGATTTGAAAATCATATCTTGGAACGTAGCTGGTATCAAGACCAAGATAACTGATCCTAACTGGTGCAAGCTAATGGACAGCTACCATTTATGCCTCCTGCAGGCAACCTGGGCAGCTGGACATGTACAGAGGGTAGGTTTTACCACATATAGCGTTGAAGTCAAACAGTCGTCAGCTGGTTGTCCAGCTGGCGACCTATTAATCTGGGTCAAAGACTCGCTGGTATGTAAATTAAAAGTTTTAATACTTGGGTTAGAATTATCATTGGGCAAGGACAATGTGCAAATCAGACTCTTTAACATCTATAATCAGGTGACTGGCCCTCACAAACCTTCAGTGACAATAACATCTCTGACTAATTACCTTGACTCAGCCATGGGGAGTCACTGATTGATAATCGCCGGGGACTTTAACACAACTTTTGAACCGGTTGATTACATACAGGATCTTGTCTCGGAGGAGGACACAGCAAGGGTAATTGCTAAACCTATGATACATCAATCAAGAAATGCACTAGGGTGGCCTAACACATTTTGTCACTCACCATTGCATATGGGGTCAGAGCCTGCAACGGCCGGACACAATCCGATAAAAGGAGAGAGTCATACCTTTAAGAGGGGTGTTTCTAAAACCCGGATCAACTACATTCTTGTCAATTTCGATCTTTGGCCTTGTGTCAAAGATATGGTAATTTTACTCCGGGATGACAGCAATCACAACACTTTGTCCCTCATGTTGACCAATCTAGCCTCATTTATGGACCCACTAGGAGTGAGAGTACCCCGGTCATCACTACAAATAACAATAGAAGAGTCAAGTGGCCCCTCATGTTATCTGATTCAACTGTGCTCCTCAAAATATACACAGAGGTGGAGCAGACTTTAATTGACCTGAGTACAACTACCATAGGGCACTTTTTTAAAATTGACTACAAATTTAAGACCTCTTTTTTATAAAAATTATACTCGACCTTAGCGGAAAACAGCACCCTGGTTTAAGGAAGCCTGCAAAAAATTCACGGATGACCTATTTGAGGCAGTGAAAAGGACGTCTCCTATAGTTGTACAAAGCTGCAAAAGTCTTACAAGATGGCACAAAATATGGCAAAATGGGATTGGGAGACTGAAAAGTGGAGCATGCTTCTTGAAGCTGCAAAAACTTAAGAACAGCTAACTTTTTTTTGCACCTGCTGTCGAAGGGATCGTCAAATATAGAAATAGAAACAAACTTCCACATTTAGACCCATGTGTGGGAGGATTACTTTGGGGACTCATTTGCAGATCAGGGGTCCCATTATGACCTAGGCACATATATGTATCCACAGGATCATATGTATCCACAGGATCTTGGAACATTAGATGGAGACAATTTTACAGTAGATGAAACCATCCTGGCCATAAATTTGTTGCAGAGTGGGAAAGCCCTGGGCTTAAGCAAGTTTCCGGGCGACTTGTTTAAAGCCGAGTCTGTTATATGGGGCCCCCAGCTCCAAAAAGTGTTTAATACCATCCTGCATGGGGAGCCATTCAGGAAACTTGGCGGAGCGCGGAAATCATTCCTATCCATAAAAAGGGTGACAAAGGGTCATCTTGCAACTACAGGCCTATTAGCCTAATTAATGTTCCCCAAAAAATATTTTGTAAAATCATTTTGACAAGAATTCATAAGAGGATAATAATGTTCTGTCTGATTTACAGGCAGGATTTAGGGCTTCCACAAGCACCACTGGCCAAGTTTTCAGATTCCTCCTGTTAATCTAAAAGGAAGTTACCATCAGAGGTGGTCATTATATGTGGTGTTTGTGGACCTAAAAACAGCCTTTGACTCAATTGACCGGACTAAACTCTGGCTAGCCCTGAGCAAATTCGGACTACCATCCTATATAGTCAGAATCCTGACGAGGCTACACCATGACACATATGCCAAGGTTAAATGGAACTCTGATGGCAGCCTGACCAATAACATACAGGTTCAGAAAGGCATATGCCAAGGCTGTGTCTTTGCTCCAACATTGTTCATGGTCTATAGCAATGGTTTAATTGGTGAACTCTTTAATTGCGATGGTGACCCTCCGAAAGTGGCAGGTAGAGCAGTGCTGTGTCTGCTATTTGCAGACAACACTCTGCTTATTACTAAAACCCCTAGAGGAATTCAAAACCTACTAAATAAATTTGCTAGAACTGTAAAGAAAGGGGCTTAGAAATAAATTGCTTCAAAACTAAGTATATGTCCTTTAATCCCTATAAATCTAGCAAGGGCAAACTTGCGTTGGGTATGCAAGTTTTGGAGCAAGTTAAGTGCTTTGACTACTTGGGGGTTCGCATTAGTGATAGGTTGACTTGGAATGTGCAGCTGGCAAAGAGCACCTTGACCCTCCAGTATGTAGACTGCCTAGTACCTAGGCTAGGACCTCTCCCGACCGGCCCATCTCACCTATCCTAGAAATGCATCGGGCAAAAGGTCTAGGAGCGGCACCTTATTGGACTGAGTTATGGGGATTGGAAAATCCTACAGACCTAACTACCTCTGAGAACAAGTTTATTAGAGCTATTACGAACTTGCCAGTGAATACACCACTTATGCCACTAAGACTAGACCTTGGCCTAAAACCTATTGAATATTTTGCCATTCTCCGGGCCCTCCAATTCTGGATAAGGGTGTGGACAAGCAATACAAAGGTTCCACTGAAGGAAGCCATGGTTGAGCTGGTTGCATTGCACAGGCAAACTGGTTGAATCAAGTGGTTCAAAAAGATTGAGGGTTTTTTTTTTTTTATTGAGTTGGGGCAGCTTTGGGAGGAACCAGGGACCATTACTAAATCTTTGATCCCTCTTGTTAAAAAAGGTTCTGGGCACTGATGATCTGAGAAAGCATTGATCATTTTGTGCATGGCACTTTAACTGTAAGGTTTTTAAATGTTAAAGACAGCTATGACTTTGAGTCTTTTTTGGACGCCATCGAGCCACCACAGGCACGGGCTCTGTATACCCAACTTAGATGTGAGACGATTCCTTTAAACACAAGGAGAAGTTGCTGGGGATATGTGGTGGTAAATTTATTGTGTCCATCCTGCCTTGCTGTACCTGAGACACTTGAGCTTTTTCTCTTTTGCTGCCCGTCCTTTGTTGACTATAGAAAAACCTGGATAGCCCCTGTCTGTCGTATGTTTTCTATTAGGTGTCATTTGGAAGCTATACGTATTTTTAAATCTGATACCACACGTTGGCTAGTGTTTTCCATCTCAAGATTCCGGCTATTTGCGTAGAGGAGGAGGCTAAAATGTGTAATTGAGCCTACAAAAAAGGCTGTGTCTACATAGCATGAATTTGTCCAAATGGATGACTTAGCCTATTGTGTTTTTACAGGAATTTTAAACCATGTTTTTAATGGATATTTTGATAACACTTTTTTAATGTGCATTAACTGTTTTTTATTCTAAAACGATATAATCCCAAATAAACATTTCATGCCATCTGCATCATTTTTGTGCTGCACACCTGGTGTAAAACATTAGCAAATCTGCCCCTCAGTTTATCTGGAACAATTGTTTCTAGAACTGGACCGTGTAGGTATTGTGAAGGAAGCAGAGATGAGTGTGATTAAATATCATATTTTCTTTCATGAAGAGAGATCAAGAGAGTCATAATTGCGTTGTCCCTGACACAGTCAGATACACAACCAGGATGGATTTATAAAAGGGGTCCTGTAGGTAGTCCAAAGATTTTGGAGTAGACGCGTCAACCACTAAATAGTGGCATGCTTCCTCATTGGTGACTATACACACCCTGCTAAGATTGTACTGCCAGGGCGGACTCAACTGTTTTAATCAATGTCGTCATTGATAATATTCCTGTATGTATTTCACATATATATGGTCCAAATAATTGTGAGGTTGCAGTTTGGGATGATATCTGTCCTCTCTTAAAAAAATTATTTTGTGATGATCAGATTGCTGGGGAGGATTGAACTCAAACTGTGCGTCCTTTTCTGGATCGGAGATCCATATTCACCCCTTTCACATATGGATGCTGAGGAGGCAGTTCTCTCTGACCAAGGGTTATGTGGGGGTGGGTTCCAACATATAAATCCCTGCTACTTTATAAAGGTGGCAGCGCACATACAACCACGAGTCATCCATCCATGGCTTCCTTCACGGGCCAAGAACCTCCAGTTTATTTTGGAGGCTTAACCAGGGATGACTCCTCCATTGGAGCATCACCCCACTCAAATTATTCCCAATCCTTATAGATGAAAAATAAAATGGTAATTCACATCCATTTTATTTTTCAGGCCCTGTCCCGTACAGAGCACCAGGAGGGTTGCGGGATGCTGCTGGGTGACAGCAGCATGCCACTCAGCAGGCAGGAGGGTGGACTGGCAATGCACTATTTAAAGAGCACATGTCTTTTTGGCTGGTCGTCCAACTGGGTTAGAACAAGCCAAAGCTTTCAGAGTGCTGAAGACTGCCAATTGAGGCCGCTCCCACCAATGCTAGCGCTGCTCTTATGAGAGAGCTGCGTCAGGAGTGGTCATATTAGTTTCCTGGTAGCCGGGCTGCCGAGGAAGAAAGTAGAGGAAGGAAGAGGTCCGGTGTCTTGGTAAGTGTTTATTTTTTATTATTATCCATTTTTATTTGTGATTGCTTGTGCACACGCCCCCCCCTCCCAGTATATGCCAGCCACCACTGGACCTAACCCACTATAGACAAAGATTTTTAAATGTTTTTATTTTGTTTTGCAGCATGAACTAGGTGTGCCCAATGTAACACTAGAAGGGATGGTTTTGAGCTAGATTTTTAGAATAACCTCATACTATAAATTAGTTGCATTTAAATTCATGCATAAATGTTTTTCATATGTGACCTAGTGAATACTTAATCCTGACATCCATGCAATGCACTGATTAAAACACAGCAAGAGGCAATGCATGGAAGTAATGCCAGATAGTCAATGTGTGACCAGCAATGTCCCTCTCCAAACACCCCAAGGTAACATGGCAAAGACCTCCATCATCTTTTCCTAACCGAATTTGTAAATGTAATTAATCAGATCTATCGCAAATTGCATTGAATCCTAAGGGTCCACCGCTATCGGAGTTTACTGGGAACATGAATCTGCCCAGCTATTTGTTATCAAAATATTTATTTATTTTTATTTATTTATTTAAACTTTTACCGCGCACAGCTACCCACAGTGGGTTTCCCGGCGCTAGGGACAGACTGGAGAAGAAGATAGGCATGCATCAGTTTTGTGAGATTTGTCATGTGGCAACAAAGAATCAAGCTCACGTTGCCATCCGAGGGAACAAAGAAACCATCTGAAAAGTGCCATCTGGCGACCCACAATCCATTTCGTAATGCAGAATGATGGTAAGAAGGTTAGAGGCATGGTGTCGCAAACATGAAAAGAGGAGATTTAGTCTTATTGTCTTTGTGGATTTATCAAGATGTGGAAACTAAAATGTTGACTATTGGAAATACAGCCCCAACAGTTTAGAGTTCTAATTAGTTCCAATTAAAAACGTTTCACAGACTAAAGGGAATGAAGAAGTAAGAATGGAACATTGTTAAAATCTAAACATAAAGAGATCCTCTGCAGCCAGACAAATCAAGGTGTATGGCAGAGATTCTGGGTTGTTGGAACTGGATAATACGGTGAACCTCCATGTCAGGTAAATGCGTAGATCATGGTAAGGCTGCAGGGCTGGAATGACAACCAATGGCATTCATTACCTCACAGAGAAAAAGTACTTATTGAGGGACCACAAAAGAAAAATGTTGATGTTACATGGGCTTGTCGAATGAAGTGCACACCATGAATAAGAACAAAGGGTGGCTACATGGACCAAACATTTTTACCTATGTAAAACAATGTTATTTCAAGTAAAATCTGATTTTACAACAGGACTATAAGTAGCAAGTACCCAACCTTGTGATATCCCACCCAGCTACAGCTGGCATATTTACCGTATTTAAGATTTATTCAGAAAAGTTTTAAAGTGAGAGGTCAAATACAATATCATTTACTATTGGTGCCAACATTAGAAGGATATTTCTCCAAATCAATCAATCAATCAGGATTTTGTAGAAGGCACCACTCACCCATTAGGGTCTAAAGGTGCTGAGGGATTGGTGTAAGCAGCACCATTGGGGTAATTCAAAGAGCCAGATCTTGAACCCAAGGAACTACAGATAATTCACCTCAGTTTCTAATAGCACTACGTGTGTCAATGGGAATTGCTCATTTTTTATTTTTTTGCTTTTGCACTTCACAACAAAAGTTGGTTCTCAACATGCTACACCATTAGCTCTGCCTTGCACCAATATGCATCCCCACTCAACACAAGACATTGGCAACATGGTGTCTGTAGTTGTGTTATGGCCCAGCTTCCCATGCTTGTGACTGAAAATGTCTGCTCTTGTGTACACAAAGATCTTCAAATGATACTCTAATTCCGCTAAGGTACAATACATGATCCTCCGGAAAGGTGCCAGCAGATTTGTCACCTTCTACTGTAGCTAAGACTTGCCTTCTTCAAACTACCTATCATCAAATGTCTGCTCGTTGTGGGTCAGTGAGATCTACAACAAGAACTCATATAACAGAGAATTGACTTTTTTTACATTCAAATTGGCTATAACCAGGGTTGTTTGATTAAGTGACCAAAGGATTTTCACAGGTGTTTAACCACGTGCCGTGGATTAGCTATCAAATAACAAACCTACCCTGAATGCCTGGATTTCTCATACCATAAGCCAAGACAACTTGCAGCTGCTTGTACAGGTGCTGTATTATGAAACATATCGAGTTCCAACGTGTTGCAACCTGCTGGATTAGGTGATGGCTTGACAACATGTTCTGCACCTGAGCTGAATAGCAGTAGTTGGTATGTCATAGGAATGCCTAAAATCCAAGCCCAGACCAGCATCTGCTGAGTTTTCTCAGTGTACGGCATGATGTGGCTCAACATCAGAATAAAGACATTAGAAAAGATACATCCATAGAGAGACCACAATGTATTCATGTTTAAGTAGATACAATATTAATAGTTTTGTCAGCACACAAAGCCAGACCCTAAGGTCTTGTGGAATGCATTAATACATCTCTGCATAAAATTGCCACTCTACAAAAGAATATTGTTTTTCTGTGGGTGCTCGAGTATTACTGTTTTTGGCAAGACTGGCTATGACACACACCTAATGACCTATGAAATACAAGGACAACTGCTCCTACAACATTGATACTGCAGTAGGGAATACATTCTTCTCATCTACCACACCCACTATCATCATGGAAACCCCTTGTATAGTTTACTTTTGTCATTGATATGTCAATTATCACCAAGGCATTGAGGCATTGAGGATCACATGGCTCTTCAGTTTTCTCTGTAACTCACGAGTTTTCCTGTATTTGACACTAGGTTGGTTGGCGATAACACAGAAATAAGCTTTGATAAGTTGCACCCTATCCCAATGCTGTATATAGTTTCCCAGACTATTATTGTTTCCTCTCTGTTCAGCAGGGATATGTCTTTCCCTTTTCCACTGTGCGAGCCAATGTCATAACAACCTTGGCTGGAAGAAAGTGTCATCTTGTCCCTGTAAAGGTGATAAAATCTTACTGCCCAATGTGGATTCACAGGTGTTGGACTGAATCTAAATATTTCCCGATCCACTACAAACTTGGAGGCATCTCCCACTTTCATACATCCCCATGCATAGGGCAAAATAGATCTGATAGTCAAGCAACCAGATCCAACAGAAGAGCAACCAGATCTGGCAGTCAAGCCTTCTCCTATATCACTCCTACAGTGAACAACGACCTGCCACTATACATAATAGCCTCCTTCTCACTTATTGAATTAAGCAAGAAGGTGAAGACCTGGCTTTTCAAGTAGCCCTACTAGATCCTAGGTTAGGCAAGACTCACACCTGTTCAGCCCCAGGATAACCTGCCCGGTGATAGTGGGCTCTACAAACTTAATAACTTAACTGGAAACAAATAATGGATAGATATTGGTCTGGTGCTCCCTGTGCCTTTGGACTGATGCTGCACTTCAGTGTTGTTGCCCAAAGGACTGATATTCGTCTCAGGGTCTTTTTGCTCCCATTTGGATGGAATATGGCTTTGCAGCATTCGCTGAACTGTTCCTATTATGGTCGGGCCAAGTTTCATTAGCATATTGTAGATCTCTGTCTATAATGGGATAGTGAGAAAAATAATATTTGATGGCATTTATTAAATATTCTACTCTTCATATTGTATTTGTTTTTCTAAGTGAGAAGCCCGACGTGTGAGGGGTATGCTTAGACATAGGTCCCATGATGGAAGCTGTCCCTCAATAAGGAGGCCCACAAAGGTTAGGGTTGCTTACATTCCATTCCCAATAACAACTAAAAGGGGGGCATGGAGAGGTTCTTGTCCAGCACACATCCGCTGTAAATGAACAATTCTAAACAGCAAAGATGTGCACTTCATTTAAAAAAAGTGAGTTTCAAAGAACACAGTGGGGGTCTGGACCAACAGATCATCAAAAAGAGGCTCCTTTTAGGAGCGCAAGCCTCACCCACCAATGGCGGCATACTTCATCATTGGGCTGTTCTCTTTGTTGGGGTGGTAATTCAGTGCTCAACAGGCTCCATAGGGGAGCAACATGCCGGAGATCTTTTGGTAATATTTACTTGTCAGGAGTGCGGGCCAGTAATCCTTTCTAGGTGTGGTTGAAGAAGAGCTTCAGGAAGTACTTAGAATTATTTAGAGGTCTCCTATATATCATAATATTTGTGGAGCCCTATAAAGAAGATAAAAACAATAGACGGTAGGAGCGCTTTATGATTTCTAGATCTCTTTACTTGGTTGAGATGTTTCACGCCTAATTTTCCCATCAGGACATGACCTGGAAGTTTTTATTGTACTTAGCAAGAATTACTAGAGGCTGAGATTCATTCAAACATACCACCCATCATTTTGTGTGTGTGTGTGTGTGTGTGTGTGTCAGTGTTTACCTGCCACAGCTCATCTTAGTGTTTTCCTGTTATACTGTATGTGTGAATGCAGGGCTGGCTTTAGTGCTGGTGGTGCCCCATGTAACAATGTTTGTAACCACTCTCTCTCATATGCATTTAATTCGTTTTGTAGCGACACTCATATCAATGTAGTGTTTCAGAGCACTTTACATCAAGCACACTACACAGAGACAACTAATCATAGTTGTGTAAATCAGCATATGGAAAATGTTACATAAGACAGAGAGCTGCAAGCTGTAGGAGTCACATGTCATCAGACAGTCTTCAAGGGTCAGCGAGTGGCATCTCTGAATCATGCCACTCTGCGTCCTCTACTGACGCCAACCCTGGAAGATTGTGTGACTACAGTACGGTGTTCCCACTTCGTTCCCGGGTTAAGATCAGAACTAATGGGACTTGGATGTGAATGGCAAGTGTGGTTATCCACAAGAAACAAGTAAAGCCTAAATAATCATTTCTAAGTACGTAAAAATGTGACTCTAAACACTTGAAACAACTACGAGGATCAATACCCTGAGGAAGGCCAGTGACCCATTAGGGCAACAGTTATTGGCCTAAACATGTTGTTGCTAGCTGTTAGGGTTACATGAGCTGTACCTCCTCCTATACACACAACATTCAATAGTTTAATCCTGTCAAGGGGGATCATTAATAAATGAGTAAATACGGTACCGTTTTTAATCTGTATTTTTTTCTGCATTAGGTGTCCTTCATTTGGAGAATTTTTCTTATTTTCTTGTTTCTTCCCTCCTTTCTAAAAAAATCAGCACTCCGCCCCGTGTGTTGAGTTGCACCAGGGCACTGATAGCGGCCTTATGATGAAGCATGCCACTATATAGTGAGTGAGGGCAGTCTTAAAAAATGGAATGATTTTCCCCTAAATTTCTATATCTCTTAAATACTTACACATTTACTCCTTAGTAAGCACATCTAGTGTGTCTATAGATAGAGTTATTAGTCCCCCAGTTGCTGTTTTCTTTTACAGCATATTTCAGTCCTTCTCTTTTGTTGAGTTTATATGTATTTGTGAGGGGGGCTAGTAAAGGCTAACTCCCTTATCTCTCAGTTTGAGGATGTTGCATGGATCAACCCCGTCCCAAAGACCCGCATCATGCTAGCAGCCCACAACTGCCTCTCAACTGCCACTGCTTTACCATTAATCACAACCCAGTCAACATACAACCTAAATTATTACACCATGTCTGCTTGAGTGCCCCATAGTCGGCTACGTCTAGTCCTCATTAAGAGTGGCTAGTTATTTTACAATCCCTCTGCAAATTACTGTTTGCACAGAAATTGGAATTACAAGTTTTGTGCTAGTTACCACATGCCTGGCAATTTTCCCCACGTTAAATTTCGACAGGTGAAATATGGTGAGTTTTATCAGGAGAAAAAAGCCCATGCATGCTGGCACATTCTGATGTTTGGTGTGCATCAAAATCCATGTTATACCCCATTTCAAAGGGCAAAACTTGTAACAGGTGATCATTATTGTACCACTTAAACTCCAATCTGAGGGTATTGGAATTTAAAGGGGGTGAAAATAATCATCTTCCAGTCAGGCCACTTTGAGTGAGTACCAAAGTGTCTGTAATGTTCTCTATAGTTGCCTTCATGTGTCTTCATGCATCTGTGCCTCCCAAGGTCCATATTTACCATTTCTCCTGTATTCCAGTGCCTGTGTTTTCCAGAGGTTGTGCCTCCCTGAGTCCTTGTCTCCCTGTGTCATTTCGTTCCATTTCAAATTTCTGTCTTTCAGAATACCCATGTCTCCAATTACCTTGTCCGTGTCTTCCTACACTTCTGCCTCTCTATTGTCATTCCTCCATGTCTATTTTTTCTCACGGTCCCTACTCCTTACTGATCCTGTTTCTATTTGTCCACAAGTATCCATTTATCTCCAGGCCACTGAGACTTTCCTATATCTGGGTGAACTTCTCCCTATTTTTTCTGCCTCTAAGAGCAAGTCTTACGCAGTATGATCTTCTGCCCTCCCTTCACCCGAGATTAAGGTGGCATTTCTTTGATTTTCAAACACATAGTGCAATGGGAGGTTTTCTTTCCTGTCACCCGGTTGGCGTTAGTGACTCTAAGGCTCAACAGAGTGTTCCATGGTCATAACGGACCAGTGGGTGAAGGAGGCAACTGACAGAGTTTGAAGATATAAGAGATATCAAACTTGGGTGTAAGAAAATAGGCTACTATTTGGGGAGGATGTGAGGCCTACCTGAGTAATAAATCCACAAATCCAGTAAAGTAAGAAACCCAGTTTTAACAATTTAAACCTCTTGTCTGGAATGCCTGGTGGACCTAGGCTCACCCCTGTTAGCTATGGCACATAGCAGATATGTTTCACTTAAGAATATGTGTGTTGGGAATTGAGTTATTGGTAGGGGTAACCTACCACTAGCAATAAGGCCACCAACACAGTACAGGGTCCTGCAAAGGTGTCAGTAAATTAGTCTCATGCTCAACCCTTGGTAGGTGACAATGAGCAGTCAGGTCTAACTTAGGAGAGAGGAGTGTCAAGCATTTAAAAGCATCAATACATCAAATAAGTAAGACACAACACGCAATAAAAATCCCATGCCAATTTATAAACATAGGAAATATTTATGTGAACAAATAGACATGGAAATGACATAAATCCAATGTAGGGAATAGGAGATGTTAATTTTTACAGATTAACCACATTATAGTGCTTAAAAACCTCCAGTGCTCTCGGGGCATCTGGTCGCGCTTGACCGATACAAAGTCAAGGTTTGAGGCCCACCACGATGAAGCCCTGCTCTGACACAATTAGAAGAAAACCCCAGTCAAGATTTTACCTTCGCACTTAGAAACTTTTCTGAAAGTTTTTCCACACAGCAGGCTGTATTCGGTGAGGGTTCGCCTGCTTAACTTTCTGCAAGGCCCAAGTCAAATCCTGGATGACTGGAGCTCCGGAGCTTACAGCGGGATGAACCTGAAATCCTGGCCGGGTGGCGTTTGAAGGTAGTCAGCTTGTCTCTCGACATCAGGTCAGTCACCTCATGGAGCTTTTTCACAAAAGTTCTCCAAACTTCAGGAGGTGCTTCCTGAAGGTCTCCATGTAGGTTCAAAGTGTACAACTCACCAAGCCAAAAATCTTGAATCTCCTAGATGGGCTCTGGGATCTTAGGACCACAAATCCTACAATGCACCTGGACAAATCCTTAAAAGTCTACTGGAAGAACTCCAGGAGGTGACTCTTGATGGAGAGGATGCAGGAGGGTTCTGTTAACCTGTAACTTTCAGGAAGTTCACTCTTTAAGCTTTCTTGAAGCGAGGTACAGTCTTCAGCACTGTATTACCAGATTGTGCAACAGGTGCATTCATTTAGTGTGCAGACCTTTCGGTGTAAATCCAGATTCCAGCAGGGTAGTTCTTTTTTTCCTTGTAGTTTCAGGCAGCAGATCTGATAGGTTATGCAGATCTCACATATTTATTCAGTGTTCTGGGGTGACGAGTGGGGGCACCTCTGTTCAATGAGATGCTGGGTGCCATTCAGAAGCATGACAGCTTCTGCCAAAGGGTTGCATATCCTTGTCCTACAAAGCACTTCACTTCCAAAATCTAACATGGCTGATTTCTCTTCAGAGGAGTAGGAGCTAGCTAAACCAACCCAAAGCGCGCTCACTTGAGTTAGCATCCCTCCCCCTGACCTCTGAAAATTACTGTCCTAAGCCGGCTATCTGGCTGGGGCACCAGATGTGGGGGGTAAGCCCGCCTGGCATTCCTTAATGATATGCTCTCTCAGGACCATCAACAGATAACATCTGCTCCGGCCAGGCCACTTATCACCTAATCAAAGCAGCCTGGCTTAGCCTGTTTTAAGGCTGACCAAACAGCCGAGACAACTAGAAGGCGAGATTTTGGCTTACAGAAGAGAAAGTTCTATAACTTCTCTTCTGTACTAGTTATGATAAATTCAACAGTGACAGGTTATTGACTTTATCAATACCAATCTTTTCAGTCCTTGAATGGCAATTTAAATCCTTTCCTAGCAATAGGTATACCTAAATAAAATATTACAATGTTAGCCTATGGAGCTAAGTATCTACAATGGGAAAAATGAAATGGGCAGTTTTCTCCTCACCAGGGCATATAAAACATGTGTTATAAGGTCCCTGCTTATAGTTACATAGCCCCCACCCCTGGGACACATAAGGGAGACCTTGGGGGGGCCTAATATGAATGAATAAGGTAGAATATCCCTTTTAAAGTGTCCACACAACGAAAGTCAAGTTTTCATACAATTTACATTTTAAGACAGTCTGAAAAGCCAGGCACTCAGCAGTGAACACATGTATGTGCAGAAAATCTGCTGGGCCTCTAAACTTCCATGCCCTATTATATACTAGGGACTTATAGGGTCTGTCAATACCAATTGTGAGAATTTACTTTAAAAGACAGGCTGCAAGGCAGGACTACCGTTAAAAGGACACCAGGCACACAGCAATGCACACATGCAAGTGGAGGAACTCTGCTGGGCCTTTAAACCTCCGTGCCCCATTATATACTAGGGACTTATGGGGTAGATTGAACACCCTGATCCAAGTATCTACTAGGGATTTATGGGTCTGTCATTGCAAATTGTAAGTGTAGTCTATTACATATACCTTTTTAATCATAGTACTGGCCCTGGCCCTGGTTAGCAGACCCTAGTGTACAGTCAGAGTCAGTTACTACCTCTATAATACAGCAAAACAATGGGGGTGAACAGGGCAAAAGGATGAGTTTCTAACAATGCGGTAACAAACAAATAACACAGTAAAAATCCTACAAGAAATTCCTAAACAATAAGCATATGTAATAAATAAAATGACAAATACATGATTAAAATTCAAAATGAAAGACTGCATATATGAATTTGTGAATGTTTAAGCTAAAAAATGCCAAGAAGAAGTAAAATTCCAACAACAAATCACTGTTCACTGTTGACAGAAATCAAGGTGCAATTTCAGTCCGCCCACAATGGAGAGGAAGTTAATTGCACCCACTATGTTGTCCTGGTCAAAGTTTTTACCTTATGACTTGGCCTTTTTATGGAAGTGGAAATTCTTCAGCAGGGCATGATTGAAGCCTGTGTCCAACAAAGTTGTCATACATCCAGATACCAGTTGGACGAGGTCCTGCTGAAGACACTGGTTGTAGAGGGAAAATCACCTAGTAGAAAAATTAAACTTTTGCACCTGGCAAATCCTCTCATCAGGTATACACTTCTAAAAACGTTTATCCACCCAAGATTTCTAGCTTCTAATGCAGTTTTTTTCTTGGAGCTCACATTTTTTAGCAGGGCAAGCCTGGTGCTGAACTGACAAATAGGCCTGGGTGGTAAACTCGTCTCCATTCGTGGAGTTTGCAGAGTTTTCCGCACTCCAAGCTCCAAGGAGCTTGCAGTGTTGTGAAAAACACTGCTCTGTTGAGCACATGGAGTGGAGTTTTTTCCTTGCTCACACTCACCTAGTTAAATTGGCAATCATGAGCTAGGAAAATCCAACGCTATGCCACTTCCCAGGGAGATTTCTCAACACGGGAGGTCGCAGATGGTTGCGATCGCTCGTGTTGAGAAACCATTTGTTCTCATTGAGGAAGCTGCCACTCAGTAGAAAATCTACTTGAGCAGCAGAAAGAAGCAGTGCCCTCTTGCGCTGCGCATTCTGCCATTCGTGCTGATTTTTCAGCGCAGGACAAACACCCAGCGCTAAAAATCAGCACAAACAGTGCAACCTTACACACTCCGCTGCTTGCAGAACTTCGCATAGCGCAACAGAGATTTTTAGTCACTGCAAATTCCGCCCAGGCCTAGGGACAATTTTTTCCTGAAAATGGACACCTTTACTTCGATATCGTGATGAAGCTCGGGAAGACTTGGAAGTCCTAAATTCTTCCTAGTTCTAAATTTGCAGACTTAGTGAGAAGTGTTGTAATGACAACACTTTGATTTAATCCTCTTTCATTTTATCAGCAGATAAACAACCAATCGAGTAAAGCCAGACACCACAAATGCCATTCACCAGCTGTCACAGAATCCCATGTTGTCACACTCCCACCCTATCCACTGCCAATGACATAAGCAAGATTTAACCAGCCCTTATTCCATTAGCCCACATTACAGTGTATTCCCTTTCCTCCCAAACAATAACAAAAGAAAGCAAACACAACATACACCAAACCCCACACACACCCATAGTCAATGCACATAATACCACCAATGCTCCATTACATATGCACTACCCCTCACTTGGACATTGGATACACATATCCGCTTTCATGCAACCAACAATACCTTCCACTCTGCACATTTCCCCTCATAGTGGAGGCATTCAACAAGCAGCAGCAAGTGCAGCTAGGAGGCTGCGCTGGATCTCCGTATCCCACACCCCAAGCTCCATGCTGTGTGCCAGGAAAAAGGTGCCAGCATCAGGGGAGCAGAGAAGGGAAGTCGCAAGGTCAGGAGCCTCACAAAAGCTGTTTCAGCTGTTCTGGTGAACTGTGTTGGTTACCCTGAGCCCCAAACCTTGGGCCCCAGAAGCACTCGGGCTGCAGCTACACAGTAGTATGATAGTGAAAGGGATCCACTGGTGGCCCCCCCTTGGCTGGACCTGATGCTTCAGGCCAAGGAGGGCCCAGGAGGGACCAACAACAAGGTAGGAGGTGGGAAGCCTGCCTCCATTTTATTCACCCGACTCCCTTCTCCATGGTGTCTGAGGTCAAGGCTAGGTAGGTAGGAAAAGGGGATCCTGAGGCCCCCTGGCAGAGCAGAAGGAGGGTGGGGGGGAGGGGAGGTGAATGGTGCTATCTGGTGCATGTTGAAGAAGTTTACTTCTAATCAGGATAGGGAGGAGGAATTGGTGTCCAATCAGTTCCCCAAGTAAGATATCTAAATCAAATGCAGCACGGGACACTTGTAACTACGTTACATTAGGTTTCTTTAGATAATCCTCATAAACGCTATGTTAGTTTTTGTTGCAG
This sequence comes from Lissotriton vulgaris, assembly GCF_964263255.1. NCBI lineage: Eukaryota > Metazoa > Chordata > Amphibia > Caudata > Salamandridae > Lissotriton > Lissotriton vulgaris. The sequence goes on from NC_141690.1 coordinate 136,534,469, forward strand.
TTTATATCGTTTTTCCGCCCCACATAAACGTTGTGGCATTGATCATTGGGTCATCTAATGTGCTATATGCCAGCCTTAAGCCTGAGGCAGCCTCTGGTGTGGCGTAGTAGTGTCCAGAGATGTGCACAGATACCCCCTTAGTGAAGGTTTATATTTAAAAAACAAAACTACATCCAAAAGACTCCCTTTATTACTCTAGGGTGCAATTTGTTTTTAAAATAAATGGGTATGTTCTTTGATCAAGTTACTGGATCTTCACATATCACTTTATACACAGAGTCAACATGTTTCTGCTCCTTATGGCCCAGCCGGGTCTATGGAGCATTTGTCAGGACAAAAACACAATAAAATTCCACTCACACCTTTTGTGCAGTGTCAGTGGTCTTTTTGTTACCCACTTTAGATTCAAATCACCTGTAATACAAATCAGATGTAAGACATTTTTTTCAGTAGGGGGGGTGTATACCTTGGCATATTTTATAAATCTTCCTTATTAGGAGAATAAGCATATATTAATGCTTATTTAATTCACATTTTAAGTAACTATGGGGATTATCATGGCGAGTCACAGTGGGAGCTTTCAGGAGCAAGATCATCTCTTTTTCTGACAAGTAGTATCTTATATAGACACATCTCTTTTCATCAAATCTGATTCTCCTCATATATCTAAATATTTCATCATTATGTTTTTTCAAATTACATCATATTATGTCGCACTTGCCAGAAGACATATATTCCGTTGATCTTTTATCTATGCGACAATGTTAGTACTATAAACACGTAATTATTCAAGCACGTGGGTCTTTATTACTGGGCTGCGTTTTCACCAGAGAGAAGGGGCAGAAAAACCCCGCTGTTGTCACTCATAACCATTTAGATTAAACGTTTCGTATTATACATACAAATCTATTGGTTAATACCACAACAAATTAGCCATTAATATGTTGTCTATTAAGGAAACAATAGTGCGTTATATTATTGTGCTCCAAACCAACCCGTTCGGTTTTTTTTACCTTAATAGTGTGAATTTTCTTGTCCTAAGGGGAGTTGGACTCGAAGTCCCAGGCTGTTAGAGAAGGAGGCAAGAGACAAACCACATTTAACGTTACCGTCTAGGCGACTCGGTCTCTGTGCATTTTCGAAGACGCCATTCTCACCCGCAAAGAAAGCGTCTAGTGCTGGCTCTGCCCCTGGACGCAGAATCCTCGTCATCGTCCTGCTTTTCAATCTCCACAGTGTTAGAGACAGAAAGGGCACAGATTGCATCTATTTCTAATTTGAGGTGTAAATGTCGATGTTATTATGTCATGATTTTAACGCGTTCCTGATGGATGTTATTTTGTGTTAATATGAATTTCTATGTTTTCGCGACTATATTGGTTTTAACTATAGTGCTTATCATGTTTGTACTAATACTTAAAAAGTTGTTTATTATGTTGCGATACACTCCATGATGTCTATACGTGCTTTTTGTCATTAAAATGGATTCTCTGTATATTTCTTTCTTTATCGTAAAAACCTGAGTTCATCATGGCAATAGAAAACGGACTAACAGTGGAATGCAATGTTGCTATGTGTAGAATCATTTAGAGTATTTGTACTGTCATTGCTGCTGACAACAACATTCCACGGCTATACCGACCAATGCCTGAGTGCTCCATAGTGTATCCATATTTTTGGGTAGTCTGTCTGTTTATCGTTATCGTGAAAAGCATAAGTTCATCATGGAAATAGAAATAGGACTCTCAGTAGTTTTACCATTTTCTATGTACAGATTCATTTGAGGTATACAAATGGTGTGTGTACTTATACAGTAGTTAGCAATCATGTCTTATAGTTATGCGAATTGATGCCACGGAATATTATAATTTAGGCCCAGTTGGTGGGTTTTTAATCTATCCACCCATCTTTGTTCTTTTTCATATAGAATTTTTTCTGCATTGATGGTTTTTTCTTTCAACATTTCCATGATGAACTTATGCTTTTCACGATAACGATAAACAGACAGACTACCCAAAAAAATGGATACACTATGGAGAGCTTAGGCATTGGTCTTTATAGCCATGGAATGTTGTTGTCAGCAACAATGACAGTACAAATATTCTAAATGATTCTACACATAGCAACATTGCATTCCACTGTTAGTCTGTTTTCTATTCCCATGATGAACTCAGGTTTTTACGATAATGAACGAAATATAGAGAGAATCCATTTTAATGACAAAAAGCACGTATAGACATCATGGAGTGTATCGCAACATAATAAACAACTTTTTAAATATTAGTACGAACATGATAAGCACTATCGTTAACACCTTAGCTGCGTCGAATGTTCAGCACCCAGTGCTGAACGTTCGGATAACAAGCGCTGGCCCGTCGGCCAACAGTCCTTCGCAGCACTGGGGAGGTAACGTTGCCGTCGGCCGTTGGCCGAAGGCAGCACTTAAGGGGCTAAAACCAATATAGTTGAGAAAACATCGAAATTCCTATAACAAAAAATAACATCCATCAGGAACGCGTTAAAATCATGACATACTCTAAAGTTTAATAACATCGACATTTACACCTCAAATTAGAAATAGATGTAATCTGTACCCTTTCTATCTCTAACACGGTGGAGATTGAAAAGCAGGACGATGACGAGGATTCCGAGTCCAGTGGCAGAGCCAGCACTAGACGCGGAATTCGCTTTCTTTGCGGGTGAGAATGGCGTCTTCGAAAATGCACAGAGACTGAGGCGCCTAGACGGTAACGTTAAATGTGGTTTGTCTCTTGCCTCCTTCCCTAACAGCCTGGGACTTCGAGTCCAACTCCCCTGAGGATAAGAAAATTCACACTATTAAGGTAAAAAAAACGAACGGGTTGGTTTGGGGCACAATAATATAACGCACTATTGTTTCCTTAATAGACAACGTATTAATGGCTAATTTGTTGTGGTATTAACCAATACATCCGTGTGTATAATACGAAACGTTTAATCTAAATGGTTATGAGTGACAACAGCGGGGTTTTTTGCCCCCTTCTCTCTGGTGAAAACGCAGCCCAGTAATACAGACCCACGTGCTTGAATAATTACCTGTTTATAGTACTAACATTGTCGCATAGATAAAAGATAAACGGAATATATGTCTTCTGGCAAGTGCGACATAATATGATGTAATTTGAAAAAAACATATAATGATGGAATATTTAGTTATATGCTGAGAATCCAATTTGATGAAAAGAGATGTGTCTATATAAGATACTACTTGTCAGAAAAAGAGATGATTTTGCTCCTGAAAGCTCCCACTGTGACTTGCCATGATAATCCCCATAGTTACTGAAAATGTGAATTAAATACGCATTAATAGATGCTTATTCTCCTAATAAGGAAGATTTATAAAATATGCTAAGGTATACACCCCCCCTACTGAAAAAAATGTCTTACATCTGATTTGTATTACAGGTGATTTGAATCTAAAGTGGGTAACAAAAATACCACTGACACTGCACAAAAGGTGTGAGTAGAATTTATTGTGTTTTTGTCCTGACTAACGCTCCATAGACCCGGCTGGGCCATAAGGAGCAGAAACATGTTGACTCTGTGTATAAAGTGATATGTGAATATCCAGTAACTTGATTAAAGAACATACCCATTTATTTTAATACCAAACCGCACCCTAGTGTAATAAAGGGAGTCTTTTGGATGTAGTTTTGTTTTTTAAGTATAAGGGGGTATCTGTGCACACCTCTGGACACTACTACGCCACACCAGAGGTTGCCTCGGGCTTGAGGCTGGCATTTAGCACATTAGATGACCCAATGATCAATGCCACAACGCTAACGTGGGGCGGAAAAAAAGATATAAACCGCAACAACAACTAACATAGCGTTTATGAGGGTTATCTAAAGAAACCTAATGTAACGTAGTTACAAGTGTCTGGTCCTGCATTTGATTTAGGCATGTTGAAGATGACCTGTACCGTGGAATAAGTCCCACTGATTGCGCCCCTTGGTCTGTGGAAGCAGCCCGACCAGGCATGCGGCCCGGGCATGCTCCCCCCCACTTGCTGGTCACGCGGGAGCAACCATTGGAGAAAACCCCCCACAACCCTCACACTTCATACAACAAGGCATGCTTGTGCCCCTCACCCACTCTTGAAACCATCAAACACATTAGAGGTTGGCGAAGCAGTTCCCCTCATATAGAATTTTTAATTCCGCCTGCAAAACTTGAGAAATTTAGTAATTCTGTGTTATTCCTGTAACGCAGAATTAATATTACATTCTACTGACAGAATTATATTAATTAGCACTTCCAAGCTCCGTGATCTCCTGTTTTCTAATAGCAGAGCTCCCTCGTCAAAGGTTTATGTAATTTTAGTTGTGGTAAGTAAAGAGTAACAGGTCTCCTTCTAAGAAACTGTTTAAACGCTGCTCTTACCTTAACCCATGGACAGAGATGACACCGTTGCCTAGCTTGTCATTTTTCAATTTAAGGCCACACAGAATCCAGGCCGGGGAAAGCCTACCCAGTCGCAAAGCCCACGAAAGGAGAGGAGACAAGAATTGGTCACCCCAAGATAGCCAATGCTCCTCAAATAGGGGGGCGAGTTGGGCGAGCTGAGGGGTGTTTAAATAAGGGCACGAGGCCCTGAGTTAGCCCACAACCCCCACGAGAGAGTTGAAGCAAAGCTTAAATTGTTTCAGCCAGAACACGATGAGCGCGGCTCCAGCTCAAAAAATTAAATTATTGCACTGGATAGTATATACCCCTTTTTAAGACCGGGTGCCACTTTGAGTAACTTCGTGGCACAGCAAAGCAGTCTCAAATCTGCCTTCTTTATCCTTTTCATGTAGCACTTCTAACCACACTTTTGCAGTTTCTGAGGGTGCTGAACAACAAGTATTATTACAGCCAAATGGAATTGTCCCGCAGGTAAGGACTTCAGCAGAAGGTAATGCCTTGCGCTGAGGCATTTTGTGTATCTTTAGGTATGTTCAGCAGTGCGGAGAAACTGTTTACAGCTTGTTCTTACCAAACATAATTAACAGTTACTGAAGGCAGTTATTGGACGAGGAAATCTAACAAAACCTGGCTACTAAAGACTGATGATTTGCACTCTGTTCGGCTTGGGAACCACCCAGGTTTAAAAAAAAACGGAATGAAAAATGAGTTTAGGTTCCCCACTAGAATCTTAATAATGTGGCACATTTTCATGTTGTGCAGGTTACAAGGTGCGCGCTGCTGGGGTGGGAAGGTTACACACAAACCACAAAGCAGGGGGCAGCTAGATGGTCCGGGTTTCTGGCTTCTGATACTGGGTGAGGGACAGGGGAGGATCTAGGGGCATATTATCAAGAACGGCGTTACAATTATCGCTGCTTTAGCGGCAGGAAACTGCCGCTAAAGCGGCAATAATTTTAACGCCGTTTCTGATAATATACACCTTGGTTGGGTTGTGTGCCTGGCCATCTCAGTCGAATGGTACAGCAGGAGGCTCGATTGATCAGCTAATGTTAAACGTATTCACTAGGCTCCAAGGCGTGACTGTGTGACTTCAGACACATCAATGTCAACTTACACCTGCTCAGGTCCGGACAGAGGTCGGCAGAGCAAGGTTGCAATGAGGTTTTCAGACTACTTTAGGTTCTGACTGGCCCATAATCCCTTCATCTTTTCACGCTTCTTCCTTGGTACCTCCCACACAGACATTGATACATTTACCCAGGAGGAGGGGTACCGGTCCCTGGAGACCTCGGCCTACTGTTTCACTTAGAGGACCTGGAGGTTGTTGCCTCATAAATTGAAAGTTGATGCTGCTTGTGAATGCAGAATTGTTGTGAGAAGGAGAGCTCTGGGGCAAAGACAGATACCAAGCGTGTCTGTTTCTGGGCAAATTCAAGGTTTACACCGAGGGACTTTCACTGTGCTGAAAGATAGGCCTCTGCTAAGCGGGTTCTCAGTTTTGGTGTAGTCAATAAACGTACCTTAGACATTACTTAAATCAGTTAAGAGAGTCTGAATTGTTCCTCGGGAACACGTGGGCTCTGCTAAGGGGCAGCATCTTTTAATTCCTTCACAAAAGGAAGCTTTCTTGCACTATAGGGATCAACCCAGATCGCACCCATGTTTCCACATTGCCAAGGTCAGAAGAGTCTCTTGGACCCCCACGCTGTTTCCTGCAGACAGGTCTAGCAGGGGAAGGACTTTAGGCTCTTCTATGTCCATGGACAGCAGGATGTTCCCTCTGACATCGGTCAGAGGGAAGGCTTTTGTTTTGGCCTAAGTGCTCAATAGCTGCGCATGCGCAATGTGGATTGTTTGCGGATGGCGCTGGAGTCTGCATCCAGCCTTATCGTCTATGACAGGGGTCTCCAAACCGGTCCTGGAGGGCCGGATCCATGCCAGATTTTTTGGATATCCCCATTGAGATACATGTAGTAATTTTAAAAATCTGGCATGAATCCGGCCCTCCAGGACCGGTTTGGGGACCCCTGCTCTATGATCTTGATTGGGAAGGGGGGCAGGAAGTTTCTTTCTTTAGTGCAGCTTCGCTTTCTGTAGTGCATCTTCTATGTCTTCAGTGCATCTTTTCTTATTTTAGTGCTTCACCCTGCACAGGTAATGTTGCCATGGTGAGGTTGAAGCCAACTGGCATTGTTCCCCAAACCAGAGAGCGTGCATCAAGCACAAGCAGCCGAAACCTCACAGGGCGCCCTGTACTCGGTGTAATGCATCAGATAGCATTTGTTCAAGTGGGCTGAAGGACGTTCTAAGTCGGAGACGAGAGCAGCAATTTCTTGCTATGACAGCAGACGTTAAGAACTCAGTTGCAGATAATTGTAGCAAAACTCTGCCAACAACATTTCTAAGGTGCTTTTAGAAGTGCAGGCTGTAATGCATCACTCATTATTGTTGCTTATCGGATTCGTCTGTACGTATTTATTTATTGAGGGAGCACTTAATGTTGATGGGAAACAGCTTCTAAGAGCAACACAACATAGTATTAAGCGAACCCCCGAGCAGCTCGGAACACAGATGCATTCGTGGCAACGATGCAAGCCGATGAGAAAGGATGGGCCCCTTCCAGCAAGCAGCATGGAGGGATAGATCAGAGTATCTATCTGGAGTAGCTGCAACTCCTCCCAATGCATCCAAGAAGCTGCTTCTCACCCACTGTCCATCATAGTATGGGCAACACAAAAGCATCATGGGACACCCTAGCGGAGGCATGCTGTTAGCAGTGATAAGCACAGCAACGGATAGGTATGCAAGCGCGAAAGAAGCAAACTTAAAGGGGGGAAAGTGCTGTTCATCACGCGGACCAGCATCACAGTGGATTATGAAGCCAGTCACCCGGTCACCAAGTTAAACAAGAGGGCTGCTATCAGAGATCATTTTCCCCTGACATAAAGCGCGGTACCTGAAGGTGTTAACAACTCTACCCCGAGTGAATCTGAGTCATCCAATGGGGTTTAGGTAGATAAAGGAGCCGATTGATTGCCAGTCAAACAAAAGCGGGCACGCTGGACATGCCTTCAAAGAGTTTTCCATCTCCCCCCGGCTGGCGGTGGCCTATCTGCTTAGGTGTAGGTAAACGCTGTATTGTTGCATACCTGCTTTTGTGGAATCTAGGGTTAGTCAAATAAATATGCACAACGTATGTTTGTTCGGTGTAGCTAGATGGTCTAGAGTGTTGAATTCTTTTATGTCAGGGAAGCTTTGCTTTTAGTAGACCTCACAACCCACAATGTAACAAGCATAGGTACTTGCAAAGCGTCATTTGGTTAATGGGGGGAATAGCTACACACTGCGAGATACGGAGCAAGGTTACGACTTTCCAGTCTTTCTTTTAACCTGTTGCTGCATGAAACAGCAAAATGCCGGAGACAGAAGAGGTTGAAGAACCTTTTCCTACATCGCAGTCAAGACCTGAACGAGCTCCAGCTCAACATCAGACGCACCCCCTCCCTGAACATATTTAGGAAGACGCTCAAGATCTGTCTCTTTGACTGAAAGGAGCTGCTTCCCCCTCCCCAGCACCTTGAGACCCTCACGGGTAAGTAGCACGCTTACAATTCCCCTGAGTGATTGACTGATTAATTTAAAGGGCTTATTTGGGCAGAAACCATGGTCCAACAGGTTAGTTCTGAGTTTGCTTTCTCTGTGCCGAGTACTTGTAGCCAGCCATCTTGTATAACATTGCCCGTGCACTGCTTTTAACACAGAGGATTGACGATATTGGTGCAAGGTGGGGGTGTGGTACAAGTTACCGGTCTCCCACCTGGGTAACTGCCTTCAGAGTTAGATTGAAGCATAGCTTAATGAGTTATAAAAAGCATAACTTTCAGGTATCTCAAAACACGCCCCATTACCTTCAGAGTGGTAGGCAGGGAGACCACAAATAATTCAACTAAAGGAAATACAGCCAACATCACTGCATTAGATGGTAAGAATGGTGTAGCCACACTGCCTGTTGTAAGATGGCCTCCTGTTGGCAGCCCACCAGGGGCTGGGAAATAATAGTTTAATCAGTAGTTAGCATTCACAGGGTCAAATCCGACCAATTTTCCGCTATTGGCTGCAAGGCTATAATCTCCCACAACTGTCAACAAGCAACAAGCTCAATAGTGAGGCCCATTGGTTTTGCAGTACTGCATTAATAAAAGGGGCACTAGATGAGGTAGGCTCCATGTAAATGGAGGCAAAGCTGTTTAGGGCAGTGGTAGTCTCGGATCAAGGATTTGCACGTAAAGTAACTTGCTTCGACTCAGCCCTCTCAAAATAAACTGTCATACAATAATAAACATGTTTCTTCTTATTAACAATGTAAAACACGAAATTTTTAGTAAGCTGGGGAAGCTTGTCTATGTGCCTTTACTAACCGTAACTCAATTAACCTAAAATGGGCGCCGCAACGTGGGAACTTTTCTGCGCATGCGTCTCTCACACTCACGTGACATGACGTACTTCCTGCTTGGTGGGAAATTCTTGCTTCTGCGCACTAGAACTAAGATGGCTACTATGTGTGTTAATATGCTAATGCTTGAACTATTGCTTTCTGCATAATGACTAATGCCATAGTTAAAATAAATTAATGGGAATAGAGTAGAGATAAGTGGTATACAGTGCATTCGTTTATTTCTTGTTCTAAAACTGTTTCTTTTCTACTTTTGCATGCATCGCATTTTGGGCCTGACATGCACTTCTGAACTCCATCTTTGGAGGAACTGCGCCTGTGCAGAAAAGCTAAAATTCCTGAAGCTCTGACATTGAAACCCGGCCAAATCCGGACTTGCTAGAAGATGTTCCTGGGAACCTTACCTCTTGACCCTTGGAGAGGAAGCTGAAATCGAATTGTTATATTACATTGTAGTTCTTATTGATACATTCACTGCCGGTTGGATTAAAAGGGCATGGGAAAATAAAAATAATTGGGCGGGAACATAAATCTGAATATTGAAGAGCATGACCTCCAATTGAGGGAATACACACATTTGCAACATTGGGGGATGGTACACTGCCCTGGAAAATGGCATACCTAAGGTAGGCTTAGCTAGTTAGATTGTCCGACTTGTCCGAATAGCTGACCTGTCACTGACCCAATGTACTCAAAAGGCGATCGAGAGCGGAGGTGCTGGAGGAGCACTCTGTCAGAAGATTCGATAACCCAATCTGGGTTTCTGGGAACGAGTTCGATAACCCAATCGGGGTTCCTGAGGGAGAAGATTAACTAACCCAATCGGGGTCCGACTGTTAGCTGCAGAGAGGGGTGTGACGCTGGCATTGCACTAGCTGTGGCTGTCAGTCCTGAACTGCGGTGGTCCTGTCCTGATTTAATTTGGTCCGTACTTAACCTGATTCTGGTCTGCACCTGTTCTATCCTGCTGGCACCTGCACTATTGGGGTCCTGTCCTTTATCTCAGCCCGTGGCCAGGATTGGTCTTCACACCATTCTAGGTAAATATAAAGTTGAACAGGATATGTCATTGTGCTGTTTCCCTTTTTTTACCCTTCCTATAATTCAATGGTTAAAGAACGTTTCATGATACATTCACATCATTTTGCTTTGATTTTATTCTTTCTAATCAGTCAAGTTCTGATTAATGTAGTATGAACTTTGGCATTTAAAACATTATTTAGATAAAGCGTTTAAATCTTTCTCGAGCCTGTCGTTATTTTAATGAGTGCAAATGATTTTATACTGCCTATTATTCTAACTCCCTTGATCCCTCAGGACTCTAGGTACCAGGTGACAAGGATTGGTAAGTCAAATGGTATAGGTCCTAAAAGTAAATACTACTGGTTTAAAGCATAGGTTTATCTGTTCAAAGTGTATATGTGTTTAATGGGCCCAGGTGAGTATGGTAAAATCCTGAGCAGATGAACCCGCGCTCTATCAGTATTTTTGGGTAGCAGAGTAGTGGTTAGGGTTTAGTTAGGATAGATCATTAGGGGCCCATTAGGATGGCGGGCAGATTGCCCCCGCCGGCCTGGCGGGGGCAATCCGCCCGCCATCCTAACCAGAATGACTCCCCGCCATATTATCATGGCTGGGGGGTCCGCGGTGGACGAAAAGACCGTCCGCCGCTTTTCCGCCAGGTCGCCTTGCGTCCGGGGCGGAAAAGGTTTAATATGGTGGCAGTGTCTATCGGACACCACCAGCCATATTACAATGGGCGTCTGTCAATTCCTTTCTGTGGTGGCAATGGCAAGGGTACCCTTCCTGTACAAAATACTATACCTAGACACAAGGGAAAGCTTTTCCCACTTTGTATGCGTGCTGCACAGTGCAGCAGGCATGCAAAGTTGGAAAAGGATGGAGAAATTAAAGCATTTCTCCTTCCTTGCGCCAAGTTTAAAAGGGCGCAGTTTCCTCATGCTAAACCCAATATACTGAATTTAGTAAATTGAGTTTAGCATGAGAAACCTTGGGTGGTTACACGGGAACGCCCATGCATTCTGACTAGGCCGGCTAGAGGCTGCGGCTACTGCAGTGTGTTTCTGGGGGATGTTCAAAGGGCGCAGTTAATGCAGCAAACAGAAGCATGTTTCTTGCCCAAATAACTCTTATCTTGGTTAGTGAAAACATATTAATATGTTTTTTGTGCAGGCCAAAAATAGCCCCATGAAGGGCATTTTCAAGGGGGCTAAGAGGATTGAAATCTCTTGTGGTTTTACGAACCTCAGCATCAAGTGTCGGTTAGATGACAAGGTTGGAGCAAATCTTGCCCAAAAGAACCCAAAAGAACCTGAGACATTCCTAGCATAAAGCTTATGAAAAACCAGAATGGGTCAAGCCGGAATAAAACCATCAACATAGTGATTTGGCCGGAATCACCAAGATGTTATGGTGTTAGACCACTCTTGCATTTCTAGATGAAGCAGAAAACATCTGCCAACAGGAGACATGGGCATTAACACCTATGCCACTATATAGTTATGTTGAATTTCATAAACCAGCCAAAAGGGTACACTTATTTGGGAGGTCCTCTGGAGGGATCTCTGTATTTTTTAAACTAACCAGCACTTTTGGGAATGCTTCAGACAGGCCTCCCAGTAGGCCTCACAAGTCCTGTAGAAATCCTGGTGATCATTAATGTCTACTTTAATCATCAATGTCTACTTTAACGTCCACGGAACTGGTATCCTAGAACAACTATATCAGCTGGTTGGTCATTTGGAAAATGTAATAACCATGCACCCTGGCTCGGAAATTATTTTACTGGGAGATTCCAACATGCACTATTTGGGCGAGGACGCACAAGCACCAGGGTACTTAGTGAAACCACCCAGAGATTTAACACCTTCATTCAGTCATATGACCTTGAATCAGTGCAAACTACAGTAAAAAAGAACAAGCCTTGGACTAGCTATCTAACCTCTTTTAATAATCTAACTATAATTGACTATGTTTTCATGAGGAGGGTCTAAGTGGAGGCATCACAAATTATGAAGTGATTCAACTAATTGCTGTTGCACCTGGCCATTTCAACTAGACCTCATGATCCCGTGTGCACATTGGGAACAACAGCAAGGAGTAGCACAAACTCCTGTGGAGGATTAAATGGTCAACCATATCCATAGGGAAGTTTGAGAGATGTAAGTCAAAGTGGGAAGGCTGGCCTGCCAGGCTTTGAAAACCAGATATCATCAAGGGCTGGTCTGGGATGGTGCTGGAACTGTATGCACTCCTACAGGGAAATCCCCGACTGACGTCAAAAAGGATGCCATTCATACACTGGGCACAGCGCTAGAGATCAAAAAAGGCATGCAGAATTTAAGGGAGAAACAGAGGGCACACAGAAAACTGAAACTCAGCATCTCAAAGGAGAAGTTAATAATGGCAGCAAAGAAACTCAAACACCTTGTATGGGAGCATAACAGAAAAGCACAAGAGGCCAAGTGGGTGAAATTCTTTGATGTGATTGCAGCCAATAAAGACCAACAATTTTGGCTGTATCCTAACACCCAATGTAACAGGAACCGCAATAGAGGGGAACTCGGTTTCAGCAGGAAAATGGATTGCACACGTCAAAACCCTTTACATTGAGCCCCATGACAAACCTCACCTAAACAAACTAGATCTCAGAATGGAGGTAGAGAAGCCAAGGTTGACATGACAGCTGCATCAATGGACCATGCAGTATTGAACGTTCTTTTGGTCAGCAAAGAGTTGAAGAGGATCACAAAAGATGGCTTTACCAGAGTCACTATTTAGAGAAGACACACAGTTATCGGTCTAATCAATTGCCCCGCTGTATGCTTAATGCAGTCTCCTTGAAGACATTTTGTTGCTCTCTTCTGCAGCCGTTTGTGAAGAACAGCAACAACACTGATACCAGAAATGATTGACTAATAGCACTACTTGACATTAAGGCCAAAGCCTATGCTAGTATATTACTGCAGGAGCTAGCAAACTGGGCTCCCACCGAGTGGCTTCTACCTTTCTATCAAACAAGGGTTCAAGCAGAAGGATCAACAGTGGATAACATTGTTGCCCTCTCGTACCTAGCCCATCAAGAGGTAACCCGTACATCTCTCCTCATCTTTGTTTGTTTTATGGATTACTTTGCAGCCTTTGATGGAATAGTCTGGAACATCCTCTAGCAGAAATGAGAGAGGTGGAACATCTACCCTAAATTACTGTGCACCATCAATTTACTATACACCAGGACTTGGGTGACGGTCTAGCTCATATGAGCAACAGCAACAGCTAAAATTGCCACTTATCAAGGGTTAAAACGTGGTTGTGTGCTGGCCCCGCTGACCAGGGCGCGGTTCTATCATGTGGGAACTTAGGCATCCAAAGGATTCGAGACATGAAAATTCATCTTTTTAGACCACACGATAGTTGGGCTCCAAAAGGCCCTTAACACCCTGGTTATATATAACTCTAAAGAACAAACTTACAGCTTGTCAAAGTAAAACAAAAATAGTGATTTCTGGACGTTATCTGAAAAAAGGACCACAAGATGGTGGCTTGGGCAAAAGCAATGGGCACACAAAACTACAATTACCTGAGAGCATTGCTGAGCAAAACTGGAAGATTGGCACTGCACCTACAAGAATGAAGATCAATGGAAGGATGGCTACATACGTGCTTTGCAAATTAAACAACACCTTAGACAGTCTAATGACTATGGCTTTGAGGAGGGTGATTCAGCAAACCCCCTTCCCTGAGTCAATTATGGTCAGCAAGCTATCCCTGGCATGTTGGAAGCCAATCCTGAAAAGCCCCAATGCATGGACTGCAAGAAATTGATCCAACTACCCTCTTAAACAAGGAAGACATTGTTTAGGCTTGCATTTGGCCTCGTCAATCAAAACCTTAAATGAATGGACACCCTGGCGAAATATTTCACCAGACTACAGCCTCACCTGACAACTCTATGACAGCAGTCATAAAAACAATCTTCATAAAAGATAATAAGGTCTTGCCATAAATCTTACAGCTGTAACTGGGACTAGGACACAAATGCCATTAATTACACAGTCATTAAATTGGCAGTAAAAAATCAATTATACTTCTGCTTACATGCACTTGACATATAGGTCCTTCAGTCCAGGGCCTTACATGATTCCCTAGGAATATCTCACATAAACCAGTCAAGCAAGCCTCATCTCCATCAGGCAATGGGAAAAGGCTACACAACAAAAAGAGTACAGAGTTCCCCGGGGAAAGTCAACTAAATGACTACAACTAACCTCTCTCTCATAGGGGTGAGCATAAAAAGTGAATGTTGTGAACCCTTTTTCGGAATTTAGGGATACCTCACACAAGACATCGGTTGAACGACTATTGTCATCCCACCCGATGGTCGTCCAGCGTCATCATCGGTATCCTGCCCCTGCGACAGGCTGGCGGTGCAATGCCCGTCGGGCAGCACAGGATGCTGCACTTTGGTGGAGTTCTTTTATTCCTTTGCCATAGGGTGTGTGAGTGTGAGGGGCCTAAAACAGTGCAATAGTGAGCGTGAGTGAAGTGTTTTTTAAAAAAAGTCAGTAGAGTCCACTGGGTGAAATTTTAATAACATGGCTCACTGCTTTATTAAAAGTTAAGGGGTATTGAGGCGAGACAGTTAGGTATCCAAGCCTCATTCAACCCTTAGTGAAAGTGTGGTCTGGGAAAAGGCTCCCTAAATAAAATAGTATGGGCAAGACTAATGCCGCTCTCAGTTAGAGAACTGAACCCGGCTTGGTAAACAACTGAAAACATCATAAGCTGCAGACTGTGCAATTACTGAAGGTCATCACTGGCTCATATATTACTTTGTTGTCCCGCTCTTCATCTCGCCTGCTGCACCCTATTAAGGCCAATAATATTACACCAGGGCACTCGGTTGGCCAAAGTGTCTCCACACCTCTTATACACTGTTAGATTCCAGCCAGCTCAAGCACTGCGGGAACGTAGCATGCACCAGTCCCCTTTACCTGCCCACTGGACACCCACAGGACAAACTCTATGGGTGCACCAATGGAACTGAAAAGAGGGTGGTAATGTTGAGGAGACACCAAGTCTTCCACCCTTAGAGGTAACAGGACACAGCTCCCTCCTGTCTTTACGCTTCTGCACCTATGTACAATGGGGGAAAAACAAACCTTTCATGTATCACTGTTTACAATAGTGAATCCCAACCCCCAATGACCATGCCTTACCAAACATACAAAGCCCTTCTTACCAGTGGAGAGTGCAGGCTCTGCCTCGTAAAGGTGTGGAGTAATACAACAACAGAAACGTGGTACTCCGGTATCTGCGCTAATAACTTGTAGCAGAAAAAGGGAGGGGGCCTTTATAAATATGTCCATGTACCAAAATTATAGCAAGGGGAAAAAAGGTCCTATGATGGCCCTTGCCACCACCTAAAAAACCCCTTTACTAATTAAGGTAGACCGAAGGGACAGGGAGCAGGGAAACCAACCGTAACGCTAAACAAACCCAGCGTTTGGCAACGAAGCATCCGCGGAGTGACCCAAAACGTCACTTCCGTACAAAACGAGGAAGAGTGTAGTCCCAGCGAAGACGCGCTGGAAACGACTGCAAGCCTCGTAAAATTCAGCGTTTGCTTCGTAACGCTAGAGTGAACGGGAGCCCCCGAACACCCGGGGAAAAAAGAAATAAATATGCTGGGTCAGGAAAGGCACAAGGGAGGGGGGGAAGGACGCCAGGAACCCGCTAACTAACTAATCGAGGAATAAGACGGGAAAGGAACCAAACTAAACGGGGAGAATAACGAACCCTTCTCATGAGCCCGTGAGGAGGGGCAAAGCAGCAAAAAAGGCATTGGGCAGCAGGAAGGCTCTGCTCTGCAATAATCAGCAACCAACAACCAGGAAAGGAATCCAAACACTGGCAATATCGAGCAATGAACTAAAGGTAGGACCAACATTTATCCTCCTTTCCACTGTCATGTGATGTTTAGGCATGGTCATTAAAATAGGACTGGCTCGATTCCTAACAGTACCCCCCCCCAATAATCCTCCCCACAGGTCGGGGCTTAGAGGGGTGTAGTCTATGGAATAACCGAACCAACCGCGGGGCGTGCACCCCCCCCAGCTGGCTCCCATGTCCTGTCATCCTTCGTGTACCCTTTCCAGTCCACCAAGTACAAAAGACGACCCCTGACTCGCTTTGAATCGAGGATAGCCTGAACTTCAAATTCCTCCTGCCCATTAATCAGGACAGGGGGAGGGGGTGGTAGCACCTGGCCTGATGGTACATAGGGTTTAAGCAATGATGTATGAAAAACGGGGTGCACTCCTGTGGTAACTTAAGCTTCATTGCTACACGGTTAACAACCTGTAGGATGGGATATGGACCCACAAACCGGGGCTGCAACTTACGTGATCCTTGAAGTCTCAAGTTGCGTGAAGCCAGCCATACTAGATCCCCTATCTTGTATGCAGGAGCAGGGACACGATGTTTATCCGCCTGTGCTTTCATAGCCTCCTTTGCCTCCAAAAGGCTTTTCCTAGCCAAGGCCCATATGTCTCCCAGTTGCTTACACACGTCATCGATGGCTGGCACGCGACCCGTGGGCTGTATAGCTGCCGCCCTAGGATGGTAACCAAGTGAACAGTAAAAGGGTGTCATGCCCAAGGCGGAATGCACACTGTTGTTATAAGCGAACTCCGCAATGGGCAGAGCTGTTACCCAATCACAGGACAAGGATGCTATCAGACACCTTAGGTATTGTTCCATCGTCTGGTTAGTGCGCTCGGTCTGACCGTCGGATTGAGGGTGGTAAGCCGAGGATAAACGTATCTCGGTTTTAAGCACCTGACACAACTCAGTCCAAAAGTGTGAGACGAACTGCGCCCCCCTGTCCGATACAATCACCACCGGCAACCCATGCAACCGAACAACCGTAGACATAAACACCACCGCCATCTCCTTCGCAGAAGGGATTTTGGGAAGCGGTATGAAGTGGGCCATTTTGGTGAATAAATCCACCACCACCAATATGGCGGTGAAGCCCGCGACAGAGGGCAGATCCGTTACAAAATCCATACTTAAAGAATGCCATGGGCCAGGCGGTACCTCCAAAGGCTGTAATAGTCCTGAGGGTTTACAATGCGAGGGCTTGCTGGTCGCACACACAGGACAAGCACTCACATATCCCAGAACATCCTTAGTCATGGACTCCCACCAAAACCACCTCATGCACAATTCCTTGGTCTTCCTTATTCCTGGATGAGCGGCCAAGGCAGAGGAATGACACCACTCCAATACCTCATCCCTCAACACAGGGGGGATAAACAACCTGTCCTCCTTATACAAAAGTCCATCTTGCGTTGTTACCTGAGGTATGGATAACCAAGGAGCCAGATCTAATTGGCTCAATTGGTCTTTCACTAGAGCAGGGAAATCTTCCACTACCAAAGCCCCTATGATCCTTTCTTCAGCAATCATAGCCCTGCTCACACTCAAAGAGCCTTCTTCCTTTACATCAGCGTGTATTCGGGAAAGAGCATCGGATTTCACCTGTTGGGCTGCAGGTCTGTATGTTATGATGAAGTCGTACTCATTAAAGAATAAAACCCATCTCATCTGACGAGGAGTTAATGCCCTAGCAGAACGAAAGAATTCTAAATTCTTATGGTCAGTGTAGATGGTAATGACGTGTCTGGCACCCCATAAATAATGGCGCCATTCCTCAAACGCCAGTTTGACCGCCAGCAGCTCTCGTTCTGCCACAGTATAATTACGTTCAGCTGGCAACAAGGTTTTAGAAAAGAACGCAATTGGATGCATATGGCCAGTGGCTTCATCCCGCTGTGACAAAACCCCACCTACAGCACACAAAGAAGCATCGGTTTCTACAAAGTACGGCAGGGCAGGATCAGGATGCACCAATACCGGTGCAGACACGAACTGTCTTAGCAACATACGAAAAGCATCCTGAGTCTCATTTGTCCAATCAAAAGGGACGCCCTTTCTCAAAAGGCGAGTCATCGGAGCCACTATGTCAGAGAAATGCAGGATAAATCGCCGATAAAAATTAGCGAAGCCCAGGAGCACCTGTATTTGTTTCACATTCGTTGGCACTGGCCAGGTCTCTATAGCCTGGATCTTTTTCGGGTCCATCCGGATGCCTGCAGCAGATATGACAAATCCCAAAAACTCTACTTCGGGAGTACTAAACTGGCACTTCTCCAGCTTAGCATATAAATGATGTTCCTGTAAAGTCTGCAAGACCTGTAACACATGCTTGGTATGATCAAGCCCTTTCTCTGAATAAATAAGGATATCATCCAAATACACTATGACTGTCTGATCCAGATACTTGCCAAGGACTTCGGTAATAAAAAACTGAAACGCCGCTGGCGCATTGCACAAGCCAAACGGCATTACAGTATACTCAAATAGTCCGTACTTTGTTTTAAAAGCCGTCTTCCACTCATCTCCCGGCCGAACCATTATGAGATGGTAAGCGCCCCGCAAGTCTAATTTGGTAAATACCGTAGCCTTGCGGAGCTGGTCCAGTAACACGGAGATGAGCGGAAGAGGGTACCTGTTCTTAACAGTAGCGGAATTCAACGTTCGGTAGTCAACACACACCCTCAAAGACCCCTCCTTCTTGGGTATGAAAAATATAGCTGATGACACTGGCGAGGAAGAAGGACGAATATAACCCAACAACAACATCTCGTCTATATACGTCTTCAGATGAGCCTCCTCAGGCTCAGACAGAGCGTAGACCCGACTGCACGGCAACGGAGCCCCTGGTATTAGGTCGATCTTACAGTCGTACGACCTATGCGGAGGAAGACCTTGGGCACATCCCTTATCAAACACGTCCTTATAGGAAGAGTACTGTGGAGGAATCCTACTCGTCTCGATCATGGCACAGGACAAAGGATCGATCTGCTCAGCCGCCACAACATAGCAATTCTTTAAACAATGCACCGAGTCCAACGTTACCAGTCTTTGTACCAAATCGATCCTCGGGTTATGTGTTTGCAGCCATGGGACCCCCAAAACCAACCCAAACGAGGGTGCATCGATCAAATCAAAGATCACAGATTCCACATGCCCATTCTCACACAACAAACCTAATGGTACAGTCTGTCGGGTAATACACCCCGAGGTCAACTCGGTCCCATCGATAGCCCTTATTGGCTCAGGTTGTTCTTTTAGATGACAAGGAACCATCAATTTCTCCGCCATCGAGATATCTATAAAATTCCCAGTGGCCCCGGAATCTAGTAACACTGACACAGGGACACGGTTCTGCGCCGATATCAACAATTGAGCATTAATCACGAAATGTCTTGGGGCCTGATCTATAGCCCCCACCACTTCATACTGCGCTTTCCTTTCTTTCTCTGAACTTTGATCCACTTGTATACATGCCACCTTTTTACCAAACCCTACGCCGGATGGTTTCACGGGGCAGTCACGTGCGAAATGCCCCCCCTGTCCGTAATACAGACACAAATTCTTCTCTCTCCTTCTCTTCTTTTCTTCTGAAGTCAGGGGGCCCCGTACTCCACCTATTTCCATAGGCTCAGGGACTGCTCTACTCTCTCCTCCCGCCTTCACCTCTGGTTTCACATAACTACCTCGTGAAGACTGGAACCGGCTACGTTCTCCGCGCCGTTCCGTCACTCGGTGATTCAATTTCACTACCAGGTCGATGAAAGCCGCGCAATCCTCAGGCGGATCCACCACCTGTGACACTATGTCCTTCAACTCTTCACAAAGACCCTGATACAACAGGGACGTCCTTTTCTCGGTCGGCCAATGTGTCTCAGATACTAATCGATTAAAGTTAGCTATATAAGACAATAAGTCCTGCCTGCCCTGCCGCAATTTCAACAATTCCGCATCACTGGCCTGCATAAACGCATGTTTAGCAAAAAGACTACGCATTAAATCCTTGAATGCCTGACAGTTATACAACACACGGTCATTGTTTTCCACCAATGGAATCGCCCATTGGGCCGCGTTACCAGCCAGATATGACAGTATAAACGCAATCTTTGCAGAATCGTCGGGAAAGGCATTCGTTCTACACATAAAGTGCAGCTGACACTGATTCATAAAGGTACCGAACTTATCGCTCTCTCCTGTTAACCTCTCCGGGGGGCTAAAGACACTGCCACAGGGGTTGATACCGTTACAGCTATGGGAGTGCCGCCACTTGTAGTACTAGATCCCGCCCCTCCGGTATACTGGAATGTGGCTGGCTGTATAACGGGACCCGTTCCCCTGTGCTGTGACTGTTCTCTGGCCCTTACGGCCACTAGCTCCTGTTTCAGTCCTACATTCTCTTGTTGCAACTCCTGTACCTGTGCCTGTAGGGTATGTATGGCTCCCATTATTTCTTGCATTTTGGGACCACCCGTACCCCCACCCATCGGGTTCCCGACCTCATCCATGCTAGTCCAGGCAGTGCTATTTTAACGTGGGCTCGATATTCTGTTAGATTCCAGCCAGCCCAAGCACTGCGGGAACGTAGCATGCACCAGTCCCCTTTACCTGCCCACTGGACACCCACAGGACAAACTCTATGGGTGCACCAATGGACCTGAAAAGAGGGTGGTAATGTTGAGGAGACACCAAGTCTTCCACCCTTAGAGGTAACAGGACACAGCTCCCTCCTGTCTTTACGCTTCTGCACCTATGTACAATGGGGAAAAACAAACCTTTCATGTATCACTGTTTACAATAGTGAATCCCAACCCCCAATGACCATGCCTTACCAAACATACAAAGCCCTTCTTACCAGTGGAGAGTGCAGGCTCTGCCTCGTAAAGGTGTGGAGTAATACAACAACAGAAACATGGTACTCCGGTATCTGCGCTAATAACTTGTAGCAGAAAAAGGGAGGGAGCCTTTATAAATATGTCCATGTACCAAAATTATAGCAAGGGGAAAAAAGGTCCTATGATGGCCCTTGCCACCACCTAAAAAACCCCTTTACTAATTAAGGTAGACCGAAGGGACAGGGAGCAGGGAAACCAACCGTAACGCTAAACAAACCCAGCGTTCGGCAACGAAGCATCCGCGGAGTGACCCAAAACGTCACTTCCGCACAAAACGAGGAAGAGTGTAGTCCCAGCGAAGACGCGCTGGAAACGACTGCAAGCCTCGTAAAATTCAGCGTTTGCTTCGTAACGCTAGAGTGAACGGGAGCCCCCGAACACCCGGGGAAAAAAGAAATAAATATGCTGGGTCAGGAAAGGCACAAGGGAGGGGGGGAAGGACGCCAGGAACCCGCTAACTAACTAATCAAGGAATAAGACGGGAAAGGAACCAAACTAAACGGGGAGAATAACAAACCCTTCTCACGAGCCCGTGAGGAGGGGCAAAGCAGCAAAAAAGGCATCGGGCAGCAGGAAGGCTCTGCTCTGCAATAATCAGCAACCAACAACCAGGAAAGGAATCCAAACACTGGCAATATCGAGCAATGAACTAAAGGTAGGACCAACATTTATCCTCCATTCCACTGTCATGTGATGTTAAGGCATGGTCATTAAAATAGGACTGGCTCGATTCCTAACATACACCCTTGTAATTGTGGCGGACATCACCAAGTTTGGGAAATGTATACATCAGGCCCACTCATTGCTAAATAACAAGTTGCTGGAAAAAAAGTAACTTTCACCCACTGCCCAGCCCTTTTCTAAAGAGCAGCCGATTGTTCAGCAAATCTACCCATAACTCATAACATTGGTTACTCTAGGAGAACTAACTGAACCTATTGGTTAATTTGAATCTGAAAACGTTTATGCACTGCCATTTAGTCTGTTGCGCGAAAAAAAAAATATATATGTATTTTTATTTGTCACCATGAATTAATTGATTTGAACATTCCTGTTTGCACTGTACCTCATACCCGGCCTATAATATTAGCTACTCCAGTCCCTATAAGCCGGGGATAAAAACTGAACTCATTTGCTAATCTGCATCTGAAACGTTTATGTTCTGACCATCTTGTTTCTCGAATGGAAAAATGTATTGCCTCCTATTGCTATTATGTATTAACTGACTTTATTATTTGTTTGCAATTTTCAACATTTTTATCCTGAATTGCACAAACATGTAATGATTTCAAGTACTCATATAATAAACTATTCATTCATCCATGCAACCAAGATTGAGATAATTTAGTTCCTGGCTGCATGCCATGCATTAATTCAAATGGTATTTTTCCAGGACCCGAATTCACGTTGATGCGATGTGCCCACAACATGTCTATGATCATTCTCTGCACATCTAAACTAGCTTTTTCAGCTAGCTCCATGGTGCCTTTCACCAAGTGATGTAGTCTTTCACCCTGACCATTACTCCGGAGTTTATAAAGTGAGGTAAATGCATTTTTAGTTCCTATGTTATTCTTTATACATACTTTATTTCACTTAGAGGTCATAAAAGTTTGAAAGAATTCAAACTAAAATACAAACAATCTGGCACATGCATCAAGCATAAATATCCTCGAAAAAATTGTGAATCGGTAAAATAGACCGTTAGCGCCCGCAAAACAGAACTCCCCAATGCAGCAATCAAAATACCAAAAAATGCAATAAATTTGCAAAAAAATCTCCTGCAAAATTACCACGAAGCAAAATTGCGAATCCTTAACAGCGAAACATACAACAGCAACATCAAATAGAGATTAGCAATCAAAGACTTGCAATGCTATGCATGGAAAATTACAATTAGCAAATTTCAGGGAAATCGCTATTTAGCAAGTGCAGAATAAGGGGAATCACAATCAGGTGGTAAAGTTAAAAAAAAAGAAATTCGCACAGGTGCCAATAATCTGATACCCTTTAAAAATGACTCAGGAGACCCCAGAAGCCTTTCACAATGGCAGCTCTCTACGTGCTGGCAAGGAGGATGAGGATCAATGCAGCAGCTCAGTGCAGAAGGCGGATACAGGAGAGGATTTTCCGAGTGCGCATTACATTGCTTGACCAGACTGAGGATGAGATCTAAGATAAGTACAGGCTGAAACGTGCAATGATCATGCTGAATGGGAACCCCTATTGCAGCACCAGACCCGTAGGACACATGCTATCCCCGCACAAGTACAGGTGCTATGTTGCCTACACCTACTAGCGTCAGGAAGTTTCCAGGGGGTAGTAGCCATTGCCAGAAGGGTATCACAAAGCTCACTCTCACGCTTCTTCAAAAACTTCCTTGATGCCATGATGACAAGGATCCTCACCCATATCACCTTGCCCACAACCCCACAGGAGTTAAATAAGGCAAAAATTGACTAATACCAGGTAGCACAATTCCCTCATGTGATCGGATGTACATACTGTACGCATGTCCCTATCTGTACCCCAGCAGCCAACGAATACATCTTCAGAAATAAGAAATCCTATCACTCCATTAATGCGCAAGTTGTGTGCAACACAAAGCATATCATCACAGACACCGTGGCTCAATTTCCAGGAAGCACCCATGATTCCTATATATTCCAGCACAGTGGCATCCACAGGCATCTGCTCAGGGGTGAATTTGGAGAAGGTATCTACTTGGTACACACATATACCTATTTGCTACATCAATCAAAGAAATGAAATTGCATAACTGTGGCTAACCCTTTGTTTTCCACCCTGTAGGGGACAGCACATACGCCGTGCGGGACTGCATCCTGACACTGTAGCTCAACCCAACCACACCACATGAGCAGAGGTACAATGCGACACACATAAGCACACAGAATGTGATAGAACGCACCTTTGGGATACTGAAAAGTCGTTTTCGCATTCTTCACAAGACTGGTGGAGTGCTTCAGTACAGCCCTGAGACCTGCTGCAGAATCATGGCTGCATGTGCCATGTTGTACAACATTGCCACCAGAAGAAGCATACACCTCAAGATGTCCGACAGTGAGACTGAGGGAGACGACCAACCACCCACACAACACTGACAGGCGCATGTGGCAACTCAGCAGAAGGACAGAGGAGACGTGCACACATCACCCAACATTCTTTCTGAGGTGCGCAATGATGACCCATTATAACTAAATGGTGAATGAAAAGGTATTTATTGACATGAGCCCATGTCTAGCCAAAATCAAATAAGTGCAAAATGTGACTGTGATTGCATTAAGGTCCAAAGTTAAATTAACTGTTCCACGCACTGGATAGCAATCGTTAGTTTGTAATTGACCATGGTTACCCCACCATGGTCAAAAAAGGAGGACATGCCTGGCTAGCGCCTCCTGCCACGCACCCCTTGACTCCTTTCGCCTGCCTCTGCTACATCACCCTGCTGTGTGACTGAAGATGTGGTGCTGCATGAACTGCGCCTCCTGGCATTGGTCACTGGCACCGACAGTCTACTGAGGCTCGATGCCTTCTCACTCCCCTCCTCCACTGTCAAGTTGAGGCCACCCTGGCTTAGAGATGTTCCACAGCTGTGGTCACTTGTCCTAGGGCCCTGGCAACATCCCCACAGGAATTTCTGAGATCAATATGCATTGTCACGGAGCGCTGTGCAAGCAGTGCAGTGGTGTTGCTGAGTTTGTTGGTGGCCCTTGTGTTGACTGACATGCGGATCATGCTCTGGCGATGCCTTCTCCACTTAGTGCTTTGTCCTGCAAGCACCGCCTGGTTGAGCTCCTGTAGGCTCGAGTTTGTCTCCCTGTTATCCTCTGCAACCACTTTTGTCAGCTCACGCACACTGTCTGCCGTTGTGCTGATGTTCTTTGCCAGCTTTAAGATCTGGAGTTAATTGATCCGATGTGTCTTCCCAGCAGATGCTGCACGCGTAACATTCGGGACTCTAGGCCTCCCTACACATTCAGAGCCTGCTCTTCATGTGCAGCAATACGGGTCCTGGACCTGCGCTGTGTCCCGGTTAGACCTGTGCTTGTGTTGGAGGTAGTGCTGCAACAGGAGGCACTGTAGTAGGTGCAGGAGTCAGGTCGGCTTCC
Source organism: Lissotriton vulgaris (assembly GCF_964263255.1). Lineage (NCBI taxonomy): Eukaryota > Metazoa > Chordata > Amphibia > Caudata > Salamandridae > Lissotriton > Lissotriton vulgaris. Next base: position 136,559,353 of record NC_141690.1, read on the forward strand.
ATTGGCTGCAGTGAAGAGACATGCGCCCTGCGTTCTTTAGTGGTGGGGGTGGTGTGCACACTGGGGCCACTGGTGTCTCAACATCGGTCTCAGCAGGTGTCTCTGAGATGTGGAGGCGGTCACTATCGTCAGAGTCTGCCTCATCTGCATCTGTGATGTGAAACAGTGCAAAGTTAATTATGGTGAATCCTACAATTATTTTACATTTGGCTAACTTTGCTCACAATAAATCACTGACTGAAAACACAGACTGCCATGTAATGTTGGTGTGCTTTGCTTGCCAATGTTGCTTTTGAATGCCCACTTAGCTGACATGACTACAACTCCCATGATGCATCTGGTGTATGAGGCATAACTTGGACTGGCGTTTGATCTGTACACTGTGATTTGCCTGGGTGTATGTGCACGATTATACATTACGCAAAGGATTACGTTTGCTTGCATCTTACCTTGTGGGGTGCTTGCTGTGCAGGATGTGTCCAGCTTTGTGACTCCAACAACTGCCTCAGGCGGTATTGTCGCCTCCATAGGGTCCTCCAGGGCTGTGTTGTTGGGTGCAGTTGATGGTCCGCCTCCTGTGGCACCTGCTTCCTTCAGCCTTTCGGCTCTGCGCTCTTAGGCACGTATGCTCAGGCAGTACCACCTTTTTTTCAAGTCATCAATGCTGCAGTGTGTAACACCCACATCATTCACTTTCGTCTTGATGCACAGCCATATCTTCCTTTTTTTTGCCTCTGGTACTTTCAGAGACAATTTGACAAAGAGCTTGTCATGGCTCCTGTTGACCTCCTTAATGAAATACTCCAGTTCACACTCACTGAACTTCATCTTCCACTTCCTGGGCATGGCACTCTCCCCTGCTGCTGTTTTCTCCATCCTATGTCAGACAAAGTTGCTGGATACAGATTAGGAAGTGTTTCAGGTCTGCTCCAGTACTCTGCCTCCTCCTCTGAACTCCTATGGGCACAGAATGAAGCATGGGCTAGATGACTTCCTGGTTGTGATGTCATCAGCCTGCTTCCAATGCAACACGCTTTTTGTGATTTTCGCTATTAGCGATATCGCAAATAGCGATCTAGCTAATAGTGATATTGCAAATTAGGATTTGCTGGTTTTGTGCCTCGCATTTGTGTCCTCGCAATCGTTATTGCAATTATTTGCAAATCGCAATTTTTTCGTAAGTGGCTTCATGCATTCCAGATAGTGATTTTTTAATTGCGATTCCTTCTTTTTCGCATTTAAGAAGTTGCTATTTGAGGTTTTGATGCATGTGCCTGAAAGTCTTCATTGATTCACATTACATTGCACTTAATGACTTCAGCTTTAAAAATTGCATACAAAAGAATAAACCAGGGAGCACTTCTGGCAGAAAATAGTTGATATCTTCTAGCAAAAACAACACTTTAGTATGACTCAACGTAATTAAATCAGAACATCACATCAGGTCTGTAATACAAATCCAAGTGAAAATGACAGCATCATTGTCAACAATAAAAAAAATATAAAACCCCTAAAAGTGAAACAGATAAGATTAACAAGCTGAAAACAGCATAAAAATAATACACCAAAATCCAGTGGAATGTTAAGCCCAGGAACAGGGTACTTTGCTAAAAAATTGTTGCATCTCAATGGATGTAAATTGAGTGCCATTGTCAGTGATAAATTTAGAAGGTATCCCTTCTCTCCTACATATATTTTCTAGAACTGCAATGGTGGCTTTAGTGAAGATGAATTTCATGAACACCACCTCCAACTACATCGACCTATATGGCTGCTTATTTCTCATGCTAGAGGCAGCCCAAAAATGGGCCAATAAAATCTATAAATCTAAGCATAATTTCCCCCACACAAGATCTGCTTTAACTACATGCTGATTTTTTTCAGAGACTCCCAGTCCAACTCTCAATTTTTTTTTCAGAATTCTTGAATGCTTCAAATCTGTCCATCCATTCTTTTGCTTGAGTGTCCATTTTCGGCCACCAAAATCTCTCATTCAGCCTCTTAATGATAAGGGTTTGGCCCAAATATCCCTCATGGGCTAATCATATCATCCTCTCTCTCACCACTGCTGGTGGCAACATTATTCTTTCCTCATAAGCAAACCATTGCCCAGTAGGTATAACTCTCCTAACACCATAAGAAAAGGTTAACTGCCTCAGGTAATATTCTCTTGTTGGAAATTGGGTTGTTATTATCAGTGGCAAATATGCATCTACCACTGGCAATAAGTTCTACTGCTCAGTCTAGGGATCAGTACAGGTCTCAATATATTATTCCCATGCTCATCACTTGGTAGCTTAGCTGTGAGCAGGCAGGCTTAACCTAGGAGACAGGTATATAAAGAATTTAAAAACACAACACCAATCTCTGTAAATAATTAACTCAAAATAAAAATCTCTCACAAATGTTTAAAAATAGGAAATACGCTTATCTTTTAGTTGCACCAAAACAACAAATATCCAATTTAGGGACCTGTAGATATGAATGTTTAAAGATTTAGCACCTGTAGCACCACATTGGGACATCTGGTCTTTCTTGACAAAGTCAAAGTTTCAGGGCGACCACAATGGAGCCCTGCTTGAAACCTGCTCGCAGTTGACCTCGTTAGAGATTTTACTTTCAGACTTAGAAATTTTCTGGAGCTTTGTCTGCTTGGGTCCCCCGATGCTCTTCAACAATCTGGGTTCAGAGATGGTTCACAGGCTTGCTTTCCATGGAGCTCCCGACCACACTCTTGGAGTCGGACCTTTGGAGCTTTCAGTGGGAAGAACCAGCAGGGCAGGCCGGCTCATGGTTGAAGGGTGCCAGCTTGGGTCTTGCATTTGAGTTGCTCCCCCTCTGGAGCTTTTTTCCAAAGTTGTTACAAACTTCCCCAAACTTCTGGTACTTCATATTGAAGTTTCTCTGGGGGGGTTCCATAATGTCCAAAACACTATCCAAAGGTCTGGAATCTCCAAGATGGTCCTTGAAAGTTTGGACTTCAGTTCCCACAATCCTCTTGGACAAATCCACTGGAAGCAGTCCAGACGGGGAATTCTTAGTGATGATGGTCCAGGTGAGCTCTGTTAACCTGTAGCTTGCCAGGAGTCCACACTTTATTCCTCTTGAATCAAGGTTCATACAGAGAGCTATAGTCTCAAATAATGCAGATGGCACAGTCATTCGGCCTGATGGTGCAAATCAAGTTTCTATTTCGGCAAGCTTTCTTCTTCTCTTAGTTTCAAGCAGCAGATCTCAAATGCTCTCCACCTCTGAAATATGTATTCAGTATTCTCTGGAGTCAAGCAGGAGAGCACTCCTGTCCAATGAAGTACAGGAAAACACCCCAAAGCATGACCACTTCCTCCAAAGTCTGGCATAACATCTCCCAGAAAGCCGCATTTCTCCAAAATTCAATATGGCTGAACTTGCAGCAGAAGAGCAAGAACTAGTTAAAGCAACCTCCAGTATGGCTCATTTCCATAGCTCTCCTCCCCGACAATCTGCACAGTACAGCACTAATTTTGCCATCTGGCTGGGTCGGGGGGTTTGGGGTTAGATGGACCTAAATGTCACTGCCTGTCATATCCCCCTATGAAGCTCCATAGCTCACAACCCCTCCCCCCTGCTCTGGCAATCCTGTGTATCAGACCCATTTATAACTTTATCAAAGCAGCCTGGCTAATCCTCTTAACTATGACCACTCATGAACATACATACACTTCTTCCAGTGGTTGTAGAAACAGAAGTGCTGGGTGGCATTGTCTAAAATTGTATTTGCCCAGCAACGGTACAATAAACTTTTTACTTTGGGAGCCATATAAAGAGAAACATATATATATATATATATATATATATATATATACATATATATATATATATATATATATATATACATATATATATATATATATATATATATATATATATATATATATATATATATATATATATATATATATATATATATATATATATATATAATATGTTACCTACTGGCAGTCGCCAGTAGGTAGTTATAGTTAGGACCTAGTTATCATAGGAAAATGGCAACATTCTATTCCCAATAACTTTGGCACGGTTAACGAATCTTCGTGAAATTGTCAAAACTAATTCTTTGTGAATATCAGCTCCTATGTTAAAAGTTTGGGGGTGCTTCGTCAAGGGGGGGGGGCGAGAAAACAGGGGGGTCCCAAAACTTGTTTTGTCCATGTTAATTTCTGTAGGAAACTTTAGACAAGGCAACAGGTCGAACGGGTGAGCGGAATGACCCCAAATGGCCAGGGAGAAGGGTCTTGGTCTAGAAAGCACGCTTCTGTTTATTTGGTGTAAATTTGTTCAGTAGTTTTTGAGAAATATTGAAATTTATAGATATCGATATTTGGGAATTCTGTCATCTGATTGGCTGAGGCGTTATAAGCACAAGCTTGCTGCTGAGTTGCTGTGAGGGGTTGTAACTAGGAAGTGTTGACCGCCATTTTGTGATTCTGTTGAAGCGAGTAAGGGGAAAAAAGGGTGAAAAAAGTGGGAACGAGAAGGGTAGAAGCACTGTAACCTCTGTGGGGTGTTTAGGGTATGCTAATGAGGGGGTGCAAAGCGAAGTATTCACCCCTACCGGTGTAGAAGTGGTGGGCTATGGAAATTAAGTGAGTCATTGCCTAGAGTCTTATGCTGCTAAGGTGAACTTGCGCGGGACTCGGGGATTAAAGCGTGAGTCCAAATTGTGGGTCTTATGCTGTGAAGTCATGAGCTGTGGCCGCTGCACTACCCTTGTGGAAGTAGTGTCAGCATATTTTTATAACTACTAGGATGAACTACTGACCCGTACTGGTCTAAAAGTTCTGGGGTACAGAAAATATGTGAGGTACTGTCTAGTCTCATACTGCTAAGCTGAGCTGCTGCCGGACTTGGGGATGAAAGCGTGAGTCCAAACTGTGTGTCATATGCTATGAAGTCATGTGCTCTGGCCGCTGTGCCACATCTGTCCAAGTTTTGTCAGCATGTAGTTATAGCTACTTGGATGAACTTTTGTTTCGAACATTGTAGCTTGTGTATGGTGCTTAGGGGGCTTTATAGAGGCAGTGCGAAGGTAAATTTGCGCGTATCAAATCAATTCGGTATCTGTGAAGTGCTAACTACTCAATCCTACGGGTCTGATGGCGCTGGGGACATAGGCTGAGATGCTGATGAATTCGGCGTTAAGCCTGTTGAACTACTGACCCCACCCGTTCTGAAAGTGCTGGGTACTGAAATTAAGTGAGGTATTGCCTAGACTGACGTAATTAGAAAAGTGAAATAAGAAGGATTTTCGCTAAACTCGAGGGTTGATAGATTGATGTAAAGGTGTATCATGGGCAATGTAGTCAGGAGCATTGATAACAGTTCTAATTGAAAGGTTGAGATAGGTTCAGCTTTAATAGGTGGGGCAACTGATCAGGTGATAAAGTAGTTGAAAATACGGCGTGTTGTTAACCGCCGATAGAGAGAGAAATATGTTGGAGCAAGGAATAATGCCATTTTAAGTTGTGAAGGTACGAGGTTATATGAACAATATCGGGGGAATGGAAAGCCGAACATATGAAGGGGGTGGTAGGAGGCGATTAGAGGTTAAGATTTGTGGTGTCACTTAAGGTTAACAAAGGTTTAAAACACATGGCAAAGCGGTTTGCCAGAGCATTCCTCAAGTTTTATTACGGTAGCATTGGTCTCTAGGTTTAGAGGGAAAGCGCTATAGATAGAAAGATAGTATGATGTTGCTTGAATGTAAATATAAAGTCTTAAAAGATTCGTAGTTAGATTTTAACAGTCACGTTTTTTAACTTTGCAGAGAACCCCTGACGAAGGACTTTATAGAGTCCGAAATGCATTGGGCAATACATGAACTTTCAACCAAGGATGTTTTATGTTTGCTGACGTGCACGGAAAAAGGCCTGGATGGGCATATCCGGTGCATGAGAAGTTGCTAAAACATAAGCAAACCATGTGTGTTAAAAACTCAGAAAATAAAATGGCATGAAGGCAAAAAAAGTTTTGGGTTACATGGAGTAATTATTGTCGAAAGTGAAAGAGCTATTGAAAAGGATTATGTGAAAGTGAAAGAGCTATTGAAAAGGATTAACAGCTGTGCACCTGGATTGGAGTGTAGTACAGCTCCATCTTTGATGTTGAAATTACCCACGTGACAAGGGGCAGATCACGTATTCCAGGCGGCATGCATGCAGTTTACAGTTTGGAAAAACCTGGTTAAAATAAGTGTAAATAGGTGTGCACGGCAATCTCTAATAGTGTTGCCTAGAGTGTCATGCTGTTAAATTGAGCTGTTGCTGGACTTGGGAATGAAACTGTGAGCCTAAACTGTGTAAGCTATGCTGTGAAGTCATGTGCTCTGGGTGCTGTGCCACAAGTGTTCAATTTGTATATGGTGCTTAGGTGGTGTTGTATAGGGAATGCGAAGGTAAATCAATACGGTATTTGTAAAGTGCCAACTACTCACCCTTATGGGTGAGTAGATCCGGGGATCAATGCGAGAGGTCTATGCTGTAAAGTGAGATGGTCTGGCCGCTGCGCCACAGCTGCGTGGAGAATACATTTTGGTAAGGCTCCGGGAGTTGCCATTATCTGGCCCAAAAATATCGGGCTTAAGTCGTAAGTTATAGGGTGGCTCTAAAAAGAGCCCTTGTGTTTATTAGTTGGAGCTACATATAAGTGTAGATGCACAGCTTAAAGTTACTCAAGAAAATTCGGTTTCCCTGATCTGTGAAGTGTACTTCAACACTTCTGTATATATCCGCCATATCAAAACGTATATTGTTGTTGTAGATGGAGCCCTTTGTGTGGTCTCAGAGGTATGCAGAGACAGCTTTGTTGACTTTCTTCCGAGATTTTTCAATCTGAGGACAAAGTTGTTTGGACCATTTCAACTTCAGTCTTTGGCATATATTGGAATATACAAAGACAGTTTGAGGCAAAAATAACATCAATTGTCCAAAGGTGTCCTTCATAAGCATTTCCAAACCTACCCCAGTCAATATGCCTAGGTCGTTTCCACCACAGTGCACAATCATGAGGTCAGGGCATTGGGGATGCAAAGAGGTTTTAACCAAAAATACCAATTGGTGCCACTTCAATCCTCTCTGTCCAAACCATTTAATGTCTACATTTTGTAAACCTAGGTCTAATTCAATACGTCTCTGTTCTGCATACCTCTTGCACCAGAAAACATAGCTATGTACTTTGATCCACACTAGCATTTTGAAGGTATGACTGGAAGGTATGAAAAGATGTCTGTAGCTCATGCAGTTCCTTCATAGAATAAGAGATATGTTTAAAGATGTGGAATTAGTTTCTTTTTGCATACAAAACAGCACCTGATTGAGAGATGAAAAGCATTGCTTTTTGAAAGTAGGGTGCACATTCGTTTTGTGGAAAAGCATCTTTGTGATTGGTTAAGAAAAAGAAGTCTGAAAGTGGAGTTCAAATCATAGGATAAAATTTGCTCCACTCAACCACGCCTGCTACTTTCATTTGGCCGACACTGTTTAAACTTAAAACAATCATGAATTTTTAAACCTGCATGTGCCGTTAAATGTGCGAGAAAATGTTGCAAAAAAATATCGTTAAGTATAAAAAAATCGATGAACTTTTAACCTCTACGTGTTCTAGAATGTTTTAGAAAGGGTGTTGATAGAATATGTTGCATTTCTGACTTCTATGTGTACTTGAATATTAATAAAATTGTTTAAATGGAAAATTAGAAAGACAGTAATAGAGAGAAGTTTTGAAAGCTAATAGAATCAAGGAACTATTCTAATTTGTTCTTTATTAACTAAGGCTACAGGTCGAACGATTGAACGGAATTACCCCAAATTTGGCAGGGAGAAGGGTCTTGGTGTAAAAAGCACAATTTTGTTTATTTGGTGTAAATCCGTTCAGTAGTTTTTGAGAAATATTGAAATTTATAGATATCGATATTTGGGAATTCTGCCTACTGATTGGCTGAGGCGGTACAAGCAGAAGCTTGCTGCTTATTGGCTGTGATGGTATTGATACTAGGAAGTTTTGGACACCATTTTGTGAATCTGTTGAAGTGAGAAAGGGGAAAGAAGGGTGAAAAAAGTAGGAAAGGAGGGTAGGAACACTGTAAGCTTTGTGGCGGAGTGCGAAGCGAAGTTGTCACTGTTTCCGGTCTGAAAGTACGATGTTGCTCAGAGTGACTTGGTGCTAATATGATATGGTGCTACACTCGGGTATAAAACTGAGAGTCTAAACCGGGAGGTCATTGCTATAAAGTGATGTGGTCTCGTGTTTGTAGCATTCGTGTGCAAGTAGTGTTAGTAGGTGTTTATACCATGCATGGAGTGGGAAGGGAACTACTGACCGCTACTCTGTGTGCATAGTATACTGGAAGCGGGAAGCGAAGTAGTTACGCCTACTGGTGTAAAGACTTGGGGATGAAATTGAGGTGATTGTTTTAAAAGGAAGGGCTCTGGGTGCTGTAGTATACGTGTGCAAGTAGTGTTAGTAGGCGTTTATACCACATAGGGAGTGGGAAGCGAACTACTGACCGGTACCGTGCGTTTATACTATACCGGGAGTGGGAAGCGAAGTACCGACGCCTACCGGTGTGAAAACTCTGGGATCAAACCGAGCTGATTGCTGTAAAGTGATGGGCTCTGGGTGCTGTAGGATGCTAGCTGCTGTAGTATAAGTGTGTAAGTAGTGTTAGTATGTGTTAATAATATATAGGGAGTGGAAAGCAAACTACTTACCCCTACTGGTGTGAAGACTCGGGATTAAACTGTGAGCCTAAATTGTGAGCTTATTACTGTAAAGGGATGTTCTCTAGGCGATGTGAAATAAGTGTTAGTTTAGGTTTATACAATATAGGGAGTGGGAAGTGAAATACTTACCCCTACCGGTCTTAAGACTCGTGGATGAAACCATGAGCTCGTAGCAGTAAATTCATGTGCTCTGTGTTATATTCCAATGTAAGTCATAGGAAAATGTTAGTATGTCATTCTACTACAATCTAAGTATGTAATGTTAGAATGTAGGGCTGTCATGAGGGGAACCTTGCAGAGTTTGTACATGGTGCTGGAGAAGACGGTTGCCTTGCTGTCTGCTCTTGTTGGTGGTTGTTTCAGGTGTCTTGTTTTTCTTGTAATAAATCTACTTATTGGAACGACAGCTGTCTGCCTCTTCACTACATAAATTTGGCGACGAGCGGGAGAAGGTAAAAAGAAAGCACCACTCACCAATATTTCAAAATTGGTTGCATTGTGCTGAAGATCCATTTTCTTCTTGTAGCTGTTTCTACTCATGCCAGGGTCGTCGGCTCATTGAACTGTCATCCAACTTCTGGTAGGATTTATATTTTGTGCTTCCTCTGCTTCTTTACTCCACCTGGTTGCTGTACTACACATGTGTAAGTAGTGTTAGTATGCGTTTATACTAACAAATGGATCATGGTACTAGGGAGGGTAACATGTCAGGCGCAGGTCACACAATGTCCCGGGGTTGTGCATTCGTGGGACATTTGTGTTTGCTATTAGAGGGCTGGGGCATGGCTTCCACCCTGTGATAGCAAATACTTGTTTGACTACTTGAAGCAAGAGGAGGAAAACCTTGTATCGCTTTAATAGAGGGGATGCGGATGGTAAAAATGGAGAGAAGAAAAGAAACAAAAAAAAGCAGGGTCTCTCCCGTTCTTTTAAATGAGGCCCCAGGTGGGTAATGTTCAGTGGTCAATCCAAATATTATATTGCGGGGTCTCTGTAGGACTGGAAATATTAATGTCACAATTAAATTAGGCGCGGAAGGGCACAGAGGCGTTTTGCATCCTAGAGGACCGCCACTTTCCAGGTATTGTTTACTAATTGTCGGGGGGGGGGGTTCAAGCCCAACTGAAGTCCAGGGATTGCCACACTCCGGGGCTTTATTTAAATATGCAGGGTGGGCCTCGGCAGTCCCTGAAGCCTCGGTGGTCCTAGGCAGTGCATTATTTGTTGGGTAATCACACGGGCAGTACTTATGGTGTTATAAAGTGATACACTCATAGAACTCTTGCAGTTGTACAATTACCCAAGCTTCATTTATCTAATAGTCAGCTGGATTATGTTTGGTAGGTGAACTCTAATATTAGATAACTTTATCCTTAAAATCACTTATAAACAGATGATTTTCACAATAAATAATAGACAGGAGTTGTCAGAAAAGAAGACCTATACACTCAGTTATTTATTTGAAAAAAAAGTAACCTTTATTAAAACACAAATAAATAGAAACATAACTTTAATAGAAGAAACAGTATAATAAGAAAATGTGGGTTGAACTCCAGTGGAAGCAGCGTAGGAAACCTGCAGGACAAAAATTAAACATAAGTATATGTGCTATGTGGAAGAGGTAAAGAAAGGAAGTCTGAATGAAAGGGCAATAGTGAGAATGGAAGGGAGGGGGAGTGGGTGGAAGGGAGAAGGGGAGGGAGAGTAAAAAGAAGCGAGGGAGGAGGAGACAGAGCAACGGCCTACTGCACCCAGCCCTTAGTGTTTACCCTCCCGTCACCCGTTTGTCTAGGACGCTGAAATCATGAGAAAGAGTGTGGTTCAGCAAGGCCTTTAAATTAAAAACACATGAGGTCAGAGGTTATGGGCCATATTGTCAAGGAATGGCAATAACATTATCAACACTTTAGGGGCAGGAAACTGCCACTAAAGCAGCAATAAGGGGTTGATAATATGCCCTTGTGAATTCCCGTAGAAACCCAGGCTCTGGTGTGAACATGGGGTTCTATGGAAATTCACAAGGGCATATTATCAAGCTCATTATAGCCGCTTAAGCGACAGTTTCCTGCTGCTAAAGTGGTGATAATGTTATCGCAGTTCTTTGATAATATATTCCTACATTATTAGCTACGGGAAAATTGCTTGCATGCACCTGCTCAATTGTAGGTCTTGCACACCGAGGCTTCACTGCTCACCTTCCACCACTGGTGTGTCCCACAAAGTGCTGGTGCAAGCTCTGAGTCCAGGGTACGTTTGTACGGTAGACTAGGTCGCCGGTAGGGGACGGTGTCTTGATGCCACGATGGAAGGTGTCAGAATGCCCAGGGCATCATTGCGGGGTCAACTCCCACTCTGCCCTTCTTGAGGCAATCAATGCAATGTCTGAAAAGGGAGAAAAAATGTAATGGCAGAAACGTCTGGAGGTAAATGAAGGTTTATTTCAAGCTTGATAGAAAATAGGAGTTGAGTGCATCCTTCGTTTTTGAAGTACGATCTACCAACTGTTAGTGGTAATCGTGGTTTAAAGAGGAGATGGAGTGCTCGAGAAATCACAAGGTTAAATAATTATACGTTATATGAAGGTTTATATAGAAAGGAACAGTGCGCATGCTAGAAGCATAATGTGCACATGTAATGCACTGGTGGAAGTCTATGTGCATGATCACTTTGAAACAAGCTCACTACAGTGTCCTAAAGCCAACGACACATGTCTGTAGGGCAGTGCTGCCCGCTGTCTCAGGCCTACAGTACGGTCCAGCAGGTACTTAAGATGAGACAGATGTGACTGAATGAGGTCAGAGATCACATCATTAGGCACGTCAAGCATCGTTTTTTCCACCCCTCCCGCAGCATAGCGCTCAACAGGTGTCTGTAGGGCAGCACTGCCCATAGGCTCAGGCCTACAGTATGGTACAGCAGGTCTTTAAAATGAGACAGAGATTACACACGGCAACATTTTTTGTTCGCACCTGCGCAGCCAGGGTGATACACCCCACCTGTCCTAACCGCACCGTGCTCAATTGGAGGCCATGTGCATCCAGGATGCTCTGCTTACCTGCTGTCATTGTTGTGTGAGCAAACACTACGGGCAGCAGTGCTCACAATTCAGATGGAGAGTTGATTGTAGGATAGTGTACACCTCATGGATCCCTTTAGTAGATGACGGGCAGTACGGCTCACAATTTAGAGCCCGTGTTGAAAGCCAGGATGGTGTACAGCTCATGGATCCATTTTTTTTATATTGCGCATTGTGATATGCAAGGTGGAGGCGGCAAGATCACCTGAGGTAGTGTGGAAGAACTGGAACATGTGGCGTTGTCGTTATCCTATTTATACGTATGCAAAGTGGGCTGGGCTTGCGTACGCCAGGCCAGCGTAGGGGTGTGAATATTTATTCCGGGGACCTGGGCGTTGTTCAGTTCCTGTCTGGCCAGGAAGTGTACGTATGTGTGTTTCTTTTGTAGTTTGACCAGGCAGAGTGTTCAATTTAGACTAGTGTAGCTTGTGTCGGGAAGGCGGAAACTATAGTTAATTAGATGGTGTTTGAAAAGATTGAATGGTAAACATTACATGTCATTGTCAAAGTTGTTGATATGCGAAAGACACACATGTCAATGGTGTGCGGTATTATTGAAAGTGTTGCTATCGTGAAACGTACACATGTGAATGTACTCGGATGGAGGGAGGATCAGCAGTGAGGCTACGTCATACCCAGTGATAACCCTCATTACAGTCAAGCAATGCCTATCAAATGTGAATCTGAAAGTCTCACATATAACACACTACTATATTAGTAAAGCCTGACAACACAGTGTACTGCATAAGAAATCTACACATTGCTGTTTACTGTTTGTCACATGTGATCTAGGATGTGCACTGTGCCCGTGGCTTCTGATACTTCTTAGAGCCACGAATACCCAGGCCGAAAGGGAGCACAATTATATGCACACACACACACACCAGGGGCATTGTGTAACACATATTTGTTTTTTGATGGAACTTTTGAGATGCAAGGCAATCACACGTGGAAGGCTAGTGTACAGACCATGAATATTGATCAAGATGATGTATTATAAGATACGTGCATATAGGAAAACACTTTTCAAAAAAGCTTCCTAAGCAGAAGAGGTGTCTCTCATCAAACGCTGTAGAGAGAATGAGTAAAATGGGTTGGCTCGTCCAACTGTTACAATGGGAAGTGTTATGAACCAATCAAATGCTTTTTTTTAAGGTCACATGGCAATCGTGCACTGAGCGCGCAAGGAGGCTGCACCCGACGTGATTTTGACAAAATATATTTATCATAATATAAGTTTATTACAATTGGAAATATATACATTTTTAAAATATTTTAAAGTATCTCATATACTGTTTAAAGTTATTTAGATATAGTTTTGAGACAAAAAAAGAGAAGGGAATGGCGTACCCGGCGTGATACTGTACATCTGTGACGTAACACAGGGCCTGGCAGCATGTACTCGTCACATATGCAAAGCGCAGCGGGCGCGACTCCATACGTACATGACGTAATGCGTGGCTTGGTACTGCGTACCGGTCGGATACCAAAGTAGCACCCGGGGTGACTTCATGCGTATATGATGTTACGCGGGACACAGTGACATGAAGTCGTTGGATACAAAATGCGCATCATTTACGAGTTTAGTAATATGCCAGATTTGTGTGGTGATGGAGCGTGGTACGCTACTGGTATGGGAGTGCAGTTTTCTCCCCCAAAAAAGAAAAAATATACATATTTTTGGGGGAAGATAAAACAATACATAATTTTTTAAGTAAAAAAAAGGGGTATAATAGAGTTCCAAAATATTAAAAAATATATTTGAAAAAATATAGGTTTTAGAAACATTAAAATATGAAATTAACATTTAAAAAACCTTAGAAATTCACTGAAAAAAACATAGGTTTCAGGCACGTTAAAGTTAGGAATTAGCATTTAAAAACTTTTCTTTATTGTAACAATTCTTGAATTTTCACATCGTGAGCAGGCCAATATGGCCGCCAGCTTTTCGGATGGAAGTAATATATAGTCCTTTGTTAATGTTGGCAACTTTAGGCATTTGTACATTTAAAAAAGGATGCTTGTTGGACCCGGGCCTTTATGGCTGGTTCACCCCTGAACTTTTTGCTTTTGATGGCGACCTGGTGTTCATGATTTCTGGCTTGGCGCACTTTTCCCTGGGTCCCAGAGTGAAAGTGCGTGCGTGTAGTATGGCTGGCCTGCCCTCCCATAGGAATGCATGGGGAATGTGTGTGTCCCTGGTAGTTCCTGATGCGTGGGGAGTGCAGGCTCGAGTTTGGTATGTGTAAACTCGTGAGAGTGAATGCTGCAAGATGGTGTCTGCGGCATGTGTGTGTCTAGTTGGGAAGTGCTACTTCTGGACATTGAGATATGTGTGCAGTGAGGGTACTGGAGCGTGATTGGCTGGAGCTAGCTGGCATGCCAGGCTCCAGGAAGTCTGGATGGGTCTGCCCGGTGGTGAGGGGGAGATTAGCATGAGTGATGTGTGGGAGGAGTGTACCTGTGTCCTGGATGGGCTGGGTTTTCCCCACACAATGCTGGCTCCGCCCCCCTGTGGTGTGTCTAACGACCCTAGCCTCCCCAGTGAATGAAATGGGTGGTTGGGCCATCAAGAGTGCTCCAGAACCAGCTGCGACTGGTTCTCCCCCCGCCCTGCACATTGTGACAAAGGATTTCAGTGTATAAAAATGGGGCTGTGTCCCCACTGAAATTGTTCTCTTCTAGGATCTTGAGGGGGCTGCTGCTGCAGCTGCTGGGGCCAGGAGGAACCGCCACTTGGACTGCCTCCCTGCCTGGAGGGCCAGTGAGCTGGCCCCTGGCCCAGCCTTGCCCCCCTGCCTACCTAAGGACCTTTGCTGGAACTCTGCCCTGCTGAGGGCAGCTGGAAGCGCTGTGCTTGTGTTCCCTGCCTGGGAGCACGTTGGACTTTCCCTGGAAGCGCTTTGTTGGCCTTTGGCGCTTGAGAGCGCTTTATTGTTAATCCTAGCGCTAAGAAGCGCTTCTGTGCACAGCCGGTGCCCACCCGGCATTTGGCCGCCTGATCTGCCGATTCGCGGCGCATAGCGAGTGCCACCTCACTTTATTGTTAATTTATCGAGCCGGTGCCCACCCGGCATTGCCCCGTACTTTGCTGTTGTGAATACCTCGAGGGAGCTCACTCCTCGGGTACTGGGAGCCCGCCTGCCTACCTGGAACGGGCCGCTGCGCTGCCCGCGACGACCCGGAAGTATCTGGCCGACCGGCCAATAGCAGTGCGGCCCCTGAGAGGCCGACCGGAAGTCCCGCCTCCGCAACCAGGCAAGCGAGGAGAAAGGCGCCGCCAGCGAGGCTCCGAGGACGAGGAGCCCCGCGCTGCAGAGGAGGAGACGCCTCCAGCCAGCAGACACCCGGTGAGTGCCTGAGAAGGGAGAGGGGCGTCGGGACACATTGCCGGTGTCCGCCCCTCCCCCGTAGCGCAACCTCGCGCTCGTGTAGATTGGGAGCCCCGAGGCTCCGGGGGCATTGATTGATTCCCGAGTCCCCCGTGAGGGACTCCAACGATCCTGAGCATAAGGGTAGAGAGCCTGCGAGGCTCTGGTGTCATTTGAAGTCTTTAGAGCCCGAGAGGCTTCAGGGGAATATCTGCGTTTTCGAGCCCACGAGGCTCCGAGCTCCCCATTGTCCTGCGAGCCAAGAGAGAGGCTCATCACCCGGGTTTAGAGCGCTGAAGCTCTACCTTGGCACATTTTGCTTTGTGAGCCCTCCTGGCTCCAACGTGGTGCATCCTATTTAACAACTGTCCAGCACTTAGTGGACAGTTGCTACGTTTAGGCTGGGTGTACTTTTGGCTTATTACAGCCTACCCTGACTTTGGGACACAGGGACTGCCACAGGTTGTGGCTCGTGGGAAGGTTTGCGCAATTGCTTGTGCTCGCACCGCTGAATGTGTTCTGAAGCATCATGTGTCTTTCCTTGCATACACCGCTGAATGTAGTTACTGCATCATGTGTTTTCTTGTGCTCGCACCTCTGAATGTGTTTGGATACATCATGTGTCTTCCTTCCCTACACCGCTGAATGTTAATGCATCATGTGTAATGTTCCTATGCTCTACCCCTAGATGTTGGTGATTCCTAGGTGGTTGCTTTTCTCCTAGTACAGGTGTTGCTAGTTGAGGTCTTTTGTTCCCTGCGCAATAGTTGCCTAAGGTGGTTATGTGAAATCAGACGAAACCGATGTACATAGACAGCATTCATTTCCCTTCTTCTCCCACTCCTCTCCCTGTGGGCTCCATAGATACTGTAAATTATTGATCGTATCACCCTGTCAGTAAGAACCCGTACCCTTATGCATATGTACAGCCATTCCAGGCACCATGGCCTTCCTACCCACTGGAATCCCCAGCTTCCCTCCTGCGCGTATCTTGCACTCTCTCTCTCATGTATAGACCACGAAACCCTTTCCCTTTGCACGATCCTGATGTGAAAAGGTAACCCTCCTGCTCGACCCAGGCCTTCCTCATTTCCCTCTCGAAGAAGCATCCTTCGCCTCAGCTGACATAGCCCCCCCCCCCCCCAGTTGTATCTGACTGCCCCTGTTCTCTCATGTCCAGGTCATAAGATCTCTCTCTCTCTCTCTGCGCGACTCTGGCCCTGCATGCACCCTGACCCCCCCCCTCCTTCTCCTCATATGAGCAAGTCATAAACCCTCTTCTTCCGCAAAGCCCTGTCCTTGAGAGTCTTGGCCGCGCCTGACCAGCACCCCCTTCCCTTCCATGAATGCCCCTCTATTGACGAGCCCTCCCTCCGCGCTCGATTGTCCACGTAGGCATGAATACCACTCCTTTGATGACCCCTTCCCCCGAGTTCGGCTGACCACACATGTCCGAGGCCATCGCCTAAGCCAGGAGATACCATTTACTACCCTTATTGTATGCCTAGCCACCCCACCCCCTGGGCCATGATCAGGCGCACACATCCTACGACACACTCAGCTGCACGATCGCCCTCCCCTCTTATCAGCAGGTCAAGGGTCCCCATTGTGAACGTATGTGGAGTAGGATCATCACGAGGATTATAGGAATGTTTTCCTTTTGCGACATACTGACCTGATTGTATCATCAAATGTTCTGCAATGTATAAAAGCAAGAGTCTCAAGCTCACTTGTTAGAGCACCTCCCGAAAGACACTGTGTTTCGTGTCCGAAATGACTGGCTCTCCTCATGAGAATTAAACTCTGTTCTTGATTCCTGCTTCCAGCGCCCGTCTCTTTATTTGGTAAATTATTCGGAATGGGAACTAAGAGGCGGTTTGCGCCAGCAGCCTGGGCATTGATAGAATTATGGGCTCACTTTCAACAATTGGCGTCCCAACGCGGGGCCCATCAGTGACATGGGGTTCGGTAAGAGAGATCCAGACGAAGAAGTGAACGTCTAAAATGATCGGAGTATACCTGCCTTGAGAGGGCCCTAGCCCGGCTGCCGATCGACAGAACTTCACCAATTCTGAACGGACCTCTCTTGAGTGACCTATTGTCCTGACTGGAATCCCACAGGAATGCTACATGGAGTAAGAGAACGATCGGGCGCTGGAGGAGGGAGTCGAAGAACTGTCCGTATGGTCCGGTCCGGGTAAGATTAAGTAGGGTGTTTTTACGCCTGATTGGTAGGGTGGCTCTGTCCACCTGATTGATTGATTGTTTGTATTGAAAACCGGTATTTGTATACTGGCATTGTTGGTATTGGTTCAGTTAGCTTTGAGGGCTACTTGACATATTGGTTCTCTTTTGAGAACGAGACATTCTCTGTTTGCAAACAGCGGCGAATAGGAACGTCGTCCCTCTTTGCAGATAGAGAAGGGTAGGTAATGCAGACTTTTGTCCCCGTTGTAATCCGTCATGCCTACTTTTCTCCCCACTGATTGTTTGAAGTCGATTAATAATCGATTGTTGCTCTTTGAGATCTTCCCTGTCTACAAACTGAGACGAGTAGAAATATTCTGTCTTCCTTTTTGGATAGCGAAGGGCAGGTAATGCAGACATTTGTCCCCGTTGTAATCCGTCATGCCTGTTTTTCTCCCCACTGATTGGTTGGTTGCCTGGACATTGTTGTTCCAGGAATTGTTTCGTTTGAGGTATTTTTTATTTGCAAACAACGTGAAATAGAAATATTCTGTCTTTGCAAGTAGAAAAGGGTAGGTTATGCCCCTTTGTGAATTCGTCAGTCCTACCCACTCCCCACTGGTTGGTTATTGTGGGGTAGCTCGCATGGTCCGCCCAGGAGACTACTCTTATGGAGGACATATGCTCTCTACTCATGGGCCATTTAATAGAAATAGACCGACTGGTCCGTCCAGGAGGCTACCCTAGTAAGTGGAAGTACATCGCTCGGTCTGTCCAGGATGATACCCTAATGAAGGAATATATGTTCCCCTTTTGATCGATAATCTCGTTCCACCCCGGACCATTTATTGGAGGGGACTCGTCTGGTCCGTCCAGATGTACCCCCCTAGTGAAAAGGACACATAAAAATATGAAGTGATCACCGTTCCCTACTGACAGAAAGCTTTAGCTTGAAACACGCTAAGGAAGAGAAAGAAAAATAAAAAGAAATCAGGCTAAGTCAGTAACCCCCTGATGAGCTTTTGACTTCACCAAAAATAAGAAACATTAGAAATAATTCGTAATTAGAAATGTAAAATGGCGAAAAGATTCGATAGCAGAACATAGCCACGAGGTAGCTAGGCTTCACTGCCTGTTCCTGTTCCCAACATGTCTGCCTCATTGCCCGCCCCGCCCAAATAACGGCCACATGAAATAGAAACAACTCAATAGGTACCTACCCCCGTTCCGGAAGCTCCCGAAGTGCAACAGGTCCGCGGTTACGCCCATCCGGAAGGCGAGGCCTGGAGGCACGAGGGACTCGCCTGGCCACGGTCAGGAGGAGATGATGTTGGGCAGGCGGTCCAAAGGATGACAAGGACCTCTCCATCTTCTCCCTTCTGCCGCCCTGCAGGCCGCGGGGAGAGAGGGGGCTGTCTTGCCTCGGCCACCGACCACCCCTCTCTCTCACCCGATCCGGCTTTTGCCGAAGGCCGACGCCAAGGCGAGAACGGCGGCGAATCAAGTAGTCCCGCCACATTTCAAATTCGCCGCATGCCATCGCCTGCTGGTCCAGAGCCGAAGCCAAGGCAAGAACGGCGGCAAATCAAGTAGTCCCGCCAGATGCCAAATTCACCGCCTGCCGCCGCCTGCATAGGTGCAGGCAGTCCCGCCACATTCCACGCTCCCTGGAGAGTTGAAGGTAGTCCCGCCACATGTCGCCAAGGGAAGGGGGGGGGCTGTCTTGCCTCAGCCGCCGACCACCCCCCCCCATCATCAATGGCTGGCACGGCCAATGTCGAAAACGATGGAGCCGGAGAACGGCGCGGGGTCGCTGGAAGGGGGAGGTGGCGCGAACGACCCTCCCCCACCTCCCTCCAGGTGGAGGCTTCCAGCGACACCCCAACACTCTTTGCTTAAAGAGGGTCAACATCAAAAAGAGGTCTTCTGCCCAGGACGGGCACCCGCTCCATATCGCCTCTCCTCGACCTTGAAGATTCTATAAGAGCCAGGGGGCCCCCGACCCTCTGCATGGGTGCCCCCGCCCCCTTCGCCGGGAACCACGACATCGGTGCTACTCCTGCCGGCACCAGACTCGGATCGGAAATGGCTAAGATGCCGCCACGGCACAGGCTTGTTCAGTTCCGGAGGAACACCAGAATGACCCGGTAGGAAAATTGTTGCCGCCCTTCCCACTCTTTGACTCATGGTCCATATTTGTTAGATTGTTAACCACATTGCACGAGACTTTCTGAACTGCCAATGGAAAGTTCTGGGCCAACCTTGCGAGACTAGAGACACTCTGACTGTGCTAGAACTTGCCTGACCCCACCCAAAATGGCGCCGACCCAAAATGAGACGTTTTTAATGAACTTTGTTGCACCCTGATTGCGCAAGCTTTTTACCCCGAGATATATATAACGTTTGAATAATGAAAGTAGATATGAAGGATATTGAGTATGTGCTTGGACAATGAATTGACTTAAGGGTGGGTACCGATTATGAGTTGAAAAATGAATTGGTGTAATTTAAGGTAATGAATGAACATTGGATAATGTATTTATGAATTTATTAAAGATGAATTACTGACATGCATCATGCTTGCTCTGTAGGGGAGTTTAATATGATTTTATTGCACTGCCGCACTTTATGCAATGAACTGCCACCAGCTTCGTTCTTCCCATGTACAGTTCCAATCTGCTCCGTGGCTAGTCCACCGGGTTGTAGGCCTGTATTTATGTGTCAACACTTTTTATTAAAGGTATTTTGAAAACGAAAGCATAGTTGTAGCGGTTGCATTAATGAGTTTTGAATGTATTACTACTATGAGCGACGAGAAAGTATGATGAAGGTAAGGGGTTAAAAAGGACCCGATATTCAGCAACCACACTATGTGTTACAGGCAGCCGGAAAAGTGCTTTAGAAGCCCTAAAACGACACCACAGGAATGCCACCTGACCGCCACCCTTGTACCCGATGGAAAGGGGTTACGACCAAGTAGCTCATGTCACACAGATCGTCAATGATTATCTGTCTGACCTTTCTGGTCCATCTGGGCTTAAACGCCGTGATGGTAGGGAAATGCACTACGTGGAAATAGGTCGAGTATGTGGTAGGTAAAGCATTTCCGGATTACTGCATGTTGATGAGGTTTTGAATGTTGCCCCCCCACCCCTTCTTTCTCCTCCCTTCTGCAGGTCACGTCGGAACACTGGCTGATGTATGGATGGACGACGACCGAACCGCCGATGAGAGGGGGAAAAAGGGAATATGAGCATGGTCCTTAGGACAAATAAAAGTTTTTTAAAGACGTAGGCTTAAACATGACTGTTCCTCCTTAGAGCATAGCAACGGGAGGATGGACTGACATAGAGACTGGACAAGTACTGAATGACAAAAATAAAATTGACTAGAAACGACGCGTTAAATGAAATGACTGGACGTTTTGACTAGGTAGGGAAAGGACAAAGAAAAATTGTACGGGTAAGGGTTGCCACAGCACCACCCGCCTAGGAAGTTAGAAAATGTTGCCGATGTTCAAAATACACTGCCCCCTTTCTCACACTCTTGCAGATATAGCCAAGCTGTCCGACTGTTTTCCCGATCAATACTTGCCGTTACCTCAGCCTGGAGAACTTTCCACCAAAGGAAGGAACTGAAAAATGGTTTAAAGATCCAACCATGGGTAACTAGCGCAACCAGGTTAATTTCTGATCGACCAACCGAGGTGTGAGTATTGGTAATTGGGAACGCTCGCAGGCATGACACGCGAGAAGGGAAAGGGGGGAAGGGCAGAAAGAGCTAAGCACGTAGATAAATAGGATAGTAACGATATGTAGAAAATATAAAAACAGATCTTGTAGACTAACACTTGTTTCCTGTCTTGTCGTGAATGTCTCGTACATGCGTAATATATGTGCTGTCTTCCCTGTCTGAGTTTGTGTGTATGTAACGTACGAATTTATGTCTCCCCTCTGTCTGTATCCATAGGTCACCTGACCTTTGCCGTTCTGTGTTGTGAGCGCACTAAATGACCTATTTTCGTACACGTCTCTCTCTCTCTCTCCCTCTCTCCCTATCTCTCTCTCTCTCTCCGCTCCTTTTTATCTCTTTCTCTATCTCTCTCTGTCTCTCCTTACATGTCATACGTGTACCAAATGGCTCGTTTAGATTGCGGACGACTCTCGCTCTCTATGAGAGTCTCCCTATTTGTTTCTCCCTCTTTTGGTAAAATTGTGCCCCACCGGCACCAGTCTGATTTGATACATATTTGAACGCAAAGGTGTTCAGCGAAATTGACCGAAACTAAAATGAACATCTCTCGCCATGTTACTGCCTCTCCTTTCTGTAAAATGAATGAACTTGAATTGGCCGAGATAGAAAGGACAGGTAAGACGACTAAAGTCCCCCAAATCTGGCCATTTATAGGGGAACTGTATGTCAATGGCATCCTATGTCTGTTCTTCAGAAACGAGCGCCAACGTCTAGACTGACACCCAATACCCAGATTGTCCCACCCCCTTTGCACCCAAGCGCAAGCGCCCGAAGCATCCCTGCCCCATTTTTGATAGAACAACTTCTGCTGTCCCGGGTATAAACATTATGCCCATGAGTAGCTGTTGACCCTTGAGGAAATGTTGTTTTGCCCGACTCTCGATGATAGCACCCCCGCCCTGTCTGAAAATATGATTGTTCCTGAAAGGAAATGCTCTGTAATATTGAATATGATGTGACGCACAGTTGATGGAAATGTCATTTATCCTCATGTGAGTTATAAATAGGACAATGAATAAACCTGCCATAAACTCAGTAGGAATGCTGATACATGCACTACTTGGTAATAGACCTCTGACTGTGACCGATGAGCATAAGAACTCAAATGCGGAGGATTGAGGGAGGAATTCATATGCGTAGATGTCTTCTTCTGCCATTTCTCTAAAACGTTGTCTTGTACCCATTCAAAGATTCACGATCACCGGAGGAGATGGGTCAGATGTGACGTTCAGCCTGACTGCAGACCTTGGGACACGTATGACATCGACCAGAAGTGGAGCTGCAGAGCGACAAGGCACGGGACGAGACCGCAATTTCAACGTGGAAAATGAAAAATGACGGGCCGCCTCGAAGCCCTCCGACTGCTAACCCACGTGTGCCTGGAGTCTCCGTCTGCCTTCTTTGGGCCCGATTGATGGGCCTGCCTGCTTGTTATCCTTTGCTCCCTTGGTCCCTTTTGTGTGTCCCAGGAACTCTGACCCAACTCCGCTCGCTCTTTCTCCTATCGACTATTTGAACCACATCCACCCACCTTCCCACGTGACTTTCTGCCAAAGGAAAAAGCTGCAATTATATGGGAAGAGGGTGTTGCCACAGAACTATAGGTGCCGAGCATAAGGCGCCGCCAACGGACTGTTTAGGGAACAGGACTGTGGTCTAACAGCAGAGGACTGACCGCACCCTGCAACGCGTAAGGATCGAACCGAACTGGACCTATAGCTCCACCGCCGGTGCTCAACAGCGCCAACGAAAGTACCCGGATTAGAGCCTACCAGTGATGGCTCGCTGATAAAAGACACTGTGACGAAGAGATCTTGTGTATTGAACTGAATTCCGCTCTCAACTATCTGGTCAAAACTGTTCATTGGTCACATTTTTTTTTTTAAGTCAGAAAGATTTATGCGATGTAGTGCGTTTAATTGCCAGGAACACAACGAAGAAGTAATTTCCTATGTACTGTATTCTTCCCATCACCTTGACTGTCTATGATTGTACGTCACATGTTAGTATCGACAAAGTGCTAATTCGTCAACGATGCTTGTCTACCTGTAATGCCATCAGCTGCGAAAATGATTGCTGCTATGTAAAAAGGGGCGACTGTGAAATCAGACGAAACCGATGTACATAGACAGCATTCATTTCCCTTCTTCTCCCACTCCTCTCCCTGTGGGCTCCATAGATACTGTAAATTATTGATCGTATCACCCTGTCAGTAAGAACCCGTACCCTTATGCATATGTACAGCCATTCCAGGCACCATGGCCTTCCTACCCACTGGAATCCCCAGCTTCCCTCCTGCGCGTATCTTGCACTCTCTCTCTCATGTATAGACCACGAAACCCTTTCCCTTTGCACGATCCTGATGTGAAAAGGTAACCCTCCTGCTCGACCCAGGCCTTCCTCATTTCCCTCTCGAAGAAGCATCCTTCGCCTCAGCTGACATAGCCCCCCCCACCCCAGTTGTATCTGACTGCCCCTGTTCTCTCATGTCCAGGTCATAAGATCTCTCTCTCTCTCTCTGCGCGACTCTGGCCCTGCATGCACCCTGACCCCCCCCCCTCCTTCTCCTCATATGAGCAAGTCATAAACCCTCTTCTTCCGCAAAGCCCTGTCCTTGAGAGTCTTGGCCGCGCCTGACCAGCACCCCCTTCCCTTCCATGAATGCCCCTCTATTGACGAGCCCTCCCTCTGCGCTCGATTGTCCACGTAGGCATGAATACCACTCCTTTGATGACCCCTTCCCCCGAGTTCGGCTGACCACACATGTCCGAGGCCATCGCCTAAGCCAGGAGATACCATTTACTACCCTTATTGTATGCCTAGCCACCCCACCCCCTGGGCCATGATCAGGCGCACACATCCTACGACACACTCAGCTGCACGATCGCCCTCCCCTCTTATCAGCAGGTCAAGGGTCCCCATTGTGAACGTATGTGGAGTAGGATCATCACGAGGATTATAGGAATGTTTTCCTTTTGCGACATACTGACCTGATTGTATCATCAAATGTTCTGCAATGTATAAAAGCAAGAGTCTCAAGCTCACTTGTTAGAGCACCTCCCGAAAGACACTGTGTTTCGTGTCCGAAATGACTGGCTCTCCTCATGAGAATTAAACTCTGTTCTTGATTCCTGCTGCCAGCGCCCGTCTCTTTATTTGGTAAATTATTCGGAATGGGAACTAAGAGGCGGTTTGCGCCAGCAGCCTGGGCATTGATAGAATTATGGGCTCACTTTCAACAGTTAGGGTTGCGTAGGGGGTTCTTATGCTTTACCAGTAATTACTGGTTGTGTGCCAATTTGTGATACGTGTTTTATTTGATTCTAAAAGTATCCTATGTGCTAATTACTATTCCTAAAAAGTGATGATTCCTGACAGTGGTCCAGGTGGCCCTGTCTTGTAAATATCCCCCTTGTAAATTCTGCCCGTGCCTGTTGGCACAGTGTAACCAAATGTATGTTTTATCTAATGTGTTTTTGATATAATACAAAGGCTATTTTTATATAACCTTGTGTGGAGTCTCCTTTGTGGTGGGCCTTGGGTGTTGTTGCTGGGTGCGCGCGCAAACACTTAACCTACATAGCCTCCAAGTTTAGCCTTGACTGCTCGCGCCACGTTACCTAGAGGGCGAGAGAGGGGTTATCTTGGTGTGTGACTCCCTTGCCCTGACACTTAGAAATGGCGATCCCTGACTGACCTCGACGCGAGTCTTGGTCGGCCAGGGTCCCGTTTCTAACAATGCTTCAATGACGTCTTGTATCATTATCAACCTGAGTGCTGATTCCTTCCTTGTAAGAGTGAGAGGAGATTAAATACATATATAAAATTCACTGAAAAACCACACGTTTCAGGGACATTATAGTTAGAAATTAGCATTTAAAAAACCTCAGAAATTCACTAGACGTCATAGTTAGTTGGACATTTCACTTATACAAATCAAGAGAAATTCGGCCATTATAGTTAATTGTGCTAACTATAACTCGGGCCCCCACAATGCACTGCTGATGACGTCACATATTACATCACTCATGACATGGTCAGTGACATCACTGATGACATCTCAAATGACATCACTCATAACATCATTCACGTGATCATCTGATGCACCTCCTCACACCCTAAAACACAGACTACCATTCTCAAAACCATGGACACACCAATACTAGTACAGCTACAAAATTCTGTGCATTATGCATGCAGACCTCTAACCAGTTACATACTATTGATACGCTCTTCAAAATACTTAGTTAGTACCTATGCAGTCTAGAAATCCTTCAGCCTGTCCCATGCACTTCTCCATTCACCAATCCAGCATTATCCACGTATCCTATCACTCCACCAATACCTAAGCACTTATAAATTCACTAGACACTCTGTTTGTAATACTGTAATTATTCTAGTTACTAGACATTAACTTATGGAATGGCCTAGCTACTAACACAAGTACCGCTATAATATTCTGTGCACTATCCAAGCAGACCTCTAACTAGCTGCATACTATTGATACACTCTTCTAAATATCCAGTTAGTACTAATGCAGTGTAGGAATCGTCCAGTCTGTCCCTTGCACTTCTTTAATCACTTACCACTATCTACTTATCCTATCCACCAATACCTAAGCCCTTATAAATTAAGTGTTTGCAGCACTGTCATCATTGCAGTTACTAGTGGTATTCTTATAAAATGACCTAGGCACCAACACAAGTACACATACAATATTCTGTGCATAATCCCTACAAATCTCTAAGCAGATACATACTATTGGTCCACACCATTAAATACTGAAGTTGTACCCATGCAGCATAGGATACCACCTGTCAGTCTCATGCAATTCCTCAATCACCCATCCAGCACTAGGTTCTTATTATATCAGTCTGCCAATACCTTACACTTATGGGGAAAATTTACAAGCACCCTGCGCCACCAGTAGGTCACTTTGTGTAATGTAGTGATGGCACCAGGCACTCCTTCATATTTACAAGGAGAGGGAAAGCCACCCTGCATGGTTTTTCCTCTCCTTGTAAATACGACCCCTTCATACACAGAACTTTGCGTTGAAGGGGCGTTCCATAGGTGTTGCTGTGCGTATTCCCACACAACACCGATAGAACAAGAAACATCTCCAGATTTATGAGAAATCGTAAATCTGGAGATGTGTGTGAATGCTGCGCCATCCTAGAGTTGGTGTAGCAAGGCGTAACAAGGAGAATTATTTTCATTTCGCCTCATTTATTCCTCTTTCATGCATGCTGGCTGCATTCCACAGCATACATTGAAAGAGGAAAATGCCTTTACTGATTGTTTTTGTGCAGGAAGGTGTCCCTTTGTGTACAAAAACAATCTCTGCACAACACAGACATGGTGCAAAGATGCCTGTGTCACCACATGGCTGCAGTTTGTGCAGCCATGCAGAGGGAAGCACAGAGTTGCAACATATTCATGTACATATGTCACATCCCCGTGCTTCAGAAGTGCCACCGTGAAGTGCAGTTAAAGAGCCATCAGTGCCACGCTGCAGTAATTCCTCATAAATCTTCACCTATAAATTCACCATACACTACTAATGCATTCTTTTAATCATGCTGTATACATATTTTGAACCAACTTTTCAAACATTACCTTGCAATTATAGTTCTTTCTTTAACCAGATAAGGTAGTTCTGATACGAACTTTTTTTTCGTCTTTTTTTATTTTGTATTTTACTTATGTTTCTGAACAATTTTGTATTTTTTTGGTGTTTTTATCAAAAAATGAACAAAAAAAAGAACAAATAAAACAGAAAACTTTTGGAATTACTTATCATTCCAAAAACAAACAAACAAAAATTAACAACGATGGTTGTGTTGCGCAGCACAAACTGCATCCACTGACTGCTCACAGAAGCATATAAGTTTATTACACTTCACGCAGTGTTGCTCGAGAAAGGCGAATTCTGGCCTAATGTCCAATGCAGGTGTTCCTGAGGACGCTCCAGATGTACTCGCCACAGCAGGTGAAGGGTTCAAAGCAGCTCGCCTCATTTCCTCCCGAGCAAGATTGAGAGGATGTGTGGTCCGGAGATGCTTGTACAAAGAAGCAGGGCCACAAGAGTATTTTTTTCACTGCCTCTTGACAGGATTCGGTCACAAATTTTGCACGTCACCTTTCTCACATTTACTTTCTTCTCTCCAGGTGGAAAAGTGACGAATTTCCACACAACAGATTCCGGCCTCTGTGGACGTGGTGCCTCCTGCAAGAATTCTTCTTCGACAGATAATTCCTTCTGCTGCTGCTGCTGTCCAGATGCCATTTTGTGTGATATCTTTTTTTAAACAAAAAAAACAAGCATAAAGGGTTCTTGTTGGAAAAGAGATGTCTCTCTAAAGATTCTCCAACAAGAATGATTAAAATGGGTGAGGTCCATCTATAGTTACAGTGGGAAATGTTATGAACCAATGAAATCTTTTTTTTTGAGGTGGCATGGTATCCGCGCACTCTGCGCTCACGAAGCACGCATCTGACGCGACTTCACGAAAATATATTTAAAAATAATATACATTTATTATAAGTACAAATATATTATTTTAATGAATATCTTAGATAATCTCTTGCCCTAATATGTATATTAAAGACACATACATATCATTTTAGAACATAAAAAATGTTTGCGGGAGTCGCGCACACAGCGTGCTCCAGCACGTATATGACGTCAAGCAGGACCCGCCACCGCGCAAGCATCGCGTACCGTAATGCGCATGTGTTGCGATTGCGCGGGAGCAGGAGTCGCGGACTGGTCGCTTACCAATCGTGCACATCACGTAATATTAAATATATATTATGTAACTGAAAAACAAGCAGCCATTGTACACCGTACGCAGATCCTTCACGACTTTTCTAAAATGGCGGCTAGAATCTGCGCACCCCCCGTGATGTGTACGCTTTGGGTGCTCTACTCGGAAAAAAAATTGGAAAAAAAAGAAAATAATATAAGTATGTTCAAGTAAAAAAGTAAACAAAAAAACGAAACAATATTTCAGTTTGAATTTTTTAAAAAGCAAAATGTTGGGCAATTTTCAGAAAATATATAATGTTAATTAATGAATAAAATATTTATAAATAAACAGTTTAAAACTGTAGAAAATCAGTACAAAAATAGGTATAACTACTATTACACTTAAAAATTTGCATTTAAAATACCTTTGAAATTCACAGAAAAAACCATAGGTTTCAGAGACGTTATAGTTAACAATTAGCATTTAAAAAAGCTTTTAAATTCACTGAAAAAACCATAGGTTTGAGAGACGTTAAAGTTATTAATTAGCATTTAAAAAACCTTAGAAATCAACAGAAAAAAACATAGATTTCAGGGGTGTTATAGTTAGCTGGACATTTCACTCGTGCAAAGCCATAGAAATTCCTCTGTTATAGTTAGTTCTGCACTATAACTGGCGCACCAGCAGTGCACTGCTGATGATGTCACATATTACATCATTCATGACATGGGCAGTGACATCATTGATGGCACCTCGAAAGCCCTAGTCAGTTGTTCCAGGCTTGCACTCACATCTAAACTAATCCTGACCTCTCGTTGTTTAAGGCAAAAAACTATAGGAAAGAACTTGACTTTATCCACTTTCTGCCATTTTAGGATATACCCTTTTTTCCTTTTTAATATTGGTTTGGGGGCTTGGATCAAGCTCTTTCCCCAGGTTCACTCCAACCACAAATCACATACAAGTAAGGCGTGATCACTAAAACCTATGAATGTTATCTGCATATTATTTACTCAATTACTCATACTATCTGAGGTTATTAGAAAGTCAATTAGAGACAGCACATTCAAAGTTCTTCTCCAGGGATCCTTTGAATGGGTTTATCTTATTTATTATACCCAAATTCCATATAATCAATAATCTATTTAGTGTATCCCCATCTTTTTAGTGAATGAAGTAAATAATTGGATCTCCTTCACTATCCTTATTTTTTTCCTTTCTTTATCAAGACCCTCAAGTGATTGATATGTTTGCAATACCTCTCACAAACCTTGAATAGAATTGTGTAGTACCCATGAATGATCTCAAATTGTCCCTGTGATTAGGACCATGTGCGTTGACTATTGCGCTGACTAAGTCTATCTTGGGCTTTATTTGTTCACTGGAAATCAAGTGACCAAGATACTTAACCTCCTTCAACAGGGTCTTGCACTTATCTTTACATAGAACCATGCCTGCTCAAGCATTTCAGTTTAATACTTCATGCAAACCCCTATTATGATTAGTAATATCTTCTCCAAAAATTAATATGTTGTCTTGAAAAAAGACTCCAGACAATAAATGTGCAATTGGTCTCTGAAATACAGAGACGGCTGACAAGAGACCAAATGGTAACCTGTTAAATTGAAAAAAAGCCTTCCCTGGTAAGGAATGCCATTAAATGTTTGAGTCTTGATGCAATTTCACCTGGCGCTTCTAAGATAACATTTAGAAAAGTACTTAGAGTTGGACAATTGAATGATTAACTAATTAATATTCAGCACTGAGAAACAGTCTATAACAACAGCTTGGTTGAGACTACTCAAATCCACACAGAACTGAAGACAGGAACGTGCTTTCTTGGTGAAGGCTACTAGTGACAACCACTATGTTGCTTCCACTGGCTCAATACATTTGCCCTAAATCATTTGATCCAGGATTGATTAATATTGTGAGAGCTGCCAAAGGTACTTTTCTAAATAAATGCTTTACTGGAACAACATTTATTTTTTTAAAGACTATTTTTTGTAGATAGTACTTCACATCACCAATCCTGTTTTCAAATACTTTGAGCAAAGTTTCCAATTCTTTATCCTCAACTTTCAACATTTGCTCTGTTGCCCTTGGATTTTCAATATATGCAGGTCATATTGGTGCGACCAGTCCAATATTAGAGGGCCATCAGCTGCTATGCACACCCTTCTCCATTCATACCAAAGTCAACTCCCTGGTACCCTTTCAAGATCACATCCAAACCTTCCAACTTTACCTTTGACCATAGACCATCAAACATGTGTTTTAGTATAATTGTGTATCGGAAGCCTGAGTCCTCTTTTAAAATATCAGATTTTTCATTAATCCTGAATTCTGCTTTGGTTTGTATCCTTCTCTTCTCGTTTTGATACTCGTCTTCCACCACAATCAATAATCTGTGTCCTGTAACATACTCTGCTTCTTCTAGAGATAAAACTCTTTTGTTAGTGGCCTTGCAAAATGTGCGAAGTGTTATTTCTTCCCACAATTATGAAGTTTTTTACCAATTGCAAAACAATTTTGAGTCCCCCATATGCGAAAAGCTACCACACCATTGACATGAAAGGTCACTTTGAGTTTTCTGCAAGTTGGGTAGTGGATGCCCCTTTTCATTTCGTCCTTATCCAGCATATTGTTTTGACTGCCATTTTATACATAAAGTTTCTCTCTAACAACATGGACTAGCTCTGACTCATCATCAGTTTTTGCAACACCATTATCAGGTTTTGTTTCCAATCTTTTCAATGCTTTTTTTCTGACTACTTTACAATTTTTGCGATTGTTATGCCATTTTTTATAGTTGGGTCACTTACTGCTGAAAGCCTCACCTGATTTGTTACTGTTGCATTGAACAATCAACTGATCCCTAATTTTTTCTCAGCTATTGGGCCAAATTTACATTTTGCAGCTATCCCACGCAGCTAAGCTACATGGTCATCCATTGACTCACATGGCTTTAGTGTGTAAACTTATGGCGTTTCATTAGAATATTAAGAGTTTTAGTGAAGCGATTTTGTAGTCTTTAGTTGGCTTCCTTGAACATAAATTCTATCACTTCGTCATTTTCCTTATAGACGTCTTCTGGTAAGTATGTAAATACATGTTGACCTTTTGTGCCCAAATATTTTCTCAAAATTGCCTTATTACGAGCATGTGAAAAATGTTTTCCCCCTAAGGCTAAAATGTAATTAGCAAAAATCTCAGTCCAGTCTTCCCATTCACTAGGTGGATCTTCCTATTGCATCACAAAGGATGGAGGCACCATAATTGACTAACTGATATTCATTGTAACAAAGTTCACCTGAACTGAAGCCCAGAACAAAACCTATGTAGAACATAAGGAATTAAACGAGTAGGTGGAGCTGTTGTAGAATGATACCAGGATTACACTATAGAGATTTTTTTCAGGAAACCTCTTGGACCAGTAGAAGCGACTCAAGAGAGTCGCACAGGGCACAGGGCACAGGAAGGAAAGTTGTTCGCTCAGTACAGGCAATTCTATTCATATATATGTTCTATTTATTTCTTGAACTTGAATGTTTCTTGTTTTTCTGTGGAAAGCTGTACTCCGAGTCTTTGATATGGTCAACCCAATTAGAAGCAGCACATATTACTTATGCCTTAAGTTCAGTGAGGACACGAATGAAGATGTGTTTGACAGCTACAAGATCACTGCATGCATGCGCTCTGTTACACATTTGCCACCGGGAGGGCCGACACTATGATTCAGCAATTAATGTTTCAGTACAGTGGCAACAAATATATTAAATGGCTCAAGGCAAATAAAAGGCTTCTGTGAAGTACTCACTGCACTAGCCGGATTCCGTTGCCTGACAAAGATGTGGTATGAAAACATGGCAGCGGCTGGAAGTAATGTGTCTCCTTTACTCAGAGTGTGGTAAATGAACAGGAAGCAGATGAAGAACTGGTAAGTGAAGTTTAATTCACGAAGATTAACTCCACCCGTACATGAGCGTCTGGTCATCAGGAAGCCGGCGGTTACAATGGCTAACTGAATGACTCAGCCGACCATGCACGGGAGTACACACTTTCAAAACATAACAAAGGTATGCACGGGCCGTGGCTCGTGGAAAACGCATTTAAAGAATAATAACTCCAAACGCGGGCTCTGGCTCGAGAATTCAACACGAGCCAAACCCACGTCATGGAGTCAGCACGAACCAAGTCCACGCCGCGAGGTGTAACACGCGGCGTGGCATGTATCATTACATTACACAGAGTAATCAGGATACAAAATGTTTGGAACCTGAAAAGCTGCACACATTTTGTAACTGATGAGATGTGTACTTGTATATCAGATCACCTCGTTATGCATTGCAATGTACGTCACTGGTCCATTTAGTGCTAGTTCAAAGCGTGCAGTCACTGGGCACGCGAACCACCAGTCCGATACGTAAACATTGTGACTCACAGAAGAAGAGAGCAAGCCCACCTGCGATGCTGAGAACATCCGGTCCCAAAGCTCTTTTCATTCTCCTCTCCTCACAAAATCACTAGAAGAAAGACTAGACAGGGAACAATAAGGATCCTTTGTGTGCAGCAATATCTGAAGTAAAATACAGCTCCTGTAGTCACCATCTACCTCGGAAAATCATTAAACAATGGGAGCCCTTTATCTTCCAATGAGCTATTCTTCCAGGACCTTGGTGACTATTGTGGAAATTGCCGATATCTTATTGCATGCCCATGGACTGTAAGGCTGTGTTCTTCTGTAATTCTATAACGGGTCTACTCTCAAAAGCAAACTGTGGCCTTTGAAATACAATGGAATCTTTGGCATTGGTTGTATTTGTATGGAACTCATGCAGATTAATTTTTTCTCACAGGGATGGACATGCGTAATGGAAACACATGCTCCTAAAGACCCCCTTTTATATGAAGAAAAAAGAAGTCATTCTTTTTCGGCGTTTTTACAAAACAAGTGAATACTTGACTATGTACATCTTATTTAGAAATCTGGGCACGATACAGGTTTGGCTGTATCTCCCAAACCTTTACAATTAATAACAATAAATATAATAACATAAAACAAACTAGAGAGGGGCTTTGAGGGAGATCTCTTTAGCTATTGCTTGCAAAAGTGTCTTTCCTGCTTTGCATCAGATCACAGGGCAGCGTAAATGAAGGGGGGCAGTGGAGCATTTAACTGCGACCACAGTATTGTTGCCAGCAGCGTTTAATATTGTGTTTCTGTTAACAGAACAGTCCCTGAGAGTTCCAGCTTCAGGGGGCGGGAATGGCGGCCTTTCACTCCCTCTGCATTCACGCTTGGAAGTGACTAGGCAAGGGTCTCCCAGCTTTGCCACCTTCCCATGCACAATGGCCTTGGCAAGCATTGCCCGGTTAGACTTTAAGAGCCATGCTCGCCGAGGGTGACGGGGTGCTGCATTGAAGGTCATGTGGTTCTTTAACGCTCTGTAATACTGATTGTAACTTTGTACTCGCTGTACACTAAATGCAAGCTGTTCCTGCCTCCCAGGCTCCCCAGCAGTGACACCGTGCCTTATCTTGTAAAAACCAGATGCGTAACTTTTGCTTTGCATAAAATTCAGATTCATTTCCCATACTCTGTATTTGTAGTTTTGGAATCTATTTTTTATATTAACTATAGATTTTTATTCTGCACGTGTTTTATTTGGAAAGTAGAAAACAGAATTTGCCTTGCGGCATTCGAACTCACGTTCTGTGGATTGCTACAGGTTTCATCAACAAAAGTTCAACTCAGTGAGCCATTCTGCTTACAGCGCGAGCACCTACCTTCTTTACTAGATATTTACTACAGCTTCAAGTGACAGCACATAGCACTTCTAGTCAGACGAAGTCATATGTGGCATCATTTCACATGGTTCTAACTTTCAAGTTTTGAAAGGTAAACGCATTTTTATGTTAGTACTGCTCCCCTGCAGGAGGACTCTTTATCCCTGATGAGACAATCAATGCAATCTCACCCAGTCCTGCAGAAGGGTCCTTCGTGATTGAGGGGACAGTTACTTCAACCTTCAGACCACTTCATCATGGCGGCGACAATATATACAGTCTTACCGTAATAGAGTTCTAAATGGCAGGAACCAATCTATGCAGCTTGCACTTATAGTTCTGCTGCAACAACAAATGAAGGACAGAATGCTGAATAAATCAAGCATGTATCCAGAGTCAAGAAATTTGAGTTAAATTGAGGTCTCATGAGTGACCACAACCTCATTTCGCGGTACAAAAGGGGGTGGTGATGGACGGAGCATCTGAATCAATCAAACACTCACATTCAGTCAAAAGATCTGGGTTTAATCCATCACCGTTCTTTAGCCCACTCTGCCACCCCAGTTCAGACATGGCTATATGCAAATTAGTCTGACCCTGTGCCTCATGGGAACAGTCCAGCCCGAACTGCCAAGCCATGTCTTCCCTGGACCGGAAACAAGCTTCCGAGGACCATTTTTCTGGCATTCCAGCCGTCTTCAGCCTGGCTTGTTTGAATCCAGTGGCAAAGTGTGCAAGGGACTCACGTCTGAGCATACCCTGCCACACTTATGGCGGCCAAAAGTGGTACAAAAGGGGGTGGTGATGGACAGAGCATCTGGCTTCCCTAGACCGGAAAAAAGCTTCCGAGGACCGGTTTCTGGCATTCCAGCCGTCTTCAGCCCGGCTTGCTTGAATCCAGTGGCAAAGTGAGCAAGGGACTCACGTCTGAGCATACCCTGCCACACTTATGGCGGCCAAAAGCGGTACAAAAGGGGGTGGTGATGGACGGAGCATCTGAATCAATCAAACACTCACACCCAGTCAAAAGATCGCCAAAAGCGGTACAAAAGGGGGTGGTGATGGACGGAGCATCTGAATCAATCAGACACTCACACCCAGTCAAAAGATCTTTTGTACCGCTTTTGAAACCTGTCTCGCCTGCAACTTAACATCCACAACTAAAACTCTACAACTGACAGAGACATTGCTTTGGACCCAAAGGCAGCATACGAACTGCAACTCGACACATGTAATCTATATGATTACATGTCGCTGCGGTAAACAATTAATAGGAATGACTTGCAGAAAGGTAAAGCTAAGAATTGGGGTACATAAGAGTAACATCAAGCAGAAGAAAAACAACACGAAACTCTGCACCCATTTTGTTGAAACGGGCCATAGAGCAGAAGATTTGAAATGGACAGTAATCGAAATGTTAAAAGATAAGACAGGCAATGCTGAGAAAATTCTATATGAGAAGGAACAAAGATGGGTAGACAGACTTACAACCCACCAGTTTCGACTTAATGACAATGTCCCTTGGCATCATTTTGCATAATATCCTGTGCAGACGTGACTCAGTACCTGTTTAAATACATTATCATACCACACATAAAATGCAATATAATACTGTTGGCATAGCATTTGGTAGTTCTAACGAACCATCGTTTTTAATTCCATGCAATAATTGTGCCAAAATATTGCATAACAACTAACAACACTGGGACAATATCACGCCAATCTGAACTGAACAAGTTAAATATTAATATGGCGACTCCTCTCCCTAAAACACTACCAACAAGTGTCCGTTTTATATGACTAATAACTCGACAAGCATCGACAAGTGTCCGCTCTCTATTACCATGATCCTGAGAATAGAAAATCAAGACACTGACGGCGTTTCTACGTCCGGGGGCAGAGCCAGCACCAGACGCGGAATATGCCTTTTACTGCGGGTGAGGAGAGTCATGCAGAACCATTGAATGTCTCTAAGAGGGTAACTTAGACCTGAGTAACGGTAATATTTTGTACCCCCTTTTGCAGCCTGGGACTCCAATGTCCAATCCCCCGAGGACATAAAAAATCGCTACTAATAAGGTAAAGATTTCAATAAGGACGTGCATGCTGTACACTGTAATAATCAAGGGTATCAGCGCTATGAACTTTATCACGATAAAATGCGAGTTACGTTTTCTATAACACAGTGAGAGTGAGTAAGAAACAACCACTATTGAGTTTGCGCGTAATTTTGAGACCTGAAGGAATCGGCCGCCGGCTCTGCTCCTCCGAATCCTGACAGTACGAGCTAGAGAGAGGTCCGCTGAGCGGAGTGCGCGCGTGGGAGTATAAAAAGAGCACAGTCCCTGCAGAGTTTGGGGGCCAGCATTATACAGGATTTTGTGGGTGAGGCAAAGGGTCTTGAATTGAATCATTGTGCCCATTTTTAAAAAAGGAGATCGATCTACTCCTAGTTGTTACCAACCAATTTCTTTGCTAGATAACACCTTAAAAATCTTAGGAAGGGTCGTTTTCAACAAAATTAGGATCTGGGCCGAAAAGGACCAAATTTTAAATCAGTGCCAATTGGGCTTTAGAAGCAAACTGGGAACAATTGGACAGTGTTTGAATTTAATTCTTATCATTGGAAAGTATACAGTAGCACAGAAGTCACCTATTTATTTGGCTTTTATGGACCTCACATCAGCGTTCGATTTTGTCAACAGGTCACGCTTGTGGTTGGTTCTTTTAAATTTCGGGTT
The DNA here is from genome assembly GCF_964263255.1 of Lissotriton vulgaris. Classification (NCBI taxonomy): domain Eukaryota; kingdom Metazoa; phylum Chordata; class Amphibia; order Caudata; family Salamandridae; genus Lissotriton; species Lissotriton vulgaris. The sequence continues at coordinate 136,595,782 of NC_141690.1, forward strand.
AGACGAGGCTTTGGTTCACTTTTTGGCACATTTGCACAGGGATTTGAAGGTGCGGGTGAGGATTAGTGATGATGGGGAGGTCTCAGGGGACATTTTTATCGGTAGAGGGGTCAGACAGGGATGTGTACTCGCCTCTCTACTTTTTATTCTTTGTATAAATGAATTACACAACACCCTGTCAAAACTGAGCATTGATGTACCAAAAATGAATGGTAACACACTCCCCGCGATTTTATACGCAGATGATGCGGTCCTTATCGGCCACACCCCCAACGCACTGCTCTCTTTAGTTAAGGGTTTTGTATCCTTTATGGCTGATCTAAAGCTTTGTACCAATTTTATTAAATCATTTATAATGACTTGTGCCCCAAAAAAACATTGTATTAATTCAATAACCTCTGGGCTCGAATCCCTATAACGCACTCGCACTTTCCCCTATTTGGGCCTAGTTTTTCTGAGACAGGATCTTGGCAAGCTCACGCTGCCCCCAGTAGAAGTAAGTTTTTAAAAGCAGCTAATTCTATCTTGAGTCTTCCACAACCAAAACAGGCAGAGGTAGTTTTACCCTTAATGAAGATCTATAAATCCCAGTGCATCCCGACCGCCACATATGTCGCTGAAGTCTGGGGATTTACAAACTGCGGCGTGATTCAAAGGGAAGAAAATAGATTCTGCAGGTAAATCCTGGGGGCTCCAAATTTCTTCGCCGACCTATGTATGTCATAGGGAATTAAATTTGTATTAAATAGAAGATTTTATTATGTCACTCCCAGCTATATTTTGGATAAAAATATGGCTGAACCCAGCAGCAATTTTAAGAAGGGAGATCATCGTAGACTGCCTCAAATGCGATAAGGGAGGATCTATACCCTGGCTTTCCGCTGTTAGAAAAAGCTTAACCAGCATGAACTTTTAACATGTTTTTTTACATCCTTTAGCATTAGAGGGTATGAACAAAAGAGCGCTCATGGGTGTATTGAATGAATCTTATAACAATGAAAGATACGCCAATGAGTGCCTTAAACCATCAGTTGCCAGGTATAGGTCCCTCCTAGAGGTAAACAGCTCTCAAAGGCACATGCTATCCAAATACCTCCTGAAGACTATTGGACGATACTTTTTCGCATTAGGGATGGTACCATAAAATATTCACTTTGCTTCCCTTTGGGATTTAATATTAACCTTGAGCAAATGCCTTGCCCGTGTGGTACTGATAGTAATCAAAAAGCGGTACATTTTTTATTCTTTTGTGACTTTCATGGAAAATATACAAAACAATACTTAATTCCGTATTTTAAGGTATTAGCATTAGTATTTTTCGCAAAAGCTCGTTTTTGCAAGCGGCAGTTCGCTCACATGTCTCCATGAGTGATTCTTAATGTGACAAGAGCACATAATAATGTTCTGGTGCACATAGTTATTATCACCTTTTTAGCTGAACACCAACTAAGGTGCTACTTTGCAGGCATGTAAGCTTCAACAAAATCAATTACTCCTGCACCATGCTGATAATATTGCACTTTATCTTAATATGATGCAGCTGCTAAATGCCTGTCTAAATCTCTTTTTATATTTTTGCAGGCATGAAATCCCAAACAAAATTAATTACATTTGTACAATGCTGCTAATATTGTTTACAACTAATTGGACTTTATTTTAATATGATGCTGTTGCTAAATGCCTGTACAACCCTTCTTAACATTTTTGCAGGCATGGAAGCTTAATCATAACCAATTACATCAGTATCATGTTGTTAATGTTGCTCATAACTAATTGCACTTTATCATAATATGATTCTGCTGCTAAATGCCTTCTTAATCGCTTTTAAATGTTAATTTCATTTGCATTTGCAAATGGCAAATAATGTATTGCTGTCGTATATCATGCCTTTTTAAATATTGTACAAAATTGTAATTTCACTTGTTTTATCTAGCCTTAAGCACTGCAGATTTAAATAAGATTTTAAATAGAAATCAACATAAGAATTTTAAATACGAGTTGTATTTCTGTTGGTGGTGATTGAATTGTGCTTTTATGGATATTCGTATCTGAATAAAGATTATTGATTGTTTGAAAAAGAGTTCAAAACATGCAAAAAAAAGATTACTGCAAGGAAGACATGGCAATAAAAACCTGTATAGCAAACCTATTCTACTTAACTTGTCAAAAACAAGAATGTAATGAACATGCCAAGAAGGAAGGCAACATACATCAGGCTGGGAGAGACCCTGTCTGTGACCAGCACCGAGCAGTGGATTAGGATCTCCCTCCACGTCAGACAGAGCCAGGGCATTGTGCATTTTAAAAATGTCAGCTCACTAAAGATTAACGTGCTTTTAAGTCCCAAGCTAACGCCCCCTTAAAGCATCTCACAGAAGTGCGTGAAAGCTAGAGCGCCCTACAAAAAGTGCTGACAGTTTAGAGTCTCATAAAAAGACTTGTTCACTACAATACCTCACGTGAGCATGAGGTCATTACTGCGCCTCAGTAAAAAGTATTGATAGCACAGATTCTCATAAAACGTCGTGATCACAATAGCATCTAATATAAGTACGTGGGAACTACGGTTTAAATGCAAAAAATAAAAGCCACAGGAAAGAATAGTAAGTCAGGCGGTGATCTGCGGTTCAGGAGGAGGTATTGGAGCCCGCTGCGCTTGACTTTGTCCTGTTTCGTTTTGCTGCTTGTGCCGCTCTGCCCCCCTCCGTCAATTGCCCATGTTGCAAACATTAAAGTAACTCCTTCTGCATAAAAAAGACATTGTATGGGCATGCGTTCTGGACAGGACAGGTTAGGCAAAATATAGTGTGAATTCAGCCAGCTAATCCCAGGAGAAAACAAGCATTTACAAATGCAATAGGACTCGTAATTACACAAGACTATTGCATTGTAAACAAAGTGCAGGTGTCCAAGAACATACAAACAGGAAGGGGGGTGGTGGTGGGCAGGGAAGTCAGGGACTGCAGGAGGGAACATGGGGAGGCAGAGGAACAAAATAGTTTTTCAAGTAAACGGGAAGATAGCCATGGAAGGAGAAAAATTATGACATGGCCATTAGGAGGTGGGATTAAGTTCCTGACAACCAATCAGAATGCAGCATTTAGAAGTTCGGCTAATCAAAAAGATAGGCGGAAAGTGGGCGGAGATTGCCCACTATACTGTATACAGCATCTCTCGACAAGACAGCGCATGTGCTGCCTAGGCGAGACCTAAAAATGCAGATGTTGCTAGGAATCTTTATGCGCAGATTAGTTGACAATGGTGAACCACACCTGATTATAAGTAAAGCCACTTCTGCTCAGACCCCCTGCCCAATCTGCATACATTAATGGGCCGGCCCAGCAACAGAATGGGAGTAACACCTTCCAGATGGTAAAAAGGAGGGAACAGAGGCCATCTGCCTCCCAAAAGACCGCTAAGGTACCCACTGGGCCGCTGGAGACATCTGAACAGCACAAACACTGTCCAAATCGGCCATCACACTTGCCAAAAAGCAGCCCATAGTTGCAGCTCAGATGCGGCCCAATGCCCAAGTGCCTAATTTACCAATCCAACCCTGGGGGTGACTAGTGTAGTTCTGTGGGAGGAGTTTGTCCCAGTTAATGGGGGAGTTTAGTGGAGTTAACTTAGTTTCCCTTAGTGACAGTGAGGCGGTTCCTAAGATCCATGTGCCCTGAAATACTGCAAAGTATAGGCAATGGGTCATCATCAATCAGCATGATGTTGATGTTCTGAGGGATACAGGTGCCAGACTGACTATGGTAAGGATTCAGCTGGTGTCCCCAGAGCAGATAATTCCCAATACATTCCACCAGGTTGTGGTGGCTGACAGCAGCGGGGGTCACTATTCTGTGGTCCTTGTTCCATTTGAGTGGGGTGGGGGTTTCAAGTCTTCTGAATGTTGCTGTAAGCCCTGCTGTGCCTGTGGACTATTTTCTTGGTGATGACCTTGAGCACACTACCCAGAAAGACGTGGAGCTGAAGGCAAATAGGGAGTGTTGGGGTTACCTGACTGGATCTGTGCCATGACAGGGTCCATGGCTGCCCTGGGTGGGAGTCAAAAAGGGCTGTGAGCCCCCAAAACCCAGACCAAGGTCAGAACCTTCTTGGGGCTCACTGGGTACTATAGGAGGCTTGCCAAGAGATATGGCTCCACCATTGTTGCTCCCTTGACAGAACTAACTTCTAAAAAGCAGCCCAGAAATGTGATTTGGCAAAAACCATTTGACTCCCTCAAGCAGGACGTATGCTGAGACACTGCTCAAGGCCCCTGACTTCTCTAAAGAGTTTATCATTCAAACAGATGCCTCAGAACATGGCATGGGACAGTTTTATCACAGCTAAATCAGAAGTGTCTAGACCTACATTTAGCCTTCATCTGAATGAATGTGGGTTTTGTAGAGCGCATAGTAACCCGTGAGCATCCCAGCGCTAAAAACCAAGACAGCAGATTCAGTGGGGTGTTCCAGGAGAGAAGAGGGGAAGTGGATCATGGGAAGAGGTGGGTTTTCAATAGTTTTCTGAAGCGGAGATGACTGGGTTCACTCCTGAGTTTGAGAGGTAGGGCATTCCACAGTTTAGCCGTATTCACAGAGAAACACCGGCCTCCTTTGCGTGTCTTTTTTACTCTGTGGACTGTGATAAGGTGTTCGTGATCCGAACGGAGGGACCATGCAGCTTTATAGGGCATGATGAAATTTTTAAGGATGGGGGGACCCTTGTCCTGTAGCAGTTTATGCGCCAAACAGAGGGCCTTGAATTTTACTCTTTTCCTTATTGGGAGCCAGTGCAGGAGTTTCAGAGCTGGCTTGGCCGAGGTTCTGGCCGGAGTGTTCGTGAGAAGCCGCGGCGTTCTGAATTCGTTGTAGTTTGTTAAGGGTGGCTTTAGGAGCTCCTAAGTAGATGGCGTTACTATAATCCAACCTGGAAAGGATCAGGGCTTGGATGAGCAGTTTCCGGGAGGTTTGTGGGAGCAGGGGCAACATTTTTCTAACTGATCTGAGAAGACCGAAGCAGATCCCAGCAGTTTTTTTCGCTTGGGTTTTGAAGGACAGGTCCTTCTCTATCCAGATCCCTAAGCTCTTAATTTCCTCTTTGGGAGAAGGGGCCTCTCCCAGGCAGGTAGGCCAGAGGTTAGGGGAGAGAGTGGGCCCTTTCTGTCCAAGGACCATGATTTCGGTTTTGGACCCGTTGAGTTTGAGGGCTGATTTGTTCATCCACATGAAGATTTCAGAGAGGCAGGTGTGAAGGTTGGACGGTTCTTGGTTGGGATGGGATAGTGATACTACCAGTTGGGTATCATCGGCGTAGCTAATGATTTTTACTCCAAACGGGGTGACCACTTCCTCCAGCGGGGACATGTAGACATTAAATAATGTAGGGCTAAGGGAAGAGCCCTGTGGTACTCCGCACTGGAGGGGGATCACTGTGGAGCGGGTGTCATTCTCCCAGACCCGGAAGGAGTGGTTGTTTAGAAATGACGTAAGCCATGCTAGAGCGGTACCTTCCACCCTGATGTCTTTGAGTCGTTGGATGAGGACCTGGTGATTGACAGTGTCGAAGGCCGCACTGAGGTCCAGGAGGATCACTGCCACTGATCCTCCAGCATCCAAAATACATCTGGTCTCCTCCACCACGGCTAGGAGGGCGGTGTCCGTGCCCTGACCAGGGCGGAATCCAGTCTGCGAGTTCTTGAGGAGGTTGTTGGACTCCAGGAAGTGAGAAAGTTTTTTGTTCACTATTTTTTCCGTGATTTTACTTATTCCGGGGAGGAGGGAGATTGGCCTATAGTTGGCCATGTCTGACGGGTCCAGGAGAGGTTTTATGAGAAGTGCTTTGACAACGGCGGCCTTCCAGCTGGAAGGGACCGTTCCCTGACACAGCGAAGAGTTGATCTGCAGGAGCCACTTGGGGAGTACCCCAGGGAACATAGGTGGAGTGCTGTAGAAAGTCAAGCTTTTGCTGTGGGCTGGTCACTAAAGAAATGGAGGCCATACCAATTTGGTACCCTCTCAGACTGACCACAGGCCCCTCAGGTGGCTCATGCAAATGAGGGGTGAAAATCCAAAATTGTTAAGGTAGTCCATTTCCTCACAGTGTATGAATTTCAGGGTGGAACACAGACCAGGGGTAGACTACAACTATGCTGGTCTGATTGTCTATCCAGGTTCTTCCACCTTGTTGATGAGAAATACCTAGGGGTTGGATATTTCTACCCACTTTCAGCTGGGGGGACATGTGTTACAACTGCTATCTGTACAGTGGTTTTCCCTAAAAAAAATTCTCCTTCCTTCCTCCTTTTGCTATATCTTCTTGTTGACCTAAGGACTCTCAGCATATTACCACTGGAAAAAGAACACATGCTTCTTCCCTAAGATTGGTAACCTAGGTATATACACAATTGGGATATTTACTGTACTTATAAATGCCTTGCAAAGTGGTATACCATATACTCAGGGCACAACAGGTTGTTCCACCCATGCAAGTAGCCTTTCAAACCTGTGTCAGGCCTGCCTTGGCAATGCCTGTGTGTGCAGTATACTGCCACTTCCACTTGGAACTTAAAATCCCTTGCCAATCCTTAAATTCCCCTTTCATTTCACATAAGTCACCCCTAAGGGCAGGGGGGTGCTGTGTAACTGAATAGGATGACATGTACTTTTAAGTTATACATGTCCTGCTAGTGAAAAACACCCACATTTGTTTTTCACTACTGTGAAGCCCACTCCTCTCATTAGCTATCATTGGGAATTCCGTAATACACTTTTAAGCTGTAATGCCTGATTAGAAAGGAGAACCTTCATAATGTTTAATATCTTTGGAATGGTAGCATCCTGGATTGAGGTGAAGCGGTCTCACTAATCCTCTTCAACCTCTCTGCAGCTTTCGATCTGGTCTCCCACAAGTCACTCAACAGAAAAAGTCAGCATTTGAGTGTCTGTGGACCAGTCCTTAAGCGGATATCCTCCTTCCTCAACCAGTGCCTCAACTTCTACCGACACACCAGATCTGCTTGTCAGCCAAGAGCACATCTCCATTGTGTGAAGAAGACCAGAAGCAGAGGATGATCCTTCTCATACCTCACAACTAAGAACTGGAATGACCTCCCGATAGACCTCAGATCCTTCCCCTCCCTCATGTACTTCTGAAGGAACCTCAAGACATTGCTCTTCCAGACGAAATAGGCATGATCTTCTTCTCCCCCCTCAGGCCTGCCATAAGCCGGACCTGTAGACCCTGAGGAGGATTAACTGCGCTCTAGGGGTTGGCGGAATTTGAGTAATTGAGTTACGCAAATCTCAGCGAAATGGTAATAAATCTCAGCGAACATGCAGAAATTCCGCGAACATGCGTAATTGCTTGTTTGCGATGCTTTTTTACTGTTCGCAATCACTGTTTGCGTGCTCGGGAGGAAATATCTCGCGAACATGCATTTGAGAACGCGAACAAGCAAAAAAAATTCGTGAAGCCGCGGAACACAGAATTGTGGGGAATTTCGCGTTCTCCGCGGAACGCAAAATTACCCAAATACCGCAAATTCCGCGAGCGGAACAGAATTTGCCGCCCAGGCCTACTGCGCTCCACAAATTCACATAACATAACAACATGCTTTTCAATTTAACACAGTTTAGTAAATTAGAAAACAGGTGGGTGTAGGAAATTGGGTTTTTCTTGCAGTAGTCCCCCACTTTTTGCCTAGATTTTGATGCAACTTTAACTGAAGGGCACTGGGTTCCTGCTAACCAGGTTCTCAGTGCCAGTGTTCTTTCGCTAAAACAAGACAACCTTTCACTTGATTCCTAAGTATACAGGCCTTTAGCACTCTTGTAAGTCCCTAGTAAGTAGTACCTCTTGTACCTAGGGCATAGGTGCTAAAGATGATCCCTAAGGACTGCTGCCCATCTTGTGTCACCCTGAGGGAGCCAGTACCAAACTTATACAGACTGCCACTGCAGGCTGTGTGATAAGGTGCTCCAAAAAGAGAAATCACAACATGTCACACACTTGTGTGCCATGTCCCCTAAACACTTCATGTAATATTTGTGAGTCACCCCTACAGCAGACCTTATAGCCCTAAGTGAGGGTGCATTTTTTAACCTGTGAGGAGATCTCTGGATAATCAGATATGCTCATGTGCTGACCAGTTGCATTACTGACAGCACAAGTGAACAGTGAAGCCATCTTAAAGTATGCACTGTGCACTGATCATAATGAGTTCAACAGCTACATAATGGCTTTAGCTCAAATACATGGGGTTTGGTATCAATTTCTGAGGCCTTGGCATGAATAAATCAGCAAAAGCTGCAGGGCTGGATAAGATCCCCCGTGATCTCTTCCGCTCTGAGCCGACACTGTGGGCCCCTTACCTATCTTCCCTGTTTAATGCAATTCTCCAAGGCATGGCAATTCCCATCACCTGGGCAGGGGCCGAAATAATACCAATCTTTAAAAAGGGCTCCCCACTCTTACCTGTCAACTATTGTTCGATTAGTTGGATAGATGTAAGCCAAAAGAGTTGTGCACGTGTCCTACTGGGGCGTCTCCCAAACTTGATGGAGGATCATAACATCCTTACTCCCCTCTAAGACGGTTTTCGAGCAAGGGTATCAACAACCGACCAGATCCTAAGGCTACAGATGATTTTCCGGAAAACTGTCAGTATAGAGGGTGGCAGCCTCTATCTTACATTTGTGGACCTTAAGTCAGCAATCGATCTTGTCCCAAGGGACAAACTTTGGGCTACTCTATTAGACATGGTTGTCCCAGAATATCTTTGCCATCAGTTAAAAGGCTTACATGAGGGCAACTTTGCTCGAATTAGATTTGGTAAAAATGGCGAACTCTCATCCCCTCTGCCTGTTGAGAGAGAGGTCGGGCAAGGCTATGTACTGGCCCCAACTCTCTTCTGCCTTTTTATCAATGGCCTAATAGGATCATTAAATGCTGGGGTAAACATTGATGCTCCCAGGTTGGCAAACCGCACTATACCTGCCCTCATGTTTGCAGATGATACCCTCTGTCTTGCCAAATCCCGATGGGAAATCAGAGAACCCGGGACAATTTTAGCTCCTTATGTAAACATCAGGGACTGGAAATTACCCTTAAAAAAACAAAGTACACAGCATTTAACGTAGGCACCACCACTCGCCCAAACGCTTCTCTAGATGGAAGTCCCCTAGAGAGGATTTCTATATTTCAGTACCTGGGATTCACATTGACAGCGAAAATGGATTGGGGAGCCCAAATTAGTAAAGTAGGCGAAAAAATTTCTAGACTATGGGGGGCATTTTAAAACTCTATAGGTCCTGTCCTGAAAAACGGGTGAGTTCTGTGGTGAAAATTTACAAGGCCCAAGCCAGGACGGCTGCACTTTATGGAGCCAAATTATGGATGAATTGTCCATCTGGCCAGCTAGCCCGTACTGAGAATTTATTTGCTAGACAACTCATAGGATTGCCACCCAGTACACCATTAATACCCCTACGAATGGACCTAGGTATCAGACCTATCGAGGAATAAGCTGCTCTTAGACCTTTATTATACTGGCGGCGCCTGTGGTCCACCCCTGAATTAGCCTCTTCTAGAGAAGAACTGATCGATGTTATGGGGTTGCGAGGTGCAGGGAAGTTGCCTTGGCTGTTATATGTCAAGAAAACATGTGAGGACTTGGGCAGGGGCAGCTTGTGGCACAACGCAGAAGAAATCTCCCAAATAACTTCCAGAAAAGCTTTGGTTAAGAGTTATAGAGACCGTAAACTCTCCTAGCTTGAGATGAGACCCGTAGTGGGGAGATTGACGGCTGAGTTCCTGGAAGTAAAAACAACATACATCTTAGAACCAGTGTTGGATGACATACAGCCGCTCCTGGCTAAGAAGCTTTATCTTCAATTTAGGCATGGAGTCCATCGGCTGCGCTCATTCACAAACAAGTAGGAGGTCCACACAAACGCAGAGTGCCATGTGTGCCTCAATGTAGATGCATGGATTGACAACTATATGAGCAAGTGAGAGCATGGATATTCAGGTGAGTAAGTGCATGCATGGAGAACATAGACCGGACGAATTACTGAAGATTGTTGGATGGATGAATGATTAAGATGTCGAGTGAGTGCACTGATAGATGTGTGACTGAATTGAATGGGTTAGAAATGTTTTCATTGCTTGGGAGTATGCCTTGTCATCAGCAGAGCAAGGTGCAAGAACTCTGTTCTTCATCACATCAGAAATAGTTTCATTCTGCCAACCGCTGATGTGCATGCATGTAACTTTGTTGTCTCTGCTTTATTAAAGACCATCAACATCAAAACCCTCTGTAGGGACTGTGATTTGGCATGCTAGCACCATACATGCGATCAAAAAATATGTGAATACATTTTAGCGCTTGCAAATATTTGCCAACAATGAGCCTGCAATCTGTACCACCTTGCCTTGGCTGCCATAACCAGCATTTTCAAGCGGTAGTCCCCACAATGCTAAGGCTGACAAGAATATGCGAAGACATTTGAGTATAAGGCAGGGGCAGCATTATCCAGAGATGCCTTGAAAGGTCATTTCACACCAAGAATTATGACAATTATGTGATGGTCAGCATTATTCCAGGTATAGTCCCTATCTTACTACTGATGCTACAAAAAACTAACAATTACCACTAAACCAAACCCAGCCTTATGTCTCAAGTAACTGCATTCCTCTTATTGGTGCCCACAACATGCCAAGAAAGTACCCATGTATGCCATGGCCAGTAGTTTTTGGAGCCACACCAGTAATTGCAGACACCATTCTTATAATTGAAAACTGGTGCAAATCGAGGACTTGCTTTCTCAATGCCATACTTTGTATGCGTAGCTTTGTCCTCCTATTTATGCATTTTAGCCCAAATTATTAAACTACTGTGCTAGTAGGTGTCTGTATAGATATTGGTTACACCTTATTGTTTATGCACAACTTTATATATTCCTTTCCATGCACTGTAAAATAGGAATGGCTAATAGAGCACCCTCAAGATACAGAGAAGGGGGCACAGCAAAGAGACAGGGAATGTATTAAAAGAGGTGCCATAGTCGCAATCCCATGTACACGCTTATGAAACAAGCACTTGAAATGCATGGGTCTTGCATTTGCAAGAATTTCAGCTATTGGCATTGTAAATGTCAATGCCTTTAAGTTATGTGCTTTGAAAACCTGCAGGCGGTGCGTAAATATGCACTTTGTACTTAAAGTCGTTGCTTACGAGAAGCAAGGCTGGTAGTAACTGCACCTCTTTTATTTACAGCCTTCTCCTAAGCAAGGGCTATAAAATAAATAAATAAATGTGTTAGTGCTATAGGTACAAACTGCATGTTTATGCACCGCTTAAAGGTTTTCAAAACACAGGCATTGTTATTTACAAAAGCAATAGCTCAAACTCTTGCAAATGCGAGATGTATTGCATTGCAAATGCTGGTTAACGTGGAGGATGGAATACAATAATAAAGGAACAGCACTGAGGATTTTGCACAGGCAGACAGCCTTCATAAACAAGAGAGATGTGCCCAACACTGGATCCATTGCAGAGTGCCCTTATTTGTACCTTGGTGTTAGACCAGGCACCTTGGCGTGAGTCTCCCTTCCACTTTTTGCTGATGTGCCTTAGATGTTTTTGCTGGTGTTCGATGCTTAGGGCACTGCACCATGGCCAATCCGTGCCTCAGTGCAAGTGCTCCCATTATAAAGTGCATCCGTAATTGATTTACATGATTGGTTTATTTGGTTTACTATCAGTCCCCAGTAACGCGCACAAGGAGTGCCGGGGCTTGCAGATACAAATGCCGCTAATGGGTGCAGCGCTGGTTGCGCCACCCACTGAAGCGGCCCCATAAAAGATGTCTCGGGTCCACCATCGCAGACCCTGTGTACGGTCTGGTACTGTCACGCTGACTGCGCAAGTGCACACACTTGCCAGTCCCTAAACCTTCCCTAACCTTCATAACAGTCACCCCTATGGTAGGCCTACGGGCTAGGTGCATTGTAAGCGTAAGGTAGGACAAGCCCTGCTGTGTGTGGCATGTCCTAGTAGTGAATAACCACCCTTTTTCGTTCTTCACTATTGAAGGGCTGCCTGTTCTCTTAGGCCAAGGTGAGCTGCTGGAACTATTACACACTATAGTCCCGGCCTGCTCAGGGAACACGGTGGCATGTCGAGTTTGGTATGCCTGAACTCAGAATAATAAAATACTTCCTTTAGCAAGGTTTATTTTAATATCCTGTGTTTGCAAATGCTACTTTTAGAAAGTTAGCATTTGCTCTCCTGACTATTTCAGCCCGCCTCTGCCAGGATGTGTATCTGTTGTCTGGGTTTGTGTGAGTGACAGGGCTGGGGAATTCCCATGGGACAGTCGGGGTTACCAGGTGGTGAATAGGCTGCTTACACCAGGATGGGTGGGCGGAGTAGTCCTTGACTCTGAATAGGGTTGTGCTCCACCACCACAATACTGGCTCCACCTCCTGCGGAGCGTCTGATGTCCCTGCCCTGCACCCTGAAAGAAGACGGCAGCGTCTCAACAGAGTATTACAAAACCGTGTTGAACCAGGCTCAGGCCCCCTGGCCTGCCAAGACAAAAAAAACGAGTATAAAGGTAGGAGCCCTGCTCCTAAGAAATTAGATAAAGTTTTGACCACAACAAACCTCTGCCTGACTAGAATGACCAAGAGAAGCTGAGGAAAGGAATCCTGCAGTGGTGCCTTGCTGAAGACGGGGAGGAAAAGACCAGAGAGGACTTTGAAGACTTGTGCCTGAAACTATCTCCAAGGGCTTGATCACAAGCTTGCCCCCTGAACGGTACCCCAGGACCATTGGGTTCTATTCTGCCTGTGCCCGTTTGCTGGTCGGCCTTTAGTTCTTATTCCCTCGCTGGAGTTGTGACTCGGGTGCCTTCGCCCTCCAAGGTCGTGACAGCTCGGAGCCTGGTCGCCCGTCGCTGAGAGCCCTGCTCAAGCTTGAGTCGCTCTCCGCTTCAGAGCCGGGCCGCCCGCTCTCCTGTCACTCCGTCTGTTACAGAGCCCGCTGTGCGCCTCTCATCTTCTCCCGCCGGAATCTGCACAGAGCGCATCTGATAGCCTCGGACGGTCCGCACGTCGTAACGTACCCGACTGTCTCGCTTTGCCCTCCTGCATACCAAGGCCGTGACGCACCTAAAGAAAGGCCGCCTGTACTGTAGTACCGAAGGTCCGGTGCTGCACCCGTCTGCCCAAGAACGCGACGCCCCACACAGATCCACAGGTACGACCTGGTGTGCTAACACGTAGTACGCCCCGCAGGCCTGAACGGCGCCTCGCCCCGTGAGCTGCATCAGACCCCGGATCGCCACAGCCCTCCACACCGTCCCGCTCACACGCCTAACACCTCGAGGGAGCTCCGAGCTGGATAGATCCTTTGGAGAACCGTTGACCTTGTCCCGGGTCCGCCCTCACAAGTAGCCGCGCCTGAAACGCCTCGGACACTCATCACAAGGTACACGTGAACTCTATCCCGAGTTCGCATCGGATCCAGGGTTCGCAACATTTGTTTTCCCTGTCATCTTACCTTGCTAACCAAGAACACTTAAGTACAATCGCCTATTTAAATCTGGTGGCCTTCAATCGCTAAACGTTATATGGTCTTGTGATAATTCTGCATATGAAGTATTTTTACATAAAGTCTACGTATTTTTGATACAATCCTACGACTGGTGTCCGTCTGTGGTGGGTCAGTGGGTTTCCTGTATTTGCTCATAAATGCTTAACTAACTATCGCCCTGAAGATTAGCCTTGTCTGCTCGCGCCACACTACCTGGAGGGTGAGCAAGGGTTATTTCTAAAGGAGTAGTTCTCTTACCCTGACTAGAGGAGAAGGTCCCTGTTTGCCACAAGTGCATGCCTGTGCCAACTAGAGAACCCCGATTCTAACACTTGGTCACCGATGGCAGTTCTCACTCATCATATTTGTAAGAATAAGGGTACATCTGACACAATTTCCTAAATCAGGGTGTGTAAATCAAATGTGAACAAAACAAATTCAGGAAAGTTAAATATAATTTCTGAACCAAAACAGCATACACCATATCTTAAAAATACAACCTGTCAAATTCAATGTAGAAAAATATATGTTTTTTATTTATGTTTTATATTAGAGATTAAGCTAATTAATTTTCTGTACAATTAAAATAGACCATACTGGGAGGATCATGCCTTCTAAATCAAGACAAGCATAATGTTTACACATTTATAATTCTATTTTCTATTGTGCATCCTGGCACTGTACTATAAGTCTTTTTCTTCTTATGGTGTCAGCAATGAAATTAATTAAGCATTCATCATAAAGATATACAAGTTCTTATTTCATTTTGTAGAATGGACATTCATTTCTGGCATGGCTCTTGGAGATTTCAAATCCTACGCACGTTTCGGCTGTACGCCTTCATCAGGAAGCCATGTACATAGGTCACGAAAACCTCATTAAGTGTGCTGAGTACTCAAGCCTCTGAGCAGGTCAGACTTTTTAGCTACAGTACTGGTATACTACAATGGATTCTGCACAGGAAATGGATGACAGGAAAAGGTTTAGGAAATTTATTGTTGTAACAATTGGCGTTGTTTAAGATCGGTCACTCCATAGAATGTGCGCCTAAGAGGTCTGCATATCAGGATTCGCTGACTGATGTGTCAGACCTCAACGCCGAAGGACGACGACCGTCAATGTATTAATGGTAATGACATTCACAGTGACAACCGCTGATGGGATGAACAAGGAGGTCACTCAGAAAATCCCGAAATCTTTGTGGCAATCCGTATACGTGATCTGTTTACAGAGGCTGTCTTGGGAAATTGATACTTCTGAAAATCCGGGGGTCTATCTGCTCTAATTCAAGAGGCTGGAGATAAAACGTCAGTCATCCTCAACGCCATCAGCAAAAGATGAAAAGTTCTCGCTCATTGTAAAATTTCAAAAAAGGCAACTACTATGAGGGGGTGGGCTTATCGATGCATTAGGAAAGAAGGGTGTGCAAGAGTAAGGAAGGTAAACCCAGGCGTGTAGAATAGAGGGATGGTGTGAACGTGAAACAGATAGGAGAGGAGGCTAGGTGTGTATTGCAGAAAAAAGGGAAGGGGCACGAAGGAAGGGTGAACTACAAAAGATTGGCAGAAATGCATATAAGAAGGAAAGGGTCAACTAAATATTATGAAGGGGTTGGAGAGTGGGCAGAGCTTCTCTTACATACTCTACTACAGCAAGTCTAAGTATCACAGGGCAGCGCATGCGCAGACTCAGGCTTGACCTAAAAAACAACAGCAAAACAACTGCAACTTATTTTTTTTAAAAGTCTTTTTTCTTTAAAGATATTTACTTCCCAGATAATGCCCGCTAAATTTTCCAATTGAATCCCTACTATAATTCTTTGACACAGTACACTGGAGCCACTGCATGGAACTAACGCGAAGTCAACTAGCTGCAACAAAACTACCCCACAACGATCTATAGTTGCACAATAGTATAGAAGAGTAGAGAGGCGCACTCAATGAAGTCAGTAATACAAAAGAGTCCATTAAATGCGTAGATCTTCTGTTCTTTTTCTAAATATATTATTTATTTTCTTTCACATAAAACGGCACAGCCAACGCGTGTCATTCCCATTCGTGCCTAGGGAATTTCATCAGGGCATATACTAAATAGTCAGGTCCGTACGATAATCCTAGATGAGGTTCCTCCTAGGAAGCTGGTGTAGAAGAATGATCACAGTAGACCACAACGTATTCCTGAAAAAAGCTTCACACTCAATTCCAAATGGAATGGTGGTTCAAGTCCCCCGGATTAGCTGGAATGTATCACTTTGGAGAGTCAAGAAGTGTATTAGTTCCATTTACATTTATGTAGTGTAGCGGTTCATGCTGGGGGTAGTGTTTTAGGCTTTAGGGTAGTGTAGTGGTGTTTGTGAAGTATATGGGTTGCCCTGGGGGTATGTATTAACATTACACTATGACCACCCTAAGCACAATTATCAGTAGTAAGCACCAAAAAATTACAGATGAAGTTATCAGCAGAATACTAGGAAAACGTTTATCAATATTAAATGCTTCTAATGAAGTAAAATTCAAATTATCACATGCAGTGTGCCACAAATGGTATTACCACAGCAGTAAGTCTCCACAACTTAGATTTAAAGTGGATAAACATGTTTCATGTGACAGACCCATAGGCCAACGTTGCAGCTTCCACATGCTTCAACAAACTCCACATACTCAGCAAGACCTTCAAATGGACCCACCCCCTGAATCAAGGAAGACCGTCACCCATGCACTCATCACCAGCAGGCTGGACTACGGGAACGCTGTCTATGCCGGAATCAACAAATCTCTACTCCACAAACTTCAAACTGTCCAGAACACCGCAGCCAGATTACCCAGCATAAACGAGCACTCCAATTGCTCCCCGTCGAAAAAAGACTGAACTTCAAACTGCTCACACCCACCTATAAAGCCCTCCACAACACCAGACTCCGATACCTCAATCTCCTTCTACAATGCCAAAAGAAATCTACATTCCGTTGACCAGGCCTTAGCCGAAATCCTCTGTATCCACAAAACCAGACAGGAGGCACACCCTTCCCCTACATCATGGCCAAGACCTGGAATGAACTCCTCCTCAGCATCAGATGAAGCCCCACACTGAAAGCATTCAGGAAGAGCCATAAGCCTGGCTTTTTGAGTGACCAAAGCTGCACAAATCCCCCCCACATACTCCCCCAGCACCTGGAAACCCTCACAGGTGAGTAGTGTGCTCTATACATCCCTAATTTATTAATTGATATGCCACCACAGTGTGTGTTTGAGTGTTATCAACAAGCCTTGCCATTGATTTGGCTGTCTGTAACTCTTAAGGGTCGTGAAATGAGCAGTGCTACCAAAATTTAATATACATAGAGTCTCTGAGATTGGCTTGGTTTGGCTTCACCTCTGAGAGCTACTTTCAGGGTGCTGGTGATCTACCTGTAGCTCCCGAGCTACTGGTCGGAGACCCCTGGTATGTATATAAATAAATAATAAATAATAAATTGATACTTGTATAGCGCACTACTCACCCGAAAGGGTCTCAAGGCGCTTGTATGAATACCGCTGCGGAACCCATCCTGGCTTTCCCTGTGAGGCGTCCACTCCTGGGCACCCCCAAGGTGGAGGCCAGGCATCCTTAGCATTGTGGGGGCCATTGTGGAGATTAAGCAAGCTATTGCCCAGTGTTGCAGAGTGGGACTCCATGATTGGAAAATGCACTGAGGCGAGAATTATCAGGTCTGTGGAATTTTGAGCCCAAGACCCGCCGAGGCGGGGAATTGTACCCTAGTCCCGGGCTAGACCTCTGCCTCAGGGTCTGCCGCTCTAATCATTGAGCCACACTTCTCCACGTATGTATAGAGAGTGGGGAATTGTAGTCCTGAAGCAAAAATGTGAAGATTATTACACCACTACATGCATAATACATAGCACTTTGAACCACTCCATTCCCTAAAGCCTGGCTCACTGCATGAGGACATGCTTACTGGCTGAGTGATAACAATAATGTAAGTAAAGACAGTGGATGAATTCTTAATTGGTTGACTTTTACTTTAGTGAATGAATTACTACATGGTACTGAAAGAGTCATTATGAAATTGCAACAGCAGTAACACTGTGTTTGCTGTAGTATATGGATAGTGACTGGGGAATTGTAGGCCTGAAGCTCAAATGTGAAGGTGGGTACACCACTACATGCATAATGCATTGGGGTTTTAAGCACTGCATACCCTAGATCCTGGCTTACTGCAAGAGTGTGCGTACTTATGTAACTGCAAACACATCAACCAACCAAATCATTCTCTCTCAATTTTGCCAAATGGACACTGATTTATACTGTGATTCTGGACAAATAACAGTATCCCTTGCAGTGTATAAAGAAAGATTAAAAATATTAAATAAATGAATGTATTAAAATTAAAACTCTGAGTAAATGAATTAAATAAATTAATACTCAGATATAAATTAGAATACTTTAAGCTTAATAGAGAGTATCTCTAGCACAGGATGCAGGGAAAATAGGGGTTTAGGGTAATGAAGAATAATTAAAAACAGGCGGAGCTATGTCACCAACCAAGATGGCCGCATAGGCACCCGGCTCCGCCGACCTCCGTTCCAGCCGGATGATCCTGCAACTTATCCTGAAATCACACCCGACCTCCAGGGAGATGAAGCCTTGCTGAATCGTTTGGTTCAATCCCCAGACTTTTGTCGCCAAAATTGACGGAGTTATGTCGTCTTCTTGATCCTGGCCTAACGCAGCTTGTGAGCCGGGGCCTCGAGTTTGAGCCCAGCCGGGACGTAGTTGAACAACATCGGCCGTGTGACTACGACAGGGTCTGGTCTCAGCAGTGGAAGTCTCCAGATCCGATTTTAGTGGTGATCGATGCAGTTTCCTTGATGTCGTCGGACAATTGACCTGAGCGGTTGTTGAGGCTCTGGGACTCCTGGCCCGGGGACTCGGTTTGACATCGCCGGGGGCCCCCGCCTGCCGTCCAGGGCCACCTTTTCTACAGGTCACCCTCAGTAGCGACCCGCTCCGTGCTGTCATTGCTCCCCCAGGAGGACCGGGCTCCTCGGGGCCTAACACTATGCTTGTGATTAGAAGAGCAGAGGCAGATCTGACGAATAAAGAGCCGACATTGCGGACCGTGCTGGCCACCGTCATGGAGCTACAAGCACACATTGAATCTCGATTTGATAATATGCTTGCCGATGGGCCTGACGTGGACTGTTTGAGGCCGGTCTCTGATCTTCCACTACGTCTACCAATATCGATGCTTCCCGTGGGGTCAGAGAGGGCCAATGGTGACCACCCGGGGCAAGATGATCTGGTGCATCCCTTGTGTTGTGTACCGACAAAGAGTAGCGAACTTGGCTCCCCGGAGAGTTGGTTGCACCCGCCATTGTTGTCTCCTGGGGTGGTTCCGCTTGGCCTCTTTATCCTGGAGTTTCCCGCCGGACACGACTGGGTTGCCACAACATCCCTGCCTTCCCCGTTTGCTTTGCCGCTTCTACGGAGGAAACATCGCTTAGACAGGGTGCCGATGATAGAGGGCCTATCCATGCTGGTAACGACTTTGTTTTTTGGGCTCTCTGCGGACTATCCTCTTCGGTACTCTTCCCGTATCCTGGATCTACAATGACTGCGGTGTTGCTGCAGGATGGTGTTTGTGTGCAGGATCGGAAGGGCCAGGGATGAGACTGCTTCGATCGGTTTGACTTTGGGGCCTTGGCGGACATGGGACTTGGATCTAGTATTAGAGTGAGGTCGGACGGGGTTTAGTGATTCCCCGGTATTTCCACTGTCATATCTTCTGTTATTATCTGTACTATTTGTAGGGGTGGTTGGTGTCCGGCTGGGGAGAAGGAGACCGGTTGCGTCTACGCTTTCTCCTCCTCCACTTTTTCCTACTTTTAGGGTTTTAGTTTTTCGGGGCGACAGGCACGCTGCTAGGGGGGTTAGGCCATAGCCAACTGCAGGGGTGTAGGGTGGGGGGCTGGAAAGGTTTTTTTTTTGTTTTGCCTTTATTTTGTTTCTATGGCCTTTTTCTTCCTTTTCTTTTCTTCCTTTTCTTAGTATAGTTGGCGAAACGTTCTGATTGTATCGTGTATCCGTGTAGGGTGCTCTGGTTTTCTTTCATTATCCTGATCTGTGGGTGGGCGGGCTCTGAGGGCTGGTGCTTGAGGTAAACTGTGTATTGTATGGTCTTATATCCTTGATAGTATGCTTTAATTCCTTTGTCTCAATTATAGCTGTTCCTGATCTGCATATCCTGTTGCTCTGCCTAGCCACTGTATTAGTATTTTGATTGTGTAACACCCGATACGTTTATTTAGTTAATTTAAAATAAAACCTTTATCTTATTCTGTGACTTCATTCTTCATTTAAAACGAACTTTATCCTGAATCGCCGACGGACCTCAGGGATGTCGGCTGAATAGCTGTGGCATATCGTAGTATACTTGCTCCTATTTTTGATTAGCGGCCAGCACCTGTGGTTGTAGGCCCATGCTTGTAATGCTATTGAAATGAACAATAAAGGTTTCCAAAAAAATAAAATAAAAAAAGAATAATTAAAAAAAGTTTAAAAAAAAGGAAAGTTACTAGAATAATAACTCGTATTAAAAAAAAGTTTAGATAAAGCATTTTAGAAATGATACAAAAGTTAAAAAGTATGGAACGAGGCACGTTTACATAAACATGTGACGTACTAAAACAGTGGAAATGAGAACACCTGTCAACTGAAAAACGTGAGTTAAAAGTGGGAGGAGCAATACATTGATCCCATAGACTGTTAAGGAACCAACAAGTATATAAACCACACCCCTGGGATGATTAGTTTAATTTCAGAGAATCAATACGGGTGAAGAAACTACGAGCAAGGTAATGATTAGGGCTGCAGAGCATCTTGAGAATATCTTTCACTTCCTCAGAGGGAACATATTGTATATTTTAAAATACATAAAACATTATGTCCCCTCCAGAGGAGTTGGATGACTTTCGACGGAGGAAGGAAAGAATATCGAAGAGAGGTAAATTATCTGAATGGGTATATGTTTGATATTTTTTTTTTTAAAGCAAAAATATTTAAATGAATATAGAATGTGGTATGATTATGTTTAAATGGAATATATTAACAAGTTGACTAAAGAACCATTACCAGAAATATAGGTTAATTAAGGAATTACTACGTGCAAATTAATGATTAGGAGCAATGCCATCATCTTGAGATTATCTTTCATTTCCACATAGGGATCATATTGTTAATGTATATTTTAATTTACATTCAACTTTATGATCCTTCAAGTTGAGTTGGATGACTTTCAACAGAGAATTTGAAACAATAATAAATATTATTTTTTTGTATGCAAGTATTTCTTAATGATTGAGAAATGTAGTATAAATAAACTATTGACGAAAAAAGGTAATACTTTGGAATAAAGTAGAATACACTTTATCATCTTGAGTGAAAATGAACTAAAAGTATTCATATTGAGTAGTGCTTTTACCAATTTTCACTCGTGAAGAACAGGAGGATTATCTCTGCAAGCACTTGTTTTTCAAAAAAATAATATATTTGTGTCTTCAAATGTTAATGTTAATGTTAATGCTTTAAATTTTTTTAAATGATTGTAATATTTAATAATGACATGAAATGTACATACAAAAAGAAAGATTAAGTAGTGAGGGAGTGTTTGTCATAGCACTTCTATTCTACTTTATCTGAAAGTAAAAAAAAGCCCTAACATTAAAATAAAAATGATGGGGCAACACTTATATAATGTAAACATAAGGAATGAGTGCTTATGATAAAATTAAAAAAATTTGGTCCACCGCGAGATACCAATGAATGAAAAAAAGATTTAGCATTTCACCCATATGAAGAATATAAAAGACTCAATAAAAATATTTTGAAAACATGAGCATTTTTCTTTCAAAGATGGTTTGAACAATTATACATTTAATAAAAGAACATAGTACTCCACGGTAAAGGAGAAAAGTCAGCACAATTATGATAGAATAAAAAACAGAATAATATTTTTAAATACCTTTACAGTCAACAAACTCGTAAGCAGAGTACTCAGTTTAAGTTAAAAAATCCCTAGCACAACTAGTTTTTGAAACGCATTGTAAAATTAAGTGCGTCACAAAATGGGCTACGTACATGGTGAGGGTATCGTAACGTCACATAGAAAAAACAAGCCAATCAACATTAGGATCAGGAAGGTGGAGTTAAACACACAACAGCCAATCAAATGTTTTTCAAAATCTGCACAAGGAAAGGGATTGGTTGGTAATACGTCTTCTTACAATGCTTCACAACCGATTAAAAATAGGTGTAGAAAGTTTCTGTTTTTAACATACGAGCAAATCAGATGACCTTGCAAGTACACGTAGCGGGAGCCAATTAATGAACATGACTTGCTTTCGCAAGACCCCGAAAAACTTCTTGCACAATAACTACGCACTTATCTGCCATACCTCACTTATTGATTAACCAGGCTCTCAAACCTAAACACGTCGGAAATCATCTCTCGTCACTTTCTCTTCTTCCAGGATCACTGTGAAAGTGCGTTTCTCCTTCTCCTTTAACTCCTTTATTTTTCATAGTAATTGTTACTCATACACTATCCAGCAAATACTCCACAGATGCAACTCCCTGGATTTGCAATAGTAATTGTTACTCATACACTATCCGGCACATACCGTACAGATGCACCCTCCTGGAGTTAGAATAGTAAATGTTACCCCTACACTAACATGCACTTACCCTACAGATGCAACCCCCTGGAGTTAGAATAGTAATTGGTACTCCTACACTAACCTGTACTTACCCTACAGATGCACCCTGCTCTGTCTTTCAAAATCCAAACCAGATTTACAACAACACCTTTGCACCACTTTCCAATAGACGCACATGGTCACACTAGAGCATGGGTTTCTATTGGAATTCAAAAGGCCATATTATCAAGCCCATTAATACGGTGATCATTTTTATCGCCCAGCTTGATAATATGCCCCTTGGTTTGGATTTTGAAATACAGAGCAGTGAAATCTATTCTCACTTTCAAAATCCAAACCAGATTGCTTTTTCACATGCAAGTTAGCATCTCCCCATGCAGAAAAGCAATGCTGGCTCCCGAAGGATGTGGCAAGCCGGTGAGACCATGGGGGCATTGTGGCTCCCCCCCCCCCCCACGGTCCCCAACATTTTTTATAAGACCCGCAGGATAGGGTCCCCGGGGATTTTAGAAATTACTGATAGGGGCTATTTTTTTACGGTAAAATTAAATGTCGCACACACAGCGCAGCGCTCAGTGCAGCCCTCTGGTGTGCACGCGCTGGATGCACGACTCATAATCTATAGCGCCTTTGGTGCACAACTTCTGTGCACTTGGGAGCTGGCACTGCTTTTCCACATGGGGAACTACTAACATGCGGCTCCCCATGTGGAAAAGCAATCTGATTTAGATTTTGAAAGAGATAACAAATTTCCTTGCTATGGGAGGGCGTGATGGACACCCCGGGACACTGCAGGAGCCGACCCTCCCACAATACATAAAGCCCCGGGGAGTGGTGGTCCCTGGGGTTTTGGAGACCTTGAAGCATTCCCCCAACCATTTTCTTTTGTAGCCCGGTGGGTTAACGGGGCCCTCGAGTGCTCCAGGAGGGGAGCCACGCAGTCCCCCTCCCAAAATACATGAAGTATTTCTACCCTCCCCCTTTCTATGTTTTGCACAGATATTCCACTGACTTCCTCAGCCTCACTTCTACCGAGGCACAAAATGGCTGCCAACAGTTCCTGGTTTCGAATGTTGACAACCACTTGACAGCCAATTAGCATTCAGCATGTGAACGGAAGGGTGTGCTTATGGTACGATGACAATGCGCGCAGAATCCGAGGATCCACTACGCCCATAGATGTATAAATGACTTTAACTGTAATTTTCTCAGGAACTACTGAACAGATTGACACCATTTAAGCAAAAGGCACAAGTCTGAACTGAGGGCTACCTCTTTGCCAAATTTGGCATAATTCCGTACAGCAGGTCAAGCTGTAGTTTTGGCTAAAGGTCCTATTGGAATTTGCATCGGGAAAACATGTTTTGGGACCCCCCTTTTTTCTCGGCGCCCACTTAACCAAACCAAACCAGATTTACAACAACACCTTTGCACCACTTTCCAATAGACGCACATGGTCACACTAGAGCATGGGTTTCTATTGGAATTCAAAAGGCCATATTATCAAGCCCATTAATACGGTGATCATTTTTATCGCCCAGCTTGATAATATGCCCCTTGGTTTGGATTTTGAAATACAGAGCAGTGAAATCTATTCTCACTTTCAAAATCCAAACCAGATTGCTTTTTCACATGCAAGTTAGCATCTCCCCATGCAGAAAAGCAATGCTGGCTCCCGAAGGATGTGGCAAGCCGGTGAGACCATGGGGGCATTGTGGCTCCCCCCCCCCCCCCACGGTCCCCAACATTTTTTATAAGACCCGCGGGATAGGGTCCCCGGGGATTTTAGAAATTACTGATAGGGGCTATTTTTTTACGGTAAAATTAAATGTCGCACACACAGCGCAGCGCTCAGTGCAGCCCTCTGGTGTGCACGCGCTGGATGCACGACTCATAATCTATAGCGCCTTTGGTGCACAACTTCTGTGCACTTGGGAGCTGGCACTGCTTTTCCACATGGGGAACTACTAACATGCGGCTCCCCATGTGGAAAAGCAATCTGATTTAGATTTTGAAAGAGATAACAAATTTCCTTGCTATGGGAGGGCGTGATGGACACCCCGGGACACTGCAGGAGCCGACCCTCCCACAATACATAAAGCCCCGGGGAGTGGTGGTCCCTGGGGTTTTGGAGACCTTGAAGCATTCCCCCAACCATTTTCTTTTGTAGCCCGGTGGGTTAACGGGGCCCTCGAGTGCTCCAGGAGGGGAGCCACGCAGTCCCCCTCCCAAAATACATGAAGTATTTCTACCCTCCCCCTTTCTATGTTTTGCACAGATATTCCACTGACTTCCTCAGCCTCACTTCTACCGAGGCACAAAATGGCTGCCAACAGTTCCTGGTTTCGAATGTTGACAACCACTTGACAGCCAATTAGCATTCAGCATGTGAACGGAAGGGTGTGCTTATGGTACGATGACAATGCGCGCAGAATCCGAGGATCCACTACGCCCATAGATGTATAAATGACTTTAACTGTCATTTTCTCAGGAACTACTGAACAGATTGACACCATTTAAGCAAAAGGCACAAGTCTGAACTGAGGGCTACCTCTTTGCCAAATTTGGCATAATTCCGTACAGCAGGTCAAGCTGTAGTTTTGGCTAAAGGTCCTATTGGAATTTGCATCGGGAAAACATGTTTTGGGACCCCCCTTTTTTCTCGGCGCCCACTTAACGAATCACCGTGAAACTTTCAGGATAGAAACACGCCAGAGCTGGCCTAAAGTCTGCAAAATTTCGCAAAGATTCATCAATCAACGCCATAGTTATTGCGAATATAATGTTGCAGATGTCCTATAGATAATAGGTCCTGACTATAACTACATACTGGCGACAGTAGGTAATATATATATATATATATATTTATATATATATATATATATATATATATATATATATATATATATATATATATATATATATATATATATATATATAAAAATATATATGAATCCAAAGGTTGCTTGTAAGCATAACGCGCACTCGGCAGTATGTATGCTCAAGTTGTTTTATTCCTCACAAAAACGTTACGCGTTTCAACACTGAATGTGTCTTGATCACACGTTAACCAACAATACATTTTGCTTGTTTTAAATAAACATAAACAATGGACACTGATAATCAACATAGAAAACGTCCACGTAACAAGGCTTGTTGGTATTACTGGTAAATGTGAGCGCTATCTTGGAATGGAGTAAATTAACACCAAACTAAATTACTGCAAATCATAAGGGTTAGAAATGCATAATTTTACAAGAATCTGACTGGGTCCAGAAAGAAACAAAGAATGGCGTATTAGAGTATTGCAAAGTCAGCCTGCTGTTGTATCAAATAAAAGATAGCAGCCAACCCAGTCCCCCCTGGGGTTCACAGCATCAATGCAATTTGTATGACTGACTAAACCAAATATTGCAAGTCCTGCCACATGTCTAGTGCCTATGTGTCAATTGTATATAAAACCAAGCTGCTGTTCACATGCTACTCAAAGGTGGACACCTTCGAGCATTGATTTATACACGGCCGTCCAGCCGCGGAGTATGCACCACCCCGGTACCCTGGGGGTCACGAAAGTGAAGCAGCAGTCGTACTTGGAATCGAGGACGGGCCCACTTGTGGAGTCCATACAGGACTTGATTGTGTGCTTCCCGGACCACACTTCCCAGAATGTACAGTCTCATTTGAGCCTCCCATCGGTGGGTGTGCTATATATAAAATGGGGAAGTGGGTCGGCGGTTGCGCACACCTCTTCCGTTAAAGCCCCTGAAGAGAATCAGATGGAGCTTCGAAACGCGTCAGGCAGATCCCGTACGGAGCGGCGTCTACGAGTGGATCCCCGTCCTCACCTATACATGAACCAAGCTGCTGTTCGCGTGCTACTCAAAGGTGGACACCTTCGAGCATTGATTTATACGCGGCCGTCCAGCCGCGGAGTATGCACCACCCCAGTACCCTGGGGGTCACGAAAGTGAAGCAGCAGTCGTACTTGGAATCAAGGACGGGCCCACTTGTGGAGTCCATACAGGACTTGATTGTGTGCTTCCCGGACCACACATCCCAGAATGCACAGTCTCATTTGAGCCTCCCATCGGTGGGTGTGTTATATATAAAATGGGGAAGTGGGTCAGCGGTTGCGCACACAGCTTCCGTTAAAGCCCCTGAAGAGAAGAATATGGAGCTTCGAAACGCGTCGGGCAGATCCCGTATGGAGCGGCGTCTATGAGTGGATCCCCGTCCTCACCTATACATAAACCAAGCTGCTGTTCGCGTGCTACTCAAAGGTGGACACCTTCGAGCATTGATTTATACGCGGCCGTCCAGCCGCGGAGTATGCACCACCCCGGTACCCTGGGGGTCACGAAAGTGAAGCAGCAGTCGTACATGGAATCGAGGACGGGCCCACTTGTGGAGTCCATACAGGACTTGATTGTGTGCTTCCCGGACCACGCTTCCCAGAATGCACAGTCTCATTTGAGCCTCCAATCGGTGGGTGTGTTATATATAAAATGGGGAAGTGGGTCAGCGGTTGCGCACACAGCTTCCGTTAAGGCTCTGAAGAGAAGCATGTGGAGCTTCAAAACGCGTCGGGCAGATCCCGTACGGAGCGGCGTCTACGAGTGGATCCCCGTCCTCACCTATATATAAACCAAGCTGCTGTTCGCGTGCTACTCAAAGGTGGACACCTTCGAGCATTGATTTATATGCACCGTCCAGCCGCGGAGTATGCACCACCCCGGTACCCTGGGGGTCACGAAAGTGAAGCAGCAGTCGTACTTGGAATCGAGGACGGGCCCACTTGTGGAGTCCATACAGGACTTGATTGTGTGCTTCCCGGACCACACTTCCCAGAATGCACAGTCTCATTTGAGCCTCCCATCTGTGGGTGTGTTATATATAAAATGGGGAAGTGGGTCGGCGGTTGCGCACACCGCTTCCATTAAAGCCCCTGAAGAGAAGCATATGGAGCTTTGAAACGCGTCGGGCAGATCCCGTACGGAGCGGCGTCTACGAGTGGATCCCCGTCCTCACCTATACATAAACCAAGCTGCTGTTCGCGTGCTACTCAAAGGTGGACACCTTTGAGCATTGATATATATATATATATATATATATATATATATATATATATATATATATAGATAGATAGATAGATATATAGATATATATATAGCTATATATATGTAGATATGTACATATATCTTGAAAGTACGTAAATGTGGAGTTAAAAAGAGTAAAACTTTACCTTCCTCTGTCTCTGTGCACTTGACTTTCCAGTATTTTGTGCCCATTATTAACTACCACAATCCATTACTCAGCATCTTTTCTCAGTATCACAGTGTAGACACAGGGAATTAGTGTAATCTTGCTTTATGTCTGCACCCTTTGCTTGACCAGATGGTTTGATGAAGTGTCTACCATTGCTTTGGATAATATCAAATGAGGCAACCCCAAAAAATCATGTATGACCTAATCCACCTTATCCCAATTTGCAGCCGCGGCCGGCAGTGGGAGTACCCGCAGGGCGGTGACGTGAGGAGGGGGAGGGGCAGGGTGGGGAGTAGTAATGTATGGATTACGGAGTTTTACAGGTAGGTAAACATTTAAATAAATAAAACAAATTTTGTTGCGCGCACTGCATCACATTTGGGGATGCAGTGCACTCAACAACGGATAATTCCGACCCGACAGGGCCCTAGACTGTTAAATAATATGGTGGTGGATCAATAGAAAGGAGCTGGGGATAGATGCACCCGTTTAATAACCTAAGGCAGCTCCCTCAGAATGATCACTGATTGACTTTCAGTGCCCATTAACTCTGTGGAGACACATTTTTCAATTCGTCTAAGTAAAGTCTATATAATCCCTCATTCAACGCTACTTGGAGTGTCCCACGTGATAGATTCACCTTGTTATTTCTCGCACCACGGATATAACATGCAGAGAGAATTCTCGATCCACCACCATATTATTTAACAGTCCAGGGCCCTGTCAGGTCAGAATTATCACAGACGGAGCGACTCTCCCAATGATACTTCATTTTTTCATTAGCCCTGAGGAGTCGCGGGAAGACTGTCCCTTACGCGACGAAACACGTGTTGGCTGGTTCTCTTGAACATTAAAGACACCTTTTCCAATGACTGATTCCAAGAAAACCAATTATTTGTTTGCTAATGAAAGGCTTTGTCTCCATTGTCTCAAATGTCTACATTGACACTATTGTTTAATAATTAGAGTGAGCATAGGTTTTTGCCTTGTATTATACGCAGTGTGAGTCTGGGCTGACACTACACTAGGGGGTTATGGGCTCATCCCCTCATTCTTTTTGCACCTCACATTCTACTAAAAATCGCCTAATATCTTTGCGCTAATACTTAGCTGTGCGCCCTTTTTTTGGCTTTTTTTGTGCGTGTAAATGTTGATACCAGTTTTATAAAGCTTGTTTTCGGTCCTGATTTTAGTGCTATTAGCTGGATGTATCATGGGTGTGGCAGTGATGGCATACACTGAATAGCCGAAGCTATACGCTTCACCTGTAAGCATAAGCCCTCATTGGGAGGCCACACCCTTCCCATTAATTATGTATGGTATGGAATCCCCACTTCGGCATGGACCCACGTCTGGAGCAACGCCACTTCCTTTATTTATGCATAGCACCAAAAGGCATTCCCTGGCATGTCATACTGAGCAGAGGCTTGGTGGCAGCACGGTTGCAACTATCCCGGGAGGAGGAGCAGGTAGGAGAGCCAGTAGCAGCAGCAGGGATAGCGTGCTTCCGCTCACCATGACCGCCACCTACATAGACTCTCAGTGGGTACTGCAGCACATGGGCCCATTCGCATTCACCAATGCTGCCCCTTCCTTCAAGCTGCGGATCATTTGGACATGCCACTTATGAACTCCGCTTTTTTGCAGATGACAGGGAGGTGCTCCACGTACCTATCCCTTGATCCACACCCTCAAGCACTCTCTCTCACTTCCTGTCTCATGTTCCACAATCAACAATTTTTAGAAAGAGATTCCTTTCTCTTTCTCCGTACCTCACACTTTTTCCCTACCTCTGTCTTTCTCCTTACCTCTGTCTTTCTCTGTACTCCTCTCCATCTTCTCTACTCCTCTCTCGTGTGTTACAGGCATAAGCCCCTACCTCGATGTCTCTCTCTCTCTCCTCCTAGGTCGGAAAAAGACATTGCCATTTAGAATGCCAATAGCTCTAACTCAAAACAAAAATCCGAGACCTGTTGCATTTTCAATACTTGTTTTTATATTTTCAGTTCCAAAATGGAAGGATATTTTGTACGGGAAGATTTCATAACCTCTGCCCCATTCTGCATAGCATGACCTACAGTCGAATATTTTATTTACGGTTACTTTGTTGGCCATTAAGTGAACATATATTCATGTACTTAGTACAGTAGCACTTGCCTAAATTTGACAGATAAAAGAACCTCTGACTCAAAAAAAAATGAGTCTGGAATAGAGGTGGTTAGTTTCAATAGCGATCCTCAATTCAGAATGTCATGCACACCTCTGAATTCATATTAGGGGTGAAAATTAAATGTTATATCATTAAAGAATGTGTTTTTCCGTACAGACTCAGCAGAGGTCACTACACAGGTGAGCATCCTGCTGTAAAATTATTTTGAATTCCCTTGCAGGGAGTGTTTGTCAAGTTAACTACAAAATTAATTCTCCAATCTCACTCAGAAGTGAAGTTATTGATGGCATTAGGACTAACATACAGTACATTTACCAACACAGTGTTCTCAGACAATGAAATAGGAATTTGTGATTGACAATCCTCTTTATTACTTAATGAATTCACCACCTTTCCCTTTGCATAATTTTTTGGGGATTCTACTGGTTGAGGTCTAGGTTGGAAGTTGGTTTGGGATAAATGATGGCCAAATAGAATATTGGCTTCTGCTGTTGTGTAGGCTGACCACTAAGTTTGAAGATGGGAAATCAATCCATGGACCTCTTTTCAGATTCAATCAAAAGGTCTGAGTCCTTCTTGTTTTTTTCTGGGCCATTTCATAACCTTTTCCTAGTCCTTTTTGTTAAGGGTGGTTGCGTACTTGGACAATTGTTGGAAACTGAGGAATTTAGAACTTGAATTCTATGAATTTCAAATGTGCCTGTTGAAAAAACCCTTTCGACCTTTTCTATATCAAAGCTTGTTCGAGACTCATTTTATCACCTGTTTTCTTCATTGATCTTTTACTACTACAAACAGGCTGATCTACTAATTGGTCATTTTGAGCATGTATAGGGACATCATGCTGAACATTTTGTGTCATTGTACTTTCATTATTCTGGTGCTGATCTAAACTCAGACCAAGGTTTGATAAGGGTAATACATTAGGCTCAAACCTTAGTTGAGAATACAATTTTTTTTCTTCATCAACAAGTGATCCAACTATAGCCGGAAGTTCAGAAACATTTTCTAAAATACATGTACAGGTGCAAACCATTAATTGAATATTTACATCAGAGTGAGTTTTTACAACCAAATCTGTTAAATTATGAATTTTAGTATCTATTCTGGCAACTTATAAGGCAAAAGTATTAAACAAATTCAGCTGAATATTTAATTTATCAGAGTGGAAGTTTAATCCAGTTGTTAGTGCATCCATTCTACCTAACAAATTCCCCCTTACTGCTGTATCATTTGAAGGTTGATTTGTGAGGTATTAGACTTCCTCTGGATTAGGGCCCACATGCATCATTGTGACATTTTGCACTTCCTAATTTGCGAAAAATAAGGAATCGCAAATTAAGAAGTGCAAAATGCTATGCATCATTATTTTCGGTATTCATTTGTGATTCGGTAAAAATCGCAATTTTTACCGAATCCCAAATGAATACCGAATTCTTAAGTTAATTTTCGCAATTCCCATTGATTCCTATGGGCCAAAAGGCCCATAGGAGTCAATGGGAAGGCATTAGCAAATTGCGAGTGGCACTTTGAAAATTTCATGGGTGCAGGGGGGGGGTCCAAAGGACCCCCCCATGCACCCCTGAAATGTATTTTTCGCATCATGTTTCACACACACATGTCCTAAGGACATGTGTGTGTGAAACATGAATGTTGAAAGAAAAACATTTTCAGCATTTGAAACACTTTTTCCAAATTTACCGAGTGGTTCAACCACTCGGTAAATTTGGCACCCTAATTGCGAATTTACACTTTGAAAAGTAATGATGCATTGCTTTTAAGAAATCGCACATCTGCGACTTCTTAAAAGCACCCGCAATTTTAGAACTCGCAAAAATGTTACGAATTCTAAAATTGCTTCATGCATCCCAAAAAGCACTTTTGCATTCGCAAACGGACGATTTTAAGGAATCGCACCGTTTGCGACTACAAAAATGCTTGATGCATGTGGGCCTAGATGTGTTACATTTAGCCAAGATGGAGAGGTCAGCAGAGTTTATTGAGTTATCATGTGCTCCTCCCTTATGAACCCTTGATCTGATGCCATGCCATAATTATGATTTTTTTTGTGTCACTGAATTTAATTCAAAATGTTTAGAACTCACAATAGGTACTGGAATAAATGTGTCCATTTTGTTTTTTTCTTTTGAATGATCCTTAGCTAAGGGAAGCTCTCTTAGGCTAGAGGTTCAAGGATTCTTGACATCGTTGAATAATTTTGTTGGTGATATCTTCAATTTCTTAGGAGACTTTTGGCTTGAATGGTCATCATCCAGACATGTGACAGAGTTATCTGTCGTTGGTTAGTTATCATCCAGATATATGACAGAGTTATGGTTATCGCTATCACTAAGACTAAGATGATGTTCTAATAATACCTGGCCCAACAAATTTCCTTAGTTGGACATGTTGGACAAGTTTTGTAAACAAATTCCGCAGCTGATACTAAAAATGAATAAGGGGAGGGTGAGACATAAAACTCTGGATCTGCATGAATTTGAGCTATCATGACCATTGTGTGAGCCCCAACACTCTTATTTATGACAACCATTGGAGGGGTGATTGTGTGAATAATGTCAATATACTGTGTTAAAGGATCTCCCAAAGCAGCACCCTGTGTGCTGTAAAATAGAACAGTAGTTGAACTGCCTGATGCAGAGATGTGTGGAAACTCAAAATGTTGTAATCCACAATCCCTGAATGTGGCAGGTGTGAGCAACAAATGAATATAAACATGACTTTAGACTCCAACACAATCAATGTTTTAGTACTAAAATACTAGCTTCTAGCTGCTCGAGGTATTTGGGCACACCATGTGCACAGCAAGAAAAGCATGCTATGCTATCTGTATCTATGGCCTAAAGAGGTCTGACCTCACTAATTTATGTTAACAATATGTACTGAAAAGACATTAATAAAGGCATGTCATATAACCACACCATTAACCCCATGACCCACAAACTAACCCCCACTGGAGTTCTCTAAATCACTTTAAATTATGCTAATAATACAGAACATAATGTATGATGAGGAGGAAAGAGTGAATTTGTCACAAATTGAATGAGAGGAACATATCACAATGATGAAAAGAAATATATAAAAACAGAGGTGCTGGGCTTTCGTTAGCCTGCTGGTAACCATGTAACATAATGAGCTCTGAGTCTCCTGCTTTCACTTCTACAGCCAAAGCACAAACTCTTTTGGTCAGATCTCACTTGGCCGGAGGTCAGGGAAGCATCAACCCTTAGACAAGTGAGGCATATTGTTTCTTTCTCCCATTCATCACACCTGTTTTCCATCTCAGTCTTCAGACACAGACAGCCAACTCGAGCCAAATTGTGTCCACTGATGGCTACAGTCACTGTCAGCATTCATAACTGGCAGACAGTGTAGTACTGTAGCTGATCAGACAGCCATGTTAAGCAGGGTACAGATGGGACGAAGGGACTAGAGTCTCAGAAAGCACCAGCATACCCTGATTACCACCTTTCCTCAAGCCCAAGAAAACTACAGCAGTGGCAAATGATGTCAGAGGACTGAGCATCAGAGCCCGGCTCTGGGAATTGACGTGTGCTGACAAATTAGGAGGGACCACAGTATCAAAGCAATTTTGATTTACTTGACATTAAATTTTAGTGTGCAAATGCAGTGTTAAGTGCCCATAAACATTGATCTAACCTCTCATGGGTGACACTTGGGAGGTGTTAGACCCGGTATCCTTAGGGTGGTGTTTCTCCAGAATTTTCACTTTTGGCATCTTCTTTTGTTGACTCTCTTTATATCTGACTTAGGTCTCTGAGCACTTTACCACTTCTACCACTTCTAACCAATGCTAAAGGTAATGTGAATCTCCCTAAACATGATGACATTGGATACACCTAATTGACATATTTGATTTACTAGTAGGTCAGTTGTAAAGTGGTATCCCATATACCCAGGGCCTGTAATTTAAATGCTACTAGTGGGCATGCAGCCCCTATTGTGCCAGCCACATAAGTAGCCTTTCAAACCTGTCTCAGGACTGCCATTGCGCAGCCTGTGTGCTCAGTTTACTGCCACTTCAACTTACCATCTACAACTACTTGGCAAACCCTAAACTCCCCTATAAGTCACCTCTAAAGTAGGCCGTAAGTGACCGTAAGGGCAGGGTGCTATGTAAGTGAACGGTAAGACATGACCTGTATGTTTTACATATCCTGCTAGTGACAAACTCCCAAACTCGTTTTTCACTACGAGGCCTGCTCCTCTCATAGGTTAACATGTGGAATTCTTTGAATGCGCTCTCAAGCTGTAATTCCTGATTACAGAGGAGTAGCTGCTTTATTTTTCATATCTTTGGATTGGTAACTGCAAACATTCGTTACTGGTAAAGTTGGATTTGGCAGTACTAGTTTAGAAGTGCCACTTTTAGGAAGTATTCATTTCTCTGCTCTTAGCTCTTTGTGTGCCTTCCAGCCTGTGTCCAACCTATGTCTGGGTTTGGGTGATAGCTACGCTGTACAAATTGCCATTTTTTTGACATGTAATCCCCAATTTTTGATGGTAGATGATATAGGTGCGCTGGGTTCCTGCTTACCAGGTCCTCGGTCCCAGAGCTGTTTCCCAAAACTCTACAATTGTTTCTTCAATTGGCAAAACCATAGTACCCTCTGTAATTCCCGAGTAAATGGTTCCCTGGTACCTAGGGCCTCAGGTAAGAAAGAGGGTCCCTACCGGCTGCAACATGAATTGTGCCAACCTAAGGGACCCCTCACCAAGCACATGCAAGACTGCTATTGCAGACTGCGTATCTTGGTGCAAACAAAAGTGATAACATGACATGCCACGCACCCCTGTGTGCCATGTCCCTCATAATGCATGTAATATTTGTAAGTCACCCCTACAGCAGGCCTGACAGCCCTAAGGCAAGGTGTTGAATAGTACATGTGAGGGCATACCTGCATGAGCAGATATACCCCATTACTGGTCAGTCCTATTACTGCCAGTACAAGTGACCAGGGAAGCCATCTTGAGAAACATGCTGGACACTGATGAAATCGAGTTCTCCAATTACCTGATTGCTTCACTGAAAATAGGGATGTTTGATATCAAACATCTCGTATTGGTAAACTCACACTGATGCCAGAAATTTGATTTACCAATACATGCTCCCAGAGGGCACCTTAGAGGTGCCCCCTGAAAACCTCTAAACCTCTGATGTCCTTGCTGAATTGTTTCTGCCAGCCTGCCGTCCGAGACACTATTCTGGACTCCTAGGGTCAGAGCCTCTGCTCTCAGGAGACCCAAAAAAAAACTATCCGATCAAAGGGTGTAAGACCACATACCACAGGATGACTTGCTGATTACCCTTCCTTGGGCAGAAAGCCTCATCGGGTTGCCATCTTTAAAATGCAAATCTGGCACCCCCTCACAGGAGAGTAAGCCGACTCCGTTGTGCAGAGTCCCTTTGGCCCCTGAACAGGTAGGACAATTATCTAGTCAGGTAGGTGTGCTACCTCCAGGCAAGTACCACCCCTAAGGTGGGCTACTGTGAGGTGGACACCATTTTTCATTGCTAGCCAGCTTGCATGCCTAGGAATCCTGGGTCAGGGTTATGCCCACTCACAGGAAGTGGTCATATAGGGGGTGTAATGACCCCAAAGGTCAGTAGCCCATTGGCTACAACCCTACACCTCCCTAAATACCCCTAAATTCAGTGATTAGGGGAGACCCTGGCACCAGAGAAGCTGATCCTGATGACCTAAGAAGAGAGAGGACACCGAAGAGCTGTAAAAGCAGAACAGGAGAGAAGCTGCCGACCTGGTACCAACCATAAAGGCCTATCTGCATCCCTCATCGAAAACTGCACCAAAGTGCACTAATCCTGTAGCTGTGACTCCAGAAACTTTGGAGGACTACCTACCTTCAAAAAAGACTCAAGATCTCCCATGAACAGTAAACTTGTCATCAAAATCTCCAAAAAGAAAACTCTGATGCCTCTGGAACCCCCAAAACCCGACACCTGAAGCCATTACTGCACCTGTTGCCTTCGACCATAGGTCCCCTGGCCCTCCAAAGCTTGAGTCTGCCATGGTTTCACTCCTCATAGACTTCCCGATGTCACTTGCAGCCTCTGCAAGCAGGACCCCTCTCCTGCGACTGCTCCGGTAAGGAAAAACCAGACACCTAAAGACACCTGTCACTCCTGGGCCTTGAAGAAGAGGACCAAAGGTACCCCACCATCCCAGAGCATTGCAGGGCCTGGGCACACTTGCAGGTTCATCCCGACTGGCTTCGTAGCAAAAGCCTGCAACCTCTGATTACAGAGAATGATTCCCATTGAAACACATTGGCCTCCTGATGACGTTTTGCACCCTGTACCCGACCGCCTCCATGCCACTGATGGTGTACTGTTGGTACTGGCTTGGACCTTGCCCATCACCCACCTTAACTCCTGGAGATTGGTCTCATAGGTCGATGTACTGTACCTGTTTGCGGAACTTGTTCTTTCCACAGGATAACACTGCAGAACTCAGTTTTTAAAGTGAAAAGAATTTATATTTGAAAATGTACTTACCTGAAAGATTTTCTCTGATGCCAAAACATATAGAAAGATACTTGCTATTTTTATAAACTAGTGTGGATCTCCTTCTTGAGTTGTGTGCCATTTATTGTATTGGCAAATGTATTGCACTCCTCTGTGTGAAGCCTAAGGCTGCTTGACCACTCTATCCCCAATAGAACACTTTGGGATTACATAGCAAGCCCGAGTCCAGTAATAAGGGAACACCTGGACTCTTTACATAGTATATCAGATTATTGATATATCACATAAAGAGCCAACTTCCTACATACACTTTGTGCATTCCCTCTAGACAGCCACAACGACAGGACCCTCAGCTGCATCTGCATTCATCTGCATCCTAATGGGTCTCCCTCGGCTGCGGGAAGGGGTCAGACCGACACACTTTAATAGGTTGTGTCCTGCCTTTGCGCAAAGCACTGACCAACATCCTCGGGTTTAGCTTGGCAGACAGGACTGTGCTGAAAGGGGACCAGCGCACTTCAAACACCAGACTTTGATGTCACCTCTACAACAGAGGAACTTTGGGGAATAAGTACTGAGTCTCTGATCCCATCTAATCAGACACTTCATTAGACCTGTTACTAGACACCACTGGTTCTACATCTACACATTTCCAGAGGAATGATGTGCCGCCAGGAGGGACTGCCACTCTGATAACTGCCTTGTTTTGTTGATCTATTATTTTTTTCTGCACTACCTAGAATGTGTTCTTCAAGGGCTTGTTGACTTGCCCCTGTTCTGCAGACTGAGGGTCATCAAGGACTTCACCACTGCTGTGGGTCTCTCGTCATCATGTGTCCGACACATGCCTTTTGGCTCACCATAGATCGTGTCTGATCGCCCACTTGTTCTGTGCTCTTAATGCGAACTTTGCTGGGAGAGGGATAAGGTGCCTTTTTGCTCACAGTGGACTGTGCCAGATTGCTACTTGTTCTGTACTTTAAATGCTTACCTTGTTGGGAGAGAGTTAGGGCGCCTTCCTGCCTTCCTGAGCCTCTGCCTGCTGCAGCTGAGAGATGCCGCTTGTTAATACGGAGCATTGTCAGGCAATGCTGGGCCATCGCTAACCTTGGTAAGAGAGACTGCAGCAGCGTCGCACACATACCTACTCAGCGTGACCTCAGGCATATCGAGAGACTTGTGCACGAGGCCTCCCCAGATAGCGGTTTGCCTTGCTGAAATTAAGCACCTACAGAATGTACTGTGTACAAAGGACAGGTGAGGTCCCAGGGGACTCATTGAGGATCTCCAGTTGTTAAAATCTAGTTTGTGACATCAACATTATCGGCGCCGTCTTGTCCCTTTTAGGCTCATATGTGCGCGTAAATGGCCGCCATTTAGAATGCCATGGCCTCTCTGCCCACTGCCGCTAGCCAGCGCGTCTCTCTCCCCCTGACCTCGTAAGCATCCCCCGTACGCTGACAGCCCCCGCTCTCACATTTTTGGACCATACACCTCCCCTTCAACGCAACCCTGCCTCTGAACCACATCCCGTTCCCAGGCCGCCATCTGGCCCTGCGGATGCAGTTTATTGCCCCCATACAGTAGGAAGCTTCTCTCATCAAAGGATCCACTACTGATCAAAGCCCCCACCCCATGAGATCCGATCAGCCACACACATTCCGGGAACTGGCGGAATATCCAGCTGCGCGACAGTCATCACCTGTTGAGACCGGGGTGGGGACTTCTACTGTAAATATGTGTGGGAACGGGCATCAGGAAGGGGTTCCGAGGATGTCTTTTCCGTACTTGAAAGTGTTTGCAGGAATATGTTACTGTAATAAAGATCATAAACCAGTGTATAAGAGGCCAGGCCTCAGTGATGCGGCTAGAGCACCTCGAGAAGATACCCTGTTGTCTGATTTGACGTGTTCTGCTCCGTCGGAATAAACTCCTGTTTCCTGCCTTCCAGTCTCCAGCGCCTGCCTCTTTGTTGGATAATTTTGAATGGTATGAGAGGCGGCTAACGCCGGGCAAATACTCAAAGGTCCTTGCTCGAAATTGGCCCTACCTTTCCACACAGTGCTCATGCTTGATGGGCACAACTTTCTCTACTACTTTTCAGCCACATAATTAACAAGCCTCTTGTTTAGGTCACACTCAATGCAACTTGATCGGAGTGACTGTGCATAATCTAGGAAATACGAGTGTTCTCCCAACACTAAAAACCCTAAAGCACTGTGATCTGATTGTACTTTTATGTGCTCTTTGCTTAAGAAAGACTAATTGTACCTGTATTTGAAAGCTCCCATATCTTGCACAGTATGCATTGTGTTTTTAGCGGTTTGGTCTTGTTTTGTTATAATATAAATAATAAAATAATAAACTATTATATATTTTGTACATGTGGACTCTTTTCGTGGTGTTATCATTGTGTTACTTTGTGTATGTTGCATAAATACTTTTCACATTGCCTCTTTAGATAAGCCTGACTGCTCTGCACCAAGCTACCAGAGTGTGAGCACAGGCTATCTTTTTAGTGTGTACCGGCTTACCAGGGCTAGAGTGAGGTTTCCTGCCTGGCCTGGGTGTATACCTCAGCAAACCAAGAATTCCATTTCATTAAGGAGGGCTGTGAACGTGAGAGACGCCTACACAGCAGCTATTAATATTTTGCTTGCTCACTCATAGTTAACTCCTCCGGGCCCTGCTGTGCGGACGTGGGTAAGTTAATTTGTGCTTTTCTCTGGATGTAATAAAAAGGCCACAGTAGTAATTAGCGTGAATTCTCGGGAGAGGAGTCAAAGTTTACATTAGTGAGGGACGTCTGAACTGAAATGGATTTCGCAAGCAATAGCAGGGCGCAGCAATTAAAACGAATTGATACGTACATCGTAACCACCGTGCTCCGGCGTGAGAATCCTTTTCTTTGGTAGAATTCTTTTGTCTTTTGGTTCTGAGAATATACCATAGCATCCACAGAAGCTGAACAAACATTATTGCTATTAAGTAGCACTGTATGTCTTGTTTACTAAAACGGATGAGATTTAAGGAGCCGGCAAACATCAGGAACAGACCAGCCAGAAAGAGATTGATTCCATATTGGCTGCTCAGGACTTCCGAGATTTTCTGGGTTAATCTGAAGTGATTTTTTTTCTCCTGAACTGTTTTTTCATCGAAAGAAGGAGAGACGGCTCTCTCGGCTGAAGCTGTTTCCTGAGATGTAGCATTGTCTTTGAGCATGCCCCCGGCCATGTCTTATATTTATGGAAATACCTGCAATAAATAACAAAGTTTAGATAAAGTAATCCTTGTTGACTACTTCTCAGTCAAGCATGACATTCTGCATATAAAAAAAATTAAAAGAACAGGAAAACGTGCGCATTAAAATTCTTTAAACAAGCAATGGTAAAGTCAATACAGGTCACCGATATAACAAGCATTTGCAATGCAATAGGTCTCGCATTACTGAAAGTGTGAGCTATTGGCGTTGCAAATAATAATGCAACACCAATAGCTGAAACGTTCTGTAATGCGAGACCCATTGCATTGTAAATGCTTGTTTATTACTAGGTATAGTGAGAGGGGAAGGTGATGCTTTATAGTAGTCATGAGTATGAAGATATGACTTCCAGATATTATCTGGAAAATTGAATTTACGTTGAATGAGCTGTCGTGGAGGCAGGCAGGGGCGTAGCGTGCTCAATAAGACTGGTGGGTGTGACCTTCAGATTTACCAACAATTAAGCTGACACCATCATGAGCAGCAGTGCATGAGGGGGGCTTCACGGTAATAGAAGGAAAAGGAGTGCGGACAGTGAGGGGATACTTGAAACACATTCTTTTGTAAAATAAACATGTTTTAACACCTTCAAAGCAGAGATGAGAGAGTGTCTGTTTTTGTCTCAGTATTTAACAGTCCAAGGTGAAAAGTGACAGACACTTTACCAAACCGAGCTGAAAGCTCCTGTACCCAACTATCAATTAAATAATACATTTGGGAGGTGTAACACTCCAACCCCCCACCCCCTTGTGCTATGCCCCTGGAGGTTTTGTACACCTCATATGTTAATGACTAGGAAAAGGAGGACTCCATGAGGGGGTAATGTTACAATAATGTTGTCATAATTTGAAGGGTGTCACAGTTACCTGTGCTGAAGTCCCTCCAAGTGAGCAGCATTTGTTTACAAGGCAACTGGGAGGGAGAAGCATTCTCATTGTGCAACATAGCTTTAGAAACACTGGGGCATATTACCAAGGGCCTTATCGCCGCTTTAGCGGGAATTTTTCCCGCTAAAGCGGCGATAATTTTATCGCCCTATTACCTAGCTGTCGCTAACACCAGTTAGCGCCAGCTAGTAGGAGATAGCGATCATCTTGGGACCCGCTTTGCATGTCAGCGATATTTATCGCTAATGACATGCAAAGTGGGCGTGCCAAGATGTTAGCGACTGTAAACAGTCGCTAACATCGCTATCTCCAATTATCTACAAAGGTGTACTTTTGGAAATATTCGCGCTAAGCGCGAATATCTCCAAAAGCTAACGCCTGCCCAGAGCAGTTCTTAGCCATGTTATCCAATGGTAGGTGATAACATGGCTAAGAGCATTAGCTCGGTAATGCATGAATATCGCGGACTTTTCAGCGATATGCATGCATTTCGGCCGATTTTCATCGCTTTTGAGATAAACCTTGATAATGGCAAGGTTTATCTGCGATAAAAATCGGCGGAGCTCGGCGATAATAATATTGCCGCTAACCGTGTTAAGCGATAATTATCGCTTAATCTTGTTAATATGCCCAACTGTTACCTTTATCCAAGGAAAGGGTCCGAGACCAGCATGGAAATAGCCCTAGAGCCTTTGATGTAGCAGTCTGTAGCCTGATTGGATTAATGCCAGACTGCTCCTGATTATAATATACCTTCTGAGATTTGGACTCGTTTTAAACATTTCTTCAATTTCATCACTATTATGTAGACAGAAAGTAACTAAAAAAATGGTTTCTCTTTGTGGTACTAAAATACTGTAGTAAAAATGTATTTGTGTTATTCTGATATTATTCCTTTTTTTTTTAAATACTTGCAGTAGCGTAAGAGGAAGGGAGCGCTTGCAGAAATCTGTGGTACAGTTGCTTTAACGATCTTGTCGTTCTTTACATTTGTGCTTGATATGTTTCTGTGCTGCTCTCAGGGGCAAGATTTGCACTTAAGTAAACCAGTAATGATGAATAAAGCATTACTCCTTGCAGCCTCTGGGCTGGGAGTGGTTATGTGAAGATGTGGGGATTGCATCTCTACAGCTTCCTCCAACAACAATCATTGGCATCCGTTAGGGTGTTTCTGGTAGGATGATGTTGTCTACGTCAACAACAGGTGCGAATATGAATCATTCGCAGCAAACATGAGGAAAAGAAATGTTCGCTAAAATATGTTTTCTTTCAAGCTGAGTATTCTCTGATAGATGAATGTAATTTAATTTCATATTTTAGTTTTCCGGCAAGTTAAATGCCAATGTGCATATTGTCTTTCTCATGAAAACACGATAAAGGTAATTGACTAATTTGGTTTCCTACTGCAAGTAATGAAAAGTCTCTGCAAATACAACCAGCTGCTAGTTATTTGGATTTGGTGGAGTGGGTGGCAAAAAAACGCGTGGTGCATCAGCCCACAGTGTTGGTTGTTTTAGACCAATATGGAACAATGCCAGCCCCTCTTGGATGGAAGATCACGGCACGCACACACTTCAAATGGATGCAGCAAATATGAAGGTGTGATTTGAATAAACATTGCTATACTTGCAGAGTTCAGATGTAAAGGCAAACGACTTGAATCCTCACATTCATCTACAGGTGGATAGCAGTTGCAGTAGCCTATGCATTTTCAAATTCTACCACAGTCTTGAGGTGTTAGCACCCATAAGTGTATTGCTAGTAGCACACATTCTACCTTCATAAGGAGGCGTGGGATAGTATTCCTCATGCTTTTGGTGTAAAGCTTTCTATGCAAAAGCAATGGTGTACGAATGCCAAGCTGACTCAGTACAAGGCAACAACCCAAAAAGTATGACATCCTTACATAAACATCAGTTGCCGGATCTTAAACTAGCAGCGGCTGCAAACATCCAGCAGGATAGTTTGCTTTTTCAAAAATTCAAATATAAACTTGACATCCACCAGATGTATTTTATCACCTGCTGCAGGAGTAAACGTGTTTCCGGCCTGTAACTGTCACGTGAACCCTCCTAAAGTATTACCAGAATGACATGCTGCATATGCTGGCAGACCTGCAAAATGCATGCTGTAATTCTTCGGCGAGCAGTTTGAGCTCACAAGGCGCAGGCATGCATCGGCTACCGGCTACGTTTTCGCTTCAAGTAGTACACAACAGTCACACAAAACGCTCACATTCCAGACTTGTGCAGCATGTGGCCACACAAACACGACGTGGGTGGCGAGCCAGAACGGTCACCAATCTCTTAAATGCTGGCAGCTAAATGACGAAAAGCGTTTACAAAAGCATCTGCGCTTTCACTTGCTGTTGCTCGCATCCTTTTATTTCGTTTATTCAACTGGCACTATTGAAGTGACAAAGCCTGCTGGAAGATTCAGCAGTGACCAGTCCGGATGCCCCAATCTGTTCCATTTACTAAATACTGAGGTGATCTTCATTCATGTGCAGGGCATCAGGCCTCTGTTTACCCAGGCGTTGTAAGCTAAATTCTATCCAGCCATACTGCGTGTGAAAGGAGACCGTTCAAGGTATGACCAATTATCGGGACAGTCGCCAATGCCCTCCTCAGGCCCTGCTTCCTATCAAATTAGGAGAGATATGTTTGCTGAGAACTGCGTAACACTGTCATTGTAGAGTTAATGATGCGGGCGCCGTGGGTATGTGTTGCTTTGCATCTGTTTTTTGGTGTCTTATTTGAAATCGCCACAGCCCATGAAGCAGGCACCGTGGCGATTAAAAAGAAAAGCCCAAGTAGTCCCAAAAACAAAACTGACAATGCCCCACAGCGCAAAAGAACTGTAGTTGGTCGGTGCTACTTCCGATAAAAACGGAAGTGATGCATCGGACTAGCAACCAAATAGGGAGGCAGGAAAACCACAGTAAGCGCAAATAAGCCAATTACAAGCAGGAGGCAGGGAGCAGGCGGGATTCCCCTCACTATACTGATTACTGAATGTCTCGGAGAAACAGCGCATGCGCGCTGACTACACGAGACCTAAAAAGGCTGAGTTATTTGCTTTTGCCAGTGCCTTTTGACAATCACAAGCAGCGCATGCCCACAAACGGCTGGCAGTCTTGCAATGGGGTTTTAAACCCAGGCGGCTGATGAAGCACACACATGCATTGAGATGCATTTGTGCGTGTGCTCTTATGACGCATGACAGACATTTATAATTTACCACCCTAACACTGCAGAGGTCCATGTTAAAATTATAAATAAACTGTTTTACAAAATGTAAAAATAAATGTGCAGCAGCGCAAAAACTAAATGAGGGTCCCAGTAATACGTTGCAGTTGAGCCGCCGTAATAAAGTTTGTCTTTATAACGGACAGCAGGAAGTAGAAAGGAGACGAAGAAGAGAGTGTACCTTTTGGAGAAGGCAAGAGTAACATGTGTTTCATTTTCTTCTTTTAACAGACACAGGCAAAGCCAAAAAGGTCTAGCTTGTAACTGAAATTTCAGGCCAAGTCTGTCTGCTTTAGCAATGTTTTTCTATATTGCATGCACAGATTTGTCCCATGAATTACCATTTTCGTACTCTGAATAAAACAAAGACACAAACTACAAGAAAACAAGAAAACACAGAGCACACTCAGCCAAATATGGCATTCACATGCCCTCTAGCTATGAAAAACGGCAATCGACTCTTTCCGGATGCAGGTTGCAGTACCTTGAGCTGCCTCATGTTACCTGTAAGGAGTCGGATGTACACCCAACATACACTTGTTCATTCTGACAGACACTATACAACTTAGTGCATCTCTCACAGAAAATAAATATACATGCGGTATAGATAAAGGGATGCAGGTAAATTGATCCGCCTGCTTCTGAGCATTTTATAGTTCAAAAACAGAAAAGCTATTAAGGTAGTGTTTTCATATGCATTACTCGAATTTCAAAGTGCAGCTTACTTTGAAGAGAAAAGTAGGTGGAGTCACATTAGCCCTCCACACTGCTGTGCATGAGAAAAATGGGCAAGTCGCTAGGCAAAGGCAGCAGTGTGGCTATTAATATAGTTGAGATGGTTTATAATTAAACATAGGTATGCACTCTTTATCTTAGTAAGGATACACAGTAGTAAAGAATAATAGAATTCTTACAAATATGATGAATAGCAATAATTAGACTCAGTCACTTTGTAATTTTGTCATTTAAGTTCATGTCTATTCAGATTCTCATCTATAATACATGTATCACACTGTGAAAAATTGGGTT
Source organism: Lissotriton vulgaris (assembly GCF_964263255.1). Lineage (NCBI taxonomy): Eukaryota > Metazoa > Chordata > Amphibia > Caudata > Salamandridae > Lissotriton > Lissotriton vulgaris. The sequence continues at coordinate 136,640,477 of NC_141690.1, forward strand.
ATTGGGTTGCATCAACCATAATCCTTGTCAGTGTGCAACACAAAAGTAACTAAATGAACCTGTGCTAAACACTCTGTTAACTTGTCACAAGAGCAGTCAGGCTAAACTTAGTGGCTTAACTTAGAGGCTCAACTCAGTCTGGCTTAATTTAGAGGCGCTTTGTGAAGTATTTATGCAGCGCACAAAAAGTACTAAAGGGAAAACACAACACAAGAAAAATCCCATACCAAGTTAGAAAAATCGAGTACAAATAAATATATGATTTGAAACCAAAATGACAGCAATTAAATCTTTAAAACAGGACATTTGGAATTTCAAGGATTTAAGGTATTTATAACGCCAAAAACTACAAAGGGCTAATAGTGGTTATCATGTTGTGCAAAAGCATGAAAGTCATAAATTCAGGCCGACTGCGATGGAATGCAGATTGGATACCAGGAACAAGTTAGTCCCACTGAAAAAGTTACCTTCTTAAATTCTGGTGCCAAAAGTCAAGTTCGAGCCGCAAGGAGAAAGGAGAGCATTGAAGAAGGTCACCGTTGTAGGGCAAATAGCAGGCTTGGCACCATGGATGGTCTTCGCTGTAGCACAAAGGTCCTGTCGGGCGTTCTAGACAGTCATTGCTGGAGTTTTGTGTTGGCGGTTACCTTGGATTGTTGATGCTGTTGATGCTGTACCACAAAGTGCAGGGTTAGAGTTGCTGGCCATGTCCACAAGAGCTTCATATTCCACATCAAGGGCCCAGGGCCTGAGAGGCAATTCTTGGGGATTGAGAATCTACCCGAGCAGAGGCCTGCAGGGCTGAGGCAGCAGGTTAACTGGGCAGATGCAGGGAGGCCTTTGGAGCTTGTTATGTCCCTGTAGCGCAGAACAGGATGCCAGCTAACTATCCCTGGGATGAAGGTAACAGGCCCTGTATTCCTTTTCAGGTAGTTGGACAGGTCACAAGGAACAGGCATGGCAGTTCTCTGGCAGCATGGCAATCCTGTTTGGTAGTACCTACAGGTCCAGGAGTGTACTGAAAAGTGCAAGGGTTCTACTTTATCCTGGTGCTAGTTTTGAAGTGGAAGAAACTTCAGTAGTTTTCCCCCACAGAAATATCTGTAATTTCCTGGGTCCTTGCCCTGGTCACAGAATGTCTGGAGTCACAATAGCCTAATGTGAAGTTATTTGTGTGTGTGTGCTGAGGCAGTTTCAATGAACTGCAACAGGTGCTGTGCACACAGCTCTGCCCCGCATACTGCCAGAGTGGCCCATCCTGCCACCCCCCAGTCCTCTAGTGTGTGGCTGTCTGGAACAAATACACAAAGGCTAACTTTGAACCAAATGGTTAGGACAAGAAAATGGTGACTTTCGAAATGTGGTATTTAGAGAATTGTGACTTAAAATCTGACTTTGCCATTAAAGAGGATTTCAAATTACATTTGCTTAGACACCAACCATGACATTTGCACCTGCTCTCAAACAAAATTCATCACTTATTAAATGTAATTGGGTAACCCAATAGTCTCCTATGGAAGAGGTAGGCATCACGTATTAAATGTAAATGGGTAACCCAATAGTCTCCTATGGAAGAGGTAGGCATCACATCAGTGGATAAACAAATCTATAAGTTTTTCTCTCCAAGGACATGTAAAACCTAAAGGAACATGTCTAACAATGCACCATGTCCTATGGGCTGTTTAGGACCTACCCTAGGGGTGACATATGTAATACAAAGGGATTTTTAGGCTTGGCATGACGAAAGAAAAATGAGCTCAATGTGAATGATTTGTTTGGACTAACGGTTAAAATACAAACTGGGAAGAAACGTGTATTCATCATGGATATTTGAGTGTTTTTGTTTAAATGTACACGGGTAACATCGGGATACAATGAAAATGTTATTGGAAGTTTAAGTTACAGAGAGGACATATGGGTGACGGGGTTTATTTACATAATGTATAATTTATTTTGTAAATGCTTGTTAAGTATTAAAAGTCTACCTCCTTCTTAGTATGGATGTAAAAAGACATCTTCAAATGTTACTTATTTTCTGTATCATGTTTTTACCGAAATTCATTGGTTGTTGTCACTACTGCTTCATCCCACACCGTTGCAAGTGTGTGGTTTTTCATGACTGAAAACTATAAAATCTGTCCTTTCGGGGATGTGTGCCAGACTTTCTGCTTGCTTTCTCGAAGGCAGCCTCTGTGTAGTCTGTTTGCAAATTTATACTTATAGAACTTTCCATGCCTTTTATAATGAGTAGACTCCATGTTAAACTGTTTGCAGATTTATACATTTAACTTTTGGCTCTTTTCCCAGAGGCAGACTTCATGGAAGATCAACTTACATATTTATATTCAAACTCTTCCCTGAATTACAAGCTGAGTAGATTTATGCTAGTTCTTTACTAAACTATATTTTGGTTTATGCTAATTCCCTCATGTTATGATCTCTCTCTAATGGCTTTATTTGTATACAATATTATTTCTGAGTTGAATCTTACTAACTACTTTTTTAAACACAGCAAGATGATGGACGGAATGCTGAAACTTTTCAACCATTGCTTTGTTGCTCACTATGCCACCCCAGTTTGGAACCAGCAATATACAAATCAGTCTCGACCCTGATCCTCAAGGGAACAGTCAGCCGAACTGCCAGATCAGGTCCTACCTGGACCGGAAACAAGCATCGTGGCACCGGTTTCAGAGTATCAGCCCTTGTCAGCCAGGCAAGCTTGAATCTTGTGTCATAGCAAGCAAGGGACCCAGTCTGGGCATACCCTTGACCACTTAGGGTGAACATAGCAACCACAACAAAATGATGAACGGAATGCTGTAACTTTTCAACTACTCACCCCTAGTCAACAGATATAGGTAGAACCCATTGTTCAGGTGCTCACTATGCCACCCCAGTTTAGACCCAGCTTTATGCAAATCAATGCTGTTCCTACTTCTGATGGGAACAGTCCGGCATTCTGCTCATCATTTTATTCCATTGCTAAACTAGCTACTTTTTGCCTTCTGTTATGGTTTTAAAATTTTGGATAAACCAATATGGTTTTGACTTTGAATTTTTCCTATGCAAAAACAAAAGTTGATGGACAGAATGCAGAACAATGTCATACATTCTCCCCAGTACAGAAATCTGGGCCTATATCCATCGTTTTTTTGCTCACCATGCCATTCCAGTTTTCAACCCAGCCATATGCAAATCAGTCTTGACCCTGTGCCCCATGGAAACAGTCCAGCCCGAACTGCCAAGCCAGGTTCTCCCTGGACTGGAAACAAGCATCCAACGACCGGTTTACGGCTTTCAGCCCTCATCAGCCTGGATAGCTTGATTCCAGTGGCATGGAGAGCGTGGACTCACGTCTGAGCATACCCGTCCCATTCTGGGTGACAAATGCAAAAACAACAGTTGATGGACAGAAGGCAGAACGATGTCATACATTCGCCTCAGTACAGAGATCTGGGCCTAAATCCATCGTTTCTTTGCTCACCATGCCATTCCAGTTTGAACCCAGCCATATGCAAATCATGGGAACAGTCCAGCCCGAACTGCCAAGCCAGGTTCTCCCTGGACTGGAAACAAGCATCCAAGGACCGATTTTGGGCTTTCAGCCGTCATCAGTCTGGATAGCTTGATTCCAGTGGCATGGAGAGCACGGCACTCAAGTCTGAGCATACCAGTCCCAATCGGGTGACAAAAGCAAAAACAACAGTTGATAAACAGAATGCAGAACAATGTCATACATTCACCCCAGTACAGAGATCTGGGCCTAAATCCATTGTTTTTTTGCTCACCATGCCATTCCAGTTTGAACCCAGTCATATGCAAATCAGTCTTGACCCTGTGCCCCATGGGAACAGTCCAGCCTGAACTGCCAAGCCAGGTTCTCCCTGGACTGGAAACAAGCATCCAAGGACCAGTTTCGGGCTTTCAGCCCTGATCCGCCTGGATAGCTTGATTCCAGTGGCATGCAGAGCATGGGACTCACGTCTGAGCACACCCGTCCCACTAGGGGTGACAAATGCAAAAACAACAATGGATGGACAGAATGCAGAACAATGTCATACATTCACCCCAGTACAGAGATCTGGGCCTAAATCCATAGTTTTTTGCTTAACATGCCATTCCAGTTTGAACCCAGCCATATGCAAATCAGTCTTGACCCTTTGCCCCATGGGAACAGTCCAGCCCGAACTACCAAGCCAGGTTCTCCCTGGACTGGAAACAAGCATCCAAGGACCAGTTTCAGGCTTTCAGCCTGGATAGCTTGATTCCAGGGGCATGGAGAGCACGGGACTCACAAATGAGCATACCCATCCCACTCGGGGTGACAAATGCAAAAACAACAGTTGATGGACAGAATGCAGAACAATGTCATACATTCACCCCAGTACAGAGATCTGGCCCTAAATCCATTGTTTTTTTGCTCACCATGCTATTCCAGTTTGAACCCAGCCATATGCAAATCAGTCTTGACCCTGTGCCCCATGGGAGCAGTCCAGCCCGAACTGCCTAGCCAGGTTCTCTCTGGACTGGAAACAAGCATCCAAGGACCGGTTTCGGGCTTTCAGCGCTCATCAGCCTATGTAGTTTGATACCAGTGGCAAGGAGAGCACGGGACTCACATCTGACCATACTCGTCCTACTCGGGGTGACAAATGCAAAAACAACAGTTGATGGACAGAATGCAGAACAATCTCATACATTCACCCCAGTACAGAGATCTGGGCCTAAATCCATCGTTTTTTTGGGTCCCGTGCTCACTACGCCACTGGAGTCAAGCTATCCTGGCTGAAGACGGCTGATAGCCAGAAACCGCTCCTACGATGCTTGATTCCGGTCCAGGGAAGACATGGCTTGGCAGTACGGGCTGGACTGTTCCCATGAGGCACAGGGCCAAGACTGATTTGCATATGGCCATGTATGAACTGGGGTGGCTTGGTGAGCAAAATAACAATGGATTAAACTCAGATCTGTGACTGGGGGTGAATGTTTTGCCATTGTGCAACATTCCGTCCATCATCTTGTTTGGTTTGCTGTTCACCCTATGTGGGTAGAGTATGCCCAGACCTGGGTCCCGTGCTCACCAGGCCACTGGATTCAAGCTATCCTGGCTGAAGACTGCTGATAGCCAGAAACCGGTCCTAGGATGCTTGATTCCGGTCCAGGGAAGACATAGCTTTGCAGTTCGGGCTGGACTGTTCCCATGAGGCACAGGGCCAAGACTGATTTGCATACGGCCATGTCTGAACTGGGGTGGCTTGGTGAGCAAAATAACAATGGATTAAACGCAGATCTGTGACTGGGGGTGAATGTTTTGCCATTGTGCAACATTCCGTCCATCATCTTGTTTGTTTTGAATTTTTCCTAGCTAAAGTTTCTTTTATTTGCACAAGGGCCACAGTACTTTGGTAATCACAGGGCCCAATCCTGCACATTGGCCTTTTAAATTTACCAGAGAAAGGCGCTGGCACAGACTAAAAATTAACTGCTAACTGGTAGCTGAATTGGCCAGTCGTAAAGGCAACCAACCCTTGCGTCTCCCATGCACAACACTGAAATGAAAATGAGACACATCTCCAATGAACCCTTGATGTTAGCATTCATTCTAGTACTTGCAAGTTAGGGAGCCTTTACAGTGATGCAGTCCTAGTGGCTGAGTACTTTAACAAAGCAGGCCAGAGAAGCTGTGAAGCCAGAGAAGCAGAAGAGGTAAACATGCCTGGGGAAGAGACTGGGATTGACAGGTCAGAGGATTTGAAATGGGAACACCTGGCTGGTGGAGAGAGGATATGGCATGTCATTTATAGCCCAGGGCATGGTGGACCAGGAGGCTCTGCCCTCAATTACACATTTTCCCACCTTGCTGTACACTGGGGTGGATTAGGGAACTTGCTTGACCTCATTCCAACCTTTGACAAAATGGAACATGCTGGAATCAGAGGCGGAACAGGAACCATGGCCACACCTCCTGCCTTAAGTTAGGCTGTACTATTCTATGCCTGAGGCAGGAATGACATTTTCAGCAATGTCATTGCAGTTCTTACTGGGCTGCCCAAGAATCCAAAGCTGGCCAAGCAGCATTAACATTCGCAGTGGGCCTCCTGTGCCAGTTCCAGACAAGGCCAATGGGGAGTGGCAGTTAGCTGTGACAGACAGCTCTTTGATCTTAATGTGAGCTCCTGAACTGTTTACTCACACTAATTGGCTGTTAAAAAGTGGCAAGGCAGGGGCTAAATGCCCACACAGAGGAACCACATCTTGCAAAAAGTGACATTGGGACTGCCTGGCTTTCATTCTGTGAAGTAATTCCGCGCTCATACAGAGACCCAGAACTGCGAATTATGCCCTCAGAACACATAGTAAATTGACTCAAACAGAAGATGCCTTAATGGACGTCATCAGAGAAAGTAGAGATGCCCATAGATGTCACTCATGGTGGTGCAATCGAAGGTCACTCCTACTTCCTTAAAAAACCTTCCAACCCACTTCTTAGGTTCAAAAACATAACCAGAACACCAGCAATTTTACCAAAGTGAGTCACAAGTGAAATATTTAACAAACTAAGTCAAAAGTGCCAATATGACATCATAAACAAAATACCAGTGCATTGTGTCTCACAATTGATGGAGCATCATATGCGGATGAGGTTGAGATGTGAGATGACTGGTGGGGAGAAGAAGACAAAAGGAAACATGATGAATACAGGAGACAGGAAGTGAGAGCAAAGGCAACAAGGAAGACAGCAAGCAAAGGAGGACAAGTCAGAACACAGAGAGAGAAAATAAGAGCAAAAGTGAGAGGAGGGGAAAACACAGCCTTGAAATGCTGAATGCTAAGAAAAATAAGGACTGACAACGACAAATGGTTTGACATTTAATTATTAAGGGTGAGAAAGGAGAGGAAGGAAATGACAGTGTCAATCGATTTGCCTGTTGTTCAGTGAATCTTTATTAAAACATAACACAGATACAGCTGAGGCAATGGGAATTTCTACCACAAATAACAGGTCCAGGCAAGTAGTGGCAGAAGAAGTGGGATGTTAATTCACAGACAAATACAGAACAAATAGAAGACATACAGCAGATACTGATGCTTTGTTACACACATAAAACAGGTAAAGTTCAAATAAGCATCAGAAGTGCTAGAGTCTTTGTTAAAATTTGAGTTTCTGGTTGGCAGAGGTATGCAACTTGTCCAAGGAGGCACCACCACTCTACTCTAGTCAGGGTAAGCTAAATACACATTAAGATAACCTGTGCTCACCATCTGGTAGGTTAGCACAGAGTAGCCAGACTTCTCTAAAGAGGCAATGTGTTAAGTATTTATGCAACACACAAAGTAACACAATGAAAATACCACAAAAATACTCCACACAGGAATAGAAAAAAGATTGGATTTTTATGAGTAAAACAAGACCTAAATGACAAAAATCCAATAGGTAGAACCAGAGTTATGATTTTTGTAAATCAAAATATAGTTTTTTGAGTCATAAAGTTCCAACCGGCGAAATCTGGTTGCACTAGACAGAGGTAAATCCAAAGTTCAGGCTGACTGCATTGGAGGGCAAGTGGGCTACAGACATGCAGGTCCCACTGAAAAAGCATCTTGGATGGAGGAAGTTTTGATGTTGAGAACCTGATGCGTGGAGCAGAGGAGGTGACTGATGGCCCATCATCGATCCAGTGGATGTAGGCAATGCGTCTATTCCAATCTGCGCTACCAGTGAAGCCTTTTTGACAAACCCCTATGGGTTGCAGAAGATGCGTCATCAAGCAGCGCAGTCTGATGGCGGCGAGCTATGCAGTCCATTTAAGCAATGTCATTAGGCAGCAGCTCTGTCGGTGTGGAAGGGAAATGAGTTGTTTTCAATATGCGCAAGGTCGTTGATGCAAGGATTCTCCTGGGTCAGCACAGAAAAAGACACTTTCCAAGGTCCCAGGATTGTATTGGCAATACTTGCCAAGATGCCAGGTGTTGTTGCAGAGTTGTAGGAAGTCTTTGATGACACTGAGACTTCAGAACAGGGGGCAAGCCAGCAAGCCCTTGGAGTAACTTTGGGTCCAAGTGAGATGGATCTAGTCCTTTTCCTTAGCAGGGCAGATTGCAGCATTAGCAGGCAACAGGCAGCACAACAAAGCAGGAACGCAGTTCTTCCACAGCACCAGTCCCTTAGGGTGGCAGTACTTGCAGCAGCACAGCAATCCTTCTTCCTGGCAGAGTTCCTCACAGGTCCAGTACCAGTACTGCCTCTGAAAGGGGGTGAAGTCCAGTGCTTAATTTGTAAAATATGAAGTCCAGGTGCCCAAATGTTTGTTGCAAGCCACACCCACTTTGCCCAGCTCCACCCACTTCCTCCACTGGCTCAACCCACTTACTCTATTGACCCCACCTACATCTTCAACTGGCACTGCTGAAAGTCAGATGTGATACCCGATCGGAATTTCAGCAAGGGAGCCTTTCGACTGTGAAGCAAATAAGTGAATAACATCTGCGCATAGACAATTTACCTCATTAATTGTTATTATATGACTGGTTTAAATATGAGAACCATAAAACATGATAACTTGTCTTTATAGTGCTTGCTAACTGTGGACTTTGTCACTGCATTGTCTGAAATCTGGAGGAAGTAACATAACAAGAAAGATGTCATCCAACACACACACAGATACTTCTCCCAAAATAGATGAGGGGTTAAAGAACAGACTGTACTGAGACCTCTTTTCCTTGACAAATTCAGATTAAATATATACAAGACAGCCAGCTGTGTAGTGACAACCCCACTATGGCAGTTAACAAGTGGAGAACCTATCAGTTGCTTTACAATACTGCAAAGGTCACCAGTGCAAGTATGACAAATGGGCCTGTCACTTGCCCCTTCACCTCGAGTCCAGGTGCCACTGCAGCCTGGAGCGTAATTCTGCCACTGGCACTCTCTCAGGGTCAGTAATGATCAGGTGCATATCAAAACCCTATATGATTCTTAAACTCGATACAGATACACTACAGATATTTTCCTTTCAAATGTGTGCTTGTTGCAGGTATAGGGGCATTCCAAACCTCTCCATTGAATGTGACATGCACACCTTGTGAAGAGAAGAGGCAACATAGAGCAAAGTTTAAAGGGTTGCTTTAAATGTTTGCTGTAAGCTTCTCTGCTGCCTATTTTGTATTTTACATGCTGTAGAAAATGAGCATGTCAGAGCAGTCTAAACATGAAAGATAGGCAAGATAAGGATTCTAGAAATTGTGTACATATATTAATAATTTTAACAGCAAAACACACAACCCTTCAATTTAATTGGTTTTAGGAAAAGCACCACCTGTAATAGTCTGAAGGCAGCCAACATGTGTTTGCAAGCTAACTATGCTAATATGTTAAATATGCTCATCTGTCCCAATGGAAATTCACAGTATTTGGAGCTCGTTGATTTAGGGGTGTTGCTAACCAAATGTGCCATCAATAATTTTAAAAAAAGGTATACTTTGTTTGTTGCAATGTAAGGTTATGCTTATCCTTGTTATCTGGTTGAAAGCTCTCAGTAATCAAATCTTATCTGAAGAGTTCAGTGCCACACATGGAGTCACAACACGGCCAGACTCAAAATCCAGAAATGCAAACCAAAAGATACAAGAGTGTTAGACCTGACATTATTGGCTTGAGTCTCTCCTCCATTTTTTCTGTTTGCCTCTACTGTTTTTCGATGTTTTTGCTGGTATATGCTTTGGGCGCCGTGTCACTGCTGATCAGTGCCATAGCGCAAGTGCTCCCTATGTTAAATTGATGTATCTATTGTATCCATGTTTGGCTTATTTGGTTTACTGTCAGTCCCTAGTCTAGTGCACCAGGAGTGCCGGGGCTTGTAAATACAAATGCCGCTCGTGGGCTTGCAGCACGTGTTGTGCCACCCACAGGAGCGGCCTCGTAAAAGAATGTCTACGGGTCGGTCATTGCGAGACCCACGTGCAGTCTTGTACTGTCACGCAGGCTGCGCAAGTATACCTATTTGCCAGCCCCCAAAACCTTCCCTTGGCTTCATGTTAGTCACCCCTATGGTAGGCCCGCGGGCAGGGTGCATTGTAAGTGTAAGGTAGGACACGCCTGACCAAGTTGGCATGTCCTAATAGTGAATTACCACCATCTTCGTTCTTCACTATTGCGAGGTAGCCTGCTCTCCATTGATTAGGATGGGCCGCCGGGATTATTAATGCTATGATCCTAGCTGGCTCGGGGAACATGGTGCAATGTCGAGTTTGGTATCCCTGAACTCGGGGTTTAATTACGCATCCGTTGGTGTGGATGGTTTTTGGACTCTGGGTTTGAAAATAGCACTTTTAGAAAGTGTCTATTTTCTTGTCTAACCATATCTGGTTTCTGCTGGTCTTGCGTGTGTGTGACAGGAGCTGGGTGGCTCCACAGGTCTGGATGAGTCAGTGTGGGATGAGTGGGACATTTACGTTGAGAGTAGGGGGAGAGTAGTTGTTGATAGCCTGCCTTGCCTGATACAATGCCGGCTCCACCTCCTGCCAAGCGGCTGATGGTTCTGTGCCTGCCATGGACGATCCTAGCCCCACCTCCTGCCAGGAGGCCGATAGCTCTGCTCCTGCCAGTGTCAATGCTGGCTCCACTTCCTGCTGGGCGTCTGAGGACCCAGCCCTGCTCAGTGAATAGGCCAGGTACGTCTGCCTGGCTCCACCCACAGCAGACCCAGGATGTTGGGAAACCCCCGGCATAGACAAAGGGATCAAAGACGAAAAGGGGTATAAGAGAAGGACCCCTGAACTAAGAAATCAGATCACTTCTGACAAGGAACCCTGTAACCAAGGACAAGAGGCCTGCTGATCTGAGGACTGCCTACCCCTTCTGCCGGTGTGCTGTTGTTGGGGGAATCCTGCAGTGCTTCTTTATTTTTGCCAAGGAACCAGGAGAGAGGAATTGTGTGTGTACTCTCACGCTTGCTAAGAAAATCTCCAAGGACTGGAAGAGTGCCAGTCTCCTGCTGAAGTCACAGGGTTAAAGGACTTCACCTGCTAAAGTGCTATTTGCTGGAAGCGAGAATCCAGCACCTCTGAAAGAACCAGCAATCACGACGACCAGACGCCGGGCCCGACCGACGCCAGCAGCAACGCCAGTGAGTGGGAGTACGGCTCTAACTCCAGAGGACCTCGTGTCTGCCCCGCTGCTGATCGCATCACCTGTGTGCCCTTCGACGCCGTGAGCGCTGCTCACTCTGTGCAACCGCATCATCAACGACGACGCCTGCTGAGGCCTGATCGACACCGAAGACGCGACGCCGGATTGCTCGACGCCGCTGATCATCGTGTGCTGCATTTTTCCTAAGGTACTGTGTTGTTGGGGGTCCGTGTGACTCCAGGCTCGACGTAGCGCTCCTCGCGGTCGACGCCGAACCTTTGGATTAACTTTGCCTCGACGTCGTGTAGCCCCCGTGTGGGTTACCCTGTTGCTAAGAACTGTGTTTCCAAGAAGAAGATTTGCTTGATACTAAAGACTTTTGTGCTAAAGAAGAACCTACCTTTGAACTATCCTTTTTCCTTCCCAACGTATTTATTCCGATTGTGTACAGTGTTTCGTTGTTTGGTCTTGTGCTAAGCCTTATATAAAAATACTTATTTTTATAATACTACTGTGTCGTGTCCATTTGTAGTGTATTGACTGTATTACTGTATGTGGTCATAATTGCTTAACACACAGCCTCTGAGATAAGCCTGTTCTGCTCTGCCAAGCTACCAAGGGGGTGAGCAGGGGTTATCAAAGGGAGTGATCCCCTTGCCCTGACTAGAAAAGGAGTGTCCCTATTTGTCAGAAGTGCATACCTCTGCCAACTAGAGACAGCCGGTTCTAACATTGTTGGCAGCGGTGGGATATGGACCTTGCATTTATGACCCATGTACAGTGATTAGTGTGCGCTACATAGTGAAAGCAGACCATAACGCAGTCACAATCTAGTTGGGAAGGATTCCATTTTTGTTCTCCGCTTTTCTGAAACTTGATTTTTTGAACACTGCCAGTTTTATCCATGAGTGACAACAGAGTCACTGCCCCTGCTGTTGTTGTGGAGGAGTTTGAGAGGAATAAGCTAAAGAAATACAAAAAAGATGAGCTGAAACACTTTTGCGACCAGTTTAAAGTTCCTACCACCAGCCTCTCGAGAAAAGATGATTTTCGTAAAGCATTACAGGCCTGGTGGGAGTCCAGAGATCCCTCTGATGTGGTGGTGGTACCCACAGAGGAAGGGGATGAGGAGGTGCCAGTGAATGGGCCTGTGTCCTCTCCCGGTAGCAGTGTTTCCTCCAAAGGTCTTTCCCCTGAAGAAAGAGAAGAAAGGGCGAAAGAGCGAGCTTACAACATGGAAATGGCAAGGCTAAAGATAAATGGGCAGTTGGAGTTAGAAAATGCAAGAGGTAGAAGAGAAGCTGATTTGGAGATCAAAAAGTTAGAGTTTGAACGAGAGAAGTTAGCTTTGGAGCGTGAAGCCAGGTTGAGGGAGCTGGATATCCAAGCTAAAAAGTTAGAGTTGAATCCCTCTGGTGGCAGCATCCCATCCGAACCTGCAGAAAGTAAGTTGTACTTTCCGAAAGATGTGATAAAAGATTACAATAGGAATGAAGATATTGGTCAATGGTTTAAAGCATATGAGTTAGCATTGTTGGCCCACCAGGTCCCTGAGAAGAATTGGGGAGCGAGGTTGTGGGGTCGCTTTGTGAATGAGGGAAGAGATACCCTGTTAGACATGCCTGTTGCGGATAGGATGTTGTATGCTCATATGAAAGATGCTTTAATGTTGCGGTATGGCCTAACCCCCAAGAAGTACAGACAAGCTTTTAGATAATGTAAGAAGTTGCCTGGTACGACGTGGGTTGAATATGAGTCTTATTTTTGCAGAGCCATGGATGGTTGGGTAAAGGGCAGCAAAGTGGAAAGTTATGAAGCTCTTTATGATTTGTTTGCTTGGGAGCATTTGTCTAATAACTGTTTTCCAGAGCTGCGCCAGCACCTGATTGATAGCAAGATATCTAACCCTAGAAAACTTGCTGAGGAGGCGGACCGCTGGGTCAGTACCAGGGTCCACAAGGGTCCAGTGGGAGACTCAGCCAAAGGTGGGCAGGGTCCCCAGCAGAAGAGTGGGGGGACAAGGGTAAACAGAAGGAGTCTCAGAAAGGGCCCCAAAGTAATCCCCAAGGGAACCAAGGGAAAGGTTCCCAGCCTCCCCCTGAGAAGAAGCCAGGGGCCCCGACGGGTAAACCTGTTCATAGGGGCCCCCTAACCTGCTACGGTTGTGGGCAGGTGGGACACCGGTTTTATGACCCCCAGTGTCCCAAAAAGGATTCGAACGCACCGCCGCGTGCACCCCCGTCAATTGGCGAGTGTAGCCTTGGGAGGGGAGGAGATGGTTGTCCATGGTGGGAGGGGTCCCGCAGAAATGTCCCTGGTCTCGCTAGGAGACATGCAAATGGTCCCTCCACCCCCTCTGCCTAGTAACACTAGTAAATATAGGCAGTGGGTGACCATTAATGGCCATAGAGTGGAAGCCCTCAGAGACACCGGAGCGAGTGTGACAGCTGTCAAGTGTCACTTAGTGTCCAGAGAGCAGGTGGTTCCCCACGCATTCTACCCTGTGATAGCTGCCGACAACTCCCAGAAAGAGTGTGAGGTAGCTCAGGTTTCCTTTGAATGGGGGGGAGTGTCAGGTAAGGTTGCTGTGAGGCCCGCCATGCCTGTCGATTGTCTCCTGGGCAATGATTTAGAAGACTCCCCTTGGGCTAAGGTGGAGAGGGAGGCGCACTTGAAAATGTTGGGTGTGCCAGAGTGGGTGTGTGCAACCACTCGATCCATGACAGCGAGTAAGGGTGTTGATGGGGTCCCGGAGCCTGAAAGTACGGCCCAGGACACAGCTGTGAAGAGAAGAGGCAGGAGGCGCGGGAAACCGGCCCCCGTAGTTCCCGTGGTCCAGGAGGAGGTAGACCCTGAGGGGGATACCCTGGAGCCCACAGGGGAACAAATTGCCGAACTGGGAGACCTGCCCGAGCTGACCCACTGGCAGCAGGATGGTGGTCCGTCCAGGGAGGAATTCTGTGCGGAACAGAAAGTGTGCCCTTCTCTTGTGGGCATGAGGCAGCAGGCCTCAGCCCAATCCTCAGGTGATCAGTCAGGGTCACATTTTGTGTACTGGGAGAACGACCTCCTGTATAGCGAGCCTAAGGCTGCTGAGCCTGGGTCAGCCCGTGTGCTGGTGGTACCCCAGCGCTTCAGAGCCTTCCTAGTGGGTTTGGCTCATGATGTTCCGTTAGCTGGACTTCTGGGGCAGGACAAGACCTATGACAGGCTTGTCACCCATTTTTATTGGCCTCAGATGCGTAGGGATGTAGACATCCATTTCAAGACTTGTCGTACTTGCCAGGCAAGTGGGAAAAGCGGGAGGAAGCAGAAGGCTCCCCTCCAACCTTTTCCAGAGGTCAGCACCCCCTTTGACCGGGTGGGTATTGACATTGTTGGGCCCCTGGACCCCAAGACAGCCCTGGGCAACAGGTTCATCCTGGTCTTGGTGGACCATGCCACAAGGTACCCGGAAGCCATCCCTCTCAGAACAGTGATGGCCCCCGTGGTGGGACGGGCACTGATGGGTGTTTTCTCCCGGATGGGGTTCCCCAGAGAGGTGGTGTCAGACCGAGGCACCAACTTCATTTCGAACTATATGAAGTCTCTGTGGAAGGAGTGTGGGGTAACCTACAAGTTCACCACTCCTTATCACCCTCAAGGAAATGGGCTGGTTGAGAGATTCAACCGGATCCTGAAAGGCATGATTATGGGTCTTGAAGAACCAATGAGGCGGAAATGGGACGTCCTCTTGCCATGCCTGTTGTTTGCTTACCGTGAGGTGCCGCAGAAGGCTCTAGGGTTCAGCCCCTTTGAGCTCTTATACGGTCACCCGGTAAGAGGACCTTTGAGTCTGGTCAAGGAAGGCTGGGAGCAATCTCCCAGGAACCCTCCCCAGGATGTATACAGCTACATGCTGGCCTTTCGGAACCAGACTCGGCGCTTCAGAGAACTTGCTCAGGCAAATCTGGAGGCCAGCCAGGAGGAGATGAAGCGTTGGTACGACCGGAATGCCACTCTGGTAGAGCTTCAGCCTGGTCAGGAAGTGTGGGTCATGTCCCCTGTGGAACCTTGTGCGCTCAAGGACAGGTGGACTGGACCGTTTAAGGTTGTGGAGAAGAAGAGCGATGTCACCTACCTGGTGGACTTGAAATCTCCCAGGAACCCCTTGCGGGTCCTGCATGTCAACCGTTTGAAGCCCCACTTAGAAAGGTCCGAAGTGGGCATGCTCCTAGCTACAGATGATGGAATGGAGGAGGAGATTGAGCCTCTTCCTGACCTCCTGTGTGCTAAAGAGCAAGATGGGTCGGTGGATGGTGTGGTCCTCTCTGACACACTGACCCTTGAGCAGAAACAGGATTGTCGCCAACTGTTGGGACAATTCCCGGATCTGTTTTCCTTGGTTCCGGGTGTCACTCATTGGTGTGTCCATGACGTTGACACCGGAGACAGCCCTCCTGTGAAGCACAAGGCTTACAGGGTGACTGACAAGGTCAGAGCGTACATTAAGGAGGAGGTCTCCAAAATGTTCGCGTTAGGGGTGATTGAGTCCTCTAGCAGTCCTTGGGCCAGCCCAGTGGTCTTGGTCCCGAAGGCTGCAGCGCCTGGTGCTTCACCAGAACTCCGGTTCTGCGTGGACTACCGAGGGCTCAATTCAGTCACGAAGACTGACGCGCACCCCATCCCCAGAGCTGATGAGCTCATCGATCGGTTGGGGGCTGCCCGGTACCTTAGTACGTTTGATTTAACGTCTGAGTACTGGCAGATCGCCTTGACTGATGGGGCAAAGGAGAGGTCCGCATTCTCCACACCAGATGGGCTATACCAGTTCCGGGTGATGCCCTTTGGGATGAAGAATGCCCCTGCCACCTTCCAGAGGTTGGTCAACCAGGTCTTGGCTGGACTAGAGGATTTCAGTGCCGCCTACCTGGACGACATCGCAGTGTTCAGCGCCAGCTGGGAGGAACACTTGCGCCACCTCCAGGAAGTGTTGTTGGCCCTGCGCGGAGCAGGCCTCACAATCAAAGCCAGTAAGTGCCAGATTGGGCAGGGTTCGGTGGTGTACTTGGGGCACCAAGTAGGGAGCGGCAAGGTTGCCCCCCTGCAACCCAAGATTGATACCATCCTGGCTTGGGCGCCGCCCAAAACCCAAACGCAGGTGAGAGCCTTCCTAGGACTCACGGGTTATTACAGGAGGTTTGTCAAGGATTACGGTAACATTGTGCACCCCTTGACTTCGCTGACTTCCAGGAAGCAGCCACGAAACGTGATCTGGACTGATGCCTGTCAAACGGCCTTCGACACCCTGAAAACTGCAATGTGCACAGCACCTATACTCCAGGCACCCGACTTTTCGAAAGAATTCATTGTTCAGACGGACGCTTCAGAGCATGGCGTGGGGGCTGTTCTAGCTCAGGTGAATGAAGAGGGCCGAGACTTGCCTGTAGCCTTCATCAGTAGGAGGTTACTTCCCAGGGAAACGAGGTGGAGTGCGATAGAGAGAGAAGCATTTGCTGTGGTCTGGGCGCTGAAGAAGCTAAGACCCTACCTGTTTGGGACTCACTTCCGGGTTCAGACAGACCACAGGCCCCTCAGGTGGTTGATGCAAATGAGGGGTGAGAATCCGAAACTGTTGAGGTGGTCCATTTCTCTACAGGGAATGGACTTTACGGTGGAACACCGCCCTGGTACAGATCACGCCAATGCTGATGGTCTGTCCATATTTTTCCGCCTTAGTGATGAGGACTCCCTAGGTCAAGGGTAGTTCTCCCCACATTTCAGCTGGAGGGGACACGTGTTAGACCTGACATCATTGGCTTGAGTCTCTCCTCCATTTTTTCTGTTTGCCTCTACTGTTTTTCGATGTTTTTGCTGGTATATGCTTTGGGCGCCGTGTCACTGCTGATCAGTGCCATAGCGCAAGTGCTCCCTATGTTAAATTGATGTATCTATTGTATCCATGTTTGGCTTATTTGGTTTACTGTCAGTCCCTAGTCTAGTGCACCAGGAGTGCCGGGGCTTGTAAATACAAATGCCGCTCGTGGGCTTGCAGCACGTGTTGTGCCACCCACAGGAGCGGCCTCGTAAAAGAATGTCTAGGGGTCGGTCATTGCGAGACCCACGTGCAGTCTTGTACTGTCACGCAGGCTGCGCAAGTATACCTATTTGCCAGCCCCCCAAACCTTCCCTTGGCTTCATGTTAGTCACCTCTATGGTAGGCCCGCGGGCAGGGTGCATTGTAAGTGTAAGGTAGGACACGCCTGACCAAGTTGGCATGTCCTAATAGTGAATTACCACCATCTTCGTTCTTCACTATTGCGAGGTAGCCTGCTCTCCATTGATTAGGATGGGCCGCCGGGATTATTAATGCTATGATCCTAGCTGGCTCGGGGAGCATGGTGCAATGTCGAGTTTGGTATCCCTGAACTCGGGGTTTAATTACGCATCCGTTGGTGTGGATGGTTTTTGGACTCTGGGTTTGAAAATAGCACTTTTAGAAAGTGTCTATTTTCTTGTCTAACCATATCTGGTTTCTGCTGGTCTTGCGTGTGTGTGACAGGAGCTGGGTGGCTCCACAGGTCTGGATGAGTCAGTGTGGGATGAGTGGGACATTTACGTTGAGAGTAGGGGGAGAGTAGTTGTTGATAGCCTGCCTTGCCTGATACAATGCCGGCTCCACCTCCTGCCAAGCGGCTGATGGTTCTGTGCCTGCCATGGACGATCCTAGCCCCACCTCCTGCCAGGAGGCCGATAGCTCTGCTCCTGCCAGTGTCAATGCTGGCTCCACTTCCTGCTGGGCGTCTGAGAACCCAGCCCTGCTCAGTGAATACGCCAGGTACGTCTGCCTGGCTCCACCCACAACAGACCAAGGATGTTGGGAAACCCCCAGCATAGACAAAGGGATCAAAGATGAAAAGGGGTATAAGAGAAGGACCCCTGAAGTAAGAAATCAGATCACTTCTGACAAGGAGCCCTGTAACCAAGGACAAGAGGCCTGCTGATCTGAGGACTGCCTACCCCTTCTGCCGGTGTGCTGTTGTTGGGGGAATCCTGCAGTGCTTCTTTATTTTTGCCAAGGAACCAGGAGAGAGGAACTGTGTGTGTACTCTCACGCTTGCTAAGAAAATCTCCAAGGACTGGAAGAGTGCCAGTCTCCTGCTGAAGTCACAGGGTTAAAGGACTTCACCTGCTAAAGTGCTATTTGCTGGAAGCGAGAATCCAGCACCTCTGAAAGAACCAGCAATCACGACGACCAGACGCCGGGCCCGACCGACGCCAGCAGCAACGCCAGTGAGTGGGAGTACGGCTCTAACTCCAGAGGACCTCGTGTCTGCCCCGCTGCTGATCGCATCACCTGTGTGCCCTTCGACGCCGTGAGCGCTGCTCACTCTGTGCAACCGCATCATCAACGACGACGCCTGCTGAGGCCTGATCGACACCGAAGACGCGACGCCGGATTGCTCGACGCCGCTGATCATCGTGTGCTGCATTTTTCCTAAGGTACTGTGTTGTTGGGGGTCCGTGTGACTCCAGGCTCGACGTAGCGCTCCTCGCGGTCGACGCCGAACCTTTGGATTAACTTTGCCTCGACGTCGTGTAGCCCCCGTGTGGGTTACCCTGTTGCTAAGAACTGTGTTTCCAAGAAGAAGATTTGCTTGATACTAAAGACTTTTGTGCTAAAGAAGAACCTACCTTTGAACTATCCTTTTTCCTTCCCAACGTATTTATTCCGATTGTGTACAGTTTTTCGTTGTTTGGTCTTGTGCTAAGCCTTATATAAAAATACTTATTTTTATAATACTACTGTGCCGTGTCCATTTGTAGTGTATTCACTGTATTACTGTATGTGGTCATAATTGCTTAACACACAGCCTCTGAGATAAGCCTGTTCTGCTCTGCCAAGCTACCAAGGGGGTGAGCAGGGGTTATCGAAGGGTGTGATCCCCTTGCCCTGACTAGAAAAGGAGTGTCCCTATTTGTCAGAAGTGCATACCTCTGCCAACTAGAGACAGCCGGTTCTAACAAAGAGGAAAACCACCTTCGTTTATAAGGTCAGAAACTGAAACATCATGTTCCCACATATCAAACAATCCACATCAGTCTTGTAGTTGATAATGAAAGAAGCACACATTCACCGACAAAGACCTGCCTTAAATACTTGAGCCTTTATACCCAATGACGAAATAGTTCTTCCTCCCACCTTGATATCTCCCCTATCCATGACCTCTCCTGCACAACAGGGCTTTAAGTGGGCCGGGTCTTGTCGTACTTAGCACAGGCAGCTCTAAAAGTCAGGTGTCTAGACGCAGGGGCGGCTCTAGGCTCATGGTGGCCCTGGGCAGGGAGCGTAGGCAGGGGGCCCCGGAAGAGGGGGTCCGGGCGGGGCGGAGCACGGAGGTCAGTGAAGAGGAGGGGGCCAGGGTGTTTGAAAATTGGAAAAGAGCCAGAGGCCGCCAAATCCCTACCAAGGGCCGCCTCGCAAATATGTATCCATCCTCAGAGGATTGTTATATTAAGGATATATATTGGCGCGGTGGCCCCTGGGGTTTGGTGGCCCTGTGCAGGTGCACAGCTTGCACATGCCTAAGGCCACCCATGCTAGACGGGTCCCTATCGGGCTCTCCATTTTTACCCTCATCCTCAGGGTGAAACTATTTTTTTTACTCTGCAGCAGTGCCACCCTTAACTGCCATTGATGTAAAATCAAAGAGACTCGTTATAATTATTTCACTCTCATAATATCACAACTGAAGCATTTGCAATATTATATACAAGGAAGTCATAGTAGCTGCTTATTTAGCATATTCAACTAACAGTCATTGACAAAGTCAGTAGTCCTGGTTTATTGTAGGTGTAATGTTACTTGCTGTATTATATTTCTGGGTGCACTGGCAGAAGCAGCGAAATAACAGTCAGGCGGTACATTATCCCAAGGACAGATTTTTATCTTAGGAATTTTTAAGCTACGCCCTTAATTACATCAGCTATGCCCCTAAGAGATACCCTTGGTTATTTCATCCCACTTAGAGCCTTGCTGCACAACACTCAGAATAAGTCCCTTCCCCACTATTGCGCACTGAGTTATATTGCCTTCTTCTAACTTGATTTGCTCTCTACAGGTTAACAGTATACATGAAAGTCTAAAGTAGCGTTGCGAAGGGTGGCACCTGTAAATCTAAAATATGCATAGATTCTAGCGATGGTACTTTAAAACCTGGTCAATTTTACTGGACACATAACTGAAACCTGAGTTTTTTTTCCTGATTCACATTATTATGTATATTTTGTTGCGTATAGCAGCAACATTCATACTTGTGAATGCTTCAAAGAGCTTATTTGAGGCACTGTACAAACATAGGCATGCTAAAAAAAACAGTTTAGGGAACAGAAACGAAACCGTCACATCTGTGAACACACAAATATTTATGCTGCATATATATTTAAAGTCATATGGCCCGGGTTGAAAGAGTAGTAGAATAAGGTCCTTGATGAAATATTTCAATGTAAAACTCGCTCGAAATGGCAAGTTAACTTGGTTAGCATATTTAAAATACATGAAAATTATTCACACGCTGCGTGCTGCACGTTACAACCACTGCAACATTCTGCTTTTCATGGCATTTAGCCACTCTTAAGCAGTAAACTGTTTAGGGAGGGATACTTCAGGGCACGGGCCGGGCAGGGCCTTTAACTTAACCCTGGCCCTAAATTATAATGTGTACTCCAGCGGCTGCTGGCTGATACCAGGCCAGCGCCGACACTGCAGTGCATCCATTGAATCTTGTGGAGCCGGAGCTACCACCATGGTGGCTGGTGTCGCCACCACGCTCAAAAGATGAAAAAGCAGCGTTGGTATGGCAATGGCATACTTACGGTTTATTCGTGGTGATGGATGTAGTATAGCAGGCCTGGGGGCCTGTGCCTCTGCTCCTCAACGCTGTCAGGCTGACTTTAACTTGTGGGTGGGGTGCGGCCGCGCGGGTGTGTTGGGCGTCACATGGCAATCTGAAAAAAAAACTGTGCATGCTGCCTGGAGCACACAGCCCCGTAGAACCAACTCTATCCAGATTCCAGCCCAATCAAGGCCCCTGGCCTACTCCTGCCTACCCGCAACACTACACCAAGGGCCGCGGCCAGCATCATATAAGATGAATCTGGGCTTAGGCAGATCTCACAGCCGCAACAGTCTTAACCAGGACTCTGCAGAGGAAGAGTCATGAGAACAACACTCTGCTCAATAAAGCAGTCATGCCGAAACTTATCGTTAATGCCACGTGTGATGTGCAGACACCTCTGTGTATAGACCCGGCCCTGATAGGTAAGTGCTGGTGCTAAGCAACGGAAAGCACTGGCACAAATTAAACTCTGGTGAAGTCAAAGAAGGCTCTTTGAAGTGCACACAGGCCCTTTCTTCCCAACCCTGACTCCAGTTGGGGTAACCAGCCCTTTTTATGGGGATAGGACACTATTGATTCAGTTGCCTATTCAGGCTCCCTTCCTGCCCATGAAGAGCCATCAGAAAACATATGAGTGCTGAGACACACCTAACCTTCCTGTGTTTGTGGCTGTCTAGAGGGAATGCACAAAGTGAAGCTTTCACCCAAGCCAGACTTGCAATGGAGGCACACAGAGCAGTAAGAGCAGTTTTAAAATAGTAATGTTAATTCCATCTATACCAGTTAAGAGGATTTATCATTACAATGTTAAAGATAGGAAAACTGATACAACTTATCTTCTAATCAGGAATTATAGCTTAAAAGTGTGTTAAGGAATTCCCAATGTTAGCCTATGAGAAGTGTATTAAGGGATTCCCAATGTTAACCTATGAGAGGAGTACGCCTCACAACAAATGTGGGTGTTTGTCACTACCATGACATGCAAAACCTAAAAGTACATGTCCTACCTTTTACTTACTTTAAGACAACAGGACACATCAAATGTAGAAACTTGAAGGTTTATTAAGCTGCATTCAACGACCCCTGGCCAGTTCCTTATCCTCAGCAACTGTCTGCTAGCTCTGCCTCTCAGAATACACATCAGATTCCAGAGGTAGAAGCATCACAGTTGCCCAGGAACACCATCACTGTTACCAGGATAGATAACACTACAGTCTGGAACACATCCTCTTTTTTTAAATAAGAATCCCCACAAATAACTTTATTACACAAATGAACATAAAATAGCATCTCAAGTACATATATAATCTTCCAGTTTTCTAGGTCTCACTCTCACACATGTGCTCGATTCCCTCTCATATTGTTTGCCATCCTCGCAGGTTTTGCTCCTTCCGATTCTCCAAAATAGGTTCCTAACTTCAACCATTTCTGTTGTTCCACATCCCTGCACACTGTCACCTTCCTTACATTCTACCACTTACCATCCGACAACCTAAGTGTGTTGCCCTTTATCTCAACCATTTTCTTCAGTTCAGATAACTTAGAGTTACCCTTTTTTACTACATTCCAGAACAAACCCTCGCAAACATTCTTTCCACAAATCTCTTGCTGCTTTTCTTTATCGTCAGTTGTCTTTGTCCGTAACAAGCTTTATACTTTCTGACTTTCTTGCTCAACCTACCATAGTCAACTTTCAGCTGACCAGACCTAGTAATCCATGCTAGTATAGCTACCATGCAGGGTGACTTTGTGCCACCTCATAGATATAATTGAGACGCTTGCGCCACCAGAGCATCAAAAAAAGTGATGTTCTGGTGGTGCAAGCCTCTCATACATAAACCTCAACAAATTCTACACGTTTATTAGGTCTTTCACTATCAGTTACCTACATATGAAATATTAGGCAATGTTAAGGAACAATAAAGTTAAAATGTTGTTACTCTGTGGGAAATGCACTGTAGTACATTATAAAACCCCCTAATATTTAATGCACTGCAGAGGTCTGTATGCAACTAGAGAGACACAGAATTAAATCTTGGTTGGTGCATTGGAGAATAGTGTCTTGTGTATTTTTAGTGCAACAAGGTTCCAGCCCGTTACAGAAAGCACTATAAGTATGTAAGACAAGATTTTATATTTGCATTATATAATGACACATAGTTTTATGACCAAATGGTGCTTCTAAAATGTATATTTAAGTGATACCAAAGTGTATGTAATGCAATTTTATTTTACATAACTATGCCTTCAACACCACCTTTTGGGTACTAAGGGCTGTGTAAATACGGTTATGATTAAAAGCAAGCACTTCACAACCCAGTTGTTAACTCTTTGCACTACCACTCAAAAAACTAAAACCTTTGTCATCACAAAGGAGCTTGGAGTGATTCTGTCAATTAAAGCCAGAACTTGTTTCCTCCCTAGCACATTTTACACTTGCAGATTAACTAATAGCACACATTATCTTTGCATTCAAGCAGGCAGGCACCCTGGCACAAAATCTTTTCCCAGTACAGGAGGCTCAATTAAGGAAACTTTAGCTGAATCATTTTAACAATTGAGCAGTTCTAGGATGGCTGTCTTTTTCCACAACAAAAGCAAAGGTTTTGTATTCCAGGTACAAGTGAGGCTGAGGAATGTGTGACCCCCCCTTCCCAGTATTCCACTGCCTCCCTGAGGGTCACATCCCACAGATTGAAGTCATCTGCCCTAGAATAACACGTTATCCTTGAACACCAGTACATTTTACATGTCTTTCAAAACACTGAGCATTAAACTCTGGACTACTGTTGGTGCCAATTCCAGCCCGAAGGGCATGCAAATACATTGGTAATCTCCTTCGCATGTAACGAACAATGTCAAATGTCTGGATTCCACATGCAACTGTACCTGGTGGTAGGCACTGGACAAGTCCAAGGCAGTGAAACATCTTTCCCCGTCACACTCGCAAGCATCTCTCTTATTCGGGGAAGGGCATGGCGGTCAATCCACATGCAGTCATTCAAATCCTGAGGTCAACACACATGCAAATGATTCCATTGGGTTTCCTAGCAATGACGAGTGACTCAACCATTCTGAGGTCTTAATTGATTTGAACACACCTTCCTTGCATAGTCTCTCTAGTTCTGCTTAATCAATCACATCAGGGCAAGTTGAATGTTCCGCGCCTTGGGCTCCTTTGGGCACCACTTCTTTCCTGGGTACAATCCGGTGTTCAAATTGCCTCAGACACCCCAAATATTTTATGAACAAATTCAGAAACATGGTGACTCACTCTTTCATACACTGGGATTCCGTTAACAACACCTGCTTATGATGCTTTGGGTTCAAGATCATTCTTTCAGTGTATGTTGCTCCTTCCATCACATCAAGGGCCTTCCCTTCTCAACTACATAAATCTTTCCCCTTGCCTTCCTATCCAGAAATTCCAATTCCGCCATGAAATATCCCAAGACTGGCAATTTGTTACCACAATACTCTTCAAGTTCTTCATATGTGGGACATAACTCACCAGCACTCAAACCCTCCCAAATCAATTTGTCAATAAGGGTAAATGGCAAACACAAATCCGCCTTAAAATGCACCTCTTTGCCGTCCAACCTGATTGCACACTTTGGGGGTATGATAAACATTGTCCATTTCTCCATGGACTGTTCACTCAGCTGGGGCTCCATCCCACATACCGCTAACATCTCATTGCCATCCTCCTTAGTCACACTCCTCCTTTTAACCTGATGTTTCCCATTTGTTCACCATGTTAACAGATTTCCTGGAATTTCAGATAACCAACATTCCACATACCTTTGAGAAATGAGCCATCTTTTTACTTTTGAAACATTTACTCTTGGTGGCTGGACAATAACTTGCCTCGGCTGTGTGCCTTACACTTCCACACGTAAAGCCAGTTTTCTTTTTTTCAACGTGTTGAGTTTTCACACCCCTCTTATTCCTGTCACTGTTTTATTGTGTGACCTTCTTTACCATATTTACTTCATACGCCTTTTCAGATTGGCTATTACACTTGCACCCAGCACCACCCAATTCCTTTACAGAATGAGCCTGGCGACAGTAGTGTTTTTGTTTAATGTGGAGTCCTTTAGCCCTTACAACTTCTCCTAGATCTTCATGGTGTTTATCCTGTTCACTAATTGATCCCTTCTGATTTTGTTACTGAGATTACTGAAATTACATGTAACAGCTAGCCTTCTCAGAGCAACAACATACTGTTCTATTGTTTCCCCTTGCACTTGGGCCCAGGAAACACTTTTGTGCCTTTCAACCACAATACTTGTCTTTTTCCCATAATTCTCATCAAAGGCTTTAAGAGCAATATCATACTCCTCCTCCTCTTCATTATCCGACCCCGCGTTTAAACTTTTTCCTTCCACTGCCAGTCTGGGCAGGGTTTTTAGGACGTTCTTCCCTTCCACCCCCTTAGCTGTGTTTAAGGATTGCCAGCTTGCTTTACGCAACAAATTAATCTCTCCTTAGCCTCCAAATAAGTCTCAAAGCTTTCCTTCCAGTCTTCCAAACCCATATAGGGTAGCCCTGAATCCTGTAAAAACGCAGAAGGTGTGCGTATGGATTGAAACATCATGACTGGAAACTCTGAACTCCAGATCTCCTAGAAATCGCCAAGAAATAAATCATCACTCATCCACTGCCTGATTACCAACCCTGACAAAACACTACATAACAGTAGAACAGTTCGATAGTTGCATAGGGAACTCACAACAGTATGTAAAAATGGAAATTTCCAAGCACACTTCACTGAACTCCACTGAATATCACCTCACCGCTGTTTCACTTGAATTGGCACAATTCAAGCACAAGGTATCGTTGTAGGGTAAGATTTGTCGAGCCTCTACACACAGCACAGAAATGTGCATTGTGTGATTTCCAAAATGTATATATTGTTGTTCCCAAACAGCCATGCTCACCACCGTGGTTCCCAATAATAGTCACCTTGTTTTTGTCAAATAGCTGTGCACAATGGCGTCTCACACACAGGCAAAAGACAACTAACTGCACCATAACCAAGACGGTGCAGTGTAGTTGCGTGACTCTGGTTGCTATGGTTGCCACAATCCAAACAGCAAAAACAACAGTTGATGGACAGAATGCAGAACAATGTCATACATTCACCCCAGTGCAGAGATCTGGGCCTAAATCCATTGTTATTTTGCTCACCAAGCCACCCCAGTTCAGACATGCACATATGCAGATCAGCCTTGATCCTGTTCCTCATGGGAACAGTCCAGTGTGAACAGCTAAGCCATGTCTTGCCTGGACCAGAAACAAGCATCCTAGGACCGGTTTCTTGCTATCAGCCGTCATCAGCCAGGATCTCTTGACTCTAGTGGCATGGAGAGCACGGGACTCACGTCTGAGCATACCCGTCCCACTCGGGGTGACAAATGCAAAAACAACAGTTGATGGACAGAATGCAGAACAATGTCATACATTCACCCCAGTGCAGAGATCTGGGCCGAAATCCATTGTTTTTTTGCTCACCAAGCCACCCCAGTTCAGACATGGCAATATGCGAATCCGCCTTGACCCTGTGCCTCATGGGAACAGTCCAGCCCAAACTGTTAAGCCATGTCTTCCCTGGACCAGAATCAAGCATCCTAGGACTGGTGTCTGGCTATCAACCGTCATCAGCCAGGATAGTTTGACTCCGGTGGCGTGGAGAGCACAGGAATCAGGTCTGAGCATACCCGTCCCACTCGGGGTGACAAATGCAAAAACAACAGTTGATGGACAGAATGCAGAACAATGTCATACATTCACCTCAGTGCAGAGATCTGGGCCTAAATCCATCGTTTTTTTGCTCACAAGCCTCCCCAGTTCAGACATGGCCATATGCAAATCAGCCTTGACACTTTGCCTCATGGGAACAGTCCAGCCCGAACTGCTAAGCCATGTCTTCCCTGGACCGAAATCAAGCATCCTAGGTCCGGTTTCTGGCTATCAGCTGTCATCAGTCAGGATAGCTTGACTCCAGTGGAATGGAGAGCACGGGACTCAAGTCTGAGCATACCCGTTCCACTCGGGGTGACAAATGCAAAAACAACAGTTGATGGACAGAATGCAGAACAATGTCATACATTCACCCCAGTGCAGAGATCTGGGCCTAAATCCATCGTCCAAACAGCAGCAACCAATGCGCAGCTATGCCTTGAAATGCCTAGGCAGCGGCATGTCTGACTTCACCGCGATGTTGCCGTACTGGTTCTCATCTTGACGCTTTATCTTGCACCACTGCATGGGCCAGGGAGCACACCTTTCCACTTTTTTGAAAGATGCTGCAAGTGGCGGTAAGCACTCCTTTTTCGCATATCCTCAGGTTAGTGCCCGAGCTTCCTCATGCCTTAGACTCAGAGCAAAATTACCTGCATGCAGCTGCACGCACACTGTGGCGCAATCTGAATATCTGACCACCTTGTGCCAGCTGTAAACGCACGTCGCACACAACAGCCTTTTCTCGTGCCTTCACAACAGCCCTTTCTCGCTCTGTGCTCCGCAAATTTTATCGAAAACAGCCGGACCACATCA
This sequence comes from Lissotriton vulgaris, assembly GCF_964263255.1. Lineage (NCBI taxonomy): Eukaryota > Metazoa > Chordata > Amphibia > Caudata > Salamandridae > Lissotriton > Lissotriton vulgaris. Next base: position 136,668,044 of record NC_141690.1, read on the forward strand.
TGCTAATACCTGCTTCAAGTCCTTGTGCAAGTCGCAAGACATTCACCACCACAGGAGCCTACTCAGACCAGAGGTCATAGTTGGGACTCGACTTAGCAGCAAACTGATTCATTGTAAAACTGTTCAAAGTTGACTTTTCCTCCACATTGTTCTCTTCCTTAACATCCCATCATCATCAGCAATTTTGAGAAGACAGGACACAGCAAATGTCGAAATGTGAAGGTTTGTTAGCTTCATACAACAACTCCTGGTCAGTCCCTAATCCTCAGCAACTGTCAGCTTACTCAATTTTTCAGAATTCGCACACTAAATTCCAGAAGTGGAAGCATCACAGTTGCCCAGAAACAGCATTGGAGTTAACAGACACTTAAACGCTAAAAAATATATATATAAATAAATAAATCATGGATTTGAAAAGCATTGAAAATCACCCATGAGGGTCTCAAGCCGCACAAGGAGATTAAGTGATTTGCCCAGAATCACAGAATGATGGTGCCGAGACTCAAACCTGTCTCCTGTATGCTACGAAGTCAGCAGCTCAGGCCGTATTGCCACATTTTCTACCTCACTTACACAGCACCCTGCCCTACAGGCTACCTAGGGAATACCTTATGGGTGACATATGTGTAATGAAAGGGGTGTTTAAGGCTTGGCAAGGGCTTTTAACTGCCAAGTCGAAGTAGCAGTAAGCTACAAACACAGGCCTTTTAATGGCAGCCCTGAGACAGGTTTGAAAGGCTACTTGTGTGGGTGGAACAACCAGTTCTGCAGACCCACTAGTAGCATTTAATTTACAGGCCCTGGGTATACGGTACACCACTTTACAAGTGACTTACAAGTAAATTAAAATTGCCAAACAGATATAAACCAATTATACTATGTTTAGAGGAGAGATCACATGCACTGGTTAGCAGTGGTAAAGTGCTCGTCCACAATAAGAAGGCCAGAAGACTAGGAGGAGGAAGGCAAAATGTTTGAGATGACCCTTAAGAGATGCCCATTTTCTAACAGTTGTATTCTACAGAAAGGCAAATGTAGCATTTTTCCATACAAACTGTAGCTTCTACAAATACGTTGGTTATGTTCCGTATACAAAATAAAAACATGCTTCATTCAGTAGTGAAGATGTGCTTCTGAATTTGAAAACCTTAACTCACCAGAGAAACAATCAAACATTAAAAAGCACATAGAAAGACTTAAAAGTTCATGACAAAAATCACTTTCTCTGTTCTGTCAAAGATGCATGCTTACTTGCTGAGCACAGGGGATTCTCCAGGATCAGAGCTGATGGCATGCCTAACATCTGTGCAGATGGATTTGAGAACTCACTTTTAATGACAGGACTGTCACTGACCAATGCAGACAAACTAACCTCAAAACTTGCCTTCTCAGGTCACCCATCTCTGAAATGTCCGGAGGCCAGTCTAGACATCTTAGCCTCCTGACTCTTGGGCACAGATCTAGGTGTAAATTAGCCTTTCATCCTACATTTGTGGATTAAAGAGGTACCATTGGACTGTGATGCATTAACGTGCTGAAAAGCAGGAAGAGCCTGGCAGCAGGCACTATTTGTAAACAAATATGAGTACAATAACACAAGGTACTTAGAAATAACTCCAAACATAATGATACTCATTTTGCGACCTTGGAAGGACCAAGGCCACGACAGGCAGATTTCTAGGTACTATGTTAGGTTAGAGCTATTAATAACAATAATGTGGCTAAGCAGTATGAAAGATGTTAAAAAGTATTTACATGTGGAAAAACCCAATACAAATGTGATTTCTCCCTATTCTGTAGAGCAGCGAGGAGGGGGTTAATGACTGCTTGCATCCTAACAAATTTGCAATGCAATAGGTCTTGCATTTGTTAAAATTTAGAGCGATTGGCTTTGCAAATGTTAGTGCTTATCCTTGCAGTAGCATCGCTACAAAAGTTAATGAAAGTTTTGCGTTCGCTGTGTTTTTTCTATTTATTTACTATCGTAGCAAATGCGGCATGCCAAGCTTCAGCTTAAGATGATTAAAAGTAAAGTGTTGTGTGCCGCATTTGCTAAAAAAGTAAACAAATGGAAAATAAATGCGGCATCCGCCTGCCTTTGTTTTTTTCTTTATTGACTTTTGTAGCAATAGAAGCACACAGCGCTTAGCTTTAGATGTTTAAGCTAAAGCTTGGCGTTTTGTGCGGCCCAAGTGGTATTTTTCTGACTCTGGTACTTCTTTCAGATATATAATACATCAAGTAACATTACACATACAACAAGCCAGAAGTATTGGCTAGGACAATTTGTCTTAGTTGCATAAGACAAATAAGCAACAACTATGGCTTTGTTGTATAAAATCTTGAAAATGCTTCAGTTCTGAAATGCAGGTGTGTGTGTGTGGATTATGCACAGTACGGTACTAAGCAGGGATGAGGGTTCCTTTACTGATAAACTGTTTTGTAGCAGAGCAAGGGAAAAGAAAGTAGGAGCAGATGGGAGCATGCATCCTTTTGAGACTTTTAAGTTGGGACACCTGCTTATGTAAGGACACAGAAAGAAATTAAGAGTAGAAAATAAGTGTTTTCCATAGCTCTTGGCATGGCTCAATGTGTGGCCAGCTGAGATATCCAGCTGACGGCAGCAACTAATCATTCAAGTTTTCCCACCTAGTTTAGAAAAAGTTGTCTTGTTTGTTCATGGGTCTCTTTGCATTTGCCGAGGGGCTGAGCTTGGACTTTAAAGAGAAAATAGTTATTTTTTAGCCCATAGTAGAATATGGATAGGCAGGAGGGACAATAATTTGCATTTAGATTAATGAGCTAATAATTAATATATTAATAATGTGCATTCAACAGAAATGTGTTAAAAAAATAGTGTGTGACTGAAAGAAGGAAACAAGGGGACCCTGGGTATGAAGGCTATTTGATCAAACAAAGGCTCCTGTGGAATAGTAAGGAATATTTGTAATAGAATTACGCACAATGGCTATGCAAAGGGTTGAGGGATGTCAGAAAGAAAGCTAACTACACACATGCGAGGTTTGGTCAATAAGTGAAATTATTTATATAGAAATCACATAAATAACATCATACATACATGAGTGTTTGGGTAGACAAATATGTTTGTACAAAGGCTCAATATTAGACAATAGTGTCTGGTGTCCCAGTAAAAGTGCAATTGAACCTAAGCTAAAAAGGGACATAAAAAGTGACAAATGAGTAAGGTTTCAATTATAGAACATATTCGGAGACCATGGAAATTATATTCATGTGAGCCGCAACATTTTAAACAATCAAAAAATGCTGCTTTTTGGCTCGCCCGAAACGAACCGATTCGGTATTTAAGAATAGGTAAATGGGATGTAGATACATTTTCAGTAACAATTACCGAATCGGTAAGATTCGGTATTTACCGAATCGGTATTTACCGATTCGGTAATTACCATTAATTGCTATGGGCCTGGAGGCAGGGTGTCACTTTGACACCCTGTAGCACCCCTGAATTGTGCTTGTGTGCAGATGTGGCACACATACATGCCCTAAGGGCATGTATGTCTGCCACATGGCACAGTTGAAAATGCACAGATTTACTTTTTCAAAGGTATTCCTTATTTACCACCAACTTATAGTTGGTGGTAAATAACGAATTCTAAAATGGGAAAAGCACTCATTTGAGTGCTCCCTACATTGCAAATTCGGTAATTTACCGACTCTGTATTTTAAGGAATCTGTAATTTACTGATTCCTTAACCGCATCGCTGCAGGAGATATTCTCCTCCTGTTCTGAGCCCTCATCAAAATGGAAGTGGTCGTGACAGAACCATTCCGTCATCAGCACAGCCCAACTGTGACTGATGACAGAATGGTTCCGTCACAAGCATCGAAGGGGTTAAAATACCAAATTGGTAAATTACCGAATTTGCAATTTAGGCCACCTACATCCCAAATGCCCAATACCGGTCGCTAACGGCCGAAATTCTGTAATTTCGGCCATTACCGACCGGTATTGGGCCACCTACATCTGGCCCTACGTGTGGCGACAAAGCCGCACCATTCTGCCAACCACTACTCTGACAAAAATCACACAGCAGACGACATCAGATGGCAAGTGGTGGACAAAGTGTTGATCCCACCAAGAACAGGTGATCTCTCCCAAATTCTACAAAGACAGAAATGTCTTTGTAGAATGAGCATACCAACTCAATCATGCAGAAGTTAAACTATGCTGACGAATGGCGCGGCTTTGTCACCACACTTTAGTGTCTAACGCCCTACCAAAGACCGATCCCTCGCGGGTTGCAGCACTACCAGATTTAAAAAAATTATTATAAAAATAGTGAGTGGCATACCCACACATGTCTATTTATAACTCAGTAGCAAGTAAACCTGCACCCACCTGCCTTACTTCCACCATCCACACCATCTACAGTCTTGACTTCTAGCCACATCTAAAAATAATGATGACATGGTTCTGCGCGGAAGTGCTATATAAAATGTACTTAATTCCCACACATCCCTCAGCTGTTAATTCAGGGAAAATGCATGCAATGAAGACCGAAGCAGGTGCACAAATAATGCCCTAGGTTGAAAGAAAACAATGCACTTTAACCAACACATTTCCTAAAATATTGGAGAATGGAAAGGTTTACGTGCATGGGGGGAGCGAAGAAAAGAGATGAGTAAAAGAGCTGCACAAAAACATATCCTCGACAGCAAGTACAAATTAAGAAAAAAGGAGGTTGCAGAAACCAGACAGCATGTCGTGCAAATAAAAACAGATGAAGCTTGCCGAGTGCTGAACAGCCATTGTAGATAACTTAATGGTGTATTTCTACAGAGGAACCCTGGCTCTCTGAAACAGAGGCCTTGCAGGAGAAACTGCTGCTGATACTGCATGGAGCGCAGCCGGATGGAGGAGGGCAGGCAAACAGCTGATAAGATGTGGGGCTTTATTTTATGTACATAAATGTATAACATAATGCGTTCACCCGCCAGGAGCTTCTTTTAAATAAATATACTACCAGCAATGATTGTTCTTTTGCTTTCAAATTAAAAAGGTTAGAAAAAATGCATGCAATATAGGCAACAGCATGTCACTTAAAGCATTGCGCGGGAACAAATAAAATACTGCAGCTTAAGCCGCGCGTTAGCTACAATATTAGTGAATTGAAACATTTACGTGTGTGGAGTGGCATAGAGAAGGGAGCTGCCTCCACCACCCCGCCTCATCGGCACAATCTGGCAGGCTCCAGTTCCTCCGTATCCAGATCTTAGCAGGGGAGAGACACTGGGGAACGGTGGTAGGGTAAAACTATCTTTTTTACTATGTGCACAGAGAATAGGGTCCTGCTTTTAAACTTTACAGAGAGAAAGAGCTAGCCAGAAGCCTGTGGTGCGGCAACCAGTATAGCCATGAACAGAGGAGTTTGACGAGAGGGTCGCAAACATATCAAGCCTCTGAAAGCATGTAGTGAACAGAGGAGCTTGACGGGGACTAGGGGGGAGGGCAAAAACGTATCAAACCTCCGTAAGCAAGTATAAATAAATAAAAAAAATGAACGCCTGAAATGTGGGGGAAAAAATTTGCTGACTAGCACGGCGGCCGTGAAATGGGAGCCGCGCTGAGAGAAAAGAGCATTACAGCTATAAGCGTGCCTGTCGCCATTGCGCAAAGGCAGCCGCCTGTGTAGCCGAATGATAACAAGGAAGTAGTCCCTAAATGGAATAATAACAGCCCAGAGGCGTAACTAAGCAGTAGTTGGTCGATGCTGCTTCCTGCAAAATGGAAGCGACGTTTTGCATCGCGAGCCAACCATAAGCAAGATAAGAAGAGCAATGCAACGTTAAACAAATGGCGAGCAGCAGGACATATTAGCCGCCAATAGGCAGAGTTTCAATGAACAATATAGATTACTTTAAGTCTCGGAGAGACAGCAAGACCTAAAAATCAGCACGGACAGTAGACCCCACGTAAAGAATTACTGCCTGAGGGGGCATATTTTAAGTAAGGAAACCATGTATGGGTTGTGCCTCCACTGAGATCTCTGATTACCAGCCAGCTCTCTTTGTCTTTCTGTTGCTTTTGGGTACTAGCAGTATTGGGCTAAGACTATCCAAAATTGATAGCCTAAATTTTCGGAATGTAAACAAAAAACAAGTACATGCAGCTCATCCTTCCCAGCAATGCAATGGAATGCAACATACTTGCAAGTGAACGTTTAGCTTTTCCAGAAGATCCCGTTACAGGTGTGCAGAGAAAGGTGACTTAACACCAGCAGCAACCCCAGGCCGTTCCCAGAGTGACAGAGCACACCGATGTCCAGCGATAAGGGTAGCTAAACTCAGGCCCGGACTGGCCATAGCGGTCACTGGGCAATCCCCCGGTGTACCGCAAGGGTGGGGGCCGGTTTTGAGCCCCTGGGGGCCGATTTTGATGCAGGGCCTATTTCTGCAAAATCGGCCCTGCAACAAAATTGGCCGAAAACCGGCCCTAGCAAAGCGCTCGGCAGCACCTCCATCTCCCCACCTCCCCCTCCCCAGTGGGGAGGGGGGCCGGCTAAGCACTTTGCCAGGGCCGGTTTTGGTTCCCAGTCCGGCCCTGGCTAAACTGCTGCTACACGTGGGAAAAGGATTTAACAAAAAGGGGGTAACCCTGTGTCCCTCAGAACCTGGGTATGTGTGATTAAACAAAAAGTGGTTCTGTCGGGTGGCTTAACGAATTACTTTAAGTAAAGGCTATGCTAGCTCATAAAGTATTGAAAGGAATGATAATTAATTACATTCAATTACACCTCTCTGAGAACAGATTTAGTTCAAGGTGTTTATGTATGAAAAAGTCACAATTGTAATACACTGGAATTTCTTCATTCCATTTCAGATTCAATAGCTGTTAAAAACATGTGAAGAGTGACTGTTGGTGAACAAAGTGAATAGTGAAACAAATTCAGTGACACTTATTTACAAATGTATACAGTATTGTACATGGGTAAGGGGAGGGATGGAATGTTTTTGGTTTTGGCGGTCAGAGTTCTGAAAGGATGCTCCAAGGACACAGATGGTTATTGCGCCTGTTCCCGGAGGTTTCTTGACCAATGTTATGCGTCGACATTTCGACCCTTAAGTGCCCCAGTTGGTGGTCACGGAGGGTCTTTATCAAGACAGGGAAGGGGTGGGGGACAAGGGGTCTGGAATCACAGGAGGGAATTATCGCACCCTGGAGGAAAGCCTGAGGTCAATCCCGTGAAGAAGAGGATTGGCGCTTTCGTGGGAAAAGGATCATCTTTAGCATTTCCCAAATGTTACTCTTCATGTGAGGGATGTGTATTTCACTAACAAAATGCACCCAGATATCAGACTGTGTTGTAAGAAAGCCATTGTTCGGACTTACCCGGCTTCTTAATGGGCTAACTGTGCTTCATCACAGTGAGATCGAGCAGCTCTTGTTGGGAAGGTTTGTCCTGGCTGTGTCTATTATCAGTTTTGTCACTAGGCCCTGAAGCAAGGAGTTAGTTGCTACATAACTCTATAACCTGTTATTGATATTAGCCTCCAAAAGCTGCTGTTCCCATTTTAGGTCTCACCTACATTGAGCTTTTAACTGCCTGATGTCTAAAGACTTCTTGTGGCCCAGCCCAAAAACTTACAGCGGGCCTGGTGGTAAAGAGTTTAGGCCTTATCACACTCCCTGAACGTGATTGAGTTGTAGTTCGCTTTTTTGAAAAGCTAGATTTTCAGTGAGAAAAGATTTTGCACTATGTGTGTGCTATTTGAAATCAAGTAGGTTTCAGATTTTTTTCCTACTAAATGGAGATCTTTTTTATGGATGATCATCTTGAACTGTGCTCTAAATTCAATGAGCAACTGTTATAGATTTAATAACACATCAATGTGGCTGAAATTTGTTGATCCCAAAACATAGCATTCTGCCACAAGTAACACTGTCTGTGATAGAAGATTAATGTTATATAAGTATTTTATTAGTTCAGAGGAGTCAGGGGTACATCATTAACCAGCTGCAATAGAAAGACCCAGTAGCACTTGGGGACAACAAACACAGTGACTAAGGGATTCGCTATACAAGAGACAATTCTCCCAACAGATGAGGTCATAACAAGAGGCGTCTCCATTTCCCTGGGCCTCAGCCTGCTGCCATAGGCCCCTAAGAGTGGTTCACCCGTTCTGCGCCTGGCAGAACTCTGCCTGGGAGGAGCCTGCTTCAACCTGGGGTATGGCTTCTTCAGACAGGTCTACACAGGCAGGAAGATCCTCCCCTCTAGGTGTCAGCCCTAGGATTGGCTTCCCCCCAAACTGTAAAACATCAGGAGTGGGTATCCACTCCCGCACCTCTCCTCTTCCCAGTAGGTACATTGTTCTCTGCTCCATGCCCTTTTGACTCTCATTTTAGGCTGCCATTGACCATGTTTTCAGGCACACCAACTCAGGTCCAAGTGGGACTCACTGGATAGTAACTCACCTGGTGTTCTGCTGTCACAAACTGGTGGACTACATTAGGGATTACCCACTCTGAGGACACCAGGTGACAGCTAACCACAGTCACTCTAGCTCCTGTGACTCTCAGAGCCTCCACCCACTGCCCATTAATAGTGAGACACTGCCTGAATTGTGTAGTGTTGTCAGGCAGGTGAGCCTTTTGCACATTCTCTCTGTGACTCAGGGACACTAGGGAGAAAAACCTCTGTACTCCCCGAAAGCTAACTGGGACAGCCTTCCAGGGGTGGTCCCACCAGTGGGGGGCTGCTGCCTGCAGGGAGAGCTAGAATCCCACTTTAAGTGCACAGGCTGATGGCACTCATGGCACTTGGGCTGGACAGAATGGGCCCTTTAGTGTCTTCTAGTAAAACCCTCCTTTCCTCTGATCATGGATAGTCTGGGACTCCCTCTCTCAGTTTTTTTGTGAGCCTTTTACAAAAATCTCTTGATTTTTCCATGTTTACCACAACTTTTCTTGCAGGGTAGGATGTCCATCCTTTTTTGGTCTCTCCCAGGTACCTTCTTGTAGACCCTGCCGCAGAGCTAGAGGTTCACTTCTTTATTAAGCTCACTGGGTACAGTGAGTTTGGAATCAATGAGGTGTTGGCACCCTTCTGTAAAACAATTACTGAACATGTGCTCTTCGAGAAAACAATTGTACGCTTCATCATAATAACTCACATTACTGGCCTTTCCCTAACTATCTAGTTGGCCTGGGCGGTGAACTCTGCTCCGTTCGCAGAGTTTTCTGTACTCCGCGCTCCATGGAGCTCACAGAGTGCAGGAAACTCCGCTTTGCAGCAGAGTTTATTCCCCACTCGCGATTACGAATGGTAAGTTTGCAATCGCAGACCTTGAGTTTCCGAGCACGAGCTGCTGCTCGCGTAGAATTTCTGCCCGAACAGCAGGAATACCAGCGCGAACTGCAGTCACTGGTCAACTGGGCATTTGCAGGGAATGCTTATGGAAGCTTGATGGGTCCCTGTAGCTCAAACAGGAGCTCAGCCAACTTCCCCAGGGAGTTAGCCCTGAGGCTCCTACGTTAATGGCAAGGAGGTCCAGTCTTCCCTCTTCATACAGCAGTGCAGTCTTTTTTTCTGAATATTCCACAGGTCCAGGAATATTTTGATGAGAACATTATAGCCCGTGCCAGACTGAGGGTGGGGTTCCCTCTCTTTGTCTAGCCCTAAATCTGGTCAGCCCTACCGTAGAGGTCACATATAAGTATTAAACTAAGGTTCAGGCCTGGCAAAAGGTTTATTTTTTTAGGTAAAAATGGCAGTTTAAAACTGCACTACAGGTTGCAGTGGCAGGCCTGAGATGTATTTTACACTGCTACTGGAATGGGTGGCATAATACGTGCTGCAGATCACTTCTAGCATTTGACCTTCTTGCCCTAGGTGCATGTAGTAAAATATACTAGGGAGTTTTAAGTAAATTAAATGTGTTTCCTAATTTTTCCATATTTAAGGTAGAGATCAAAAGCACTTTACAACTATCTAGCTGGTTAAAATGTGCAGAGTCTTAATGCCATCAAAAATACAAGTTCAGTAAAAATAGAGTACGATTAGCAAAAAGTCTGGGGAAATACCATGCCAAAGATGTCAGGTTTACCAGTAAACCATTGAGAAGTTTATTACTATATTCAGGTTGAGACAAGAATAGCTTTTCTTACAGTCTTGAGATGTTGTTCAGGAAAAAAAACTGATGGATACCTCAGAGTAGTTAAAGTTGATAGTGTACTGTCCTAGCCATGGCATTGATTACAGATTGGAGATTTGATCGTTTAACAAAGATGAAAACCCAGCAATTTATCATTGTCTATGATGGCAGGATATTTTGGAGTATTTCATAAGAAATAGAGAGCTTGTTCTGATGGGCAACAATACTGTTTACTTTTACTATGCATTGTACGCACATCAAATTTGATCACAAGAGGTCAATTAATGCTCCTTTTGGGATGAGGTAAGAATACCATTAGTGTAGTACAGTTGATTGTTCATTTTAGGAAGGAGGTCACTTTAGTCGGAGAGAATCCCCAAAGTGGTAGATTGAGCTTAGAATTGATTTGGGCTCCGCATTGACTTAGGTAGCCCAACCATGTTGTGTATGATGTGAGATACTCTGAAACGATATCAAAATTAACAATTACTCAAAGCAGTTAAAAGGTTTTCACTTATTAGTCCATCCTGTGTGCCAACTAACATTCTATCTACATTTACCTTCAGCTAGTGGTGGGGGTAAACTCTGCTCCGCTGGCAGAGTTTGCAGAGTTTTGCTTATCCACATGGAGCACAGAGTTCCAGAAAAACTTTGTGGTACCAAATTCAGATGTGAGGGAACCATAATACTAATTCCTAGCTTCCACAGTGGCTATTGAAAACGTTAGAAGGATGTATGTCGCCTTTTGAAAGGGCATACGAAGAAGAAAATTAGAAGCTATGGAAAGAATTGTGAATACTGAAGTGGGGTCACACCTGTTAAAGTGTTAAAATATCATTTCAAATGAAGCAGGGTCACACACTTAAGGTATACTTTATGCTAGCAGGGTATTTGGCCTAAGGATATTGTGATAATATACCAACAGAAGACAGTAATAGGCTGAAATCTTCTATGGAAGTAATTGGGTATGGTACCAAACAACTGTAGAATTGGATAACATCACATACAAAAGGTTTCCGCTAATGTGGACATTGCATAATGTGAGGGATTGTTAGAGAAACTAAAATGCTCACATACAACAATAGCTCCACATTCTATTTCAAGAGTAACATAAATTGCACAGCACATTATGTAGTCTGCGTAAGATTTATGTGGGTATGGCTGTGATAATGGTCAAAGAATGAGTGATGGAACATTTCCGAGCAGTGAAACAACGGGATCCCAATACTCATTTGCTCTACATATATATTGTCATGCACACAGCAAGACCAACATAGGGGCTTCCAGCTCCATGGTCTAAAAATGCTGCAGCAAAATGAAAGAGAAGGTAATCAAGAGTTACAATTAAGATGACAGGAAGTTATTTGTATAATGCGATTGAAAGCAGTGCAAGAGGGACTTGACATTGATTGTGAATTGCACATCTTCCTGGGTGATTAGGGATCAATAAAATTTTCTATAGCATTGTGATAATGTACATTTAAAAACAGATCCCTACTGTGCTTTGTGAATCAGCCAATACAATATTTCCATGATATCTGTAATGTGACAGGAGATTGTTGACAATTGTATGCGGAGACCTTTGTCTCTGCAAACCTCGGGGCACAATGAAATCACCTTTATTCTTTATTCTAATCTCGTATAACAATATTTAATATGGGTGTACAGTGTCACTGTGAGCACTCAACATGCCAGCAGCAGAGATATTACTATACATTGGAATGAGATGCTATATACCCGCAAACTTGAAGAATAGAGTAGAACAGAGTTACAATCTAGCAATAATGAATGTATGTAAACATATGGTTTAATTGCAACATACTCATTGGGATACAATTCACTACTAACACTAGCACTTGTAATATGACATAACTTTCAGGACTTACACCTTCTTCACATTTTTAAATGTTAGTTAAGTGTGATAATTTAAACTTTAAGCTTGTATTATATAGTCCATTGACACACTCACTGTAATCTTATTTATTGATTAATGGTTATTTCCATTGACGCTGTAACCACACCATACAGATGCCATGAGATTCTAAAACAGAGGGTACACTCTCATACATGTTCATTTTTATTCACTTAGTAAAATATAAATGTGCCATTTCTTGATGGCCACCATGTTTGTTCGTTTGAAGAATAGTTTTGTATGAGGTAGTCTGTCTCCACTTATGACACAAATCTGCAAAACCACAATATTTAGACTGGTTCAACATTGAACTGATACAGAACACCACACACGCAACAATATTCTTTACGGGAGTACTCTCTAATCGGTATTGTGCAAAAATGTTGGTGATAGTGTTAACTATATCAGCTTGACTGCGAGATTGATGATGCAGTAGGAAACATATTGAGGGTTTCACACACTGAGCTTTCTATCAGCTGCATATAAACAATGTTAGTTATTACATTCTTCAAGATGGTCGCCCGCTCATTAGTTGTAAGAATACACGATTTAAGAGTTAGGCAGTCATCACATATGACACTGATCCGCTCAACTACAATATTTAAAGACTGCTCAATATGACACCGCTGCAGAATGACATACACCCAACGATATTCTTTATGGGAGTACTCTCTCAACAGAATGTGACTGTGTGCATAAATGCATGTGATAATGTTAATGATGCAAGCTTGAATGTGGGATTGATGTTGCAAATATGAAGCATATTGAGGGTTCCGGTAACCTTTTTTTAATACAGCTGGCAACGAGGCAGATTACTGAGTTAAAAGAGATTTACAGTATTGTGTCATCAGCAACTACATTTATGTTGAGGGATACCCAGTGAATTAAGACTTAAAATGTGGATGACATTTTACAACATGTGCTAAAATGTGGGTGAGAATGTTAACTTTGCAAGCTTGAATTCGGGATTGATGATGTGAATATGAAGCATATTGAAGGTGCCAGTAACTCTGTACATAGAGCAACCCGGCGGATAAATATGTAATTTTCTGTTGTGAGCATGAATAAATGTTTTAAGATGCCAAGAGAGGCCGAACTCATAGTGTTGATAACTTCCTTGAGTGTGGGAAGTTACCATAGAAATTCAACAGTTATGGTTATGGTTAGCCGAAGTAACTATAACTTGTGCCCTAAAGCTAATATAATGTGCGCCCCTGCCATGCACAGTTGTCTGCTCAATAATTTCACTTCAAATGTTACAATGATATTATCAATGATGTTAATAAAGATGTCATGAGTGTAGTATTATGTGGGTCAAATTAGCTTGTACTTTCCCTTCCAAACATGGCAAAATGGGCCTACCCTGCATTGGTACATTTAATTTACATGCAAGTCCCTAGTGTATAATACTACATGTACCGAGAACCTATTAATTAAATGCTACTAGTGGGCGCTAGCACTTAATGTGCCAGCCAGTAAATTAGCCCAGTAAAGCGTGCAGTTTTGGCCCGACCAAATAAACCGTTAGCAAGGCTTAAACCCTCTATTTTAAATCTTAGAAGTCACTCCCAAGGTGGGCCCCAAGCACTCCAACATCACGGTGCATCATATTTTAAAAGAAGGACATGTGTATTTAAGTTTTACATGTCCTGACAACTCCTAAAGTTGTTTTTAAGTGTAGTAAGGCTATCTCTCAGCTAGACTTACACTGGGTTAACTTATTACTCTACTTAACTTCAGTTTGGGAACAGATAGAATAATGCTCTTTCTACTAAAACAAATTGTCATTTAAAATCCTCTCTAAAGGTAAAGTCTGATTGTAACTGATAGGGAGTCATGATGTTCTGTAAATTGTAGGGGTGCATCATAATAGTGAATAGTCCACACCCGCATATAATCTTGTGTGTACTAAAACTGATCATTAGAATTGTAGAGGTAATAATGAAATGTGTGATTATAATGATAGAAAATTAATTTGTGCCGTTCGAGAAAGTAAGATGGCATTTAAATGTGATTAAATACCTATTGATGGTCATTGCAAATATTTAGTGAAGTAGCTCATATTAAATTCTGCATATGTTGGAGTGATTAATCGTGCCTTAGTCGTAATGGAGAGTAGTACTTACTGATGCAACTTTTATTGATGCGTGTAATTCTTTTTTTTTTTTTACTGAGTTTTATAAAGCGCGAACTTCACCCGAATCGGTATCAGAGCGTTTTACATAGAGGCCTAAATGAATGTTCATGTTTTGCTATGAAAAGGCCTATTCATATTTCTTATGTTAACTGAATTGTGTAGGCCGAAGTGTACTTCCTCTATAAAGGCTCTCATTCAGAGGTGGTCATCAAAATTCATGTGCGTGCAAGGATATTTCATTCTCATGCTTCTATTGCAGGTGTCTTCGTTAGTCAGACAGATGCCTTTGTTTTAGGAGTTAGGTATCCTGGAATGCTGATAAATGGACAAAGCCTGAGACCCAAGTACATACCAACCGTCATTGGACGTAGTACAGGTTTTGGTGGAAAATTACCTACAAGAGGTGCTTAGCCAGAGAGGGTGTTGCAGAGGCGTGTCCTCCATATTGAGCGTTTTGTATTAGGGGCAGTGCCCCGAGGGGGGAGAAGGCAGACGGAGCAGAGAGTCGTTAGAGGGTTGAAGGAAGGAATCGATACTGAGGAAGGAGACTTAGAACAAATTTCTAGCTTTGGCTACCGACCCTTTAAATGTGAGTGTCCTTCTTAGGACGTCTTCACTAGCTGATACCTTTTCTTGAACTTGCCTGGAAGATGCTGAGCAGGGATGTTATCTTAGTGACAGAGTGGGGACAGATTAACATATTTTCTTACAGATATCCATGAAGACGGATTTAGATGTTGGAGCAGCTATCGCTTGTTTAATATTTTTAGAGTTACTTATTCTTTTTATGCTTCACCGAATTAGATAGTTGCGTAGAATGAATTTTGTATTAGTGCCTATGTATTTCTTTAACCTTGTCACGAGCTGTTTGTATGTTCAGTTATTTTTTGCTTTGTAATAAATCCCCTAAAACTTCATTCTGAGTTAGTGATTCTTCAGAGATCAGAATTGATTTGGTTTATTGGTTTGATTTTAATGAATTGTTTTTTTCCCTTTACACTTCACAGCAGGTAAAAAGGTCCAGTCGGCCGAGGATTCTTAGGGGAGGTAAGATAATATAAGATAAGAATCCGGTGTTATCAGTTGGTAGCAAAGGATGGTTATCTTTGCAGTGAGGGGATAAGTAGAGAAAGGTAGATGTTGATCCCAAAGAGCCCAAGTGGTGATCCAGTGGATCGTCAGTGGAGGACGAAGGAGTTTGATGGAAGTCGGCGGAGAGTAACGGTGCGGCAGAAGCAGAAGTTCCTGAGAGAGTGAGTATGAACAGGAATGTATGCCTGTTAGATTGCGGTGTTGTGTTGATTGTGTGATGTCTTGCAGAGTTGGTGTGAGAGTCGAGTGATTGTGGTTTTGGACTGTGAGCGCGCACGGTCCATGAGATTAGATTTTGATATCCCAGGATAAGAGATTGTGGTGTAGAAGTCACCCAGAGTTGGAATTGTCTGACCAGTGAGTGTGGGAATAATGAGACGTCATGACTGACCCACTAGTGATAGGGAAACATGTGTGTGAGTGCGTGAGTAACCGACGCAGGTCGTGCGTTGCAGTATGTGGAACATCGAGCGTTTCGATCCTATAGATTAAATACACCACTATCCAGCCGTTAATCGGCAGATAGTCTGAGGCAGTTGTCCGGTTGTTTCGCAGACAGACGATTGCCACAGTTGAGGTCGATAATTGTGAGAGACTGTCCGGTCGTTGGTGGACAGGCAGTCAGAGAAGTGACTGATCGGTCGTTTGGTGGACAAACAGTTATTGTATGAAAAAGACTAATTGTAAAGGAGGGCAACTGCTGCATGTGATGTGGAGGAAGAGTGATGTCAGAGGGTGCCGGGCTGCGATAGGTCAGTTGGTGTGACGCCGTCCTGGGATTGGTGGATTGACATCAGGAAGTAAAACGAACGCTGTGTGTAAAGGAAAGTTGATTTCATCATGAAATATTTTAACGTTTTACCAGACTTGTGTAGATGAGATAGAAGGGTGGTCACTTGGGGGGGAGAAGAAGCTCCGCCCGAGGATACCCCAGCCCATTACATGGCTACGAATGTGGGATTGCATACTATATTTTGGCTTGAAAATTGGCATAAAATGACTGAAAAAGAGGGAAAATTGGCTTTTCAGTGCTACAGTACTTTCAGGTTGGAAGTGTTGTATGAGTTGAAATCTGGGATGCCTTTGTTGCGACCTCTACCCAGACCAACAGAGTTTGAGGCAGTTTTAGAGCAGCACATTACAGGAAATGAGATCGAAGCCAGTAAAGGGTGAAAAAGTCGATCAGGTAATTTCAAGATGCGCGATGGGATGCATTGGAGAAAATATGGAGGATAGAAACTATTGAGGGGGATAGGCTATTCCCGTTGATGGTGAAGGTGGGAGATACGCAGAAGAAGAGTGTCGAGGAGGACAATAGCGACACAGATGACAGCTTGTTAGAAAGGTTATTTCAGAGAGACCACACCCATATAACCCATATTTAGAAGAGGGAAAGTCAGTACCGACAGAGGGGATAGGAGAATCTCAGGCTCAACCTGAATGCAAAAGTAGGGAAAAATCTCAACAGGAACTAAAGGAATGAGGACACAGACACAAGCAAGTGCTGCGGCTAACGGAATTACATGGTTACCGGATGCTCTTAAAGTGCCGGTTACCATTGGACCCATAGTGTTGGTGTATGACCCCGATCAGGCGGGAAATGGGAGTTTGGTGCAGTCGGCAGTAGGAGAATGGGTTAACTCTGGAGGGAATGGCATGGTGAGTGGAATAGCTCACTATCCGAGACCCAAATTTTAGGAAGTGCAAAAAGAACTATTGATGAACGGAATGCGTATCCAGGTCCTCCCTTGGCCAGAAACAAGCATCCTGCGACCTGTTTCGGGGTATCACCCCTCATCAGCCAGGCTAGCTTGAATCCAGTTGAACAGTGAGCCCGGGACCCACGTCTGGGCATACCAGGCATGGGTTCCAGACTCACTGTGCCTTTACTGATTTGCATGTGGCTGGGTCTAAACTAGGGTGGCATGGCGATTAGAAGAACAATGGATTTAACCCAGATCTCTTCACTGGGGGTGAACAATTGATTTGTTCCACATTCCGTCCATCATTTGTGTGTCTTTTACTTTTAGGAAGTTAGCATTTTTCTGCCTAAATCAAATGTGCCCACCTGCCAGTGTCCAGGGTCAAATGACTGTGAATGGGTCTGCTGTGGTGTTTCATGCATTCCTTCCAGACATTGTGACAAATGGGTCTTGGATGTGGGGAGGGTGTTGCTCTCCTGAGGAGGGTGTCCTGAGTGTGTGTTCAGCCTTCCTGGGCTTTAAAGAGTAGCCTCAATGCTTGCCTACCCTTCCTGACTTCTAAGGACTTCTAAGGACTGTCTGCCTTGCCTCTGTCAAATGCAGCTCATGCTTTTGCCTGCCCGCCCTTTGCTACTCTAAACAGTTTGGAGCCAACCCCAGAGAAGGGGAAAAAATAGACAAGGGGGGCAACCCCCACCAACAGGCTGGCACTTGGGATAAAGGTGGCAGGACCTTTAATCAGGACACTCCTGAAACATGTGAAATTTTCAGGAAAAGGACTCTCCTACTGTCTGAAGAAGGAAGACTGGACCTGCTTGCCTTGAACCCAAGAGTCCGAGAAGTGGCTCCAAGGGTCAATTGCATACCTCCTGTTTGAGCTACAGGGGCACACACGCTTCCAGAGGCATTCCCTGAAATTGCCCAGTGACTGGCATCAACTGGCCTGCCTAAGCCCTGCTGCTGGCCTCTGCTGGAGTGAATTGCTGATCCTAAAAAGATGCCCCCAGGGTCATGGACCCTTTGCTGGTATTAGACTGAACTCCTCCTGAACGCCAGCTGAAAATACAGATGTTTTGGCTCCTCGCAACTACAAAGTGGCCTCTTCGCACCAAGAAACAACTGCCTGCAACAACCGCAAAATAAAAGCTTCAGAGGGGCCAGTTAAGGTGAATCTGTAGATAGATGGAACTATTGTGCAAAGGGTGGGGGAAAATAAATTAACCAGGTGAGTAGAGGATGTTTTTTGGAGTTACAGGTAAGAAGGTGGTTAACTGGTAAAAGGGTTGTAATTGAGGAGCCAAATGAGGGATATAGTTGTGTAATGCCTCCCTGGTGCCAGAGGCCATTTTCCACTGCCTGTTATGACAGTTTTCAATTACGCTTCTGGAGGCATTTAACACCTATATCGGTGATGCTTTTTACTAAATTAGGATTACTGCTGTCTGAGCCTGTAGCATTAGTAGTAACCAATGTGCCAAATGAATGTGACGTTCTTTTTAATGAGTGGTTCCTTCGCAGCAAGATTTGGTAGGCTCTGTGTGTTCAATGTAATGGTTCATTTTTCCGCACTGCCTCTTCAAAGTCTATTGTGCATTTGTTAAAAGCTCTCTCTGGGATGGTAATAAGTACCCCATTGTAACCTTTAGCATTTTGGTCAATTTAGGCTAAAAGGTATGATCTAACTTGCACTGCTTGGCCAAATTTTCATGAGATTTTTTCATAGGAGATGTGAGCACCACACCCTTTGGGGGAGATTTACTAAGATTTTGCACGGAATTCGCATCCCAAAAGTGATGCAAAATGGCGCAAATTCTTTATTCCTAATTTTCTTTCCAGCGCTAAAATTGCATAGCGCTTTTTACCGCGAATTCGCAAATCCGCAAGCGGCGGATTCCGGGGGCAAAAGTTGAAGCCTGGCTGGCCTGTTGTAACTATTTTACGATGGCGCCAGCAAGCTGCCAGCGCCATCCTAAAATAGTTACTAAGTTAGCTTCAACAGGAAGCTCTAATAGATAAAATAAAGCAGGTGCTCGCACTAGCTAATTTAGTAACTATTTTAGGATGGCGCTGGTAGCTTGCCGGCGCCATCGTAAAATATTTACAACATGCCCTTCCTGTGACTTCAGTGACTCATTCATCAGCCCAAAAACAATCGTGAGCGTCGTCGAGGCAGGTGTGCCTTCTTCCCAAATCTACCGTCGAAAATCAGCTGTGATAGAGGCCTTTGCATCCTTGACTTTAACGAGCGCAATCCTTGTGCTGTTCCTGTGGCCAGGAGCTGAAGGGACCCCTGCACCCCTCGGGGCGCCTGACTTTGGGCTTGGAAGCCCCCCCCACACACTCCCAGTGTGCACCGTCTTCCCGCCATTGACCCAATATGATGGACAGCTCACCCAAGGGAACCCTGCGCCCCTCGGGGCGATTGCATAGTAACACACACATAGTCGCTGAAACTAGTTGAAGCTCAAATGCAGTGACTCATTCAGCAGGGCAAATCCGCGGATCCGCAAATCCGCAAATCCGCAAAATCCGCGGATCGTGGATCCGCAAAATCCGCCCATGACTAGCTGCACTGTGCAGTATGCATACAAAGTGGAAAAAAGCTTTCCCTCCTGTCTAGGCATAGTATTTTGTACAAGAAGGTTACCCTTCCTGCACAAAACCTATGCTAGACTCACACACACCCTAGCTCTATAGCCCAAAGCCTTAGCAGCCTGTGGTGGGAGTGCAGCTGGGTGCTGACCAGGGGCGGGTTAGGGGCGGGGTGGGGGGCTAGTAAACTATGGATTATGGCCGATTAGATGTAAGTAAACATATAAATTAATAAAACGAATTTCGTTAAGCACGCTACATTGCATTTGGCGATGCAGCACACATAACTAAATTCATTTTTATTTATTTATATGTATGCTTACCTCTAATCGGCCGTAATCCATAGTTTACTACCCCTCACCCTGGCCCTCCCCCGCCCATCAGCACCCAGAAGCACTCCCACTAGGGACCGCTACTAGCGCAAAGGTGTGTGTGTGGTGCATGGCAGCTGTAATCAGCGCCAGTGCAAGGTAAAGGGGAGGAGAAAACCATATCTTTGAAAATATGGTGCTCTCCTACTCCTTTCCTGATGCGCAACCCTGCACAGTTTTGCAGGAAGCTACGCAGTAGGGCGTGGAGATTTTGTCAATCTCCCTCTTCATTTACTAGCTCGTAACATTTTCACCACCTACCACTGTGCACAGCAACTTTTTTCCCCCCTCTTTGAAACTTTGTCAGTGGACATTAAGCAGGGCCCCTCATCACGAACATTTCACCGGTGCTGGCTAAAAAAACGTATTGTCACTGACTCATAATGTACAATGGTAAAATTTTTATTTCTGCTCTTTGGTTTCTGTATTGGTAATATGTTTCTCATTTCTCAGCTGGACCTACCTCCCGTGGACCTGGAACATAAAAGCATTAACATATGCATCAAGTATAAGGGCCTGTTTGACACTTGCCTATTTTTTCCTGAGGCGGGTGGACAGTGTCCCCCACATTATAACTAGGCTGTGGGGTTTTAGGTTTAAACCTATAATAACTGATAAAACCCCACTGAAAGAAAAATTGCCCTCACCGGTGAAAACATATAAACACTGAAAAAACACATGGACAACCACAAACTAAATGCCATTCAAAGAAAGAAAAAAGAGAGTGAAAGTCATTTTTTTTCCTGAAGGGGTCAATACAATGTAACTTTGTTATACAAGCTAGTAGTAAGAAAGACTGACTAACATTATTCTGCTTGAGTTTTGTTCTTTAGGGATGCCACTAAAATATTGTTTCTTCTTCCTTTTACTATTTCAGTTTTGTGGCCTTTGGTCTAAAGATGCAGGGTTTAGTTTAATGTTTTAGGTCTAGTTTAATTATTTTATAAACTATAGAGAATCAGGAAATATCAAACTCATGTTTGATATTTTGGCTGCATTTGATTTTTTCACTGATAGGTAAAATGGCTGGTTTCATTAAAATCTTTCCTAATATGTGTCATCACATTTACCCACTGAGAATGGGTAAAAACCCTTAATACATCAGAACATAGTTTCTAGTGGGTCAGTGTTGATAGTAGGTGAATTTCCAACACCTCAGGCTTTAAACATTCAATGCAAGGTATAGTGACAAGTATATATATCACCAAGCATCTGGGATAGTGGTGAAAACATGACACCAGACTTTTGGAAAACATGGAACACAGTGTCACTTGTAATGCTCTGCAAAAAAGGTTCTTTCCAAGTTCAACAAAGATTGGAGTGATATTGTTTGTATTTGCAGTGATTTAGCTACGTATATAAAATAGTTGTGTGATGACCTGTCAAAATTGATACCCGAGCTGAAGTTATTTCCTGTAGGAGATCCTTGCCACTTGTTAGATGGCATGCTGAAAGCATCTTTACAATCTTCAGAGTTAATGAGGGATGCTAATGCCTTTTTAGTCCATTCTGGTGCACTGTTTTCTTATGCACAGGAACTAAAACACAAATATTTATCATTTCGTGCTTTATGTGGCATCAAAGAAAGGTTCATACCAACTGTGTCCCTTAGCTGATGGTTCTCAGCCCAAGGGGCTATGAATGCTGAGAGGGCCTTTTCACAGAAGTTTACATGAGAAGGAAATAGCGAGCGCACATGACCCAAAGGCTCACTGAAGAAGTATTGTATGGTGTACTACAATAAGATTAATTTGCAAAAATCTATTTGGACCTCATATACACTATAAGTACACTGTCTATATACCATGTTCTTTCAGTGCAGAAAGCAAGCAATAATAAAAGCAAAATGTTCCATAAACAATGGAAAAACACATTTTCTGTTGTTTTTAGTGGCGCGAAAATGTGTAAACACTGAGAACAACTGTTTTTTAAGATATTGAAAACACAGAAAAAACTCCACCAGAATTTACCAAAAATAGAAACTGAAAACAGGAAAGCCTAATTATAACCCATTCCTTTTATAGTTACCGACAGTGGTGTATAAACTGCTTGTTTGAAATAGTTTGAAGACATTTAGTCAATGGAGTTGCAGATATATTAAAGCCACAATATTTCTTTCTTTCTTACTTGGTGGCTGCAGCATCTCATATCCTCTACTCCTGCTATTGGCTCTTGATATCACTTTAAGGCGTTTTCAAAGGTTTTCAATTAGAACTAATTGAGGTGATGGAATTAGAAAAAAGAGCTACTGGTGCAGTACAAAGGAAGAACTTGGGGTCAGATGTACAAAGAAGTGCTCACTAAAGGTGGCTGCAAATACACATCACGTTTTGTGACCCGTCTTTTTACATTGGTAATACCACAAATGTAGTAACAGGTCACAATACAAAGCCTCCTGTCGCGCGGGGTCGCAGAATCGTCTGCCTAATGAACATCGATTAGACAGGTCGGTCTCTGCGACACCCTGTGACCGGCTACAAACACAGATATGGTAGCCTTTTTCGCACACCTGTTAGGAGCTTCTATTTTTTTTTCTATAATAGGAACGATTGTTAAATCCAAAACATAATACACTTATATCAAAACAGTTTGTTAACGACCACATATTAAACAGTTGCTTCTTTCGTATATATTTGTACTTTTTTTATTTGAAAAATGGAACATGAATACTGTCTTGAAATTTGACTGATGTTTTCAGGGTACATGGACGCCTGAAGACCTTTATCAAGCTCTGTAATAGTCCCTGAAGATCTAAAAGACTGTGACATATTTTATATGGCATCAGTAAAGGATGCCGTCACCATCATTAAAGTATAAGTTGAATTCAACAACAAGCAGAATTCTTCTGTTTTTTTCTTCCTTTATTAAACTTCCACATGTACACAACAACAAAACACTATAAAAGGGCAAGTAAGGAACCACGGTTACAAGAAACTAGACCATTTGATTTGACACTTTTTTGTAGGAATGTAAGAATCCGTTTATGTAAAAAAGCAAGACTAAACCGACCGGTCTGGAAGGGGTCGCATTTTTTTATGTGAAAGAAAAATAACTCATGATAAGCTCATTGCCATCCATTCCACCAAAATGAGTTAAACGAGCCTTTCCAAATGCCAAGTATATGTTTTTTTTACAACTGAGAGACTTAGAATAATAATGTCATATTATTGCTCGTCTTTCTAGTAAACCTTTTCAATTCTAGATTTTGAAGTCTATGTTAATACTACCATATATTACCATATATTTAATGGAATGTACAGCAACATTGCGGCATTTCACGTCATAGAAGTACGCATATCAAGGTTTAACATTTACATACGTTTATGGCATTAATTGGAATTTGAAAACGCCCATCTCCTGCGCAGCCAGCTTTTCAAATTCTGTAGTGATTCGGGTTATACGAGGAGGAGGTCCTATCAGAATGCCCCGATGATCGCACGCGACTTTAAGCACAATTTAACGACTTCTCAAAGTCCCATTATGAAAGCATGCTTTTGGCTTACCCGCGTTCCGATTCTAGAAGTTTCCCAGGTCCGACTCTGCTCCCTCTCACGTCTTACTCTTGCGCTGTTTGTGTCCTGTCAGCCATTAGTGGCTTTGACCGCTTTGAAATAAAGAATTACGGGAGTAAGCCTGCGTCAGCGGATAGGATTTCATTGGCAGGGCACTGAGAGCGTAGTTCTGTGAAAGAAGGTGTCTCACAATTCACATTATTCACAACTCCTAGGCAACACGCCCCTAGGGGCGGCTCCGGCCAGGTATCTCAAGCCTTGAACAGCCAGCTTGATCTTTTTTAATCCTCACATGCGATGGGCATATACATAGTACAAGCAAGCAAAGAAAATAAATTACAACCCAGAACAGCAATTTATAATATAAATGCACAGAGCGTGCTTGGCGGAGGCTTGCTTAAAAAGCTTTCCCACACACATCCGAAGATCTGATGCACAAGGCAAACTGATGCATCAGGAAAGTGGGAAATATAATGAGTTGGACTGGAGGTGAATGAGTCAAAACATAAATGGGGTAGATTTACAAGCCCCGTACGCCACATTTGCGCCGCCGTTGCGTCACTTTTGTGATGCAGCAGTGGCGCAAAGCCAGCGCCATGCTGCCGGGTTTTTACAACGTGACGCTTCTGGGAGATGCGTCACGTTGTAAAGCCCTGTGCCACATAGGGGTGTTCTAGCGCAGGGGGACGGGGGCGTTCCGGCGCAGGAACGCCTCCCAAAAGTCCCTGAGTGAAATCTACTAGATTTTAAGGCTATGCTGCGTCAAAACCCTGCGCCTGCTGAAGCAGGCGTAAGGATTGACGCAGCATGTTAGGCATAGGGGCACTAAGAGCCTTGCTGGAGCTGCGTCGCGCTTGCGACGCAACTCCAGCAATGCGTGAACTTTACGGGAGCAGATACGTCATGCATCTGTCTATTCTTGCCCCATGGTGTGCCGCATTGTAAATGCGGTGCATCCATGGTGGCGCAAGAGGTGTCTGCCGTGACACACAATAATTGCCGCATCCCTGCTGATATGCAGGGATGCATCAGTTATTGTAAATCTGCCCCTATATGCCCATACTTATATTTGTTTATGTGGGTGTTTGAAGCAGGATGAAGCTTCAAGGCGCAAAAAGTTGAAATGGTATTGATGAAGTAGATGAACTGCTAAATCCCTTTAACTGACATGTAAAATCGATCATCACACATTTGCAAAGAAATGACAAACGTGCACCAACTTTGCTAATAATGTGTTGAAGAATCATGAATTTTGAAAAGACTGAGGGCCTCATTTATGAGGTTTTGGTAGGGCAGTGCCACACGCCTTCCTGTTGTGCTATTCTATTGCAAAAGAAAAGGGCAGGAATGCGCTGTTTTTACCAGATAAAGTGCATTCCTGTCCTTTTCACCTGCACCGGTGCACAATGAGCTGACATGCACCAATGCAGGTGATGAAGCAAGGTTTCATACGTATAGAAACTTGCTTGTACTCAGCCCTCTCGAAACAACATATAACTAATTAACCAAAATGTTTTGTTTACTAATATTTGCATTACACAACATTATTAGTAAGCTGCGGAAGCTTGTCTATGTGCTTTTACTAACAGTAATCTGAGCGTCCTAAAATGGGCGCCAAGAACGCGGGAACATTTCTGTGCATGCATCCACCACATCTACGTGGTGTGACGTCTTTCGCTTCTGGTGGGAATTCTTTGCAGCTGCCCACTAGTGCCAAGATGGCCTCTTCATGTCTCACAAATTTAAGCACCTGCTTCTGCATCAACTAAACTTTGTTTGTTTGCTTAGCTATTAATGCTATAGTGTAAATAAAGTAATGGGGTTAGAGTAGAGATAAGTGGTATACAGTGCATTCATTTATATTTGTATTCAAATGTGATTCTTTTTGACATATTATTAGCTTGTATTTGTGCTTAAGGGTGACATGAACAGCCATATTGAAAACCGCTCTGCGAAAGAGCCGAGAACTTTGAGAAGCCTCAAGCAATGGCATTGAACTGGTGCCAGTGACTGTCTTTCCGGCAACACACCTGGGAACCATGAATTCATAACTTGGTAAAGGAAAAGACTTGAAACTTTGTATAATAAAAATGAAATAATATTGATGGGTGGAATACAACTCATGGGAATATAAATTATGGGCTAGAACTTGATCAAGATAAGTCAATGAAAATTACCTCATCTTAGTATTGTGTGATGACCTCTCCTCATCTTTCTGACCAATCACTGAAGGGGAACACATAGATTTGCAACATTTAGGGGTGGTACATTGCCCTGGCAATGTTATAACTAAGGTAGGCTTAGTTAGTTAATTTGTCCGACTTGTTCGATTATCTGACCTGTCACTGACCCAACACATGCATAGGCGATCGAGAGCAGAGGTGCTGGTGGAGCACTCTGTCAGAAGAATCGGGGTGTTGCTGAGGGAGAATTAGCGATTACCCATTCGGGGTACCTAACTTCCGTAGAGAGGGGTGTGAAGCTGGCGTTGCACTAGTGGAGGTTATCTGTCCTGATCTGCACCTGTCCTGTCCTGTTGGCACCTGATTAGTCGGGAGCCCTATCTTTGCCCCAGCCCGTGGACAGGATTGGTCCTCACTCCATTCTAGGTAAATATAATCCATGTGGTATGTCCTTGTGCTGTTTCCCTTTCTCACCCTTCCCAGGTACCAATGTCTAAAGGTGTTACTGTGATTTCTTGCAAACTTTATGTCCTGTCATGTTTTCATTTGTCAAATTTATGATCACTGTATTATGGCCGCTGACTCAACAAAACTTGCATAGATAAAGTGTTTAAAACTACTCCTGAGTCTGTGGGTATTTCAGGAAAGGTAAATTATTAAATTGCTACCTATTATGCTAATTCACTTTTCGATCCCTAGGACTTATAGCATAGGTGGCAAAGGATTGGTAAGTCATGGTGTGCAGGTATAAGTCCTAAGTAATAAGAATCAGGATGGGCAGGAAATAGATGCAGGATTACCGGTTCAAAGGTGTCAATGTTTATGGGCCCTGGTGAGTATGATTTATTGAGTTGGTAATCCCACGCTCCATCACAGGCACCTTTGAATCATGGTGCAAGGATGCCTGCATTGCACAGAATAATTTTTTTGTGCAGGATGGGAAACCTTCCTGCACAAAGGCAATCACAAGAGTCTTTTAACTCACATTGAATAAGGAAAAACAAGAAGAAATAAAGATATTTCTCCTCATTGTGCCTCCCTTACGTCTCCCCTGGGGAGGTGTACGTTTTTGGCGCTACCTCAGAGTTATGATTTCCCAGTGTCAAAAAGCCATGGATGTAGCTGGGAATACCCTAACCCCAGCCACACCCATTGCATGCCCCTTTAATGCAGAAATCTGTGTTAAAGGGAACAATATTTATGAGGCAGCATTATGTAAAAAAAAGTAGCTTAGCGCTGTCTTGTGAATATGGAGCCGGCTCCTGTGCCAGGGAACATCACGTAAAGTGGCGTTCAGGCAGCACAATGGGCCTCATAAATGAGGCCCTTAGTTACAGCATCGTCAAAGCATGCAGCTAAATTGTAGGATATACATTAAGTAATATAGGTTCAAAGTTTAAAATGTTTCAGTTGCTAATTCAATGTGTATCAATCAAAAGGTAAATGTAATGTATTTAGGTGTTATAAGATTTCTAATCATTCTTATAAAAATAAAGATTTGTGTGAGGAATTCAATGAAATCTAACCTGTTTTAGATATTTAATTCTAAAATGTCATATTTTGCACATGCAAATTGTGCGTCAAGCGATAAAGGAAAACAGGGTTCTGCACCCCTCTACTAAAAACAAGTGCTCTGAAACTTTTAGGGAATAATCTTCATGCATGCATTAATATGAATCACCAGAAAAGATATTAAGAATTTATGTTTTGAAACAATTTCACACGTTGCTAATTTGAAAATGCCATAGTTACAGATGATACTTACAATGAATCTAAAAACCTTTGTGAGTGTAAATAAAGTTGAACGACATTTATAAGGTCCCAAATGGCTAAAAATGAAATGCATATTTCAATTATTTTATATTCTGTATTTCATGAACAGAATTCAATTTAGGAATGCTTTTTCCTCACTTTTCTTGATTCTGTTCTCCTGGAAAGGCTTTGTAAACTTGCAATGTGAAGAGAAACTATGTCTCATAGGGAGAGTTCCCATTATAGGACTGCCCTCACATTACTTTGGGAACATCAGCCATGAGAAACTGATCTCTTGAATTCACTCACGTGCTTTTGCAAGGGTTGCAGGACCTTCTGTCCTACATCACAACCGTCAACCGTCTTGTGGTTCAAACAGATTGGCTGCAAGAAAACCTTAACTCTCTCCTTTCTATTAAGGCCTGGGAGGAATGCGAAAGGATGTTTTGGCGCAGGTGGTCCATTTACCCCAGACATGTGAGGAGCTGATTAAACTCACCGTCCAGTTGCATCACCAGATACAGGAACGGAAGAGTGACTAGAACCATGGCAATCTGAAGTACTTTGTTCCTCGCATGAAGCTGACACCCAGAGAAATATCAAAACCTCCTGATGGACTCAAGCCAATGCAGATCAATGGAATACATGGCCCTCTTACAGCAGAAGAACTGGAGAAACAACTTCAACAACATCTCTGTTTGTATTGTGGAAAAGGGGGGCACTTTATAAAGGACTGTAAAAGCAGAAACAGGCAGTTCGATAGACAATCCCTGGCAAAAGCACAAGTAGTGTTATGAAGACAGTGGTCTCCTAGTGAAGAGTCAGAAAACTGGAGAACTCGAGTCAGCAAGAGATCCCTAGCTCGGGTGAAAAACCTGAAGTGGTCTCCCCAGTGATAGCTAATACACTACAGCAATCTGTTCCTCACCTAAACTTGCATGTGACGATGTGGTTGGAAGACGGAGAGCAAAGGTGAGTCCTTGCCTTGTTCTATTTTGCGGCCACCAGTAACTTTATGGATATGACTTATGCCAGATACATAGGGATGCCTTGTCTGAAGAAGATGATACCCGAACCAGTCAAGGTGGTGGATGGAACTTCTATTACTTCTCTTACTTCAGGGCCTGTTGAGTTGCATACGTAGCCCCTGAAGATGAAATATAGAAAAAAACACTACCAAATAATCCAATTTGATTTTAACAATGCCCCACACTTTTGTTTAATGCTTGGGATGCCTTGGCTAACTGAAATGAAATGAAATGAAACGTAGACTTATAGAGCGCGATTGCAGCCCTGAGGCGCCAAAGAGCTGACTAGAGAGTGGAGCCACTTGTCAGAGGCGATCAGCTAGAGGATTAGTTATGAGCGTTAAAAAGAAAGGTTTTTAATTGCTTACGGAAGGAGGGCAGATCAGGGTTGGACCTACGTTGGAGGGGAAGGGAGTTCCACAGTTTGGAGGCATTATAGGAGAACATCCTGCCACCAGCTCTCGTTCTCTTGATTCTGGGAACTGTGGCTAAGAAGGCCTGGCTAGAGCGAAGGTGTTTTCTAGGGTGGTAATGTGTGATTAGTTAGGTAGAAGTGGGAGTACTTTTTTCAGCATCCTAAGGAGGCCAAACACGTTGCGGAAAGCTTCGTGGCCTGGGTGTTAAAGGTTAAGGCTTTATCCAGACATACCCCCAAGCTTTTTATGTTGTCCTTGGGTACAGGGGGAATGCCTCGGCATGGAGGCCAGAGGGAGTCTAAGTGCGTAAGAACAGCGGGGCCCAGTAGCATCAGCTCAGTTTTATCTCCGTTAGGCTTAAGGGAGAATGTTGTCATCCAGCTTTTTACTTCCTCCAAGCATTTCATTAACCCCATTTGTGCTGATTGGCCATCCTCCTGCGCCAGGGAGACACTAGCTGAGTGTCGCCCGCGTATGAAATGATCTTAACACCAAACGGACGGACGACCCCAGCCAATGGTCTCATATAGATGTTAAATAACGCAGGGCTTAAGGAGGAGCCCTGCAGTACCCCGCAGCTCAGAGGTTTTCCGGAGGAGATCGTATCTCCCTCAAAGATCTGAAAAGACCTGATGCTCAGAAAGGATTTGAGCCAGAGTATTGCCCTACCTGAGATTCGAACATCGGAGAGGCGGCGCAGCAGCATATCGTGACTAACCTTGTCAAATGTTGCGCTCAAATCGAGGAGGACCACTGCCACTGAACCCCCTCGATCTAAAATCCTCCTGGTTTCCTCAGTGACTGCTAATAAGGTGGTCTCCGTCCCATGTCTAGGTCGTCAGCCCGTTTGGGTGGCATTCAGCAGCTGGTTATTCTCGAGAAAGTCCATCAGATGTATATTGATGTGCTGAAGATGAAATATAGAAAAAAACACTACCAAATAATCCAATTTGATTTTAACAATGCCCCACACTTTTGTTTAATGCTTGGGATGCCTTGGTTAACTCTACATGATCCCACTATTGGATGGACTAACAGATCAGTAGTCATGGAGTCTCCCTTCTGTAGTGAGCATTGCACCAGAGAAACTGTGTCTCTTTCAGAAGATTTGGACTCCCCAGCCCGTCTTCTCTCCAAAGGGTGTAAGGAGCATATCCTTTGTTGCACGTCCAACTTGCCTCCTGAGTACTATCAGTTCTACTCTTTCATCAAACTGAAAGCCATTCACCTTCCCCTTCATCAGGAATATGATTGTCGAATGGAGCTGAACCCCTGAGCACCGATCCCTAGTAGCAGGATATATGCCCTAATCGAACCTGGGACACAGCATTTGAAGGAGTATATGGAGGAAACCTCCAACCGGTTTTATTCATCCTTCGTCTTCCCTGGCCTCTTCACCCCTCTTATTTTTATACCCAAGAAGGAGGGGGCATATGAGCGTGTGTATAGACTACAGGGCTCTTAACTGCATCACCCTCAAGAACCGATATCCGTTACACCTCATACCCGTGTTGCTGGATAAATTGAAGGGAGCTACCATCTTCCCAAACTTGGATCTTCGTGGGGCAAATCACTTGGTAAGGGTGAAGAAGGCAAACAAATGGAAGAAATTTGGGCTGTATGAATACCAGGTGATGTCTTTCGGCCTGTGCAACGCTCCTGCAGCATTCCAGTTCTTCATGGACAAGGTGATCCATGGATTCCTGGATTTATTCTGTGTGGTCTTGTTGGACTTGGCCCTTTTTGCAGGGTCATCCCTAAACTTTTTGCCTTTCTCCTAGCCTTTTTTCTGACATGGTGTTGGAGGTTTTAGGACCCTGGGCACTTTAGCACTGCTGTCCAGTGTAAAGTGTGTGTGCTCTCTGTGATAAATATGGTAAGGTTGGTCTACAACTGTTTGGCCTATTTAATGTATCTGTCAGTCCCTTGTCAAGTGGTATCTCATATAACCAGGTTGGGTGAATTAAATGCTACTGGTGGGCTTGCACCGCTGATTGCACCAACCCTGCAGGGGGAATCCCGGTGTGGGGATTCCCCCGTACTGCTGTGGAAGAAGCGTGAGCCCACCCTGCTTTTTGTATGTTTGGGAGGCAGGCGCCCATCCTGCATTTTTGCCACGTTTCAGAGCGAGCCCATCCCGCTGTTTTGCGCCTCTGTGAGCGGGTGCCCACCCTGCTTTTTGCATAGCTAAACAGCATGTGACCGCCCTGCATTGAGCTTCCTGGCAGGAGCCCACCTCGCATTTTGATGGTGTAAGTGGTTGCCCTCCCAGCAATCGTCTTTATTTCAAACGGGAGCCTACCCAGTATTGCTGTCAAGATTGAGAAGAGAATCATTGCATGGCCCGGAAGCCAGGCAAGATGCCTGACTGAGGGTGGGTCCTACTGGTGGAGGACGGCATGCGGTCAATCCGGTGGAGAGGCCACCGAAAGACAGGTGGAGTTGCTGCAGGGCGGAAGGCATGGCTCTCATGGAAGAGGAGAGCCCCACGTGTGCCTGATGAGGACTGGAGCCTTGTAGCCTCCCTGCGAGACTCTGGCCGGTGAGTAGGGCTCAGAGGGGGCTGTGTTATCTTTCTGCCAGAGTGGGCTTAGTCTGGCAAATATTTCTGGTGCCCGTACCACCAAAGAGAGACCCCCCGGTGAGTGGGCCTCATATTGGGCACAGTGGTGCCCATGCCTGTTGGTCTCAATGGCCCCGAAAGAGAGTAGGCTGCTGCAAAGAGGAGCTCCCAGTCGGCACAGTGGTGCCTGTGCTCATTTTCAGAGAGGGCACCTTTGACTTTAAGAGTCCCGCAGTGGGGCTCAGCCGGCATAGTTGTCACAGGCCTTTTCCACAGCTGCACTGCACCACCACGGGCAGCTGCAATGTTGGGCGCATTTTTTTTTAGAGTCCCAGTGGTGACTCAGGAGGCACAGTAGTGCCAGTGCCATTCTTTTCCTTTGGGGAATTTTTTGAGATGAAGGAATAAGATACACTTCTGCCCTGCCCCAGCGCTTTGCGCCCTTTGATGTTGCTGCGTTGGCAGCCCAGCCCGGAAATTTTAGACAAAGATCATTTGAGTCCCAATGTATGGTAGATCGAAATTGCATAATGTGAGGTATATGCCAAATGTGATCTATGCGCCCTGATTTGTGCTCCTAAATGTAATTTATGCTGAGGAGGTTATTGCATACTGTGTTTATGCTGCTGAGGCCTAGTGCATAATATGTTTATGCTAAAAAGGTTTGGGCCTAATGTGATTTATTGCCTAATGTCTTGCTATGATATTTTAGGATGGTGTCTAACACTAATGTGATAGTGCTTAGGCCATTATGGTACCAGTAGTTACTGGCTGGTAGTGTTTTACAAACACTTACCTGTTCTGATGGTTCTGACCGTGGCCCGATTGGCTTGGTCCTGTATATAATCCCTTGTGAATATTGCTCAGTGCCAGTTGGCACAGTGTAATTGTGTGATTATGTTACTAATGTGTTCATGATAATACAAAGGCTATTTTACATATAATCTTATGTGGAGTTCCTTTTGTGGTGTGCCTAGTGTGTTGCTGCTGTGTGTGTGTAGCGCAAACGCTTTACACATTGCCTCTGGGATAAGCCTGACGGCTCGTGCCAAGCTACCAAGTGGGTGAGCAGGGGTTATCTTCAGTGTGTTACTCCCTAGCCCTGACTAGAGTGGTGGTTTCTGCCTGTCTTTGGGGCGAGCCTTAGCCAACCAGAAATCCCATTTATAACAGGTCCATACAGACGATATCTTAATTTACTCGTCTGATCGTGTTCAGCATGTGAAGAACGTTTGTGCTGTTTCTGGGCTATGTTATCAATGCTAAGGGAATACAGATGGACACTAAGAAGGTTGTGGCTATCATCCATTGGAAACCCCCAGCAAATTGCAAGTCCCTGCAGAGTTCTATCGGCTTTGCAATCTTCTATAGACGTTTCATCAAGGGGTTATCCAAAATTGTTCAACCACTTACCCACCGATTAAGAAAGGGAGTGCCTTTTGTTTGGACTACAGAAACCAATCCCGCTTTTCAGAAGCTCAAGGCTTGTTTTACCCAAGCACCTGTGCTAAGACACCCTGATGCACAGCTCCCATCTGTACTACAAACAGACGCCTCGCACTATGCTTTAGGGGAATACTGCCACAAAGATATCCAAACACCAAACAGTTACACCCAGTCACCTTTTTTTTCAAAAAAGCTGAAATAAACTACTGCATCATGGACAGAAGCTGTTGGCTATAAAGAGGGCCTGCGAAGCATGGAGGCATAATCTGCTAGGGGCGAAATTCACAATTGAGATCTACAGAGATCACAGGAGTCTGTTGTTCATGAAGACGGCTAAGGCACTCCCACCTTGCCAGTTACAATGGGCATTAATTTTCTCTAACTACCGCTTCGTTATTAAGTACCATCCAGGGCCCCAAAACAGCAAAGCTGATGCATTATCCAAACCAGAATCCACAGAAATAGATGCCAGAGAACAGGGAGGAACAGGATTATAAAGACCCTCCCCTTAAACAGACCAGTGCTTGACAATCAGCTTCATGGATCGAGCTTGGCTGCAGGGGGGTCCGGAGCACAGACTCGGGACGGTCAAGCACAGCAAGCAATTATTGGGGAGGCCTATGCACAATAGAGAGACACAATAATTGACAACCACACAGTATTCTGCTAGCAGGGACCGGAAGCCACGAGCGACCCCGGCCCGTTTATTTAAGCTCTCTGGCCACGCCTGGCCAGAGAGTGTTACAATGTCGTGTGGTGCTTCCGGGTCTCTGCCCCTGGGCAGAAACACTAGACTGCTACATCCCATCCCAAATCAGTTCTTTGAGCACATTTTAACAAAACTTTTAACACATGAAATTGGCAAGTCTCTGGCTGGGCCGAGGGTTCAGCCGAAGTTTATATTGTCTTTGACGACCTTCGTGGTCTTGTTCAGAGCTCACTCTCCCGTTAGATGGTAACAGCTGCAAGGGGCTAGCTACTGGTGATCCGCTAGGGTCAGCCTCCGACATGTTCGAGTCTGGGTCTGCGATCACCGGCAGATCCAAATGTTGAGGTGCGCCGGTTACTGGTGGTACTTGCTTGAACAAGGACACATTCCGTGTTACCACTTCTCCGTTCTTTTCTACGGTGATTGTTGTGCCCTTTGTTGACTTTACAGTCCATGGACCTGCTTCACAGGAGGTGCGGAACTTCCCTTCGGGGCGTCTGGTTCGTATTAGCACTGAGTCTTCTGGGACCAACAGTCGGGGTGAGCCCTTCGTCGCCGACTGGCTCTGTCATTGTTGGTGCTCCTCCGTTCCTGAGCAGCTTGCTGGTCATATGGCTCAGGGGCCCAAGTGTCAGCCATGGGTATCATGTCTCGTCGAGGACCGGCTGGTATAAGTGACCAGGGAGACCGTTGTGTGGTGCAATGCTTCTGTATTCCCTTAGAAAGTGTTGGAGGGCTACTTCTGGATCCTTTTCATCTGCTGTTGCTATGCGTAGCACTTTATTGATGGTTCGCATAAAACGCTCGACTTCCCCGTTTGCCTGTGGCCATTGTGGCGTGATCCGGTGATGTTTTATCCCAAGCTCTCCCAGGAATTCTTTGAACTCACTGCATTGGAATGGAGGCCCATTGTCCATTTTGATGACTTGTGGCAGGCCGAACAGCGCAAAAGCTTTGCTCAGAATTGGCTGTACGTTGGCATAACTAGTCGATGGCGCCACCTCCACTATGGGGTATTTGGTGTAACTGTCAACCAGGACAACGGTGATCCTCCCATCAGGAAAACTTCCAACGTCGAGGTTGACCCACGACCATGGTGACGGTGCTGGGTCCTCCGTGATGACCGGAGCTGGGGCTTCTTAATTGCTGGTAAGTTGGCAGGACCTGCAGTTGCGAACCATGATGTTCACGCTTTTTTCGAGGTTGGGAAACCACACTTTTTTCCTCATTCTGGCCTTCATCCTACTTGTGCCTTGGTGGCCTTCATGAGCAAGGATTGTGGCTTGTTCTTGCAGGTCCTTTGGGATAACGATTCGGGATCCTCTCAAAATGACTTTGTTGTCATTGATGCTAAGCTCCTCGAACTCTCCGAAGTTGTCCCAATCGTGCCCGTTCCTCTTCGCTCCAGCCTTGGACGTTCTTGAGAAAACCTTCCCATGATCCACTCATTAATGCTTGAGCAACTCGGTTGAGCACTGGGTCAGCGTCAGTGTATGCTTTGATCACGTTGAGTGACATTGCTCGAGGGCATGACCATTGGGAGACCATATTGACGAACTCTTCAGTTCTCGCCTCTTGGTCAACATCAGGCTTACTTGTCGGTGCAGGGTGGTGAGACAAGAAATCAGCGGGATTTTTGGCTCCAGGGTGGTACACCAAGTCCATCTGGTATTGTTGCACTTGTATGGCCCATCTTTCTATCCTGGGAGGTGGATGCAGTGTTGTGCCTTTGAACAAAGGCAAGCTGGAGCCGCCGATGAGTCTTGCGCTTTGCTCGTGTTGCCGCTGACTGTCTCCTGCTTGCTGCTGCTCTGGAACGTGGGGGTTTCTTTCCCTCTTCAGATGGATCGGTGTGGGCGGGGCCGGATCTAGCTACTCACTGCCGCGACTTCTTCACACCTTCAGCGGCAGCGTTCACCGTTTCCCACGCTGTTTCTTCGCCTGCATTCCACCCTTGTCACCAGTGTAGGGGGGTCCGGAGCACGGACTCGGGACAGGCAGGCACAGCAAGCAATTATTGGGGAGGCCTATGCACAATAGGGAGACACAATAATTGACAACCACACAGTATGCTGCTGGCAGGGACCGGAAGCCATGAGCGACCCCGGCCCGTTTATTTAAGCCCTCTGGCCACGCCTGGCCAGAGAGTGTTACAATGCCGTGTGGTGCTTCCGGGTCTCTGCCTTCTGGCAGAAACACTAGACTGTTACATCTCACATATCACCGAAGAGCTTGCTGTAAGGTACGCTAAGGACTAAACATTTTCATTCTTTCGAGCACGGCCATTTCGTACTGTTACACTCTTGTTCACTAGAGGCTGCACAGAGTTGCAGAAGTGTGGGCAGCTTTCCCTTTGGTTTCCGTGTTCAGGACTGAACGCTACTGCCTTTCGCGACTGCCAGGTTGCACTGGAGAGGTTGCGAAGAAGTTGGCTGGCAGAAAGTGTTTCCAGCATTACTAGTACCACATTCCGCCTGAGGTCTGAGAGTGGGTGGTTACGCACTTACCGAATTCTAAGTCACATACGTTTTGCTAGAGGCAGGGGCCTTGGAAGGTACTTTTGTTTAGTTTCCGTTGCTGTTCGAATACAGTGGAATGGACTGAAGCTCCTTTCACCCCTTTTCGGATTGAGTTTGGAATTCCCCTTGTAGACATTGCGTGGTCCCCTGATACATTATCGTTTATTTTGAGACTGTGTGGAAGCTCACTGCGTAGTCTTCATGGCCAGGGGCTATTGCAGAGCTTACGTTTTCTGAGATGACTCACTCTCTCCCAGGGTGCATAGGGGTGCAGCTTGTGAGTATGATGTGAATTCCTTTATCACTATATAAAAACATTGAGTGGGTGTAATGTATGTGACTCTCTTGCTGTCTTCTTTCGCTAACAGGTGTCAGATTCAGTTCCATGCTTAGAGAGAGGAGTTCTTATAGTCACAGAGAGGACCAAAGAAGTTCGGGGGTGGCCGACTGCTGCCTTCTCTTCTCTTCTTTTCTTATTTTATCCTCTTCCCCTGGGCGCTCATGTGCAGAGCAGCGTACGTAATGGCGCTCTGTGAGTGGCTTTAGGGGGAATTGTGAATCTTAGCATTGCCCCTGCTGGATCTGTCGATGAGAGGTGGGTGAAGTTATTCTAACCTTTCACACCATGACACTTATATTCTAGATAAAGTAGACTTCAAAGGATACATTAAGAACATTAAAATCCTTGAAAGGGACTTAAAAGATTTAAAAGCTAATGGTACTTGGGAATCAATTGGGAACTAATTTTCTTCAATAGGCAAATATAATTATCTCTCACAACATTTAGTGCTGCAATAAAGGAAATGGTACATGCCTGTACATAACTAAATGCTGCAATGTTATAAACAAAATGAGTCATTCCATTGTACATAATCATATATCCGTTATCAAATGTGTTCACGTACGTGAATTTAAGTGAAATTTAAACTGCTCAATTGTCACAATCCCTTAATTGTTTTCTCACTGAGTGACCAATTTAAACTGTAAATGTTATTAATCAAATAGGAAAAATTCTCCACTTATTTATGTTTTGCTTCACTTATTTCTGTGTCTGAGTTTTTTTTATTTAACAGGCATGAATCAAGCAATTACCATGATCCTGTAATCAGTTTTCCTCTGTGTATCTAAAATGCCATAATCAACCCATAGATGTTATAAGTTAAATGGACTAGAGATTCATACTTATTAATGAATATAAAGACAGGCAATTTAAAGAAGGCTTACCACCATGATATGAACCATTACAGGTAAAGTACTCCAAATGATCTCTCTGGTGTTGTCAATGTGCGCCATGTTTTTGTAGGTGTTTGTATCTTCCTCAATGTTTGTCATAGAAATGGAAATGGGACTATATATTTCCATGATATAAAGCAAATGCTCCAAACCCACAAATGAATGCTCTAAACTTTGTTTAAATGATGTTAAATATTAAAACATAAAAATGCTGCTGAATCCTATATTCATTTGATGGAATAATTACTTTCCTCACAATTGGTAACCGGTATAATTTGTTCATGTTTAATATAAATTCCCATATAGTGTTTTAATGGAAATAGAGATGGGACTGTTGTACATGCTTGTTAGAAATGGGATTCCTTGTTGGCTAAGGTATACATCCAGGCTAGGCAGGAACCACCACTCTAGCCTGGGTTAGCTAGAACACAATAAAAGATAACCTGTGCTATCCCTCTGTAGATTGGCAGAGAGCGGTCACACTTATCTAAAGACACACTCTGTAAAGTATTTCTGCAAAACACACACGGTAACTTAATGAATACACCACACAGGTTTTGAAAAATAGAGACTTTTTATCTGAGAAAAATGAGGCCAAAGTGACAAAAAAACAATCAGTAGAAGTCGTGATATTAAATGCAAAAATAGCACCTAGAAGTCACGAGCGGTCAAAAGGTCATGAGGGAACAGTGCAAATCCAAAGTTCAGGCTGATCACAATCAACTGCAGGCGAGTTACAGGACCTAGACAGGTCCAGCTGAAGAAATACCTTGGATAGAGCTTTTATCGATGGCGAAAACCTACTGCGTTGTCGTTGAGTCATGCAAAGGGGGTCCGGCATCGTCCTCGTTGAGCTCCATTGAAGCGAAGGTAATGCATCGTCACAAACCTGCACTCGGACATCATTGAGCCATGCAAACTGTGGACCTGCTGTCAGCGTCGAAGGGCAATGCGGCTAAAATTCTCCAGCAGTCGATGCACTGAGTCGGTTTTTGCAGTAATCAGCTGCAGAACCCAGGGGCATATTACCAAGGGCATTATCGCCGCTTTAGTGGGAATTTTTCCTGCTAAAGCGGCAATAATTGTATCGCCCTATTACCTAGCTGTCGCTAACACCAGTTAGCGACAGGTAGTGGGAGATAGCGGGCATTTAGGTGCCCACTTTGCATCTCAGCGATAATTATCGCTAATGACATGCAAAATGGGCGTGCCAAGATGTTAGCGACCA
Source organism: Lissotriton vulgaris (assembly GCF_964263255.1). NCBI lineage: Eukaryota > Metazoa > Chordata > Amphibia > Caudata > Salamandridae > Lissotriton > Lissotriton vulgaris. The sequence continues at coordinate 136,706,574 of NC_141690.1, forward strand.
GAAACAGTCGCTAACATCTCTATCTCCTATTACCAACTTTTGGAAATAATCGCACTAAGCACGATTATCTCCAAAAGCTAACGCCTGCCCAGAGCTGTTCTTAGCCATGTTATCCAATGGTAGGTGGATAACATGGCTAAGAGCATTTGCTTGGTAATGCATGAATATCTCTGACTTTACAGCAATATTCATGCATTTCGGCCGATTTTTATCGCTTAGGAGATAAACCTTGATAATAGCATGGCTCCTAAGCGATAAAAATCGGCGGAGCTCGGCGATATTAATATTGCCGCTAAACTAACATCGCTAGTTGTTGGTAATATGCCCCCCACTTCTGAGGCCCAGAACTTGGAGAGTGTACCTCAAACAAAGGTAGGACTCACAGAAGGCAGAGCACAGCAGCACCAGCAGAATTGCAGGAAGTCTTTTGTGTCCATGATACTTCAGAAAACAGCCAGCCTTGGAGATCACTTGGAGGAAAGGCAAAGTCTTTCTGGCGGAGTCAGGGAGCAACAGTCTGCAGGGAAACAAGCATTAAAGAAGTCTTGTCAGAAAAGCAGTCCGATTGAGTACTTTAAGCAGCACAGCAGTCCTTCTGACAGAGGTTCATTTCAAGATCCAGAAGGGTCTGAATTTAGGGGGTCAGATACCTACTACTTTGATGTAGGGGGTGACTTCAAAAGAACTCTTTGAAGAGCACAAGGATTCCTTTCAACCCAGTCCTTTCTGCTAGGCTAATCCTTGGGGACAAAGACAGTTTATGAACTGGTTTCCCTCCATAACATTGGATTAAGGATAATGACAAAATTGTTATGGCATTTGGGTTGATTTCTTTATGAGGATTTGATGTTTATATAGTCACAATTTCCTGGTTTAAATTTTTTTTAAACAAAAGCTTGGCATAATGACAGAATTGGAATACAGCTAGGATCTAGGATATATTAAGAAGGATATACATTAAAAAAAAATATACGAGAGGGGACAAGTCACTGCAGATTATTAAATAATACACTTTTCAATAAAAAGGAACTAACTGAGAAGTCATTCACATTAGGTTATAATCCATCGCTTCCAGTATGTTTAGCAGTAATATTTTTATTCATTTTAGAACACTTATTTTAGCATGTACACCGGTCCCCTTTCTATTTCCATTTAAACACTCTACAGGAGTTTGTATTGAACATGAGCCAAATAATACTAGTTTCAAATCGTAAGAAATTTGAAGGTTCCAACTAATTAATATAGTGTCTAGCAACATTTATTTTTTGTTTTAATATAACATTATTTTACCGCTTTACACAATTGGTATAATTGTCTGCATGATTAGAAACATAAAACACACTTAGGTAAGGGTTCGACACTTCATTGATAATCCTTGAAATCACAAAGTTTAGACCAGTATTTTTGGGTTTTGAGCGTTTTCTTCATATCTTTGAAATATCTAATCCCCTTTCTTTTGCAAATATGGAGGGAGATATAACACCTCAAAAAATATGGCACACACTGACAATGCCTGAGAGATCACATGGAGCTCTTTACCTATAACGGTTCTTTCCGTGATGGTAAGCCTTCTTTAAATTGCTTGTCTTGATATTCATAAATAAGTATGAATCTCTAGTCCATTTAACTTATAACATCTTGCTTATGGTATTTTTAGATAAATGGAGGGAAACTGATTGCGGGATCATGATAATTGATTGATTAATACCCTGCTAAATAAATTGTAACTCAGACACAGAAATACGCTGAGCATTTTTCCTGTAATGGATTACTTTGTGCCGGTAAGCCTTCCAAAGTTTGTCTCTATATTTATAAACAAGTGCGAGTCTCTTATTTATTTGATAAATAACATCTACAGGTTAAATCAAGCACTCAGAGGAGAACCAATAACGGGACTGTGACAATAGAGTGGTTTACATTTCAACAAATCTCAAGCTTGCGAGTACATTTGATAACAGATATATGATTATGTACAATGGAATGACTACTTTTGTTTAGAACATTGCACATTTAGCTATGTAGAGGCATGTATTGTTTCCTTTTATTGCTGAACTAAAGGTCATGAGAGGTAATTATATATCACATTACTTTTGTTTGTTTCACGTAATAAAACCCCCTGATGAAGGCCCTGGGGGGTCTGAAATGCAGTGGGAACCAAATTGAACATATTGTTAAACGGAAAATCATGTACAAAAGTGTTATTGAAAATAAAAGAAGTTATGCGGAAGTTGAAGTCTGATGAATGAAACGAATGCAAGGATTTGGAATACCTATATTTATATTTTTTCATGCTTGATGTATACTACTTTTGAGAAATATCAGTTGGAACCTGCAAAGGACCACAGGTAGTGCAGGGGGAGACACTATCCCTATCAAGGGATAGTGGACATAATTTATCAATAGCGGCACCCAAGATCAGTAAGTGACAGCCCTCCATCACACTAAACTATAACATTTCATCATGCCTTCAGGATTTGGAAAGGGAGTGCACTGATTATTCATTGTTTGACAACTCAATTTATTCCCATTTGAGCAATGGGGACCTGTTGATTTTCATCTGGTTCTAAGCTATGTGAATGTTAGTTAATCCAGGTCTTGAAATTCATAATGCAACAGGTGGTGGCCCAGTGGCAGGTTTTGGGAGACCCAGATAAGGGTCATTGTAAGAAAAGGTAGTTAATAGTTCCACAGTTTTCTCTTCCTGGGAGCCAAGTACCCTATTGTAGCGACACACAATAGTAACACTGGCACACAATAATAACACTTAATAATGGATTGTCCAGTCAGTGCCATTTTCTTATAAAAGACAAAGTTTATATATTGCACCCACATAAACACTACTAAATACTACTCATTAATTTGGAAATATATACATCATGCAGATAAAAAATACCTTACATGACATTATGCAACCACATTTGACCCTTAAAGGTTCATGCTCCCCCTAAATGACAGAACCCCCACCCATACTAGATAGCATATATCACAATATAGGTGGTACTACTTCAAATAAAACAGGCCTATTGGCGTTGTTAAGGGACACCATATTAAAAGAAAAATATTCCCCATGTTAAATCCACCATTTCATGTGTAAATGCAATAATCATGCATACATGCAATAATTACTGCCAATAAAGCATTTCAACATTGCCCGACAATCATTGTCAGCCTAAATCATTAATAAAGCATTGAAAATAAACACAATATATGTCTGTGTTGTTTCAATGCACATTCAAGACACATAAAATGTAGTTCTGTAAATAGCCCCCAGAGAGCAGTGCACTCAAAGCTAAAGAGCTCCAGCCTTAAAAATGCCATTAAACTCAATAAAAAAGTGGGATGATCATATTTTGTGCACAACACAAACTTAGGGTCAGGAGTTAATTTCATGGGGGCTGCTGCACTCCTGTAGCCCCCTATCACACTTTCTTTCTAATGTTGAAGGTGCCTCTTTTGGGAACACCACAAACAGCAAAGCATTGTGCAAATAATCCCCCAGGGCATTATGGGGCACTACAGTATGGAATCAGTGAATATGTAATAAGCGCTTGGGAGAGCTACTTTTCCTTGTCAGTGAATGGCCTCGCACCTACTCTTCTTTTTCTTTTTACTTTCTACGGGGTCTTGCCCCACCCAGCACCCTGCCTTGCCACCTTATTGGGGGCAGCGTGGGGAGCCCACCCCTGGCTGCCCCTCCGGACTCCCCAGCCAGTCCCCACCTCTGGGGGCAGAGGACCGGCAGCATGCTTTACCCTGACTACTCCACGTGGTGTCTGTCACACTACTCACGAACACAGGGAGTGTGGATGACCCCGTCCGCAGTTGGGAGGAGCATGATGGGCCCCCTCCTTGTTAACCTGTCATCGAGGGTCCAGAGATAGTGTCCCAGGGCCTTTTTCTACATCTTGTTGGGAGTGACAACACTTCCCTGGTTTCCATTGCATTGACCACAAGGGACATGGGGACCCCGTGGCAACTGAAGATGCAGGGAGGGGGCTCCAAGCACACTCCCTCCCTGGTATAATAACAGGAATTACTATTGCAATGAACCCTGGAAAGTGGCACACCCTGGGGGTAAATGTTCCATAGATGCAGTAGAGAACCACATGCTTGTTTCCTCGCTGGGGTCAAAGAACAAGGCCATAACTCAGGCTCCGATGAGCTGAGTTAGAAGATCCTGGGTTTATTGTACTCCTTAAGATGAGCTCTAGTAACCCGGAGCCATTACAGCAGGCATTGTGGCCTCAAAAGCAACATACTTTGCAGACAGCTGATTATACTGTCTCCCAGTGCCAGTTGGCCTCTCTTCCACTGTCTCTGGTGCTCTTCTCTTCCTTTTAGGGTCCAGACATCACGATCTTCCCCTAACTAGTACTCAGGGGGTTTAAAGGGGCAGTCTCATTGGCTGTGGGAGTGACCCACAGGTCGTTGGGTCAATTGGGAAAAGAGTCTTTAGTATGAGGGGGCTTCTGCTTCCAGTTGTCCATGGTTGCTGCTGCTGTCCAGTTCCAGTAAAAAAACACTCCCTCTCCCTTGTGTAAGAGTTTCTAAACAGAGCTGGAAGGTTCTAGAAGCCAGACACACCTGGCCAATTCTGGGGCACCACATCATCTCTCCACCCCTGTCCCAACACTCCCGTACCACATGCTGAGCCAGATCAAGATGGTACCATCCACAACTCCACCCAAAGCTGACATCACTGCCAGGGTCTTTCCCACCAAAACCTCAAAGAGGAGCCCCCTTCTCTGTTGGATTCAGTTGTCTGGGTTCCTCATTTGTTCTTTGGTTCTGGGATGTCCCTGGTACAGTGTGACAACTGATTACCGGATGCAGGGTTTCTTTCCCACCCATCTTTCATCAGGATGTGAGGGAAGAACTGTCAATTACTCCTTTGGTATAGGGAGGGCCTTTATTCCCTCTGATGGGTAGCAGAGAAATTAACTTGGCACAGAAGGGTGACCTAAGGACTGTACTCTGTTCCTGGGCTAAGCCAGCATTATATGAATATTCTGTACTACTTCTAAGATGTAAATATTTTGCTTGGGATTTGCATAATTAATCTTGGCACACATGTTGCACCCAATCTTGCTGGCCTTTGTATGCCATGGCGAAGAAAAACCGCACTCTAAGGCAGATTTACCCTACGTGTATAATAAAGTGTCACTGCATACGAAGAACCAAACCATACTGGCTTTCCCTATGAGCGTCCACTACAACTATAAGGCCTACCCTAGGTCAATATTTAACATTGCAGAGTCCTCTGTGTGCTAAGCGCACATGTGTTCACATGTATCCATCCAAGTGCCCCTTACTCTAACTGTGCCAGTACTGCCTTATTCTAAAAGGCAGCCATTGGGGGTGAGCATGTGAGGTCCGTTTACCAGGTGACTTACCGCGGGTAAGGAACAAGTGGTGAGATTCACCTTCCTTGAATTGTAAATATGTATAATGGAATGTAAGGAAATGGGTAGTTGTGTGGTACACAAATCAAAAATTTGAAAATCACACGATTATTGCCCCAAAAACCAGATGCCAGTGACCACAACTGATCTGTACACCGGAGCCTATGGTTGAGATTCTCGTGCTACAGTCAAAATGTTCACCGTTAAATGCCTTACCAATCCTTGTGGCATGTATTGTGAGAGGAACGGCATGTTGCTTTGGTACACGTAGCAATCTTTTAAATTTGCAAAATAAAAACACCGGAAGTCCTTTTATTTGTTTTTTCTCTTTGCATGGGGGTCGCTGGTTAATTTGCTTGCCCAGGTTTACAATACCTCATATAGTGGATCCAGAGAACGAGAATATGCACAGGTGGCCATTCGAAAGAGGGAGAAAGATTGGTAGAAGGAAACGAAAGATTGGGAACTAGTGACAAAGGGAGAATGCATGGATATCAACGAATGTGCAAGTGTGACACAGACAGGATGTCTAGAGGGTTGGAAGAAAGAAGCCTGAGATGAAATCAAGATTAGGCGGCCTGGGTATTCGGTATCAGCAGTATTTAGCAACACCGCTGTGGGTCCAAGAGAAAATCTTTGAGCCCCCTCACTTGTTCAAATTAAGCACATCAATTGGTGACGCACTAAGGGGCCGATTAGGATTGCGGTGATTCTGCATCCTCCGGGCCGGCGGAAGCCACCGCTGGCCCGGAGGATGCGGAATGACCACAGCAGTGCCTCCAAAGACCCCCCGCCAGATTAGGATGGCTGGGGGGTCATCGGCGGACGGGAAAACCGCCCGCCGCTTTTCCGCCGCGGTCGCCTTCCGGCCGTGGCGGAAAAGCCCTAATACGGTGGCTGTGTCTATCAGACACCGCCAGCCATATTAGGATGGGGCAGGAAACATGCTTTTCCACGGCGGCTTTTCCGCCGTGGAAAAGCATGTGGTATTTTCAGTTTTGGGGCCCGTTGCCGGCCCGCAGGGTGTCAGAGGGTGGGGGTGCACATGGGGGGCACCTATGGTACCCCCCTGCATTTACATGTACAAAGTGCCTGCCGCTTTGTGCATGTAAATGCAATGCATGCATTTTTAACCTTGTGGCGGGTGCTGCTTCAAGCAGTGCCCGCTGCAAGTTTAAAGATACGGGATGTGACTGCCAGGATGGCGGTCACATCCTAATTTGCATGGAGGGACCGCCGCTGCCCATGCGGACGGTCCCTCTACCTCAGGGACGGCGGATGGACGCAGGTCCCTCCGCGATCCTAATGACCCCCTGTGTTAGGAAACTACTTTTATCTTTTAAAATCACCTGTTAGTTTCGTTTTAAACAAACCCAGAGACTCAAAAGACACTTTCAGAATTCTGAAACATACCTAGTGTTGGTGTAAATAACATCTCAGTTATGCTGTGCTTAATGTGTGATTCTCAAGAGTGTTTAAGTCTCAGGAGAGAACCTGGAAGGCTAGTAATGACAACAGACTTCCTCTCTGAAAAGTTACTTGGCTGGACTGTGGTCAGTCATATCTCAGACAGGATTCTGTTGCAAGCATGGGCAAAGGCTGCAACTTTTAACAAGCTAGAAACATCTCTCAGTGGAGCAGAGTAAGTCACATGTTAGACACAGTTCTGATTAACTCACTTTGCATGTGTATGAGTTTGTAGTATAAACTGAAAATAGTCAACGTCCAGTTGATCTGCTGCCGGCAGATAATTCCACTTACAATGACACCTTTCTTCTATGGGTTGACTCTGAAATAAGCATTGGCAATGACAAAAGGTTTAGCTTTAAATAAATGCTGTCTAGAAATATAAACCATTACAAGCAGATATCATTAGAATGGATATGTATTTCTGTGGAAACACAGACCAATAGACCAATAGAATAACATTGAAGGTGTTTAAAAGGTGAGGCGACTGATACACTGTCAAGTCAGACCTAAAAACAATGTAGGTTAAAGTTAATGACCCCGTAAGTATTACTGGCAGCAAGTAGAAACATACATTATCTAGCTATCTAAAACACTTGAATACCATTACAGTGTCAGGTGTGTGCCCCTGGAAGCTCAAATTCAGGCAACTGGATAAATAAACACATCTATCACAGCTGACTAGAGGGCAAGCAATTTTTTGTGGAAGCACACAACTTCTGCCCAATCAAAAAATATCCTCCTGGCTCTCAGCATGTGGGTAAAGCCATATCCCCCTGTCTAATGATGTTCACATAATTGTCAGCACGCTGGCAACAGCTACCCTGTCAAGCAATGCCATAAAAATGATTGAAGCTGGCCATTAATGACTGCTGTGCCATGTCACACTGCACGTTGAGAAGTATTATGCTGAAGGATGCTGCAGCTGTAGACAATAGAATGGTAGAGCACAGGTGTGTGAAAGGGAGAGACTCTTCTCTCTACTCTTGAGGACATGGTTACTGTATGACAGCTGAAAGGCAGAGTGTTTCAGGTGGAGTTCCTTTTAGCTTGTTGCTTTTGCTTTTGGTAATATGTCTAGAGTCAGACCTTGTCAGAGAATTTAGGATGAGAGGATCCGTCTCCTCCTGTGTCAGTGCTACTAAGTATCATTCAGGGGCAGTAGCCTGTGTTCTGGTGCTTGGGGTTGACTTTGTACAGAAGAATAGACAGAAACTCTGATGCCTGAGCACTCTCTATGGTGTCTCTACAGTCATGACATTTTCACTTACAAATCATTGATCTCAGGTGTGTTAGCCTAATTAGTTTACTGGAAGCAAAACAAAACTTTAACACTCAGAATGCATTAGGCTCTCGGACAAATGTCCAGAACGTGAAATAGTGTCTAAAATAATCTGTAGAGCAGTGATCACATGTGAGACAACAGATCAGAGATCAGAGAGGAGCGTGCATACATTTCAGGCAGAACCAGCAGACTCAGGACTTGAGTTACATTTCGGAGGATGGGTTACTCTGTCACAAAGGCGATGGATATCCAGTCCATCGAAATATAAACCCCCATAACATCATGGGGGCTTATATTTCAGTGGACAGGATATCCATGACTTCATATGGATAGGCTTGAATATTCCAAAGGGAGAGCCAGTATAAATAATATTCACATTTCACAAGTTCTGCAGATGGCTGAGGCCCAAGGTTGAATTCTTTCTTGAGGAATTGTTGCCCAGAGAGATTTCAGCTAATGGGATTTCAAGACTCTATTTAATTTGGTGCAAACAATGTTGATCTCTTCCTTCACTAGTAGCCCCAACCCTGTACGATAATAGTTCTTATATTTGGATATAAATCCTGGGACATTATTCTGCAAGCAATTAAATAAAAACAGCCCTTCTGTACAGAAATATTTGATTGGCAATGTATCTGGATTTTACCTAGGATATGCAATATGTCAGAAAATCCTTTAATGCTTTTAAGAGAGAGCAATGTGAAAATGACATCAAATACCTGCTACTATTTACTGCCAAATCAATGCTGATGAATGATGGAAGGATTAGGTTTTCCAATGATCCCACTAAAGCCTGGGATTGGAATGAAAGCTCGGAAAATGCCACATCTGCCTCTTCTGGGAGTGTCTGGAGAATGTCTGACTGCTCTGCTAAAAGCTCTGGATCAGGGAATGGAAGACATACATCTCAGTGCCAGCATAAAAAGATTTTAAGTAATGAGTTCGGGATAATCAACATAGTGGGAGGAAAATTGGTGAGTTGTGGAATGCAGTAAGTTAAGGGAAATCCTAATGATGCAGCAGTCCTGCATTTGGTGGGGTTAATAATTGGTTTATACAAAACTATGCAGGTTTTGCGGTTCATAGGAGTGCCAAACACGCGGTGAAGATGCGGTGCTTGTTGGGGACCACCGCAACAGTGGTCCGACCTCTGTATTATGCGGTTGAACCACCATAAGTCCTAAGCAACCGCCAGGGATCCGTGATCCCTGGCGGTGGTGTGGTGGGCTGAGGGCCGCCTATGCTGGCGGTGAGGCTGCAGCACCGACAAGCATATTACGAGTTTCCTCACCTCCACAGATTTCATGGCAGTGAGCGCGCCATGAAACCAGTGACGGTGAGGGAACTAATGGGGCCCAGTTTGACTCATGGCTTGAGGATGCATGCAAGGGGGCACATGGTGTGCCCCCCTGTCTGCATGCACCTACTTTCCTGCATGTCATAGACTGCGCAGTCCATGCAATGCATAGGCACCACTGTGGGATCGGCAAAAGACTGCCCGCAAGACCATGAGAAATCCAGTAATTTTGCAGGTGGCTGGCAGTGAAGTTTGGTGGCGTGGGAGTGGGTCGGAGGAATGCCGGCCCGCTCCCACACCACCAAACACATAAACAGGCCCTAAGTGAGGTGCATCTAGGTACTCATGCCTGAATTAGAGACATTTATAATTGCTATTACAATTTGCTTTGCTGTACTATGAACATAAAACAGCCATGGCTGATCCATGTTGCAGTTAATGCATTAGGAAGTTTTGGCCTGTGTAAATTAAGGTTTGGGAAAAGGAAGGACCTTGTGCACCCTTGCTCTTGGGGTTAGAGTGGTGGTTTCTAACTTTGTTTATAGGATGTATCGGAAAGGCTACGGTATAAGGAAAGTTCTAGCACTGTGTTAAGCAGCATTAATACTATATTATGCTGGCTCGAAGATAGGGGTGGAAGACGGGTCTAACCAGTACTAACCAATACTTAATACAAATTATTGTTGAACTCACATGCATGACACGGATATACATGTTCTAGACTCAATTGTTAAAAACATGCATGTGGTGCTTAAACAAAGCAAAATGTATTCATACTTGGTAAAGAAAATGGAAATCATTACCAAGAAACCCACTTGATCGGGCATGATTGTGACACATTACAAAATAAATGGGCTGTCACCAGCATATTAAATCTATCCAAAGGTGGCACATGTATGCTATCTATCCAAGTATTTTCCAAGTAGAGACTCTCCCCAAGTACCTGCACTTGTGTTGATCTTACCAAAACTGTAGAGAGTGTGACACAAGACTATACATAGGGAGTAGTGTATGTGGCCAAATGTTCAGTTCAACACCATTGTCCTTTCCCCTAAGGGAAGGTGAGCTTTGTTCAATTTGTTGCCTTGGCAGGAAGATCACGTAACACATGGAGAGTTTGCATAGACGCCTGAGGAATTCTTTAATTGCATCTCTAAATTCCACATTGCATTCTTTGTCTTCAGACGTAAAGCAGATTGCATGTCAAAATAGTGAGAAAAAAATAATTTGGGGCAAAATATCAAGACTTAAATATGAAGAGCAAAAATATTGTCAAGGTAATTACATACAGGTAAGCGTATAATTACTATTTTAACTTCATATGTATGTACCTTGAAGATATATATACACAAACATACACACCCCTACCCCCACACACACGCACACACACACACACACACACACATATTCAAAATGTTGTCTTAGTTCATTTGCTTGTAACAGTTGCTCTGAAAGATTTACAAACAATGATTTCCAAAACAAAAAACCAAGAGAGGAACCTTGTGCCCCATATATGTACAGTAAGATAACATTTTATGCATCAAAACTATGTACTGATTAAAAAAAGCCTTTAATTAATTATACGTCCTGAAAAACAACAATTAAAAGGTATAAACAAAACATAACACATGCACTTCATACTCAACCAAAACCTGTTGATGGAAGGAATGTTAATTTGGAGGAAGAGAGCCATTGGTCAACTAAATAAGAATACGCTTTATTTCTTTGAAACCAACAGTATCAAATGTATTTAAGATAAGTAAACGATGAAACAATTTCAAAATATCACTAAACTAAACCTAAAAGAAGTAGAATTATTTTATTCTTACCACAGAGACATCACTTTGCAACAATTCGAAATTAGAAAAACTATTCTGCAAACTGAGAAGGAAGTATTGAACACACTGCTTAACAATAAGAAGAAAATATCTTCAAAGAAGAAATAACAACCTATAAGTTATAACTGAATCCTTACATTTTATTAAAAAACATGCACAAAATATTATTACTTTTCAAATTTAACACAATAAAAAATATAAAAAATAATTATCTTTTACTATGTGTACATCGGTTCACAAAATGGGCAACAACTCTTAACCTATCGGGCTACATATATTCCAAAGAAAAAAAGATTAATGAAAGAAAGAACGAGAAGAGCACAAAATACTATTCAAACCAATGCAATGAAAAAGCAATTGAGATTAATGTATCTATCAAAAACACAAGTAACATATCCATCCACCTTCAAATCCAGACATTGAAGGGAAAGGCATATCTAATGATTTAAACTTGATTTGATTGCAACTCCTACTAGCACCATAACAACAGCTTGAAATATCTGTACATTTATTTGGGCAATGCTAAATATTCCAGATTTAGAAAGAACAAATAACAGAAATATAACAGGTACTGTGCACACGTGTGAGGATAAACATTAATGATACTGAGCGATTTACAGAAAATCAAGATGACACTAGTTCTGTGATAGACATGTTGTTTATGTAGACATTATCTTCATGAACATACAACACCAGCCGACACGTGTTTCGTCAACAGGGGGATACCTGTGACTCTTCAGGGCTGAACAGGCGTGGTGTACTCCACACCTAACAGTAACCCACAATTAATAACCATTTATAATTATGACAATAGCAACAATGAGAAATGAATTAAAGTATAACGGATTTAAAGTGATCTACAAACTCTTAATACACTCAGCACATGGTGGATGGGTGTAACCTACCTAGTTAATAGCATACCATTTACATGTTACCTTCTCCCAAATAAAGAATCTTTTACACATAATTGCCCAGACTGGGCAAACCCTACAAACACACCAGCTGGTTCTCCCTGGAACTGGACTCCTTCAAATGCACCTGGAAACAACTGGAAATTATCTGGCGCACCAGCAAAATGCTCAGTGAGCAAGCCAACTTCAAAAAGGCCCTTAACCACTACCACCAGGCACTCAAAAAAGCCATAATGACTACCTGACCGTCAACCTCGAAGAAAGCTCCAACCACAGCAAGAAAACCCCAAGCAGCCAAAAACGCATTCCCTCCCTCCCACAAACTCTGCGACACTCTGGCAGACTGGTTCTACAGTGCAATCTCCACCATCAATGAATACTTCCAACTCCCACATTCTCTTCACCTTCACTGACTACCACCATGCTCAAGGATCACAGCTATGGACCACCTCACCACACAGACTACTGCCACCATCATGAGATCCATCTTCTCATGTGCACCCAGGGACACTTGTCCCCACCCCATGTTCAACCTGGGGAACAACACTATCAGCAAAGAATTAGCATTAATCCTCAACACTGCTATTTCTGTTGTCTCTTTACCAGCAGAATGGAAACACCCTGAGGTCAAACCCCTGCTCGAGAAACCTCCTGCAGAACTCAAAAACTACAGGCCTAACTCCCTTCTATCCTTCCCAGCTAAAGTCCTGTAAAAAGCAAACAACTGCCACTTATCTGACCACCTGGAAAAGACCAATCTCATGGACCCCTCCCAGTACGCATTCCGATAAAACCATAGCACAAAGACCACCCTGGTTGCAGCCACTGATGACATTAGGTTTCTCTTAGTCAAAGGGACAGTGCAGCCATGCTCCTGTTCAATCTCTCATCAACATTCAACACAGTGTCCCACCACACCATCTTAAACAGGCTCCACCGGATGATAATTCAAGGAGATGCCCTGAGAAGACTGCATCCACCTCTCTTCCTACATCTTGGACCATAAAACCATCATCTGTGGCATCCCACAAGGCTCCTTTCTCAGTCCCACCCTGCTCAATGCATACATGGCCCACCTGACCACCTTGGTCAGAGCCCACATTATGAACATCATCTTGTGTACTGATGATACTCAACTAATAATCTCCTTATCTGTTGATCCCATCAACACCAAAGCAAGCTTCCACAGGTGTACAACCAGCATCGTCAGTTGGTTGCAAAACAACTGCCTCAAACTTAACACCGACAAAATGGAGGTACTCATCTTCGGGAACAATACTTCACCCTGGGAGAACACCTGATGGCCAGCTGGGGTAGGCTCCTTCCCAACATCCACAGAAAACACCAGGAATCTCAGCATAATACTTGACAGCAGGCTCACCGCAAAAAGCCAGATAAATTCAGTATCCCCAGCTTGCTTCCTCACCATCTGCATACTCCATAAATTCTTCAAGTGGATACCCATCAGCACCAGATCCTCTGTCACTCAGGCCCTCATCACCAGTCGCATGGACTACAGCAGCACCTTGTAAGTAGGGATCACCACCCAGTTTCTAAACAGACTGCAAACCATCCAGAATACAGCAGCCAGATTCATCCTCAACCTCCCGAGGTGAGCCCATATCACTCCTTACCTCAGATCCCTCCACTGGCTCGCCATATACAAGAAATGTCAGATGAAAATGCTGGTCCATGCTTACAAAGCCATTCACAACACGGAACCACCCTACCTCAACTACAGGCTGAACTTGCACCAACCCACCCTACAAATGCAATCCAACACCCTTGCCCATGCTCCTCAGTACAGCAGCGGAAGGATGGGTTGCAACTCCTTTTCCTACCTGCCACAAAAGCCTGGAACAGCCTACCCTTCCACCTAAGGACCTCCCCCACACTGCAAGCATTCAGGAATGGCATTAAGACCTGGCTTACCGACTGACATTGTTCAGCAGCAGAATATCCACCACCAGCACCAGGATAACCTCACAAGTGGCAATCAGCACCTTAAACATCCTGTTTGGTTGAATGATTGATAATTAACTCATGGCAGTTATAAATCAGCACGCATAGAAGCACTTGCACCAAAAATAACATTGCTTTTCAAAGTGGACAAATAAAATATACAAAGAGAGACACATACCAATATGTGTTTTCTATAGTAACCAAGCAACCACTAAATGAACAGAATCTGCTTTTATAATAGACTAATAAACACACAAGGCTATCGATTTGAGACAAGAAACATATCTTCCTCAGTGTTGTACCCTGACCCTGCCCACACTCTCCACAGTGAAAAGCAGCTACGTTAATGCATTCTCCCGAAACCCACCGAATGAAGAAAAAACTCTCAACCATACTGGACTATTTTGAGGCTAAGAGGGTGTGTTGCAAGCACTGATATGGCCACAGATGTGCAACCGTGTTCCACATCCTATGGTGGAATGTGTAAAGTGCAAAGTACAACAAGTAGCCCAAACTAATAATGTTAGTGCAGGGGGACATAGTTCTTTTCACAGGACTGTAGGGAACATTGGTTGCACTCTTTACCAATTCACAGAGATTGTTAATAAAAACATAGTTATAGAGCATTATGCAAGTAACAATCCCTAGCAAACACTCAGGGCATAATTATGATAGCGGTCGGACCTTACCTGCCTGCCACATGGTGCAGGGTTGTTTGGAAACATCACAATTTTTCTATGGGAGCTTATGCTGTGGGCGTGTTCCACCCGCCACACAAACTTCCATAGGAAAATTAATGTTTCTGACCACTCTGTGTGCGGTCGCATCCAAATGATGCGGTCAGAGCCGCCGAACTAGGTCGCCAAACATTCTAATCAGGGCCTCAATGTCCTAAATATCTAGATGTACAAAACAAATGGACCATATCCTACAAGATATGTTTTCTTTGCATCACAATTTCCAAGTTATGGACTAGTTTGAATCTATAACCTTCACCCTATTCTTTCCAAAAACCAACCGAAAAAAGTAGGGAAAAAACAACTATACAAAAATTAAACACTACTGAGCTAATGCATAGTTTTAGATATGTGCAATAAAACAATGCTTTAAAGTTGTATAAGTGACATATTTAACCAAATAGCATTACTTGTAATTTTCACAGGCAAGCCCTAAAGGTATAATACATCTAAATAAGCATAACATATTAAAAATAAGCAATACAACACATGATTAAAATGTTTCCAGTATATCTAAGATAACAACAATACGTCATATCATCCTAATCATAACAGTTCTTGCAGTTTCAATAATGGGATACATTCAGTATTGTTTTTTCTCTAAAGAATACAGTAATCCCAAAAATACATAGACAAAGTGTGTTTAACAAGTTTGTTAAAATAAATAGAAAAAGTATTACAAATAAAAAATCCTTGCCACATCACAATCAAATCAATCCTTTCAAAACGTGAGATAAATATTTCAAAAGTTGCTGCAGCACGGTCCCATGGAAATTAAGGGAGGTTGGGACTTAAAATAGAACCCTATTGGTAATGATACTAATTTACATGAAATTATGTAAAATAGTTACAAGTATAACTATATATAATTGAAGGTTAAAAAAAAATATTTTGCATATATATCATTTATTTATATTAAGTATAACATATTTATAATCATTTTTGAATTTATAATTTAATATAACCTTAATTGGTAATAAAATGTAATTAAATTACTTTAAAGTAATTCTATATGTTCTTTAGTCACTGTTAATGTACAATGAAAACACGTTTTTGCTTTGGATGGAAATTAATTTTTTTATTAAAATGTTAGAAAATAATTTTTATTTATTTAATATATTTACATAAATTAAAAATGTAATTCAAAATAATTTAATAGTGCTGCAACATGTGTTTGTATACTACATGTAAAATAAATGTATACAATTAATCTACATTAATGTATATCATAAAAATACTTTTCCTCATACTTTTTCATAGAAAAATTCCACAGTTGGGTTGGAGAGATCCCCATGGTAAATTATGAGGAACATTTCAGAAGTGTTTTAAACTTTGCATTACATTTGCACAAATATTTTTATGTTAAATAATATTATGGATACATTTTTTGTATTTATTTTAAGTGCAGGAAAAATGCTATTGCACTATTAACTTAATTTTGAATTTAACCTTTGATTAATTTAAATATATGACATTAAAATACATTTTTCCAGTTTAAATTAAAAAATAAATTACCACATTACATGAAAAAAATATTGTGGGCATCAGCTTTTGGTAAAAGCTACGTATAGAACTACTTAAACTAACTTTATTACATTTCAATAAAAATAATGTTACCGGAATTTACAGATTCAAAAAACGATGTTAACATATTTTATATTTAAATAATGAATGTATTTTATTTTTATATATTTTTGTAATTTTAAAATGTATTTTATTTATATTTTAGACTATTTAAACAATGTTATTTAATTTAAAATTATTTCCCATGGAGTTTTATTTG
Organism: Lissotriton vulgaris; assembly: GCF_964263255.1. Taxonomy (NCBI): domain Eukaryota; kingdom Metazoa; phylum Chordata; class Amphibia; order Caudata; family Salamandridae; genus Lissotriton; species Lissotriton vulgaris. The sequence continues at coordinate 136,723,256 of NC_141690.1, forward strand.
AAGTTCCTGTCTTTATTTAGTATGCTGTATCAGTGGTTGTCCATGTGTGGTGCTGTAATTACTACTTTTCCTTTTTGGCATCAGTAACTTAAAATGACCTTTAAGTCTACACTTTAGAGTATCTACATTCCTAATCAGTCTTTTCCAGACATACTCTGTATACTCCTTTTTAAAAAGCCACTGCCATTTATCACACAAGTGTTCCAAAAGGGGATTGTATGATTGGAGAGTCCTGCGCATCCCATTGGGAAGTCTGTAATCTGACTCTAAGACAATGTAGCAGATGAATATATTTCTATTTCTGACATTGAGGCAAACAGTTCAAAATCTCCATGTGTCAATAGTTGGTCCAGAGCCACGTTTTCCACTAAATGGGTCTTCACCACCACAAGTGCTATCGTTGTGCCATATGGGTGCACATGTGAGCAGTCTGGCGTTAATCAGTAGTATTTTATGTGAAAGTATCCAGGTCTCAACATAGTGTGAATTATATTATTCGGTGTCAGTGAAGGAGTCCTATTTTTACAGCGATTCCAGATCTGGTCTACTGAGCATGAGTTCCTGCTTCATGTGGACCTATAAGTGGGTGTCCTTAACTGTGGACCACATGTAGACTAATTGCACAGTTGCAATGCTGTACAGTAATGTTCAGCAAAACACACAAGATGATGGACGGAATGTTGCACAATGGCAAAACATTCACCCCCAGTCACAGATCTGGGTTTAATCAATCGTTATTTTGCTCACCAGGCCACCCCAATTCATACATGGCCATATGCAAATGAATCTTTACCCTGTGCCTCATGGGAACAGTCCAACCCGAACTGCCAAGCCATTTCTTTCCTGGACCGGAATCAAGCATCCTAGGACCGGTTTCTGGCTATCAGCCGTCTTCAGCCAGGATAGCTTGACTCCAGTGGCCATGTCTGAACTGGGGTGGTGTGGAGTGCAAAAAAAATGATGGATTTAGGCCCAGATCTGGCTGAAGACGGCTGATAGCCAAAAACCAGTCCTAGGATGCTTCATTCAGGTCTAGGAAAGACATTGCTTGGCAGTTCGGGCTGGACTGTTCCCATGAGGCACAGGGTCAAGGCTGATTTGCATATGGCCATGTCTGAGCCGGGGTGGTGTGGAGTGCAAAAAAACGATGGATTTAGGCCCAGATCTCTGTAATGGGGTGAATGTATGACATTGTTCTGCATTCTGTCCATCAATTGTTGTTTTTGTACAGTAATGTTCAGCACAGGGAATATTCTGACCTCTGCAACTCATGTGAGCTAGCAATATAGAGATTTTCAACCGCACCTTCCTGTTAACCCAGAAAAAAGGTTTAAGATCCTTTTAATGGATCACAAGACTGTGGTCTTAACTGACTGTGGCAGCATACCTAATATATACACATAGCAAAGGACCATAACATGTTTCTTCCTTTGATGCATTTCTAGATCCTTTTATAAAAATCAGCAGGGGCCTTGTTGAACGGGAGGTCAGCAATTGCTTCAGCAATTTTATTGTTGGTAATGCCCCATGCTAAAACACACTACCTTCCTCATTAATATGTGATAGTGTCATGTTTGCAAAAATCTTTCCTCACATCACCATACTCCTCTATTTCAGAGCTATAGATCCCTCAGCAATATGTAGTGATCCTCAGAATAATTGACCTTTGTTATCCCAAATGACAGGTATGTTCTTTATTGCCTTTCTCTGCCTAAGACAATCAGCCAAAAGTCTCCCCACTTTTTTCCCTTAATCATAATGACAGGCTTTAAGTCTGTATAGCATGTGGTCTAATTTAGCAATATAAAGGTTATTCAGGACCATTTTTTCTTTTTCAAAATGCCCTCTGGTATCTTCGATTGTATTTGTGAAATACTATTGTGTCAGGTATTTAGTGTCCAGCTGCAGAGTAGTCTGATGTTATGCCCAACGCCTGTTGGCAGTTGCCAAGTTCCTCATGATTTGCCCTCTGATAGTGGCTGTTAGTGGCTTTACCTGCTGAAGTCACCGAAACTTTATTGTCCTTCAAATATTTTAAAATGTGGGCTTTCAGGTGATCTTTTTCCAAAGGCATTTTGTAGGTGGAGACGCCACAGTTTCACTGCCAGTTTATTCTTGAATCTATGTGTATGCATACTGGTGCATGATCTGTGAGGGATCCTTCTAAGATTTCACAATCTAGCACCAGTGGGGCTATCAGGTGGGATATCACAAAATAGTAGAGCCTTGACTGATTACATTTGGAGGGAAGGAATGTTTCTGTCTGAAGGGTTTAGCAGGCACCATATGTCAAGGAGACCATGGTTTCCAGGACATCTCTCAAAAACGCCTTGTCTTTATTATTGACTATGTTGAGTTGTCCTGTTTGGTACATAACAGCATTCGGGGTCAAGCCAAGTCAAGTCAAGTCAATTTAAAATTTGGATAGCGCACTACTCACCCAGAGGGTCTCAAGGCTCTTGAGGGAGGGGGATCACAAGGATCACATGTTGGCTTTGACTCTGTTGAGTCTGAGAAGAAACATCAATTTGTTCCCATTTGGGACATAGACAGAGCTCACGCTGATCATCCTGGTACCCAGAGCAAGTTTGGCAAAGACAAATCTCTCCTATTTGTCCACCCAGGTTTGCAGCACTGTACATGGGAGGTTTTTTTTCTCACTAAGATTGATACCTCACATCTCGTAGAACTAGTCTGATAGGAGTTAGTGGCAGACTCTAACTGGGGGTTTCTACAGCTTAAAAGAACGCCCCCATCCAGTCCCTGTTGAGTTTTTTAGCCTCTGATTTTGTGAGGAGGTTATGCTGCAAAAGAATGATGTCAACTTGTATTGAGGATTGGTAAAATTGATATTCTTTAATGTAATGTATTGGGCAATTAACATTTAGGGATAATAAATTTAGGAATGTAGGTGTGGTAGTCTAAAGACTAAGGGGCCAATTCCGATTTCGGCTGAACATGGTTCAGAGCCCTTCCGACCGAATCGGTCAGTGCCGGACGGATTCCTTCCCGACCGAGCCATTCCGATGGGCTCAGTTGGAAAGGAATTTGGCTTGGATTTCCGGATTGCAAACGACAGGCTCGGAGAGCCTGTCCGCAGTCCGGAAATCCTCTAGTACTCCCCCGGTCGCCTCTGTGCAACCGAGGGAGAACGATGGCAGCTTTTCACTGCCTTTCGTTCCGGTCTGTCCAGCACAAAAAGGCAGTCGGAAGCTGTCTCTGGGGGCCCCAAGCAGGGCCCCCATGGGTGTGAGCACACTGGATGGTGTCCTGGGGGCACCTACAGTGCCCCTCCGTTGATCCCTGCACCCGGTGGCAGGCACCTTGGGCTGCCGGTCACAGGGTGCAGTGATGAACTGCACCCCTACTTTCTACATTGCAATCATGCTTTTCAGTCGGAAAGCATGTTTGCATTGTAAGGTATATGAATGCGATGGTCGCATCGCACTAGCAGGGCTGTAACCACCGACAGCAGGCCCCTGACAAGGTGTTTCTGTTTAACATGAAAGTGTCTCCCATGGCATAGGAATCTCCTCTACCAGACACATGTGAGGGGTCACATGTAGGGCTCTAAGTCATCCTAATCCTGTGTGCTGGGGTCTTCCGCCATCTCTAGTGGGACTTAATTCTATGAGCACTCTTTAATTTAAATGGGGGAACAATCTGATGCATAAGGCGAACAAGAAGCTCTATCAAAAAGCCTTTAACTGTATCATTCTCTAGTTTCTCTGGTGTCCCATAAAATCTGAACTTCCCTTCCTATTGTAAAAAGGTTTCCATTGCCGCCCAAATGTCTTCATCTCTGTTATAAGAGCTACCATATGTGCAACTATGAAGTTCAGCTAGGTCCCCACTGCAGTGATTTCTTTGAGCATGGACTCTTTGGGGACTTTGTGCACTGCTATGGCGCCCCTAGTCTTGGCACCTCCTACATCTTCTTTTTTTCCTTTTTTTATATATTCTTTATTGAGACTTCAGATCATGATACAGATACAATATAGACACTTGAGCATTTAAACAAGATAAAGTGCAATGTCCGTACGTAAGAATAATGTACATTTAAAAACACATTGAGAATACTTGAGTACATCGGACTATTGGCAATAGACTTATTATTCTTGAAAGAAAACACATATTTTTATAAATTCTTCAACAGATATTGCAGAATACACCATTATACAATACGCAAATATAAAGTGACATATGCATACATCAAATATAGAATGATATTCGAACACCTAGGCCCAAAGATCTGTAACAGGCCATTGTTTTGAACCAAATGCAATGCAGTTACTAAGAGAATCAATACTAATACCCAAATCGTTTTTATTAATTATTTCCTATAAGTCCCCAACGTTTCTCAAATTTCCTAAGAGATCCTGTTCTTAGTGCATAGCATCTTTCTAACTCTTTAACTTTGCCCAATTTTGCTTTCCATGCAGAGAATGAAGGTACATTTTTACTTCGCCAATTTTGTAAAATTAACGGACATATATATATATATATATATATATATATATATATATATATATATATATATATATATATGTGCGTGTGTATATATATATATATATATATTCACTGAAAAAACCATAGGTTTCACACCAGTTATAGTTAGGTGGAAATTTTACTCGCATAAAACCATTGAAATTCCCACATTATAGTTAGTTGGACTCACTATAACCTGCGCGTGCAATGCACTGCTGATAACGTCACATAATACGTCACTCATGACATGGTCAGTGACATCACTCATGACATCACTGATGACATCTCAAATGACATCACTGATGACAACATCCTTGTTACAAAGTAGCAGACCTCCTATCAGCATAAAATAACCTTTGACACACACATTCAAAAATAGAAACTAACATTTTCTTAAAAAAGGAGAAACCAATACCAATTGCAACAACTTATTAGGTAATTCCAACATCTACATACACATCCACTCATTCACCAACCGTTCTATATAGTCACTCATGCATGTACTTACTCATCATATATACTTATACACCTATACATCCTGTTACACACTAATACTCATCCATATAGTTACTCACACACACATTCACACATGCAAATAAACTATCAAAAAACATTTTCTTGATTATACTGCTATATACACACCACTAGACATACTTCTACAGAAACGGAAACATATTTACTCTCTTAAACAATCAATTATAAAAACACATGCTCACTAACCCACCCATACACACAATCATCCACCCATACAGTCTTGCACACATGCTGTCTTTAAAATAAATACAAATAGTGAGTCACTCATTCATGGATCTGTGCTCTAAGTAATATCCCCCACCGAACCATACAGACACTGATACTCAAAAAAACAACTAATAACCCATATACACACTCATGGAGCTACTCACCAACCCATGCAGCCACTTATACACAAAGTGAGACACAGATACAGATATTTAAATATTTAAACATTACTCGCTAATATATGTATTCACTAAGATACATTTAATAAGTCAGCTAACCAATCAATTTTACGCAAAAAAACATCCATTTAGACATTTATTTACCCGTTTATTCTTCCATCAACCTTTAGATAAACATATATAAAAAATATGTATTTTTCAGAAAGATACACATTCACTGGATGATGTCATCAGTGATGTCATTTGAGATGTCATCAGTGATGTCATGAGTGATGTCACTGACCATGTCATGAGTGATGTAATATGTGACGTCATCAGCAGTGCATTGCACGCGCAAGTTATAGAGAGTCCAACTAACTATAACGTGGGAATTTCAAAGGTTTTATGCGAGTAAAATTTCCACCTAACTATAACTGGTGTGAAACCTATGGTTTTTTCAGTGAATTTAATAGGTTTTTTAAATGCTAATTCCTAACTATAACTGGTATGAAGCCTATGGTTTTTTCAGTGAATATATATATATATATATATATATATATATATATATATATATATATATATATATATATATATATATATATATATATATAAAATTTCTATGGCAAAATGAAACCCCTCATTTTGTTCCTTTTCAAATTAAATGTATTAAAAGTTGCCACTTTATTCCAATCAAGATGACTTCAGGTGTGCCATACTTTTGTCATAAGTAAGACTATTAGCGTTCTAGTTGTTCTTTAGAACACTCTGGGACATTCTGTCATTGGGCTATAGTTGGGCTACATATGGCTGATATTTGGGCTACATTTGGGTTCTTTTGTCTCTGGTGGCCATCTTGGGAGACTGCATATCAGAATTTTTTTAATGAAATATAAGAGGATTTGAGAAGTCACTCAAAATGTGCCCTCATTTTTCTTTCTTCAGCACTAATCATAATTTCTATGGCAAAATGAACCCCCTAATTTTGTTCCTTTGCAAATTAAATGTTTTAAGAGTTAACACTTTATTCCAATCAAGATGACTTCAGGTGTGCCATACATTTGTCATAAGTAAGACTGTTAGCGCTCTAGTTGTTCTTTAGAACACTCTAGGACATTCTGTCATTGGGCTATAGTTGGGCTATATCTGGCTGATATTTGGGCTACATTTGTTTTTTTTTGTCTCTGGTGGTCATCTTTGGGCTACATTGGGCTACATTGGGCTACATTTGGGCTCTAACATAGATATAGCCCAATGTAGCCCAATATATATTTTTTCAAAGTTAATTTTGTAAAAACCACTGGAGCACATATCTTGAGACATAGCAAAGGCACATCGGGCTACCAGTCCATACAATTTTGCCAAGTTTGGTGGAAATCCATTCAGCCGTTCGGGCTAAAAGTGAGGTTGACCGCCCTATGGAAATTAACATTGGGAAAACACGTTTTGGGACCCCCCTTTTATCTCGGCCCCCACTTGATGAATCTCCCCAAAACTTTCAGGGAAGGACCGGAGCTCCGCGAGGCAAATTTGGGGAAATTTTCAGGCAGATTCGTCAACTGGCGCCAAAGTTATTCACAATAGAATTTTGAGATTTTGCATTGAAAAAAATCCTAACTATAACTACCTACTGGCGACCGCCAGTAGGTAATAGTTATATATATATATATACATATATATATATATATAAAAAACACTCTTCTTGCATATTATTCTGGGGATGATTCCAATCTGGGTCGGAAAGCTCTCTGATCAAGCCGGATCTAGAGTGTTTTCCGATCAAGCCGGAGTCCTGCAGTCCGACCGAGCGAGTACGATGCAGCGGCATGCTGCCAGACTCGGTTCGGTCGGACTCCTATAGAAGTCAATGGGAGCCGGTCGTACGACGCGTACATGTGCTCCCATTGCCTGAATGGGCATGTCTCACACAAGGGCACCCCTCACAGTGGGTATGCATCAGTGCTATCCGCACCGTATATGCCTTTGTTGGGGAGACCCTTGGGTCTCCCCCTGTGTCCGAGTGGTAAGTCTGCGGGTGGCAGGGGGTCTGACGCGGACCCCCAAAGGCAACTTCCCAGGCATTTTTGGAGCCGGAAACTCCGTCTCACACCAGCTGTCTGACGCATGCATCGTACTGGCTCAGTCATAAATTGCATCCATTACATGTCATGGTTTGCTTACGGACGAGTTTCTGGCCGGATCGCGTTCGGTGCCCTTCTGAGCGAGATCAGAATCAGCCCCTCATTGTTAAACTTGGGGAACATCCCAAAATTGCAATATAATTATCAATGGCTATAGATTAGCCTATGGTACTTTTAAGGTATTTTTCAATTTCTCTTCCCATCGATTTTCGATTTTGGGACAATCCCAAACGATATGTGACCATGTGCCTCCGCCAATTTGTGCGAAACAGAAACATCTGTCTTTTACCTGGGGGTATATGCTATGTAGCAATGAAGGGGTTCTATAGAGTAACCATTTAGAATAAAATTGCATGCGTTTAAAATAAGCTCCTCTAATTGCTGTGGCATTGAGTCTGTTAATTGTCCTCCAGGTTGTTCTTGGGATCTGTATATATTCTTTTTACGCCATTTGTCTTGCATTTTCTCATAGATAGTGATCGGTGTGCTCTCCTTAAAGATTTATATCCACGCACTTATTGGCCCCTTCTCAGGGTTTTCTAGAGCTTCAAATATTCATGCGGTTGCTGTTAAAGTTCTTACCTCTGTATTTCCTAGAAAGTGCTTTATTTTAATATATGACCATTTGAGCATATCTTTAAGAATGTAGGAGGCCGGTTTTATCTAAGGGCAATTTTTCCCGGAGCCTAGGTTAAGGAAGTCTTTTACTTCCCTGTATTCATTTTCCTCCCTCTTTTTCAATACACCGGGCTGCAGTATTAGTGCCGAATAGAGAACAGACAGACTCGTTGTGCCGTTTATTCTTGGAAATCTATAGAAAGTTAACAATTGAGCTCTTTGTTTAAGAATCCTTTGAATGACTTTGTATCGTACCAACTTTGGATCTTTAACTATACTTGTTGGGTCCTTAATTTTGTATTTTATTAAAATGTTATTCATGAACAAATTATCTATTTCCAATGTGTCCGAATGGGTTGAAAATCTGTGTTTGTTGTATAAAAAGTTTGCAAAATAGCATTGTCTTGTGTTTGGGAGGGACAATCCTCCGTCTTCTTTAAAAAATGTAAAGTACTTAGTGCTAATCTTGACGTCTTATAAGCCCATAAAAAAGATGAAAGCAGACTCTCTATCTCCTCAAAAATATAGTTTAGTAGTGCACATGGAGCTGCTGCAAATAAAAAGTTGAACAGTGGTAAAATAGACATTCGAATAAGCGCTGCTCTACCTAAAATTTATAATGGTAATTGATTACATTGTGCTAAAAGACGCTTAACCTTTTGTATCGGGGGAATATAATTCAGCTGGATCAACTCCTCTATTTTTTCTGTCACATGTATCTCTTCTGGCATGAGTTGTATGTTTCCCTAGAATTGGGAAGTACGGTGTCAATGGAACAAATCCAAAAAATAATTTCTGTTTTGGCCTTATTTATTTTGTATCCACCTATTGATTGAAATTCTGAAAAGATCCCTAGGATCTCCTCTTGGCTATGATCCCTGGAGTTTAAAAAAAGAACAATATCGTCAGCATAAAGTTTTTATATTTGTGATGTCTTGCAGAGGTGTGGTATAAGGCATTTTTTTTTCTAATAGTTATTGCCAGAGGTTCAATAAAAAGGGTGAATAAAATAGGGGAGAGGGGGCAACCTTGTCTCGTACCCAGATTTATTCATCAAAATCAAAATTTGCACCTGAGAGCCTTTATAGAGTTTTCCTATCAACCGCATAAAGCCTTCTGGGAAGCTGAACTTTTCGAGATTAATAAAGAGACAGTCACAGGATACTAAATCAAAGGCTTTCTCAGCATCTAAAAACAGCACCTGAGCTTCAATACTGTTCCTGTGAAAGTAATCCAGGGCTTCTATTAAAAATGTTGTATTTGTGGAAAGCTGTCTCCCTGCCATAAATCCACATTGATCTACGTGAACAAGAGAGCCTACAATATTATTGAGTCTATTTGTATGAAGTTTTGTAAAAATCTTGTGGTCAACGTTAAGGAGGCTAATAGGTCTATAAGAGTTGAGGTTTTCTCTATTTTTATCTTTCTTCAAAACGCTGACTACTACCGCTGTGTGGAAAGAGACCGGAGGTTCTCCCCCGTTCAAATGATGGTTGGCTAATTTTAAGATTTGTATGTTAAGAGTTGGGGCTAATCTTTTCTATAATTCTGCTGGTAGACCGTCCTCCCCGGTCGCTTTGTAGTTGCTTAATGAACCAATCAATAATTCAACTTCCTAAATAGACAATTCCTTAAGTTTAATTTAAAGGAGTTTGTAGAGCGCCTGGTGACGCCTCACGGCGTGTCCCCGCGCTGTGGAGAGAGTGTGAGATAGTGATGATTTTCTAACATCATCATGCAGTGAAGGGATCAGGAGTTTATTTAGAAACCCTGTAATATGTTCTGGTGGCGTTTTTAGATCTGACTGATTGATTCTCCTGTAATGTGTCAGAAAAGCATCTCTGATATCTTTAGTGTCTGTTAATTGTGTTTTAGATATCTCATCTTGAATACTTTCACTTCTATTTTGTACCTGCTTCTCCTTTGCCTGCCATGCTAGTAGCTCCCCAGTGTACTCACTCTCCTCATACGTCTTCTGAAGATATGTCCTGCTGACTAGATCCCCCAGTTGATAGTAGTAATCCTGCATCTGTGATTTCGCTTGCAGCAACTCCTGTTTTGTTTTAAAATTTCTGTTTCACATGATCATAATATGCCTGTGCATAGTGCGCCTCAATTTTCTATCTTTCTTCTTTTTTAGCCTTTTGTTGTGAGATTTGTTTTGAAGTCACTCGCCAGTTAGAAATCCCTGAGGCGGAAGCCGGGGAGGTAACGCTGTTCGTGTTTATAAAATTTGAATCGTAACTTTTTGAAACTGATTTTAAAATTGATTTTGTGAAACACCCTAGTGTGTTTTGTGCCTGCACTTACCCTCACGCGACTCAGCGCCTCACGCGCCGTATTCCACCGACGCAGCCGCATAGGTGCTGTAGTCAGGTGGGTGATCGCCATCTTGGCTGAGGAGTGGGTCGGCAGACTACTTGCTCGCCCCTCCCGCCAAAACCACCCCCATAAAAGTCGCGCTGACATTCACGCGCAAGACTCGCCAGTTAGAAATCCCTGAGGCGGAAGCCGGGGAGGTAACGCTGTACGTGTTTATAAAATTTGAATCGTAACTTTTTAAAACTGATTTTAAAATTGATTTTGTGAAACGCCCAAGTGTGTTTTGTGCCTGCACTTACCCTCACGCGCCTAACAAGCCTTATTCCACCGACGCAGCCGAGTGGGTGCTGTAGTCAGGTGGGTGATTGCCATCTTGGCTGAGGAGTGGGTCAGCAGACTACTTGCTTGCCCCTCCCGCCAAAACCATCCGCATAAATGGCCACACTCTCCAGGACGCGCAGCGGACGAGCGCAGCGGGCACGCTGACGGCACATCGAAGACACGCCAAAGACAGGCCCGTCTGCGCCCGTCTGCGCCCGTCTGCGCCAGACCGGGCCAGGGGCCCGGACCTTATACTCTACCCCCCACAGCCCCTACTATTTATGCACGAGACACCCTTCTGCAGCTGAGACATATGACTCCCAAACCTTGTCTGCACTCTATCTCCATAGAGGAGCGGCAATCAAACTGCTCTCACTGTGCTTATACCCTAACATTAGTTACTACACCTAAGAAATATTGGATTCAGATGGCACTGATCAACTGCAGGTCCTTACCCAAACATGGTATAGAAATAAACTTGCTCCTACTAGACTCTGAGCTAGAGGCCCTATTTTTGACAGAAACTTGGTTGTCCTAAGCTTCAGAACCTGACTTAGTTCAAGCACTCCCGCCAGGCTACCTAATTCAATGACACGACAGACCCGTAGGAATTGGAGGGGGCGTTGCGATCATCTATAAAGATCACCTGTTCTGCCGCTTTGCAGACAGCCCTTTCCAGGACTGTGAAAATGTATACTTCTCCATCCAGCTCTCCCCGTTAAAATCCTTTTCAGGTATCCTTGTCTACCGCCCCCCAGGAGCACAAGTTCAGTTTTGCAGCTCTCTGCTGGAAGCCACCACCTCTTATGCCTGTGTGTCCCCCAATTTTACCATACTGGGAGATCTAAACATCCACTTTGATGATCCAACTGACAAAATGGCTGAAGATTTAATGCTAGACCTTCCTTCCTACAACCTCCACCTAAAAAACCGCCGGCCTACTCACATCAAAGGCCATCTTTTGGACCCCGTTTTCTCAAATATTCCCGAATTAGACTAAGACGAGCCCCTCCCTGTCCCCTGGTCAGACCACTATCGTATCCCTTTCAAGTATCAAATCCATTCTGAAACCCCAGGCAGACCCCCCTCACCCCATCCCGTCCATGGTCGAAATTAGATATTGAAGTCTGGACACTGAATCTCGAAGCCACCATACCAGCCCTAGACTCGGATCCTGTCCTAGCCGACCAGAAACTTGCCACCTGCATCGAAAAATCCTTAGACCTATTCCTGCCAAAAATACCTCTCCCCCCAAAAAATGAACATTCAAATCCCCCTGGTTTATGCCAGATTTGCGTGACCTAAGAAAACAATACAAAAAACTGGAACGTTTATGGAGAAAGGACTGGTCTATTAAGAGGGAAAGAGATTATAAATTAACCTTCAGGACCTACAAAGCCAGCCTAAAAAGCACGCAAGCCACCTTCTTTAAAGGAAAAATTCTAGCTGCTGCCAATTCCTCAAAGGAAACGTAAGGTATCATCAGATCTCTGATGAAAATTCCAGATCCACAACCGATTGCTGATCCCTCTGGCCTAAGATGCAATCATCTGGCTGAGTTCTTCTCCACAAAGATACTTACCATCCTAAAAACACTCCCAACCGGCAATCACCCCGTTAATCTCCCCCCCCTTGTCCCTGCACCAGACTCTCCTTGCCTTGACTCCTTTTCCCAGCTAACCAAGGAGAATTTTCTCACAATTTTAAATTCTATCAAGAGTGGTTCTCCGACCGAACCGGCACCCATTAATATACTTAAATTGGTAACCCCCTCTGTGACCCCCCTCTTCATCAAGTTAATAAACTCATCTCTTGGTCAAGGCATCGTTCCTCCCAATTGGAAAAAGGCCACTCTCAGAGCAGTGTTAAAAAAACCTCATCTTGACCCCTCAGACCTGGCCAACTACCGACCAATCTCCCTTTTACCTGGAATCAGCAAGATGGCGGAGAAATCTGTTAATCAACAGCTCTCCACCTTCCTTGAATCCAACGGCCTTCTGCGTCTCTCCCAGACAAGATTCAGACAAGGACAGGGAACGGACACAGCCCTCATAGCAGTGGTCGAAGAAGCGAGATCCATCTTGGACGCAGGGGGATCAGTGGCAGTGATCCTTCTGGACCTTAGCGCCGCTTTCGACACGGTGGACCATGCCATTCTTGTCCACCGGCTGAGTAGGGCTGGAGTCACTGGCCTTGCTCTGGCTTGGCTCAAATCTTTCTTGGAGCATAGAACTTTTGAGGTCCCTGATGGACACGTCTGCTCTAGAGCACTGCCCCTGCAGTGTGGGGTTCCTCAGGGCTCCTCCCTGAGCCCCACGCTCTTTAATGTGTACATGTCACCACTGGAGGAAATCGTGACACCTTTTGGTATGAAGGTAGTTATGTATGCCGACGACACTCAACTTGTCGTCTCCCTAAACCAGTCGGCCCAATGTCAGGAAAACCTAGCTACGTGCCTTACGAACATCTCAAAATGGATAAGCGAATCTCTCTTCAAACTTAATGGGGAGAAATCAGAGATTTTACTACTTGGTAATGCACCCAAACTCCCCACTAAGCTTCTATGGCCACCCTGAATGGGAACTCCTCCTGTCCCTAAAAAAGAAATAAAGAGCCTAGGTATCTGGCTCGACCAGGACCTCAATTTCAAGACACACTGCGGGAATATGCTTTGGCCTTTTGCGCATCGCTCGCAAAATACTCCCCCTTATACCCACTCAGTCTAGGAAACTTTTCATTCAGGGCCTCATCATATTAAGGTTGGACTATGGAAATGCCCTACACTTGGGCGCCCCAAAATTGGTCATTAATAAACTTCAATATGTCCAAAAGGCAGCAGCAAGTGCCTAACATGTGTCCTAATGTAACGTAACTGGTGCTATGTAAAGTGCTCTGATACCCTATGTGCTATGTAAAGCGCTTTGATGCCCGATTCGGTTCGGGTCTAGTTTGCGCTATATAAAACTCTGCAAAAAAAATGAAAATAAAAATAAACTAAGATGCTCTGCAAAACCCTCCCTCATCTCACTACACTGGCTTCCAATCCATGAAGGAATTACCTTTAAAACCCTATGCATGAACCACAAAATCCTTCAAGGCAAGGGCACCCCTATTCTGAGACCACTCATCAAACCACATAAGGTTAACAGGCAGCTGAGATCTAACATACTCTCCTTGGCTAGCGTCCCTAGAATTAAAAGATCGCGGTCAGGGAGGCGTCTTTTTCGATACAACGCCCCTAAACTATGGAATGCCCTACGCCTTGACATCAGGAGGGAAACTAATCTGTTGGCCTTCCGCAAGCTACTGAAAACCTGGCTGTTCCCCTGAACCATCCTGCCCTAGGTCTTACATGACGAGTCATAGCGCTGGGACGCCCTCGGGTAGCTACGCACTCTAAAAATCTAATTCAAATTCAAAAAAATTCAAATTCAAGTGATTATCCTGACTTAAAGTAGCTTTAAATGCATCCCACACTTTGGTGCTGAGTCTGTGTTATTGGAAAAACAAAAGATTAATCTTGTGTGTTATTTTCCTACGCCACCTCACATTTTCCAAGTTCAGTTTTTTAAAAGACCATCTTAGGGGTGTTTTCACCCATGAACCTGCTCCTTCTATTCCCACCTTAATTAAGGCATGGTCTGAGAATGCATTCGGGATATGAGCATATGTATTAACCCTTAGGCCATATGAGGTTAAAAAGAAGTCTATTCTGGAGACCGTATCATACTTTGCAGAGAAGCATGAAAAATCTTGTTTTCCTTGGTTCTGAAACGCCATTGATCCATCAAATCTAAAGACTTTTTACAACTAGCTAGGGCCATAGCTACCTGTAACTTGTTTTGCTTTTGAGTCTTCTTAGAGGAATCGACTGATAGGTTCTGAAGAAAATTAAAATCGCCTCTCCATATAATTGGGCCAGGACTACACGAGAGTGCCTGCTTCAGCTGTGGAAGGGGTTCAGGATTATCAAAAACTGGGGCATAGATGGTGGCAAAGGTTAAATTTGATTGATCTAGAGTTCCATTTATAAGGACTCATCTGCGCCCCCCCCCACCCCCCCCCCCCGGTCTGACTGAGTGTTTTTTACTAGGAAGTGTACATGCCTTCCTATGTAAATTCCTAGGGCCATATGTATGAACACATTTTCCCATAGACACAGAATGGGTAAAACCCTTTGATACATCTGGCCCCTACTCCGTTCTGCGCACACCCTGTATTCGCTGAGCACTGGAAACCAGTCCATTTCTTAAAGAGTTTACTAGCATCAGATGCGCTACGGAAATGGGTTTCCTGTAAAAAAATGACATCCGAATTGTGTATTGTAAGCCAACTTTCAATTGCCCGGGCTTTCCGTTTATTATTCAGGCCATTAACATTAAAAAAGAGAATCGTTAAGTTGTCCTTACTCATGGTTATTATGTAAAAATTACTAGTGACTCTGCCAGCTACTATGCAGAGACAGCCCCCAGCCCTGTATGTCTCGACGACACGTATCTTTGTATTTGAAACTGCCTTTCTAAAATATAGGGATTTATTTGCATATAGACGGAGTTCAAAAGTGCAAGAAGTAGAATACAAAATAAGTACGACATATTACATAAAATATTTAAAATGACTAGTGCTGATATGACTCGATAGTGTCTGTAGGAGATAGCAATCTAAAACCCATAACAGATACATATCAATAAAAATTTACAGTCCCAAAAATATATAAAAAGGTGCAAGAGATAACACATGAATGGCAGCAAAGCATACAGTACCCAAAATGTTTAAAGTGATTGATGCAAATGTGACTAACATCTGTAGAAGATAAAAGTCTAAAGTGCACATATATATATAGATAATAATATCATTACCGTACCAAGGATATATAAAGTGACACGTGCTAGCATGAATTGAGAACCACTGGCACAGGCATAAATATCTAAAATACCACTAATCATCAATACTAAATCTCAAGACGGTATAAAGTGCTGCATGCTGAGTACGATCGCACCCATTTTGGGTTCTAAAACAACAACATATCCTAAAGGGCAGGAAAAAAATTTGCTAAATAGTAAAATTAGTGTCTATGTATAGATTTATACTAGAACTATCGCTTGGGTGGGTCAGACCTGCTGGCGTATGCCATAGTTGTATTATACCTGTATTTATTAAGAAGTCTGTACACATGTCACTGGCTATTTTAATATGGACATAGACCATTTTATCCTGCAGGGGAATTGTACTAATTGCCCTTCTTAATAGCTGATTGCTGAAATGCCTGCAAGATCTGCAAAAAACATATAAATCAACCTATGGCAGTCACAAACATCTTAAAGGGCCTCATGTTTTTCCAATATAGGGCACCGGCACAATAGGTCTTCCTATCTAGTTTAACCTTTATCGCGATTTCCATTACAAAAAGACAGCTAATGATTTTATGATGCTTTTTTTTAAGTTCAGATATATTTTATTAACAGTCAAAAAATTCACTTATACAATTAAAGATATCAATGCAAAGAGAAAATATACAATAAAGTACATTTAAAAAAAGACATTCAGAAGGAAATAAACTATAGACAAAACCAGCAATAATAAAATATGCAACAATTATTGATGTATGATGAACTAAAAGATGATAAAATGTTTGTTAATAGAAAATAGATAAAGCAACAAAGGGAACTCATGGAGGTTTAGCGACTTCCTGTTGAAAGGGGGATTTAGGCAGAGAGCGGAGAGCACATGTATCAAAAAAAGAGGTGACTGGATCCCACAGCTGTTTTTGTTTTGGGGCCAAAGCGAGTGTATAAAAAAACGTTGTGTCTAGCCTATGATTGTAACATACAGCGTACCACAAATCCTGAAACGAGAGTTTAGTGAGATCCTTCCAAGCCTTAGTAATATGTTGAAAAGCAACTGCAATAAGCAGGTCAATTATTTTTATGCTGAAAGTGCAGTGATCCCAAATGGGGGAGAGACTACCTAGAAATATATGAGATATGAAAAGGATGTGTCGTGGAGAAGATTTTATTAATTTGAGACCTCACCTTAACCCAAAAAGTGTGAACCGGAGTACAATTGAAAAGCAAGTGTAGCAAATCCGCATGAGGTGCAGAGCAAGTCCAACATGTATGTGACAGGTCGGGTATCTTTTACTGAGAGTAAGTGGGGAAAGGAAGAGTCGATTATAAATGAAAAACAAAGTCTGAATAGTATTTGCAGCCCTGGAGGATTTCCGGAGCCTTACCCACAGCTTATCCCATATCTCAGTAGACCATGAGAGACCTATATCCACTTCCCATGCCTCTTCTGTTTTAGGCTTTGTACGTGGTGATGCTGGTGCGTGTAGCAAAGAATAAATCTTGGATGCCCTAGTCCCTCAAATAAGTAGCTTACGCAATTGAGATATGATAGGAGACTCCTGAGGTGACGTGGAGTGTAACGTGATGTGCTATTCATATGCTGATTGAAGTGCTTGTGTTAATTTGAGGTACCTACCACGAAAAGAGGAAGGGAGATCAAAAAATGACGCAGCTTCTGAGAAAGGAATAATACGAGATTGCTGGAATAGTTGATGTACCCATATGAGACCACGACTTCTCCAAGACTTCCAAAAAAATGGTTTGTTATTTATAAAAATGATAAGTTATGCCAAATAGGTTGGTCAGAAAAGGAGGAAATTAAGGAGGATGGCAGAATTTTAAAAGTGTATTTAAGAATCTGAGTGGAAATAGACTGTGGTGAACGAGTAAAAGAGAGCTATTCCAGAAAAGAGAAAGGGGAAATTTATGGCAATTCTAATGATGTCCACAAGGGAGAGAATGTAGAAGAATCTTCAAACCATCTAGATGCTTAGTTCAATAGAAAGGATTTGTGATACAGAGAAAAATTTGGAAAATTTACCCCACCCTCTGCTTTCTGGCACGTTAATTTAGATATAGACATGCAAGCCTTTTTGCACCCCCATAGGAACGAAGATAAGATGGAGTTAATTTTCTTGAAATGAAATAAAGGGATAGGAAACGGAATATTGGAAATTGTGAATAAAACCAAGGAGAAAGCATAATTTTGATAGTGTCCAATCTACCCCACCAAGGTAAATATAAAGGATGCCATTTTGTGTTAAGGTCCGTCAATTTTTTTAAGCAATCTTCCATGCAACGTGAAACCGTGCCTGAGAGAGTAGGGGTAAAGTGAAGACCCAAATATTTGATATAATTAGGATTCCATGTAAAACCCGAAGTAGTGAAATCCGATTTATAAGTGAATTTAGTTAAGGGTAAAATCTCGCACTTATCTTTATTTAATTTGTAGCCAGAGACAGAGGAAAATGAGTTGACTTCAGTCAAAAAGGCAGGTAACGAAGTCATGGGCTCAGCCAAGAATAATAGAACGTATAACTGAAACGCCAGGCAGACCCCCCCCCATCCCGTCCATGGTCAAAATTAGATATAGAAGTCTTGACACAGAATCTCGAAGCCACCATACCAGCCCTAGAATCGGATCTTGTCCTAGCCGACCAGAAACTTGCCACCTGGATCGAAAAATCCTTAGACCTAGTCCTGCCAAAAAAAACCTCTCCCCCCAAAAAATGGAACATTCAAATCCCCCTGGTTTACGCCAGAGTTGCGTGGCCTAAGAAAACAATGCAAAAAACTGGAACATTTATGGAGAAAGGACTGGTCTATTAAGAGCAAAAGAGATTATAAATTAACCTTGAGGACCTACAAAGCCAGCCTAAAAAGCACCCAACCCGCCTTCTTTGAAGGAAAAATTCAAGCTGCTGTAAATTCCTCAAAGGAAACGTATCGTATCATCAGATCTCTGATGAAAATTCCAGATCCACAACCGATTGCCGATCCCTCTGGCCTAAGATGCAATCATCTGGCTGAGTTCTTCTCCACAAAGATACTTACCATCCTAAAAACACTCCCAACCGGCAATCACAACGTTGATCTCCCCCCCGGTCCCTGCACCAGACTTTCCTTGGCTTGACTCCTTTTCCCAGCTAACCAAGGAGAATTTTCTCACAATTTTAAATTCTATCAAGAGTGGTTCTCCGAACGACCCGGCACCCATTAATATACTTAAATTGGTAACCCCCCACTGTGACCCCCCTCTTCATCAAGTTAATAAACTCATCTCTTGGTCAAGGCATCATTCCTCCCGATTGGAAAAAGGCCACTGTCAGAGCACTGTTAAAAAAACCTCATCTTGACCCCTCAGACCTGGCCAACTACCGACCAATCTCCCTTTTACCTGGCCGAGAAATCTGTTAATCAACAGCTCTCCACCTTCCTTGAATCCAACGGCCTTCTGCGTCTCTCCCAGACAGGATTCAGACCAGGACAGGGAACAGACCAGGACAGGGAACGGACACAGCCCTCATAGCAGTGGTCGAAGAAGCGAGATCCATCTTGGACGCAGGGGGATCAGTGGCAGTGATCCTTCTGGACCTTAGCGCCGCTTTCGGCATGGTGGACCATGCCATTCTTGTCCACCGGCTGAGTAGGGCTGGAGTCACTGGCCTTGCTCTGGCCTGGCTCAAATCTTTCTTGGAGCATAGAACCTTTGAGGTCACTGATGGACACATCTGCTCTAGAGCACTGCCCCTGCAGTGTGGGGTTCCTCAGGGCTCCTCCTTGAGCCCCACGCTCTTTAATGTGTACATGTCACCACTGGAGGAAATCGTGACACCTTTTGGTATGAAGGTAGTTATGTATGCCGACGACACTCAACTTGTCGTCTTCCTAAACCAGTCGGCCCAATGTCAGGAAAACCTAGCTACGTGCCTTACGAACATCTCAAAATGGATGAGCGAATCTCTCCTCAAACTTAATGTGGAGAAATCAGAGATTTTACTACTTGGTAATGCATCCAAACTCCCCACTAAGCTTCTATGGCCACCCTGCATGGGAACTCCTCCTGTTCCAAAAAAAGAAATAAAGAGCCTAGGTATCTGGCTCGACCAGGACTTCAATTTCAAGACACAAGCCAGAAAAACTGCGGGAATATTCTTTGGCCTTTTGCGCATCGCTCGCAGAATACTCCCCCTTATACCCTCTCAGTCTAGGAAACTTTTCATTCAGGGCCTCATCCTATCAAGGTTGGACTATGGAAATGCCCTATACTTGGGCGCCCCAAAATTGGCCTTTAATAAACTTCAATATGTCCAAAAGGCAGCAGCAAGGCTGCTGACTGGCATCAAACTAAGATGCCCTGCAAAACCCGCCCTCATCTCGCTACACTGGCTTCCAATCCATGAAAGAATTACCTTTAAAACCCTATGCATTAACCACAAAATCCTTCATGGCAAGGGCCCCCCTATTCTGAGACCCCTCATCAAACCACAGAAAGTTAACAGGCAGCTGAGATCTACCATACTCTCCTTGGCTAGCGTCCCTAGAATTAAAAGAGCGCGGTCAGGGGGGCGTCTTTTTTCATACCACGCCCCTAAACTATGGAATGCCCTACGCCTTGACATCAGGAGGGAAACTAATCTGTTGGCCTTCCGCAAGCTACTGAAAACCTGGCTGTTCCCCTGAACCATCCTGCCCTAGATCTTACATGACGAGTCATAGCGCTGGGACGCCCTCGGGTAGCTACGCACTCTAAAAATCTAATTCAAATTCAAAAAAATTCAAATTCAAGTGATTATCCTGACTTAAAGTAGCTTTAAATGCATCCCACACTTTGGTGCTGAGTCTGTGTTGTTGGAAAAAAATAAGATGAATCTTGTGTGTTATTTCCCTACGCCACCTCACATTTTCCAAGTTCAGTTTTTTAAAAGACCATCTTAGGGGTGTTTTCACCCATGAACCTGCTCCCTCTATTCCCACCTTAATTAAGGCATGGTCTGAGAATGCATTCAGGATATGAGCATATGTATTAACCCTTAGGCCATATGAGGTTAAAAAGAAGTCTATTCTGAAGGCCGTATCATACTTTGCAGAGAAGCTTGAAAAATCTTGTTTTCCTGGGTTCTGAAAGCGCCATTGATCTATGAAATCTAAAGACTTTTTACAACTAGCTAGGGCCATAGCTACCTGTAACTTGTTTTGCTTTTGAGTCTTCTTAGAGGAATCGACTGACGGGTTCTGAAGAAAATTAAAATCCCCTCCCCATATAATTGGGCCAGGACTACACGAGAGTGCCTGCTTCAGCTGTGGAAGGGGTTCAGAATTATCAAAAACTGGGGCATAGATGGTGGCAAAGGTTACATTTGACTGATCTAGAGTTCCATTTATAAGGACCCATCTGACCCCCCCCCCTCCCCGGGTCTGACTGAGTGTTTTTTACTAGGAAGTGTACATGCCTTCCTATCTAAATTCCTACTCCCTTCTGCGCACATCCTGTATTCGCTGAGCACTGGAAACCAGTCCATTTCTTAAAGAGTTTACTCGCATCAGATGCGCTACGGAAATGGGTTTCCTGTAAAAAAATGACATCCGAATTATGTCTTGTAAGCCAACTTTCAATTGCTTGGGCTTTCCGTTTATTATTCAGGCCATTAACATTAAAAAAGAGAATCGTTAAGTTGTCCTTACTCATGGTTGTTATGTAAAAATTGGCTAGTGACTCTGCCAGCTACCATGCAGAGACAGCCCCCAGCCCTGTATGTCTCGACGACACGTATCTTTGTATTTGAAACTGCCTTTCTAAAATATAGGTATTTATTTGCATATAGACGGAGTTCAAAAGTGCAAGAAGTAGCATACAAAATAAGTATGACTGTCATATTACATAAAATATTTAAAATGACTAGTGCTGATATGACTCGATATTGTCTGTAGGAGATAGCAATCTAAAACCCATAACAGATACATATCGATAACATTTACAGTACCAAGAATATATAAAAAGGTGCAAGAGATAACACATGAATGGCAGCAATGCATACAGTACCCAAAATGTTTAAAGTGATAGATGCAAATGTGACTAACATCTGTAGAAGATGAAAGTCTAAAGTGCAACATATATATATATAGATAATAATATCATTACCGTACCAAGGATATATGAAGTGACAAGTGCTAGCATGACTTGAAAACCACTGGCACTGGACATAAATATCTAAAATACCACTAATCATCAATACTCTATGAATCTCAAGACGGTATATAGTGCTGCGTGCTGAGTACGATCGCACCCATTTTGGGTTCTAAAACAACAACATATCCTAAAGTGCAGGAAAAAAATTTGCTAAATAGTAAAAGCAGCGTCTATGTATAGTTTTTTACTAGAACTATCGCTTGGGTGGGTCAGACCTGCTGGCGTATGCCATAGTAGTATTATACCTGTATTTATTAAGAAGTCTGTACACATATCACTGGCTATTTTAATATGGACATAGACCATTTTATTCGGCAGGGGAATTGTACTAATTGCCCTTCTTAATAGCTGATTGCTGAAATGCCTGCAAGATCTGTCCAAAAACGTATAAATCAACCTATCACTTATACAATTAAAGATATCAATGCAAAGAGAAAATATACAATAAAGTACATTTAAAAAAAGACATTCCGAAGGAAATAAACTATAGACAAAACCAGCAATTATAAAATATGCAACAATTATTGATGTATGATGAACTAAAAGATGATAAAATGTTTGTTAATAGAAAATAGATAAAGCAACAAAGGGAACTCATGGAGGTTTAGCGACTTCCTGTTGAAAGGGGGATTTAGGCAGAGAGCGGAGAGCACATGTATCAAAAAAAGAGGTGACTGGATCCCACAGCTGTTTTCATTTTGGGGCCAAAGCGAGTGTATAAACAAACGTTGTGTCTAGCCTATGATTGTAACATACAGCGTACCACCAATCCTGATACGAGAGTTTAGTGAGATCCTTCCAAGCCTTAGTAATCTGTTGAAAAGCTACTGCAATAAGCAGTTCAATTATTTTTGCTGAAAGTGCAGTGATCCCAAATGGGGGAGAGACTACCTAGAAATATATGAGATATATGAAAAGGATGTGTCGTGGAGAAGATATTATTAATTTGAGACCTCACCTTAACCCAAAAAGTGTGAACCAGAGTACAATTGAAAAGCAAGTGTAACAAATCCGCATGAGGTGCAGAGCAAGTCCAACATGTGAGTGACAGGTCGGGGTATCTTTTACTGAGAGTAAGTGGGGAAAGGAAGAGTTGATTATAAATGAAAAACAAAGTCTGAATAGTATTTGCAGCCCTGGAGGATTTCCAGAGCCTTACCCATAGCTTATCCCATATCTCAGTAGACCATGAGAGACCTATATCCACTTCCCATGCCTCTTCTGTTTTAGTCTTTGTACGTGGTGATGCTGGTGCGTGTAGCAAAGAATACATTTTGAATGCCCTAGTCCCTCTAATAAGTAGCGTACGCAACTGAGATATGATAGGAAACTCCTGAGGTGATGTGGAGTTTACCGTGATGTGCCATTCATATGCTAATTGAAGTGCTTGTGTTAATTTGAGGTACCTAGCACGAAAAGAGGAAGGGAGATGAAAAAATGACGCAGCTTCTGAGAAAGGAATAATACGAGATTGCTGGAATAGTTGATGTACCCATATTAGACCACGACTTCTCCAAGACTTCCAAAAAAATGGTTTGTTAATTATTAAAATCGATGAGTTATGCCAAATAGGTTGGTCAGAAAAGGAGGAAATTAAGGGGGATGGCAGAATTTTAGAAGTATATTTAAGAATCTGAGTGGAAATAGACTGTGGTGAACGAGAAAAAGAGAGGTATTCCAGAAAAGAGAAAGGGGAAATATATGCCAATTCTAACGATGTCCACAAGGGAGAGAACGTAGAAGAATCTTCAAACCATCTAGATGCTTAGTTCAATAGAAAGGATTTGTGATACAGAGAAAAATTCGGAAAATTTACCCCACCCTCTGCTTTCGGGCACGTTAATTTAGATATAGACATGCAAGCCTTTTTGCGCCCCCATAGGAACAAAGATAAGATGGAGTTAATTTTCTTGAAATTAAATAAAGGGATAGAAAACTGAATATTGGAAATTGTGAATAAAACCAAGTGAGAAAGCATAATTTTGATAGTGTCCAATCTACCCCACCAAGATAAATATAAAGGATGCCATTTTGTGGTAAGGTCCGTCAATTATTTTAAGCAATCTTCCATGCAACGCGAAACCGTGCCTGAGAGAGTAGGGGTAAAGTGAAGACCCAAATATTTGATACAATTAGGATTCCATGTAAAACCCGAAGTAGTGAAATCCTATTTATAAGTGAATTTAGTTAAGGGTAAAATCTCGCACTTATCTTTATTTAATTTGTAGCCAGACACAGAGGAAAATGAGTTGACGTCAAAAAGGCAGGTAACAAAGTCGTGGGCTCAGCCAAGAATAATAGAACGTCATCAGCGTATGCCGCCATTTTAATTGTGGACTGCTGTAACATAAAGCCCTTTATGGCAGTATTTTGACGAACGCGTAGTAGGAAGGGTTCTAAGGCAAGATTGAATAAGGAAGGCGAAAGAGGACATCACTGACGAACCCCTCTACCAAGGGAGAAATAAGAAGAAACCCCATCATTTGCCGCGATAGCAGCTCTGGGATGTGAATATAAGAGAGAAATGAGAGTAGAAATTTTTGGGCCAAAGCCGAACCACTTCAATGTTTGGAAAAGATACGGCCACTCGACTCTATCAAAAGCCTACTCTACGTGTAAGGCAGTTGTAGCGAGAGATTGAGAAGAATGAGAAGTCTTAGAAAGTATATCGAAGAATAGTCTAGTGTTATCTGAAAGCAGTCTGCTCTTAACGAAACCAGACTGTTCTTTCCCCAATAAATCTGGTAAGAATGATTCTAAAAGAAGAGTAAAAGTTTTAGAAAAATCTTGTAGTCTATATTTACTAGGGAAATGGGTCTATAGTTTTTGCAGTGTTGTGGGTCTTTGCCAGGTTTGGGAAGAATGCAAATGAGAGCGTCGGAAAAGGAACCTGAGGAAGAACCGGAATCTAGAAAAGTAGAAAGAAGTATACGTAATTTTGGGACAAGTAACGCCGAGAAATGGAGAAAAAATTCCACTGTGAAGCCATCTGGACCAGGGGCCTTATCTTTTTCTAGAGATTTCAAAGCACCAAGAAGTTCTTTCTGAGTTATATCTGATTCTAATGGAGAAAGGTCAGGAGGGGTATCGAAAGGTGACTCAATGCCAGAAAAGTACTGACAAATATCTTGGGTCGTGGAAGTTGCTTCAGAAGAATATAATCTTTTGTAAAATTGAAGAAATTCCTTTAAGATGTCTTCATCCTTATGTCTCAAAACAGAATCTTGACCGTAAATGTTATCTATATTAGTCCTATTCTTCTTGATTTTCAAATAAGTTGCCAATAACTTGCCGGCCTTATTTCGACCCCCATAAATTTAGCACTGGAGCGCAGTAAATAATTGGAAGCATTATTTGTAGTATCCTTGTTAAATTGTAATTTAGTAGCTATAAGCTCATGTAAACACTCTTTAGATTTAGAAGCAAAATAAGAATGTTCCAATTTCCTAATCTTGGAGAAAAGGTCATTAGTGATTTGCTCTGCTTTTTTACGTTTACGGGAGACATACCCAATAATGAAATCTCTAGCGGATGCCTTAAAAGCATCCCACACAACAGGAAAGAGCACCTCGTTGGATTCATTTCGTAGGAAAAAGTCATGAAAAAAAGCAGTGAAGGATGAAACAAAATTAGAATCAAGAAGCAGGGAGTTATTAAAGCACCATTTCCTAGTGAGGGATGATTTCTGCAGAATATCAAGGTGAATGGAAACTGGTGCGTGATCCGAGATCAAAATAGAGCCAATATCAGAGGAAAACAAAGATTGAGAAAGATGATGTGAGATAAAAACGTAATCTAATCGAGGTTGAGTCTGGTGAGGCAGAGAGAAAAAAGAGTACTCTCTGAGCGTGGGATTACATAATCTCCAAGCATCAATAAGTTTAAACAGAGGAATGAGCTGTTTGAAAGAATTATGTGACTTATGAGGAGTATATGGGATAGTAGAGTACCTATCTAAAAAGGGGTCGAAAACTTCATTACAATCTCCTGCCAGAATGAAATTGTCCTCATAATGTTGGGTAATGTGAGGAGATAAAGAAGACCAAAAAGAAGCGTCACCTGTACTTGGAGCGTAAATGTTTAGAAGGGAAACTGGGGTGTTATCCACAACAAATTTAACTAAAACCCATCTACCAAGCTGATCTGCTGAGTTAGCGACTATCTTGACTGAGAGGGATTTATGAAATAAAATGAGAACCCCATTACGCTTTCCGTCTCCCGGAGAAAAAAAGACCTCCCCAACCCAACCTCTTTTGAGTTTGACAGATTCTTCGGGTGAGAGGTGTGATTCTTGTAGACAAGCAATGTCAGTTTTAAGCTTGGCTGCGTGTGTTAAGACTCTCTCCCTCTTTATGGGGGAGTGCAAACCTCTAACGTTCCAGGAAACAATTTTTAAAGGCATTTAACAAGGCACAGAAAGTACATACTAAGCTGGTTAAGGCGAAACAACAATATAAGAGAATCAAAAATGAATGCATAACAATCAATACAATGTATTAAGAATAAACGGCAAAAAACTCTAAAAGTGGGTATACATGAAAAATACATAATACAACATTTTTGTATGCAGAAAAAATTAGGAAAAATCGACAAATAGCATCTAATATAGTAACCAATGAAAAAAAAACATATTCATCAATAACAATTAAAGCAAATGAAAGAGCAAATGATGAAAAACACAAGAGAATGAAGAAAACAGGAGAAAAAGAGAGAGAACAGGAAATCGTCCAGGAAGAAATAAGAGAAGAGGAAAAAGTTGTAAAAAGACTAGAATCCAAGGGATGAGAAGAAGAGGAAAGCAGGAAAAGAAAGAGACATAGAAGAAAGATATGAAGGGAGAAATATGACTTACAGAACATCCAGGACATGTACGGGTAGGGAGGATGGAGGCCACATAGGACAGTGACGGGTTGGTAACTTGTAAGGGAAGGCGGGAAGGAGAGACGACTCGGCAGACTCCAGGAATGTAATGAGGGGAGAGAAAACCCACAGGGCAATGATCTATAAAAATGGAGGCAAAAGAACATATGAAAAACATTAACAACTAGAGATTAGAAATACTAATAAAGATAAAGCATTGCCTAAAAGCAATAAATGCATGTGGACATAACCTTAAGTCAACAATAATGAAACTCAAGTAAAATGAGACCTAGATGCAACATCCATCAAAGTAGAGCTATGAGAATAGAGAAAACTCTTCAATGGGTCCTCATAAGTGGTGGTTTTGTTGTTGAGAGTCACCCTGAAGAGACATGGATGGAATAGACCAAAACGCGCTCCCAGTAAGCGCAGTTGAGGACGTAGGGATAAAAATTCCTTGCGTCTGTCAGTGGTAGCCTTGGCATAATCTTGAGAGAAAAAAAGAGGATTGCCCGACCATATAATTTGCTTAATGGCTCTTGCGGCTGAGAGAATTTTGAGCAAATCAGTGTATTCAGGAAGTAAATGATAACACCCCTTGGTTTCCTGACCGCCAAAGTAGGCATCGCATTAGGAGGGGGGCCCAGATGATGCGCCCTCTTTATATTGATATTGGTGCTATCAGGTAATGAAAGAACTTTTGGTAGGAAAGTCTTGAAAAACACCAGGGAGTGTGACCCCTCTGTCCCCTCCTCAAGGCCATAAATTCATAGGTTGTTCCTTCTATTTCGATTTTCTAAATTTTCGAGTTGTTTATGCATGACTGAGACCTCTGCGCACAACGGGTCAACCTTAGAGACAGACGAATTCAAGGAAATAACATCCTGCTCCAATTGGGCAACACGACCATCTACTGTTAACAATTTGTCCGTGATCGTTTGGAGTGTGGCTCTGGTCTCATCGAAGAAAGGGCGTAGCGCCCTTATTTCTTCCAATAGGATATCTATGGTGGCCAGGTTGGGCTGCTTTGGAGGAGAAGGAGGGTCCTTTTTTAACCTTTTCACAGTGCCTTTAGTAGCTGAGGATATGGACGGATTTGATGATGGCGAGGAATGTTTAGAAGATGACTCCAACAAATCCTCCATTGTAAGGCACTGATATCTGGTGCTCGTATGAATTAGGAATTTACGTGAGGAAGACAAGGGTTTATGCAAGTCCTTTGATAACCTGCCCATCAAGGAAAGGACAAGTTCAAAATAGCACAAGTTGAAAGCAGAAGAAAGCAAATTGATACTCCTCACAGGACACTGTATATATATGAAAAAACTAATGAAAAATAAATGTGACACCAGAGTTTTTGTTTAAAGAGATATGCGAGGAATGTAATAATAAAACAATGAATTAGAGTAAAGATGCAAATGCCACTGGTGCAGAGATAGTGAATTCAAAATCCTACTATGCACATGGCACTGACATATTAAAACACATCATAATGTAGTAATAAGGCAAATTGCAAACATTTACTGTAGAAACCAACCATGTCATAATAGAAAAGGAGGCGAGGAAAAACATGCACACAAATGCTCAAGAAAACATTGTACAAAATCCTCAATACAGTAAATAATGCATAAAGAACCTGTGAGGAACATTATTGAAAGTTCGCTATAACAAAAGTCAATGAAGCATGTAGAAATAGCAAAGCGCCATCTTGAATGAATATGAGATATAAAGCTCCAAAAATTTAGGTGAAAAGATGAAGGTGAAGCATTGCAGGCGGCTGTAGCTGGAATATTGAACGTTAGCACAAAACCAGCTGAGGACTGAAGCAGTACTGAGGAAATGGTAAATAAACATTCTCCTCAAGTATAAATCAAAAGCTGAGCTGTAAAACGGCTATCGTGGTGAAGAGATAGGGAATGACCTCATCAGTTCATTTAAACTTGAAGAATATTTATCAAATGGCAAAAAATGGCAGAAGGGACCATCACTTTAGGAAGCAGCAGCAAAAATAAGGTGGAACTGGCAGAGCGCGTAGCCCCCAACAAGGAAACCGAGCTACCGCTAGGAGCCAAGCTCCGTCAGCGGGGCTCGTAAAATGGCGGCCGCGTCTCCTCAGAAGCAAACTAAATGCGTGTTATGACAATAAAAAAACGCTGAGCATTTAGAGTTAGTCTTTCACCAAAATGAGGCCATTAAAGCACTCGGGCATGAGGAAAGTGTCACAGGAGAAGCTGCTCGCAACAAGCGTATGCAAACCGGATTACCGCTCCGTCAGCGGGGTTCGGGAAATGGCCGCAACCTCACCAGGCTCCGCCAAATATTCGGAGTATGAAAGCAGACCTTCTTGGCCTCGTAGGCTTCAGCAAAGGAGTGACTCTAACACTACATTCCTTCCCACAGCTGTTCACCTAATTTGGCATCTCAAATAACAGAAAGGAGTCACGCCATGCCCTCCTTCACCGCCGCTTCCCGGGAGAGTCACAAAAACGCCGCCATCTCCTCTGGGCGTTAGCCACGTCCCCTGCTCCCCCGATTTTATGATGCTTAAGGTCAAAGATTAACTTTTTAAGACACACATATGAGAACTCTCTTTTTTTGTAAATGCTCCCTCTCTTCCTCCTCCTTCCTTTCCCCCCACCCACAAAGGACGGAATTGCCCACTCTTCCCTCCTTCCTCCCCTTTTGCTGGATGCCATTTTGTTGCATTCCTATGAACCCTTCGGCTCATCCCCGTCCACCTCTAAAACAGCCAAAGATCCAAAATAATTTGCTATTTTCCTGCCCCTTTCTGAGCCCTCTGTTTATGTCCAAGGGAAATAGTGGAGGGTCTTATACCTGCCCCTCAGACAACTCTGTAAGGAGTACTTGAGCTTTGTGAATGTCTGAAAAAATATAGAATTTCCCTTTACCCAGTACTTTGAGTTTCAACTGCTGCACAATTGCTGCTTGAGCACCTCTCCCTTTGAATGAATCGATAATTTTGACAACATTTTTCTGCCTGCGTGCAGAAGCTGCGGACATGTCAGAGAATATTCTGAACTGCTGAATGTAAGCTTTGGAAAAGGATCTTTTTGCAACGGCAGCAGTTAAAATTCTTTCTTTTATTCTGCAGTCCGAGAAATTCAATAATATTGTATGTGGATATTTAGCATTGGGTTGCCTTTGTGCTGGGACCCTGTGGGCCCTAGTTATCGTCAAGTCCCCTGGGAGATCTGGTATTATTTTCGTAAGTAATGATCCAGACCATTCAACAACTTCCGTACTTTCTGATCCTTCGATGATCCCCACAAGTCGTAAGTTAGAGCAACGGTTATAGTTTTCTAAATCCTGGAGTTTCTGCTCTTTTTGACTTTTGCTTCTACTCACAGCTGTCATTTCTTGATTTACAGCTGAGAGTTTGTCCTGCAAGTCTGAGATAAGAGTTTCAGCCTCTTCCAAACTCTTCTGTGTATTTGAAATATTTTCTTCCAATCTAGCCAGTCTTTCATGCAGCTAAGCAATCTCCATCGCCTGAGATGCTTTGAAATCGCTGATCTCATACAGTATGGTAAGTAGTATTTTTTGGGTTGATGCTTCTTTCCCTTTCTGCTCTTCTCTTACCATCTCAGACCTTGCCTCCACTGTACTTTCAATGCTTTCAATCGTTCCTTGCTCCCCACTTGGTGGGGACGGTGTGGTCAGTGAAAGGCTCTCTATACCTAAGGTACTTTTTAAGGGGAGGTATGACTGTACAGGCATTTTGTAGAGAGTTTAGAACACCTTGTGTTACCTAACAAGCTACGTCTCCATTGTGGGTCTGCAATATATCTTTAGGCTTACTCACAGTCTGAGGCTTTGGAGGTTAAAAAAAAGAGAGAGCATTGCTTTGGACTGAGTAGAGCTTTCATATTTGCTTCCATATTTACATTCCTGGTCTCTTCACTTATGCTTAGGGCTAAACTTCTGCACGCCCCAATCTGACCAACAGGCCATTTCCCGTTTTTCTGTGGGCTGTTTTGTGTCTCCAGATCCGACATGCACTCCTCATCCTCTGATGAATCAGTGGGATTTTTCTGCCCATGCTGTTTCCCTTTCTCAGTTCTCTCAGCTCGCGACTTGCCCTTCAGTTCCATCTTCTGTTACATAGTTTTATGGCCTCCTACCTCTTCTGTGAAAAGCAGCTGTGGTGATGCCTTGCCCGTGGCCATTATTATGAAATCATTCAGAGGTATTAAAGAATGCTGTCAAGTTAGGTGAAAAACATGTATGCTTGATCATTTCAGCTGCCACTTATCGGTTTTCATTTGTCCTTACACTTGTGAAATAGTGAGACAGAGTCAATTGTGCTCACTTCTACAATCAAATGCCTTTGTGCTGAGAAGTATGGTCTTACCAAAGTTGATAAAATGTCTTCTTGGTTCCCCTTTCCTGTCTGTGTGCAAATATGGAATAAAGGTAGTATGTCTCTCAAAAGAAGGCGTGAAGTATTCAGTAGTACTCTCACTTTAGGAGTCTACTTGGGTAATATGAGAACTGCCTTGTACCAAGTCAATGTTAATAAGTAGTCAAGATAGCTAGAGAGTCCATGTACTGTGTATGAAAGCACAAACATGCCTGTCATGTTTTTCCAAAATGCAGATGATGAAAGTCCAGTATCGTAGGGAGTATTGCATCTCTATCCAATGGGAAAGGTCTGTCTCAATTAAGAAAAGTAGCAAGATGAGTGTGCTTGTCACTGACAGACTCCTGGAGAGTTGAGGTAAAGCAGAAAAGGCCCTCCCTACTTCGTCCTCAGATGGCATGCGTTGGAGCCTGGTTAGGTGTTCCCTGGTTCTCATTAGAAGAGGGCAAGTAACTCTTGTCTGTCATCCCTTGCAAAACTGATGTAGTCCCCTGCTGGCCCTTGACTCTGTTACACAATGTAGTGCCTTTGTCTCAGCAGGGGCTGTGGTCTCATGTGCAGCTCTGATGAGGGTA
This sequence comes from Lissotriton vulgaris, assembly GCF_964263255.1. Lineage (NCBI taxonomy): Eukaryota > Metazoa > Chordata > Amphibia > Caudata > Salamandridae > Lissotriton > Lissotriton vulgaris. The sequence goes on from NC_141690.1 coordinate 136,754,895, forward strand.
ATGGCAGGGCCCGTGCTCCCTTCTCGCAGACTATGACGAGTCTCAGCTGACCAGAAGTGCCTCACACATGGCCCCCTGAGGTTCACTGCTCCATCTCCCACGGGCAACGCACTGAGTACTGGACATGTGGGCCTCACGGCAGCCAGAGCTTTACACAGAGGGAATCATCTTCCTCCATGGCCTGACTCTGCCTCCCTGTGCATGGGTTCTAGATTTCACCAGTGCTCCTGGCTCTCCAGCTGAGTCAATCTTCAAGCTGGCGCCCTGTGCTTGGGTTTTAGATTTTACCTGTGCTCCTGGTTCTCCAGCTGAGTCCAGCTGAGTCAATCTTCAAGCTGGACACAGAGTTCATCACCTCCGAAGCTTTCTGTTTGTTGCATCTCTTTCCTCGCATCCTCATAGCTCTTGAAAGAATTTCCTTGCATCCTAGGAATTCTTCATCCACTTCCATCACTGTCTTTAGACCAGTTTAGAGATTAGGTAGGGCAAGTTATATTTATTTGTTTTGATTGTGAAATTGTTGTTGGATTTTAAAACTGCCCCATGCTTTAACATACTGTAATTTTCCCTTGTCATCTGAGTTTTACTCTAAGAAGTGGTTGTTGGACCTTCACAGAGGTTGCACAACCTGAGAACCATTGTTTTTGTTTAGTCCTCAAGTTGTTGAGCTATAACATAGGAATAGGAACAGTCTCACTTAAAATTTTCTTGATGCTAGCAAGATAAAGTACTGAGCCATTCATAGTTAAAACATTGTCTGTTTAATGTAATTTATCTGTTGGTAGAGTGATAGTTGGGTCATTCTTCAATTTCTTTAAAATGTTGACATTCTACAGAATGTTGATTTCTGATTCCTTCCCTTCAAAACACTGCCACTCGCACTGTTAATAATTGGCACTCCAAAATGAGCTGAATGGTCTGCTCGGTTGATAAATGTATTTGAAATGTTTGTTGACTGCCACATTAAAAGAAGTGCTGCTCATGTTCAAAACACTCTTTTTGGATTTGTAGTTTTCCACTCAAATTTTAAGAGCACAGTCCACTTGTGCAAAACGCTACCTCAAAAGCTGATCTCATCCCAAAATAATATGATGTGCTGTAATGGTGTAATTTTGGCAAATTTTGTTACACGAAATTACCACAAATATGCTAACAATGCCGATATAAATACAATTTCACTCAGAGCAACTTCAAAGAAGCTATGAGAAATGTGTTCGTAAAACGTATATGCAGGCAGAAGATTATGAATAATTGATTTAAAGCAAGGGAAGGGTTTCCGGATGGAGGTCGAGCTCTCCGAGCCCATTGTAAGCCACCCGGAAATCGAAGTTAGATTCCTTTCCGACCGAGCCGATCGGAATGGCTCAGTTGGAAGGAATCCGGCCGGCATGTTCTGATGCAGATGGAATCGTAGCCCTTCAGTCTGAAATCGGAATTGGCTCCTTAGTATTTAAATAGGATGCCAGACTCTTAAAGACAAAAGGGGATAGGACTGAGGGTGATCCTCACGTATTTTTCATTGGTCAAGACAAACAGCATAATGAGCTACAGCCTTCCATTAATTGATTGGAGCTTTGCAGATTGGAAGGGCGGGTGGTCAACTGACCAAGTAAGAGACAGAGTAGCATTGGAGCAAAATTTGTGTTTACAATGTGAAAAAGAAGAACACTTTGCTAAGGAATACCCTTCAAAACCTACATCAACCAAATCAGTGGCAATGACACTAGATGTGACTATTGACGTTCAGGAAAACAATAATACCTGACAATAGGTGAGAAAATTATGTTGAGAGCAAACTCAATCGCCTAAGATGAGGTGATAGATCTACCTAGTCTTAAGAAAGGGCAGTATATGGCTCAAAACTGACTTATATTGTGAGTAATTCACACATGTAATTTACTCTTACGTTTTTTATTAACTTTACTAATTTTGGCTATTCACAAAATCTGAAAATAAATTTCCGCAAAGTGTAGACTTACAATCCATTTCTGCCCTATAAAGGGCGGGGACCCAAATGTAAGACTGTAAGTTACTGCTGCCAAAAAGAAACAGTACTACTTCCAGAACCACACATAACCGCTGGCAATGCAACTTCCTTCTAAAGGAAGTAATGGAGGTAGGAACTCAAAATAAAGTCCTTTAGGATATAATCTTAAATTAAATTATGCAAATTGTTTAAAATATAAATAATTTTAATTTAATGTTATAAAGATATCTAAAAATTAAACATATATATTATTTAACCATACAATCTTTTTTTAAAAATCATTTATACATTAATGTCACTATGATTTTTTATAACATATAATTAACATACCTCTAGTAATTCCATACATCACGTTCAATAATTGTTCATTCATACTAAAAAAATGAATTTTTCAATGTATACAGGAATTTATTTTAAAATTTAAACTTCAGAAAAAGAATTTAAATTTAGCCTGATGCATTTCAAATTACTTAAAATTGTAATTCAAAATGAGGGGCCTCATTAGTATGGCGTTCTGACCGCCACCAACAGAGCATCGGTAGTGGTCCGACCGACATCCAGCCGTGCGGTCCCACGTCGTATTATGATGCAATCGGTCGGATTGCATTGGTCGGAAGGGCATTCGACAGGGCTCAGATTGAATTCCCTACAGTAGTGGTGTTGCTTGTGCAAGCACCGCCGTAGGGATTACGATGTCCCTTTCCGACAGACTTTTCATGGTGGTCTAAATGCCATGGAAAGGCTTTCGGAAAGGGACTTTTGGGTCCCCTAGTAGGTACCTCGTCCCCCTTGCCACTCCGTATCGAGGCCAGGGGGCACCAATAGTTCCCCCAACCCAAATATCCATACCTCATAACAAATGTCATGTACTAATCAAGAGCAGGTAATGCGTATAGATCTCCCCATAAAAACCAACACTGGCAACTATTCAATGAATTATTAGGCAAAAAAATAAAACAAATTGCAGCATTATGATTTTATTTTAGTAATCCTTCAGATAAATTGAACCAGCACCTCCTTTCTAATACCTTTCTAAGTTGCCTGAGCACTAAAAAATGCCTCCCAAGTTTCTACAGGTGGTTTCTTGCCCACATACTAGATGAACACACACTTATTTCAGTTAGCTTCTGTACTTTGAGAAGGTCACTGTCTGAGTTATAGTTTCCAAGTTGGTTCTGAAGAGCAGATGGCCTTTGCTAGACAAGTTTACAGCTCAGCTGGTACAAACCAATCTCTCTCTCTTCTTTTTTTCAATCGCAACTTTCAAGACAAAAAAACTCATTTTTATAACATTTAATTGGATATGTGTTATTCTTTATACACTCAATCTGTTAAATGATAGCCTCTAAACTGTCCCTATATTTCATTGTATATATGCGACAAATTAATTCTTTTAAAGTGTGTTTGTTCTTGGTCTTTTTCATCTCATTTATCCTCAGGGGCTTCATTATCCACCCCCCAGCAATTCCCCACACCCGGGCACCTCTATCACCCTATTAAACACTAGATCGGCAGTTGCGCACCAGCAGGAGATATTTAACCTCCTTGACAGCGACAGCCCCGACATACCGTGTTTAACGGAGACATGGTATCGTCCTGATTCCCAACCTAGTGTCTTGGCGGCCCTTCCGCCCTCTTACTCCATCCTACGAGCTGATCGACCTGATGGCAAAACCGGTGGTGGGGTTGCCTTAATCTTCCGTGACAACCTCCGGTTTCAAACACTAGCATCCCCCCCTTTACTTGCAGCGGACTGCTTGGTTGCACGCTCTACCTTACCCAAATCCCCTGTCACCTGTGTGTTGGTATACCGCCCTCCCCACACTCCTTCCCAGTTCCTTCCTGCTTTCCAAGAATTACTGGCCCCTCTAGTGGTCAATAATTCTACCGTACTTGTGCTTGGCGATTTTAATTTCTGGCCCAGTGATCCCTCAGAAGACCTCACATCCAAGGATTTTACTTCTCTGCTATCAAGCTTAAATTTTGTTCAACACGTCCGTGCCCCAACACACGTTCGGGGCCATATATTAGACCAAATATGGACCCTTAACTTACCCACCACTAACCTGTCCATCGCCCCCTGCGTATGGTCCGACCATCATCTTCTGTCCATTTCCCTGGACCTGCGCGTGCAAAATGCCCCACATGGCTCTAAAACCCTTTGGGCTAGAAGCTGGAATCGTGTTGATATTTCCGCCTTCTGCGAGTCCTTAACTGCCACCTGCCCTGATCTCACTGACACACCTCTTCAACAGCAACTGGCCACTTTGGACAGTTGGCTAATCCACCTTCGTGATAAAAAGGCCCCTTTGAAGAAGGTTACCATCAATCATCATCACCATGCCAACAAGTGGTTCACTCCTGCTCTGAAAGCACTCAAGCTAACGGTCCGTCAAGTTGAACGGGCTTGGAGGCTAAAATACTGCTCTGCTAGTAAAATTAATTATACCACCCTACTATCAGAGTATAAAAAAGCCATCCAAGCGGCCAAGAAAGATTACTTTTCTCAACGCATTCTGGCAGCAGAATGCCAGCCACGTGAAATCTTTGCTACAGTCCACGAGCTAGCCTTATCAGACAGGCCTTCACCTACAATCACACCCTCCCAGTCATTGTGCAGCTTACTGAATGAGTTTTTCATTGAGAAAGTTGCACAAATAAAAGCACGTATTCCTCCTCCATCAAACTCTTTTTCAGATTGTCCCCCGCCACAGAACACCCAGTGTCTCACTTACATTCCAGAGCTAACCAATGAGTCTCTGCCCCCGCTCCTTAAGCGTGTAAAATCTGGGTCTTCCTCTGACACGTGTCCGGCCCGTATTTTGGCCCAGGTGTTCTTGGCTTGTCCCGCCCCCGCTCTCACTGTCTTAAATAATACCTTCACTAAAGGCCTAGTCCCCACCCCATTTAAATCGGCCACCATCATCCCCATTTTAAAGAAGCCTGGGGCTGACCCTTCTTCCCTAGCCAACTACCGCCCCATATCCCTGCTTCCTTACTTGAGTAAGGTGGCGGAGGCACACGTGTCTCAAATTCTGAGCACCTTCATTGAGGACAGCAATTATCTGGTCCCATGTCAAGCCGGCTTCCGACCACGACATTCAACCGAGAAGGTGGTGATTTCGGTCATGGACCAACTCAGGGAAGGACTCAACACCAACACCTCCAAGATTCTGGTCCTATTGGACTTATCCGCCGCCTTTGACACTGTGGACCACGACTTCTGTTATCACGTGTCAGGGCGGCGGGGATAGGGGGGCTAGCATTAGCCTGGGTCGAGTCTTTCCTGAAGGACCGCACCCAGACTGTCCATCTTGGCACCTTCTCGGCCCCTCCACGTAATGTCAACTGTGGTGTTCCCCAGGGGTCTGCTCTCTCCCCTTTACTTTTCAATCTTTATGTTTTTCCACTGGTGTTTGCTTTACAGAATATGGAGGTCACTGTATATAACTATGCAGATGATCTTCAACTCATTTTTGATCTTTCTTCCCCTTCAGGGGTTGGCAGTTTCCAGTCCGTCATGCTATTTATCCGAGACTGGATGAACATCAATCAGTTAAAACTTAACCCGGATAAAACAGAACTGGTAGCGACGGGCGGTGCTGCCAATCCCTGGTCCCCCTCTTTCCGGCCCCCGTCACTTGGACCCCCTCCTCTCCCTTCTTGTTCAGTTAAAACCCTCGGGATTATGCTCAATAACCAATTAACCCTCCATTCACACATTAACTCGGTGGTTTCCTCTTGCTTCTTCACACTACGAGTTATTCAGAAAGTTGCCAGATTTTTTTCCACCTCTGCACTAAAGCTGATCCTTATGGCCATGGTCCTGTCAAAGATTGACTATGGCAGCATCATTTATAACGGAGCTCCTGCTTATGCTTTGCAGCGCCTACAGTTAGTACAAAACCAGGCTGCTCGCCTGGTCTTCGGCCTGTCGAGGTCCCACCATTCGACCCCTTTGCTTAGGAGCCTACATTGGCTCCCCATAAAACAACGAGCCAGGTTCAAGTTAGGGTGCTTGACTTTTCAAGCAAGAGCAGGCACAGCCCCTGCTTTTATCAACTCTGCAATCTCTCCCTATGATCCTTCTAGGGACCTCCGCTCCTCTAGCCTAGCCTTACTAACTACGCCCCGGTTCAAAAAGAAGCGGGCAGGGGGGCAGAAGTTTGCTGTACTTGCACCCACCTTTTGGAATGACCTCCCCCTACCTTTAAGACTCTCTTCCTCCTACATGGAGTTTCGGAGGTCACTAAAAACGTTATTATTCCAGCAGGCCTTTGGTACCTAGCTCTCCTATTACTCTCACTCAGGGACCTCACCAGCGCCATGAAACTGATTCAGTGTACGTGCGCTCTATAAGTATTTTTAAATTCAAAATTCAAATCTTTCCAATGATCTGTAATAATAGACCGTGGCACAGAAGGCAATCTCATATGGAACCGAGGATTCCTGTCTACCTAATAGTTGTCTAAACAAACTTGAAAACTCTTTTCTTATTATTTTGAAAAGATCAGACCTTGTTACGAATGATATGAAATGCAATGATTATCATGATTGCAACACTTGGGTTGAGATCAGCAAGTAACGATGAAACACTATAAAACATGGGATTTTCTAAAAACTGAAGACTCCGAGGAATCATCTGTAGATCAGTCCACATCAACTTACCTAGAAAGACCTGAAAATGCTTTTCTGCAAATCTGGCAAAATCAAGGGGATTGGCTTAGGTCAATCTCAGCATATGTTCTAACCTAGAATGCACTGATACTGTCAAATATAAACTACTTCTCTCAATTCATCGGAATGGCTCGGAACATTCGGCTCCAAGGTATACTGCCCCCACAAAAAGCCCTACCAACCCAGTGCATTTCGGAAAGCTAGAAAACCAGTGCAATCTAAAGTGGGATGGCTTGCATCAACCCAGTTTTGTTATATTAGCTTAGCAAGTCTTTTGTTGATGGCGTTTTTACATGATTCTGATTTTGGATTCAGATGTGGCCTTGATAACTTTTGTAAAAATAAAGTTATAAACTGCATTGTTGGAAATGGCCCTTTTTGCAGGGTCAACCCCAAGCATTTTGCCTTCCTATTCTTCTTTTTCCTGAATTTATTTTTGTTGTCTTCAGGACTCTGGGCACTTTACCACTTATAAACAGTGCTAAGGTTATGTTATGTTATGTTACTGGCATTTATTGTGCGCACAGCTGCTCCAGCAAAGGAGTGTCCTGGCGCCTGACAAGGAAGCCACACAACATAACTGATGAGATGGACATTAGGAAGGGAGAAGACTACGGGAACAGAAGAGTCTTGACAGCCCTACGAAATGAAAGCAGGTCAGCGAGGGTCCGGGTTTCAAATGGAAGGGCATTCCACAAGGCAGCAGCACGCACACTAAAGGAGCGTCCCCCAGCTCGACTGCGTTTGAAACGTGGGACTGCTGCTAATTCACGGTCCGAAGAACGTAGAGAACGACCCGGAATGTAGGGACACAAAAGGTTATGAAGTATCTGGGCAGAGGAACCTTTTAGGATCTTAAAGGACATACAAAGCACTATAAAGTGGATCCTCTGCCTAATTGGTAGCCAATGAAGAGCACGCAGGGTGTGGGAAACAGGACAGAACCTAGGAAGGCCTACAACTGCTCTGGCAGCTGCATTTTGCACTCGCTGGAGACGGGTGAGCTCGACCTGGTTTAACCCTATAAAAAGGGAGCTGGCATAATCAAGCCGAGACAACACCGTCGCCTGTACCACAGGTTGACGGGTCGAGGCATCAAAAAATTTGAGTGCAGGTCTCAAATTATGCAGGATGCCAAAGCAGCAAGCCGCAATCCTTTTAGTGTGGCATACAAAACTAAGAGTAGGGTCCAACCACACCCCAAGATTTTTTATGTCCGAGACCGGAGTAGGGGTGGGACCCAGCTCAGCGGGCACCATGTATCGCCCCGAAGTTCCATCTGTTTGCCGAAGACCATAATCTCTGTTTTTTTGGCATTCAGTTGGAGACAGTTGGACGTCATCCAACTGGCCATCGCCCGTAGTCCGTCCCGGAATCTTGGGGCCTCCACCCCAGAATCCCCGCTGATCGTGAACGCTAGCTGAGTATCGTCCGCGTATGACACCATGGTCATACCGCAGTGCTTTACGACCTCAGCCAGCGGCCTCACATAAAGATTGAACAACGTGGGACTCAGCGAGGATCCCTGCGGGACCCCAAGTGTCAGAGGATGGAATTTGGACTGATGGGGCGGGACAGCCACACAGAAAGAGCGGTCCGCCAGAAGCGATCAGAACCACTGCAATGCGGTGCCAGTCACGCCTGCCTCCTCGAGTCGCTGCAGAAGGATCCCATGCGAGACGGTGTCAAAGGCGGCACTCAGATCTAATAAAACAAGCGCCGCCGTTTGACCCGCATCGAGCACCGCCCGCAAATGCTCTACCATCAATAAGAGAGCTGTCTCCGTACTGTGGCCAACTCGAAATCCATTCTGTGTATCATCCAGAACGTTAGTGCGCGAGAGATGGTCTGAAAGGGCGATGTTGACATGCGCCTCCGCGACTTTAGCTGGCCAGGGGAGAAGCGATATCGGGCGATAGTGCTCCGATTTACTGGGATCGAGAGATGGCTTCTTCAATATGGGCATTACTACTGCCTGCTTCCACTTCAAAGGTACCAGGCCTGACGTAAATGAGATGTTAATCAAATCGCAAACTGGCAGGAGATTAGAGGGTGTCAAATCTCTAAACATTGCTGGCTTGAGCGGGTCTGCCGGAGACCCCGACTTAACTTGAAGGGCCAATGTCTTAAAAATCTCTGGTGTAAGGCAGGGGAAAGAATCTAAAACCACCTGTCTGGGAAGACTATGCAGCCCGGCGCCTGTATGCACGGCCGTGGGAAAGGCTCTATAGATGGTATGAACCTTCTCCAGAAAAAATGCCGCCAGCGTTTCACAGTGTGTGTTAGAGCCAATAACGTCCACAGAGGGCTTTTTAGCCACAAGGTCCTTGAGAGCTTTAAAAATGGTTTTAGATGGGTTCCGTCTGTTGCGGAATTGCCCGGGCTCTGCAGACAGCTCGATGATAGGACTTGACGGTAGCCATATAGATGGCTTTTTTATTGTTGTCATAAGTTTTCCGCCAGTCTCTCTCTGCGCGTCTGCAAGAGCTTTTCAACGCACACAGTGTACCATCATACCAAGGACTTGAGTCACGTGATCCACACTTGCTCGATGTCATTGGAATAAGGTCGAGGGCTCTGGTAACCCATTCGCAAAAACCGTCATAGCCAGATTCCACATTCTCCACTGGGCCCAGTGGGTCTTCGGAAAGAAGACGGTGGAGGTCTTCCAGTTTTAATTTACTCCAACTCCAACGACGTCTGAGCAAGACTCAAGTCGAGGGCTTCAAAGGAGACTCAGGCAGTGGACATTGGATAGTCACCAACGAGTGGTCTGTCCAAGACATGGGAAGAGGAGAGGCCACCCATACCTCTGCTAAATTTGAGAAAAAGGGGTCCAGAATATGTCCACCGACATGGGTGGAATCCGAGACCAATTGAAGCAGTTGAAGGGCCTCAAGATCGGCCACAATACCACTCACTGCAGGCAGAGCCAAGGTGTCAAAATGGAGATTCAGGTCTCCTAGAATAGAAAAATTGGCACACCCTACTGCCAGCGAAGTAATGGCATCGGGGAGGGCCTCCCTAAATGCCACATCGCTGCCCGGTGGACGGTAGATTAGCAGGCCTGAGAAGGTAAAGTGGGGTGTAACCGAAACCTTAAACAGGGCGCTTTCGCAGCCCGCGATGTTTTGAACTCTCCAATCACAAGGGTAACAGGATTTGACGGCAAGCGCTATTCCTCCACCCCTAGAAGAACGATTGAGCGTATAGGTTGAGTACCCAGATGGAAAAGCCAGATTAAGAACAGCTGTGTCAGATTCCTGAAGCCAGGTCTCTGTCAATACAAAAAATGTCAGGAGGCTCCTTTCCAATAAGGTCGGCTATATCCTGGTAATGTTTAACCAACGACCTCACATTCAGGTTCCAGATGGTAATGTAATGCGAGGGGTATTTACTACCAGAGGCTGACTTCTCTCCAGCGCCGCCCGATAGGGCGGGCCTTCAAGCAGCCACCTGCCACATGCACATTGATGGGGGCCACACAAGGGATTAACACGAGCCATATCGCATGGTGGCAGACGCCGACTGATGGACACAAGGGCATCCCTAGTATAACTAAGCATAGTGCACCGTCTGCCGTCGGACAGAGTCTCCACCGGACCAACGCGACCGTACGCGGACGGGCGCAGACGGGCAGGACTCTGGCACGACTCAGGCTAAGCGAAGGCGCCACCGCTGCGTGTTACCGCTGCGCTAAGCGGGGAGCATTAAATAGATGTCCCTCAGTATCTCCTGCGCACTAGAGCGCTCGCCAGTAGTAGCGCCTGAACACACCACCACTCCGCTCCAAGATGGCAGCCAAAAGCAAAACGAACCCCTCCCAGGAACCGGACCCGCTCAAGCGGCGGTGCAAAGCCTATTATAGTGCAGGTAAAGGGGCAAGCTAAAAGCAAGGAATAAAAACCGAAAATGAACACAAATATCAAACAGGAATTTTAAAACGGCATTCAGCAGTAAGAAGCGCAAAGCGCTTAAGCAGCGTAACGCTACCTTGTCAGGGCGAGCTCTGGGGCGACTCGCCTTAAATAGATGTCCCTCAGTATCTCCTGAGCACTAGAGCGCTCGCCAGTAGTAGCGCCTGAACACACCACCACTCTGCTCCTAGATGGCGGCCAAAAGCAAAACGAACCCCTCCCAGGAACAGGACCCGCTCAAGCGGCGGTGCAAAGCCTATTATAGTGCAGGTAAAGGGGCAAGCTAAAAGCAAGGAATAAAAACCGAAAATGAACACAAATATCAAACAGGAATTTTAAAACGGCATTCAGCAGCAAGAAGCGCGAAGCGCTTAAGCAGCGTAACGCTACCTTGTCAGCATGGTAGCATGTGTTCCCTCCCTAAAACATGGTAACATTAGGTTAACCACAATTGCCATATTTGATTTACTTATAAGTCCCTAGTAAAGTGTAACATGTGTGCCCAGGGCCTGGAAATGAAATGATACTAGTGGGCCTGCAGCACTGATTGTGCCACCCACTCGAGTAGCCCTTCAAAACATGTCTCAGACCTGCCACTACAGGGCTTGTGTGTACAGTTTACATTGCCAGGTCATCCTGGAAGTTAACCCTCTTGCCAGGCCCAACCCTTCCATTTTAAAAGTGTATTCAAAACGTTGGACACATATTTTTATGTTTTACATTTCCTGGTGGTGAAAAATTATTAAATGCATTTTTTACAACTGTGAGGCCTATCTCTCCCATAGGTTAACATTTGGGTTAACTTATTACATATTATAAGTCTAATTTCGAATTGGGAAAAGATAGACCTTTTGAGTTTAATGTCCCTGGACTCACAATTGAAAATCACAACTTATTGTAAAGTCGGATTTTAAGTTGTAAGTCTGAAAATGCAACTTTTAGAAAGTTGGTATTTTCTTACTTTAACCATACTGTGCCTCTGCCTGTCTCTAAATGCACGTCTAGGGTGGGCAGGAGCTGGGCTTTGTGCATTCCCTCCAGAAAGTCACACTCAAGGGAACTTAGGTGTGCCTGATGGGCCAATCACATCCTGATGTTCCATTAACATTCCCCGCACAAAGAGCTGTGTACCATCCTATAGTGAGCCGATAGGCAGGGACTTTGTCCATTTCAAAGGCCTCTGTTTGAAGTCTCCCCCACTTCAAAACGCCCAACTGAGTATAAGTATTGGGTTTCTAACACCACCAACTCAGTACACTTCTGGACAGTAGGACTGGTGAAAGGGTTAATTCTGCAGAACTTTACCGGGTTTGCTGGACTCCTACTTTGCTGTACCTGCCCTGCTGCATGCTGCTCTCCTTCCCTGTGAGTGAGAAGGACTGGACCTGTATCTCTACATTAGCAGAATCAAAGTGACTAAAAGGGCTTGATAGCTTGCGTCCTGTTCTGTAGTTTCAGGTATTTTAAAAACATCCAGCAACCCTGCAACAGCTTCTGAACTCTGCCAACTGTGAGCCCTTCCTGTAAAGAGTGGTGCCATTCCAGTCCTGGGCCCTTGGAAGTGGGTTTTCTGGCTGGCTTCTGCCTTCACTGTTGTTGTTTGTGCCAGTCGGAACCTCAACCCCGAAGCATCACTGCTGAAGACAAGAACATTGCATCACCAGCTTCGTGGCTTGATGACAATGCATCATGTTCATAAAAAGAGGGATTTGATGAATGGTGCATATTTGACTGTGAGGATTGGAATTGACGCATCGCCGGCATCTGAAGAGATCGCCCCCTCGGTTCCTCGCATCGGGCCTTGGCATCAATCCATTCCCTCCATCCAAAATTCTGTTTACAGTGGGCCAAGGATGGTCCATGTATCTAAAACCACCACGCTCCATCTCGGTCGGCCCAAAGTTTCAGATTTGACCCGGTCAAGTGCTATCAGACAGCTCCAGTTGGCGCTTTGTGTTAGCACCATGTTTCAAGATATTCTTTAAAAAATTAATAAATCTGTTTCTGCCTATTGTATTCTTGTTGTTTTGGTCTTGTTTTGTTTATTAAATTAGGCTCTCAAATGTCTAACCTGATGTTTTAAGTGCTGTTTTAAGTATTGCACAAATACTTTACAAATTGCCTCTTACGTTAAGCCTGACTGCTCTGTGCAAATCTACCGGAGAGTGAGCACAGGCTAATTTAGGGTGTGTATCTGTCTTACCCTGACTAGGATAGTGGTGCCTGCTTGGATAGGGTGCATACCTCTGCCAAATAGAGACCCAATTTCCAACATGCACCAAATATATAAATATGAGTGTAGCACTAGTATGGGGTTTGGGAAGGCCCAGCACTTAAGGTGTGAAAGTGAAGTTTGGTTAGGATTGGTTATAACACCTCAATGTAGGTTTTAAAAGAACTTTGAAATTCATATAAAAGGCCCAGTTAAAATGATGCTGTTGTTACAAAACAAAACCTTATAAAACACTGACATTTGCTAGTCCTGGTTAGCTCTATAATCCAAAAGACACACAACAGCAATTCAAACCATAACTCATGTAAAATGTAATGCTCATGATCTCACTCATGATTTAACAGACCTAATTACAAATGTTATAAATTATTTTACAAGTTAGATTAAATATCACATTAGCATTAACACTACCAATAAGAGGTTGATAAATATAGTATTTATTTGCTGTATGATGTGGCATTATTTAATAAACATATCCTATCCTGTGCCTGACACAGGCACAGGATACGGCAGCCTCCAATTTCGTGGCATGCATGCAAGATCTTGCATCATGAATGGCTAATAACTGTCTGAAATTGAATGGCAATAAGACTGAGGTGCTTGTGTTGGGGAAAGCTCCGTCAGTGTGGTCATCCGCATGGTGACCCCAGAGTCTGGGGCATACCCACCCAAACCCTGCGCTCAGGCAAAGAACCTGGGGGTATGGCTGAACACTAAGCTCTACTTTGAGTACTATACCAGGCGGGTAGCAGGCGCCTGTTTTGAAGTCCTGAGGGGCCTACGGAAAACTTGGATATGCTGCCTACTGCAGCCAGGAAGACCATGGTGCATGTCCTGGTGACATCGAGCCTTGATTATGGTAATATACTGTACCTGGGTGCTACGGCTAAATGCATGCAAAGACTCCAAGGCATACAGAACGCAGCAGCTCATCTGGTTCTTATGCTCCTGAGGAGGGCCTCCTCGAAGAGGGCATTGGTTTCCCTCCACTGGCTGCCAATAAGAGAGAGAGTCTTGTTCAAGGCACTGTGCGTCTGCCACCGTATCATTCAGGGGACGGGTCCATCCTATTTGTTTGATTTACTCACTCTCTATTCTCCAACATTCCAACTTAGATCATGTGGGACGGGCCAGGTGTGTGTTCCTGCCGTTAAGAGAGCAAGGATGGGTGGCTTCTCCTTCTACTTTGTGGCTGCACAGCAATGGAACAAACTCCCCTTAAGCCTCCTTGGAGGGTTCGGAGGGCACCTTCCAGAAAAATTTGAAAACGTATCTCTTCCCTTCTGGATAGTCTCGCGGGGACACACTGGCCGAGTGTAACCTTGCGCTTTATAAATGTGCTTATTGGGGGCATGGCTAAGCGCCCGACGCGGATGGCAGCACAGTGGTAGGAGCTCCGTCCCTACCTGAGATTACCGGCGGTTCGCGTTACTCCAGCGAATCATGCCGACCTGTTCCCGACGGCGGAATTAATCAGGCAGCACCCGAGCTGGATTCCGCTCTTCAAAAGAGCCGACATTGCCCACAAGCGCCCGATTTAGCTCCGGTCGTGGCTCTTCCCGGCCGCGACTGCCATTTTGTTTTCTTTCCGGCGCTTCTCTAAGATGTGCGTTCTGCCGCACGTAATATCACTGGCTCTCATAGACCATTTCTGATGCAGTGTTCCTTCATCTCATGACGGCGACCTCCTCCGACCACCACAGGTGACTTTTTTCCACTCTCTGGCACTAACTTTCTGTGTTTTTTTAGACTTTATTGCTCTCCTCACGCTTGGCGGCCATTTTGTCCCTCTGAAGGAAGTTTTCCTTGGCATGTAGTGGACGCTGTTATTTCCTTTCAATTCACTGCACATTTTTGTTGCTCCTTTTGGCTTTTTTGGCATTCTTCCTGCTTTAACCTTCAACTGGTTCTACTGCCCATTTTTGAGCCCTTGCCTATTATCTCAACTGTATTTCGCGCTATCTTTGACGTCTCATTCACCTGTATTTGGATGGCGCAGCATCTCGGCAAGCCCCCTAAGCGCAATTACATCAAAAACTCGAAATTGTTTACGGCGCTGGCTCACCTAGAAACCTCCACATACCTTCCTATTGTTAACACGCCAGCCGTCATGGAGACTTCTCTTCAGGTTGCGACCAAAACCAACTCTAAAAGGTTGAAGAAAGACCCACCCTCCCCCTCGAAATCCTCCTCGGCTATTTCACTAGAACTACTCCTTGAAGAAATACGAGCCCTGCGCCCCTATATGGAAGACACAAATGCCAAGTTACAAATGCTCACTGACAACTGGTCTCAGATGGACGCCAGGGTCTCCACAGTGGAAAAGGATGTCTCATCTCTTCAGGAAACGGCTACCAAGGTCGTCCACATGGATCTTCAGATTTCCTCTCTTCAAAGGCAGGTAGAGGACCTTGAAAACAGAAATAGACGCAATAACCTACGTCTTTACGGCCTGAAGGATGGTTGTGAGGGGAGTGACCCCATTGCTTTCTTCAAGTCCTTTCTTCCCAAGCTGTTGCACTTGCCTGAAGACACCTCACTCAACATTCAGCGTGCTCACAGACTTGGACGAGTCTCCTCCTCTATTTCTCCCTCAACAAAGCCTAGAGGTGTGATAATGTATTTCCTTGAATACACGGACTTATTGAAGGTCCTCTTGGCAGCCAAAGCTTCACCACGTCTTACTTGGTCAGGATCCAACTTATTTTTTGCTCAAGATTACGCCAAATCCACTGCTGCCCGTCGCAAAGCCTTTCTTGACATGAGAGCGGACCTCCGTTCTATTGGAGCCAGATATGGACTTTTCCACCCTTGTCTATTTAAAGTCACCTATAACAACAAGACTACAACATTTGAAGATCCTGTACGACTCCAAAGTTTCCTGAACTCATGTGGTTCTACTGGCATGGAGTTCTCCAGTTCTTCTTCCTCGTCTCCACCATGACTTTTGTTGTTGTTATAACTGATTGCTCTACGCCATTTTGTTCATTGTTCATTCATGTTAACTTGGTTCCAGGCTTTTAGACTCTCAGACGAGTCTATATTTCTCTTGGATGTTACCTGTTACCGTTGATACTCATTTCTTCTTTTGCTGACATGATATTTGTTTGTGATCTTGCTGTTTATCGCCCTCTAACCCTGTTGTTCTCCTTCCTCCACAGATCATATCTAGTGTTCCGTCATGTTTCTCCGGTTGGACGTCTCATTGCCCTGTGTACTTGCCCTTCTTTGGTTGGTCTTACCTCCCTCCTATTACTTCTGTTCTGTTCCCCTTTTGTCCCGACTTTTGATCGTCTTCTCTCCCCGACATCCTCTGTAAGTACCTTCCCTTCCCTCTTATTTTGACATGTTATCATTTATTGCATCTGTTCTCTTTTTTGTACCCTCCCTGACTTTTTCAAGTATTTTGGTGTCACTCTCGTCTAGATTGTTTTCTATTCTCCTCTCACTTTTCTCCCTTCTTCTTCTCACCGTTCTTTGGTTTCATATATTCATTCCTTTCTTTTCCCTGTATTCTCTTCACACTCTCCTTTGTTTCTCTTCTTACTTTACTATGTATTTTTTAACTTGTCATTTCTCAGTTACCTTTTATATACGCTTCCTCATGCTTTTCATCATCGATAACTCTTCTTCACCCTGGTTTACACTTGTTTTTCTCTCTCAGCTCAATTATTCTCCTACATCGACCTTTTTCTCCATCAGAATCTTCGACATAGTTCTCCTTTGTGTTTTTTTTCTCCTGCTTTTATATGTTCCCTCTTATCTCTTATATACCTCTTCTCCATCGTTCCTTTCTTTAACCTGGATCATTCTCTATGTTGCTATAGTCCTGTTCTCTTTTGCATCCTTATTTCTTCTGATCACTTTATCCTCTCGCTTTCTCTGCTTCCTTTCTTCCTTTTCCTCCATTTTCCCTGAATATGAGGCTTCATTTTTCTTCCCTATTTCTTTTACGCTCTCCCTATTTAATTTTACTTGATGTCAATACGTATTGTTTCCTGGAACGTTAAAGGTTTGCATTCCCCCATTAAGAGGCAAAAGATCCTCTCCCATCTAGCTAAATTGAATGTAGATGTTGCCTTCTTGCAAGAGACCCATTTATCTGACATTGAAGCTGCCAAACTTAAGAGAGGTTGGTGGGGGCTGTTTTCTCTGCTCCTGGTGATGGTAAGAGAAATGG
This sequence comes from Lissotriton vulgaris, assembly GCF_964263255.1. Taxonomy (NCBI): domain Eukaryota; kingdom Metazoa; phylum Chordata; class Amphibia; order Caudata; family Salamandridae; genus Lissotriton; species Lissotriton vulgaris. The sequence continues at coordinate 136,771,889 of NC_141690.1, forward strand.
TGTTACTTTGTTAATTCGCAAGTCCTTTTCTCATTCAGTTTTGCAGTCCGAATCTGACTCTAAAGGCAGGTGGTTATTTGATAAACTTTCCTCGAAAGGTATCCCTTTTTCCCTGCTCAATGTTTATGCCCCCACTGGTGGGAATCCTGTCTTCTGGAGCGAGTTTGCCTCCCGTATCACTGAATGCATTGACGATAATTTTATTTCGGCAGGCGACTGTAATATGCCCTTGGATCCCTTTCAGGACAGGCACTCCAAATCATTTTTTGTTCCTAACAAATCTCACTAGCTTTTCACGCACGCCATTTCTCAACACAAACTTGTTGATGCCTGGCGTCTATGTAATCCGACCTCTAAAGAATTTACTTTTTACTCCCCGGTGCACCATTCCCAATCACGTATCGACTATATCTTCCTGTCTCACCACATGTCCCAATCCCTCACTCAGGCTGACATTGGCCCCATATTGTTTTCTGACCATGCACCAGTTTTAATTAATACTGATATTTTACCCAAATCCATTGGACCTAAGAGATGGCGCTTCAACAACACTCTTCTCCTCGACCCCAAATTTACTGCCTTCTTTACCGATTTTTCTACTTAATTTTTTGCTCTTAACAATACTCCATCTTTAGCTGAACACACCATCTGGGATGCTTACAAAGCTGCGGCCAGAGACTTCATCATCAGACATGTTGCCACAAAACGTAAAGCTGCTCGTAAACGCACCAGTGACCTCTTATCTCAGATCAAGACCCTAGAACACTCTTTTTACACCTCCCACACCCAGGAGAGTTTGACGGCTCTTGTAGATGCCAAAATGAAATACAACAAGCAATCCACTGAAGATGCCTCATTGTACTTACTGAAATCCAGTTCGAAATGTTATGGTGGGAAAAATAAGGAGGGGAAGGTTCTTGCTAATTACTTGAAAGTTAAGCAAAACAAATTGAACATTGAGTCTGCTTTTGATGTTAACTCAGTCCTGCAACATAAAGATGCTGATATTTTGGAAGAATTTTCCCGCTTTTACTCTACACTCTATTCTTCTGAAACTCAACCTTCTGCTCACTCTCTCTCCACCTTCTTTGCAAGCATTCAACCTCCTCCCAATTTTCCTGTTGACCTATCTACCCTTGAAATCCCCATTACCATTCGCGAATTACACACCGCACTCCACTCCCTTAAGAAGGACAAAGCTCTGGGTCCAGATGGGTTTACGGTCGAATTCTACCAACACTTTGCGACCCTTTTGTTACCCAAATTACACTATCTCCTCGATTCCTTTAAAGCCAGGGGTGCATCCTCGGGCACATTCTCAGATGCTTACATTTGCATTATACTCAAGGAGGGGAAGGACACTCAGCATCGTAAAAATTACAGACCAATATCACTTGTTAAAATCGACTACAAAATATATGCCAAATCTTTAGCCATCAGATTGGATCCTTTTCTTCCAGAGCTCCTCGGTCCCGAACAATCTGGATTTGTCAAAGGTCGCTTCATCACCGATAACACCAAACTCCTATTCAATGTCCTTTCTAAGTCATCACGTTTTAGTGATTCCCTAGCCGCAATCGCCTTAGATGCTGAGAAGGCGTTTGATAGAGTAGAATGGACTTTTCTTTTTTCTGCATTAAAGTGGTTTGGGTTTGGCCCTAATCTTATTTCCCTTATCTCCTTCCTTTACACGAACCCCAGAGCAGCGGTTTGCGCCAATGGCTTAATCTCTTCCTTTTTTAGTCTTGGCAGAGGTGTTCGCCAGGGATGCCCTCTTTCCCCCTTCCTCTTTAACCTGGCCCTAGAACCTTTCCTCTCTAAACTACATCAAAATCCAAACATTCATGGTTTCCAACTCTCCCATTCGCATGTTAAACTAGCTGCTTATGCAGATGATACTTTACTCCTCATATCCAACCCCTCTGACTCCATCCCCGCGTTCCTTGACGAAGTTAACGTTTATTCTCAACTTTCTGGATATAAACTGAATAACGATAAATGCGAAATTCTCCCCCTTACCAAATTCACCTTCAAATCTGATTTTGCTGCATCCAACTTCACGTGGAGCCCGGCTCACATAAAATATCTCGGTTTGCATATAACCCCTTCTGTCTCAGATACTGTCTCACTCTGCCTTAATCAATGTACCCAAAAACTATCAGACCTTACTTCCAGATGGCACCCCCTTTACCTCTCCTGGTGGGGTCGTCTCGACACCATCAAGATGATGTTATCCCCAATTGTCCTCTATACCATTTCAAATATTTTCCATCCCTGCCAAATTCTTTAATAAAATCAATACTACCCTCTCCTCCTTTTTGTGGTCTTGTAAGAAGCCGCGTATGTCTTTGCTTCGATTGCGCCTCCCCAAGTCAGAGGGTGGGGTTAATTTCCCAAATTTCCCTGCCTATCACAAAGCTTTCCTCCTGAAACAAGCTTCCCCTTGGCTAAAAGACCCTACCGAGCCTCTCCCCCTTTGGGTTGAACTTGAACGTCTCTCTCTCTCCCCTTTTTCTTTTGCCGAATACCTCTCCTTTTCCCGCAAACCTCATTTTATCTCTACTCCTATCCACAAATATACTGCTAAACTACTCTTAGCCTCTTCTCCGGATCCTCCCTCCTCTGTTGCTGACTTCCTTAACACCACTATTTGGTATAATAACAGCATTCTCATCAACCAGAAACCATTTTATTGGAAAACCTGGAGGCAACGAGGCCTAATCTGGGTTTCCCAACTCTTCATTGGATCTGTTTTCAAGTCCTTTTCTATCCTTAGCCAAACTTTCTCTCTCCCTTCCTCCTTTGTCCGCAAATTCTTGTTACTCAGTAATGCAGTTATGCCCGTGTATGACTCCCTTTCTCACTCCCCTCTCCCCGCTGTTTCTCTTCACCAACTTCATCACTCCATTCCCTACTGCGCTCAGGCCCCACAGCTTCCTCCATCTACCATTCCTTTCACAAACCTCCGTCACCCCGGCCGAAATCCACAGTAGAAGAGCAGTGGGAATCTGAATTTGCCATGACCTGGTCTACCTCCCTTTGGGATAAACTTTGGACTAAGCTCCGCAAGTCCTCTAGGGCTGCCTCTCACACACAAACACTTTTCTTTATTTATAATCGACTCCTCTTTACGCCATCTCTCCTTCACAAGAGGTTCTCCTTGGTTCCGGATCTTTGCTGGTCCTGCTCCACCCCCAATGCTACGCTCTTTCATATGCTTTTTCTATGTCCCCTCACACACACCTTCTGGATTCAAGTATGGGACCAAATCAATACTATATTTCAAACTTCTATCCCCTTCTCTCTTACTGATATTTTTCTTGGCACACTTTCCTCTTCCTGGGCTAATGTTGATTCAAATGTTCAAATTATTGATTTGTTACTAGCTGTTGCATTCCAACAGATCACTGTTAATTGGAAGAATTCGACTAACATTACTTTTAAAGCTTGGTGGTTTAATGTATGTTATAATCATAGACTTGATACTGCATTTGTCTATTCACTTAATCTTGCCCCGAAAAGACATGCCCTATGGCTTCCCATCGCCCTATACCTTGATGTTTGTGCTAAACACCCCTCTCACCTACCTCCCTCTCAACAAGAGGTTTCAAAACCCCCCTAAGTTACCTTTCGTTCCTTTGTTTTCTCTAGAACATTTTTTTCTTACATAATATCTATTGTCTTGCCCTCATTTAGATAGCCTCATATATTTTGTATCTCTAGCCTCATTTATTTATTTATTTATTTTGATACTTATTGTTGTAACCTAATTTACCTTACCTTCTTGATGATATTGCATCTCATTTCTTTTTCTGTAATGACACCTTTTTTACTCTAATAAAAATTTTACTTGAACTTAAAAAATAAATGTGCTTATTATTATACTTTTATATGCTTTTAGGAGTTGATATTTATTGGTTTAAAGGTCATTAGCATTGCATTTGGGGTGTATAAATTGTGTAGTTGAAGCTGTGAGCAACAGTATCACCAGTTCAGATTTACTTCTTTGCACGTAATGATGGATGAGCCTGCTGTTGCTAATGAAAGGGCACTTTTACATGTGGTGGAAGGTAAACTGAACTTTCAGCCACTGATAGCTCAGAATGCTCCTGGGCAAATAGTCTAAAATACACACTAAAGGCTTGAAGACATATTTACAATATTTTTGATTAGGGCAGCACCCCAAGCCTTCTAGCTGCAGTGCCTTATATAAAAAGAAAAGGGCAGGATTGCACCATATTTAAAAGATACAGCACATTTCCGTCCTTTGTTCCGGGGCAGGCACACAAACTGCAGCCGAGCACAAATGCAGGAAACCTTGGACCATGGTGCAAGAGTGTCTGTGTTGTTGACATGATTGCTTTTGTGGAGGAAGGGGCACCTTCCTGCTCAAATACAACCAAATGAGGTGCTTTCCTCTTTCTATGTGTGCTGCAGAATGCAGCATTTGGGAAAAGAGAAAAATACAAAGAGAAATGTTTACATTTGCCTCATTACGGCTGCTTTGGGAAGGTGTTCATTTTGACACAGCCAAGATTTACGGAATGCTGTAAATCTGGGGCAGTGTCAAAAACCATGAGTTTTGCATGTTATGTTATGTTATATATATTTATAAAGCGCAACAGTTACCCTGGGATGTCCTGGTGCTAACTGCTTCCATCAAATTATAGTATTACAGAGAAACCTACATTCTAAAAAACGCCATGTTTTCAGTGCCTTTCTAAATGACATTAAATCAGAGGCGGCTCTAATGTGGAAGGGGAGTTAATTCCAGGCCTTTGCTGTGCAGGTGACAAAACTTCTCCCTCCCCAGTTGACTTTCTTAATGGGGGCTTCTGCCAATGTCTCCTAAGGAGCGGAGAGTTCTGTTAGGAACCACCATTTAAATCGATTTTTGTGATGGTTTGATCCCAATCCATGGAGGGCTTTAAAAGCTGTGCATATAGATTTTAATCACACCCGTTGTCTAACTAGCAACTAGTGCAGCCTTTTAATTTGCGCGGAATGCATGGCTACACCCACAGCAACACCCATTGAACGCCCCTTCCGAGTAAGGCATTGCCCTACTCGTTATTTACAAGGCAATGAACATCCACGCATCGTGGCTTTGCATGGCCTTGCAAATATGGTCTAGCACGATATCTCAAAAGTGACACTCATGTGGAGTAAAAGTGCAGCAGAGGGATTATAAATATGCCCCAATGTGTGTTTTCACACCCATGGGTGGCATGAGTGAACTTCATTCAATGCACCAATACCTTAATCTTAAAAAAAGGTTTTTGTAGTCCCGCAGAATACTACCCAATACATAATTGAACTGGTGTCAATGCTTTAGGGCTACTAACAGGGAGCAGTGGTAATCCATAGGATCGTTCATTAATAATTTCCACACTTAAGGGCACTAGAAACTGGAAATGCATTTAATAATATCAATATATTTAAAAAATGTGACTGTGTGACAGTTGGACCTCGGTGGGTGGGAAAATCAAATCCCTCTCGCTCAGAGATTTTCCCACCAAACCTGTCTTCATCAAGGACTCGCCCAACGGCTTTCTAACTTTACATCAACTTCTACAGATATAGCCTACTGTCTTTTTCCGCTTGGAGACTTTTTCTTCCATTTTTCAGCCTTCGTCCAAAGGTAAAATCATTGAATGGACTATTCTGTTTTGTCTCTGGATTTATTGCGGTCAGCCTCAAAGCGTACCTCGGTTCTGGTGTACTGCGACCACAGACTATCATTGACGCTTAGTTTTCTTTGGTGCTATTTTCAATCATAACTTTAAAAACTGGTTACCCTTATTAGTTTTCTTCATTTTGGTGTCATTTTGTTTATAATATTTTACTTATTTTTTCTAAATCTACTGTTGGATGTTTTGACTTTTTTACTGTCTTAATATTGCAGAAATACTTTATACATTTGCACTAAGGGAAGTCTGTCTTACCATCTACTCCATTTAGCGAATTTTTGGGTTCATCCTGACAGGTCAGTGTTAATATTCCTTGAAGTGGGTGTCTGTCCACCCCAAATAATAATCCACTTCCTTTCACTCTGTGAGATGTGGTGAGTGGAGCTGATTCCGGCTGTTGCTTGTTCTCACATGCATTACATTGTTCTATGGCCCTTATTTATGAGGCCTTGCATCAGTTTTGCGCCGCCGGACGCACCAGCGGCGAACAAAATGCGCCTTGTTGCGCCATATTTAAAAAGTGACGCATCTAGGTAGATGCGTCACTTTTTAGACCCCTGCGCCACATTATACCTGCGTCAGGTATAATGTATGCAGAGGGGGCGTTCCCCCGCAAAAAGCCTCGTAATAGTGACGCAGTGAAATCTATGAGATTTCACTGCGTCACTTTTAGGATGTTGTTGCGTCAAAATCTTGCGCCTGCCTCACAGCAGGCGTTAGACTGACGCAATCCCTTTCACATGGGGCTTTCCCCATGTAAAAGGACGCATTGCTGGAGTTGCGTCACTTTTGCGACACACTCCAGCAATGCGTCACTTTTGCGCTTACAGATGCGTCAGAAATACTGACGTATCTGTAAGTCCTTGCGACATGATGCGTCATACATTAAATATGACGCATCATTGGTGTCGCAAGGAGTGCGCAGTGAAAAGTGACGCATCGCTGTTTTCACGCAGCGATGCGTCACTTTTCATAAATGAGGCCCTATGTTTTTAAGCTATCTCATTTTCATTTTTTAAATAAAGACAGTCAGAAGTTAATGAACCTATGTTATTGGGCCACGTTCATTTTTCGATGATGGTTAATAGTTTAAACGCGTTAGCTTGCTTCCCTGCAATTCCACTTACACTCCTTGCACACAGCAGCTGGGATGTTTTTGCATCGTATTAGCAAGAAATATAATTTAAGAAAGCGTTATCTCCTGCGTGATCCTTCCAAAAACACTGTGAGACTATTGGCCACTCAGTTTATTCCTTAGTGACAAAGTCATTAGTGCGGTACAGAACGTTACTGCCTGGTATTGTAGTCATTATGGGACGCACCCACACACACACACACACACGAACACACATATATACACCCACAACACAGTTACTCATTCCCAACTTGGACAGGGCATACTAAATTACCTCATCGTTTGTTTCTGAGAAATAATACAATGTTCTGAACATTCTGCTAGGCTACCTAAGTTTAGTTACACACAGGCCTGTAAAATAAATGCCTATGTAGCAACCATTGTGTTCTCTGAACAAGCTTCAGGCCAGTCATTTCTTGGCAAGTTATTTCCCATGTACACAACACTAATATCAATAAAAGGCTGTTCCACGAACATTTGGATTTCAGCAGTAGTTAAGCAATAAACTAAGCATCCAGTGAAAGTTAATCATTGTAAACAGAACATATCTGTAATTGCATGTAGGGGGGGGTAGAATGCTACTAAAGATGAACACAAAGAAAGAAAAGTGTATATTAACTTTTGGGCATCTGCAACCTGATTTGGCTTACCCCTAACATAATGAATTCCTGCTAAGACTGTTACGTCATGGCTCTTGTAAAAGCGTCTATAATGCCGCCCCTTTTATGGCATTATGACTGCTGCTCTCTTCTGCTGCCTTTCCCTCATTCTGTTAGCTCTGTATAACACCCATTGTTTCACCTAACCTATTCCCAGAAGATATTCGTTAAAAAAAATGACTCAGGATTTTCTTGAAAGAGACAAGTCATAACATAAAAGTAAGCAAAGATAAACTGAAGCACCATGTGGAGGAGTGACTAAACAGCGAACAGAAGGAATGGCTATAGATAGGAGAGAATTAAATTAACCTTCCACAAAACTCATTTTTGCACAAGACTAGCCTTTTTTCAGTGCAGTTGCTCACACGAAGTTTGCTGTGCTTTATTTTTTGGGTAACTTACTAAAGTTTTTGCCATTATTTGCTTTTTTGGGTTTACTTATTATTTTGTTTTTTAATTTTTTCACCCAGTCATGTATTTTGTTTTTAACATCCCACAAGCCAATTGAGAAATTGATTTGGCAAGTAGTGTAGTTAGAAACTGGTAGGGAGGAGAAGAGAGAACGGTGTGGCAAAGGAAGGAAACGGAGAGAGGAGGTGATGGTGAGATACAAGGAAGATAAAGAAGAGACTGACTTGGTGCTACAGGGACCAATGTCATTTGAAAGAAGAGCAAAATGGCACACTGGTGTGTATCTGGGGATTTTCATCTCACTTAGAAGCACTGAAGTATGCAAAACAGTGATGTACGGAATGCTCGAATTAATCTCAGCCACTGGCAATTACTCGCCATCTCCATCAATGCTAGGCTTATTTTCAAGAGATCTTTGCATCGTAGCTTCTTAATGGAGGAATTCCATGATGCATACTGTGTTACTCCATCAAATCCTGATATTTTAACGGTGCAAACACTCTTGAGCTATACTATGACCCGTTGAGTCGGTGTCTAACAAAGCTCCATGATAGGTGGAAATTATTTATTTGTTCTGCAGGCCTGGTGACCACTAATGGATTTGTAGTTGTCACGTACACTTCCAGATCAATGTAAATGAAGACCCACATGACCAGTGCTGTTAAATATGGGACTGCCTCAGAGTACATGAGTGGATGCCTGGGTACACCCATGCTACACCCATGTAATGCCTCCACCACTTAGAATAACTCCAGGCAGCAGCTTTCACTCCTTTGCGTTACTCCAGAATTACCAAGCCACGGGACACACAAGGTGGCTTTGATTGGCTTGGTAAATCTCAGCTTGGATTTGCGTTGCCCTTGTGTTACCTTGTGTTGTACAAGGATGGTGCAGAACTTTGATAATTCTGCCCATAATCTCCCTGTAAACATTAATGTAATCAGCAACTCATTAACACTTAACTACTGTTCAGGAGAGGGTTTACCAATTATTTACCTTAATCGAAAGTATCTCATAAACATCCTATCTGACATGGAATTTTAAAGTCAATGGATTCATTTGTGATACTCCGGTGATCAGCCGAGTTAGGCGCTGACACACTCGGACCTCACCTCGGCCCTCGGAATAGAGCAGCGGCCATCTTGGGGGTAGGCTACACCTTCTGTGCTCTAGTCTCCAGCGCATACTTACTTTTCTCCCAGGACACTTGTGGGCCCTTCCCCGCAATAATTTGTGATAATCCGGTGATCAGCCGAGTTAGGCGCTGACACACTGGGACCTCACCTCGGCCCTCAGAATAGAGCAGCGGCTATCTTGGGGGTAGGCTATACCTTCTGCGCTCTAGTCTCCAGTGCATAAAAAAGACGGGTATGCCTCCGCACAGCGGAGGTGGTCAGCGGCCGCACCGTCTCCGCGCCGGAGTCACGCCAGAGTCACGCCAGAGTCACGCCAGAGTCACGCCAGAGTCTAGCCCGTCTGCGCCCGTCAGCGCTGAGGAAGCGCTGGGGGCAGGCAGGCCGCTCATATAGGTCCCCATGTTCCTGATAGTCCCTTATATTCCCTACGGACATTGCTATCCTATAAACCCTCGCTCAAATCCTGACACCACACGTTCCCACCCGAGGATTTAACGGATGCCCTCAAGTGCCAATGCACGGGGAGAGAGGATAGCTCCTCCCTCCATATCTCCTGCAATAAGCACTCTAGACCAGGAATTCACAAGGCCCCCCGGCCGATTATAGAGACTGGGTTTCTTTTTAATACCAGATCCCTAATTAAGAACAATTTTGCCTTCAGGGATTTTATTTCCGATAGACAACCTCCCTGGGCATTTATTATGGAGACCTGGGCTGCAGAGCATACTGGGCCAGAGCTCCTGAATGCTATCCCGGAGGAGTACTCGCTGGAAAGAATGGACAGAGAGGGGCGAAAGGGGGGGCTGGGTATTTTACATAGAACTTCTATGAGCTGTCGAACCGAGCATCTTTCCTCACCACGTGACTCCTTTCAGGCACTATACTTTGCTCTCAATCCCTCCCCTACAATCTCCTTCGCTGGGATCCTGATTTACAGGCCTCCTGGCCCTAGGTCATCCTTCTGTCAAAACCTACTTAAGGTACTGGAACCCTATATTGATAGACCCAACTTCACCATTCTTGGAGATTTTAATTTCCATTTAGAGAGGGATAACTCCTCAGATTCTATCTTTTTGTTGGACTCACTAGCCTCCTGCGTTCTAACACAAAGAGTAGAGGGTTCCACTCACACAGCTGGACATACTCTGGACAGGGTCTTTACCAACGACCCTAGGGTAGAGATTGGGACTCCCCTTCCTCTGTCTTGGTCAGACCACATGGCCATCCCCCTGGACTTCACACCCCCAAACCATGCCACTCCCCTAGCAGACCCCAGTAAGTGGGAATTAAAAAGGAATTTTAGAGGGATAAATAGTCATTCATTAGCTCCCCTTTTGTCCAGTTACCGTTCATCATTAGTAAGGGATACTGACAGCGCTGCTCTTGACCTGCATAATTCCATTCTAAAGGCAATGGACAAACTGGCCCCGGTCAAGCAGCATTACTCAGCCAGAAAGCGCCCGTCGGCGCCTTGGTACTCTGACACCCTCATGTCAATAAGGTAGGGATGAAAGAGACAAGAGAGGCTCTGGAGATCTAATCTCGATCCAGATGAAAAGAACAAACATAAACTCTTACTTAAAGAATATAAAACCGCGGTGCTTGCGGAAAAGAAAGAACATTTCTCCAAACTGACTGCCTCCCTCAGCTCCACTAGGGAATTGTTTAAAATCATCAATTCTTTGTCGGCTTTGCAATCCCCTGATCCTACAATAGCAACTCAGGAGTTCTGCAATCAGATTTCAACTTTCTTCCATGCAAAGATAACTGACATCCACTCAGGCCTAGAAGTTCCTAATCAAGAACTAGGACCCTTAGCTGTCCCAGTGTCACATCCCGCGAAAGAAGATACAATAGAGTCATCACATGGTAATCTTAATATCTTCCCCCTGCTCACATTAGAGCAACTCAACTTGCATTTAGACAAGCTTAAATCAGGATCCCCCCTCGACCCTTGTCCCCTGAAGATCCTTAAAGAATGCAGAGATGTTCTTCTTCCTGCTTTTCTGGAAGTCATCAACCTGGTAATCCAGGAAGGTGTCTTCCCGACCCCCTGGAAAATGGCCATAGTAAAGCCCCTCCTATAAAAGCCCTTGTTGGGTCCCGGGATTTTAAAGAACTATCGGCCTATCTCACTACTCCAAGCCCCCGCAAAAATGCTAGAGGCCCATTTAAACAACCATCTAAGTGCCTTCTTGGAGAACTCCAGCCTACTTGACCCCTCCCAGCACGGCTTCCAGAGGGCACATAGCACTGAGTCTGCCCTGACAATTGTCACAAATAACATCCGTGCTAAGGGCGACAGTGGCCAGACCACCCTTCTGGTCCTGCTCGACCCTACAGCCGCATTTGACACCCTATCGCCCTCCATTTTAGCCAAACGCCTTAGGGAGATAGGAGAGGACGGGCCGGCGCTTACCCTCCTGAAATCTTTCCTGGATGGCCGTGCACAAAGGGTCAAGCTGGGTAATTTTCTTTCCCCAGCCAAACCTGTGCAGTGCGGGGTCCCTCAGGGTTCGTCCCTGAGCCCCACGCTCTTTAACATTTATGTAACACCGCTCGCCAGACTTGTAAGATCATTTGGGCTGGAAGTTCTATCCTACGCTGATGACACCCAGATTATTGTCTCACTCTCACAAACTGTTGACATCACAGCTCAGAACTTTAGAAACTGCATGGAAGCAGTTGCAGGCTGGATGGTGAGGAATTTTCTCAAATTAAATGGGGGAAAAACTGAGGTGCTGATCTTCGGTGGCAAGGAGGAGATCTGGTTAATGGATTGGTGGCCCTCCGCCCTCCACCCTCCGCCCTTGGAGCCTGTCCTCTCAGTCCGCTCGGAACCTGGGTGTTATTTTCGATACCAAGCTCTCCTTTGACAAACAGGTCAGCAGGACGACTTCCACATGTTGCGATGTCCTTAGAACCTTGAGGAAATTAGTACACTATCTCTCCACCGAGGCCCGTAAACTGGTTACGGTGGCTCTAATTTCCTCAAGGTTAGACTACTGCAACGCACTGTACCTATGAATTAATAATTACAGGTACAGCGCCTTCAAAACGCAGCAGCTCGGTTTGTCGCTGACGCCCCAAGGTTGGCCTCAGGCACCTCAATTAGGAAGGTTTTGCATTGGCTCCCCATCCAGGCAAGAATAGAGTTCAAGGTCCTATGCCTCACCCACCGTGCTTTCCACGGTCTTGCATCGGAAGACATCAGATCCTTAGTGACCATCTATGTCCCCGGCAGGACACTTCGCTCAGCTCTTTCTGTACCCAAAATCAACAAAGCCAGATGGGGCGAGAGGGCTTTCTGTTCCCTTGCGCCCAGGATTTGAAACACCCTTCCGGCTGAGATTAAGGGACAAACTTCCCATTCTCTCTTCCGAAAGGCTTTGAAGACCTGGCTCTTCAGGGAGGCATACCTATAATTGGATCACTCCACTTTCCTATCACACAGCTTTTCCATCCTCAGCGCCTTGACGCCTATGGGCAAAGTTGCGCTCTACAAGTCCTATCTCAACTCAACTCAACTCATGTATGTGTCAGCCACTGATACTATCCACATAATCTTGAACTGAGCAGAATGGCTTACCATTACAACACTTACTTTCATTCTGCAATTTGAACTGTTTGTTGGTGAGCTACCCGTATATTATACATTCCTCAACAATGTATAATGTCTCAGAATTTTCATTGCACTGCTAGAAAATAAATATATGTATGTTATATATATGTAGTTGATATAACAAATTGTCAATAGCATTACCTTACCACTCTTTAATGTCAGTATGTCCATAGGTGAATAATATACGTACACAGAATCTTTAGTTTTCCTCACATATTTTGAAAACAGGACTTTGATTTAAGCCACAACTAAGTCTGGGCGAAATTGTTATTATGCCGAAGGGATTGGGGTAATTTTGTGTTACTTTTGTGACATGAACATGAGTGTGCCCATCAGGAAAATTGGAGCAATTTGGAGCAAACATGCCTGCCCAAGAGCACAAGCAGCTGATGGCTGCTGCTGTTCCTGTTCTGTTGTATTTAATTCAATTTTCTTAGCTCAAAATGCATCTTCAGGTTAATTTTGAAAGAAGTGGTGCCTTATGGGATAGGAGAATACAGCTATTTACAGGGTTCTGCTTAATGTATGATTCCATATAATCCTGCGTAGTTGCGCTATAGCAAATTTTGCCAGTTACTTCCACCCCTTACCACAACCTATTCCTAATTTATGTCTGCAACTCACACTAGTCTCTGTCCTGTTTAAATGAAGTGCTATTTCACTTAAAATACTGCTAGTAGTTATGCTGTGCACAATATTCATTTTACCTTGCTGAATCATACATGTCTACAAGACTAGACTATTTTTTTTCATTGGATACACGCTCGTACATGCAGATGTATGCTGTAAAGATTTGTAGGCCCTTTACTAATTACTTTCTTTTCTAAAATGATCAAGTTGTTTATAGAGTAATTTGAGGAGCAGTAACTTGCATGATGTTATCAGTTAAAATATTGGTAATGTCACCAATGATGTCAGTTGAGACATCAACAGTGTTGTGATCAGTAGTCTCATTTAATATGGTGTGTGATGTAATATGTTCAGTAAAAAGCAGTGCATAGTGAATTTGTCAAACTAGGTTGTTGGTTGAGTGGTGGGTAAACTTGCTCAAGCAACAGCCACAGTTCTTGTTAGGGTAAACTACTAAATTGACCTATACTTCACACGCAAGTAACTTGGCACAAAAACAGTCAAGCTTAACTAAGAGGCAATGTGTAAAGTATTTATTCAGCAGACAAACAGTAATAAGGTGAAAACACTCCAAAAAAAATCAAACAACAATTTAGATGAATAGAATGCATTTTAATAAATAATTTGACACCAAAATGTCAAAAAAACAATTAGTAGAGCTGTAGTTATTATTTTTTTTAATTTATGGTAAAACGTGTTGAGGTAAATACTAGTGTTTAACAGATTAAAATGCCAACAGCATACATCTAGACGTGCGAGCCAGGGTCGAAGTTGAAAATTACCGCCAACTGCGATGAAGCGTGGATCTGATACAGAAAGTAGAATGGGCCTAGTGGGCGCTTTCCTTCAGACTTAGAAGACATTTTGAAGAAAATGTTCTACGAGGGTAAGCTTCAGTGGGGCAGGGCTGAAGGCGGTGTCTGACGAGGGAGCATAAACGTCAGGGAGATGCTGGATGAAGCCGCTGTGAAGATGTTTTCATTTGGACTTTTAAAATCTCCAGTAGGATGAGGCTGGAGGATGTAGCCAACAAGAGTCTCATGAGGCGTATACTGCTTTGGAGAAGGACCACAGAACAGGATTGGCTGCAACAAGTGAGGATTCCTGGGCGATAGACTGGCAGGTTGGTCCAAGTCTCATCTCGATTCACAAAGCAGTTTTTAGCCAAAAAAAGTTCTAGTCACAAGTTTTGGAATTCAGAATTTGGCTTTCTGGGCACCATTAGCGACACCACCAAGGATCCAGGACTGAAGGAGCACCCCTTTGAGATTTAGGACTCAATCAGGCTGAGGCCAGGTGCAGATTCAAGATGGTTGGAGCCCTTAGTCTGTGATCAGGAGGTCAGCCAACCAGCCCTTGGAGTCACTGTGGTAGCCCTGTGGTCAAGAGATGAAACAGGGCTCAAGCAGCAGGAAAGGTCTCGCAGGGTTCCAAACAGGCTTCAGGCATATGGACAGTCCTTCCAGGTGCAGCAAAGCAGGGTTCTGAAGTGCATAGCAGACCATAGCAGCAGGCAGTCCTCTGTGGGTGCCTCCGCAAGTCCAGAAAGTGAACAGAAGAGTGGGTCTTAGAGTCCCATTTTTATACCTGCTTTTTTCCCCTTTAAAGTACAGAGAAGATTCTAGACAGAATTCCCTTTGAAGTGCTTGAAGTTTCCTAATTCCACTGCCTTGGCTGCAAGCTGGTCTGTGCAAACAATGCAGGGGTGAAAGTCCCATGTGTGAAGGAAAAGCACAACCTATTAATTTGCAAGTGGGGCTCTGCCCAGCGGAGCCCCACATCCTGTCAGGCAAACCTAATCCCTCTATTGTATGGATGTCTGGAAGGAATACAAAGTGCGTTTGTCAGCTTTACCCAGTCATGTGACCCAGGAACATAATGCAGTCGCCAAATAAGTAGGGCAGGAAAATGGCAACTTTCTAAAAGTGCAAAAGAAAATTGATGGAAGGAATACTATTTTGAATTTTTTTTGTCACCTTGATACTTTATTCTACATAGAATTCTCATTTGAATTCCTTTGAACTCTGGGCTCATTTTTCCTGTGACAATGGAATCACTTCAAACTAATTGTAGTTTTTAAAATTGTAAGATTAGAAGTAGGACTGACAATATGTAACCCCAATGTTTTTAAATCTTACCTTTCAGGTTTCATATCGTACATGGCTACCTGATGGAGGCGTCAAGCCGAAACATGCATAGGATTTAAATCTTAGCCATGGCATATATGAATGCTCTTACTCATCCTATGTATCTTTAGATGCTAAAAAGTGTGACAATGTTTTAAAATTATTATACTGTCTGTATATGTAAAAATAAGAATCAAAATAGAGTTATATCAAACTCTTTGATTCATTTGTTTTGATTCAACTATTCAACTAAGTAGTGGACATATTGAGTAGATTGTAACAAAAATAGTACATACATGGAAGAATTATAATCTTTATGAATCCAATCTTATTAAACAGACAAGTATGAATGCATAATCATGCCTGGAATACACAGATTAGCATTAGATTATAAAATCATGTGATAGGTATATATGTGGAAGTACAATTTGGAATTCTGTATAATTATATTCCTAGTTTTTTTATATATTTAAAAAAAGAATATTAACAAACAACAAAAGAATGAAAGAAAAAATAACAAAAATGTATTTTTGATATGGAATAATTTTTGGGGTGTTTCGATATTCTTACATTTGTGAGCCCACTTTTTCATTATGTTTCCTAAATGTTTTTTCACATGGAATGCTGGAGGGTGCAAACATTTACACACAGTACATGGGTTGACATACCCTGAAACCGGTCCCAGGATGCTTGTTTCCGGTCCAGGGAGGACCTGGCTTGGCAGTTCAGTCTGGACTGTTCCCACAAGGCACAGGGTCAAGACTGATTTGCATATGGTTGGGTCCAAAGTGTGGTGGCATAGTGGGTACAAGAACAATGGATTTTACCCAGATTTCTGGACTGGAGGAGAATGCTTGAAACATGCAGCGTTCCGGCCATCATGTGTTGCAATTACACTTTCCACCCTAAGTGGGATGGGTATACCCAGACCTGGGTCCCTTGCTCACTGTGCAACTGGATTCAACCTAGCCTGGCTGATGAAGGAGGACATACTATGACACCAGTCCCAGGATGCTTATTTCCGGTCCAGGAAAGACCTGACTTGGCAGTTCAGTCTGGACTGTTCTCACAAGGCACAAGGTCAAGACTGATTTGCATATGACTGGGTCCAAACTAGGGTTGCACAGTGGGCAAAAGAACAATGGATTTAACCAAGATCTCTTGAATGGTGGAGAATGTTTGATTTGTTCAGCATTCAGTAAATCATTTGTTGCAGTTCAACTTTCTTAAAGTGGCATTTTCAAAATCGTTACTTAAAATCTGACGTTACCATTAAAGAGGGTTTTTAATTACAATATCTCAGGCACTGAATATGAAACTTCTACCTGTCCTCAATCAACGGTTAACTCTTAAATGTTAAAAGGCAACCCAATGTTATGCTACGGGAGAGATAGGACTGTCAGAAATGAAAGATTAATCTAGGAGTTTTTTACTACCAGGACATGTAAAACTTAAAAGTACGTGTCTAATATTTTTATTTTAAAGCACCCTGCCCTATTTATCAACCAGAGCTCACCTTAGATGTGACATATATGCAATAAAAGGGGGGTTTAAGGCCAGCAAAAGGAGTTGTATTTCCCAGTCGAATTGGCAGTTTGCAATGACAGGCCTGGGGCATTTTTGAATTGGCTACGGAAGTGGGTGGCACAATAAGTGCTGCAGACCCACTAGTAGGATTTAATGTACATGCACTAGGTATATGGTATATTACTTTATGAGAGCTTTGTAAGTAAATTAAATAAGCAAGTGAGTTGTAAGCCAGTGTTACTATGTTTTACAGAGAGAGCGCAAGCACTTTATTACTGATTAGCAGTGGAAAAGTGCACAGAGTCCTAGTACCAACAAAAATCAATTCAGCAACATAGGAGGGGTGCAGGAAAAAGGTTTAGGGGAGGACCACCCCAAGGAGGACAGTCTAATGGCGGGGTTGCTGGTAATAGTTAGTTGACTGAATTATTACTAGCACATTTCAACACCTAACTATAATGTTACATTAACCGTTGTCAATGTCAGTAAATTTCAGTTTTTACTTTAATGAATTGCTCATTTTTTTATCATTTGCGGGCAAGACACTTACTGTGCAAAGCCTTAAACCATGTGCAATAGGGGTTGGCCCAGGACCATGCCCTAACAGTTGCCCTTCCCTAGCAGCCTGCCCTACAACTGCCTGCCCCCCATTTGCCATGCACCTGCCACTGCCCTCCTGTCCTCCTCCCCTCCATGGCTATCTGCTACCCCTGCCAACCTGCCCTGAATATCCAATTGCTTCTCCTAAACCTCTCCTGCATGTCCTCTATTTCCCATCTGCATGCCCGTACACCTTACTGATCCCTTCAACCTGCCCTGTGTTCTTTGTGTGCCTGAACTAGCCCCCTCCCTCCTGCCTTCCATGGTCCATTGTGCTGTCCCTTCCCACGCCAGTTTGCTATGTGTTTAGCTAGCTTGCTCTGACTCTTACTTCTCCAACCTGCTTTCCGTTCTATTTATTTGTACTTTTGCCCCCTCCCTTCTACACTCCATGGTCCATTGTGATGTCCCTGCCCTTGTCTAGCTGTCCTCTGTTGTCAACTAGCTGCCCCTGCCCTTCCACCTCTCCCATGCCCTTTGTTCTCCATGTGTGATCCTATGTCCCTTCCCCCTACCATTTGTTCTTCATACTGCCAGTAGCGGCTGCTACCAGACTGGGTGATGGGGCAGGGGATAATGGAAAAAAAGGACATACTAGGAACGGATGGCTGGACGGTCGCTGCCTCTCCTCCATCCTCTTCCTTCTTCCTGTCTCGGCTGGCAGCAGGAAGCACCCAGGCACACAGACTCCCCTGAGCCAATCACATCGCTGCAATGCAGCGTTGTGATTGATCTGAGTGCTGTGCCTCATCACCCAGATGTTGCCAGAGCACCTGTGCATGTTCCTCACCAGACTGTGTAATGCAGCCTGGTGGGGAACATGCAAAGTGCGCATGACTGTCTGACCCAAAACAGCCGGCCAAGCAGTCATGCCTACTCCTCTCCATGCATTACTATGGTTTTACTTTTTCCTTTTGAGAAGTGGGGCAATGCTCCTCTTCCTAGGGGAGCAGCAGCCACTGCATACTGCCCCTGTCCACCTATCACATGTCTTTTGTTAAATGTTGGAGTGCCCCTGCCCCCTCCCACATGCCCTACATTCTCCATATGCTTGAGGTTTTACGCATTGGATTGAAGATGTGTTTAGGTGTTCCACACCTTTGTCATATACAAATATTAGTGCTCTAGTTTTTTATTAGAAAACTGTACCAAGCTACAATACAACACTGGGGTGTTTGGGAATTAGAAATTGTATGACCATAGAATGGATATAACGAAAACAATTAATAATCTCTGGTATTTTTGATTGCAATATAAGTTGTGATGCAATAACAGTGATTGATTTTGTCCTGATGACATTTTTTATATATTACTTAGTATAGTCTATTTTTCCCTTCTGTGAAATGTTCACTATATGATTTTGCCAGCTGATAGGGCTTGAACTTTACTAATCCTGTGTCAGCTGAAGCACATCATTTGTGACACTTGGATAACTCATATGTAATCAGTGTAACTTGCGTGCTAAAGTAAACTATACCTCATGCCCTTGCCATGCACTACCAATTACCTCCCATATTACATCACTCATGACATGTTCTATGGCATCGCTGATAACATCACTGCAACATATGAAATGACATCGTTGATGAAAAGACTCTGCATGGCATCGGAACAAGTTATGTCACTTTAGAGCATAAGTTATAGTTACTTGAAGTTTGCATAACATGATAGTCATAAAAATGTATTAAAAAGTCTTTGTAAAGAAGAGTAACATGTATTTGAGGCTTTCTTTAAAAAAGTTTGAGGCCACAGAATGCAACAATAAAAACAACCACAAGGTGACCCTGCACTCCAGCTGAAGAGCAAAGATCTTTAAAAAAAAATGTCAACGTCTACTGTCTATTGACCCAAGAGATTGACTGTATTTTATTATTGTTGCTAGAGCTGCAGCCCCTCCACGTCATTAAAAAATTTGCTTAGTGGTGTCCTGGGCACACTGTCATTGGAGCCGAGCTATACACAGCTGACCCCAGAATTGGACGGATATGGCCAAAACACAAAATAACTGTACCTGCCTATACCCAAACTTAAGGTATGTGTTCTCACCATGTGCTGTCTATGTGCTCTATGCCCAACGTAATCGCATTTAAAGCAAGTATCCCCACCCCAACGAGGCTTAGAAAGAATCAAGATGTACGTGAATGTATTTTTAGATTCATGCAACTAAAATGAAATTAATTATAAGGTCTCTGGCATGCGTGTTACATTCATCCGTTTTGTTACAGGGCTTGCGTGTAGGTGTGTGTGCTTTATGACAGATTAAACTAATGGTCACCTTCGACCTGTTTGTGTGCTTGGTTTGGACATTTTATGTTTGTGATCTAAGAAGATTATTCAGTGTGTGGTGTCAAATCTGCTTTTTTCTGCAAAACCTACGTTTGGGGCTGACAGGGTGTTTTGAAATCTAACCCTAAATCTTTATTTTGTTGTACTGAGTTTTAGGAATACAGAAATGAGATGCTATTTGTTGGGCGGAATACATTGTAAAAGTTGTATCCTTATTACTTCAATTGAAATATGAGTGTATCATGAGAATACATTGGTAGATAGATGGAGGAGTTGGTGTGCGTTAACGTTTATTTAAATTATGAATAAATCTCACCATCAGTAAGCCAATCATGGCTAAAAATGACAGCGCGAAGTTTATAGACAAAGCACTTTCTGTTAGCTTCATTGTATATTTCACATATAAGAGAGATATCTAAATGTTATCAATATGAACTCTTTTCATGCAAAGCCAGAGCATATTTGTATGGAAATTGTCTGAACAGTTTACAAGCACCCATGTTAGGAATTTTTCCGTAAAGACATTTTTAATAACCATGTCATCATGTGTTGATTCGATGAGCACATCTTCAATTTCTATTTTTTCTGCAGAGTTTTAACCCCAGCACATTACAGAGACACTCTTTCTGGACCATCGTAGTTGCTGGGACATTTCCATGGACTGGCCTGTATGGGGTTAATCGGTCTCAAGTTCAGAGATTCATTGTTTGTAAAGCCATGCTTCTCGCAGAAAGGCCAGTGTGTTTGGTCGTGTTGCATTGATTGCTCTGTTAACGTTGTTGGCATAATATTCATCCAGGACTGTGCTGCACATTATGTTATATAATTGCACTGTACTGTACATTATGTTATCTAAAAGAGACTATTACCGCAGGCACTCGCCACAGGTGACTGCACTCGGCGCCTTGTGAGCTGGGCCAAAAGAAAGCGACATTGGACAATGGTCACCAAGAGGGGGCGGGATCACGACATGTGTGGGCGGCGACGGTGTAACTCAGCGCAAGAGCCAATGACAACTGAAGCACTCACCTTAATTAGCACCTCGTGCAGGAGTGCGCGGTTGCAACACGTTCTTCTCTTGCACAATGCCTGGGTAGAAGGAGAGTGCCGCGGAGTGTGTCAACATATATTGTGACATTTGAATTTACGTCATATTCCAGCTGCGCATCAGTTATAAGACAAACGAGTTGTGTTGCTGACATAAGCACTGGACATTTTCCTTTGTTATGGCCATACGCAGCCAGCATGGTGGGGGTAGGTACCTTGGCATGGAATCTGGTCGCATGAGCAGTTCAAGAGTATGCAGGTCTAACCTCTTCTCTCCGTGGGGTAGATTACCTCAATCTCTGGTTGTTACCTGATTCAATCAATTCCCCATAGTGGCGCAAGTGTGTAAGAAGGTATCCCTGCTTTTCACAGTTTCTGTTGTACATGGACACTCCCTGAATTCTCTCCCTTGCTGTCAACCATCTTTACGTACTCTCGTTCGGCCTGCAAGCATGAAACATAGACAAGCCTAACCTTCATCAATTCATTTAGGCATCTTTTTATTTAATTCAACCCATCTCATAATGCATTATTTTCTTATCATGGTTTAGGGGTGTGCAGATCTGTAAAGATTTTTCTCATTACCTTCCCACAATTCAAGTTTTTTTATACTTACTATCTTTTAGTTCATTCAGTTTTGTGCACATTTCTTGTCGGTTTTCAAACCAGGACTATCGAACCCTTTCTAATTTTGTTTTGAGAATAGCATGCCATGAATATTCTGTTAAATTTCAAAGGGAAACGCTTTTAACTTTAACCCATGAGAAAAAGAAATCCATTTTGAAGGAAAACCTGGATTCACAAGGAAATTTTGCCAATTATCTTGAGAAAACAAACCCGTAGCTTAAATTCAGAAAATGTGGAAATTTCAAGAACTGCTGGTTAGCCAGAATTCAATATGTACATGAGACCTCAATTTAATACTTAAATTTAATACTTAAAAAAAGCACATTACTTTCATGATTCTCTTCTCCCATAATTGGGGAAATTATTCAATAGCCCTCAAATCAGCTTGTCTGAAATATTGCAATTACATCAGCTCTTGAAAGATTCAAACATATGATGACTAGAGTCATGTTGTCAGACAGTGTTCACGTGTTTCTGAAACCTTTTTTAATGTTTTCGTAGGAGCCCATTATGTGTTTCCCAGAGAAGTCTGGGCAACTGTGAGTGGTCTAATATTCCTGGACCAAACATTACGGGGGTCTTGAAACTCCAGACCTGGTTTTACAGGGTGTAAATTCAAACTCATTGAAAAGGGGGGAAGTAGCTGCGGGCAGAGGCACATCTAAGCCCTGGCTTGCCCTTACCATCAACAGGGATCAGCAAAAGGTGTTCTTCCAAACCAGCCAGAGCTTGGCATGGCTACACATGGTATCTAGTGCCCACCTCCAACCCCTGACCCTCACTGCTTGCTGCAGTTTAACACCTACTCAGAGCAGGTGGTAAGGGGTAGCATTACAATGCTCAGAATAGAGCGAAGGCTGCCTAAAACACCCAGTATTTCTGGGGCTAGAAGAGTATACCCCAGGGTAGCTTGTGATTCCTTTAACTCATGCGGAGATACCAGCCAGATGTGTTCATTTAGGTCCCAGTATCTCCACATAAAGTTATCATGGAAGTTGTAATGGAACCACAGAGTTGTCCAAATCTATATTTATATGTACATTCCAGTATGCTAACTACATTCTGTAGTGTTACAGTTTATACATTAAATGATGGGCTATTTTCATGCTCGTGTCAGTGCATGCCCCCCCCTCACCACTCGACCATTGCTCCTTTTTTAATCTTTTGTTTTTACTATAGCACTGCTTTGTTTATTTTGCACAGGGGGTCTGTTTTTTAGTTTCTTTGAACGTCGTACAAGTGGTTGCATCATTTATAAATATCAGCTGCAGGCTAGTTTCATTGAACACAAGGCACTTTACTCGCTTCCAGCACATCACCACCTCAGCATCACTCAGCACTACCACAGCACCACTTTAGCACCAGTGCAGCACGCCTTGGCATACTACCATCTCACCATCACCACAACACCTCCTCTGCATCAGTGTACCACCACCATTGCAGCTCTACCTCAGCACCAGCACGGCCCCACCGCAGAATCAGTGCAGCAACACTTCACCATCAGTGCAGCACCATCTCAGCATCAGAGCAACACCACCTCAGCATCAGCGTAGCATCAACTCAGCACAGCACCAACTCAACATTAATCAGCACCACCTAACCAGCACCTCAGCACAGTGCAGCACCACACAACATAATTACACTCCACATAATAACACTCAGTGCAACAATAACTCCACTTATTTACACTCAAATTAATACAACATATAAATACTGCACAGAAATGCCCTCTGTACCACATCCCAGCAATTTACATAAATGCACTTCACACCATTACACATATTATGAGTAAGCATAATTTCACTCTACACCAAACAGTTGCACAACAATTCTGTCATCTCTCCCATACACACCCACTGCCCCTCTCTTCACACTGCCACTACCCACTCTCATCCTGCAGTTTCACTAACCCACTCATCCCTCCCTCAAACTCTTTATCTCCTCTCTATTCTACCTGCTTACACATGCCTGTACCACCTCCAGCTCTTCAAAAGTCCACCTCTCGTCTCCCCCCTTTCGTTCTCTCACACATTCTTCCTGCCACTCTCATATTAGTTCACTTCAAGTCTTCAACCACTATTTCTTTTGTGTGCCTTTTAAACAATTCCATATCTCAAACCCACGCTCCCCTCCGCTTCATAGGGTTTCTTCTGCGTATACTCTTTATGCGTCTATGGCCTACTCTCCCCTTCTTTCTCTCTTTCTCGTACACTCTTTCTGCTCCTCTATCTTGAGTTTATTCACCACTTTGTGATGTCACTGACCATGTCATGAGTGATGTAATATGTGACGTTATCAGCAGTGCATTGCAGGCGCGCAAGTTATAGTGAGTCCAACTAACTATAACGTGGAATTTCATTGGTTTTATGTCAGTAAAATTTCCAGCTAACTATAACTGATGTGAAACCTATGGTTCTTTTTAGTGAATTTAATAGGTTTTTTAAATGCTAATTCCTAACTATAACTGGTGTGAAACCTATGGTTTTTTCAGTGAATTTCATTGGTTTTTTAAATGCTAATTCCTAACTATAACTGGTGTGAAACCTATGTTTTTTTCAGTGAATTTCAAACGTTTTTTTAATTCTAATTCCTAACTATAAGTCTCACTTTATAAATAAGACTGTTAGCACTCTAGTTGTTCTTTAGAACACTCTGGTACATTCTGTCATTGGGCTACAGTTGGGCTACATCTAGCTGATATTTGGGCTACATTTGGATTTTTTGGTCTCTGGTGGCCATCTTTGGGCTACATTGGGCTACATTGGGCTACATTTGGGCTACATTTTGGCATATATATAGCCCAATGTAGCACAATATATATTTTTTCAAAGTTAATTTTCGTAAAAACCACTTAAGAATAGGGCTAACAGTCCCTACAATTTTTCCCAATTTTTATTTTTATTTTTTGCTTTGGAGCGTTCCCGGTGCGCTTCCCGGGGAGCGCCCCGAAAAGCGTACTTTTATAAAGCGCCCCCGGGCGCGCTCCGGGGAGCGTCCCGTAAGCGCCAATATCGCGAACGAAAACATGATCGTGACGTATCGCGTAGCCGCATCCGCGTGATACGCACGGCGTAAGCGCACCCGGAAGTACTCGAGCGAATACGATCGCGCAACGTAAACATCCGACGCGCTTACGCTACGCGACCCGGAGCGCCCCCGGGCGCGCCCCCGGGCGCGTAGCGTAAGCGCGTTGGGTCATGTGACCTGAAAATAACACTTTTCATTGGTTCATAACAGTTTTAGTTTCATAATGATGAAGCCCCTGGTCTTGTGACCTGAAAATAACACTTCTCATTGGTTCAGGACAGTTTTTTTTCCAAATGATGAAAGACCCCACCTTTTTTCCTTATTCTGACTTTGTCCTTTGACTGAGGAAGACCTGTTTGTACATCTCTGTACCTTTTTGATTTTAATAATGGCTTCAGTAGCAGCAGCAGCTGGTGCATCTGCCCCGCCACCACCACCACCACCACCACCAACAGGACCAGCTCCAGAATATATTGGTGGTCAAGAAGAGGAGGAGGAGGAAGAGGAAGAGGAGGAGAAGATGGCTGCCTGAAGAAAATACCCCATACAAACCCAAGCCACACATTGTATGGGAGTTTTTTTCAATCCCAGAGGGCAAGAAAAAAGTGAATGCGGCCAAGGTAACTTGCCTAATCTGCAATGAAGAACTCTCACGGGGCAACCCAAACAAAAAATATTCATTTGGTAACTATACCATGATTCGTCATATGACCCAAAAGCACCCAAACAACTACTCTCGTGCAGAGCTCAGGGAACTGGCCAGTAACCTCCCCCAGTCGTCAAGGACCACCTCCCAAAGAAACCAACCCACTTCATCGGGACCAGAAACATCAGAGATGATGCCTTGTATTCAGCCAAGATTTGCTGATTTTAAAATCACTTGTTCTGCATGTGGCAAGCTTATCGCCTATGGTGAAAAAAGCGTAAAGCTCATCGTCCTTGCAGGTGATAATCACAAGTGCCCCAAAAAGAAGTAATTTTTTGGGTTATTTGTTTTTTTGCTCCAGTTGAGCCAGTTTCTATTCCCTTTTTTTGTTTCTCCCCCTAAAAAAATACAAAAAAATATAAAACTGTTTTGAAAAGCCAAAAAAAGTACAAAATGTTCAAAAAACACACAAAAAATATAAAACAACAAAAAGAAGAAAAAAAGTTCTTTTTAGAACTACCTCCAATTTCTAAATAAAGGCTTCATTTTTTAAAAACTCTGTCATCTTTTTCCCTCATAGTACGCTCCCCGGGCCGCTCCCCGGTGCGCGTACCGGGCGCTTCCCCCGCGCAAAACGAAAAAAAAAAATATTTTAAATGCCCCCCGGGGCCCTTTTATAGCCCCCACATCAAACCTAGGGGATCAAGGGGGGGGTCTACCCTGCCCCCTTATGGTCATTTCCCTCTTTGTTTTGCCCGCCTCTCGTGTCTCGATCCTACCGAGACACAAGATGGCGGGCGCTCCAGACTGTTTCGAATGTTTACAGACACCCGAGAGCCAACCAGCTTTCCGTGCGCACCTCGCGTGGCGTGCCCGGTGCGCGTACCGGTGCACGTACCAGAGCGCGGCTATAGATATATATATTTTTTTGAACCTTAATTACTCAAAATCCACTGGAGCACATATCTTGAGACATAGCAAAGGCACATCGGGCTACCAGTCCCTACAATTTTGCCAAGTTTGGTGGAAATCCATTCAGCCGTTCGGGCTAAAAGTGAAATCGACCGCCCTATGGAAATTAACATGGGGAAAACGCATTTTGGGACCCCCCTTTTATCTCGGCCCCCGCTTGACGAATCCCCCCCAAACTTTAAGGGAAGGACCGGAACGCCGCGAGGCCATTTTAAGGAAATTTTGAGGCAGATTCGTCAACCAGCGCCAAAGTTATTCCAAATAGAATTTTGAGATTTAACATTGAAAAAAATCCTAACTATAACTACCTACTGGCGACCGCCAGTAGGTAATATATATATATATATATATATATATATATAAATATATATATATATATATATATATATATATATATATATATATATATATATATATATATTCCAGAAGCTTGGCGAAGTTCATGCCTGCACCTCCTTTCCGTGGCGGGCCTCGACGGGGTTTCGCCTCGCCCCGTTCAATCCAGATAAATTACCGTCATAAATCCTTGACAGAGAGTCGAGGCCCAGTTCAGCTTTGTTCAAGTGCTATTTATTTGGCAACATCACAACTCAACGCGTTTCGCAGCCTTCGCCGCTTTTTCACGAGTGAATGGTTGTGCACAATCAATAAAGTTATATACAATGACATAAACTCGGTCATGTGACCTATTACGTGAAATAATTGTAAGTGAAAACATACTCTCTCATAATTGCATTTCATTTAGCATTTGTATATCTGGTCATGGAATGCCCATATTAACTGAATATAAATCAAATGTAAACGGAAAACACATTACTGGGTGTTTACATCACATTTTCGGAGGACGTCGTGTGCTCATCCGCACCACGAACTACTTTTCCCATATTTCATAGTAAGGGTTCACCTATCAACAATAAGGCATATACTGAATTAACTTCATTCAGTATTTTCATAGTGCGCTCTGTGTCTAAACAATAAACATCGTGACTTTACAGATATATTCACACATTCAGGGCGATTCCTAGCGGGATGTTTAAATAAGCACTCTTTTGACTCGCACTGTTTGCATTAACTTTTTGGAAGGCGTTATGTGCTCATCCGCACCAAGGACTACTCTTCCCATAATTCATTGTAAGGGTTTGCCCATCAACGGTAAAGCATATACTGAATTAACTTCATTCAGTCCGTTTTCATAGTGCACTCTGTGTCTTAAACATCGTGAATTCACAGTTGCAATTTATATACACATTTAAGGCAAATCCTCGCGTGCCGTTTAAATCAGGCGCCCTTTAAACTCCGATTTTAAGCGGGAGGTGAAAACCTCACTGATATTCCATCTCAGTGGGTTCAATGTCAGTCCATTAGCAGATTAATGTCAATGCGTTTTCTCACATGCATCACGCCCCAGTGGGCTTAAAATGAAACAATAAAGTGCTTATGTACAGCGCATCGTGCCCCAGTGGGCTTAACCATGCAAAAAGAATAACTTCGCAATCCTGCAATACCGCTTGAATCATGCTGTGCTTGAATCACTCTATATCTTGCTTGTGACTCTCATTCATTTCATCCATTACGTAGTGAACACCCATGACCTGCAAAATGAGAGAGCAGATTAGTTAAAATCATAGCTTCTGTTATAACCTCTTTGATAAAATCACATCTTTCATAAACATCTGTGAAGACAACAAGTTTCTATATTACATCATACTGGGTCTGGCGCTGATATTATCCAAGATGAGATGCAAGTCCCTCATCAATATTGTGCCCTGATGGAGACAGGGTTTGGAATCCAATTATGAACCTAGATTCTAGTCTACGTAATTCTTTGACTCTGTCTCCTCCTCTTTCCCTTTTAGGTACACAGTCCAATACCACAAACGATAATAAATTCGTGTTCTGGTTGTGTTCACTAAAAAAGTGACGGGCAATGGGGTATTGTTGGTCGTGGTGGTTTATAGCCCTCAGATGTTCCAGTACTCTTTTTTTCGCTTTATGTACGGTGCTCCCTATGTAAAACAATTCACAGGGGCACTTGAGGGCATACACTGCGTATTCTGTCTCGCATGAAAGGTGCTTCATTATTTTGAATGGTTTAGTTTTGGCTGATAGTTTCACAGTTTTGCAGTTTTTACTATTCTTGCAGGCCTTGCATTTGCCACAAATATAGAATCCCTGTACTGGATTCATTTTTTTGGGCACCAATCTAGGTAGGTTTGCTGGACTCACTAGATCGCTCATGGCTTTTCCTTTCCTGAAAGTGATTTGTGGGTAATCTTTTACTGACTTAGCAATGTCAAGGTCAGTCTGTAAAAGACTCCAATGTTTCTCGAGACATTTTCTAACCTCATGAGCCTTGTTACTGTATGTGGTCACAAATCTGACCGTTTCATTGCTCGCTATATTTACTTTTTGTGACTCACCTGTCAATAAATCATTTCTGGATCTTAATTTTACTTTGGAGCATGCAGTTGATATATTTTGATCACTGTATCCTCTTTCTTTGAATCTCTTGATCATTATTGCGCTCTCATTTTCATATCCCTCATCTGTACTGCAGTTCCGTTTGGCACGCAGTAACTCACCATACGGGATACTCTCTATGAGGCTTTTGGGGTGACAGCTCCAAGCATGCAACATACTGTTACCGGCAGTAGCTTTGCGGTGTAACATGGTCTCAATTTTACTGTTCTCTACTTTTACCATCACATCCAGAAATTCCATCTGGACCGGGTGCACCTGATGTGTAAAGGATAAATTCAATTCATTTACATTTAACTCTTTCACAAAATTTTCAGCCTCTTCTTTGGTACCATCCCATACGCAAAACACGTCATCTATAAATCTTGCCCACTTTTCGACGTGTTTTTTATACAGGGTGTGGGGTCTAACGGTATGCTCCTCCCACCACCCTAAGAAGAGACAGGCAAAACCCGGGGCAAAACAAGTACCCATCGAAGTTCCCATCAATTGCCTGTACACTTGGTTGTCGAACAGAAAATAATTTTCAGTTAAGCAGGTGTTAATCATGCTCAACAAGACCTCCGTGTGCATTAAGTACGAAATAGATCTCTCATTCAAATAGTGTCTACACGCATTCAACCCAAGGCCATGAGGAATGCTAGTGTACAAGCTAGTAACGTCTAGGCTTAGCATCATATAGGTGTCCTGCCACACAAATTCATTCATCATCCTCAGGAAATCTCCTGTATCCTTAATATATGAGGGTAATTCTTTCATATATTGCTGCAAGAAGTAATCTACGTATCTTGAGGTATTTTCAAGGCTGGACCCTCTGGATGACACTATCGGTCTACCCGGAGGATTGTCCTTGTCCTTGTGGACTTTTGGTAACAAATATAGTACCGGAAGTTTAGGATGTTTACAGAGTAAATAATCATATTCATTCTGTTCAAGAAGGCCTTTCTCTTTCCATTCAAATAATTCATCACAATATTTTTGGTTAGATTTTTCAAAACATACTTTGGAACTTTTTTCATATTGGCTGACATTGCTTAGCTGTCTTAAACCCTCCTTTACATATCTGTCCCTTCCCCACACCACTACATTCCCACCCTTGTCAGATTTTTTTTATCACAATTGTATGGTCATTTTGTAATGTCTGAATGGCTGCAGTCTGTTCGAAAGTTAGATTTTTCCTTACTTGAGATATGCTGCCACTAATTCTTTTGAGACCGTTCAGTTAATATGGGCATTCCATGACCAGATATACAAATGCTAAATGAAATGCAATTATGAGAGAGTATGTTTTCACTTACAATTATTTCACGTAATAGGTCACATGACCGAGTTTATGTCATTGTATATAACTTTATTGATTGTGCACAACCATTCACTCGTGAAAAAGCGGCGAAGGCTGCGAAACGCGTTGAGTTGTGATGTTGCCAAATAAATAGCACTTGAACAAAGCTGAACTGGGCCTCGACTCTCTGTCAAGGATTTATGACGGTAATTTATCTGGATATATATATATATATATATATATATATATATATATATATATTCACTGAAAAAACCATAGGTTTCAGGCCTTATATAGTTAGGAATTAGCATTTAGAAAACCTTTAAAATTGTGTGTCATCAGTGATGTCACTGACCATGTCATGAATGATGTAATATGTGACATCATCAGCAGTGGATTGCGGGTGCGCGAAATACAGTTAGTACAACTAACTATATAGGAGCAATTTCAATGGTTTGTATGAGTGAAATGTCCAGCTAACTCTAACACCCCTAAAACCTATAGTTTTTTGAGTGAATTTTAAAGGTTTTTTAAATGCTAATTCTTAACTATATAAGGGCTGACACCTATCGTTTTTTCAGTGAATTTGCAAGGTTTTTTAAATGCTGATTCCTAACTATATAAGGCCTGAAACCTATGTTTTTTTCCAGTGAATTTCAACGTTTTTTTTAATGCTAATTCCTAACTATATAAGACCTGAAAGCCCACCAGGAATCTCCAGTATGCGCCAGGGGACTGCATTGCAGAGAGATGTAATGAAGCCACGCCCCTTTTTACACCCCTCTGCAACACAGCCCCCGTGCATGTTTGAAGAGGGGGAACTAATTCCCCTTGCATACTGGGGGCCCCTGAGGGCCAACTAGCCCACCTGGAACCTCCAGTATGCGCCAAGGGGCTGCATTGCAGAGGTGTAATGAGGCTACGCCCATTGTTACACCTCTCCGCAACGCAGCCCCCTGGAGCGTTTGCAGAGGGGGAACACATTCCCCTTGCATACTAGGGGTCCCTGGGGGCCAACTAGCCCACCAGGAGCCTCCAGTATGCGCCAGGGGGCTGCATTGCAGAGAGGTGTAATGAGGCCACACCCTTTTTTACACCTCTCTGCAAGGTAGCCCCCGTGCATGTTTGAAGAGGGGAACTAATTCTCCTTGCATACTAGGGGTCCCTGGGGGCCAACTAGCCCACCTGGAACCTCCAGTATGCGCCAGGGGGCTGCATTGCACAGAGGTGTAATGAGGCTATGCCCCTTTTTACACCTCTCTGCAACGCAGGCCACTGGCACGTTTGCAGAGGGGGGACTAATTCCCCTTGCATACTGGGGGTCCCTGGGTCATATCTTATCATATCTTTTTAGGAAAAATAAAAGCATTTGAATATACACCAAGATTCAGCGCTTCAATAAGGACTCCAAGTGATATGATGTGATAGGACTTATTGTGCAAGTGGTGCTGTGCCAAACTTTGGAATATTCTCCACTACTCTCTACCACTTACTCTCTACTACTCCAATACTCTCTAATACTCACTCTCTACTACTCATTCTCTACAACTCTCTACTACTCTCTCTCTACTACTCACTCCCTACTACTCACTATCTACTACTACCTACTACTCACTCTCTATACTCTCTACTCTCTACTACTCACTCTCTACTACTCTCTCTCTACTACTCGCTCTTTACTACTCACTCTCTACTACTCACTCTCTACTTCTCACTCTCTACTACTCACTCTCTACTACTCACTCTCTACTGCTCACTCTACTACTCACTCTCTACTACTCTCTACTACTCACTCTCTACTACTCTCTCTACTACTCTGTACTACTCACTGTCTACTACTCTCTACTATTCTCTCTCTCTGATACTCACTCTCTACTACTCTCTACTACTCACTCTCTACTACTCACTCTCTACTACTCACTCTTTACTACTCTCTACTACTCACTCTCTACTGCTCTCTACTACTCACTCTACTACTTACTCTCTACTCACTCTCTACTACTCACTCTCTACTACTCACTCTCTACTACTCTCTACTACTCACTATAATATTCACTCTACTACTCACTCTCTGCTACTCTCTCTACTGCTCTCTACTACTCTCTACTACTCACTCTCAACTCTCTATTACTCACTTTCTACTCTCTACCTCTCTCTACTTCTCTCTCTACTAGTCTCTACCTCTCTACCTCTACCTCTCTACCTCTACCTTTCTACCTCTACCACTCTACCTCTCTCTGCACGCACACATATATATATGCATATATATGCATATGCATTTATATATATGTATGTGTATATATATATATATATATATATATATATAAATACATATATAAACATATATAATCTGCATATCTATATAAATAGTAATATAAATGCATGCATACATATACATATATCGAACAACAACCAGGTAACGAAAAAGAATTCCACACTGGTGCCACGGCCTCAAATTGTTTAAACGCTTTATTTTGTTATGCAACGGGTGCCCAACGCGTTTCGCTGTTCACGTCACAGCTTGTTCACGGGTCAAGTTTTGACGACACAACATGTATTTTTAAAGTGCTAGAGACTAGTTCCGCCCATTACTGATAGAAACAGTGAAAAGACTCCATAATTCGAATTTCAATGAATGTAAACAGTGAAAATACCTCGAATTTTACAAAAACTCAAATTTATACTCCATAATTCTAAAGTACTCGAGTTAAATAATTATAATGCAAAATAAATGAATAGCAAAACCTTTAGAGCCCTAGTGGGCGTAGTCTGACCATTCAGACAGACTGATTCCAATTTATTCGGACACAATGCTGGTATGGAGATATATTGCCCCAGTGGGCATTCAAACTTAATATTTAACCGGTATTACATGATTTTTGACATTTCAAAACAGTCCATTTTAAATTCATTTCACTTTTGCTTTTTACTGGAAACAAGAGTCCCGCTCAAGTGAGCATAAAATAAAATTCATCTTCTCGTTCTTCACATTTTTCATATAATTCATTCTGCAATGGAAACATATAATTTCCAACTTAGTATGGGAGGAACTCTCTCAATGTAATATAAAAAAACGATCAGTTAAAAACATTTCAAGAGAAAAATAGATGCAAAGGATAGACTAATGAATTCACATTTTTTGTGTTATTATCTCAGGTGGATGGACAATTCCTCATCAAAGTTTAACCCTGCTGGTATCATGGTATTAAACTTTAAAATCATTTTTGATTCAAGTTTCCTCAACTCAATCATGCGGTTACCCCCTCTTTTCCTCTGGGGGATTGAATCCAACACACAAAATTTTAGGAGGTTCTGATTTTGGCTGTGTGCTTCATGGAAATGACGAGCAACCGGATATTGTCTGTCATTATTAACGATTGCTCTTAAATGCTCAAGAACTCTTAATTTGGCTTTCTTAATGGTGCTTCCGATGTAGTACAGGTCGCAAGGACATTTTAACGCATATACTGCGAACTCAGTGTCACAGGAAAAGTGTCTACTTATTTTAAAGGCTGGTTTGTCTTTCCTCAATTTGAAAGTTTTACAGTTCTGACTGTACTTACACGCCTTGCGCTTCATGCAAGTAAAAAAACCTTCAACTGGATTCTTTCTCCTAGTTTCTTTTATGGAGCTTGTCATTAGAGTGTCTTTAAGGGATTACATATGCATGTTAGTTACATGAAAGTTTTAAAAACACTAATAAAAGCAAAGCTAAAAACCCACCTCATTACAAACAGAATGGCTTTAACTTAAATGAGGGCGAGGTCTATTGCATTTTCAATGCTTGTTTACTTTGGTTCCATCAAGAAGGCATTCAGATGTGTCACACATTTGCCATAAATTCTGAATGTTAGCACTCTAGTTGCTCAAAAGATCACTGTAGTAAAGCTACTGCTCACCAGGGAAGTCAGCTGCTGGTATTCAAAGTGCATGTTTCAGTCTGCATGTCAGAATTTTTTTAATGAAATAGAAGAGGATTTGAGAAGTCACTCAAAATGTGCTCTAATTTTTCTTTCTGAAGCACTAATCATACTTTCTATGGCAAAATGAACCCCCTAATTGTGTTCCCTTTTAAATTAAATGTTTTCAGACTTACCACTTCATTCCAATCAAGATGGCTTCTGGTGTGCCATACTTTTGTCATAAGTAAGACTGTTAGCGCTCTAGTTGTTCTTTAGAACACTCTGGGACATTCTGTCATTGGGCAATACTTGGGCTACATCGGGGTAATATTTGGGCTACATTTGGGCTCTTTTGTCTCTGGTGGCCATCTTGGGAGACTGCATGTCAGAATTATTTAATGAAATTGAAGAGGATTTGAGAAGTCACTCAAAATGTGCCCTATTTTTTCTTTCTGCAGCACTAATCATACTTTCTATGGCAAAATATACCCCCTCATTTTGTTCCTTTTAAAATTAAATGTTTTAAGAGTTACCACTTTATTCCAATCAAGATGGCTTCAGGTGTGCCATACCTTTGTAATAAGTAGGACTGTTAGCGCTCTAGTTGTTCTTTAGAACACTCTAGGAGGCTGCAATAGAACACAAAGGAATCAACTGACAGTCTCTGTCCTTGTTGGATGTACATGTTTTACTGAGAATGTCAGACTTCATTCTCACATGACTGAGAAAGATAATGTGAATTTACAGAAAATATGCTTTCAGTTTAGCTTATAGATCCCCTTCCAAACCACTGTGGGAAAATCATGAGATATTAGTTTTCTTTCAAACATGATTCATGATATCACAGCAGAAGGCTTTTTCACATGATAAAATCACCTTAGAACACACCACAATTCCTAAAATGTGTTTGGTACCATCAACAAATGATTTATAATGTAACTAAAGTCCTAAAACCCTCTATTAACTACAATGCTTTTTAATGAGGTCCTATTATGTATATTGGTCCCAAGATGGCTGCCAACACTTCTTGGATGAAGTGCTGACAGCCAATCAGACCTCACAATGAGATGTGTGGTTAGGCTCCGCCCAGATATATATATTTTTTTGAAGTTAATTTTCATAAAAACCACTGGAGCAATTTTCACCAAACATAGCAAAGGCACATCTGCATACCAGTCCCTACAATTTTGCCAAGTTTGGTGTAATTCCGTTCAGCCGTTCGGGCTAAAAGTGAGTCCAACCGTCCTATGGAAATTAACATGTCATGAGTGATGTAATATGTGACGTCATCAGCAGTGCATTGCAGGCGCGCAAGTTATAGTGAGTCCAACTAACTATAACATGGGAATTTCAATGGTTTTATGTCAGTAAAATTTCCAGCTAACTATAACTGGTTTTGTCAGTGAATTTAATAGGTTTTTTAAATGCTAATTCCTAACTATAACTGGTGTGAAACCTATGGTTTTTTCAGTGAATATATATATATTCACCGCCATGGGATCCTGCTTCGCCCCCAGCTACGCGAATTTATTCGTGGGCTGGTGGGAGGAGCAGGAGGCCTGGGGTCCCGACAGAGAACAGTGGTCAGATTGTATCGTCTCATGGTATCGTTATATTGACGATTTGTGCATAGTTTGGAATGGTTCAGTAGAAACTGCCTGGGAATATGTCCAAGTGTTAAATGACAATGACTGCAACCTTATTTTCACTGGCCATGCAAGTGTGAGGGAGGCGGTATATTTAGATCTAAAAATTGAAGTCATGAATAACAGCATTCAAACCTCCCTTTATAGGAAGCCCACAGCAGGGAATAGCACGCTCCACGCGTCAAGTAATCATCCTCAGAAACTCATCAAGAGTATACCTTATGGTGAGCTTCTACGGTTGAAACGGAACTGTTCCACAAATGACGATTTTGAACTGGCAGCCCGGGAAAGCATCAATAGATTCGAGGCCAGGGGGTATAACAAGCAGATGTTATGCAATACCTTAGACAGAGTAAGGACACAACCCAGACAAACTCTGTTTGTAAAGAAACAAAAACTCAGCAGTGATACAGAAAAATTCAGGATGATAACATCATATTCCCAAGATTGTCATCAATTGAGGAACATCCTGAAAAGACACTGGCACATATTGCAGAAAGACAATATAATTGGGAACGACATTCCTGTAAATCCCTTAATAACTTTTAGAAGGGCACGTTCGTTGAGGGATACCTTGGTACATAGTCACTTGTCACCAATTCCCACACGAACAGGGAAATTGAGAGATGCAAAAGGGTTCTTCCCATGTGGTCGATGCAAGGCCTGTGCCAACAGCAAAAGGGTTCTTTCTTACGAACTTGTGGGTTGTAAAAAGAAAAAGAGGATTAATCAATTCCTTACCTGCACTTCTCCATTTGCGGTCTATTGCCTCCTCTGCCCTTGCGGACTTAGGTATATAGGCAGCACTATAAACCCAGTGAAATTGCGTATCTTAGAACACATGCGAGCTATAGTAAACAGAGATTTCACATACCCGGTCGCGAGACATTTTTCCATTAAACATAAGAGCGATAGGAATCTGTTACAATACTTCTGCTTGGACGCAATCTCTGACAACATAAGGGGAGGGGACAAACTGCAGAAACTTCGTAGGTTAGAGTCCCGTTATATTATAGACTGCCAGACCAAGGCCCCTTTGGGACTGAATTGTGGGGAGGAGCTCACTGTGCATTTAGGGAGTTAAAAGTCAATACTGCAGTATCAGAAGTAAGGACTATCTTGTTATAACAGCTAAAGGATTTTGTTTTCTATAATATGTGTTCTTCTGTGAATAATGGTGCTTTAGAATGAACTAAGAGCTTTGTCACTATCATGGCACCACGTACTTGATAATTGTTTAGTATTTTTGGTAACTTCTGGATTATGGTTTAATATTTAGCAACCTTTTTTCTTTTAATATTTTGATAATTATCATTCAACACTGTGTGGTATAAATCTGCATACGGGGTCAATGGAAATTTAAATGGCAACCTTCGAGTTGTCATAAGCCGATCCACGGCGAGATCACCCACTGTCCCCCGTACAAAGGAGAGAGTTACCTGCCGATCCACGGCAATATCACGATGTTAATTCCTCGCTATAAATATGAGAGGTCTTTAATAATGTTTCATTGACATTAATAATCACAAATGAAATGTGTTATTTAATTTTTGCATGCTAATGCAGGGATTGTATGCACTAGCAAGATGGCGCCTTTGCGTCAGTCCTCTCTCTACACCTACCAACACGTGTTGTTTGTTATTTTGAAATAAAATGGCGCCAGGTCACGCATTACTGTGTAACAAACATTGAGGAAGGGAGCGTGGCTCCCGAAACGCGTCTGTGCGAGTAAAGATTGCTACCAACGAGAATTCCCGCGTGTGCTGTCTTTATTTTCCACCCGGGACCGGGAGGGAGAGAGCTTTCATGTTTCAAGCGCGAAGCTCTGACGCGCTTAGACTTGCACCCGCTGTAAGAGTGCCCCGTAATTTGGAGCAGTGAGCTTGGATATATATATATATATATATATATATATATATATATATATATATATATATATATATATATATATATATATATATATATATATATATTCACTGAAAAAACCATAGGTTATAGACTATATATAGTTAGGAATTTGCATTTACAAAACCTTGAAAATTCACTGAAAAAAACATAGGTTATAGACCATATATAGTTAGGGATTAGCATTTACAAAACCTTATTTTACTTGCACAAAACCATTGAAATTCCATATATAGTTAGTTGCACTAACTATATATCGCGCACCCGCAATCCACTGCTAATGATGTCACATATTACATCATTCATGACATGGTCAGTGACATCACTGATGACATCACTGATGACATCTCAAATGACATCACTGATGACATCACTGATGACAACACCCAGTGACTGTATGTTTCTGTAAAGTTAAAATATGTCTTACATATTGAAGAATGAGTGGATGTATAAGTGTCTGGATGAAGGATTTAGTAGGTGCATGACTGACTGTATGAGAGAATGATTAAATGTGTCTCACTGAGTGCATGGGTTAGTGACTAAACTGTCTTAATTTGTGCATCATTATATATGTTGTTCTGTAAACTGCTGCATGTTTAAATCAGTAGCTATATGAGTAACTATATGGGTTATTGAATGGTTGCCCAAGTATTTGTATGGGAGACTGAGTATGTGTGTGGGTGGCTGGGATGTGTATGACTCTGTGCATAGATGTGTGAGCAGTTGATTCACTAAATGTATGGGTTCAAAAGTGCATGTGGAAACAGCTGTATGGACAGTTGACTGTGTGCATGAGTGTATTGGTGAGTGAATGGATATCTCAGTGCTACATGTCAAAGTAAGTACATATGTAAAACACATTCCATGTGAGAGTTGACATATATAAATAACTGTGCATAAGGGCCAGTGAATGTGTGAGTGGCTGTATGGATCATTGTGAACTTGTATCAGGGATTGTATAAGACAGTAAATATGTGTTAGTATATGTTTGAATAAGTAAGGTGTGTATAACTGTATAGTTGAGGAAATGGAGGTGTGATTGATTTTTTGCATAACTGACTAGGTGTGTGAGTAACTCCATGGATAAGTGACAGTCTGTGAGTGTCTGTTTATACTGATTGTATCTAAGGTTATATTAGAGTCTGAAGATGTTCATTGTATTATCACATAAATGATATCATCAGTGATGTGATCAGTGATGTCATTTGA
Organism: Lissotriton vulgaris; assembly: GCF_964263255.1. Taxonomy (NCBI): domain Eukaryota; kingdom Metazoa; phylum Chordata; class Amphibia; order Caudata; family Salamandridae; genus Lissotriton; species Lissotriton vulgaris. The sequence goes on from NC_141690.1 coordinate 136,810,452, forward strand.
GATGTCATCAGTGATGTCATCAGTGATGTCATTTGAGATGTCATCAGTGATGTCATCAGTGATGTCACTGACCATGTCATGAATGATGTAATATGTGGCATCATTAGCAGTGGATTGCGGGTGCGCGATATATAGTTAGTGCAACTAACTATATATGGAATTTCAATGGTTTTGTGCAAGTAAAATAAGGTTTTGTAAATGCTAATCCCTAACTATATATGGTCTATAACCTATGGTTTTTTCAGTGAATTTTCAAGGTTTTGTAAATGCAAATTCCTAACTATATATGGTCTATAACCTATGGTTTTTTCAGTGAATTTCATTGGTTTTTTAAAAGCTAATATCTATAGCTGTAAAATATATTCTTTATTACGTGACGTATCACATAGCCCGTGAGACGCCTCATGACGCATCGCATAACCGTGGCGTATCGTCTCTGCAGCGCAAACAAAACCCCTAACGTAAGCGCGCCGGAGCACGCTTACAGATATATATATATTTATTTATTTAACCTTAATTAGACAAAATCCACACGTGCACATATCTTGAGGCCTTGCAAAGGCACATCAAACAAACAGTCCCTACAATTTTGCCAAGTTTGGTGGAAATCTACTCCTTTAAATTTTATTTTACTGTTTGTCTTGATTTTCCCCTTGTTACGCTTACCGGAACGCTACCCGGTATGCAAACAAACGCTCCAAAACACAATGTCGGACTCCCGTTACGCTGCCGGTTAGCTGCCCGGTTAACGTACCGGGAAGCGCCTCTATCGCGAAAAATCGCAATTTTTTTTTCTTTTGCCCCGCGGGGCACTTTAATATCCCCCTCATCAATCCTAGGGGGTCAGGAGGGGTCTACCTTGCCCTCTTTCCTTCATTTCCCCCTTCGTTTTTCACCACCTCTTGTCTCTCAATCCTACAGAGAGACAAGATGGCAGCCACTCCGGACTGTTTACAATGTTGACAGCCAATCAGCTACTCCTCAGACTCCCGTTACGCTGCCGGTTAGCTGCCCGGTTAGCTGCCCGGTTAGCTGCCCGGTTCGCGTACCAAGACGCGTCTCTACGGCGAATAAATCGCAATTTTTTTTTATTTTTTTTTTGCCCCGCGTGGCTCTATAATATCCCCCTCATCAATCCTAGGGGGTCAGAAGGGGTCTACCTTGCCCCCTTTCCTTCATTTCCCCCTTTGTTTTGGCCTCCTCTTGTCTCTCGATCCTACCGAGAGACAAGATGGCGGCCGCTCCGGACTGTTTAGAATGTTGACAGACACCGGAGAGCCAATCAGCTTCGCTTCACAAAGTTCCGTTACGCGTCAAGTTATTATTATTATTATTATTATTATTTAATTGGGTTTTGTTGAGCGCAGACTACCCGGAGGCCTCGTAGCGCTGAATGTGACTGGGGGGACAGGTGAGGGTAGGGAATTACGTGAAAAGGAGGGTTTTTAGTTTCTTGCGGAATTTTAGGAGGTTGCGTTCACCACGCAGGAAGGCTGGCAGAGCATTCCATGCCTTAGCTGCATTCCAAGAAAAGGAACGGCCTCCCCATCTGGCACGTTTGACTTTGTTCTCCGTTGCCAGAAAGGCTGTGCTGGAGCGCAACGACCTGCGAGGGAGGTATGGGGTGGCCAACGAGCAGATCATTGCAGGCGCTTCCTTCCACATAGCCTTGTGCATAAAGCACATTGATTTAAACAGTGTTCTGGCCTTGATGGGTAGCCAGTGGAGTTGTTTTAAAGCAGCAGTCCCTGAGTCTCGCCGGTTAAGGCCCAGCAGGAGGCGGGCTGCTGCATTCTGCGTGACTTGGAGCTTTTTTGTTGTGGTCGCCGGGGCCCCTAGGTACAATGCATTCCCGTAGTCTAAACGGGACAGAATAATGGCTTGCACCATGATCCTACGGGCTTGTGGGGGAAGGAGTGGTAGTACTTTCCTGAGCATGCGCATCATGCCAAAACAGGTGGCCGATACAGTCGTTGCTTGGTGGTTAAAATTGAGATTAGCATCAAGCCAGATGCCTAGGCTCTTTATTTGGGGTTTGGATTGGGGTTGAGTGCCCATGCATGGGGGCCAGTTCGGGAGCGGACAGGAAATGTTTGAGTTTCCCAGAATCATAAGCTCCGTTTTATCACCATTAAGTTTCAGGTGGGAGCTGGCCATCCATTTATTGACTGCCACTAGACATTTCTCAAGCCTAGGTGGGGAGGCAGTGGTTTGGTTCATGGAGACGATCAATTGAGTATCGTCAGCATATGTGACTAACTCCAGGCCAAATGAATGGACGATGTCTGCCAGAGGGAGCATATATATATTAAAAAGGGTGGGGCTCAGGGACGAGCCCTGAGGTACACCCTGATCAAGAGGCCATATCCTAGATTGTGTGGAGCCCTCGACTACTCGGAAGGAGCGATTTTCCAGGAAGGATTGTAGCCAGCGAATGGCTGTTCCTGATACTCCGATTTGTTTGAGACGATGGATGAGGATGATGGTGTTCACAGTGTCGAAGGCGGCACTCAGATCAAGCAAAATAATTGCTGTAGTGCCGCCTGCGTCCATCTGTTTCCTGGCTAGCTCAGTCACAGTCAGAAGAGCTGCTTCCGTACCCAACCTGGGGCGGAAACCTGCCTGAGAATCATGAAGTATGTTGTTTGATTCTAGGTATTGAGTGAGAGATGTGTTGATATGCCTCTCGAGCAGCTTACTGATCCATGGGAGCAGGGATATAGGGCGGTAGTTGGCCATATTATCTGGATCCAGGGAGGGTTTTTTTAGGAGAGCTCGTACTTGGGCTTCCTTCCAGGCCGCAGGGACTATGCCGGTAGTGATAGAGTTATTGAGGATGTTGAGAATAACTGGCCGTATTGTGTCTGTGATCTTTTTTAGGTGGCAAGGCGGTGCAGGATCACTAGGGGATCCAGATTTAACTTTCCTTATTATATGCTCCAAATCATCTGCTCCTATTGGAGGGAACTCTTCTAATCTGTGAAGTGTGATGCCGGGTGGCATGGTTGCTTCAAGGTCAGCTAAATCTGGAGCTACAAATGCTGAAGAGATTAGTTGTATTTTTTTATAAAAATATTCCGCTTGATTTTTACATCGGAATTGTGCTTTACTGGGGTCCTGAGGAGTGGATGGGGTGTCAATTAAAGATTTGGCTATTTGGAAAATTTCTCTGGGGCAGTTATGGGCGTTACTAATTTTATCTTCAAAGAAGCGGGCTTTGGTTGAGTTAATCTCTGCTTTGTATTCTTTGATGGCATCATGATGGTTTGCTTTGGCTGAGCTGCTGCGAGAAGCCCTCCAGGATCTTTCTAGCTTCCTACAGTGTCTTTTCATGTCTTTAAGTTTGGAAGTGTACCATGGTGATGCCTTAGATTTAGTTTTTTCCCTTAGTGTTGTTATTGGTAACACAGAGTCAAGGGTCTTGGAGATCCATTGGGAGTAGTTATCATATGATAGTGTTGGGTCATCCGTGGCTTGTGGGGTGGTGATGAGTAGGGCATCTGTCCACTTATCGACAGAGAGCTTAGTCCATTCTCTTCCTTGAAGCGATGTACGCGGGGGTGGTGGAGCCGAGGCAGTGTGTAGCCACCGTAGCGGGACCAAATAGTGGTCAGACCATGTAAGGGCCACAGGGGTTCCTACCACTAGCCTGTGGTCGTTACTAAACACTCCATCCAGAAGGTGTCCTTTCTCATGTGTGGGTTCGAAGCCCCTCTGTGTGAGTTGGATAGCTTCTAGATTTTCTAACAAGGCTTTAGTTGAGGGATCATCTAGGTTATCCAGATGTATATTAACGTCACCTAGTATGGTGAGATGTGGGCTACTAACAGCTAAGTCAGCGACTTTGAGTTGTAGAGAATCGAGAAAATCCCCCATTTGGTTTGGTGGGCGGTAGATGAGTATGCCTGTGAAAGTCGCCGTGGGAGAGAGGTCGAGGGAGAATTGCATGCTTTCGCAGTTTGATATTGAACCTGCATTGATCCTGCATTGGTAGTGATTTTTGTATAGGATTCCTAAGCCTCCTCCTCTTCCTTCTGCCCTGTCGACTCTTTGTAGTAGGTATCCCTGTTGCAGTAGGGAGGTGATGTCAGGGTCTGACGCCTCTTTGAGCCATGTTTCTGTGAGAAAGATGGCATCCGGGCTGATGTCCTCTAAAAGGAGCGACATTTGAACCGCGTGTTTAGTGAGCGAACGGCAGTTTAGCAGAAACATTTGATATGTTTTTGCGGGTTGTACGTGCTTTGCTAAACACGTGGGTCGGTAACTGCAATTGGTGCATACATTAGTAAGGTTGCAGAGTGTAATGGTATGTAGGCAGTCGTCAGAGACGGGCGGCATAAGTTTGGTCAGGGTTTGGGAGTCATACGTGATAGTAGTAGCATGATTTAAGTTTGGTTGGACAGGGGGTGTGGCCCCTTGCCCCGTGCGGCCGCGGACGGGCGCAGACGGGCAGGACTTTGGCACGACTTCGGCGCGAAGTCGGCGCTCCCGCTGCGCTCGTCCGCTGCGCTTCCTCCAGAGTACCATTTATATAGGGGGAGGGGATACACTATACCGCTAACCTGCCTGTTCAGCAGCAGGTCAGGGCGGAAGTGAGTATTCCGCGTTAGGTGGTGGAAATAGATTAGCTGTGGACCCGCCGCTCAACGGCACAAGCCGCGGCGGAGCGAAGCCCAGTACAGGGTAAATATTTTAAAATTCAGTGAAACGTTGCACCGAGAAGCGGTGTTTGTGCAGGTGAAAAATTCAACAAATGTTAAAATAAATCACAACCGGTGGTTAAAATTACGAGCGTTGCGCCGAGGGGCGATTAGGTTTTTCTTTCACAGGTATGGTGAGCAATTTTAAAAGTTTAGCATTTTACAAATTCTATATCTCTACATACAGCCTACGCGGCCCTCTCTTGCCGCCAGTCAGCCAGTCAGTACGCGAACCGGAGCGCTGCCCGGAGCGCTGTCACAGATACATATCTTTTTTTGAACGTTAATTTCTCAAAATCCACTGGAGCACATATATTGAGACCTAGCAAAGGCACATCGGGCTAACAGTCCCTACAATTTTGCCAAGTTTCGTGCAAATCCATTCAGCTAAAAGTGAGGCCAACCGCCCTATGGAAATTAACATGGGAAAAACGCGTTTTGGGACCCCCCTTTTTTCTCGGCCCCCCCTTGACGAACCCCCCCCAAATTTTCAGGGGCTGCTCAGAAACAAAATGTGCCATTTTCCTGAAAATTTCAGCCAATTCCGTCCACAAACACCACAGTTATTAGACATAGAATTTTCAAAAATCCCATAGAGAAAAAATCCTAACTATATATACCTACTGGCGACCGCCAGTAGGTAATATATATATATATATATATATATATATATATATATATATATATATATTGCGCTCAAACAACTCCAAGCAATCCAGGGAATGCAAAAAGACAGCACTCGGGAGGCACCTTAACCACGAAGTAGTTTATTACTGCAAGCTAGCCCACAGACGCGTTTCGGCGATTAGCCTTCGTCAATGTGTGTGTTTTCACACGAGCAAACCGGAACATTTATCATTATCCACAGTGTACAAGGGTTACACCTCTTAGTCGACATCGACAGAGGACAGAAAACCCTCCGACTAATGCGAGTTCCATCTTGTAATGATTAAAGATACATCATATACATTGCATTATACGTTGATATCATTGTGCAACAAGCATTGTTAAACCTGCTGATAGGTTAAGACGCTTAGTGGAGGGTATGCAAAGATAATGTGCTACATAACACCATTTCATATACCCGTGGATCGGCAATAGTCCTCATAATAAGTAGAGGTGCATCACATTCTTTCTCAGAATTCTGTACAACCGTGATTAAATATACAATCTAAAACATCGTGTATGGACTAAAGAGTTCAGGGTGAAAAGAAAGAAAGAAAAGAAGGAAAATAGAAAGAAGGTCAAGAAAAAACCTGAAAAAGTGCCATATGTGTCTTGTGAATTCAGAGTTTTTAAATAACAATGGAAATTCAGTTTTTAAATTCATCTTTGTAAACCATGGTTATTAACTCAAGCAAACATTTCTTTCATAAGATGATCCACAGAAATACGCAAATACAAACACAGGATACAGTGGGACAATCGCACAGTTTGTTGGATCATTTGCCTAAATGGAAAACCATTTCTTCACCACTGTTCATCCCCCTAGGCCATTTGGTTGAGAGGTCTATAATGTAGCGTGACTCAAGTCTGCGCGAACGTCGCAGACGGTCACCTCCTCTGACATTATTCTTGATAGTATCAAGACCGAAGTATTGCAGCTGGCTACGGTCTCTATTGTGCTTCTCGGCAAAATGCCGGGCGACTGGATAAGATTGATCGGCTTTGTCAATCGCTCTTAGGTGATCTAGAATTCGTAATTTGAGCATGTTGACCGTGCTCCCTATGTAGCGGAGGCCACATGGGCAAGTCAAACAATAGACCGCCAAAGGTGTGCTGCATGTTATAAATTGTTTGATCTGAAGTTTCCTGCCAGTGTCGGGAATTTCTATGGAGAGGACCCTCTTGCTTCCTGCACACGCTTTGCACTTGCCACACGGGTAGAACCCACTCATGGTTTTTAAGGTATTACTTTTAGGGAGTGGTTTTTCTAAGTGGCTAGTGACTAGATAGTCTCTTAGGGACCTGGCTTTGTTGAAAGTAATAAGGGGGTGAATGGGTAAGTCATCTTTCAGAGTGCTGTCGGTAGTGAGAATATGCCAGTTTTTGCGGAGCATAGCTCTAAGATCATTAGCTCCCGTGGAAAAGGGGGTTATCAGTCTGAACTTGCCTTTCCCGCCTGTTGACGTCCTTGGAGTAGTTTTAGTTGTCAACAAGGAGTCCCTGGGAATAGCTCTAACTCTTCTCAGGGTATTGTTCAGTAGAGACTCTCCATACCCCCTAGCCTTAAACCTATTCACACAGTCAGCAGCTGCCACCTCGAAGTCCTCCAATCTTGAGCAGTTCCTCCGGAGTCAGAGCAACTCTCCGTATGGAATGCTCTTGATGAGTTGTGGGGGGTGGCTACTGCTGGCAAAGAGTGTAGAATTGCCAGCAGTAGTTTTTCTATGTAAGGCTGTGTGAATCTGGCAATCTTCCGAAAACACTTTTAGGTCAAGGTAGTCCGCAGTTACCGGACTTACCGTGCCTGAGAAATGTAGGTTGTACACATTCTCATTTAGCTGGTTGATGAAGGCATGTGCTGTTATCGATGAACCACGCCAGACAATAAACAGGTCGTCGATGTACCTAAACCAACCCTCCATTCTGCCTTCCACACCATCCACCATACAGCTCCTGGGCACCTGCTCCTCCCACCAGCCAACAAAAAGGTTCGCGTAGCTGGGAGCGAAGCAGGTACCCATCGCCGTGCCAGACACTTGCCTGAACAATTGGTCCTCGAATAAGAAAATATTATTATTCAAACAAAATTCGATAAACTCGAGGATCATGATGTTGTGTGTAGTGAATCTCAATTGTCTCAAGTTCAGGAAATGTTGGATGGCTTGTAGACCTTGCTGGTGGTCTATCACTGTATATAGACTTGTAATGTCTAATACAATTAGTTGGCAATCACTGTCCCATTTCACATCCCGGATTTTGTTGAGGAAATCCTTGGTATCTCGTATATATATATATATATATATATATTCACTGAAAAATCCATAGGTTTCACACCAGTTACATAGGAATTAGCATTTAAAAAACCTATTAAATTTACTGAAAAAACCATAGGTTTCACACCAGTTATAGTTACCTGGAAATTTTACTGACATAAAACCATTGAAATTCCCATGTTATAGTTAGTTGGACTCACTATAACTTGCGCGTGTAATGCACTGCTGATGACATCACATATTACATCACTCATGACATGGTCAGTGACATCACTCATGACATCACTGATGAAATCCACTGAAGCACATATCTTGAGGCATAGCCAAGGCACATCGGGCTACCAGTCCTTACAATTTTGTCAAGTTTGGTGGAAATCCATTCAGCCGTTTGGGCTAAAAGTGAGGTCGACCGACCTATGTAAATTAGCATGGGGAAAACACGTTTTGGGACCCCCCTTTTATCTCAGCCCCTGCTTGACAAATGCCCCCCAAACTTTCAGGGAAGGACCGGGGCGCCGCGAGGCCATTTTGAGGAAATTTTCAGGCAGATTCGTCAACCGGCGCCAAAGTTATTCCAAATAGAATTTTGAGATTTAACATTGAGAAAAATCCTAATTATAACTACCTACTGGCGACCGCCAGTAGGTAATATATATATATCTATGTATATATATATATATATATATATATATATATATATATATATATATATATATATATATATATATATATATATATATATATATATATATATATATATATATATATATATATATATATATATATTACCTACTGGCTATCGCCAGTAGGTAGTTATAGTTAGGATTGTTTTCTATAGGAAATCCGCAACATTCTATTGGGAATTACTTTGGCGCCGGTTGAGGAATCTGACTGTAATTTTCCTTAAATTTGCCTTGCTACGCTCCGCTCCTTCCCTGAAAGTTTGGGGGGGATTTGTCAAGCGGGGGCCGAGATAAAAGGGGGACCCAAAACGTGTTTTCCCTATGTTAATTTCCATAGGACAGTTGGAATCACTTTTAGCCCGAACGGCTGAATGGATTTCCACAAAACTTGGCAAAATTGTAGGGACTGGTAGCCCGATGTGCCTTTGCTATGTCTCAAGATATGTGCTCCAGTGGATTTTGAGTAATTTAGGTTCAAAAATATATATGTATCTGGGCGGAGCCTAACCACACATCTGATCTGATTGGCTGTCAGCACTTCATCCAAGAAGTGTTGGCAGCCATCTTGGGACCAATATACATGATAGCACCTCATTAAAAAGCATTGTAGTTAATAGAGGGTTTTAGGGCTTTAGTTACATTATAAATCATTTGTTGATGGTACCAAACACATTTTAGGAATTGTGGTGTGTTCTAAGGGGATTTTACCATGTGAAAAAGCCTTCTGCTGTGATTTCATGAATCATGTTTGAAAGAAAACTAATATCTCATGATTTTCCTACAGTGGTTTGGAAGGGGATCTATAAGCTAAACTGAAATCATATTTTCTGTAAATTCACATTATCTTTCTCAGTCATGTGAGAATGAAGTCTGACATTCTCAGTAAAACATGTACATCCAACAAGGACAGAGACTGTCAGGTGATTCCTTTGTGTTCTTCTGCAGCCTCCTAGAGTGTTCTAAAGAACAACTAGAGCGCTAACAGTCCTACTTATTCTAGGGCAGATTTTGAGTGACTTCTCAAATCCTCTTCTATTTCATTAAAAAATTCTGACATGCAGTCTCCCAAGATGGCCACCAGAGACAAAAGACCCCAAATGTTGCCCAAATATCACCCAGATGTAGCCCAAGTATAGCCCAATGACAAAATGTCCCAGAGTGTTCTAAAGAACAACTAGAGCGCTAACAGTCCTACTTATTACAAAGGTATGGTACACCTGAAGCCATCTTGATTAGAATAAAGTGGTAACTCTTAAAACATTTAATTTAAAAAGGAACAAAATGAGGGGGTAAATGTTGCATAGAAAGTATGATTAGTGCTGCAGAAAGAAAAATTAGGGCACATTTTGAGTGACTTCTCAAATCCTCTTCAATTTTATTAAAAAATTCTGACATGCAGACTGAAACATGCACTTTGAATACCAGCAGCAGACTTCCCTGGTGAGCAGTAGCTTTACTACAGTGATCTAATGAGCAACTAGAGTGCTAACATTCAGAATTTATGGCAAATGTGTGACACATCTGAATGCCTTCTTGATGGAACCAAAGAAAACAAGCATTGAAAATGCAATAGACCTCGCCCTCGTTTAAGTTAAAGCCATTCTGTTTGTAATGAGGTGGCTTTTTAGCTTTGCTTTTATTAGTGTTTTTTAAACTTTCATGTAAATAACATGCATCTGTATGCATATATGTATATGTAAGAATGCTTTTATATTTGTATTTATATAGATATACAGATTATATATGTTTATATATGTATGTATATATATATATATATATATATATATATATATATATATATATATATTCCAACAAAAGTTTTTAGCGTTAAGCTGTGTTGGCCCCTTGCAGCGGCGGGCTCTGGACGGGATCGCCAGTCCCTAAATACTCCAACAATTCGTTCACAATCCACAAGAACGACGTCCAAGCCACAAATGTATTCAATCTGGATTTATTTTCACAGCCCTACTCGACGCGTTTCGGGAATTGCCTTCCCTTTCTCACGAGTACCATAGTCTGTTTGCATCCATTATTTAAAGTGAATCACATGACTTCATTGCATGATAGACATAGCCAACAGACTACCAACACATCACATGTCTGGAGCTATACAATACATACTTTTTATCAGCAACGTGTGGCATGTTATGCATAAATCAAAATGAAAAACAATTCATAGGTTCCACATAATTTGGAGCTGGATGATTATGTTATACCAATTTGCACGCTGCTCTTTTCGATTTCATTCGAGCCTGCTTCCACCATTTTCGACCGCACGTGAATAATTTGCAACCCTCGGTAAGGTTTATAACAGTTCAAATAATATGATAGAATTTACCCCATTTTATGATTTGCAAGGAAAATAAAATAAAATTGGTTTAAATTCTCCTAAAGAATAATCAGTACGTTCTGATAGGTGCTGCGAACCCGCGGTAGTACCATTGCTGCGTGTTTGCATGCGCTCGTTCGTTTTGTGGAGCTAAAGCATTTCCTTCAATACCCTCGCTCTTTACACCAAGTACAGTTGCTTTCATAAGTCTAGGGGATACTTTGCCGTCTGAGTCGGAGAAGATTCCGCATCAATTGGTATTTTGCATAGATTAATCGTAGATTTAGCCCCAGTGGGCCTTGAATTCATATATTAGTTCATTGTTGCCTCGGATTCAAATCTTGACTCTCACATGAGAAAGCGTCATTCAATGTGAACTTGCCCAGCTTGCTCTTTGCAACACGATACATACTGCCACACATTCTCTGAATTCGGTGTATTTTCATACTCTCCCACATTGTTTGGTACCTGTGACAAAAATAACAAAACACAGTGATTAAGTAAATTATAAATATCGTACCTTTCATACATTCATATTAAAATACCAAAAGATTCGATGGCAGTTTGGCAGAAATTATATACATCAGCACACTTTCATTAGTTTAGCCAAGATGCACACCCAGACCTTCATCGCAATTGTGTCCCTGGGGTTGTAACAGTTGGTATTTAATTATAAATCTCGACTCTAGTCGTCTGAGTTCCTGTAGTCGGTTCCCGCCTCTTTCTCTTATTGGTACCTGGTCAAGTGCCACGTAAGAAAGGAGGCTATTGTTACTTTTATGGTGGGACGCAAAGTGTCTGGCCATGGGATACTGTTTATCTTGGTTTTGTATGGCTCTCAGATGCTGTAAGATCCTATCTTTGACTGGTTTCATGGTACTGCCCACGTAAAATTTGTTACACGGGCATCTGAGTGCATACACCACATATTCTGTGTGACAACTCAAATGTTTGGTGATTTTAAAGGGCTCACACAGTTCAGATAATCTTATCTCTTTGACATTGTGGCTAAATTTTCACACTTTGCATCTGCCACAGATATAGAATCCCTGGACTGGGTTGGCTCTCTTACGGTTGGCTATCAATGTCTGGCATACTCTGTCTTTTAGACATATTGGTTTTCTGTACGTAATTTGGGGATGGTCCCTGATACTCAGTTGAATATCTCTATCGGTTTTGAGGGTATTCCAGTATTTATTCAGGGCTCCTCTTACTCCTTTAGTTTGGGAGTGATAGTCAGTAATGAATCTCACTCCTTCCTTTGTCTCATCTTTTTCTTTCTCTGAGGGTTCAATGCTATCCCTCTCTCCCACTTTACGTACTGATCCTTGATACATTTATTACTGTATCCTCTGGACTTAAATCTGTCACACATAATGTCTCTCTCTTTTTCATAGTCCAGTTGTCTTGTACAATTCCTCCTGGCTCTAAGATGTTCGCCAAAAGGTATTGAATTAATCAGGTTTCGGGGATGGCAGCTTTGTGCGTGTAGGAGACTGTTTCCTGCAGTCTCCTTCCTGTACAAAGTTGTCACTAGCTTCCTTTCATCAATGCTGACCTTTAGGTCTAAAAAGTCAACCGTTTTTTCATCAATGTGGCTGGTAAATGACAGATTAAATTCATTTATATTCAAGGCAGCCACAAATTCTTCTGCCTCCTCTTTGGTACCATCCCAGATTACAAAAATGTCATCTATGTACCGGAGCCAAGTGCGTACTCCGGTACAGTATTGGTCTAATTTTCTGACAATGAGTTCTTCCCACCATTCTAAATAAATCCCAGCAAAACTAGGGGCAAAATAAGTGCCCATAGAAGTGCCAAGTAGTTGGTGGTAGATGGCACCATTAAACAGGAAGTAGTTCTGAGTAAGACATGTGTAAATCATGTCTAACAACATCTCAGTATGGAAAAGGTATGATACTGATCTTGTGCCCAGAAAGTATCTACATGCCTTTATACCCATTTCATGGGGAATATTGGTGTACAGACTGTTTACATCTAACGTCATGAGTAAACAGCCTGAGTTCACAGTGACATTAGATATTTTCTCTAAAAAGTCACCTGAATCTCTCAAGTACGATGGCAAACCCTGCACTATCGGTTGTAGAAAATGGTCTACGTATCTTGATGTATTTTCAAGGTTACTGTTCCTTGAGGATACTATAGGCCTACCTGGAGGGTTGATAGGGTCTTTGTGCAGTTTAGGGAGTAAGTATAGTGCTGGTACTTTGGGGAATTTACAGTTAAGAAAATTGAACTCTTCGGTTTCTATGAGTCCCTGATTCCTCCATTCACACAGTTTCTCACGGTATGCTTGATTCTTACTCTCATAAATATTTTTACTGCTTTTCTCATATTTAACGGTATCACCCAGTTGTTTCATACCTTCTTGGATGTACATTTCTTTAGACATTATCACAATGTTGCCCCCCTTATCTGATTTTTTTATGACAATGTTGTGGTCACTACTCAAACTCTCAATAGCTAATCTATGGTTTTGATTCAGATTCCCCCTTCCCCACCTGTTATTACTAGCAAGTTTCTTAAATTCTGTAATAACCCCCTTCTCAAAGACATCAATTGCTTCATTGTTGATCATTGGTAGAAAGATAGATTTAGGTTTAAACCCACTCTTGCTACTTAGGTCTAGTCTGACATTTTCATTAATCAAATTCAAAGTGGGGTTTTCAATTACATCAGGATTCCCTGCCAGCTCATGCATAACTTGGATCATATCAGCATCCCAAATTTGTAATGTACTTGGAGTCTCAGAGATAGTTCCTGGTTCACTGTTCATTCTTGTAGCGAACCATTTCCTCAGTCTGAGCTTCCTAGTAAACTGGAAAAGGTCTATGCGGCTCTGGGTGTAATTAAAGTTAGATGTGGGGCAAAATGATAACCCAAATGATAGTACCTCTATTTCAGCGCTGTTGAGGCTCCTGTCAGAGAGGTTGATGACTGTCTTACTGTCCATCATTTCAGCTTCCTTTGGCCCCTTGTCCTCGTTCCCACAGGGCTTGATGTGCTGGCGTCTGTTAGATTTAATCTCTTTCCGCCTCTGCCTCCTCTTCCTCGTCCTCTTGTTCCTCCGACAGAGGATTTGCTCTGGGATTCCTGTCTCCCTTTGGCCATGAGCGAAAACTCGTTTAAAATTTTGTCTTTTGGGCTAAGGAAGCCTGGCCCCATCTCACCATGCTGGACAGTGTCATCTTCGTTTTCCTCTGTTTGCGCTCCTTCATTCACCTCAGATCTTTCCGCAATATTTGATGCTCCCACTGTTGTGTTAGCTTTCATTGTTTCAGCTCTCAGGTGGTCATATTTTTTAGAAAAAGTGAGGACTTGGCCTCTCTCGTAGTCCATGTGATCTCTCAAGAACTTTCTTTGTTTTTTCTCTTTGATTTCTTTTTCTAAGGTTTCTAGTTTCTTTTCTATTTTGCTCATTTCAGTGTCAAATTCTTCTTTGCTACACAGTTTTGTCAGCTCTTCTGTGATTTTCTGGATCTCCAATGCACATTTTTCACAGTCTTTATTCGCATATTTAACCAAGAGTTTCAACATAATGGTCGAGCACTCATGGCTATTCGTGGCCCATTCATCTACTAGTTCGGGGTCAGGGTCATTAAAGGTTGGGGTGGTATAGATTCTTAGTCCCCTTGGGACTCTGCCGACCTCTATGTATTTGGCCAGTGTGGTGGCCTCCCACCATTTGGTTTGCTCAAGTTTGAGGAGTTTCAACAACTTAAACCAGAGATCCTGTTTGCTTTTGCTTTGTGTCCCATTCCCCATGCTTGGCGGTGTGCTGGCATTGTGCTCTCCTGGTAACACATCAAAGATCTGCTTCGCTGCTTCGTTTCTTTTGGTAAACCTGGATGCTGCCACGATGTTATTATTTGTATATTGTTATCGCGCACAATATTGTTCAAATGCGCCCCAGTTACTTGATACAGTCCGTGCGTGTGTTTAAGATCTTCACACAGCTGGCGGACTTCCGCTTGCCTTATCCTTATGTTTGTTATGTCCCTCGGTTCCACCTACCCGCTCACCTTTGGATATAACGCGAACGTTCCGGCGTTTGTTCGTGCTTCGTTATCGCACCCAAGCGTTACTTGTCACGTAGTGTTGTTTTCAGCGCGGGGTCAGTCTCTCCAAATCAGACTTGCATCGGTGGTTCCGGGCGGGATCTTTCCTCCGTCTTCGAGCAGGAAAAGGCGGGCCACAGCTTTTTTAATTTAATTCCAACAAAAGTTTTTAGCGTTAAGCTGTGTTGGCCCCTTGCAGTGGCGGGCTCTGGATGGGATCGCCAGTCCCTAAATACTCCAACAATTCGTTCACAATCCACAAGAACGACGTCCAAGCCACAAATGTCTTCAATCTGGATTTATTTTCACAGCCCTACTCGACGCGTTTCGGGAATTGCCTTCCCTTTCTCACGAGTACCATAGTCTGTTTGCATCCATTATTTAAAGTGAATCACATGACTTCATTGGATGATAGACATAGCCAACAGACTACCAACACATCACATGTCTGGAGCTATACAATACATACTTTTTATCAGCAACGTGTGGCATGTTATGCATAAATCAAAATGAAAAACAATTCATAGGTTGCACATAATTTGGAGCTGGATGATTATGTTATACCAATTTGCACGCTGCTCTTTTCGATTTCATTCGAGCCTGCTTCAACCATTTTCGATCGCACGTGAATAATTTGCAACCCTCGGTAAGGTTTATAACAGTTCAAATAATATGATAGAATTGACCCCATTTTATGATTTGCAAGGAAAATAAAATAAAATTGGTTTAAATTCTCCTAAAGAATAATCAGTACGTTCTGATAGGTGCTGCGAACCCGCGGTAGTACCATTGCTGCGTGTTTGCATGCGCTCGTTCGTTATGTGGAGCTAAAGCATTTCCTTCAATACCCACGCTCTTTACACCAAGTACAGTTGCTTTCATAAGTCTAGGGGATACTTTGCGGTCTGAGTCGGAGAAGATTCCGCATCAATTGGTATTTTGCTACGATTAATCTATGCCCGGAATTTTATTTTATTTTCCTTGCAAATCATAAAATGGGGTCAATTCTATCATATTATTTGTGCAAATTGGTATAACATAATCATCCAGCTCCAAATTATGTGCAACCTATGAATTGTTTTTCATTTTGATTTATGCATAACATGCCACACGTTGCTGATAAAAAGTATGTATTGTATAGCTCCAGACATGTGATGTGTTGGTAGTCTGTTGGCTATGTCTATCATGCAATGAAGTCATGTGATTCACTTTAAATAATGGATGCAAACAGACTATGGTACTCGTGAGAAAGGGAAGGCAATTCCCGAAACGCGTCGAGTAGGGCTGTGAAAATAAATCCAGATTGAATACATTTGTGGCTTGGACGTCGTTCTTGTGTATTGTGAACGAATTGTTGGAGTATTTAGGGACTGGCGATCCCGTCCAGAGCCCGCCGCTGCAAAGGCCAACACAGCTTAACGCTAAAAACTTTTGTTGGAATTAAATTAAAAAAGCTGTGGCCCGCCTTTTCCTGCTCGACGACGGAGGAAAGATCCCGCCCGGAACCACCGATGCAAGTCTGATTTGGAGAGACTGACCCCGCGCTGAAAACAACACTACGTGACAAGTAACGCTTGAGTGCGATAACGAAGCACGAACAAACGCCGGAACGTTCGCGTTATATCCAAAGGTGAGCGGGTAGGTGGAACCGAGGGACATAACAAACATAAGGGAAAGGCAAGCGGAAGTCCGCCAGCTGTGTGAAGATCTTAAACACACGCACGGACTGTATCAAGTAACTGGGGCGCATTTGAACAATATTGTGCGCGATAAAAATATACAAATAATAACATCATGGCAGCATCCAGGTTTACCAAAAGAAACGAAGCAGCGTAGCAGATCTTTGATGTGTTACCAGGAGAGCACAATGCCAGCACACCGCCAAGCATGGGGAATGGGACACAAAGCAAAAGCAAACAGGATCTCTGGTTTAAGTTGTTGAAACTCCTCAAACTTGAGCAAACCAAATGGTGGGAGGCCACCACACTGGCCAAATACATAGAGGTCGGCAGAGTCCCAAGGGGACTAAGAATCTATACCACCCCAACCTTTAATGACCCTGACCCCGAACTAGTAGATGAATGGGCCACGAATAGCCACAAGTGCTCGACCATTATGTTGAAACTCTTGGTTAAATATGCGAATAAAGACTGTGAAAAATGTGCATTGGAGATCCAGAAAATCACAGAAGAGCTGACAAAACTGTGTAGCAAAGAAGAATTTGACACAGAAATGAGCAAAATAGAAAAGAAACTAGAAACCTTAGAAAAAGAAATCAAAGAGAAAAAACAAAGAAAGTTCTTGAGAGATCACATGGACTACGAGAGAGGCCAAGTCCTCACTTTTTCTAAAAAATATGACCACCTGAGAGCTGAAACAATGAAAGCTAACACAACAGTGGGAGCATCAAATATTGCGGAAAGATCTGAGGTGAATGAAGGAGCGCAAACAGAGGAAAACGAAGATGACACTGTCCAGCATGCTGAGATGGGGCCAGGCTTCCTTAGCCCAAAAGACAAAATTTTAAACGAGTTTTCGCTCATGGCCAAAGGGAGACAGGAATCCCAGAGCAAATCCTCTGTCGGAGGAACAAGAGGACGAGGAAGAGGAGGCAGAGGCGGAAAGAGATTAAATCTAACAGACGCCAGCACATCAAGCCCTGTGGGAACGAGGACAAGGGGCCAAAGGAAGCTGAAATGATGGACAGTAAGACAGTCATCAACCTCTCTGACAGGAGCCTCAACAGCGCTGAAATAGAGGTACTATCATTTGGGTTATCATTTTGCCCCACATCTAACTTTAATTACACCCAGAGCCGCATAGACCTTTTCCAGTTTACTAGGAAGCTCAGACTGAGGAAATGGTTCGCTACAAGAATGAACAGTGAACCAGGAACTATCTCTGAGACTCCAAGTACATTACAAATTGGGGATGCTGATATGATCCAAGTTATGCATGAGCTGGCAGGGAATCCTGATGTAATTGAAAACCCCACTTTGAATTTGATTAATGAAAATGTCAGACTAGACCTAAGTAGCAAGAGTGGGTTTAAACCTAAATCTATCTTTCTACAAATGATCAACAATGAAGAAATTGATGTCTTTGAGAAGGGGGTTATTACAGAATTTAAGAAACTTGCTAGTAATAACAGGTGGGGAAGGGGGAATCTGAATCAAAACCATAGATTAGCTATTGAGAGTTTGAGTAGTGACCACAACATTGTCATTAAAAAATCAGATAAGGGGGGCAACATTGTGATAATGTCTAAAGAAATGTACATCCAAGAAGGTATGAAACAACTGGGTGATACCGTTAAATATGAGAAAAGCAGTAAAAATATTTATGAGAGTAAGAATCAAGCATACCGTGAGAAACTGTGTGAATGGAGGAATCAGGGACTCATAGAAACCGAAAAGTTCAATTTTCTTAACTGTAAATTCCCCAAAGTACCAGCACTATACTTACTCCCTAAACTGCACAAAGACCCTATCAACCCTCCAGGTAGGCCTATAGTATCCTCAAGGAACAGTAACCTTGAAAATACATCAAGATACGTAGACCATTTTCTACAACCGATAGTGCAGGGTTTGCCATTGTACTTGAGAGATTCAGGTGACTTTTTAGAGAAAATATCTATTGTCACTGTGAACTCAGGCTGTTTACTCATGACGTTAGATGTAAACAGTCTGTACACCAATATTCCCCATGAAATGGGTATAAAGGCATGTAGATACTTTCTGGGCACAAGATCAGTATTATACCTTTTCCATACTGAGATGTTGTTAGACATGATTTACACATGTCTTACTCAGAACTACTTCCTGTTTAATGGTGCCATCTACCACCAACTACTTGGCACTTCTATGGGCACTTGTTTTGCCCCTAGTTTTGCTGGGATTTATTTAGGATGGTGGGAAGAACTCATTGTCAGAAAATTAGACCAATACTGTACCGGAGTATGCACTTGGCTCCGGTACATAGATTACATTTTTGTAATCTGGGATGGTACCAAAGAGGAGGCAGAAGAATTTGTGGCGGCCTTGAATATAAATGAATTTAATCTGTCATTTACCAGCCACATTGATGAAAAAACCGTTGACTTTTTAGACCTAAAGGTCAGCATTGATGAAAGGAAGCTAGTGACAACTTTGTACAGGAAGGAGAGTGCAGGAAACAGTCTCCTACACGCACAAAGCTGCCATCCCCGAAACCTGAATAATCCAATACCTTTTGGCGAACTTCTTAGAGCCAGGAGGAATTGTACAAGACAACTGGACTATGAAAAAGAGAGAGACATTATGTGTGACAGATTTAAGTCCAGAGGATACAGTAATAAATGTATCAAGGATGCAGTACGTAAAGTGGGAGAGAGGGATAGCATTGAACCCTCAGAGAAAGAAAAAGATGAGACAAAGGAAGGAGTGAGATTCATTACTGACTATCACTCCCAAACTAAAGGAGTAAGAGGAGCCCTGAATAAATACTGGAATACCCTCAAAACCGATAGAGATATTCAACTGAGTATCAGGGACCATCCCCAAATTACATACAGAAAACCAATATGTCTAAAAGACAGAGTATGCCAGACATTGATAGCCAACCGTAAGAGAGCCAACCCAGTCCAGGGATTCTATATCTGTGGCAGATGCAAAGCGTGCAAATTTAGCCACAATGTCAAAGAGATAAGATTATCTGAACTGTGTGAGCCCTTTAAAATCACCAAACATTTGAGTTGTCACACAGAATATGTGGTGTATGCACTCAGATGCCCGTGTAACAAATTTTACGTGGGCAGTACCATGAAACCAGTCAAAGATAGGATCTTACAGCATCTGAGAGCCATAAAAAACCAAGATAAACAGTATCCCATGGCCAGACACTTTGCGTCCCACCATAAAAGTAACAATAGCCTCCTTTCTTACGTGGCACTTGACCAGGTACCAATAAGAGAAAGAGGCGGGAACCGACTACAGGAACTCAGACGACTAGAGTCGAGATTTATAATTAAATACCAACTGTTACAACCCCAGGGACACAATTGCGATGAAGGTCTGGGTGTGCATCTTGGCTAAACTAATGAAAGTGTGCTGATGTATATAATTTCTTCCAAACTGCTATCGAATCTTTTGGTATTTTAATATGAATGTATGAAAGGCACGATATGTATAATTTACTTAATCACTGTGTTTTGTTATTTTTGTCACAGGTACCAAACAATGTGGGAGAGTATGAAAATACACCGAATTCAGAGAATGTGTGGCAGTATGTATCGTGTTGCAAAGAGCAAGCTGGGCAAGTTCACATTGAATGACGCTTTCTCATGTGAGAGTCAAGATTTGAATCCGAGGCAACAATGAACTAATATATGAATTCAAGGCCCACTGGGGCTAAATCTACGATTAATCTATGCAAAATACCAATTGATGCGGAATCTTCTCCGACTCAGACCGCAAAGTATCCCCTAGACTTATGAAAGCAACTGTACTTGGTGTAAAGAGCGAGGGTATTGAAGGAAATGCTTTAGCTCCACATAACGAACGAGCGCATGCAAACACGCAGCAATGGTACTACCGCGGGTTCGCAGCACCTATCAGAACGTACTGATTATTCTTTAGGAGAATTTAAACCAATTTTATTTTATTTTCCTTGCAAATCATAAAATGGGGTCAATTCTATCATATTATTTGAACTGTTATAAACCTTACCGAGGGTTGCAAATTATTCACGTGCGGTCGAAAATGGTGGAAGCAGGCTCGAATGAAATCGAAAAGAGCAGCGTGCAAATTGGTATAACATAATCATCCAGCTCCAAATTATGTGCAACCTATGAATTGTTTTTCATTTTGATTTATGCATAACATGCCACACGTTGCTGATAAAAAGTATGTATTGTATAGCTCCAGACATGTGATGTGTTGGTAGTCTGTTGGCTATGTCTATCATGCAATGAAGTCATGTGATTCACTTTAAATAATGATGCAAACAGACTATAGTACTCGTGAGAAAGGGAAGGCAATTCCCGAAACGCGTCGAGTAGGGCTGTGAAAATAAATCCAGATTGAATACATTTGTGGCTTGGACGTCGTTCTTGTGGATTGTGAACGAATTGTTGGAATATATATATATATATATATAAATATATATATATACATACACATACATATATATAAATGCATATGCGTGTAGAGAGAGGTAGAGAGGTAGAGTTGTAGAGGTAGAGAGGTAGAGGTAGAGAGGTAGCGGTAGAGAGGTAGAGACTAGTAGAGAGAGAAGTAGAGAGAGGTAGAGAGGTAGAGAGTAGAGAGTGAGTAATAGAGAGTAGAGAGTGAGTAGTAGAGAGTAGTAGAGAACACAAGAGAGAGTAGCAGAGAGTGAGTAGTAGAGAGTAGTAGAGTGAATAGTAGAGTGAGTAGTAGAGAGTAGTAGAGAGTGAGTAGTAGAGAGTGAGTAGTAGAGAGTAGTAGAGAGTGAGTATTAGAGAGCAGTAGAGAGTGAGTAGTAGAGAGTAGTAAAGAGTGAGCAGTAGAGAGTAGTAGAAAGTGAGTAGTAGAGAGTGAGTAGTAGAGAGTAGTAGAGAGTGAGTAGCAGAGAGAGAGAATAGTAGAGAGTAGTAGAGTGAGTAGTAGAGTGAATAGTAGAGAGTGAGTAGTAGAGAGAGAGTAGTAGAGAGTGAGTAGTAGAGCATAGTAGAGAGTGAGAAGTAGAGAGTGAGTAGTAGAGAGTGAGTAGTAAAGAGTGAGTAGTAGAGAGAGAGTAGTAGAGAGTGAGTAGTAGAGAGTAGTAGATAGTGAGTAGTAGGGAGTGAGTAGTAGAGAGAGAGTAGTAGAGAGTAGTAGAGTAGTAGAGAATGAGTAGTAGAGAATGAGTACTTGAGAGTAGTGGAGTAGAAGAGAGTAAGTAGTAGAGAGTAGTGGAGAATATTCCAAAGTTTGGCACAGCACCACTTGCACAATAAGTCCAATCAAATCATATAACTTAGAGTCCTTATTGAAGCGCTGAATCTTGGTGTATATTCAAATGCTTTTATTTTCCTTAGGTTTATGTACCACAGCCAGCCGAAACGTTTCGTTCTGTACAACAGAACTTCTTCAGGGCGTTCTTATTTCCTGCAAGTTATGTCGGTATCCTGTTG